>NC_052958.1:14406775-16995525 GCF_013358895.1 Oreochromis aureus | reverse complement strand
TGTTTCATGAAAAATACACACAGACATGGCACATACAGCTTCAATATCCAATGAAAATCATAATTTTCCTCGACCCTGGTGGATCTAAAGTCCACCTCAACAGATATGGATCGAATTTCACCCAGATAGCCTCAGAGTACAAAAATTTACAGCACTTTAACAAGAGTATACATTTTGAAATGTTTACATAACCGTTTTTGTTCGTTTGTCTGCCTGTTAGCATTCTAGCATCCACAGTTGTGAAGATATCATGTTCAAATTTTGTGTGATGGCAGAGTCACTTCACATAGCAGGATAAAGCATCTAAACCCATCTTCCTCAGTGGAACTGTGATATTCATTTCCACAACCACCACCATGCATGGACTTTTTACACTCACAAACGTCAGACATGGAGGTCATATTCTCTCACATGGTTATCAGATTCAAGTCAATTTGCTTAAATAGTGCTCTAAATGATTAGTTAGTAAATGATTATTGTGACTAATAATCTAAATGATTATTAGTTACATTTTTCTTTCATTTTTGAGTTGCTTGTCTGCTATTTCAGCCCTTACCTGAACTGATAAAAGAGGATGCCAAGTAGGGATGGATGGATTGACCCAAATATCGATGGTATCGATACCAACGCTGATACTGGGATTGGAAGCAAGTTCAAATTTGATAATTGAGGATGATTCATGTCATAAATCATGACACACTGCTCTCCCCTACATAAGCTCCCGTTATAGGTTGAAAGTACCAGTATTGGTATTGGTCTCGACAATGCTGGCCCTGTATTTATGATACCAACTTTTATTTAGTAAAATTATCCAGTTCATGTAATCTCTTACAGGCTCACTTGTTTAATGTTCTTTACTTTTTTTGTGTGGTTCTTGTATAATTTTTGTCTATTTTTGTGTACCTTTCAAAAAACGACACCGTACTGTATGTCCTGTGACTGCTTGTTCCTTTACAGAGATGGAAACTTACCTTTAACAAATGAAACCTTTTTGAAAACTCTTTGTTCATATTGTGTTGACCTGACTTCCTGCTGATGACCAGTACAAAATTCGAAGGTTGACACTTGAAGGAACACTGAGCCAAAATGCAGAAAGCTGCTGTATTGTTATTGTACGTGGTGCTGGGTTGGACCTGAGTATTAACTGCTTTCAGAAAGAGCAGTTTGGTTATTAGACAGGAAATCTGGGCACCCACTGGATAGTATGCTGCCTCGTGGGGAAACGGGCTATATTTTAGGACTTCTAGTGTAGCTTACGAATATCCTGACCAAGACTTCCTCTTCATTATATTTGAATGCAGATAGATTAAGAAAAAAAAAGCTAATTAAAAATTAACAATGAAAATAATAGCTGATGTTTTGAGGCTACATTCTGACAAATGCAAACCCCTTTTAGTGTCAACATGGACTGTCTATCTACACACAACCAAAGCCTGCACAGACACTGCATAGCGTTGATCCAATAGGACTATAAAGTAACAGAGCTTCTGTTACTGTACCAATAATCATGTCCTTTATAGCTTTACTACATTCGATGGAAAAGTTAGACAAGAAATGTGGGGGAGGCGAGCAGAAATTTGGCCTTGTGTTTGAGCTCTCGTGGTATGCATCCCACCTGATTGGCCACTCCGTGAGCCCTGTAGAGTGGACGGCTCCCTACAGAAGGAGAGGAAGTTTGAGAGTGATACTGACCGATTACACTGGCTGTCTTTTAGCAATTAGCAGGAAAACTAAAGCAGCCCTGTGAGTGGTTACTATGTCAACAAGCCTCAAGAGCTCAAAAAGTGCTGCAAAGACAAAAGATTTTTCCCTCCATAATGCATGCATGGTAGCTTGAATATCACACCATAAGGGAAAAGCGTGACTTTTAGCAAAGCATGTTGCTAGAAGGCAAGATGAAAGAATCAATATCACTCATGTTTGTGGATTAAATATGAAGCTACAGTCTGCAGACGGCAGTGAGCTCACCGTGAAAGCAGCACATTGCAGGAGACACCGAGTCTCAATTCTATCTGCTCTGTTCACTAGGAAGGTTCCTAAGCCTTAGATCATGTGTACTGAACCTTGATGGAGGTGAATGGAAGCATGACCTGACACGTTTGTCTTTTCTTTTCTTTTTTTTGTCAGTATAGTGTTCAAGCTAAAAAATTTTCCACTTGTTCTTCTGGGAACAAAGGAATAAAAACATTCATTTGTGGCTTCCTGAAAGGAAAGTTCCAGCAATGGTCACATGGTTTTTAAACTAGTTCATCTAACAGAGACACATGTGAGCCTTCTGCTGAAAGGGACATGCAACAATCTGATTCACAGGCCCAAAAAAACCCAGATAGAAATCTGAAGAATCTTCCAGATCCACTACAACCACATAGGGAGAAAATCTGAAGTCCAAAAGGCACCCCCGAGACTTTCATTCCAACTTCAGAAACATGTCACAGCGCTTTCACAGGTGACAATACAAAGTGTTTTGCACAGAGCTCTGAGAAAAACACCGCAGCTTTAATAGCACACCTTGACATTTTGAATTGGATCTATTTTTCTGCACCAGACACTTGTTCGCTGTAACATGAAGGGGAAAAAAACATTCTATGTTTGTGCATTACTCAAAAAAAAAAAAAAGAAGTCTTGTTATCCTTGTTATGTCTTCTCACCAAGCCACAGGCAATGCCTCACGGCTTCCTGCACTTCATGCTGCTGACTTTACTCAGTTTTGGCAAAAAAATCCCCCAAAACATTATTATATAACATTAAACTCTACGCCAGCCTTGTGTGCCTCTTTTCTTCTATTTTGAATCATTTAAAACTGCACATGTGCTGCAGAGAAAGCTGATTACTACTAATCTTTCCAGTTTCTGCTTCTAAATGCTGCACGATAAAAATTTCCTAAACATCAATGTGACATCTTCAGAACTGATTATCTGTCCAAACAAGAATGAACCTGCGCAAAAGACAGAAATCAGAAAATATTCATAATTAAGGAACAGAAACATCGACTAACAGTCAACACGAGCCGGTGGCTTCCTGTGTATGTAATTAATGGCTCATTATACAGCCGTTAATTACATACACATGTTAAAGAAAAGGTCTTTTTAGTGAAGAAATGCAATCGTCGGGGCCGTTTGAGATCAATCCCAGGGCATAATGGGATTCGTGATCAATGCCATCCTCTTATGTGACAGACAGCAAATCCCGCCTGAATGGTTTTAACACTCAGGAGCAAAGATTGCTCAGTTCCATAATGCCCGACCTTTCAAGAGTCTCCTCAGGAGAACTGTACGCCAAAGAAAAACTACATTTGAGAGAACTAATTGTGACATGCCGGACACCTCTGCTGCTCTGAGGTGCAAGTCAAGGTCGGTGAGGTCGTCAAAGCTGCGAAACACCCAGACGTGCAGGTATTGCAGCGGCGGCCACCTGACGCAGCCTGCTTATTTTTTTCTGCAGGAATGTCCAATCGATTTTTCCTTAGCGAGAAAGTGGCGCTCTCCCCTTGTCAGAGAGAAAACTCTGCTGGAATATTAACAGGTAGTTACCATGGCAACAGGCGGCTGCTGCCATTCGCCGCAGCGATTGGCTGAGCATTTTTTTTTCTCCTGCTTTCTTTGCTTTACTGTAAGGTGAGCACACGTACACAAGAAAACTCAGAAGCCCCGGAGTCAAATACACAGACGTAACAAGCATTTCATCAGAGGGGGGATGACTGAGTGCTCCAACAGCTACGCAACAGAGACATTTAACCTCTAATCAATAATGAATAAATGTACTTGGGACTCAGACCAAATTAGCAGTAAAATGGTCAAAATGATTAAATGGCTGAGCTAACTGTCTATCTGCAAATGTCACCCACAGATCCATGACCCAGCCCACACAGTGAAGGAAAGTGCACAAAAAACCAGATTGTTTGCAGTCTTTTTTTGCCTTCATGCAACAGGCTTCATGGCTTATCTCAAATGTAGTTTCAGCTTGTGAAGATTTATAACTCAGCAGTTTGAAGAGTTAAATACAAAGTCTTCCTGGAAGCAGGCCTCGCCATTTGGTCACACGGGTAGTTAGTTGTAGAGTTATTTTGCAGCGCCTATCTAAATGAGTTGGGGAGAGAGTCGTGAATTTAATTTTAAATGCTGCTTTACTCACTTATCTAACCCATCTATCTGTTCTATTTCTATGCATCAGCAGCTGGATGGAGCAGACCAATCAGGCCAGTTGGAGATATCACTAACTGGCCTGATCAATCTCTTTCTTCCGCGATGTCTCTTTTGTCCTGTTTCGCTTCCCTCGCTCGCACATTCAATTTCATTTTTAATTCAACTCTGTTTTTTTTATATAGTGCCAATGCACAACAACAGTTGTCTAGAGGCGACTTCTATTGTAAGGTAAAAAAACCTACAGTAATACAGAGAAAATCCCAACAATCAACAGTGGAAAGGGAAAAACTCCCTTTCAACAGCAAAGAACCTTCGGTTGCCCCGCCCTTAACCTGACTATGCTGAAGGTTATTTCCTGTTAGAAGGAAGATTTTCCTTCCCACTGTTGCCAGGTGTTGGTTTATGTTGTTCATGACTTAAAAATAGTAATTAAGCCTATGAAAATAGCAGAAAAGCAGAAGCCAAAAGTTAAGCCATTTTTTTTTCTACTCCTGGCTCTGCATGATGCCAGTGGATATCCCTAACACGGTCATCTTAGGCACACAGGTCTGGCTGTTGGCACATAAGTCCCACCCACTTGCTGTTCAATCATGCTGTTTAGGAGGGGCAGCCAATCAGCAGAAAGTCGGTTTCAAAAGGTGGGTGACGTTCAAGGGAGAGCAGTTAAAACTGCTTTTTACAGACAGTGCAAGGGGAATACCGAGCTGAAAATGAAATCCTCTCAAGTCATATCCTTAACTACAAAAAAGAAAAAGCTTGAAAGCATACTAATTTTGTGTAATTAATATTAAATAAAGCATCCTTAAACTTAATTTAAAAAGTTTAATTAGCTTGAAACGAAACAGTTTCATATCCTTAATTGACGTTTTAAACTTTGCATATGTGGAAATCCAGTTTGCACGCTGTGACAGATCTTCACAATTCACTGATTAGGCTGCACTAAATCATGGATATTATTTCAGTTTGGTGTTGAGGCCGTATTCTGGCATTGCCCTTTCAAAAGTGTTTATTTCACTGGCTTCTGTGTTGGGTGCCTGTGCTTTCTGCAGACAGACAACACAAAGGCTACAAGAGAGTATGACTATTATCTTCCTCACAGCTCTTAATGGAAACCCTTGCACTCTTGCACCTTAAAGGGGAGACATGGAAGCACTGCACTTCTTATAAAACAGAGCTCATTGAAGATCAAAGAAGAATATAAATCTTCTCCTGTACACTGGAAACATTTAAGCAGCAAAAAGGTTTAACCTGCTGTTCCACCGCAATTCTCTTGTTTTACTTGTAACCAAATGTCGGCGGGTTTCTTGGTAGTTACTGGACTCCAGTGAATTATGCCACGTATAACTCTTGGCCAATATTTGAACACTTGCAGAGATTTGATTGCAAAACCCATACTATTGTTAAGATAGCTGGATTTTAACCAATCAAAGAAAGTCTGCAGTGACCATTTCCATGTGCCTTTATAAGTATAAACTATCAGTGATTGAATCAGCGTCTCGTCTCATCTATCTATTCATTAGCGGTCAAATGATGCACTGTTTTCCATCACACTCGTTTCCAGTGAAATCTCCCCTCTCCGGGTAACGTCTGCCAACAACATGGGCCCTCACATCCTCATAAATACATCACAGCAAACAAGCGCATCCGATATGAAAACACATACAGATGTCTCGACTTGGAACTCTGCAGCGTGCGCTCATCTGTTTCAAACTTTACCTCCACAGACCCTTTCTGCATGTTTATAGACAGATTTGCATATTCTGAGGTGTGCCTCTGCAGTCCTCGGCTAAATTTATGTGTCTCTCAATTAGTAAACTTTCTTTAAAGTTTCTGATACTGCGTGTAAAATCAGCCTCAAACTGATGATGTGGTGCTCAAGTTTGCATCGCAACCAGAGCTGCAAATCACAGCAAAGGCTTTTATCAATTACTTTTAAAGCAAACATGCTAACTTTGATAGTCAAGCGTAAAGCTATTTTACGAAAGTCCGTTTCCTCGTCTTCTCCATCCCTCTGCTCGTGACCCAGAAGTCAACCTTATTGTGACATCTTAGGACAGAGAAGAAAAAGCATCTCAATTCCTAAAACGCATCTGAAGCACAGCTTGCTGGAAGAGCAATGATTGAGGATGCACAGCTGTATCCTTGTCATTTTCAACTCTCCTTTACACAGTCACTTCATAAGGTACATCTGCTAAAGTGCTCATTAACTGTTTCCCCATGTACCCTCATATATACATCTCAGTACGCATAAAGATGTGATCTGACGACCACTAGAATATGTTCCAGACTTTTCCAAGAGTATTAAGCTCTATAAGCAGAGTTCACCTTCACTAACTTCTTCACTAACACAGTTGTTTTGTTCTGGAAGCAGATCTGAAGTATGACAGAAACCGCTTAGTTTAGAAAATAGAAACAAGGATCTCACCTGGTAGACGTCCAAGACAGGAAGTGTTTTTGCTAATAGCTAATCAGCCAATCATGTGGCAGCTGGTCAGTACATTTAGACATGTAGACGTGGTCAAGATGACCTGCTGAAGCTCAAACCAGACAGGATGGGGAATAAAGGTGATTTCAGTGACGTTGAACTTATGGGATGGTTCTTGGAGTGAGATGGGCAACTGGGATTTTCAGAGAATTACAGATTTACAGAGAAAAGTTCCAAAGTGCTTCAAGCTCATAGGAGTAACTAATGAACACTAAATAACATCAAGGTATGCAGAAGACCATCTCTGAATGCCACATAAAACCTTGTAGCAGATGAGCTAGAGTAGCAGAAGACCACACAAGATCTCAAGAAACTGAGGCTCCAGTTTGCAGAGATTATAAGGCACAAAGGTGCCTTATTTCGCTCCCCTTGCGTCTCTTTCTTGTCTCCTCTGTTCAGACCTGTAGACGAAAGAAGGTGCAGAAAGAAATTGAGGATGCACAATCTGAGAAATGGCAAAGGGAGTTTGTCTAAATACAGAAGAGAGGACCCACAAACAACAACAACACCCCCCCCAAAAAAAATCAACGTTTAGACAAAAAAAGCAAAATCCTGAGATACTGGCTGCAGCGTGAGAGCTGATTTCGCACTCAGGTGTCACCAAACCAGCCATCGCTGGTCTGGTAATCAAACAAAATGAGAAAATAATACAAGCAGAAAGTCAACACCTTGACTGGCTGAGAATAGTTGAAATTACAGAAGAAGTAAAAAGTCTTACTTTAATATTCTACATAAGGAGCTGGCTAACAGACTTGTCAAGGCGGCACTAATTTTAACTACTTTATATACTTTGTACAAAAAAAGGACTCATAATGAAGGCTGTCGTATAAATGTAGAGGAAAACGTTTTATTTCCCTCTGAAATGTGGTGGAGAAGTATAATAAAATGTAAATACCACCGAGCGTCTAGAAAGTCACCTTTCATATGTGAAACCAAATGGCTCTCTGCCTCGTTTCACCTTTTGTGGCCTCGCCTGCATTTCAGCGGCAATCACCGAGAATAGCTTTGATAGGAAGAACTGAGCACTGACTTTATTCTGTATAAATTGTGAGCAGGTAGAAAAGCCGAGCTGTGACCAGCGGTGGATGAAGCAGTCAGATCTATTGCTCAGGAAAAGCAACAAAAATGTAAGAATGCCCTATTATAAGCACAGAAGCTCATTTAATGGGAGCGGTTCAGTGAAAATAACCATCATTATGTGTAAAATACACAACACTAAAGTGCTGCTGAAAGTTGAGGTGCAGTTCCTCTAAAGACCAACAGAGGCTGGCTCCAGAGTCAATCCCCATAGACTCCTATTTTAAAACACCTAACTTTGTAGCAGTGTTAAATGTGTTTACAGCCTGTTACATGATATGTTTTGGTCACTTTAGCTCATTTTGCATTTCATAAAAGTCTGAATAACAGTCTGAATCTTATATATCTCACCCATTTAAATTGCATTAGGCTTAAAGTTATGCCTAATTAATCCTCTTAGACTTAAATTATCACCTGTGACACTCCAGCACTAGTTCAAACCCCTATATTTTGGAGAAGAGCATACATAGATTCATTTTTTATATTTATCTTAGCACTAATTAGCCAGTATCTATAGCTGTGCAGTGGATGCACCTTGCTAATCAAGCATACTACCCTCTTGTCCAAATAATCTCACTTTAGGGCTGAAAAACCGAGATGACCATAGCTTGAATGCTCCGCAAACCAGCGAGGGATGCTGTGTCTGTCAAAAAAAAAATGCTGTACATATTTCCACCTTCCGCTGCTGAAACCTGCTGTAGATACGATTAACTTCCTAAAAGCGACAAACATATGGCATCAAGTGTCGATAATGTCTTTCACTCATTTGCCTCTACAGTACTGCTGCGTACTGTAAATGAGGGCAGCAATTACCAATAACAGGAGACATATTTTTGCAGGGCGAAAGGTGCTGCACCAGATGGCCTTCCAAACGACTTTCTGGTGTCGTGCCGAAATCGACAGCAAATAAGGAACGAGAGCACGAGAGGCAGATTTAATTGGAGTGAACTGGAACAAGCGTAAGCTGTAGTGTGCCATGTGATGTATCCATATGTTCCTTATCATAATTTACACCTCTGCAAAAAAACACCAAACATCATGAATGTGGCGTGTTAGGTTGTTTTGCGTTGTTGCTCCCGAGTCATCGACATCATGAGGACTCTAATCCTTCATCGCTTGCGGCACCTTTATCATGCCAAGCCAGATGGATTGCAGGTGCCGTGCCAGATGCCTTACTATATTTACAAGCGTCATCTAGCACACCAGGCCATATATGGGCATGATTTAGATCAGCCAACAGGCTCGAATGACACCGGGGTCTGTCGCTCAGTATGTTGTTTGCATTGTGCAGATATTACATATTCAGAATGAGCGCTCTGCATTCTCCAGTAGAGATGCAGAGCAAGGTTCAGTCAGTGTTCTCAGTGGAGCTGCCTGACTCATCCCAATCACTGATGGCGAAGAGACGAGGAGGCAACCTAATGCAATTAGACGCGATACAAATATCAGCCTGCTTGCGAAGAGCGGGGAGGACGAGGAGAAACACGGCGATGTCAGTGAGGGTCGGCATTAAAAGGATCGAGCAAACCTGCAAATATTTACTCACTCATGTAGTTGTTTCACTCACAAACAAAAGTTCAAAGTTAAAAGCCAGCGAGAAAAGGGATGATCAACGAGCAGATTTATCCAACAGTACTTCTCTATAAAGCTGACTTTGTGGTAATAAAGCATGTGGTAGGTATGGTTGTGAAGTAACATTTCAAATACGCAACAAATAGAAGATTTGAAATTTTGTTCAGGATTTTTTGATATTCTAAGGTTTTGTTTTCATCTAGTTCTGTTTTGGGTTTTAGTTTATTTTGTATTCCTTGTCTTCCTTATGTTTCCGTGTTGGGTCAATCCCATCTCCATGTTTTGTCTCATATTCCTCAGTATTCAGTCCCCTCGTTCTGGTTCCCTTTAGTTTTCTCTCTGTGTTCAGTTTTCTAGTTTTAGGCCTTAGTTTTACTTATCTGGGTTCTGTTCTAGTTTTTAGGCCCTGTTCTATTCCCCGTTTCGGTTATCATGTTTCCCTTGTGTTCCCTGTGCTTTGTCTAGTTTGAATCTGTTTGCGATTCCACATTTTATTACTTCCTGTTGTACTTTAGTAGTTTTCTCTCCTTTGCTTTTATATCTAGTTAAAATCCTTCTATCTCATCATTCCTGATCTGTTCCTACCTGTGTTCCTTTTCCCCATCGGGTCTGCATTTGTTTTCTGTCTTCCCACGTTCCCCAATCTGGTCGTCCAGTTCTCCCCTATGTTAAGTTACCCTTGTTCCCTGCTCAGTTGTTTCTGTCTGATGTGTCTGGTCTCTTGCCTTGTGTTCGTCATGTTTAGTTTAACTTCCTGTGTCTCGTTATCCCTGATTTGTTCCTGCTGTGTTTCCACCTGTTCTCCCTTAGCCTCCTCACCAGCTGCGTATTTATTGTCTCTGTCCTGAGGTTATTCCTCTGTGACATCTGAGGTTATGTGCTCCTGAGGTCAGCCTCAGGTCTACCTTATACAGTATGTGCCGGATGTCAGGTGTGTTGTGACATTTGAGCCACATCTGATCCACACAACACGACAAGCTCCGCTCATCACTTGTAGTCCAGCAACACTGAGCTGTTATGTGCCAAAAATAGTTCTGATTAGACCCAAATGTGTCTGTACTTTCAGATATTAGTCAGACAAACAAAGAAAGAGCAGATATCTCGAGCACATATCGGACAGAAAGCGTTTTAAATTCGTCTAAATCACTGTGAAAATCACTCAATTACAATCAGCAGGGTGATTGGGTCAGTTGAAGCAATAATGGCTTTTTGAAGTAGTTACCTCAGCAATTATATGAAGCAGTTATGAGTTTCTGATTTATGTGGTTTCATTTTGATAATCTGATGGTCAAACCAATGTGGTGTCTTCCTTCTTGCTGCATGTTTCCAATTTTCTCAGGTTCAGGTTGTTTTGTTACAGGCTGTGCTGCATGATAATTTAACATTTTATGCAGGATACCCTTCCTCGTGCAGCCCTACCAGTTTATCCAGGCTCGGGACTGACACCATGACTAGGTTCAGCACGATCATTTATTAGCAGACGTTAATTCAGAGGACACAATCCTCCATCTTCATTTATGTCATTTGGCTAGCCAGTTTTGCTGATTAATAACAAAAAAGAATCCCAAAGTAGTGTCTTTGTTTTCTTTGTTCTAAGAATGGACCACTTCCATTACCTTCCTCAAAGTGTTAAACAAAAAAAAGGGCTTTACATTAAAGGAGCTCAAAAACGAAGCCACAACTAAAGTGGCAGAAACTTCAGTTTATCTTAAGGGTGTTTAATGCCCTTAAGATAAAGTGTGAAAAGATATAAAGTGAAACAAAGTTCTGAATTTTCCATGTCAAAAGTTGCCATGAAACAGATGTGAACACTAAACATGTTGTCAATAATTTGTTATCAAAACGAGAAATGCAAAAGAAATGAAGTCAAAATCAAGCAATGACGAGCTGGTCCTGAAGTTTCTCAACTAGAAAAGGAAGAAACTAAGATTCTGGGTTCATCTCCGTCTTAAAAGAAGAAAGCATCAGGAAGAATTTCATGGTTTAATCCAAGAGCTGAAGCTTTCGTCCATATTTCAGGATGTCTGAGTGGCAGTTTGAGCTCTTGTTAGTTGTGACCACATCTGAGGAGACAGAGAAATAACTTCAGAGAGGCGATTGACCTGGAGCAGCATGCTGTGTCTGAGGTAAAGTAGGATTATTTTACTATTTTCATATTATTGTACAGTCAGTGGTGCGTTTCTCCCCTCATATCAACTCTGAGTAGGGTCAGTTTTTAAAAAAATAACTCATCCACCTTAATATTGGAGTTTTCGTAAAACCAACATGGCAGCAACAAAAACCAATACATGACATCACAGTGGCTATATCCATCTTTAATGCTACATATACAGCCAGATATGGACAAATAACATCACACCTCAGTGAATATATCAGCAGCTACCCATTGTTTGACTGACGGGATATTCTAACACAGTGTGTGACCCTGAAACCTTCTATGTTTCTCTTCGATCAGAGACAAGACTTTGAATCCGAGATGTGAAGACAAACAAAAAAACTAACATTTTGTTGCATCACTACGTCCGAGCAGCATTTTCAGAAAAGTTTTCCAGCTGTTTTCTGAGGATTTTATTTGCTAGATTATGAGTCACTGTTTCACTGCTGATTTAATGAAGTCATGTGTTCTGTATTTTACCTGCTGCCGGTCCCAAAAGAGACACGTTACAGCTAGACGGTGCGTAGCATAATACATAAACTGATTTAATGGTCAACTTCACAGCAGCAAGTGACACCTTTTTAATAGTGTGGAGAATATTCTTTCCTCTGGGTATTTTCTGCAGGGAATCACCCCTAGCTTGGATATTTCACAGTACCAGGTGTAACAACTGCTACATCCATCCTCTCGGCCCCTCCCACGCCGACATGTGTATCTAAATAGAACGCGGCTCTAATTTGGCAAGGGCGATGTTGACATTTGGATCCCGTGCCCTGTGGGAAGGGTAACGACTACGCATTAGGATGCTGCAACCGTACGACACCTGATCTGTTCTCTGTATTCAGCCGGATGTTCTGACACTGCATCAGTCAGTGTAATCCAAACAAAACTCAAATCGCAGCATTATTGATCGCATAATTCTTCTAAAATGCCACTCCACTGAGAGCAGCAACAGGCGCTGTCAGGCAGCAGAATCAGTCAGACCGGCCTCTGGCTAACCCAGCTCGTTCCCCAAACAGAAAGCTCGGGTGATGCACCCTTGTGGCTGTATGAAAGCACCCTTCAGCAGGATCTTACACCTCTTCTGATTCTAAAGGGGCTGCTACATGGATGATCCTACAACACAGCAAAAGAACAGAGAGGCTTTCAAGGGACTTCAAAAAATGATAATCTTTGACTTTCACTGAATCTATAAGAAAGCATCAGTTGTGGCAGCCTGTTCTCATCAGGACATCAAATGCCACCACGCTGTCAAAGCTGCTGGCGTCTCGCTGATACGTTTAAGGTGTCTGACCCCGTGGCACCTCGACTGTCATTGTGGATGATTTATGATATGAAGGGGGCGTATTTTAATACAAACCATTCATTTCCCCCCGTCTAAATCTAATGAAGTACTTTTGGCGCCTAAAGCAGGGGTGTCAAATTCAGTTTCTCTAAGGGTCACACGGGGAAATGAGAATCACATCAACTGCCAGACATTAAAAAAATATATATACTGACATACTTTAATTGAAAATCTGTCTCAAAGAGCCTTTTCATGTTCAGTAAAATACCCAAACAAGCCAAGTGTTGATTTTACTTTTTTTTCTTATATTCAGTGAAAAAAGTAAAAACTCTTTGATCGTTTAATTTACCTGTTCCACATAGTCCAGCCTTCTGCAATGAAACTGGCTGCAGATAATAGGAAAATTTTAAAAAGAGAAACGTATTTTACGCTAATAGCTGCCTCTCTTCAGTTCACTGGCTTACTGATGCCCTCTCTCTGTCTTTGCTGGTGTTTACATATTAAAATAAATGACGACACAAGTTATGAAGCACAATTCGTCTCACGAGCCTACACCTGCAGTGCTCTGCCATCAGGATCAACTGCTATTCTTTTGTGCACTTCTGGCTAGCTAGCTTGTTAGCCTGAAGTGGGAATGGAGTGTTTAAGTTTAGTGTGTTGCTGTGCAGACAGATAAAACAAACCAGGCCAAAACTGATTATGAATCTTAACTGATATTTGATCATAAGACAAATTTGTGATGGTCTATGGGCTTTGATTTTGACGCACGGAGCCTATTTCTGACGAGCAAGTGAAAGCTAAGTTGTTGGGGTTTTTTTGCAAGTGAAAGCTAAGTACAGGAAATTAAAAACGGTCTCATGTTTGGGAAACCTGGAAATGCAGACCATGGTATGCTACGAAAAGCACTTTTGGCTGATGCCTTGAGTTTTGTGTCTCCTTCTAAAAGAACCGAGGATCTTTCACATTTAAGGAAAACGTGCTAACCACTATATCACAGAGCCATTTTAGCACAGTAGCAAAGGATGCTAGTTCCACCTGACTCAGAGTCAGTATTTGAAACTGCTGGAAAAGAAGATGTTGGTTAGTCCTGCTCCCAAATACAGGTCTGTGATGAAACCCGCATTTGTTTCCACCTTTAATTTCTAAAGCTGTAAAAGAACAAATCCAAAGCATGAATTAGCTTATTGTAATTATTTCATCATGCAAACATGCTGCACATACAAGCGCTTTCTTGAACTGAAAAGGTGTAAAAATAAATAAACAAAAACATAAATACCATGTAAAATGTTTTCTCACACTTTTCAGCTACACTACAATGTTTCCTCAGCAGATGGAGTTTGTTTTAAACAACCAGGAGATGTGATTTAACCTCTTTCCACAGCATCTGTTCAGGCCCTCATTTTTACAAACCTCTATTTATAGCTTAGTAACGTCTCATACATGCTTAAATCAAGAAGACAGCATTTAATCTAACTGCAAAAAGCCCTGGGAGCCATGGTAAAGGCTTCAGACTGCACCCCCTCCAACCCTTATTAGATAAACTGTTAGGAAAATTGATGGATGGATATACACAGAACAGAAAATGCACAATTTATTAAATAAAGTGACATAAATTCAGGCTGAAAACTTATTTTTCTTGTTATTATGATAACAAAGAGCGTAGTAGGAAAATTAAATGTCCCTTTTAAAAATCCCTCTAAATAATCGTTGAGGTCTAAACGACTACAGTGCCCATAAACTCCTAATTTCACACATTTGCTGCTTTGGATTTGTTAGTAATTTTGAAAGCTGTATGATACAGACCTTCACTTTTGAGAATGATTATTATGTTTATCATGTAAACAAACTGAGCTGCTTAAAGGCATTCGAGCTCCAGAACATTGAATATGTGGACTTGGATTTAATTGATTTTATTCAAAATGCTGTTTTCTTAATCGGTTTGTAGCAGTGCGGAAAATAAATTAGATTTCTAAAGGTGTCTCGCAACACCACCGGGCTCCTATATATATATAGTCAACTTGTCAATTACTGTTAAAAAAAAAAGTGAAAGGAAAAAAATGAATGCAATCGGCCACAGTGGCTGAGAGGAGCAGAAGAAAAGGAAGGTTTTCCCTCCTCCCTGAAGAACCCTGTGTTACCAAGTACAGAGTAGGGCTGAGTCATATCATACCGTTCACGGTAATACCGGTATAATGTTGGGCAACGATAAGAAAATGAAATATCGCGATAGAATATGGGTAAAAGGCGCATGCGCAGTGCCTTTGTTTTCATACGCACATGGCGGAAAAAGCATGGCGGCGACGGAGAATCAGAAGGAGGAAAGTGGATCGTTGAATGAAACGGATGAACCAGAATTGGTTTGTAAAAATGCTGCAACTTCAGTGGTGTGGAACTGGTTTGGCTTTCGTCCGTCAGATACACAACAAAGCACTATTTTTGATAGAGCATGCTAGCCGGCCGTCATTATTACCGTGTTGTGATACGTACTGTGCTTCAACATAATATTACCGTATTGTGTGTGTATAACCTCTTTTTAAGTTTTGTGGATATTATACATGGTTATGCTGAGGATATGTCCTAGCCTGGAGAAATAGTTTGCTGCTTTATAAGAAAGCCCTCCGCAAAGCCAGAACATCTTACTATTCGTCACTGATTGAAGAAAATAAGAACAACCCCAGGTTTCTCTTCAGCACTGTAGCCAGGCTGACAAAAAGTCAGAGCTCTACTGAGCCAACCATCCCTTTAACGTTAACTAGTAATGACTTCATGAACTTCTTCACAAATAAAATTTTTATCATTAGAGAAAAAATTACCAATAATCATCCCACAGATGTAACATTATCTACAGCTACTCTTAGTACCATCAATGTTAAGTTAGACTCTTTTCTCCAATTGATCTTTCTGAGTTAACTTCAATAATTAATTCCTCCAAACCATCAACGTGTCTTTTAGACCCCATTCCTACAAAACTGCTCAAAGAAGTCCTGCCATTAATTAATTCTTCGATCTTAAATATGATCAACCTATCTCTAATAATCGGCTATGTACCACAGGCCTTCAAGGTGGCTGTAGTTAAACCTTTACTTAAAAAGCCATCTCTAGACCCAGCTGTCTTAGCTAATTATAGGCCAATCTCCAACCTTCCTTTCATATCAAAAATCCTTGAAAGAGTAGTTGTCAAACAGCTAACTGATCATCTGCAGAGGAATGGCTTATTTGAAGCATTTCAGTCAGGTTTCAGAGCTCATCACAGCACAGAAACAGCTTTAGTGAAGGTTACAAATGATCTTCTTATGGCCTCTGACAGTGGACTCATCTCTGTGCTTGTCCTGCTAGACCTCAGTGCTGCATTCGATACTGTTGACCATAATATCCTATTAGAGCGATTAGAACATGCTGTAGGTATTACAGGTACTGTGCTGCAGTGGTTTGTATCATATCTATCTAATAGACTCCAATTTGTACATGTAAATGGAGAGTCCTCTTCAGACACTAAGGTCAATTATGGAGTTCCACAGGGTTCGGTGCTAGGACCAATTCTATTTACATTATACATGCTTCCCCTAGGCAACATCATTAGAAGACATAGCATAAATTTTCACTGCTATGCAGATGACACGCAGCTCTATCTATCCATGAAGTCAGGTAACACACACCAATTAGTTAAACTGCAGGAATGTCTTAAAGACATAAAGACCTGGATGGCCGCTAACTTTCTGCTTCTTAATTCAGATAAAACTGAGGTTATTGTACTCGGCCCTGAAAATCTTAGAAATATGGTATCTAAGCAGATTCTTACTCTGGATGGCATTACTTTGGCCTCCAGTAACACTGTGAGAAACCTTGGAGTCATTTTTGACCAGGACATGTCCTTCAACGCACATATTAAACAAATATGTAAGACTGCTTTCTTCCATTTGCGCAACATCTCTAAAATTAGAAATATCCTGTCTCAGAGTGATGCTGAAAAACTAGTTCATGCATTTATTACTTCCAGGCTGGACTACTGTAATTCACTATTATCAGGATGTCCTAAAACTCGCTGAAAAGCCTTCAGCTAATCCAAAATGCTGCAGCAAGAGTACTGACAGGGACTAGAAAAGAGAGCATATTTCTCCTGTTTTGGCTTCCTTCATTGGCTTCCTGTTAAATCCAGAATTGAATTCAAAATCCTGCTCCTCACATACAAGGTCTTAAATAATCAGGCCCCATCTTATCTTAATGACCTTGTAGTACCATATCACCCTATTAGAGCACTTCGCTCTTGCACTGCAGGCCTACTTGTTGTTCCTAGAGTATTTAAAAGTAGAATGGGAGGCAGAGCCTTCAGTTTTCAGGCCCTTCTTCTGTGGAACCAGCTTCCAGTTTGGATTCGGGAGACAGACACTATCTCTACTTTCAAGATTAGGCTTAAAACTTTCCTTTTTGCTAAAGCATATAGTTAGGGCTGGACCAGGTGACCCTGAATCCTCCCTTAGTTATGCTGCAATAGACGTAGGCTGCCGGGGATTCCCATGATGCATTGAGTTTTTCCCTTCCAGTCACCTTTCTCACTCACTATGTGCTAATAGACCTCTCTGCATCGAATCATATCTGTTATTAATCTCTGTCTCTCTTCCACAGCATGTCTTTCATCCTGTTTTCCTTCTTTCACCCCAACCGGTCGCAGCAGATGGCCGCCTCCCTGAGCCTGGTTCTGCCGGAGGTTTCTTCCTGTTAAAGGGAGTTTTCCTTCCCACTGTCGCCAAAGTGCTTGCTCATAGGGGGTCATATGATTGTTGGGTTTTCTCTGTATTTATTATTGTGCGATCTACTGTACAATATAAAGCGCCTTGAGGCGACTTTTGTTGTGATTTGGCGCTATATAAATAAAATTGAATTGAATTGAATTGAATTGAATATGTCGGCCAATTTCCACTGGAAATGCCTTTTGGTTAAACTGTCAGCAAGGAATTTGCATTTGCACTGTTAAATTTTTATATACCTTTAATGCACATAAAAAACAGCTGCTTGTTTAAGTGAAAATACACTGATGGGTTTTTTTTTTTTGCACTAATAAAGTTGTGGAGTTGTAAAGTATTTTGTCTAGTGTCAATTATATCGTCAGTTATATAGTTATCGTAAATTTTCAAATTTATATTGTGATAAATATTTTTGGTCATATCGCCCTGCTCTAGTACAGAGATGCATAGTGGGTAAAAGTCGCCAACACTCTGCTGACTCAGTAAGTGCAGAGCTCCAAACCTCTTCTGGCATTAACATCAGTACAACAACTGTGCACTTGGAGCTTCATGGTATTGGTTTCCATGGCTAAAGTGCTCCTGTGGGTATAATGAGTAGATGGCCCATTATTTTTGTCCGTATTTACGTGGAGGACAGTTGAGTGGCAACTGTGGCACGAGTGAAACGAGGCGTGCATGCGTGTGCATTCACATCTATGTGTGATGTACTACTATCATCACCCTGCAGAACAAGAAAGTGAAGTTGAAGTTCCTTTGATCAAAGGATGAAAGACTTGAGACAGCTGAATGACACAGAGGACCAAACAACAGTGACCTGTAGAGAAAAACAAGACGGAAAGAACCATGAGCACCTGGACAGCAGCAGCTAAGCTTTCAAAATAAGAGTTAGTGGCCTTCCCAACAGAAAATTGATCTCATTGTTCGATTTAGTGGATGTAAATGTAAAAATAAATTCCATAGGACATCTATACAGCCCCCTTTATGCCCCCTGCTGGTCACTAAAAAGAATGTTTAACGAGCTTCTCCACCGGCTTCAGTCTTATAACTTGTAGACTCACACCAGCAAGAAGCTTCTGTATGTACTGATGGTGATGGTGCTTCCTCATTTGCCTGTTAGTTCAGCAGCGCTGATTAAAGTGGGAGAATTTACACTATTACTCATTGTTATTTACTCACAAAGCTTGTTGACATTATATAATCTACCAGCATCGCCCCTCCTACAGTAACAAAGAGGTTTAACCAGTCAAAGTACTGAAAACACATCTGTGGGTGGGTAATTTCCCAGCAAAGGCATCATCGCAGCGAGCAACAACGTGAACGATTTGGATGTAAGAACAGTGGGTATAGGTTTCTGTTTGCAAACAGCAAATTCAAACAATGAATATTTAGCATTTTTAAATTGCTTTTGAAAGGAATAAGGAGCAAAAATTGCATCCAGAACGAGAAGAATGAGAATTTCATTATTTTTGTGGCTTTGTGAAATGAAAACAATAAAACACACGAGCTGACACATTTTAAATAAAGAACTGGTAACGGTGTCAAGTGTAATTCCTGCTTGAATTATGTCGGCGTTTTGTGAACAGGGCTGCTGGTAAATGGGATTCAGAGTAATTTATTTATTTTTTTATATTCAAAAGAAAGGATGAAAGTAGAAAAGCCGCAAACTCCTGAAAGCTGTTCCAGATAATAATGTTTGTAATAATGAACTACTGATGACCAGCCTCATCATCTTTGCCACACATGGTCACTTTGAGCTACATGGAAGCAAAAAAAGAAGTTTTTCAATGAGGAACATCAGCCCATTTTTCTTCTATATCTATCTATCTATCTATCTATCTATATATATATATATATATTTAAAAAGTAAGGCACTGAAGTCCACTTTGAACAGAGACAATAGCTGTGATTCAAGTCAAAAAATATATGCAGATTTGGACTGGCAGCTCTATATTTGGGGGCGATATGACTTGGTCTTGATGTTAAGCCTGGTGACGTTGCTGATGCGACCACGCAGCGTGCTCGCAGGTTGCTGGGCTGCGGGGCGTCGCGGCCAGTCGTGGAAGGTTGGGAAGTGGCTGAGGTTACACAACTGTGACTGGCTTCAGCCTCGGGGAACGACCTTCAGTGATTTCACACATCCCGGCGGTGCTGCAGAGCTCTGATCCCGCAATGAAAGAGCGAAAGTGCGACAGAGATGATCAAGAGAGTGTGAAAGAACAATGGGGGCGAACTACAATGAAGCCGAATGATGCGGCGAGAGGCAGACATGAATGGCAGGAGGCAAAAAAAAAGAAAGAAAAAAAGAAGGGGGAAATGTAAAAGTGATTGATGTGTGGAGATTGAAGAGGGGAAGATGTGAGTGCAGGAAAAAGGCAGAAGGCCAGGAAGTCATGTTTTTATCTTTCAGCTTCACAGTGATCTCCTGCTGAGGACTCAGCCTCTTTTCCTGGCCTGAAGGACTTTCACTGCAATGCAATGACAATGTGATTTTTATTTTAAATCACGTCTCTGGTAAAAGCGTCAAACTCGGCATCGTATGCCTTCTGTCACGAGTACCTCAAGCAGCACACTCTGACTAAAGCAGCACTTTGCGTTTTCAGTCTCACTGCTTAGAAAAGCTCACATTTCAACTACTATACGCACTTAGATTCAAGTGTTTATAAGAGTACAATCAACTAGTGAAGTTTTGGAGGCACTTTGGGTGCCACTGTGGCTGCAGCTGATCTGACATACAGTCATCACCTATATCTCTCAAACGGCGCTGAGTAATATTTGTTTTTTATGTGAACACTGAATGAAACTATCCAAGTGTAAAAAAAAAAGAAAACCCAGAAAGAATTATCATCTTATTCTCCAGCCCCTCTCAGATTTTAGCATATTTCACCTCCCTGCTTTGGGAGTATTGCTTGTAGCTGTTTACACCATAAAAGCCTCGATAAACACAACGATAATGGAGCATTTGCAAGTCGCTGTCTTCCCTGGGTGTCAAATAGTGCCAGTTTATCAGCAGTCACTGGTGTCTTAAAGGGTTTTTTTCATTTTTTTATTTATTTTGTTCTGGTTTTGAATTCAGTTTAGTTTCAGTTTAGTTTCCTGAGTTGGTTTGCTGGTCATTAAGAAGCTGCAGGAGTGGCAGTGATATGTGTCTTATACAGGAGAGTGCTGTTCGTACCCCCCATTTGGGAGTTTATGTAAAGATTGTGGCTTGGGTTAAATATTCCTCTGTCAAAACTTTTACCCTGCACTTTGAGAAATGATGCTAAAGAGTTCCTATTGTGCTTTAAGTTGTCCAGAACAAGCGTGCAAAGCTGTTTCCACACTTGAACTACACACGCATTTCAATAGATATTATCCAACAAGCTGCATTTGAGAATCCAAATGCATGAGGCAGTTAGTGCAGATATTAAACCAGTTCACTTGTAATTTCCCAGTAAATTCATAGGATGGGTGTCTCATGTCCTGTCTGTGTTTGAGCAGGAGTCTGACGTAGGCATTTTGGGACCATGTCCTGTCATGATTCTGCTGACATAGTTCATATCTGCAGTCATGTGAAAAAGGAGTCTATGCAAACCAGCTTGTAGAATTACCTTTAGCAGCAATAGCTAAAAATAATAACTTTCTGTATGACACTGTCAATCTCTCATATTAGAGGGAGAAATTTGGCCTACATTTCTTTACTGTGTTCAGGTTCATTGAGCTTTGCGCGCATTTGTTTATACACAATTCTCTTAAGGTCCCACCACAGCATTACAAACAGGGTGAGGTCTGGATTTGAGTGGGCCATTGCAAAACCTTTAGCTAGTCTGTTGTAGATTTGCCAATATGGGATTATTGTCCTGTTGCATGGCTAAGTTTGGCCAAGCCTCAGGTGTCAGATAGGTTTTGACAATGTTAGGTCTTGTGGTTTGTTCAGATACTTTGCAAACCTAAGTCTTCCTGCCATTCTCTTTCTAGAAAGCAGAGGCTTTCTCCTGGCAACCTTTCTAAACAACCCATACTTGTTCAGAGTGGCTCTAACTCTACTGTCATGAGCTTTAGCAATTTACATGCTAAGTGAGACCTGAGAAGTCTAATATGTGCTCTTGGGTGTTTTACAATGTCTCTGAGGATTCCACAGCCTGACCTTGGGGTGAATTTGCTGGGATATCTTCTTCACTGAAGTGGACATTTCAGCAAAGTTCCCAGCAACTTAATCCACTTCTGGGAAGAAATGAACATCCCAGACCATCTAGACTCAGACAAGGAAGCTGCTAAAATGTCCGCTGATGTAGAGGTGGTTGCACTTACTGATGATCTATTAATCAGTTGTATTTGATAAGCAGTACCTGACTTCTGCTTACCCTCGAAATTCCTATTGAAGCAATAAGGGTGTAGTTCAGTATTTTTTTCACAGAACCGCATGACTGTTGCTCGTGTGTGACAAGTTCTTTGGGGTGATGCGTGAATATGTCATGCTCCTGCACTCTCATTCTTCCAGGAATGATAAAATAGTGACATCTGTGCAATGAAACCTGCAAGATTCTTGGATATCAAAGTGCAAACTTTTATAGCTTTCTGCATATCAGTCACACTGCCAGTCTTCTCACATTGCCATTTTCTGGCTGGCTACTGTGATGTTAGCCCGTATTACCAGTCAGCCATCACTCGCCCTTCTGGGGGGGTTCACACAACCTGCATGCCCTCAAATATCACCCGGTCACAATGTTCTGACATCCCTGGGTAGGCCCAGATGGTGACCATATGTCCACGCCCCTCATACAGTGAGCCGGGAACACAAAAGCAGACAGGGGAGAGTATTGCATACTTTGTGAGTGCTGTGATTTGTTTAGCCGCGTTTCCCTCTGGTGTTTGTGATCAGCCTGCCTGAGAGCATCTGTAGCAACAGCATCTGATATGATGAGCAAATAACATATGAATAACCAACAGCGATCAGCTCCTTGCTGCTGTCGAGTGCTGAAGAGGTTGGTTGATTTTCTTGCATCATTTGTTAACGTTTAATGTTCTGCCAAATATATCCTGTTACAATGGTGGATGTTGATATTAAACATTGAAGTTTCAAATGAGGAACTCACTTTATGTTCAAGTGATCCCTGTGAGCCAAAAGCTTAGGTTTCAGCCTCCTACCCCTGCTCTGTTTTGGACAGTTCTTTTTCTTTCTTTTTTTTTATTGGCTCTTTATGATGTCAGTGAGAGCTGATATTCCTAATATGGTCATCTCAGCCCTGTAGCTATAATCAGATAATCCCTACCCACCTTCAAGAGGCAGCCAATCAGAAGAAAGCTTCCTAATAGGGAGGGGGTATTGAACTCCAGTGCCTCAGTTCCAATGCTCAGTACAAGATCAATGAGGATAATTATGAACCGCAGTTGCTCTACAAGAGCCCAATGTTAAAAAATGTTGTTGGGCTTCGAAAAGAGACTAACGGGTCGAGACGGTTCCAGACATTTTCTTTTACTGTAGTTTCTCAAAAGTGAAGATTTGTTGCTTTTCTCTCTTTGACCTTGCAAAAGTAATCTCTTTGCCTTTTGATTTGTTCCTTGTGATAAAAACAAACAATGTGAAGATGTCACCTTGGGATTCTGGGAGCACATAATTGGTCATTGTGAGCATTTTGACTTTTATTGACTAAACGAGCACAGCAGACCTTTTAACTTATTATATCAGGAAAAACACAGAAGAACAAACTGTGCTCTTGCTAGTAAGAAACTCTGAAAGAAATAATGTGACACAGATTAATTCAGCTGCTTTTTCTTCTGTGACATGTTAAAATGTCTTCTATGAAAATGTTCGAATACCGTACAAACAATTAAAACCAATAAAATAATTTGACACTCCATACAAAAACATTAATACGTGCTCACCCACATAAAGTTACCTAATATTACAGGATATCTTGCTACGTTGCAGTCAGTGTTTTACATCTGCACATGCTAGAGCACTTCAGCATTCGGCATATTAAGTTAGCAGGTGGGCAGGAGATATCTGGGAATATAATATGCAAAAAAAGAAGAGTGTACAGCAAAGTTCACCAGCATGTTTCAAAATTGCAAAGCAGAGGTTAATCGATTTGTTTCAAACAGCTAACACCGAATCAGGACTTTCAACATTTTAAATTGTAAGTGTTCTGCACTCCTTTAACCTTAGTGATTTTACACCACAATTTACAACGCGTTTACCAGTCAGCCATTCACATGCACACACACTTTTACAAACCAGTAAAGGAAGAGCTGCTGTGTCTCGTGCTTTTGGGAGCTATTTGGTGTTTGGGATTTGGGAATGTTAAAGGTTGCCAAAGTCAAGTTTTAGCAAAACATAATTAAAATACTCTGTATGAAAACTAGAAACAAGTATCATTGTTTCTGCACCTCTTTTACAACAACCAAGAAGCTTTAATAATCCTACAGAGCTATTAAACTTTTATTTTGGGAGGTGGGGAGGCATATATCAGCTGTCTTTCAGTATATTCAGTAAATTCACACACACTAAGTAAACTTTTCCTCCAGAGTCCCTTGTTTCTATTCAACACATTCACGCACAGTTGCTATGAAACAGAGTTATTAGTTCAATAATGCTCTTTTTAAATTTCTTCTCTGCGAATATTTTATTTGCCCAAATAAATTGTGACGACTTGGTAAGTGAAGAATAAAATCAGCGGCTTCTTCATTAAGTCTTCCTCCTGTGGATGAACTCCTGCTTCCCTGTCTCGGCCTGCAGGAAGCGTCAGCAGTTCTCATTCTGCTGAAGCCTCAGTGAGCTTGAATCGCTTCTGTTCTTGCTGTGGGGTCTTGTTAGAGTAACCCTTCAGCTTGCAGCAGATCTCCAGAGCAGAACAGACTTGTGTAGCCAGCTCCAGTCCAAGACAGTGAGTTGCAGTATGCCCAACTGTGGGAATCTGGGAAAGCAGCTGAATGGTATCGACAACAACGCAACAACAACCTGTCAGTCAGGGAAAACACAAGATGGGAAATCCCAGGGCTAGCTGATTAGCAACGGCTGGACTTTCAAAGTAAGAGTCTCTTGAGATGATTTACAATTGCTAACAGCTAATTTTGTAACTGAATTTAAGTTTTGATTATTTGCCTTAAAATGGAAAAATAAGACCTCATGTATACTTGTGGGGCTGTTGTTATATATCATAATACACCTGCTGTCCTGTTCAGGTAAAGTCTACATGTGTGCCTGAGCTGCTTACACTTTCCTCATCACAGTGACAAACTGCAGTTGTGTAGCACAAACCACTGGAAATAACAGGTTGCAGAACTGCTCTTCAAAACCACTAAACCTGCAGTTAGTGGACAATGTCAGACGGCTCCACGCTGAACAAAAAGCCAGGTTCACATGTGCAGTGTAGACACCAGACACAGGAGAATTAGATCAGATAAAAGAGGTCCTCTGAATTTGAGTCGTCTCCCTTTTCTTCTCCAGGTTATCAAACCAAAGAGACAAAGCATGTCTACGTGCACGAATAAGAGCTGGCTGTTTTCTGCAATTATTATATCAGTTACACTGATTCAAACTGCTGTATAACACGAAGAGACATCAGCACCTGGAGAGGAGTCACGGCTGGCAGCAGGTCTGATCATGTCTGTCACACACACACACATGCAGGAAACACGGGCTCAGCGGTGCACACAAACAAAATCTATCCATGTTAACAAGGGCCGTAGTGACTGAAATTTAAAATGAAGCTGAACAAGATACAATCTCAGCATGCGCAGCACTCGAGCTGCAAAGAATGAAAAGTGCACCACTTGCAGCATACTAATGTGCAGACTGAGACAATGAAAAAGTGCTTAGCGACTTATCTCAAAGACAATCAGCTGCTCCATCTGATAAATAATTTAGCTTTTATTAATGACATTTTGATTACCGATTATGAATTCTGCACACAAAACAATCAGCATTACAGTGCACGGATTCATTAATCATACAGCCAAACAAAAGCAAGTTTATTAACATGTCATTTGCATTTTTTTAATTTAAATCTGAGCTCTGTGGAAAAGATAAAATAAGCCATCAGATCAAGGAGCCTTTTATTATATTTAGCACTTTAACAGTACTGGACAGCATAGTGTCCAGATAACATATGGTAATAAAATTGTAAATTTATAAGAAAAATGCAAATTTTTTGTGTTCAAACTCGGAATTTCTTTCTTTCTAACGTTTTTTGTTGCATGTTTTTGTTTGTTGAAGATGCAAATTACATCATTTTGTCTTGTTTAGTGCCACTTGCCTGGATTGGATGAGCCAAGAATCAACAAATTATCGCAAGAATGCAGACTTTCAGGAGACATTGCATCTGTCATACAGACAGTGTAAAAGATGGACGTAGCCGCTCTGTCAGTCTGCACCAATGAGTGTCTGTTAACAGAAGGGCATTCAACTGACTGCAGCTGGTCACAGACCTGGTCCCCATCTGCAAAAAGCTGCTAAGTTCAATGCAATATTTTGATCAGACTGCAGTCTCCAAACCCTGTTAACCCTAGAATGACTGCAGCATAACCAATGAGTGATAGTCAGGAATGATAATATAGCATAAAAAAATAAAAAAATCTGTTATGATTCACTTATGTGAGGCTCATCAGAGGAAGATCAAAAATCTTGTAAAAAGATACCAGCTGAACTGAAGACGACTCTGAGGGCAATTTCATTTTCCCAAATAGAATGAAGTCATTTCACTCACTCTCATTTTGCAAAAAATAGTTTGAAAATTTAGATTTTATGAAGCCATTTCCCCCCAAAACAACCTAATTTTCTGGAATGTTGTGCAGCATATCTACAAAGTGGGAACGCCCTTGTCTGTGGGCTTCATGCGGGTTTCTGGTAACAAATCATGAAAACCACAGCAGCGACCTCCACCCTATTACGCCGTTATGGCTCATGTGTCTTCAGGGACTCAGGTGTGGTCGTATTATTAAGCTTCACTTCCCTCTGCGAGGAATGCAGTGATTTTACTAAAAGTTTTAGACAGTCGCCCTGCTCCGTTTTCCTGCCTCAATTATGTTCAATTATTCTCAGCTGAAGCCCCGCTGTGCTGCAGTTGGCTTCTTAACCGCTGTTCTGGAGCGCTGGTTTGATTTGTGTTTTACTGTAAGTCAGAATGTGGAGCATCATAACAGCTAATGACATGTCATTATACTGTATACCTTACTCTTCATTGAAAAATAGTCTGTGTCTGATGTGCAAAACTCTAAATTCATTGCAAATATAATTTATTACATTTTATTTATGTGCATCATTTTTCAATCAGTTAATAATGTGGCCTCTTCTGGAAGTGCTTTTCCACTGTTGCGCTGTAAATAAGTTACATGAAGGATGGTTGTTGTGGATTAACCTTATGAGGCACCTGATATCAACCAAGATCACATACACAGTGTCCGCCCACCCGGCGGGTTGACGACTAATGGGTACAAAACTATCTACGGCAAATGAACAGTACCTGAAAGTCATGTCCTTAAGAAATAGGGAAAGAAATCCATTAAAGGCCTGACACAGGACCTGGCAGATGAATTTGGTACCTGAGTTGATCCATCTACTGTTCAGGAAGGAAGGGAAACAGGCTAAAGTATAACAGATTACACAAGAAGTGGATTGAAAAACAGTGGCAACAGGTCTTATGGAGTGTTGGTGTAAGACATGCTGCTTCAAACTGTCATCACTATGTGCAGAGACAGAGGCAGAGCCATCTGAAAACCTGTTGGAGGCTTTGTCTTTGTTTGGGGCTACATTTCAGCTGTTAGTGTTAGTGGTTAACAGTTTGCATCCTCTGTTTCAGAAGTCTGGGCTACTTTAATACCGGAATAATTAGGTCAAAGCTGACTCCTCGTTCAAATGCAACAAAAAGCAGGAAGCTGCTAATGAATTGAGCTGTTCAACTAAAGTGCTCATATAAAGTCAGATGACCTTACAGTGTATGTATGTTTTGTGCTGTAACTTTCTTAAGACTCCAGAGATGCAGGAATGAGGTAATAACCCCGGCGCCCCAACCAAAATCTTTAACCCGCTTTAAAAAGATCCAGCTAAGAGCCAAGTGAGACGTATAACAACTGGCTGCCACACAGAATGAGCTCTGGCAGAGTAATTATTCCTCAGGAAGGTTGAAGTGTCTCAGGTCCATCCCTTTACAACCTGTCCTTGGAGGCAAATTAGCCAAGTGTAATCTCTCTCACCGGAGAAGAGAGAGACGGGGGCATCCAGGAAGATTTGGAAATTTAGTAAAATAATTTTAAAAAATGACCTCCTGTGTCTCGCATGTCAGATTAGCATGGTAAGCGGAGAGGTTGATTATTTGGCATGAATATTGTGCTTTGAAATCTGAAATCAGTCTGCAGTCTTTCTCCTCTGGCAGCTGCCCTTGCGTGACTTTGCAGTGCTGACAAGCCACTCGTGGTCTGTTTGAAAGGAGATAAATCCTTGATGGGTGGCAGAGGAAGCAGAGATGAGGAGCTTAGCGTCGGGCTCTGACGGAGCCTTGAAACCGCGCTCGGCTCTTCATGAACATGTCGGGAGGAGTGGAGTTACATGGTCACCGAATCACTGTCTGCCTGCTCCCACCTGGAGGCTAATAATACTCCTGGAAGCCTGATTCTCTGTAATGTTGTTAGAGAGACTCTCAGGTTTCTCTTCAGGAGAACATCATAGAATTTCTTGTTCGAAATGATAAAAAATTACATCCCTACTTTATTACTTACGGCTCCAGGCCTCTGTGATCATCTATATCAGCGGTCCCCAACCTTTTTAGCTCCACGGACCAGTGTCGCGGATAAATGCAACAAAATAAAATGATAAAAACTGTGGTATTTTGTAAATTTAATAATAAATGCAAATCCACTATGTAATTGTGTAACTTTATTAGCAGCGTCCTCCTGAAATGCGCCAACAACACTGACAGTAACATCCTCCTCTCTGCCTCTTAATGCTCTCTGCTCGCTATGCTAACGTGTAAATATTTCTTTCAAAATAAGACACACAACTACAACACGGGAAAAGACACAGGGAAACTGAGTTAACGATAAAAACCCTGAAAACCATAAATTTCACACCCGAGCCTCAACTCTCGCGGCCCGGTACTAAACAACTCATAGACCGGTACCAGTCCGTTGCCCGGGGGTTGGGGACCGCTGATCCTATATTATCCTTTTTCAACTTTAAAGGTGCAGATAAATATGAAGGCTTTTGTAGTGTCTAAACTGACTGCGCACTACTTTCTTCAGTAAGTAGACAATGTCAGTGTTTAGCTGCTGAACATGCTGAAGTACATCATTCAGCAGCTACAGACACTGGAGGCCAAGATACTAAGGCCGAAGGACACGCTGACACAGAGCTGGCATGAAAGAGTTCATAACTGTCTCCTTCAAAATAATGGCAAAAGTCAAGTGAACCAAACCAATCCTCCAACAGCCCAAAAGCAAACGCCCTTCATCCATCATAGGGAGATTTCTTTCCTGACACCTGAATGCAAGATGAGGGTTGATCCGAACCAACAGCTGAAGTTCCCATGGCTTCTCACTCTGGCTTCTCTATGGTAAAACACTCCACTCCGCCTCTGTTAGAGTCCTGCTGATGGTTGAGCTCAAAGTCCAGTCCACAGCAGGATGTTTGAAGGAATCGACCTTCTCTGTTCAGGTCGACTGCAGAAGCTTTGTTGAAACAATCCACCCGGCAAATTCCAGGCAAAGATGTCACTTAAAGCGCTGGCTGGGGATTTTCTTGGGCTCAGAAGGGAAGATGCAAAACAGGATAAGAAAGTACGCGAGGGTCAGCAGCAGGGAGCATTAAAGAGATATTGTGCCCCACCACTGGGGCACGATCTGGGATCAAAGGGGTGAAATGGCAGTGAGGGCTGCAATAATACTGAGCAGATAGATGATTTACAAACTGCTGAAAAAGGATCATGTGTTCAGAAGACAGATCACAAGCCAAAATGTTTGGGGTGAACTACTCTAAAACTGCGATAAGGAAGCTCTTTTTCAGATAACCGCATTTCCTATAACTGCAATAAGAAGGAGCCCGCAGGCAACAACAAGTCAACTCGCCTGTCAGGCGTTCTGCTGACAGCAGACGGTGATGGGTGATGCTGACTCACTGAGAGGCCAGGGAAGACCCAGGAACCTGGGTCAGAGCTCCAGCGGGTGTCATATTAGGCCACCATTTCTGTCTGCCACTTACTGTCATAGCTGCGTGTCACCCAGAGGATTGTGGGCGACAGGGCGTGCTAAACAGCGGCATCTTTTTCAGCCCTTTGACCTCTGCTGTCACCTCTTAATAAAGGTGTCAGGTAAAAGACGAGCCCTCGCTGCTTCTAGCGCTCCTTTACCACCCACACGTGACGAGCTCTTATGAAATGATGCCGCTTATTAAAAGAAAAAACTGAAATGCCCTAAAACACATTTAAATTATCCCTCAACACCTCCGCTTCCTGAGGCTGTTTTCTGTGTCAGCGCCCTGCTGCTTTCAGCTCAGATTAGCTCGCCAGCATTACTGCAGAATGATACAATTACTGTGCAGAAATGGCTGATCGTGACTGCACAGTAGCAGGTGTGCCGGCTGTCAAGCGTGGAATCTCTAAATTGACGGAGAGAAAACAATCAGAAAAGGCCAGCGTGACTTCATTTGTCTTCATCTGTTTCTGGATTTCGGTTCTGTTCCCATCTATGAGGATGGGGCTTCTGCAGAGGACGCGTGCAGAGACAGATGGACAGAACAGGTGCTATCATGATTCCAATGCAATATTTGCATGTCTCTTTAAATTATTAAATTTAAAGAGACACAGCTTATCAAGAGTGTCTGTGCCGCTATATACATGGATCTATGTATATGGATCTCACTGTGAATCACAATATTGATTGATATTTCCAGTTTATTATAAGCAAAATTCACTTGTCTCTAACTTCTGTAAACTGTTTTACAAGAAACATTATTATTGTTTAATCAAATTTCTCAAATATTTGTCTTTTCATGAAAGGGAGTCTAATAAATTTGTAAGCAGTGTAAAGCTTTTAACACACAAGAGCAGTTTTAGGTTTCAGTATCTCACCCAGGAACACGTCAGCATTCAGCTGGATTGAGACACTAAAGTTCCAATTAATGGACCCATTAATTGGAACCCAATTTAAATCCTGAGACACAACTGACCCCAATCTGAAGTAACTTTGGAGCCTAATGCCGAGTAAACGAACTTCACTCAACACGACTTGACAGCAGATTTCACTGCTGCACAGTTACGTGCAGTAACCTTTCGTATCTGGCATCTTCAAATATGTTTAAACTTTGTTAAATATAATTTGTATTAATGTTATCATTATTATTATTATTATTATTATTACAGCACACACAGAAATCCCAAAATTGCTGTAAATATTTAGGATTCCTTTTTTTAATGCTGAAAATTGTCAATCAGTATGAGCCAATGACCAAAAAAAACTTCATTTAGCATTATCATTAATTAGCGTTAATTTTGCTGTAGCTAAAAATCCAAAGACGCTGATGAAAACTTGAAACGATTTCTTTCTATAATGAATATTTCTTTGTTTCATTGGCACAAACTGGGATTGTTATGGAAGCTTGTTTCAGCCAGTGGGGAAAAAATTACTTTTATTATTTTTCTTTCTTAATTTCATTAGTTTAAGTTAGTAAGCCAAAATTTTGAGATCATAACTGGAAATTTTCACTAATGGGTGGCAATTTTTTTGTGTGTCATTGGTGAATATGAGCTTCCACAAACAAAAAACTATTAGGATCAGCATTTGCATCTATTTTGCATCTACCCAGAATCGATGCATCCCTAGTAAAAATAAAGGAATTGATAAAAAATAAAAAGTAAAAGATACTAAAATGCACAAAATATACAAAATATCACTAATATTTACAAGACAAGCATAACCTAGAGACATAATACAATGTTTTACCATAAAAGTTTTGACTCTATCACACATTTTTCTGTAAAAGTTGCAATAAATCCACATTTTTGCTAATAAAAGACAATAACAAGCAAATGCATAAAGATAGAAATATAACAGCTACTCCATAAAGGATTAACAGTCCAAAAGAAAACATTTATAAGTGTTCTTATATTCTTTTAAATGAATCCAATAAGCCTAAATTGCAATCTGCTCTTTTTAACCCTGGGCACATCACTGTAAAAGAACAACTCATCTGAACAACAGACTGGACTGGACTCATAACTCAGACGCCCTCTACAGGAAAGGGCAGAGCAGGCTGTACCTGCTGCGGAGACTCAGGTCGTTTGGAGTAGAGGGCCCCCTCCTAAAGACCTTCTATGACTCTGTGGTGGCCTCAGCCATCTTTTACGGTGTGGTCTGCTGGGGTGGCAGCATCTCTGCTGGGGACAGGAAGAGACTGAACAGGCTGATCAGAAGGGCCAGCTCTGTTCTAGGATGCCCTCTGGACCCAGTGGAGGTGGTGAGTGACAGGAGAATGGCGGCTAAGCTGTCATCCCTGTTGGACAACATCTCCCACCCCATGCAGGAGACTCTGACAGCACTGAGCAGCTCCTTCAGTGGCTGCGGCACCCACGGTGTGGGACGGAGAGACTTCGCAGGTCTTTCCTCCCCACTGCTGTCAGACTCCACAACAAAGACTTCAACTGATCTAACACACACATGTGCAACAACACTAAGTGCAATACTCTTTTTCTGAAAAAGTTGTATTTTTTACTCAGTTGTATAAAGCATTTGCATTCTATTTTTATCCTATTGTATATTTTATTCTATTTATTCTACTGTATATAGTATTTTATTTTATTTTATTCTATTCTTTACAGTTGTGTACAGTATTCTTATTTCTATTCTATTCTTATTGTATTCTAATTTTTGCTTCATAACTTTTGCACTGTCCACTTCCTGCTGTGACAAAACAAATTTCCCACATGTGGGACTAATAAAGGTTATCTTATCTTATCTTATCTTTTCGGACGCAATGATTTTGCAGATTTAATTCTGGCACCTTGTATAATCACGGCCACAAAGTCTCAAACAGCGCTCTCCTTTAGAATGTGGACTCGGCACCCTATGCAGTCTTTCAAACTTAAAAAGGAAAAGTCAAACAGCTCAACCTTGCTATAACTTGAGACCACTAGAGTGCAAAGTTTGTTAGGCAAACTTTGAAGAAGAAGTGATTTGGCGCAGCACAAACATGTCAGAGGAGACATCAGGTGGAGCTCCATGACTGACAGCTGTGACAGGCAGGTAGGCCTACGGTAAATCCTCGCAAACCGTTTGACTGCAGGAAAAGTCTGAGATCAAACTGACCTGCCCGGCCACATTTCCTGCCGTGCCATCAGCTCCAGGCAGCCAGAGGAAGAGGAAGAGGAAGAGCTGATGTGACAGAGACAGCCTGGTTTATACATGAACTCCTGCATGAATTAAACATGCGGACAATTCCAGGAACTCTTCCTGCGCACGACTCCTGAAACGCAAACAAGACGGGGAACGCACAGACCGCACTGTGGAATAAAAATAAAAGGTACACATGTCACTACACCCACGCATGTAGCAGCCCCACAAACATAAATAAAACTTCAACAGCAAAACAACAAACGAAAAACCCAACACACAGCACACTGATGATCCGGGAGGTTTATCCACAGCATTAGTAATTTAAATTCTGACCTGTAGTTGTGGCACCCCCCTCTTGAGCTAATCAGTAAACACTGCTACATTAATTATGATGCCCTTAAGTTTCATTAAACCCAACAAACAAACAGATAAACAAAACAGATGGATGGGTGGAGGAAAACAACACAATCCCGATGCCTGTGCGACAGCAAAGTATACGCCTACTCTGCGATCAAACAAGACTGTATTATTTATTTAGGAAGGAACTTCCATCTCCATATTAGATTACTTTAATGTAATCTTGCCTAATCTGGTGGCAATTAATGGCAACTATAAGCTTGAGGTGTTTAGGAAGGTAAAAGTGAGCCGAGGCAGGTTTTATCTTTTGTCATAAGCCAGCAATCTTAGTGACCCAGTTCTCAGCAGAAACTCCCACAGCACGGCTCTTCTCAGCCGTGTCCCGCGCCATATGGCAGGCAGCCCGACACTGTGGGTGCGTGGTGGGAGTTTGGGAGAGCCAAGAAAATGACAGGCCCTCAGCCTGTCAGTAGATTTCTGACATAACTGCAAGGAGAGGAGATTCCTTCTTTACAAAATAAAATAAATACATTCCCCAGATTTTTGACCCAGCTGCCTCGTCTTCCACTCCGTGAGCATCTTCCACTGTGGGCGTGACGTAATAACAGAGGATCTCAAAAGTCACAGTCTCCCCGCAGCATCCTCTGCAAACCCACCTCCGCCGACCGGCGAGGGCTGTTGCCTAGTTACCTGGCTCTGCAGAAGTGCAGTGAAGCATCGTGGGCCAACGCGAGGACCACTTCACTACCCACACCTACCGTGTAACCATGAGGGAGAGAAGAAGTGTGTCAAGTTGTTTTCTTCTCACGGGAGATAAACCGAGAACAGGAAGCTCGATGATGGACAAACTGTCACACACAAAAAAGAGGCTCACTGATGAAATCAGCTGCAGACCACAAAAGCCTGCCTGAGATCCACAGACGGGACCTATTGTGCTTTTTCTTGCACGTTGTTGCAATGATGAATTACAGGTAACAATTTACCAAAAATGTAGTTTTAGTTCACACCAAAATTTAAAGCACTGGATGCTTCATTTATTGCATGTGTACTGAAATACTGTGTGCCATTGCATACCCACAGTACATGCATATACCCACAGTGGAAACTCACATTAAATAGTTTAATGCGTTCAGTACGAGTAAACCCTGTGAGCCATGGCATGACACAGGAAGTGTTAGCCTGCACTGAAAAAAATAATTCTTCACTCTAAACATGAAGGAGCATTTCCGAGTAAACTGAAAAGTATAAAATCAAAGGTTTATGACTTTTTTCAGATAGAGGATGGACTGAGAGGCTACACAAAAGGTCCAGTGAAGGACAAAAAAGGCTTATTTTGACCTGTGAATCATGCAAAGCTACTCTAGTAGAGTCCAAAAATTAAATATAAGGCTGGAAATGACAATTATAGTTCTACTTTATTTGTAGTATTGGTGATGTTGTTAGACAATTGCACAAAAAGATACCATGCCATCACAATACAACACCAAAAAGCCAATTACCTCCATAAATAATAAATAATAAATTTATTTTATACTGGTATGAAAGTTTTGCTAACATTTAAGGTAATTTTCCAAATCTTAGCACAACAAAGAATAAACAGTGCTTTCTGCAAAAATATTGAACATGCATACAACCTAACATTATACTTGTTTTAAATATATTAATATATCCAGAATGAATTTGGTGCTTTTATTAGGTGCTGTGGGGATACATAGTGGGGCCCGCGCATCAAATTAAAATGGTAATATTCAGGTTTACATGGATACAACAGTACCCCTGCTCTGTTTAGTCCTTACTATTCAGGCTTTCTGGCACAGTGGAGGCATGTAACAGTGGGTGTCAGCAGTGTCACAGCTGCCTTGTTTACAGCTGATGAAGAGGAAGCTGGCGTACCAGAAAGCAGTCATTGTATTTTTCCCTTTCTTTCCACAAAATGCCAACTTTCATCTGCGGGAAGCACCGAAGCCTTTGTTGCAACGTTTCCTCCATCACCAGACTCCAGCTTCCTTTTAGATAGATCAGAGATTTATAGATTTACATTTACTGTTAACATCAGTTTCTCCCTTTTTTTTTAGCATCAAACCCCTCAGATAAATCCTTTCCCTGTTCTGCACAGCACAAATCAGCAGGCAAAGGAAACTAGCTTGTGAACAGCCAATGTAAAGCTGACAAGAGAGACAGTAGGATAGTAAAAAAATAAAAAAATAAAAAAAGATGTGTCCCATTGAATGTCATCTTTGCTCTATATCAGCTGGAAGCGTGCAAGGTCAACAGTTTCATAACAGGTTCAACATGTTTGTTAAAAAGGTTTCCCAAGAAGTTCATGCAGGGTGAAGGAACAGTGAACAAGATGTGCCCAAACACAGTGTATTAAATTTGGCCTTCATGGTTAAAAAACAAACAGAGCATGACCAATATAGACTAATATTTCGAAGATCGATACTGATATTTAGTGGTTTAAAAAGCTGATATTTTGATATAATTGTCGATATTATTTATTTTGAGACACAAATCATGGAAAAATTTCCCTAACATTTGTTATCTGTAGTTATTTATTTACTCGTTTGCCCAAGTCTGTTGTCCACAAGAGGGCAAACCATGCAACATCACCACATATAACATGGTTGAAGGGTGTTTCTCCTGTCTATTCTTTGCTTTCTACATTTTCATTTATTGGCTGTTATGAATTCTTATACCGATAGATCAGCAGATAGCTCATGTTGGTTGGCTAAAAAACCTATCACTTCATTTATTTCTTTCAAATTAAAAACTTAAAAGTATTCTAACATTTCACTAGGGAGAAACCTCTTATTTGTTAAAATGGACATATTTCCTGAGATGGGAGTATTAAAATAATTCCCATAAAGCTGTTAAAAAAGAGTAGTGTGAGACTATATACCTCTGCCAAAGCTAAATATTTTCCTGGACAGATGGATATCTGAATCCAGATTGTGATATTTTCTTAAAAACTCAATATTTTTGTAATCTGTAAAATGCTTGGAAACATGGAATTTGGCACATATTTTTCCAATATCCCCCGTCTCCCAGCAGTATACAATTCTTTCATAAATTCCTGCATCCAGACATGAACTGACTCAAAAAATACTCCACCACTGGTAACGTTCATGCACGCAAGCTAAATGACGTGAGTAAGTGAGTAAATGACTCTGCTAACAAACATACAAATGAACCAAAGCAATCAAATAACTATTTGGCGTACAGATATTAATAAAGTCAGTCTTACTCTGTCATAATCTTTGGGATTAGATTAGACTGAGATAATATATAAACAAGAGGATGATTAGGAGAAGTGGAGTCACATGAGGAAAATCACACTAATGACTAACGAAGCAGGGGAGGCAAAACTGAACATAACGCACACGAGACGAGGGACTGTCAAAATAAAACAGGAAGCATAAACACTTAGATGAGTGACTTCACACAGGAAATACAATTAACTAAAAACAGGAAACTAGACAGAAGAAGATGGGGAACAAATAAGGGAGGAGAACAAAACTCTAAGATAATTAAGAACTGAACGCGAAACACAAATATTAGAATATACAAACAAACATTAGAAAATCCCAAACCCCTAAAACACTGGGTCAACTGACCCAGGACCATGACAGTAACATTTAATGTGCAGACTAACATATATATAACAGTGGTTACATACCCTTGCATCATTAGTTCATTCCACTACATTAACAAATAGCAGTGCACCCCCGCTGACGGTGATCCTGATAAACTGTGAGGCTCTACTTTCACATGCCACATGAATAAGGACAATGGGGGAAGCAAAGTGGTAACCTCATGAAAGTCAGAGGAGTGAACGGTGCAGTTTCATCAGCTGAGAGCAGAAAGTCTGCAGTTATTGTCTGACTGACAGAAATAGTTAACTGAACAACCCACAGCCATTCAGGATCTCTGTGGGGAATTCGCACAGGCAACCAATCTAAAAAAAAACCACTCCAATGAATGGTATTGCTATTATTAACAACCAATATACGTGGCTTTTTATTAGATCCAATATGACACCTCTAGTGGGAGATTTCAATTTCACAACGCTGTTACTGTATTCTGTTGTGATTACTGGGCCTCTTCTATTATCCCCGCTGTCAGTGTCTCATTCATGTTTAAACAAAACCCCTCGCTGTGATAATTTTCACAAGCAAATGCACCTCTCCATGTCCCTGTTGGCTTCATCAGCATCGATGGGTTTTTGATTGTTCTCGACACGATTTTAAAAAAAGACATGTAGATATTTGCTGTGACCGGAAATCGGTTTCACGCTTCTTTTCAGATGAAGCACAAAGACTGCGAGGCATGCTGCGCTACCTCGCTGGGTTAGCATATATATGTATGAGAAGGTAGGCTTAGCTGTTGTAATCGTACATCTTGTGATGTCTAATACGCTTTAGACACGTTCATCATAGGTGACAGTATGTGTGATCATCGATGCGTTCCCATTAATTATCCAGCTTGCCACAGTCTGTCAGGATTTGAAAATAATGGCCACACTCGATCATGATATTTGAAAGTAATGAGTGCTATTAATAATTATTTTTCAATAAAAACAGGTACAGAAACCGTTGCTGTCACACTTTTCGTTTCTTCTCATGGTTGGCCAGAATCTGCAGAAAGAGTTACTCGCAGCAGTAATGGTGCAGATGGGGACGCGTTAATGCCATAAATACTCAGAGGAGAGTAACTTAAGTCTTGTGCCAAGCAGGGGCATTTCAAGGATTTTTCTAACCTTTAAATACAGTTCATAATTCATCTCTTCATAGCACGAATAAGTAAGACAGTAAGAATACCCTCTTAAGTGTCGACATCACATTCTGAACTACAGTTATACAGTATACTACCTAACCCTAACCCCCCCCAACCCCCCTAACCCTAACCCGTATACTACAGTTATGTTTATAATCTATAAATCGCCTATTTAATAGTGCTAAATAAACAAATAATCCTCAATTAATGTTTCAGAGAATAGGGAGTGTATTTTCTAGGTTTTATAATTATCTATTCTGGAAAAAAAACCCTCCACTATCACCCAATATCATGCCCTGTTTTACCTGAGATGTGAAAATAAAACATCCATAATGATACAAATGTGTTGAAAGTGTTGTGTCTTACAGCCATTACAACACTGTTCTCACTGCTATATCCTAAAATAAATCCTCACAACTGCCATCTATAATTATCAGTATTAATTCAACATTTATTAAATCTTAGGACACAAAATCTAAAAGTTAGCTGAATGCAAACCACTCTGCACATTCAAAGGTGAGTCCCCACACTCACTGAAATGGCAGCCCGGGTACCTTTGACCCCACCTGATCTCGGTTTTAATCTCAGTGTTTTTTCAGTGAGTTTAATCTCAGTTAGCTCAGAATAAATTGATTCTAATTTGTTTATAGATGGTTTAGTTACATTGCAGGTGCTTGTGATTACAGCTGTGGATCTCATGCCTCTATAAAGACACAACCTATGACCTCTAAATGACCTTTGTTGCTTTTCTGTACCCTCTATGCCCACTCTTATAGCCTGTTCACATAGAGAGTGATATGCACTGTTCTGAATGCTGCTCTCAGCAAATGGCTGCTGTACTCTCTCTACTATGTGATTTTTTTGCTCCTGGTCATTGTATATCTTTACTATATGTAAAGATATACAATGCAACACACTTTGCTCAACACGGTGATGAACCATTCATGCATAGCACAGGCTGAAAGTAATAATGGGTTCCAGAGGGCTGCGGCGTTGTTCTCGCGTTGTACGTGGAGGACCCTCTTTGCATGTCGATACTCCCCTTAAACCTTTCAAAGAGCATCTGGTTCCTGTCTGCAAGGAACCTGAGCAAATATGTTGGGAACAAAGACAATTCTTGTGACAACCTCAAGGCCCCCCTTGAACTATATCACCACTGTTGCATACAAAAAAAAAAATTACACAAACACAGTCGTGTACACTTTTACAGTTTCAAGATTCCCCCCAGAAGTAAATTTTATCTAAGCTAAAATGCATCTGAAGAAAAACAAGTCACATTTGACCTGTTATGTACAAAAATATCGCAAAATTTGTCGTACAAAATCTTAAAATATCCCCAAAACGTGAATCTGTTCATCTGGACGTAAGGATTTCCTTACCTGGATGATTGAGCATGCGTCAGGAAATCTTAAAATATGCTCATTTGTATACTTTGGCTCAAATTTCCTCAAAATCAAGCTAAAAGAATGACATTCAAGGAATTTTTACTGCTGTTAGATGTCAAAACAGGTCAATTCGAACTTTTTTGTGGACACGGAAAATCAGAATATTTGATCAGAAATAAATACAGTGCAGAAATGCTGATGTGGAAAGCACTGGTCATGATTTTCTGCAGCCCCATGCTCTCATACAAATACCATCCTGTGAAAAGTGTCTGAAATTTGTTCCTGTGTTGAATGACTGTTTTGCAAATTGTCAATTCGTTTCAGTTTTACGCCAGTAAACAGCAATAGATATGTCAAGGAGCTTTATACTGTAAGATAAAGAATCAATTCTCTCTGTGAGAAACCGCCAACAATCTATTGACTTTCAAGAAAAAATGAGCCAAAACCATTTCTCTCTTATCTTTAGACAGAGGAAGCTGTTTCCATCTGTCTCCAGTCTTTATCCTAAGATGGTGAACTGGCTTCACCACCTTCACATTAACACAGAGATATGTCCATCCCGTCTATGCTAGCTCTCATTTTCTTGGTTGCCCAGTTGTAACACCTGCACCTCTTTACTGCAGAAGAAAGTGACATGATGACACTTAATCGAATTGGCTTATTCTAATTCAAGTAGTGGTGGAGTGGTTAACAGTGCTGCCTCTCAACAAGAAGGTTTCCAGCTCAAACCCCAGCCAGGTTTTTATGTGAGGTTTGCTTTTTCTCCCTGTGTCTGTGTGGGTTTCCACCGAGTACTCCGGCTTCCTCCCGCAGAGCAAAGACTTACATTTTAGGTCAACTGGTGATTCTAAATTGGCCCTGATGGTCTTTTACTTGGACTTGCAAAAGAAGAAAAACATCCGCTTATGCATCTCTGTACTTTCTTCCAGATCACCTGCTATTTTTAGACAAATTTAATTCCACGATTTTGCTGGTGAAGTCTGGAAAACCAACAAACTCACCAACCAACCCGCTGTTTCTTTTCTGATCTACCTGGAATTGTTGAAGACATTGATTTCTTCATTTTTTGCCCCTCTGAGCCCTGAGATTTGACAAGGCTCTGTAGAGGTCCCTGATCCATCATTTAAGTTTTTCAAGGTAGCAGTATACTTTTTTCTTTGTTATTAATAAAGGTGCTTTGTGCCAGGCGCCTCTGTAGCCATCCATTATTGTTTTCCTCCCTCTTTTGGTGGCCGCAAAATGAAAACAGTTTAGCAAGCATAAAAACTGATGACCTATTTCATTCACCATAATACCACAAGAAGTGCAATTCTAATAAATGAGCCAGGCAGAGCTTTGTGCTTTCTATCACTGAACACTGCAGGCTAAAAAGTGCAGGGGATCGAGTCAGCCTATGCTATGTGATGCTCTATCTGCAGCTTGAGAAATTCCCACTAATGCTACAACGCCTTTCTTGCTATACGTGCATGCCAAAGAGGGTGCAAAATGAATAATTTCATTTAAAAGTAAATCAGGACAGATTAAGTGAGCTGAAAGGAGCAATTGGGGATAATCTCCCTTTAAGTGCGCAGCCATAATATCCTTCATATCCAAGGCCTCGCTTTCTCTTTGGCTCTAAGAGGATGTCAGTGCAGTGCTTCAATAGGCATCTCACCTTTGTTGTCATTTACTGAGCATTTCTATTCAACCTTGAAAATCAAAGCCTCATTTGGTTAAAAAAAAAGAGAAGAAAAGAAGGAAATTAAGTAATTTTTCCTGATTGCAGGCTCTTCTTTGTGAGATTCACTGCCTTCTTTGTAACCAGGGCAATTTTTTCTCTCTCACTTTTTGCAGAGTCATGACTGAGTGAAGTGGTCCGGGAAATCCCTGAATGCTCTCCACGTGCTGGACCAGAGCCAGGAATTAAAAGCACATGCTCCCGTCTAACTCCTGCAAGTCCATTTCTGCACACCGTCTCAACTCTTTACAATCCTTCAGGCTACTTTTGTTCAGTATTCATGATACTGAACAGCCTCTGCAGGCCTTTTTACTGCTTTTTATGGAGGTCAGAGACAACTCCGACATTATAGAATGCATTAAGAAGTTGCACATAAGCTTAAGCATCCTCAAGTAGCAAGCTAAGGGAGTAATTGGAGACTTATGAGGTACCGTTGCCATTTTTCAAAACCCTTCGAAAAGAGTGCTTAGGCACAAAAGGCATTAAAGCCTAAAAAAGCCTCTTATCCCCCCAACAAAACCTGCACAATGGCATGGATCTATGCCAAAACTTTCCAAGGCTTTTTCATTTTCAAAGCCTGCCAGTTCAAGGGTAAATAATAACAAGAAAATAACAGCAGTGAATTTCTGCAGAAAATACCATATTGTAGTTTTCTGCCTTCCCTTAAAAAACAAACAAACCTGGAAAGCCTAAAATAACTTCCAAAACACATGATTGGATGAGTTATTATATATTATACATTTTGTCTCTTCTTTCTTAAAACAACCACTTTCTATGATGAAGGAAGAGTGAAGCAAATAAATAACATTAAACTGAAAGGTTTCCACATTATATAGTTAGAATTCCTCAAATTCAGATGTTTAATGTTCTTCTTGAGCACAGCGTCTCAATGCAGCGTTTACAGTTTTGTTTTCATTTGATAGAAACAGTGGAATAGTTCCAATACACAATATGCTCGTTTTACTTCAGACAGTATTTTACTCTAGACATTTTTAGACATCTTGCAAAGCGGCAGGCTCGTATGGGCTATCGTTAGCACAGGTGCTCGGTGTTCCCAGAGTCCTTCACGTGGAAACCAGGCTGTTAAATTAAACCCAGAAAACAAGTATCCATCAAAAGTACACTCAAACCTAACTAGCTTATTTCTGCATACTCTACTTTCCTGCTTAACAACATAACATTAGAGATCTGTGTACAAAAATGACAGTAAGCTGTCAAATACACTGTACTGTCTAGATTTTAAATTGGAGCAGAGCTCTAATTACTACATTTACTACATTACAGACTTCACATTTCACAATGATTTATTTTAAACATCAGGGACTTTCTATCTCTCCACTTTTTTTTTTACTAAAACTAGGCCTCGTGGTGTCTCTCCTGACAACTTCTTAGTAGATAAAACAGGAAGTTAGGAATGTGCCCCGCTCTGAGCTATGAGTGTCTAGAAAGTGGGTGAAACCAATGAAGCGAATTCAAAGGCAACATTAAAACTACAGCACACAGCTACTCAAGAACTGATTATGATTATGCAGTGCTGTGCAGATATGTAGATTATTTTTAAATCCATCTTCCAGTGAAAACAGGAAGTCGTGGAACAGGTGGTATGGCCTCAACTGAGCCCTCATCTCAACGCCACGGAGTCGCTCTGGGATCGCACAGAGAAACAAAGGAGACTGAGATCAAAGCTGTTTTCAAACATTACCTCCAGAAAATGCCACGAGAATCGAGAAAGTTTTCTTTTCATGAAGTACACAGCAGGAGATCCTTCACGCCAGGATGTTCTCACTTCTTGAAATACTGATGGAGAAGAAGGAGCTGCCTAAATAAAGCGTGCAGAATACTAGTTGTTAATTCACTGGTCAGATGTCACAAAGTGCTAACAGTTTCATCTCTGATTTGATATTTGCGTGCTCTTATGTGCCTCTTATGTCAGGTGATGTTGAGAAAAGTTAAGGCTGTAGTTCATGGGTGAAAATGGCCTAAGGCAAGTTCTCCGAGATTCATAGCACCTAAGGATTACAGCACTTTGCACGCTTTGCCTTTAAGCCGCTAGAGTTGTTAATCGATCTGCATAAGGTGAAGGAAATATCAACCGTTACCTTCTTTGACACAAATCACTGCATTTTCTTCTTGTTTCTGACCATTTAATGAACAAAAATGTCTATTTTGTTTGAGTGGGACAAAGCTACTAAACTTTAAAAAATAGTGAAAAGTGAAAATTGAAGATTTTCTTTTGTAAATGACTAAAATCTCTTTGAATGGAGGCAAAAATTCTTCTATGAAAGCCCGAAATTGGTGAGAAGGGATTCACTGCAAACAAGTTCATTATAAAGCAAAAAGACATTCTCAACAGTCTCTCTAGTGACTAAAACTGTTGTACAGGTAGGACTAATTCTTTAATCTTTAGCAGAATAGGAACACATAAGAAAAATACCGTACTGGTGTTTCTCCTTATCAAGCAGAGTAAGGTCAAATAAATTTGACTGACCTCAGACACTGTTCTCTAAAAGGTCAGCAGTGTCAGGGTGATTTGTGTTCGATCAGTCACTCATATTCATGTGTGAACGTTCACTAAAGTTGAGCCTAAAATGCCTTAAACGGCTGGAAATGTGAGAAACAAGAATGCAGCATTAAGCTGCTGGCAAGGACCACATCCCTCTGCCCACGGAGGGAATCACTGCTGCCAATTAAAAGTGAGATGCAATCAAGCTTGACGCATAAACGCAACAAACTTAAGGACCTGCGTTGACAGTTGCATTGCAGATTCATGAGTCAGTGAAGAAAACCAGACAATTTTCTTCTGCAATCTTTGACAGAAATTTCAAGAAAGCACACAGCTCGCTGCTGCATATATTCAAGGACTGTGCACACTCGCTGTGTTTTGCTTCATGTGCACCGGGGGAGTCCAGCTTATGTAATGCCATCCAATTAGGGATGGATCAGCTGGAGGACCGGTTGTCCATATACAGCAGGGTGCGGCCAGTCTTTGGCCCTTCTTCTTCACCATGAATGCGCCTGCCACAAGCCAAACTTCCAGCCACAGGAGCGGACAAGAAGGCAGCCTGTCTGGCTCACAGGGCTGACCTCATCCACTGGGTTAGCATAAGATATACATAGATGATCTGTAAATATACTATGATGAGGCCACAGCTGTGGCTCTGAGACATGGAAATGGGGGATGATGGAAAAGAAATTTGCAGCGAGCTAATCAAACATAATGCAAAGATAGAACAGAGGAGACAGTCAACAACATCTGTGCAAAAAACATATGCTGTATATTAACACATCAAGGGTGCATATAGCACTACTGTAGCCATAATCAGGAGTTGTTGTGACTCTGTTTTTCATACTGTTGCTGGATTATGAACTCAAACTAAAATGCAATATACTTACTAAATCTTATAACTCTTAAAATTTAGATCTTCATAAATATACATGAAGCCGCTTTTGGCTGCTCCCTTATCCACAAGAGGTCACCACAGCAGGTAGCTCGGCATGTTTGCTGTGGCAGATTTTTACATCACGTACCCTTCCTGACACGACCCCCAAGGGATTCGTGTCTCATTCTGGAAACAAACCAGAGATCTTTCTCTTGTTAGCCAGAAACCACTACACTATGGAGCCACTCTTCATGAATATGCGCAAGGATGAGTTAAGGACTTGCAAAGTCATACGCGCCTTATTTTGGAAAGCTAAGAATAATATTAAGCAAGTTTTAAGAGACTTGTAAAGTCCACAGAGGAGGAGAAACCAAATGCAGGGCAGCAGTGGAAAAAGTGGTGAAAGTTCAAAATCCAGAGGAATAAAAAGGCAAAAATGGCTAGACACACCTCTACATGTTAGGCAACAGCACCCTGACTACCATCAGGTATCAGGATGAAATCCTGATGCATGAAATCCCCCCCCACCTCAGTTGTTTTGAGCTACAGTATATACAGTATAATATCCATTCATTCTCTTGATCATTTATCTAACTTGGGGCCATAAGGGGGTTAGAGTTTACACTGACTGGTGTATAATACCATATACACACACTTTCATTTCATTCATGGAACAACCTTGTCCTTGGACTGTGGGAGGAAGACCCAGGAACATCTGGAGAACATGCAAACTCCAGACAATGTCTGGGGAGTTCAAACTTCCACTTAGCGATAGTGCTAACACTGTATGGCCATGCTTCCTTGCAGATGAGTCAAACTGTAGAAATTACAATAATCAGTATCTGCATGGTAGAAAATAAATCTTAGCTCTCTTGTGTATCACTGAATACAGCACTCTTTAGTTTTTCCCAACTTTGGCGACGTGCTACAACGTCAAAACACAGACCCTACTCACTTTTTGAGTCTTTTTTCTTATTGAGGTCAGAGAGCCTGAGTGAGAAACAAAAAGCTATATTAAAGTCGCTGTAGGCTGTTCGCGAGATTCATTTACAGGCAGTGCCTCAGCTCATTATTCACAAAAACACACAGTAAATTCTCTAGAACTGCTGCAGACAGGTACATCCTTTTAATGAGTCACAGATCCTCTCAGACTCCATGCACAGAAACCAAAACCTTCCATCTTCTGAAATGCGACTACATTTTTTGCCATATTAATTTGCACGAGGTGGTGAAGTCTTCACGGCCGCATGCTGTGCAGCAAGTCTTTTTTTTTGACATGCTGCAGATGTCATTGAAGTTAAACAGGCTGCAGCTATTGTGCAAATCCTTTACTACTCAGAGCTCCTTTTAAACACATATTGCTGCTTGGCTAGCAACTCTGAGCAGGAAATGAAAACAAGTGGTGTGACACCATTAGTTTTCCTGGAGCATGAAGCATAAATATTTCACTCTGAAAGTTTCACATATTTGCTCTCAAAGTATCTCATCCTACATCTTACACTCCTGTCCCAAATCCACTGCTATTACTGATCTGGTCTTGCATACCACCCGAATGGGTGGAGGCTTTACATAACTCCCACTCTCTCTGCAAAAAACACACAAACACACACACACACCAGAGCAAGAGAGCAGCTAGTAATGTACCACAGCTGGCCAAAATAGAACAAATCCCTCAAATAACCCTGGTCATTGTATTTTGGTGTAAAAAAACAGGGAGGTTTGTGTTTTCAGAGGCAGCCATTAATCAGTCTGGAGGAGGAGAAGGAGCCCCTGGCTGTGTTCAGGCTACTGTCTACAGCATTTTCATTCAAAAAGAGTTTTTATGTAAACCTATCCATAAGGGTGAGGCAAGACATTTCTGGTAAGTCTGTGCACATTAGACATATCAAACAGTCAAGAAAAAAAGATATATCCATCCCTCCGGGGAGTGAATTATCTGACAGTGAATCTCGGCACGGGAGATGAAAGCGACAGGGGTTGGTGTACAGTTCGGGCTCTATTCAAGTATCTCATTTCATCCTGATCAATTTTCCACAGGATGTGTTTTAATTCTCTAAATGCTGTCTAATCCAATTTGTTGCCGTGTTCCTTTATGGTAGTCTCAACCCTAATGAATTCAAACCTCCTCGAGGTTTGTTGTCTTTAAAAATGAAATAAATAAATAACCTATTGTAACTCTCACAAGGACATTTTCTCCACAGGATCTCGGTATTCATCTTGCAGGCAGTATTAAACAGTTGTGAGGCACTTCATTTAGCTCAGTGATGATACCTGGAATTTAAAAAAAGCAACCTTAAAATGGTATTAATTTAAATTTTCTCATCCTGATTGTTGATGAGCCTGCAGATTTGTGATGTTGTGAGTCTCTTTCGATTATAATTTCATGAAAAAAGGCAATCGAATGATAATTCACTGAATGTTTCTAAATGTATTTATGTGGTTTGACTCATCATTGCTGCTTTTTACGGTGTACTCAAACCTGGATGTCAAGTTGCCAGCCTGACGTAGGACATATTTTCCCATTAAAGTGATAAATACGTGAATCACGAAACTGAAAACAGAAAATCTAAGAAATGAACAAATATCCAGACTGTTAAAGTTTTGAAGACAGCTCTAATATTAATGTCCGTATTGTTATTGTCAAATAAAGCATTTCTTGTCTTTATCTTACTTCAGGCTGCTTTTGTATGCTTATCTTGGCACAAAAGCAACATACAGGCAAAATCTAAACTCTTGAGGGCATTTCGTGGCTCAGTTATACTGCCAGGATTCGGGTCCACTGCAAAATTCTCCACACAAAGTTCTTCTGACTGATCACATTTATCCTATTTTGAAGGAAGTTGTCTCCTGCAGGATGACAAGGCTCACAAGCATAGGGCACAGAGCGTCACCGAATGGTTTGATGAGTATGGAAATCAACAGATCACACCCTAACTGGATGCCCATGGGAGATTTTGGACTGATGTTTCAGACAACTCTCTCTCTACCACCATCATTTTACAAGAATAGTGTTGATGTCTACAGTAAAGAAAGGATGGAGAATCAATGCTAATGCAAACTGAAGCTACGCTGGCAGCATGCCCAGGCACAAAACCATTTTTGATAACTTTATCATCTTTTAATTTGCCATCTATCCAAGATCTCAAAATTATGAGACGTCTTTTAAAAGTAGAACTGTCATTAAGGTCCAGGACTTCATACCTCTGCTGAGGCTGAAGTTTCCTCCACGCCATCATGAATTCAGAAGGATTTAGATCCAGATTAGTTTGTCATGGTGTTCTTAAGGAACTATCACAATATCTTCCAGATTTATATTTTTGAAGATATAACTCAAAATGTCCAATTTTACCCCATCTACAAGTGAGCGTAATGAGATAAATCTTCCCTCAGTTATTAGAAAACAGTGATTTTCTGTGAAGGACTGGCATGTTACAGCTGGATGAAGAGACCTTCAGGATTGTTTCCCCCTCATGAACACTCATACAAGCAGCCAGATTAATTAACATTAAAGTCAAAATCAATCCAGATTAGGATGTACTTGATTAAATTGGCCAGAGTGATTAAACAGCCTCTCTCCTCCTCAGTCAGAGTGTGAAGGGAGTAAAGTGAGACAAACCTTTGTGCTGCTTGGAATCAATCCAGCTGAATGTCCTCCCCGCAAAGCAGGAAAAAAAGACGAATTCTGAGCTGATGCGAGATGAAGAATGTCAAATGGGACTTTCCATCACCGCTCCATTGATTTCTGAACCCCACCAGCAAGTTTGAATATAACAGAGAATATAAGTGGAAAACAACTTCACAGAGTGTGTCATTAAGCACAGGTGACCTGAAATATAATCATCATGGCCTCATTCAGGAGAAACCTTCCAGTGCTATAATGAACATGTCAGAAGCACACGTCTGGCAGGAGGTTTTCACATAGGTGTTTTTAATATTTAAGTTCAAATGGACAGCAGGTATTTCTGAAGGTGTCAGACTAGGTTTTATTAAGGTATCAGATGATGTTTCGTTTTACCTCACATCTACTAATGATAAGACCTGAACATTATAGATTTTAGGCTCATAATACTATTGTTCTGTTGGGTATGTGGCCAACTAGAAATACACATTGAATGCAGTTTTTAATAATGTACAACTAAAGATAATAACACCAGTTCTGTTACCATTTTAATTTCATTCTGCCTTTTAGTTTGCAAAACGTTTAGTTGTCAGATCCACCAAAAGACCGATCCATTCATCCATGCATTCAGGGTTCCAGGGTTGCTGAATTCTTTCCCAGCTTCATAGGGTTTCCAGTTAAAGTTCATCACAGAGTTTTATTCCAGTAAATGAATACCTAGACACCAGTTGGTGAAAAATTCCAAAAACAGATTGTTTGCCTTCAAAGTAAAAGTGCCTTACTGCAACCAGCATGTTTGAAAAGGCGCTGTTTTTAGTTTGAAGGTGGACAATCGTAGTTTCTGGTTTGTGTTGCGAGACTGGCTGTACAGTGTTTGCAGCCAAGTCGGCACTTTCACTGCAAAGTGCAGGTGAATGCGGCATTCTGCAAGTGACCAAAACAACTGCAAAGAAATCTTCAGTGCAGCAAAGTATACTTTTTAACTGCCATTTCATCAAGTGACTGCCAGCAACCTCCAGCTACCACTGACAACCAATCAGGGCTTATCCATTGTTCCCTGAATAGTCTCCAGGTTTCTGTGTGATAGGTGTAATTTAATGAATATTAGTTATGATTGTCCTAACAAGCCAGAAGACAGGATGTAATACTTTTTATTCTTACTGATATTCCATGTGTTCTAATTTCTAGGATGTTGCCCATAGGATACTTTAGTGATGGTGCCCAATTTACTGGATTATGACAAAAGTGAGATTATATTATCCCAGCTTGTGTTTTTCAGAGAGAATCATTGTTGTAAAAGGGATCTTTTTAAAGAAAAACAACAAAAAACCCCCAAAAACAAACCATGATCGTTTCTAAACCTAAGTGGAAAACTGCAAGGTCCAAACATGACATGAACCACAATCTCCTACTACCCACAGCCCTCGAAGCTCCCCATACAAGTCTCTATAACAGGGCTGTTGACTCTCTGCAGCCACTATTGCTTTCTTCTAGAACTGCTGCCAAAGGATGCCTTGTGTGTAACCACGCGATGTAGGGAGGATCTGACAACATTGGATTTTATGAGAATATTTTGCGTATTCAGGCACATGGTGAGTATTTGCATGTGTGATTTATTCCTCAATAAAACTAGCTTTAAAAACCATATCTACTCTATATTTTTACAGGCTGGCTCTTCATATTGGACTTCTTTCAAGCCAACAAAAGCTCAGCTCAATAAGCCAGAAGCCTGTAGCTAAACTATCAGCCCCGTGAGGCTGAAATTCTCATGAGGCAGCAGCAAATATGTGATGAAAGACATAAGGAAGAAGCCTGCTATAATTAGATGATTAGGGAGTCAGAAAAACTATTTTGTTTGAGGATAGAATTCAAACAAAGACCATATTGTTACCTGCAAAACACAAAAATACGAATGACCTGTCCTGTGGCAGGTTTTAACATTCGTGATACAAATATTTAGGCAGGTATTGTACTGGAGGACGAGCGACAGGTTTGAGACCACGTGCTGGTATCTTCTCCTCTTTTTTTAGCTGTAGGTGGAGCTGTGGATAAACGGTCAGGTTTGCTTCGAAAACTTTCATGTGATAAATTAAAAGCAGTTGGATTCAGGCAGACAGACTAGACTGACTGACAACTGCCAGCTTAAAAATGTTTTCCCCCTGAACTTAAACTATGGAAAATCTCCCGAAGCAGCATTTATTTAACACTAAACCAATTCAAATACACTTCTTTTAAGGGTACTGCCAGCTCTTTTTCAGTAAAGTGAGGCAGGTCTCACTGTGGGATTTACAAACTAACACATCTAAAACCAATGAATATATAAAATCCCTCCAGACTGTACTGAAGCAATCTCTCTGCAGGCATTAGGTATCAGTGGAGTAATACGGCATGATGTATATGTCCATGTGATTATGCAAATTATCAGCATCATTTACCAAAACTTGTGATTCAAATTTGTGCACCCAAAATGAATAAAAACTAAACAAGCAGTGGGGGATATCTTTGATAATGCAGATCAGACAGATAGTATTCATACTTCTGTTAGACAGGCACCTAATTTAATCCTTAAAAATCCAGCAGGGTGTGAGTAAGACATGTCCAAAGAGAGATAAGAGCAAGTCAGAACAGAAGCTGAAAACATTTCCTCAAGACCAAGCAGAGATTATGATCTACATCCACACACTCCTCAACCACCCACCTAATAAAACTAGCCGGACTGAAGCAGCTGGGAGGTCCTGTTGCCTCATCACTGTGCTCAGAATGGCAAAAAAAAGTGCCAGATCACAGAGTGAATGTCTTCCTTAGAAATTCTTTATCTCCCGTCTGCTGTGACCTGAGACACCTTTCTGTCTCGACTGATAAGAACAGATCAAAAATGGTGACAGAATATGAGTGCAGCAGAGAGAGAGCTCTGATATGGCAAACTCCTATATAGTTTTAAACGAGTGGCTGTATGTATCCAGAATACTGACAGCACAGTTGGGAGGATATTATGTCAGTGAATGTTTAGTATGTAAAGAAATAACTCATTGCATTCATTTTGTTAACTAAAAGCACAGAAATAGTGGATCTGCTGTGCAAATACTAATAGCAGCTGGAAGATAAACATTTTTAAGTAAGAGTACCTGTGTAGATGGAGCTGGTTATATTACACAACAATTAATAATCATCATATTTTACCATACATATGGTATATTTTTATTTCTTCACTAGGTCAATGAAATAAATAAAAGATAATTGCTTTTTTTTACAATATACTTCTTTTTTATATTAATTCAGGTGCGCTAAAAATTGGAAGTTTTAACTGCGAATATGAGCTGAGATAAGACTGAATCCAAGATAAACAATGAATATTAAACTACAGTCTTGAAAACAATGCAATATAAGCTCCTGGTGCGTAGTTTTTAACATAGTTTGATTGAATTTTCCAAAATATTTAGATGATACAGTGCTATTTTTTGCTTTCCAGACACAGTAAATTTGACTTTTATAATTTGTTTTTTTCAATACAAATCCATCAGTCTTTCACCCTTATGATTCATTCACACTAGAGTAAAAATAGGATAGCAACCTCCTTGCTACTATGACTAGTTACCAAGTGATTGCATTTCAGGTTTTTGGCATTGGTAACCGACTGCAAGTAGTAGCAATGATCACTTCTGATTGTAAGAGGATTGCACAGGTCACTGGGAGGAAGGCCAAAGGATTGTTTGGACCGCAATCATTCTCCAACAGATTGGTTAAGACGATTATTATCAATCTCATCTGCAACAATTCTCTTTACATTTAGGGACTTGACTCAACTGGTTCCCAGCTGGTTGTATTCTGCTTATATTACTGTCTAAAAGTAAAGCTGCAGAGTGCCTGCAGTTTAATTAATGAAGGATTTTCTGAATGTCTTTTTCAAATCTATGACTTTCACACTGGAATTTCAATTTGAATTACTGTGTTACTAACTTGATCCCATTCAATCTATCTATAAGGTCCTGTAAAATAACCACGCCAGACCCGACCACACGTTTTCAGCATCTTACACACTTTATTGATCACACACGGTTGCTGTTCACAAACTCGGCTGCAGCTTTACAGCTCATAGCCCAACATCCATATCAACAACAACAACACTGGAATCTAGCACAGTTTTAACCAGGTGAGGCGTGATTGCGGATGCCCTGCAGGTGCGTTCGCCTCCCCTGCAGCGGCACCACCGACCACGCCCCGCCACAGTTCCCCCCTTCATGACAGATGTGAGGCAATCCATTTCCTTTTAAGCATCTCAGTTTCAAACACCTCAAACTCAAGTTTACTAAGAGTTAAAGTTATGCAATTTTAGGTTGTCAGTTAAAGGATAGACGCTTTGATGCAGTGAATTTCAAAGCAGCTCCACAAAACAACGGTTGAGCCCAAGGAAGTCACGTCCATCTTTTGTATACAGTCTATTGTCTTCTCTGGATGGTGTGAATAGTTGTGTTCTTTTGCACAAACACAGAGAGGTAATAAGCTCTAACACAATAAGCCAACCAGCACAAGATATAATCACTCTCTACCGTCAGCTTGCCTGTTATTTGTCAGTGTTATATTATCAGAGAATAACATCCTTAATTTGTTATGAGTGTCTGTCTATGCAATGTGTACATGATACCATGAATAGCTGTTATGTCACAAGCTGCCGCCTCTTGGTTTCCTTCAGCATTTACTGTTTCACCTCTAATCAGCTCTGATTATTCTTATTTTTCCTCCCAATATTATCTGCAAGCTAAGTGACAGAGCCCCATACTGCAACGTGGCACACTTTTCTAAATATCCTCTTAAATTACCGGCCAGTGAGAACATAAACAACTATGTGCACAGGGAAATAAAATACACGGGAGGATTTTAACCTTGGAGCTTGATTAAAGTTTTAAACTGCGCTGGGGAATTTCTAAACTTTTCATCTTAAAATTGAGTACGGTCCCCTAATGCCAAATCTAAATTAGTCTGCAGAAATGATTTGGCAGGTACTGGTGCGTGTTATTACATTACAGGACAAGGACAATCTCAAATCATGTATTAATTCACTTGCTAATTAAAAGTCATTTTTAATGCTTTTTTTTCTTATTCAGGCAAAGGAAACTACTCAAGTTCATAAAGAAATGCTTGATTTTTTAATCTTCCTAAATATTAACCTCCTGTAAGTCTGAGTTTTTAGCGGCTTGATTCATAGACCGCCCCCACCCCCCACCCTCCCCGTGCACTGCTTTCACTTTTACAGTAAAAACACTGGGATGTCTTATATAATGCTGAGTGTGCTGCCAGGTGAATTAGAGGCCAGCTCTTGACAAGGAAAATGTTTATAGACAAGGGAACTACACCTCTGACAGAAAATCCCAACGTCGGCCCGCCTCGCCGAAGCGCCCTCATCAGCAGATCTGGAGCGCTGCCAGGGTCAGGTTGGGTCACAACTCAGAGGGCGCTTACTTTAATCAGAGGCGCACTTCCTTTCCCCACCTCCTTTCAGGCGCACTGAGTGGATTGTTGTGCGCATGAAAGGAAACACACGGCGATCTCGGCGCGCTAGGAGGATCCGTGGGACTCCAGCACCGTAGAAAGAGCAGATTGATCTGATACCCACACCAGTGACAATGTTTGTTCAGCTGGAAGGGCTGATATCGACTGATACTTACTGAACACATCAGAGGAGGAGCGACAGTCTATCTACTACAAAGGAGTTCAGTTAAACTCACTTAAAGGACTTCATCTTGAAGGACTTGGCCTCTTGAAGGTTGTTTTTTTTCTACAATTTTCTGAATTTCAGGTGGAGGATCAACACCAAAATCAGGACTATTAGAGAGTTTTAGCCATGGATTTATTTCTGAATTTTATTCATTATTCAAACAGGGATGAGGCAAAGGCAAAGGTTTCATGTACCTACAGTATAATGCTCTGGGAAAAGTTTTAAGTAATTAAATCACTCATGAAGGATTTAGGAAAGGTTTTGATCATGGTTCATAAATAAGAGATCCCTGATGGCAGTTATATAGACCTAAAGAGATACGAGCCTTGGCTTGTAGTCACTCATTTTCCTTTATACTTCTACCTTCCTACAAATCACAGACAAATACTACACAATTTACTACATTTACTACAAGGCTCTTTAGAGCAGGTGGTCTCAACTACCAACTACCAGGTGTACACTAAAAGCCCGAGTTAAATTTATTCCCAAGTCTTCCAAATAGCCACATCCCAGAAATCTTTGGGAGTAAAGTCTCCATGGTATCCAGTAGTCCACAACACCTCTGTTGCTCCTGCCACAGACTACAAAATTAGACGTGGAACAGTATTAGCTGATACTGGTTTTCAAATGACAATTTGGCCAATGGCGAGTGCCGGTACTGACACTGTTTTCTTGATTTTTATTTTGTTTCTGTTATATTTAAGTCTCCCATGCTTCCAGAGAAACACAGAAATGTTCTTTATATAAATACCTGTATTAAAGTGTCTTCAGTCTTTATCCTGTAATTTTTTTATATTAAGCCTAAGCAGTCTTGCCATTTAATTTGCCATTATTTATCTATCATTCAACAGGGCTGGTGTTAAGCTGATATTGACATTAGTCTGAAGTATCAGTGTATAAATTAGACCATTCATCTACAGTATTAAAAACCACTGACAGGAGGTGAGTGATGAAAATAACACTGATAATCTAACTACAATTGCATATTCTGCTAGGAAACCATAGGTCTATGTATTGATGTGGATGTCACTATTCTGACCATGCAAAACCTCTCAGGAACAGCCCAGGACACGACAAAGAGCCAAAGTGTTCACCAGCCTCCAAAGCACCCATTCAACCTACCATGTACCCACTCACATGGCAGCTAAGAGGATCCAAAAGTCCCAGTGCCAACCACAGGACAGTCCCAGAGGTGCTGTGTCCATGCTTTGATTGATCACATCAGCTTTTGCCAGGGCAATGGAGACCTGCACAAAATTAGGCAGACTAATGTCGTTCCACATACAATGCCTTCATTTTACTTGAAAGAGAGTACACAGTGGTAATGCTACCTTTCCTTTTAAATGCGAGTACTTCCCCATCACTGAATAAGACTTGGATGGATTTGCAGTTAGCATTGCCTCTCAAATGACTTTTAAAGCAACCTGATTGCAGTCTGCCTCTGTGCATCTCTGCTGGATTACTAAAAGTGGCTGGAAGAAAGGTGGGCAATGAGTGACACAAAAAAAAAGACAAAGCGGTAAAAGTTTCTATTCTTATACAAGCACAACGGGTTTTACTAAGTGTGGAAATGAATTAAACCATAAACCTGTATGTTTTTTTTCCTTCTGCACGGATGAATCATAGCCATCTACACTAACACTGGAGACTGTGATTAGATTAGTAGCTATGCAACCAGACAAGAAGGTTTTTCTTGATACAGAAGAGCCAATCTTCTTGTCAGATGCCTCAAGTTGAACGGGAGGCCAAACACCCTAAAAGCTGAGGGGAGATTTAAAGATCCTTCTTTCTTTGTCTTCTCTTTTACTCTTCTTCTTTACTCTAATTATGTCAGTGTCAGTTTTACTCCTCAGGGCTCATCGGTAAATCTAGGCTCAGATAACAACCCGTCCACGGGCATAAAAAACGCCCGTGAGTTCATTCATCGTGCTATCAGAACAGAAAATCACGCTACAGAGACAAAGTATAGACAAAGCAGAAATTATACTTCCAGTGGGGGAAATATTTCATGCTTTACAGTTTACAAGGTTCATCAGATCAGTTTCACTACAGACTTTAATGTCCTCCAACTTGATAGCCTGAATTGTGATTCCAGAAAACAAATGATGGCATCTGATATTAGCTAATGAAATGTCAAGGCCGAAATTAGGGCCTTTGCAGGTGGTTATTAACCATGAATAATTAACAGTTGGCGTGACAGGTACGGAATAACAGAGTGTGATAACCACCTCATAGGAACGAGCGAGGTGTGTGTGGTTCACCCGAGAGAAGAAAATGAGACGGGGCCTGTACCGCGGCGCCTTCCATGACATCCGACTGATTTTTAATTTTTCAGGAGAGAGCAATTTAACACATCAGGTCTTGTTTTAGGAGGCGTGCTGAATAAAATTAGCTCTCTGTATTACCCAGAGGCCACATGCTGATTACCAATGACAAAGAAAAAAAAAGAATTGAAATGAAAAGTCACAAACAAGATAAATAATCAAATATACACAGGTTCATCAAGTTATATGAATTAGTTCTGGAATACAAAGCCCATTAAGCAATCAGCAGGCTGGTTCATTATTTAAATTGTATTTATTTGTGCCAAAACATTAAGGGTAAGTGGAGAATATTTTGCTTGTAAGAAGCCAGACCTTCTTGTAATTCTTTAAAGTGGACTTTGAAATAGTTCCCCAAACTTTCCGATGGTCTTTCAAAGTTTTTCTTTGGACATCGGCTGCCTCTTCACTCATTTTTGTCCAGTCCTTGTGCCTGAGCATTTTCAAGGGAATTATTTTTCTTTTTTTTAAAAATGTGTTGAACCACTTAATACTGACATATGACTCATTGAAAGTTAACACGGACCTAAGGAATAAAGCATTGCTGTTTCTTTTTGCTTAACTTAGCAAAGAACCAATTTAAATAGTGTTTTATGCATTTTGTTACTAGAACAGAGTTACAACACATAATGTGTTCCCATTTCTTCAGTTAAAATTATGAAAATGCCAAAGATAACACAGTTCGAATGGTGTTAAAATAGCATTTTTGGACCAACGAGCGGAGTCGATGATAGAGAAAAATCAAGCATCCGTCCTTCATTTGATGTTCTACTGTTCACTGAAGCCTCATTGGAAATGGTCTCAGTGGAAGAGTGGCTGTCAGGAAGCCATTCTTAAGGAAAGAAAACAGGGAGAAAAGGTTGAGGTTTACCAAATTACACAAGACATTGACTGAAAATCTGTGGCAACAGGTCTGATGGAGTCAGGTCAGGAGAGAACTACAACAGTGAGTGTCTACACCCATCTGTATAACACGGTGGAGGCACTGTCATGGTGTTCGGCTGCATTTCAACCAGTGGTGATGGGAATGTTGTTAAATTAGTGAAATTCTGAACGTAGAAAAGCACGATCAGATTTTGATCCAACACGCAAAACCACCTGGAAAACATCTGATTGGCAAGACCAGGACCATTTCAGGACACTGCCGATGCAGGAAGGAACACGAGAAGCTGGAGAAATACCAAGGGCTCAGAGAAGAGCTCAAGAGGATGTGGAGGGTGAAGGTAACAGTGGTCCCCGTGGTAATCGGAGCACTAGGTGCGGTGACTCCCAAGCTAGGCAAGTGGCTCCAGCAGATCCCGGGAACAACATCGGAGATCTCTGTCCAGAAGAGCGCAGTCCTGGGAACAGCTAAGATACTGTGCAGGACCCTCAAGCTCCCAGGCCTCTGGTAGAGGACCCGAGCTTGAAGGATAAACCGCCCGCAGGGGCGTGCTGGGTGTTTTTATATATATATATATATGTATGTATGTATATATATATACATACATATACACTCTATTTTGAGCTATGTTTTCACACATTTTGATAAATCTGTGCACCTGTTATTGTGCTATCCTATTATTATATTACTTTATTTTCTTTGCAATACATTAGACAACCCAAAAATAGTGCTGTGTGAGGTTACTCCATCTTTCCTCCCTCAAAAATAATGTCAAGTATTTTCCTGGGTTTCAGTATTGAGTGAAATTCTGGTATTGTGACAACAAGTTCACACCAAAGATCAACCAACATTCGTGACTCTGGGGGGCAATGACAAACATGAGAGCATTATATCTTCATGCTGATCCAGATCACTGTCTTTAAAATTGCAAAACAGTGCATTAGCCTTGGTGGGTGCTCGTTAAGTTTGTATTTAGTGTCTTTTTGCTACATTTGTGAAAATATTTCCTTCTCTTGATTGCTTTTTTTTATCCTTCTGTGTGTCTAATAAAGCTCTCAGAAGCTTTTTATATTAAAAAACAAAACAGTTACAGTGAGTTGCAGCACACGAACAAATGAAGCCCACATCCTGGCTCAGATATAGCCCATCTTGTTCCTGTCACTTCCAGCTATCTCTGAACTGAGCACACAGATGCACAAAGAGACAAACTGACATGTTTAATAGTCAATTGAATTCTTCTAAAATTCTGCTAATTACCGAGCTCTGTTTCCATCAACATGCTTTTGTGTAATAATCCGATTAGAGGAGCTTTTCCAATCCTGCTATGCAGCAAACACACACACGCACACACACGCTCACTGACCAGACACATCGAGAGCTCCAAATTTAGATAAATATTCACTAAGCATACAAGGGCTGTAATTGTTTTGACATTTTATGGTTTCTTTTTTCTTTTTATGCAGAGCTGTGCATTTAGGGACTACAAAAAGGACATTTAAACAGTTTGAAGTTCATGTCTAGACAGCTGGTGTTTAGCATTTCCATGGTATAAAGAACACTGTGGCATTAACACCAAGTTCTCATCTGAAGTGTGTTTTTCATTTAAAAAAAAAAATAATGCAAAGAAGAAGATTTTCTCTCCTGTCTGAAGATGCTCTCTCCCCCATCTCCCCCTGCAGTCAGGCTGACTGTTCAAACAGCGGCAGCAGGATTAGACAGCAGTGCTGCCATGCAAGGCTGGAGCCAGAGTTGCCCCTGTTAATAGCTGCCATGAGATTCAGGGAGGTAGAAAGGGCAGAGACAGCTCATAAAAGCACAGACTGATCTAAGGCGCACAGGCAGGAGGGGAGGAGAGAGGAGCTGGAGGCCCAGCCAAGGCGCAGGGAAACCCCCATAAACCAGGACCATAACTCCGGCTGACAGGAGCCACCGATGCAGAGGCAGGTCAGGATTATAAAGATCATGCTTCCTCCCTCTGCCACTGCCCAGGCTGATTTTGATTTTGACTGCATCCAGTTTTTATACCGTCTTTGAACTCTGTTACAGTCCAGACTCTCCAAAAGTAGTTTTGAATTTATTTGTCTGTCCATGCCAGGCTCTTCAGGACTGTCCTGGTGGGTTTAACCCTCTGAGGTATAAATCGCAATGTTTTCACTCACTTCAAAATCTCACTTTTTATGGAGTGTTTGCAGTAAAGAGACATGAATTGGTAAAAAAACAAACCAAAAAAATGCTAAGACAGCAGCTAATTGATTCAGCATCCAACCGGTGTGTCTGCATAGAGATCAGCTGCCCACACCACTTGAATTGGTCTCTGGGTTGCCAGGTTGCACTAAAATAAGTAGAAACTATTAGTGTGTGGTTTGTGTCATTAGACAAACACATCAAACTCCTTAAAATAAAGTTTAAGGAGTCAAAGAGCAAAACAGGAAGCTTCTTAAAAGCGGGTGTGTTGGCAGACATGCAACTATTTGGTTCTCCTATTTGTATATTCATATCAACTGTAATTAATTCGCCCAAATTCACAATAAAGCTGTCCTCTTTTGTATGTTTCCTGTTTATGTTGTCAGACAACTCTAACGACATGAAACAGCAATGCAAACACAGTCCAGACCAAGACTAACGTAAAACAATTTTTACTGTTGGGCCATTTTAAAGTTTGTTCACTTCACTGCTCAGATTTATAACAGAGATGACGTCTTATAAAATCACCTTTCACATAAGGGATGTTCTCTGTTTTCTGCTATAGTCACATGTCAAATGATCACTCAGCGACTGCACAGTCAACAGCGCATCAGACCGCTTGTTAACTACATAACCAATGCTGCCTCATTTAGAAATGACAGCTTTCTGGGAAGAGCTAAGCTTTGTTTTTTGAAGAGTAGGCCTTCAAAAACAAAATTATCAGCCTCTAAAAGCTCCGTCCACCACATGTTAAGAAGCCCAAAAGGGAAACTCTAAAAACTACCTTTTTATTTTTAATTACAACTGTTTAGCTGGTGATCTCTTTTTTAACAATCTTTGCCAAAAATGGACCACAGCTCACTGTAGCATTTCTGTGAAACCCGTCCTATCTTTTCCAAGATACATTTGAGAAAGTTATATCTAAAGGACAAGTTTAGTATTTCACCTCATTAAAATTAAGATTAAAAAACTAAAAAAAAATACTTGTAATTATTAAATCTTATGACAACACTGCAGATGTCTGTTTGTAAGGCACAATATGACATATTTATCATTTTAATAGCAGGATATCCTATCACGATGGAGAATTTTTACAGCGAGGCAAGCAAACAGTGTGAATATGATTTGGATAAATGCAGTGAAGGAGCTTTTTGTAGCAGATTCTTACCACATGCGAGAGGAACATGGCAGAAAGACCTGCTCAGCCTGTTTCCAATAAAAATGTAATTGTTTCAAGAGTGTTGCAGAACCGAGGGCCCGAATCTTTAAACAAGAAGACACGACGTGAGCGAGCGCTACACAATTTAGCATAAATGAAGCCAGATCTTCACACACGTTGTTTTGCATTTCAGGCAGACTGAGCTGCAGGGACAGATTGCTAACTTGTCAAAGGGGAAATCTACAGGCTCAAATGTCTTCATAAGAAGATTTTTTTTAGCTATGTGCATGTTATCCTATATGCCAAGTGCAGTGTGTTTGAGAGCATTACAAGACTAAAACCGTTTCAAGTAGATTTGCAGCGTCTTCTTCTCAAAGCTTCTTGAATTTCTGCTGCACTACACATACCATACACTTACTCCCCCTGTGTTTGCATTTGACAAACAGCTAAACAATAATTATCTGTGCATCTTTGACTGCATCTCTTACCAACATGTTTCTCTTCTCCTCCGTAATGAAAGCCTTAAAGAAGAGAGCCTATCCTCTTTTCATTCCCGCTATTAAATGTTATGCTCTAATTGCACCACCGATCAAGACGTTTTTGTTAGAGCCCTTCACAGATTGACTCAAATTACAGCCTGCACCAGTGCAGGCTTTGATGAACTACACCTTTCAAAAAGTTCACTTTCTGTTTCTTGGTAAAACTTCCATGTGGGTAGATGCAGTAAACGCAGAAGAAGATGGATGTGTAGAAACAGTCAACAAAAGTTTTTCTGTGTCAGAAGCCCTTATTTAGTGATAATGTTTCTGAAAACAGAGATGTGTCAGTACAGTGAGATCGATGCATGCTTTCCTCCAGGCTTTGTCCACTTTGCCTGGATGGCCTGAATGATTTTTGCTATCACAGCCAGCGCAGGATCAATAATCACTCCTCCTCCCTCACTCATCACCGCAGTGGCTGCTGAGATTATTTTTCTCTCTTGATTATCTGGCCGACCGCAGTCACTGCCACTGGGTTGAGCTTAGGTTAATTGCAGACTGGAAGGCAAGGTGAGAAATAATTATGATTACATTTATTTTATTTACAAAACACTAATTCCATCCATTTATTGCTGATGTTCAGCACGTGAGGACAGCCGGTCAGAGCTGTGAGTAGGTGCCCATAAATACTAAAATCAACAGACCCTTACCTTCAATAAACAGCTCCAAATTAAAATTCCCACAAGCATAAAAAAAGTAAACAATGTAGCTAAATGTTCCCCAGTACACCAACACATACTGTCATTGAATAATAATGCTATCACAGTTTGGTGGCTGTGTGGATTGTGCAGCACACAAGAGGCATGAATAATCCAATAAAAAATGGGCTTTAATAGCTGATAACCAGCCCAAAATAATTAAGTCCAAAAGGGGCAAGACAATAGTATCCAAAGACACGAGGGCTTGGAAATGCAGGGCTGCGCATGAGGAAACATTAGCAGCAGCACAACACAACACAAGGAAAGACGGGAACAAACACACTCTAAGGCCTAACTGGGGAATGAGACACAGGTGCACGTGATTAGGACAAACTATAAGAGTAAACAGGAAATGAACAAAAACCGTTACTGAAAAAAAGGCATACAAAACATGAACAAACTAATTCATTGGACTGAACACACAAAACCGCCAACTGAACTTTAACACATATTATGAATTCAAAACTCACATTTGAAATAGGCATCCCAAATGTACGGTGGCCCTGAGAGGTCAAACGGACTGAAACTTAAGAAAACACCAGCAAAAAGAAAACCAAAAAATGCTGCAAAGCACACAAAAAGCACACAGTGACGTGACAGAAAACACAGGGATTGCACTAAGACACAATTAAAAGAAGCAGAGGGTTCATCAACGTTGTAAGGAAGAGAAAGATGTGAGATAATGTGTGTTTTAATTACAATTTGTATAATAATTTAGAGACACGTTTGCCATTAGCTGGTAACTGTTAGCTTATCCCTTCTGCAGCTACTCCATCCTTTTCTAGTGTTTCCCTAGAAACACGACTGTTTTGGTTTTTTTGGGGGGGGGGGTTTAGCTTTTGGAGGATTATTTTTATTTGCTAGTGTTTCCTTTAGTTGCAGTCTCACAGCCTGTGTAAAAATGCTATAAAAAACAGAAGTCCATCACAAGGAATCAAATACACAAAATAAAGAAACAAAACAGAGAACCTATCCAAGAAGAAATGCAATATGCCAGTTGGGGTGGGGGGTATTTTACTGCAATCACCTGCCATGAGCGTTAATATCAGTAGGACATAAATTATGCAGGTAGCACTGTAACCATCAGTAAATACTGCAAGTGCTCTGAGGCCAAAGCATCGCTGTGGCTTTTGTGAGATGAGTCCACCACAGACAACAGGCTCACTAAACTTTGGGAATCAGACAAACATATTTGGAAACTAACCAAGTCTTTTTCTTGTGTGTGTGTGTGATTTTAGTGGTCTAGCAAAATGGTGCTAAAATGTTGCTTCTCTCTTATACTGAACTACAGTTTAGCAAACTCTGAAATGCTATGGTCTATGTTAAGTATTATAGAGCTAAGCAGCAGTGGGGAAACATCTATGCTAATGTCCTGCAGATTTCAGGCTAAAAAGCTACTCCAGAGCACATGCTAAGTAAAGTAGCTGCCTGCTGTGACCTCTTCCAACCACTATGTGTCATTGGTCATGCACTCTGATCATTTATCTGACCTGACCTTGATAATAAAGTTGATATAGCTTGTAGCTGGTTTCCCCATTTAAACTACTGTTGACTCATTAGCTTTAATCTGTCGTGCCTCGATCTCTGCATGTAACAGCATAGATCTGTGTGGTCACGCTTATCCATGCACACCTGTGATCTTTGAAGTTAATGTATGTGTGTGGGAAGAGGCTACACTGATCCATCATCATTTCAAAATGAGAGCTAACAGAAGGAGGGCGTTTCTTTGTGTTCGTCTGAGTCTGAATTGGAGCTCAACACATGTATCCGTCTGCAAATAAATGACTTTATCTCCTCAGTTTTTCTCCACCAGGAGCACACCGGGAAGGGCAGAGGAGCGACGAGTGAGCAAAAAACAGACTGAGTTATCTGTTCACCTAAAGTTACTAATTCCATTGAGCTAAATCATTCTTTACTGTATATAAACAAGGCCCTCCTGCTTGTATAGCCTTGGTTATTCCTCTTCATGTTGGAAGTGAGCTACCTTAATAAGTGCACACACCAACACGATCCCCCACCCCAAGGGGTTCATAGGAGTGTGTTGTAGAATTCTGGGAGTGCTTTTTAAAAACAGCCTCTGTTCACTATCAAAATCATGTACACTTCTCCTCTCCTTTATACATCAACAGGAGAGTTCAACAGAACATATTTTAAAAATTCATCTCTGTCTTTGCAAAGCTCCAATTCTCCTAGCCATCCCTCAGAAGAGTTGTAGCTGCACGCTTTCTAAATCCACGAGTCAAGCTACGACAGCTCCCTGATGACTGCATTGCGAGAGCTTGTGAGTCACAGCTGGTTCAACTGATCCTCTTCAGGAGAGTCAATTCTGACTAAGTGAAGCCAGCAAGGACAGCTGATTAATACCACGGCTGGACGCGCCACAGCTGTCTAATTTACTGCCGCAGATATACACAATGATCCGTTGCTCCTCTAAAAAAAGGAAAACAGATCAGCGACGTTGAGCACTCTCGTGCACTTGACTGCTACCACACACTCAGAGCGAGTGGAGGAAATGAGGTTCTTTCTTTCCCCTCGCACTTGATTGTTTCTCCATTTTTTTTCTATCAGTGCGAGTATCTGTGTGTGTGTGTGTGTCAGATGATGTGCTGCGAAGTGAAAGCAAGGGGGGGACTGCGACAAATTCTAATTTAGCCCCTGCAGCAGCACTTCACTCCAATCGATCTTTTATCCCTCAGCTGCCTTATCTGTTGGATCACTTGTCTGAAGAGCAAAAAGAAAAGCCGTCTTAGCAACAGGGGATAATTAAGGGATTGGACAAGGAAAGGGATAGAAGAGAGGATTTATGTCATGACAAGAAGAAGGTGAGGTGTTGTTAGGGTCCCAAAACTATTGATTTGTAACTCATAGCAGATCATATATGCAGGTGTTTGTCCATCACTGTGGTAGCACACATGCACAGACTGGCACATTACAGTAGATTTACTAAATATATTTGAAAACTTCTTGATTTCAGTATTTTGCTCATTTTGCTCACCTTAAAATTGTTTTCCGTGGACAGAAAAAAATGTGATGAAATTTAAAAACAAAACATTTAGTGAGACATTAAATTTAAGTCACACAAGATAATCACATTGTTCGTGATCATGAACACAAATTCTCACTTTTTTTCCCTTTTGTGTCCCTTTAAATGATACATTTTAATAGGAAGTATATTTTGTGTTTCTATTTAGTCCTGAGAAAGCGAGGCTACTTTACCATGGCAACCAAGAAAAAGCTTTAAAAAAGTGTCAATTGTGGCATTTTAACACCTAAACCAAACAAACTCTAAATTAATAACATAACAATGTATTGAAAAATAATGCACATGCAAGTCTGTGACTTATATGACTTAAACCTGAGTCTCTTGCATGAGCAATGAAACGCTTCGCAGCACCACAAGACCAATCAACCTCTGAATGTGGCGATTTTCACTATTTGACAGTGAAAAATATACATGGAAGGAAGTAAAAATGAAGATGGAATATCAGAGGTTGAAACATGAAACTTTACAGGTCGTGGCTGTTTCAGAAACGGCCGTCTCGGCTCGTCAGTGTCACTTAGTGGAGGAGGGGCGGGTCAAATACTACACCAACCAATCACCAAACCCTACCTGTACAACGGCTCAGCAACAGCGCAGGAGACGTAAACACTGTTGCACTCTCTGTAAGTGACATGCACAGACTACGCCAATGGTGACCTGAAACACTCGAAGGAACATTTTAGTTTGCCTCGGTTCTCCAAGCAGGGAGTCAGGGACTAACTTCTGTATCATAGCAACCAAAGCATCTCAGCTGGAAGTTTTGAGAGTTTTCAGCTGGAAAAAAAAAAAAACTCCTCTTATACACATGTGCACATACCATCTATCATTCTACTTGTCAGTACTTGAACTTTCTTCCTCAGAGACAAAAAAACCATCTTAAAATGCACTTATATATAAAAAGTATAACAAATGACATATTAAGCTTTAAAACTCAGACATGAGCACTGGTACTTCCAACACAAACACACTTCAACTTCAACTCAAAAACAGCAAACCTGCACACTCGTCGATCCAAGGTGAAATTAATGATTTCACTCATGCAGACGAAAAAAGATTTTTGGCTTCACAACCCAATAAAACGTGCGCAAACACTTAGCAGGAATAGACCTGAGGGTGTGGAATATACTCTGTGTGGGAAAATTTACAAGACACATCCTCGGAAACCTTACATTTGTCTTCGGAGCGTATCAAGATTTGCATCCAGCACAGAGTAGGGGAAAAAATCCAGAGTTGTGTCGGATTCGATTAAAATCACACCGGCATTTAAAAAACGTAAATCTTTGCAGCGGATTCGACACAAACCGCGTATCCGCCCATGCAAGGAAATTAAATTTGCATGAGTTCAGCTTTGACATATGAATGTGAGCCACTGACCTAATGCAAATTGTCTTGACAGTGCTGACCTTTAAGTGAACAAAGTTACTATGGTAAAATTAGCCAACCATACAATTTCATTATATTTTCTTCCCATATCTAAAAAGGCCTCCTTTCTGCTTCGACTGGGTGTTAACAGGGACTAAATATAAATTCGTATGAGGGTGGGAATTGGATCTTGAGACTAATAAAACAAACTCTGATTTATAGGGTGTACAGTTGTGGATTTACTGCCCTGAAGTGATGAAGTGTTGCACCCCTACAGTACAGCCTTACGGCACGCCCCCTCAAGTAGCGCTGAAATCTGAGCTCGAGCTAAATCTCATCTATGTGTGAAAAATTGAAGCGGACGTGACAGAAAAATTGCAGAGGATGCGACCTCTGGGTCCTCGGTGGTAGTTCTGGCCGGGAGACACATCACGGCACTGCTATCACGAAAATGACACTTTATTGAGGAAAACTACACATAACAGAAACCTTCCCCTCAAACAGAAGCGAGATACTCAAGTGGAAGGTCTTGTCGTGAGTTATTCCAGAAAAGAAATAATATTTTAAGTCATAACAAAGGTTGGGACTGGTTTAAATATCAGTCTTTTTTCCCCCGTAACACTGGCACTTATGCAATGACACGCATACCTCTTAATCCATTTCCTGACAGTTATGAGAGTGAGCCCAAGTCCCAGTGAGACGTGGAGAGTAGAGTGTCCAGCCGTGACCTCTCTCCTCAGTTCACCTCACCCCACTGATGTGAGGAGGGCTGACAGCCCAGCCCAGCTCAGAGCCAAAGGGAGGCCAGAGGGGCATTCGAGGAAGAAGCTGGGTCTTTAAATAAAGGTGGATTTTGATATCATTTAATGCCGTTTTCATCTACAAATCTGTTTTCTAGTCTCTTTACAAAATCTGATATTATCCTCATCCTTTAAAGTCTGCATTTTCTACTGCTGTTCCTTAACTGGCCAAAAGTCCTTACTGTGAGGACATGCAGCTATCCATCAGGAAAAAACATGTCTGCAAGTCATTTCCATCATTTTATCGCATAAAGAAGGAAGAAGCATGCACACTGCATATCTCTAACTTTCAGCAGATGACAATCTCCATATTTGAGGCGTGAAATCAGACTCGCAAATCGGATTAGAAAAAGTTTGTGCGAGTTTGTTTGGCTCCACCGAGTCTCGCTTGTGACTCATTGAATACGGTTGCTTGTTCAGGACACCTCTGTGTCCAGTTTAAGCACAATGGGTTCCCTGAAGCACCATTTTTCAATGTGTAGAGTTAACAATGTGAAACGGGAATATCTTTACCCAAACCACATAAAAAAGATACATAAAACTTGTGACTATTGCTCCCTAAAGGACTGCTGCTGTAGGTCCTGGCTGTCATCTGCCTGTTCGTCGGGGTCTCCTGTGTCACATTTTTCCTTTAATTCAAGGAGGAGCCTCCGATTTGGGCTTCAGCTGTTTCATCTGTTCCCCATCAACTCATTACCTGCCTGCAATTAAGGACTGCCGCTCGTTGCTAGGCTCCGTTGTTCCCTCAAGTTCCCAGTGTACTCACTTCTCTGCTATCTCCCAAACAGCTGAAGCACCCAGTTGCTCCCCATTCCTGACCTCTCCTCCAAATAAAAAAGCACTCTTCTCTAGTTAAGTCTCTGACCTCACGCCAGGCTTGGACTGACCCACGTCTTCTCTCTCAGAGCTGCCTACTTGAACTGTCAGTGGCGGCCTCTGAGAGTCTCTACATCTAAAGTGTTTAAACTGTTCATCGTATTTAACTAAAGAAACCCTGTGCTCTGCTGTTCCTTAGGCCCTGCCTAAGAGACTGCCTACATTTAATACGTTTCAGGTTTGACAGCATCTAGACAAACACGGTGAACACGGTGCCTCTCCATGAGACTGCAGCAACTTTTGACAAAACGGCAGTATTTAACGTCCTTGATTGACATTGTGATAATCAAGGACGGGACTTGTAAGCATCTCAAAGAAGTTGTCGTCTGGCATCACTGACATGTGATGGAGGTAGTGAAGATTAATATTGGAACGATGGTCCGTTCAGTGCTGTCGTTTCCTTGTTTCCATTTACAGCTACTTCTTCATCTGCCTTCATTTTTCAAATCAGCTGGAAGTGGATCAACTTGAGGAGAAAAATCCTACCAACTCATTACAGGTCACGACAGGCACGCCATGCACAGATTCAAGTGTTGTTCTCAGTGTAGGCTACAATGGAGGCTCCATATAGAATCAACCCACAAGTGTAGATTAAGCTTAAAAGTAAGCAAATGAGGGGAAGAACAGCCTCCTGATGGAGATATTCATGATTTACTCCACTACCACCTCTCCAAACTCCAGATGTGGACTTTTGTGGCTCATTAAAATCTTTTCTGCAGATGGTGCATCATGATACCAACACCAAAGGACACCTTTTGGCGTACCTTTATGACTCCGGCAGTATCTGATGAGACAGCGGTGTGCAGTATTTGACACTGTGGGTTGAGAATCCACTGGACCGCTAATATTAAACATTCCCTCAACCAACCAAATCAAGTAAGATCGGAATTTTAGATATGCCAGCTTTAAGCCCTGGACTGAAATTTGTACTTCACTCACTCACAAGCCCACCTGAATACATAATACAGCCTGTAAGAAGCAAACACCTGAAAGATAAGCTTCACTAGAAAATGTTTTAGAAACCTTCAACAGTCAAATAACACTCTGTCCCTTACAAGTAAAAAAAATAAGTAAATAAATCAAACTTGTACTTCTGGCATCTTTCCTTTGTGACTTTGACCACTGATCCTCGAGAGGCAGCTGTCCAACAGCATCTAACTGATTAAATCTGCTTGCTTTACAGCTGAAAAGCCCGTGTAACGCCGCCACGCGGGATCCGTCCGTGAACCCCCCCATGGCCACTGTGCCCTTGTCCTTCACAAAAAAACATGACAGCCAACCCGTAAGCAGCAGCTTAGGCATCTTCTTAGCAGCAGCTCTGAATTATTTACCCAGCAAAGCTTTAGAGATGCTTCTAAAATGCTCTGCAGAATTTTGGCTCCGTCTTTTGCACCCTGACATGTTACGTAACTCTGTTTACTAGTGCGGCGCTTTCTGGTCTGTGGAGCTGCACTGCAAGAAAACGCAGGGGTTCTCTTGTGTTGAAATTTGGGTCGAAAGGTGGGGAATGACAAAGAGAATAAACCCCGATCTGCAGCAGTTAGTGATCAAAGCAGCACACTGGGTGTTCATGATGGGGGGGGGTTTGGTGCTTAAATATTAAATGAAAAAATAAAAATCAGATGAATCAAATGTATTTAGGCCGAACAAACATTAAATTTTTGTTTACTGTATCATTCATAGGCCTTATTCCTCAGTGTGCTCCGGCATTCGTTCTTTCAAAGAGCACTTTAGAAGCGAAAGCAACGGAGCCAGCATCCATCGAGTTAAATCATATTCAAGCTAAATGAAATTGAGGGGCCGGTTAAATCTTTTGACTAGAACTGTGCCTCAGACGAACTGACCTGAGTCAGACACACTCCATTAGCTAATTATATCCCTTTAAATGACAAATATATAAGTCAGAGGGCAGCCACTGTATGAATACCAACTGGATTTTACCACGTGGTCACAGGCAGAGGCGATAACGCCCTAAAGCAGGATGCAAAGGGAAGGAAAAGGAGATGAAAGGCTCCCCTGCTGTACCAATGAAATCAAGACCAAGCTGCTTTTTTGAATGTGATTAGGCTGGAAGAGTTCAGAATAAATGAGAATAATGAGCAGCGGTGAGAAGAAGGAGTGAGCCGAGCTAAACTCAATCCTCTAATGCCGCCCCACATCGGGGGAAATGCTAACCATGTTTCCGAAATGATGATTTCAAAATGATAACTCTATTTCTGTTCTCCTAGGCTTGAATGATAAATCACTTTCACTGTTCACTGAAGCAGGATAATTTCAACAATTTGCCTTGACGGCCAAGGCCCCTAATAATAAGAGCACCTCAATGGGATATGGGTTCCAACACAAATCTATGTGCTACTGTACTGGAGCTTCTTTATCTCTCACAGCTGCCACAACAAATGTCTTGAGAGTGTTTTATCCACCACAGAAAAGCAAAGCCAATGCATAAGCACTTTAAAACCTGCATTATTTTTAATGGCCAGCAGAGGGCGGTTCCTCTGGTGGGAAGAAGACATGTTCATGTGTAGAAGTCTATGGGAAAACGGCTTATATGTAACTCTATGTGGTTACATATAAACCTCTCCACTGTGAGGTTCCTTAATGGTAAAAACCACATAGCTATAGGAGCAACGTTTCATTGACTATTTATACGTGGCCAGGGGTCTATAATTGACACAGCAGATTCAGTTATGGAGGCCTGTTGCTAGTGCTTCACAATGCACTCAGCCATTAAAAAGAGAAAACACACACACACACACTGGGCCCTGTCTTCTTGCCTGAAAATCAATCTCAGCATGCCATGTTGAAGGCTGTCTCAAATTCCAAAAATACATCTGGAAGATAGAGGAGTGAGGAGAGGTGAGGCATGCCACAGGAACTGTAAGGTTCGGGGAAAGGCTTTTACCTCAGCTGCATGAAAGAAGCGCACAACACATGCATCACAGTCGACAAACAGTTTAAAGTGCTTAATTTGAGGACAACTGGGGGGTCATGGGTACTTAGCCTCTGTTTTGGTTGTCACCTTGCAGCAAGAGTGAAGGAGAAGGTTTCCAAGATGGTAGTGAGGCCTGCTATGGTGCATGTTTTCGATATGTTGGTCAAAGGATGCTGAAGATGGAGGAAAGAGGAAGACCCCAGAGGAGACTCTGGGGTCTTCCTGGATGTAGTGAGGGAGGACATGCAGAGGGGTTGGTGTGACAGAAAAGGATAGGGTGAGATGGGAGCAGCTGAAAGAAGAGCATTGGATGTGGTCCTGATACACAGGATGAGAACATTTCAGCTGTCCTGGTGTGACGGGACCACCTTCAAGGTGACAACCCCACTAGTGGTTAAATACTTGGGACACCCCAGAGTCTGAACTGCAGCCTTCTGGATAAGAGGTGAAACGCCTTCAAGAATCTAAAAGTCTAGTTGCTTTTGATTTTAGCTCTAAGACTAAGAAATGACACCAACAGCTGCAATATAGAACTTTACGATGATGGACTGCATGGTCAAACTTTCTGCCCTTTAACATTGTGCCTTTTATCTTATTTTTATTATTGCGCTACATTCTGAGTTTATTTAAAAGCAGCCTTAAATATTAAAGTTGTCCTGAATGCTGTTATGCTTGCATGTCAACTCAGATCATAAAATACAGCAGCCGGCTATAAAGAAAACAATGGAGGCTTTAAAATGAAAGCTCAGGGGCAAAAATGTCTCATTTTGTTAAATGAGACGCCTCCTCTGCACGCTTCCCTGGGAGAGACGAAGATGTAAGGAGATGAGGTGAGGAAAGGACAAAGAGTGTGGACAAAGTGAGAAATGAGAGAAGGAGATTGCCCCTGCACGATAATCAAGAACCAAAAACATGATTACAATAATGATAACACTGCTGAAATAGTTTTTGCACTCTCCGGCACAAACCCGGCCACGAACCGAGACATCACCCCACTGGGTTCATAAAATACTTTACCTGAAACATCATCTTTCCCCAACATCTTTCTGATGAGGGAGAACACCTGACCTGCCAACGTGAGTCTAAAAATGTTAATTATTGGCTTTTATTTTAACTATTACAAGCCATTTCCATGTGGTTCAGTAAGCTACCCACCGCTGAATGAACAAAGGCGATAAGGAGACTGTAAGTTTGCCCGTTTTTACTGCTTGGTCCAGACCTCTCGAGATAGTGTAACTGATTTGTCTTTTGTGCCTTTTGCCAAAAGACAAATAAATTCTTTAAACCTCTTCAGTCCATCACAGGAAATCACTGTTGGTGGGTGGAGGGTGATCAGTGTGCACTTGTTGGTTTATTTATGGTGGCACAACTTGCTATAGCATCGCTCCAGCAAATAAAAGTTTGATTTATCACCTCCTACGCCGGCTGTATACGTCAGTGTATAGAGAGCAGACCTTTTCTGCCTCTACATTTCTAACTGCACTCCAAGCCGGTGTCTAGTACAACTTGACAGAAATGCACTACACTGTGTATGAACAGTGTTTACATATGCATGAGTACAGAGAGAGAGCAATGGCAGAATTCACCAAAGGGACTGACTAAACTTCACTAATTTAAAAAAAAAAGAAAGAAAAGCTTTCTATCCTTAGTCAGAAAGTATGTGGGCGGTTTGAACTCTAATGATATTTACTGTACAGTAGCTTTATTCCATTCACAAGAACTGCACACATTTTATTCGTTATAGACGTCAAATCTTAACCTCTTCGCATGACACCGTCCTCATCATCCGCATCTGTTCTTTCAGCCCACTGAAGTGAGGTCATCACTTCTGCACATATTGTTATAAGATAGCCTCTTTTGCCTGTCAGTAGGTCTCAGTTACCTCACTCGTTAGCTGGGTCACTAACGAGATCAAGGTCTGTCTGCAGACTTTTCTTTGGGTGTTTAAACTTCACGAAAACTAAAGTATTTGCTTGTTTTAAAATGAAAAACAACCAACTTGGTTTGATTTAATTAAACATCACGATTTAGGGTATAATGTCCCTTTAATGAAACAAGTCAGATATTCCACAGTAGACTACTTTACTATAGATTTGACATTAATTTCCTCACATGACCACTAGTGATCTCTTACATGCTCTGTAGAAGAATGGATGATAACTACCTACTGAGCTGGCAAGAAGGCAAAAGGAGTGTGTCTTATGGAGATATGGGCTGATTAGAGCCATTCAACGGGCCTCAGCTGATAAGTTCTCCGAGCAGCATTTTTCAAGCCTCCTGATAAGATATCTACGTTTATTAAGGAAATTCTTGGCACCTAACTTTGAAGTATTTAAACAAGAGAGAAAAAAGTTGTGAAAAGCCAGAAAGAAATCAGAAAAGAATCAAAACTGAGCACACACTAATGGATTAAAATATTTTGCAGCCTGTTTGAGGGCCATTTGAAACCTTAGCCGATGTTCTTCAATAAACAAAACATTGTTTAAATACCACTGAAATGTGAGGCACACCAAACACACAAAAGATTTGTGCACTTCAGCATTCCTCTGATCGAGTGGTTAGACGCCAGTTTTCTACATCAAAGTACTACAGAACGCCTCTGGTTTGTCTTATTTTTCTCCCTCCCTTCACATCACAGAGACCTGCCAACTGTGGGCACCTGTATAACATCTTAGAGCCAACAGTGTTGTATATTAACACTCTAAGTCATCATTTGTAATCATCAAAACCATGAACCCGAACAGGTGTTGGCAAAATAATCAGACAGTGAATTTGAACGGCCCAAATCTTAAAGGATCATTTATTCAAGTAGAATGCTGCAATGGGCCCAGGCTATGGTCGATTTTCCCATGATGCACGGAGTGTTTCTTCTTCATTCACATCTTTTCACTCCCCACTCTGCATTAATCATCCATTATTATTAAACTCTGACTCTCTTCCACAGCATGTCTGTTGTTCTTTCTTCCTCCTCTCAACCCCGACCGGTCCTGGCAGATAGCTGCCGCCTCCCTGAGCCTGGTTCTGCTGGAGGATTCTTCCTGTCAAAAGGGAGTTTTTCCTTCCCACTGTCGCCAAGTGCTTGCTCATACAGGATATTTGACTGTTGGGGTTTTCTCTGCATTATTGTTGAGTCTTCATCATTAATATGCAAATTCTCATGACCACTGATCAAGGCCCACTGATCAAGGCCCACTGATCAATGGCCATGAGTACCATTCACAGAGAGTTGGGGAATGGCTGCAATCACAGCATTGTAAGATGGTGAAAGATGTACTCTTAGGCCCCCTCCTTGATTTAGAGATGGTCTTTCCCTTTTCACATAAATGGCCTCCTTGACTCTGCGCTCAAACCATCGTTCCTCCCTGTCCAGAATGTGTACATCCTCATCACTGAAAGAGTGTCCAGTGGCCTGTAGGTGTAAATAGACTGTGGAGTCCTGGCTTGACGAGGTGGCTCTTCTGTGTTGTGAAACGTTTCTCCCACTGAAAACGTTACGTCCAGATTTATCTTAAAAAGTTAGAATACGTGAAGTTTTGTGTGTTTGTCTAATGTTACCCAAATATACCTGACAGTTTCTGCTTTTTGCACCCTACAACCTGCAACCCGAGTCAAGCGGTTTGGGCAGCCAATGTCCGCGCAGACACACCAAATGTCTGCTGAATGATCTTGCTGCCGCCTCAGCTGGTTAATAATTTCAGCCATCCCTACTGCAGCAACAAAATAGATTAATTAATGGTGAGTCATGCAGTGTGTGGGGCTGTTCAGGTGTGTAACAGCGAGTTTTTGACTTGAGTAATGTCTTTTCAAAGTTACTAAAGTCAAGATAGCGGAATCAATTAAATATTGACAGCAAATTGATACTTTGATCATTTCAAGATCTAAATGTTAGCAGAAATGAAAAATCGTCATTTTGGGAAATATAAAGGTTTATGCTGCATCTCTGCACGCTTTAACGCTTCACCTCTTGGACCCCTACTACGACTAACCCTCACCTGAGTAGTTTCTATCATGTTTCAGGGCTCCTTATAGATCAAAGTGATTGGTTGTGCATCATAAATTAGTGAGGTTGATCTCTGGCTATCCAGCTACTGTACCCTTGGAAATACATGGAAACTATTCTAATAGGTGTCTAACCAGGTCTTTATTGTTATATAAGAGGTGTCAAAACTCATCATTAAAGGTACAGGGGAGGCAGTCAAATGTTGTCTGCTGCTGTTGATCCCAAAACAGCTGGACTGTGGAGAAGATTACCCAGGCCTACACCTGCCTAAACATCCAAACAACCAACTGCAATTTCAGGGAAATTTCAGGTGAGAATGAAATGGTCACAAATAGAAACGGATATGAACGCGACTAAAAATTACCCAGTGAGGAGAAAAACAAACATTACAGGAAAGTTCAAGGTTGTGAGACTCTTCCTTTTCATCTATTTGAGGAGCAAACACTGGCAGAGCGGTAATAACGCTCTGATAGAAAGCCTCTTCCTGTGATGAATTGGCCTGCTGCGTTCATCGTGCTAATTTCAGCCGTCTGACACTCGCTCGCCTGTTGCAAGGCATGAAGCCCGTCAGCTGGAGCCGGGAGCCAGGATTTACTTTCAGACCCATCTGCTAGTAGCAGGTAAGCTGCGAAATTTACCATCCAAACACTTTTTTTTACCGTCCATTAAACCTCCTCTCAGAGCAACAGCAAAATCCTCGGTATGTTTCAGCTGAAAAGTTTTTTTTATTGCAGAATTACATCACTGCCTTCAAACTTTTAGACTTCTTACATCTTTTTCCCCCCTCTCTTTGGTTTTGTTCTTTATTTCTCTGCATCCTCACACCACGGCCTTTTTAGCGGGTCACACCGGCTTCATATTATTGCTGCGACATAACCTCAGCTGGTCAGAGCATAGAAAACAATGATTTCAGCCTGGCAGCTTTTCCAGAAATAAATTACCACACAACTAGCCGGTGACCCCATTTTATTTTCTTGCCAAAGCCAATTTTTGACTGCATTTGGAGCTCGCTGGGCAATAATTTCAAATAGTGGCCAGAGCGCAGCGTTGCTGCAGGATCAAAGCTAGAAAATCCCTCCTGGAAGCCACATTAAAGCAAATACATGAAACACTCTAACAGCAGCATCCAAAACAGCTAAAGGCAGTTTTAACTGGGGACATGTAACTGACAAAGCTGGAAAATGAATGTTTGAAACAGATGCTGCAACATCATATTCAACATATTGTGCTGCATAGGATTTAGCTGAGCAAATCTCTTTACAAGTCTTTGATTTCTGACTATGCATATTTCTTAAAAACTGATTTTTTGGCAACAATTATGAGAATTAAAAGAGAGATATGAGAGAGGTGACGTTTAGTTTAGTTATCCTTATGTAAAAAACACTCATTTTAAAATGTTAAATTTGTGCAAGTGATCTCAAAAATGCATTTCATGGCTACATAGAAGACGTCATTTAAAAAGAAGTGGGGTGAAGCTAAGAAAATGTCACTAGAGCATCACTAGAAAAAAATGTTATATCTTAATTGAGGATTTAATACAGGGTTTAAGTCAAACCTCAATTATTTATTTTTTTTGCTTAAAATTAAAAATAATGATGATGACAAACCACAGTGTCAGAAATCTGACAACATTTGAAATTAATTGGGAGTTTATTTATTAGTTTGTTTGTTTGTTTTTTACATAACCTGTGAGCGTTTTCCTCACTGCTTAAGGAATTAAGTAATTAAAATAACAGTAATTTTAATCAGCTAGCTACTGTGAAAATGTATCGTAATTAAAATCACAGATAGCAATCAAAAGGTTTGATATTTTTTAAATGGGGCTGGATGCTAAACTTAAAACTTACTCAGTAAAAAACATTGCACAAAATTTGTTGCGACAAATTAGAGAGTTGCATCGACAACTCCAATGGGTGGACAGCTGGCATGTGTGCTGATTAACGTCTATGTGTTGTAGCTGTGTGCTGTCAGCAGGGGGCAGTGTCAAAAATGTGGATCCGTGAGCTACTTTTGTTGGTGTTTGTGCTGTTGTTGGTCTTCAGCATGGCTTCCACTGTAGAGAAAACCAAAGTCAACATCTTTATAGTGAACTGTGACAGATGTCCACTGAATGTCTGTGCTTCTATGCATAGTTTAATCACTGTCCCATTAAGCTTTGTAGGGTCTTTACAGGAAAACATGCAAGCACATCCGCATACATAGCACACGCACAGTCCTCAACTCTGCGTAGTCAGACTTAGACAAACACAGCACCTTAACATCACCTTCTCTCTATATCTAGATTATAAACTGTACATAAAGATATGCCAGAAAGGCTCAAATTATTTGAGGCATACATAAAGAGGTTTTCTTACATTTCTTAGATTCAGCTTCACAGAAAGTGTTCAACCTATGTCAGGTTTTGAGAGCAGAGCTCCATGGTGTAAATTAGCTTGTATACATGTAGTGTTTCATGTCCACTTTAACACAAGTTTGACAGTACATCGATGAGCATTGATGAGCGTCTACATCACTAAACTGCTTCACCGGAGAGGACCTCGCCCTGTCCTAACATACTCCCGCTCCAATTTGTTGGACTTTTTAAAAAGTAGTCTTTGTTCTGCTCTGGAGATCTGCTGTAAGCTCAAGGGCCACCCAACACCTGCAGCAGGTGAAGAGCTGGATCATGCTGCATTACACTGAGCTCACCAGAGCTGCAGAGCAGAACAAGGAAAACAGTCTCCAGCAGCAATCCAGGATCATGGAGTTTATCCGTGGGATAGGAGAGTCACACTAGGCCTATTTATTTATTAGACCAAAGGTATCGGGGAATAAGAAAGTCAGTTTTTAAAGGGTTAAATTCCTTTGATGCAGCCATTAAGAAACCTTCTAAACAAATGCTGCCAAAACGTCAACAAGCTTAAAAGAGGAGACTTAAAAAGTTGCAGCTTAAATTCTGCTTTGTCAAAGACAAACACTTTAAAGAAATGGCAGAAAAGCAGTAGATTAAAAGAAAAAATGTTGTGCCTAGCAATACATGTGCAGTCAGCAATATTTTCTTGGTAAAAACTTTGGAAGAATATTCAGTAGTATGGATGTGCCAAGAAAAAAAGAAAAAAATGTCTTCTCCAGAATACCAAAAGCAGCCGGAGAGACCATACTATTAATGCAGAAAGAGAGAGGTTTGCATTAAGGCTGACCTCCACAGCACCCCCAGCACTTAATGGTTTGTAAGTCTGAAGTAAAATGCACATCCAGCTGTTCCCAACTAACGTGAACTACCATCATCTTCTAACAGTATGCACTCCTGATTGCAGGGCAGCTTAGAATCTCTGCAATTTAGAGAGTAGAGGTGCTCCGACCCTCTTTTTTTAAATATAAGTGCAGACACCGAACACTCCTTAAAGTTCAGTTACATTAGACAAATTCAACAAAGGTATTCTGTTATTCATCTGAAAAATATAGGCTATAGTTAAAACCTGATCCAAAAAAAATGTGTGACAGCAGTAGCATTGTAAAAGAGTCTGTGACGAATGTGAAATAAAGATATAAAAAGTACAGTAAGGTTTGAAACACTGCAGCTCCTTTAATAACGATTCAGAGCAGGAACCCGAGTGGCAGTGCTTCACTGAAGCGAAGATTTGAAATAACAAACCTCCTGAGTATAACGGTTAAAAAACAAAAAAAACAATGGAGAACAAGCAGCAGAAACAACCTAGTAATGAGATGTCTCACTTTCTAAATAGTTAAAAGAACAAAACATAATAAAAAAGGAATAATCAGCTACAGCTCAATAATGAGATGTCACACACTGAGAAAACAACAAGAGGAAAAGAGTCCCTCTACCTCGTCTAATCTGTTACACAAAATACCAACAAAATAATGTGTTTGCTTTTTATGCTGCCAACTTGAGAGCAATGAAATGAAGCCAGCATGTCCACTGGCTGTAATACAGTTGGAAAATGTACAGATTCCAATTTCACAACTTGTTAGGCTGCAGTAAATTGTTTTCATGCTTGGTAATCGGGCTGAAACGTCACAATGCAAGGAGAGCGGGAGAACACGCTAAGGCCGACGTTAGTGAAACACAAAGAGCTTACCTGTACGGACGGCGGGGAGATCAGGTCCAGTAGCATGGAAAGAGAGAGAGAGATAATTATGTTAGCAAGGATTGAACTCTTAAAAGCCAGCTGAGAATACACACACACAAACAGCAAAGGATCAATGCAACTCATATGACGGCCCTGAATCTTCTGGTATCAATAAGAAACACTTAAAAATATGTTTTCTTGTATAACACACTAGCTTAGGTGTTAACTTATTTGCTCGGGGTCTGTTCCAACCGGATGGCACACATATGACCTGCTGGTAATTATCTGTTGCATTAACGTCTGATGGATGACTCGGTTTTCTTTTCAAGGCCCCTTGAGCAAACTATTACCGTTTATAATGTGAACAAAGAAACGCCCGGACCGTGCTGATGAATTGTTCCACTTTTCTAATTTCAGCTGTAATGATTTCTAAAAATGCTTGGAGGATAATTCCAAGAGTTTCCAACTGCAGTCCATTTTTAGTGCTCTACACTTTGGGGGGTTTTTCTGCTGTGATGTCATAAAGTGTGCATGGATCTAGGGAACTGCACTGGATTTCCCTCAGGATTCCACAGGAAATCTTTAGTCAGGACTGTAAAAACAATCAACTTTTAAGTAGTTCAGTTATTTTAATTTGTGTTTAATCTGTCATCAATGAATTCAGATGTTTTTAATTGCCCAATTTATGGCTTTAAAATGAGTCTTAAGTGCATAACAACAGCGGCCACTCTGGCCGCAGGTGGTAATTACAACATAATACAAATAATTTTTTACCTTGGAACAGTTTCTCTCTAAAATAACAATATTAAAAGAAATGTAAGTAACACAATAGCTAAACTCTGTTAAGAGCTCATGGTCATATTACAGCAAGTAAGTCTGGGCTAAAGACTGTAATTAAAGGATGGACGGCAACATGATGTCACGAGTTTGGCATTTTACAAGTGAGGGGTGCACCTGAATGAAAAACTAAGGGACACTGCAAACTCATATGGTGGGGATTTGTCACTCTCCAATCTCTAAACCATGTTTTATTATTTACTTTAGTTTAAATGGGAACAGCAATAGCATCACTAGCAAAATCAACACCCTTTTATACCAATTAAAACTTGAAACTGAAGACTGAGACAATAAACTCTTCAAGAAAGTGTTTAATAAAAGGTATAAATACAGTGAGAAATGGGGGAACCACAGAGGTCGCCCCCTGCTGGTCATTAGGAAGAATACAGCTTCAAGGCACTTTTACATTGGCCTCACTTTTCTAGCCCCAGAAGCAACCTCCATGTTTATCTTTATACATTTTATGTATAGATGTATTTATTGTTTTGTTTTTTTTTTCAAATACTGCACTGTCTCACTTTAAGACTTTATTAATTTTTTTGTTTAAATACTGCATTCCAGTCACCTATGCTTAGTTTGGGGTCATGAGCATACTTGATGGGTCCCCCCTTGTAATTTTTGCCCTAGGGCCTCCTATTTTATCAACACAGCCCTGTGTCTGTGCTATCTGGTTCATAATTAATTGGAAAATATATTTGCAATTATTTGTCACTGTTGTTGTCCAAAAGTAGTCTGATTTCAGTCCAAGACAACAAAATATGTACTCCAGCCAACCCAAGTGATATGGTAAATTTTCTACACGCCTGAGGGGACATCATTTTAGATCAGAGTGACTAAATTCCTTGTTTATATGGTGCATTAAAAGTAGGTTTCTTTAAGAAAGAGAAAATGAAGCAACTAGTCAGAAAAATTACTCAATTTAATAGCAGGTTTGTCACTGGAACGCTACTGTGACCTTGACATATTCCAAGGAGTTAAAAACAATCTCGTGTTACTACGCCACAGCTAAAACGGATTACTGGCAGCTCTTAGATGTCCAAGGCTGTATGGAGGGCTGTTTGGGAGAAACACTACAGAGGGCAATCATCCCTCCATCAGTCCTCTCCCTTATGTAACTCGCCACCCACTGAAATAAAAGAAAGCCTGCCTGTCAATCAGCTGGTCAGATGATGTGGGGGAGTACAGGAGAAAAATGTGCTACAGAGAAAGACACACCGTCAAGGTTCATTAACACTCCTTGTACTGACACCTTTGGAGTAAAATCATTATTCTGATGAATATAATTAGGGGATAAAATATCACCACATTACAAAGACTTGAACTTTGAAGGAACTACATCACAATGTAGCTACCCAGGTGGTATGCCGAGTGGTGGCGTTTTAAATAGCTCTGACAATTACCAATTTAGCACTTTCAGACCAAGATGAAGAAACAGAGTTTAAGAAAGGGCAAAAAGTTACTGCATTTTTTTTCCCACACTGGTTTACAGAGAAGCCAGAAAGGAAATGATTAAAAATGTTCTGACACAACATGAAGGACAGCAGAGTTCATAAAAATCAACCCTCAGATCACGAATCGCTCAGTCAAAATTGCCCTTGAATAACTTTTCTATGACAGTCATCAGAAGCTGTATGGTTATAAATTCTACTCTTTTCATAACCCTTTTTACAAAGTATGTTGTAATGACCCAAGACGAGGAGCTGGCAGCACAGAGACTCGTGTGATTCTTTATTTAAGGTGTTAACTTTACAGCCTTATAATTGTGAAGTGATTTCTGTGGTTTTACAGGCCGAGGATGATGCTGAGTTTGGCTAGTAATAGGCCATCATGACTGAGGCTACTGTGGCGAGTAATGACCTCTGGCCACTCTAGCTGCGTGTTAATGTGTAGTAAAAGCTGCACTCCTGTGGGTGTGTGTGGCGTAGCACAGCACGAGCACAGAAGGTGTAAGTGAAATAGATATCGGTCTCTAGTCTGAGCTCTTTCAGAGCCATTTTACAAATTGGCTCTTCAAAATGAGACGATATATGCAGAATATCCATATACACGTTTCCACACTGATTTGTATTGCCAATTCAGTCACTCAGTGACTCCAAGAAGGCTGGGTAGTCTGAACTATTGCTCGACAGGTAAGCACAAACGATAGTGAGAAACTATTCTACGACCCACAGGCTGAGGACAGAAAGCCTCTCATCCACTGGCAAAAACCCAAACATACTGGCAGCAAGCTGAAGGGATACAAGAATATCCACCACTGCCACTCACAGAGGGCATCTCCAACAGTGGAGCAGAGTCCTGCCCCTCTCCAGGAGTCTGGTCCCAGAGCCCAAGCTGTGCATCGAGGAGCCCGACTATATGTAGCTGGTAACACTAGCTCTGGCTCCTTCCCCACCAGAGAGGTGACCTTCCACGTCCCAACAGCCGTACTCAATAGCCGGTGATTGGACAGCCAGAGTCTCCATCCTTGACTGCTGCCCAACACACATATATATTATTTAATAATGAAGGTAACTGGTAGGATTACATTAAGCAATAATATACATAACTCTTTTTTTCACCACTGATAACATTGCAATATTAATTATTGGGTCCTGTTGAACAGTCTAGTAGTGGGATTACTTTTACAGCCATATAATAAACACACAAACACTCAGCTGAAGCATTATAGGTCAGTCAGTGAGATCAGAATTAAACGCATGAATCCTTGATTCTTCATTCCTTTTCAAAATCTCGCAATAAAATGATTTACTTATGACTGAACAGTAGTTGGCTACAGCTTGCAAGAGTGAAGTAAATCAATGCAAGCTACCTGTCATGACTGAGCTGACCTTTGAGTTAATGAAGAGACCAAAACAGAGGGCTCTACCATAGATATAATATTGCCCGTGTCACAGCTCCCGAGCTTTGTACGCTACAAACATCTCCACAAAAGAGGCAACAACTACCAGATACGATAAAATATCTGTGCTCAATCACTGTCATGCACCCGAGGATGAGCATGTCTAAGCCATTTGCAGATAGAATATTGCCTTTTGACCTTGGACAGGTGTCGTCGACTAGCACATTAGTAAATATGCATTCACATTCACTTCCACTGTTAAACTGCTCGTTAACACAAAAATCAGCAAGTCACGTGGCAGATCTGATTGCATTTAGGCATGACAACGTGGTCATGACAACCTGCTGAAGATCAAACCTGACATAAAAAAAGAGAAAATATCCAGTGAGCATCATTCTATAAGTGAAATTACCTTGTTGATCTAAGAGGGGAATGGTCAGACTGCATTGAGCTGATAGGAAGGCAACAGCAGAAGAGCATCTCTGAACACAAAACATGTGGAGCTCTGAAGCAAATGGACCTACAGCAGCAGAAGAGCACACTGAGGCCACTCCTGTCAGCTAACAACAGGAACCTGAGGATATGAAATAAACATGGGTCCAACCTGCTTTATATGATGTGGGGGGCATTTTCTAGCACGCTTTGGACCCCTTAGCATGGTTGTTGCTGACCATGTCCATCTGGTAATAACCACAGTGTACCCATCTTCTGATGGTTGCTTCTACCAAAAAGCTGGTTTCTTGAACATGACAATGAGTTCACTGTACCTGACCTCCAAAAGAGCACCTTTGGAACTGGCGGAACCAACCTGGTAAATCTGAAGTCATATAACGGTGCATTTATTCTTAAAAAAACAGAAAAGTTGTGTTTATAACTAAAATTTAAAAGTAATAAAATAAACTATGTTTTTCTTTTAAAGGTTATCAAGGCAATGCTAACATCTGGGCTTACCTATAAAAATCCCTGCAGTACTCAAATGATGGATTTGTACTACCCTTAGAATCACCCTAGAGGGCCTTAATGGTCCTCAAATTACTTCAGCATGATTTTGTGCCTCCTTTCACACATAAACAAATTAAGTGACTTTAAAAGGAACTCCGGGGGCTTAACACAAGTCTTATTTTTATCAATGCCTACCTTAGGACTGTAAATGTCAAAGAGGTGCTTGAAACATAACATAAGCTCTGCAGCACTGTCAAATGTTTGACCATCAGATGAACTGCGAAAAACAACGTCCCAAAGAGATGTTTATCCGTTCACCTTTTCAATATTTATCAGCGCTGAATTTTAATGAGTAATCTGACTGAAAAGGGTAAGGAGAGCACAATCACCAGATGTGTCAGATTGTCCGTGTCAAACCCAGATTTTCCTGGTGCAGCAGCAGCAGCTCCGATGTGAACAGACGTTAACCTGGATGTCAGACTGCCAGAGTGAAGCACATAGAAAATCCCCCTGCTATGTTCCCATGTCCAATTATCTCGCAGGAGAAAAAAAAAAGACATTTACTCGACTCCCCGCAGATCCGGAAAGTACCCAAGAAGGCAGGCCTGAGCGGAGGCTTGAATACTAAGTACAAATGGAAACAGTGAGGAAGTGCCTTAATAAATCAGCTGAAGGTCAAAGATTTGCTTGTAGGCGGTATGATTTAGGAGGTCGGCTGAACAATGTAGAGTTAGGAATCAGAAGGTTTCACCTGTCCAGAGAGCTTGTCCCATCTCTATTGAGCCAGCAAGGTGTAAAATATTCTGTTCGATCTCCTGTTTAATAGAAAGTGGACCAAAAAGAAAGTGGAAAGGCAGAATGACAGATCTGTCAGCTGCCTCTTTTCCACACTTCTTTTCCATTCGGATGGATGAGAGCCAGAGAAGACTATTTTTTTTTAAATAAGTTTTTTTTTTGTTTAAGTAAGACTTGGAGAGTCTTCTGAATGAGAACTGCTCTTAACCTCGAGGTAGTCTGTGCTGAGTCAGTAAAACTGGAGTAAAGTTTTAAAATTGACAGAAAAATCATTAAAAGGAAAAGAAGAAATATTATAAAAGCCTGAACATATTAAAAACCACTCTCTATATTCATGAATCTTTACCTTTACTATTAACATTTGTCCCAAATCAACTGAAGCATTTATCAGAAGTTTAATAATTCTCTTTGCAAGCTTAAACTTTTGTTCTCACAGTTTAAGAGAGATTAAAAAAGCTAAAATTAGGCTCAGTTAATATCTCGCTCTACTTTCACTGTAGTACAGTGTAAGTCAAGAAATAACCTGGTATAACCCCAGTCCTGGGGTGATCACATCCAAGTAAACTAAATCTCATGGAGAAATACATTTTATTTTAATGAAACGTTCTCATTTCTCTCTCAAGGTAAATAGAATGTCCATTCAGGACAGCTAATCGGGTAGCTAGTTGAGGGGTGTGGCCAGCATAACTGTGGCAAAAATTGGAAGAAGGAACCCTAACGTTGTCAAGTTAGATCAGGAATAAAGACCTTGTGGAGAACTTAACAAGGGAACGTCACTGACGGAGACTAAACGATACATGAGGAACACAAACGATAGCAACTGGAACAAAAGCACAAAGCTGGAAACACAATAAACAAACTAAGAATCAAACTGAAGATAATCGATAATCAATAGAAGTTAGGAAAAAAAAAATGCTGGATTAAAGACCCAGAACATAACATCTCCACAGCCAACATCTAACCACCAAATCCAAAACACGCTTGTCAACAAACAAACTCTCTGATGTGTTTTCTATGTAGAGAAACCCACAGGAAGCCATTTGAATACACCAGTCTTCTTCTCGTGCTGTGAGCTTGTCAATTTTCTCTTTTTGTTTGCTTCAAATCAACAGCCAACTCTGTTGCCAAGAAATTACCTTTATATACTTGCAGAAGCAGAGATATTGCAGGGGAAAGATAGGCCTGCAGTACAGTTCATCAACTTTATGAGAAAATGTTCCTAGTTGACTTTTTTTTGCCGTATTTTTCCAAAATATCCACATTTAAATGGAATTCATGAAATACAAAACATCTCACACAAACACATTTTAAATGCATATTCTCATTTACAGAATTCATTTACAGTGTTTTCATGGGTGAGTACATACTGTAGGTCAATATACATGCACTTACTGGCCACTTCATTAGTTTACTTCTTAAAACCTTTTTGTCCATGAATAAATAAACCCTGCACTATCTTAAAGTTTATTGTTGGCCTGGCTGTTCACATCTTTTAAGATGCAGTTTGCTCAGCCCAGTCTCAGATTATTTTTCATAAATGACATGGTTCTGATCTGGCTGCTGATTTAACACGTATGTACCACTGCTTTGTTTCTTTTGGACGCTTCTCATGTAAATATAACTTCCACATGGTGGATCTAGCCTGGGAGCTATCTGAGTTCTTTCCGACCCATCTCTCCTGTGACCGTTTATTTTCTTTCTTTTTTAATCAGAACATGAGTAATTTATGACCAATTGCAAACTGTGAGCCACAATACAGTACTGAATTTGTCATCCTCGTCATTAAAACCCAGGGCTATTGCAAGTGTGCTGCCCCTCTGAGTGAGATAAGCACCAGTATGGCTTCCAGAGAAACCTCCTCTGTACTGTAGGTAGCGTGTCTGTGTGTCCCCCGCGGCTTTCTGTGTGCAGTTATGTCTTTTTTAAGACCAAAATAACGACAGCCTGACCTTACCACACCATACAAGCTGACAAAATGATTTATACCAGCTCCTGACGAGTGAATTTGGCAGCCCCCCCCCAACTGTATAAATACCTTCAGACAACCTCCACTCTTTAACTGAGCACTGCTTCCAGCAGTCACAAAGCCAGCAGCTTTCTGTTTGGATAAGGACACTGATATGACGAGGCTGTATTAGATTTATGCTGATCAGCAGTGGTGGAAAAAGACGTGCACTCTACATTTGAATGAATTTAAACCGTCACTAAGCGCAAAAATTATGAAACACCGGATCGTGGAAATTGTGAGATGAGCCTCACTCCCAAATCGTCACATAAGGGTTCTTGTTCAGGATTCTTTAGAGTCACACTGGGTACCCTCTAGTGTCATTTGCTAACATGAGTGTAGAGCACTTTAACCCAAACCACCTGAAACAAAGGGGGAAAACATTCTTCTAAACAGGCAACCCAGCAACTTAAGCCACCATCAACTCGCCTGACCCCAGACACCATTAGCTCTCTCTATCCAGTTCTAAAACAAGAGGAGTGAAACACAAGGAGACAGTAGACACCAAATATGGTATCCATCTATTTTCTATCTGGTTTTCTGTGTGCAGGTTGTGGAGAAAGCAGTCTATTTAGAGATGCCCATGTAAACTTGTCCCCATGTCAGCTCGTGTCAACAGCCTGTATCTATAATCTTATTCTTTCAGTCACTGTTCATGAACCACCTGATGGTGGAGGGTTTGTGTGCCTAGGAGATCTCTGACATTCTCATCATAGAAGACCTTTATGATGAAAACACCAATAGAACACATTACCAGAGCTTGAATCTGGAGCCAGTCAATGAAACTGTTTGTTTTTTGGCACATAAAAATCCAAATGTTTAAATTTTTTATTCCAGATGGTGGTCACTAAATGAAAGGTCAGCAAGTTTGGAGAAAAAAAAAAAACATGAGCAAGAAGCATTCAGAAGTTCAGATCATATATGAGGAAAATAATGAGGAACGAGGAAATAATATGCAGTGAAAAAAAAACTAGAAACTAGGACAACATGGCGAATGTAAGACTAGCGTTTAAAACACAAGGAATACACAAGATCACTGGAATGCTAACAGTAGACACAAATGGTCAAAGGGAATCTGCAGAGAACTGTAACTGAACTCAGGTGTTACTAAACTGATGCACGGCAGGTAAAAAGCAACAGATTTCAAAATAAAACTAGGAAAACAACAGCAATTCAACACCAGAGGCAGCGGTCTAAGACCTTTCTCTTCTCTCACTCCCACCAGCTTTTCCAGGGGATACCGAGGTTTTCCCAAGCCATCCTAAGCCAGATGCTTGAACTGCCTCAAATCCTTTTGATGCTCTACTCTGATCCTCTACTGAATGACTCAGCTCCTGACTCTACGAGTGGAAGGAAGCCTGTTTCTGTTGGTCAATACCCACAGCTTGTGGCCCTGTGTGAGGATTGGAACAAACATGCTGCTCCAACAAAACCAGAATCCAAAACCACGTCCACTACTGTGACCAGTGGTTGAGGATACTGACACCAAAAGGCCCCTACTGTGTATTTTTATGACTGTACAAATCCTGAAGATCAGTTGCTTTTATTATCACTGTAGTACGGAAGCTTTCAGACAAGGGTTTAGGAATTTGGAACAATGATCCACAAAAGAAAAATATTAAACAGAAAATCTACAATGAGAATCATTGTTATACTTATGCACACATAAAAAAGCACAGCAAAGCATATTTACAGCCTCTTGTTATGGTCTAAAGTTTGCAACTTTGTGATTCAGAATAGTATTTTTACTGTTCCCTTTAGCCAGTTAATTGCATCCCCTGAGATTTATCGTGCAAGACCGAGGAAATAAAAAATACAAATGAGAAAATATGTATTAAGGGTAAAAATAAAGAAAAAGTATTTTTGTTAATTAGCTGAACTCACCCAAGTAGCCACATACAATGTTTCTTTAAAAAAAAAAGAAAAAAAAAAAAGGGAGGTTTTATTAGAGGAAAATAACAACAATCAAATCCCCACCTGAGCCACAGCTTTCATCCTGCTTACTTCAGCTGTGATGAAATATGAAGCTCACTGAGGTAAAAACAGTCCCCCTACAACCTGAGCCCACACTGCTGTAGCTGTGGCCACTGTAAATGAGCTTGTTAGGTGGAGTTCACAGAGATGAAAGGCCGCTGCTTCAGTATGAGGCCGGCTGTGGCATCATGGATGCAGGATCCCGAACAGTCCTGTATTTTGAAGTCGACTCTCGCTTCAGTGAGCTCTGACTGAGAGTAAGCCTGATCGACTGCCAAGTTAGAAAATTAAAACTTGAATGCCAGAAGCGCCGGACCCGTTACTCTAGGGAAAAAGTCATAAATAGTTAGAAAGTGGAGTCTAAACAGCTTAAAGTGACTGATTATGGGTCTATTTTGGAATATTTGTTGATTTTTTTTATATTTTCTGTCATATGACCTCGGTAGCCATGAAGGTGTTTGAGAGGCTGCTGAAGAAAATCATCTCCTCCTCCATCCCAGACTCCACAGATCCGCTCCAGTTCGCCTACCGACCCAACAGATCCACTGAAGACGCCATCGCCCATGTCCTGCACACCACCCTCAGCCACGTGGACAAGAAACAGGGTAACTATGTGAGAATGCTGTTTGTTGATTACAGTTCAGCGTTTAACACAATAGTGCCCAGCAGACTGTTCACAAAGCTGAGGGACCTGGGACTCAACAGCCGTCTGTGTGCATGGGTGTTGGACTTCCTCACCGGCAGAACTCAGGTGGTGAGGGTGGGTGGGGTGTCTCCGACAGCATCACCATCAACACAGGAGCACCACAGGGTGTGTCCTCTCGCCACTGCTCTACTCCCTCTACACTTCGGACTGTGTGGCCACCCACGACTCCAACACCATTGTGAAGTTTGCTGACGACACAGTGGTGTTGGGTGCCATCTCCAACAGCGATGAGGCAGCCTACATGGATGAAGTGAAGAATTTAGCATCATGGTGCCAGGACAACCACCTCCAGCTGAACGTCAGCAAGACCAAGGAGCTGGTGGTGGACTTCAGAAGGAGTCAGCACAGAGACTACAAACCCATTTTCATCAATGGAGCTCCAGTGGAGAGGGTGCAGTCCTTCAAATATCTTGGTGTCCACATCTCCTCAGACCTGACATGGGCTGCCCACATTCAGGTCCAGACCAAGAAGGCTAGGCGCTGTGGAGAGTATCCTCACACAGAACATGACAGCGTGGTTCGGGAACAGCTGTGTGAAGGACCAAAAAGCTCTCCAGAGAGTGATCCGTACAGCAGAATGCTGCTGCAGGATTGCTCTCCCCCCACTTCAGGACACCTACACCAGGAGATGCCGGACTAGAGCAACGCAGATACTGAAGGACCCGTCCCATCCTGGCAACAAACTGTTCCAACTTCTACAATCTGGTAGAAGGTTCCGCATCATCCGGGCAAGGACAGAGAGACTCAAGAAGAGCTTTTATCCTCAAGCCATCCGGGCCCTAAACCAACACCCCCCCCCCACACACACACACACACACACACGCCATCTCACATCATCTATAATTGACTGAGACTCTCCTCCAGACACTCAATTCCTTTAACTTCCTTTAACTTTAAATATGTTTATATTGTCCATTCTGTAAAATAGTCAGATGTCTATTCATATTAATGTACAGAATTCACCTGCTGCTGCTTCTACTGCACATTCACCCAATGTATATACTATATATATATTTATAATGTTATCCTCTACCCCCCATGTTTTTGCACATGTCGAGGAGCGTGTCAGGATACATTTCACTGTGTGTTATACTTGTATAACTATGCATGTGACAAATAATAAAGAACCTTGAATATACCCCTTTTTTTATAGCGCATGTTCACATTACAAAATGGTCAAAAGTTTTGAATAATGACGCAAAAAAAGGAAGATGTAAACATAAAAAAGGTATGCAAGCAAGTTGGCAAGCATCCACTATGATATTCAGTAGAAGCTGTGATTATACCAAACAAATGTTCATACACCATTTATCACTATAGCCTCCAAGACTGTATATAAAAGATGGATATAAACATTCATGTCACCCACTGGTTTGTGAAGACGCGTTCTGAAGCATCAGATTGACCATTTTTTGCCAGTAGGCATCTTAACTTTTGGCACCAGATGTCATGAGTTGTGGATTTCATTGTAAAAACTGAGAATGCTCATATAGTAGTGATTTATCAGTGAGAACAAGCTAACTTTATCTTCCAGTTTATACTTAAATAGTCAGTTTGAAAAATGGTGATCAGGTTGAATTGAATAAGACTTTAAACTAACAAATGACAATAAGCCCATCAGAAAAATGTTTACTCAGGTCATAAATCCAGTTACATGTGTTTAATACAATTGGAGTGACTCTCCTCCTTGAAAACAAAAGAGTAGCCCCCTGCTGGCCATTAGAAAGAATGCAGATTTACTTCCACATTAGCTTTACTTGTGAGATTTACAAATTGTGTGACCTTAATATAAATTGTTTGACAGTTCAGCTGTCCCCAATGTGTTTCTCCTTTTAGGGCTAAAGGAACTGATTAGTTAAAAGAAAAAAAGCTTACAGTTAAAGGGCTTAATCCTGCAATGTTGTGCTTTTTTGCTACTTCTCTCTGAATTACCTGCATATTTTATGTAAAATGTGCAGCTTTTTGTTTTAATGTGAGAGATGCTTAGCTTGAGGAATAAACATTAAGTATCGATGTATTTCTAGGAGGGCAATACAGGTGAAATCAATATTATAAATTTAGCCTTTTCCAAAGTACACTGAAGCTCCAGTGGCTCTTGATAAAAATATATGGGTAGAGAAAGAGTTGGTGGTTTTGGCCTGCATCAGTACATTTGAATGGATTTTTCTTACTTTTTAAAATAACCAAAATGGGGTAAATGCAGAACGATAAACCAGCCCTAGTGAGTTAACTGAACTAATCAAACCTGCTATTTATGAAATATGGAGGCAATGATAATTATATGACTGACTAGGGTCAATTATGGCCCCAACTGCTTAATTATATGTACCATTTTTATTGAATGCTTCTTACCATTAATCTATCAGCCACTGGATATTTCATTATGTACACCTTGCTAGTACTAGACTGGACCCTCTTTTGCCTTCAGGGCTAACTGAATTCTTTGTGGTGTGGATTCAATAAGCTGCTGGAAATGTTCCTCTGAGATTTTAGTCCATACTGACATGATAGCATCACACAGTTGCTGCAGATTTATCACTTGCACATCTGTAATGTGAATGTACTGTTCCACCAGTGGAACAGTACATTCACTGCTGCTATTGGATTGAGATGTGGTGACCGTAACACCCATTTGAGTACACTGAACTCATTATGGTCACGAAACCATTTTGAGATGACTTCAGCTTTGTGGTAAGTCTTGTTATCCTGCTGGAAGCAGCAATCAGAAAATGAGTGCACTGTGGTCACAAAGGGATGGACATGAACAGCAACAATACTGAGGTAGGCTGTTTGTCAGACCAGGCTACATTTTTCAATGTTCTATTGTCCTGTTTTGGTGATGCTGATTAGACTTTGTTTTCCAGTTGTAGCTGATGTGAGTGGCACCCGGTGTGGTCTTCTGCTGCTGTAGCCCATGTTTTGTGCGTTCAGAGATGGTCTTCTGCATCTGCTCCATTTGGGGTTCCATTTGACCTGACATGGTGTGCTATCCCGCTTGAACTTAATTAAAAAGAATGGGTAAACTGGTCATAAAGGGATGGACATGAACAGCAGCATTACTCAGGTAGCATTTAATACTCAGCTTGTACTAAAGGGGCCCAAAATTTCCAAGAAAACATACAACCCCATTACACACATGGGAATTTCACAGTAGAAATCAAGACTCAGAAGATTGTTACAGTCCTCTGTCTAATTTTGGTTAGCCTATGTGAACTGCAGCCTCACTTTTCCGTTTCTAGCTGATAGGATTGGCCCCTGGTGGGGTCTTGGTTGTAACACGTGGTTATTTGAGTTACTGTTGCTCTATCTATCGTCTCAAAGCAGTATGGCCGAGGCATGTTCACGCAGAGAACTACCGATTACTGATTTAGACCTGTCTCTGTAGTTCTGGAATGGCTGAAATCACAGCATTGCAAGACAGTGAAAGATGTACCCTCTTCATCTTACCCCCTCTTCGATTCAGAGATGATCTTTCTGTATGAGGTCCGGTCAGTAGCTTTGTCTGAAGCAGTTAGAACAAGACAACCTGCTGCCCTCTTCCTGTAACCACTACCTGGGTGTTGTTTCAGGGGCTCATAAGTATTTTTGTCACAGAGCAATGACAGTGAACAGAATTAACTTTCTGGGGGTATTCCCTTGATCCTGAGTTATGTGATTATATTTAAAGATTGGTTTCTTGGTAATTAATCGGGTTTATATTTTTGTATGTGTGTGATATGAGTTATCTGTGCTTATTGATCATTTACGCCTGAATACTAAAGGTTTTCTCTATGCCTGTACATGAACTATAGAAACAACCATCTCTTTTTTCTAAATGAATGGCCATGTCTCTGTTTAGCTCAGAAGCAGATCTGCTCTTTGTTGTTTCAGCGGACACGTGCAATCATTGCCAGTTGCCCAAAGGTAGTAATTTCACACTTACTCACATGGGACATTGATCGCTGACAGTATGTGCAACGACGGCTGTTGGGTCAATAACGGTCCACATATTGTTGACTGTGAGGACAGGATGATTAACAGCGTGTTTGTCATTATTTCATCCAGACTTGTCATTAGCTGTTTATTGACTTTCCATTAGAATTAAGCCTCAGTATTGCAACGTACTAAATTACAAAAAATATCTGAAAAGAAATCTGTGTTGCAGAAGAAGTTTACTTACAGTTTCAGCTTCACTATTGTCAGGTCAGTAGAATCCATTAATTATTTTGGCTTCACATGTTGCATAACCAATCCTAATCTAATCGTCCCAGACTGACAGGAGTATTTTGATTGCACTACCCACTAAACACCTGAAATCATTCACTGAGTTTAAAGTAAAGTGCAGGCAGTATATAACTGTGGTATGAATGATTATCACCATAGCAACCACATACTGGTGTAGAGGATTACACTGTATATAAAGAATTTATGTAGCCTCCAGGTCTGAAAATAGAATTTAGAAGTGCCTTAAAACTCCATTTTTCTGCACCTCACTTGTCAAATAAGTAGGTAACACGTCACATGAGTGACATCATGCTGGCTTTAGCCATCTTTTATCTACAGTCTATGTGCAAAACCCAAATCTGGGGAAGACAGCAGAAACGGTCCCTGGAAAATAGACGTAAGTATCAAATTTCTTGCAAAGCTTCTAATCTAAATATATTTTGGTGGAAAAGTAAAACGTGGTACTAGGAAAGTTTACTGGACGCTGAGTGGGTGAACCACTTGGCAGTGATGGAGGACTGACCAGTGTTCTCCCTCTCCTACAGCCTCACAACCACTGAGAAGCAACACCTTCATAATATTACAAAAGCCAAAAGTAAAATGTGTTTCTGAAAACATCTGAAGCACCGAATAAGCTATGAAGTTGCTGAATCTCTCTTTATTTCCAATCAGAAACAGCTAGTTGAAACATTTTTCCTGGGAGATTAGAGATTCACTGCATTGCTCTAGACACTTAGAAAAAAGGCCTAGAGCTCAAGCTCATGCAAATAAGTAGGTAACTCCGTGGAATGAAAATCCACATGGGTGGGTGTCTTGATGCATGCTCAATCATCCAGGTAAGGAAATCCTAGAAAGTTGATTCTGTAGTGTTCAGGTGAAAAGAATCAACTTTCTGGCACATGGGTAGGTGTTCTATTGAGAGCACTTCAACAGAAGTAAACAGCAGAAAACATAAGAAATAAAAAGCTAAAAATATACATATCAGCAGTATATGGTGACCTTCCTGCAGCAACTGCTCTATAGAGACCATCCTCTCTAAACACCCCCCTCTAGAACCTTCCAGATTTATCCTCAAAAAGCATCCTTCCAACCTTCACAGTTTGTGTTTCTTTGCTTTTAACCTCTTCCAAAAAGCAGAGGTCAACTGCCAGATGACCCCAAACACAATGCAAAGCTAAAACAAGGAAGTGCACACATACAGTACATTGTCCCCGACCCTGCTCAAGTAGACAAAACTATCCTGAGGAATACTAAAGTGGCTCCTTCCATCAGCACCACCCACCATCTCAACATCCTCTTCCCTCAGGGTGTCTGCATGCTCAGTCAGCCATCCTAATAAGTGAGAACTGGCCAAAGAACCATCCCCAGTGGGCGTCTTGCACCGTCTACTGCTGCATTATATGAGCTGTGAGATGCTTTGTCCTTGTACTGTTTGCATTAGTAAGTGCTGTCTCACTTCATTACAATGCAGCTTTGTGCATCTACCCTAGAATCACATGGACATAAACCTGCAGTGGGTCTGCGTTTAGTGTGATGGTGGCCTTACTGAGGAGAGTGAAAATATATTTTCTGTAGATTTTCAATATTTTGAGATGTCCACAAAACAACAAGTAGTTATAAACTTGTTTGTGATTGTAAGAGGTAGTGATATAACCTTAACTGCATAGAAATGTTACCCAATCAGAAGGCTACAGACAATAACACTGGACAGTCTCACATCAGAAAAGGAGAAGGGCGCAAATCTTTGACATTGCAAGACAAAAATTGCAGTTTTCCTTGCCTGCAAAGCAGAAATTCAATTTCTGAAAATCATCACTTTAAAAGGAGTTTCAGTGACTTAAACAGTGTTTACGTGTGGATGAAAGGTGAAGACAAATCCTGCCTGCTAAAAAAAGTGCATGTGAAAATATACAACACTTTAAAAAAAACGAGACGCGGCACTGGGAATACAGCGAGAGGGGCAGGACTATTTATACACTAAGGGCGGATAGGGAGTGAGAAACAGGAGGAGAATGAAACACAGGTGAAAGTAATCAAAACACTCAGGCAGACCGTAAATTCAAAAACAAATCCACTTTACATCCATGGCCAACCACCAGTTCACTTAACATGGGTGTTTTTATGGAAAGAAGAGTATCAGGAGGACCCTAAATATCAAGACTGTAAAGCAATCTAAGCATGCATGTTCACAAATTATTAGAATAATAATGAAATTAAAGTATAATCAAAACTCTGAGCACTAGAAATGCTGCGGAATCAAAGAGAAAGCCCTTAATAATAAACGTGGATCCAAAATAAACTCCAAAGCAACTGAAAAACACTGATCATAATAGCTTCCCTCTCACTCACTAAACAGAGCAGATGGAGAGAAAACTGAGCCATTTTAAGCTGCTAAATCTAATAACAAAGTGGTAATGTGGCAACAATGAAGTGGACTATGGTGTGATCATCACTGCTGTGAGTGAGAGGGATGTCAGACACCCAAGTTGAGGACACACTGATTACATTTCATCAAAAAAAGAGAAAAAAGTATATTTGTGATGTACTGGCAACCATTTGAGGTTGTACCAAAATAAGTTATTACAATGTAGACAAAAGGTAATTTTAAGTGAAATTGTAATACTGATGATAGTTGGTTAATACAGATAGATAGATAGATAGATACGCATATATATATATATATATATATATATATATATACATACATATATATATATATATATATATATATATATATATATATATATATATATATATATATATACATGTATGTATATGTATATATATATATATATATATATATATATATATATATATATATGTATGTATGTATATGTACATATATATATATATATATACACATATACATATATATATATATATATATATATATATATATATATATATATATATATATATATATATATATATATATATATATATATATATATATATATATATATATATATATATATATATATATATATATATATATATATATATATATATATATATATATATATATATATATATATATATATATATATATATATATATATATATATATATATATATATATATATATATATATATATATATATATATATATATATATATATATATATATATATATATATATATATATATATATATATATATATATATATATATATATATATAATGTGTATACACACACACACACACACACACACACACACACACACACACACACACACACACACACACACATATATATATATATAAAAACCACAGTTTCTAATAAATAGGAATAAGATGTCTTTGTGAGACGTGCTGATCTTTTAATGTTCTTGCCTTTCTAGTGTGAAAATGTAAACCTGAAAAATCAATTTACTACTTTTTTGTTCCTCCTAAGCGCTGCATTGCCCTGTTTAAATAAATTACTGCAAGTTTACAACGTCATCAATCAATCAATCAATCCACTGCTGTGCTGAATCAAACAGATCCAGGCAAATCTCATGTCATTATTATAGATGAGCGTTCATCGACTCACTCATTAAAACTGAGGTCCTGGTGAGTGACTGTAGCTCCTAATATAAGCTTAATGCAATGTTTAATAAAAGTGTAATCATCTCCTCTGACATTAGTTTTTTTTTTACTACTAAACACAGCAGGAAGCCTGCTGAACTGAACTGTAATTTACTGACTGACTCATGCGATAAGAGAAAGTTTGTAAAAGTTCTTTTGCCAGTCACGTTTCTTTGGCTCTGCCCATTAACCTCTTTAATTCTTTGCCTCCACGAAATTAGTCTCACTTAAGGAGTCGTTCACCTACACACTGTACCTCTGATTCATGAACAAAACAATTAATATTCATAAAGTGTTCATAAACTGTGAGTTGCTATTAAGCGTTCTCTGCATGCGCGAGCAGTAACCTCATAATTACCCACAATTCATCATTTCTGCGACTCATTTGATCATTACAGCTGATCTCTTTTGGAAGGGTGTGCGCTCTATCGGCATCTGTAACAAGTGTGCTGTGGCAGAATCCGTTCTGCCACATTAATCGCAAAATCTACCGGGCTGTTTTTATGCCAGTGTGGGGTTGTATTAAGGGGAAATCAATTTTGAGTTACACTGTGCTTGGAAATAAGCCCAGACAAAGTTCCTATGTTCCACTTTAATTGCATGATGTAATGGTGAGTGATGACAGGGGCCATGTAGGGCAAGGGAGGGGTACGAGCCACATGACCGTGTGTGTCTATGTTTGTGTTCTGCTTGTGCGAGGACCCATTTATTTTTAACCTTTTACACTGACAATATTTTCTTGCTTCTTCCAAGAGCTGTTTAAGCAATGCATTGGCTCAATTCCAAACCAGCCCCTACACCCACTCTTTACTGAAACCACATAGCACTGGGGAGGAGCAGGGAAACAGACAGGACTATTTATACACATAGACGCACTGAGGGCCAATCAGGGGAGTGGATCCAGGTGGATAATGTGGAGCAGGTGAATAAAATCTAGACAATGAGACAAGAGGACGAAGTAAAATTAAATGCAAGACACAAGAGACAAATAACTACAAAAATAAAATAGGAAGTGTATAACCATAAGTCGAAGAGGGAAACATTATTGATCTCAAATGTTCCCTTGACCTCACACCAAGTATCACTCTCTTAAGGGTTGTTTTCTTTGTGTCCTCTGTTAGTTTTGCTTCCTCTCTGTCTTCTCCAGTTCTTCTCCTGCCTGCTTCTTGAGAGTAATTAGTCCTTCGTGTTCATAATGTCCCTTCTTTTTGCTCCCATTTGAGTTATCAGACTATTTTTCCCTGACATGTCCTCTGTGAATTCAGAGGTCTGTAGTATGAAGCAGGATTTCATCTTAACCAGGTAATATTGGGGTTAATCCTGAGTTTTATGTACTATGAAGCTGGATCACTTCTTATTGCTCCAGAGCACATTATGTTCCAGATTAGAGATCAACTGGTATGAAAATACTGCCTACTGATCAATTAATTGATCCCTGGAAGATGCCTCAGACCTCTGGGCCCAATATTTTAGCCTCTGAAGCCTTTCTCTTTATCTGAGCATCAGTTATAGTTTCTCAGACACAACTTTATTACTGTAAGTTTTTTTTTTTTTTGCTGCATTGTCAGGAGATGTGTTGCTTTCAGGCTGTATTGCACATTTAACCTATTTATATTTTCCCAGAGTTCTAGTTTTCTATGTAAAATCAGCTCTGCTCTGCTGCCAGTACACTTATTCATAATTGTGATTGGTTATATGCTGCCAATGCCACACAGGGAAAACCCCTGGGTTATGTTGGCAAGATTATGGGCTTCGTCTAACTGTGTTTCCTGATTGCCGATGTTAGTGTAAGTGAATCCAGATAATGGAAAAAATGCCGCGAGTATGTTGAACTAATTTCATAGTACAGGCCACCAACTCCCTGAGTCTAATCTGTATTTATACTTGTTTCCTTCTGGACCTTGTTAAGTTTCAGCCAAAATCTGAGAGTCACTTTTTTTCTGTTTCACTGTGTTTGCACATCGTGACACTTGTAGATATAAATTCATGTCATTATTTTTGTACAGAATAAACAGCTTTTCTGTGGAAACATGTACATTTTATCCTTTATGTTTTCCCCCCAAAAGGTGAAGTTTTATAATGCATCAATTTCCATCTCAAGTTTGTGCTTTCATTAATGAATAGTAAGGATGTTCCAAAGCTTGCTGCTGCACCTCTACCCTACCTCTTAACTAAGGGACCCTTATCCATTTGCAAGTATGACTCAGCACAGTGTTACACTTGTTACAGAACAGGAGGTAAGGGGTGGACTGTAATTGGGGTCACATCTACTCCAAGCTCAACACATACTTATATTTACTCAGGGAAAAACAAAATTTGGAGAAGTCTGTGTTCGGTATGAGGTGGGGTCGTGGTTACAATAGCACGGATCTCAAACCACCTTAAACTTTCATTTTACTACTGTTTTTTAATTTAACTTTATCTCTGTTTGGTTCGGTTTAGAGATTAAATTACAAAGTTGGAGTGAGTAAACAAAGGTTTTTTGATTAGGGTTGGGATAAATAAAAAATCATAAAATGCATCTTTGGGTTAAAATGTAAATGGCAAATGTTTCTGACATCACCTTGGGTACCACGGTTACAAATCCTGTGACAGTGACAACACCAGCAGAGCACCTTTGCCTGCAAATTAACTACAACTACATTGAACTGCCACACTTTTTGAACAAAAGTGTAACTATGTAAGAATTTGTTGGCTTGAGAGGGAAGATGATGCCAACAATGCTTTTCTGCACAACCTATTGGCAAATCTCAGTTAGGGTGCACTATTAAAGCTGCTTCACCTGCAAGCCACTTTGAAACCCACCTATAATGCAACCTAATCTGTGTCATGTCTATTGTCCTCCTAACCTTCTCTGTTCTTTTTAAGGGATCTTGTAGATGCTTTCTTTTTCTTTTTCTTCTTTTTTTTAAAGAGAGAATGTGTTAATTAGACAATTTCTGGGTTTAGTCTCAAACAACACTATTTGGTTTTATTTATAGCAAAGTTTAAGCATTGCAGAAGAAAAGGCTAAATGTGCGGAACGGGGGAAAAACTGAGGCACAGAGAAGTGTATTAATGTAAAATAGGAAGTTTAATTGAGTAAACCACTGGTGTCACTAAAAGAAATGATTTCGGACATTACCCCACTCCCTTGCCCTCCAAGTCTTACTATCTCTATGAGGTTGCTAGACAGCCAGCTGAGATGCTGCCACATAACCCCAACACTTGTAGATTTTACACTTTATCTTTTATGAGCCCAACTCAGATAAGAAACAGCCAGTTACTCAGCACATCAAAACTTGTTTCCAGTCTGTGTGGTAAGCTAACTGCTGCTGGCCAAGCACTGATCATATCTGACTTTGGGAAAGATGTCAAACAGGTGTATTCCACAAAATGCTGAACTGCTCCTTTCAGGGTCAGCTGAAGGTGAGGATGCACATCCAGTCGTGATGGATAAGGTTAAGGGTTAGAGCCTGGGGAATGATTTCTGTAAGTGGAAGTACTCATAGAAAAACATGTGCAGTGAAACACACAGGCAGGAGGATAATTTGGGTTTAAATCTGCAGTTTGACCACAGGGATTAAACGTGTCCCTGTGTGTCTTGTGAACAGTCTATTCCCTAAAGCTGCGTGAATGATACCGACCAAACAAAACACAAAGTTGAATTTAGTGCTGCAATAAAAGAACCAAGATTTAATACTTATATATCAAGAGTTCTTCGTATTGTTTCAAAATTTCAAAACAATACAAGCTAAAACTGGGAAAGTTTCTGCAAATCTAAAATCAAAAATGTCTTCTGGAAGCAGAAATTCAGCTGAGATTAAAATGACAGCAGCAGAGGAAGAGTCTGTGCCAGCTCCGCCACCTCGTTGCGGTGCAAAAGTTTGGAAGACTCCAGGGAGGGAAATGAGTATTTCTGATGTCATCCGTGACCCGGGCATCTCTAAACCCAGTGCAGAATGGTAATGGCCTCCTCCACAGGCACTGTGGTGTGGCCAGAAGGACTGGCTGCAGCTCAAATTAAGGAGCCCTAACAGGCCCATAAATTTCAGAGGGAATCTGCTGCAACTGTTGGGAAAAAAGAAAAGAAAGACAAAGAGTAGCAGGAAAGTTTTATCTTCTTGAACTCATAAATGTGTTTTCTGTGTCGTTTAGCAAGCCCAGTGCTCCGCAGAACTCCCCACAAACCATAATTGGATTAAAATTCTTCTCTTACATACAATTTAAAAAAATCTCAACAGCAGTGAACAATGTAAATCTCTCACAGCAGCAGATTTATGAGGCTTCCCTCAATCCCTCATTTTAAATTAAATAAATGGCAGATTCATATCCTCACGAACCCCAACCAACTATGACTATACTCCCACACTCTGTAATGAAGGTAATGTTCCCATAATTGCCCAGAGACTTGGTTCGGTCACCATGGCAACACAATCAAAGTGCTGCAGTCCAAGCCAGACTCAAAAGACTGTCAAAGAGTTGTCTTGACAAATGTACAACTTTTAATTCCACAGGAACACTTTAGTTAAAAGGTTTGTAATGGTGTTACAGTAATTTCACGGCGGTGCTCTGCTCTGGGACCTCCCACACACATGCAGTACTGTGTAAAAGTCTTAAGCCACCCTTTGCTTTTTTAAATTTGGCAGGAAAATGGATAAATAGGTGCAGAGATTTCTTGAAATGTCCAAATATTGGTGGGAATACATTATACTGGGGGAAGAACAGAGTTTGTATTTCAGTTTGGTATGATCACCTTTTTTCTTCAACACAGCCTGAACTCTCTTATAGGGAAGCTTTCTTATAATTTCTGTAAGCAGTCTTTAGGAACAGTTCTTCAGTCTTCTTGAAGGACATTCAGAGCTCTTTGGATGTTGGCTGCTATTTGTTTCATTCTCTTTTAAATTGATCACACATTGCTTCAATAATGTTGATGTCTGGTCTCTGGAGAAGCCGATCCATGATAGTGTTCCACTGTATGTTTTTCTATGTAGGTATTTCAGGCTTTACAAATGGTGCCGCACAGTGGATCAAAATCTGACTGTACTTTTGTGTTCACTATTTTTTTAGTTTTACAGTTTGTGTAATTTCGCATACCTCAGTCTCTTCTATGTGTTTCCTTCCTTAAGACTGGATTCTTGACAACCACCTTTGTATTAAGACCATTTCTGATGAGGCTTCAGTGAACAGTAGATGGCTTAACTGATGGGCCAGATATATCTTGCAGGTCTTTGTTTGGTCTTTGTGCAAAATTAGGGGATAGTCTGTGTCAGTCAAATGCAAAATCAAATGGGCTGAATATTAATTTTAGTATTAGATTTTAAGGGTTCCAAGTTTCATACTTTTACATGTCAGCATTAGGATGATGCAATCAGCACTGTTACCCTATACAAACAGCAGTCCACTTTCAAGTGTATGAATGGAAAAAATAATATAAAAGAAATTGAAAGGTAGCCCCAATAGATAACCTTTCTTCAAAAGTTAACTTTTTGTACTATAACAGCAGAAACAAAATTGTTGGCAGAGGTTTAACAATGGTACAAAATATAAGGGTATGGACAGGTACCGTCAACAGTACTGAACCTTACCGTTTTCCTTTCCTTTCCAAGCGTTGTTGCTACTATTACTATTACTACTACTACGATTACTACTATTACTACTATTGTATTGTCTGTGCCTGTTTAGTGTAAAGGATAAAGCACATGGAAGGAATTTAAATACATCACACTTGTAGGGAAGGCTGGAGAAAGGAAGGAGACATGGCTAAAATATGGCAGGTACCAAACCACAGTGGGTGTGGAGGGCCAGCGTGGGGGAATTATAATGATGTGTGCCGCAATTTCTGAATAACCAACACCTGCTGACTGTCCTGGACATTCTCTGCATGGATCCCATCCCTATGAATGACAGGGGTTTGGTGTGGAAAAGCCTGCCAGTTTTTGTCATTGTCTGAGTTAATGTCAGCACCCACCGGGGTAATGTCAAAAATGAATTGTTTGGAGCCCATCCATGAGTGGTGTTAGAGCTCTTTCCACCATACTCCCAATACTTATTAAGGAATTCTCTTCTGCAGGTTGGAGGAAAATAACGACAAAACCATGTGTCTCTGTTTGGTGCACAACAGAAGTGCAGTGATTTCTGTCAATTTTACTTTTAACTTTCTGAATAGCAGGGCTGGATTTTGTTTCCATAAGCCTGTTTTTTTTTATTTATTGCCTTATATTGCAAGAAAATGAAACAGTTTTTCCTCACATTACATGCAAATTTAGGGGCTCTTTTGCTTCACAAATTGTAATGTGAAACCTTTTACTACTGAAATCAGCGTGCGAGTATTTGTTTTGGTGCAAAATAGCAGCCATTTATTCTCAGAAAAATAACACTCTGGCACTGCAGGTTCAATTCAATTCAGGTTTATTTATAAACCTTCCAAATCACAACGATAGTCATGTCAATGTGCTTTATACTGTAAGAAAAAGACCTTACAGCATTCTTAAAAAAACAAATGAGCAACAGTTCGCTATGATGGGAAGGAAAAACTCCCATTTAACAGGAAGAAACCTTCCACAGAACCAGGCACAGGGAGGGGCAGCCAGTTACTGCAACTGGTTGATAGAAAAAGAGAGCACAAATTTTATTATGTCTGTGTAGGTTCTCAGTCATCCAGGTCATAGTAGTCTAAGGAGCTTGGAAAGACACCAACTAGACTTAAGTTTTCATGAAGATTACCCTGACGAGGGTAATTGACCCGCTATTAGTCATGTGCCAAATCACATGACTCAAGGTGTGACTAGAGGTTGTCTCATCCTATCACCTAACCTACTGAAGTCACCTGACGCAAAATGTACGTGAAGGTTGAGGCACCAGGGAAGGGATCTCAAGACTGCGTCGTAGGTTGTTGACAGTTGGCATCGTAGGCCATCTCCTCTGTTTTATGATAGCTGTTCACAGTGGACAAATCTCTGTCCACATGGTAATTTAAAACAAGATTCTCATGCCAAAACAATTACATGGCACACAATCTGATGTCAAAGAAGGAGAGAAGTTGCAAAGTTTTGACGTTACGAAACAAAATTTCAGTTTTCCTTGCCCACACACAAACACAGAAACTGGATATTGTGCGATAACACCTTTTGTTTTGTTTTTTATTGACTTCCTTAAAAAAAGAAAGAAAGAATCTGCATTTCTATACTTTAACCAACAGGAAGTCTGGAACCAGCTTTAGCTTATCCATCATATGCTACTCAGATATCCTGAAAGCTCACAGAAATTGGTGGTTGCCCCCAGAGGCAAAGTCAGCCGCTAGCTGATGTGTTCACAGATTGAATGGGATGAAATAAAACTATAAATAATCCATCTCCTTCTTAGGCCTGACACATAACAGGCCTGAGTTCAGCAATATCCCTCAGATGGAAATACAAAGAAGGAATATAAATCAGACACTTAAAATCCTGATCCTGGGTCAGTGCCAGGTTAAAAGATTTCTGACTGAGGATTCAACAGGAAAAGAAAATGGAGAGAAATGCCCTTGGGCAAACAGAAGCACATATACAGCAAATAAGACAGGCCCCAGGACAGAACCTTGTGGTGCACCCGAGTGGAAGGGAAGAACCAAAACCTGCAGTTCTTGGAATTGCCACTTGAGGCTGGGAGCAAAAGTGGGTCGGTTTACATAGACTCCCATGGCAAAATGTAACTTAAAAGCATTAAAAAAAGGTTTTACAAAGGTTACAGATTGGTACAAAGATAGTTTTGACCTCTGTGGATAGTTTTTCTATTCCTAAAAATTGTTGTTTTTTTTTTAAAAATTCCTCATTCATCTAAATCGGTGTGGCTTCTTCAACAAACAGATGTACACACAGGTCACTGCAGCTGATTGCTGTCTGCAAGGCCTCCAGTAATCTGAGTCACTACAGTGGATATCCCCTTTATGTTTACTTAGAATTTAATACACTGCAGACAGATAATCGTTTAGACTCACAATCACACCTGGAATCAAACAAAAACCCTTCTTTCTGTGAAGCAATAGTCCTAACCACTGGTCCATTATATACAGTATAGTGACCAAATATACTTCTAGATCGGGAAAAAAAAAGCAAACGGATGACATCACAGTGGCCACATAACTGGGGCAAATGAAACAACAACAAAGGAAAAAGTCAGATAAAAGGAGATCCACCCCCTCAGTGCTAATTGGCACGTTCTGATCCCTGCTGCTAAAGATTACATTAAAATTCAACAATGTCAACACTGACAGAATAAAAAAGGCCTACTTAATATTTCTACAATGATTCTCATCCCTTGCAGATTTTCCACCATGTTTGACACTAATTTGTCTCAAGACCCTGAACAAAAATGCTTTAAAGTGGGCAAACAATAACTCCCGCTGTAGACGCTCCTCCTGTAACAGTACTGGTCACTGCGTGTGATTTGAGCCTGTCAATTGCTCTCCCACTGCTTTGAGAAACCATTTACAGCAACTTGGCTCCCAAAGCACGAGGGGCTAAACTGACTGTAACTGCATGTGATTACTCGTAGCTGTGAAAGCATGTGACAAAACACAGCATGACAGTTGCTCATGTGTAAAACCACTACGAGCATGTAAGGAAAGGCTGCGGCGGGGCTCTGTGTTTATGTGCAGCTCCACGTGGACGCTTTTGCTTTGTTTGTGTTTGTGTCGTAGCTGAGCGGCGCCTTCCAGAGTGAACTGTGCCAAGCTGCTGAAGTTTGAGCCAGCCGGCTGATTAAAGGGCATGTTCTATTGATCTTGAAAGAGCTCATTCTGATTAGCTCCGAGCGAATGTGTGAGGATTTAAAGAGAAATTCAGCAGGTCCACAAGTGCCTGATCTTTACTGCATGTGACACATTTTCTCCTGTTTAGACAATTAAAGTAAATTGGCGGGGGAAAAAGGACAGGTTTTTAATCAATATGTGGAAATAAATCCACTTCTTCTGAAATATTTTTATATTTTAATGTTTTTCCAACCATTGGTTCCAAAGTAAACAAAAGGCAGTGTGCTCTCACGGCCAAATGGCTGTCTGAAAATATGAATAAAACAGTCATTTAATGCAACGTCAAAAGACCTGGACAGCAAGAGTCTGAAATTTAAATATCTTCTGCTGATTTAGGGTCAAGTGATTCAACAGCCTTCAAAACAAACAATGCTCTCTGTGAAGTGTCCGTCTCTTTAAACGCTGCTTTCCTTCTACACATGTCTAGTGACATTAAAAATATCTGAAGCTCATTAAGCCTGTACTAAATTAAAATCCATCAAGAGCTGCAAATTGTTTGCTGCTGACGCGAACTGAAGAGAAACGTCTGATTCAAAGACAAAAGCTCTGTTTTTGATGCTCGCCCTGCTGATAAGATGCCAAATTAGTTTTACAATGAACAAACGCTGATTTTTTTAATCAAAATGCCTGTCTTTACTCTTCCCCCTGTGAACACTGAGCCACTTTAATGTCATCTGACATGCCCAGTGCTCGCTTTTTACTAGTAGTTTACATTTAATGAGCTCATTTTGTGTTTGTGTTTAACGTAACTGAGCCTTTTTACATGTTGAGCTGCTTTATTTTATCGGTTTATATCCATTAAGCATTTTCTACATGAGTAATTCTACTCAAGTAGAAGTCGTCTTCATTTTTATCATGGTATTCTACTTTACTAACATATCTTGTTTTATTACTGATGAATAATGTTGGTTTTGCCTTTATTTTTCACACCAATTTTAGCCTCTTGTGAAAGACCCACTGAATATTAACAATGCCAGTGTTTGCAGGCTCTAAGGTTAACTGTGGGTTTATGGTAAAGCTCACCTTTCTCTTTTAACACGAGTCTTTATTTTTAGTCCTACCGCCTCCTTTGTGAGTATAATAGTTTCATTACAGCAGATTTCAGTCTGTTCTCATTCCCAAGCCATTGAATATTGTCATAGACGAGGTCTCCTTGCTTTGTGCAGCAGCTTCAGGCAATCATGAGTACAGATCTAAATTCAATTTCATCACATTATCATGTCATCACAAAAAAAACCCAGACTGGGTAACCAGGCTGCAACCAGAACCCTAATAAGTGGTTGAAAATGGATGGATGGATGGATGGATGGATGGATGGATGGATGGATGGATGGATGGATGGTTGGATGGATGGATAATGTTGTCAAGGAGTATGTGTGTCCTAACCTAGACAAGTAATATTTAATACCTAAACGTAACCAGTAAAAAGCCTTGAGCTGTTCCTGTCTGACAGACTTCTGACCCTTCCAGCCTCCTAAAGCGGACTTGTAGCTCTTTAAAAAAGAAAAGACCAATAATCACTAGGCATACAGTTTCTGTGGCCTTTCAAGTTGCCTTATTGTTCAGTTCAGGCACCTGCATCTCCTCATGCCTCACTTCCAAGAAGCAGAAATCATTTTCTTGCATGCATAGTGCAAAAGTGGATAGCGGGCAGTGTGCAGATGGGTTCAAAATTAGTGTAAACATAGCAAACATGTGGGTCTCAGGTTCAGTGGGAAGTATGAGGTAAAAAACATGATAAATGTGTGATAATGGACAGCCTTTACTTCCTTTAAAGTGATCCTGAGGTATGAATAATGCAGTATTTTGCTTTATAGCAAATATTTCGAGAGAAAGCTGTCATTGTCTCAGCAGCACCTCTCACTCATTTCCTGTGTGTCAGCTGTTCTCCTCTCCTTGTCTTTGTCCTTTTGTTGTTCTCTGAGGCTGTATGTTTAACTCGCCATAGCTCCACCTGCTGCCTCTTCCACACCTGAGGTGCAGCATTCATCACCACCAGCACTATATCTAGTTAGCGCTTCACTCCACTTGAACAGTAAACTTACTTACAAGTTCTCCAACTGTAATTTGAAACCAAGTTAAAACTTTAGCTTGTCTTTGCCTGAGGACCACTGAGTCCTCTCCTCCCTCCCATCCAACACTGCCCACCACCTCTGCTCTTCACTCTGCCTACTGCATGCCAGTCAGCTACTCATCTGCGCTACTTTAAAGGCACCTACTTTAGTCTTATACGTTCATGGATCTGATATCCTTGGATAGAAAGTCAAGTTGTGGCTGCAAATCACGGCTGCAGTTTCTCCTGCTATTTCTTTCCTTGCTACTATTTCTTTCCTACACCATCCAATCATGTTTCTTCTCCTGCAACTCACACAGTTTGTCTTATTTGTTGCATTTCAGTTTGTTTGGGAGATTTTTCCTCAAGGTGGGTTAGCACTCCTGCCTCACAGGAAGCAGATTCCTGGTTTAAAGCCACTGTAGAGTTTGCATGTTCGCCGCAGGTCTGCGTGGGGTCTCTTCCGGCACTCCGGCTTCTTTATAGTTTTAAATGTCACCATGATTTTTTTCACATGTTCCAACTTGTTCCTTCAGCAAAGATCTGCTGTTTAAGATGCAGAAGTTGGGGACGAGGGTCAGTCTTTCTAATGTCACTGGAGACACTGGTTACATAGTGGTGGTTTGATCTAAGGCAAGAGTGGAATTTGCAAATTTGAGGGTTTGTTACTGTTCTCCAACACATTTCAGTCGCTTGTTATGGTAGATCAACAGTATTTTCTTTTTGATCATTTGTAAAGTAAACTGTACTTAATTTCTCTGGAGGACTTGGCTTTGTAGCTCTTCTGCTACACCGAGGATTGGCAAGAGAATTCATAAAAGCATACTTAAAATTGATGTACAGTCACGTAGGGAGGAAATAGAGCTCCAGCAGGAATTTACACAAACACATAAAGGACAAGCAGACTCCACAGCATTATAGATTTCTTGAATATTTATTATTGGTAGAAAGCTATAATTTACCGTGTTAAAATGACTGGCCTAATCAGGAACTCTGCTGATTGCCAATTGCCAATTGTTGTGAATGTTGGGGGATTTCTATTGTCTCTTATTTTCTAGATTTACATGCCCTTTAGGTGGAACAATTGTGGAAGTAAATACAATTATTTCCTCCTTTTTTGTGCCCTGTTGAAGTGGTCCAGCAAATAAACAGTGTTGAATTTTCAGTGTATTTGTGGAGTGTCAAAAGCAGCACGATGGAGCAAACATTTGCAAAAGCCATAGTGTCTATGGCGCATTATCACACTCAAACAATGTAATGTGATAACATAATGAAATTCAACTGCAGCAATCAGAAATAATACAGTAGGAGTAAAAAGTGAGAGAAATACTTATAAAACACTTGATCTTCTGCCCAGCTGGCAAACATCTAAATCTACTTTGGCTTGGCTCAGTGCTGCAGGTTCTGTACAAGTGGATGTATGACAGATGGGCTCCTTTAAGGTTGCAGAGCAGAATGACAGTCAGTCAATAAAAGACCAGCAGGGAAATTACAGTGGGGAACTGCTCAGGGCACAGAGGTCCATTACCATTACCTTAACAAATGTCCACCACAAGCTCATCATTCTCCCTAACCCACTGAAAGCCCTTTTTCTGCTCTGTATACCTTTTCTACACACATGTGTACACCGATGCACCCAGATGCGCACATTCATACTGGACCTCTCGGGGATCCAGCCCTTCATGGCAACATAGGGAGCACAAAGGTTCTCCCTGTGTTCTAATGAAGCCCCGGCATCCCCGGGATGGATCGAGCCCACGTGGTGATAAGGGGTGTGATTATTCATTTGTGCCAGAGATCTAGTGCCTGGAGATAAGATGGGCCCTCTGCAACAATGGAGGGGCTCAGAGAGGGTAGATAATCGAGCCAGTGACCCTTGTAGTATGCTAGACTCAACCACTCGCTTGCTTTCTTTCAGTGGGCTTATCTACTGGGAATAGCGCTGCATTTCGTGCCTATCTTACTGTACCAGCTTGGCAGCGTTCCTACATGCTGCTGTCAGTCCCCAAGGTACAAAAGCTCAGTACGGCTTATGTTTGTGTGGTGAAACCGTGGGGGAGTGGAAAGCACCAAGGGAGGATGGAGAGATAATCTGGCACATGGCTCTGGTTTTAGGCCTGTGAATATGGAAGTGAGAAGGAACAAGCAGCCATTTAGATGTGTTTAAAATATTAAATCTGATTTTACTGTATTTTTCTGCCATTTATTTATAGTAAAAAAAAAAAACCAGCATCTTTATTTCCCAAAAGTAACTATCTGTGCAGTATTTTCTATTTTGTAAGCGTTTCAATAAGCGAAGCAAGGTGCAATAGTCTGATTAATAAACTGTTATGATGCTTGGTTTATTCCAGGGGTTTAATCTTAGTTTACAGGTTTTTGTGGGTGCTCTGTTTTTTTGTTCTGATTTGGGTTTTTTTGCTTAGTTATTATTAAGGTTGGATTTTCATTTATTTACCAGTTTTCATGGTTTCTGGGTTCTAGGTGTTGTCTGTCATTTAGGTTTAGTGCACTTATATATTCTGTTCTTTCAGTTCCTGTCTGTATCCACTGAATGTGAATCCATTGAATTTTTTTGTTCATGTCAGTGTTTCAGTTATTCTTTCCTGTTTTATTCTTGTAGCCTTTTGTCCCTTTATTTTTACTTCCTGGTTTTCTAGATTTTGTTCAGCTGCCATCATCCTCCTGTTTTCCATCCCCCTGATTTCCTCCATGTGTATAAATAGTCCTGTCTTGGTTTAGCTAGTCTCTTATGGGCGCAGGTTTAGCTCAGTTGGATGAGCACATAGTCATATATCAAATGACTGAGAGCGGCCAGCCTGGGTTCGAATATGACCCACGGACCCTTTTTGGAGCAGGGAAGCTAAGTAGGTAGAGTGGTTGCCTCGAGGGGGTTTGAATCCACTGAATGACTACACTGAGGTACTACTGGGCAAGGTACCGTCCCTACACACTGCTCCCCGGGCGCCCAGTGGCTGCCCACTGTTTCACTGAGTGAATGGGTTAAATGCAGAGAGGAATTTCCCCACGGGGACCAATAAAGTATTCATTATTATTATTATGGTCCTGCTATATGTTAATCCAGACAAAGATATCTTAACATGTCCATACTACATTTTCAAGAGTCAGTCCTCACAGAGATGCACAGTGATCATCCATCCATAAATCCATCTTCTTCCACTTACTAAAAGGTAGTTAGTCTGTTAGTTAATCATTGGCATCTTTGTATTTCAGAAGCCAGTGGCATTTGAATGTGACATCAAAACAATTATCAAGCAATTTGTTTACTAAGCAATTCACTTCTTTTGGTGACCCGTTGGAAATGAAAACAAAGTGTGAACTCAGCACTGAAATTTCATCACTCTTTAGTTTATATGGTGACCATGTGAGGTGAAAACTGCTTGTTTCATGAGCCTGAACTCACTAATGGGATGCTTTTGTGTTTCTGGTCCAAGTTCAGTAAGAGAACCTGCCAAATAAAAAAGAAGAAAAAAAGCAGAGAGACATTTACTTTAGCTTACTGAGATTTAAAACCTTACATAACCAACTTGAGCAAGTGTCATTTTCATCTGTTCCCTGGACTGCTACAGCTGCACCTGCTGAAGGCTGATTTTAGAAACATTAATATAAATCTAATCCACCTGGAGGCTGCAAGTCAGACAGTGAAGCTTCGAAAAGAGCCCGGCTGATTGGTCTAATTACATGTTTGAGTGGGGGGAAAAAATACAGCCTTATCAATGACCTTTAACATGCTTGTTTTGTCTGTTAACTGTTGCATGCTCTGTGCGCTACAGTGTCAATGCTCTTTGCGGTAAATCTCACAGATGACACGTGCAGCATACAGATAGCCTCATTAGGTTTTGATTTATGTCAGTGCAATGAAACGTTAGCAACAGCTAAAGCTAATGGCTTTGTGTGGCGACAGGAGAAGGGAAAATAAAATCTTAAAGTTAACGTTTTCTGGTTTAATAAGAGAACAAAGAGTAAATTAGCATTTCACACATGCACAAACAGGCGCAGCGAACACTTGCAGCGACTCCCTGACTAGGTTTATCTCATGTACAATAGAGGGTAGACGCAGCTGGAAGCGGCCATTTCTGCATGCAGCATACAAAATACCATCGGTACCACCTGAGGTGCTTTTATGGCCATCCTGTGTTAGAGCTGCATGAATGACACCACAGTGCATATTTATTATCATTATTATTATTAATTTTATTATTATTAATTCACATATTGGTCATGCATTCTGTGTAGCTCATCATCTATTTGTCTTCTCAGTGCGTGATGATTTCCATTTGTTTTCTACAAGCCAGAATAAGAATGGAAATGATCCTACCCGGATAAATATGTGTTATTCCACAAGCACTTGGTGATTGTGTTTAACAAACGCAAATGTCAAGATCGGCTCTCGGTGACCCAGCTGAAGGCCGCGCTTGCCGTTCACAGTAAAGATCATATGCATGGTTAATCAGGTGTGAGTATCACTGAAAACACAGGCAACATCATCTCAAGAGCTGGCCCTGGGGCCCGTGTTCTGGTCAATTAGAGAATTAGAGGTGTCAGGCAGGGTCATTTTGTTATGCTGATTTATTCACAAGCCCTTGTGGAGCCACGAGAGCCGGACAATAGGGCCAGTGGCGGTGGCTTTGTTGAATTTTATATCTCCTCGCACATTTGTCCTGCAGGAAGGAAGTCGTGTCAGCTTAACTCTTGGTCTGGAAGGCTATTCTCTGAGGCGCAGCTGACCGCGGCGCTCTTCAGCGAGAGCCTCTCGGCTTTCAGAATAACCTTGCTGCTCTCACCACTTTCACTAAATCATTTGGTGTAGAAGCTTAAACAAACAATTTAATGTCAAAGTATCAAGACATGACATGCATGCAGGGGTATTTTTAGGTGCCACCAGCTGGAAGTCTTTCACACTGACCTGCACACATTACATTTATACATGAGCCAACTGACTGAATATGCTCACACATTTGGAAATACTGCCAACATGCACACTGCTGTTTAAAATATTAAATCTGAATGTACCAAACTGTACGAAGATTTATGTTTTCCTGTACTTCAAATACTGCAGTTTGCTCTTTTTCATCTTTTTTTTATTGACATCCTTAAATTTGTATAATTCCCTCAACACAGTCTTGATACAATTCAGAATATATAGAGGGTTTTTAAATAATCCATACAATGTTCCATATTATAAATATTATACCAAATAAAATCAAAATCCCTATAAGGTTTGGTAGTGCTCAGATAAATACACAAATTGATATTACTAATCAAATTTGTTGTACAACATATATGCTGCTGTTTCTTTGTTTTTGTACAACATGATTTCGGGGGTAATTTAGAGCCTGTGTCACATGTGTTTGTCCAGCAAGTCAGCTCCATCTCTAGTGTTTACAATACTCTGAGCGATGTTTGCAGCACATGCAGCCAAGTAGCAGGAGATCAACCGTTTATCTGGGTCATGGGAACAGAATGACTACAGAACCCCAGACCTCCTTCCCTCCTAGCACCTCCTCCAGCTCATCCATGAGGACTCTTAGGTTTTCCCAAGCCAGCCGAAAGGTGTGATCTTGCCAGCATGTCCTGGGCCTGCCCTGGGATCTCCACACAGTTGTGAATGCTTAAAACACCTCAGCTAGATGGTGTCCAGGAGGCCAATCACACTTTCTGTAACCCAGACACCCTTTGGAGCCTTTTACCTGCATATATCTACAATTTCTTGGTCACTACCCACCGATCGTGGCCATAGATGAGGACGGGAACATAGGCTGATTGTAGGCACAGACACTGCACAAATATGTCTCAGTCTCCAGTGCATTGCTAAAAGATCTTTCCTTAATCTACAAATCTCTATGGCATTAACCCAAAATTATTCAGTCCGCACAATCTCCACTGATGGGAATACTGGTGTCCATGTAAACATACTAACTGGCAGACATGCAAATATTGTAAAAAGCCGAAGAAAGTTGAAGAAACTTAAATATACTACCCCAAAAACATCAAAATTCTTCACTGGACTGGAGCACCACAGTGGCCAGAAACAGACTTGACTACAGTCTTTGAACTTCTCTCATAGGTAACTTTAAAAAGTTCTTACTTTTAACTTTAAAAAGATAAAGGGTTTTAGCATCTCCACAGACTATTTCTGATGCATTCCCTGAAGGAAGGCAGCCTTGTCTCTCTATAATTCATGGACCCAACTTAAAAAGTGACACACAGGAATGCACAAACACTGTGCAGATGTGTTGATGGCGGAAACTCTTGCAGACTTGCATTCATACACTTTATGTAGCTGAACATGCATAAAATATCTTGAACACTGAGCTGGATAAATTGACCTCTATGCTTTCTTATGCATCTTGAATTTAAGCACTACAATACATATATAATTCTCATGTAATTTGTCCATTTTTGATCTGTAAAGTTGTGCAGATTCTTTGTGCATTATTACAGAGTAATTTTACCATGTCCCCAATATGAATGAGCTTTTTTCAGCAATTTGAAATGAGACTACATCGTGGTAGAAAGACACAAAGATGACATTTAGATCCTGAAAACTATTGAAATTGAAGAGATTATCTACTTCAAAATAAAGCTGTTTGGGTTCAATAACAGACAAAGCCATTTTGACAAGGTGGAGACTTTTTAGTGAATTAATAATTAAAGCTATCCATCAGTGTCAGTAACAATAAAATAACCCAGAGAATCCTATTTTATCCAGAGACAGAGATTCACAACGTTGTCAGTCTGCCCAGAGACAAAGCGTCACGTTGAATTTTCTATTGTCACAAACTGTTCTCTTCATGAGATATATGACACCAGCTAATGGGCCTCCCCCTATCAGCCTGCTCCGGCTCAAACTTTTGATGACTATATTCATCAGCACATATTATCGGCTGAATTTAAATTGGACACTGATATGCTCTTCAGTCACTTTTCATCAGCCCTGACATGCTGTCTTTGACATCGCCAAGCAGTGCCTGTCGATGCACGTCCGCCGGTGAGGTGCAGCTCTGTAGCGCCATGCCACCGACTTCACAGTGACGCGCCGCTCTCTGCAAATCTGGATCGCGATCTTTAATGAGTTAACACACTTTGCACACAGTATGAGCTGCATTTAATGTCACAGGCCTCCTACACACACACTGAACCAAACACATGTTCAGTTGCTTGATTTCTACTGTGTTTAGAGCACGGACTCAAGCAGATTTCACACTGACAAGCCTGCATGTAGTGGCATATTTAAGATTTTTACTCTTGGGCTTTACGAGAGTAGCTTTGCCTGATTCCTTTTGAGCCAGCTTTCTTCTCAATGGCAACCTCTTATAAACACAAATTTGAGAAGCAGATGGGCGGAGCTTCTGTGTTTTACATTAAGAGATGTGTCTTAGATGACCACATAAGGGATATCCTCTTGTTGACATCATACAGAGACAAGGGTAGAAAAAAAACTGGCTGAAGTTGGATGTTTAAAGCTTTTGGATCACCCAGATTACTTTTGCATATGCTGACTTCATTATTTAAAACTTTGGCTCTTTTTTAAATATATGCGTTCACCAGTGTAACAGAGTATATATAAGAGAGAAAACTAAAAGAATAACATGTAAACTTTGAGCTTTTTAGAAAGTATCTTTTAGCTATTTATGCAAATATTTTTCCACAGAGTAACCACTCTGCAGCTTCTGCCGCTCAAATTTTAATTTCTAAACTTGGCAGTTGATCAGGTTTACGCTCAGTCAGATCTCAGTGAAGCGTGAGTTTGGTTCAAAAGAGGATTGTTTGGACACAGATTCCTCTGTCCATGATGCCACAGCCGGCCTCATGTTGAGGCAGCGGTCTTTCATCTCCAGAGAACTTCACCTAAAAAGCTCATTTACAATGTTCTTCTCACTAGTTAGTTGTAGGGGGACTGTTTTTAACACCTTGAGCTAAGCAGTTCATGTGTGCATTCATGGTGCAGATGTAAGTCAAGTTTCAGTCATATTACCTCGATTAGCTAGATTATTAATGTTTTTTTTTAATGGCAGATCATTTCAAATGCAACTTTTCAAACACAGTAACAGAGAAAATCAAATACACTAACAAAGTTGATCACACGCTACAATGTAGTAACAGTTGACATTACTATGGTAAAGTTTATAGTAATGGACTTGTGCACAGCAGTTGTGGCATTCATGGCCAACGTTAAGTTGGGTCAAGGGTAGCAAAGATAACCTTAAATACTGATGACATTGATTAGACTCCATGAATTCGAACTTTTTACTGTTTTATACTTCCGAGAGGTTGGCAATCCACCATATACCTTGTGAAATGTCTGTTTATCTGTTTATATCTTGTTGAATTCAGTTGCTCAAATCCACGAAGAGTGAAGCAGTAGCACAAGTCAGCTGATGAGGGCCTGCGCACAAAGAAAAATCTACAGGAGCTCACATATGACTTTTTTTTTTTTTCATTCATTCCCCCCCACTGTACTGCTACATCCACCTACCAAATTCCACTTTAAACCCTGACTATATGCACATTTATTACTGGATCACCTACATGTTACACCTACAGTAGCTGCTTGGTATGCCATGAAGCTCCCAGCGCACTTTTAATCTGATGTTAATGTCTATCCGCCTTAGTACTTTGTAACTTTACATGGTTTGCCACTTACTGGCCGGACCACACTGTGAAGGGTTAAAATGTTTCCTGTAATGTTTTGTAATTATCGTAATGAAGGCCACAAGCTGAAAGAAGTGCTGTTTCAGCTTGTGACAGTGCATCTCATTTGCAAACTTAGCTGTAAGAGCATACAGTAAAACTGTCTGTAGACCTGAGGAGAACTGCACTGCTAAGGGGTAATTCTCTGATGCTTCCAGCAAAAGGATTCGCCACTTTCACACCAGACTTCATCATATGACTTGTCATTTATATAAAAATTTCATTATAGCAGCTTTAAGTGCCCAGGGAGATATCGTATAAATTCTAATTTTGCACTGAAACTAGTCTAAAACACCAAAACATTTCACTGTAAATAATGCAAAACAGCATGTCATCCTATTTCAGAAATCTGAACCAACTAATGTTTTGCGTTTTCTGCTTGAAGCTTAATATTTAATAAATAATGAAAAGTTCTGGCTGGCCCTCTTCTGTTTAGTGAATATTTCCCTGTTTTTTCTGCAACTACCAGAACCTTCTTCAGAAAAAAACACAAACCCCAATTATAACAATTAGGCTCAATATGTTGGTGCATTGCCACATAAAAACCTTTCTTATTGCCACAGTAATGACATTTATATAATCCTAAACACCCACATCTGTCACCCTTCTCCTTAAACTCTCAAGAGGGCTGGTTGGTGTGATTTTTGAGAGGAGGCTGACATGTTTTGATTGGACGAACCTCTCGTTGAGAGTGAAAAATAAGCTCTCCCTTGCGGCCACCCCTCTGGCAGTGAGTGTTTACTGCCTTGTTTATTTCTCTTGGCTGCTGATCTCCCATCAGTGAGCCCACAAGGTGCACAAGGCTGGGACCAAGTCCATCCAATGGGAAGCTCAGGCTCCGACTGCCTGATATGGTGTATTCTTCTTCTCTCATATCATGTTTCGCCAAGTGTGACCCACAGGTGCTATATAGGGACACGTGTAAGTGTGAATAAAACATGAAAGTACAGTGTCTGTTTACCATTTTAGATAAACTGTTGCTGTAAGTAAGAACAGGAGGAAACAAAGATTTTTCATGTTATACATTTTCCAGTTCTTTCAGAGTAGGTGGGTCAGTCTTCATTTAGTTGGAGACACATACATGACCGCCTCGGGGCGATAAGCCATGGCAAATTTCCTGTTCTGGAGGGAGATAAAATCATGGCAGATTTAAAATTTAAAGCAAGGGAAAAACTTTAAACCTAAACCCTATTTTAAATGTCACTCTTGTGCTTTCTGTGCACTATCCTTGGAGGCACAATGTTATTCCTCAGATGCCAATAAAGTAGAGCTCTACTAATTCATATTCACAACCCTGTGGATAGTTAAGACTTCCTACACTGCTGCACACTACAAACTCTTCCACTGAAGACTGGTATTTGAAAAACTAAACACACCCTAACTACTTCCATATAAATTCAGAGAATAAATAGCAGGTGATGCTAATCAAAAGTACTTACTGTAATTGTGAATTTTTGTTAGTTTGCTGTTCTAGAGCATACAAAGCTTAAATAAACTGTAATAAAGAGCTACATCTCAGACTCAACAGGCTTCAGTTAGCAAGTTAAATGTTAAAGTTGACAGTGCAATTAGAAAGCGATTGACTTGCTTGAAAGGGTTGCCAGGAAAAGGATTATTCTCTCTAAAACAGCACAGCTTAGGTTTGCAAGGTTGCATTTGAACCAACTACATGACTTGGATCCAGCAGCTAGAGCTTGGCCCAAACTTTGTCATGTAATGGGATCAAGAATCAAGGTGTAGCACTGGTCCAGCCAAAGTTCAGACCCATTTGAAATGCTGTGGCAGAATCTTAAGAGAGCTGTGGATAAATGAATGCCTGCAAACTTAAATTGGCTGAAGCAATGCTGTAACAAATTCCTCCTTAATGATGAGACACTATTACTGGTGCTGAAGGTGGTTTCACAATAACCTGGAAGCGGTCCAGACATGCACAGGAAGTCAGTGCTGAAGGGCACAGTCGTCAAATTTTGCTTTTGAAGGCGTGAATTGCAGAACTTTTTACCCATCCTCTCCCTTACATCGTTAGATAATTCTGCTGTAGAATGTGAAAAATGTGTCAATGGACTCCAACTTCCACACCCACAAATATTTGTATATTTAATGTAAACATTCCCCATATGCTCCAATTCGTAAGAACCTTTTACGTAAGTATACTACATATTTAAAATTGTGACATGCTTATATGTGACTACCTTTGTATATATTTCAAAGGTTTTTGTGAAAACATATTCAGGTCACAAAGAAATATCTGCATAGCTTAAATATTTAATCTTGGCGGGTATTAAAAACACGTGTTTTCTTGGTGTAGCTCATCTTTCACACTGATTCCTGTGTATCTTCTGGTTTCCGGCTACCTCATTGACCACCTGCAGCTCCCTGTCTTCTCTCTTCGGTCCTCCACTTGTCTCCCTTCTCTTCCTTCCCTCCCATAGGAGTGTGCTCACTGTGCACTGCCATCCATCAGGCTTGTCATCGGTCGCTCCGGGGCGGTTGGCGAAGACTGCGTGGGACTTGGCTCATTTCCCTCCTCTGATTATCCCGGGCTGCTCAGCGGGAACGGGCCCCTGCCACTCGAGCCTTCACCACCCCTTTTTCCACCTACTCCTATTCTCACTTCTGTTTTCCCGGATTCATCCCCCCACTCAGTCAGTGCAATTATTGCACTCCCCTATTTCTCCCTGATCTTGTCACCTCTCCATTTCCCTTTCTGCAGCCCAGTATAGACCAGCACGTGTGCTGTATGTGTGAATAAATCGATGCTCTGAGAATCTCTGTGCAGCCCCCAACCCGGCTGCGAGAATGCTGCAGTTTTACTAGTGACAGGATGTTCATTAAATGAGCTTTGTCTGGTCGTGAGGGATTCCCTGACTGTTTAGCAGCTATTTCATCATAGAAACTGTTAAAGAGTCTCTCCTGGTGGATTCTGACAGTGAAATAAGTGTGGAGGCAAGGTCCTGCTGTGAGTGCCAGTGAAAAATGCACACCCTTGCTTTACTCGTGAGAAGGTGGCAATGTCTTAAAGGGAGCGTGCCTCTGACAGAGCTCTTGCACTGAAGAAGAGAAGTTTTATATTAAAGAGAAAGTAAATAAAATTTTTAAGCTCACAAGAAGTGTTTAGGTTGAAAGCAGATTAGAGGAATGAAATTTCCAAAATTCACATGTAGATGTGCATTTCACTGCTCTTTGTCTGTCGGTTATTTATGCAAATTAAAGTATACTTAATATTTAAAAATTTTAAAGGAAATTTGTAATCCCAAAAAATAATTTAAATAATTACCTGAAGAAAAATCGTGACATCTAGTACTAGCTTATGTTTATTGTTTGCCCATAAATACCAAAGACGGTATAGAGAAGATGAGTGCAACCACTGTACAGTAGCTCTCTTGTTTGGGCGTTCTCATATGCGGAACCTGCAGGTTTGGTCTGTGCAACACAGAAAACTTTATTTATGAGATAATTTAATTAAATATAAAAATACAAAATACAAAATCAAGGACATGGTGGAAAAGTTCAGTCCAGTGACTCAAATTAAACAAGCATTCTTTAATTGTCAGCACACCTGTCAATCAAAGCAGCCACTGTCTTAACTTTAAGACTTAAACATAATTCAAACAGGTGAGTTATAAAAACAAAAATTAACCCTGACACAGAAAGTACTGGGAGGGTTTACAGACTGACACTTTACGTTTTTTCCTGGCTGTAAACATGCAGAATTCACTGCTTAGTTTAGCCTGTTTTATATAGGAGTTCATGAGAATTGACTTGCTTTAGATAGAGCCTCAAGTGGCCATTGGAGGAACTGCAGATTTTGGTAGTTTTGCATTATTTTTTCAGCTTGGTGAATACTAGTTTCCCAAAGACACATATGATTTTTTTTTTTTTTTTTTTACAATGCTTTAAGCTTTATTTAATCTTATTTTCAAATTATTTGAAAGTTAATGTAAATAAAATGTCAGTGGCTCTCATGGATTGCCTCTCAGAGAGACAAGCCACTTAGAAGCCTTACATGGCTTATGTATTTAGTCAGACCTGATTAATAAAACCATACTTAAAAAATGATATATTAATTTATTGGTGGGGTGATCCTATCTTCATAGGAAGAGATGTCGTGTATATTGACATTTTAGGCTATTTACGTTTATGTTCTGAAAAGTATGAAAACATATCTATTGATCCAAAATTTCAGAAAACATGTACGAGAAGAAATAACTATCTTAATGCAAGCTACTGCTACTTAAAATGTTAACCTATCCACCCGTTTCCCCTAAAATAGAAGTATTGCTATTTCTCATTAGTTCACAGGAGTACATTATAATATTCTTTAAAGCAACCAATAAACTGCAGAGAGCAGATAAATGTAATGGCTTATTAGTCTGATCCCCATAGGAGGACTGCTCAAATAAAATGACTCTGAATGCTTAATATGCAGCTAAATGCGTTTAATTTGTTACTATTCCCAGCAGACAACATGCACAACCTATGAAATAATGAATCCTATTATTGTTTATGTGCAAAGCCCAAAGTGGTGAATCTGCAGACTCATAGCACTGTATGGGATTTGATAAATTTCACTTCTTCCTCTTTCATAATTAACCCTTCATTTATACTTCTGATGTCACCATAACACAGGATGGCTAATGCTATTCATTGCAGCTCTGCCATCCTCTTTTTAGACCCACCCTAGTTTGTCCCACAGCTTCTCCGTCAGAGCCCTGGCCACGTTTGGGGAGATTTAGTTGAGAGTTTCCATCAGCCACATGCTGGTTCTACTCCACCACCAGACAGCAGGAGTTTCTGTCCTATTTCCGTCTTCATATCGGCCCGCACATGATGAAAATGTTTCGCGTCGCTCTAGCGTGATCGACGAAGGTAAAGACTTCAGTAAGTATTGCTATAGACAGGCAGCTGATCTATTATTTCTGCACTGTTTATAGTTTTTAAAATTTAAAATCAAATATGTTTCAACTTTCTGCATTGCAAACAGGGACTGTCAGAGAACCAAACCAAGTGAGTTTCCTTTTTTTTTTCCTGCATTGCAAGTGCTTCACATTGCCTTGACAGCCCCAGCTCCCTGGAGGCTCCTCCAAAACACCGCCGAACACAACAGCTAAGGAAGTTCATTTGGCACGGCTGCTTCCAGGCATGAGCTGGCCTACTTTAAAGCCCAGGCTGCATAACCAAAAGGCTGAACTAGCCTGGTCTTCCTTCACGTTTCATCCCAGTAGCCGCCATATCTTGAGCCCGCAGACAAGGATGGGAGGATCCACGGGGGGCGGGGGGACCGCGTCATTTAAAGAATGTCCTTGCCATCCATTTACAGTCAGCTGAAGTCACAGTCCCATGTGTGGCTGAATCACAAGCCTTCAAAACGCACATGGGCACAGCAGGCCACAGTGGTCATTTGGGGGCACTTGGCTGTAACTCGTCTATGGCCCAAATAAGCACTGAGGAGAAACGCGCATCAGTGCATTAAATTCCCGTCTGCGAGCACATTTTCACTTGTGAAGCAGACATAAAGTTAACCTCATAATGATGCAGCAAAAATGACAGGAAAGGGCAAACGCCTCGAGCTGTATTTGTAATTCAACTAATTTCACTAATGATTTCTCGGACGCAAAAACACAAGTTAACCACTTCTAGCCACTAAACAGATGAAGAAAATATAGAGAAACGCACACATAAACACACAGTGGTGCATGGTTTCTATATTTTTTTCAGTGAGAATGTTTGGAAGATGATTCAATGGTGTGTGTGTGTGTGTGTGTGTGTGTGTGTGTGTGTGTGTGTGTGTGTGTGTGTGTGTGTGTGTCCCTGCAGAACCTTTCAGGCCTTTTCAATCCAAGTCCAACAATTTTTGTAACTTACTGAAACCAACAATGAGGCATTCGTGCCTATTTCAAGCAGCTGCTGTAGTATGCTTCTTTGAAAACATGTTTGCTGTTGCAAAAAAAAAAAAAGTTGTTTATAAAAGTATTCTTCCTTTTATTACTTTTGAGTAAAAGCGCAGGTTCAAACATTCCCCAGACTTGTTGAGGAGGGACACCAGAGGCGATGCTTTCTGTTTGAAAAATGGATTTATATTCAAAACCTGACCTACACAAACTTTTGCTACAAAATCAAAAAGATTACAAGCGCAGCTTCCTTCTTGATGTCTGCGGCTGCTGCTTCTTTCACATCAAAGGCAGCCGGCTGAGGTGGTTCGAGCATCTAATTATACTGCTGCCTTCTGCGTGGACCTCCAACAGAAGTTTGCTAGGAGGGCACACTGTTGCAGACCCAAACACGTACAACATTCATCCACAACATTAAAACAACCTGCCCAATATTGAGGAGGACAAAGGGTAACTTGTACTATAGAAAGGGTACTGCAGATCCTTCAGCTCCTGTGGGTTGAAAGGCGGGGCCTCCAAAGTTCAGGCTTGTTCCGTCACATATTTGAATGAAGGAAACGTAAGCTTTGATTATCTTGAACAGCCAAACCCAACATTCCCGTTGTACTTTTTCAAATCCGGTAGTTGGTGCATTATAACGTAAACGACATATTTTATGTCACTTGGACTGGACCCTAGTGGACTCGCGGACCCGGAAAGTATAAGTAAGGCTGTAGAAGTCTTCACACCTTGTGCTTTTTGGGGTAGGATACTGGCAGGGTGCACGCTCCTACTGGGGGAGGATGCTGGCAGGGTGCACGCTCCTACTGGGGGAGGATGCTGGATGGTTCATTACAGTAGCATCCATAGGAACGCTAGAACCAAGGTTTCCCAACAGAATGTATAAATGATTTTTTGAAATCATCACTGGGAACTAAAGTGATTGCTATTTATATTATTATATAATTATATAGTATTTATATTATATTTATACTATTTATTTATATTACCTATATAATATAGGTAATATATAGGTATAGAGAAGATGATAGAGATCACTGTTATAGCAGAAATGTTGTTTAAAAGTTTATGTACAAAATTATTGTCACATTCATGAAATATCCATACCGGCCAGTTTTATTCTTATTACTGAGCACAATTATTGTAAATTAACAGACCTGTGGTCACAAGGACGTAACATAAGGAAGCAAGTTCATCTCAAAGTGTATTGGAGGAAGCAGTGATGATGCTGTAGAGCTAAGCCTGCACTACTAAAGGGGAAAAGGAGAATTACCACAGAAGAAAACAAAACAATACCAACCAAGAAGGAAGAAAAAGCATATATTTCCAAAGTGTTTCCAGTGGAGTGATTTTTTTCCCCCTTTCCCTGACATGCCGGCTGTGGATCAACTAAAAAAGAGATGTTTTGACTTCAAAGCTAAGACCAGAGGAAAAAGAAGCAAGTGGAGGACATGGAGAAACCCAAGATGAAAAACTTACTGATTACTTAAAAGCATCCAGCATCAATATTTGGGCTACTGTTGGAATTTGCAATTTCGCCTGTTATTAGTTTTAGGGTTGTGGCCGATTGGTGTATATCCCATCAGGAAGGTGTAAGTCTGAGATAGTCTACTTAGTTTGAAGACATAATGTCTAGGATACAGCAGGGAATGGATAGACGACGACTCCTATGTGCACACAGACAAATATGAGGCATATGAAAGAATCACTGCACAAAGCAGAGGTGTCTTTTATGAACATCTGTCAAGCGCTGTCTCACCCAAGACACGGCACGACGCTGGAAATGCAAAGAAATAAATCAATAAAAGCAGGAGCATAGCAACTGCACCAAGCTTGTTCATCTGCAGCTACAACATGTGGGTTTGATGAGGGTGACTGAGTGGGCGTATGACAAGCAAAGTCAGTGCTACTCACTCAGCACTGTTATTGTTTCCAAAACCTCCTATGTAAACCATGGCACACTCAGAAAACGCTGAAAGGGAATTTTATTTACTTATTTATTTAGTTTTAAGGGTACAGTTGGCATGTGGAGGAAATTATTTGCTTCATGAAATTCTATCTCTGCAGCGTCGTTGTTAAAGTAAACTGTCTGTGAAAAGGGTTTGCTCGGTGCGTAAAAAAAGGCACGAGCGATGAAGAAAACAAATACGGTGGAAGTGGTTTTGTATTTGGTAGAACACGAACAAGAGGCGATGACTGCAGTCTCATTGGACAGTGTTACATGTTTCTTCATTATTACAAACACACAGTGTAGATTAGGCTGTGTCAGTAACACACTGTAGCACTGTTTGTGGGTCCCAAATTTTTCATTTGACATGTCTCCACAGTCCTGTCAGATGGACTTGAGAATCCATTCATCAATAACTCACATCTTTATATGTCAATCCTAACTAAATCTAAAGTACCTCTCAATTATTGTAAAATTTTAACTGGTTATTCCACAGATAAATGGTTCAACGTAAGGCCTGGGGGCCAGAAGTGGCCCGGCAAAGACTCCAATCTGGCCCACTGGTCAGCTTTGGGAAAGAGGGCATCAATTTTGGACCATTAAGTGTATTTTCATATTGATGAAATTACACTTTTTTTCATATATTTAGTAGGATTTAATGTGTAGTTCATTTTAAACTCACCACTGACAGAAAAGAACTGTTTCACTGATTTAAAATGAGATCCCTGCCATAGAGGGTATAAAAAGATGGTCGTAACCACTATAACATCACCCACTAGTTCAAGTGTTGCATTGAGTGTTAACACTGTATACAGTGAGGAGTGAATATGAGAACCCATGGTCCCTGGGTCTTGTAAGTTTTGTAGTATATATTATTTAGTTTCTGTTTAGCCAGTCATGCCCCCATACCTGTGTGGTCTCTCTGCGTCCTGTGTCTGAGTTTGTCTGGTTACCCCGTTTAGTTGTTTGAAGTTCATGTGTTTTAGTCCTGGTCTCAGTATTAATTACTTCCCGTCTTATTTTGATAGTCACTTGTCTCTTGTGCTCTGTGTTTAATTTTGCTTCCTTTGTCTTGGATTGGTGGATTTCTAGTGTCCTATCTCCCTAATTACCTGGTGTGTGTCTTCTCCTTTGTTGTGACCTCCCTCCGAGCTGTGAGCCCTGTCCATAATTCATCCTTGAGTCCTAGATTCCTAGCTCCTTCCTTGCCTTGTTTTTGTTTTATGTTTTCACAAAGTCTTCGGCATTAAAGCTGCCATTTTTAGTTAACTTCCTACCTTCCGACTCCTGCATTTGGGTCCAACTCTGCCTGCCACACAGCTGTTTACCAACAATTAGCCAAAGAGCATTTCCTGGATAATCCTACTTTTGGACTTTTAGAAAGGTCATAATTCACAAATTAGGCTTAATGTTCTAGTCAGTATGACCTGAAACCAGAGGCCGAGCCCATAAAGTCAAAGTATTTATGCCACCATGCCTTGTTTCTGGTCACTGCTCTGGTTGTGTCACCACAGCCCTGTCACTGTTTACACTGCCGCTGACGGTGCACCTGACTGGCTGCAATCTCCTCCTCGCCGATCGGTGTCTCCACTCAGGAAAAACCTCAGCATCAGTGCTACAAAGAGTAGAAGTGTCACGGGTTGCGGGGCAAGCCGTGTGAATTATTAAAGGACCCAAGATGCAGGTAGCTTCTGAAGTGAGCGAGCTTTATTGTGACAGTGAGTTAACATACAAAGGAAAGAGCGGCGAGAAACAGAACTGAAAACACTCTAAACTGGGAAAACTAAAATTTAAACAACAAAACCTGAACACGAGTGAGGGTAACTTGCAGGGAGAACAGTGCGGGGAGAATGGGGAGAAGACGGAGGAAGATACACAGACCAGAAAATACCAAATGACGCAGATGAACCAACAACTAACAGAGGCAGACACAAGGTTTAAATACACAGAAGGATAACAAGGGATCGAGACACAGAAGGAGGGCACAGCTGGGAGGAATCAGACAAGACGAGACAGGGGAAATGTAAACTGAACACAATGAGATCAGACACGGACCTTCAAAGTAAAACACAAACACGCAAAGACACAGACTCAGAGACGCGGGCTTAACACAGAGACCTTACTACACTAAAGGGGATACACAGGCAGGGATGACACCAAACAGAGGGAACACAACCCTGGGAAACCAAAACACAACACTCATAATACATAAAACTATCAAAAGTAAAAGTACAAAAACCAAAAACACTGGGTCACCGACCCAGGACCATGAAAGAAGATGTTCCAGCATCGCCCTCTTGTATAATCTGGGAATCTCTGAGTTCCTGTACCATTAAAACGGTATTAAAGATCAATACAGTCATAAACAGTTTTTTCAGTACAACAAGCTGAAGTCTTCTTTTCAACCATGGGGTGTTTTTTAATTTCCCTTTATCATCATCATCATTATTATTATTATTATTATTATTATTATTATTATTATCATTATTATTATTATTATTATTATTATGATCATTTGTAGGTTTAAGGCACTTCAGCATGAACTTTATATGTCTGTGGCTTACCAGTAATGCTAATTCTTTTAATTGCGAGACATTCAGAGTTTTACTTATTTAAACTGTTTATGGGTCCTGCTAACAAACAGTCAACTTTTTTTTAATTTATCAATATTACAAACAATTTCCACCAATTTTCCTATTTACATTTTCAATTAGATAGTAGCAATGTCTTTAGCTAGCTAATTAAATCGTTTTTTTTCATCTTTTTTAGACCAATATTTATCTCACTTACTTATAATTTGTAATTTGAATTACTGGGAGAAAAGATGCAAATAGATACTCGCATCTGGCATTTTCATTAAACATCTAATAAAAACTCCACTCAGTCAGTCACAAATCAGTTATTGTGAGTTATAGAAAAAAAAGTCACCAAAGCTGCAAACAAATGTACCAATTTACTTCTTCTTAGCAGTTTCAAAAACCTAGAAAACTACTTACTACATGTTTTTAGGTATTTAAAACGTTAATCTATATATGCCTGTAAAAACTTGTAGTAGAGAAGTTTATTTAATTGGTTTTAATACTCACTGTTATTGGCCATGAGATGTCCATGGGATTCACTCACACTTTGTAAACATGAACAAATCCACACAATTGTCAAAGCCTCATAATAAGTTCCTCTCTTTAATTCCTGCACGAAGCTGCACTGTTTTTACTGTTTCCTGACTGACAGTGTTTTCAGCAACAGCTGTTCAGCCGAAACTTAAACCCTAATCTGTATCTTAGCTTTCCAGCACCACACAGCAAAGTCAGTGACCAGCTGGTGAACATGGTGAAGCGTTCAGCTTCTAAAGAGCCAGATGCTTCCCGCAGTCAGGGGAAACCAAAACAAAAGATTAAAGGAGCACGTAGACTCACATCAGGCAACTGTTTGCTCACCTCTTCCCCATCTCGACTTTACAAGGTGCAAATTTGTCATGTGCACATTTCAGGAAATACTAAATAATGTGGAATGAGACTAATGCTATCTTTAAGTGTGAAAACTGCTTGTTATAAAATCAGTTCAGGCCATTAACACTTATCGATTTTCCTTTTTGAAGCCTATATGACAGTATCAGCCTCAACTACCCTGAAAATTCTTAACTTGCCTCCAATGTGTCTCGAAAGACTTTAGATTCTTACAGTTTGGCGTTGAGATGATGAAAGAGGTATTTCACAGCATCAATCATTAAATCTTAAGATAATGTTCAAATAGATCACAAAACCAGAACAGCTTAGTCAGGGCCAGTACACTGATATGGTGTAAAAAAAAATTAATAATTTGTATGCATGTTCCTCTCTCTGTCTTTTTTTTTCCAATTATAAGTGGCAGGCTTGCACGCTCCCTAAACCGACACTTGGTAACATCTAATGTTCATGCTGTCCCACATAATGCCTAACTAGACCCCAGAATAGTAATTCCTCATTGCATTAGTCCAGTTCCAATTATTCTTCTCCACAAGCTGACTCATACATGCTGGCTAACAGCTGAAGATCTTCACACGCGATAACAAATTAGCTCACTCGACAGAGAGGTTATTACGCTTTTTGAGCCCTGCTGTCAGTCTGTGCATTAGGTAGAGGATTTCCACACCGATGGGCCTAATTATATTTGGGGTTGGTGGGGGCCGGGGGGGGATTTCAAAGCAGAGTTCTGAAAATGATCTAAAACACAACTAAGAGAAAAATAAACTTTCCGTCCTCCAGAGAGAGTTTATGTAAGACCAGTCACGAGGGTTATTTGTAAAAAACTGTACTATTCACCCCCAGCAGTCTCATGCATCATCCCCCTCCCCAGTCCCCCAGCCTTGTGCATTGTTTGTGTATAAATACATTTCCATTGACATGAAGTGTTTTTCTTTTAAGTAAAACGGCTTCTTGCTCGAAAAGCATCTTAAATAAGTTAAGAAAGTTTCCTCAGGACTGTAGCACAAAACCTAGCACCGTATTCGTCAAAACTTGGCATCTAGATTACCCACAATCAAATTCCAGCTCCATCTGAGATGCCGTTAGAATACACTGGCAGCGAGTAATGTTATCCCTGTATAATTGGTGTTGTTCCCATTTAAAGAAGAGAAGAAAAGTGCCGCTGTTGAATCAGTACTCTAATACCAAGAGTTTATGTTTTTTAAATTGATATCGGGAGCGAAGAAAATCAAAGCTGGGCTGGTGCTTCCTTACAAAAAAAGGCAAAAGCCTGCATTTAAACCTCATGTATCTGTTACATAACTGAGCTGAACCACGGGGAGAGTATAAATCCAATACACAAAAAAGTTATCTCCATATTAAATTATACAAGTTTCTGCAACTCGCAGATGTGTTCAGTGATATTCAGCAATTCCCTTTGCAGCTATCTGGCTCTTAAGCAGCTCAGTAAACAACTATTTCCCACAGCCACAACACACACAATGATGGACTAACATCTGGTCAAGGGTCACAATGGTTTCAAAGGTCGTTCCACCCTCTAATTCAGTGGTTCCCAAACTTTTTTTGCTAGGCCCCCATTTGTTTTACAAGAAAATCTTCGCACCCCCTACTCCCCCCCCCCCCCGGCATAAACACATCCTCCAATCAAACACGCCCATATATTGTTTTCAAACTCCATTGCTATTAATTTCACACCTCAAACCTTTTGTAAAGAATTAAACAAATAAAAGTAAACTGCAATAACATAGCTTTTTCTATCCGTTTGGGCCTTTTGTCCACACGTAAACTGCATTTTGGATCACTGAAAAATGAGATTTTTAAAAACTCCTGCCAGAGTGGAGATTTTCGAAAAGTCCGTTTTTGTGTTTACGTGTGGATGAGGAAGATTTACTCACGCAACATCAAAGGTGTGCGCCTTTTTTGACGTCACACTGTGCGCCACGTTATTATTATCATGAGATGAATTTCTACAATGGCGGATAGAGACAAAATACTGTTGCTGTTAATCTTACTATCTGCTGTTTTTACACGCTTATATATACACATGCAGTTACTGTCCCTGCATTTAGAAAGGCAGACGTGTCAGAGTGAACTTTGGATGTGGCTTCTACATTTAAAACAAATTCTGCCGGGATACCTACTTTGGCACCACTGTTGTGCAGGTAAAGCCAAAGGCAAGATATGCTTCATCATATTTTTTAGTCTTTGGTGTGGAAACATATTTGGTGCCCTTCATCTTTATCTTTTTTAATTCATACCGCGCCCCCCACTTTGGGAACCACTTCTGTAATTTATCTTTTCGTTCAAATCAAAATCAAGTATTTGGCCTTTATTCTGATAAATTACTTAAATAAATATTTAATTACTTTTCTAATTAACTAATCAGTTGCTTCAGGGCATGCCGTAGGTGTGCAGACATAGTGAAGCTGGGCAAAACACACACACCTACCTACCTAAACAGTTACAAATAAAGTTGCAAATAAAACATATAAAACAGACATCTCGCGCATCACTTAGGCTTCTCTACCATCTAAAGACTGTCTTGAGCAAAAGTTAAATGCCAAGATTAATCCAACACAACATGTCAAACGTTCACACCAGCACAAACGTCTCCTTTCTGTTTTCAAAACAAGTGTTTATTCAGCTGAATCCTTCCAAGGGAAAGCCTCGGATTTATTTATTTACTTATTTTTTTTATTTTTCGTCTGTCATCTCGTTTGCAGAGGATGCAAGCGATTGAGTTTGAGTGTGACGGAAGTGCCTTTTCAATTAATCCTGCTCTACAGATGTCTCCACAGACGGGAAGGAAAGAAAAAACACAGCAGAACATTTGACGCGATGCTCGAATCTTCGCATTTGGGTTTTCATAAGAAAGGTGATCAAAGCTGATTTCCAGAGCAACTGTCTGACAGTCTTTTGTCGTTTTCTCCACGGAGGAACACTTGTTCATTTCCCCAGGTGGACTCGTTGAATGCACATCAGTCTGTTTGTGTGTCGGTGTGTACGAGTCAGTTATTAATGGTGTCAGCGCCAAAAAAAGTCTGACAGAGCAGTATTTGGATGGCATACAGGCTCATGGATAGTTGCACACGCACAATAACGGCAACAAAGAGCAGCCAACACTTGGGGCAGTCTGGCTGCGATGGCAAAAATTGGCCCTCTTGTGCCTCTGAGGTCCCTCAGACCTGTTGTCACGATAAAGATCCTTCATGCACAATTAAAATGAGGACAAATATAAAACGTTTTTACATCGATAAGTGATGTGAAAGGGCGCAGGGGACACTGGGCATCATTTTTCTCCGTCTATCACACGGTAATCTCTCCTCTGTATATAATTTACTCTGTCAGATCTCATTATCTTTCTCTTGTGTCACCTATCTGACAGCTCGCTTTAAATAAACACGAAAATTATTCAGGACAGGTTTGCTCGCTGTCTCGTTTTAGCTTCTTTTTGTTCTGCAGGAAATGGGAAGAAGGCAAACTCCATTTTATTAGATACATTGTTTATTATTATTTAAAAATCTATTGATTTTTGGGGGATTTTAATTAAATCCTTTTTTATTAAATATAGCATGATAAATATGAAAAATGTATGTTTTTATGATGATAAATATTAGTGTATAATTATGACAAAGTTTATATTTTGTTTCATTTGATTTGTCCATGTATGAGAATATTAATCTTTACTTTTAACTCCAAATGTTTAAATACTTTGAAAATGTGAAAATATTTGTGATTTGATTGGTTTAAATATACTTTAAAAAAAAATTTATTATGACAAAACCTCAGTTTTTTAATTGATTTGTTGTTCATTTTCTATGAGTTTTATAATTATTTGGTTTTAAATTTTAAATATTATTTGTTTATCATAGATGTTCTTAATGTTTTTTGCATAAATATCTGTGGTTTTAATATTTATAATGCCATCAGTTTATGTGTTATTGTACTATATCAGTATCAGCGTATGTAGTCAAGTGCAGCATTTAAGTTCCTGACTAGTTTGTAAAATACACGCTGGGTAGTAAATTAAGAAAGACCTCATAATTTTAGAAAATTATGGCATTAATTTATCAATAAATAACCATATATCTATATAAGACATTTGTGTAAGCATTTACAATATGTGTAAGCAAATTCTTACACATGCCCAAGCCTGACATCATTTCCAAGGTGTTCTCTGTGTGGGCTTAAAAAAACACAGAAGTACAATTCAGGTGGCCACCAGGGAAAATTTCTGTCATCTCCTACATAGTATTACTACTCTAACCTCCAGCATGAGGTTCCTAAACTTGCAAAAATACCACCGCAGTGTTGTACTAAAACATGGATGAGCCCAATCCTTCCTGAGGACAGTTTATAACTGGGCACTCTATCAGCTTCACTCTCTTTATCCCCACGAGGACAGAGGGATTTATGCAGTGGAGAGGACACTCGGAATGATAGCAGCATAAGAACAGCCAGGGTGAAAAACCCCTGTAAGCATGCCGACCGCGGGCAGGAGCAAGGGTGCAGAGGGAGTCGGTGGGGTGTGGATAGTCTGGGAAATGAAGGCGTGATTGATGTTTCCTGACCAATTTCACAGCCCTCGACTTCCAGCAGAGAGGAGGAGAGAAAAACAGAAAGGAAAAAGGACAACTGTCAACAGTAAAAAAAACTCCAAAAGGAAGTGAGCTAGAATCACATTAAGGTGTGAAAGCTGCCAATAACTTACTGGAATTTAGCTGGAATTGCTAAAACTGTGGGGGCTAACTACTTCATGAATAATTTAGACTGTCAGCTTGTCCTTAGAGAAATATGTGATCTAAACATTTGGTTAGCCCTTTTTTTGCTTCATAGCACATTTTTATTATTTAATTTTTTTCATTATCTGTATTTACATGCTTTGTAAATATAGCCCTACTATAAGTTAGACCTCAGTCAGGCCCACAGAAGCCAAGAAAGAGAACAGTCCTGGCAATCACTGGTGGGCAGGAAATAATGTATACTCCTGACCCGTTGGAGAGTGGTTGCTGGAAGAAGAAGAAGATAGTAGTCTGTGTCTCCCCTGTGAACTATGGGTAAAACAAAAGCAATCACTAGGAGGTAACCTCTTTACAACAAATTTAACCTAGCAACTGCCTCCAACTACTCACCAACAGATTGGAGGGGAATACCCAGTGGTTGCTAGGGGGTTGCTTATTGGTCTCTAGGCCTATATGACTGAGGCTTTAACTCCCCACTGGTCCTAAGAACCATATTTTCCTTTCTCTTGGATACAAGCAACAACCTTCAAGTCAGCCAAACTATTTTAATATCCCATCACTTGAGTTTACTGTTTTTAGCCATGGCAACAGCTTTAAACTTTTAAAAGTTAAAGTTAAAGAAAAAGCCAGATGTTATGACTTAACCTTGCTTTACCCTTTCAGGTAATCTATTAAGTTATGTCCACTAATTAAAGTGGGCTAAATCATACATGCATATGAACGAGGTCAACTGTGAATCAATGCTTCACAGCTGGTGTGCTGTTTTGCTTTCCTGGATGATAATTAAAGATTAGCCTTATAGAGCATGGATAGTGCTTCATGAATAATCTACAACAACCAACAAACTACCAACTCCAGGACTCCAGCAGACACCTGGTTTTATCTAATAATGCATTTTCAAATGCATGAGAGAGGTCACTCATTAAGATGTCTCCAGAGTTCCCTTAATCTTTGCATATTCAAAAGATCATCTTCATTTGTAGCAGCAGGAGCAGCATAAAGTAAAGGAAATGAATAAAAAGCCTTGGTAACCCCACTGCACACTAGCTGCCCAAAAGCAAACAGTGAAATTAATAACTTGCCAGTGAACTAGTGGAGCAAACCAGGCACGTTGTCCTCGGGGACTGATAGACTTAAAAGGATGCAAACAATCACAACGATGGCTCAAAATTAATGAAAATGCATTTCTGTGTCCCCAGAAGTGTAAACAGGCAGCTCTGTGCTAATTCACCACATCAGCTTTATAAGCTGAGTGATGTGCTGCCTCCGCCCAAATGATCAATAAAATCAACTTATGTGACTTTACATCGGCATTTGCTAGAAACACAGGCACGCAACTAACACTTAATGTGGTGTTAATATGATGTCTGCAGCGGTAGTAGACAACAAAGGCCATCAACACTGCTGCATGGTTTGGAAAATGATTAGCTACAACGCCGCAGATATGCGTCAGTGCCCAAAAACAAACATGAAACAGACAAAGCGGGGAACAGAAGAGCTGAGAGAAGCACATATGAATTAGTGCAAAGGGACTCAACATGCAATTATCAGATTAATCTGCTGGTTGAGTCACTGAGAATGACCTCACAACAGCTTTGCAATTTATTAAAGTTGTCTAAACAGCAGCTATCTTACAGCAGATATGTCTCAAACTGTGTGTCTCGGTGGTGAAAAGATTATCTTTGGGTTTTAGACTGCTGCCAGTCAGACAATGAAAGTAATATGAATGCCTCAGCTTCGTCCCTGAGACTGAAGAATACTGTCCCTCACATTTTCTAGTGCGTTTTAATGCATACTCACTTTGACTCAGCCTGACTCACACATTTAAGCCAATCTTTCACAGAGCCAAATGCAGGTCAGAAAGAGAGACGCTAGCAGCCCCCTGATGATGCATTCATGGGTGAGAACGGGCCAAAAACAAACTGTATTTTGATGACAGTACCAGGCCGCCTCTGGGACATTATGATGGATCATGGGTACTGATGAGATTGAGTATCTGTTTTCAGAGTGTGGGAAAAATCTGCTGCCGTGAAAGCCTGAGGATTATCTGCTCTGAATGTGTGGAAGCAGGAATGGTATCATGCAGCCACCTTGTGTAGGTGTGCATTAGCATAGGTGAATGAGTTCTTGAATGAATAAACTTGGCAGTGCAGGATATGCATGAATACCTATCCATGCACTTAAGGAAGGCCGTGCTTGGCGTTCAAAGCTGTCTGATGTATTAGGAGAGTTTCTTCTGGGGTGCCATTAACATTTTATGGATTAACTGTAACATTATGAGAATGCTTTGTGAAATTTTTTGCAGCTCTCAGAAATAGAACACAGACTTAAGTTACGCATCGTTCGCTGACACCCATGGAATGCATAATATACTCTTATATTTCCATCTTTGTAAAGTCCAGTGTTAGCTTTTAAATTAAACAATGCAACTGTAGCACTGTCCATTCAAACAGGTGTTTATGCCTAAGCTCTGTGATTACATCTGTTTTCATCTCTGTGGGAACGTATTTAATGCTCAAAATGAAACTCATTCATTTACCTGGTAAGTTTGCAGCACTTGTTCAGACATGCCAGCTGTCATTCCTACTTTTACACAGAGTCTGATAACACCGTGCGATTCTGTGACTACGTTTACCTGAACTAAAAAGAAGAATGTGAATGTGCAGGGCTGTTAAATTTTCCCACTAGCGATATCAGTGTCAGTTGAAATGTGGTTTTGATGTTTGTATATGATCATCCTGCTTTAAACATCATTTACTTAAGCATATTAAGCAATAGTGGAAAGCATTACAGCATTATTTCATTTTCATTCACTGTTATCCCCATATTAAGTGGTCACATGTGAACTCTTTTTTCCAAGCTTCTCTTATTGTTTGAGTCTTTCTTAAGCGATTTCTTCCTTGTTTCTTTGAAATGACATAAGCTTAAATATACGATTCAGTTGTCACTCTACCTTTCTACAGCTTTTTATTACCACTATAGCGAGCCCTGAAGCTAAGCTTTTAAATACTGGTGGTATGTATTACTGTCTCCAGGTTCGCTGTGTCCAGGAGAGTATTATTATTTTATAGCTTCAGAAATGAATTAATGTCAGGAAAACTACGATTTAGATATGGAGCTTAACCTCAGGATCATATTTCTTTGGTCTCAAGTAATACAAGCCATTCAACAGCATAATATCTACTAATCTCATATGAATGGGGACACGTTGGGCAGAGTTGCAGTTTTGCTAATTCTTTGTTATCTTCTTTATGCTTTATGATAAAACTTGTTGCGACTGGGCATGTGCTGTACTTCATTGACTGACTCATTCAGTGTGTATTGTTATGAAGAACATTTTAACCATCCTGTTATTTGCACGAAGAGATTGCCTGAGCTGCTGTTTACATTAGGCTAATAACTTAGCACCTCTGTAGCTAGCAATAGTACAACTAATCTAACTTTCCTTATCCCCCCAATCTTCATAACAATTTAGTTTTAATTTTTATTTTTTGTTCTTGTGTTTTAGAAATATTTAAGCCAAAAATTGTTTTAAATATTTTCTAGATGCCAACTGGCTGGTTAGCTAACTGCTAACGTTTAAGTGCATTAGCATTACACTTTATTGTTACCCTTCGAGTAACACTTTGTAAGATCATTTTTAACATTTAGTAGAGCTTCAGTGGTTGTATTTGGGAACTGAAGCAAACTTAGAGTTACTAGAGTTACCAAAGTTCAACACATTTACTTTATTTATTGGTTGTATTAACTATTTTCTAATATATTGATATCAACATTCAGAACTCCTGACAAATGAAAATTAAAAAGTACAGAGGAGACAGTCTATGCCAAATAGACTTTTAAATAACCAAATATTGGTATCAGTATTAGTCTTAAAGATCATATATGAGTGTGGCTCAGAAGTTAATTACAGCAGAAATAGGCAACTTAAGAACAGGGATAACAGAGAGCTGATGTGAAAAGAAGGAAAAGAAAATTCTTGTTTCTTTCACTTGGGATCAAAAATATCCCCTATCCCTTTTTGTAGGCTCCACAGCTGCGCCACAGAACCGTAAATGCCCTGCTGTATTAGTTAATGAGATATTCATTATGTAACTGAGAATCTAGTACAGGACAAAATATTTGTTTTACAGCTTTTACTAGAGTTTCAGTTTCATGAGAATGTATTCAAGGTTCAGAAATGAGCTAAAATATGCACGTAGCAGCTATCACTGTAGTGGCCAAATACTCCCACAGGTGCAGTAATACCAACAAGCGCATGACTGTGACTGTGTGTGTCCAGACACCTGTTTGCTTGTCAGTCTGCACGCCCGCAGTAAGTCAGTTATTGGCAGTAAAACAGGATTGGTAAAGAGGGGCTGTAATGCAACCTGTCTACACCTCGCTGTGCCTCTACATGTCTACCACGCTGGGCGAAAGAGCCATATGATGACGCGAAACAGGTTCAACCAGACAGGTGGCATAGCGAAATCGAATAAATACTTTTTTTTTTTCCTATAAGTATATTTATCTTTCCTTATTGTGCAATCGTGAAAGTTACCAGTGTGCACGTTTTAAGAGATACTATGTAAACTGAGGTACTGAGCTTGACAAGGAACTGAAATACAAGTGAGAACGATTATTGGGAAAAAGTGTTTCACACAAACACACAAAAATTAATATTTCATCCAATCAATAGTTCAGTTTCTGTTGAAACTTCAAAACAAGCTTCATTCTAAAAGATGTTTTAAGTGTCAGGCACTTGTTATTTTCATTTATTCTCACAGACTTCTGCAGGCAATTCATCTCATAATGCACTCATTTCAGTCTTTGTACACCATCCACTTGAATCAGATCAGTAACCTAAACATAAACACCGAAATTAGCCATTTAGGTCCTCTTGTGCTCCATGCAAACACTCAAGCACGGCACAGTGATTATTAACAGCCCTAAAGTGCTATCCAGCAACATTAACGTTATCTCATGACATTTAAAACATAAAAAGTCATTCGTCACCGGCAGCTAATGCAGCCAGGTACATTTTTGAAGCCATTACAGGTGAGTAACCACATAATCAGCAGCAGCGGTGGCTGTTTCTCTATTCACCCACAGCTTTATATGAAAACTCTGATTCTGTGTAGTTCACACCAAACTCCTTCACAAAAATGCCAAATTTAGGCCCGTATCTTGATGTTGAGCTTTTTTAAAATTATTATTCTCTGACTTGAAAATGCAATAAATCAGTCTTCATCTAAAAAACAAAATAATAATACGGGTAATACAGGCCTCAGATGTCCAATTAAAGAAAAGCAGGGCTGGTGGGTCCAACAACCATGCAGTGACAGAGAGCTGAAGCTCCCCTCGTAGCTTTCCTTTTAATGTTTATCATTATAAAGGCATTTTATTATCTTATGATCGTTAAAAAATGCTTTGTCAGTGGGGGAAGTGTCCCTGCCTACACAAGAGTGAGCAAAGCTGCAACATCTTCCATATGAGGACATTAGTTTCACTTTAAAATTTCAGGAATACTGTATAGTGGGAGTGCACGTCATTGTCACCGTTTTAAAGACGAGCAGCCACAGAGAAACAGCTTACGTAACTCAGGGCTTTAAAAACAAAACATGGGCTGTGTGAGTTGGCGTTTGCACTTGTCAAGGCAGGATTTAGTTGTAGACTCAAAGAACAAAAGAAGAAGAAAGGATGGTTGATATGTTAGAGCGTGGGTCTTCAATCACCAGAGGTGTTCCCCTAGACTCCATTCCCCAAACGTCTTTGTATCCCCTACAACTGGCCTGGTTTGTGTCACTGTGGTAAGCAGATGGTTCTCCCCAGAGCAAGGAGCCTAATTTCCCATCGCCACCTGGGAACGGCCAGAAAGTGATGTGCCGCTCACCCCTCATTAATTAAGCACTGTAATGGCACGACTGTCCTGTCGCTACACGCTGAGACCCCGTGGCTCGGTGAACAGGAGGCTGCGGATGGACACGCACCACGGGCGGGAAGCTCGATTTGTCTGTGTCCATTTTAGTGGTCAGAGCTTCACTCTGCTCTTGTCCTTCTTTTCTTGTTTCCCACTAATATATTTAAAGCTCATAAATATTGATTAAAAATGCCAAATAAAGGAAGGCAATGGACACATTTAAGCTGGCTTCACAAAAACAAACAAAACACTTGACTCCACTGACTTGACTTTATTTTCACGTTAGCCTACTAAAATATGCATAAATATGATACACAAATAAGACTGGATATTTTGACACGTGATAGTTTTTAAGAATTTTTAATGGGACTTTATAGCATGTAAATGACCAGGAAATGGCTCATTATAAGCATTATTATACATCACATCAGAAAAATCTCATATTCTGAATTACTTTTATTGGATTTAACTACAGTTCTATTGGATTTTTACAAGTTTAACTGAATATATTTCATTAATCAAATGAAATATCGCCATAGTCTGATTTCACTGGGAAAAAAAATGTAAAAAGTTAAACTAAGTAAGGTAAAGTAAATTAGGTATCTTGACCAGCTTCATATCCCCTCTTATACTCCTCCTTATGCTCTCAGCACCACCTGCAGCACATGTAGCAGAGTGACATCACAGCTACATATGAATATGCTGTATCTGCAGGGACTGGAAGTTCGCTGCTGTCTGTCGGTAGTTGCTTGAAGTCAAATAGTATTGACCGGTCATGTATGAGCAGACTGTGACCGGTTTCAGGTAAACAGTCCTTATGCAGAAGAAAAAAATCAGCTATTGTCTGACAACAGTTTAGCTCATAAACTATGACTGTCTTATGGAACAAGAGGACTTGAACCGGATATTCAGTATACATTATCTGATATCCAGTATCCAGATATTCTAGCTACATCCCAAACCCAAAAGTATTGGCTTTTGAACCGAGAGGCAAAGTAATCAAACTTTGAGATGGATTTGAAGATTGCAACTCAGCCAGCATCTGGGTCTTTACAATGAGATGTAATCTAGTTTATGACAGACATTGCTGTAAAGTCCATAAACAGTGACACCGCTGTTTTGAATTTTCAAACCAGCTCTAACATACTGCTTATACATTTAAAAAGAATATAAGCCGCTGTATGTAATGCAATTTTCTAGTCCCTTAAAATCAGTATCAGCCCACAACAGTATTGGTTGGGACATAATTTGATGCAAAGTGTTTGTGTGTGTATAGAGTTTCTGATTATTGGTTTAGAGATGAAGAATTTTGTCACATCAACGATGTATTTAAGGACGAGCGGAACCAGTAAAACTCATATTTAAAAAATAAATAAACAAATAAACGTTGTTGTTGACCACTAATGTAAAAAGTCTTTTCAATATAACAGTATACCATTTAATTTCATCACACTGCTGGCATTGCTGCTTTCTGTCTGTAAGCCTGAAGATAAGACTCAGACTGTATATTTAGCAGCTTCTTGGTACATAACTTACAAGTATTACACAAGCATTATACAATTCCACACAGGCGCACAAATTATGTGCTCTTAGTAAGCCTGTGCATAAAACTGTGTGAAGGAGGATCCACCACCACTGACCAGCAGCTGACAGACATAATCTATGAGATGTTTTTGTTTTTTTTTTTATTAGATGAAATCATCCATCTGGTAGAAAGGCTAACTCCTAATCTCTTTTCTGATCCTTTAAAACCAGCTTATTGAATCTCATCCATGCATGAAATACAGGTAAACCAAGGTGAACAAAGATCTAATTGCGCCTTTAGCTGGACATGTTTTCGTCAATGTGAAGTTTGGATCTTGCTTAAATGTGAGCAAGCGTGAAAAGCAACGAGAAAAACCCGTCTCGGTGATTCTCAGAGAGCCTTTAATCACTCCTGCTACCACATGAGGGACAGACAAGTGGAAGCCAAGTCATCATGTTATAGTTTGTTGTAATCTAAGCTTATCAGGGGCTGCTGGGAGACAGCGGCTTACTCAGTTTTCACATTGAATAAAAATGTGACCGGCCACCGTTCACCCCTACAGGACGCTTTTTAAAACGAGGGTACAAACATGCTGAGGTCAACTGAAGACATTCAGAACAACCACAAGCAAAAACATAAAAGACTTTGTAGATGGGCTAAAGGAGAAACACATAAAAGACTTCCTGTTTGCAAAAGGTTCTCATAAAATGTACAGGAAACCAGATCTACTGGAGAGAAGTGTAAGCGTACAGTGGATGGGGAAGAGTCAGAAAGAGAGGTTAATACTTTTCTTTCCTAAATTAGATTTTTTTTAAAGAACATCATTTGATCTATTAATCTACCACAGTTTAGGTTCTACTTTTATGAAAGCTCATTCAATAAATTCCATAAATTCCAGGGCTGATTTGTTTTTGAACAAAAATACTGAGAAAGATAGTTACGCCCCACAAACAAAGACTAGCTGAGGTGTGACATTTTGACTTTGCCTCTCTGTGTGGGCTTTGTTGATAAGCTTGTTGACAAGATTTGTGGGCTATACAGCACTATGGCTTCCTTTATAAGTCAGTCAGCCATTGCCATGGGAAACACCCACCCCACGCCTTGAAGCTTAGAAGCCGTCTTCACAAATATGTCCCCAAAAAGTAAGGACATAAATTTCAGTCCAGCTCTGGGGCAAGATATAAGCATAGCCTGCAGAGAGGTTCAGAACAATCACATAAGGGGAAATTGCATGTTTGTTTCTGATTTAAATATATTTTTCTTCACACTTGAACGAGTTAAACTCCAGGAGTATGCAGTAATTGTGTGAAATAAACCCAGAGGGAGGAAAATAGGCATGGGGGAGATGTTGTGATTGATGCCTGCTGCTTTTACAAACAACTTACATGGTGCTGGAACAATATAAGTCATCTGACCAATAACATTAGTCCTGAATGACTACACAAACCAACCACTAATATATTGCGGAACCTATTGTTATTCCATCCTACATTGCACAATTGTTTTCAAACAGCTGATTAAGGAAACAACTCAAGAGTGCATTCACACAGCTCTTTTCTTTTCTCTCTTACCAAAACCTTTCATGTGTGACTGCATAAAGTTGCAAAAGTTTTTGTCAATGTGTAGAAAATCCCCTGGACAGCACTGGAAAAATAATCCCAAGTGATACTGCTTGCACAACAAGCAATCAAGAAATTCCCCAAAAGACTAAAACAATCTCTGACTCAATATATGTTGCGGGGCGTGTGTGTGTTAGACTAACATCCTCATTCCCTGTCCAGGAATGACATCAGTGTTAACAGAAAACCAACCATTTCACAACTGGTCAGACTCATGCAAAAAAGGTCTGACTTTCAAAATCAGACACTTGCTTAAGTCATGTTTCCTGCTCATGGAACAATGAGCAATGAACAGTCATATTTATTGCATTAAAAACTATAATAATAGCACTTTTTACTAAAGAATTTCTAAATATGAGACGCGCCAACCCCCTTATAATTGTTTGTGCTCAAGGTGTGATCAAAAATGTGCAGACAGCAACCACAGACCTGGTGTGATAACGGAAACCTGAAGACTCGACACAGGGGAAAAAACATTACATACAGCTGTAGCTATATAGAGAAGATATAAAGTGGTTCTAACCACAAAAGCAAATGTGCAGAACTGATTTAGAATACACAGCATTGCTGATGACATGAGTCAACAAAAGAGCAGCTCCCATGTTTGCATCGATTTATTTTCACTTCTGCTGCACATAACGCTTCTGCTCTGTGTTCTACCAAAGAAATAGCCTTAATTAATGAATGAGAGACTCATTTCAAATCTGGTTGCGACATAAAATGTTGCATGGCTTATTTGTGGCTTTTGAATTATTACACTGCAGTTAATCAATCAATCCTGGCACTTCATTCACACTTAAGGTGTGGTTATGGCTAACGTTAAACAACTCAACTCCCTCCCACCATTCACCTCACTTCTTAACAAGGAACACTTGTCTAACGTGGACACAATTCTTAATGCATAATTATGTTTTTCTTTACTAGAATATAAACTCCCATCTGTCTGTGAGTTTCTTGTTCCAGTCTTCCCATAGAATCAAGATTTGAGCAAACAAAATTGGCATACAGGTGCATCTTATCTATAGATAAGAATCCTGAAGAGGCCAAACACCACTGTAGCATGGGCATGTACCAGTATTCTAAATGTCTCTGATAGTAGAGAGATTTTTTTTTAAAAGTTATAGAAAATATACTAAATAGAGATTACTGTTGTACAATTTAAATTAAGTCAACCCTAACCAAGTGACCTCAGTTGACATGAAGGTGAACGATTTCCAGTGCAGCAGAAGTGAGAAGAACAAAGAGCTCCAATGTTGAATTAAAAGTGAAAGGCCTGGCAAAACACCAGGATTCCTGAGAAAACCTGTTTCCTCTTCTGTAATGTGGGAGTACTGATGATTTTACTACTGTCATTTGTGTCTCTAGACCCCATTATTGAGTTAAATATTCCTGTGTCGATCTGCTGCTCCCCATTAAAATCTCAGGTTTGAGTTTTAACAAACTCCTGTATTTATGGATGGATTGATTTAGATTGGTTAACTCGACGTGCAAGCCGAGGTGAGCATCTTACAGGCGTGTCCGTACATGTCTATGCGCGGCAGTGTGCATGACTTCACGTACATCTGCAGCATGGAGGCAGTAATCCATGGATCTTTGCTCCACATTAAACAGTAATCTAGGTTAATATATGATAACACAGCGTGACTATAAGTTGAGCCATTAACCACTTTGCAACACTGGAAAACAGATGGTACCACTTAATGCTGAACTAACTAATCAAGTCAGTTTGATTTGGTGTTGGACATGAGAGGCACTCACACTTTTTGGGTGTTGAGTTTTGATTTGAGATACCTTACTTATTTTTGATTAAGAATATTGTTATGTTAGATACCTGTTTTACCTTTACCGGTACAAACATCATATTTTTTTATTCAAACAGTGAGGAGAGTTTGAGAATATATTAGTATCTACTGGATTTCATGTATGCTAATGGGCATTAGCTAGTGCTTATGATTTTTATGATAAATCACAAGCAGTATTTGCTCCATCCTGCTAACACTGGTGCAGCTATTTAGCTGGTACCAGGCATCCAGCATCATATGATTACCAGGTTAATGAACAGCTGTTCTAGTAATAAATATAACTGAAAACCAAGATGTAGTTCAATAAGTATACTGAGACAAAAAAGAAATGTTCATTAAGTAGTTTTGTATTTAACATGTGGCCCTCAAATTCATATTTAAAATAATGTACGTGTATAATATCCAGTCAATTCCTAGTGGCTTTATAGTCACTTTTTGGTTTAACTGTTGTGATATAAGCCTCAGAGATGAGTTTGGATTTCTGATTTATAGCTTGCATCCATTGAAAAATAAAAGTGAAACTAATACAAAAAAAAGAAGAGAGAAAAATCTGGCTTTAAACTTAGGGAGTCCTTCCTCATTTCCAATAACTGTCAGTAAACTAAACTTTTGCCCAAGCCACAGGCTTAACCCAACACAACGGTCATGACCACATTATGGCTCATTAAAAATGGATGCTTGGTCAGGACTCTTTGCTGTCATATTTGAATGTGCTGGGTATCCTTAAGTAGCACTTTTCCTTGTGCGGGGTTAATGCTGCGAATGCTGTTTATTCATATAAACCATAATCTTTTGAAGTTTAACTGAATAGTTCTGGTGTACTTATTAGTGTTTTATTAGGTGTTTGTTGACTATTTTAAGGGTAAAATATCCCAAGACTAGCATGTGATGCCATGCCTTTGAACAATTTCTTTAATAGAAATCGTATTTTAAATTAACATCTGTAATTTAATTGACATCTATGGATGTAAAAGAAATGTCTGCAATTAAATCAGTATAAACTGTAGTTAACCAGGCCTAGTGTAATTACAAAAACTACCTTTAAAAGTACATGTGGCTACATTTGCTAAGCAACAGGTTCATAAAACAAGGAGAGCTACCCGCTGAGGCGACACCTTGTGAATAAGTGACCAGCCCAAAGTAGCTCACCTAACAACAAGGACAAGTGATGAAACAAGTTGCTTTGTTTCATAAAAATCCAAGGCAAATAAATTCCACAGGTCTGAATTTCTAGGAGCCGTTTTATCTCGGCCACACAGACTGATTGGATCAAACATGCCGACGCAGGCCTACGAGTAACGGGTATTAAAAATGAATGGGAGGAATTACCATCTTTGTTCTCTCCAGCTCCCTGGTGTTTCCCGTTACTAATTCCTAATCTTAATGACTACCAGATAAGCACAAGTGTTAATTAAAGAGAGCTGCATGGTAATTATATCTCTAAGGGACCTGCGCCAATGCCCCCTCAGCAACAGCCCCTGCAGCTGACACTCCAGCCTGGTTTCTCCTCCTGCACTTGACTCCTTCACAGCAATAAGCATTCACTGCTCCCACACTCCTCTTATTATCTCATCGTGACCCAGTGCATTCACCTACTTCCTGAAAATGGAAGGGGATCCACACTCCAATGACACAGAGCAAGTAATAAAACCACAACAATTTCAGGCTGGTCTCAGCTGAGTTATACGTGTGGAATCCCTATCAGAATATTTACCTAGAAGCATATGAAATTAAAGTTAATATTTTCATAAGCCAGTAACATGGAGGGAAATGGATGCTGTTCATAAAATATATCTTGGCCCGGAAAACAACTTCACATAACTTCACAATCACCGATCATTGCTGAAACGTGGGTGGAGGGTTGTGGGTGCAGCCCTTGGTCTTATGAAATTACCATGACATCAAAATCCATCACAACCAGCAAGCCTTGCCGGGTGCTCACATCATATCTCCATCTGAACGACGGCAATCTGTCGGCTCATCTGCGAGTATCCCCCCTCCCAAAGGAGGGGAAGGACGGGCAGAAAATAATAACAGAATGGACAACAAAAGGCTTTGCCAAAATCATGTGGTTATGAGTCGGGCTTATTAAAAACCACAGTGGAAAGCAAATATGCAAACACTGAGCCCGCTTCCCCCCACCATGAGAAAATAAAATAAAATATGGTGTGAAAGACAGAGCGGGAAGAAGGAGGGAAACCAGGCACCCTGCTGCTAATTTAATAGACAGACTATAGCAGGCTATGCAATACCATTATGTTGTGTCATCTGTCCTGTGGAGGTTGGATTGGTTCCTTGGGGAAGGTCACGGCGAATGACAGACATAATCAGATACAATCAAGTCATTCAGGATGCCAAATTTAAACATCACGCAGGCAGGTCGGGAAGCTGCTTGTTTCTGACGTCACATGTCATCAGGTAACAAGACAACATCGAGAAACATTTTAGATTTGGTGTTTGTGCAATACCTCTTTATGTGTTGAAATATACATATATGTGATACACAATGATGTAGGATTAAGTGCAACACACATCAAATGCATCACTTCAGTTGGCATCTGTAAGGTACAGAAGACATAGAAAAGGTGCAGAAATTGGATGTTAATGTTAGAAAACTGCTTTCCTGTAAGGCAAACCCATGTTAGTGCAGAGAAATAGGACAGTTGCTTCTCCATGTAACCTGATGCATGACGTGTAGGCTTACATAGAAAGCAATGAAGGAAGTGCCCTTAAATAGGCTTTCAAATTTTACTAGTCATGTACACAGTTCCACACAGTTATACTTCAAATTTCAGTCATCCTTGCAAAATGCACAAGGTATGACACTTTATGCACATAAATCAACTCTAAATATTTAAGTGCTGGCAAAATTGGGACCCCACATGAGTGTAGTAGTTAAGGTAAGAGCTAAAGTGGCGATAATTGATATTTTGCAAATCTCATGTGAAGTGGGAGCTTGTTGTAAAGAATTAGGAGAGATTTACCTGAATCTGCAGCTTTAAACAAGTTTAAGATCACTGTTTTGGTTTTCTGGTGACTACTCACTACTTTGGTTTGAGACTATAACCTTCCAGAAAACTACCCGACATGTGGTTTAGTTATAGCGTAGTTAAGTTTAGAGTTAACGCACCTGAAAATAAGACAACACTTAGCTCTGTATCAGGTTGTTTTAGTGCCTCACGCTAATCATTTTGGTTTTTAGGTGAACCAAGCTGAGAGAAAATAAAGGTAAGCGGCAAGTGAAAGCGAAACTCGACTGTCAACCCCAGAGGTTGCAGTCTTGTCTGGGGCCACTTTTGAGTTTCTCCCTTTCGAAACCCTTATATAGACTTTGCGGGTCCTTAACACTGGAAAAGCAGAAATACAACTTAACATTGGTCAGATCAGAAGTAGGAAGAGCTTTATTCTTAAAATCCCCCTTGTACAAAAGAGCAGATAAAGCAGTTATTAACTAGCTACTCGATACAGTAGACCATTTCCTATAAAGTCACATATTTTCCTCAGGAGTTGGTAGGCTATAGACCAAAAACAGAGGTACGAGAGAGAGTGCTAAATTAACCCTCTGAGGTCTAAAGCATCAATCCTGTATTTTGAAAGAAAATGTGAATAGTTGTTTATGTATGTTAGTTAGAATAAACATGTGTTTGTTCCCTGATTGCCCAAACTTGGGAAACCAATTGAAATAAAACAAATTACGCAGATATAGATTAGACTTGAGAGAGCTAACAGGCTGGACAAAAACACACCTCAAAATGTACCACTCTTTAACTGAATGTAAAGTAGCACATCAGGAATGATTCATGACTCGTTTCATTTTGGAAATGAATCATTCATGAAGACACTGACAAATTTCAGTTGGCGATGCCCTAATTTATTTATTTATTTTCCATCTCCACCTACTCCTCCACCCATAACAGTTGGGTATACAAGGTGTGACTAGTTTCAGAATTACTGTTGGATAGGCTATCAGCGTCGAAAGTCATCAAGTTAAATTAAAGCTCTTATAAGCTCAAACATTCCCAAACCTTTCACACTGCCTGTTTTACCAGCAGATACTCTGAAAACATCCAGATTATTCGGCAGGTTGAGCAGCTGCAAGCACCTCTGGAAATAAAGGAGGTGAAGAAAAGCTTCAGTTATGCTCTACTCATTAGTCAGAGCAGAGAGGCTGTCACGTATGGTCAGTGGGAGTGTGGAGCAATGTGGATTTAATCATTAGGCACTGCGGTGCTTTTGTTCCTCAGGTGAAATTTTTAGACAAAAAGATCATGTTTGTCACAAGAAGGCCTCCCCTGCTCTCTCCATTTACTATATCCAGTCTCACCGCTATCACCAAAACTACCAATAAGAAGCCATCACAGACACCTCAGTGATTATTAGATTAATATGTGTGGTTAATTATTTGGCCGCAGGTCTAATGAGTCAGTTTTAAATAATTCTTGAAGTGCAGCCTTTGCTGGCATATAATCGAAGTAATACATTTGTCTTCTTCATCTTTGAAATGCATTAATAACACTGCTGGGTCGGGGGAGGGAAAACAGTACTTTTTAAATCTACGCGTTTTTGCCTTGATAACTGTTTTAAAATGACATCACGCTGTGTGTGACTCCAAATGATATCTTCCTCTGCACCACCAGGAAATCATGCACTGCACGGAGGTGTAGCAGAGGGAATGCATGCCTGGCTCAACATCCAATCCACACAGAATTCATGTTTTTACAATTTCAAGACAAAGCAGTTGTGTAAAAAATAAAAATGATAAAAAACAACAATGTAAAAAGAGGATGAATGACTCAGTTAAGCTCACCCTAATCTAACAAACAGCCAGAAAATGAAACTGGGACTATTCTTAATCACAGGATTTGCTGTTTTTCAGTGTTTGGTATCACTGCAGATTAAAGAAAAATGTGCATGCTTCAAAGTTGAGCTTTTTAAAAATGTGATAAGCATTTTCTTACACCTTCTTTAAAATGTTATTTTAGTTAGGACTATTATAGCCAAAAGAAAGTAATTATTTTTTTAAACTGCATTAACCAATACCTAGGACCTCCCCACTAGTTAATGAGGATACCTGGGAAATAATAGGGCAAGTCAGAGGCAACTGGTATAGAGGTGGTTGCAAAGCAGCTTGCAGATTCAATAGCAACTGTACTTTTTTGGAATTGATCTGTTTTAATATGAAGAATGACAGATCACTATGAGGGTCTTATTTTACATGCATATCTTATTTCTCAATTGATTCTCTATTTAAAAGATGAGTGAAAGTGATCTGTGGCATTTTTTTTATCAAAATGTAGTACTTTGTAGTTCTGGACTTGTTTACATTTTGATGCATTTTAAGTTACTATTGTACACACTGCACGTGAGGATTTGGGGTACAGAAAAGACTCCCATGTTTAAAGTAAAGAACTGCATCCATGACATTCAATTTCAGATCATTTCACTTCACTGAAGAATCTGTGAGAGCGATCTCATATCCATTTTTCTTCAGATTGCTTCTGGAATAATCTTCTCTGGTCTCATTACGGAGGAATCATTCAGAAAGATGGGTCACACATGTGCAAGAAAAAAATCTTCTCTTAGCTAACCCATCCATTTCTTCTTTTCACCCATGTCTTGAGAAAACAATCACGCTGCAGCAGCTAACCAAAGTGTTGCAATATGATTCTTTGGCCAGTATTACACGGCCCAGTTTGGCTCTCAGTTGGAGAACAGCATTTCAACTCCCTTCTGCTTTCAGCCAACTCATTCAGGGCATTGAAAACAAGAGGGCCAGCCCACACTGACAGCTTACACCTTCTGGAGTGAGACTGTAGCATTATCAACAAGGCCAGCGCACAATATAAACACAAAGCCTGCTTGTGCAAAAAAATCCTGACGCACACACATCATGATACATAAATGCATTTCCCATAGTCTATCAAAAACACTCATTAACATCTGACTGCTAATGACAGTCTGAGAGCACAATAGCTTCAAAGAAGTAGAAGTTTGAGCTTGTTTGATCTTTTTCACCATAAATACCTAGCCTAGTCTGGCTGTTGCTCCGAGGCTGCAACAACCAAGATACTGTTTCAGAGGTTGGCCTTGAGGTCTAAGCTGAGGGTAATAAATATTCAAAAACTGCCAAGCCCTTTTGTTTGGGTATGGAATTACACTAGCAATATAAGCAGTGGTTATTCCCCAGCATAATAACACAGTTTACAATCATATTGCTTTTCTTAAGAGGGTACACTAAGCAGATTTGGAAAAAATAAAATCAAATGTGTTGTTATCCTCCAAACAAATGAGCAGAACTTGGATGAAGATAGCTTTTGCAAAGAGAATTCTGCTTTTCTACATCAGGCCTCATCCCAGTTGAGTCACCGTTATGCCTTATTTAAAGAGGCAGCCACTTGTTTCTAGACAGTTCCTGAAGCACGTGGATTTCCATTTTGGAAACAAGTTGTTTTGGGGGGAAACTGATTTTACTCATATGGTGATAAAAATAACCTCTGCACAAACCACCAAATGTGCGCCAATCACGTTTCAAACAGATAACCACTCACTGACATGGCTTACCACTTGAATTCTTGCCACATATGAGGTGCTGGTAGGGCTGCAGCAGACCCCAGATCTCCGAGTCGTTGCAGATGGCTTGCTCCATTGACTCCAGCGTAAACTTGGGGATCCCGTTGTCCCTCTCCACGAGCGCGCTGCGCAGGACGCGGGTGAAAACCTCTCTGAACAGACTCTCCATGCAGGCGGTGAGGTATATGGCAGCGTGCTCGTGGATCCTGAGGGCCACCCGACTATCCACCATCCACCTGAAGAACTTCCCCACGGAGAAGACCAGCCCGCAGCGCGCGGACTTGCCTCGGCTGAACTTGTCCCCGGTGCTCATGTTGTAGAGGGACAAGGCGCTCAGAGCCGCCGTGATGCAGTTGACGGAGATGGTCCACGAGAGCACCACCTTGATGGCGCTTTGGATCTCGTGCTTGGTGCACTTGGCGTAGCGCAAGCTGAGTCGCTGCGCCTCCCGGGCTACCCTCACCAGCGCGCGGCTAATGAGAGTCGACAGTCGCGCCAGGACCTCCGGTGGCGGGTTGCCCACCATCAGCTCCTCGTCTTTCCTCAGCGCACCCTCCACCTCGCCCAGGGTCCATGGCACCTCCTCCAGCTCGGGCAGCTTGGCGCAGTGACCCGAGCACTCCAGTATCTCCGTGTCCTCCGCCAGGACGGTGTTGACTGTGTCCAAACTGTTGTGTCTGCTGTGCATGGATTCCGTCAGATGCCAGCAGTTTCCCCCATGCGAGATGGACTGATGCGTGTCGGAGCAGCACAGCGACACGCTGGACGACCTGACCGAGTCCGCGGCTCCACCATAACCAGAATCAAGCGTTAAATCCTCCAGCGTCCTCACGACTGTCTTACCCTTGCCTGCCATAACTGCACCGCATACTGTTGGGTATGCTTGGTTTCCCAGTTAAATGCCACAAACTCGTTTCAGCGCGTTTCTCCGCCGCAGTCTCCCAATTTAAGCGTATTCCCCAGAATGAAGAGTGGAACGACACCAACGAGCATCTACTTTTCTCCTCCTCTGCGCGTCTTGCTGTCTCCGATATCCTCTCCTCCTGTCCACAACTTCATAACCCGAGAGCGCACAAACCCTCCGCGCTTACTGCAACAAGCGCAGCGCAGGCAGGACTCCGATGGAGAGGAGGAGCATGAGAGCGGCGGGCTGGAACGAGCCAATCCGCGTATCCATCAGTTGTTACTGACAGAGAGGAGCTACCTGCTGCTTTTCAGCAGAATCTACCTGGAGCTGGTGAAACACAACAGTTCAGTGGAAAACACACTAATGCGGGCTGCTGTGCCAGCCAATCTGCTGTTTGTAGTGGCGTTGCTGCAGTGTCATGTCACGACAGTGCCAGGATGAGAGGAAGGTTCCCATTGAGAGAACACATGGCGCAAATGGTAAAATAGACAAATTCCGTGTTAAAATAACGCAGGGACACGAAAATAATTAAATTCTACCGCATAAAACTCAGACCCACCAATCAAATAAGATAAATGAGCAGTGAAAATGTGTGCATTCTTCTTGTAGATGTTAAATTAAGCATAAAGACGACGCTGGCTGCTACTTTGCCAGCATTGAGCTGTTATTTTAAAGTGTACATACTGTTATCTAAAATTGCAGTTTCTTTCTGTGGTCTATGAAAAAGAAGCTTTTCTGTGTAATACTTCTAACTGCTTCGTTGCAGTGATGCTATATTTTATTCTTCCTGCTGTCATCTGTAGATGAATTTTACAGCTTTAAAATGTATTAAAGTTTTGTACAGTAGATCTATAAACACACAATTCCTCATGTGAACAGGTCATCCATGTACCATGGATTCAGTTTCTTAAGTGTGTGTGTGTGTGTGTGTGTGTGTGTGTGTGTGTGTGTGCTTTAATGTATGCAAAGGTATCAGCTTTTCTGCATTTCCTTTAGTCTGTTCACTGACTGATGTATTTGACCTTTCTAAAGCTTCTCCGGACACAATTAATCACTACATGAGTTTACTTGCTAAATCTCACCATGAAAATCTATTCATCCATCATTCCGCCGGCCAAAGAAAAGGCAGGATGCAATTGTAAAATCATAGTAACACCTATAAATGAATTTATAGTTCATACATTGATTTGTTGTGCTTTCCAGACCCCCCCCAAAAAAAGACGGTATTGTGGTGTAAAACTATTCACTACCTTTCACTTGCTGTTGTTTTATTGAAAGGTATCAGTATTCACCTGTATTCACAAATAACAGTGCAATATTGTAAAAATTAAAACATCTTGTGCTTTTGCATCAATTTAGTGTTCTATTTTGTCTTCAGTTAAGTACAGGTCAGGCTAGTGTTCTTATTATGATTGCACATTTTTTGGTGTAACTGAATGGAGCATTTTAAAATAAGACTTTAAAAACGCTATTATTAGGTGTTTAATGAATTTTTTTCTCATTCTGTTCAGCTAATAAAAATAATATTAACCCACCTTCCTGAAATTTTATGAGAACCTGGATAAGATGTTACATTTCTAACATTAGACTTCTGCTGTGCTTGTTTTCCACCCCTAATGTTGATTTTTAAGTATGACGTGAAGCGTCTGCAGCAGAAGTAACTTTCTTAAGGTGCACCACAATCTTTAATGTCTGATCCTTATAAATATTTCACTCTCTGGAGAACATTGCTCTGAGCTTTTTCCAGATCAGAAGTCTCTCCGCGCCTCTGTGTCAAGGTTTAGCAGCACTTGGAAGATTTTGTTGTTGAATCGTTTATTCTCCATGATACAATATTTTTGTCCAGCCATGAAAACAAAGCGTGAGTGTGCTGAATTCTGATTACTTGCTGAGAGGAACAGTTGGTGGAATGATGATTCATCCATTCTGTTGGGGCTTCTCCTTGTACGTCTGAGCTGGACCAACCATCTGTCCACACTGCCTGCCACGCCAGAGGCCCTTTCAGATTTTCTTAGCATGACATTGCATTGCATGCCTGAACTGACAAACCTACTATACACTGGAATTTTTTAAGGGGGTATAAAGAGGATGTGACTCCCACTGCTGCAAAAGTGATTGACGTGGTAAAAGTGTAAAACAAAACATGCTTGTATCTTCCTCTCATTGTTTGGCTGACACACAATAAACAATAAGACTACCACACTGCATTATGTAGGTTTTATACCAAAGCAATGGAGTTTTTTTTATGTCCCGAGCCTCCACAGAGGCACGCTGGGCCCCCTAATAGTATTTATTACAGATAATTACCAATGTAGGAAGACTTTTATTGACTGAATATTGCGTTATCTAAGCAAAAAAGAAAAGTTTCTGATGCTAGTGATGAAACAGTACCCCAATAAAGAAAATGAAAAGGATGATAATGCATTTTGCATGGAGAACACTTCATACAGAGTTCCTCTGTAAGCAGATGCCACCATTAGCACACCTCATCCTCCAGCAGTCTGCCACGACCTCTTGATGCAATGCAGCATATCTTGCTGACTAACTCAGGTGAGAGTGGTGGAGGTGGGCAGCTGTCAGCTGCATCTCTTACATGCACCGTGGCGCTCCGAAGCTTGTCCTCACTTATTAAGCCTTGGTTGCCTGGTAACAGAAAAATTATCATGATTTTCCCGGCATGATGATAGATTGTTAGTATTTTTTGCCAGCTGAATGAGTGGATCATATAAACATGTTTCCTTAGTCATGAGGTCCAGTCACATTTAAATTTAAAAAAAAAAAGAAGGTAATTTATTTAGTGATGTGTTCTTAGATTTTCATTAGTTTGAAGTGATTTGTGTAATTATATTAAAATATATTGCTGTATACTGCGTTATGTCTCTATATAAGAAAACTATTAAAAACGCTATGTCTGAGACCAGGTTTAAAAAGGGGGACTAAAGTGCTCCTCGCATTTCAAAAATGAGCTACATCTGTATATGGGTTTATGATAAATATATATAGTTAAACACTTTTTTAGGCTTATGAAAATATAAATCTTTGTATAATTTTGTGTTTTTAACATTCCTAGCTAAACTCCATCTTATTCTGTTAACAATTATATTTTTAAATGTTAATTTTAGGTTATTTATTACAACTGAGTTGCAAATTTGATTGGGAATGGCTGTCTGTCTCTATGTTAGCCCTGCGACAGACTGGTGACCTATCCAGGGTGAACCCCACCTCTTGCCCTATTGGCAAGAGGTGGCATTACAACTGAAATCACATTGTACCTAATTCTACTACACACACACACACACACACACACACACACACATATATAGATATATATATACATAGGGAGAGAGATATAGATAGATTGTGTGTGTGTGTGTGTGTGTGTCTGTTCCTTTCATTTTCCCCTCCTTCCTTGCTTCTTTTATGTTGTAATAATTATTATATTGATGGTAAGATAATTTCTGGATTCTGATCATAAGTATCATATAAATTTTGTATTTCCAAGTTCTAACTGCACTTCTTCTTCTTATTCATAGTATTATGATGAATAATGATAATACATGACATCACATTTGCATAGGCCTTGTCATTATCTTGTGTTTATACAATTGATAATCATGAGCAAAGTAAGGGGACCTTACTGACATGATACTATACTGCCCCTCAGTGGCCAAAAGATGACACTACTTCACAGGCGAAGGCAGCATTTTGCATCTTGCATAATTACAAGCCGTTTTATGTAAGAGTGTTGTGACGCATTTCTTATTTGGGATAATAAAGAGTCTAAAATGTCCTATTCCACTACGACAACTGCTAATTATTACTACCACTAATATTATTATGAACAATATTCAGATGTACACGTTTACTTTCTGAAACCTTTCAGGAAACAAGGCAATTGGAACAGCTTTCTGAAATATAGGGAGTTAAGTAGGTAAAATGAAAATGTAGTGTAATGAATATAAAGTGACAAATAAACACTAGTTTTCACAAATGCACTGTCTTTTGTTTGTAGGTTAGGCAAATATAAGAGTAAATTCAGAAAATGAGAATTCATATCATATTACCCACACGCTACACTTCATATTGCACTAGACCACATGCGCGCACACTGGCGATGAAGCGAGTGCCACTCGATCATGCCGGACTTCATGTGCACATCCGGGTTCTTTTAGTATAAACAAGCCAGTGCACTCTTGCAGCTAATGAGGACTTTTTTTTTTTTATTGTTAAAGCTCCTTATTTTTACCCCAATAAGTCTTTAAAGTCTGTGCCTGTAACTCATATTTGTATTTATTTTATTTTTTCATTAACCTGTTATGAAACATGACGTAAACAAATAGAAACACTTGAGTATGGTTAACATTTCTGAGTCTGCTTCACTCTTAGCTAAACTTGGTTAATTAACCAGCTGACGTGCTATGTCCCTTCAGTCCGCCATAAGAGGTCATAATACACCAGTAACATCAAGCGGGTAACTTGACTGTGCATGCTGGCATGCAGAAAGCACGCTGGAAAAACGTGACCACGCCGTGAAACGCACAAAGCGATTCGGGCCTATCAGACGGCTCGGAACTGCGCACGTTGGCAGTGGGCGGAGTCTCGGCTGTAGGTGCGGTGAGGAGGTTGAGCAGCTATTCGTGGACGTTGTAAAGGAAAATCTTTTGAGGTCGCGGCTCAAAATATCAGCTCAACAGTAAGGCAGACGGGTTATACAGAATCGAGAAGCGGTTATAACAGCTAAGTATTGCTCTAACTAACCTTAGGACGACGAATTTTGCAATATTTGTGTCAGAAATTTTATTTTACATAACCAGCTTCCCTGGTATTCGCGGCACGGAACAGCCGGTCTTGCCACGGTGTCTTGTGGACTTAGATTACAGGCCAGTTAAGTACTCTGTTATTTCATTTGACTTAATTAATGTCTGTAGAAAGCAGGCCCGCCCAGGAGTGTTAGCATATATTTATACGTTAATTTTTTCATCATTCAGAAAAACAAGTTATACAACGAGCCGGGCTACTGCTCCGCAGCACACCGGGTCCTAAAGCCCGCCGAGTTAGTTGTCACATTGCCGGAGCGCGCGCGTTGCCTCGAGCCCAAATGGTTCAGCAGCCAGCGGTTTCTACATTTTTCGACACTATGGAAAAAGCTCTGTTAGAGCAAGGATAATTATAAAAGTTGGACTGCGTTATTGAACCCCAAAAGGATTTTTTTTTTCAAACACATTTTTATTCAAGGTGGTATTTTTTTCTCCTTAAAAGAAACTGTGAGTGAGTAGTTGGGATAAAAGTCGAGTGAGCACCAAAAGACTGTTGACCTCTTTCAAAAAGGAAGAAAAGGACTCGTCCAGTTGAGTAATGGTCATTAATACGATCCACTGGTTCAGGAAGGGCTTGCGGCTCCACGACAACCCGTCGCTCAAGGAATCTCTGCTGGGAGCGGATACGGTCCGCTGCGTCTACATCCTCGACCCCTGGTTTGCGGGCTCTTCCAACGTTGGCATCAACAGGTGGAGGTGAGGGAAGCGTGCATTTAACCACGTGCTAACACACATGTAGCACGACAGGATGCATTAACAACAGCACAAGATAAAAACGGTAGCAAACGGCACATTTGTATCCATTTACATAACATATAGCATATATTGTTGTTTTGTGTGATCTTTGTGACGGTTTCACGTCTCTTTCTGGCTGTTGTGTTTCCTAATGGCTGTAATAACATAGCAACAGCATATGCAGTACTTTGCAAAAGTCTTATATTTAGCTTCCAAGGAGCTAGATTATTTGTAATTTTTTTAAAGTGGTCTTGTGAAATGTTCTCCATGCTTGCTGAAGATCTTTCAAAGTTTTTCTTTAGACATTGGCTGCTTTTTCACCCATATTGAGTCCAGTTTTTGTACCTGACCAGGTCCCTAACTAAAGGGATGAACAAATGTTGTGTCTACAAATCACATACAACATGGCAACAAACCAGTTTTAAATTGTATTGGTTGTCATTTTTTTACTAGCACCCTGTCACAAAAACACATAATTTGCTCTCATTTCTTTATTTGAATATTTAACAAATGCCTAAAATATAGTAAGATAACAGTTTGACAGGCATAAAACACTATTCTTGCGCCAACAAGGTGATTCCCAAAGAGGTATTAACTGAAAATGTGGGGTATCTCAACACGGTGTGCATTGTGTCCTTGAAAAATTTGAGGAAATAGAACAAGCTCAGGACAAAAGAAGTTGTTTCAGGCCTAAAAAAACCAAACAAAAAACAGTAGATAAACAGTATCTGAAAGTCATATTCTTAAGGAACATGAAAACATCCAGCAAAGACATGACACATTTGATCCATCTACGGTACTGTTAACTGATGTCTTATCAGAACATGACCTCAGTCATTTGGCTGTCAAAAAGCCACTCTTAATAAGGAAAAGAAACAGGGAAAAAAGGCTGATGTTTACCAAATTACACAAGAATTGAATTAAAAAGTAGTGGCAACAGGTCTGATGGAGTGATAAATCCAAATTTGAAATTTTTTCACACCATCATCGAAATGTACAGAGGTCAGGAGAGAGGTACAACAGTGAGTGTATACATCCATATGTTAAACATGTTTGAGATTCTCATGTGAGCTACGCTGTGTTTCAGACAGTGGTCTTGGAGATCTTGTCAAAATTGATGGAATTATGAACCCAGAAAATAACCATCAAAATCATTTTGGGAGAACTGTTAAACCCCAGTTTCTTAAAGTAACAGGAACGAGATTTTCTGCCAAAATTACAAAGTATGTAAGTAATAGCATGGCAAAGCATTGCCCAACTGGTTTTATCTTGCATTTGAGGTCAAAGCAGTTACATTGTTTGAGATGTTGATTGCCAAGTTTTGTTTGTTTTTGCAAACAAAGAAAGCCTGGGTGTTTTCTAAATGAACCAAACAAAAAGAGGCCATGGAGCTGCTGCACTGTCACCTGAATTTTGACCTACATATACGAGGTATAGCAAAGTACAGCAAATTATGACATAAACTGTATATAAGGTCACTAACATATATTTGCACTCAATTACTTCCTCAGATGTATTGTTCACTAAACTGTAATCTTCACTAAGTAATCACTGTGAAACAAAACATCAAAACCAGGGGAAACATCAATTATATCAGTTAGATCAGGCATAATGAATACTGACTACACACATAAATTATAACATTACGTTGTTCTTCAAAAGGTGACTAAGATCTCAGATGGGTAAACAGTATTTTCACCTCCCTGCTAAACTCTAATTATTCTTAAATGACTTTCAGCTGATGATATAATGTTAAACTGTTGTTTATAAAGTGGTTTATTGGACATCAGCAGATCTCAAACACTTTCATATTGAGTTTCTTTGACTCATTACAGCACAAACTACATATACTAACTGTGGTTTGTGTTACATGGTTGTATCATTGTAAATTACATTCAGATCAGTAAATATTTCCTCTGTAAAGATTAGACACATGAATGTATGGATCTCAGAGCTGTAAATGCTGAATTGCTTTGAGCCGTTTCCACACGTGCACTGCATCTATGAACTTTGGTAGGACGCAAGTATATGACCTAGTTGGTTTATTTGATATTTACCCAACCAGCTTCCTAATAAAGGGTCAGTGTGATGCCAGATTATGATGGTGTGAGAATTAAGCATTGGGTGTGAAGAGAGAGGGAATTGAGCCTATGCAAAGACTCTGGAGATGCGTTTGTGTGTATACCTCCTATGTGATGAAGTTGTTTGTAGGTTAAATGTCTGCTGGTTGAGAAGTTGTCTTGAACAGGAAGGCAGTGACAGCAGAGTTCACCACAAAGAGGAAGAAGTGAGAAAATAAAAAAACATCAAAGTTTAAAACATTGTTTGTGCTTCACAAATGTGAAACACAAAAAATGGCTGCCTCACCGAGTTTTCACTGTTTTTAACATTTCACTACAGTGAAGTTCTTTGTATATTATAGCTTCTGTTCTCTCACATTACTGCCTGTTTCACATCTTGACACTCAGCTCCCAAATCATAGACGTGGATCTGCAAGCTACCAAAATACTCTGAATAATCTGGCACATTTACTTCTAGCAAGTGAGGGGCATGTATCCTCCCTTCTGTATCTTCTGTCCAGGCAGCTCTATTGCCTAAACCAAACTGAATATTATCAGTCGTGTGAATGCATCTTAGCACACTATTTCCTGCTGTTCCACATGTGGGAAAGGATCTTAAGCGTCTTCATATTCTCTTGAGGTTTGCCGTTTTTAGTCTGAACTGTTCAGATTAAACTTTAGATGCTAAAAATGCACTTTAGATGCCTGTATTATTTTTTTTATGTTTCTCGGCTTTTCTTAAAATGACATAAGACTATATGGTGTCTAAATTTTGACCCTATAGTCCCACATTTCTAAAGATTTTATGATAAAGAATTTTATGTAACTGACATTTCCTGACCTCCAGACTGTCAGCATGTGTCTCTGATTGTTTGACAACCAAGATAGCAGCAGGCTGCTTGTGTCTAGTGACACAAAGAAGTATATAAAGCTTTACAGGGTCATGTGTTGGAGATAAGTGCATGGACCGTTGACTTTAAAAGTCTGATACCCATTGGCTGACAGTTTTGTGGAAAACTCCCCAGTAAAAACAAACAGTTGGCACCCTTTTTACTTATTTGTTCAGTAGAACTCAGCTTCCTGCTTCTGTATAGAAACTGCAGCATCTCACTTGGCAGTTTTAATGGTCTACAGGCAGGTGCTGGATGAATGAAAGTACCCCTGAGGTTTAAAGTACAGTAGGGGTCTCCCTTTGTGTTTTATGTTCCTACTCCCGTCGTGAGCTTTGGTTTGCATTGCAGTCCCATGCCGTCTCTTGAAGAGAAGGGGAGCATAAAAGTCGGGCCAGTTATGAGCATCCATGTTGTTATGTTTTCACAGTTATGTAAGAGCAGCCTGGGCTGACGCAGAGCCCACGCAGATCACTCAGCATGCCCTGATTCATTCCTTTTATTTAATTTTTTATGCACAAATCAGACATGTAACATGGTGTAAGACCCTTAAAAAGAGGGGGGAAAAAATGAGAGATGACCAAAATCTCTTATTTGTAGTCCAAAAACTCACCTGGGGAAATAGAGCTTGGGTGAAATATATTAATTATTCTCCCAGTACAAATAAAGCATAAAGGAAAGGCCTAGTTCAGATTTGTTGACCCATATTTCCAAAAAGCTAATGACTTATTTGATTGAATTTGCTGAATTCAAAGATGTCATATGCTGCTGTTTGAATCGTGTCATCGTACTGCTGTGCCTCTGGTTTTTATATCTCAGTGAACTTTACTCAAAGTTAAACTAAGCAAAGGTTCAAAATATGAGGACGCTGTAAAAATCTCACTGTAGCCTGCAGCTGCTGTAACTGGCACCTGTTTCTGCACATTTTTTTTATCATCTGAATTGCCTGCTAAAGAGCAAGCACTCCCTTTTCTTGAGATGTAGGCGGTGATCCTCAGTGATTAAGGTAGGCCAATGCCAGATGACATAATCATTATAACTTTCCCTCCTTCCCGCCAGCGACAGGCATGGCATAAGTAGGTCAGTGTGTTAGGAAAAAAAAGCCCTTCCATTTCTCTCTTCCTTTTGACCTACTTCTGCACGCCTGCTTCTGCAAAAGACCCAACTGTCTCTGGTGTGGCGCACTGCTTTGAACACTAATCCCAACAAAGCTGCATCCATCTGATATCCATTTTCAGATCGGTTTAAACTAGCTGAAATTCTCATGCTGGGTGGCCCATGATTATGAACGTTCATTTGGTTGAAATTATTGTGGAGTTGTTTGAAAAAATAGGACAGATGTAGGAGTGAAAATAATGAAAATGAATGGATTTATTTTAACACCGAATCCAGCACAGCTCTGTCTCTGTTTGAATACCGTAGATGAACATAGCTTAAGGACTCTGAGTAGTCTGAGTCTAGCTTTGCAGAATCAAACTGTCTCCACAGGTCAGGAGAGCAAAGCAGCCGGCATAGCAAATGACCTTGGACTGGCAGGAATAATCCGGGTCAAGATGTAGGAAGTCTGTTAGCTGTACTGCAGCTCACACTCAACAAAGACCACCACTGTTGTAGCTAGTCTTAAGCAACAATTCACTCTTATCATTAATGAATTTTCAGTTGGTTTGTGTCACACTGATATGATATTATCATTTCTAGAAGCACTGTTAACCGGCTTGAATAAAAAGATTTGTCTCGGCAAAGTTTCTGACCTTGCCAGACAGAATCAGTTGCTGGGTGCTACGAGGAGTGCGGTGTACAAAGGCCTTAATCTAAAAAAAAAAGTAAATGTTGCCATGAATACATGAAATTTCCGATCTCCTGGCTCTAGGCTTACTTTTCTTTTTCAGCCAGTACCAACAAAGTTGACCTCTCATGTCATATATAATACATAAAGAATAATAAATAAAAAAAACTTTTGGGAAAACAAATTTTCGAGGTTCAGAAGAACCGTAATACACAGATAAATAAATAGATTTAACAATTAATAAATTCCATCCATCCATCCATTTATTTCTGGCCACCTATCCAGATCTTGCTCTTCCAGTAGTCTTAGCAGAGATACCCAGAGCTCCCAGTAAGTTAATGCCTGCATTTGTTTACATATTTTGCAGGTTTGATCCTATGTAGAGGTTATGCAGTTAAAAGTTCTTCCTTATTTACCTTAAAACCAACACCCCTTGTGTTCTTTATATGGCAATAGATTAGGTCAGATAAGATAAGATAAGATAACCTTTATTAGTCCCACACGTGGGAAATTTGTTCCAGCCAGATGCCTGGCTGAATAATAGTTGCAAAGTATTTAAGCTTTATTAGCAATGAAAACTACATAAAATTCACTCAAAGCCCCTACCTGTCTGTCTTATCAGTAAAAGACATGATTAGACCGGAATGATACAGGAAGCTTCCACCTACAAATTTTGTTACCTATAGCAACAGAACGGGAAGCACCACATTACTGCTGCTTTGTGTTTACATGTGTGTGTAGCTGTGGGTGTGTGTTCTGATGCTTACAGTTGGTATTTTTTATTTTGGAGAACATATAAAAACAGAAGAAAATTATATTATAGTTCAGTTATTGCACTGTTGTTAAACCAATAAAATGCTGGTTCATACTTCCACCAGTTAGGTCAGCACATTGTATTTAAATGATGGCTGACGTCACATACAGAGATGATTAAACTCATGGATGAGGGTTGGTCGACTCATGCATGGTCTGCATGATTCAGCCTTGAGTGTGTGTTCAGGCTTGGCTTTTTTTAAATTAAGGAGGTGAAGGGACACTTGATATGAAGAGACATTGTGCTTTAGCTAAACAGTCCTGTTTTACCCCCCAGTTTGTCCTACACTGGTGTACATTTGATAATCTTACATGTCTTGTTTTTGTTACTTAAAGAAATAACATTTTTACATTTTATCAATGTGGGCTATGTAGAAGGGCTATGCAAGGACAGTAAATTTGAACTTGGAAAAACAAGAACGTAATAATAATCTGCTATGACAATAGTGGGATAAGTCTTGTCAAACTTTGTTCATGCAAAGTGGAGCTGAAATTATGTGGGGGACCAAAAACTGCCAAAATAAAAAATTAGTAAAGAAATGCCTTACTAAAAAAAAACCTGATATGCCATTAAATTGATATAAATAATATTTTGAAATAATAGGATTCTAGATATATATATTGGCATTTATGTATTTGTACAAATATGTAATTTCCCCATTATAACCATTTATTAGTTTGTTTATTCTTTCTGAGAGACAAAGTTCCAAACATAATTTAATAAAGGAATAGCTCGATAAATGATTGAATAAACACATTTAAAACTGAATAACTAATGATTAAAAAAAAATCTAGTTTAAACGTCAGACGAAAAATGCCAGTTATAGCATATATTTATGTATTTTTGGTGTTTTGGTGCATAACAGGATATGTACATGCAACAAGCAAATACATCATACATCAACTTCAGTTGATTTACACTTTTTTTTTTATATGTAGGCAGATAAGAAAAGATAAGTATTTTCCTTAGTGTGCAAATCAGATTAAAGTTGAGTAGAGCTTAAAGGTCTTTTATTACATAGCAGATATCTTCAATAAAGTGCAATAAAAATAGATAATTTCATGTAATTTGGTCATTGACTTCAAATCTTCAGTGTATAAGATGTTTGGTATGTCTTAGTCAAAAAAAAAGATTCTTGAAGGAGTGGTCTCATTTAATTCAGCTGTATAAAAATGTGAAAGAGCAAAGTGAACGGAAATTTCCACTCTTTTAAGGGCATTTTACCTTTTGCTCGTATAAGCTAAAATCAGTAGTTGTAATTCCTAATTAAACTCCTTCATCATGCAGTGACTGATATTGTAGCATCTTTATGAACATTGACACAGATTTCTTTGTCATCTGCAGGTTCTTATTGCAGAGTCTTGAGGACTTGGACTCCAGCCTCCGTAAGCTCAACTCTCGTCTGTTTGTGATCCGAGGCCAACCCACTGATGTCTTTCCCAGACTTTTCAAGGTGACACTTGAATCTGATTTAAGCTGGACAACCGACAGTGCTTCAAACATATTGTGTGAATCCTAAATATTCTACAAATTACTCCTTTTTTCCAGGAGTGGAAAATTACTCGTCTGTCATATGAGTACGACTCTGAGCCCTTTGGGAAAGAGCGAGATGCAGCTATTAAGAAGCTGGCCTCTGAGGCTGGAGTTGAGGTGACAGTTCGCACCTCCCACACACTCTATGAACTGGACAAGTAAGTTATTATCATTCCTTACCACAACAGACAGTGCTGTCATATTGTTCTTTGTTCTGAGCAAGTTTTTTTTAATGAATTTGTTTCTGGTCTTTGCACTCTGCAGGATCATAGAGTTAAATGGGGGTCAGTCTCCCCTCACCTACAAGCGGTTCCAGACTCTCATCAGTCGTATGGACCCTGTGGAGGTGCCTGCGGAGTCCATCACAGCTGAGATAATGGGGAAATGCACTACCCCACTGTCTGAAGACCATGATGAGAAGTTTGGGGTCCCCTCCCTGGAGGAACTCGGTAAGGTCTAAATTATGTAGTGAAATGTAATTGTAACAAGTAGTTTTCATTTGTGGAAAAAAGCAGCCCTACTAGTAGCTGTCTAAAGCTGAGTTTCCACCAGAGATGTTGTTAGACCCAGCAGCTGTTACTGTATTTACATACAGTCTGTGCAGCAAACATAGACTGTATGTAAATGATGGACATTTAAGTAATTGCAGGTGTGTCTTAAATTGGATCAGATTCACTCTTACTCACCACCAAGATGGCAATAGGGACAATTCCAAGTTGGAGGCTTTACACCAGACCTCACTAACAATAAGTCATATAGTAACTTTGTCCATCTTTTATATACAGATTATGATGCCAAGGGTAGAATAGGAGTCCTGTGTCAGACTTCACACATAGCTGCTGATTTGAGGAAAGAGTTGTCAGATATTAATCTAACTGTAGTAAGAAAATATGACTGAGCAGATATCATCTGCTCAAATCAACATTAGCAGCGAGTTATTAGATTTCCCTGGGTTTTCTGTAGCTTTTTAAACTTCTTTCTAGTAGTAGTGAATAACTTTTTCATTTTGTTTTTATATGTCTAAAATTAGTTAGGGGTAATATCTTCCTTAGCAGTTCATGTTTAAAAATGTCTTAAAAACACAAAAATGTATTTTCTCAGCAGTTATAAGGGAAACTAGTGAAACTTCTGGGGCTTGAGGTATAATCTGCATTTAAACACATGACATGGACATGGACTTGCCATATTTTTGGCCTTCATATATGGATTCATATATTACTTGTATTACTTGTTGTATTTTTTCATAAAAAACCACAGGACACTGTCCTATTGCATTACTGATTGTTCTTGCCTTTTTTGTTGTTTTTGTATTTTGTTGTTCATTTATCTATAAAAATTTAATAAACAGAATTATGGAAAAAAAGAAAACAAAAAATGATCATGGACAGGAATAAAAAGCCCTCTTTAAATAAATCTACCTATACATGTAGTTATCCCACTTGTTGTGTTGGTTTGCCCTCTTGTGGTCATAATGACGATTACTAAAATGGTATAAACTGCACATATTTTTTTTCAGGGAATTAAAAATATATGAAAAATGATAATATGTGAGTTTTAATTTGACCCCTGCAGGTTTTGATACTGAAGGCCTGTCCTCAGCTGTGTGGCCAGGAGGAGAGACTGAAGCTCTCACACGACTTGAGAGGCACTTGGAGAGGAAGGTCAGGCAAATCCAGCAGAGAATTTTTGTTAAATCATTTTTTATTTCAGTAAAATTCCACTGCTCTGTCATTTAAAATGAGTTTCACTGTGATACAAGTCTCAGGTTTTCATGTGATTGTTGCTATCAGGCATGGGTGGCAAACTTTGAACGTCCCAGAATGAACGCCAACTCGCTGCTTGCCAGCCCCACAGGCCTCAGCCCCTACCTGCGCTTCGGCTGCCTCTCCTGCCGCCTCTTCTACTTTAAACTCACTGACCTCTACAGGAAGGTAAGTGTGTCGGAATATACTTAATTAATTACAGTTGAAAAATTGGGTTTCTAATTATCTTTGAAGTCTTTAAATAAGGATATGTCCACAAGAACCCAACCTTGATGTGTAAATCAGATTCAAAAGTGTGAACAAAGTCATCCTCTTGACAACCAGAATTACAGTTGTCACATGACAATAGTCGTCCTGGTCAGAATTTACATCATGTTGCAGCTGGAAGAGGATTAAAAGCAGACTGGGTGAGAAACCTTCAGATAGAGCAGATGTCTTTTATTTCCTCTAGATCAGGGGTCGCCAATTCATTTTCCCAACGGGCCACATGAGAAACTGGGATTGTAGTGGAAGGTTACCCCAACAAACTGCACTTGGTTCTGCTCAATATTAATTTGATCTCTTTTTAAGCTTATTAGTGCAGCCCCTCCCACAAAAGTCCCATTTTCTCATGTGTCCCATTGTGAAAATTATTTGGCATCAATCCTGTTGACAAAGTGCTCTATTTCCATATTCTTGGCCCAGCTCAGCTAAACTGTTAGCGACTTTTGGCTTTTATGGCGGATTAAAGCACACCCCGCTGTGCTTTATGGAAAAGGTGAGAAGGATTTGTAACACAAGAAAAACAATCGATAGCCATAATATCTTAACCATCTTGTTTGATCTTTCTGATAATGGATGGAAGCCTGAATTAAAATGAAAATGAAAATGTGATTAATCTCCCAGCCTTGTTAGGAGAGTAAAACATGGTTTGAATTGAAGTGTGAACAGAAGACGCTGTAATTAAGGTAATTTATCTTTCACGCCCAGGGGGAGAAGGTTTCCAGGATATCTTCTCCTTGTATTAATAGAACCTTTTTTCACTGACAAAATGATTAATATGATAATTTTCTCATAAAACAGCTGTTGAAAAAGAAAATCAATCAGGTCATCATACATCCTGGTGAATGTAGTAATTAAAACCAGTATGCATATCAGAGTCAAGCGCAGATTTTTGATACTGTGGTGTATTATCCATCTGTCAATCAATCCATTGTCTGCAGCTTATCAGGGTTTGGGTCAGAGGGACAGCAGTCTTAAGCAGAGAAATATAATATAATCTTTCCAGTGAGTCCTGGGACTGCCCTGGAAACAATAGCTCGACCCAAAGTCCCTCTTTTTGGTGTAATATTTAAGTGTAAATTATTACTGTATTTATTTATTTATTTTTGATTAAATATAAAAAAAAGATGAAGGATTTTTGTCCCTTTTTCCATCTTTCAGTTTTAGACACTTTACCTCACAGGGAGGAATCGAAAGCACTGACTCAGATCTGAGTGCAAGAGACAGGGATTTACTATATTGTTGCAACGGGGCTGACTGAAGGCCGTGACTGGTAGTAGCAGGCTGCGATTTGGCTGAATGTTGAGTAAGTTAAGTGGTGCTGCACCGAGCTGGAATCTTTTTAGGCATGCTGGTGAGATTGGTATGCGTATCACCAGGCTGAGAGCGTCACTGGTGGAAAACTGTAGGGGGTACAGTCTGATGGCAGTACAGGAGATGACCGAGTGGCAAGGCCAGACACCCACACACACCAATTGTCTACAAAATGGGGCCCATAACAGATATGAGTAATGGAAAAAACCCAACACAAGGAGTGAGTCATGGAAGGTACACCCAGTACTGTGACATCAGATATATTTGCAGGGGTGATTTATTGCTCTGGCTGTTTATTTTGCCATGTAATGATTCACAATTTATTCTGTAATGAGGTGAATTAACCAGTACTGCCTCCCTCTTGAATTTTTTTGTTGTATGTTTGGACTCAAGTGCTTACATGTAAATGAGCTAAGGTAATATAGTGGTTCAGTCTTTATCTTTTATCACATTACCTACTACTACTACTACTACTACTACTACTGATGATGATGATGATGATGATGATGATAATAATAATAATAATAATAATAATAATAATAATAATAATAATAATAATTCTCCTTAAAAAAACAAAACAAAAAAAAACAACCCTCCTGCGTAATATACAGCTGGTGTAGTCAAATCTCTGACTGCCTCACACAGTAACATGTGTCTTTCTCCTACTTGACAAGGTGAAGAAGAACAGCTCCCCTCCTCTCTCGCTCTACGGTCAGCTGCTTTGGCGTGAGTTCTTTTACACGGCGGCCACCAACAACCCCTGCTTCGACAAGATGGAGAGTAACCCCATCTGCGTTCAGATACCCTGGGACCGCAACCCCGAAGCGCTGGCCAAGTGGGCAGAGGGCCGCACCGGCTTCCCCTGGATTGATGCCATCATGACCCAGCTGAGGCAGGAAGGATGGATCCACCACCTAGCTAGGCATGCTGTGGCCTGTTTCCTGACAAGAGGAGACCTGTGGATTAGCTGGGAGGAGGGCATGAAGGTAGACAGTGTCCTACTATTGTTCTGATGGCAATAATACTAGTATCTGGTTTCTATTTAATTCATACCAAACACCACTTGGGGAGTTTAAAAATAGAATATAAGTTCACTTGCTTGCATCCAAAATTAGTTTTTTGCTTTCAGAAGCTACTGTTCATAGTGAGTAATGGACTTCTTAATAGATTTATACGTTTTATTTTTCGTCATGAAAAGTTAACAAACGAAAGCCCTGAAAACCCCAAATGGTTCTTCACCGAGGAGCTAAAAACAGACTGTATGTACAAGGAGGCTATAGCTTCCTTGTTTAATAATCTAAAATTATGTACAAACATCTGAGACTTATATTCTTCTTCTGGTTGCAAATACAAGACTGAAAATTTGTATCTTATATCTGTATTTCTGGGTATTTTTACCCTATGGGGGTATTTTTGAAAGTGATACCATCTACTGAATATCTCAGATGAGTTTGAATATCGGTGCCCTAGACCTGAAGGTCAAGGTCAGAGGTCAAGTTTTCTAAAAATCTTGTGTACACAATAACTCAAGGAAGATATCAACTAGGAATTTATACCATAAGTGCCAATATTGTTATTACAGTAAGAATACCGGCACCTATTTAATAGTATTTTATTTTATTTACATAATGAGGGCAGAGGTGTAGATCAGTGTTTTCCTTGGATTTATATTCTGTGTGTGTGTGGTGGGGGAGGGGTATGTGTGTGCGCCCGATTATTCACATGTGGGTGTGCCGCTCCTTTCAAGACACAGTGGCATTTTAAAATTGATTGCCTTTATTATTATTATTATTATCATTATTATTATTATTATTATTATTATTATTCCCAGTAAATATTAAATTTTCTAAGCACGTTGTGACAATAAATAGATGATCAGCATAATCAGCTGCTTCTTTAGTAAGTCACTAATCCTCAGCATTAACTGTAATGGAACTGTAATGAACTGCAGCCTGTTAGTCTCTGCTCTGCTCCAGCAGCACAGCAACCAGAAAACAGAGCAGGAGACAGATTATCGTCTCCAGCTGCAGTCCAAATACGGCATGAAATCCTCTCTGTCGGAGCAGCTAATTGACATCAGGGAATTGTATATATTTAATCAGAAATTTACCCACAGTCATCTTTTTTTTTGTCATACTCAAACATTCCATTTGTTGTTAACCATCTCAGCAGGACCAAATATTGCTTCCCAGTCGATCTGAGATGTTTTTGATTGTGTGTTCAGGTGTTTGAGGAGCTGCTGCTGGATGCAGACTGGAGTGTGAATGCAGGCAGCTGGATGTGGCTCTCCTGCAGCTCTTTCTTCCAGCAGTTCTTCCACTGCTACTGCCCCGTGGGTTTCGGCCGCCGCACAGACCCCAACGGAGATTACATACGGTAGGGTTGCATCTGTCAAAACATCTGTATTTGAAAGTTTTTGCAAGAGCAGTAAGAATTTACAATGCAGCAATAAATCTAAGACTTTGATCATTTAAAATTAAATCCATAAAAAAACATTTTAGTGAAAATTCTTGTGACACACATTATCTCACTTAGTAAATAGACACAACCAAGCAATAAAATTTGTGCCTACTCAGAAATAAGGTATCAGAGGAGTCTGTGTTTGAGAGATTTCCATCTAACATTTGGGTGGTTGGCGCTGGTCCACTGATAAATTATTTTTGGTTAATTCCACCATACCATTTGACGCTTTTCCTGGAAATTAATTATCCCACCCACATGCCCACTAAACCTCTTCATCTCTCCGCTCAGCCGCTACCTGCCTGTTCTGAGAGGATTTCCAGCCAAGTATATTTATGATCCCTGGAACGCTCCAGAGGTTGTGCAGAAGGCAGCCAAATGTATTATTGGAGTGCATTATCCAAAGCCTATGGTGCACCACGCAGAGGCCAGCCGTCTCAACATCGAGCGAATGAAACAGATCTACCAGCAACTCTCCTGTTACAGAGGCCTCGGTAAGGATGCAGATACAGCATTTTTAAAATTAAATTGAAGAAAGATCAGTTGATGGATCACAAGCAGTGATTTACAGCTAGATTTTTTTCAGAACAAGTCTTCCCTTGTTTTTAATATTTTTCAACACAACTGAAACTGCTACTTTGATGTCATTTGCAATCCTTTGGTCCATGTCACACACTCTGCTCCATCAGCTTTCCAATAACAGACTGAGCCCCACAAATATCTCTGAAGTGGAAGTATTGGGCTTTTTCCTTGCTTTCTGTCATGTATACACTGCTGCAGTGATGGATGCTCATGTTAAAAGCTCAGATAACGAGGCTGGGCTGTGCAAATAATCCCAATAATGCCACATATTGACATCTCTATGATGCCACAGAGAGTGGATATCTTTCATAAGTCCCACACACTTTTGTTCAAAGCTTTTAATTTGGATGGGCAGCACCAAAGCTCAATAAGAACTATTAGACATTGTTAATCATACAAAGCTACTCTCCTAGACCTAAGATTAAAATTATAGAGCTGGAAATGAAAATACCTGATTCACTTAAAAATAAATAAATGCCTTATTTTGGACTGTAGTCAGTGATTTTAAAATGTCTCAAAAGTAGTAATGAAACAGACTCAAAGTCAGCATAAATATCTACAAATGAGGTATTTAAACCATATAAATTTTCAGTGTTTTAATTTGGTGTTTTTAATATTATTGTTTGTGTATGTTGTGGACTAACTCTGTAACTCTCTGTGTCTTCAGGTCTTTTGGCTACAGTTCCATCCGGCTCTAATGGCAACGGAAATGGTAACGGAAACGCTGAGACATCCTCAGATTCGATGCGATTCTCTGAGACTTCACGTGATGCTGCAGCTCCATCTAGTAAGTGGCACAGAGACCCACTCCTCCTCCTCTGACACTTCAAACTTGCGGATGTTTCATGTCTTCCTGTGTATCCTCTGGCAGTGAACTCTTTGAAGAAGACCTGTTTGTTCTTTTATTTATTTCTCAGCCTATCAGATGCCAGTTCACTCCCAGGGAGACTGGCAAAGTGGTGTCATGATGTACCTGCAGGGGGATTCGCAAACCAGCGTCGGCATGCACCAACAGGGTGGGGACAAACTACCAGTGCACCTTCACTCGATTATCCACTTGATGCTTATCGTTTTCCTGTGTGTGCCGTTTTTACTGGTGCTATAACTGGACTATATCACTGATTATCTCAGTTTCCAGTCTTTTTTTTATTTTTTTATTGTAGACTCAACATTTGCAGCTGACCATCATCCATCTGTCATTCTAAGAAAAATAATCTGCTCACCCTGCAGGATATTTTCCTTCAATAACAGTGCTGATTAGCTGGGAAGCTTTGGCTCTTCCCTACCCAGAGAAACCTTGCTGAAAAGCCATTAAACACGACTTTGCTAAATTTCACACACCATTAAGAAGAGAGCAGTGGTCCCTTTAAGTCTAAATTTAGTAGAAAAGTAAAAGGACTTTTTTTTCCTCCTGACACAACCAGCTGATTTAAACTCCAAACTTTGTTGTTATGAGGTGGCGATGCTTATCACTGCCCCTACACCTTTATAACATGTGGAGGTGCATTTGTGTTGATATTTGTTGTCAGGTCTACGTGGAGTGGATGGTTTTCTGATCACAGCATTTTAACACCAAGATAAACAATCAAACAGATTTTTTTAATTAAAAAACAAAAAAACATATTTACATTTCTTTAAAAAAATTTAACATGATTGTAGCCTTGATCGCTGCATATCATTTAGATCTTTGATAACAGGAAACTGCTCAGGGGGCCTGTTTTTACAGACTAATTAAATGTAAGGGATGTCTGTTAAAGAACATTATAGGCTGTTCAGATTCAGTTCAGTGGTTTAGTTCAGAAAACCGCATCCATTGATATGTGGTTCACATGTTGTGTAGAATGATATTTCAGTGTTTGCACAGTGGCGCAGTGGTTAGCACTGTTGCCTCGAAGCAGGAAGCTCCTTCCTGTGGAGTCAGCGCATTCTCCCTGTGTGTGCGTGGGTTCTCCCAGGTACTCTGGCTATCTCCCACGGACATGCAGTGAGTGGTGTTAGGCTAACTGGTGATTGTAAATTGCCCTTAGGGATGCTGGGATAGGTTCAGTCTATTAGTGGAAGACTATGGATGGATATTTGAACATATAGCAGATGTTTGCACAATGATTTTATAGTGTAGTGGTTTGATCTCAGGAGGAGACACAAGTGCCTCTGGGACATCCAGCATTAAAAAATGCAGAGTACCCACCGTGGTGACCCTTTGTAAATAAAGTAAATAAGGGAGCACCTGAAAGCAGCTTTTTTTAAAAAAAGGATTCCAGTTGATTGGACAATATGAAACCGGTCCCCAAGTGGAACGAGTTTTGCGTACTTTATGTGCTTCATGCATTAACTGCATCCTTTCATGCATCCTCTTCAGTGTTTCGCTGCTAATCCTTGAATTTTAATTGAAGTTCCAGGTTACGCTGCCAGTACCAGTATGATGTGTTACACTCAAGGCACGCAGCAGAATCCTGGTCCTGTAATTCAAAAAGGTGAGAGTGAAACATTTCACTGATTGATGATGATTTCTTTTATTAATCTTTCTTAACTAGTTGAAAAACTTGAGTCCCAGTCCTCTGTTTCACCATCACTGCATGCCACCCCTGAAAGAGTGTTTTCATTCTAAGCCATGTTTTTGTATTTAGTCAAAATTTATAGTTTCATAGTTTATTGAAATGTGCTCTTATGTTTTTTTAGGGCCTGAACACCACCCCACCACTCAGACCAGTGGCAAACGACACAGTGAGGACTCTGGGAATAGCAAAAGCTCCAAAGTCCAGAGACAGAGCATCCACTAAAGAGGTCAGTTGCAGTCTCACACATTATTATTATATAAAACACATACAAGATGTACTTTAGTGAGCAGCATTCAAAGAGGGGGGTCAGAAATAGGAATTTTATTCCTTGTTTTTAATAATACGGCGAAACGTACTGAGTGTCAGTCCTTGTGTTTTCACTGCTTCTGCCAGTAGAAACCATCTGAACAAGGCAGGCATGAGCCAAACCTTTTCAGTGTTTTTATCAGCCGTTCCTGCCTTTATAATCCACAATATCCACACAATGACATACACAAATTTCAAGTCAGTAATTAATAGCAGTTTACTAACCACTGTTAAGAGGAACTCTGAAGTGATATAATTGCCAGCCAGAGGTTTAAATGCAGCACCACCTCATGTTGATTTAATTTCCTTGTAGTCATGTTTCAGCCTCTTTATTTTATCTCTGTTTAGCTTTGCTGTGGATTTAACTGAAACAGCTGCTACCATTGTGATTGTGAGTTCAGATGAGAGGAAGATAGTTGAGTGTTTGTTGACATGGCTGATTTTTTTTTTATCAGTGTTTGTTCTTTAAATGCCGGATTCCTGGTGTTCCGTTCATTCGTCGATCAAACAGCAGACACACATCTGGACCAGTAACAGTACACCTACTTCACTCAGAGTTCCTGTAATGCAGTAAATATTTGTATGGTCTCAAAGACCCTAATTTCAGCAGATTACCCTCACTCACCTCAGGTCATGTGACAGGAAAAGTTGTAGGTCAGATTCTCGATGTGTTTTGTTTTCCTTAAAATGTAACGTTGGAATGTTTTTCAGTGCGCTGAAAAAGTCAGCACTGAAGCAGTTAAATGTATTTACAGAAATGTCTGAACATGTCACTTATTGTTCTTTCTTCTGTTGCAGGTGTTTCTGCGGACTCACCGTCAATCATATCGAGAACACAGCCAAAACTATACGGACGCTAAAATAGACTCAAATTTTTCTTACAGCACTACAACGCACGAACACACCTTCAGGACGGGCATCCCCACCTGTCACAAAACACGTTTCTCAACTTAATCGGACTGAATATTATTACGGTGTGGGCCAGCCAGTGATGTTACACTGTGCTCCTGTTTGGGTTAATAATGCCGAGACTAAAGTCTTTGTGTATATAATGAATTTGCTAAAAGCAGCTCACATACAACGTGTACATATTTGGATATTGTATGTGCGTTTTCTCTTTGTGTAGCCATAGACCCGTTGATATATTTTTGATATGAGAATTCATTGTGGATTGATCGTTCTTTTGGGAAAATTTTCAATAAAAAGAAATGCATTTTTAGACCTTCCATTAAAACAGAAATGGTCAGAAAAGTCTGCTAATGCACCCGAGTTTTTAAAGTTTTTCCACATTGAGCCCATCGAGTGTAAATATCAGCAAAAATCCTTTCTGTGTCTCAGTACTAGTGGACTCGTTTTATTCCTTCAAACTTCAATATAACACAAACCATCATGTTATTGCCCTCGTCTGTGTTTATTGAGAAAAGGTGAGAGGACTACAGAGCCTGCATATTCCTGGTGTGCCACCCCACCACCCATATACTCCCCAATAAATGTACCACTGGAGAGAACTGCTTCACTTGCTTCTTGTTCCTTCTCAATGTGCTTGGTTAATTAAAACAGTTTGAAATATACAAATAGTTTCAGTCTTTTCTTTGTAACTCAAAAGTCAGAGTTCAATCTTTGAGAAAAATTTGTAGTTTCCAAATGTAATCAACCCTTTCCACATTTTCCCACATATACTGATACTGATAAGCACTCACTGACGCATCATCCTCCCTACCCCGGATCCAACGCCACCTCCAACGCTTACCTCCCCTCTGATGTGGACATCGGGTCAGTTGGAGGCGCAGTCGAAGATTGCAGCGGTCCCAGATCAGATGTACACACTGGAACTCTTTCCCATGTTGCTTGTCTGTTTATTGTGCTATGGTGTGTACATTTCGATGTTTTTTTTTTCCTCACTACCTAGCCTGACCTGTCTCCCCAACGCGATGTTTGTGTATTGTATGTACGGTCGGCAAGGTCGGTCATCTCGGTTGTGGGCAAAAGACCTGCAACTGACAAATAAAGGCTATCTCATCATCTCATTTGCAAGTCTTCATTCAAGTTGATACACATTACAATGTTACCTTCAAAAGCAACCCAATTGGCTGGATGACCTATTGTAGTGTTAAAGATAATTTTAGAGATATATATTCCACCGGCTTTAGTGTGAAGCCTTTAGTTATCAAACCTGAGGCTCTGTCATTAAAGAAGTTAAATAACTATTTGTGACGAAGCAGAAGATGAGAAACAGGCACAACATTTCAGTCTCTCGGCCACGTAGAGCAATTAAAGTAGCATTATTCAGTACAGACACTGGAAAAATCACCCTGCCACTTCATAGACCTGTACACAAAGCAACCTGGTAATAGAGCTGTTTTATATTAAAGTTTTTCAAACCCTTTATTATGCAGACTCAGCACAGAGTATAATTGTTATAAGAGGAGGTTGGGGATCCATAATTGATAAGAGTATGGCACACTGCTTAGTGAAGCGAAATCATCATCAATGAATGCGTGTAAAACAGAAGCTACAAGCTTATCATTTTTTGGTGAATTTGACTGCATGTCCACTTGTACCAGTTTCTTTTTGTTCTCTCCCTTTCTATTCTCTCAGTCCTTGTGCCAAAAGGCATAAAGTGATCCATATCAGTTTATAGCGATATTCAAGCTGAATACAGGCTGCTGCTGGACACTGACAAGTAACATCATATTGACTTACTGTCACCTGGATCTTGAGCTGTACTGTAAACAAACACTGAAGCCCAATTCAACGAGAAAAGGAACAGAAATTTTTAACAAACGAAAATAAAGTACATCAGCTCCTTGGCTGGCAACTCATGATATCCAAGCAGACTAGTGGATGAGAAGGTCAAAAATAGCTAATGATTTCTAGCGATTTAGGCTACATTAGGTACTGTTTTTTGATGTTATTTAGAGAACAAATAATATTAAGCACTTGACACTTTATAAGTCACGAGCCTGCTGTGAGTACACTGGACATAAAACCTGTTTTCATTCTATTGTGTACTGTTGTCAACAGACAACTTAATAATTGAAGAAAATGGCAGAAAATAATATTAAAATATGTTATTACTACTATTAATATAGTTATTTTTAGAGGTGCTCTAATTAGGGTCTAAACTCATCCATGGATCCATGCTTTCATGCTGTCAGACCAGGCAGTGTTTTTCCAATCTTCTATTGTCCAGTTCTCCAAGCCTCAGTCCCATGTTCTTACCTAACAGGAGTAGCACCAGGTGTGGTGTTCTGCAGCTGTAGAGCATCTGCTTCAAGGTTCAGTGTGTTATGCATGCAGAGATGCTCTTCTGCTGCAGTTTGCCTATTCTCTCCTACCTCTGGCATCAAAAAGACATGTTGGCTGCTGTTGGGTTGTTTTTTTTTTTGGCGTACCCAATAAAGTGGCCAGTGAGTGTACTTCATCAATGTTCTCACTACAGGTACGGTATTAGATTTATGTCATAAGTACGAGTCTATAAAGCCATTTAAGTGGCTTTATTTGGTAGACAGTAAAAGTCTGACCTACTGAACCCGCGGCCCAGACACTGCATAGGGCATAAGTGTAATCTCACAGCAGGAGAGTAAAAGTGAATACACTGGACTACCACTTTCTCTACTCTCACACTAGGGCATATCAGTGCAACCACTGTGGACTTTGTATTTAGTGAGCTGGCAGGTTAAAGACCATCTGATGTTGGCTTCATTGTCCATCTTGGAGGTAATTTATCCGAATATCACAAGGTGGACCACATCCTGACCACTCCCCTTACAGCCACAATGAAAATGCTTGATTTTCCAAACAACCATACAACCTTTTATCCTCACCTCCATGTCCCACCCTCCCTTTCTTTTTCCACTGGTTGTCAAACAGTACCAGCGGTATCTGGTAGGCCTGCATGCCACAGCCTGTGCTTCATTATCAATGAACAATTAAAGAAAAAAAAAAAAAAGAAGTCTTGGTCTTCCCTCAAAGAGCAAAAAAACAAACCAAAACAAAACATAAAAAATCACCAAAATAGTAAAAACACTTTTTAAATAATTTATTTTCTCATGCATAAAATAGTTTTGTTTGGCCAGAGATAACAAAAAAAATGAATGGGCTTCTGTTAAGGCAAAGAATCTGTCACCGCACTTAACTACTACACCACCTATCACAGACATCCTCCAAAGGAGACACACCTGTGATATCTACTTCAAAATCCTACATCTCCTTGTTCTCAAGTTATTGCATTCACAAGATTTTCAGAAAATTTGACCTCTAACGTTGAGGCCACTGAATAGACTTTATAGATACACTTATGATATCAATTTGAAGCTCCTACTTGGCTTCATTCTTGAGTTATCACATTCACAAACTTGCGTTTCCACGCCACCCGGTGGGTGACGACAACACCCCGTCAGCCTTTTACAGCTGAGGGTTAAAAACCGTACAGACTCTGTGCTGCAGTTTAAGTCTTCTCTCAGAGAAGAAAAGTAGCTGTTTCACACACACAACAGACAGCATTTTTGCACACTTTACACAATTCAGTGCTTACACACTCATCTTATGAAAGGCACTTCCCAAACTGGAAACTTTTACAGATAGTGTCATATTTCCTGAACAGTCTTCAGCCTTTTGTGGGATTTTAATTTGCCTGGCTTTTCTTATTTTCCTTGCACAAAGCTGAAGCAGTAAACCACATTTCATAACAAGGTGCGCACCGACACTCACTCCTCAGCAGATTTCAGAGGAGCTACAGGGTTGAAGAGCGGGCTCTGCTGCCTGAGCTGCAGCTTGCCATAACTCGCCTCAAAGTCCTTCTTTGTTCCCACAATAATGTCCAGGCTGCCGGAGCGAATGTCGTATCCGTAGGAGGCTAGTTTCTGGATACGATACAGCACGATCTGCGTGGTGAGCTCGAGTACATTTGGAGATTCCTTCACCTGCTCCATCGTCACTCCCGCGTCCATCAGCCCCTGAAACCGCCCCAATAAGGTGGCCAAGGAGTAGTACAAGATGGCAGGGCAGCAGATCACTACTTGCTTAAGTTCTTCTTTAGAGCAGCAGAGAGCCGCTTCGATGTAGTCCATCGCCCGTTGCATGTCCTCAGGCTTCAGCTCTGCGATGGAGGCTCTGAGGCTGGAGACCAGGGTGAGGAGCTCCTCCGTGGTGAACCCCTTCTCCCTCAGGAAGCCCAGACTGTCCCTCCAGGCCTCGGCTGGTCGCAGCAGAATGTAAGGGTTCTGGCTGAGAAGCTTCTGCAGCCAGACACGTAGGTTACTGTCCTCTCCACCCAGGTCGAGGTAGATCTCCCTCAGCGTGTGGATGACCTCCTGGTTGCGCTCCACAGGCTGACTGAAGCTCTGCGGGGCACTGGCCATCAGCTTGCTGATGATCCTCTTGCTAAGGCGAAGGTTCTGGAGGTACAGGATGTTGGCCCGCTGGTTACCGTGGTGAGTAAGTGTAAAAAAGGAGGCTGGGAACTTTTCAATGATGTTCATCAATTGACGTTTGCTGGGACAGACAGACAACCAGAGGTCTCGCTGTGTGGCGACGTCTTCTGGGCGACACAGGATAGCCTCAGGGTGAGTTTCCAGGATGTGGGCGATAGCCGTTGTGTCTGCACCCATGTCTCTCAGCAGGTCAGCGGTCTCAGAGACATACGCAGAGCTCTCAGACAGAACCCAGCCTCTGAACTTGCGGACCTTTCGAATGTCCACTGAAAGCTCATAAAGGGAGTCCACTGTGCACTGGTTTTCCACTCTTTTGCTGGGAGAGGTCTCAGTGGAGATGGAGGCTGAAGGAGGTAGGAGCAGCCTCACCCTCTGTGAGCAGGTGTACAAGGTGGCAGAGGTGATGCGAAGCATTGCTGATGAGTGTAGTGGATCTGTGCAGAACAAATGAGAAAAAGCATTTAATTTAATTTACATTTACATTAATTTACATTTTTTACACACCGAGATGAAAGATGTGCTCCATGATGCATTACAGAGGATTTGCAGCGTTTGTGTCATGTGCCACTTATGACCGCTTGTCACAAGATTCATACTGTCAGCTGCAAGCTGGCAATCAGGTGATTTTCCTCATTCACAGTTAACTCGCTTGCTCTGAAAATACCGAAAAATAACAGCAACAACTTTCTTGAGCCTATGCTGACTTTTTCATCACAAATATAAAATTTTTGTTATTTTTAATATTCAGAAAACGCAAAAACAAACAAAAACCCCCCAAAAAACAAACAAACAAAAACCCACTGAAACAACTCATAACTTCACCATGTGTTTTACCTTGTGACCTTATGGGGACAGAACAGATTTTACATGAAAATAATTACTTAAGAACCACTGAAATGCGCTAAAACACATTAAAAATCCTAAACAAACAACATTTAATTAAAAACACATAAATCCACCTTTGTGTATTTATGCTGCACGACACTGAAACCATTGCATAAAGTTGCATAAACCCTACAGCGCACGGTGTTGTCCCGACTGCTGCCGTGCACACGTGATGCTGCGTGTTGTGTTATGTATTAAACAGTATGGAGTGCAGACGGATCACGGGCCTGCCACGACTGCACACGGACACAAAGCGCCGACAGACCTGAATACAGATGCTACAGAGCCCGCAGTGAGCGGCTTTTTACATAAAAACGAAGAAAAAGATGAGTTCATTTACCCGTTTTTGAGTCTGTAGCCGCAGAACCCTGATGGTCACACCCACTGCTCTGCTTTCATAACATCACAGCAGCCGTTGGGCGGAGTCACAGGGCGTGACACATGGGAGACACGTGACTGCCTGCAGCCTATAGCAAGAGTGGAAATTTACTACAGGATAAAACAAGAAAGATAAGCTGAAAACATTTTACTGAAACTAAAACAGAAACTATGGAAGCTTGTTTGGAGATTAAAAAAAAAATTGTGTAACTATCAAAACATTTCGTATTTTTATGTAATCTCGACCTAATAAATAATAAATAGTTATTAAGTTATTTATTAGTTATTTTATCACAACCGTGAGTTACCAAGTCAAAAATGTAACAGTGACTCAATTTTTTTTATTATATATATATTCACTGCCATGATAGGTGTGTGTGTGTGTGTGTGTGTGTGTGTGTGTGTGTGTACATTTATTATACACACGCTTAGATAAAGTGGAGCTGTATATCCTTATAATCTAACTATTAAGCTGGCAAAAAAACAAAAAAGTCAGCCATAAGTCTGTAATCATTTTGTTAGGGTTAGGGTAATCTGAACATTTATATCAAGAATATATATTTTTCCGTTGTGTTATCATTTCTGAATCTGTTAATCTGGTTTGTGACGGAGTTACACTGTCCCGGGCCGCAGACAGTTGATCTGGGCGCATACAAGCACCACTAACATTAGTTTCTACAATTACCGTGGCTGCGCGTCTTTTCGTCGACCGGGCGGATAAACAAAAAGGGGTGAGAGGTATATTTGGAGCGGCGCAGAGGGTGGCCAACATTTTTTTCCCACTTACCTTTACTAAAGCCGGTCGCGTAGACTCGCTGTGATCGCCAATTATACGAGCGGTTATGCAAGCCGATGGTATGGTGTTCCGGGGGTCAAATAGTGGGTTCGCGCGCGCTTGAAAGGTCATTATTTTTGTTCGTTTTTTTTGTTATTGTGAAATACTGTAGGCTGCCTGGAATTGGCCATAAATGTCTGTATATACATATAAATTTATTAGGGATGCACCGACAGCCGATACTGGTAAGGGTATGAGGGATAAAAAGAGTGTTTGGGAAAAGTTAACCGATACCAAGAACCGATACTATGTAGCCCCTATTTGGGAGTAGGCTCATAAATGGACTTGAACGCCAAATATAAGGTGTTCACAGTTATGTGAACCTTATATGTAACTGTACTGAATTTAGTTTGCCCTGTAATATGTCACAAGGTAAATACAGGTAATTAGAGCAATCAAACTGTTATGTTAATCATAGATGTATTGTTTTATGGTATGTAATTCTGAAGGAGTTAAAATATTGTTCAGAGTTCTAATTTTCTGGAGGCCCGTTAGTGCGGGACCTGTGTATCTGTTGCAATGGAGGAGAGAAGAGAACGGCATGGAGAGATGCACCAGGTTAGCTGAGCCAAAGTGAGAGCTCGGCTAGTTTTACTGAGGTTAACTAGCACAAAATTTGTGTCGGGAGAAAGTTAACCGTGAGGACTTCGCAACAGAGTGTGGGTGAAGTGTATTTTTGTTTCAGAGGTCGAATCACCAAGAAAACTGTGTTTCCAGCTACGATCGCCGAGGCTAAAGGCTACTGACATTATTTGCACCACGGAGGAGCCGTCACTGTCGGGAAGCAGGACAGTGACGGGTGAACGTTGTAGCAGAGACAGCATCGGTCCCCATGTGGAGTGGATTTAGTGTGGGACTGGTGAAAAGACCTACCAACAACGGAACTGTAAGTCAGACTTTTGTCTACTGGGGAGAAGACTCCATCGTCCAGCGTGAGCAGCAAAAGGCCTGCAACAAGTGTGAATGTGAGTGTGTGGGGCCATGTTGAATATTGTATGTTTAGTGGAGTTATATAACGTGTTTTGGAGTGTATATTAGTGAGTAACTTACCAAAAGGTGATAACATAAGTTGGGTTGTTTAATATAATTTGAAGGGAATTATTTCATTTATACAGTGTATTTCATTTGGTTAAGGAATTGGAATATCATTTGAGTTATAAAAAGGGATGTGTTGTACAGTATTTGTCTCTGCCCTTACCAACCTCAAAACGTTTCGTTTGTGTTAAAGAGTTGTCTTGTTTCTTTACTACTGGTTGTTTAACTGTGTGTGGTAGAAGTATCGGATTTTGCGGTATCGGCAAGTACTCAGATCCATGTATCGGTATCGGATCGGTTTGAAAAAATTGGGACTGCAAAAATTTATCAAATGAATACAGCTGGAAATAAGCTGAGGGGAAAAAGAGTGTTTGGGAAAAGAAATAATAAAGAGATGACTATTATGCCTAGTGGGAGGGGCAATGGGGTATAAAAGAAGGCTGTCAGGGCCTACCTCAGTATTCTGTGAGATGTTACAGAGAGCGTAACATGCAGACTGGCTCAGCCGCTTGTGTTTTGTATATAGATGTTTGTTTTGTGTTGAATTAAGTTAGTTTTCTATTTTCTTTGTAAATAATCTTTTTGTGCACCTGGGAGGCCGGCAGAATAAACTATCCACACTGAATGCTTCCTGACTACGCCTGCATTTGTTCGGGAGAAGTTTAGGAGAGGACCCCGCGACATGGTTCCATACAGTATTACCTCAACAGAGGTGAATCTTACAAGAAAATCTTCTTGGGCTCATTTAACTGTACTGCATTATTTTAACCACAAGAGGTCACTGTGAATCCAGGGTTGACAGGTGAAAGTTTACCTGCTTCATGCCCATGTGGGTTTTCAGTGTTTTGAAAAGAAAGCAACATGACTTAGGTTCTTGAAGACAAAACGTAACATTTTTAAAATATGAAGTAGCCTTTTGGCCTTTAACTCAAAGCTTTGACATAAAACCTCAAGACTCACAGTCTTGGCCTGGCTGCTTGGGTGTATTTGAATGTGATGCCAGCAGTTTCCATGCTCTTCTTTAGTTTGATTGGGACTGGAATAACTTTCAAATGTCAGTGTGTCTTTGGAAGAGAATATGAGGCTTTCTTTATCCCAAATGTTGGTATATTTACATACTATGTAAGCAAATAACATAAATAGAATGATGGGATAAACAAGACAAACAAAGTAGAACTGTTTTCTTTAAAAGTAAGTTTTTCCTTCCAATTTCTCTGTTTCCTGTGTATTATTGTAGAGTTTGAGGCAACTTCCTTTAAAGATATAACAAGCTTTGGAATCAAGAAGAACAGGTGTGCAATGGAAACCTGAGATGAGAGGTAAAATGTAACATCATAATGATGATAATTTGGATGAAAACCAAAATTTTACAGTTAGAATCCCTATATATCAGTATTGTTACCTAAATATTACTAAAACAATCAAAAGAAGTAGAATTGTATTTATAGTTTTAAAGATACAAGACATTTTAGGAAAATTTGACCTTACTTGACCTTGAAGAAGAGGTCAGAGGTCCAAAGCAATGTGATATTTAGAATGCCCATAATTCAGTCCCTGTATGTCTGGATGTTGTCAGTACAACAAATGGCAGTAAGGAACACAATCTTAAATAGCTCTATATAACCTTATTTTCTGTTTTTATAGCTTTAAATAATACAGCTTTTTTCCAGTTGGTGACCAATAGATCACTTAGTTGACCTTGAAGGCCTTGGTGGATGTATGCCCAATTTTAATGGATTGTTAACACGACCCCTTCTGCATCCATACAAAGAATTCACTCAAAACGTTTTGAGCTGTCATGTTTACAGACAGAAAGACATACACCCAAAATCATAACCTCTTTGGCAGAAGTAATAAAGCAGAACAGTGAATTACTAAGAGGAGTAAAAGAAAACAGCAAGCAGAGTGAATGTTAAAGCGGCTCGGTAAAGAGTGACAGTGCAGGGTAGATATAAATGATTAACATGAGAAAACAGATGATACTCTGCTAGACAGATGTGTTATTTGTGCTCTGGAATTTTTCCATTTATTTACTTTTACATCTAAAAAAAGTTCCTTCAAAGACTGTAGAGATGTAAGCCGGGTAGATTAAGAGTAAATATACAGGAAGTTTACTCTCTGTCTCTCAGTTTCAAGCTGCTAACCAGCAGAGGGTGTGGCTATTTACTTATTTATAGCCCACATCATTTGCTGCCTCCCTTTGCTGATAGACGCAGTTGTCCCTTGCCACCAGCAAACCACCAGTGCCTTGATTACACTGGAACCACCTGCTGTCCTCATGTCGCTCTCAGGCATGCTCAGTGCTCCCTGGGATTAGACAGCTGTGGGACCTTCTCACGGGCATTAAGATTTGTGCTGTGGACCTCTCAGGCCACACGTAGCCCACCTTCACTTAGTTGGAGCTCCAGATGATTTATAACAAGACTGAAATTTAATCCCATGGCGATAATAACGTGTTGTCTGCCACATACACGTACAGCAGAATAGCATCAGAAGCTTTATTCTAAGGAGGCCCAAGTTAATTGGGAATCTCAGGCACCACAGAGCACCTGTCTCTTCCTGTCAGTGACCTAATCCTCTAAAAACTGTGTCTGCCCTTTTCCTACTGATAACTCAAGACTTGGGAACATAAATTCGTGATAGCCATATATAAATGTTGTCGCGCGGGAGCAATTATGCTTTAATCCACTCTGCGCTGACAGCAGAGAGCCTTCAATAGCAAGAATGTTTTAATTACATTCCAGAGGAGACAAGGCAGGGCTGAAAAGCTCATCTTACACAACATTGTTCTTAGTAAAGGCTGTTTGTGGGGTCTGTCTTTCTGCAAAAGTTATTTGCTTTTGCAGGTTAATAAAATAACAGATCAAGCTTCAGTCTCTGGAGATGAAAAATTAAGTAAACACAGAAGTGGCAAAAAGACTGCAATTCCTCAAATGGCCACTTGAGGCTGTCTTTAAAGGCTAGTCAAATCCCATCAACTCCCATATGAAAATGAAATGAAAACCTTACATTATAACACTATTTAAAGTTTAGTACGATTATTTGTTTTGACCTGTGTGGGGATGCTTCCAGTTTATAAAAACTCATCCACCTGGATACTGGAGTTAGGGGGGTGATTGACAAGCATGGCGATACAGCTATTTTTAGCCAATCAGCATTGGCGAACCAGACAGGTCTCCTGTTTTTGTGTTGCTGGAACCTTTTGGATGATGTTGATGGACCTGACTGACGAATACCACAGCTTAATGTGTGGTACACATCTAGATGTTTTTGTGCTTCCGTTTTGATAAGTGAAATTCCAGTATTTTATTAGTTTATTAGTCACGTAGGACTAGCAGGTATTTGTATTTGTGCACTGCACCTGTTAGCTAATGAAGGTTGTTTGTTTTAGTTGGTCAAATATGGCAAATATGGTCACTTCTAACTTTAAAATATCAACATGGCAGCAGCCAAAACACTAAAGTCGATCCATGACAACGAGCTGTAATCTTAGTTGCTTCTAGTTAGCGGGAAGAAAACGATTTCTACCTTAAGCTGCTCACAACAAGTGGATTTTACTAAGTAACCACATGGATGTACTCCAAAGCAAGGTTTTCTTTATGTTAGCTGATTTGACATAGGCAAAAACCCCAGTAGAGATAATAAGTATCAGAATGTTGGTTATCATCTTTGGGTGTTTATCTGGGCTTTCTGTGTAAGAGTGTGAGCACACTCACATTACTGCACAAACTTGATCTCTTGAGCAATGTCTTCTCCAATCAGACATATTATCAGTGGATCAGAGTACACAACGCTTGGTGTGCTTTCGTTCCAATGCGACCACTGTACGTTGGAGTGACAGCTACCCATTAATGGAGAAATCACTTTAGTTTGTAAGTGAAACTAATTACACTGACTGAACTGGTATTTTTGGTAATAAATAACATACAGATGTAATCGATCACTTTTCTAATCTGTGTTCTAGCTCCAGTTTTAGGTTTAGGACCAAATTTAAAAAATATTCACACATTTTGTCCATGTGAATTGCAGTGACAGTGAAACGGACAATTCATGTTACTGTAACTTTGCTAGTGCTACAGAAGAGGATAATAAACATCAGCAAACACAAACTGTTTGTGTGCAGTTTGGTGCACAGTGTGTTGCTAGTTAAATGTCCAGTTGCTCACCTGGAGAGAAAAGACTGACACATAAGTTCACTCAAATGGAGAAAAAGGTAAGATAAACTGGAAATGTAAAGATTGCATGTAAGACCTCATGTTTTTAAATCAGGAATTGGATCTATATATAATGTGAAGTTATGTTTTCATGCAAAACAAACTGAGGTATACCAACTTTGTTCTATTCAAATGTTGAATAAAAATGAAAACAATCTGCATGTTGGTACAGGATAAACAGGTCAGCTTGTTGTACTGTAGTGAATTTACATTAAAGTATGAATGTCATGGTAATTTGGGGCTTTTAATTATTACTTTAAACAGTTGTTTTTATCAACTGATCATTCCAGTGTGGAATCACGACACATGCAACTGGTTGGGGGTGAGTGGATGAAGACAGGACAAAGACATGTTCTGGTACACGTATATTACACAAAGTGGATGGAATAATTCAACCCAGTTTTCCAACAGGACAATGATCCCAAACATAAGAACTATTTTTGAAAGCAGGCTAACATTAAGCTCCTGGACTGGCCCTCCCAAAGCCCCACCTTCAACCCTATTTAAAATTTGTGGACTATGCTTAAAAGCCAGGGCTTTGCGAGGAAACTCTACCAATTCTGCCAAGAAGCGTGGTCAGATATTCACCAGAATTAATGCCAGAAGCTTGTTAATGGCTACCAAATCTGGTCAAGATGCAACTTACTAAGCGGCACATCAACAAAGTATTGGTTGGGGTGCATGTATATATATTTTTGAGCCTGTGTAAATTAGCAGAAATCTAAAATAAATACAAATTTATGTCTGCTGTACATTCATTCCACCTTGGAAAAAGAACACTCAAAGAAAGTATTACAACCTCAAATTACCATGATATTCATGCTATGATGGGTAGACAATAACTCTAGGACATGAAGGTGATCTGTCTCTCCAAACTCTTAAACTAAAGACTTGTAAAATCAAGCAAATTATCTAATAGCTACACTTTGAAATTATATTGAAAATCCTTTCAGAATGTTTTATTGTTTCCTCATGTCTTAAAAATGTTTCTTTTGTGTTTGTAATGTACTAATACTATATGGAGTTAGGAGCCTGCTCTTCTTTTTATATGTTCCTTTTGTAGGTATGTTTGCATGCTTCACGAGTAACCACGTGCTCTTGTTATTATTTTTCCCTGGTTTCTCTATATAAGCAGCACAGTGGAGCACTTTGCAAAAGAGAAATTCCCATAGGGACTTAAGCACTAAATGGTTTCAGACTACAGTGATGTATGAGTAAGTTCCCCAAAGTGTGTACACTGTGAAATATCTAAAGCCAACGGGATGGGTCATATTTGCAGAGACTTTTGCTACATTATTCTGTCATCACCTTTTATTTGCTTCCACATTTCTTTCTTTAATCTGTGCCAGTGGCTCAGTAGTTCTTTACATATGTGCCTTTGGCTTTGTGAGACTGGAAAGCACAAGTGTGTCTGTGTATGCATCTGCTGTGTATCCGAAATAGTCCCTCATCTTGTCCTTACAAAGGAATGAGGAGCTGTGCAGGGTCAGAGAAGGCAGGAGGGGGGTCTGCAGGGGATAAATGGGTGGGTGTGTGCGGCTGTGAGGACTTGGTGAAGGAGAAAATAGATTATTCCATCTGTCTCAGAATCTGCCCTGCTGCTGACCCGCACCCAGGAGATGGTGGTCACATGGTAACCAAACCTTTAAAAACTCCCAACATGCTCACCCAGGACTCCAACTATCTCCAGACACCAGCTGGTCTTGGTGCTCACACTGCTTTCTCTTCCCCCTCTGAGACACCATCATGTCAGACACCGAGGAAATTGTGGAGGAATACGAGGAAGAGGTGGAAGAAGAGGTCGAGGAGGAAGAGGATGACAATGAACAGAGGCAAGCGGAGCACGAAGAAGAGACCAAACCTCGACCTAAAGCGACTTATGTGCCTAATATGGCTCCTCCAAAGATCCCAGATGGAGAAAGGGTGGATTTTGATGACCTGCATCGCAAGAGGCTGGAGAAAGATTACAATGACCTTCAGACACTGATTGAGCTGCATTTCACCAGCCGTCAGAAAGAGGAGGAAGAACTGATTGCGCTGCGTAACCGCATTGAATGTCGCCGCGCTGACAGGGCCGAACAACAGCGTGTTCGTGCAGAGCAGGAGCGTGAGCGCCAGACGCGGGTTGCCGAGGAAAAAGCAAGGCGTGAAGAGGAGGCAGCCAAACTGCGGGCTGAGGAGGAAGCCAAGAAGAAGATGGCTTTCTCCAACAAGTCATTCGGTGGCTACTTGCAGAAGGTGGACCAGAAGAAGGGCAAGAAGCTAACAGCTCGTGAGGAGAAGAAGAAGGCCCTGATGGAGCGCAGGAAACCACTCAACATCGACCACCTGAGCCAGGAGAAGTTGGTGGAGAAGGCACAGGAGCTCTGGCAGTGGCTCCACCAGCTGCACGCCGAGAAGTTTGAGCTGGCAGAAAAGCTCAAGAGGCAGAAGTATGACATCCACGTGCTACGAAATCGCGTCAACGACCATCAGAGGTGGTCGAAAACATCCAAGACGTCCCGTGGGGCAAAGGGCAAGTCTGGCGCTTGGAAGTAAGCACCTTGTGGAAGCGCACCATGTTCCTGCTGGACTATTTGGTCACCAAATTGTATGATAAAAGCTATCCAAGCAGCTGTGCGTAGATTGAGTTGGACTGCAATGAATCAAGCAAAATAAAGTTAAGGTTGAATGATATCTGTGATTGTTCTATTGAGATTGAAGAAGTTAATTTGTGTGATTTAACTCAATATGAATGCCTGGTGGTTTTATTTTATGACGCCACAAGAGGATGTCTCATGTTTCATTTTTCACCAGTGAAGCTATAAAAAGGCATTAAATAGTGTTGAATCTTCCCCTCAGAAAACTATACCTTTTATTATAAGAAAAAAAGTTTTTCTTGTCACAATGCAAGAAAAATGGGCAAAAGTGGCACTGGCTAGGTGGTGGATAATAGCTGTAAAGTCAAACAGGTGCTGCACAGCTGAGTTTTATGTGGCTAATTTAGTCTCTGGAGCTCTGGACTGACAGTGTTGTCCTGCAGCACTTAGCAAAAAGGCCACTAAATGTTGACTGATGGGTCTAGCAGTTTTAGGCTTGATGCCTTAGATCTTACATAGTACAGTGTTTTAATGTACAAGTAACAAATTCTTCTTTATGATCAAGGGTGTAAATCACAGTGTCAGTTATTTAAAACATGCTCCTGTATCAGCTGAAATCACATAATGAAGTAGTGTAAAATAAGTGTATTTGTACAAATCCACATGGAATAATGTATACCGCCTTAAATATGATTGGCTGTTAGAATCATTAAAAAAGACCATTTTTCCTTTTCCTTTTTTAAAACACGTCTTTATTTAACGATTCAAGTCAAAATGTCAGGTCATAGAAAAAGATAGCATAGAGTTTTACTCATATAATTCTCATCAAATATGTGACTTTATCAGGTTGTATCATTGAGACTGATTACAGTTTTAAAGTAGACAAGCAAGAAAACTGATGATCCACTGGAGGCCAAATTTGGGCAGCAGAGGGAGGAAAATGTGACGACCTAAAATAAAAAAGAAAAACAAAAGTTAGAGCAGCGGAAGCACAAACAGCTGACCTGACTATATGTTCATCACACAGACAAGCACAAAGCAGGGAAAGGAACAAAACCAAAATATGAGACATAATGTGAGACATAAGAAAGCCAACCTTCAAAATACAACAGGAAGCAACCAGGAAAGAAATAACCAACAAAAAAGACGATACAGCGCACACAGACGCATCATATCTAACTTTTCAAATGTTCCAGTAGAATAAGAGAAAAGAGCTTTCTTTTAGCTCATTCCATTAAAAGGCTCAATGCTAAAACGTTCAGTGATTTAACCTTGTAAGTTGTGTATTTAAAGGTGCAGTTGGTCATTTTTTTTGAGAAAATAAAAATCATGTTTTTGTCTTCAGTTTTCTACATTATCCAACCAGATTCTTAAGTAAAATGTTTTATTTATTTTTTTTTTTTACCATGAAGGGTTTCATTGGATTAAAGCAAGCTTCTTTTGACAAGAGACAGAATTCATTTAAGTTTTTTTTTATTAATAGCATAGAAAGCCCTACATGGCCACGGTCCTGCACATATACCAGAGCTACTGAGACCTTGTAACAGCAGAGGGCCTCTAAGATAAACTGAATAGTGTTTAAACTGCTCCATGCTCTTATTTTAAATCCGGAGGCAGCAACTTTTGAGGTTGTGGCTTTTGAACTTTGGAGCAGCCTTCCTGAGCCTGTGAGGTTGGCTGAATCTGTGGCTAATTTACTTTTCATTAATCTTTTACCCATTTTGGGGCAATAATTCACCTGTAAGGTGTTTATGAAAGAATGCATGAAGGAATGAGTGTAAGACCTTTTATATGAATGTGTGTTTGAATGCTGGGACATGTACACTTACCTTCAATCTACGTTATAAAAAGTGCTGTACAAATCCAGATTTAGTAGCATATGTTATTTTGTATTGATTAGAAGATTGATGCCCACTGTTATCCTGTTTCTCTTAAATTATTATCTGTCACATTGTGGCGATCTCTTTGCAACATTATAGTCCAGTTTGTGTCCACTGCAGTCCTGTTACAGGTTAAATGAATGTCAGAGCTTTTCGCAGGGACATGGTATTTCCACTAGATGGCACTAGAAAACCAGTTTGAAGCATTTAAGCGTTAAGGTCATGTGAAAAACACACCCAGGAGGCATTACATAACAAAATGTTCAGATTTTGACCATAAGGGGTTATAATCAGTTACCTGGTTGCATTCAGGTTTATTGAAGACAGCTTAAAGAAGCATAAATGTTCAAATCATATACCTCACACAACTGGACGATGTAGTCTGTGCAATAATTGCACATAATTGGCAATAATTATGGTAAGATGGCTCCATTTTATGTAGCTATGCAGGTATAGGGTTTGCAATTACGATACATAATCCTGATTAAATTCACAAAGGTTTCGAGCTTTTATTGTTTGCACTTATTCCTTCGGTGTAGTTTAGAGGAAATGAGGTAAAGTGAAATGCAGATAAATGATAGCAGATAATTTGTAGGTTCAGACTTCTTTTCTGTATCTATTTGCCTCTGTGTAAACCAGCTTTCTGATTGTCCAGCATGGAAAACACCCTCTTTACCAACAGTTAACTGCAATGCAACATAAATTATCATTAGACCAAGCTGTGGGGAAATTTCTCACCCCCTGTGGTTTTTGATTGTCATTCAGGCTTAGATTGCCTTACTGCTGTTTTGCTGTCACGGCGCTGACAAGCCATTAAAGCTTTCCAGACACGGCGGTATACCCACAGGTTACCATAGACACGGGGAGGACCTGTCTGCACAATCAGGTCTCTATACCCCCTCCAGCCTCACTATGCCCGCTCTTACATACACACCAGCTAAAGGTATGGTGCGTATATTGATGGTGTTGTGACAAATGCCTGACCTGACAGCATCGGGAAGCACCAGAGCACCAATCAAACACCTGCATCTCACCAGGGAGCAAGAAGTTCCCAGAAGTTCTGCTGCTGAAGTTGGTAACAAGTCGTTTCCCGATGGCGGCAGCTTTGTTGTGCTGAGTTCCCTTTAGGTTTGAAGGAAAGCTTGCAAGCAATGACTTGAAACGTGTCCACTCATATCAAAAAGGCTGTGTGTGTGTGTTCACAGCAACTGCAAGGTCATCAGTGGGAGGGCTGTTCTGTGCTCATTAGTACCTTTTTAGAAAAGAGGAGAATGCAAGTGCTGCATGATTGGCAGCTCCTGGGCCGCATATTCTATCCTGACCAGGATCCTATTATCTGGTTTGGTTCAGCTCAGATTTATATTTCAATATAAATGATGAGGAGCTTACAGTTCATGTACTGGTTGTTTTATGGTGTAGGTATGTTTTATTTGGGGCTACAATGTTTTGGATGGCATGGTCTGAGGAAATAAGACATCAAAGCTTGCTTACTTGTCAAAAATCAGTGACAGATGAAAGACATTTTTAACAAGCAAATTGCTCGAGAAGACAGTTTAAGAGCCCTGTCATCAGATATTTTTTGGTTTGATGTGACACTATTTAGTGATGCTTTGAATACTCATCATTGATGTTTTTCTGTTCATCCATAAGTGTTATTTTTTTGTTTTCCTGACAGCTATAAAACAGAAAATGGAAAGACATGTTATATGATGTATGTGTAGCTGAATGATACCAGATAGCCAATATTGGCAATTTGAATTAACTGCCTGGAAATCCAAAAATCCAATATTATCTGGGCTCCGATAGCATACACTTTATTCTTGTACCTCTATGTGGTTATAATGCGCACTTTACACACTAACTGGAGTCTGACCAACAAAAGCAGTATTTTGCAGCATTTACCTGATTTAGCCATTTCTGAAGTTTAGGCATTTTATTAGCTCACTTTATTAGCTGGAGGTTTCATTCTGATCTGAGCACAGTACACAAGAATCACTTTACCTGCAGCACTGATCACTTAATTTAAACCATTTAGTAGCATAAAGATTCTCTGTTGGAATATTTAGCTTGTTTTTTTAATACGAAATATTACTGTATTACTAAAATATTACTAAACAGCATGCATGTTGCATACTATTTGTGTCCCACTAGATCAGGGATGTCAAACATAAGGCCTGGGGGCCAGAATCAGACACCAGTCTGGCCCACTGGATAGTTTTGGAAGATGTGAAGGAGGACACACGTTTTGGACTTTTAATGCAAAGACCTCTTTAAGAGCTCCTCTACAACCATTCATACTACAACAAGATAATTAAGTTATAGATTACAGTTAAATGATAGAAAAGCTGATTCTTCATTATCTACTCTAGAAATTGTATTTCTTTTACAACTGGGCCACAATTAAAACAAACAAGAAAAAAGGAATCTGTGACTTAACAAAAACTTCCTGTTTTGTAATGACAGGACACTCTGTGCTGACAGATTTCATTCAGTTACTACAGCAGCAGAAAAAACTGAGATGTGCTGTTGCGCTTCTTTTTCTTATATTGCAATATCTAAAGGATTAAAAACAGAGCAAATGCTTACTTCTATACTGTTAAACAGCAACATGTTGGCATCAGTGATTACTCAGGTTTTTGTGAAGATTTCTGTACGCGTAAAAAGTAAAACAACAAAACATTCACGCACCCAGACATCAGTATTTACAAGTCTGTTACTCATCAAGCAAATATTTCAGTGTGTTTCTGAGTTTATTGGTCTACTTTATTAGAAAAGATAAAGAAAAGCTTGTTACTATAGTATGCTATTTATTGTTCTTTACTTTTATTTAAACAATAAAGAATATTTTTTTTTCTTAGTTTTAACAAAGGACGTTAGTAGGCATTGCCTTTCAGTTTAATTAGTTAATTTTTCTATAATAGTGACATAAAAATATATTAATGGGAATACTTTCTTAAATGCAGTCATAATGTCTTTGTGCTTCTGCATTTAGCCCAACAGCGTCTGCAGTAATGCTGCCATAAAGCCTGTGTAATGTAGTGGCTCGTCATTACTGTAACTTGTTAATGAGTATTAAATTATGCCTCTTGGTAAACACCACAAAAGATAAAAAGACAATTTTAGAGTCTTTCATGCGATAAAAGTCATCTGTTTTTACTCTGTTTTGAAAGTTTCTGTTACTTTGACGTGTATGAGCTTGTTACATGCAGTGAGAGCAAAGAGGAACGCTGGTTTATGATATGGTAGAAAGGGTAAAAATACAATATCAGTGTATTATATTGAATCTTTTTATTTATTAATTTTCCTCTAGCATTTTTGTCAAACATAGAACTCAATTCCTTAACTAAAAATACCTTCACCTTTTATTTACACCTTTAAAGTTTTTATGGAAAACAGATATGGGTGACACTGCATGAGGGAACACGTAAACACCACCAGAAACAGCACCTCCACAGTTTGTACATCCTCGGTTCCTCTCCTCATGTGTTAGTCCTTCCCACTTGAGGCGAGAGAAGGCGAGGTAATGGGTATTTAATGAAATGAGACATCCTCGCTTTGTAGCCTAATTTTAAGTGATGTCAATTAAATGTGACGCGTGTTACAGCTGGATCATAAATTGTTTTCTTATAGCCTTCTGCTGCTCTGAGATGTTTATGATCTTAGATGCAACAGCGTTCTTGACTTCTTTATATTTAGGGCCATTTTTCATTAAATTCATAATGTGCCAAAATGTGACAAGCATGTGAATAAAGACCCACGAACAGTCAAGTGTGCCACACTTCTTTTACACGCTGTAGGTAAAACACCTTCAGACAGACTACACCTGTCCATCCATGGTCATCTCTCCTCTCCTCTGTCCTCTTGGTGCATTTTACGAATCGATACATCCTTCAGCATGTCGTATTGGGACTGATTTCCAGGTCACAGGCAGCAGGATAGAGGAAGCAAGGAGGTGCAATTTAGAGAGTTTATTGACCAATTATTGTGACTCCCGGGTTTTTTGGTTATGCCCTGTAGCCAGTGATAATGACTGATTTTAAACCACATGCTCATATGTCTTATTGATACCTCATTGGTGTGTATGTATGTGGGTGAATATGACTGGTTGTTTTGTATTTTTTTCTGCTCTTTCTTATTTAAGATGTTGGCTGTAATATGACCCCAATGCAGGCCACAAGCCAAACTACAGCATCTATTTGCATTATCTACATTTACTCAAGAAGTCTAGAGTTAATGTACCAGTGTACGTATAATTTTAGTATTCAAACACATAAAACAGATGCAAATAGAGAATAGTTATGTTTCATAAGCTGATGTCAAAGAAAAAAAACATGTCTTTTTTGTGTTTCTTGAGCTATATTTGAACCATTTGTTCCTGCTTAGCAAGGCCACTGTTTTGTGCTTTAGTATCAGTGTTAAGATGAATGTCAAAGTCAAACAACCACATAAAAACTAGTACCCACGGCTTCCCAGGAGAGCATGGTTTTATAGCAAGATAATGTTATGCTCTCTGGCTGCTATAAAATGTACTGTATGTACCAGCAAAGCAAAATCTACTTCATTCTGTACAGTGAGTACTTGCAGATGTAGTTAACTTCTTAGCAAAGAGATGCTTGCCTTATATAAGTCAGCTAAGGGGAAAAACTGCTATTTACACTCATCGGACACTTTCTTAGATACACCTCACTAGTTTCATGCATGAACCCATTTTCCCCTCAGAAATGCCACAAATGATTCATTGTGGCACAGATTCAACAAAGTGCTGGAAACATTCTCATAGATTTTGGTTCATACTGGCATGATACCATCACACAATTGCTGCGGATTTGTGTGTAGCCAACAAATGTGGGATATTCCACTACATCTCAAATGGACTAAGAACTGATGACTGTGGCGGCCATCTTGGTATGTGATGTGTTATCCTGGTGGATAACACATATCTTCAGAAGATGGGCACAATGTGGTCATGAAGGGATGGACCTGGGTTTTTGAAGCTATTTAATAGAAAAAAGGATTATGTCTTCTAACAAATGTATGCATTCTAATACACTTATACTTAATCATTGAAGTACATAGGAGCAGGTTTGCAGTTTGCGTTAAGCTGCCATGTTCCCCCACCACCATATTTGAATACAGTAGCAGGGAAGGACATCATCCTTCTAACTAATCGCGTTTTACATATGTGGCTAGAGATCAGCTACATATGTAAAAGACCAAAGGTGGAGGAAAAGAAAAGCCAAAGGCATTCACGCTCCATGGAAGGACATTTAAATTTGTGTCTGCACCTTCAGACCTATGTATAAGGGCTCCCCTTCACCAAAGAAACAAAAACACAAATCAAAGAGACAATGCTACTGGCATCTGGATAAAATGTTATCCCCTTCCTCCTCACTTCAAGTCTCATCTTCCGAACTAACCTCAGTGGGCTAAAACAGGAAAACTCGCATAAAAATGCTTATTTAGTCCCAATATTGTTGCAAATACTAATTGTCAGGAAATTAGACATGCAAGTCTTCCATCTCATGACAGCTAACAATGAGCTGGCACAAAACAACTGCTGGTTATAAGCTTACATTCACCTTGTAAGAATCCAACAAAGTTAAATCCACTTCAAAACCAGTTTCACTAACACAGGCTAACAGCAGCTAACACTGGCTAACAGCAGCTAACACTGGCTAACAGCAGCTAACACTGGCTAACTGCAGTTAACACAGTCTAACAGCAGTTAACAGTGGCTAACAGCAGTTAACAGTGGCAAGATGAGCAGTCTTACTGACAGAAAAGTCAAGCATATCCTCAACAACTCACGTTAGCATCACCATCATCAGACAGAAGTGAGATACTCTGACTCATTCCTAGTGTCACATTCCTTTCACAAAATGTAACAGCCTCTTCCAGACACAGTTAATAATGGTGGACGCTTCTCGCTCGGCATTGACAGCTGAGGTAAAGAGTGAACTGACAGAATTCCAGAGGGAAAAACTCTGGGGTAGATCTGGACCCGGTCCAAACAGTAGTAGAAACATGTCGGCTAGCTGTGGCCATTATGAGTTTTTTATGAGTCATTATGAGTTAATGTTTTTGATTTCTCTTAGCTGGCTAAAACATGTTTGCCATACAGTGTCCACTCTTACTAGGATTATGCACCTGAATTTGGAAGAGTTAGAAAGCAGAACTCCTGACTGCAGTCTCCAATCTATTGACATATAATGGTTGAAAGTTTTACACAGTGTAACTTTAAATCATATTTCTTTCCTATTTTGATGCTCAGTTTAAACTTCAGCAGGTCATCTTCATTGTGTGTATATACTTAAAATGAACTGCTTACGTGTGGTGATTAGATACTTGCATTAACAAGCAGTTGAACTGATGTACCCAATAAAGTGGACTTTTTATGCCCACCTAATGCAAGTCCAACATGGTTTCTGTATTACATTCATTGCTTTATTGTATATTTCTTTTTGATTTCAAATGCAGCACTACATTTAATAGTGTATTTATATAGTTTGATACTATTACTAGTTCTAATCCACTGGTTCGACTTAAATTAGCCCCTTAATCACCTCAGTTTGCTGGTTGATTTAGTGGTTGGTCTATTATGAATTAGGCAGAGAATTGGATACTTATCTCACCTACAGCTCGCGAAATTATGGGCAATTTCACATGCTAAGCATACTCAAAGAAAACAGTGCAGGTCATAAAGGTTGATGTTGGGTTTTTTTGTTACATTTTTGGTAAAACACACTTCAGTATTCTGTTATAAACACACACACATGCAAACAGAGTACCAGAGGGGGACCGGCTTACAGAAATGCTCAAGTTCCAGGTCTCTGGATGCCTTTAGCCTGTGGATAAATTAGCCTGCCCTGGAGACAGTGTGGTTTGGGCTTATCTCCAGCCTCCTCCAAATTGAGGTGGGAGTTAGTAGCAGCCAGAGGTATAAAGGAGATTTAGCCTATCCGACAGGGCATTAATCTCCGTACCTCCTCAGCATCCTGCAAGTTTTCGAGTGGCTGTATCCCTCCGGCCACGTAAAGATTTGATGTCACCATGCATCCTATCAGCACTTCATTGCACAGTGAGTTCATAAGTATATGGCTTTAGGGTCTGTCTCTGGTAGAGCTTGTAAGGGAATAATAAGAGTGGAGCCTTAATTGCTCAGAGAGAGAGGCTCAGCTATCATGTAGCTGTTTGTGTTCTGATCACTGCTGATATCTAATTAAACATATTTTTCTATTTTATGACAATTTCTGTGACTGTATGTCTCTGAAGAGCACTGATGATGTTCTCAGTAATTACAGGTTATTTAGTTGTTCAGAAATGTGTTGGCTCTCAAGACTTCTCTAATGAAAGAGCCCTTTTGGATTAACATTGATCATTGATTAAAATAAACGGCTGTTTTATTCGATAACTATTACACTTACAGGCTAAAAGCTCTGCTGTAAATAAACACCTTCCTGTGACATAGAATATAAGCCAATAATGAGAGGGTTTCATCACTTAAAACTGACTTTACTGTTAACAACCCGTGCAGCACTTACATGTTTTCATACCTTGTTTGTACTGTGTTGTTCCCAGATGTGTCCCGCTGTCAGTCACCTGTAAATGTATATATGTATTCTGGTCTCACTGTTTTTTATAAGACTGTCCATATACTTTGAGCTTTGTGCTTTTGTTCTTCCTCTTTTTTTCTCTGTTGTAGTCCTTTCTTGTTTTTACTACTGCCTTTAGTTTAACTGAAGGTTTTATTAAATATACCTTCTGCTGTGTCTGCACCTATTTGCAGTAGATCTATGCTGCTGGAAGCTTCCCATGAATCACCGAGTGTTTCTTTTTCACTCACTGTGTGTTTACACACCTCTTTGCATTAAATTATTGGTTATTTTTAATCTCTGACTCTTTTCAACATGGCCGCCAGGGTGCAGCCACAGAGTCTGGCAGGTCCTGTGTGTTTGCCAAAAAAATATATCAAAACCCTTGGTTTTTACCATGTTTGTTTGGTCTTTTCTTGTCTTTCTACCTCCTCTTGAGCTTAACATGTCCACGTAAAATGGTTAATAATTAACACAGTTTGTCTTTCTCCTGAAGACTGAGCCTGGTTCTGCTGAAGGTTTCTTCCTGTTAAAAGGGAGTTTTTCCTTCCTACTGTTGCCAAAGTGCATGATCATATGGGGTCATCACATTTGAAGCACTCTTTAAAAGACTAAATGTAATATACATATATCCACTCACTGCCCACTTTATTAGGGAAAGCTATTCAACTGCTTTTTAAAACAAATATATAATTAGCCAATCACATGGTAGCAACTCAGTGTATTTAGGCATCTTGACATAGTGTAGGTGATCTGCTGAAGTTCAAATTGAGCATTAGAATGGGGACTTCTTTGAGCTGATAGGAAGCCAAAAGCAACTCAAATACCCACTTTTTACAACTAAGGTATGCAGAATAGCATCTCTGAAGGTACACCATGTTGAAGCAAATATGCTACAGCAGCAGAAAAGCACAGCAGGTGCCACTCCTGTTAGCTAAGAACAGAAAACTGAGCCTACAATTCACAGACTCACAACAGCTCATGTGTTTAACTTTACCATGGCTGGCAGAGAATAACATAATGTCTTGTAATATGCATTACCAGAGGCATGACCATGTTAAAAAGATGTTTTGAGGCGTTTCATGCTGAGTTCAGTTGTTTTTATGACATCATGGCAAGATACCCTTCTTTTAAAGCTTCAGTACATTAATGCAAGCTTTCCATCAAGCAGAAAAAAAAACGTAAAAGCTTAATGCTGCTTACCAAACTTTACAAGAAAGTTGATCCTCTCCGATCATGTTCTTCTTCATTTTTTATAACACCAATCATGTTCACAGCATCATGGAGCCAGAGTTAGATTTTTGTTTTTGGTGTTTTGAGTTTTTTCCTGCAACAGATAATGCCCTGGCTGGTTTCATTTTCTGGTTTTAGTTTAGAAATCTAGTTTCTGTTCATTGTTAGACTTTGGTTTATATTTTATTGCTTGAATTGAAAATCCTGCTTCCTCTGTGTTTCTGTGTTGTGTGTTTTTCTAAATGACTTTCTGTTTTATTTTGGTAGTCTTTTCTCCCTTGTGTGTATTTAGTTTTACTTCCTTTATTTTATTGTCCCTCGATTGTTCACACCTGTTTGTTTACCCACCTGTTCCACGTTCTCCTAATCAGCCTCATGAGCCTTTGTGTATTTATAGTCTCACTTCTCTCCTCATCTTTTGTAGTGACAACTTTTATCCTGCCTTGTGTTTTGCTGGCTAGTTGATTCTGTTAACTATCCCTGCTTGGCACCAGCCAGTGTTGGATTTTGTTATTAACTTTGTGGACTTTGCTCTTCCCGAAATAAAGGTCAAGTATTTGTTCCATCTGCCTACCTGAGAGTCTACATTTAGGTCCCTGCTTGCACAACATGACAGAATGAAAGTGTGGGAACTGAAAGTGTGGTGGTATTATGTGCCCTTCTGTGTGTCCTACTTCTGTCCGCATGTATTGTGATGAAACACTAATGATATAAACCCATGCCGTTACTTAACAGCTCCTGGTGGCAACTCCCACGAACACATTTATAAGGACGCGGGTCAAACCTGTGACTCACCGCTGGATTGTAGGAGCTGGTTGTTCATTCATGATATAATACCGAAGTCACACATCGACTCGTCAGCGTTGGAGAGACACTGACTCACAATCGAAAGATTAGTTTATTTTGGATCATGACTCCTTTAACATCAGCATGAGAACCACATCAGTTTTACATTTGCTTATCTTTAATAAGACGCCAACAGATCCAAAAAGCTTCAGAGCTCTACTTGATTTGTTTGCATTAAGTATTACGACATTGCCAATTATTCCTAATTGTTGTTTTTTGGGAGTTATGCAATGTGCAAACTCTGAGCAAGAGGAAGCATACCAAACAGCATCCCTGCAGACATTATTGCGTTTGTCTGCTTGCAGTAATAGCTAGTGTAGGTGTAGCGCTGGCACAAGCCGTGGGTGGATTCATTATGTTTTCAGGTATTCCATCCGTACCTGCATCCTGTTCTCTTGAATACCTTGAGAAAATGTATTCAAATTTGGTACAAATGTTGGACCAGGTCAAAAGTCATCTTCCCCTCATGTCATTGAGCCAAGTGTGATGGCTTGAGAAACTCGTATTATCAAGGACAATAATACAGTTTGATCTTTGAAGCTGTTAAGAAAATCTGGGACCGGGAGGCTAAGCCAACATAGATGAGGTGACAAAGTATGGTTGGCAGGTGTAGGCAGGAGACAACAAACCAGTGCGTTCTCATGCTGAGGTGTCACATAATCCTGCTTTGCAAAATGCCACCATTAAGAGCAACATTTCTTTTGGCATCAGGGGCTTGATGCTGTGTCCCTGGCAGTTTTGGCCGCCAAGAGATGACAACCCCATTTTAAAGTTCTGCAAAATCTGCCTAAGGAAATTGGATGGGTGTCAGTAACATCAGTTGCAGGTTTATCTGCCAGCAGACCTTGGTTTTGTGCCATTAGGAACTTCATTCTTGGTACTTTGTTTTGTTTCATGTACACCCTCGTTTTACTTTCATCTGCTGGGTAGTTTTAGGAGCTTTAACCTACTTAGAGTTGGGAAAAGATTGTCACTTGGGTCATTATGTGCCCGACTAGCCAACTAATATTCAAATGTGCTGCCCTCACTAGCCCGCATCATAAATATTAGACCGTAAAGTAATTTATTCTTATTTTATTAATATATAATGTAAATCACCAATTGATTCTGAGATGATAAAACACCACCTGCCACTAACTGGGGCTACAGTCCCAACAGATGGCGGCACTGAGGAGAGACAGCTGTCCTAACCAACACGGTTGGGCAATACTTTTATGTAGAAAGTGGCATGGAATTTAGCAACATTTGTTTCCTCATCAGATTATTGTTTTGAATTTACCAGTGACTCGTGAAACCAGCGAATCATTCAAGACCAACATTCAAGATTTCATCATTGGTGGGGATAGTGTTAAAGTGCAGATCATTTGACAACCTTTGTAATGTAAGTAACAACTCTTAATTGTTTGGACGAGTGCAAAGATAACCCAGAAAAATGCAAAAATATGTGCATGTTTGACACAACTTCCTTTTATCTGGGTTATTGTCAGTTATCATGCCAACCCGTAGCTGCCACTAGTTGAATTCCTTCACAGTCGTTCAGCAGACTTTTATAACGCGAGTCTAGACAGGCACGGATATAAACTGCAACTTGATTGGCTGCCAGAGGCATACAGCCGCATGGCAGTAATTCTAGTTATTCATCTTTTTCTGGCAAATGTATCCCTGTACCATCTGTTTGATGTGGACATTGGATGCGTCTCTGGTTATGAATTGCTGTACTACCGAATGAGCCGTACCTGTGATGGAATGAGCGGCATTTGATAAACAGCTGCATTTAGATTCAAGATCACGTCCTCCGCTGTGTCCTCCGTCGGGTGATTCATGCTGACTCCTCCACCTCTGCTCACGATGTAAATCAGCAGAGCAGCTGGAGCGGCCTGATCGCACAGAACCTTCTGCTCCTAACCTGTTATTACCCCATCTTGCTGCCACTGTAACAATGCTGATGATAGTACCGCCGCACACCTGTTAGAGTCTCTTTTGTGGCTTCTCACAATGTCTTTGTTACTATTCCCAGACTAATTCTGAAACAGAGAGCATAATAGGAGTCAGTGCCAAAGGGTATCGGATATAAGCAGAGCAGGAGAGATGATCTCATTGGAGAGAAACTCTTTAGTTCCTTCTCTGGTGGTGTGCTCGCTGGGATTAATTTCTTTAAATCTGAACAAAAAATTCTTAAACTGAAGCTGTCAGGGTTTTGAGTTTGTTTTGTATTTTTGATTTTCTTATGTTAGATTGCCATAATATTAGGTTCTTGTAGTATTATTTCATTTGGGTTTAGTTGAGTTTTATTCTAGGTTTTAGTTTAACCCATGCCTCTGTGATTTATGAGTCTTTTCCTGTCCTCTGTATAGTCTGTCTTGTCCTCTGTGTTTTACTTTCTGTTATGCCAGTGCTTTAGTCTCTCCTCAGGTATTTCATGTCTGCGTGTTCCACATTCTAATTGTCAAGCTTGTGTTGTCATGTCTACGTTCCATGCTGTTTCCTGTTTTATTGTGAAAGTCCCTGTCCTGTGTGCAGTGTGTCTACTTTTGCTTCCCCTTGTCTCGTTAGGTCTGATTTGTCCCAGCTGTATTCCCACCTGTTCCCCATCCTCTCATTGCCCTTCTGTGTATTTAAGTCCTCCGTCTTCCTCTGTTCTGTGTTGGGTTGGGTTGTCTGTTTGTCTGGCTACATGTTTCTGTGAGTTTCGGCTCTTCATGTCTCAGGTTTTCCCTGCAGATTCAGGTTCATGTTTATCTCATGTCATAGTTTTTCATGATCCCGTTCAGGTCATGTTCATGTCACAGTTTTCATATTTTAGTTTTGCCCAGTTTAGGTTTCAGGTTAGTTTTTCTCCAGTTTGTTTTGCCTTATTTTTTGTTTTGACATCAGCTCAAATAAACGGCTCGCTTTCTGTTATACTTAATTTTTCTCTCGCGTCTGCGTTTTTGTCCACACCTCAAACACACCGGCGATCCCCACCGTGACAAAAGCAGCATTTAGCAGTCTCATAAAAAGTGTTTTTGTACCGTGTAATAATTAATCATGGGCTGTTGGTGGTGTATTATTTAAACAGAGGTACATTATTTTTTATTAATACACATAAGTGTATGCTTGTCTTTGAGCCAGGTCCTCTGGCCCCTCCTCAACAATGATGGAGCTCTAAGGGTGCATTTTATTCCCCAACCCACACCAACCTACTGTTTTCCACTTATAATGCTAATAACAATCATTAAGGTAGATATTGCAACAATATTTTCTGAACTAAGTTGAATTTAATGGACCTTTGAGGGGCACAATCTGTTCACATACAGCAAAGGCACTCTGTGTTACCTTGTTTGTCACAAAACGTATGCTCAAGTAAATGAACCCTCCATTTACAAAACAAGGACAACAAACTGTTAAAGAAATGCCAGCAAACACATGAATAGCACATGAAATATATTAAATATTGAAATCATAATATGGCCTGTAAAGGAAGGTCTTACTTTGCAAGCATCTTGGTTCAGCAGCAGATTTTTGTTGCAATGTCTAGACCAGGGGTAAGGAACTCCAGGCCTCAAGGGCCGGTGTCCTGCAGCTTTTAGATATCACCTTGGGTCAATACACCTGAATCAAATGACTAATTCATTACCAGGCCTCTGGAGTACTTCAAGACATGTTGAGGAGGTAATTTAGCTGTTTAAATCAGCTGTGTTGGATGAAGGAGACATCTAAAGCTTGCCGGACCTTGAGGCCTGGAGTTCCCCCACCCCTGGTCTTGACCAAAAGAGGTCACAGTTCACCTTCAAAGTAAAAGCTTCGCCTTACTTTCGAGGCGAATGGTGTCTGTTACGGGTTTGTTTTGCAGTTTTCCCGGTTTCACAACGACTCGGAGAGACGTTGGCAAGTGTTTGCAGACAAATCGGCGTCTTACAACAACAGCAATCTGCTAGCTATCCAAACAATCATAAAGAAGTTTATGGTGGAGCACCATATACTGATTCCATGAAGTGACTTCCAGTAATCTCCACCAACCACTCGCAGCTTGACAGGGCATAAACCACATAAACACTTTGTACTGGTGGCCAGTGGTTGCAAAGCAGTCTGTGACCAGTCTCCAGATGTTCACAGACACCTGGTGCCCCCTGGTCACTATTACTGGCAGCATTTTGGAGAGGTCTAGAAGCCTTGGCCGATGTTTGACTTGAAACGACAACTATAATCTCCCCATTCAATCATTTTTCATAAAAAACACTTTTTTTTTTTCTGTTGTATTCTGGAGGGCTATTGCTCAAGATCACCACTGAATGTTAACGAGGACTTCATACTTCATATTTTGTCAGTCTGTCTGTTATCCTTGAGTATCCTCTGAAAACACAACAAGTGCAAGATTTATCCTTTGGGCTCCTTCACATTCACACGTTTAGGGTCAAGGGTTCCACTGCTGGTCCAAATATTAATCCACGTCACGGTTATTCATGAGATGGATGTTTGTGTCAAGACACATCAACTGAAGGAGGAAGACTAATGAGAGAGGATTCCTTTGCTTTTATCCACGGGGTAAAACATCTATTTATAGTCACCTACATCAATATATTTCCCTCTATGCAGCCTCCGTCAAATGCTTCATAAAGCAAGCTTCACAAGCCTTCCTCTCTGATCAGAGATGACTTTTGATATTTTAAATAAGGTATTAATTAAACAAAAGACATGTAGGGTGTTTTTCTTTTAAAAAAAATTGAACAGAAGCCTTTAACCTTGACAGCACAGAAAAATCATCAACAGAGGAAGAGAAACAACATTCACTCAAATACGCTAAGTACGAGTTTATGTCTGTGATCCTTCAATTAAACACTTAACATCCTCCATACCCAGACAAGAGAGCGAGTCGAGTTTTAGCTGATGTTCCTGTGTGTGGGTGGGTTTATAGTCACTCCATGAAGATGATCTATTACTTCAGCTGAACTGAATTATTGAAAATTAGCTGCTGCTTTGTATTGATGCCTTTCGTGCCTTCTTGTTTGTAATACTGTTATAGATAATTTGCTGGAACTCTTTCACACCATCAATTTAATACCTGAATTATATTATTTCCTACCATATGCATTAAAGAGAGGATTACATGTCTGATCAGAGAGCCATGCATTTTTTTAATGGAGGCACCGAAAGCTATAAAAATGCCTGTTAGGCTATAATGGGTGGTGGCATTACATAACTGTCTGCCTACTTACCCCTTTAACTGTAATTGTTCTTATAATAGAAGCACCCCCCTCTACCTTGCCATTAATGAGTTAACCTTTTGACCTTTTGTGTCCAATGCCCTGTGGAAAATTGCACCAGTATAAAGCAGAGCAGTCTATGCAAAGTGATTTCTTCAGCTGTGTGGGAAATTAGATAAATACCAGCGACTGTGACACCAGCCACATTTTATATAAAGCAACAGTGTCAACCTTCCTGACTCTCTAACAAACGGTTGTTACTTAAGAAATATTAGATTTTATAATAACTTTTCAGTACTGTATAAGCTTTTTATTATAGATTGTTTTTACAGTCAGACATATGCCATACAATAATTTTGTTGTCTTTCTTACAATCTGACAATGTATTAGTTTTGATAACTATTCATGTGTTGGCACTGCACAGTACACAGAACGCTGCTGTATTATTTTATTTTTTTTTGGATGGATTGTAATCATGAAGATAAAGTGAGGTCTGTTTCCTTGTTACGTCACGACAAATGAAGCTAACATAATAATAAGAAGTTGGTTCAAATGGATAAATTTACATTTTACAGCTTCTTACTGTACTGCAAAGTGAGGGAGGCTGTCATTAGGCTAAAAAGAAAAAAGAAAATAAACCTAAATAAATCAGAAAGATAGCAAAAACTTTAGATGTGGACAAATTATCAATAAGGTAAAAAAAAAAAAAAGAAGAATTAATCCATTGGCCAGCAATGCAACACCCAAAAGTCTGGAAGACCACACAAGACAACTAAAGTGCATGATGACAGAACAATTTTCATAGTTAATACAGCCTTCCTTGGAGTCCACTGGTCCTAGACTTCATACAGTCATTGACTGCAAAGGATTTTCATCAAAGTATTAAAAAATAGACATCCTTCCATTTTCTTTAGCTGTCATGGAGCAAAAGGTGGGGTACACCTGGACACTTCATCAATCTGTTGCAGGACTAACAGAGAATAACCAGTTTACAATCATCAATGAAGCTAACATGCATGTTTCTGGACTGAGGAAGCTGGAGTACTTGGAGAGAACCCACAGTGGCACAGATGTACACTCTGCATAGCCCCAGCCATCCAAAGAACTCAAACCTGGAACCTTCTTGCTGTGAAGTGACGATGCTAACCACTTCACCTCTATGCCACCCCAAAACAATCATATTTAAGTGTCACATGTCAGTTTAATTAGAAATCCACTGTGATAGTGCACAGGAACAAAATTACTAGAGATATTTGCTGACATACTTATAGACCTGACTGCCTGTTTCTTGTTGTGTTGCAAATGAGGTGGGGTTTTTTTCTTATGCAACATGGTTTTTCTCAGATGACTCATGGATGGACAGGGAGAGACTGAAATGTGACTTACCTGACAAAGTGAAATCGTAAAATTGGGCAGAACATTTTCACAGCAATTTGTTGCATTGTGTTCATTAAATGGAGATTTTATTGCCAGTTCTGAGGCTTTTTGTAAGCAGCCTCAGTATGTTTAACGAAGAGCCTCAGCACTGGCAATTATTCGCTCACAAGGGACCAATATTAGGAAAGGTATGCGTTGTGCTAGTTCAACAACAAGCTTTCATCTATATTTTTCAAGGTCCATGCCGACAATATGAAACCGTGACGGATAATTCACCCCAAATAATGACTAATCCTCCAGGTGCACTGTTGACGCTGGCCACAAGGCCTGTCCAATCTCCTCCTAAGTCTTCATAGTGCACTGGTGTTAAATACCCAGCACAAATAAGTATTCAGGAAATAGCGAAGCTTTAATTACATGCATCAGCACATGGAGCAATTAGGCATTGCTAACTAAAGCTACAACTCCACTCTAAATGTGGGTTTAGCATACAGAGCGTGGGCAGCTTTCATTGCCAAGGAAGCTAATGCAACAACCCCCTTTTGTCTGATTCTGTCTAATATTATGGATCAAAAGGAAGTTGCGCTGCATGTCACGCTGCACGAGAGCTCAAAATGTCCCCTTCATGTTTTACCATCAAACGAAAGTAATATGAGGAAGAGGGACCCAGCTTTCTCCCAGGCCTTTTTATATTTTCTTAAAGATGTTAAGGGCACGAATCTTCTATCCCTCACTGGAGTGCTTATCTATTACATCTTATTAGAGCAGTGATTCAAGACTTACCTCAGACACAAATAACAGGTGTTTGGATACAGGGCCCCTATTCTCTCACCATTTGAATCACTGTTACTACTATTACTGCTACTATTCATGCTGTTCAGCACTCTGAACAAGTCAGTCATTTTATCCTGAGTATTCATCCCATTTTAAATGTAGACAGTGCTGTTTGCTTTTAAATCCTGGAAAATAAGAAACTGCTTTTATTTTTGCCTTAACAGAAACACTGAAAAGCCACAGGTTTGCGTCAGCTAGCATTGTGTGCCAGTTAGTACTGTGCGTATGACCTCTGTCCATTATGTATGAGAAGCACTTAGCAACGTGACTGTCATCATTCAAAGGCTTCAGAGTTTTTCTTCTGCTTTATTTACTTCAGCAAGTTTAATTTGACCACTTGAGTGTTAGCAGCCAATGCAGCATCAATGTAGATGTAATTTCTAGACTCGTTGGCCCTGTATATAAAGACAGCGTGTGCTCTTGTATGTATGTGATGTAGTTGCGACCCAGTTTTGATACGTTTCAAAAACTTGTTTAAAGCTCAGGTTGAAATTCCTACATTCTAGCAAACATATCAATAAACCCACAGTTCCTGCAGAACCTTTTCTTTCCAAAGATGAATTCTTAAAATACAGTCACGTCAAAGAGCCTTCACTCTGCAGTCTTGTGAAAAACAAAAAGTGAAGAACAACACCCTGTTATGCAATAGCTTGTAGAACAACTTTATTAAGTAATTCTCCGTATGACTGTGTTTCTCACATTGTTGTGAAGGAATTTTGCCAACTCTTCTTTACAATGTTGATTAGCATGTTTTGCAGGAATTCATTTATGCACAGCTCTCTTAGGGTCCAGACCACAATATTTCAATCGGGCTGTGCTCTGGACTTTGACTGGGTCAATGCTACACCTTGCTTCTTTTCTTTTTCAGACATTCTGTTGTATATTTGCTGCTGTGTTTGGGTTCATTGTCCTGTTGCATGGCCCAGATTCAGCTAAGCTTTAGCTGCTGGACAGAGGACTCGACATCTGACTGGAGGTCATGCTCTGCTCCATGAGTGTGAGGTGCCTAGGTGCTGTGGTTGCAGAACAAACAAACCCAGAACAAGCCCAAATCATTATCCCTCCACTACTGTGCCTGGCAGTTAATACAAAGAGTTTGTGCTGATATGCTCCCTTTTTTTTTTTTTTTTTTTTTTTTGGCCACATGAGATACTGTGATTTGTTTAATTTACAGATATCACAATTTTCGTCTTGTGTGTCCAAAGGATATCGCTCCAGAGGTCTTGTGGTTTGTTCAGATGCAGCTTTGCAAACCTAAGCCATGCTAAGGTTAAACGTAACGTTTAACATGCTAACTGTGGACTGAAGGGTTTGAAACGTAGCTCTTCTGATTTTTGCAATTTCTCTGAGCACTGCATAGCCTGACCTTGGTGTGAATTTGCTGGGATGTCCACTCTTGGGAAAATTGGGAGCTGTCTTGAACGTTTTCCACTTGTGAATAATCTTTTTTGCTGTAAAATGATGGACCTGAAATTGTTTGGAAATTATAACCCTTCATGGACTGATGGCCATTAACAGCTGCTTCGATAAGATCCTCACTGAGGTCTTTCATCCTTAGAATTGTATTAACACACACCTGAATGCTCCAGACCATCAAATAACTAGAATTGCTGCTTTTATAGAAGGCTGTACTTCATTTTTCCACAGGACCTTAAAGTCCTCTTAAAACTTTCTTTTGTCACACACACAAAAAGCTATGATTACAAAATAGAAAGCTACCTGATTTAACTTTGGTCACTATCCCCTTCAAGGTTGTTTCCTCATGCATCTCTCCAGTACTTTTGCTTTATATGCATTCCTCTCTGTAACACGTTCTGGTTACTTAAAGATTAGATCTGCACCGTGTCATAGTCTCACTCCTCCATCCTAGTCAGAATGGTACTTCAAGGAGCACAGTGCACATCGGGATTTTCCTAATTTGTTGGTTAAGTATGGTTTTCAACCTTTAAAGTTTTTGATGGCCCCCTTTTACTTTAGACACCTTTATAAACTTTTGATTTCCTTATCCATTAGAAGACTAATATAATTCCTGCCCAGACAGAGTGAGACATACTGTTATTTACTGATATTTTTTTTATTTATGTGTTTAAAATACATATGAAACAGATACAATAAATTATATCCCAAATATTTACTTTAAATTGTTACAAAAGTTATCACAAACTGTACACATCATGACAGTAGTCGAAGTTGTTCTCGGTCCATATATACTCAAACAATTACAGCTCAAAGCTCTAAACTCCTAAACATGGAATAACTCAGTAACTTAGAATTGGCTTCACTGGGTCTCCAGTTTGACTAATTGTTCACAACTATTACAGAACGTGTCGAAATTGTACTCGTTTACAGGTCGGAGCGCTTCAAAGTATCACCAAACAATAGAAATACATTGTGATGTCTCTATTTCCATAAGTTTACGACAGCTTTTTAGAATTCACTTTTCAATATATACAAACCAAAGGTCCATTGACAAGTATAGATATGTACAACTGTAAACACAAACTTTTTAATCTGAAATACTCTGACATATTCACATTTCCCCCGATAAGTGCTAATTTTTTTCTGTAGTGGTGAGAGGCATGCTACAAGTAAAAATATTCTTTTTTTTTTAATACTGAGGACAGAGCAAGGGGAAAAGAGCATCATTAACTGCATTTGCAAGTAAGATAACAGTACATAGCCTTTTTCTATTTGCTATGTTGGGTTCTTATTAGTTATTACTCACAGGAGAATCTGAGATGATGTTCTGTGTTAGTCATACTGGCTTTTTATTTCATGTGGCTTAAAAATATAAAATATTGTAAAAATATTCACAATATATGCAAACATTTGAATGTGTGTGTGTGTCAGCCACTGTTTGTATTAATCTTCTGCGCTTTTTAAAATTAAATTAACTGTTCAATAACACCTACTCCTTGCTGACTATTATTCCTGTCAAGCCATTTAAATTTACAAGATTTTCTTTTTTCTTATTCCACCTGCAGACTTTATCAGCTGGAGCCGTAGACAGTATAAACCATGAATGTAGAAGTAAGGCCAAGGCAGCTCCACAGTGGCCTCGTTTCTCTGAAAAGTTCAGCCAAGCTGCTTTAAACATGCATTGTTTTAAAATTGTTTCAGCAGGGGTAGGTAATCTGGTTGCAAAAAGACTTCAATAAACACTTTTTGACTTTAGAATGACCTCAACCAAACGATCCGACCTATAAATGGAATTTAGAATTGAATTTGTAATTTATGGTTATTCTAAGTGTCAGAACTGTTTTTCAGGTTTCATATCCATCCATCCATCCATCCCTCCTCTGACACTTACCCAGATTGGGGTCGGGAGGGAAACATCACCTCCTCCAGCTGACAGTCTCTGTGTCGTCTTGTGTCCTTGGTCCGACCCAAACATGGACATGGCCAAAATGCATCTAAAATCTTTTCTTTTGATGAGCAGTAGTGGCTTTAAGCTGAGCCCTTCTCAACTGATTGACCAGTAACTAGTCTCAAGCTTTAGTGAATAAAACATGAAGTTCATTTGGTAAATTATAGTTTGGTAAATTATTAATTAAAAAGGCAGGTTAACCAGGGTATGCTCCTTGGCTGACGCAATGGTAATCTCAGTGACTGTGTAACACCCAATACTGTGAACCTCGAGGCTTCACAGCAGGACTTTCCTAACCAGTCACAGCAGCTATGTCGATCTTTTATACCATTAGCAGCTGCAGCTAGCTCATTAACTATGCTAGCTATCTGAGTATTTAAAATACTAACTCTTTAATGTTTCCCACTGACTCAATTTAAAATGTCAGCATAATGTAGGAATCCTAAAGGTGCACTCAAATGCTAAAAGATTGCAGCTAAAGCGCCATCTCCCAAATAAAAATTTAGCAACCTTATAAATTAATGATATGTAGACGATGTGGCATTATTCTTGTACTCCAGTATAGGTTAATTTGCCTAATTATTACTGTTAATATAAGAAACCGAAGATGACACTACTTTTTTTATTATTGTTCACTATGCTTCATTATGTATGTTTAAAAAGAACTGTTTTATTTTTAATGTTGCACATCAAAATGTTTTTACACAGAGGACTAACAGATGTGTTTACAAAACCTGCCTGTGGTTGCATGAAAATGAACATTCAAGTGGGAACGAACTGCCAAATCTCACAGTCCACAACAACGGTCATCTCCATGCGTTCTGAAGTGAACACCCTACAATAATGAACATGGGAGTTTCAGTATCAGTGTTACTCGACTAATTAGAGGGTAAGTTTAATTGTTTCTAAATAATACTGCTGCTTGCGTTTGCAGTTATGAAATAAAATTGTTCCGTGTGTACAAAAATAAACCTGAATTTGTCATTTCATTATGGCCAAATTTTAAGAAACCAATTTAGTCTGAAGTTCTTTTAGACACAATTTAATTTGATCTGTTTGTACATATGCTACATGAACCAGCTACTGTTTCTCCAAATATGAGAGTCCTGCAGAGTGATGGCTATTCTGTTTTACACATCTGTGACAGCTGTGACTGATGGATTTACTGAGATTGCTCAGCCCTTGTAGAGGCTCAGTTACCTGCATTCCCCAATAAAACCGCATGACTCGCTTGATTAATCAAGTGTTTTTCATCAAGTAAATATTTCTGTGGTACTGAGCAGCATAGCCCTTAAACTTTGTGCCATTTCAACCTAAAATGGTAACGCACTAAAGAGCTTGAGGGCTGGAAAAATGTTGCTCTGATACTGAAAAAACTGATAACGCTGCAAGTTAACCACCACAACTTCTTGCAGTGAGGCCTACCATTCATGTGGTCTGTGTAAATGTTAGTCAAATACGTTTCCAAAGCACACGTACGAAAAACAAGCTTTGAATGACTGTGAGTGCTGTGCATAGCCATCTCTGTAGAGCACTTGAAGAACTTGCATTCAAATGAATAAATACAATTTCAGTACAAACATAGAAACATGAATTCAATCCGCTCAAAAGGGTGATAGGCAACATAGCTTGTCGGCAAACAAGCATCTGGTTTCTTACAGAGGTGATGCTGGCACTCCACCTGTGATCATCAGGGTGTATGTGGAGGTTTGGGTGAAGGACATGAACCTTGACTCTCAAAGCTTGCTGCTCTTCCAGGCCACTGAAAGGTAAAGCATCACAAAACAAGCAACATTAAAGAGCTATCCAGTCTTTCTCTGGTAAGCAGGTATTTTCTCTAGTCCTACAAATACACTGTGATCATAGGCAAATCTATTTTGGAGCAACTTGACCTTAAGCAGTGGATATCATTTCCCTTGTCTCATTACACATAGGGTATGTCGGATTATATCCCAAATTAAATAGAAATGTAAAGAATCAATTTAGTCACATATGCTACTTGATTGTGATATGATAATTCAAGATGTAATTACCAAAGAAAATACTCACAATGGCTACAGTGAAGTCCATTAGTATTTGCACAATGAATATATTTTTTTGTGATTTTCCCTTGAATGAGCCACTGCAGTGGATCTGAAATGCTGACAAGATGTTCAGACTTCCAGCTTAACCTGAAGGGGTTTTGCATGAACTTTGAAGGCAAACCAAATGAACCAAAGGCACCTGCGGTTGCCTTTGACGGTGCAAAACGTTTCATCGACATTGTAGCACTATAGAGCACTATAGAGTCACACTGCTAGCAATCAAAGATTTATGTAAATTTGACAAGTTGAACACATTCTGTTCTGTACAGGAGACACGGCACAAGATTGGCTGTAGACCATTGTCAATCAATCAGGTTGCAGAACACAATGCGCTGTAAAAAAAAAAAAAAAAAAAAAAAAAAAAAAAGAAAAAGAAAAAGAAAAAAGCATGCAAAATTGCACAAAAAACCCTGTGCAAAACAGCGAGTCTGTGAAAGGTGAACCGCGTAATAGCGAGGGACCACTGTAATTAATGCAATGCTTTTCTTAAACCCCTTAAATTAAAGCTGAAAGCCTGCACTTGTTGGCATACAGACGAAATACAAAATCTCTTTCACCTTCCAAATATTTATGGACTCAACTGTACATCAATCTTGTGTATCCATTTTTTGCTTCTGACACATGATCCTTTCAAGCTTTCCCACAACTCATGACTCCTCAGACCTCGACTATTTCAACATTTCAACAGCCTCTTCCCTGCTTCAACAAAAAAATCCATTTATCAGACTGTCCAAAGCCCAGCTACCAGACGTTTTAACAAGAACCTAGAGAAGTGACCACATCACACCTGTTTTAACCTTCAGTATGTTTTATATATATCTCTCTATATATAGAGAGATATGTATATGACCTTTTTGTCACATATGATCTTGCACCTCAGATCCGGGGGCAGAGGGCTGTGTTCCTGAGGCGAAGCCAAAAACTCGAGGTGACAGAGCTTTCGCAGTAAGAGTCTTGGGGCCATGGAACAAGCTGCCTGAGAAAATCAGGTCAGCTGAGTCAGTGACCTCTTTTAAATACCTCCCTCTATTATTTAAGAGCCTTTCCTGAAGTTTCTAAATTTTATTAATCCACTTGTATTTCTCTGCTTAAATGGTTTTCATTTTTTTTAAGTATTTAACCTTAAGTTTTCTTATTTTCTTGATTGTAAAATCTGCTTGCTTTGTTACTTGTGTAAACCACCACCTTTAGAAAGGTCCTTTATAAATAACGCATATATTTTGCCTATGATCACAGCTTTCACCAAAGCATAATGTAGGTTTACCACTGAAAATAGGTAATCACCTGTGTTTTCCTATTCTCCAGGTGGGGAGTGGGTGTGACAAAAGAGGGAAAGAATTGATAACATGTAAAATATTAATTTACATTAGCTGTAGTGAAACAGCTGTCCTCTGTAAAAAGGAAAAAGAAAAGCTTTCTAGTCTATAAAACTGACAACTTGTCTATGAGTACAGGATTAGCTACTCCTTATCTGAAAAACAGGCCCCATTAAAAGGTCTACATGTGCTTTTTTCTGCATGACTTAACTGCACACATGCAACATGTAAGTAACACAGGTTTGGAGACCAGCTTTCATGAAGTGAAGCCATCTGTTTTCCCTTGGAAAACAAATTTGGTGTCTTAGTATTGCAAAGAAATAAATGTTAAGTGTCTCAATGAGATTTTGGGAAAAACAGCTAACAAACTTTTCCCTTCAAGGTTGTTCTTTATGTTTTCTTGTTTGTTGGTTGGTTTTAGGGCTGCACGATTAATCGTTAGAAAATCGCGATCTCGATTCATACTTATGTGCGATCTCATTTCCAAATGACAACGATTTAAAAAAACAAAAACAAAAAAAAAACAAAGCCGACAGCGATTGTACCGCATTTTGATCCGGGACGTAATCTGCATGAAAACAAGCGCTCCCTCTTCCTGCTCAACAAATGACAAGGGCGGAGCCTTATACCACGTGATACAGAAGCTGTGCCGTGATGCTCAAATTGGCAGGAAAAAACAACGGAGAACACGTCAGGGATGACGAGAAAGTGACAGGAGAAAATTGGTCCCGGTCAACCAGCCAAACATCAATAACGGGAACCTTATACAGCGCTTCCCTATACACGTCGAACTCCCGCAGGCACAAAGAAATTACGGAGGCTATCACTTATCACCTGACCAAAGATATGGCTCCCATCAACACTGTGCAAAACGAGGGATTTAGTAAAATGATCAACACCCTAGATAAACGCTACACAGTGCCGTCCCGCAACTATTTTTCTATTGCTGCACTACCTGCTCTATACACGCAGTGTCGAGCAACGGTGGAGACGGAATTTCAAGCAGTACAACATTTTGCGGAAACCACAAAATGTGAGGCATTTATTGTTTTTATGTTTATTTATTGTTTTTATGTTCAGTTTCAACTGTTACGAAGTTGATGTGCAGTTAATAAGTGCAATAAATATTTATATTGGAAAAGAAAATCGTGAGAGAATCGTGATCTCAATTCTAAGCAAAAAAATCGTGATTCTCATTTTATGCAAAATCGTGCAGCCCTAGTTGGTTTGTTTGTTTTTACAGACAGAAGACTAGTTTACAATCCCTTTTTCCCTGGATGTATATATCCCCATGCAATAAGAACCTTTTTTCCTTGCAGATATCAAAGAGGGTACTTTCAACCTGCAGTATTAGTAATTTAAGAGAAAACAGCTGCTCATTAACATTGCAGCTGCCTCTGGGCTCCCTAAAACTTTGGAAATTAATCAGAAAAGTAAACCCTAAATTGGGAAGCAACAATTACACGTTCCGGATGATTTTATAGTTTAACAATGTTGGAAAGATTCAATTGAACTAATATAAAATTAAAATAAAAAGACACAAATAATGTGCTCCCCGTAGAGATGGAATAGATTGACATTTAGAAAATGTGACAGTCTGCTGTGTGGTTTCTTTGCTTTGCAAACCATAACACCTAGTCTCACATTCAGAAGCTTCTAAAAGGGCTCTGTATGACTAGTAAGGAAAAGAACATGCTTGTACCTCTCCTAGAGCATGCCAGTGCGTGATGGGCTTCCGTGGATAAGCCAACATTTCGTTCCAGTGATCTCGTCCGAGCCCTTCAGCATCTGGCCCCGTGCGACACACGCCAATCACCTCATTGTGTCCAACACTGGTAGAAACACACACATTGACAAACGTTTGGATCTCCAGTCGTGCTTTGGATCACGACTAAATTAAAAATATGCTTTGAGCTACTTCTACTCTGCTCACTTTATCAAGTTAATGTAAGCATGTCAACATAAACAGTATGTAGTGAGTATTTAACTCACCGATCATAATCCATGACCATAATGGACAGACTGACTTGTTCCACATTCTCCGGGGGAATATCGAAGATGATAGCCTCGTTGTACACCGGATTAAGTGTGCTTTTCTTAATTGTTGTTTTTCGCTTCTTTAACCTCCGTCCATCACACATCAAGTAGACCTTCACATATGGATCTGAGAGACAAATATATTAAATAATTTGCAATTGTGTCAAAAGCTTTTACTGCTTCTGACATTAAACTTCATGTTTCAGCCTCTTTATGTTTCAGTTTCCTGTGCGTTGCTTTTTCCCTTTCTGGTTTTTCTCCTGGTATCCCTCGGTGCTCCTCAGGGCTCCATATTGGGCCCACTACTCTTCTCTGTCAATGATTTATCAAATGGCTCCTCCCATTTTTATGCAAATGACACAATCTTCTGTTGTTCGTGTTTTTCAGTTGTAAAAACCCTCAGATTTCAGTAGTTTGCCTTTCATGTTGTTTAGTCTCATTTAACTTAACATATATTGCTGTTAAATGCAGACAAATCTAAGTTCATTTTATTCATAAATAATTAAAGGGCTGAAACTTTTATTTAGGTATCATTATAAGATCAGAATTTGCCATTTAAACTTTATACTGAAAAACCTGTGTCCAAGATAAAAAAAATAAATTAGGTTTCTTTTCAGGAATAAATCTTTTATCGTGCTCTAAGTGAGGCGACCTACAGGAGAACTTCTCATTATGAACACACCTGGCCAATACTTAAAGAGGCTGGATGCCATTTATCATTGTACTTTACATTTATTACAGACCTTGGAAGTCTTGTACATCACTCTCTTCTGTATGCTGCTGCTAGGTGACCGTCTATGTATGTCCCAGACCTTCCCATGGATTGGTTTTTGCAATAAATCACTGCTTGGGCTAGTTTCTTCTTATGTGTGTGTGTCTATTTCTAAAAGCCACAACCAATGTGTCCTATGTTCTCAGAATATTTTACAAAACAGACTTTTACCTGGAAAAATAAAGGATATATATCTTCCCTATTTCTTTTCGCTCCCTCATCTTAACTATATTTAATTAATTCCTCAGTTTTGCTTTTGATGTGAAGACTATTTTGCTATTTGATTACCTGAGGAGCCTGTGATGTCCATGGCTTTGAGGTTTCTGCATTTGATGACTGTTAGGGTCATTCTCCCTGCTGTGGGGAGGTAGCACAACGAGTACATGATCTCTCCCAAATCGATACTCTCCTGGAGGGCATGAAAAGAAAAGAGAGCAGAATGTATTGAACCAAATTTAAATGATTTGCCACATTCTGTGAATCAAAATGCCAAAGCAAAGGAGTAAACAGGTCAGTTTTTAAAAGAGGTCATATGCATTCAGCTGATAGTGAGAGTTTAATTAGCATGGCTCTGCAGGCTATTTGACATTTATCTCAGTCCTTCAATTCTTTATGGCGGTAAACTTGACTAACAATTAACTGTTCAGATTTGTTACTGTTTCTTCATCCAATAACCTTAAAGCATTAATGTAGTAGTAAATAGTACTAATGAATGGTTTGCAGGCTTTGGTAACTGTCCTAAGAAAACCATCTCAACAATACTTTGGTGGTTGGTAAAAATTCTATACAGGCAGTCATGGCCAGGAGAGGTTAATTCATACATAGTGTGATATGTCACTATATTCATCGTTAGAATTAACTTTTTTTTATTGGTAATTGATGGGAAAATATCAATTTTTTTTTAAACAGATAGATGGCATTAAACTATCATGTTTTGTGATGACTCGAGAAACCACAACATCAACATTACAACATCTTCTTTGTATTAGACTTCATCATCAGGCCAATATTTCAATCATTCAGAAACTTTGGTTTATGATCAAGTATCAATGAAATGAAAGTCATTCACAAATCTTTCAACTGTTGTTGGTAATAAACAAAACAGTTTATTTTGCAAATGTTAGCATACTAGCATAAACTAAGATAATCAAGACTGCAAAATGTGTAGCTGCTAAACATCTAAATGATCTTATCATTATGGGCATGATAGCTTTATAGACATGCTAGCATGTTTTTTAAATCACTATTGTATATGCAATATTATTTGATTCATTGTAGCTGAGTTTGTTGTTGGCTCAATTTTTCAGCTAGCAAAACGAATACGATTAGCATATGTTTTGATTCCAAAATGTAAGAGCATGATTTAGGAATTATATTTAACGTATTTTGCGGCTCATTTAATTGGAAGTTTGTAGAGGTTCTTAAAATTAAGTTTGTTTGTTTATTCTGTCATAGTTTAGACAATGAATTAGGTTACATTGGTAATTGTTAATGACATTATCTATGACTACTAAAAAGAGAAGTGTAGACTGTTTTTTCTGCTGACATTTAACATTATAGTTGTTAATTGTGTAATCTAGGCAACTCTCTGGAGCTACACATTTATAGCCAGTGAAATCCAGTATGCTACATCTTGTTATTGAATGAACATTGGAGTTTGGCTTAAATGTTCAACTATTGTAAGCCTCTGTCACACAAACCTATAGACTGGTCTGTAACTATCTTGAAATAGGGGGAAACGTGTGTTCCCCAAAATTGATCACAAAGAGGTATAAGGTGCTACACTCAAAACCTCCTTGAGATTGCTCTGGTTGTTAGCAAACCGTTGCAGCTGCCCATAGTTTACATGATAGACTCATCTGCAAACGCTCAGCAACTACTCTCCAAGTTGTAGTGAAACTGTGAAAGTAAAAATTTCACAATTGTTTTCCCATATGTTTTGGTTTCAGCAAGCTGCACTTTTCACAGTTTGTGCACCGGTTGGATAATAGGTGGCAAGTGCTTGCAGAAAAGTTAAGAGAAACCAATAGGAAGGAAGTTGAAGTTAGACAATACCTTATAACCACAAGTGTTTATAAATACTACTTGTGCCATAAAGATTGTCAGATAAATACCTTAAGATTAGTACAGGTCCAAAGTTACCTAGCTGCCTTTGGTTGTGTCAACACAGAAATAGGAATATAAAAAAAAAATCCCACAATCCAAGTGACTATGATGAGATGTGCACAGGAGGAAAAAATATAAATATAAAATTTCTCCATGCCATTTATATTACCAAACTCTACATCAAGTTGTCTATAGAGTTACATTAGTCAGTTTATTTTAAAGTGATGTCTTATGAGTCTATGATAGTGTAGACACAGTGTAGCATTCCTCTGGAGTTGAATATAAGGAGCACTGAAATCACACCCGACTGTAGTCGTCTCTTGTACAGTCTCCATGCAGTTCTCATAGGTAAGGGTAAAATTAAATTGATGCAACAAATGTGGTTTTAAGTAAACAAATTTTATCAGCCCTTAATGCCTGTGCTTTTAGAAAGCATCAATATAAAAATTATAATATATTAAGGAAGCGAGAGAATAGCCAGTTAAATAATTCTTTATGCAAAACTAGATTTATTGTTCTTCTGTTGCTGCTAATTTAGCCCACAGACACTAAAGTGAACCTGAAAGCAAAGGCTCAGTGTTTCTCACCAGGAACACATTCATTAATAAAGCCCAACCTCTTGAGCAAATTGTGATAAGTGGTTATGCTGGAGTAAATGCATTCGGGGGCTAAATAACCACAAATTTTTAGAAAAGAGTTCATATGAGGACAGGCTATCTGCAGTATGCTGCAAAGCCTGCAAACCCTTTTTGTTTACCTATAGAGTTTTAGTCATTGCATAAATGTGGTCTTGGATATTTTTACTCTGTTTCTATAATTACATCTGCAGAATACCCAGCATTTTCTGGAAAATGCTGTGTGGGTGTTTGGCTGTTGAAATCCATTTCCCAAAGCATTTGAATTATGCAATGCATTGCACCTGCCATAATATTTCTTGATTAGACATTTCTGACAACAGTATAAAATCCCATTCACTACTACCACGGTAACAGCACAGAGGCCTGGTGCAACGTTTCCTAAATAGCAACAACATACACATATGTGGGGACTTGGCAGTGTCTTAGTGTGAACACCAACTCACTGTGGTTGCTGCGTGAATATCCTTCCAAACTACCGCCTCCCTGGAAAGATCAGAGAGTTCAAAGAGGTTGTCCACCACCACCTCGCCAATCATATCGTGGCTGGTGAATCGGTCAAAGTCGTAGACGCTGAAATGCAGCTTGCGGTTGCAAAGCTCATCGTATACTACGGGGAAACAGAAGGTCTCATCAAATGTGGGGTTTAGATTCTTGCGATGAACTCGAGTCTGGAACTTCTTCTTTCTCTCGGGTAGCAGGTAGATCTTCACATACGGGTCAGAGGTGCCTGTGAAGTCTTTGGCAGGCAGATCCAAAGCTTTCAGGATCCTCACCACCAAAGCCTGCTCCTCGTAGTCGTAACGAAGCGAGAAGCTTAGCTTTCCGCAAGTCTCCACGGGCTCTTTGGCCTCTTCTGAGTCCACAGACTTCTGCTTGTAGAGTTCAGGTTTTATTCTTCCAATGCTGACAGTAGAGGACTGGCGGAGAGGCACTGTGTCCATGGTGAAGTCAACACTGGTGACATTCTTCTGACGAGGCAGGTGGCGCCTGAATGAATTGTGCCTGTTGAAAAGAGTATCACAGAGCATCAGGTAAATGTCTCATTTGTCGTGTGTTTGGCGTCATGAAAGAGCAGCTTTTTTATGGAACAAAAGGTTTATCAGGGCTGCAAAATATCACACAAATAAAAGCTGTTTATTGTTATTATTACTACTCAGGAAAAAGTCTAAAAACAATATCTAGTGTAGACACCTTTAAATATTTAATAAACTACCACCAGATGCTCACAATAGTGCATAATTAACTAGGAACCAAAATGGCGATATTATAAATATTGTCCAGAGGTATATATGTATCCAACAGGACTTAGCTTGGCCATTCTCAACTACCCTAGGGGGCGTTGCCCTTGATACTTCTAGGCCATACTCGGCACAGATGTTCAGCGACTTGGTTATGGCGTTCCATGTATGACTCGTGTGCTAGCATCTTCCATCCATCCATCCATCTTCATCCGCTTTATCCGAGGCCGGGTCGCGGGGGCAGCAGCCTAAGCAGAGAAGCCCAGACCTCCCTCTCCCCAGCCACCTCCTCCAGCTTATCCGGGGGAACACCAAGGCGTTCCCAGGCCAGCCGAGAGATATAATCTCTCCAGCGTGTCCTGGGTCTGCCCCGGGGCCTCCTCCCGGCTAGCATCTTTTGATGCACATATCAAGTCTGTGACCCGCTCTTGCCCTGGAACAGAAGCCCCACCCACCTGCAGTTTCAATTTTGTTTTGTGTATGAGGGGCAGCCAATCAGAGGTTTGCTTAAAGGGAGCTTGTTTTAGACAGATGATCAGTTTTTCCAGTTTTATTTGACAGATACAGTGAGGAAAGGACAGGAAAGGGCAGAGCGTGAGGAAGACATGTGGCAAAGGGCAGCGGGTCAGACTTGAACCCAGGCCAGCCGCACTCAGCCTAGCTAAAGCAGCGCCCTATATGACATGTTTTGAATCCCAGTTAACTCCCTAGCTGAAAATAGCTGGTTTTATCATCCACATGGTACCAGGCAATATTAAATCACCAGTGATCAAACTGACAAATTGATTTTTGCCACTACTGGCGGTGGTTTGGGGAAATGAAAACACATCTCCAGCACTCAGATTTGAGCCCTCATTCCAATTACCTGAATGCTGCAAATTTCAGTGAAGTTGACATCTTTTGAGAAAACCACGTCTGTGTTTGACTCGCCGATCTTGTCACCTAGCAACTGGCCCTCCTCCTTTCTGACCGTAAGACAATCACAGCAGCCTGACAGCCGTGGCACAGGAAGCACAGCTGAAGATTAAATACTACACTGAAATATTGTAAACAGCACAGAGGGCGAGGCAGCGCCAGCACAAATCTCAAAGGAAAAGGAAAGTGTGCCTGATTTACCAACTGAACATTGATTAGCAAGATTTGTTTTCTCCTTTATGATTTTTGTGTATTATCAACCTTTATCTCTCTTTGAATCCCCCAACACACGCTCAATCCATATGGGGTTATTGACATCTTCCTTTGTCTTCCTCTTTCTCTGTTTTCCTAACTGCTAAAGTTACAAACATCTACAATACCCTGAAAAAGTTTAACAACCTTTGGACTCCAAACTTTTGCAGTGTATGGTTTGCCACACAATAGATAAAAGTTATATTTTGTGTCTCATTAGTTGTCTAGAAACCAAACACTATGATGTCAGTTAGAATTTTGGCTACCATCATTTTGTTACTTGGAAGCCAGAAGTGAACTTATAAAAAGTAGACGGCTAGATTATCAGCTAACGCTAAGCATGCAACATATAAACGGTACACTTAATGGCTAATTAAGTACCATTCAATACTAAAATTCCATTTGTGAAAACTGAGGCACAAACTTCCTCGCTGGCCACACAGCCAGCCATTTGATTAGTGGGATAATCCATTATGACTTTGAGGTTTATGACTCAAAGTCATGGATGAGATCTAGCAGATCATGATGAGCTGCAGCCACCTGTATTGGACTCCCTTTTAGAACCAGACTCGAGTGTCAATTAGATCAGTGTTTCTCAACCGTTTGGAGCCACGGCACATATTTCCCATTAGAAAACCACCAAACAAAAATGTCACAAAAGCATATTGATCATTTTTCCCTGCACACCAAATATGGCGGAATTGACTCTGTTTGTCCCCAGTATACCTTTTTCTCTTTCTTTGACCACTAATCATGCTAGGGCCTTCATCTGGGTCGGTATTTTCTCCAGGACCCAGGTCAGATTGACTTTTTCTTTTCAAATATTTATCTATTGCTATGACCAGCTGCATTGTCTCACAGCATGATTATGGTGTTAGAGGAACCCCAGAGTTGCCCTGTGATTTTAACACAACTGTCAAAGTGGCCACGCCCATAAGTGTTAGCATTTACAGTGATGAAAACATTTCTGTAACAGGGTGTATTTTGTTATTTGGGGGACTGACTCGCTTTTGGAACGGGTCTCTAGTGGTCATTTGAAGAATTGCATTTTGTTAGTTTTTAACTCTGTATGCTGTCTTGATACAAAGAGGCCAAAGCAAAATATGAAAAATTGTTTTTAAAAATTGTCTCTACTAATGAATATAGTTGAAAATCAAACATATGATTGACTTAAACTTCATCCCTCTGTTTGCATTTCCACCCTTATTCCACAAAGTTCAACCAGTTCTTTCTCGCTGTTTGGTTTGGTTACAGATGCACAGTTACACATAAATGTCAGGGTCAGAGTCAATCAGAGGAAGAGTTGGTGGTGGTCTTTACATAATGTGGATGTCAAATTTTAACAGCGACAGCTGAGGACAGAAAAAAATGTGTCTGTAAATGTCACCGAAACACGGTGGAAACTCTGCAGAGTTTCTATTACGTGACTATTTTAGTTTAAACATTTACCTGCCAGTGTGAAGGATAGGTTTCCAAGACTGAATCTCCAAACTGAAAATGCTTTTGGCGCTTGGCAAATGTTAATTGTGGATGCTGAACCAAGTTAGTCATAAATTCTTAGAATAATTTTAATAATTAGTCATTGTTTCAAATGTCAAATTGTTTTCTAGTTTTTGGTTCCAGCTTTTCAGCTCTGAGGATTTCTCTTTCTTTTCTTTGTGACACTGAAATAAAATTCCAGTTTTGGACTGTTGGGTTTCCATAAAACTGTTTGCAGATGTCAGCAAGTGGATTTCCTGGTTTTCCAAGACTATATCTACTATTTTTTTTTTGGTGTTATAACTTCATTATGCTATATGCTGCTAGGCTTTTCTTTTAAGCCACAATTAACTCTAAAACATTATTTTTGCTTTAGGCTGCAAGTGATTTGCTTCTTTTGGCTTTTACTGTCAAAAAAGTAGGCGGAGTAATTGAGAAGGTAGGTGTTGTAATCTTTAACCTGTCCTGTCTGCATAACTGGTGGGTGTATAATTCATGGAGACCTACGCCACAATATCATTTAATTAACAAGCCCTAACAACAAATCAAAGCGCATGTCAATACCAGCTTCCTCCGAGAAACTGAGCACAGCTGCCTGGTGCGTCTGACAAAAACCCAACCTTCCACCATGACAGCTCCCACCCCACAGCCATGCTAATTATGGACCTTCTAGTTTAAACACAGTACTGGAAAACAAAGAGAAGAAAGAGCTGATTGTTTAATGACTGAGGTCTTTACCAGAGCAGCTTGACTCACATGTACAAGTGATTATAGGGTTCAAAGTGCAGCAAGGAGATGTGTCAGAAATGCGGCAGAATCTCATTTTTGTGATGTACAACAGCAGCAGCAGCTATTCAAGGTCACCAACCAGTCACTGACATGTGCCACACTACCTCGAGGACAGCAGCAGCAGCCCTGTCACGAACTGTCAGGACAGTTTGTGCTCTGTGTTTTTTTTTTTAAATGTTTCTTGTAACATGGGTGGGGAGATGGTCAAAACAAAAAAGATCTTTAATATGTTACACTTAGTTGTAAGCACAAGTGGCCTGAGTGCAGAAGCAGATTAGGGAGGGACTGGTTAATGTGACGGTACCTGGAGGAGGAGGTTGGCTCAGTGGTCTGCCTCTGGATTTTAGCCTGCTGGCTGAGCTTCTCCCTCAGAGCTGTCTGGACCTCGGCAGGGATGTCTGGAGACGTTTGGCTGATCTTCATGGCTGCCTCCAGTAGCTTAACAGAGCTCCGTCCATTCACCTTCACTTCAGGCGGCTGCTTCTTTTCCACCTCCGCCACTTTAAACTCAGTAACCGGCGGGGAGTTGGGTGGAGGTGCCTCGGGGAAACCCCCACGGAGCACATTTTCAGCGTGGGCTGACAGAGCCTTGCTCCTCCAGATGGGCCAACACAGCTTCCAAAAGACAAAGAGAGAGACTACCAACAGGGCGAGTCCACAGAAACCCACGACCACAGCAAGGAGACTAATAGAGATGTCTACATACAACCAAAGGACAAAGACAGGTGACACGTAGAAAGGAGGAGAGAAGCAGGCGAGGGACAAAATATGACCAACAAACATGCAAGGGAGAAGGAGAAAAAGGGAGAGAAAGCAAGCTGTAAGAAAGAGGGGGCAGCAAATGCACCTGTTTGATATAGAAAGATCATATAAAGGTCATAAAACCACAGTTTAGTGAGGAGACAGCATCAGGAAAACAGCACGAAAAGAAAAACATCTGGCACTCACATCTCCCCTTCTGGCTTATATTTAAAAGCAAAGTTTGCACCCGCTGTGCAACAGTATGCAAGGAAGCTTAATTCAGCTTAAAAATTCAGCTTTTCAATCAAGCTGACACTAGAGTGAAATTTCACAGACTGCACATTTACAAGGGAAATATAGCTGAAGGGAGGAGAATCATTTCGTCCTCTCGGTCTGTTTCCCACCTGTTGCTGTTTCAGTCAGTGTGGACTGAGATGCGTAACAGGTAGACACTTTCAGAACAATTTTTTTTTTAAAAACGCAGTAAAAAATAACGATAATAGTGGACTAATAAACTTTAACTAGTTGGTGATTAGTTCATCCATCCCCCCTCGAAACTCTGCAAGTACTGGGCGCCATGACTTTAGAGAAAGAAGTGATTAATTAAGGGAATTGGGGAGAATAAAATAATGACTTTATTCTATTTACCTGCGTGTCCTTTACCTGGTATGTTGCTCTCAAGGGGGAATATATCCGAACATTTCTCCCGGTCTACGTGTCCCGCGAGACAAAGTTCCGTAACGATTTGGAGAGCCCTTTGGCACAGAGTGACGCTGTCATCCGTCCGGACATTCATGTCTCTCCTGTTAAGCCATTGCACGCCGGAGGAGCCGGGAGGGCGGCGGTTCATTTGGACACCTTTTATGCGCCGCAGAGTGCAGCCTGTCCGCGGGAGACAGTGGGTAAGCGCGCAGAGTCCTGATCCATATCCAGCGCGCAACGAGGAGCGACTGGCCGCACGCGCTCCCTGCGTTTGAATAACAGCAAGCGGGGTGCTCGAGTCCAACCCTCACTGCGTCCAATAGCGATGCGCTTTGGTTTGATACTCAGTCCTGTTGGTCGGGGTTTGTAACGGGATTACTTTTTCGAGTAATGACTGGAGTGTTCTCCATGAGGGACAGACGACCTCGCTGTGTCCCCGCCTTTCGGCCAATGCATGTTGGGTTACAGGCTCCCGGGTCCCCTGTGGCCCTCAGTCTGTGGTTATAAAGATGCAGCAGATTTAAGTCAAAGCCAAAGAAAAGTAACACTTTGCAAAAAGCATCACAGAGCTAGAAAAATAGGCTTACATACAAGCTGCAGGAAATACCTACATATATAATATATATATATATATATATATATATATATATGAATATATATATATATATATATATATATATGAATATTTATTATACAGATTAGAAAGGTCAGAAAAGGTCAGAAAAGTTCTTCCAGTCAGTCATCAAATTCATATTTTTTGAAAGTGTGCGTCACCAAAGCCAGTTTGCGTTCTTATGGTTATTCCAACTTACTGAGAATCACTTGACCTGTGATGGTGTTTTTAAACTAATGACTAATTGTCCAATTTCAAAACCTAAATTTCTTGTAAAATCATTCTAATCAGTATTACTTCTAGTACACTTGAGACTTGCACTGTGATTGTTCACAGCATGTTATAGTTTTGTTTTTTTCTATGAACCATTCAATATCATCTACTCAGTAATGCTTAAGTAATGTTTGACTCATGATGATGATTAATGTAAGATGTGTCATTAATTTTCTAGCCATTAACAAATGTGAAGTGCAAATTTAGATCATCCATTAAAAAATGATTCACTGTTACCTCAAATGTGGACTGACATGTGAGCAAGTTAGCACCTTCTCAGTACATCCCAGTTTATTTATGTTACTGTGTATATCTTAAATTTGATTAAAAACATACATTCATCTCCCCTAAAACTGAAGCTGCAGAATACAGAAGTCCCATATGCTGCAGTTCCTCTAATGGTCACATGAGGCTGGCTCTATAGGTTTCCATCCACGTCCATGCTACAGCATGTTTACAGCCGAGTTCAACATGTACCATCAAAGCTTAAAGTTAAGTTTAAGTTTAATTTATCAATTTGACTGGTAGGTGTGCTGACAGCTGTTTGTCTCTCGACCTCATCTCCACTAATTAATCACACTGAAATGGACCTCTCGACTATGTTTGTGCTGTAGTTCCATCTAGAGCATTTTTCATGGCATAGAAATGCTCTAGAAGGTATTTGGGGACACTAAGGTACTGCAGGTGGGCCGATGTAATAAGAGAAATTCATTTTTGAACTCCCTCACTGGATTTATATAAAAAAATAATTAAAACTGGCAATATGAGGTGATTAGTTTTTGATAATACTCATTATTCCAACCTAAATTTATTGCTCTTGTATTGAAGTTTGTGTTGCTGTGGCAGGTGGGTCACAGGTTGACTTTACCACTTTGAATATGACTGGGTAGCATCTGCAATTCATAGCCAACAGCCTGTAATTTCTGTGTTTTTTGAATAAAATTGTCAAAAAAACACACGACTTTCCTTTGTATTTTGATTAGAGTGAAGATTTATGATTTGGTAGGGCCCTGTGGGGTCTTTCTGGTTTTTAAGGGGGCTGCAGCTTTATTGACTTCAGGAATGGCTGATTGAGATTAATTTAAGGTGAACTGCGTCTTCTTACTAAAAAAAACAAAAAAAATAGTGCTGTCAGTGTTAACGTCATAACCACATTAACGCGGCAAATCTCCATCTCCAGATCATCCGTGTGTGGGGCTGCATGGTGTCAATTCCACCCATCCATCTTTAATATACAGTCTTTGACAAATACATACAGTCTGAAATAAAAGTTTTATATAACTGAAATTCAGATACTTTTTTCACTTATCAACTTGTGTGAATTAAATGTAAATTAATGTCTCATAACTGATGACCTTTGAGGTGTGAAACATTCACGTACAGATATGGAGGCTTTTTTATTTGCTAATGGTAAGCAACAGGATATCATTAAATCATACTTTAGCATGAGTCACGCATTAGTTTAGCGCTACTTGAGTATATAATTGTACTCTTATTAGAAAGTGTTACCATCTAACCGATTATTCTCTTTACAATTTATTTTAACACACTCTCAAATTGCAGATTACCTACTGAAAAAGCGGTCTTCTGTCATTTTACCAGTGCGACCAGTTACTCAGTTATTTGTCTTTAATTTAATTATTTGTTGTGCATGTGTATGAGGAAAAATTACCATTAAATTCACTTTTCTCATCCGCAGGTAGTTGGAGAAAAAAATCGGCACAGAATAAAATTTACATGTCATTCAAATAGCGAAAATGTTCAAGGATCTTCATCAAAAGCACTGCAAAGACAAGGTTCTAGCCTGTATTCACATGCCAGTGGGGGGCACAAGACTGTAGCCAAGGGAAATTGCAGTGGAAAGAAGTGAAGAATAACAGATGTAATGAAAGAGTGACAAATACAGCTGAGGGTGATTCAGAAATTTGGAGCCATGGTTACTATGGTGTAGCTGTCCTGAAGGGATGGTATCAACAAAGGAAATGAACCAGAACAGGAAAGAGATTCCAAACCTCTTCACCATCCAGCCAGAGCCATGTGATAATTAAGACATGTTATATATACAGGACTGAGAGGAAATTCAAGTTCGGGATTTAATATCTTTACAAATGAGAAAAGGAACACTGAACGTTTTAACCCAGCCCAGTGACATGAAAGAGGCAACAATTTTATCAGCTTTTTCCCTTCCCATACAGTGACAACTAATGACACCTCAGGCCTCATACTAACCGTTTTCTTTTATGTGCATTGCAACATAATATGGCACATGAAAAGTTGAAAATGTGTAAACATGACACACATCTGCAGCAGCCCCTCTCTTTATATGTACTTCCATTATAGCATGTAATTTAAACAAGTGAACGGAGAAAATGATTACATACAACATATGGTCAATTACATACAACATATGGTCAAAAGTGCCGAGCCACCTACACGTTACACCTACAGGAGATGCTCGGCCATGGAAACACATGCCTTGAAGCTCCCTTGACGTGCAGAGTCTTTGTGCTGACGTTAATGCAAGAGGAGGTTTGAAGTTCTATAGTTTATGTTGATAACTATGCTCATCAGCACTCCATTACACACTCTACATTTATGTGATCTGCCACTTCATCACTGAGTTGCTGTGTCCAAAAGCTTCCACTTTGCAATTATACTGCTTAGAGCTGTTAGTGGAACATCTAGGAGGAATCTTTGTATTTATAGGCCTGACATTTTTGCCCATATAGTGCATAATATAGTATCTTCATTCATTTAAGTTGATATATGTACGTAAATGGATGTAAACATTAAAAAATTGCAAAAAGGATACTTGATTGAAAGCTACTGCGTCGAGTTCTGTAAACCTTACTATATAAACAGGTCGTCACATGTTTATATGTTTTAGAAATTCAAATTAATTCAGTTTTATTTAATTTGATTCTTAGAAGTGATACCTCCAGCAAAACAGCTGCTGATTCATTATTATTATGCACTCACCAGCCACTTTATTAGGTATTCCTTGCTAGTGCCAGGTTGGACCTCCTGCTAACAAATATCTGGTACAGATATATTTTATATATAGAAGTTATATTACCACCTCAATTGACGTGCAACATGGATCAAAAGAGCCATGGTTACTATGGTGTTACTATGGGTTGCAAAGCAGCTTGCAGGTGCAGCTGTAACTGTTGGCAGGCTTAAGCAACCAAAATTGAAAGACATAAATTTGCCAGATGGAAGCGTAAAACTGTATCAACTGATCGAAGCTTCGAGGTCTTCCTGAACTAATGCTAATTTTTTCCTTTTAACGCTATTTAAAGGTCTTTTTGAGCAGCATCATCATCATATTAAATGTTCAATAAAATTCATCCATCTCTTTGGATTATCAGGACATCAGATTGGCTCTCTTCATACTGAGCATCAAGGCCTCACAGAGCTGTTAGTGTGGCTGTTTTAGAGTCTTTTTTTCCCCCGTCACAGCTTGAAATACCAGATGATTTCGAGAGAGTCGTCACTCCTTTCCACTCAAGCTTGTTGCTGATTGTAGAAAAACATTCCCTGTTAAAAATGGTCTCCACTCCCTCATAAGAGAGATGTATCAGATGTTTGAGCATCGTGCCCAGAGCAGAAAGCTGTTTGGCAGACCTCTATAACTGGGAATTAACCAACAGGAGGGCAAAATAATCAGCTGCTGCACTGAGCTGCAGTTGTCTAAGTCGATTTGATTCGGTATCATTAAATTGATATAAACCGCATGCATACAGCCAGCAATTACGTGGACTTTAGTGTAATCATTACACTGGACAATGCCCCGTAGTAAGTGCCAAAATTTTTAAGCAATCCTTTGCCATAAGCTTTTGTGTATTCAATAAAATAGGGCCATCTATTGCCTCCATTCATTTCCCATTTCCAACCGCAAATCTTCTGACATCAGGGATGTAAATACCAAAGGGGCTGTCTCCCTGACAACAGCGCATAACACATCAGTAAACTGTCTGCGAGATTGTCTTTGTCTTTCAGTTTATGTCTAGTGTAGCATTGTGGAGAGAAATAATCAGCATTTGTTCTGCAGCTAAGCCTGCTGGGACACTGGCGTATAGATGGAAAATCAGCTGTGCTTTAAACTGCATTTCAAAGGCACTTGTTGGTAACTAATTGGTACACAGAAAAGAGGGAACACTGGATGATGAAGGGTTAGTGTGTGATTATGTCAGTGCTAACTTGAAAACACAAAAGTAATCACTGCGCACATCATTTCACCCCATTGGTATTTGCATTAGGCTCTCAAACACAAACAAAGGAGCAGGCAAAAAGAGAGAACGCAGACTGTGCCTCTTCAAGTTTTAGATATCTTATCAAGGCTGATTTACATTATAATTACATCTGCGCTCGATTCTGTCAAAACAAGTTTGACTAGGAGAAAATATGAGTTGTAAGAATGAATGTTATGGTTTTATTGCTATTTTACAACTTAAGAGCAAAAAGACCTCATAACGCCATAATAGGCTGCTAATGAGGGACTGCACAGCATTTTTATGCCCTTAGTCCTGTGTATTGAGACAGTGTCCGTCATTTTGATTGGTTCTCGTGTACAAAAGTCCACATGGTAAATGGACTGGTACTTACACAATGCTTTATCCTTTAAATGAGGCCCCAAAGCACTTTTTACTACAAGCTTCATTCACCCATTCACATAGTACTTTGTTCTATGCCTTTCAGCACTTTGCAGCTTACTAAAACACACACACAAGAAAATAACTACTGGACAAAATAGAAAGTAAAGGGACATTTAATGCGACTCCATATATAAAAAATATTTCTTATATTGTATATATTAGTGTAAGAGGATTTTGGAGAAGACAAAGGCGAGCAAATCCTTCTGTATCATTTAGGAATGTGTTTTTCTCAACCCCTGAAAGGAGCGCAGGGCTTGCTTAGAAGAAAAATGTTTTAACAGTATAGGAGCATCAGGGTTTTTTAGAAACAAAATATTAATTATTAGTGAATAAATGTCCTTGTCTCTGGCAGAGGCACGTCCAAGAATTGTTAAGTGGGTTGGTACAGTGAAAGGTGAGACACAGGGTCCCGCAGGAAACCATAATATTTAAAGTTTATTACTATAGGAATAAAAGTTTCCATGTAATTTTGTACTTTTTTTGTTTTATTTATTTAAAAATAAAATGTTACATTTTAAGGAATCTGATGAAATGAAATGGTCACATCTAATGGTGTTGGGTGTTGTAAGATGAATGGTCCAATGGCTTTAGCAACTAATCTAATATCTATCTGTTTATCTCATCCCTGAGGGCGGTCTATCCTTCAAGCTCGGGTTCTCTACCAGAGGCCTGGGAGCTTGAGAGTCCTGCGCAGTGTTCCTAGGACTGCGCTCTTCTGGACAGAGATCTCCGATGCTGTTCCTCGCCTCGCCTAGCTTGGGGGTCACTGGACCTAGCACTTCGATTACCACTGTTATCTTCACCCTCCATATCTTCTCAAGTTCTTCTGGGAGCCCTTGGTACTTCTCCAGCTGCTCGTGTTCCTTCTTCCTGATGTTGCTGTCATTCATGGTTGGTTACGCCACTTGGTTATGGAGTTCCATGTATGTCCTTCCTGCTAGCATCTTGCACCCTCCTGTTATATGCTGGATTGTGTCAGGGGCATCTTTACACAGCCTGCACCTGGGATCTTGCCTGTTGTGATAGACCAAAGCCTCTATGGACCTTGTGCTCAGAGCTTGTTCCTGTGCCTCAGTCCAACTTTGTCCAAACACTGGGAGGACTTCTGGATGTCAGCCACTTCTTCCGGTGGTACATACATGATGTATTCATGGACCTTTGCTGCCTCATCCTGTACAGTGGTTCTGAGACTCACTGGTCCTCCTTCATTTCGCTGAGTGTATAGTCTCAGGGTGCTGGATTTGGGGTCAAATCCTCAATGCATATCTTACCTGATGGCAGTGGCTTCTATCTCCTCCTTTAGGCAGCTTAATATCCCAGCAGGGTACCTGATCACAGGCAGGGTGTAGGTGTTTAATTGCACGAATCTTGTTGTTCCCATTCAGCTGACTCCTCAGGACTTTCCTGACCCTCTAAATATAAATTTATATTATTTTTCTGACAGTAGCATACATGCATATGCTACTGTCAGAAAAACCAAAAGGATAATATTATATGAAAGTTGTGAATTTGAAAGAGCTTCTTTGTATTATGTTGAAATTGAATCTGGATCTTATTCTGTTCTTATCCTCCACTGTATTTATATTCTTTATGTATTTAAAGAAATTTTACCTGATGTGAAACTGAAATCGGTGCAAAAAGTTATCAAAATGCAGAAAATAAAACATCTATAAAAAACCTTTCCTGGAAGAGGATCCCCAGACCACCTATGCACCTGTATAATCAGATAAAATATACACCTATGCAAAAACTATTATAGAAAAAAACAGAATAAAAATGTAATGCATTTATGCTACTTGTTAGTTCTTAGCAACGGAGTTGGCAATTTGATTATGTATTTTCTCTGCATGATTAGCTCCTAATTTGCATAGTTTGTGTGTGTTTGTTTTTATTTGAGATACAGACGTTTCACACTTCCTCTTAGCTCTTTCCCACAGTGTCCATCACATTTACTTTGTTGTGATCTGGTCACATAATAACAGGTCAAATTATGCGATTGTTAAAAAACATTAATTTTGATATTTTCTGATCTGCAACTACACAAAATCCTGTAACGTTAGAGAAAGATGTCTGACTCACATTATAAGTCATAACAAATGTGTTACTGAAAGCTGTGTTTTACACCAGGCAAATATTCTTTTCTGTGTGATTTTTATTACACAAATGCATTCAGAAACACACCTTATTAATTTGTCCACTGTCTTTAATCAGAAGCTTTCAGCTAATGGCTGCACTCATAAATAAAAGCACAGCCTGGTGGCACAAGACCTTCCCTGGAGGAAAAAACAAAAAACAAAATAGTTAAATGTCCAGCAAATCCATTTGTTTCTATTTAAGGGACAAAGGCTGCTGATCAGTGCAGGTGTTAAGAAAAGAGTGAAGGCTTTATAGATTGTAAAAGAGTTAGACACTCTCAGTGTTGGTTTCTAGATGGTGGCAATAATTCTAACCTAGCAGGAGAATAATATCTGAAGAGGAACACTTGTACTATATTAATATTAACCATATCATTGCTGAAGTTATTTTTTTCTCCCAGAGCGTTGTGGATATTCTCACTTTTTTCTGAACAGTCTCTGTAAACCAGAGATATTTGTGCAGGAAAGTAGATCAGCATTTTCCCAGAGACTCAGAGGCCACCTGACACCAACAGCCATGCCATATTCAAAGTCACTTCAATCACCTTTCTTCCTCATTCTTATTCTCAGTTGGAACTTCAGCAGGTCATCTTGACCATCCCTACATGCCTACATGCACTGAGTTCCTCCCATTTGACTGGCTGATTAGTTATTAGTTTTAGTGCTGTTAAACAGGTAGCCCTGATAAAGAGACAGGAGGAGTGTATTGTACTTTACCTAAACCCAGAGGAGGTTGTTTCTGTGCCCAGCAGTAACCAGACTCCAGCCATAGCTGTGTCAGATCAGATACTTTTGTTTTACACAGATGATTTTTAGCAGTTCTCTTAGGTGCTGACAAGTGATGGCATCCTGCCAGCGGCATCGGATCAGAAAACACTTACGTCTCCGCAGGGCAATTATAAATGACATATTTTGTCATTTGATCTGGAGTACATGTTGGTTTTTCACAAGATGGGAACACCACCTGAGACCACCGTCTTTTTGTAGCTGTAAAACATCACACTAAAGGGCTTTTGCTACCGAGAGGTCTATTTTCAAACAATCTGTGCTGTTGTTCTCTCATGGATAATTCCTCTGGAGATTGTCATTATGCTTGTGCAGCAGTGAAAAGGCTTTATGAGTGTGCCTTCGTCTTCTGGAGACTTTTTCTGAAATAACATTAGACGTTTTTTATCCGATGGCTATTCTTCATGGCTTATGGATTTATTAGTTCTCTAAAACTTTTGTAGTCTGTATCGAAGGTTTTGAAGGCATCATGTTTCTGTGGATAGATGATGGATTAGATTAAAGTACTTGTGCATTTTCTTGCATAATTAACCCCTAGGAGGGCAGATTATCTTGCACAGATGTTTCCAGTCATACCAGTCATCTCTGTGCCACATGTTCATTCAGCATAGCTCTTAATTTTGTTCAGCAATATTATTTTAGATGTGTAAAAGTCAGAACTACAGAAGTTATAGCAAAATACAGCAGCTGTATAACTCATTCATAGAGTTATTACACATCAGCAAATAACAGGTAGCAAATTAGAAGTCAGCAATACAAAACATGAATTAGCATTTAATGTCACATTGTGGCCAAGCTCTTAAATATACTCCAAAGGTAAACAGGGCAAAAAAACCCCCAAAAACCCCCTGATCAAATCTTTAACAATTTTTCACACAGTGCGGTTTCCAGCAGGGAAAAATGTGTGTTTTGTGACTGTTATGGTAATTTCTAATCTTTGGTTGTTACATTGTGTTGAATTGCAAGGCGACAGAGTCTGAGAATGTCAAATGTCATGGTAAATGTCAGCAAAGTGGCCACCAACACAGCAGTGTGAGAGTGTCCTTATCCTTGACATAGGGTACAAAATGTTCCACTTCTCTAGCCTACAAACAAGCTCGGAGTACAGTGCAGTCTCTCCACGTTTGGTTTCACGTTTTGTAAGATAAGAAGGCGGGCTTTTGGCACTAACAAACAAACTTATATCGAATTAAAGAGAAACAGGTTCACCATCTCCAGCTTTGGAGGCAGAGGAGTCTTGTGGCGACAGACAAGCTTTTAGAACATGGTCTGTTACATTGGCTGACATTAAGAGAGTCTGCAAGTGAGAAATGATTTAATCATTAACATTCATGAGTAGGGACATGGGTGGCTTCCAGCACGCTGTGCTGAGGCCTAAAACAAAACACAGACAGCACAACAAAGAAATTACAGCCCAAATTGATTATTTTGGAGACAGTGAGACCATCATTAGAAATCCGAATGCGTAAGCACAGAATAAGGATGAGAGAGAGTCCTCTGTGAATGTCAAGCGCTCTGATTGTGGGAAAGACAATAATCAAAAACACTTGCAAAGTATTTATGTCTCAAGAGCTGTGTAGCTCTCTGTTTTGTTTTGTTTTAAGTTGTGTGGATGGAGTCTGATGATGCTCCTGCTTGCAGGGACTTTTAATTTTTTCCTGACTGATCTTACCGCCACAGTCATGAGAGTGCGATCAGTGAGGCCGGATCAATTTGTTACCGAACAGTTTAATGACACCCTGGCCGCCCCTGCAGCACGCTCGTAAAAAGCTTGTTTTGTGTTAATTATTCTCACAACACTTGAAGCCGCTGAAGCTGGGAATTCTTGCCCGTGAGTGCCATTTGGCAGATTTAAAGTCCCGGCAACATGACGGGGATTATTTTCTTATGTTTACACACCCTTGAGAGCGGCGCCTCCATGCTCAATATATTTCTGAAATGAGAAGACACTGAGCTGTTTAAATACGAATGCACACAGGGAGCAAAGTGTTGAAGTCTCAGGGGTTTTCTGCCGCAACAGTAGATGACTAAAAGGGAAAATGAAGAGTTTTAACTCCTTGCTAATCTGAAATACTGCCCGCAAATACCCTTACTGTCATTTGCTTTCATGGAAACTCTGAGCAGTGTTGGAGCTCAAATGTTATGTGTTGACTTTTTTGAAAACGTGGAGCATTTCTTTATTGATTTGTTGCCTGTGTAACTTTTTGCTGGACGCAGAGAAGATCTTTCTTTTATAATCCAGTTTAAATTTTAGCACAAAGCCACTCAAAATGCTTTAGAACTGCTCAGAATCTTTGCTGGAAAAAAAGGGTTTTGCTGTGTGTTTCCTCTTGTGATAGCAGAGCTGGATAGTTGTTTCTGGACTGAACACTCTTTGCTCATTAGCATCTCATCCACTGAGATCAAGTGATTGTTGTCTATAGTACTGTGCAAAGGTCTTAAGCCACCCCTCATTTCTTTATATTTTGCTTCTAAAGAGCAAGACCTCCTTGTGATTTCTTGAAATATCTTCTTCATTGTCAGGATGAGTTCAGGAAAGAGCTACAACAGTGACTGTTTAGAGTCATCTGTAACACAGGGTGGAGGCTATGCCATGGTTTGGAGCTGCATGCCAGCTGTTAGGGGTTTTATCAAAACTGATGGAGTTATGAACACAGAAAAGTACCATCAGATTTTGATCCACCATGCAATACCATCCGGAAAGTATCTGATTGGCAAGAACTTCATAAAGATCATAACAATGATCCCAAAGCATACCTGGATAGATAAACACAGTGAAACACTATTAGTTGTGGACTCTTCTTTTCTTGGTTATTATCAGTTCAATTATTGTTCCCCACTTCCTGTTTTACTTTGGTGATCATTTGTCTTTGTAATGTAATGTAATATATACTTTATTAATCCCTGTAGGGAAATTACTCCTCTGCATTTAACCCATTCACTCAGTGAAGCACTGGGCATCCACCAATCCAGCACCCGGGGAGCAGTGTGTAGGGACGGTACCTTGCTCAGGGGTATATCAGGGTAGCCGTTCAGTGGATTCAAACCCCCAACCTTGCGATCATGGGCGTGACCACTCTACCTATTGAGCTAGAGATTAGTTTTACTTCCCTGCTCTTCTCTTGTCTTGATTTTCTTCAGTAAATGTCTGTGTGAACAAAGCAAATCACAGGTATGCGGGTGAGCTTTGGACCTTCCATTCAAACAGCTTTCGTGAGCTTTTTTTAAGGCGCCAAAGAAAACAAAATCCTTCCTACCAATTCCACTTCCCTCAAAACAATCACTGCTTTGTGGAATGACTGATACAAATCGAAAAATAGCTTACAGACAGCAAACACTGTTGCTCGAGCATGACACTATCAGGGTCATGAGTTTAAGCCTCACATATGACACAGCATCGCCTCTAACTGATGTCTCTAAAACGAGTAGAGTAGACCACTTTACTGCCATTTTTTAAAGGAAAAACTTCCATCAGCTTAATTCTTTCAGCCTTCTGAATTGCCCACAGGTTATTATTTTTATGACTGAAAGGACACCATAAACAGCATCAGTGGCCATTAAAGCAATTCAGAGCTCATTACAACAGCAGTGATGGACACTACCCCTGCTATGGCTGAACAAACAGCCTCGTAGTATCAGACATTAGTGTCATAAAATAACAAATGACTAACCATACAAATAAACAGCAACTGCACAAAAGCACTCGCTCTTGTACACGTAGTGTGTTTAACCTAAAAACAAAAACAAGATACTTACGCTTCAACTGCTGGTAAATATAAATATCCAATTAGCCAATCAAATGACAGGAACTCAATGCATTTAGGCAGCCTACTAATGTTCAAACTGAGCATCAAAATGTGGAAGAAAGGGGATTTAAGTGTAGGGTGGTTGTTGGTGCCAGATAAGCTGGTCTGTTTTAGAAACTGCTGATCTACTGGGATTTTCCCACACAACCATATGGTCAGAAAAAGAGAAAACTTGTAATGAGCGGTGATCCAACCATTGTCCTCTGCCAGAGGTAAGAGGACAATGGTTGGAATGCTTTGAGGGGAAACAGTCCTAAGAAGACAATAGTTGCCCAAATAACTGCACAACGCATCCAACCTTGAAGCAGACTATCAGCTAAGAACAGGACACTGAAGCTACAATTCAAACAGGCTCAACAAAATTAGACAATCAAAGACTTGAAAAACGTTGCTCGGTCTGATGACTGTCCATTTCTGCAGTGACATTCAAATGGTAGGGTCAGAATTTCCTCTAAACAATCTGAAACCACAGCTCCATCATACCTTGTAGTTCAGGCTGGTGATGGTGGTTTAATGGTGGGGGGGATAATTTGCTGCCACACTTTGTGGCCCTTACTACTAATGGAGCATTGTTTGAAGATTGTTGTTCACCATGCCCATGCCTTCTTACCAGAGAGTGCCCATCTTCTGAAGACTGATTGCCAAGTACCGAGGTGTACCTACTAAATAGAGTAATTGTCTTTGTTGTCTGTATTGTATACACCGCTTAAAAACCTAATAGTCAAACTTTTGCCTTTCATTGCAACAGACTGCACTGCTTCAGAATCTGCCATAGTGGTTAAATACACAGAAATGAATTTTAAAAAATCAATAGCTGCCTGCTGGAGAAATTTGAAGCCTGTTTTTACTAAACTTACATTTATGTGATAGGAATTGTCTTTTTGTGGTTTCAGTCGATTAAATTCAGGTTCTGTAAATAAATCAACACAAATTCATCAACTGTATTGCAAAATAGAAGAAAATCAATGTAAAAGCCATGTGTTTAAAGAAGGAAAAAAAGAGGGTCGATTTGCAGATAACCTGGTAAAAAGACATCTGTCATTCCGCTCATGGAGCTGGTCTGATTTAATCACGGATTTCTAAATGGCTCTGTGGTTTAATTAGGCCATTTAAAGGTTAACTGCCAGGTCTGCGCCCGCATCCACAGCGGTCAGGCATCTTTCACCATCCGACTCTCTCTGCAGCTCCACCTTCACATGTGAAGGAAGAAAAAAAAAAAACAGATATGGCTCCTGTTTTGCCCCTAAATCGTTGTGCAAATAATGAACATTACCCAGCATGCAGTCACTCCATGTAGCCCTGCACATAAATGCACAGTATCGTTTGTCACCACAGATCTCTGTAGAGAGAGGAGACTTTCTTCTCCCACAAATTATTTTAAGGGAGACGATAAATCTGTGGAGTCGAGCCTCTTTTTCTTGTTTACAAGCTCATTCATTGACGACAGCTCATCTTACTTGCAGTGGAGCCGCCTGTGACCCAGGAGAACAGTAGTGGTTGCATTGCTGTATTTTGTGTGTTTTTCAAACACCGCCGACAGAATATGAGATGTTTATCTCTTTTGTTGGTGATCTATATAATTTGTGCATGTGTGTATATATTTATATAATTTGTGTTAACCAATGGGCTTACATAACAGCACAATAGCTGATAGCTATTATTTAGCTCAGTGCATTATAGAGGCAAGGCTTTATTTGTTCTACAGTGATGTAAATATGTACTATGTACTAATATGCTTGAACTCATGAGTACCCACACAGTGTATTAAAAATGTTCAAAAAGTGTACTCATAATGTGCTGAATGTTTTGAAAACTGAAGGTAGCTATCCAGCAGCACAACTTATTCTCATGCTTGTGTTTTGGTCCTTATAGTCTTTATATGTGTTTGATTTTCACATTCGATATAGTAGAATTTTGTTACAATGTTACTGTCACAGTACGGCTGTGTGCAGGCAAGAGAAGGACCCAAACGCAAAACTCACCGAGACAAAAGTGAACTCAAAACACTGCTTTATTGCAGGCGAGGAAAGGAAACAAAGAACAAAACTACACTGGGAAAACTACAAATAAATCATACATGAAAACACAGGGAGCCTCACACAGCTATGAGGGAGGACACAACCCTGACAAAGAGAAACACGGGGCTTAAATACACAGAGGGATAACGAGGAGGAATGAGCCACAGGAGGAGAGCACAGCTGGGAGTAATTACGCAGGACGAGACAAGGGAAGCAAAACTAGAAACATTAACATAGGACAGATTGTGAAAGTAAAACAGGAAACACACTGACTGAACTCAAAACATGTGAACTTAACCAACTGGGAAGACAGAACATAGGGACCTGAAACATGGGACAGAAAGGCACAATAGACATAACGACGCCACAGGGGAAGAGTAAAACAAAACACAGAAGCACAGGACCTCTTTCAAAATAAAACAGGAAACAATGAAACACAGACATGACTACATGAGCTTGACAACATAAGAAACAGACATGAAACACATGAGGGATAAGGGAGACTTAACACAAGGGTTGAAAAAACAAGGGGAATATAACAACAAATGAACTTGAATAACTTAATGAACCTAAACAAACCATAAATATCAAAATAAACTAAAACTCAAAACGCTGGGTCAAAAGACCCAGGATCGTGACAGTTACAATTACAGTGTAAGGTTGGAGTAAGCGCACACTTCCTGTGTTTGATTTGAGACACTACTCTGTCAGAATTCACACACTACACAAGTTTATACAGTCCTGTGGAAAAGTCTTGAGCCACTCCTTCATGTCTCCAAAAAAATCTTGGTCCATAGCTTTCTTTCTGTTTATGCTCTCAAAAAAAAGTTGCCTTAAAAACGTTTCTGCCCAAGTTTAAATGTAAGTAAGATTGCTGCATCGCTCTCGTTATGGACAAACTGTGAAATGGTTGAAAGCTGTAGGAGCAAAACTTAAAAATAAAGGAAAAAAACTAACTTTTAAAAAAATGTAAGCATCTTGAGGCAACTGTTGTTGTGATTTGGCGCTATATAAATGAAGAGGAATTGAACAACAAGCGATAGAGTCCTACTTTGATCCCAGGAGGAGACACAAATCCCTTTGGGGTTCGCATCCGCCATCAAAACTCTGCCAAATCAAACATGTGGAGCTTCCTGCTGTGGTAGCCCCTTGCGAAGGAGGGAGCAGCTGAAAGTGCATAGTTATCGTTCTTAGTTCACTAAGTGAAGTACTCCGGTTGAGATATGGTGTCTTTCTTGTTAGCCTTCCATTAATGGCTTCAAATGAAAACTGCAGTGGTGCAAGCACAGCAATGTTGTCTTTTATATGCTTCTGTGCTCCTTACTGCATATTTTCAGCAAGTTTTCAATGCTGTAAAAATTATTGTCTTTTTTCTGGGAGATGGGAATGTGTTTGTTTAAGTGTGCTAACTGGGGCGCATTTACAGTTTTATGGTTGATCCATTTGAAAAAAAAAGAGAGAGAGAGAGAGATGGAAAGCTCCACATGGTGCAAACTTCACCAGGGTAGCAATCTGACCTAAACCTTATAGCATCTCTATCATGACCAACCAGAGCAATAAGGAGTCAGTCTCCCTCCATCTTCACCGCTTTGCACACACCCTCTCAGCACGGACGCACCCGGTAAGCGGTGACTGATCACGCTGAGAGCGCCTCACTGGGATGTTCGGAACAATTACCTCTGCCTCGCTGCCACTCAGGACCCCTCAGGTGAAGTCATTATCTTAACCAGAGGCTGCTCACTACAGTCACAATTAATTCACATTAGCAGTGAAGCTTGGGCCACCAGGGCCATTCGGATTCATGGCTCCAATTATACTCATTACTGGACAAGGCAAGCTTATCGAAATTAGGACTTTTCATTCCTCTTGCACAACCGCTACAAAGCAGAAGGGCACTTTTGGGGAGGGTGCCGTACAAAAGAAGTGTAATGGTTGGTAAAGTTTTAATGCTAGGTGTTCAGCTAGAAGTTAGAAGGCTAATCTTTGGATTCAAAGGAGTAATTTGCTGCATTTGGTACTTCAAAAGCTCTTGCAAAAAAGGAGAACTTTTTTTTTTTTTTTAAATAAATTAGTTTCCACTCCACCTGGCCTGTAAATCAGACTTCATGATGAGTACAGCTTTGAGATGATTGTTTTCCCTCATAAAAAAGCACATATCTTACATCCTGGTGGTTTTGATCCAAACCAGTAACTTTATTTCACAGTGCGGTCGTTATAACATTCAGTCGTTAAAGAGCTACACAGAAGATTTGGCACCGATGAGCTCTTTATTCGATGTAGCCCCCCTTTTTTGTATTGACAAATACTCTGATATTTTAAGTTTAAAGTACAATTTCTTCCCTTCACATCAAACCAGACAGAAAGCATCTTATAATTGTCTGTGTTCAGCTCTTTAAAATTGGGTTTTGGAGGTATGGAAAGATATTTGATATTTACACTGCAAGGGCAGCTCTCAGAAGGCAGAAACTAGGAAGACACACGTAGGATTACAGACCTGTGGCATTGACTTCCCACATCATGAAGACCTTGGAACGACTCATCTATGACCTATAGTCAGACCACATTAAGATCCCCTTCAGTTCGCTTACCAACTTACTATAAGTTAGGACGCCATCATATACCTGCTCAATCGTGTCTACGCCCATCTGGACCAGTTGGTGAGCACTGTTTGGGTCACATTTTAGTGCATTCACCACCATCAGGCCAACCCTCCTGGGTGATAAGCTAGCAGTGATGCAGGTGGATGTCTCTCTTGTGTCCTGGATTTGTGATTGTTGACCACAATACGTGCGTCTTTAATGTTGTGTCTGAGAAGGTGATCAGCAACAAAGCGAAAGTCTTTATGCTGCTGTTTTTTCCTGCACCTCTGTACATATGTGTTGTGTGACAAGCTGACAAGAGACAGTTGGAGTGGACAAATATTTAAAAGAGTTGATGAAAAAAGTTATGCTACCATAAATACAGTACTGTGCCAAAGTCTTGGGATGCCCCTCATTTCTTTATATTTATTTAGGAAAAAGTGAGGTTCAATGATTTATTGAAATGTGCAAACATAAATAGAAAATACACAATAAAAGACAAAACAGAGGTTTTACAATTCCAACAAGCTTGAAAGTCAATATTTGGCATGGCTGTCTTTATTCTTCAATGCAGTCTAAACTCTCATTCATTTCTTTAAGTGGTCTTCAGGAATAGTTCTCCAGGCTTCCAGCAGGACATTCAAAGCTCTTCTTTGGATGTTGGCTGCCTTTTGTTCTCACACTGCTTCAATAATGTTGAAATTTGGGCTCTGGGGAGCCACTGCACACCATGCTGAGATCTCCAGAGTTTTCCGCTAATAGCTCTTTAGGATTCACCTTGCTGGTGCAAAAATATAAAAAATACTTTTTTTCATAAATATGGGAAATAGTTTAAGTTAAGGATAAAATTTCGAGGAAGAAAAGCAATAGCATGAATTGTTTCACCAAGGGCCACAAAACGATCTATGCTTGTGTTAAAGTGTTCAAGTCATCTTTAACTGCAAAATAGCACAATGTCCATATCCATATGTCCTACAGCAACAGCATTGTGCTTCATTTATGGCTAAATAAATACCGCCACAACCATTAGCAGACGCTAGCATTGTCAAATCTATTGAATAGTGATGAAATGTTACTTTTCTATTTGTAATGACAGGTTGAGGTGGGGGTTTTCTTATTGATCTGTTTTAGGATGAATTTCAGACATTTGGTTTTGTCCTTGAGTCAAAAATGACCCCAGTTTTATGGCAAACAAGTGTATGGGAATCCCAAGGACATTACAAGGGTTTATTATACTTATAGTAAGGTCATCCTGTCATCAACTCAAGTACCAAGTGAACTTTGCTTGATGTTTCTGTCCTCCTCTGCGCTCTTTGTGTCTGCATCACTGTTAAACAGTAGAAGAGAGGACTCACATACAAACACATACATGGTGAAACAGAAAGGAAAGCAAAGCTGCAGCAGAAGCTCTCACACCAATCTGAAATAAATGGATGTCATTCAGTAAATAACATCTGGTTTTTGGGGGCTGAACAACAGAAGTGTCTGCGCTGCGCTGCAGGAGGTCACTCTTGTGGGGAGGGCCAGCAGTTTCAAAGGGAGATACTCACATGTACTAACATGCATGCACAACTAAACCACAGAGTAGAAGCGCTTTGAAAGCAACACTCAGGGAGTGTGAGTTGATTCTCTACAAAGGACACTATTGCTTATTTACACACTTGCTCGTCAATTTTTTAGGTATACCTGTTCAGCGTCTCATAAAAAATGTAAATAACTAATCAGCCAATAACATGTAAATCAAGCTGATAGGAATGTAACAGTTACTCATATTCATATAACATGGTGAACCTCGAGGCAGGTGGGCTACAGCAGCAGAAGACCACACCTGTCAGCTGTGAACAGGAAACTCAGGCTACAGTTTATAAATTAAAGTAGTTCTGCAGGTAAAATGTGTCCAGCCCAAAACCAGAAAAACACAAAACATAATAAAGTGCATGATGAGAGCATATTTGCATAGCAAAAAGTTGTTTCTGCCAAGCTAGTTGTTACATTCTCTTTAACTAACCTGGCAGTCCTTTGAGATAAATCAAACCAAACAACTATCCTATAATCATATAATAAAGTCCCAAAACATTTATCAAAAGTAATCTGTAACAGGAAATTATGCTGTCCTGATATGAGTGTTTAACCAAAAATGCTTCTGTATGTCATTCTAGAGGGCATGGACAAATCTGGAAAATAATTTTTTCATGTAATTTTACGACTTGTTGGAGTATGGTGCTGTTTAAACATTTTAGTGGGAGGAGAGGTAGTGTGTGTGTGTGTGTGTGTGTGTGTGCAGTGTTGGGAAGGTTACTTTTAAAATGTATTCCACTACAGAATACTGAATACATGCCCCAAAATGTATTCTGTAACGTATTCTGTTACGTTACTCAATGAGAGTAACGTATTCTGAATACTTTGGAATACTTAATATATTATCATGCTGTTTACAACTACATGAATGTCCTATTGCTGTGATTTATTACTGTTACTGAAGGTACGTAGTACGAAACGTAGTAAAGGGACCTCTGGCTAATACGTCCGGTTCCCTGTCGGGCTGGTAGCCGAAAACTAGCTTTACTTTGTTGTCTGGGTCAACTTTGCTTGCGGGAGACAGAGAGAGGCGTTGAAAGGCTGCTCCAACGGAACTTATTTTTTCCGGAGGAAAACACGAACACAGTGTACAGTTGAGTCTTAATAGCTTACTTACAGCTGGGCTCGTCAGGCACTCTTCTTGGCTGCTGTGGTTATTATTATATTTACATGCTTCCAGCTCCCGTTTTTGCTCCGTGACAGCTCGGACTTTTCCTTTCTCTCCTCCCTCGCTCACAGACACATAACGGGTATGGTAGTCCATTCTCCCTGCAGCACGGACTACACTGCCCATCAGGCTACATGCTTTAGCGCTATGCCTGTAGCATTCTGCCTTTAGCTTAGCACAACAACAACAACAAAAAGCGCTCTCACCCAGGAAACACGCAGAGAGAGAGAGAGAGTCACCCTGTAACCATGGCAACCGTAACGCTGCCGCCTGGAACAACAGAACGTAGCTGTCAAACAAACCCAAACAGTCCTGACCCGCGACAATATGAAACAGGAAAGTACCGCCGTGTATTCCATTTATTTCAACAAAGTAACTGTATTCTGAATACCACCTTTTTAAACGGTAACTGTAACGGAATACAGTTACTCATATTTTGTATTCTGAATACGTAACGGCGGTACATGTATTCCGTTACTCCCCAACACTGTGTGTGTGTGTGTGTGTGTGTGAGATGAGACCAGACAGAAATATTCCACTGACTCTTAGCAGACATATCAATTAAGGCAATGCATTCTTCTAAATTGCAAAGCGTGTAAACAAGGCTGTTCCTTAGAGATGCCAAATGAGAAAAATATGTATAGATGTTATGAATATTTTCACAGGCAGCTTCTGAACTGGGATTTTACTAACCTGCGTCCTGGAGAGATGTCAGATGCAAAACATTTTCATGGTTATGTGGATATGATCTGCATATTCATAGTCACTAAATGGTAATAGATTGCTGTATTTATATGGGGTTGTATATTTTGTGTCTCCTTTTATGGAAAAGTAGAGTTTTCTTTTCCATCATCTTCTTTTATTTCCTCATATGTGTGTTCAGGTCAACTACAAGCTGATTGCATCCATAAAATATCACGGCGTTGCTTCATGTTTGTCTTCTTCAGTTCAGACTGATTTTCCGTTTTACTGTACATTCACCCAAGTCTGACCTCAGGACAATGTAATCACGATAATCAATGTGCTGTCTGTGGTCATATCTCTGTGATTAAAAGCACTGCAGTGGAGATGGCATTGGCAAGGGTGAGCTGAGGTTTGCAGTGGCTCTTCAAGTGTGTTTCATTTAGACTACTGACACAAAGAGGTCTAATTGTACTTCTGCTTGTTGCATTACTACATTTATGATTTCCATTGTCAGGGTTGCAGGGGAGTGAGTGTAAGGAGAGGGTGAGCATTTCCTCTTTCTGGCCTCAACCTCCAGGTGTTTTTGAGAGAAACCAAAGAGAGAAACCTTCCATAGAAACCTCCAAACTTTCATCACCATCTCTATAAATGACCGGACCCACACAGTGTACATTTGACGTGGTTTAAAAGCATTCTTTTTAGGTTCGGCACTGTCTTGTAGCTCGGAGCCAGCTCTCTCCATGGCTTCCTCCACTACACACTCCTCCCTCACCAGTCTCCTCCGTCACTATAAAAGGTGAGACAGTCATTAGTCCCATCAGAATCACCTGTCCCCTCTGACATTCCGGCACTGCCCCATGAGTTCACTGCACCACCCTTCCACTGCAGTAGGCCACAGACCACACCACTGCCACACAGTCATATTTGGGCACGGTAGCTTAGTTCCTTGTGAGGGGATACCATTGGGTGGCCCGGCCAGCTGAGAGATGTAATCTCTCTTTTCCTGGCTCCATGAGTAAAGGTCCAACTGCCAGGTTTTTACCATTAAGCCTCTTACACCAGGCTTAGTAGGAGACTACTTTGGGGGCATTTCCAAAACTTCCAAGAAACATTATAACTCCAGGTTGTCCTGGCTCTGCCATGGTATCTACTCCTGTTAGGACATTCCCCACACTTTTTACCAAGGGCAAATGTGTGGGGAATGTCTACTCTGCAGGTGTGCTTTGGTCAGGCATAAATTTCATCATCACAAGTTAATTGTTTTGAGCGCTGTATATGCTTCCTTTAGGCAAACTTCATGCAGATTTGAGAAAAAGTATAATTGGAATGACTGTTCATCTGTAATGTTTACAGCTGTCCACATCCCTGCCTGCAAATGGGTATTTATGAGAGTGAGCCCAGACACCACTGTTTAGTCCTATTTTTTTGGTATCACCTCACAACTTGTGGTAATAAGCTATAATATGAATGCAGAGAGCAGAAAATCAAAAACTTTGCATTTAGCTCTCTCTTTACCCTCCAATCTGGTGTCCTGGCCTATGAATAAACAGCTGTTCCTCATTAACCTATCATTAAGTGTAGATGACCAAGGGGCTGTGAGTATCCACACTACAGCCTTACTACAAAGTCAGATCAGATTTGTGCATTGTGGTGATCCCAAGTATACTTTGCCATTATCTCCTCCAGCTCTCAATCAAGGCTTTGTCTGCAGCTCCACAGAACCTCCACCCAGGCTTGAGCCCACGAGTAAAGCCCCAGCCACCAAGTGTTCACCAACAAGCCTCTTCCCCAGACACCAGGTAGGGGGAAGGTAGATTATTCCCTTTTTTCTTTCTCATATTAAATGAATCCAAAGACTTACTTTACATTAACAACGGAGATACTCATTAATGACCATTTCTGACTAATGACACAACACCCGCTCTTCCCTCCCACAGTGTGCGCCTTGCATCAAATGAATTCTCTTTCAGATTAACTAATCAACTTGGGAGAGGGAATACTTTCACTCGTACTAGGATATGAGAATGAAACATGCTACTGTATAATTCAGTTTTTTTTTCCCCCTGTGGCTTCATTTTCAATTCACCTACCGCTACTCCTGCTCTCTTGGCAGTCTCCAAATATTACAAGATCCTCATTTGAATGTTGTGTAACATGAATAATTAATTTAGGATGTTTATTGGGACAATAATAGCAGCAGGTGTTGTGCCTGTCTCCTGCTATTCTCGGTTTCTTCTTTGTCAAAGTGACTCATACTTGTATATTCTTTTATTTGTTGGGGGAAACCACGCACTTAATCATTTCCACCACACTGTGCAGAGATTACTTCAGTGCAGACATCCTCAATACATTGGTGTTTGTCTGTGATTGAGCTGTTGTCATGGCTACCTGGATGTTCAATAGATACCGGGCTGGACCGGAGAGACTCTCCCCACTTCTCACAGAGCTATAATTAAACACAATTTAGAGCAAACCGCAGTGTTAATCTCTTGTGGTGTGGCTGAGGTGCTGGTGGATCGAGCAGAATGTGCCTGCCAGCTCGACAGGAGTGGTCAAGGGAACATAGTGCTGGCACGCTAACATGGGAAAAGTGACAGTAGTTTGTCCAGTCCATAAATTGATGTTCAAAATTTCCAGCTGCTAAAGACAGATTAGAGAGAAATATTGATAACAGATTAAACCAGTGCAACAATCTTTGTTTGGTGTATGAATCAATAAGTCAGCATTATCTATCCCAATGTCCTTTCTGATCAAAACTTCAGTTTAGACAAGCGAGCTAAATCAATGATTCAATCCTGCTTCAATCTTAGAAATATTTAAAGGATTGAGGGTGTCAAACGTACAGCCGAGGGGCCAGAATCGGCCCACTAGTGGGTTCAGCCCAGCCCATTGAAAGGCTGTGCAGCGGAAACATCAGCACTCGCCTTCTTTTTAATGACCTCTAGGAAGCGACTCTTCTTGTGTTATCAGCTCCGTTGATATGTGACCTGAGGAAACACTGTTCTGATTGGTTTATGGTCTCAGTCGCTAGATTCAGCTTCGAGTGATCACAGCATATTGTTCATTTAAAAATTGTTTTGCTCATTGTCTTTGTTTTTTTTTTTTAAAGAAAATCAAACAAACCCAGCTTAAGGCCTCACAACAGTTTTTTTGGTGCTACGTTAAACATTTATTTCCAATCTTTGGCTGCAAGTTTTCGAGAATGGATCATACCATGAGTGCGCAAACTGACATTATGGCCTGGCGTGGTGAGGAGCCATGCTGGATGAGCTTCTCCACATTGACAGTAGACTGACTGAAAATTAGGGTGTTTCTCTTGAGACATTTTATGCCACTCAACATCTACTTTGGAAATTAATGGTTGATTAAATTTGCTTTATGTCAGAAGGTAATTGTACCTCCTTCCACTGAAGTATGGGGAGAAAAACTGAGGTATTTATGATGCTTAGTTTGGCCCCAGATGTGATCAAATGTAGCTGTATGTGTCTTAAGAACTAATGTGAGTTTGTATTCATGGATTCTGACTGAGGTTGACAATCCTTTCTCCTGACATTGATCCCTGGTTGATCTTTATTCAAACTGATTATCCTCTGCCTCCTAAATTGACTTATTGACTTACCAGATTATTTTCACACAAAGCCTTAAGAGGTCTTGCCAGAAGTTATTTAAGACCTTTTATTGCCTGATGTCTCATTCCAGTCCATGAAATCATCAGATACATCGATCCTTTGCTCCAAAGTCCCCATTCATGCACAAATTCAAAAGAGACACAGCGTTTCTAAATATTGGCGGTGGAAATGAAAGCTGCTGACTCTGTCTCTTGCTCATTCTGTGTTTTAGCCTTTAGTCTTTTAGTCAGCTTTAATGTGTTTCGTTTTCTTGTAAAGCACCTTCTAGATGTGTGAATTAAAATTCACCATTATTAGTAATAATAATAAATGATCAGTGGCAGAGTTTCAGTATTGCTTGACAGAAGAAACATGTTGAATTGAAAATGTAATGAATGAGACAGAAACCCTTTTCCAATCATGTACTGTGGCTCAGACGACAGACATTTCAGAACAGAAATTGCTTGTTCAGATAATCCTCAATAAAAAAGAAACAGTAAATAAATAAAAAACAGAGAAATGATAACAACATCTTCATTTGTTAAATGCTATAACATGTGCCTCTTCCCCTGAATAGCTGGGAATAAATCTCATAAGAGGAGAGCAGACGAGACAGGAACACATAATCCTCAATAAAGTCACAAGGCCTGTATGACTTTATTAGAATCCTGAGGTGCAATTGACAGAAATCAACAGCACACACACGCAGACAGGGCTGGAGAATGTGTGCTATCAAGCTACTTCCACTTTATTGTCTATCTACATTGACAGCTGCTGACAGAAAAAACGGGGTGACCTATCCTTAAACCCTCACCAACTCACAAAATAGAGCCACGAAGCCTCCTTTGAAGGAATCCTGTTGTTTAGCATCAATCCTTTCCCCACTCCCAAGGTTATTAAAGGAGATATTCAAGCATGACACCGGCTGGGTGGGTATTAATAAAATGAAAGGCTAAGATTGCGGTTACATAAGAGTGGATAGGTGCTGTATTACATAACACCTGTGGCGCAAAGTACAGCACCTACTGTGATGGACACATATATCGGGAAAAATATCTTTTCACTCAGAAAGACCCCATAAATCCTTCCACAGTGACACAGCTCTCCTCTTTGACTGACTGGGGCTTTTTTCTGTTTTTTTCCTGCTACAGGAAGATTATAAAAGATTTTTTTTCTTTTTCTATTCATGTTCTCATCATTTTAAAGCAAAAATATTTGATAACTTTTGTCAGCGCTGCTGCACTCGCCATCGCGGCTTATCAGTTTGTTAACAGATTGCATTCAATGACAAATCAGGATGATTATTTGTGTTGTTCTTTCACAAGTAATCTAAATATTATTTGTACCGCAGCAACTCCATGCATTTATGCATGCAGACATGGCCATCGGTGCCAGAAGTCACTGCTTTGAACAGATAGGATAGCAACAGTAACTTCGATAATCACTTCTTACAGTCAAGATATGCAAAAGAGTATCTCTGGCCTCACAGCACATTGAACCTCAAAGCAAATGGGCTACAGCAGCAGAACACCACAATAAAAAAGTAACTAAGAAACTTGCATTTCACATGAGCTGATCAAAAGAAATTTGGAAAAGGGTTGTCTGGTTTGAAGAGGCTCGATTTCTACTGTGACATTGAGATGGTAGGGTGAGAATTTGGAAAACGCCCTTTCTCTGCACCAGATATCAGTCCAGCAGCTCAGCTTTGGAAGCAGAAGATTTGCATCATTGTGCAGCCAACAAATCTGCACCTACTGTGTGATGCTGTCACGTCAACATTGACCAAAATCCATAAGGAATGTTTCAGCACCTTGTTGAATCTGTGCCATAAAAATTAAGGCAGTTCTGAAGCTTTTACTAGAAAGGGCAACCTAATAGCAACTACAAAAGCTCTAAAACATTTTATTGTGAAATTTAATCGCTAAATGTTGTCTTATTGTTATCATTATAAACATTCCAGCATGCATTCATGCGCGGATTGTTCTGCGTATAAATGTCTGATATTATCTGTAAGTATTCCTGAAACAACAAATGGGAGGTTTTAGAAAATGTGCTATTTAGTGTACTAGTACACATCATCGAAATCACATCTCAGAAAGCTCCCATCTCTGGTACCAACACCAGTTTAATCTAAATGTACCAGCATGCATTTTGATGCAGTTATTCCCACTGTTGCAGAAGGATGCTATAAACATAACTGTTGGTTGTGATAACGGCTAATAGGGCAGGCTGTCTTAATTGGGAGGATGATGGAGACTCTTATGTGATCTTTAATTTAATTTGGCCCTGTGATAATGCACAAAGGGTTTTTATATTTTGTGCAATGTGTTAACATCCTGTTGCAAAGTGAATTATTATATTTTTTCCGCCTGTAGATATTACATAACCTCTTTTGTAAAGCCTGGAAAAGGTGAGAGTAACGCCTGTTTCTACTGCAGCGAACTCAGTCTTCATTCTAGCAAAATAACAAAAGAAATCTTGGTCGTTCTTCCACCACAGCAGCATGATTGATTTGAATAGTTTTCAAAACAAAATATAGAGCTTGGGACATTTCCTAACCTCAAGCAACCTCCAGCAGTAAGGCAGTGCATGCTGCAGTCTGATAAGCAAGACGCAGAGCTCATTACTTTAAGCAAATGGTGATAACTGAAGGCAACTCAGAGGAAAATATCAAGATTTTATGAACTTAAATCATCGTGGTAGGCCATTAAAAGGGGAATGATCAGAGAAATGGCATAAAATAATAAAAATAAAGATAAATTATATCCTTCTGCTCAGTTAAGGATAAAAAATCATATTTTAAAAGCAAGCAGTACTACAATGGGATCTTTTGAATTTGCAAACCCCCTTTATATGATGCTAATTAGAATTTGCTTTGGGTAGACAATGACTGTCCTCAAGCTCCATACATTTTACCATCACCTGTTGATTCTTTCCTTCTTCAGAAAACCAAGAGTCTGTGAAACAGCATGACAAAGGGCATAGTAGATCAAACTGACACCCTGTCTTGCCTCTGGCTTGGCTCTCTTGCAGGGAGGCAATGATCCTATCTCACTGTCTGCACCATCTGTATGTGTTAGCCACAGAGATAGTGTGCCTATAGGGAGAAGCAGCTCATCAGCACATCACCTGGAACAAAGAGCAAAAGCAGGAGGAAAGGGATAACAGTGTTGTGTAATCACAGCTAACAGAAACACAACTTCCGTCTTGGTCTATCTTCCCTTTATCAGACTGGATCATCAGACCTGGGGTAATGGTTTTGGGGAATGGTTTGGGCAGGGATGTAAAAGCCACCAATTTGGGCTGTCAGGCTCTTTATTTCACTTTCACACTTTTAGGAGGCAGTTGTTTGAGGAAACAGAAATAGGAAAGATGGAAACAAAAAGCACCAGCGCTGTCAGAGAAACAAGTTCTTGCGTGTGTGTCTGTGTGTGTGTGTGTGTGTGCATGTGTGTTTTAATCTTCTCAGGTTTTAGGAGACTGGAAACTGTCCATACATCTAAAACTGAGGGTAGTTAGCAATAATAAACTGAAAAGACGAAAGCCTTTCCACTGTTTTTTCACTTTGTGTTTTCTTCTTTTGCTTTTCTTTACAGCACCCATGCTTGTCGGCGGTAACATGCCAACAACTAGTGCTCTTTTTGTGATGGGATTATAGTAGTTAACATACCAGCGTAGTCCCTAAACATGTGTAAACTCACCTTTCAACTTGGCACTTATTTTGAACTCAACTAGATGCTCCCACAGTAGGGCCAGCTCATAATTTAGGTTCATAATATAAACCCCATCTTTACTTTTAGGATGAGCCTTTAAACGTTTCTTTTCGATAACAAATAAGTATTGACAATCAAGAGGGAGTTCTTCTTCCCCAGTCTCACCATGAGAATAATTGCCTTATTTGGATTTTGTATAATATTGTCGGTTCTTTGGCCTATGGTAAAAACGCTGTCGTGTAAACTGCATTGACTTGACTTACACCTCAGTTCCATTCAGTTTGTCACATCCTGTGCAACAGAAAGTAAATCATAGTAATCTGGCATTCACATATGTAATTTCATACTCAAAATAAAAAGATGCAGATGAAAAAGAAAGATGCATTAAGATCTTGGCCGCCTCCATTATCAGTGCAAATTGCAGGCTTTGATATTTCACTTCAGCCAACAAGCCTTTAAATGCGATCACCTTTTAAGAGTTCAATAAAATTTCTTAGAGTATCTCTAACAGCTAATGTGAAGCATTAGAGATGGTACAGACATCTGTTGGATAGCACCTACATGTTTTGGCCATGTGAAACCAGGGCAAGACCCCAGGGCAGGCCAAGGGGAAGCTCCAGAGATGATGCCTCTTAGCTGGCTTACATACAGTTAAGCCCATAATTATTCATACCCCTGCCGAATTTTGACTTAAAGTTACTTTTGTTCAACAAGCAAGTTCTTTTTGAGCAGAAATGACACAGGTGTCTCCCCAAAGATAATAAGATGATGTACAAGAGGCATCATTGTGGAAAAAATATTTCTCAGGTTTTATTTATATTTTAGCAAAAGTATCATGTCCAGAATTATTCATACCCTTCTCAATAATCAATAGAAAAAAGCCTTTATTGGCTATTACAGCAATCAAACGCTTCCTATAATTGCAGACCAGCTTTTTGCATGTCTCCACAGGCATTTTTGCCCATTCATCTTTAGCAATGAGCTCCAAATCTTTCAGGTTGGAGGGTCTTCTTGCCATCACCCTGATCTTTAGCTCCCTCCACAGATTCTCAATTGGATTCAAGTCAGGACTCTGGCTAGGCCACTGCAAAACGTTAATGTTGTTGTCTGCTAACCATTTCTTCACCACGTTTGCTGTATGTTTTGGGTCATTGTCGTGCTAAAATGTCCACTGGTTCCCAAGGCCAAGTTTTTCTGCAGACTGCCTGATGTTGTTGTTGAGAATCTTCATGTATTGCTCTTTTTCATGGTGCTGTTTACTGTGATTAGGTTCCATGGTCCATTGGCTAAAAAACACCCCCAAAGCATTAGGTTCCCACCACCATGTTTGACAGTGGGGATGGTGTTCTGTGGGTTGAAGGCTTCTCCATTTTATGCCAAATGAAGGCAAAATCATTGTGACCAAATAATTCAATTTTGTTTCATCTGACCATAACACTGAAGACCAGAAACCTTCTTCTTTGTCCAGATGAGCATTTGCAAAGGCCAAATGAGCTTTTGCATGCCTTAGAAGTGCCTGGAGAAGTGGCGTTTTCCTTGGTCTGCATCCGTGGAACCCAACAGTGTCCGTTGGACTGTCTGCCTTGAGACATTGCCACCAGCAGAGCCCAGATTCACCAGAATGGCCTTGGTGGTGATCCTTGGATTCTTTTTCACCTCTCTCACTATCCTCCTGGCCAGCACAGGTGTCACTTTTGGCTTCCGACAACGTCCTCTGAGATTTTCCACAGTGCGGAACATCTTGTATTTTAATAATAATACTTTGCACTGTAGCCACTGGAACTTGAAAACATTTGGATATGGCCTTGTAGCCCATTCCTCACTTGTGAGCAGCCACAATGCACAGCTGCAGGTCCTCACTGAGTTCCTTTGTCTTAGCCATGAATGTCCACAGACCACCTGCAGAGAGCTGCTGTTTTTCACCTGTTGAGTTGATCAAAACAGCTATTTCCAATTAATCAGGGTAATTAGGATGCTTTAGAACAGCTTTGACTATTTGAAATGGATGGAACTTTGGATTTTCCCAGAGACTGTGACAGTTTGTGAAGGGTATGAATAATTCTGGACATGATACTTTTTGCTCAAATGTAAATAAAAGCTGAGAAATATTTTTTTCCACAATGATGCGTCTTGTACATCATCTTATTATCTTTTGTGAGACGCCTGTGTCATTTCCAGTTAAAAAATAACTTGCTAGTTGAATAAAAGTAACTTTAAGTCAAAATTTGCCAGGGGTATGAATAATTATGGGCTTAACTGTATGCTCCGGTATCCTCCAGCAGAGCAGGAGGTGGTGGAAGCAGTAGCTCCACCTGCAGTACCAAGTCGGCCCCTTGCAACCCTTTTATATGAGCAAAAAGTCTCGTTATGCATCTTTATTTTTCTCTTACAACATCATGACAGATTGTACTTTATTAAAAGGATATTCTAACTACAAACATAAAAGAAATCCATTTGGCAGCTTTCTGGGTGTTTGTTAATGGATTAATGACAGTCATGGCTCCTCTGAGCCTCCCGTAGAGATGAGCATTTGGAAGATTTTCTGTTACAGTAGTAATACATGTGGGTGAAAAGAGGCTGTCTGAACAAAACACTCCAAACTCAATACACTGCAGTGGATGGAGCAAAGTAATTAAGTCTACTGACAGTTGGATTGATTGGCTGATTATTAATTTTGTATTCATCTTGCAATTATTTCTATTAAGTCAGCCTTTTTAATTAACTAAGCAGTAATCTGCATTTTTTTCAAACTGCATTTTATGCATTCTGAGATTGTTGTATCTCTCGTGCCATTCTCCTCAAGTCAAATATTAAATTGACTTGGAAAGCACAAGGTTTTGTCTTCAGCTCAAGTGTTTCTCTCTTTCTGATCATTCTGTCTGACTGAGCATGAATACAGCTGTCACTCCATCTGAATGCTTCCTTTGAATCTGAATGAAAAGTGCTCTGCTCAAAACCGCTCAGGCATTTCTGAGTGGTATTAATAAAATGATGGATTCAAAATGGTCTTTCTGATGTTTTCTCCACCATCCACTGGGTAATGCTCGTAGGTTTACATGCCCCTAAGCATTGCATGTCATAGTAAAAATTTTAAAAAGACATATGAGGACATATAATTGCTATTTGGACCCTAGTTTGCTTGAGATATCCATTAACTATCTCATTAACTGTTTGAATATGGCCCTGGGCATGGGATCCACTTAAGATCAAGGCATTTACTTCATTCATTAACCATTCAAAATGACTCTGCCTTTGCTTTCTGACCTCCACAGTTGGATTCAGAAATAACCTTCTTCCTATTTAATGGACATCACACTATATAAAAGACATTTCCTTTCCTTTAGTTGTGATTTTTGATTTTTCTTATTTTGAAGCAACTTGTAAACAAACTCAAATGTACAGAAGTTCTGTCATCTGCAAGAGGCAGCTAAATCTAAAAAATTGGCACCTGTCTTCTCCAGTTCCTGTTTTCTTTTCCTTATAACGACTCTGATAAATTTAATTAAGCTGTCATGTTACTCTGCTTCCACACACAGGTGGATTAGTACAAGCATTTGTCTGTCAGCTCCTCTTGGCCGTCCTTCTCTTTTTCTACTCTAGCCCACTGCTATTCTGGCTGCGGTGTCAAAGGAAAAGGATGCTGTGTGTGTGTGTTTGTGTTTTTATGTCCTGATAGTCTTTCATTTTCTTTTGTGAATATTGAGAGAAGCCTTCTCTGTCACATTACAGTGGAGCATTTGTTTGTTTGCACTCTGACATGTTTGAGAAGCTTTTCCTTGTTTGTCCTGAACAGATGATTTGTTTTCATTGTTAGCAGTTGCTCGCTGTAATTTTGGCAGGACAGGTGGATCACACTTGCAGGTTCTATTAGCTGTTGTCGGCTGTGTACCTGCAAGTGTCAACGTATGTTTTATTTTCGTCTTATACGCAAATTCTATGTTGCGCGCTGTTGTGCATATGATAAACAGCTGTAGTTCTGCCAATTAACTGAGTATAACTCAAGAGATATTGCTTTATCGTGTATGCACCAGCTGTCTTTTGGCTGATGGTAATCAGGACAAAATTGTAGAGAGAATCTGCAAAATTTTACATTTGCTCCTGTTTAAAAGTTCAGGGTTTTATTTGTAAAGATTTATATACGTTATGTAGGATATGAAAGCAGGTTTACACCGGATTCATGCAGTCAAACCTGCAAATGAATTCACATTTGATGCATTAATGCAATATCTACCTAAGCGAGTAAGTAGTGTATAAGAACCATGTAAAATGCTATAGGGGTTAAAATATTAAATATATATATCCAGCATGATGAATGGATTGACAATAGCCATGGGTCTGAGAGTCTCTGGGTTCCAAAACAGTCTACTGATCTCAGAGTGGTGAAAGCACAGCCAGCGGCAGCTTGCCTAACATGTTGGTCTCCAATCAGTTTCTCATCAAAGAGTTTTATCCACTAACCACATGCTCAAACAACCAGAAAAAGCTGCTATGCTTCTCACCTTGGCAAGCTCCAGCGTTTGTTAATGAGACATGGGCACACCCTCAAAAGACTGACTCCATTAAATCAAGCAGAGTTAATCCTGCTTCCAGAGAAACTAGCCAACTAGGGCCACAAGATGGCAGTACTTGAAAGGATGGATGCAAACAGGTGAAATCAAAGGGATGAAATCCCTTTGATATGCTTTAATTGGTACACTTTCCCCCTACAGTTTTCTATCTGTGTTAGCCCTGCGGCAGTCTGGAGACCTGTCCTGGGTGTACCCCACGTCTCACCCTATGGCAGCTGAATTAATCACCAGCCTCTCTGCCACCCTGAATTAGATAAGCAGAAGACCATGGATGAATGAATGTTTTAATTGTGTCTGTTTTATATTACTCTAAACAGGGACTACTTGCCTTTCTTGCCCTGATGGAATGCCACTGTTGCAGTGTGTTGAAAAAAACCCCATTCAAGTCAAACTCAATGAATGTAATGCAGTACTTAAAAAAACAGGGAGGAGAGAGAGAGAGAGAGAGAAACACACACAATGCAATCAAGAATAACTGGACCTTCTGATATTTTCAGTTTAAGTCATTTTCATTTCAACTTCACTGTCTTTTCTCTTAAAACTATGTTGGAACATAGTGTATTTTATTAATCAGTTCCATATGCATAAGCTGTATCTGAACAATACAACATTTTAACCCAAATTCTCATCTGGGGAAAACTCCTGCTCAGCACAGTAGCACAACACTCGGGTGTGACCTGGCCAGTTAGCCAGGGAATTTGAACTCTTACTGATGCTGGTTATTTTTCTCTTTTCAATTCAATTTCTTTATACAGCATCAAATCACAACTACAATTGCCTCAAGGCGCTTTATGTTGTAATGTATACAGAGGGAAAAACCTAACAATCATATGAGCCCCTATGAGCAAGCCCTTTGGCGACAGTGGGAAGGAAAATTCCTTTTTTTACAGCAAGAAACCTCCAGCAGAACCAGGCTCAGGAACTGGCTGGGGTGAAGGGACAGGATAGTCTGTGGTGATGATGCCATGTGGACTGTGATCAACTGATGGTTTGTCGTAAACCTGGTGGAGTTTTTATCAGAAGTTTAATTATTTACAAACATGTTACAAATTAATATTTAAACCACAATAATACAAAGAATGGACAGTTTGACATTTTCAAGTAAAAAAAAATCAGAAAAAACAAAAACAGATAAATAGATTTTTTACTTGTTTGTCTAGAGGTTTTCACATTGTAGGAAACATAAAAGTTTAAAAAAAGATGTAAAAAGGATACATTTGGACTTTCTGTTTTTTTTTTCTGCACAATGCATCACACCACATATATAAAAAGCATTTTCACTGGTAATTACATTGGCAATACATAAAAATGGCACTGTAGTGATTATTTTAAATGTCAGATACTGTCAGGAATAGTGGAAATATTTGATAAGTGATGTTGAAGATGGAGCTGCCAGTCTGGCAGAAAAGAGAAATACCACAGAGAAAGTGGATGTAGTAAAGGAGGACATGCAGAGGGTTGGTGTTACAGAAGAGGATGCCCAGGGATAGGGTGAGATGGAGGCAGAGGATCCACTGTGACGACCCCTAAAGGGAGCAGCTGAAAGAAAAATAAATACTGCCAAGTAATAGGCAAGAAGCTCCCCAGTGTCTTTTTTTTTAATAAGTGCATTACAAGACACGCAGATGCTTATTTAACCAGCTCAAACCTAAAAAATGTCATGTCATGCTTTCAAAAGAAGTCCCACCAATTAAACTGGAGCTTTTTTAGCCGGTCCATATGTCCTCAGCTGCTGCAGCAAATTGTCTCAGAAATCAATACTCTATTAGAACAATCACAGGCAAATTTCGATTTTCTCTTTTCTCCTAGGAAATTAACCAATAGGTGGTTAATCACTTCTATCATTATCAAAATATTACATGATGGCCACAGGTTGTCTTTGGTGTTTGATGTCATGTCACTGCCAGTTTCCTCTAAAAAAAAGATCTTAATTTAGCTTAAAAAAAAAAAAAAAAAAAAAAGAAATAATTAGTATTTGTTTTTGTTTTTTTTGCTTTTCTTTTGGGATTTTAATTGTATTTTAAGAAAGTGAAGAAATGGTGAAAGGCACAGTTGCAGCAACTCAACCCTTAAGTGCAATTTTATCAATGTTAACCTGTGATTTCGTTAGACTGGAGAAATATATCAAAGCTTTTATCTCACCCCTAAATGCTGTTTCGTCTGAACAGGTTGTTTGCACTCAGACTCTCTAATGTTCAGCCTTAATTTCTGAAAAATGTTACTAGAGCTAAATGTGAAGGTGAAAGCACACAGCACTGGAGAACTCCTCTTTTCCACTACAGCTGAAATAAACAGCTTCGAGCATGCCTGCTGAGAATACATACAGATACTTCAGTGAACCTGAGCGTTGACTTGTGTATTTATGTTCCTAGATATCAAATCCACCCAACCCCTCCTTCCACTCTTCTTTGCCTCTGCTTCATTACTCCACATCTCCCCTAACCTTTAAATACAGATGCATTTGCTCCCCTCCTGGCTAGCTGGGTAGTTCTCCTGCTGCCTGAAAGGTTAATAGATTTCCTGACCCCCTTGTGCAGTGAAGTGCAGCAGGATGGGAGGACACGATCAGGTTGCATGCATACCAAATTTGTGCATGTGAGACATACAGTGGAAGTATGCTGACAGGAATTTGACCGTGCCCTTTTCCAAATTTGACATGTAATTCTTTTCCTCTCCAATCGTTTGAGAGGATTGTGTTCATTTTGCAATACTTTGCACGAACAAAGAGTCTCAAATGCACTGAAATCCTTAAATGCTGTGCAAAATACCCCAAACCCCAAAGCTCTATCCAACCGCTTTAGTATATTTTGTCTTTGAGCGCCATATTTCGTAAAGAATAAGCTTCAAACTCAGGCCACTATGTGCCAAACATATTAGTAATCATGAAAGGACTCCCACTGTTTGCCCATACAAGCAGGAAACAGAGAGAACACACAGCAGAAAGAGAAGAAAGCAACGCGAGTGCAGAATAAAAAAGGCGAGATGAGAACTATTGGGCTAAATTGATTTCTCTCAGGGAGACAGCAGTGCAGATGATCGTGCATCGTACGCTGTGTTACATAAGTGTCTTGCCACAGCTAAAGGGAGTGATAGAAGTAAACAAGGCATAATTGCAAATACAAGCAATCGGTAGTGACAGAGTCGGTGGCATGGGGCGGCCATTAGAAACCAGGGGGAATTTTGCACTGGAAAGTCACCAAGAAAACTTTCTCTGAGGTGTATCTGCCTCACATTTCATTGGATTGTTTGCAGTGAGACACAAAAATACACATTAAATTCATTTATATCTACATATATTGGCCTTTCAAATTGTTCCACATTTATAATTTAGTGATTTTCCCTTTGAAAAAGGTACTGCGGACTAAATGTAAACTCTGATGACGTTGGTGTTAATGTTGACTTTTCCACCAGGTATCTACAGTTTCACATTTCAAGACTTAAACAATGCTGAAACTTACAAGGCCTGTTCTCACACTGACTCAACTACCTGCGATTTATCAATATCAGGGTGTAGATTAAAAGCTTGTTAGCGTCCTCTAGTCAGATATAAAAGGTAAATGGACTGACTTATGCAGTGCTTTTCTCTGAAAGCATTCAGAGTGCAGCCCACATTCGCCCATTCACACACACATTCATGCCTTTAGTGCTTTTTACCCATCACGCACACACCCATGAGTTTAGTACTTAGAAGCTCAATGACATTTCAAAGTGCAACCAACATATGAAACAGCAGAAGTTGGTATGGGTGTAGCACTGACAACACGCCTTGTTGGGCCTCCCCAGAACCAAACCAGTGAGTTGGGAATCAATGAAATGAAGATATATATTTTTTTAAATCCAAATGAATCCTCATTATATCCATGAGTGTGTTATTTTGGCTAAAACTACTTTACTCCCTTACGGCATAGTGGTTAGATCACAACCAAGGCTTTTCTTTCCCTTCAGACCATCATCTGGCTCAACAACGGCTGGAGCTGGCTGGACAGTTCTTCAACTCAGCTGATTCCTGTTGCATTGCCTAGGGATCATTATTGTCCCCCAGCACACTGATGTCCACTTCAGGGGATTTAGCAGAGCTGGAAAGTCCTCTAAATCCACAGACGCCTCTGTGGCATGGTTGTCACTTTTTTCCACTGCACCTTGGTAGCATCCAAAATAGCACTAAAAACACAGCTTAGGCAGGTGAGAGTGTTTTTGTTTACACAAAGTTAAAAAATTGTACCTCCTGAAGTTAAATTATTACTATTAATCCTGACATGAATAGTTAGTTGTTCTCTTTAAGACCTGGTTATTGTGACATGCCACTCTGTGACTGTAAATGTGTATAAAAGCCTTTCTTTACACAAAATGTTCAGACTGTTTTCTGTGACCACAGAAGATCACTTGTCTCTGTAAATATTTTAGGCTTAGCGCTGTCATCCTGTATGTACTGTTGTTTGACCCTTTGCTGAGGTAAATAAAACTCATAAAGACAGCCTGCTTGTGTCCAACTCGATTTATTTTAGATTTCCACAACAAACTTTATGTCAGAATTGGGATCCCATGGTTGATTGGATCTGTGGTCTGACATGGATGTGACTGCCTTCCCAGCTGCTGCTTCATATAGTTGAGATGAAGACGACTAATTTTTTTGGATCACAGACCATCTCCGCTCCACTCGGCTTGTCTTTAAAGTGTCTTTGGGCAAAATGACAAAACCCCAAATAACACCAAACTGCCCCATTGCCTCCATCACAATAGAAAGTTATCCTGCTGGAAATAGCCAACAGAGGGTGGGCACACTGTGGATATAAAGGGAGTGACATGGTCAGCATCAATACTCAGGCAGGCTGTGGTTCTCAGTTGGTAGAAAGGGGTCCAAAGCATGCCAGCAAAATATATCCCACGGCATGACACCACCCAAACCAGCCTGAGCTGTTGCTACAAGGCAGCATGGATCCCTGCATTCATGCTGTTTAGAGCAAATTTTGACCCTACCATCTGAATGTGATGGCAGAAAATGAAACTCATCTGACCAGGCAACGTTTTTCCAATCTTTTATTGACTAGTTCTGGTGAACCTGTATGAATTAATAATAGGCATCTGCTGTTGTGATTTTGTGCCATATCAGTAAGATTGACTGTAGCCTCAGTTTCCTGCTCTTAGTGGACTGTGTGGTTTTCCATCTGCTTCAGGGTGTAACCTGTCATGAGTTCACACACGCTCTTCTGCGTACCTTGGTTGCAACAACTGGTTAATTGAATTGCTTTTGTTGTCCTATCACCTCAAAGCTTTTGGTCAATTCTTCTCTGACCTCTGGCATCAACAAGGTATTTTCGCCCTGAGAATTGCCACTTCATGGATGTTTTGTCTTTTTTGGACCATTCTCTGTAAATAATAACCGTCTTGAAAAATCCCAACAGCTCAGCAGTTTCTGAAATACTCAGATTACCCCATCTGACCATCCAAACCACTGGCAAATTTAAAGTCCCAAATTTAAAATCACCTTTCTTCCCCAATCTGCTATTTGAACTTTCAGATTTTATTGACCATGTTTATATGCCATGTCCCTATTGCCAGTCTTGGCAGCCGGGGATCAGTCCGCCAGGGCCTCTGCTCCTGGCTGCCGCCCAGCACACAATGCACCCGACCCCTATGGCGCCTCCTGCGGGTGGTGGGCCTGCGGGAGGATGGGCCCATGTCTCCTCTTCGGGCTGTGCCCGGCCGGGCCCCATGGACTAAGGCCCGGCCACCAGACGCTCGCCCTCGGGCACCCTCCCCGGGCCTGGCTCCAGGGCGGGGCCCCGGTAACCCTATCCCGGGCAGGGTAAACTGTTCCCTCGATGTTTTCTTCATAAGGGTCTTCTGAATCGCTCTTTGTCTGGTCCCTCACCCAGGACCAATTTGCCATGGGAGACCCTACCAGGGGGCAAAAGCCCCCAGACAACATAGCCCCTGGGATCCCTGGGACACACAAACCCCTCCACCACGATAAGGTAGCGATTCACGGAGAGGAGGGGGGAGGGGCTCAGAGTAGAGCCGCTGCTCCTCCACATCGAAAGGAGCCAGTTGAGGTGGTTCGGGCATCTGACAAGGATGCCTCCTGGGCGCCTCCTGGGTGAGGTGTTCGGGCATGTCCCACCGGGAGGCCCAGGGCAGACCCAGGACACGCTGGAGAGATTATATCTCTCGGCTGGCCTGGGAACGCATTTGGTATTCCCCGGATAAGCTGGAGGAGGTGGCTGGGGAGAGGGAGGTCTGGGCTTCTCTGCTTAGGCTGCTGCCCCCGCGACCCGGCCTCGGATAAAGCGGATGAAGATGGATGGATGGATGGATGTTTATATGCTTAAATGCATTTAGTGCCTGGCATGTGATTGGCCAGTTAGATACTAGCATTTCCAAGCAGCTGGATAGTTGTACTTAATGAAGTCTCCCATGAGTCTATATATCAGTGAGGACCACTTGGTGTATTTTAAAAGAAATTTGTCAGCCATTAAAAAATCATGTGAAACATGAAAAAGATGAGACTTTAAAATGCTAAAAACTTCACTTTGCATCTTGTTAGATACTAACTTTGGTTATAGTGTGTTATAATACTGTGTCTCACTGATTTTCACTAATTATGTTTTTAAGGGGAAAAAAACAGCTTCTTGATTCAATTTACCCTCCAATGTGGCTGAATTATAACATTTCTGCAAACATGAGTGGGCCAAAATTCCTCCACAGCGCTGTAAAACTCTTATTACCAGTTATGCAAATGCTTGATCGCAGTTGTTGCTGCTGAGGGTGGACCAACCAGTTATTAGGTTTAGGGGGCAATCAGTTTTTTTTCACACAGGAATATGTAGGTTTGGATTTTTTTCCACTTAATAAAAACACCTTAATTTAGAAACTGCATTTTGTGTTTACTTGTGTCATCTTTTTTTCTAATATTGAAATTTGTTTGATGATCTGAAACATTTACATTTGACAAACATCCAAAAAATAGTACATAAATCCATAAAGTTTTGTACTATGATTTGTTGAACTCATTGTACGGCGGTGTGAGGACTGCATCCTGTAAGCACCATCTGCTCTGGTAAGAATAATGCACTGTTCATTTCATCACAGCCAGAATCCCATTTGTTAGCGGCAGAGTGGCCCGGACTGTCCCTCTTGATGGTATCGTTGATTAGATTCTTAGCTCTGCACTTTCTAAACGTCATGCTAATAGAGCCAGAATAATCCATCTGGCAGACTAATTTTTGCCTATTGTCAGGCTGGGAGCATTAACTACTACAGAGCAGACTCTAAGTCAGACAGCAGACACTTCGTCAGCACACCTCTTAAATGATGTTATCAGTCTTTGATGTTTTTTTCTCATTTTGTAGTTGTTCGCTTTTCAGAGTGAATGAAATAATCTCAAGAAATGAGAAACATGATGCACGTGTCAGCGCCGGCGTTTGAGACGTATTGAGATTTCATTATTTAAATTGATGTTTCACTCTGCTTTGTGAACAACCATGTGACCAGCCGTTCTGTCTGGGTATTAAGTAAGCCTGAATATACTCAGTGACCTAGCAGGAAGTAAAGGGTTTACATGGTGATGAAAGGGTGAGAAATCTTAGAAAAGAAGAATGTTTTCACAAATTGCAGCTTTAACTCCTTTAAAAAGCTTCTGGTACTCCTGCACAGACTGAGTCATTTAGCTGAAATGGCAAATGTGAACCATGTTAGACTTTACTCCAACCTTAAAGATGGATCTGTGAATAGTTTGATGCTTACAGTGGATTAATTCAATCTAAAATTGGTTGTTCTTCTCAGCATCTTTCAGCTCATATTTTTAATTTCTTTAAAAAAAAATTTAAATAAATTTGTTCTTTGAAATTAGCGCCATGTTCTGCTTCAAATACTGTGCAAACTGTCTGAAAACATTAAGGTGAAACATAATTAAAAAACAGTGCTCCACTGGCAAAGCTCTCATTTCGGTTCTTTAAAAATCTTGTGGAGTTGAAGCAGATTTAAATTCTCCAATTTGGGGCTTTGGTTCAGGTAGAGTGGGTAGTCTTGTTACATTACTGCAGTGTTTGCTTAAAGAAAATAAACCATACAGCCTACTTTATTTTCCAATTGCTTTGTGTTTTTAAGCCCCAAAGTAAAAGACATGGATTTTATTGAACCTATTTTACAAAATAAGTGCAGAAATTGTAAACCAAAGGTATTCACTTGTAATAGGACCATCATGTAGCTTGTTAATGTCATGAGCAAATATCTAAGTTAACCAAATTATCCACAGTATGTTGACAACCTGACCATCATGGCCAATATTCATGTATATTATCTCTTAACTGGCCTCCACTGACCTTTGAGGAAAACCATGTGACTCTGTAGCTGATAAATGCTCCAATTAACTTTGTCAGGAATGGTCCTCACTCGCCATCAGCTGTTACATTTAAAAGGATCTATATTTTATGGCATTAAAGCAATTACATATAAGTGCACATCATTTACCATTTTACCTGCTCAGCACCAACAAATATAGAGCGATATGGTGAACACAGCTGCAATTCCAGCAGCGTAAAGCAGGCTTAGTGGCAGATTAGAAGCAAGTACAAACACATGATGATCTGATGACAATGCAATGCACAGTTGGCAATGTATCTTTACAACTGGGCTTCTTTTGGTGGCGTTAGTAAGGTACGCCTTAACAAGCTGCTCATACACAATGTATTTTATCAGGAAGGAAAGTATATTGTCTTTAATCAATGAAAATGTAGTGTTTCCAGACAATTTTAGACTGAAACTCTGACTTAAGCTCAACATAGCTTGCTAAGCCATTAATCTCTCTTTGTACTACACCCTCTGGTCAGCCATCAGTTCTGAGTTTATTGCACAATGTTCAATGATAAAACACTGCAGTCTTTTCTCTTGCTTTTTAAAGCAGTCTGCCAGTGACTCCACAGTAGTATGCATTATTTTTTGACAGTAGGAGTAGGTGTTAATGAAAACAATAGATCAGAGCAATTTAAAAAAATTAATGTAAACTGAGCTTTTGAATGAAGCTGGTTCTAATCTATGTAAACAGACGTCACATCGGATCCTTTTTTTGTTAATGATTGATGAAAAAAATAAAAACGTAGAATGTGAGGCGTGTACTTTTTCCGGCTTCTGTGGAGGATCTGCCAGAAAAAGACTGGCTTATGACATTTACTTGTAACCCACATAGTGATCGTGCAACAATTAAATACCTCTGCTTTGTGCAAAGGTCAACTCGCTGCCCTTATTCAGTCAAAACTAGTTGAAACACATTTGGGCCTTTTAGCTCGAGGGCACTTAGGGAAGCGTAACAGTTTAAAAAAGAAGCAGTGGGCATGTTTTAACGACTCTTGTCACTCCCATTTATCACCATTTTCACAGCACACATTACAGTGTTTTAAGCCCACATGGTTCTTGTGATCACAGCTCGGAACTTGTTAGCGTAGCGAGATCACAAGTTCAAAACCGTAGGTGAGCTCGAAGCTTTCAGCGAGTTGGAAGCACTCTCAATTTAGCGTTTTTGTTGGAAACTGACTGGCTCAAGAGTCAGAAAGGAAAACAGAAATGTGTGTTTCTAATTTGAATGTGTCTGTTTCCATGACAGAAATGTTCCATGTTTGCAAACCATTTAATTGTGACAGAGCTGGCAATGAAGACGGGGAAGGCTTCTTTCTACTCATAATCGAAATTGCTCACTGGGCAGACAAACCCTCATTGTAGCCATGTGCAGTTTGCTCTGTTTAATTTGTTTCTGGTCCTGGAAATGACTGTTTAGTGCGTTTTGTTACTTTTTTTTTTTTTCATCTTTAAATCTGCAGGAAATCATTAAAAAATTTATTAAAAATCAGGAAAAACCTCGAAACATCATCATAGCTGCTGTGGTACGTTAATTACCTCTTCTTCTTTTTTTCAATTTTCATGTCTAGCTAAAAGGAGGCGGTTTGCATAACTGTTCATTTTGGATATTAAACTTACATTCACCACTTTTTAATGCACACTTGTTCAACAGCCTGTTCAGTGTCTAATCAGCTGATCACATGGCAGCAACTCAGTGCATTTTGACAGGTAGATATGGTTGAGATGACCTGCTTAAGAAAATCTAGCACCAGAAAGGGGAAGAAAGGTGATTTACGACTGAACGTGGCCTAGTCTGAGTATTTCAGCATTTTTGCTCCTGCAGGTTCAAAGAAATCTGTCATCCTACCTGTTAGATGGAAGACTTACCTGAAACATGCCTATTCTCCACCACTACACCCCTCACCTTTCTAGAAACTAGACTTTCCACCAAAGGCCCCAACCTGAGCCTCAGTCGCTCACCCCACCATGTAGGACTGTTAAACTTTCACCTTTTATTGCAAAACTCAGAATCCCTTTTCTTGTCCTCATCAACAGAGCTCCTATTTGTGTCGCTGCTGCTAAACCAAAGTCTCAAGTGTCACATTTACTCGATATTAGAAAGATATTAGACTTTCAATAAATCTTTTAAAACTGCCTTTGGCATGCTGAGACTGACTCCAGAGTGGTACTTTAGACCAAATATGACATTTCCCCATATAATCATCTCCAGGGTTTACAGAGAATTATCAGAAAAAGGAAGAATATCCAGTGAGCAGCAGTTCTCTGGGTGAAAGCTTAAGCTTTTAAGAAGAGCATGTATGATTACACATCACTTTAAACCCTGAAACAGGGGGACAACTAAAAACTGGGCTCACCAAAATTAGACAGAAGATTGGGGAAAAGCTTGGTCAGTCTTGATTTCTTCTGTGACGATCAGATTGTGACATGTATGTGCAGATGACAAATCTGCAGCAACTGTGTGATGCTATAGTGTTAATATGGACCAAAATCTCTGAGGAGTGTTTCCAGCACCTCGTTGATTTGATGCCACAGAGAGCTAATGCCCAAAGTCATAGGTGTATTCAGCAAAGTGGCTGTTAAGTATATATTTTAAGACACATGTGTCAAAGTCAAGGCCCGCGGGCCACATCCGGCCCGGCGTACATTTATATCCGGCCCGCGAGATCATTTTATATAGATGTACTATTATTGTTACGCATGGCCCGGCGATATGAGGCGCTAATAATATACAAACTACAGATCCCATAATGCAGCGCTGCAGCCTCCTTGCTGAACGCTAGGTTACCTGGGAACATTCCCGCGTCAATCAAGTCAAACTTCTGTTATTGCGAAGCTAGCCGCTCACAATGGTGGAGAGAAAAGTTGATTCTGAAAGCAGAGCCTTTCAGCGCCAGTGGGTGACTGAATATATTGTGGCGAGCTCAGACACGGAGGAGACAGAGGTTTCTTGGGAGCACCCGTTTATTTATCTCTGCGCGAGAACACTGCCGCTCCCTCACTGCTCCGCGCGGCAACCACACAACAACAACAAAAAAAGGCGCTCTCTCACCGGAAACACAGTCGCCGAGAGAGCGCGTCACTCGTCACCATAACAACATGACAACAAACACATAACTGTAATAACAGAACCCCGAACAGCCCTGGCCCGCTACAATATGTTTACAGACATTGCTGGTAAACCCGTGTGTCTTATTAGTGGAGCTAATGTGGCTGTAATTAAGGAATTTAATTTAAGACGGCACTACGAGACAAAACGTCAGGATAAGCTGAAAAACCTAAATACAGAGCAGAAACTACAGAAAGTAGAAGAGCTAAAGAAGAATCTGGCATTTCAGCAGACTTTTTTCACCAGAACAAAATCACAAAGTGAAGCTGTTGTGAAAGCAAGTTTTATTGTAGCAGAGGAGATAGCCAAATCAGCCCGGTACCACTCTGAAGAGCTGCATGATGAAGGTGTGCGACGTCTTGTGTCCAGACAAAACGCAGATTTTGGCAAATGTGAGCCTGAGGAGAAATATGATTGCTGATCGGGTTTGTGAGATGGCCACTGATTTAAGAACACAGTTGTGTGAAAGAAGCAACAACTTTATTGCATACTCTCTTGCTGTGGATGAAAGTATAGACATGATGGACATTGCACAGCTGGCCATCTTCATCCGTGGAGAAGAAATATTGAACATTAAATCGATGCACGGGACAACGACAGGAAAAGACATTTTTTAAAACGTATGTCAAAGTGTAACCGACATGAAACTGCCCTGGGACAAACTTGTTGGACTTATAACAGATGGAGCGCCGGTGTTGTGCAGTGAAAAAAGCGGACTAGTCAGCAGGATGCGAGTAAAGATGCAGGAGGAGAACTGTACCGGTGAGTTATCAGCATATCACTGCATCATACACCAGGAAAGGCTGTGTGGTAAAGTCCTAAAAATCGAGCATGTAATGATCACTGTAACGCAAACCCTAAATTTTATCTGAGCTAAAAGTTTAAATCACCGTCAATTTCAGTCTTTTATGTTGGAAATAGATTCAGAGTTTGCCGACATTCCATATCATACAGAGGTCCGTTGGCTGAGTTGGGATAAAAATTCTCAATAGAGTTTTTGAGCTCAGCAAGGAAATCTGTCCGTTCATGGACATGGCATGTATGATGCGGTGAAGGCATTTCAAGTGAAGCTGTCACAAATGCACCAGTGCAACCTGCCTCACTTTCCCTGTTGCCAAGTAATGTTGCACCAAGTCAGCGGACTTTGCTGAACTGCACCTGTGCAGATTCAGATGGAGCTGCAGTGTAATGATACACTCATAGGAAAGTACACTGAAAAAAGAACCAACTTAATTGAATTATTTCAATTGGTAACACCTAATTTAATTAAGTTCTTTGAAATGAAGTTAATACATTAGATAAATCAGTTGTGTTATCTAATGTATTAACTTCATTTCAAAGAACTTAATTAAATTAGGTGTTACCAATTGAAATAATTCAATTAAGTTGGTTCACCTATTTTCTTTTTACAGTGTACGACACTGAATGGCCCGCACAGTTTATTAGTTCCATTCCTGAAGCAATGCCCAGCTCCGTCTACATGCGGCTCCAACCTTGTGTATGCTTTCATTTATTTTTTCTGGGGGTTTTGGCAGCATGTTCATATTTCTAACTTGCATAATTTTGACAGGATATATTTTTATGAAGAGCAAAATATTTAAAGTTAAAGTTTATTTAATCTGGAATAATATTCCTGTCTGTTTTTATTCATATTTATGTTTAAAAACATTGTTTTAGTGTGTTCAATAAATGTTTATCTTGTTTGGCCCGAGACCTAAAGTGTGCCTTGAGTTTTGGCCCCCTGTGTAATTGAGTTTGACACCCCTGTTTTAAGAGGATTAAAATAAGATGGCATCTAGATTTCTGACAAACTGAAACCAAACCCTTCCTGACGTCATTGTAAATGTTTTACTGAAGTAAACTGTTATTTTTCACCCTTATTTTCCTTTATTTAGATGATTATGTGCGTGTTTTCTATTACGTCAGCGTTTTGTCAGGCCTCTGGCTTTATTGCTGACCTTTTAATACCCTTTAAGAGCACAAGAGTAGTTTGGGTCACTAAATTTAAGCCTGAAAACAAATAATAACATAAGACCTTCTTCAAGAGATTTCTTGTGCTGATAAGCCTGCCATAGTGGAGTCTCTCACATCATATTCAACGTTAATCACAATGACAATATTAAATCACAACTAAGTTTAATTTGTATGATTGACATAAAAAGAGCACATTAACATTTGAATGCTGCGAAGTAATTTCTTGCTTAATTACAATGACTTGAACAAGAAAAATTGAAAAAAAAAGAATATTCACAGGAGGTAATCAGTGTTTGTTTGTTTGTTTGTTTTAAGATTGGTTGCATCATTCAGTGTTTTCCATTAGCTTGGGTGAAAGATAATTTCATATAAATTCACTAAATATAAAATTACTTGATTAAACGTAAAGTTTTTTTCTCTAATGCATAGAGTAAGTGCAATTTGCACATTTTAAAGTTTAAGAGGCAAAAGATCCTCGTTATGAATACATTATGACAACAACACAATAACATGGATCATTTTATAGTTGTAGTTGTTTAAAGTGAAGGTAATTCCATCAATTTTTTATTATATATATATATATATATATATATATATATATATATATATATATATATATATATATATATATATATATATATATATATATATATATATATATATATATATATATATATATATATATATATATATATATGTATGTATGTATGTATGTATGTATATATATATATATATATATATATATATATATATATATACAGTTAAGCCCATAATTATTCATACCCCTGGCAAATTTTGACTTAAAGTTACTTTTATTCAACTAGCAAGTTATTTTTGACTGGAAATGACACAGGCGTCTCACAAAAGATAATAAGATGATGTACAAGACGCATCATTGTGGAAAAAATATTTCTCAGCTTTTATTTACATTTGAGCAAAAGTATCATGTCCAGAATTATTCATACCCTTTACAAACTGTATATGTACAGTCTCTGGGAAAATCCAAAGTTCCATACCATTCCAAATCATCGTAATTACCCTGATTAATTGGAAATAGCTGTTTTAATCAACTCAACAGGTGAAAAACAGCAGCTCTCTGCAGGTGGTCTGTGGACATTCATGGCTAAGACAAAGGAACTCAGTGAGGACCTGCAGCTGTGCATTGTGGCTGCTCACAAGTGAGGAATGGGCTACAAGGCCATATCCAAATGTTTTCAAGTTCCAGTGGCTACAGTGCAAAGTATTATTAAAAATACAAGATGTTCCGCACAGTGGAAAATCTCAGAGGACGTGGTCGTATATATATATATATATATGGTATTCATTTCAGTGGTTCAGTAAAGCCAAAAGTGAAACCTGTGCTGGCCAGGAGAATAGTGAGAGAGGTGAAAAAGAATCCAAGGATCACCACCAAGGCCATTCTGGTGAATCTGGGCTCTGCTGGTGGCAATGTCTCAAGGCAGACAGTCCAACGGACACTGTTGGAGTTCCACGGATGCAGACCAAGGAAAACGCCACTTCTCCAGGCACTTCTAAGGCATGCAAAAGCTCATTTGGCCTTTGCAAATGCTCATCTGGACAAAGAAGAAGGTTTCTGGTCTTCAGTGTTATGGTCAGATGAAACAAAAATTGAATTATTTGGTCACGATGATGTTGCCTTCATTTGGCATAAAAATGGAGAAGCCTTCAACCCAAAGAACACCATCCCCACTGTCAAACATGGTGGTGGGAACCTAATGCTTTGGGGGTGTTTTTAGCCAATGGACCAGGGAACCTAATCACAGTAAACAGCACCATGAAAAAGAGCAATACATGAAGATTCTCAACAACAACATCAGGCAGCTGCAGAAAAACTGCAGGCCTTGGGAACCAGTGGACATTTTAGCACAACAATGACCCAAAACATACAGCAAACGTGGTGAAGAAATGGTTAGCAGACAACAACATTAACGTTTTGCAGTGGCCTAGCCAGAGTCCTGATTTGAATCCAATTGAGAATCTGTGGAGGGAGCTAAAGATCAGGGTGATGGCGAGAAGACCCTCCAACCTGAAAGATTTGGAGCTCATTGCTAAAGATGAATGGGCAAAATGCCTGTGGAGACATGCAAAAAGCTGGTCTGCAATTATAGGAAGCGTTTGATTGCTGTAATAGCCAATAAAGGCTTTTCTATTGATTATTGAGAAGGGTATGAATAATTCTGGACATGATACTTTTGCTAAAATATAAATAAAACCTGAGAAATATTTTTTTTCCACAATGATGCCTCTTGTACATCGTCTTATTATCTTTGGGGAGACACCTGTGTCATTTCTGCTCAAAAAAAGAACTAGCTTGTTGAACAAAAGTAACTTTAAGTCAAAATTTGGCAGGGGTATGAATAATTATGGGCTTAACTATATATATATATATATATATATATATATATATATATATATATATATGTAGGTTTATTCATTTCAGTGGTTCAGTGTATTATTGCAAATATATTACTGTATATATCTATGTCTGAAGGAAAATAGCTGTACTTCCATTTTCTGAAAAACTGTCATCTTCTTTAGAGTAAAATAGATAATAAAACAGGGTTTTAGGACAGACTTACCCTGAAAAATGCATTTCGTTAGTGCATGAGAGTGCAGGGTCCTGCGGCGTGCAGTAGTTATATCCATCACTTATATACAGGCATGTGAAAAAGATGTCTACACCCTTACTGCTTCCGCTAAAATTAAGAGGGTAAATAACAACCAGGTGCAGCTAATCAAATGCACTTGATTAACTAATCATCAGTAAGCGCGAGCACCTCTGTTAAAGCAGCTGTTCTGGCAGTTTGCTGCTCTGGAGCATTCAGGTGTTCGCGATGCTGCGGTGTGCATCAAAGTTTTACTTTATTTCACTTATTTGAGGGGTTTTTTTCCCCACAACTCTCCATCTGCATGAAACAGTAGAACTTTATTTTCAATCTAGACATAAAATGACAGAAAGTTTGCAGCTTTTCCTCTCGTGTCTCCTGGTAGCTCTTAAACAAATTATTGACTGCTTCCATCAGGTCTGAGCACACTGCCAGTACAATTACTGGACGTCCGTTCGCTTTCCCTTTGTGTCCTTCCAAATCTATTACAGCTTCCACCACCCAAACCTTTCATCAGATGCCAGCACATTTTGATGGACACACAGCCGATGAAAGTCTCTGCGAGGTGCGCTGCTCTGCGTGGTGTCAAAGACCAAATAATGAGCCAAGTCCTGCCTGTGACCCACAGCTAATGCTGCATACTTGCGCACATCAATGTCAGCAAACATGAGGGTCTGTTTCCAGAAATACCTTCACAATTTCCCAGCCATGTGTAATTGCTAATGAAGAAGCTTTAGATATTACTTGTTGTCTGGGAAACTTAGTAAGCAATTACATGATTGAGGTTAAGGGGTAATTGCAAGCATGTGAAAATATGACAGATTACTTGCACCACTTGGGCAGAATCCCATTAAAGTGAAGCATACATTTCCCTGTTGACAAGTCTGAGATAGCTTAGCTTAGGTGTGATATGATGCCATATTTTAGTCCTGGAGTTTTCTGCATGTACCTGCAAGGAAATAAAGTGAATGGAGACATCAACAGCAGAGGAATCAATGTGAGAACCTGCAGCTGATCTGAGAAATGACTGTCTGAGCTGCGCTGACTTGTAACATACTAATTATACATTTTTCAAAGCTGCCACTAACAATAAAGGCTTTCAAATGAGTTTTCCCTCAAATGAACAGCATTTTAATAATTAGATGATTCAATTGTGTTTTTTTCTGACTTGCTTTGAGAGTGTTCTTCTTCTAGCTGAAAAGCTGAAACCAAGGGTCTGAAGCCCATGGCTCTTTGACCGTCTTTTTTACAAAATGCTACATGAATATAAAGATTAATAATAATTGTGAACTAGAAAATGCATTTTTTGAAGAAACTGCAGTGTGGATGCTGATAGCTGAATGTTTTGAGGAGCCATTTTAACATTGGAGCCTATGGAAGAGTTGCAGGGAGGAGGCTGTGCATTGGTGACATTTATGAAAGAACCATGACATATACTACAGTAACCATGACATTGGATGAAAGAGGGCAACAATGGCTACGCTTTGAGGGTAAATTAAGGATGACTGTTGACTGAACACTGTGGACACAGCAGCAGTTTAAAGAGAAAATTTTAGGATAAAAATTTCCCCTGCTCCCACTCTAGCAGTTAGCCTGTCTCACTCTAACCTCCCCATACACACCCATTATAAACTCTCAAACGGGTGAAAAAAAGCATGAAACTTAAACTGGAGCTGAAGAAAAAGTATAATTGATATTAAAACGATAAATACAAGAAGAATAGTTCAATATCTTGGCTTCGTTTTAAAGTTTGAATGGTGGCTCTAGGTCAACGTATGTGGAAGTAGTTAGAGTTGAAAGAGGAGTAAGTTGAATGAGGATTTGAAGGGTCTCCCCATTGAAATACATTATAAATTTTTGTTGAATAAAGTTGAATATTTAAAAAATATAAATGTTAAAAATGAGAAAAATAGAAGTACGCATGTCCAAAAGAACAGGAATCTGGTTGAATGGTTTTTCTAAGCTGAACGGTGTTGAAATAGTTAGAGTCAAAAAAATGTAAGGAATAGATAATAAAACAGAAAAATAATAATAAAGATTCGAAGAACTTAATCAGCATCCACACTAATAAATTTGGTGAACCTCAACTGCTCACCATTTTCTGCTGAAGAGAGTGGATGGATGGATGGATGGACGGACGGACGGACTGACGGATGGATAATGTTATAATTTAGAAAGAAATTCTTATTGAAGTTTGGGTGTCTGGTTGGGTCTAAATATAATCATATTGAATACCAGTGTACACATCCTGCCTTCTAAACAACACTGCTTTCTTTTAACTGTGATCACAATCTTCCTTAAGCTGAGCCAAATTGATTTAACTGACAGAACAATCAATTTAATCCAGTGAACATATTCTGGAGCTTTTGATCTTAACACAGCCTTCATGATAAGATATTTTGTCCAGATTTCAGCAGAAATTTAGACGTTCTACTAGTATATTTTGAAATAAATGGTAATATGACATAATACATACATATAAAAACAACATAAATGACATAATATGTCAGAATTATTACAGAAGGGTTTTCTTACCTGATGCTTTTATCACCTTCACAGCATCATGTGTCTTTGCTTTTTAAAAGGACAGTTGAATAACAAATTGATTTTGTTACATAACAAAACTATTGATTGTGGTCATGATTAAAAAGAAAATACAGACTGTCCAATGTTTTGGAGATTTATCCTTCCACCCTGACATCCTCCCTGCATGAACCCTCCCTGCAAGCAACATCAAATTGGGGATTTTTGCTCTAATGTTAAATCATTTTAACCAGTATGTGATCAGCCAACACGTCTGGTTATGCCTCCGGAGTGAGAACGGTCTGGATCAGCATGCACTAAAGTTGACTAAAGTTAAAAAAAATGTGGTCAGAAAGTTGCTGACAAACCTTTCTTGCAAACAGATCAGGAATCTCTGATGTTGATGAATATTGCAGTTGAAATTCTTATCAAAGCATGGCGTAGCTCATTTGTATCCAATGTGTCCTGCAGTGTCTGTCCCCTGACACACTTGGTCATGGCATCTGTGGGAGGGATTTGTCACTCTGAGCTGTCAGTGAATGTTGGTTGTAAAGCAGTGAAAATCCGAACCACAACTGCTCGAGCCGTTTCTCATCACTGCCATGTCAGGTAGTGCAATTTTGTCAAATCCGTAGACCAAACCAATGTTTCCTAATGTTTCCTGTCTAACAAAGTAGTACGCAGTACCTAAAACTAACCAGTGAAAACAAAACAAAAAAAATTAAATAAAGCCAAACTAAGTGGACAATACCAGATCCAAACAGGATGGAAAATGAGGATCTTATGGTTGGAAAAGTTTCAGTTTATGCGACAATGAAATGGGAACCATTCTCTCCCAGTCTCCAATAGCAGATTTGCTGGTCTGGGTCACTCTTTCAAACTCAAATAAACACCCACAGCATCCAGTATTCATGCAGCAAGGCACTGATGTCAAAGGACACCTTGTCTGCATTTTTGAGACACTGCTGTTTTCTAACAGAAAAGCTGGCACGATAATCTGAAAATGAGCATTTGGTGATACACTGCTAAAGCCAGATCCAAAGGGACTTTGCTGTTTAATCAGGTGAGTTGTGCACAGTGATAATGATGGTGATAAGGTGGGAATCTCAAAACGCAAAAAAGAGACAAATATAGCAAAAATAGCAGAAAACAATGCACAGATATCCTCAGGTGGCACACAAACTCAAGCGAGTATAAAAGAGAATCCAGCCGAGCTCTGCAGATCGAATCTTTCTAGACAGGAAGTTTCTTCCCTTTCATGTGTAACTTTGTGAGCGTGTGCATGTGTGTGGGTATAACTTACTGACGTCAAATGTGAATGTGTCAGACATCGGGAAATGGCTGGCCAGCTGAACTTTAAAGGTGTCTGCTGTGTGTCCCTGGAATCAGAGCAGAGGTTGTTCCTTTTCAGTCAGAACCCCGTTGTCTCAGGCAAACACACACACACACACACACACACACACACACACACAGGCGTAGACAGAGAAAGAGAGAAACCAGAGGGACGGGGGTGTGATGATCACCCCCTGCATACTTGCGAACAAGCGTAACAATATGTGCACAAAGCAGGCAGAAAGAAAACGTGAAAATGCTTTTTGATGTGCTTTTATGACTACAATTGTAAACTCGGTGTAGTAACAGTCTCTGGGTGACAACAAATGCAAAACACGTTTCCTTTTCAGGCTGTATAAGTACAGGACAAATCACTCAGTGATTTAAGGGTGACAAACTGTTTCATTAATGGTCGTACTGGAAACGAGATCACATCAGGAGCTAAACATACACTCACCAGCCACTTTATTAGGTATTCTTGTTCAACCGACTGTTAACGCAAATATCTAACAGCAAATCACACTCAACTCCGTGGATATTGACCTGTCGATATGGTCAACACAACCTGCTGAAGTTTAAACCAATTATCTGAATGTGTAGGGGAAAACAATGGTCAGATGGGCTGTTCTGAATATTTCAGACACTGCTTGCCTGCTGGGATTTTCCCACACATCCATCTCTGGGATTTACAGGATTTTTCTGAATGGTCTGAAAAACAGAAAATATCCAGTGAGTGGAAGTTGTCATGGTCTTAGTCTTGATCCACTGTTTTTATGTTTGAAGTGTTGATTTTTGTAAATTATTAATTGTTTTGAGTTTTCTCTGCATCTGTTGGGTTTCTGTTTTATTTTGATAGTCCATTGCCTCGTGTGTATTGCGTTCAGTTTGCGTCCCTTACCTTGTTACGTCTTATTTGTTCCTGCTGTGGTTCCCAGCTATCTCGACTCCTCTAATCTCCCCCTTGTTTATATAGTGTCTCAGTCTCCTCTTGTCCCTTGTCCAAGTCTATGGGTAGAGTCCCTTGTGTCTCTCGGGTTTCGTGGGTGTTTTTTTTAAATCTGCAGTTCAGGTTCTCTGTTTGGTTTTCCTTGTTTACCTTAGTAAACAGCTCACTTTATGTTAACTATTTCCTGTTCTCCTGCATCATCTGAATTTAGGCCCTTGTTAATCTTTACACAATCTGTAGCCCCAGATTGTCACAGCAGTCACAATCTTGAGAGAAAATCCTTTGTTAATGCCGGCAGTCACAAGAGAACAGCTTTGAGCTGATAGGAAGGCAGCAAGAGCTAAAAAAAATACTTATTGCAACCAAGTGGTGCAGAAGAGCATCTGTGAAAACACAAAACACATTGAACCTTGATGCAGACATACTACAGTAGCAGAAGACCACACTAGCTGCCACTCCTGCCACCGAGATTAAAATTCACCAAAAACTGGACATTAGAAGTTTGAAAAATGTTGTTTGGTCAGATTAGTCTAAATTTCTGCAGCAGCATTTGATCTGGCAGTATGGATGCATCTCACCTTTTATAAATGTTTCTGGCTGCTGGTGGTGTGTGATAGTGTGGGGTAGAGCAGGGCGATATGACCAAAAATATTTATCACGATATACATTTGAAAATTTGCGATAACGATATAACTGACAATATAATTGACACTAGACAAAATACTTTACAACTCCACAACTTTATTAGTGCAAAAAAACCCATCAGTGTATTTTCACTTAAACAAGCAGCTGTTTTTTTATGTGCATTAAAGTTATATAAAAATGTAACAGTGCAAATTCCTTGCTGACAGTTTAACCAAAAGGCATTTCCAGTGGAAACTGGCCGACATATCCTCAGCATAACCATGTATAATATCCACAAAACTTAAAAAGAGGTTATACACACACAATACGGTAATATTATGTTGAAGCACAGTATGTATCACTCCGAGAGGCTCCTGCCTACGATACCCGTAATGCTCCGACAATCCATCAAGCGGTGCGGGTTCGTAGCTTAGCAAAGTCGCACTAAAACATTTGACAGATTTTCGAGCGCCGTGTACCACATAAAATCGTTTCGAGGTCAGTAAACACAACCAGAATTCATACATAAGGCACACGGGATTATAAGGGACACTGTCGATTTTCAGAAAAATCAAAGGATTGATTTTAAGTGTGCCGTATTTTCCAAACAACACGGTAATAACGACGGCCCGCTAGCATGCTCTACCAAAAATAGTGCTGTGTTGTGTATCTGACGGACGAAAGCTAAACCAGTTCCACACCACTGAAGTTGCAGCATTTTTACAAACCAATTCTGGTTCATCCGTTTCATTCAACGATCCGCTTTCCCCCTTCTCATTCTGCGTCGCCGCCATGTGCGTATGTAAACATAGGCACTGCGCATGCGCGTTTTACCCATATTCTATCGCGATATTTCATTTTTCTATCGTTGCCCAAAATTACACCGGTATTACCGTGAACGGTATGATATAGCCCAGCCCTAGTGTGGGGGATATTTGCTCGGCACACTTTGAGCAACTTCAAACCACTTGAGTATTTTTCCTGAGTATGTCCATCCCTTTATAAACACAGTATGCTCAGCTGATGGCTGCGTTCAGCAGAATAATCCTTCATGTCACTAAGCTCAAATCATGTCAAACTGCTTCCTCAACACGACAGTGAGTTCACTGCACTCAAATGGCCTCCACAGTGACCAGATCCCAAAGATGGAACGGGGGAGTTGCATCATGAATGTGCAGCCAACAAATCTGCAGCAGCTGTGTGATGCTGTCATGTTAATATGCACCAAAATCTCTGAGGAATGTTCCCAGCAGCTTGTTGAATCTGTGAGGCAACTGTGAGGTTTCTCTGTGTTTTCTGTTCTTTTGGGTGGAGAGCTGGACTGGTCTGTGTTCCATCCTTGGGTGGAGCTGCCCTTCCTGGGTTCACACATTCACACCTGTTCCTGCACTTCTCTGAATCAGGCATCAGCAGCTCCCATTTGTTAACAAAGACTTTCAGCTGTGGTCGCCTGCCTGTAACCTTACAGCAGAGGTTCTCTTATGCTTCGGTTTGGTGTGTGTTGCTGTGTCACAGTCCAGCTTAGAGCCCTTAGATTTAACGTAATATAATGCTATCAAAAACACATATGTATGGTATGTAAGACAAATAATCCTTTTTAAAAAAAACTATTACTAAAATATGACTGTAGAGGCTGGTTGACATGTCACGCATAAAATGTGTAAGCAGTCTTCACTCTGATGTATTGCCTGTCTCTGTACTAAGCTGCTATAAAGGGAAAAGCCAAAGGGAACTTCAGCAGACTGCCACTGAGCTGACACAGTAAACCGGAGGCTGATTCTTTAAAGCTTTACTGAGTGAAAGTGCCTCTGACCCTGTCTCTGCATCTGCGGGTACCAGCTATTAATACATAATGGAGAGATAAGATGAATCACTGGCTCAACCTTCACCCATAAATAGCAATACATCGCAAGATACTATTAGGAATCAGGAACCGTGCACTTCTACAGAGCAAACAAGTGCTATCATTGATTATTTTTTGCTAAATGCTGTGTTAAGCAGTGTTTTTTAATGCTAACCATTAGCTCACTGTTTTTCTCCAGAGTCAGATGGATCAGATGTTTAATTTTTTTATACAGCCAGGTAATGTAAAAGTGCAGGACGAGTACAATAATGAACAGTTCAGTGTTTCACTTTATGATATTAAAAAAAACTTGAATTTAAATGTAGTCACACCCTGGCAATTTTATAATTGGGCTAGCTTTCCCTTTGTTCTGAGATGACTCATTGGCCTCTTGACTATAATCTATAGGAAATATATAACCTTCCATTAAGGTCTGGAGTGATCCTCCTTAATAAGTGGAATATTTTACCCATTGAATGAGCACAAATGAAGCACAGTGTTAATGCAGGCAGGCCACAAAGTCAAGCTGAATCCAGAGTTGATCAGCTGATTACTAAAGTTACATTCTCATACAAATAAACCGTATTCTGTGTCACATTTGGAGGGAAATGTATATTCTGTCTCCAACGAAATTTAGCGGGTAGTGTAGATATAATCCACATTAGAGTTTGACATTTAGGTTTTTTTGTCATGATAAATCTGCCACCGAACAACCAAAACCCTGCAGTCAGTGAACAAGATATTTTCTGAGCAACAGTTTAAGTGATAATGTCAGACTGAGTTGAGTTAACTAAGAATTATTATTGTTCAATTTCAGCTGAGTCCAGGCAGGAGAGATCCGAGAGGACAGCAAGCATAAGAGCAACACATCAAGGGTTTTCCTGGGAGAGAGGACAAAAGCAGACAAGAAGTATCTGAAACCTAAACAAGCCACTCAATTTATAAGGTGGAATGAAAAGGAGCAACGGGAGGAAATTAATCATATAACATACCAAGCTTCGCTTGAACATCACAGTTAGGACGGTGCTCATGAGCACTGAAAAAGCAGGCGCAAACTGTAGGTGTCCCTATTATAGCTCCGTAAATGGGTCAATCTTTGGTGGTAAAAAGGGGCTATTCATCCAAAAGGTTACTCTTGTCACTGACACACGACTGAAAAAACAGTGTTGTATAAGCAACACACATAATGACCTATTACACTGTCCTCACAGGACTCCACTAAGGAGTTTTGCTGCATCTTCTTAAAAACACTTAAGAACTCTCAGTGTAACAGGTGGCCATTTACATCTTTAAAAGTCCAAGCCTATATTCACTTGACAGGTTGACTCTTGGATCAAGAAGGCTCCCCGCCTTGTCAGGAAAAAGAAACGAAACGCCTCACTGGAGGGAAATAGAAGAGAAGGACCGATAACTTTTAAAATCTCATAGCTTACAGAAAGATAACAGCAGGAATCGTGCAGCATTTCTTTTACACAGCATCCACTGCAGCAGGAGCGAGCTGTCTAGACGATGGTTGACCTTTCTGATGCGACCAGTGTTTCACTGGATTTCAAGGCTTTTTGATAATGTTTCCATAACGTAGACTGACTGCTTGCAAACCTTGACCTTTGTGTGCTCATAAACAACATCATGCCTTCTAAATGCAGACTCATTATTTTGTGCGAAACAAACAGTCAATATGCACAGGGCATGCATATTTTATCGTGTTTTTCAACACTTTCCCTTTTGTTTTCCAAACTTTTTGTTAAATTGAGCTAATTAATAATTTATTGCATCACAGTTGTTTGATGAGGGTGTTCAGTGAACTGAGAAAAGATTGACATCACCCCAAAATATCAAATCCTTTGATACGATTCATCATAATTCTGCTTGCAGATAGACTGTGAGCAATCTTTCTGAACTTTGCTTCACTGCATGACTCTGTTTGTCAAGTGAAACAGGAATTTAGGATGTTTTTTCTTTCTTTTCTTTTTTTTGTCTTGCAGTGTTAGCGTCAGACACCTCCGATGTGGCGTTTCAAAAGTTCACAGTTGGTCTCATCCTGGCTCCGTTCCAGCATCACCTGGCGAGTTTTCCTGAGGAGTCCAGGCTGTTCTCGCATCCTGTCATCAACCGACAAACAAAAGAAACAGTCAGAGATTTAATGCAGCATTTGGACGAGATCCAGAGAGGAAATCACATCACTGTAGGGCACAACAAGAAAGCAGCAGTGACGATAAAAGAGCAGACGAAGGACAGAAAACAAACAGCAAATACAATGCAGAAATGCTGGCATGTTAAAAGTATGAAAAACAATGCATGATGTGCAGGATGTTCATTAAAGAGGGCTTAAAGCAGCCACATGTGTTAAACTAAATATTTCGAATATAGTACATCTTCATTTGGCAGTTATAGCTTGTGGCCGCAGCTCCTCTTTGTTGATACAGCTTGTCTGTATTTGGCATGATCTTCCAGGCTGGACCTTTCCCATCGGGATGAGATAATTCCCCAGTTTTTGATGGCTGCACCTGCAGTTTGGCCACAAATGGTCTTGGCAACTTAACGCTCTGTTGTCTCATGTGACCTGAATCTCATAACATACTAATTTTAGTTTTTCATCATGATTAAACCCTGCTTTATTAGTAAATCCTCAGGAAATGTTTTTTAAAGCTTCCCAGTGTCAAAAGTGAGCACAAAGGTCCCAAAACTATATCTACAGAAAACAGCTTCTTTTCTTAGGTACAAATAAATTCATGGCTAATTTAGATTTTTTTTTAAATTGTTTTAAACACACCTGTTCACAACCTTGAAGCAGCACACATGAAAATTATGCTTACCCATCTATTTTCCATATCTGTAACTGCATAATGAATCCATAGTTGCAATGGGGCAAGAGCCAGTCCCAGCTGTAATAGGGTGAACGGTGGGGTAGACCCTGGACAGGTTGCCAGTTAGCCAAGTGAGATGAAATGGGACACCACAAGATCCTTTACGAATGCCTGTACGTGATGGGTTGGAAATGAAGTACCTGCCTCACTATTTCCAAATGCATCATCGCACCAATGCTGAAAGAAACATGAAGTCATACAAAAAAAATCAAGTTTTCACATTACTCTATGCAGTCAAAGAGGAACAGCCAGGTGCTGCTAATCATTTCTGCAATTGATCATCAGTATGTTCGGCCTCCTCAAAGTTTTGGTAGTGTGTTGGTCTGAAACATTCAGGACTGCTTCCACAGTCTTTGACCACCAGAAATCATGTGAGGTTTTCAAACCAATCATAATTAAAATACAAGGGGAATGCTCCAGAGCTGAATACAGAAGTGGCATCAGCTGCAGATCGTCTAGACCAGTCCACACAGACTCCTCTTTGACTCCCACCACCCTCTGGAACACAAACTTGGAGTAATCAGGACGCTACAACACCGAGCGGAAAATATTCCCTCTAAGCCTGAAGGGAAAAAGAGTGAACACACACATGTAAAGGAAAACATGCAGTTATCCTAATTGGGCAGACACCAACTAGGGAGGATCAGAAAGACTAACGCAACAATATTGTCATCACCTATGTAGCAGGTTTATCAGGAAAATGCAGGAGAGTCTTCTCCAAGCACGACATCCCAGTGGACTTCAGACAAAAACCGGTTTAGACAAAACTCCTAAACACAAACTTAACAACGTAGCGTATGCTGTACAGTGTAGCGAGGAATGCTCACACCTCTACATTGGAGAGACCAAACAGCCACTTCATAAACGCATGTTACAACATAGAAGAGCCACCTCGAAGGACAAGACTCGACTGTCCATCTGCATCTAAAGGACAAAGGTCACTCTTTCAAGGATGCTAATGTTCACATTTTGGACAGAGAAGACAGATGGTTTGAAAGAGGAGTGAAAGAAGCCATCTGTGTCCACAGTGAACGACCATCTTTGAACAGAGGCGGTGGCTTACGACACCAACTGTCTGCCATCTATAATCCAGTTTTGAGATCCCTTCCCAGACGCCTTAATGCCCACTCACATCCTGGGCCATCTGACTTCAGTACATCACATGATAGGGTGGGGCCAGGTTTCACAGTTGGTTTACCCAAAACCATGGCTCATTGTGACGCACACCCATTTTCACACCTTGGCTCATGTGATTAGGTATAGGATCAATAGGGGGTCCATTAAAATCTGTGACTCTCCATCAGTTGCTGTTAGAACTGAAGAAGCTGACCTGGGTGACTGAGAACCTTCACAGACATATTCCACTTAAGACTGTTTTTTCACCCTATTCTCAGCACCCTTTTCTGTCGCACCAAGCCTCTATATATCCTCTTCTCTGAGGTCATCCTCTTGGCCACTTGCCTGCCAGCTCCATCTTCAGCATCCCTTGTCCAATATATACATGTCCCATCCTCTGCACAAGTCCAAACCATTGCAGCCTTGTCTCTCTAATGTCTCCAAGCTGCTTATTGCCCCTGTGTACTCTGGTTTAATGTCTTTAACTTCTATGGATGGTTTCACTGCTCATAAAAATTCTGAGTGGGGATAAATTATTTTTATAACTCATCTACCTAGATAATTGAGTTAGCGCCGAGGCCAAGTTGATTGACAGGCAGGCAGCTTTGTAGCCGACCAAGTCTACAAAGGCTCGTCCATTACTTTGACTCATTAAATGGATCTGTTCACTGTACTTGGGTCACTGGAGCCTTCTTGGGGCTTTAATGGTTTAGAAGTTAGCACTCCATGCTCTCATCCATACAAGGTAAATTCTAGTTCAAAAGTGCTGAGTCTAAAACAATGGGCAATGTCACAGTGGCTACGTCCATCTTTAATACGGACTATACTAAAAAATCAACAAAAACTTCAAACTTCAGAGTCATTTGATTTAAAAGAAATATAATTTCCAAAGTAGAAAGTTGTAGCAATTGCATTTTGATGCTAGCTGTGTCTTGTTTATGTTCAGATGTGAAAAAAACATAAAAAATTGGTCTCAGGTTATTTCATATTGTAGAAGGTAAAATAAGAAGATTCCTGCAGCATCTCCTCTTCTTATGTTGTAAAGAACAGAAATATAATGATTTTTGGTGTGGCATGCTGGTTAGCACTGTTGCACACTGCAAGAAGGTCCTGGGTTAGGGTTAGTGTATCCAAGTTGGTTTGGGTTAAAATGCACCTTTTCATGGTCTAAACACCTCCCCGTGTTTGCGTGGGTTCCTAATTACGTAATTAGTAACTCTAAAAATTTCCCATATGTGTGAAAGTGAGTGCAAATGGTTGTCTGTCTCTCTATGGCAGCTGTGATAGGCTCCAGCTCCCTGCAACACTGAATTGGAGATGCAGAAGAATTGGATGGATGGATATAGTGAATTTTAAATGTTGATTCTTTTTCTTTTTTTTAATTAAAGCAGTGAAGATCTGGTGTACAGGCCAGTCTAAGAATCTGCTTCCGTGTTTTTGTTTTTAGTTTTTAGTGATTTTATGCATTGCTGGCGATTCTGTTTAAGAAGGAACATATGTCATACTGTCAAAGCTAATATTAGCCATTTATCCCCTAGTGAAGTTATGTAATGATATCACAATGAAAGGCAGAGGTGGTGTTTACTGTACACATAGGTTTATCCCTCAGACATTCTGAGAGAGCTTACCCTGCAGGAGCTTTATAACAGGATTACTACAGCAGGGGCCCAGGAGAACGCCCACGCTTGCCCAGCTGTTTTAATCTGGGGATTTTTTTTTAACAACTACGAACATTTTGTATTCAAACTGAACCCTTGTGGGTCGTTTTGTTCTGTCTTCCCACCTATGAGACATGGAAAAAAACATCAAATGAAGCACAGTGTGTACATTTGCATTTCAACTGGAGGATATGTAATGGCAGAGATTTTTATAACAATGACATCAAGGGATTAGTTATTTAAAATAGGATGTTTTAATGCTATGTACAGTTGTTTGTATTATTAAACCTTGTAGAATCCATCCATCCATTTTCTGCCACTTATCCTGTTCCTTGTTACAGGCATGTGTGATGCCAAGTCTTCCCAACCCTACCACAGCACATAATCTATCTAGTGTATTCTGGGCTGTCCCAGTTGGAGGAAACTCCACACAAATCAGGGTTACTGGAGCCTGACTCACGACTGGCCTTAGCCTATGGGACCCAGCCAGACTTAGCCTAAAGGAGTCACATGGGCCAACTGGAGGGGTACAATATGGACCTATCATACCTATGCCCAATTTAGAATCACCAGTTAACCTAACCTCAATGTGTGTCTTTGGACTGGGGAAGAAAGCCAGTATAACCAGAGATAATCCATACTACCATAGGGAGATCAAACACTGCACCACCGTGCTCCACTGCTATATTTAAAAGCCGATCCGATAGGATAACTATTTGTCTTTATATTTCTGCTATTCAGTGAACAATTGACTAACATAGTGAGTAAAAAAGGGAGAAGTAATTTTCTCAGGAAATGAAAACCAAACAAAGAAAAACTTGGGGGTTTCCTAGGATATTGATGGAGCTATTTGTTGTCCTTTTTTGTGCTTCTGTTCGGTTTTTTTTATGATAAAAGAAGGTAAACATATTCTGGGAGTGAAACCATCACCACAAACAAATGCTAATGCTGCCAGCTCTTGCATCTGTGTAAAGAAGCACTGATTCGTTTTGCAATATCAGCTTAAGAGGTGACAAGTTGTGTCTTTTGCCATCAATCACTTCCCACACACTGATGGTCCAAATAAGGCTGCTCTCTCATTAAAATACAACCCAGCACATTTTTTTGTTACTCTGAAATACTGAATGAAAAGACCACCTGCTGCGCTACTATGAATTAAATGGACAAAGCAATGATTTGCTTCATTTTGGTAGAGCTGCAGCTGACAATGTCCGGAAAAGCTGCTTGAGCAGTGCATTGATTTTTACTGGTGTGCTGGTATAAGCCTCTGCTTTGTTGTTTAAGTAATGGAGCAAAGCCTGTGAGCTAGTTCATCTAGTTAACTCAACATGCACAGCTTCATACACACCCACTCGTTTCACATCATGTACCGAACACACCCTCCTCTAATTAAGCTGCAGAATTTCTCTCTCTCACTCTGACATGTCTGTCATACTTGTTGTTGCAACCTGTCTAACACCCTTACATCCACCTGTAAGCTCCAGGGGGATATTTACACATCACTTCCTAATTTTGTTATGTAACATGTTTGCACAGAGAGTGATTACCTAAGAAACTAGGCACCGAACTCAAACAATATACTCTGTATTTTGCTCCTGTAATAAACTATTTTTGAACAAGTTGCCTGCTGAAGGACCAGTTTTTGCCTGAGTTTTTCAAATGTCACTCTGACCTGGCTGTGGGGGCAAGGACACTAATTATATTTCAAAATTCTCTTGAGTGTCTTTTACCCATAGAGCCCAAGGTTGTTCATTATGGCCTTACATTTGTGGAGCACTCACTGACTGAATTTGGGGACTGAATTTCAACTGAACTTTTCAAAATAAATCAATAAATAGCCCAGGGAGTAATGCAGTTACTCACTAATGCTTTATCTCTTTCTTTTCCCTTTTTTCTTTGTCTTCTATGCATCCACTTAGTTCCATTCACCGAGCACCAGGCACCATCCTTTACCATCTACCAGGTTAAAAAAACATTTCTCATGCACTGCATCCATATACAATCCAATCCAAGCCAACTTTACTTATAAAGCATTTTAAAACAGCGAGTGCTGACCAAAGTGTTTAACATTAAGACCAGAATAAAAATACAAAAATAAATAAATATATTCTTATAGGGGAAACAATGTAGAGTGTCACATAAAATCTGTTGTGGTTAAAGTATTAAGTTAGCAAATACAAGAATTGCTACAACACCTATGGTATTGGTCAGAATTTAGCCAAACATACACGAAATGATCGCCTCAGTGATTAAGGCCGAGGTTGCATTTGTTGTTTTATGTAACAAACTATTTGTGATAGAAATATCCAAACAAATGTCGGAATTTTCAAAAAGACTAAAACACAGACTTGGGAGTTGAGTGAAATAGGTCTTGACCACACCTCCGACCTCCTGTTTTTGATGTAGTGGGCTATTTCAATCTGGAAAAACACAGCTAATTATAGCCTAATTTATCACTTCAGCCTAAAATGACCACCAATGAATAATGAAGTAGTAATTATCTTCAAACAGGAAGAGAAAGTAACCTCATGGCAAAATGAAATTACAACTTATAACAGATATTCAAAGATCTAATGACATTTTAAATGGGTTTTAAAATGCTTTTTTGTTACACCTATAAATTATTAGCTTTCTAGGTAATGTGTTTGCTAGGTAATGTGTTCATTGATTTTCCGCTTTAGTTTCTACATGTGGCTAGTTGTCATTTATATATATTTCCTTGAGTTTTCACTTCATCCCGCCTCCCCTCAGTCCCCTTGAATCTTGTTAATTTTCTCTTTGATTGGTGTTCATTTGTTATGTTACTTCCTGTTTCATCCTTGATTTGTTTCAGCTGTGTTTAGTCCCCCTCCTGTTTCAATTTCCTTAATTACCACCTGTGTATATAAACCTTCAGTTTGCTTCTGTTCTTTGTTGTATTATGCTGTGCTGTCTGCATGTTTGTTACCTGTTTATTCCCACAGTACATTTTTTTTTATTTCCTAATGTTTGTAGTGTTCACGCCTTACTTAGTTTTTGTTACTCTTTGAGCTTAATTAGCCTTAATAAACATTGTGGAACTCTGCCTCTCTGTGTATCTGCCTTTGGGTCCACTCATCTTGACTCTCAAAACAAAGCAGTAGGTAATGTATGGCTGGTAGTTGGAGTTTATCTGGGGGTTTACATTAAACATAATTTCATATGTTATTTAATGTTACATATACACTACAGAAAACAATGCTTAGATCAAAATTACTGCAAAAGTGCGCAATGAATGTGCACTATCATTGATTTTGAAATGGTTACTTTGAAGATAAGAACCAGATCAGCGACTAATCATAGGTAGATGCCACCTTCAAGGTGATTTTGGCATGTAAAGATAGCAAAACTTTGACTGGGTCAATCTCTATCAATTTCCAACTGAATGGAATAGTTGGCTACTACTGGCATTCAACTTAACATTAAGCAGAACTACTTTCAAACCAGAACCTCATAGATCTGAAACAGAAATTCAGAGGTTCCTCCACAAATAAACTTGGTGCAGGATTGTGACAGACTGAAACGTGACATCGGACCTCGGCAACCTAGCTTTTATATATGAACCCAACCATAATTCAATAAGCTGGCATTAGTCGGTCACTGCCACTACTTGAAATTGGTTGTCAAATGTGAAAAAATTTCCATGGAATCACAGGACATCCACTAGTTGTTGCTGTTGCTGTTGTTGTGTTTTGTTTTGGGGTTTAAGATTGCTCTACTTACTTACGATTCAAACCAATCCTTATTTATACAATAGTGGTCCTTGGTGAAGCAACTCGATTCACCCACTCTCTGTATCAAGTTGTTTTATCCCCAGTCTACCTCCTATGTTAAAGCTACCTTTTTCTGAGAGGCTCCCCATTGCAAACAGATGTTGCAAACAGGTGAGTGGGTGTGGCTCTGTAACATAACACAAAGCCAAGTGTAGAAAAACTGTTGAATAAGACTTAGCATTTAGACCTGTCCTAATTGTTTAATATGTGTTTAATATAGGCATCCACCACTGTAACAGCATGCTTATGCAGAAAATGGGGACAAGCAGTATTAGCCCCCCCTTTGAGGGTAAAATAATGATGATAATTGCTGTAAATGATCGTATCCTCATACTTCCTTCTTCAGCCATCAATAATGAATCTCTAAATGCTTAAAGATTGTTGTCTAACACCGTAATATCTATCAAGCGTTGCTAAAGCATAATTATATGGTGCTTGATTTGAAAAAGAAGAAGAAGAAGAAGAAGAAAAAAATGTAATTGCACTTCACCACACATGTGGTAAAGTGCAAACTCATGCAGAGAAAAATGTAGTGTCTCTTGTTTGAAGAAGGGCAATTTCAAGTTGAGGCAGTAATGTGATCTCCTGCAGTCGGACAGTCGGCGGAGTGGAGGCACAATATAAACATAATTACATTTATGACAGAAACACGCCACATCTCATCAGTCAGCGGAGGAGAGAGGGTGCCGGGTTGATCCATTTTGTCGCCCGTTCAGGGAGTGGAGTGGGGATATCACTTCACCCACTTAGTATATTAGACTGCAGCTAATTGATTGAATTGGATAAGACTTAAAGCACACCAAGAGTCTACTCTCCACATCGCCCACTCATCTGTAATCACATCCTTCACACATCTGATTCTCATTTTGAGAATTTCGTCCTCTTTGTACTTGTGTAAATCTGAGAGATCTCGACCTGCGAAGGCATGGTGAAGACACTGATCCCTAATATTTATCCTTCATGCCCTTTACAGTGTTGTATATTTTTTTATTTCTCTTTTCTAAAATGAGCATTAGTTTCATAATCGGGATGATTAATAACAGTTGATTGACACCTTGTTTGTGATTAATGTTCACACTTTACCAAATCCCACACCCTTCCTTCACCATCCATGACAACATCCAATGTTTGGATTCCTGATGCTGGTCCAACTCTATTATTTACACAGTAAGGTGTGGGTGGTACTATACTGGTATGAGAACACTGAATGCAATCAAGCAGAAATAGCACAGCATGTGGGAAAAGGGTGCTTAATGTATGTACTGCATGTACCCTTTGGTTTACTCAGAGGGATTTGCTTCGTGTAGTCCTTTAAGGTGAGATTTAGAAACATCCTACTTGTTTGGAAAAACAGTTTTATTAGACATCGAGTCAAGAAAAAGTGGTCAGAGTGAGATTAAGACAAGCCTTCACATGAAAACCAATACGACATTACTACAGAAGGCAAGACACACATCAGAGAAGCTGGAAGAAGCTGTGTGAATGATGTATCCACAACTATAGGACTGAGTACTGAATCAAGACATGAGAGAAATCAACAGTATACAATTAGATACATGGTTTTTAGCCCATGATAGTCCTGTATTTGTGTCCATAATCGACTTCTTGCACAGCCAATATATGACACTTTGTCTCTACCCTTTAAATTAGTTACTGTTTTATTTTGGTAGGGAGTTCTCGCCTGTGCCCTATGCACTTCCTCCCTGTTTCTTTGTTTTGATTGTCTACACCTGTGTCTAGTTTGCTCCAGTTGCTTCACTTATATGATTACCCCTTGTGTATAAGTCCTGTCTTTGTTGCAGTGTCTGTTTGTTTTTATTACTGCTGTATTTAACAGTACACATATTGAGCAAAGATGAGGAAAAACAGGAACAGCTGAACATACAGTTCATCATTTTGTAAGGGTATTTGTAACCATGTCTTTGATTTTATTCACTGTTGCCTTCTTATTGGCTGGAAATAGTATCCTTAAATATTTATCTTTTACAATGTTGCACATAAATTGCAGAGAAAGAAAAGTACAGCTTTTTCTCAAATAGTCTGTATTGCCCTTCTTACAGCTCCTGAGTAATGACTGGCCAAATGACTGAGAGGCTCCACATTGATGGTGTTCTGCCACTGCTACATACTTTATTGAGGGGTATAAAAATATCTTAATAGATTTGCCAGTAGATTTCTCTCCAAGCACCTGGGTTGGTAGAGGTCAAATGCATCAGATACACATTCATCCAGTCATCATTTTTCTCCCTGCAGTATCCGATGTCCCTCCTTTGCTGCTTTCAGTTTAATTTTCCTTTATCTTTTGGACTCTTGTGTTCTTCTTGGACTTTGAATGAGCCAAAATAAAAGGCTCGCTTACGTTGCCTTGGAGTCTGCTTTTAGGTCCTCATACAATATTACAACTCATGCCACCTAGAGGTGGAGACCATGACTTGTTACCTGAGGAGAGGCTTTCAAGATGTTTACATAACAGACACTGGAGCTCAGGAGGCTGTGATGTAATATTCTGTTTTTGATTCAAATGTTCTGTTAGAAAAAGCCAGGGACATGCATTTTTTTCCCCAAGAACAGCAACTCCCATTTTTATTAGTGGCTGATATTAGTTATTGATATTATGCGTAGCTGAATTGCCATTTTATCTTAAAGTCTTAAGCATGTAATCCACAATACCATTGCACATGTATAAACTTAGGAATAAGTTTCTGACTTTTGAACTTATTTGACTGTCGCTTAAGATTATCTTTGCACACATAAATGCAAAGCGTTCATAAGTCAGGTTAATCTCATCAGCCCTCTGATTGGATGTTGAAATGACTGAAGTATTTTCTGTGTGCAATGAAGGGATATCATCTGACAAACGGTCCAAAATGTTGCAATTAAGTAACTATATCAGCACAATGCAATTTAATGTACTTCCTAAAAAGAAAAATATTTAGTTTTAATCACAACTCAGGCATCTGAGAGTCATTTCACATCAGGGACCACAACCCAAAAACCTCAAAATGATAAAGGATGATTGATAGCATATTTGGGAATGGTGAAATGAGAAATGAGGAGAAAATTGATCAGCCAGGGGTGCAGTTTGTGGAAGGCTTCATAAGATAGATGACAAACAGAGAAAGAGGAATGGCAGGTGAAGTATGGAAGTGTGAAATGTGGTTCTTCTGAGGCTGGCTCTTATATTTGTGTGATGGTACGTTTCAGTGTATTAGATATGGTCATCATCATTAACTTGAAATAAAAATCCTATCCACTGTAAGGATAAATACTTGGTATTTGATATTGGCAAAGTGTTGTCACTGTTTTCATGAATCCAACATCGTATAGAGTTCAGCTGGCAGTTTGAAAACCAACAAAGCGCTAAAATCACTTCTCCAATTTTCAGTTATATTCAACTTTGTTCATGAACATCTGAATGTTTTGTCCGTCCATCCTTTCGTCATCCACCAATTGTCCAGGACCAGCTGTTTAAGCAGAGACACCCAGACATTCCTTTCCATCTCCTCCAGTAGGCATCCCCTTTGTTTTAGAAGTCTGAGTTCAGCTTGGAAAGAATTTGGAAAGCTCCCTCATCCTGGAATCAGCTGCAACTGGAACTACACGGAGTTTACAGAAGCTTCATTCAGAAAAAAAAGTTACTATGTCAAAATTCAACTTATTGACTCAAATTAATGAGTAAGTTTTGAGTCTGAAATTTTGACCTATTGATGGCATTGGTTTTTTAGTAGCATAAATCTGCTTATTTCAGCTTATGCCAGTTATTTCAGGCAGCATCCTGACACAAAAAATTAAGCTCATTATCTTTAGCACTGAAGTTCACAAGTTTTGATTACTCCTAAATTTACTCTTTATCATTTGTACATCGGTATATTTATTTTGTTTTCCATGTGTGTATTAGCACGTGCATTACTGGGCCGTTAAACTCCCATTGATTGTAGTGCTTTTTACCTTGGCCAAATGATCTTATCCTGGTCAAATAAAAGCTTAAAAAACAACTTTGTTTCGCCTTCAGTTTACTGTTTAATGCTCCAGTTGAGTGGTAGTAATTCACGTCTGTTCTTGCATTAAATCCAAAACAACAACGTCATCCATGGCTGCCTTTACAACACATAACGCACGCATATGCACATTTTAAAGAGACACCATGCATTTTAAGCATGGACTTATTTGTAACTTATCATGAGTCACACATGAAGCAGTGAACTGTGAAACTATTGTATAATATCCCCTTTGGTGTCTCCCTTCAGTTAAAAAACATTGCATTATAGAACATTTTACCTAAGAGTCCCTTTAAAATTAAATGTAATCTATGCTAAATATAAAGATGACATCATTATTATCATTTTGGGGATCTGGAGGTCATATCCTCTCCATTTTAAAATACTGTGTAATCTATCAAAATAGATTATGGACACAACAAATGGTAATGTGGGTTGAAGTGATGTTACCAGATGGTGAGTGCACCTTTGCAACAATATTTTGTCCTTATTTCAGTAAATATGGCAGCATTTGACAGCACAGAACATCAGAAAACATCTTTTTTTATGTGCCTATTTTTTTCATATATATATAAAAGCAATTACTGTTGACCCGCTGGAAAATCTCAGATCTCAGAGGGACATGCTTGCAAAAGGAAAAAACAGCCAAACAACATCCTTTATCAAACTCCAAGTAACGTTTTTCTTTTTTTAAACAAGGGACAGAGCGATAAAAGCTTCAGAGAAAAAGCAAACAAAGACGCTTTCCATGTTGCATATTTAGTTCAAGCACAAAAGGACACAGTTTACCGGATGAATCATTTGTCTGTGTGCTTTTTGATTAAATGCAATTATCTTCCAGGTTTCTTTAACCCACACACTGTCAGAGAAATTTGGATCAATTTAAAAGCCTCCGCGTTTGCTAAAATGAGCATCTGGGTTTTTGTGCTGGAATCAACAGGATCAACTGGGTGATATGTGTTCAGATCAGTGTGGTGTACTATAATGTGCTTCCCAAGGCACTTTGTGTTCTGTCTAACCAGCTGAGAGTAGCAAGTGATGCGTGTTTGTTCACATGGTAAAGTGTTTGTGAGTGTGTGGTTTCTCATCTGTACCTTAATAATCTGTGAGCAGAGACAAGCTCGCTCTGCTGCAGCCTGTTGCTAGGTTTCTCTGCGCTCTACCTGGCAGAACATAAACTAAGCAGACGCTTTTGTCTCAGGAAAGTATCCAATTAGACAGTGAGTGCAGCAGGTATACATATAAACATGGTCATCGTGTTCTTTCAAATTTAAAAAAACTGATTTTTTTTTTTTTAAATTTGACTTCTATTAATGTTTAGTACTTCATGTTCTAACAACATTATTAGCTATGAATGTCACAATTATAGTGCAAAAGCCTTAAAAGCTTCGAAGACTTTAATTAACACTTTTGAATTCGTAACAGGTAAGAATTTACAGCTTTTCAGAATATAATTAAATTTGATATTCAAACTGTGGCTTTTAAGTCTCTTTCTTTTTGTAGGTTCAAGTCCATCTACTGCAAGGTGGTGTGACACATGCCCAATAGAGTGGTATAACAGACAGGCACATGCTGGCTGTGCTTACTTTCACAGGTGGAATTGCAGGTAAAATGTCTGTATTCTGCATCTGTATTTACTGGGCATGGGTCTCCCTCACCTGCCCTCTGTTAAATCACTTCAGTTCAGTTTTAATTATGTAGCACCAAATCACAACAACAATCACCCCAAGGCACTTTCTATTGGAAGTTAAAGATGCTGCAATGATATAGAGGAAACCCATCACCAACCATCAGATGACCCCCTGCGAGCATTCACTTGGTGACAGTAGGGAGAAAAACCGAAACCAGAACCAATCTCAGGGAGGGGCAGCCATATGCCACAACCAACTGGGGGGGGGCGGACAAAAGACACACTTTGGAGGAGAGGGGAGTGACGAAGCCATACTCAGTGCATCATGGGAAGTCTGCCTATTGCAGAATAACTACAAGTTGGCTTAGGGTCACCTGATCCAGACCTAACTATATGCTTTATCAACTAGGAAAGGTTTAAGCCTAATCTTAAAAGCAGAGAGGGTGTCTGTCCCCCTAAATCCAAACTGGGAGCTAGTTCAACAGAAGAGGAACCTGAAAGCTGAAGGCTCTGCCTCCCATTCTACTTTTAAATACTCTGGAAGCACAAGTAAGCCTGCAGTCTGAGAGCGAAGTGCTCTAATGGGGTGATAGAGTACTATGAAGTCTTTAAGATAAGATGATTATGAGGAGAAGATTTTTAATTCAATAATATAGAAGCTCACAAAAGGCACATGAAATTTAAATGTTTAAAACGTTGTTTTTTCCAGAAGTTGTTGTAGTACCTGGTGAGAGCGGTATCGATACTCTTCAAGGTTACAAGAGAAAATCGTGATGTCACCTAGTGAGGTGAAGACAAATCTGTTCAGCCAGCACATCATTTACCAAAGCCTGAAACACAGCGGGTGTATTAGTCAGTGCCCAAGGGGCCTGATGAAGACCGTCATCCACTCATCTCCCTCCCAGTCATGACCAAGCTTTGGGTATTACACTGGTCCAGTTTGGAAAGAATGGTTGCATCCTGTAGGAGTTCAAAAGCAGCGCTGATTGGTAGCAGAATATATTTCTTTTTTACTGTGATGTTATTCAATCCCCTGTAGTCCATACATAGGTGGAGAATTTTATCCTTCTGTGTTTGTGAAAAAAGCCAGCAGCTGATGGGGAGGATGATGTTTGAATCATTCCAGCAGTTAAACCCAGTTCGTATTGACTTTGGATCCACTTTACAAATAGCTCAGTTTACATCTGGACATTCTGCTATGAAAAGAATCAGCAATTCATATTTGTAGTAAAATAAAAATAAAAAGAAGAGGCAAAAAGTAGAAGTTTTTGAATTATTTTGAGGCAAAACATTTGGTGTCTTAAACAAAATCTGGTTGTTTTATGTCTACCACCATGTCAAATAAAACAGAACTGCAGGATGACAGGAATTCATCACAGTGTGCTACATCTCACAGAGTACAATGTAACATCAAAACATCGAAAATTTGTACCTTTGAATTACAAAGACTGGATGGGGACCACGTCCACACCCCTACACAGGGCTGTTTACACCAACAAATGTGGAGTTTTATTTCTATTGTGCCTTTTTATGTATGCTGCATCCATTGCATGTGTGATTTGTGATGTCTTCCCTAAAAAGATGCTACAATACTGGCCGCTCAGTACCAAAGGAGAATGGAAGAGCTGAGAAAAGGTGACTCAAAGCTTTGCAGTGAATCCTGGCACTGTGACAAATATTAAACTTTTTCAGACACGGGAAAGCCAGCGGAAATGGAGTACATGCGAAGCGTTGTCAGCAATAAGTGAGGTGTTTAGTTTCCGTGATGGGGACTGGCGGATGGTAAATGTCCTCTGTAAACACATAAACGAGTGCTGGCTTCATGCTGTGACCTGGATATGCCCACTTGGAGAGTAATCACAGTCAAGCATATACGGTTCAATGTTGAAAAGTGATTATTGTATGAAATACTAACTATTCCCACATGAATCTGGTACAAGATACAATAAAAATTTCTTAATTTGTTATAAAATGTTATAAAAGGCCTATCTTTTATCTTTAAAAACATATACACTGCTATGTTACGTGTGCAAGGAACAGAGAAATTATATAAACTATTATTATAACTATTATTATCTTATAGTTTGATCTACTTTTTTTTCTGGAGACCATTTCCTAGTAATTTCTCCTGAACTGAATTGCAAACAAAAACTCAAAATAATAAAAATTTAAGAAAAAAAATTATAGTAGCTCTGATCATGGTCCTGGGTCGGTGACCCAATGTTTTGTGTTATTATTAATCATTGATTTTGTTATGGTTTTCTGTTTTGTATTATATTCACTGTTCCTGGTTTCTAGGTTTCTGTTCTCATACAGATTCTGTTCTGCCATCATGGCTCATCAGAGTCTAATCGCCAAATACATAACTTCTCTAACTCAATAAACCAAGTTTAAATTCTTCCAAGTGATCTCTCCTTACTGAATGTACTTCTTTGAAGCCAAAGTCACAAGCCAGGGGTGATGTGATATAGACAGTAAAAAAGGTGGACATAGCTTCTGCTCAGAAAAATGCTGAAGTGCCTTAAACCTGCATTCCCTCTGAAGACCATCAGCTGGAGATAACTGTGGTTTCAAAATGACTGCAAACAACTAAACACTTTCTTTTATGCGTTTATGCACTCAGTCACTCATTTTGGGTCTTACTAAATAAAAACTTTAATTTATTTTATAAGTCTTGGTCATACCGTGTTTCAAAAATGAGGCTTATTCATGGTATTTTTGGTTCGCTCAGTGGCTTACAACTTATCAATCACCAGTCTCTAGCCAAAGAGCAAGTGATTTCACAGTCACACCCACCCCTTCTCATCAATCAATAGCCCCTTCCGGTTTCAACATGACTCTGCACCAGTGCACATAGCAAGTTCCATAAAGACATGAATGACTGAGTTTGGTGTGGAAGAACTTGACCAGCCTGCACAGAGTCCTGACTTCAACAGACAGAACAGCTTTGGGATGAATTAGAGTGGAGACTGTGAGCCAGGGCTTCTCGTCCAACATCAGGGTCTGACCTGAATGTGCTTCAGGAAGAATGGTCAAAAATTCCCATAAACACACTGCACAGGGTGGGCTCATGTCATGTTAAACCATATGAATTAAGAATGGGATGTCACTTAAGTTCATGCGTGGGAAGGCAGACAAGCAAATACTTCTGGCAATATCATGTATGTATACAGTCTATGAATGTAAGCTATGGTTTCTTCTGTTTCACTGGTCTCATTTAATCCTTCACTTTGTTTTCTCACCTGAAACAGAAAGTCACTCTTACCTTGCCGCTCATTTGCGGTCCATGTCTCCTGGGCCTCTTCATGTTGCTGTGGCTCCTCTTTACATCTGAGTGCAGCATTTCAATTTGCTGTCCACAGGGCAGACTCTCCTTTATTATTAGCCACTTGACGAGCAGGGAATAATTATAGGATGTCAGAAGAGTCTACATGGCTGATGGACAAAGCTATTCCTGTTGTGTTCTTTTCTTTGTTAGTACAGCTTGCATTTAGAAGGCAGAAGGGACGGTGTGACATGCAGGGCCAAATGATTCTTCTTCACTACCTAGGATAGAAATGCAGTGTTCAGTGCCTCCAGCCAGCAGTGATGCTTGCTAATGTCTTGTCAAGATATGCAAATCAGATGTCACATGAGATAAGCAGTTTAAATTCTGCGTGCTCTTTGGGTAGCTTCATATAGACTACATGTAATTAATGCTAGGTGAATGGTGAATGCACAAAGAGAGAAGCTCTCATCAGTCAAATGGCTTAATTGTAGAATATATAAGTTTGAAGAATGATAATGATTAGTTTGACAATCTGCAACTAGGTGAGAAAAATAATGGCCTTCATATGTCAAAATGAATGTCACTTTACCAAGCAGGAATACATTAAACCTTAGAGTTGAACCTGCCACTGAGGGGAGGTTCTCAGGACCCTCAGGGACCCTGCCATCTGAGCTCTCATCCCATTAATTATTACCCTGTCAGGTGTGTTATATAAGAAATAAAAGAACAGGAGTCAAATGATGAAATAAAACCTGCCTCAGTGTCTCGTCCCTCAGAGTATAATGAAGGGATAACTGATCCTTTCAAAACTGATCTTTCAGAGGGTTTGAATCTTGACTCTCCAGCTGTGCTTTACCTCCTGCACGGTCGCTTTATTTTTCTGCTTCTGTTCAGAATGAATAAAGCTCTTTTGGGCAGAGATTCTGAGCAGAATGGAAATCCTGTCATTATCCTCTTTTTAACCCGTGAAACATCAATATCTATCAGCAAATCATGCAAGTGCAGGAGGTAAGATCTATCAGCCTTACTGTAAAATTTCTGACTCATAATGGGATACTAAATTTCCAATGCAAATGCCTGCAATAATCATAACATTCCATGTGCCTGAGTACTTTGTGTTTAATACTAATTACCACATTTTTGCATGTTAAACCAGTATAAAAGGCCCTTTGGAGTTGTCTTCTCTCCTTCTGATCACCACTGTGCATTCTAGAGGTCTAATAAACATACTGAATACCCTTTAAATATACACGATAAAAATATTTCTGGTGTTTACTGGCTTGTGAGGCCTGAGAGTGTTTTGTTTAGTTAATGAATGAAATAGTGTAAGTGTGAAATAGTGTGTGTGGCCCACACACATAGGACCTGACAAAATACTGATCATAAAAACCCAAAAGAATTGATTGAAATGAGTTTGCTTAGTTCTTTTTCAGTATAACAAAACTCCCTTACCAGGCTCTCTAAGGCTGACTAATCCATTAGTCACATTTTGTTTCCATACGCAAAGCAAAATTTCAGCGTTTCAGCTTGTAACACATGATTGTTATTGCAATACACGCTTTATTAACTTAAAAAAAGCTATCTTTGTGGCCTCTAACAGTCATTTATCTTTGCTTTTCTTTTTGTTGTTGTTGTTCTTTTGAGGGGTTTTTTAATTTGAGAAGTAGTTTCCAGGAAAATCCAACAGATGTCACATTTATACCTCTCTATTACTCACCTGTAGCTCAAACAGTGAGCAGTACTGTAATAGGACTGAGTAATGTTAGCTAGCAAATTGAATCCACTAATCATTAATATATATATATATATATATATATTTTAACTGCTCCCAGTGCAACATAGACTCCATAAAAAGCTCCTCACAAGGACAAAAGTGCAGTTAAGAGTCACAAATGTCATTAATAAGAAACGTTTTCTAATTAAAGTCTAAAAACTGTTTCCCTAAACGGCCATGCACACTGACTTCCTTTAGTCTTTCACTGTGAGCTTTCTGAAACCAGTGGATGCACTGTTATTCCAGGAGGGCATTTGTAAGTCAAATACTGATGTTGGAGGAGAAGGCCTGGCTTGCAGTCTCTGCATTAATTCATCCCAAAGATGTTCTTTCTGATGAGGTCAGAGCTCTGTGCAGGCCGCTCAAGTTCTTCCACTCCAAACTCACTTGTGTCCATTGTAACAGCAGTCTGGCGAGCAAGGAGCAACTAGCAAGTCCAGCAGGCATGTGATGTGGAGGTTAGCCGGATAACTCGAAGCCAAACAGTTAAATCAAACAACAGACCTTTATTCATTGTCAGCAACATAAGACCATACAAGCCAGGTCTCCACGGCTCTACTCTGTCCATACATACATGTGCGGGGATCAGTAGTCGCCGGCGCCAGCCTGTTACAACGGTAAGGTTTCTCCTGAGAACAGAACACGAGCATCATGTAATGGCTGCTGCTATACTCACACACCTACTAGGAGACTCCCCCAACTACTACAATAGTAGCCCCCCCACAGTGGTGCTATAACACAATAAGGGTTGTTACACCATGTTTATGGACTTTACTTTGTGCATTGATGCGCAGTCATGTTGGACCAGGAAGGGGCCATTCCCAAACTGTTCCCACAAAATTGGGAGCATGAAGTTGTCTAAAATGTCTTGGCATCCTGAAGCATTAAGAGTTCCTTTCAGTGGAAATAAGGGCCCCAAAAACAAGGCCTCACCATAATCCTTCCTCCACCAAACTCTATCTGGTCTTTAAGTCTGATGTCATTAGCCGTGTCTGGGCCCAAACTCCACCGCAGGTCGCTAAGTCAAACAAACACTGCAGCATCACTGAGAGTTAAAAAACTGTCTAAATTCTTTCATCTGTAATAAAATGATCAGCGTTGCTGCTCTACCAGGTGTAATTAATTAAGTTTAACATCCAGACATCCGTGAAAACAGAATTTATGAAATTTAACAGAGTTAGAACTTAGCAGGGAGTTAGCTTGCTAGTTTCCATCTAAATATAATATACCATGTTCTGACTGAGGGATTGCTGAAACAAATTAAGACGTACAGCTCTGCTATAACTTCCAACATAAACGAAGACAGGAAACTAAACAGCAGTGACGTTTGTAGGGTTACTGAAGTTGGGCTAGCTGGTATATAATGATGTGCTACGTGATGGCTAGCGACACAGCTATGTTAGCATAATATAAACAGTGAAGCTGGAGGATGAACGCTAACGATGCCCCCAATGGTTAGGGGCAAATGCAATCGCATGGCAGGATGCTGTAAACGGACCAAACTTCAGTCAGCAGAACAACTGAGATAATCCATCCACAATACGAGGTTAGTCATTAATATACTGCTGCATAGGCTGGGCTGTAGTTACATCGTAAGGGTTTAAAAACTGAGCTTTAAAATGATTAGTGGTAATAAAAACCAAGAGAGGCCAACAGTGATCACTGACTGTTTTTAGGGGCTTGTTGAGATTAAGTAGAACAAGACACAAAGCATTAAAACATGTTAAAAACACAACAGCCTTATTAAATGCAGAGTACTTTGGGCCCGGAAGCAGGATTCATCACGTCATCACTTAAAGACCGGATACTTGGGACAATGCAGTCAGACAAGTACTGTTGTCCTGGCAACCGCCAAACCCAGACTCACCCATGGATTGCCAGATGGAGAAGCTGGATTTGAGTTGCTGTTGTTCCCAGTCACTTCCTTTTTGTTATAATACCACTAACAGTTGACTGTGGAATATTTGGTAGTAAGGAAACTTTCCTACATCTTATCATGGTACCAGGGTAGAATTCACATATCTAAACCTCCATGGCCACAAGTGCTTGATTTTACACACCAGTGGCCATGGAGGTGATTGGAACGGCTGCATCCAATGGTTTGAATGTGTGACTGAATACTTATAATACTTGTGGTATTAAAGGTAATCAGGAAGAGTGGAAATATAAGGGTAACAAGACACAGCTACAAATAATCAAGGACAATAAGCCAGGGAAAGTAAAACCAGGAATAAGACACCAAAGACAACAAGCTACCGAAGTAAAACAGGAAGTCTGACTCACCTTAACACCCTTCAAATTGTAACAGAAGGTTTTTCTGTTTTCTTCATCTTATTTTGCAAAAACATCTTACTGTTCCATAAACTGGCTTGTTTTGCCAATTTGAGTGTGTATGTTTCTCCAGCCAACACAGCGTTGCATAAGAGCTGAAACTGTTAACTGGGGGTTAAAAGATTCTTAGCAAACAGCCGTGAACTACTAAGAATGAATCACTGGCGTTCCAAGCGTGGGATTGTTTGGGCCATAAAGTGAATTTAGACTGCTTGTTGTCTGCTACGTTGCATGACTTGGTTGTGCTTGTCATTTCTTTCATTCTTCTCCAAGGAGAACAGACAGCTTATGCGGTTCAGTATAAATAATATGAAAGCCATCAAATAAGAGGAGAGAGAACTGCTGCCATGTCTGACAACAAAGAGGAATAAAAATCTTTATGCAGACTGTGAAATCTGTATTAACATTACATGTCCTCATGCGTCCTTCTCAGGCCTGAGCCTTTATTGAGCTTTTGCAGTTATTAGACTCTAACAATAACAGCAGCAAAGGGTCAAATAAAAATTTGCTCTCTCCAAATGTTCTCCATGAACCTCATCTTGATGTCCTTCTCATATTGTCCATTTACCTGTGAAGCTGACATTTATTCAACAATATATCTTCAGAAAAATAACCAGAAGTGACTTTTTTTTCCTTTTTGCTGTATTTTGACTGTCTATTAATGCACAGTAGTTGTTTCTTTTTCTTCAGTCTGTGATTCAGAAACTTCTTCAAATGCAAAACGATCTGGCGCTTTTAGTACTAGCAGATAATTCATACATGAATTACGATTTCTAGCTGCACTGCCAGATATTTCAGTGTCCTGACTCTATTAATTTGCACCAACAGGCACACTTGACCTCAGAGTGGAACCTCACCCTTCAGTTTAACCCAGAACAACTTGACATCAATTTAGACATTTTTTGCACTCACTTCTGGCTCCCTCACCATGCAAGGAAATTAAAAATTGTTACAGGGTGTTATGGGTACTTCCAAGCAACAACGTTTCCATAGCCACTAAAATCACCGTGCTGATGCTTTAGGGCATTGTCTCCAGAGATTGTTTGTGATAGGCAAAACACTTTATGAAGCCAGAATGTCGACTGGCTGCAGATTTAAAGCTTTCAGCAGAATAATTTCCCTTCAGATGATGAGTTATATCAGAATTCAGATCAATTGTAGCAGCTCTTTAAGACTTCATCAACAGTAAGTGTTGCACACATACAAAAACAATAAAATTAGTTTTGTTTGTTGTTGTTGTTTTTAAAGCTGATTTTTTATGAGGTGCTCAGAGTTTCTTTCTCTGGAGACTGATGCTCAGTGCAATATATCTTCTGACAGTTATTTGCATGCATTTCCATATTTTGGTGATTTTTTTTTTTTATTAAGACACCATCTCTTATGCTTGATTCATTTTCAATCATCACATGTGCTGAAAACTAGAAACTCAATATGCAAGCAAGATATGAAAGTAAAAAGTTGTTAGTTAGTAGTCACAGATGTGCGATGTCTGTTATCATGCAAAACATGACTGCATTCTTTTTAAACAGGCAGTTTATGACAAAATAAAGCCACAAGTACAAGCTAGCTGTTAGCAAGGCGTTAACAGCTTTCTTGAAATCAGCTCATTGGTGCAAAAATATTATTTTATACCAATCAAACAATTTTATCTTTGTAATTTTTTTCATAGATTCAGCTAAAAAATGTCAGTGGTAAATGTTTTTCTGATAGGCTGATATTCCCTAAAGATTTAAAATTGGTTGAATGGCTTTCAAACGTGCAGGCACAATATTGGTTCATTTCTTGAGTTTGGTGCCTTTCTTCCTTTAATGCTTATGTGAGTCACAGGTAAGTGGTTAACACAAAAATAACTAATTGAAAAAGACAGAAATTAAAAGAGGTTCAGAAATGCTAGAATTCTAATGATCAAGATAACTCCTAAAACTAAAAGACAGTTGCTGCTTAAAAGCAAAATATAAAGAAATGAGGGGCGGCTTGGGACTTTTGTCAAGTAGTAAACCTGAGCATTTTAACATAGGATTTAATGGGGACAGACCATAAATAAAAATGGACTTAGCCACTGTGTTTTAATGCATTGATAAAATGGAACTTGATTGACTGAAACTGAAGCACAAATTTATTGAACGGTCTGTGCGACACAGCAGCTGATGTTATTTCTCAGATAACTGCATTAGAAATGGTGAAAAAAGCACCAACAGCCCAGAGCGGTTCAGTCCAGCAGCCCCTGGTTAATTATGGTCAGGACACCTGTCAATCCCTAACTCTGATAAAGCTGTTATATGAGAGTTAACTATCCAAAACCTCTTCCCCCGCCTTTGGGACCAGGCTGTAAACTTGCTCCTGTAACGCTGTTTAGCTGCATTTTAACAAGTCAGTCTATAGGGATTTACTTGCTTTTGAATCCAGCCTCAAGTGGCCACTAGAAGAACTGCTTCATTTTTCAGCGCTGAAGGTTGGGAAATTAAACAGATGTGTTGTTGTAATTTAAGAGGTATAGCTGGGTGTCTATTAAAAATGTGGTCTGAATGGGTTTCATCTGATTAAATCCAACTTTAGCTTTTCTTTGAGCGACCTTATTTAACTTTCTCATATATAGAGCACACACTTCACACACACACACACACACACACACACACACACACAAAAACCTCAGTAAACAAAACAATACTTTACATATTTTACATTTACTTCAAGCTGCAAAAGCACAGATGCTTCATTTCTAGGGATCAATAAAGAATCTGTACTAAAGATGGATTGGTTGCTCAGTCCCTAGCCTTTAATGCCAGCATCAGCCTGGAGGGAAACAGGTATGGCTAGATGCAACCAGCCCAATAAGAACAGATTCTCTGACAGTGTAAAAACCAAGTGTCCCTTATCACTAAATAAATCAATTTTAGCTTAAAAAAGATCTGAAAATGGGGAAAAAGAACACTGGTAGATTCCATGCTTTCAGATAGACATATCAGGGGAAAAGGTTAGATAAGTGCAGCCCTAATTTTGTATATCTACAAGGCTAAAGGTGATTTGGCAACTTGTAATGGAAACAACAACCCCCCCCCCCCCCCAATCCTCGCTCTTTGCCTTTCTTATAACTATATTCTGATGCTTTTCACTGTGAAGGTTTTCACTTACACAGTAATACTAGCCCACAGCTTTTCATATATTAGAATGGAGAATGCCACTTCAAACTAGAGCGTAAACACTTGCAGAATGTGTGTAGACATGTGTCATGATATTATACAGGAGGGTCTGAGAGTTCATGTTAGCACGTTCATTACGCTGCACCATTATCATCTTGTTTCTCAAGAAATCAGTAGGTGCTGTTCAAGTCTATTCTGCCATTAAACACATAATGCACCACGTCTCTATTTTCTCCTCACTTCAGGCAGAAACAAAAATGTTCTTTTTGTGCTCCAAGGCAAGTGTGTTACATCATGTCTATAGTACACACTCGATGTCTTATAAAATAAAATCAAGGCTTCTTTGTGTCTGAAACCGAGGGTGTCCTTGAGCATGCTCCCAGCATCATGAGAACACCTCTGACTCCACCTACTGGTAGATCTGTCTGAAAATGTTTACCGGGAGACTTGCAGTTTGTATTTAAAAAAAAAAAAAAAAAAAGCAACAGGTGATTATTCTAAAATGGAATAAAAATTAATGTGACCTTTAAAGCTTTTAATTTGCACTCAGTGTGATGCTGATTTGATTTGTTCTCAGTTTGCTCCCACCCAGCTCACTATTGCACATGCTGGCTCCTGCGTTATAGTGACGTCCAAAATAGTCAGTGTGTTATGCTGTGTTACATGGTATTATGTAATGAAACAGAGTAAATGAATCACAAAAAACATAACTGAAACACAAAAAAAAATAATTCTGAATAAAATAACAGTTTTATATTGACACACATGGTTCTGAAACTGTGAGGCAGGTCCCATTTGCGGAGCATAAAGCCACTGCAAGTTGGGCATTTGACTAAAATTTGACTAAAATTTAGCTTTGGTATTTTTCATAGTTCATGGCTGATTAAAGAAATTTTGGTATAGGGGGCATGAACTTCTTTTGGCAAACTTCTGAAGTGAGGCAAATCAGAAAAAAGACAGAGAACCACTAGTTTACAAATTATATAGATTCATTGGCCAATTTAGGTACACCTTTTCAAGTACAAATATCTAATCAGCCATTCACACGATTGCAACTCAGTACATTTAGACACGTAGACTGAGTGAATGAATGATTTTTGAACACAGCATTGTTGAATATTTCAGAAATTGCTGATCTACTGGGATTTTCCTGCACAGTCTTTTCTGGAGTTTGTGCAGGAAATGGTCTGAATAAGAGAAAATATCCAGCGATCAGTTCTATGGCTAAAAAAACTTGTTGATACCAGAGGTCAGAGGAGAATGGGCAGACTGCTTCAAGCTCACAGGAAGGCAGCAGTAACTGAAATAGCCACTCGTTATCACCAAAGTATCTGTTATCTGTACCAAAAATATCTCAGAATGGACAGCAGAAGACTACACTGGGTGCCACTCCTGTCAGCTATGAACAGGAAACTGCTACAGTTCACACAGGATCACCACAATTAGAACCTCAAACATGGGCTGTTCTGGTGAGTCTTGATTTCTGCTGCAACATTTGGATGGTAGTATCATAAATTGCCATAAACAGCATGAAAACATGGATCTGGTGGTGTAACGTGCAAGGAATATTTCACTGGCACACTTTGGACACCTTTATGAACATAGTGCACCCATCTTCTGATGGCTGCTCTCAGACTGGTTTCTTAAACAGGACAATGAGTTCACTCAAATGACCTTCACATCATCAGAACACCATTGGGATGTGGTGGAATGGAAATTTTCATCTGGGATGTACATGATGCAGGAAGTCTATGACGCTATTATCTCAATATGGACCAAAATCTCTGAGGAATGTTTCCAACACTTTCTTTAATCTATGTCATGAAGAATTAAGGCAGCTCTGAAGGTACAAGATGTACATAACAAAGAAGCTGGTGAGTATTTATGTAAATCTTCACTGCAGCATTTATATCATATGTGAACAAGAAACACATCTGAATATAAATGTCAAAAACCCCTCCAAAAACTCAAACCTAGAAACACTATTTAATAGACAGAAATCTTAAATATTAAGATAGATAAACATTTTTTTCTTTTAAATCCTCACAGTTGAGTAAGTACAACAGTTCAGTAAAATACCATGCGACAAAACAAAATGGCAAAATAAATGTTAAAAAATTGCACAAACGGAAAGAACTAAATGAAAGGGAAAAATTAAAAAACAATAAATGACATATGATAAATAGAAACCCTTAATAGTGATTTTTCTTTTACAAAGAGAAATTCTTTGTAAAAAGTTGAATACAGGACAATTAAAGGTAAAAGTCTAAATGAAATCATCATCATCATTTAGAGGTCACTATAGTGGATTGTCTGTCTCAGCTTCCTCTGTCACACTAACCCTCTATGTCCTCCATTGATATATCAGTGGAGCTGCTAAATAAGAGGAGAAGAGGAAAACCACGCTGAGCATTCATCTCCTCTATATCCACTATCCCTCCTCTGTATGTCAGAATCATCTCAACCTTTTCTCTCTTACTTTGCGCAGCATCTGCTGTCCCTCATATACAATAATAAGTTAAGAATAACATACAACATTATATTAGCCTACAATACGATACTTTCGTAACACTAAGGGCAGAAGATGTTTTTTACTCATTTTATTATCATGAAGATTGAAAAATGAAATTATCAAATGCCACAGATAAAAATTACTGAATTTAAAGCGTTGCTTTGTGGCTTTGTCTCACTGCTGCTTTTTTAGTCTAATTTCAGAGGACATGAGTTTTATTGTGAAGGGCAAAAGCGATTCTTCCTCTGCTAACGGATTTTATGCTTTTATTCTGAAGTCAGGACTTCCTGCACTTTCTTCCTGTGTGGCTTTAACTTGACGACGCACTCTATCGCCTTTTTTAGCTGGACGAAAACTTCATTTCACTGACAAATTCAATGAGAAGGTGAACGCCGACCATGAAGCTCCGTTGAAAGGCGGCCAAAGAGTTTGGAGTAAGCAAACTGGAGACTGCAGGACCCCGTCGTTAAAACTTTTTCTTTGGTCGAAAACTGTAAGTTCACCGAAGTTTAAATGAACTTTTTTTACATTTTTCAAAACAGAGTTACTGTTAACTGTTGACTTTTTCCATTCTTTACTAAAGTGCTTACTTGACTTCTATGTTGTTAAAAAAACGCTAAAGTCATCTTGTTTTCTGTTAAATTGGACTTGAAGCTAAAAACGATGTTGACGTGTTAGCTAACGTATTAACCCAGAGGTGAGCTTTTTTTTTTTTTTTTAACTTTTGCGTATTCATTTGAATATTGAATATATTCCCTATATTAATGGCTATTTAAGATTATACTGCCCATATGGCAGCCTAAAGTTAAATAGCCATAGTTGTGTTGAGGTATTTAAGAGGGGTGAATTTATTTTTATTTTTTTGTGATTTTATAATTAGTATTTTCCTCTGTTTCTACACCATCGGTGAACACTTCCATAGAAAATCTTCCCGGGTCTTACTGTGATATTTCACTGCAGTTTTAAAATTTTATTTAGGATTAAATCACCAGCCCATGCACCACACATGTTTAAATTCCATGTTAACAAAAAACACATGTAGATACTAATAATCCATATAAATGCCATCCATAGAAGTGATAAAGTTATTGGAGACAGTGCATTAGGTAATGATTTTTTTTTTCCAAAGCATTGCAGTTTCTTTTGGTGCTTTTAATTGTGCTAGCTTTGTATGCGAGGACCCTTATTGCATCACATTTTATTAATGTATCCATAAATGTGCAGGCCAACTTATGAATCACTGTCGTGAACCTCCAGTCAGACTCAGTTTGGCGCCCAGCATCATTTAGAAAATGCAGTAGGAGCCAGCACTTTATAGCTGATTCGGGTCCAGTGTCGGCTTTTTTCATCATCAGCCTGAGACTTATGCAGCCTTTGTGTGGGTAAAAGTCTGCAGTGTACTTTTTTTATTCAGGAAAACCCCCACTCCTGAGGCACATGACCCCCTGGCAGTGCTCTACTCTCCCTGTGGTGACGTCTTGGCCTGCAGGCAGAGAACCTAAAACATAACAAAGGATTTTATTTCCCTCTCTGTCAATAACCACATTTGTATTCTCACCTCACTCATTCAGCCAATGATTCGTGTCTCAGAAAACCCATGCTGACGCACACTTGCTTGCACAGCCATATCTGATGTTACAGTGGCATAGTAAAACAAATTTTCCAACTGCTTAGTGATTGTTTAAGAGACACAAATAAGTGTAATCTCCTGGAAGCTTGTTTCCTCAGGCAGCAGGCATGTGTGTGTGTGTGTGTGTGTGTGTGTGTGTGTGTGTGTGTGTGTGTGTGTGTCAGTCAATCAGGACAAAGTCCATTATTGGCCCATGGCAGTAAACTTGCCTTGCAATAAGATTTACATGGCACACTCCCCAAAGTTTTCTAGATTTAGATTTTGTTTTTCTTAAAGCCACGTGTCCAAAAATTCTACCGGGGCCTTTGTATCTCAGGCACCTTCTTCTTCTTCCTTTTTTTTTTTTCCATGATATTTGCATTCCTTGCATTCTTGGTGCAGTTCTCTTGTGGTAGTGTATTTTGAAAGAAGGGAGGTGTCATGTTGAAGCCACATGACATACTGGGATGTTTACATTCTTCTGAAATTAATTATAATGTCTTAATCTAAAACATTTGTCTCACAGGAACAGATTTAAAGGCTCATTCCTCTCTAAATTCAGTAAAATTGACGCTAAAGGCTCCTTTATGATGTGACAGAAGTAATATAGCAGCTCCTGGACTTTCAGCTTTTATTGCAGTGTGTGAAGGGATTGCAGGAAAATTGCAGTATCTTTGCAAGAGGAAGACATTTCCCCAGAATTTGCCAGGAAGCACTTCCTGACAGGACTGAGTGAAGGTCTTCCTGAGTGTAAGGATGCCTCTGTTTCAATCCTGTTTACAGTTTCAGCCCATTTATTGGAAGCGCTTATAATGGCGTGAGTAATACTAGGACTTCTGTGTTACGTTAGTGATAACAAAGGAAACAAACTGTAGTTTTTCTTGGCTTGCTGAGATCTCTTACTCATTTCCTCCAGAGCTTTTCTTTATTTTGTCAATTTATTTTTCCCCTCTAGTTTGAATTCTGCCTGTGATGTAGTTTGGGCCACGTGGAAAAACTGCAATAACTTGGGATCAGAGTCGTGGTGCTACCATGTGAGGCTCTAAAAGACAAAGACTTGTTTGTCGGCAGCTGGTGCTGCAGTGAGAAACACGGCGCTGGTTTAGTGTCTGACGTTTCTATGAAACAACCTGACCTCACAGTAGCCCAGACTGAAAGTTCAATGCACCATCTCTCAGGGGAAGGGTAAACAAAAGGAGGGTGTTTGACTGGAGCTTTTGACGGGGCTTTTTCTTAAATTAGGTGCCACAGGAAGACCAAGAGCCAGGCAGATGGGCCAGAATATTCAATCATAAAATAAAATGCAGTGATGACAACTGGTGTGGAAAAACATTAGGTGCACCCCTGTGCTCCATTGCACAAAAGCCTGCAGATGATTTTTGTACTGAATAAGTTTTTATAAGTCGATTAATGTCTTAGTAACTTTTGTCATTGTTATTAGCTGTCAGTTCAGCTCAGGAGGGTTCAATATCTCTGCAAACTGGAACACAAAGCTTTCTAAATTAAACCAAAAGTGTGTAGTAATGAAATCTGACTGTCATATTTCTCTTGATAATAAGTTCAGTAGCGCTCTGAGGTAGAGAATGGGGATTTAATCAAATCCCACTAAAGCAAATGTTTTAAAAGGAATGGCAGCAATGTAGGTGTATTGGAGACAGCCTGTGTTCAGTTATAGTTTCAGATCTGGTTATATTTGCAGTTTGTCATTTTAATCAAGGGTTATGGTGCTGAAGGAGAAGCAAATGCATTTATTAGATTACTTTTAAAGAAGAAGTAGTCATGAACTTATGGTAGCAAGTTATTTTAAACTTGTTCTGAGACTTGTAACTTAAAGTGTCACACAGTTTACACAACATTTTTGACTCTATCCCATGAGGAAAAATACATGATGATGATTATGAGCAGGTCTAAACTCTTCCTACGACAAACTGGGTTGCAGTACTTCACCTTATGCTGCTTCTTATGCTACAGTCTGAAATGCACATCTGTACCACAGCTGGAGGTAAGTTATAGGAGCACGAGGCACCGGTAGAGGCGTGTGTGTGTTACAGAGACCGACCATTCAGCGTATGGTCAAGTAATCCCAGGCTATTTTCTTTTCAGATGCTTCATCCCTCCCCCCTCCCTCTTCGATATCACTCCAAATCCATCTGGTTGATGTTAAAACCACCTCTCAGCCCCAGAAAAGTCGAGTTTGATTCTCTTACTGATTTGTCTTTCTTTAAAATTGAAAATTTTTTCCGTCAGATGGATTAGATCAGTAGCATTGATTCCTTTTTTTTGAAAAACATTTATTCAAATGGCAAGAGGAGAACAATAAGTGAATGATGTTATTAATGCGGTTTTATGGTGTGGTTTTTATAGTGTTAGATGGCCTCTCAGACCTTCATGCTCCAGATAAAGTACATTCAGATATGTGCAGTGATTTGAAATTATGTCATTTTGAGCACAAAAAAGCTGTTTTTAGGCCTCTGAACTACGGCCCTTTTTAAAATAAAAACTTTAGTTTAGAGTGAACTAAGGTTTGTGAGCAATATATTCGTGATGGATATAAGTGGATATTTGCTTTGTAAAAGTGTATCAAAAGAGCATTGTTCAGTTGAATAGGCTTGGAGTGAAATGTCCACCTCTTTCGTAGAAGTTTACCCTCTGACTGGTCCCGGCAGATATGTACCCCTCCCTAAGCCTGGTTCAGGCAGAGGTCTCTTCCTGTTAAAGAGGAGTATTTCCTCACCACCGTCAACAAATGCTTGCTCATAGAGGGTCATCTGATCACAGTCATCCGATGGGGTTTTCTTTCTAATATTGTACGGTCTTTAACTTAAAATATAAAGGGTAATTGTTGTGAAATCAAGTTAGAGGTTGTCTACGGTTTTGTTTCCCGATGTTGTTTCTCCTGACACTGACGATCAAAGATTATACAACAACCAGCTCGGCGTACAGGGCAAAGAAGTTGGCCTAAGGAAAAGCTACAACCACTTGAAGCTGGCTCTGCATCGTCTCAATATCACCACATTGTCTCAGTATCATCACATCGTCTCAATATATGGGATAACAATGATGCTCAGTCCCACAAAGATGTTTGTGGTCTTGATGGACACTCTTTTTTTTGAGGAAAAATTACCTCAGCAGGACTGAATGTTTGCATGTGTTTTGACTTTCAGGGAAGAATAGACTTTGGGAGCTTTAGTATTTCTAGCACAGGATGGATCATGTGTGATGTCAAAACAAACTACTGTGGTCAACAATGGAGCTCCATGGCACAGAGGAATAGGATATTTCTGGCTCTAGCGGATAGACAATACTTGTTTGTAGAATCAGTTCTTTGCTGCGTTTGGTCTTTTTTTTTTTTTTGCTTGGGGTAAAATCTCTGAACCCATTTGAGTTGTTTCCTTGTATATGACACGCCAGCTTTTGTTTGTTGTTTCTTGTTGGCATTTTATCTTTTCCCTTCATGGGTCAGTTTAAATGTCTTGGGCTTTGACATAATACAGTCCTTGGGGGATTTAGTGTGAAGGAAAGAGGGTCAAAAAGGTCAGCAGGAATGTCACTGCCTGGTATTAGTATTTAGTTTGTGGGAGAACTGGCCTGCTTAGGAATGTATGCCGTCATCACTCCTACGCTTCAGGCATCAGACAATATTATTTCATATGGACCCTTCTTCACAAGGCCACAGATGGACTCTCATCTTTAGGTTTAACTATATTTTTTCATACTTTTTTTGTTTTGTTTTTTTTAAATGGATGACCTGTTCATCACTGATGTGAGTAAAAGTTGAAAATCCCTGGCATTTTAAAGGCTTTGAGTCTAAAGAATGACCAAACCAGTTTTTACGAAAGGCTTCAGTGCCATCTATTTGCTGCATGGCCAGCACAAAATTGACTTCTATTTTCGTGTGCTCATTTAATTCCTGTTTTGACTCTTTTCCAGACATAAATTGACCTGGCATTTTGACTTTCATGGGAATTGTTACTAAATAGGATTTCACATGAAACTCATTCCAGATTTGGTGTGGCTTTTATCACATGACAACACAAAAAGATGGAAATCGCTTTCAAGTACGCAAACACACTGTGATTTATTTTATATTCAAATATTCTCATTCTATTTCATATCTCATATCTCCTCAAGGGACAAAAAATGGGACCATTAAGGACAGCTGAACAGAGCATGAGTTAGGGTGTCTTGTGAATGATTCCATTATTTACATGTTTTTTTTTTAATTTCAAAAAAGTGTTTCCAGCAACAAATATGACTCTTGAGCTATACATTTCCTCCAGAGTTTATTCAAAAAGCATCCTGTTTCCATCAAATCACAGAGTAAAGCATAGTAGTAGCAGTCGTAGTGAGAAGTGCATCGGTGGTGTGCCTCCACCCTCATTCCACTTGGAAACTTTACAGTTTATATGGAAAGCAGGTTGTTATATCTTTAGATGCATGTGTCTGCATAACCAGGGTTCTGTTTAGATTCAAACGTAATGATATGTTGATGTTGTACTACAAATACAGCACTTTGTATGACATTTTGGAACAAACCTACACCCACTTCTCTGCAGTTAAACCAGGCGCCAAAGCACTTAAGGCTCCTTGTTTTAACAGCAGACTGTTGCAGACCCAGCTCACATATTGAGGTCATTGGTCTTAATTAAGCTCTTAATGCCAATTTCTTACCCTACTGGGTATGACACTGTGACCCCACAGAGGGAGGAAATGAGGCGAAGCCACTAGTCCCAACCCCCCCCCACCCCCTTTTTTTTTACTATGCGGTGTCTGAACAAGTGGGGTTACTGTTTTTATGTCGGACAGCTGGGCTCTCTGTGCCATATTGTTTACTATTTCAGTTCCTCTAAATCAGATTTTGTTTGAAGCGATAAGTGCCCAGTGCAAGTAAAAGAGAGACATGTGATAAGTGTTTGAATCCACTGGTCATGGGTATATTGTCCAACTTTGTTATGGAAGTTTGAAATGCCGAGCATGCCGGAGCTACAAGGCCTGAGACCCCTGGGAGAATAGTGCCATTATTTTAGAGAGGAGCCTGGCCATGAGCACTCGTGACTGCCCACTCGCCGGAAATAAGGGCTTCTGGGTAATAAGTCCTGGAAATCACTTTGTTTTTTGTCTCTGAGGCAGCCAGTTTTTTTTTTTTTTTCCTTTTTTGTGTCGCCGACTGCAAGGGTAATTTGATGCAGCAGTCATTTGAAAAGGAAGAATGAGACCTTTTACTGTAACAAGATTAGTGATAACTTAGTTATTTCTTTTTCAAGTGGAAATGTAAATGCATGCATACAGGCAGGCTTTCTGGTTCAAAACAGGCTATTGTGCATCAACAGTGTAATTTCCTTACCAGTAACTATAACAGGGACAAGGGTGGCATCAAAAATATATGTAAAGGACTCTTTAGGGAATTGCCTGATTCACCAGAAATGGCAGTTTACTGTTGTTGTCTTGCTTTTCTTTGCTGCACATGTTAATTTTAGTTGTTTAGACGTGGCATGAACAGTTTGCAAATTTGTCTGCCTACTCTTAGGAAGTGGCTCTCCAGTCCTGTTTTGGATCAAAACATCCCTCCCACCAAGTTCCAGTGTTTTCACCACAGTAGACTTTGAGACCTGGCATTTTAGGGAATACTGACATTCTTGGTTGAAAACTTGTCCAGCTAGTCCAGCGTGTTACATCTGTTATATTTTAAAAACTGTTACTGGGTAACATTAGGAGTGATGGTTGCACAAGAAAAGGGCCAGTGTATGCCCACATTGTTTTTAATGCAATATCAAACAAATAACACGACATATCATAATGTGGACTATTATTTTAAAAAGTATGGGATGCATACAAATCCATATTTTATCCCAAATACAGCATTTTAAAACACTGGTTGTTTAAACTGAGGCATTTTACTATTTCATGAAAAGTATTCTCGTTATTCTCATTATCATTTGAAGGCAGCAACGTATTAAAACACAAAACTTGGGACAGGGACAACAAAAGGCTGGAAGAGTAAGTAGTACTAAAAAGAAACAGCTGGAGGAACCTTTTGGCGCTAACTAAGTTAATTGGCAATGGGTCAGTAACGTCATTGTCTGTATAAAAAGAGCACTTGAGAGAATCAGGTCAAACTCACCTGCCTGCAGTCTAAATCTTTTACCAATTAACAACATTTAGCCATCTTTTTTGGGGGGGGTGGGGGACTGTCTTTGTAACCTATTTTTAGCCATCAAAGTAGCCAAACAAATGCTAGACATTCATCCTTACCCTCGTTAGCCTGATTCTGATTCTCACTTTAACTCTAAAACCAAAGGGTTCAACCCTCAAACAAAGTTATAAGTTTGATACGTAATCATTTTTAATCATTTAGATTGTTTTTAAAAACAAACTGTTTCCAACAAAGATGACTTCAGATGTTTAATCTATTCAGTCTTTGGTTTACTGTGACAAACCAGTCCTTCATTCAAAACTTCTTTTGGAAGAGTAGCTCTCAAAAGCTGGAGTTAAGTCTGCCCATCACACAATCACTTTTTTAACAAGCACAATTGCACACATTCAATGAGTGTGTGCTTACACCTGAGCGTTTTTCAAAACACTGACGTAGGACCAACCCAGATGCTTTCAGGGAAGATTTGTAAACTGTAGCTTCAGAAAATTTGTAGCATTATCCAAATAAACACTGCACTAGTGTCATTAAATTTCTGAATTCTGTGAAGAGAAGCTGTTGGTGCTGTTGTCTTAGGGGCTGTTGATGATGCTGTATGTGGTTTCATGTGGGCATGAAACACCATCTTCATCACACGGTGTATTTAGAAGTTGTAGTTGAGTGCTGTTAAACATCTGTTTAGCCAGATCCAGTTTGAATAGTTGCTTTGATGAAAAGTTGAAGAGCTTTTAGGCAGTAATGGCAAAACGTTTACCTCATATGCAATACTCCAGCAGTTTGGAGGATGGCCACTTTTTAATCTTTTCGATCAAAGTCTGTTTGTGAACTGATAACATAAAAAAGACTGCTGCAGACACCATATTTAGCAGTGATTTGATTTTGAAGTTATAGTTTAATGCCAGTTCCAGCCAAGATCTTTTATGGAGTTTCCCTTTTTTCTTATGCTTGTCTTCTCTTTCAGAACAATTGAACACAAGATGATGTCTGACGCTAGCGAGATGTTGGCAGCAGCCTTGGAGCAAATGGATGGGATCATAGCAGGTAACCACAGTGAACATTTGGACTCTAAGACCTGGGAATAGCACTTTTTCAAGTGGGCATGGTAAGCTATGAGGGTCTAGTCACATCTGGAAATCATTAAATTGCAAATACAAAGTCTAGCGGACAATAACACCGTGTGCCCTCCTCCCACTTTTACCTGCAGTTTAATATAATCCTTCTGAATATACATGAGTCTGAAATGAAGCTGAAACCATGCTTCTAGTGGTCTGCCTCCACTGCATGAAGAATTAAAGTAAGTTTCCATTGTCCCTGCCGTGATGGAAACTAATGATTATTCAAGCTCTGTGAGTTTGGAATATAAACCTCTTGCTTGCGAGCTTTTGGCTGCACTCTGTATATTTGTGCCGCTGCAGATGAGCAGACCAGGCTTCAGTTTTCGAGTCCCTACTTTTCCACTGATGTGTGTAATTATAGCACTGACCTTTCCAATGGGAACGAGACGGCTGATCACATGACATCACCCAGTCCCCACTGTTTCCGCAGAAACCACAGGCATCATCAAGCCCCGGTGCCCTGCTACTGTGGGGGAAGCCGTGATTGTTTGGATATTCGTTTACCTAGCCTAGCTCTTTCTTCGTTACCGTTGAGCATCTTCATTATGGCTGACATTTAAGACAGATGGTATAGAGTGGGCTGAAGCACACGGTGGGAAGATCATGCACTTGAAATCAGTCTGCTGCTGCATTTGCTTCCAAATAAAATGCAGTCGCCACTTATACAGAGAGATTTAATTGTCTTTATTATCTTATATTTTGTCTGATGGACACCATACAAATATTGTTTGCTCAGTATGTTTGCATGATTGTGGTATTCTCGCCACGTCTGCATTAAAGTATCCAAGAAAGTACCTAAAAGTTGTTATGATGCTTTAATTTGCTGAAATGTTTACTTGAGTAGGAGTAAAATGGCTTCAGAGGGAAAACCATGTGAGCTATTTAAGCAAACATAATGGTCTTTGAGAATTTGATGGAGACCCCGATTAAAATGTTCAATGAAACCTGTGAAGAGCTGCACCTGTCAAACAGCTATGTACTTACAGAGTTTTACCTCTGTAGTTGCCAGTGAGTGTCATCCATAACCCTACTCCGATATGGGAGTTGCACATCAACTTTTTTTTGTTTGCGTTTTAAAAAAAAAAACAAAAAACAAAAAAAAAAAAAACAGAGGTCACTTGCAGTACTTGAAAGTCTTTTTGCATCTGTGCAGGCAACTATTAAATCTAGTAGTGTAACCTCGTTTTTGTTTTTGTCGGTTTGTCTCCCTACTCACTGCTGTCATTAAAAATGGTGTCTCTTTGTTGGGGCTGTCTCAAGTTAATCAGATTTTAATTTCTGTTAAAATTTTGGCAAGATAAGAAGTTAATTGAGATGAAAAATGAATAATTTACATAATTGTTTTCCAGAACTGCTCCTGTTTTGACCTTTTAGCACACTTCACGCCTCTAATTCACTCTGTGCCAGTCACCTCGCTAAACTTTTTTTTTTTTTTTTTTTTTTAATAATTAAATGTCATGGAATTAATGAAAAGACAAGGATTTTTTTCTTGAACTTTAATAAATTTTTTCCAAATCATAATCTTATTGACAAAATAATTTTTGGCATAATCGAATACCCCTATTCTGTACATATGCTCTGCGTCTTGCACAAAGCCTTCGAGAGAGAGTACTCTCTCGTGAAAATTCATCAAAAACGTTTTGTTTAATCTCATTACATCATAGAAAAAGAACTGATACATGAGAAATGTGCACAACTATGAAGCAATTATTTTAAAGCAGTTAAAAGGAGCTTTAGTTTCTTTATACACCAGGAGTTAATTCTTCTTTTTATTCTTTTTATCACAATCATTGTTAGATACTGTAACAATGATTATCAGCCCCAAAACAAGCTATATAAATGCTGTAATCTAGTTTGATGTATTTGGTGTTTACAGACTGATATGTTGGTGACTGTTTATAGGAATCAATGCAGTAACAAAGGCAATAGCAATTTTTAATGATTGAAACCAATAATTGGAATATGCAGCTGTATGAAAGCAGATCAAAGACAAATGTAGATTTCATAACAACCTTTATATGTATCTAAATCCTCCCCCTGCACTTCGCCAGGCTCCAAGGCCATGGACTACTCCAACGGGCTGTTTGACTGCCAGTCTCCCACATCGCCTTTCCTCGGTGGCCTTCGGGTCCTTCACCTGCTGGAGGATTTGCGGGCAGCACTGGAGCTGATGGATAATGAGGAGAGGGACAACCTGCGGTGTCAGATTCCTGATTCCACTGCAGAGGGTCTGGCGGAGTGGCTGCACGGACGAATGGTAAAAAGACCCCGTGTAGGGTTCTATCTAGATTTCTTTGTCTGGTCTTTTAGGTTGAAGTGTGATCGAAAAGTGTCATGAATTTCCAAATGAAGACATCTCCATGCACACCTCTGGACCCCTGTGAGCGTGATTGCTGTTTTTAGATCACTGAGTGGACCCCTTGTTGCTCCATGAAGTTTATGAAGTTATGTCATAGATTGAGGTTGCTGATGGAAGCCGTATCTTTGGTTCCATACATAGACTAACACGTAGTTGGTTCACTGCCTCTGTCAAAGATCAGAGGGCGTGACTCAGGTCAAGGGCATGCTTTACTGAAAAAAGTAAAGCAGTCAGTAAAAAGGGAGTTTTTTCGGCCACTGTAATCTCTTGTTCGCTACAAGCCCTACTAGCTAGGTTTGTCTTCCTGTGACTTTGTCCTGATCTCTGAAATTCCAGCTTGCATCACTGGATATGCAAGTGCTCAGATTAGGTTTAAAAGACTGCATCTGTGCTGAAAGTGATCAAGAAGGAGTCTACTTTGATGTGGAACTGAGCTGAATTTAACACCTTGCAGTTACATTTGGGAGCAATAAAGGTTATAAATGCCCCTTGAAGAGACTTTTTCATCATCTGTCTCAGTTGCGTCTTAACCTGTTGAGGTCATTTTGAGTTTATTGCTTTCTTGTTGGATCCATTTGCTCTTAGGTTTGCATCAGGTGCAGTTGATTCACCCGAAGATTACATGTGGATAAGTATGAGGAAATGAAAATGTGCTCTTCTTTTCTTGCTGTCCTGAGCAGAGAGCAAATGTCACTGCAAACCTAAAGGCCGTTGTGTTTTTTGTTTTTTTTAAATTAATTTATTTTTGTATGTGCAGAAATGAGATGTGCATAGTTCATATCTTTGCACAGCGCAGATTTAGCCTGGGATGAATTATCCTCTATGCTTTTCATCTCTTGATTGTGCTCCATTGCCTTTACTGTGACTTTGTTTATACTAGAAGTAATGTTTTGACAGGGTGTGTGAATGATGGATTTTCTATAGGAGCCTCCCTGCAAATAGTTTCCATCATAGAAACTCATGCTGACTCAGTGTGAGGCTCATGTTTTTCTTCCTTCGCTCCCTCTCGTCTCTCCATTTGCGATATTTGAGAAAAGTTTGCTTTTCATTCAATTCTGAAATCACTTTCATGTGAGAACACTGATGACCGTCACATTTTCCTGAAAGTCTTAAAATGCATATCAGTTCATTTCTTCAAGGGTAAACCATGTGACTGTGAGTTATATGTTTATACAAGAAAACAGTGTGCAGTTTATCCATTGGAATATCCATGTAGCTCAAGGCTGTGTATTTCAGTTTGGTACTCCCAGGCAGATCTACATTTCAACATAATTTATATACCTTCTCCTGATTTTATGAGCTCTTATATTAAAAGAAACATTAGCTTAAAGCCTTATTTCACTCGCATTGCAAATGCAACTGTTTGCTCAAACAATACAGATCACTTTGTATCATCTCTTATTTCAGACCAACGTCCACAGCTCCGAAGCAGTCTACCAAGAGCGTCTGTCACGACTTGAGAGTGACAAAGAGTGTCTTATTCTTCAGGTGCGTGAGCAAAGCTCTCTGTCACGGCTGCAAAACAGTCGAGCAATTTGTCTTGAATGTGCAATTAAGTGTTATTGTGGCTATTAGCACTTGTGTAATTAGTGGGATCAAAGAGGTGCTTTCAGTTCTTTTTGTAAGCTTGCAGCATATTGCCAAAAATTAAACAATAGATTTGGAAGAAATCTGGTGGACAGGAACAAATTATTATTTCTCCATTCTTATTTTAAGCCACAGTGTCACCGCATGCGCACTTGATCTAAAAATTGCTTCTTTCTCTACTGAATTCATAAGCTCAGTTCTGTTAGTACAGGTCCAGATATGTTTTTGTTTTTTTGTTTTTTTTCCCCCTCCCAATAGTTGTACCCTTTATTTTAACTGTTAGGCAAATCTGTGCAGGCATTTGAGACTGTTTACATAAAATACACTTTGGTAACTACATTAATGCTAGAGGAGGTCTCAAATAAAATGACACCGTGTCTTTGAGAGAATCTCATAGAACAAAATCAAGATCAAATATATGACATGGAAGTTCAACAGGCTACTTTGGCAGAAAGTGTTACATTGAAAACGCCTTAATCAAGTGCTCATGATTGTGACTCACTTGAAATCCATCCATGGATGATATTTGATTTTAGAGCCGATTACATTTCAGAGCTTTTTCTTGGCCAGACAGATGGTTATGAGTCAAAGAAATTGCCAAGTTCATTAAACAAATAGTTGTTTTCTTTTGTTTTTTGTGTGATTTATCAGTTAGTAGTCAGATTTGGTTACCTTTTAGACAGAGCCAGCTGTTTCCCCCCCCCCCCAATTTCCAGCCTCGGTGTTGAGCGAAACTCGCTGGCTGCTGGCTGTAGTTACATATTTTCCATACAGAGACACATGAGAACAGTGTTGACCACCACACTGACTCTCTGCAAGAAAGTACAAAAGCATATTCCCCCAAAATGTCAACCTAATGTCTCTATGCTTTAAAGGTCATAAAACATGTTTCACTATTGTCTAGGTAAGTGTTTTAACAGACCAGGTGGAGGTGCAAGGTGAAAAGATTCGAGATCTAGACAGCTGTCTTGAGCAACATCGCGAGAAACTCAATGCTACTGAGCAGCTTCTTCAGCAGGTAAGGGCTCTTTCTATACTCACATTGAACGCCACTTAACGGTTGTTTAAGACAGCCGAGACCACCCATTTTGAAACTTTCTTCTTTCCTGGTAATATGTTAGTGCAGCCTTTACTGCATGTGAATGTTGCTCCACAGGAGCTTTTGAACCGGACAGCACTGGAGACCCAGAAGCTGGAGCTTATGACCGAGGTGTCCAGCCTGAAGCTGAAGCTATCTACTGTGGAGAGAGATCACAGAGGCAATGAGGTAGAGCACCTTCCTCAAAATGTAGGCTGTAAAAAGAAGATCGCACTCTAATTCTCAGATGCACCTGCACCTCGTCTAATGTGCCGTGCGACTCTGAATCCTGGCAGCCACCGACTTATTGTTTTAAAGTCACAAAGGTCGGCCTCACTTGGCTGGACTGAGATCTGTCATGTGGTGCAACGTGAACTTCTTTAAGGGTTACAGAAGAAATTTAAACAGTCCTTGTGCTCCAGCAGCTGTTTCCTGCCAGAATCTCCCCCCCACCCACCCATACCCCCTTTCTCCACTCTCACAGGCTAAAAAGCTTTCCACACACTGTGCTTGGAAGCTGGGATATATTATGTGTACTTTCCACGCAGTAAAAGGATATAAATTTTTCCCCCCCTTTTGGTGCCGTTTAGCTTTAAATGAAAACCCTGATTGGCCGTCTTGTCTGTCCTAGTTTTCATGACCTTATAATGTTTTTGTTTAACCTTGAGCAGCTTTTTGACACATTTAAAATCTCACTTCATATTATCAAATCAAACAAACCTATTCTTTCTAAAGAGAAGGTTTGTGTCAAGCATTATGATTTGATTAAAACATATCTAAAGGGGAACTCCTTTTCTTTTTCTTTGGGCTCCATAACACCAGGCGGGTGTAAATGATTAGTAAAAATATAGAGATTTTTATTGATATATTCTATAACACTGTTAGTCAGTATTTGCTGGGCCTATTTTCCTTATAAATATCCAGAATCAAAATGAGTCCAGTTAATTTTCTGTGCACTCCTTTTGTTACAGTGTAAACAGCAACCAATAGCAGCTAATTCTTTCAGACGCTATATGCCAAGAATAACAGAACAGTACAGTAACACATATTCCAAACAAGTGCTAAGAGTGTGCAAACCTCCCCCAAGAAAATTCATTGTCTGGGCAGTATCTGCTTTTAAGGCAATGGTATTGTATTTTGTATATATTCATTTAAGCATACTTTAAGAAGTTTGTAGTACAGTAAAAATCAGACAAGGGTAGCATGACAGATGTTTGCTTTGACTACACTAACATTATGCAGCAGCAGGCAATGTATAATGGGTATTAGTGTGCAGTGTGCAAAGAAGACCTTTAATTCATTCAAACTTCTTCAAGCTAACTTGTTTACAAACAGAATGACACGCATGCACGCAAACTCTACCAAAACCAATAACCTTCTTGTACATCAACATGATGAAAATGCTAAAACAATAGCCGCACAAAATATAGAATATCTTACTGTTTGATGTTGTGACAGAAATACAGAAATCACTATGTTTGTATGTTCTTCTCTCTCACCCTGCTGTTCATTACATCCACTTTAAATTTGGGAGGTGCGTTGGTGGAGACTTGCGTTGGTGGAGACTTGAGGGAAGTGCAGCAGCGAGTTTCGGGTTGTCAGTTTCAGGTCAAAGGAAGTTCATGACATTAATGGATTACTCAAGTTAACCATCACAGCCAAGTACCAAATCTTTAACCAACCCTAGCCCTCAAACCAAGCATCTGGGGGTGTAAGAGAAAAGGGGGACCAAAAAAGTGGATGCATGACATGTTTAGGGGGCATCTGTAAATTGTGGGTACAACAAAATAAACTTGGTTCCACTTTGTCCGAACAGGCTTTGCACTTGTATTATGAAGATGTTATACTTTTCAGGATATTAGCGGAGTGAGACGGTTTAAAAGTCGTCTCTTCTCTGAAACCCCAAACCCTGTTTTCAATACAAATGAAGATGATTTAAACAAGAAGTAATCAAATATTTTCTGTGTACCAGAAATTCTTGTGCTGGCAGAAACCCCCCCAAAAGAAATTAAAGTGTTTGGATAAATTTTCCATTCAAGCATGTCCTCCTTGAAGAATGAAGGGTTTAGAATCACGGAAAAAGTAAATACACATTGCATTTAAAGTCAGTTTCCCAGGCCTCCTACACTGTTGCTGATTGGGATAAAAGGAGTTTCACATTAATTAACCGTGACCCTTCCCTTAAGTCTAGGATTTGTCTCCATGTGTAGACTGAGCTCCTCATATTCCCTCCTGAGAGACATCAGTCTGAAAATAATGTTGATGCCTTTGGCAAGAATTCTCCTTCTGCTGAAGAAGGGGAGACAAAAAAACAGACATCTCTCCCACACACAGTCTCCACGAAGCTCTCCAGTTCAGGTTTGTATCAGAGTTTAGCGGTTAATGGGAGTTCTGTTTTCCTCCCCAGGGCTTGTACCAGGAAGTGACGGACCTGCAGTTCAGGGTGACTGATATAGAGAATGAAAGAGTGCAGTGTGAGAAGAAACTCAAAGCTACCAAAGTGAGTGTTTGTAGTTCACATCCATTCAGCAAACAGCTTTGTAATTGACCATAACAGGAGATCTGAATATGTTTTAATCTTTTGAAATGCATCATTACATGTTTAAATCCTTCTGATTTTCCCCGTGACATTTTTCTCTGCTTATTCTTGCTCTCCACCCCTCTTCTATTCGGCTTCCGCTTTTCATTTCTTCTGTTATGTTAACATCTTTCTGCAACATGTTAACCTGTCAAGCGTCCAAAGTGGAACATTGGTCGGTTCACTGGACTTGAGGTGAAGGTTTAATCTCCAGCCCTTTTTTTTTTTTTTTTTTTTTTTTTTCTTCTTCTTCTTCTTCTTCTTCTTCTTTCTGGCCCTTAAGATCCTCTAAGCCTGCGCTCCTCCTTCACTGCTGCGCACTGATTTCCTGACTTTCACCACACTTGCTGTAAGTGCTCCCACCAGTACTACCGGTTATTGGATTTCCTGTAAAATCCTGTATTAACTTTTTGTTCTCTACACCTGTAGAGCAACATAAATGTTGACAGAAGCATTGCTAATCAGCAAGTGTCTTTTTTTTTTTTTTTTTTTTTTTTGAGTTTGCGTAGGGGGACGGGATATTTATCCATTTATAAATCTGCACATCTTGTAAATTTTCTATATTAAAGTAGTTGAGTTTTTAATTAGTAGTTTTTGTGTGAGATACTAGTCTGCATGCTGACTGTTATGCAATTTGTTGATTAGTTTGAGTTTGCGCTGAATCACATCACTTGTGCCACAGTGTGTTAAACAGGTTGTTCAGTTTGCAGTGTTTTGGTAACGTAGCTCGCCACTTATTCTACATATAACATTCAGTTTACCTGAGCATGTGAATTTGGACACGTTTCTATGGAGAAACGTGTCAGAGTTTCATTTATTTTGCAGGTATTTAGTTGTCGTTTTCCAAATCATTGAACTTATGTAAATATTCATCTGATGGAGCCAATAGTTGAAAAACAAGACTGTCTCAAGTTATATGACATTAATGTGTACATGTATTTTCAAGGGGCTTAATCACTTTAGTCTAGTCTATACATAGACTGTAGATAAAGGGTGGACTTGCCGCTCTGACCTCACTCAACGGGTCAGTAAGCTACGGTTTTTGAAGACCAAGGTCAGCAAGCTGACTGACCTTGTTTTTGGAAGCCAGATGGGAGCCCACTTGGATGAGAACATTGAGTTTAAAGTCATCAGCTAAATGCAAATTTCTGGTGCAGTGGTTGTCTCTGCAGAGGTATTTGCCTGCGCAAAGAGATTTGCAAACTATCTACACACGCTTTGTGCAGTCCTCAAATAACCCAGTAGTATGTAGCTTCATGTGGATGATGCTGTACATGGTAAGTGACAGCGCAGTTCACCACAAACAGGACAACCTTAAAACAGTCTCCCGCTAAGGTAAAAAAGAATACAGAATTAATGGCTGCAGAGAAAGCTTTTCTTGTTTAACATTCTTCTCCTTAAGCTCCTCGTATGTTATAACTTTTCCTTTTTTTTTTTTGTGGCTGGCAAGACCAACAGTAGCACAAGCAAGAGTAGCCCACGGACTACGTGTTTGTGACACTGCCCCCTGGTGATGGGCAACGGATACAGCATGTAGACGATGATCTGTGAAGCTATCTGTAGGCTGTGCACAGGACCAATGCAGAGATGATATATCCTCTAAAGACTATTTAGACAATAGTCTTGCTAACCAATCTAGCAATGATTCATATTGTTGGAAGTAATGTTATACAGACAGCCAGTGGCACCCACCTGTTAATCAAAGTGAATGCACTCCTAATAACTCATGATCTATAGCAAGGTAAATAACATTTTAATTGCATGCAGCTCTCAGGCATCATTTTTTTAAACAATTTGTTGCTTAAGAGTCACCCTAAAGTTGCTGTGCCTCTAATAATTTAACTTAAGCATTCCACACAAGCATACCTTTCTTTCCAGATTGTTTAATGCATTAGATACTTTTCTGTGCTTCCTAGTATTAAATGCTGCAGATAAATTATGGCTTTGTCAACCCTCATTATAGGAGGAGCTGCAGCTTCTGCAGAGGGAGCTGGAGGAGCGAGAGTTAGAGCTGAGGAGGTTGAAGGATGAGGGCAGACTGAAGGTGGAGAGCCACAACAGAGCTGAGGGGGCAGAAAGAGGTGGGAGCTGTTTTTAATAACTGTCATGTTCTATTTCATGCACTTCAGTTCCAAAATTGGCTTCAGGATTAGAAAAATAGACATTTTCCATTCCAGCAACACTATATCCACCTTTAGAAGCCTTACCAGACAAATATCACACAGCTTTCGTCTGGATTTCTCCATTACTTTTTTTTTTTTTAAGTATCTTACATTTCACAGACAGTCTGAGGTAATTTGAACCTGATTTTCGTTTTTTAACTTCTTATCTGTCTGTCTGTACGATCCATACCAAGCACATCACTATTTTACTCCTTCCACCCCCACAATTGACCTTATCTTATCCACTCTGATGGAGGAATGTTGTGCTTCTGTCATGCTGGCCTGTCTGTAAACATGTTCTGTGTAGTAAAATCTAAAGACAGGAAGGCTTTTGTTTTGTCTTCAGCCATCTCGGCATGGAGGCACAACAAATCCATCAGAAGTTAGAAATGAAGCAGGCTAGAAAAATAAATGAGGAACTCAGTTAACGTGCAATTGGGAAACTTGCAGAGAATAAATGTGCATGCTGCTGACCTCGCTGGCACAAGATTCGAGGCGAAGGTGATTTGATGAGCAACAGGCTTTTCTTAAGTTGAGACATTTAAGTGGAGTAAATGATGCTCACACACAGAGCTTGAACTCTTCAGGGCAGTAGGACAAACAGTGAAGACGCCAAAGTTTCACCTTAAAAAGTTATTAGTGGTGTTTTAAATGGTTTGTTTGCACAGCACAGGCTAGAAGTCTCACATACAGTAATTTTAAGTGGGCCAACATTTGCCCTCCAAACCAGATCTGACACAACCTCGCCCGAGGGAATAATCTTGCTCTTGAGCTGCTAGATCTGCCTGTTTTGCTGTTGGTTGTGTCTGTGGGTCAGCAGCCCCACTACGCTGGTGTGGCTGCTGGTGGTGAAGAATGCAAGAAATTATACAACATATCAGCCTGTGCACATTTTTAGTTCATTAGGTTTGGATTACGTTATCAAGTGGTTGGGGTGTGCATTTAATTGTGTGGTGTTGCTTGAAAAAACAGACACAGTCCTTGTGTTTGTTAATTTGTAGCGATAACTAAATCAAGAGTTCATTGCAAGCTGAAACAAGAGCCCTTCTGACCAGTACACTGTGCCCCAGTGGCTTCATTATTTCTGGTTTCTGTTGGCTGCTTTCAGAGCCCGCAGGAGCTGATGTTTAAATGTTCACAAGTATAAAGCATCTTTTTTCTTTTTCTTCTTCTTTCTCCAGATACTGAAATGTTGAAGATGAAGAGGGTTTTAGAGTCGCTGACGTCAGAGAACGATGAGAAGGTAGTGTGCAGTGCGTCAGCAGCTCAGCAGCAGCTTTAACTCACTTCGAGTCATCATTGTAATGACATAATGTGTGTCTGTCTCCAGGAACGAAGGATTAAAGAGCTGGAGGAGTCCCTTAAAAAGTGCAAAAAGATGCAGGAGCTGGTCAAAGGTCAGAAAATCTAATCTCATAAATTTCAAATGTGCTCACAGTAATATTTACAGTTTTGTTGTTAAAACTACTTATGCACTGAGTCGAAGCTGGATTTAAAACACATTTATAGCTCTTTAAGAACCAAAAGAGCTATAAGTGTTCAAAATAAACATGTAAAACACCCAATTCTCCAAATTTAAGAGAAACAGTTTTTGACCCCCAAAACCTGTTGGCAGTAGAAAAAGACATCTTTTCTTTTGAATAGTAATTACTGAAAAGCTCTGGTGTACTTCACAGCAAAGAGGGAGCTTTTCACAAGACTTCCTTTCTGTTTCTATCCATGATTATTTTTGTAGAGCTGCAAGACTTGTGTTGCCATTACAAATACATTTTCTCTCACTGTCAAAGTATTTGTAACTAAAGTAAATGCAAAAAGCACCCCAAAACTGCCTGTTTGACTGTTAAAAGCCCCCATGTTCTTGTACTTTTATCCACAATGTTGGAATGCTTTTAACACTGCCAATGAACCTTGAAAAGGTAAGAATGATGTCGGTGGTTTTGTGCTTTATGGCGTCCCCGCTGACTGCCCTGACTGTGCTCTCTCAGAGAAGCTGAATGAAGATGACTATCACGATATCCCAGATGATCCCTCGGTCTCTGCAGCCATGGAGGTTGATCAGGTCACTGTGGAGTTGGAGGGGGAGGCAGGAAGGAGCTTGGGCGAGGTAAACACAACCTCTATCAAAACAGTTCTGACACAGGATGAACCCCAGACTGTGGACTTCCTTTATAAAAACTCAGTTTTGGCCTCCCACTCTGAAATTGTGTCTGCCAGGAATTCAGAGCTTTGGTTCTTGCTGTTCTGTTTGTTGGTGTGGGTGCATGTTCTGCTTTAGGAAAATGTGTTTGCTTCATCGTGCTCTTATCTGTTGTCTCAGTCTGTTCCATGCATAGCGGTGCTCTCTGAAATGAACGAACTGGATAGAGAGCGACAGCTTCAGGCAGCCGGAAGGTAAAACTCAAGCTTTCACACCTGATTGCTGTAATTAAAAGACACCCTTCTTTTTCTACTTTATTTAGTTTCATGGGTCAAATGAAGTAATTTCCATTTTGTGCACAAATATCAGTCTAGTTCTAGGTGATGTCTGGGACCTTTAACCTAATCAGCAAAACATCAGCTTGAATAAATTTAGATTGTATAAAGGAGGTGGTGTGTTGGCGATGCTATTTGCTTTTAGTGACGCAGCGTCAAAGTGTAAAAAGTTAATAGTGTTTGCTGTTGTCGCTGAAATTATTCAGTAGTTTGAGTCCATTTCTTTCATCCCTGCATTAGACCTTGGTGTGATTAGACCTTTAAGGTGGGAATCTGAGGCTACACAGATTTCCATACCAGTAACAAAAATAAAGGTGAAATTTGTACCGCACAGCATTTACAACAGGACTGAGTGGAGTTGGGAAGATTTGTGCCAACATAAAAGGTCTAATCAAGGAACCGATGTGAAAACACCTGTGTGGGTGTACTTTGAGTGAGCAAAGGCTTTAAGCGGAACACTTCTTAGGTACATCGAATTTAAATGACTCTGTGTAACAATTGCTGCTAATGTCTGGTTAGCAGAATAGTAATTTAATGCATTCTTCTGATTACACCTTCACAAATTTCATTTTTTCCTTTCTTTTGGTTGATTTTTTTTAACACATTAATTTTAATTATGTAATATTACTTCTACTTGATGTTAAGAACATTTCTAGATTATTAAACCATTTTTTTAGCCTGTGCTTGAGGCTGAATTCTCATTGTTGTGATTTCAGTACCTTAGACGTCCCAGAGCCAAGCAGCTCAGCTGGAACCAGCAGCACTGATCAAGTAAGACAAGGCTATCTCTGGGTGTCTGTGAAGGTTCTCAGTCATCCAGGTCATCGTAGTCTAAGGAGCTTGGAAAGAAAAGCGTCTGGACTTCTTTAAGTTGCTTGAAGACGTTTCACCTCTCATCCGAGAAGCTTCTTCAGTTCTAAGGGTCAAATGGTGGAGAGTCCCAGATTTAAACCCAGTGGGAGTATCCCCCCCAAAGAGGGGCAAAAGGACTGGGACTGGGATTCTCCACCATTTGACCCTTAGAACTGAAGAAGCTTCTCGGAGGAGAGGTGAAACGTCTTCAAGCAACTTAAAGAAGTCCAGACGCTTTTCTTTCCAAGCTCCTTACACAAGGCTATCTCTGATGTGCTCTGGCTGATTATACTGTTATACTTATTAGAATTGTTATTATTATTTCTATAATAATATTCTATTGTTATATCAAAAATACTTGGTAGAATAATTAGTAGAATAGATCTTCCTTGTTATGAATGATTAGCGCCAGACACAGGGTCCTGTGTGTAAGCTTGTCCTCCTCTGACACCTAGTGGTTAAACATGCAGCTGCTTTTTTCCTGTGATTTGTAATTTAATTCTTTTGTATATTGTTTTTTTTTCCCTCCTCATAGGGCCTAAATAAAACAGGACCTAGTTCCTCTTCTCCAGCTAAAGGAAACGCCACAAGCGAGGGGAATTTTGGTACCAAGAAAGCCCGCGCTTCATTCGGCCGGGGCTTCTTCAAACTACGTGGAGGCAAGCAGACGGGCAGCGCCCCGAACCTCGGTGAGCTTTGCCATCTTGTAGAAGGCATTTGGGTTTTTTTTTTTCTGTATTTGTTTGTGTGTGTTTTATTTTATTACTTATGTTCATGTTTCCTTCATGGCTCTGTAAATTGTGAAGATCGCACCCGGAGTGCCAGTGCACCTGTGTTAGGTACAGTGAAGCAGAGTGGCCTTTTTGGCCTGCAGCATGGCAGCTCTGGGTGAGACGGCTGGATGAACTGAAGCCAGCACTGACACGACAATGTAAACATTTTTTACATGAATCCCTGTCATGCTGGTCTTTGATAGAAACACTCTCCTAAAAAATGAGTGTTTCCCAACTTTGTTGTTGCTGTTGTTTGTGACATCTTATAACATGTTTATGAGTTTATAAATATAATTGTTTTCTCTTTCACTGTTTCAATATTTATATCTTAAAGATCTGAAGAGATAAAACCAGACTGAGTTGCAAGAAAAGTTGGAAACCACTAATGAAAAGCTTTTTTTTTTTTTTTTTTTTTTTATTGGGATTTCTTTTTTTTCTTCTCTCAGCCATTGGCTTGCACCTTACTCTGACATGTTTCTATCAAAGATATCACAAAAACATCCAGTTGTCTTTTATCCATGACATTAAACCATCTGCAATTATGCCGTTTTTAGTGTTTTTCCAGGTTTAATTTCTTTTGCATTACTTATTTGTAAATGAGTAGATGTTTGCATGTGTGATGCTTCTCCAGTTTGTGTTGCTTTCGTCCTGTTTGAATCCAGAGATCTCTGGAATATCTGTGCTCACGGTGGTTGGTCATCCATGCTTGCTCCAGCTTGTATGGTTTCACATGTGTATTTAACTTTCACAGCTGAGACGGAGCACAAAGGCACAGAGCACCTCGACTTGGCCGGTGCTCCTCCCCGGAAATCCCACGATAAATCACCTCCAACGTCCTCGCCCGAAACCAAGAAGAAGTCCAAAGGGTTCAAGAGATTCTTTGGCAGGTAACACTCAGCGACGCGTCGTCGGTGTTTGAACTGGAGGAAATGTATCTTTGATCGTTTCTAATGTAATTGCGATGCAGGTTAAAGAGGAGCCACTCTACCTCCTTCAACCTCGATGATGCGGCCGAGATGGAGTTCAGAAGGGGTGGGGTCAGAGCTACAGCCGGTCCCAGACTTGGCTGGTCACATGACACCAAACAAATGTAGGCGTTCAAAAACCGTTTTAGAACATGTAATTTATAAACCTAATTAAAATGTTATTTTATTAATTATTAACTGCTGGATATAAAGGCAAAACTACAAAGTGTTTTTTCCTATTTGAGGGTTTTAAGAATGCTGCTTATCGATGTTCGTTCTCTCTCAGTGCTGTTGATCTTCCTTTCTCACGGTGGAGCAAAGAGGAAGTTTGTGCGTGGCTTCATGAGCAGGGCCTCGGGTTTTATGTCGCGCAGGGTCAGAGCTGGATCAAATCAGGACAAACGTTACTGCAAGCATCACAGCATGACTTGGAGAAGGTAACAGTGACAGCAGTGGAAACATTTTTTTTACATATACATTTTTTTTTTTTTATCTTTGTACTTTTAGTGCTTATAAACTTATATATATTTTTAAGAATAAATGAAGAAACAAGTCTGTAATTATGCCACTTCATCTGAATTGTCCTAAAGGAGATCAAATACAAGATTTGCTAAATTTGTACTAAAACAGGCAGAATAAACGTCACACTTCATGTTTCAGGAGCTGGGCGTGAAGCACCCTCTGCACAGGAAGAAGCTGCAGCTGGCCCTGCAGGCTGTCGGATCAGAAGAAGATCTGAAGGGCAAACTAGACCACAACTGGGTGACGAGTGAGTGCCGTCATCTCACGGCCTGCACGTATCATCTCCATTAGCTTTGATTCAAACAGGCTGTTTGTTTTCAGGATGGCTGGATGACATTGGTCTCCCGCAGTACAAAAGTCACTTTGATGAGGCTCGAATTGATGGACGCATGCTGCACTACATGACAGTGGTGAGCTCCGCTCAGCTTTCAGATTTACTCTTATTAAAAAGTTCAAAAATAGCTGTTCTTTCATATTCTGTCTGATTTTTGTATGAATAAGTCATTCGACAGGTGACGTGTGTAGATGGTAACTCTTTGTTGTTATCCCAGGAGGACCTGCTGTCTCTGAAGGTTGGCAGTGTTCTCCATCACCTCAGCATCAAGAGGGCCATCCAGGTCCTCCGCCTCAACTCTTACGACCCCAACTGTCTCAGACGCCGTCCCTCTGATGAGGTATCACGCAGAAGTCCCAACCCGCCCTTCTCTTTTGCTTTAAACCCGTCATTTTTTTTTTTTTTAATTATCAATTTTATTCCCTCGTCATCCAGAGCAACGTGACACCAGCAGAGATCTCGCAGTGGACCAACCACAGAGTGATGGAGTGGCTCCGCTCCGTGGACCTGGCGGAATATGCCCCCAACCTGAGGGGGAGTGGTGTTCACGGAGGGCTGATGGTGAGCATTACATACACAAAAATAAACACAGGAGACAGAATAAACTGTGGAAACTGCAAATTGGAGGTCACAAAATGTGTAATAGAGACTGTAAAGAGCTGAAGAAGCAGTGCATTCATCAGGTTTAAGTAAGCTGTTCCACCCAAGATCATTTTTCCTCGAGTCACTGGTGCTGCATATTTCTTTTATTTAATCAAACTAAATGGAGCCGGCTTTGGTGCTCATTGTGCAGGAAATGCATTCAAAGAAACTTGGCAGCAGTTATAAAAAGGTTACTGGGGAAAAAACTCCACAAACCTAAGTATGAGCAGTTTCATGTAGGAACTACTTTCTTTCTAGTGTCTAACAACCAACAAACTAAAAGGAAACGTTACAGCTCAGCTGAGAGGGACGTCATAAATGTTTAGATGCCTTCAGTCTCATTAGTTTGAGCATTTCATTGCAGGAGAATGAATTCTTTCTTGTGATATGCTTTGCATAACTGCATCAGAAAATAATTCCTATACAAGACTACTCAAAGCAAAGGAAAAGACTTCATGACAGGGAAATACATAATTGAGGTGAACTGTCTTTAAAGCTTTAGACAGTAGTGATAAATAGAGTTTATCACTTCACTAGCAAAGAGCACACGGTGAACTGCCTACATTTCTGACTTTAAGCTTCTGTCTTTTAACAAATATCTGGTGCCAGTAAATAAATGTAAGACCCTTTGTTTTTTTTCATGCTCACAACAAATCATCTGGAATCACATTAATAAATGATTAAGTCCCCTCTGCTGCTCTGCGTCATACATATTTTTATTTTTTTGACCTTGCACCGCGATGTTTCATCTGCCTGTTCTGAAGGTGTTGGAGCCTCGATTCAATGTGGAAGCACTCGCCCTTCTGCTCAACATCCCTCCCAACAAAACCCTGCTGAGACGCCACCTGGCCACCCATTTCCACCTGCTCATTGGCTCCGAGGCGCAGCGGCTCAAACAGGACTGTCTGGAAAACCCAGACTACACTGTCCTCACAGCAACCGCCAAGGTCAAGGTAACTGCACGCTGTTTCACAACAAACCCTCCCTGCTACAGAGAGGAACTTTTCCTTTTTGCAGACTCTAAACAGATGAGCGGTACCAAAACTGGCAAACCAAAAGTAAAAAAGTAAACCTGGCAAAAAAAAGCCTCTCAATTCTTACAGATCTGAAGTTCTCTGTGTTTTCACCTCTTTGGGCAGCAGGCTGGATTTAAAGCATGGATGGTGAAACTGAAGCCACTCCACACTCGGTAACCTCTTGTCAATCACAGAGTAGCCACGCCCTAAAGCATAACATGCTTTGTCTTTTTTATGTTCACATAAGATGTGAAACTTGCAATTAAGAGCATGATCATAAATCAAATAAGCGGTACTTTCATTTTCCCAGAGTCTTTTATATTAATCTCCTGCATACAGTCAGCAAACCTTTTAAAGGAGAAGCATCTAAATGAGAAAGTAAATAAGCTCTGTTCCCATAAATATCAAAGCTTTAAGCCCAGTAGAGTTTCCCAACACTAATAATACTTTTAAATAAAGCAGCTGTTTCTCAGGATGTGAATGAGGTTGTCTGCTACTTGGAAGGTCGGCGGTTCAATCCCCAGCTCCTCTAGCCTGAAGTATACTTGGGCAAGATGCTGAACCCCGTGTTCTCCCTGATGCATTTATTGGAGTGTGAAGGTTAAATGTGATGTGTGGGTGAATGAGGCTTGTAGTAAATACAGCAAACACTCAGGTTAGGAGCTGGCCATCTGTTAATTGTGTCCTTTATCCTCCTTCAGCCGAGGCGCTTGTCGTTTGGAGGTTTTGGCACCCTGAGGAAGAAACGTCAGGACGACGGTGAGGAGTATGTGTGCCCCATGAATGTGGAAATGCCAAAGAACAGCAGCTTCCAGACTAGTGCTCGGATCTACGAGGATAACCTTGAGCACCTGGAAAAGGTACACACTCTCCCAGTTGCACTTATCTGTAACACAATAAATGTGTTTTGTTTTTAAGTGAATTTGAGTTGATTCTGTCACTTTTCACAGATGGAGGACTCTGAAGGAACCGTAAGACAGATAGGAGCCTTTTCTGAGGGAATCAACAATCTGACGGTGAGAAGCTGACCTGCTCCGGTGTGATCACACAGAACACGCTGTCCATCGACTACACTGAACGCTATTCTCTTTGCTCCTCTTTGTGTTTCAGAGCATGCTGAAGGACGACGTGTTTTTCCGGGAGGTGTCGGCGTGCCCTCCAGAGTATGATCCCTCAGAAATGCACAATAACTCAAACATCTGATATTGCTGCAGAGCTCCGCAAGCTTCATGGAAAAAGAAACTGTGCCAACTTCATCCTGTGGTCCATCTCTCTCCACCGCCGATCAGCTTTTGTAAGAGAACATGTCAGACTCTAACAATATTTCCATTTTTCACATGTAGACATCTATATTTATTGAAGCTGTCCAAAATGTAACGTGTGAACTGAAAATGCAAAGTGTTCTCAAATTAACATACCTCTTGATGAATTTTATGCTTTGTGTGTTTCAGCCCGTATTTGAAAGGGCTTGTCCTCAGTTGTGTTCACTGTCTCTTCCTGAGCTGTGCCCAGATTCTGTTTGTGAGAAGTGCTTACATTCAACGTTATGATTTTATTTGACCACATGTTAAGCTTGATGCCTCACAGAAATCGAGTGAGGCAGGGCGAGCAGCATTTTTGTGTGTGGTGCTCACAGAATTGCATTTTGACCCAGTTAAATGTTGTGTAAGCTGAAGGCTGCTCTCTTTGAAAAATTACTTTCTTCAGAAGAAAAACAAATCCTGATTTGTATCCAGGCTCTCTGGAGCACCACTGCTGGACAAAGTGCTGTGGCTATTTTTTGGGGTTAACATTTTACTGTGAGCACCACCACCTCCCAACAGAACAGATAAAGCTACTAGTATCTATTGATGTTAAGCTATGTGCTTACACTATCAGTGAGAAGCGTGAGGGCGCTGTTATGCTACAACCTGTTTGATATATAGACTGGAAACAGGGGAACATGCACACCTGGCTCAAGGAAATCACTGTTCACCACTAAACTAGTAGGGATGGTCTTTAAAAAAAAAAAAAAAACAACCAAACAAAACATTCATATCAAATGGTCCTCTCAGTCTTAAAATATATATTCCCCTCATTTTCCCAGTGGAAACTAATATTTAAACCAAAAGGGGACAAAGCACACCTATAGGCTGTTAACTAAAAAACATCCATGACTGAGAGATTAGATGTGACTGTCAAATGGGAGAAATTCAGAAAGCCAAAGATGACTTTAGATAAAGTAGAGTGAGCATCAAAGACTACTCGAATAGTTCCTGGAGACCAATATGTTTTAGCCAGTGTATGCCCATGCCTACTAGTTAAAGGACATTCTTTTAAAAAAAAAAAAGTTGCCACCTATTTTTGTTTTCGCACAGTTTAAATAAAGATATCATGTAAGTTGGAGCCAGCTGCTTCCTCCTGTTTACAGTCTAAGCTAATCAGCGCCTGGCTGACTGGAGTGTCACATTTACCGTACACACACGAGTGTGTTTCCCTGAAGTGTCCAGCTCTTCTGTTTCAGATACAGTTTAATGGAGCCTGCAGGAAGGCTGGATATTCAACTCGATTAACATCCGATCCCTGCCTCACTGCAGACAGTCTTTCCTTCGTTCTTAAAAGAAAATGGACAAATCTCTTTTCATGCATACCAATTGTGGTTTTATTCTGTTTTTAAAATGTTTTGGTAATAAATGCATTTTTTTCCCCTGCAGAAAGTGTCTTCACTTAATCATGGTAGAAGCTAAAATCCACTTGTGACCAACATGATTCAGAAATAATGATCAAAACACCAATAGTTCAACAGCATTGTTGCTTTATGATCCATAAACACAAGCAACCACTTTTTCCAGACTTTCAGAAAACAAACCAGGAACCACGCTGCGTTTGACAAATCACAACAGAGCAAATACTGACACGTCTTGCGTGACAACAGATAAGCAACAGGTATAGACTTGTAACACGTTCCCAACAGCCATAACGGAACAATCAATGATTCTGTATTGAAGCGAGTGATCACAATTCTTGTGGTGTGCATTAAATAAAATCTTTGCAGGTGTTTAAGGCACTCAGAAAAAACAGCCAGTAAACCTCGAGTCTTCTAGTAAAACCAAAGTGAAAGCGCCTCATTTTCAAGCCAAACATCCAGAAACTTCATATCCTGTCATAAAATCCTTATTTCACATCCCATTTCCCCCTACACGTTCACAACTTCCTACCAAACATACAAGAATTGGTCCAAGCTGTGATTCTCTTGCATGATAAATATCATCGCATATTATGTCATATTTAAATATAGTGCAATACCCAATGTAGATATGACAGCTTTAATGCTTTCAGGGTAAGGGGAAAAAAAGATACAACTGGACACCCTTAAATATCCAAATGATGACTCCTGTGTGGACGATGTCTAAAACGTGAACCTGCGGCTGTCGGCATGACAGACTTTATCCAGGTTAGGGTTGCAGGCAAACTGGATCATCGGTGGAGGTCCGCACATCAGGATGAGGGTCTCGTTGCTGGGAGGCGGCAGGTGTTCCCTCACCATGTCTTCGCTGATGAAGCCTTTGCTGTACTCCCAGTCTGAAACCCAGAAAGGCCTGAGGTTAAAATACTGCTCAGAATCAGAGGGTGCAAAGTGGGGCATTTTCAGTGTTCAGCAGCGACACCTACTGGAGACCATCTATAAGAGCAACTTTAAAGTGACCTGTTCTGCTTCCTGATTATCTGTCATATCATTACAGCCTGTACCACCAGTCAGACATACATTACGGTACAACTGTGGTTACTGTACTTGGTTCTTAAAAGTCAAAACATAACCAGTGTCTAAGCAGATATTTACCTTAGATGGCATTACACTGGCCTCCAGTAACACCACGAGGAGTTTAAGTCATTTTTAATCAGAATATGTCCTTCAGCATGCACATTAAACATATATAAGGGACTGCCTTTATTCTTTTGTGCAATATTACTAAAATTAAAAACATGTCTCAGAGTGATGCTGAAAAAAAAAAAATAAGCTGGACTATTGTATTTCATTATTATCAGGCTTTTTTTTTTTCTTAAGATGAAAAGCTGGATGCAGTGAGTATTAGCTAGGAGTAGAAAGACCGCTCCCCATTTAATTTAGCATTTAAAATCCTTCTCCTCACATACAAGGTCCTGAAACCTGATAAAACCTTATTAATCCTAACAGAGCTGCTCTCAGACTGCAGGCTTAAAGTTTCTAAAAGTTCACACACTCTACTTTTAAGATTAGTCTTAAAACTTCGATCAAGCTTATAGTTACAGCTGGATCAGGTGACCCTTAACCCTCCCTTAGTTACGCTGCTGTAACCTTAGGCTGCTGGGGAGTTTCCCATGATGCACTGAGCATCATGTGGTTCTTCACTCAACTCGTTTCACTCCCAGTGAGTTTATGCACCACTACTGTGTTTAATCATTAAACTCCAACTCTCTCTCTCATAGCTGGCCTTTTATCCTGCTAAGCATGTATTTTGAAGCATTATCAAAATTAACCTATATTTTATCAGGATACTAAAAATGTAATCTTTTTGGTGCAAAATCAGAAATGATTATCCAAGGTTTTAAAAGCCTTTTTTCTATTGGGAGTTACATTCCTGTAAGCCTAAAGATATTCCTTAACCCAGAAAATTCCATTAATAAAATCATTGATTATAAAACAAATAAGTATTTGGTTAATCATTTAATCAAGTTTCAATCTATAGATTAGTGGTTAACACATTCACAGGTAGGGCTGCATCAGGAAGGGTCAGTCATAAAAATCTGGGCCAAACCAAGTATGCTGGAGCAGCTCCTTACAGATAAGGGAGCCGCTGAAAATGTCAAAATTTGCTTTGCTTGTTTTCAGTTCTGATGTTTGACTCTGCTGAACAAAACTACCTGCTTGATCATTTCTCACATTAAAACCACGTACTGCACTATTTTTGTTGTTGTTGTTGTTTTAACTGAAAATGACTCTTATCCAACAATGATGCACAATGACAATGATATACAACTTCCTGGTGACAAATACGTGATCCATCACTATGAAAGAATGTTTATTGAACAGTTTCTGATGCATAACCACAAATGAACCAGCAAACCTCTCGGCCCCTTTGAAATTTGCCCTCAGTGATGCTGGTGACCTTTTTCCGCATTTAGCCTGCGGTGATAACTGTGCGTGAACTGTGATCGATTGGCCGAGCTGAGTTTTTATATCAAAAGTTAAAAACTAAACTGCAACAATTCAAAAAACAAAGAGATAAATTCAAACTGTTTTTGCACATTAATCTAGATACAGTATGAAGTATGTTATGAATATGCTATAACCATAAGTATGTACAGGCTGTAGTGAGTACAAGCTATGTACAGGCTATGAACAGGATATAAATATGAAAAAAACTATACAAAATATGAAATAAAAAACTATACAGAAATATGAGATATACAGTTATACAGAAATGTGAACTATGCAAGTTATAAACAGTTGTAGGATTAAAAATTATTGTATGTACAGAATGATTATTTACACAGAACTATACAGTAGTGCAGTTAAGATAAGTGAGATATGTGGATAATTTCTACAGAGGCTATATAAAGTGCTAGTGGTTGTGAGTGGTGGTTCAGTCCATGTTATTATTGTGTGTTTGAGGGTACAGTTGTCCAGTGTGTGTGTGTGTGTGTAGGTGGTTGTGGTTGTGTGTATGTTCAGTCCATGAGTTTAACGTGGGTCAGATGTCAGGAGGCAGAGTCATACCATTACCATTACCATTATACATTTTGCTGCAGCTTGAAACAATCAAATCTAGGGTTTGGAATGCGGATTTCAAGTTTAAAGATCACACAAACAAACATGTGTCTTACATGAAGGCGCAGTGATTGAGCATAACAGATTGGAAAAGATTACAGCACCTAGTATTGCATAAACATATTATTTTGATTTTGTGCAAGACTGATGATTATTTCCCATTTTAATATTTTTAATGATAACATTATTAGGTTTTTAATGTCCCTTATTGCAGAATAAAGATCTGTTATGAAAATTTGGTTTTGTTTTGGTTTTATCTTTAGCTCCATTCCAAGAAAATGACCAGCTTCAAGAGTTGTCAATGTAGGACACATACAGTATGTCATGCTGAAATGTAAAGCACTTACAACAGAAGCCACTACAAGGAAATGATTCCAGCCTAATTGATGAAATTTATGGCATTTTTTTCTATGCTGACTGATATGCTGCTCAGTGTCCTTTGCTCCCTGCTTTTAAATGAGATGTCACTCTGAACAAAAACACAAGCTACATGTGATGTCTCTGATGTGTATCTGTTTCTACCTGTGCTGATGCTACCATGACTAAAGTTAGCAAAGCAGCAGTAAATATGTGAATCAAGGCAGAAGGATATACTCAAAAATGAACAGAATCTTAAGAATATAAGACCATGAGCACTGCAAATGTAACAAAAATATGTTGACATCAAATGATATGTTATTTGAAATCTATATGACACAAGGACACATCTATTTTTTTTATTTTTCCAATTTATTTTTTTCCCAATTGTCCAAATTAGTTTGTTATTGGCCTTAGTGTCCCAGAAATCATATTTATATACAACTAAATATGATTCAGCAAATATGTTTTAAATGGATGATTCCTCACTTGATGAGGAATCATCCATTTCTATATTTGCTGAGTCCTAAATTTGATGCCAGTGAGCTGTTGATGTTAAAAAAGGTCCCCAAATCCCCCATGAGCAAGCACTTGGCGACAGTGGAGAGGAAAAACTCCCTCTTAATAGGAAGAAACCTCTGACAGAACCGGGCTCAGGAAGGGGTGGCCTTCTGTCTCGACCGAGTGGGGTTCAAATGCTCACTGGCAATTTAGTTGTATATAAATATGATTTTTAGGACATGATGTTGGGGCCAATTAAGTAAAAAGCCTAACCAGCCAGTTCCGCTTCTGCTTCTTCTTCTTCTTAAATGGCGGCATCTCTGGCAGGCTCTTAACCTCATTTTCAAGTTCAGCTACCTTGGCAGTAAGTGTTTTCTGTTTGTCTCGTACTTGTCGCAAAGATTCCTGTACAGACAATGTAGCTGACTCTTCTTTTTCCATCTTTTCTTGTTCTGTGGTGTCTTTTTCTTTCAGAGGCTCCAACAGAGACATTGCAGTTGGTGGCAGTGAGTCCTCTTTTTCCATCTTCTCCTCTCCTCCAGTGTGTTTTTCTTTCAGAGGCTCGGATTTTTGCTTTTCATTTGCATTGGCAGAATTCTCTTCTATTTGCTCCTGCGTGATTTTAAGGGAGGGAGCTTTGGCTTCTTTCAGCTCTCGCTCAAGAGTCTCTACCCTTAAATCATGAAGGGCCTTGTTAGAGCAGAGCTGGGATTTGAGGTCACTGATTTCTGTGTTGCGCGCCTCCTGCTCCTTGCTATGTTTAATGGCCTGTTCTTTGAGCTGATTTTGAGCTGCTAGGAGCTGTTTCTGGAGCATCACTATCTGCTCTTGTTGAGTCCTACATTTGAGCTCAAATTCAGCCTCCTTAGAGGACATCAGGCCAACAGAGTCCGTGTGTGAAGCCTCTGCGTCTTGAGTGGCAGACTCCACGCACTGCTCTGTGGTAGGGTGGCTGATTTGGTCCTGCAGGCTTAGCATCACCTCATCAAGTTTGACAACTGCTTCATTGTCATTTGTGAGAACCTCTGTCTCACTGGTGTTATTTGGCTTATTACAAGAAGCCTCCTCCAGCTGCACTATGAGGTCTTTAATCATTTCCTCATGGTTTCTTTTGTTCTCGTGGATTTGTGCATGAAGGTTGTTCACCTGAAACTGGCAAAAAGAGGCCCTCTTGTTAGCAGCTATCATTTTCCAATAAAGGCTGTTCTGATAGCTTTGGGAGACTTGCAGTTGGTATCTCAGAGCAGTAATCTCTTCCCATGGATTAAAGTGGACTCTGTCCTGATGGGGTCTAAATGTGGGCTTGGGCTGATACTGCCAAGTCCCTCCATTAGGCACAGGGTTTTGTCCACTGGGGTTATTAACATTTCCCTCTGTCTGCATCTTCATGTCCTCCTTTGCTTTTGAAATAGTGACGGGTCCAGGGTTTTCCCTTTCAGAAGTTGCATCAGTGTTTTCTGGCATTTCTGGGACATCTGGGAATTCTTTATTTCTCGGGTTTGTTCCATCAGCCCTGTTGTTTTGAGCTTCTAGAAGAGCCCGAGTAATTGACCGAGTAATTGGTCTTCTTGGTTCCACAGCCACTCTTTTCTCTTTTTGCTTTTTGGTTTTCTTTGGTTTTACAACCATTTCCTTTTGAGCTTGTGCCACAGGAGACTTTTCAGGATTTGGTCTTCTGGCTTTTTCAAGCTCATTTTTTGGTCTTTGCAAAATTGTTATTTTTGGTGTGACGACCATTTCTGTTTGTGCTTCCGCCATTGTAGATGCTTCAGTGTTTGCGTCTGCGTTTCTCTGCGTCTGCCTTGTCTTTGTTTTAACAACCAGGTTGTTTTGTGTTTCTGCCATCCGAGATCCACTAAAGTTGGTTGAATTTGTCCCCTATTTATGGGTTTTGCCAGTAGAATGTGCACTGTGACATCACGGGCTGTTCCTTTGAAGGGCTGTTCCTTTGAAGTTCCATGATTGGAACAATTCAAAATAAAATGCCCACAAACCTACTGTAAAGGAAAGGCTTTTATTTTGTAGCACATTCCGAATTAACACATTAAAAACTACTCTACAGGAACTGCAGTAAAAAATAAAACAAAACCAAAATACAAGTGTTAAAAAAACCTCACCAAAGTAGAAGACGACTGTTTAGTGGAAGAGTATTCGACATTTTAGAGATTCTCACGCATAACTTCTTTCATAATTAGGGCAGGTAGAAAACTTTTATATGTCCTGAAAGATATTTATGAACAACATCCAATGAGAGTTACTGAATGTCTGTAGGCAGTGAGATCTTGGTGGTTGCCGAGGCGACAGAATGTCATCTATGTTTTGTTTTAAATTCCGGTTCATTGCTGAATCTAAGAAACAACAGGCTATCCGGTTGTTCAGTCTGACGTCACTGGCCGTGTCTGGGCCTAAACTCTGCTGCAGGTCCATATATCAAATGATCACTGTGGCATTACTGAGAGTTAAAACACTGTCTAAAGTCTTTCATCTTTAATAAAATGATCAGCGTTCTTCTCTACCAGGTGTAACAATTGAGTTTAACATCCAGGCATCCATGAAAACGGAATTTATGACATTTAACGGAGTTAGAAGTTAGCAGGAAGTTAGCTCGCTAGCTTCCATCTAAATACAATATAGCATGTCCTGACTGCAGGGGTTTTGAAACAAATTCAAACGTACAGCTCTGCTATCACTTCCAACATAAATGAAGACAGAAAACTAAACAGCAGTGACGTTTGTAGGGTTACTGAAGTTTGGCTAGCTGGTATATAACGATGTGCTACGTGACCGCTAGCGACACAGCTATGTTAGCATAATATAAAGAAGCTAACTTTTTTTTCCACTCGATAAAAGTTAACGTGAGTGTTCTCAGTGGTCAGGAACAAATGTAATCGCATGGCAGGATGCTGTAAACGGACCAAACTTCAGCCAGGAGAACAACTGAGATAATCCATCCACAATACGAGGTTAGTTATTCATATACTGCTGCATGGGCTGTGCTGTAGTTACATCGTAAGGTTTTAAAAACTGAGCTTAAATAAATGATTAGCGGTAATAAAAGCCGAGGGAGGTCAACGGTGATCACTGAATGTTTTTAGGAGCTTTTGGGGATTAAATAGAAGAAAATACAAAGCATTAAACATGTTAACAACACAAAAGCCATATTAAACGCAGACTACTTTAGGCCCGGAAGTAGGATTCGTCATCACTGAACAACCGGATAGAGGGAGACTTTAATAGAGGTTTACTAACCCTTACTATACTCAAAAAACAGATTCAGGTCCTTCTTTCAAAGAACACATACAAATTGTGTTAGTTGTTCATAAATGTAATTAAAAAATACCAAACTGATTTGATTTTCTTTGTGAAAACTTAAAATTATTTTAAACCAGCAGAGGCTGATTCTGAACACAAAATGAATGAGATTGTTGGGGCACTGGGGGTAGGGGGAGTACATTTTTGCACATGCGCATTTGTATACTCAAAGAAAATAAATTCAAGCCTCTCTTTAAGCTGAAACATTTTTTTTTTATCTCACTCAACGTAAATGTAGGAATCCAGCGTTACTGCAATTATTATTCATGTGGTGAACCTAAATTATTTTCTCTCAAAATGGTCTTTGTTACAAGAACACAAAGTTATTAAGTTAAACAACGGTCCACCCTCTTCAAAAATCTTCTTCGAAAAGATCTTTCAGGATCACCTGAATGAATGCAGCTGCTGTTGGCCTCTCTGTACTTTTTGGATAAAACTATACCTTCAGATAAGGTAACATATTCATTTTTCATATAACCAATTGTGTATTTCTCTATGAGTTGAATGTAGAGCACTGCTATTTATCCTAGAAGCTTGTAACAGTTGTTTTTTGAACTTTTGGTGGTGCTACCATTCTCTTAGAATAGAATTCAACTTTATTGTCATTGCACTTGTTTCACAGGTACAGGGCAACGAAATGCAGTTTGCATCCATCCAGAAGTGCTTTAGCCATGATATAGATATATTACAATATATATTAGCAATAATATAGATATGTAAATATATTACAGAAATGGGTATGTTATAATGTACACCAGGGGTAGGCAACCTTTCTGATGGCGAGTGCCATTTAAAATTTCCTCAGAAGTCAATGTGCCATATGATTGCATTAGCAATAAATTTAATAACGCCCTATATTAACAGTTACACACTATATAGAACAACTTTATAGAAGTATATTTGTTCGCAGATGTTGGCAGCTATCAGCGAATAGTTATCAGCTATTTTGAAACAAAAACAAAAAAAAGTTCCATAACAAGAACTCCATTACAGCAAATACAGAAAATACAAATGCTATTTATGGTCTCCTCACAACAATGATAAGAAAAATAAACTGGGCCAATATGGCATGTTTGTTAATACAGAGATACACATGTTAATGTGATCTCTGGTCTCCCACTCAGAGACACAGGTCTCAGAGTGTCCAGCATTCAGACGGCTACCTGAGGACACTCGTGACAGAAAATCTGCTCACACAGATATGTAGAGCCAAATGCTGTCAATAAGGCCTCTGCAATGTTCTGAAGACAGTTAAACTTGTCAGGTAGTGATGTCCAGCAGGTGACAATGCAAGCTCCATGAACACGCACAGCTGTGGATTCCAGCTACTTCAATGTTATATGTATGATTTCTATACATTTTATGTCAGATAAAAATTTTGGTTGCAAGCTTCAGATAATTATTTAATAACAGCCAGACATTTTAAATGAGAATAAGAAAGAAAAGTATTTCTTTGTGCCCCCCTTTCCCTGTTAATGCCCTACCTGGCCCCCTGGCAAAACTTTGCTAGACCCGCCCCTGCACAGTTACCAGCTGTCAGCTACTTAGAAAAGGATCCTGGTGTTATTTGTCTCTCAGAAACCGTTCATAACTTCCCTTCAACTCATCCATGTCACCTAAAAGGTAAACCTGTTTCTCCATCACCTGTTCAGCTCTGATGATTCAGTAAGGACATCTCCTGGTTTCATCTGCATGTTTCCCTCTTACCACATATACAAACCATCATGACCAGCAGCTTTACAGCTGTGGCTCCAGCAAACATCATCTGATACTAGAAAGTAATATTAAATAAATTCTAACAACAGCTGATCAAGCTTAAACGTGCTGCTGTTGTTTAGCGCGACATCCGCTGGTTTCCTCTTTCTGGCGCAAATAAACAAACACGAGAGAAAAGCCAATCAGCTGACCATTGATCGTTTCATGATTGAAGTAGCAACAGGAGATGGAGGGGGGAGAGAAAGAGAAGAAGAGGCAGCTGACAGCGTAACGACAGAATAAATCCAGCGTTGTGTCTTTTTTTCATTTTAGCTAAAGTACGGGACAAACTGTGTTCCTTTTCAGCTTAATACGAAACGCGTAATATTTTCTCTGAATGAGGGACGATTCCGTCTTTTTACAGGCAACTCTACTAACTAACCTTGTGAATAAAATACAGTTCACTATGGTATCACTAACATCAAAGCACCCACCCAGCTGTATAGAAACTCCGTCATGCTAGCTAGCACGCAGTACGAGTTATTGTAACTGACTGTAAAAAGTCAGCACAATGAAAATAAGCTCCACCTAAACTTGGTTTATATCTGACCCAGATAGACTGCAGGTCATAACTTCTTACCTGAAGTTCAGTTCACCTGACACTCGGCCGCCTCGGGTCTCTCCTCCTCCTGCCTCCCTTTTCGCTCATCCACCTGCTGGCCTCCACCACTTTCTAATTTTACTGAATCTGAGGAAGCGCCGCCATAGCCACCACCACACAACTGAGTTATTTTTACACACCGACCAGCATCTGGACAAACCACCACCTTTCGTTGTTTATACCGTTACAAAGGGAAAAAAAGTCACCGGGCCACCGAGCAAATGTCCGATGGCCAGTCCAGCATTGGTCGTGCCATCAGTTAACCCTTCTGGCACGCGTGCCGAGGGTTGCCGACCCCTGATCTAGAAGTTTTGAAATTTAGGATACGTAAAAAGTACATAAAAAGTTTAAAATTGGACTTTAGCCTCCTGTGTCACATTTCAAGACATAATAGTCATTTTCACACGCAATTAACTTTCTAAGGCATTACCTGACAGGTGTAAGAAAGAATGTAAACATTAGTCGGTCTTCAACCTGCCAATACAAATCCAAACATCCATGTAATATCATGGATTGTGCTAGTGGGCAATTACTGCAGCTAATAGACCAACCCCTGGTGTAAACCTGGGTACTCCCTGATGTGTATGAAAACTGGAAATAGTTCCTGTCTGAAATAGTTAAAGTTCACATGTGAAGGTAGTTACTGTTGGAGGACTCACTTTCAGGTGCTCTGTCGATGGTGAACCACAACTTGAACCGGTCCGGGTGGCTGACCTGAATCTCTTCCAGCTCCGGTCGCAGGAGGATGTCTTTCTCAGTCTGTGAACACGGGAAGGACGACATTTTTAAACTACTGCGTGAACACAAATTTACACTCCAGTCCAGGCCAAATGTTCTCACATAGTAAATATCCTCCTGACTGCAAACATTAGATTGTGGTTCATAAAACTCACCTGGTTGGCAAACAGCAGGTGACACACTGTTTTGTCATCAGGATCCTTCATTATTGCTGTGACGATCTGCAGCATGGGAGTGATGCCTGTAATAACACCCAGCGCAGGCTCAGGTTACATTAACAGAGCTCCTTTAAATACAAGGCTGGATGTGTGCAGACATCCATGTGTGCTTTGGTCACAGTTGGACCTCCAAGTTAGATTACACGAAATGTTTCTAAAAGCATAACTTTAGTTAGAATTTATACAAGTTTGCTAATCCTAAACTCAGCTGACCTCCTCTCCAACACAATTCAATTCAGGCTTATTTATCAACTTAAAGAACAAAAGATACTTAACAGGCACTTCATACAGTAAAGTCAAAGGAGTTTGCAAAGAAAAGCGTCTGGACTTCTTTAAGTTGCTTGAAGACGTTTCACCTCTCATCCGAGAAGCTTCTTCAGTTCTAAGGTCAAATGGCCGAGAGTCCCAGATTTAAACCCAGTGGGAGTTTCCCCCCAAAGAGGGACAAAGGACCCCCTGGTGATCCTCTAATCACATGAGCCAAGGTGTGAAAGCGGGTGTGGGACCTAATCAGCCCGGGTTTTGGGTGAGCTCATTGTGAAACCTGGCCCCACCTTGTCATGTGAATTCCTGAGGTCAGATGGCCCAGGATGTGAGTGGGCGTTAAGGCGTCTGGGGAGGGATCTCAAAACTGGATTATAGATGGCAGACAGTTGGTGTCGTAAACCACCGCCTCTGTTCAAAGATGGTCGCTCACAGTGGACATAGATGGCCTCTTTCACTCCTCTTTCAAACCATCTGTCCTCTCTGTCCAAAATGTGAACATTGGCATCCTCGAAAGAGTGACCTTTATCCTTAAGATGCAGATGGACTGCTGAGTCATACAGTAAAGTAAAGACCCTACAGTGTGTAACGCCTGTGTGGATGATGAGCAAACAGCCCAAATAAACTTTGGAACAAATAGAGCACAGAGGAAGGGGAAAAAAGTGTCATCATATTTAGAAAAGGTTGTGAAAATGGCTTTTATAACCTTTAATGCTAGATTACATATCAGCATCTCCCAGGTCAGTGTTTGCACATTAGTCTAACATGTCCCTGGTTGGAGACTAGGAGAAGACAAATCTATTAGGGGTTGCATAAAAAAATAGGCGGAAAAATAAAATATGTGGAACCGTCTGCTGTGGCGGTAAGACAGCAGACCAGAGAACGCTAAATTATTATCTTAGAGATTTCTGTGGCACCAAATTCACTCCATACAAACGCCGGTTTCTCAGTCGAGCACTGCTGGCACTGAGGTGAACAATGAGCCAGACCACTTTGCCTAACATCGTGTTCTGACTTCACTGATCCAGTGGAAACTTTGGCTCAAACACTTATCAGATCTGACATTCATACTCCCCCCAAATTACCTTAATAGTTATTATTTCATTACTGTGGCTCCAATGCAACTGCCTCGCTCTCTCTGTAGTCAGCACCTTCTGTGGTGGTCAATGCTCTGACCACTCTGTAGTATCTGGTTGCATGAGTAACACTTACATAACTCTTCTTATAATAGCTACAGAAACTGTCCACATGTCAAAATAACAATTTGTTGAATGATTTGTGATGGAGTTTTGTCAAAATTTAGACATGAAGACTCCAGCTTCAATTAATGGTGAACACCTTTATTACTAATAAGCAGCATCGGCCCTAAAAACAAACACCACATGAGTCAAACAAATGAAAAAAACCATCCCTGGACCTGACACTGAACAGCTCCCTCACCTGTGCCTCCAGCGATCATGCCCAAATGCTTGGCAGTCTTCATCTCAGCTGGCGACTTTTTATCAGGCTGAATGGCAAAAACACCTGCAGAATGCAAAGTGAGAGTATTAAACCAAGCTGATAAAGCTGGTTCACCTGCTGTGTTCAGTTATGCTGCTCACCTTTGCCCTTGTAAACAAGTAAGCCGCTGGGTCCTCTGAAGTCAATCGTGTCATCGATCCTGAGGCTCTCCAAGTACTGACTCATCTTCCCGCCCTCTGGGAATTTTGGATTAACGTCTTTAAAGTAGATCTGAAACAAATGGAGGAATTCATGTCAAACAATCAACACCTTCATATATAAAAACTAAAACGGAAACAACCTTCCTTAAATCTTTACCTTCACCACCAGGTCCACAAAACCTTTGTCGTCATCGCTGGACACTGGTGTGTACGGACGGACGACAAGCTTCCCGTCTATCTTTGCCGACAGATAGATGTGCTGCCCTGAAGATGAAAACAAACATGTACTTACCATCAACGTCACCCATTTCATACTATGTGACTCAAACAATGATAATCAAAGTCAAAGTCAAAGTCAGTTTTATTTGTCAATTTCTTCAGATGTACTTGCCATACAAAGGAATTGAAATTACATTTCACACTGTCCCATGCGTAGACATAGACAACAATAAAGTGCAGATGCACAACATTTAGGTAACATACAGGATATAACAAGACAGGACCTAACATATAATAAAGTGTTCCAACAGTGTGCCCTGGAAAGTAGTATACTAGTCTACTTGAGGTAGTCCCAGGTTGTGGTTGGTAAGTGTTTTTGTTTTAATGCAGCATAAGACTGTAGCAGCAGTAATAGTAATATAAATAATATAAATAGTGCTAAAAAAATACTAAAAATATATAGCAGCAGGAAATCCAGCAGCCAGTTGCAGAGGGAGGTGCTGAGGCCCAGTCTGTCCAGTTTACAGATGAGTTGTTGTGGTATTATGGTGTTGAATGCTGAGCTGAAGTCTATGAACAGCATTCTCACATATGAGTCTTTCTTGTCCAGATGAGCTGGGTGGAGGGCAGAGCAGATTGCATCCTCTGTGGATCGTTTCGCTCTGTATGCAAACTGGTATGGGTCCAGGGTGGGAAGTAGGGTGGATTTGATGTGTGACATGACTAGTCGTTCAAAGCACTTCATAATAATGGGTGTCAGTGCCACGGGGCGGTAGTCATTGAAACAGGCTGGGGATGGTTTCCTTGGCACAGGTATGATGGTGGCAGTCTTGAAGCATGATGGGACAGTGGCTTGCCTCAGGGAGATTCAATTCAGCATTACAGGAAGTATTTCCTCTGTAGTCTCTGTAACTGTGAGAGGGGATATCTCTAATAGACCTCAGGATTGTGATGTCACCAATGCAATGCATTAAGGGACTGAGGTTCATGCAACTCCAAGTTGATGATGAAATATATGGAAGCAGCAACTGCGTAACACCTCAGACACACAGTAGTCACTGTGGATACCTCTGACCGGCATCGATGCAGAACAAAGGCACTACAAGCTCCTGCTGCTGCACTATAACATGAAGTGCTGTAACAAAACATTGAGCAGTAATAAAAGACATAAAACTACTTCACATCTGAACGACTTATTTTTAACATTCTCATCACAGTTTAGTCCAGCTACAAAACAAAGCATGCAGGGTTGTTATTACAGCGCAATTATAAATGTCAAATAAAAAGGTATGCTTTATAAGTGTGTTCAACACAATGTTGAAAAAGAGAAAATATTACAGAACAGTATTAAATATGAAGTCAAATGAATTGTATGCAGTGTCTTTAAGGGTAAGTGATGCATGTGTCACAGAGCCATGGCTCAGCAGCTGAGACAGCATAACTGAGTCCAACAAGTCTGAATGTGAGCTTGAACCCATGCACAATTCTTAAGTTGTCTGAGGTTTAGGCGCTCACCACAAACAGCTTTTTTAACAAAACACTAGGGAACTTGAGAAACTGTACCTCCTCAAAATAAAGTGACAGTTTGTGCTCACATATCAGCCCCTTCTAATAACACTGCTTTGCCTCTTTGTTTACATTCAGTTTGTATCACAGGTGGTTTAGGTGTCTTCCTCCTTATTACCTGCTGGCATCTACCTTTGTTTCGGTTTGGCATGAACAACTACCCAGAATGCATTGCCATTCCCAAGCTGTATATGGGCACTACATCAGCTGTTTAAACCGTCTGTTTACCAGGGGTGGCCAATCAGAAGAAAACTAGCTTAAACAGAGAAGGAAAGGAGCTAGAACAGATTTTGAGATATGCAGTCAAACCTCCGGCAGTGATGATATGCGTGAGTGCGCACACTTACCAATAGGGAGACCAAGGACGTGTTCAGGGGATGGCAGTGCAAAGCGGAACTTTCTTGTGTCATGGCTGACAATCTTTTTTTTAAAAAAAAAAAAAAAAACAAGAAACAGACAGAGCAGTGAGCGTGAACGCATCTGCTGCGTTTGCAGACAAGTTTCATTCTGCAAGCACTCAAGAGCGTGCAGCGTTTGAGCGGTTACCTCTTTATCTATCAGGCGCAGTGCATACTTAATGTTGGGGTCCTCTAAGGTGATGGCCGGTCTCTTCTTTGGGAAGAGCAGCCTGAAGATGAGGTTGATGATGCTGTCAAAGCCGCCTCGGATCAGCTGCGATAAAAGGTCAAAAGTGGGAGAATGACTCAGACCACCAACTCCTAGCATTAGCTACATTAGCTACCAGCTGTCTAACACCCTGCGGGGCGTTGCCTGGATTAAGTCGGGGTTTTTTGTTTTTTTGTTTAACACAGACAGCAACAGGGAGAAGTGAGTCATGAAGATTCCTGTGGGCAGGCCCGAAACAGCGCTCAGGATAACTTAGCTGGGGAAAAATGATTGTTAGCGAATATTAGCCGAGCTAATGCATGCAAATTAGCTGGCGTAAAAGCACCCTGATAATTTTCCATTGATGTATACTCACGCGAAAGATGTAGGAGAGCATTTTCAGGCCGGGAGGACAAATGCAAAATACTTTGTCAGTGTAGCGCGCAGACCACAAACGAGTTCAAGGCAACTAATTGTGACGGAGGTCCAAGTTGTCAAGTAAGGCGAGTCAGCCAGGTAGGATACATACATCCGGTTGTAGTTTTTAAAAACAAAATTCCGTTTGTATGAAAATTAAACCCAGTAGGCTAATTATAAAATGAACGCTGGATATAAATATTTTGATGCAGTTCTATGTGTATTTGAAGCTGTTTTATGCCAATTTCGTCGAGATTTGCACTGAATAAACGTACAGTAAGCGTGTAAACACTCAGCTTCCGGTAATACAACGGGCTAATGTTCACTAACTTATCAAAGCCGAACCTCAAACGTCACTTCCACGTAAAAGACCTGTATTTTCACAATAAAACGCTGAAAAGATAATAATAATGATAAAGCATTAAACTGCGCACAATTTTTCTAAGCAAAAAGAGGAGCTATAAGAGAACAAAACAAAACACAAAACAAGATAATAGCATCCGAAGGAGACTAATCAGAATTAAAAAGTGTGGCTTTTGGTCATACGGGAGCAAAATGAGAGCCTAAATTGTTTAGTTAAACACAGAAACACAAATGACGACTTTATTATCATCCTAGTTTATGTATGCAAAATGGATATTAACCCAAACCTAGTGAAGCTGGTTAAACTTCAGTTTTCTAAATATAAAACCGAAAGCAGAATACAAAACTTTAATAACTCTGCTATGTAGATCTCACTTCCTCTTTTTCTGCTGTTCACATTTCATGCAATACAGTTATATCAGGTGGTTATCTGTATTGTGCATCTGTTTATTTCCTTTTGTAGCCGTCACACTTGACTTAATCTTACAGTGAGCTGCTTGCTTTGAGGTCAAGCATGCATCCGACAAACACTAATCTTTTCATGTGTTGCCCCACTTCAGGCACACACAAAAATCAGCCAATATTAGGATGGATTAAGAAATTTCTATATGATGCAATAACGTTGCAGATATGATGATCTTGAGCAAACTACACAAAATGGAATGATTTTAACTAACTGATTTTAAGTAGAGCCATGAACATGAATGTTACGCTTAAGCATTATTTACAAGCATAACAAGCTTAACAGTGCTGTGAAAAAGGAATTTTCTATTACCCCCCTTTTCTTTTGCATATTTGTAATTCTTATATGTTTGAAATCATTAAGCAATTTTTTATGTTAGAGAAAGATACCCAAAGGGAATACAAAATGTAATTTTTAAATGATGATTTCATTTATTAAGGGAAACAAAGCTTCTAAACCTACCTGGCCCTGTGTGAAAAAGTCATTGCCCCTCTTGTTAAATCATGAAGTGACTGTGATTATCCACAGCTTTTGGAAAACTGAATTTAATTTCACTAGCCACACTCAGGCCTGATTACTGCCAGACTTGTTGAATCAACAAATCTCTTAAATAAAACCTGTGTGACAAAGTGAAACAGACTACATGACATCAAAAAACATCCTGTCACAATCTAAAAACAGCTGAGAAACAAAGACATTTCTAAGGTTTTAGGACTCCAGTGAACCACGGTGAGAGCCGTTATTGACAAAAAGCAAAACGCAGAACAGTGGTGAACCTTCCCCAAATTACTCCAAGAGCTCACAAAAGACCCCAGAACAACATTACAGAACTGCAGGCCTCACTTGTCTCAGTTAAGGTCGGAGTTCACGATTCAACAATAAGACAGAAAAAATGTCATCCATGGGAGAGTTCCAAGACGAAAACCACTGCTGACCAAAAGATACAAAAAGGCTCGTCTCATAGTTGCCAAAAAGAAACATCTTGATGATCTGGGAGACTTTTGGAAAAATATTTTGTGGACTGACGAGAAAACTGAACTTTTTGAAAGGTCTGAGCCCTGTTACATCTGCTCTAAAACTAACACAGAATTTCATAAGAAGAACATCACAGTAACAGTCAGACATGGTGGTGGTAGTGTGATGGTCTGGGGCTGCTTTAATGCTGTAATTGATGAAACCATGAATTTTGATCTCTACCAGAAAATCCTGAAGGAGAATGTCCGACCATCAGTTTGTGTCCTCAAGTTGAAACACGAGCAAGTCGACCTCTGAATGTCTCAGAGGCTGGAAAACCCTCCATGATTGAATTAAAACAATTCTGCAGAGAAGAGTGGACCAAAATTCCTCCTCAGTGATCTGAAAGACTCATTGGCAGTTATCACAAACACTTGATTGCAGTTCTTGCTGCCAAGGATGGTGCAACTAGTTTTTAAGGCTATGGAGCCAATTACTTTTCCACACAGGGAGGAAAATTACAGGTAATAATATATTTATCTAATGATACAACCCCAAAACTAGCAAGTGTTTGGGCTTGACTATTTCACTAGGTGTTAGTGTGACAAGGTTTCAATAAAAAGCTGCAATAAGCTGCCAGATGATGCAGTATAAGCACATATTTCAGTGACTTAAAAGGCAGATTAAAAGAACCTGGATGTTTCGCGGTTTCAATTGAAAATGACAGCACCGTGCTACAGTAAAAATTTCATGGGACATGTTTTACTCTCAACATCCAAATGAGCTTGATTTTACAGCAGCAGCAGCAGCCTGAGATCTATAAATCTCCACTCTCAGCATTCATTACCATCCGAGCATCACATCGATGTGACATCATATTTCAGTGGAGGACAAACTCTTGTCCCCATTCTGTGGCTCTGCTGCACATAAGTAAATATTCACTAATAGAAATTGATCTGTGCCCGAGGCAAAATGGAAAAAAAAAGAAAGAAAGAGACAATCTTTTCTTTGTTTTGTTTTTTTTACATCTGTGCTGCTACAGTGGTGTTCCCCTGTGTGTCCTTCAGATGGCAGTAGTGACCTTTTTAACAGGCTGCTGTGTCTGATTCAAAGTGCCATCATTAAAATAGGAATTTGTCATGCACGTCAAGCATGCAGACGCCTTTCTTTCTGAAGTGAACACAGTTTCTTGCATGAGCAGTGAGTCACACTCGTGGCAATCAATACCAACGGTGTCGTGACAGTTTTGCTCCGCTGCGTGCATCCCGAACGAAAACACGACATGAAAGGCTTCTGTATCAACAGGAAATAAAACATTTTTATTGATCATTTGTGTATATGAAGTTATATAACAACAGTCAGAAAACTCCACAGAGTGAATCACTACACAAAGTGAAACAAAACTGGAAAACACCTCATCAAAAAATGAAGGTATACACAGCAAATATAACCGTCAGCAGGCTCGCCGTCACTGCGAGCGATATGGCAGGAAAAAACACCCCGAACAGTTCTACAAGATTACAGAGAAAATTTCCACACACAAAATACTCAAGCAGGCAGTTGATATACACAAAGGCAACTAGGATCTTTCTACAGCATCAGATTCTAATACTTTACACAGCTTTGTTTTTGAAAGGTCAGTGTGGCTTTTTGTCGGTGTCACTGGAGAGATTCTTCAGTTCCTTGTCACACAGAAGAGAGCTTGAATTTAGGGTGTGGGTGTGGGGGGTGATTAGGCGTGCGCACTTTTTTTGGTGGGGAATCGCAGTAACTGGAGCATTGCGCTGCAGCGCAGGTAATGGCTTTTGCTTTGTAGTTTCCTCCACACGCCTCACAATCCGATGGGTTTTGCAATGCTGCCCATTTACTGAATTCCCTGATACGTTCGTGCACTTGTTATATTTTCATATAATTCGGTTTGATTTTCTCTCAGCTTTGATTGGATAATTCCTTTGGTGCAACCTTTCTGCATTAGTATTCATGTCAAATTGCTTGGGCCATTTTTGCAAAGACTGCACCTTTTACTTTAATATATTTTTTTATTATTTAAATCTGAAGCTGTACTGGAATTCATGGATCTATATATGGAAAACATGTCAAATAAAAGAGCTCCCCCAGCTGAAGAGGGATTGGGAATACAGCTGTATTAAAGTATGCTCAGTGATATTGGAATGCTATCACAGGGGAGGTTGTTTGTTTGTTTTTACCCCATAGGAATATGAAATGAATCCATAATAGCTGAAAAAATATTAAAAATATGTTCTTTTAAACAACAAAAAGTGCAAAGTACATCTAATCTCACAATTAAAGTAATCTACACCAACACGGTCCTCACTGTACATTCAGAGTTTTCATCTCAAATAGAAAAGGGGTTTTGAATCAACAGGGAAGATAAAAAAATAAAAAATAAAAATACATAAATAAAATAACTGTAATGAAAATGGATTAACGATGATGAGATATAGCATCTGGATAAAAGCGATATTTTGCGGCTGAATAATCATTCAGGTCACTTTATATTTATTCTAGATATACATTTTCTTTGACACGATTATGTAAATATATACATGGCATTTTTAAGGGGATATCTAAATGCAGAATCTTGTTTGGTATTTAACGAAGACTCCCTGAAACTTCTGATGCTGGAACTGTGTGCAAGAAGAGAAAATGAACCTGCGGAAAAGGGAGGGAACCCTAAACAGAGGTCAGCAGGTGTCAAGCTCCAAACTATAAGCTGAATCTAAGTGTGCTGTGTCCTAACCATTTCACTGGAAAGGAGAAAACATCTCTCTGGACTGGATTCATCCTCGAAGGGTTATAATCTCTTTTCTCGGGCAACGCCACCCACGTTAACACTATGGGATGAACATACAAGTATTGCACAGTGCTCAACAAAATGCTGTGTGAAGCAACCCGCTCGCGCTCAGATAAAAGCCTCCTTTTTTTTTTCCTTTTCTTTTTTTTGGTTGCGTGAAGTCAGGCGACGCCACGCTCTCTCTCTCTCTCTTGTTCTCTCTTTGCGTGTAGAAGGGAAAAAATGGCATTAAACGCTACGACATCACTACAGAACAGACTGGTTTCGCTACCTACTGATAAGTCTACATCTCTAAGCACACACGGCAGTCACAGTGATACACAAAGCAGTCCTCAGAAGACTCCTATGGAATGACAAGTAGCTTTTTCATAATAGTGCTATCAACTACACAATAACATTGAAAACATTTAGAAAGTCCTCCTGAAGCTAGCATCGAGTATATGCAAGAGGTTCCTCCAAGATAAGAGACTTCATGGTTTTCATGGATTACAACTTACTCCTTTCCTAATTGGACCCGTAGTAAAGGACATAATGAACTAATAGCCTACGCAGACCATTAACTTTTACGGTTATTTCGTGCTCCCCTGGTGTAGTCCTGTGCCAACAAGAAAACAAAACTGATGCAATTGCTGTTGGCTGAAACGTGATTTGTCATCATTGCTTTCTTTCTTTTTTTCTGTTTTTTTGTTGGGTTTTTTTGTATTTAATTAATCCAATCAAGCAGGAGGATCTCTGGCTCCGCCCCCTGCCCCTCCCCTCCTGCAGGTGTCCTGAAATAAAGCCGGCCAACAATCGTCCAAAAATGGTTTCTAAAGAAGTCAACAAGCTAGTTCAAAGACATCCAGTGCAAAATAGCAGCCACATAAAAGTTAAAATTGGCAGTAAAACATGGCTAGCTCTATTGTCACTGTGAGAAGGCAACGCAAAGCAAAGACTGCGATTCAGGGCACCACTGCAGCCAAAGACATTGTTCCCAATAAACCAAAGCTACAACCACTAGCAAGTGGGAGTGTGCATGAAGAGAGGGTCTCTACATAAAGTCACCTCCCCGAAAATGGCAGTGTTTAGACTAAACTCGCTTCACCTCTGTCAATGTCACATTGACACAAAGTTTAAACATTACTCTTGATTTCTTTTTTTTGTCCTCTCCTCTGATTGAAGGCAAGGGGATCCTATCAGAAGAGCCTCCCCTGGTGTCAGTAGATCCCCCCTCCCTCCCGTCCCAGCCTTTAGTAAAGATTGTAAAAAAAACCATGCACTTTACTAAAAATAGTCAAGACGCTGAATTAATCTAAAAAATAGTCCTCTTAAAACCAGAGCCCAGAGCGCGACCCCCACCCGCCCCCCTTTTTTCTTTTTAAACTCCCTCACAAATGTCGGACCCCAGCCTAAACGCGATACACCTCCAGCGACGACAAGGCTGTTTAAAGTAAGCAGTTAATAAAATATTGTTAAACGAGTTTAAGGACACAATGGCTACAGCTTGGTGCTTTTTTTCCACATGGGGGTTGTTTCTAAAGGGGTGTTTCTTGGAGGCAATCACTTCTATTGTTGGAAAAGAAAACTAGCCTTTAACTTGAGGACCTATTTCAGATGGAACTGCCAAACAAGGAAAAAATGAAATGCTAAGTGGTAACAAGTGTGCCTCAAGCTAAAACATGTAGGTCCTCGGATTAAGAAATAGGTACAAAAAGTCATAAGAAATCATGTGCTTGTATAATTTCCAGCAGCATAATTTATCCTACAGAACCATAGTAGTTAATGGCCTTGTATTTTGGAGTTTTGTGTGGATATATTCATCCGTTTGTCTTTTCAGTAATGATCCTTTGCTGAACTTAAAGTCCTTTACAATGTGAATATATTTCCACTAGCATCTTGCAGGTTGGAATTCTTTTTTTTCTGGAATGCAATAAGGTAATAAGGTAGAATTTTTAAATCCTGGGATATATAATATTGGCTTTCCTCTATATCTGCATTTACATAATTTAAAATAGAACATCTTATTAAAAACATCAAGATATACACAGATTAGGAAACGGGTAACAACATACAAACACATAAACTAGAAATCATTTATGTCTGCATACTTATATATACAACTGTGGTACAATAAATTCTTTCAGTCATGCGCTATCTATACAGATCATATTGCTTAAAAGAAGGGGGCATTTGGTCTGGGCGGTTAAGGGCTTGGAGATGGAAATCAAAAACTGCTGAATCAAAGCGAGAACCTGATAGAAAAAAAGCAGAGAACAGATGTTGCAGGACACTTCAACAATTAGGACTGTGTGTGAACTTAGGAGTGATGAATCTGGGAGAGGTTGACGGGTGGGGGAGGGGGTAAAGTGGGACAGGGAGTTACATGGATGGACCCATATATCACTGAGGTATTTACACATACTGGCTAAAGAGTACTACAAGGCAGGTACTGAAAGAGCCCTGCCTATTTCTTGACGGAGAGCTGAGCATCCACCTCCTCCTCAGGCTTCAGCACGTGCCACTGGGCGATGGGTCTCCTGGGGTTGGCCAGCATGTCGGACCAGTGGCGCAGCTCCGTCCCCGTGCTGTTGAGGCCCACAAAGACCTTGCCGATGGCATCGTTCTTGCCGATCTTGTCATAGTCCAGAACAGTTATAACAACTTGCACTTTCTGCAGAGGGGGGAAGAGAGGAAGAAAGAAGGAGACAAAAAAGAGTGTAAACTCCATCTACTAATGTTTGCTTCAATTAATAGCTTTTTAAAAAATAATGCTCAATTTAAAACAATTCTGAAATCATGATTTCATTTTATAGCTTACTCAGAATTATTTCTGCTCCCTTTATTTCACTTATATTTCAGAAGCGGGCCAAAAAATGCAATTCCTCAAATAGCCACTTGAGGCTTTCTACAAAAGTGAGTCAGCTGCCACAGACTGATATATGTTTACAGCCTTGTTCACGTTTTGGCCTCTTTGGCTAATTTTCATGTTCACAAGCTGCAATAATAATGAAATAACTCACCATTTATGTCTTGTGTTCAGGCTTAAAGCTGCATTTTAATGGATATAATAAACAACTGAACGTTAAGCTATTAATTTTCTCATGCAAGCTTATTTGTTTTGTGTCTGTTTTTGTTAGCCAAAATTAACATTCATTAGATCTATACCTTGTTAAACAAGCTAATGAGTCATTATCACTAACCAGCAACCCTCCAGTTTTACCTTCTCATCATTCTGTCTTCTATGCATGATTTTTATCCTGGACTCAATTGTTATGTCTAAGTTTAATTTAGTGACTAAGTGATTAATAAAAGAGGATAACAACAGGTCATTAAAAGAAGGTGGGGCTTTAGAACATGGCTGTTTGCTACTGAAAAGTTGCTATCGTACAAACTTTACAAACCAACAGCTGCTGTCGTGGAGCGCTGCTGCCATTTTTCATATACAGTCTATGGTTTTGTCTTAGAATTGAAAGGCTCGAGTCTTGTTAGGCAAACACGATTTAGTTTTTAATTCTGTGCTTTTTATTTGTTTCAAAAATTGATTCACATTCATTTTCTAATAACTTTTAGCTCTAGCCCTAGCTTCAAAACACCAAATACAATCTGAAGAAAGACAATTACATGTCATATAATGTGTTATGATCAGGGACAAAGGTTTGATGCTTCTCTGTGAGGTTTTCACTTGTGCTTTGTGTTTTTGAGCAGTATTTTCCATATTTGACTTCTGATACAGTGGGTGTTTCTTGTTCTTTGTTGTAGGGTAGATTAATGTACGTATTAGAGTATTAAGCGCCAACAGTTCCTCATTATTTCTCTAAATGGTATAGTAATGCAGGGAATGAGGTGCTCCTTGAGACATTAGTGTTGATTAACAGTAACAAACATTCCCGATCAAGCTTGGCTTATTTTCTGCGCCAAGCACAGCAGAATGTGTGATTACTCAGAGGTCTGAGACTCAGCTTCACTGTGTGTTTATTCAAAGGGACGCTGCAAAGAGGAGTGACCCGGGCGTCAATCTCTGGCAGAGAATATGAATTAGTGCACAAAGCGTCCTGATTAAGTTTCGATCCACTGGCAGACTGAGATGGAACTACCGCCACCTGCATGAGCTCTGAGCCGCTGTTCTAAAAGAGCATGCCTAATACGCCATGTAATGAAATACTGAATAAGGCTCCCAGATGGCCAGTTGGGGTTAGTGGGTTTTTAAAGGGACACTTCAGCTTTAAATTGGTCATTCAAACACGGCTTTCTTCAAAGGAAAATTAGCAGACCTTCGTGTTATTCATCACTGACCAGCCAGTACTGTTTTTTCCTTGCTGTGACTGATTTGCCAATAATAATCATATTAGTGACAACCATTTAAACAACAGCTCAGCAGTTTTTGAAACGAGCTTAATAGCTTTCATAGAATGAAATATGAAGATTGAATACAAGAAAAAAAAATCATGTCATGAACATTAAAACATTTATTTGCCTTTTAATTCACTTTACCATCTCCAGATGTTCAGAGGCCAGAATTTGAAATATATTGTTATCAGTTTTTTATCAATTCAACACAAACACATAAGTGACTGTTTTTTCCCCTATTTGTGCAGTTCTATGCTCAAGTCAAATATAGAAATGTTAGAAAAAACTGCACAAGCTAGAGTTTGATGTCAAATGGGCTCACTGACTATAAGGAGAGCATGTGTACATCTCAAATGGTGTCTGCACAGCTAATTGCGTGTGGGCTAAGGATGCTGCGAAATAACACGAGTCAATAACTAACCTTCCGTTTTTGTTACAAGATAGACCAATTAAAAACACTGCTTGTAATTTCCACACAACCTCTGAGACAATTAAAATCTTTCGATTATTTACTTAGAAAGTCCCTGGGTCAGGTTGGCGTCAAAGCCAACGCTTTGCCTCCGCTGATAAAAGTGGTTAATTTGCAGACTTCTATATGTCTGTGTAATTTAAGAATTGTGCTTGAGAACTTGATTAGCAAATTAAACTGTATTGGTGGAAATTAAAATTAATTAAAAGTCTTCCCAGTTCTGAGTGTCTTCATTTCAAATCAGATGCAATACAGCCAGAGGCCTAAAGAGCTGTCGGTGATGACAGGCTTCTTTAAACAGATCATTAGTTTAGCATTTAGCTCTTAGGTAGCTGGACTTTAACTGTTTGTCTACGGTCAAATTAAGCCTTTTAAGTGCATTTAATTCTCTTGTTGCTTTTTACTGCTCGAAAAATCTAACCAATGACAATTTTGCATTTTACCAATTATTTAATAATCAACCTGGTTCTTGTTGATGAGATGAGAAATGTAAATTTAGCCAACATACCGGCATCAGCAGCGCTAAATAAGGCCATGTTTGGATGGGGTTGATTGGGATCAGCGGTGTTTAAATTAAATCTGAGGCACGCTGTACCAAACCTGTGATTTTTTAAATGTGGCAGCCTTAATCAATTTGACTTAATTACTGTATTGCCTGAAGAGAAAATCTTGTTTGTTGCTATCCCTTTCTGGCACAGGTTATGTATCCTTTATCCTTTTTTTCCCCATAATGTCCTGGAAAAGCATCTGTGCTTCCTTTTCTTCTGGAATCACAGCTACAGCATCTATTTTTCTATTGCTCTAATTATTGCAGCATACTTGGTTAAATGTAAATAATGATGCTGATGAATGCTAATCATTGTGATATATGCTACAAACAGCACCAAGATCCATGCTATGGGCAGTAACAAAGTGCAGACAATCACATCCGTAGAGCAATTGGCTTGTCAAATTGCAAAACCCAGCTAATTTTAAGTGAAGCGCCTCTCATTATTCTGTTATGATGAAAAGCCTCTAAACTGATTATTTGGTAAATGAGCTCCCACTTAGCAATGGCTTATATGCAACCAAATGTTTGCTGCTGGTTTTTATAGTTCAGTTTTACCCAGTGATATAGCACTCTGCCCCGTAGAAAACATGATTTCAGAGTTTTATGAATGTTTTGCAAACAGATGAAAAATGTACCTGGATTTGTTCAAATGGGACTTCGAAGCTAAAGGACTCGTTGTAGTAAGGGTTGAGGGTGTTCTTCTTGATTGTCGTCTTCTTCTTCTTCAGCCTCTTACCATTTTGCATCAGGTGGATTTTCACATATGGATCTAAAAAAAAGAAAAAGTTACGTTACAAATTGTTCTCAAGATTAGAATCCAGTCATGATCGCTTCAGTCAAAGAACATTGTTATTTCTTCTGCAGCAATTTATATTTGGCAGTGCGACTTAGTTCTGGGAGTTCCCCGTCCTTCCATGTGCACAAAAAGTCTAAGTTTTAGAGAACAATATAGAAGGGACAAGGCAACAATGCCAACAGGCTTGACATTGATTAAATCTGAAACAGAAGTGGGTTGCAAAGCAGCTTGCAGTGGCTACATGGACTCTTGCTTTATAGCCACCTGTTGACTCCATGGGCCAGATTCACAAATGCATTGTACCAGCAGAAACTGGGTTTTAGCAGAAAAAAAAAGTGCTCTCAGTGACAAGACTACATGTGAGAGATGGGAACTCAGGTGGTGGGAACTAAATCACGTGCAGAAACTGATTTACTGATGTTCGAAATGCACATTTTAATGCCAATTTCATCAATATCTAACACTGAAAAATGTCCTATTTTTTGTGCTTAAATTTTGAAATAACTAATTGCTTCTGTCTTTAGAAACCAGCACAGCTTTTGAGTTTGGGTCCAGTGAGCTGGACTGGATTTCGCAAATTTAGAGAACTGTTGCATAATGTTTAGCCCAATGTATCTTCTTGTAACATCTGATTTTATTCATGATTTCCAGGTCCAAATGCTCTTTCGGTTCACAAGAATAAACACATGCTGAGGCACCACTGACAGTGAAAAGGATTCCAATTTCTCTCAGCTTCAATGAAACAATCAGTGTAGCTATTCTCCCAGCTGTTAACAACCTTTGTAAACTTTAGCAAAGTTGGAGATCATCAAAAGGTTTGATTGCTTATATCTAACTATGTATGCTGTTCTGACTTATTTATAGAAAAAAACACATACAGCATTGTATAACTTTGGAATCATAAACAGGAAACTAAAAAATAAACAATGACATTTGGAGCATTGATAAAGTTGAGCTAGTTGGCCTATAATGATCTGCTATCTTGTAGCTAGCTAATGAGCTATGGTAAGGCTAATGCAGACATGTTAGCATAGGGAAAATTCTTAATAAATGGTCTTATTGGCAGCTATGAAACATTTTTTTATTGTAGACTTGATGTCCACACTGAATCTTCGTCAGACTAAGAGTGATTCTTTTGTAAAGCTTTCATCTTTGTGACATCCAGGACGCCATGAGCCCATAGGCTGTTTGTGTACTCTATAGCCGGAGGCCTTAAAAACAAAAACAAAAAATTTAAAAGACAGCAAAATGCCCTGCAGAGCTCAGGGTGATCATTATTTGTGTGCTTGTTATTATGAGACAACCCTTTAAAATAAATCTAGTCATTTGATCCATTCAAAATACAAAAATACTGATATAGTTCACCATCAGAGTCCAGTGTGTTTATATCACTCAGTTAACCTTCCCCTTTCGAGAGCCCCATTGTCATCTGTCCAAATGCCACCTCAAGTGGCACCCAAATGGTCTGCTTCGCCCGTCCTCATCTGGCAATCAGGTGGAGTGTGTGTCTGAAAATATCAAACCACCCACCGCTTTCATTTATGATGTGATGCCACTCGTCCTAATTTGTTTATGTTCTCCACATAGCTATTAAGACCAAACTGGAAAAGAGGAGAGTTTGTGTCTTTCTTTGGGCATGTGCTTTAACTGACACGATGGCAGGAAGCCTTTTGAATTGTCAGATAAGTATCAGGGTTTTTTTGGTTTAACTGACAGATTAAAAGGACAGAGTGAGGCTCCTGAATTCAACATTTAAGAGCTTCATGAGCCCAAACTACGAGCAGCCAAAGACTGCAATCACTTCCATTGTAATTTTTAGCAAGACACAAAGGATCAAAAATTCAAATATGGTTAGTATTTAACCTTTCTGCACAGGTTAGCCTTTGTAAGTTCAGAAAAAAATAGAAATGTAGAAAAATGCAGTCATTTACACCTCTTAGGGTAACAATCTGTTCAGTAATACTCTGGTAGCAGCAAGTCAGCAAGACAGTAAGTCAGCTGTTGAAGGTACCCAAAACATTCTGCACTTACTGTTAGAAATAATGCTATATTACATCACGCTGTATGCAGTGACCAGCCAGATTTTTGTAATTACGGCATTTACCAACAAAGCCATTTAAATATATAATTGGGGCTGTATGGGTTTACTTAAATCTCTATCCATCCATCCATTTTCTTCTGCTTATCCGGGGCTGGGTCACGGGGGCAGCAGTCCAAGCAGAGAAGCCCAGACCTCCCTCTCCCCAGCCACTTCATTGATTGGAGAAGGACGACGACCACGCTGTGAATCTTGGGGCTTCGTCTCGGGCCGCAACGTTCAACTCATCATCAAAGTGCGCCTTACGGATCAGCAGCTTCATCGAGAGACAAAAGAGAATACTTTATTGCCTAAGCTGGAACACCAGCTTAGGCAATAAAGCTGGTGTTCAGCTTGTCCAGGGGAACACCCAGGCGTTCCCAGGCCAGCCGAGAGATATAATCTCTACAGCGTGTCCTGGGTCTGCCCCGGGGCATCCTCCCGATGGGACATGCCCGAAACACCTCACCCAGGAGGCATCCTTGGCAGATGCCCGAACCACCTCAACTGGCTCCTTTCGATGTGGAGGAGCACCCTATCTCTAAGGGAGAGGCCAGCCACCCTTCGGAGGAAGCCCATTTCCGCCGCTTGCATCCGTGATCTCGTTCTTTTGGTCACTACCCACAGCTCGTGACCATAGGTGAGGGTAGGGACGTAGATCGACCGGTAAATTGAGAGCTTCACTTTTACACTCAGCTCTCTCTTCACCACAACAGACCGGTACAACGCCCGCATCACTGCAGCCGCCGCACCATTCTGTCTGTCGATCTCCCGCTCACCCCGAGATTCTGAAACTCCTCCACTTGGGGCAGGAACTCGTCCCTGACCCGGATTAGGCACTCCACTCTTTTCCGGCTGAGGACCATGGCCTCAGATTTGGAGGTGCTGATTCTCATTCCCGCTGCTTCACACTTGGCTGCGAACCGTTCCAAGGTGAGCTGGAGGCCATCACCCGATGAAGCTAACAGAACCACATCATCTGCGAAAAGCAGATATGAGACTCTGAGACCACCCAAGTGAGAGCCTTTCGCCACATGGCTACGCCTAGAAATTCTGTCCATAAAAATTATAAACAGAATCGGTGACAAAGGGCAGCCCTGGCGGAGCCCATCACCCACCAGGAACGAATCTGACTTATTGCCCGCTATCCGGACCAAGCTCTTGCAACAGCTGTATAAGGACTGAATGGCCCGTAGCAATGGGCCAGACACCCCATACTCCCGGAGCACCCCCCACAGGACCCCCCAAGGGACACAGTCGAATGCCTTCTCCAAGTCCACAAAACACATGTAGACTGGTCGGGCAAACTCCCATGCACCGTCAAGTATCCTTGAGAGGATGAAGAGCTGATCCAGTGTTCCACGACCAGGACGAAAACGAAAACACTGGCATTTATAACGTCTGAGATATAGTGACATAGTTTAAGGTTTATATTATTAACACTGTTTTAAAATCTACTATTGTATTAATTAAGTTTAAAAAAAATATGTATAGGCTTGTGTGGAACTAATAGCGAATAAAAATAGGTTTTAAGAAAGCCTTAAAACAAGCACATGACACCAATAAAAAGTGGCTGGCATCTTCTGTAATGGAAACTTTGGGAAATTTGACACCCAGTTGTTTCCAAGGAACCTGTGAAGTGATTTTTTGTTGTTGTTATTAAGAAGGCAGACTTAGTGCTACGGGAATAAAAAAAAAAGCTGGTATAAAGTTTTTCAAAAGCAGTCGCTGCAAGCAAACATTTGGGTTTATTCCTTTTTGGAGGAATAAACTCTGAAAGACTCCAACTTCATCTCCAAAGCCTCTTTTTTTTAACAGCCTTTTGAAACTGATACGTTTTGCTGAGGGGTGTCTACTAAATGCTGGTGAAGAAACTCACTGACAATCTTCTGCTTTTCTTCATGACCTTTGTAAATGCTCTCAGTCTCATGTTTCAAATCTTACTGAATACAACTTGAAGTTAAATGTACATTTTATTGTTCTTCAGACTGGGTCTACTTTGTAAACTGACCAGTTGCTATCCTCTAAGAGTCCTGTGTCAATCAGTTGCTCATTGGAGGCTGTACAACACCAACATCAATGAGCAGAGGGTGATGTCCAGAAAAGCAAACGATACTCCTAGTCAAAACTGGTAAAACAATCCAGAATGTATAAGTTCATAGGCTGCATCTAATTACATCTGTAGTTCTTATCATTAAATTGATGTGTTGCTTACACACACTGTGAGACAATTTTTCTGTTGGGTATCTTGAAAACAACCTGCTAGGAGCACTTTGGCAATACAGCATTAATTAACATGGAAATGTCAGGTAAACCTTTCACAGTTTGTGTTAATCACAAATTCACTCCTGAAGTTACACGATTATGCCACTAAACTCACTGAAATTAATATCTTGAGCTGTATCACCTAGAATGTCAAGTTGCTGTTAGTGCAGCAGATGGGGGAGGGGTCACATGAGATAATGAAATCAAAGATTTCATTTACAGAGATAGTTTTTATCATTTTCCTTAAGAAATCAATAACTCTTCCTTTATTTTCATTTGTTTTTTAACTGAATGGACTTCATCCTTTAGGATTTTTGTGAAATTCTCATGATGTTTTAAACATTTATGCAAAACTACCACAAATCTCAAACTTTTTCTTGCAGCTATAGATGAATTAAAGTGAAAAGGTTAGATTTGTGCGTTAATAAACTTACTGCTACTGTTCGCGGTGTGAAAAATGTAGAGCAGATTGTTGAAAATTGTGGTTACACATGGGAAGGCGGCTTAATGACGTTAAATGTTCTCCGATCTCGGCGCACGAGGAAGAAAAAAAAAGACCACTTAGAGTCATTTATCACTTAAGACAACAGGCTGCTTGAAAAACACATGAAAAACAAATAAGCACGATAATCTCCGAGATGCAAATGAGGCAGGCTTTTGCCTGAGGATAACAACATCATCCTCCAGCTACTGAACCCTAGAGCTGTGCATTGGCATGAATAAGTAGTAAGAGCTTGAACTGGAGCCTATAATTAGTTGTTGAAACACTACTTGATCTGATAATCTGGATTCATCTCTGGGTCCCATATGCACAAAGTCTTTATAATGCTTTAGGATTTCTCATGAGAGAGCAGCTCTGGAAAAAGCAAAATTAAAAGAAAAAAAAGTTCAAACTTTATGAGATTTTTCACAGTAGCACAAACTGAACAACCTTAGCTCTCTTAATCTTTTATCCAATTTAGGGGAATGAGGACCTGACTGTCCATGGCAGCTGACATGAATATAGAGAGAAAACAGCGCAAACAGAGTGAGAGGGAGAAAAGCAGCAGAATAAATAGATGGCAGAGACATGAGTGAAAAGGTAACAGGCTTCTAATGGAGTGGGTGTCCATTATTACTCCCCTGCTGAGAAGAGCTGGAGTGCCGGGATGAGAAAAACAGCGAGGGAGGGCTGTGCGCAGGAAATAAATACTGCTTCCAACATATCTCATAAAGAGGATACACAGCCTCCGTATATCTCAAACAGCAGTATATGTCCTTTTGAATATTTTTATGAATGAAATCCGAGCTTCACTAACAGAACTAACGCAACAAAGCTTCAAGTTGCTGCAAGTAACTTGGCAGAACTGCCATTTTGATCCCTTTAGATTTTCTGTGGGAGTTCCTTTTTCTCCCTTTTCTTCCCCCAACTCAGCTTCAGTACGCAGACTCCTCTGTTATTAAGTTCACAGGTCCAAAGAAGGTCAAAGATAAAAGCTTAGTAATGGCACAGACAGTGTAGAACGAATATAAGTGAGATGTCAGATTCCAGAGTTCAAAATCCATCTCTAGTTGACTTTTCGATCTTTACAGCTCACTCATAATAACCTTCTAAAATGGGTCTTATATATATGGACTTGATTGCTATATATACTGTGCTTAGCTACCCGAGCGAAAAGCCACTTTCTACCAAAGCTGATCATCGTTCCTGTATTGCAGGAAACAGCAAGTCTTGGTAGAATAAGTGTTATGAGAAAAAAAATATCAATTGTTTTTGTCAGAGAAAGATTGACGATGCTATTTCATATAATGACGGCTCCATTTGGGCACTGTGATTTTAACCACTGTTTTATGCTTAGAGTTGTACATTTTGGCCTTTAGCACAACCTGCTTTCTGACTCATACTATTCTAATTACATCCATAATTTACAACGTGAACACCATGTTGCATTTACTAAGGCCTGAAACTGACAACTCAGATGGCATATTAATTGAGAAAGAGTTCACTAAAGTCATAAACCAAGTGAGAAGTAGGGTCATTTTAAGATAGACTTCTGTATAACTGGACTTCCTTTTGCAACCAGGGGAGTTGCCCCCTGCTGGCCATGAAAAAAAAGCACTGTGCTGTGCAAATGTCTTGAGCCACCCCTAATTTTTTTTTGTATGTGCAGCATCTGCAAACATACATGGAAGCACAGAATGTAAGACAAAAACAGAGCTTAGTTTTCATCGCCTGAAAGTCAGTTTTTAGTATGACTCCCTTGTAATGTCTTTAAGTACTCTTCAGCGCTCTTTTTTGCTGTTTTGTCCCAGAGCTTCCACCATGAATTACAAAGACTCACTCCACAAGACCTGCTGCCACTGATTTTCAATCCACTATTTGTGTAACTTGGCATACCTCAAATGTTCCTTCCTATTTTCTTTTCTCAAGAATAGCTTCTTGACTGGGTCAGGTGTATCGCTCAGGTCCTGTGTTAGATGTTTTCTGGATTTCTTAAGGATATGACTTTCAGATACTGGTCATCTGCTGTATGGAGCTTTTAGACCTGTCACTTCTTCCTTTGTCCTCCACTTGTCCAGTTTCCTCAAATATTTTTAAGGACACTTGGCACATTAATGCTGAGATATGCCAAGTTCAAAGCTAATGCCTCTAAAGTCATTCCACACAGCAGGGATGTGGTAGTCTTAAATAAGACATTGATATCCTGTAACCTCATATAATATTGTATGTAGCAATGTAATGTAATACTGGTAGCAACTGCGGGTTGTAAGCAGTTAAACACGCTAATGCTTGCAACTTATGATAAAACAGACCAAAACACTCCATGATCCATTTCTCACATTTCAAGTGACGAGAATGGTTTTTAATAAAGCTCAGTGTGCACCGGTTCAATATACAAAGAATATATCCCTAGACTTTCACTATACACAGGAGGGGATTAGCGAACAGTCAATAATACTATCTAATATTGCATACAGCTGTGTATATTAAAATAATGGTACTACAGTGGCTGCGTGTAACTCTTATATTGGTAACTGTGGCTGAAAAGACACCACACAACAGCTGAATGGGATTATGCAAGATAACCCTTTCTCAAAAAAGAAAACACCTGTGGTGCCTCTGCAATCTAGGTGTCCTTATCTCTCCAGCCAGCAGATGAGAGTTTGGCATTATTGAGTTTTGGGAGGCTCGCCGTACCTCCCATCAAGCCCATTTTACCACCTCCTCCCGGACGGATGTAATCTCTCCCATTTTATGGATGAATGACAGTGCTTGTGATGCAAGAGCGGTTACTCACATGTGTGTACAGCACAGTGGCTCGTCTTTGCTACCCTTAGGGGTTACTCATCGGAGTCCTGGATCTTGGCCACAGTTTTATGAGGCGATGCGCTATCAGCCGTCCATACATTTCCCACAGGACGCGAGACGCAGGTTTATGGATAGGCAGGGAGCTCTGAGTCACATCAGCTTTAGAGTTAAGTAGAGCTACTAAAGAGGTCTTATTTTAAAAGTGGTTACTTACACATAGGATTTCAAGCTGTGAATAATTACCATCTGTGACTCATTTTGAATATTCTAGTCATCAAACCTGAAGCTACAGTGCAGAGATATAAAACGCACAATTCGCTCAGATGTTTCCTTTATCATTGGGTTTGGCTGCTAAGGGTTCTGGCAGAGTTGTGCCAAATGAACACCAATACAAGCAGGGTTAAATATAGCCTGGCTGTCATCTTAGCTTTCCTCCCATCATTTTGGATTTTCCATGGTGGGTGCACCCAGGGGTGACTGTCGGTTTAGTTTTACACACTCAGCTCAGCGGTGAATCACACACGTTCCACGGATACACAAGTGTTTACAGTGAAACTGCTCTCTGGGGCGCAGGCCCACGTAAAACCACCTCCATGAAATCTGATGGAAGTCTTTTTACGATGTTATTTTGTATTCTACACTCTACGGAGGCTCAGAAGTGCCAAAACAAATGAATAACTGCAATTGAATGCATTAGAATGACAATAAAAAGGTAGGCTCTAATTATATCATAAAATGTAACAAATGAATACTTACCTGCTGTTTCATTTGTTGACCTTTGGATTTATTATTTTTATTTATTTACTTCACATTTTATTTTCTATTTAATTCTGTTTATTAATTTACTTATTTTTAGTTTTAGATTTATGGTGTTGTGGAAAAACTGCAGTAGACATTTATTGTGTAGGACCAGTCTCCATCAAAGACCCACGCTGCTTCTATAATGTTAAAGTGTAAGCTTTGGTGAAGCCAATCCATAACTGTTCTAGTTCTTGTATAATCTGGCATGCCTTGGGCTTTTCTCCCTGCTTCCCTTCCTTAAAAATGGCTTCTTGACAGCCACCCTTCCACTGAGACCATTTCTGATGAGGCTTCAGTGAACAGTAGATGGATCAACTGCAGGGATCTTGTGTCAGGTCTTTGCTGGATTTCTTTCTGTTTCTTAAGGAGATGATTTTCAGGTACTGCTCATCTGCTGTAGAGAGTTATTTTGGATTTGCCACTTCTTCTGTTGTCCTTTACTTTCCCCTTTTCTTTAAGGACAAACTGCAGATATGCCAAGTTTTCATCTTTTTATCCTTGAATGATTCATAGGTCAGTGTTAAGTGACTGAAAATGGTCAGGTACAAACACTGGACTGAAAATGAGTGAAAAAGCAGCCAGTGTCCAAAGAAAAACTTCAGAAAGCCTGCAGATCTATTGCTTAAGACTACTTTGAAAATTTACACGAAACTCTGACTTCCTGGATAAAAAATATAAAGACACGAGGGGGACTTTTTTCCCTTTTCATTATCCCCAACTTTAGTTTTCTGCACAACTTTTTTTTTTTGTATTTTTAAATATTATTTATCCGCTTAAGTATGCAAATGAGAGGACTGTCATTCAAAGTGTATAACTAGTCTACTTTGGGGCTATTGTAAGACCGAAGCCAGCCGCTCAGCAGTCAGGAAATGGCTCTTTAAGCAACAAAATACAAATAAAAGTGAATTAGATATTAGACCTGCATTTATATTAAGCCTTTTTAATGCCTTTAATGCCAAATCACTGTCTGATTTACTTTTTATTTTCCTTTTTTATTTTGGAAATGGCACAATTCATAATGTAAAAGCTTGGAAATACACTGTAACTTTTCCAGTTATTATTTCTTACATCTATAGAAGCAAAACATAATAAATTCTGCCTTCTCTAATCCCTTTCAAATTGCCTTCTTCTCTCAGGCCTCGTACATCATCCTAATGATCCCTCATGCCCACTGCCTTACTGAGATGACGGGAACCTTAGTCTGACCAGCCAGAGGAGCAAAACAAATAAACCTCTCCAACCCGAGAGGCTTGATAGTGCGCTGGAGCACCAGGTTGGGGCAGTGCGGCTTCATTACCGCTGACATGGCGCCTGTGTGCTTTGATAACCTCCCCCACTGCTGGCCATTACCTGGTTATATGCCACCTCACAGCCGCCTGGGATGTCTTTGAAGATACAAAGAATGAAACATTTTAACTGCCACTACTTCTATAAGCCCGCCGGTCCTTATACTGAGTTGCTTCCAAACACTTAGCCTTTGTGTTCCCCACCTCCAAGTCTGACTCACCTTTCATTTCCCTTGGAGACACTAAAGTAACTTGAAAAGCTGTATTTTAAAATTTAAACAGAGTAATTTTCACAAAATAAAATGATACGTGCAGGAGGTCGAAAGAGATGTTGTTAGAAGCTTTCAAAACTTTAAAATGCATCACAAGTTTCAGAGTTCTTTAAAACCTGACTGCCTGCAACTAAACATAACGGATCTATTGTAACTATACATTGTGGGGTCGGCTAAAGTGGAAAGAGGAGTAACCTGTCTGTAACGAGGATTATTTTGAGACGACAGCTAAAGAACATGGTGCCTCGCTGCATGTTAAGCAGCAGCAATTCTGAGAGGCGCCAGAAGTCGAGCGTACGTTTAAAACTATTACTTCAAAAGTTTGTTTTTCTAAGAAACGCAGCATGGTGGTAGATTTGGGGCATGTTTCATGAGGAGCAAATCAAAAGAATTATTTCTGATTATACATTGGTTAATGATAATTCCCACATCTTCCTCTGTGAGCCATAATTAGGCATGGTAAACAGGATGACAATAGAAAAGAAGGCTGATCCCAGGCCATCAATTACTTGTCCTCCTCCTTAAGTTCTGGCTGAGCCACTCTGTGGATGGAGGCTAATTATTGTTATTAGAGACCTGCCTATTATTTCATCCATCTGCTGCACATTTAAGTCCATTCTTGGAGCAGAAAAGCAGACACTACTAACAAAAAACAAAGCCCAAACTGCAATTTAGAGTATATTCTGGTTGTATGTAATTACAAACATGCACTGTGCCATTACAGTATGCTAATAATTCACCCTGAAACCCACAGATGAGTGCACACAGATGAAACATGCTCCAATTAAACATGACATATGGTATATGGTGTCAAACTGTCTGGCTTTCCTGGCATTTCCCTTCCCTGTAAGAGGAAACCTGGCCTTAAAATTGGAAAGATTTCACACCATTCTAATACTGGCTGGTCCGTGCGGCTGATGGCTCAAAATGCTGACAATCCCACGATGCAAATGGGCACAGGTGAGTGCTAATGCCAATATCAGAAAATTGCAGCGGGGGTGTTTTGTTTTTTACCAGCCAAATGGCTGCTCGCACTGGTCTGACAGATGAAAGGGAGCTCTGAGCCATTAACGTGCACACTCTTACTGTATCGCAGGTTGTTTGGGGTTATATGGATAGACTGGATAGACAAACAGAAAGCAAGTGGACCCGGGTGTTGGTGATGGCAGCTGAAAGAGTCGGGGCAGCTATTTAAAAATGTAAAAAGAAACCACTGAAGAAAGTCAGAGGAGAAGGAGGAGGGAAAGATTCAGCTTACTGTGTGATTTTCTAATTTTATGGTGTCTGTATGAGGACTGATATGATCAAAAAAATAGATAGCACCAGGTCCAGAATAATGAAAATGTGTTTGTTTTCATACTGCATCGGGGAATGGATCCATGAAAACTGTCTGTCATTATTAAAATGCTCCTTAAATTGGTGAATATTAGTTAAGTTGTCATGTATGTCATAAAAACACTAGGTTGCATAACACAAATGGGTCTAATAATGTCAGACTGCACTATATCAGCTATAAATAGCTTAAATTATAGTCTGATGACTGTAGATGGTGAAGCTGGTGATGCTGTGGGAATGTGCTGAATTCTGATGAAGGCTATCTTTGCTCAACAAAGCTCTAAATGGGACTTTGATATTGTTCTATCTACATCAACCATCAATCTCTTTAAATTATTCATGCTTTTACTGAGCTTTGGTCATATTACAGAAGAGTACAGAACACACTGCATTTCATAATTTCTGTATTTCAAGCATGTTTTCCTCACAAATGTCAACTTTTATCTGTAACTGATCGCACAGTGAAAAAAGCCATTTGGGGTTGGAAGTACAGTCAGGTACACAAGTATTTGGAGACCATTTTATTTCTGTTCAGTGCCATAGTTGATATTAAATCAAACAATTATGATGTGATTGTAGTTCAGACCTTAATCTTTAATTCAAGGGGGTCAATAAAACTATATCACTTAGAAAATAAAACCATGTTTATGCAGATTCCCCTATTTTCAGAGGCTCAGGTTCATTCAAGTCTGTAGTTCATAGAAAAAAGACCAGTAATGCCAGTAAGTGTGTGTTGAATCCCAGTTACTTTAATAATAATTAACTAAGAGTAGTTTCAGATTTACTTCTAATTGAGAATTTTACCCCGATCATAAAATGTTACAAATAATGCTTAACTGTACCCCGAAAAAAAAGAACTTACTAATAACATTTTTAAAAGGAACCCCAAAATTGCAAAGCCTCTCATTTTATTGATTCATTTTTGCACATTGATACCCATACATCAGTGAAAGTACACTACTGCATGTGGTTTAGGCACTTTATGTTTATCCATCACACAATAAAGGTTTTAGTCAAGACATCTTCTTTCTAAAACACTCAATCAAACCCAGAGAGAGTCATGAAGAATTATCTTTGGAATAACATGGAGTTTTGATGGTGTTAGTAAAAAGTAGCCAAAGACTAAATCAACATCCACACAGGAGTCACAGCAACCTGGCAGCCAGAAACCACACAGAGTCAATGACATTCAACGACTACAAGTGATGACAGGCGAAATAACCACTGGTGACACAAAGTGGACGGGAGATGAACTTTTCAAGGCTCTGAGACAAGCAATTGAAGAGTCTCCAGATAAAAGGGAAGAATATCGTCGACTGACATATGACTGGATAGTAAACACATTTGAGGATTACCCGAGCAACAGACAATCTGCTATGGATCAACCGTCAGCTACAAAGTGATGTGTAACTAGCAAATTGCTTCCAGTGTGGATGTTTCTAAACTTCCACCCATTTTGTGAACCACAGTTACTCTGGAAGCCTAAACTTACAGAAGAACTGTGGTAAGTTCTTCTAAATCATTCAGCAGTCATTCAAACTTCCTGCCAGCTACCTTGAAAAACTGGTACTATTTTAAAGGCAAAGGATGGGCACATTTATGGCATGTTACACCAAGTTAACTGATTAATAAAACCTGTCCATGACTTTATTGTGCAGCACTTCTCCTGCACTTTAAAGTCTTATCTTTACCAATTGCAGCATGGCATGTCTGGTTTCAGACCTGAAATGTGAAAGCAGATGCCTCTGCTATGCAACTCTGCCCACATTGCTAAATTGCCCCCAAAGGAACTATACAGTTTTACAAAATGAGATTGTGTTGTTCCACTTCATAGTGAGAAAGACATTAAAACTTTAATATTAGTCTTTATGTCCAAAAGCACAGTGGATTTCAGTGTCATGGGACTCTATTAAAGATCAGTCATGTTTTTTCAGTCCCTAGATGAAACATCTGTCCTCTCTGGCTGAAAGAGACACAAAACAAGTCTGTCTGTTTTTGTGCCGTTTGTTTATGTTCCAGTCAGCTGTGGGTGGAGGACTTCCATCCCTCTCATTCAGTTACCATGACATCAGATCCTCTATTCAGACTTGACTGTATTGTGATAAATGTCAACTATTGATCTTAATCCTGTAGAGTTGGAGCTATACCACAGCAGGACATGTTTCATTCTTTCAAGCCGTTGAATTTTTTTTCATACATACTCTTTTATTCCATGCATTCATTAAGAGGGAAGGCACTGACTTTATGAGGATGTTACACTCATTACTGTATGTGTTCTTAAATGTGTGTTAGACAATTTTTTTTTAAACTTAAACATATTTTGCGAACCTACAGTTGCAGGGTTACACTTGAATGTTGGTAATATATTAATAAAAACATTCAAAACCATAGGAGCAAGTTACAAAGTGCGCAAATCAAGTCATGCCTTTTACTACGTAGTAAACAGAGCTGCAGCATGTCAAATACAACGTGTCAGATCAAAGTGCATCTCTGAGTCATAGCAATCAATTTTACAACAGTCATTTTTCATTGCAAATGTCTGAAGGGATTGTAGCATAACCTGAAAAATGAGACCATCCATGACTCCCTCAGTTGTCTCTAACAGCACGATGAGTAACACTGACAATATGTGAAACACTTGGACTGAATTTTGAGTGAAAATCCATAAGATGTGAGAGGAACTGTTAATAGAGCAGAACATTAGCATTACAAGGACATTAAATTCATTGAGCGATTGTTTAATTTGTGGCATCAAATCCAACCCTCTTCGGGCTAATCTAGAAACTAAATTGGTCATTTTCATATGAGTTTATCAGCTAATGTTAGCATTGCCAGAATAAGTCTCACACTGGATCGAATCTGGATCGTTCTTCAAAGATCCTGTCTAAATGATGGAGCCATAACTTTATTATCAGTGATCCCTGGGTCATTTAAAACTACTACAGTAGACTCACAAGCCAAATCAAATATAAAACACTCAAAATAAGATTTTACTAAAATGTTATTCTCCTACGGCACGCTAGCACAGTTTCACAACATGATTAGCTAATCAGCTTCAGCTGCTTACTCTTTAGGGGCGAGATAACAGCCATTTTTAGCACATTTTTCTGTGGATTTCTCTACTGAATCATGTCAGTGCCATGTCTCCTCCTTATAAGTTATCCCTGATTACAGTTAGCTGGCTAATCATATCTTGTTTGCTAATGTTATCACTAGCAAAATCAATCTCAGTAGAAATGCTAGCTGGCTGATGTAATCCATGATACTGAGTTATGCATAATGTCAGTCAGGACTGATTTAACCATCAGTAAATCATATAATGCCACAATGCAAAGACGTGTAATGAATATTTTATTTCTATATTTATTGCTAATGCATGGCAATAGCTATAAGATTAGCTACACATGCTTCTAGCATTGATATCTTTGTGGGATCCAAGTCAACTCTGTTGTGATTGCACTGTGAGTTATCTGAGCTATAGAAAGATGACAGCATCATCATGGGTGCCATTAATACTGCGTTTCTTTTGCTACAATATTAGCAGTTTCTCTGGGATATTTAGAGACATTCAAAAGATCTTTTTCACAATCAGGTATCTGTCTGGGTGCAGAAACGAGGAAGAAAAGCTTGCAGTGTTGTAGGAGAGGTGAAGTGAGTGCTGCAGTTCGTGTGTAATTACAGACAAAGGCCCTGTCAGAGGAAAAACCAGTGGGCACATGTGCACACCCTTTCAATTCTCCTCACCTGACAAGCCTCCAACATCCATTTTCTTGAGGTTTTTGGCCTCAAGGATGACCACGGTCAGCTTGCCAGCAGTGGGGACATATCGCAGAGAGAAGCAGATATCACCCAGTTTTTCTTGCTGTTGGAAAAACAGAGACATTGCAGAGGTGAGAAAAACAGCTACTTGATGCAAATTTACTCCATCACATGTTCACACCATGTGAGGTTACATCAAGGAGAAAGTTGCTCATAAATTCCCCTGCAAAATGTGATGCTCAATGTCGCAAACATGTTTACTTGATTCTGCTCTCCACAAGCAGAAAGGGGAGCTTTTAACGTGCAAAGCTGCAAGTAGCAGGGTGTCTGTGCTAAAAGTCTAATGGTATTAAAGGTTAATGTACAGGATGCTGACACACTGAGTCATAAAGCTGGTTATAGTAATTACAGTCTAAATCATGATGGAGAAAGATATTTGCTTTAAGTGCACAGATTGGAAGCATTGTAGACTAAATCTAGGAGGACTGGCACAGAAGACTCTGTGATCAGCGTGAAACTGATCCATTATCAGAAATCCTAACACGGAGCAATGAAAATTGGTAAAGTGTCCGTCTGCATCAGTGTAATTTGAGTTTCTGATCACTTCTGCTGGAGGAATAACATAAGGTGGAGAATATTAGTAGTGCTAAATCTACAAGCTGGCACAATCTACTGAAAAATTACTGCTAATGAAGCAGGGCACCTTTTAAGCATTCATATTTACAGGATAAAACTGTGCAGAACATATGGAGATCACAATAAAACCCCCCAAAATTAAAAAAAATGTGGAGATTCTAATTTTTCAGACAAATTTGCCTTAATAAGTGGAGCATTTTCCAGTGTATTGTACTCCACTGATCAAGACAAGCTGTTAACAATGTTAGTCATTATGTGAGCCAGCTGTCTGCTGCCCTGACAAATAATTTCAAAATACAGGAAAGAAAAATTAGGACAAAAACACTCTTCGATTACAGTGTAATTTGTCTAAACAGAGAAACTCAGCTGTCGCAGTGTTATGCTGGAACTTGATTTCTTTAATGAAAGTCAGAATAGTTGTAATAAAAAAAAACGAAGACAAGAAAGTGTGAAAAGAAGAGGAGGATGCATTTAAGTTACAAAGCACACGAATCAAATCTAAAATAGTTTCTTTTGCTAGGTGGCAAACAGAAATGCAGCATGTCAAATGTAATGTTTCAGATCAACGTGTATCTCTGAGTCACAGCTTCAGAGTCAAAGCAATCAATTGTACAACAAGCGTCCTGAAGGTTTTCAATCGTCTGCCATGGATTTGATTCCTTGTTTGCAGGAAAAGCCCCGCACTGCACTTCACTGCTTTAAGCAAAGCACCATTACGACACAGGCTCATTATCTGAGAGTGAAAAGAGATCGGTTCATATTCTCTCCATATCCTTTATCAACACCTGAAGCAGACACAACCAATAACTCCCGCTTAGGTCGCACCTGTTTTACATCTGGTCATTTCGAGAAGAGGTTATAAATCAAAGGCAATCCAGATCCGAATATTGACTCTTCATCTTCCATCAACTTCCAATCAAGGTCTATTTCCTCATGTAGAATAGAAGTGCTGGAAATGGCTGCAGTGTGTTTTATATTGTAATGGATCCCCCCCCCTGCATTTCATTTGTCATCCGCTCCCCTGACTTGTAGCTGCTTTAAAAACCACAGACTAAATACTCTTACTTTGATGATGGGAGTCGCGTTTTAATGAACGCAAATGCATTCTCCTCTTGAGGCTAGTAAAAGAAGCAGTGACAGTTAATTATGCCTGTCAAGAGCAGTGACCGAGCTCTTTAATATTTTCTTTGAACTGTAAAAGGTCAGCCGCTGCTTCTTCAATGTAAAGGGCATTTTAGGGACTCTGATACTTCATATTTGACCTTAAAAATAAAGAGGATTGTGCTACTTGTGTATAGGTGAAGAAGAAGATTTTTACCTGAAAGCAGCTTTCTTTTCTCCCTGTTTTTTTTTAATATGCTGTCCTTGAAGTGCCTTCTTTGCATTACAGATACTTAAATGAGACTTATTATATTTTCCCTTCTTTTGTCACCAATCACTTCGCTAGGTACACCTCTTCAACAGCTCATTCACACAACTATCTAATCAGCCAATCACATGAAAGCCACTCAATGCATTTAAGCATGTAGATGTGGTCAAAATAACCTGCTGAAGTTCACTCCGAGCATCAGAATGAGGAAGAAAGGTGATTTAAGTGACTTTGAACATGGTTGTTCATACCACATGGACTGGGCTGAGTATTTCAGAAACTTCGGATCTACTGGGAACTCCAGCTTACAGAGAATGGTCAGAAAAAGATAGAAAACATCCATGAGTGGAAGTTCACTGGGACAAAAGAAGAACCTAGATTGCTTCAAACTGAAGGGAACAGTAACTGAAATTAACTACTTCTTATAACCAAGGTATGTAGAAGAACATATCTGGATGCACAGGACATCTAAGCTCAAAGCAGATGGGCTATAGCAGCAGAAGAAACACACCTGTAAGCTACAGGAAACTGATGCTACAATGCACACAGGCTCACCAAAATCAGAGACTAGAAGATTGGAAATACGTTGCCTGGTCTGATGAGTCTCAATTTCTGATGCAACATTTTCATGCCTGGGTTAGAATTTGGGGTCAACGAAAACATGGATTCCTCTAGCCTTATATCAGTGGGTCAGGCTGTGGTGGTGTAACAGTTTCTTGCCATACTTTGGACCTTTTGGTACCAAGTGAGCATCAATTAAACACCAAAACACCGAAGCCTACATAAGTATTACTGCGGACCACCAATCCCTTTATGGCCACAGTGTACACCAATGTGTATGCATGCTTCCAGCAGACTAACCATCATGCGTGCACTGTCAAAAAAATCGAAACATCTTTGCCTGGCTTCTAGAACATGCCGGTAAGTTCGGTGCACTCAAATGGCCTTCATAGTCACCAGATCTCAAATCTGCAGCAACTGTGTGATGCTATCAAGCCAATATGGTTCAAAATGTGTGAGGAATGTTTCCAGCACCTTGTTGAATCTGTGCCATAAAGAATTAAGCTCTGAAGGCAAACGGGTCCAGGGTTGAGAATCCTTCAGTATCATTCCTATCCCTCTTTTCTTTGACCAGCATTAACCATCTTACAATGATTCATTAATCAATGTTTAACTAAGAATAAGGAATACAAAGCATCACTTCAGTGTATAAGCCTGTCAGGTAAAGCTGCGCACAAACTCACAAAAGAAAGTAACGTGATGCCCTTCAGTTTGAAAAACACCACCAACCTATTCTGCACTGTTATAATTAACCTTTAAATCAACCCACCGTAATGCTAAAAATAAGGTTGGCAACACATGCTATATGCCATGACATTTACCATGAAAATTGAATCTCCTGGATTGGTGGCTGGGAAGTTACACGTCTGTTAATTGAAGGGGAAGTGTGGACATATGATTAAGTGACATTTCCAGAGGAGATGGATTACATCGTCGACCGCACCGCATTTGCACTACAAGTTTAAACGGTTTGCTGAGCAAAATAAAATAATGCTTCTGATATCACTTATGCCCTTTTCATTAAAACTGCAGCTACTAGATGTACAAATCTGTGCCTCGGCATGAGACAGGTGTCACAAAGTGATTTCAAATTGAATTTATTTCTCATTTTATGAGGTGTAATTGCAAATTTTGGCAGACGTCTTACCTCCTCCTTCTCAGCGCTCTGCAGATCCCGCCACTCCTCTGTTATGTGGCTGAAGTCCACCTTGTTCATGGGCACCTTGATGTCGCCAATGGCATCATGCTTGGAGAAGCGGTCAAAATCGTACACCGTCATCACCAGTGTCTTCCCGCCAAGCTCTACATATGGGACCTGAAGTAGAAAGAGGCAAAGCATTTATGGCTCACCCAGGTGAGGTTGATTATATCTGTTTAACAATGTAAAAACACCAGAATCTGACATTCTTTTTGGATAATACAATTCTTATGCTTATAGTTGACTAATTTGAGCAGAAATCTATTTTTCTTTCTTTTTTTGTAGCCTTCAAGTTGCTCAGACGACTCTTTTTCAAACCAACGTGGCCACTACAAGAAAAAGACAAAAAAAAAAAGCTTATGCATGATCTTGTATGAAGTTTAATTTTTAGATCATTGGTATGTTGTCACAAGCTCATGTGCTCAAATCTTTTCAATTGATTCGTTCTTCCTGCAGATGGGGGGCAGTAGTTGGGCAAACCCGTCTGACTGTATAACCCCGATGTTGACAAACTCAATGCACACATAAGTAATAGGCAGTGGTTGTGCTTTGAATTTGGCTAGATTTATATCTAATGAAAGGACAAAGTTACAAGAACCAAAATATAGAAGCTGCCCACTAGTGACCAGAGCAGCAGAGCATTCAGGTATGCAGTCTTTTTGAGCCTGTTTAAATTTGCATTAAAGGATTTTAAGGGCAGAGATTGGGATAAATGTAGTGACAAAGCAGTTTAGCATGAGCATAAGTGGATGACTGTCATGAGTCTCGAGTCCAATGTTAAAGTTGTTGCTTTATTTCTGTTGGCCAGCAGGGGGCGACTCTTCTGGTTTTAGAATAAAGGAATTTGCGAAGAAATTAGAACTCCTCACTTAATTTTTGACCCTATTAAACGCTTGGTATGGTATCAGTCACTAATTTTAAGTCAAATTCAATAGAACGTGAACTTTTCTAAAAAATTTTAGCCAAGTTTAGAAAAAAATAGGCTAAAAATTGAGTTTCGCATTAGTTTAAGTTGCTACAGTTTTCGGTATGTTGCTTCTTTATTGTGTGGCTATCTGCTGAAGTCGGCTCTTCAGTTTTACATTTTACTTAAACCAAAACTAGCATGCTAATGACATAACAGAGACACCTGTCTAACCAAGACAGCAAACACAGGGCAAATGTGGTCAAGCCTGGTCTAAAAGAAGAAGCGGGTGACAGTTAAAATGTTCTTCTCAAGGCTTCAAAACAGTCACCAGTTTGTCTATGTTTCTATGCAATCTATGACATTACAGACTATGTTACATTTAAAAAATCTTTGAATGAAGAAGGCTATTATTAATTGTTAACCAAATAAAAAATGAATAACATCTAACTATATCCTGATAAATCTCTGAATTATATGAAAAACATCACATTTAGAATGTGTTGCAAGCTTAGCAACATTTGGAGAATCCGCTACCATCCAGATCTGAAATAATACCTATAGTTACAAAGATGTTCCTGAGCACTGATATTAATCAGTCCTTGACGCTTTGCTTTGCATCCAAAAGTTAATTAAATGTCAAGAGAGTGAGACGCGTGCTTTTTTTAGGGAGTTGTCCCATCCTTACTTCTCTATAAAGACACTCACTTGTGTTCCTTGTTTGTTGCCTCCTATAATAACAATCTTAAAGAGAGAGAGAGGAGTATCTTTTAATAAGACTGTCCTTGACCTTATCTCCCATAAACATCTCTTCTTTTTGACGACATCACCACTTCTTATAATTCCATTTCCTGTTTGTTTCCCCCCACGATGCATAAGAGATTCTGAATTAAGCACTACAAAAACACACACAAATAAATTCTGCATAGATATCACATCACATTATGCTTAACTTACACCAAACACCTGCGCTCGCCGCTCTTGGTTGAATAACAAAACTTTCCCCACTACTGAGCAGGAGCCACACATCCATTACAGCCGAGGCAAGGCCAGGGTGTGGCGGTGCATCTGCCTGTGTTAATCCCAATCACATCGAGCCTCAGTGTGTGTGTGTGTGTGTGTGTGTGTGTGTGTGTGTGTGTGTGTGTGTGTGTGTGTGTGTGTGTGTGAGTGTAACTGTGCGTGTGAGAGATATTCTGTCAGGAGCTTGTTAATGTGCCAGCTGGTTGCTGTCGCCACACCTTCCCAGCGTTCAAGGCTGCATGCAAATTGGATTGTCAGTGGAAGCAAAAGATCTCCAGCAAAAAAAAAAAAAGCGTTTGTGATGCGCAGATGTTTCTTAAAATTCAGTGGAAGCAGATTAAATGTTGCTTTTATTGTAAGGTGCACCTTGAAGGTGAACTGCTCATTGAAGACGGGGTTGAGGGTCTTCCTGTGGACCTTGGTCTCAAATTTCTTCTTCTTGTCAGGCAGCAGGTAGACCTTTACGTATGGGTCAGATGTGCCACCCATGTCCATAGCAGGCAGCTCGGCCGCCTGAATGATCCCCACTATGAGCTGAGAAGGAAAAGGGGACAAGCAGAATCGTGAGCGAAGACCTTTCTGTGCTCATAGATCCAAATCATCATTACTTCCCGTCTTCCCACCAAGATCCTTATAAAGAAATCATATCTTGGTTAAATTGCCCATTCATTGCTCTAAGATCTAAAGAAAATTTGATTTTCCATCCTTATCTTTTAATATCACCAGCAATCATTGCTTTATAATGGTGTCCTGAAGATGAGTCAAAGCTGAAGAGTTCTTAAAGGTCAGCAGGTGTCAGACTTGGAATAAGGGGACTGTTTTTCTTCACATACGGCTGATAATTGATAACCACAATGGGGGGCCTGGGAGGCTGATTGACCTGCCAGTCAGAGCCTCTACTCAAAGGCCTCTCCAGAGGCCCAGCTAGTCAGTCAATCAACTTCCTATCAGGCACCCATCAAGCGGCAATCTGGAAGCCGACCAGGGCACTCAGCCATGGAGCTCTACAGCTGTCAGGAGCTGCATCGGTGTACTACGTGGTGCTACCACTGACGCAGTGGCAAATAAACAGTGACCTCCAGCCCAATCAGCATTAGGCAACTAACCACCAGCATGATTTCATTTTTTTTTTCCTTCTGTATAATATGCTCTACGATTTTTGGGAAGCAGACTCAGAGTGAAAGCTGAGTTATATTTACATGTGTGGAGACATTCAGATGGAAAAAAAAAATGAAGGAATTACTTCAAATCAAGTCAAGCATCAACTTGCATCACAGGTAAATAGGCTTTGATAAATGATTAACTAATTTTGAAGACATGTTTCCAGAAGTGCACACCCCTTTGATTTTCCTTCCTGAGCAACAGATTGATGTCTTCTTGAATCAGCTACATTACATAGCATAACACTGAAATCGGTTCACTTTTGAATTGTTTAAAAGATGTGGAAAAGTTTAGCAGCTCTGAAACACTTGTTTAACAGCTGTAACAACAAAGTGTTTTGAATCTCCTACACCTCTGATGCTCTCCTCCAATGCAGAACTCACATTTCAAGCTAGAAGAGCTAATTTCTCAGTCACTTTAATGGCTCAGTCACACTGGAGTAAGAATACAATAGCAACCTCCTTGTATCGTGGAAAAATCACTGGGTAACCAGTGACTGATTTTTTTAAATGTATTTTTTGTTGTTGGAGACAGATTGCAAGAAGTTACAGTCACCGACTCGTCACCCAGAGGTTGAGCGTGTAACACTCGCACTTTCGATCATAAAACGACAGCACAGGTCGCCTGTTGGGAGTTAACCTCTCTCCCAACAATCAGGCTGAGACAGACTGGTGAAGATTAACAGATAACTGACATCTTTATAAATGAGACTAATTACAGCTCTGCAATTAATCCAGATTAGCTTGGATTGAAGAGTGTAACTTGTCTGTGACATGTCTTTTTGCAGTAGGGGGCTTGACTCAACTGGTTGCTAATTGGTTGTATTCTGATTATATTCCTATGTAAAAAGAAGCCGAACGCCTCTGTGCAGTTACATTGCAGTCCTGTGACAACTACGCCACTGTTTCTGAATTTGTGTTTCAAATCCATAAAGTTCTGGCTACACTCTGAATGCAAGCAGTTAAAATGAATTTCTGTGTAGACAGTCACAGATTTTTCACTTTTCTCAGAACATAAATCGGCCGGCTCATACATCAAGTGAGGATGTGCACGTCTAATGTATGCCACAGATGCAAAAAGATACTTTAGCTTTAAAAACTGTATCTGCTTGCCTCCACACATTATGTATGTATAACTTGATGAGAACTAACTAACTATAACTAATGAGATTATTTCTGCCTTAAAAGCAGCTTTTACTCTACAAAATGTTTACATACCTAACAGTACAATGAGCTAAAAAGCTTCACTCTTATTTGTATTTAATGTTCTAGATACAATATTTATTTATTGATAATTCAATAAAACATGATTATTGCACAGGTTTAGGTCAGAATAACATCTGTACCATTACTTGGTCCATATTTGTATAAGGATGGTAGTAAGAGTCAAAAAGGTTAAAGCACAAATACTCACATTAACAGACATTTTACATGACAGTAGCAAACGAGACAAATACACTGTGGAAAGTTTGGGACTGCTTTGATTGCTGTTCACCAGGTTATGCACAACATTTTCATGACATTTCCAAAAACACACCAGTTATTACTGTGACTTGGTGTCATTTACCTTAACCTAAATGGAACCATGTTGTGCACTGTAGTGCTGTGAAGCGGCACTTGGATTTTAAGTGTAGCAATTTATCCTCCCGCGCTGTCCTGCTGATTTCCACCCATCCATCAGCACAGTCAGTGGGAGACGCAGCATGTCACACCATCTTTACTGGGAGAGGCACCGACGCTCGAGAAGAGATACGAGCGGGACGTGGCTGGAAATGTTGATGGGCACTTTGCTGCTTCTGCTAATTGTACCTTTTCCAATTCTGTATGACACTCCGTGTCTACAGAACAGACTGACAAGAGGTTTTTTTTCAAAGCTTATTAAAAATCCCACTGTTTAAAACCACACCTCAAAGACAGCTACTCCGGCGTTGAAGGTGATGCCTTTAAATATTTGTTTTGCCCGACTAACAAGGTAGAATTTATAGAAAAAGCACTTTAAATATAGAAAAGCAGAAAATTTTGCATTATCTCTTTTGTGTCTGTAATCACATATGCATACTACAGTTATTGTTCTAGTTTTAAAAGGGTAAATAAAAAGTGAATCATGAACAAACAATGTTATTTTCCTTGTGGCTTTCAAGCAACATAAATGCATGTCATTAGCATGTTATTACAGGAGGTTTCTTCCTGTTAAAAGGGAGTTTTTCCTTCCCACTGTCGCCAAAGTGCTTGCTCGTAGGGGGTCATATGATTGTTGGGTTTTTCTCTGTATGTATTATTGTAGGGTCTACCTTACAATATAAAGCTCCTTGAGGTGACTGTTGTTGTGATTTGGCACTGTATAAATAATTGAATCGAACTGAATTGAATTGAATATATGGAGAAATTTCTGAATTTCTATTTCAGATCTATTTCAGAACTTAATGGACATTTCTGGTAAATATGAATTTCTCTGTATGTAGACGGCAACTGATTTTCAATTTTCCCCAATATATCACAATTAACGGTGTATTAGCATGATTCCCAAATTGACCACCAACCTGATAGCAGACTCGTGTCATTGGATCTCATTGCCGTTTTATCACCTTCTTGATGCCCCAAAGTTGCTTTGAAAACAGCAGTTGACCGTGAGTGGCTCCAGACCCTATCAAGTTCATTGCACATGGTCGTTTTCCCTAGCTTCACTGTAGCATAACAATTCTGTTTTCTCTTTGTTTACCACGCACAAACTTGCTGCACTTCTCTCAAACTTGACATCTAGATCATATGGACAAATAAAGCTAACCATGTCACTACAGCAGGCTAGCACCAATAGCGAGTCAACCCCATCATTATAGACTCTCAGGTTAAAGAAGCAAACTTAACAGCAATAAAAAAACATGTTTACAGCCCAGTACAACAACAGTTTAAGTCCATGTGGATAGTTTCTCCCTTCATAACAACTGTACAACAGGTGTAAGGCTTAAAGCTTTGAGATGTTGCCTTTTTGATTGACTGCGTTGACTGCCTCTTTGGATGCTGTAACAGTCACAATTGTGTGGTGTCTCTTTAAGACAACCTAAATTAAGTGTTAGTGATGTCACAAGTATGCACCAGTGCCCTCTGTTAGAGTATGGGAGAAGCGTGCTTGCATGTGAACATGTGGCCTGAGATGGACCTTAAAATTTCACCTCCCAACCTCTAGGTAGAGTTACGGGTTGTAGAAACACTGCGCTTCATTTATGATAAGACAGCAGCCTTTCACCCAGGCCTTGTAAGGTTGGTGAAGAGAGTGTGTATTAAAGTACAAGCACTGTAGAATTCCCATTACCAGTGTTTCTGCCGCCTCCTCTCAACCACTGAATACAACCCACATTACAATGCACAGTAGCGAATTGCTGTTAGACCTTACCTACACTAATTTAAATCATTACATTATACATTTGGTTTTTTGGTTAGTGGTGCCTTTTGGAGCATAATGTAAAAGTAATTTAGCAGTTACCTCTGTGCATTGTTCCAATACAGTTTTTAAAAACAGCTTGGTCACCAAGCCTGCTAACAATTAGGACTCCAAAACACCAGCCTGATGACAGCCAAAATTTAAACATCTGACTAACCATTACACCTCTGCGATAAAGCAAAATAACAGTGGTTATGTGTTTGCACATCTGTGTGGGTTTTTCTATTTAACTATGGGACTCTAGCCCTCTCACAGCAAACAGCTGCTGGTATTAACCCCCTTTTGTTTATATGTTACTCTTCAGTCCAGTGAGCAGATGACCAGAATGGGCACTGGATGGTGATTCAGCTCTTGGCACCTTATCTTCGGAGGGCTTTGTCCCAGTGCATAATGCCTGTGCTGTGACTCCACACACATGCACACACTTCCAAAGAAGCCCGAGACGGATTTGCCGTCCTGAAAAATAGTCTGCTAATGTGCAGAGGCTTTGTGTGTTATTTTGGAAATGAACTGCCTGGGGGGTATTCGGAAATAAATAATAAAAACCCAATAATATGAATGATTTTAAAATTCACATATCCTAACTGGACACAATGCCGTATGCCTGCTCTTGACCTGCAAAGAAGAGCAATGAATATGGTAATGATGTTGAAAGTAGGAATGACATTCTAATTCTCTCCCTGCTGTGCTTAGAGGGCTCTTTGTGGTTCATTTGCTGTGTATTTGCCTCATGTAGCCGTGCCGCCTCTCCCTAAATGATTTGGATCTTTTACAAAACCTTTCGTCTCATTAGTGTATAAACCCAGTGTCATCAACACCAGGGGCAGCAGCCATTTGTGGTGGTTAACAGACAGAAACAAAGCTGAGATTTCTTTTGCCACGAGGACTTGACATTAATCTGCAAGTCTTATCCCACTCAGCCTGATCTCCTTGCCTCGGTTTTGTACACAGACACACCAGCGATTCCTTCTTTTTCTTGGCAGGGTGGAACATTTACTGACAGAGTTTTAGGCCATTGGGGGACATTTGAAACGCATACAATTAATTAGTTATTAGCGCTTACGGCGGTATCTTAAAGGAGAAGCAGATTTTCGAATATCTGTGACAAATTAGTCAGAGTTGTCTGTGAAGCTTACTGATGACATTTTGTTTCCGGAGGCAAACAACTCCACTGAAACAGGACATTTGGGGTTCATAAACATGGCAACAGCATTACTCACAATCCAATAAACTGACTGGCTGGTAGTAGTAGTAGTGTGCTATCTCCCCCCCCGCCTACTACTTCAGGAGTGTCAAACATAAGGCCCAGGGCCCACTGGAACAATTGTTGGAAAATTTTAAGGGCATACATTTTTTACTTTAAACTGTATTTTTATGTTTTAATACTTTTCCTACTGATAAACACTTTATTTAATTAAAAAAATATCTAATATAGAAATTTACTGTGAAATTTTTTTTCTCTAAAGACTTTTCTGTGAATCGACAAAAAACACCCTTTCAAGTTAATCCCAAATATTTGTGCTCTAAGATTGATTTCATTTCCTACTGACACATTTTTTTTTTATTATGCAGATGACATACTGCTGAAATTAGACTTCTTTTCCTTATGTTGAGATATCTCAGGATTGAATCTGTGGTCAAATGTCTCCACATGGACAGAAATGAGACTTTAACTGGTCCTACTTAAGATGATAGTAGGTTGTATGTGGTTTGACATCCCTGCTGCACATATTTGATTCGTTATACCCAAGGCTCCAGCAGAATACAAATCTGACTGTGAAGCTAAAAAACAAAGTGAATATCATTCACTATTTAAAGCCTTTTGCAAAGGCCAAAAGGAAAACCTAGATACTTCATTTCTAGCTTGGCAGCTAGTGTAGATATCCCCCCTGTTCACTTATCCTTACAGGGGTGTGTAAAGCAAACTCATGATAGGAGGATAGTCGTGCTGAATTTTTACTTGCCTCCATAACAACTGTATTTATATTTCTAATTTTCATCTGTATCTCCTGAAAGATTTTCTCCTGCAAAAAGGAAACCTGTTCTTTCACTAACTCCATAAGTGTTACGAGAAATTATGCTCGAGTATATAAAACTTCAGTTTAGGTAAGTAAAACTCCAGCTTAACATATTGCCACAGATATCGTCCCCACACCAGCCCTCTGCATGCCCTCCTTCACTACATCCATGACCCTCCTCTGTGGTTTTCTGCTTTTCCTCCTGCCTGGAAGCTATAGCGACAAAATGATAATGGCTTAAAAATATAGCATCAATCCACGATATGATGCAAACTGTGTTTTTTCTATATGTGACATTGGAGGTGACGATTACTGCCTTCATACTTATTTCTAACCAAGACTGCCAGGTGCGTGTGGGGTGGGGATTGCCCCACCTCCACTTTACACCATTGTTCTACATTTTCTAATAAGTGATCCAATTTTCAATTATTCCCGTCCACTCAGTTCAGTGCAGACGTTATGAAGTCTTTTTGTGTTGTGTTGACTATTTTTTTTTTCCACTCCAAGAGCCCCTGAAATTTAACCAGACTTCAAGAGACAACGAATACATTTTTTAATGCTATTACAAGTCATGCAGGTCCAATAGGAACAAATTCAGCGAGAGCAGCTTTCAATTTTTCTAAAATGTTACATAATAAATAAAGTAATAAGAGCGTGTTATTTGTCTTGTTTTTTTGTCATTTCTGCACAAATAGATGCACTTTTGTATTAATGCTTTTACACCTTAGCATGTCACTTTTAAGAATCTGTAACTTCCCATTTCTTTATGTACGTATGCGTACAAGAAAGAAAGATGGTGGTGTTGGCTTGTAGGTAGGTGAACCCATCTTTCTATGGCAAGGTTACTTTTTAAAATCCCTGCTTTCAGCCTCTCCAGACGGTAATTTTGATTTTACTTTTTGAACCCCCACCACCCGCCCACTTATCAAATGAAACTGCTGCCTGTGTAACTACAAACTATCCCAAAACCAGACGCTTCTTGTGTTTGCCTTTAAAAGCAATATGCCAGTAATAACAGGAATTTCACACACAGCATTTAGCCAATCACCCGTACCAGTTCTCCCAGGGCAGTTTTTTTGGTACTCACGTTGATTGCCTGGCAAAATAAAAAATAAAACAAAATCCTGAAGGCCACTGTGCCTCTGCACTGTGTCCCTCGCGGGGCTAAAAGTGGGTCAGATAAACTGCCGCCTCCCCTCAGGTTTTTAGCTCTGCCTGTTGTGAGTTTCACTGGCAGTGAGTCGAGCCCGGCTTTTCTCAGGTCACCGTCACAAAATGTGAAAACTGTCATCCATTCATTACGCTTGAGCTCCACTGTGGAGCTTATTACCTGTGTAATCAAGAACCTCATAGAGACCTGTCAGCGCCTCCCGCTACATGACAGATCAACTCTGTGAAAAGCAATATTGTCCACATAATATCCCTCTTTTATGAAATGACTGCTTCTCTAACAGAAATAAGGGGCTGGTTGACTGAACACAAATAGCATCTGCACAACATAATTGTATTAGCACCATTACTGTCTTTTGTAATCTGTGATTTGATGAATATTTCACAATTTAAACACAAACAATTGTTGAATACAAACCAGAGAGAGACGTAAGATCTGGGCGAGCATTTTTGGTGAAAAAGGTGGAGGTTCCAACACCGGTGTGTAGAGGAGCATTGTGTGTTACCAGCTAATCTCTGGCTGTCAGTTCTGCTTAAAATGGGGAGTTAGCTAGCCCAGTGAGGGACAGTGTGTTCATGCACCGCATCTATTATCTGTCACACAACATCTGGCACCAGGAAGTTGATGTGCTTCCTCATTCTGCTTTTTAAAACTCAGTCGCTGGGAAAAAATAAAGCAGATGGATATCTGCAGGGGCTGTATTCAATCAAGTAGAAAGAAAGAAACAAATACAGAGACAAACTAAATCCCAATAGTATACTGTATCTTTACCAGGCTCGATGGCAAATGCACAAACTCGACCGCCATGATATATCCCTGTGAGATTGCTCTCAAGCTTCGATGATCAAGCAACTACGAGAGGAAAATGTTGTGCAAAACCTGGTTTGGGTCCTGTTTATTCTCTGGAGAGATGCAAACTTGGACCTCAGAGGCTGGGTGTGGCCATACTTACAAAGAAGGATCTTTCTCAACAACGACACACACTGAGAGAGATTTGGAGAACAGATCCTTACCGTATTCTCTGTGAAATTGTAATCCAGGGAGTACTGTAATTTGCCCAGTTTCTGGTCCTCCTTGGGCTCTGCCTCTTTCTCCGTTTCAGTCAGCCCTGTCTCCGCATCCTCCTCATCCTTCAAGGCCTGAAGGAGACACCCACCAAGAGTCAGTGTCGCCTGTTTGCCGCTGGTGCTAGCACCCTGCCAGCCATTCCCCGCCCAGGTCCTGCCACTGGACCTACTCCTGTAAAAGCTCCCACTTGTTTTATGGTATACAAGGGAGAGGGGAGGGGGGGGGGAGCAAGCACTAAAACACCATAGCAGTTAACACCAGGACATGCTGTGTGATGCACTAAAACCCCGGGCCTGGTCCCCCGATGGTGCTTTTCTATCAATCTCTGGGTTTTTCAGTCTGAAGGGGGAGAAAGATCAAATGATGGCGCCAGAAATGAGAATGGGCAGGCATTAGTGGAAGAAGAAGGGTGGAGGGTGGAGAGAAATTAGAGAGAGATGATAAAAAGAGGCAGACAGAGAGAAAGAAAGAGATGCCTCTAGAAAAGATCATAGTAAGACAATTCCCTTGATGTTATTTCAGGCAGATCAAGTCTCTGGCAAAAACACATATCAACTGGGAACTGTCCGAAGTGGCAGAGAGTGAGAAGTGAAGTTGCCCTTTCCTAGACTGACACTGAGGTGAGGATAGCAGGTGGTGGCTCTGGTGATAGTGAAGGGGGTGTGGGGGGGTGGAGGAGTTTGTTATAAGAACAACATGCGATTGAAGAGGCAAAGACTAGTTCTCAAGGTCATTCATTCAGCATCAAAAGTTGCCTTCCAAGAAGTCTCTTTCACTAGGCATGCAGAGCATTCTCTGTTGTACAAAACAGTGCTCTTATGTGAGTCCCCATTCCCAAAGTTTGGTTACATCCTCAGACATACAGTCGCATTGTCATCATAGCCCTAAAGGTTGAATGTTACCCCCTACGCCGATGGTAGCTAGAAGCATCATGCCAGCGGTGGGTGGGTAGATGTTGGTTAAAGGGGTTGTAATGTACCTCCCTGCTCCAGTTTGTCAAGTTGTGAAAGCAAAAGGCTGAACAACACTGATTGGTTTTAAAATTTGCCACTGAGCCACCTGGTCTCTGTCTTTGGTGAGCAAATCCAGTTGGAGCCTTTTTTTATTTCCTTTCTTTTTTCAAAGACAGAAAAAGAGAAGCGGGTAAAATGATTGAGGAAATAATATTCCCTAATTTAACGAAAGTGTTTCCTTTAAACCAACTTGTATGCAACTTTGCTACACCTGGGTTGACAGATGTGGTTGCAGATGCTGTGAAGCTTCCTTTTCATCACTAAGCTTCAAAAGAGCTTTTACTTGTAGAGCCTCTCAATCATTCTAGTTTGCTTGCCACCACTCGTTTGAAATGCAAATGAAAGATTCAAAAGGCAGGAGACTTTAGCTTGGCACGAGGATCAGTGTGGTTCAACCTTGTCAATGCGCACCTAGTGTTTCTTTCATACATATATATGTGCATATGCAGCTTGCACACACATATATGCAGTCGATATACATGTACTGTATGCATAGTTACATATATTTGGTTCTATGGGAGTAGTAGTTGTTTTCAAGAGGCTATAAAAAAAACGTCAGAGCAGCAGGCTTAAGAAGATCCAACAGCAATTAGGAACCTACCGCCAGTGACCATCCCGAACAGTCATCAGACACAACACAGATAAGGAGGACATAGAAGGAAGAAACACAAATTAAAACAACCACACACAGGAGTTAACACACCAGAGTCTGGGCACACCAGGAGAAATGACCGCCTGCCTCGGAAGTGGCAGATTCACCAATCTCAGAGATTAGCTATTAGGGTGTCCAATAACTGATGTCTTTTATTTTGATTAAAGCCTCTTAAATTATAATTTTAAAAGCTGGATGGTGCAAAGACGGGAAGACTATTGGACATTAATGAAAACTCTTGTAATCTAACATGCTGCAGCGCTGCGTCGGATTGGATGACCTTGGTGGTTAATGAAGTTTTCCGCTCTTCACTATTATCCAAGAAAAGAAAAGACTCTTTAACATTTAAGTTATAATTGGCTCTTTTTCAAAAAAGAAGTCAGTCAAATGAACTAAGAAAACAATGTCAGTGGTTTCCGTCTACGTGGGTCCGACAGCAAGGGTGTTGCAGCAAATTAAACACACTGTGTGCACGATTCCACCGAGAACGGCAGTATAACGACGCTTTGCTGGTGCAATTAGTGTGCTAACTCCATTTCAGGTGTCAGCGTGTCACCATTTCCTCATTCTGTGCAGTTGAAAAGTATGAGTTTCGCCATTTGTGTATCGTTTGGTGACGTCATTTCTCTGGGTGGATACCACTTCATTACACAGCAAACGTTACTCACACTCTTCAACAAGTGAGCAGGTCCTCATATGACCAAAACCATAAAAAATATTCAAAGAATGAATGAAAAGCACAAAAATTATAAGCAGGAGAAACAAAAGAGACTGAAAGGTTCTCTTAAATCTGAAGCCTCCTTAAGTGACTTTAATTTCCTTTAGTAAAAAACAAAAAAGGCTGAATGCAACTCTTTGGCTGCAATAAACACATAACACACAGAAAATATATGTGGTACTGTAGCAACTCTTGCACCAAAAAAATGCAACTTATTGAGAGCTATTCACTGTTATTAGTCACGTGACTCCTGCACAGTCCTGGATGGCAAAACACGGGAAAATCCAAAGAACTGCAGCATAAAAATGTCAATTTTCCATCAGTTTCAAGCCACAAATAGTTGCTAAAAACAGTGGCAATGGTTTAAATATATCATAAGGAGAGTCCTTCTCCCTAGACTGCCGTGTTTATGTTTTTGATGTAGGGGCGCAAACTGTTCTGTTATAGTTACCATTCCAGGGTAGTACTAACAAGATCTAATTTTCATATACAGTAACAATGTCATAATATATACACGTAATCCCTATGACCTCCGTTCAGACAGTTTTTTTCAACTCTTAGCTCTCTATAGTGCTAAAGACAGGAAGGGGATGTCAGACACACATCCATGACTGTGAATATTGGTTAAAGAAGGATTATTCATAAATGTAAATCATGCCAAGCTATGGTAGTAGAGCTCAAAATTAAAATATATCAGTGGAAATTTAGCATACTATGTTTAAAAGGCACAACCTGCTGGACAAGAAGGATTAAAAGTGGTTGGAATCCGTGTTATACTGTTAGCTTTTCTAGCCACTGTAAACAAACTGAGTCACAAACTGCATCCAATTAAAAAAAATAACAACTTATATTTGGGTGGAAACAGCTAGAAGACAGCAGAGAAAAAAGTCTTGTTTTGCCATCCAGGTGGGCATTACTATGATACTATGATGTCACGTGGAAACTATGTATATAGTTGAAAATGTTCTCTTAACGAATCAATGAGGTGGTGAACTAACTTGTAATCATACAGAATCAGATTTCCTAAAATTGTAAGAAAAAAACAAACAAAAATATTTCAAACACAGCAAAAAACATGAAACAGTAAACATTACTGGATTTATTCATTTCAAACAGGATTTATGAATCAAATATTTTGAAATTAAGCTTCCTATTCAATTAGGATTGTAGGGATGGTAATTTTTCTGAATTTTAATAACAAAAGTTAAAAAAGTCGTTACCTCGGTTTTGGCCCCATCTATGACGTCCTTCATGTTGATGGCATTTTTGCCCTTGTCTTTGCCCTTCTTTTTGTTTTTCTTCTTGAATATCCATTTTTTGCAGACACAGAAGCAGCAAGCTAACACCAGGATGATGGCCACAAAGGCAATCGAGACGATGGCCCACGATGGCACTGTGAGAAGGACAAACAACAAAGAGATGTTCAGAACTAGGAGTGAATCTTGGAGGCAAGTGAAAAACATTTCAGTGAACACTCTGAACCAAAGACCTGAAAAGTAGAGATTGTACCAAATTACAGGTGAGATAAAAGCAGGAAAAGCGTGTGTGACTACAGAGTTGGTACAACAGATCAGCACCTAAGTCCATCAAAAAGTGTCAAGACTCCTAAAGATCGGACCTGACTGAACGGCTTCAGCCAATTTAGTGGAAGTAACAGATGTTGGCATTTTCCACTTGCCATTTAAACAAAAGATTCTCAGACAGCTGACACTTTCACGGTAATCACCGGCAACACAGAACTTGCTTTGGAGCGAGAGCTGTGGTGAATTGGCAGGGTGTGCCTGAGAGGCATTAGCAGAGGTGTGACCATGACAATCCACTGATGCAGTAAAACCAAACAGGTTCACGGGGCTGGGGGGGGTTGCTTTCACATTGTTCTCATCCTCTAAGCTTTCATATTACCTTTAAAAATTTAATTAATCTTTTGTGTTTGGATTTAAGGTTTATTTTTAAATTTTCCCAGAAAGACTGCAGGTTTAGACCGAAACTCTCCTCAAAGGCAAACCTCCTGAGCCTAATCTCAGTGGTTATATTAAACCTGAACATTTTTAAGATAAAAAGTTGGAAAATAACTTTTTGGACCAGGCTGTCTTCCTTTTTAATTTAAATATTTTACTTTTCACCTGTAAGTCAAATTTACAATGGACTAATTTTGACCTTTTCAAAAGAAAAAGAAAGAATGAAAGAAAAATGCAATATTATTATTTTTTCCAAGTCTATCCCACCGTGAAAACAGTATAATAGTCCATCAATGGTTCCACTGACCCTAATGTTTGTGCCAGCAGGAATAATAAAGTTTATTTTATTACATATGCCATTGCTTGTTTGATTCTTTTTTGCACAATTTGGGATTTTTATCCTGATATTAGATTGAGAGATTGAGGAAAGTTTATCCGAATCAAATTCTTAATTGTAATTTAGAGACACAAAAAGGGCTGACGACACACCAGAGGAACGTCTTATTTACTGCATCTGTGCTGAATTAAATAAAACAATACCAGCTCAGTGTTAGTGTTAATTGTTTTAAGAAGTAAATTAACTTTAAACCAGAAGCTGATCCGTAAAGCTAAAGCAGTTGTTCATCCTCCCACAGGTAACTTGTACTGTAACATCTGTTTATGTAAACGTGCTACCTAAAATGTCCCTATAGAAATAACACATTGAATAGGAATAATTCTCAATTTTGCTGCTTTTGTTTTTCATATTTTTTATATAGTTGATGCTGCTTCGCATCTTGTTAGTGTAAAAATACAAAAACATAACAAAAAGTAGCCAATTAGTGTAAAAAACATGATGATTTTCCACGTTTTTGAGTCAGCAACCACCACTGTTCTGTTCAGATCAAATGTTAGTACTAGACAAAAACAAAAATAACAGCATGATATATTACATGCATCATAAAAAAGTAGTGAAGTAAAAACACTGTTTTGGAGAAGAAAGACAAAAGACCAAAAAAATGCTATTTTTTGTATCTAATCACTGAGATTTAATGAAGTTTATGAGTCAGTTTCAACCATTTGAGCAGCTCTGATCCTCAGTGGTGCTTCTGGATGGTTCATCAAGATTATTTTGAAAGTTTCATGCTGGGCAAAGTATTTAAAATAATACTTTTACATCACACTTCCGTAAGCACTTCTTGGCAACAGTTACTAGTTTAATCACTAATTAGTGATTAAATATCGCCTAGATCTGATTGTGGCAGCAGAATTTGAGTAAAATAACAAAAGAAAAACAGCAGGAGCAACAACAGAAACTTAATTAATTTAGTGTCACCTAATGATCTTTATGCAAGTTAAAAGTTTGGAATCGAGAGTTTCGAGTTTGTCCTTACTGCCCTTAAAACTTCCTTTGAACATGTGATTTCTCTACAGCACACTTGCAGATACTGTGTTCAGTTATGATTAAAACTGTTCCTAACATGAAAAAAACAAAACAAAATGCACTTTCACTGAGGTGGCATACGAGTCGTTACTTTTCCTTCTACCATATGCTACTGGCCTGCACTATAAGCCTGCCTGGAGAAATTGGACAAGCAGCAATCAACACTGTCACACTGTCAGACGCTCAGCTCAACAGCACAGTGACAGCCAGCTGCAAACACGGTGACACCTATCTCAACTATAGCCAGCAGTCAGCTGGCGCTGCCTGGTGCGGACACACAGGGATAGAGTGTACACCACACAAACGTAACGATGGAAGGAGAAGTGGGCGGTTTTTAAGCACCGGAGGGACAGCATAAAGCCCAGATGCAATGAAAATAATGAGAGGCCTCACAACAGACTTCCCCGTTCAGCTGTCACAATCACTGCTCCTTGACTCTACTCAGCAGATACCAAACACCTGGCAGCCCACTCCTCATTTTAACACTGAGCAATAACAAACTTTTTAAGGAGCATATTTTCTGTGTTAATTCAGGCCAGCCACAAAGCCAGGCTCAGCTGCAATCAGGGCAGATGGGCTCATCTTTATAACAAATACAGTTGCTACACATCTGCTGCTTTGCAACCCACTCCCACTTAACCTCTGACCTAAGTCATATCTGTTGTCACTGATGCCTGTTCTGTTCTTGCTGCTGTTCTCCACAGCTTAAGCGTTCAACGCCACCAAGAGAGAGCAGAGAGGTCACAAAACTCATCCATACAACCAAATATAAGAAAGGAATTGGGAGGGGCACCAGACAGATACAATACTTGTCATTCTCTTAAATACTACAAACTAATAGAAAACATGAGCCAGCCCTATGAAGACTTTATCTGGAAAAACTCCAGAATGACCCATCAAAACAGAAAAGCGTATTACGAACTCACTCTGGGGTTTTGCTCACCAACATTCAGCTGCGGTTCCTTTGCTGAGGTCCAAGGGGGAGGGGGGAGAAAGGGAGAGAGGAGGGAAAGAAATCGATTCTTTTGACAAAATCAATAAGCACTCTCCTCCAAGGAAAAACAGTGAGTGATGCTCTAAAATAACTTCGGGATCTACAGCTTTGGCCTTGCCTTGGAGCAGCGTGGTAATGGAGGTGAAACTGGATAGGCCTCGTTTACAATGAGCCAAATAAAACCAGGAGTATTTCCTTTACAAACTTGACACTGTGCACAGAATAAACTCTTAAGCCGGGAAGTGTTTGCTTTCTCACTTCTTAGACACATAAGGCTGTTTTTTTTTATTGGGAATTTGTCAGTTTTGTTATATTTATGAAGCAAGAAGATTCAAAGGAATTAATTACACATCACTCGTGAAGAGAGCATACTCTGAAAACCACACCCAGTTTAGCGGTCCACAACACGCAACTATGGGCAGTAACCATGGGTGGGCTGGCCGACAGGGAGAAGTGGGATACTTCCCGGTGACCTGGGGGGTAGCATTGTGCCATGCTGTGAAGAATCAATGGATCACACAGAATCCACGCATCACGTGCAGCTCACTTGGCCACAGACTGTGTTCTCTCACTGTGGTCTCCACACGAGTGCACATGCTAAAGACATCTCTTCCTCTCTGTAAGGAAAGTAACGTGAAGCAGGAAATATCAGACACGTTGATGAGATAAAAAGGAATGATGAAAGCGGGAGGGAGAGAATGAAAATTAGTGCAAGTTACGAGTTAGTCTAAAATAGGAGCTAAAACACTGTTTGGCTGTTCCACATCCTTGCAGCTCATGACTGCTTTCAGTGAACGTGTGCATGAAGTTTTCTGGCTGGAAAGTGTGAAGTCACTCTATCTTAGTCACTGTTTAAAAAGTCTACTTTATTTCTATTGCTCCTCTCTCTTTATATATTTGTAGGTGCAATGACTGGTGTATTCCTAGTGAGTTTAAATGGTGCACCCACAACCACTGCAAACGGAATGTCGTTATATATGCATATGCATATAATATCCCAACAATTTATCTGTTTTGTATTGCTTATGCAGAGTTAAGGGTACTTTCCTCTTTCTTATAATGTTATTAGTGTAATTTACAAAAATTTGACTAATTTGACCCAATAATAAAATTGAAGTTAAAGCTTTTGGCTGTGATAATTTGATCATCCCTTATAGGTGATAGCCTACATAATTAACATTCTGGTCACTTGCTTGTCCTTGAGTTTAAAAGCCCAGCCTGAATTATTGTTTGAATCGACCCCTCAAGCCTTTATCTTTACCCTAACCATGTCAGGGGATTACTTTATCTTCTTAGTATAATGATCATAGCATTTGTATGTATATACCAATCACACAGCAATCATCCTGCCTTCACTTTTCTCTTAACTGTACTATATTAAGGGCTTAAAGTGTAATTAACTTCAGCCATTTGGCACTACTCAATGGTAAAAAGTGCACAAAAAATGCACATTGTAGCATTTTTAATCTAGTGAGCGCTGTTTAATAATTCTCCAATTACACCTCAATAAATGATTTGTTTACCCCTAAAAATTTAACATTCATATTACATTTATTCCAAAACACACCTTTGTAATGACTGCCTAATTGGAAAAGCTGGACCAGCGGCATTTATGTTTCATGATATGCTGCATGATTAAATCTCAAGAGAAATACAGTACAGTGCAAATGTTTTGAGCAATACTTTGCCTCCAAGGAGCCAGGCTTTCTTGTAATTTTTAAAAGTGGTCTTGAGGAATAGTTCTCCATGCTTTCTTAAGTTCAGACTGAATTTCTCGTTTTCATTCAGTTCCTTGTACTTTACCTTTGTCAGAAGAAAGGCTTTTGTTTGTTTTGTTTGGTTGTTAAGACCCTTAAATGATTCATAGATCATTGTTAAGCTTAAAAAAGCCACCTAACTAAAGGGATGAACCAGTGTTGTGTCGACAAGAAACTGGAAGAAGGTATGCCAAATTACTGGAACTGGGCTGAAAAATAGTGGCAACAGATCCTGATAAATGTCTGCTTCAAACTATCATCAGTAAACAATAAAACACCATCAGTCATGGACTGGTCTCCCCAGACCCTGGAACAACGCTATCCAAGCAGTGTGGGATCATCTTAATAGAAAAAGGACAAAAAAGGCAGCCAACATCCCAAGAAGAGCTTTGAATGTCTTTCGAGAAGCCTTTATAATGTGATCATGCCAAATATTGACTTCCAAACTGGTTAGAATTGTACAAACTCACTGTTTGCCTTATATACTGTATTTCTATGTATATTTGCAGATGTTTCAATAAATCACTGCACCTATTTCCCCCTTTTTTAAGCAAAATATAAAGAAATTAAACTCATCTTTTTCACAGTACTGTAAGTTGTACCTTTATAGCAGGAGTGTGGGAACTCCAGGCCTCAAGGGCCGGTGTCCTGCAGGTTTTAGATGTGTCCTTGATCCAACACAGCTGATTCAAATGGCTAAATTACCACCTCAACATTTCTCGAAGTTCTCCAGACGCTTGGTAATGAACTAATCATTTGATTCAGCTGTGTTGACCCAGGGTGATATGTAAAACCTGCAGGACACCGGCCCTTGAGACCTGGAGTTTCCCACCCCTGCTCTGTAGTTTGCTAGAAGCTTATGAGAATATATAGTGGCATTTTTTAGCATCCAAACAGGTACTTCTAGCTTCCACGTATAAATGCAAACAGGAGGTAAGCTAAGGAGACAGTATTGTAATGGAAGTGTCAGAGATGTGACAAGTCTGTATTACAAGCTGGCAGATCACAACGATAACAATCACTAAAACTAAAAATGTGGATTTTTCCCCAAACGGAAGCAAAAATTCGGAATATATACAGAGTAAAATCTTTTTTTCCCCCAATTCCAAATGCTTACTGTCATTCTGGCATTTCATCGACACTCAAAATGCCTGATGGAATGTCATTTAGGCGCTAACAGTCCAATCAACGCATGAAACCAGCCCTTATCTTATTCATCAAGCATGCGTCTTCCAGTGAAAGGCACTTCTGTGTTCCTTAATTAAAGGAACCTGAGTCCCAGAAAGCAATAAAAGCATTTCCTAATTAACTACATTGTGTGAGTGTCTTTTCTCGAGAGAGAAATAGAGCGAGAAAGTGAAAGGGAGAGAACAAGAGGGAGTGTTGCCAGCACACGCACTTCAACACTTCAACTCCCAACACTTATCTCTCGTTCCGCCATGCGACATGGCATGGAAAATGGAGTTTCTCTAATGGGTGGGTTGCGCATGATGAGATCCATGTTTGCTGTTCCTCAAGGCTGAAATCACTTTTCAGCTCCGTCAACAGAACAGCATGCCGGTAAAGCAGAGCCCTAAACAGTGAGACACCTTCAAAGTACTTTAGACACTGAGTCATGTAGTTCAGCTTTGTACATCTGCCTTCACCTCTCTAATCATTAATGAGATGAAAATGAAGATGTGCAGATTGTACATTTTGTTACATTTTTTAAACTTTGTTTAATCCTATCAAAGGGCTCTGAGTGACAGATCTACATCCTGGTAGAATAGTGAAACATAATCTGGTACAAAACTTGAACTCAAAATATTCTGATGATTTCTCTGACACATTACCATGCTGGGTTTTAAGAAGATATTATTAGAGATCATTTTTTCGCAGTGAAACGAAGTCAAAGAGCAATAACCTCAACATAAAGGGAAAAACTAATGCTTCACTGGCTGACATTTACACACACTGTAGGTGTTCTAAAACTGACTCCATAGAAAGGAGTATAAAATACTGCAGGACTGTGAGTCATTCTGACAGTATGTGGTGGTTTGCTACAGTGAATAGCATCAATAGAGCCTCATGAGAAAAGAAAAATGCATATCAACTTTCTGTAAATGCCTTTAGCTAATGCATCCTAACTGTATGTTTTAGGGCTTAAGTGCTTTCTCTTATTTTCTTTCATATGCTTTTGCATATACTGTAAACATGGCCAGTTTCAAATGTAAATGTCAGCGTATGCACAAGTAATTCCTGTAAGTCAAAAGTTCCAGACAGGCGCCGTATGATATCGGTTAAAAATTAATGTCCTCAGTTTGGTCACACTGGCACAGAAGCCCCACCCACCTTCTGTTCAAACCTGTTGCTTATGAAGGACAGCCAGTTAGAAGAAAAGTGACTGAAAGGAGCAGAAGAAGCAGTTTGCATATGAACTGAGGGACTGTACCGTCCAGTGTGTGATTTTTGAATTATGCAAAACCATTGTAGTCAGTCTACAAATGAGGACAATTAAAGGTTAATGGACTGATTCTTAAATAATTTTTGTCTATGCTGCCTGTGCATTCAAGGCACAGGATCTCCTTTAATGTGGTGTTTCAATAATGCTAGTCATGTCAGAGCCATGGCTACAAAAAGTAAATGTACGTTTTGAAAGTGACACAAAAGCACATCAAACTAAAGAAGTTGTTCAAAATCAAAAAAATAAAAAACACCAAAACAGCGAGAAAAACAGGGGAGAGAAACAAAGGCAGACAAATAACAAATCAGTATTTAAAAAGCACTTTTCACAGACGTGTAGTTTCAAACCACTGCACAATCAAAATAAAAATGAGCAGTAATCACAACAAAACATAATAGAAAATTAAAATGCAGTCAATAGCAATACAAAACTATCATCAAGCATCTCAACAAAAGCTTTGTTAAAAAGAAACAGAAATGTAAAATATATTTTTGATGAGAGTCAAAGCCCAGAAAAGAATCAAATATTACAGCAAGATTAAGAATGCTTTGTGTAACAGATGAACAGAGGGAAGCAAACGTTTAGCTGATATTTGGATGTAGTTCAGGAGGAGCTATAATCATCACCTCAGTCTTGTTGGAATTTTACGCAAGATAATTATGGGAGAGATTGTTAATAATTTGGGATAAACAGTCATCTAGGTTGGACAGATGGTGAGGTCTAAAACTATTATACAGTCAATCATCATCGGCATAAAAATGATAAGAAATGTTATTAAAAGATCAAGTGAAGGGAGAATGTAGAAAGAAAATAATAAAGGACCTAGGAGTGAACCTTGCAGAACCCCACAGGTTATGGAAGTAGGGTCTATAGACTATGGGCTATTTGTATGTATGAGGAACTGTAAGGAGGCAAAGTATAGGTTGAAACTATTAGGCCAAAGTAAACACTCAAGTCAGTGCTTGTGATTCAACCAGAAGTGCTCCACATCACCTAAAAATATGCAATATTTTTTTGGAGTCTACATCAAGATCCACAGAGCAGATGAGAATGATGGGAAGTTATATTATGTTAAATCAGTTAAATTATGGAGCATCCAGTCAATTTCCATAATAATATTGTGAAGACTAAACTAAAGGAGGGAACAAAACCTCATCAGAGATACTACGTTAAAATCCAGTAATGTTACTAATCCAGTGGATTCTCCACGGAGAAACAAAGAACCCAATGACATACAAAAAAATGAATTAACAAAATAAAATAGGAAGTGACTAGAGACTGACATGAGACTGGAAGACAGAAATACAAGCAAGGACACACAGCGGTGCACAGAAGAAAAAGAAAAAACATCTGAAACACAGGAACAGAAACTACAGACACTGACCATGAAAGTTTGAGAATAATTAAAAATGATTAAGAATTATTATTTATTACAACTTGTTTTGTTTTTAAAATTATAGATGCCATTTATATATGCAATACATTAATACATGGATTATTACCAACATTTTGTTTACACTCATCTTTGGTTTTGAAATCTTAACTTCATGTACATGATCTGCTGTACGTACAGAAAATAAATCCATGAATATAAATACATTTATTAGATTAGACTATGCAATTTTGGGAGAATTTACAGTGGGACTGTTGCTACTGGCCGGCTCGGTCTGTAGTTTTTCTCTGGTGCAGCTAAAAAGTTGAACAAAGTTGAAGAGAGATGGCTCATAAACACATGGGCACAAGTGTACAGTACTGTACCTGCAATAGCAGCTATTATGTACCTAATGGAATTGATCTAAATGATGGTGAGAATTTCTGTCATACAACTTTTTGCATTGAAAGTTCATTCACCCTCACGTTTCCTTTGCTGTAGTAAAGATGTATGCTATGATGTCTCTGTTCTGACTCATTCTATAATTAAAAGGGCTTCTGTTGAATTCATCTCTTTGCTCCTTGGAAATACAAAGCACTTTACATTAGAGAGAGAAGCTTCACAAATGGACAGAGCTGGACCGATAGATTTAAAAGGGTGGGGTGTGTATGCAAGTTTTATACTGCATCTGGGTTATAGCCACACTGATCCAATAAGACAGAACCCTGTTGGTCAATTAACCTTGGTATTATATCTTGTTATGCCTACGAGTCCATGCCCTTTTCCCCGCTGTGGCTCGTTTAAGGAAACAATACATCTGCAGCAGGGAGCATCATCCAGCGTTCTGCAACAATGACTCCCTATGCAATAGGTGGGAGCTGATTAAAATGAACCCTGCACTCAGAGTACCTTTATATGCGATTTAATTTAAAATCAGCAAGTCTACATCTTTGTAATTTGGTCAAATTAGGAAATGCTTTTCTTTCCTGCCTTTTATTCAGTTTTCTACAAGAAAATTCTGATCCACCAACATAAAACAAGCATTGATGGGTGCCAGACTATCATTGTTTACTCTTCAGAATTATTTGATGACTCTAGACGTCTTTGGCTTTGCTCATTTCTGCCAAACCCCAGAACAAGCTGAATCCCACCAGTTGGCAGGATTGGTCCCTCAGGTATCTTATGAAACTATTTTTGAAGGTTGTCATATTGTCAGCAGATATCCTGATATCAAAGATATAGTGAAGCCATATGCTTACATTCGCCAGCACACACAATAACAAGATAAGCCCAGGCATGTCTGAGAGTGAGAGTCGCATATCAGCTTACATAATGATTTAGTAAAACAGGAGCTACTTTGCTAAACAGGCAAGAAAACAGTTCCTGCCTAAGGTGAAAAAACAAACCTGTTTCACCATTTGAGGGAAAAACAGATGAAATCAGGTACAATCAGAACAAGAGGGAAGACGTGCTCGCTGCTTTTGATGTGATGAAGGTGGTGATGAATCACATTTTCTTTAACATCATGTGGATTGCAGGGTGCATGTGCCCTGTTTTCCTGGTGAACACCTGGCACCAGGATGCACTATGGGAAGACGTCAAGCCAGCAGAGGCGGTATGACACTTTGGGCAATATTTTGCTGGGAAACCTTGGGTCCTTCCATCCACGTGGATGTTACTTTGACGTGTACCACCTACCTAAGCCGTTTCACAGACCACGGACACCCTTTCATGGAAAGGTTATTCCCTGATGGGTGGGGTGTTCTTTGTGCCCTGCCACAAAGCAAAATGGTTCAGGAATTGTTTGAGAAGCACAACAAGGAGTTTGAGGTGTTGACTTGGGCACCAAAGATCTCAATCCAATCAAGCATCTGTGGGATGTGCTGGACAAACACGTTTGGTCTATGGAGGCCTCACCTCACAACTTACAGGACTTAAAGCATCTGTTGCTAACATCTTGGTGCCAGATACCACAGCACAACTTCAACTGTCTGGAGCCTTTACGGGTCAGGACTGCTTTGGCAGCAAAAGAAAGACCAACACAATATTAGACAGGTGGTCTTGATGTGATACCTCATCAGTTCAGATTTTGTTAGGATTCAGTAACTTTGACAAAATGTCCAATGCTATTAATTCTGTATTATATTCTCATCAAAAAGGCATTGGAGCTGTGGTTACTGAGTGCTACTAAAATAAAAATCACCATTTCAGTGAGGGTTTTTGTTCAGCACAACAGTGAATGTTTAATTGCCTTTCATAGCAACAAAGCTTCAGCACAGAGACTCATAAAATACATTTGATCTCTAAATGTCGCCCTCATCACTACCTTGATCTCTCGGGGTAATGATGCAGAAACTTTCCCAGATATGTTCATATGTGAGAATACAGAGGATCTGTTTCGCAGAGAGCTGATGTTCTCAGAAAAAGAGGCTGCTGGTGGTTGAGCACTGATCAGGTTGTGGTTGGACCAGCCCCTGATGGTGTCTCGTGATGGGCAAACTTTTGTAAAGCGAGGGCAGAGAGTAGGCAGCGAGGCTTGTTGCCAGAGCAGCAGGGAGGCAGAGATGAATAGCTCCGTTGATCCACCACCGTAATCCCCTTTAATAAACTCTGCTGTCTGTTGAATGTGAGCTGCCACAGAGTCAAAGAAGTTGAGACAGTTTAAAACATTTTCTTTAGCCTCGTATCAGATTACAGCACCATGTATTTCAGTCTTGTAGTCTTTTAGCTGCAGCCATGAGCTTTATGAGACTTTTCTCTATCAGGCTCAAACATAGAGACAAAGTCGTGCTATCACAGAAGGCTTTTAGTCAAAGAGTCAGCTCAAGTTCAACACAGTTGTATTTACACAGTGCCTATTTACAGCATTAGTCACTTTAAGTTTTTTTTTTACTGAAAAATGAACACACTAAAATATTATATGTGTTTTTTTTAGATGAAATTAAAATGTGTTCTAATTAAATCCGACCATCTTTGTTTGTCAGCATTGTAAACATATTTGTGCTGTCGACTGTCTAAAAGCAGAATAAAAGAAAAGAAAAAATATGATCTTTATTATTAATTTTCCTGAAATGTCAGTCGCCTGTCTGTGTTATTTGGACTAATGGCTGGTGGAGCCAGCAGCCATGGATCAAACAGCCTCTGTGTTCAGAGGTTAATTGTTATCAGGAAGTAGAGGCTTGGGTGTTTAGAAAAGTTACTCAGAAATTCAATGCACTGGGTTCCTTGGAGGCAGCTGCTGTGTTCAATCAGAAGTCGGAGTGTGGTTTAATGTGTGTTTGGACGTGTGTGCTCATATTTATGAGGATGTGAAGGCTCGATTATTTGGAAAAACTCTAGCTGAGATGGCTGTTTGTGCAAAAGGACTGGGGAAAGTACTTTAAAAGGAAAACTTTGCAATCTATGAGTTATTTGCACTGGAGGAAGTTAAACTACAGCAAAGCTACTCAATGGATTCTAGTTTTCTTAAAGTTACTCAAAGTACCTTCAATTGACAGTACACATGTGTTCTGGTTAATAGTGCTGCACTGCACCTAGACATATAAGTTTTAAACTGAAGAGGTTAGTAAAATTAAATTACTGTGTGGTAGCTTTGACTCATTGGTCTGACCATGCTGATTACATCGCCTCCAAAATGGCAAAAAACATTTTCTCTTTCCAGAAAATGCCCTGCATGTTCCCATTTTGCCCTGACTGATGTTGTGAGCTGATTGTTCTGTCACATCTGGAGTACTGCCCAATTATTTGATCATGTGCTGCTGAAAACATCTACAAAAAACATCATCTTGTGTAGCACAAAGCAGCCAGGGTAGTTCTAATGGATGCTAGTGCTTTGGAGATGCATAAACAGCGATTCTGGGTTACTGTGAATGATAAGTAATGGGAAGTCCTCTGCTGTTCATGAGAACTGTTTAGGTGAAAGTTACACTTGGCCATGAGCAATAATAATAATAATAGCAAAATCTAATAATAGCATCGTAATAACTACACATGTAAATGCCTTCTTAAGTTGGCAGTCCATTTAACCCTGTAATACCAAGTGTATCATATTTAAAACACGAGTATTTTCAGATTTCTACATCATCAATGCGATTTTTTTAAACCGTTAACGTCTCATATGACATGTCAGTGCTGCTTCTGTGCAGCATTGCTGTGTGTATTTCAATGCCCCCACCATCCACCTGTAAGCTCCAGGAAAATACTTCTCAATTTATATGTCAGATATTTGCAGGGATGATATGTTTAAAGCCCAGAGACTGAACTCTGACTGTCTTCTGCTGCTATAATAAATCAACATCTGTCTGAACTGTGCAACTCTGCAAAACCCAGCAATTTGTTAACAAATTTCACTGAAACAAACTACAAATACATTAAATTCCACCATTATTAAGAAATAGCACGTACCAACTTTTTCGAATGTTTGTTAATAAAGAGCAGCAATCAATACTTAAAACTAACTGACATTTTATACATTCAGTTTACCTCTACTAGTTCCGATTCCCTGATGCATTAATATACCAAAATATGTTTCTCGTTCATTGCCAAGATTTTTAAGCCTCTCCTCAACATAAGAATCTCCCTCTGGGCTATCACGGTCAGTTTTAACACCCTCACATTCATGTGTGTTCTTAGATTTGTGTCTGACGTCTTTAGAACAGAGAGTGTATTTACTCCAGGCTTGGACTGCTCACGAGTAACAACATCGTTTTTGAACGACTCAGTGTCATGTATTTACTCAAGTAATGCCGTGGCGGAGGTTTATCCAGGATAACGCTGTCACTGTGTGAGCACTAAGCAACACCCAACTTTTGGCCATTTACACAAAGGTCAATTGTGTGGTGGTGGCGGCCTGACGAATGGGTATACTTGCACATCAGTCAGGATGAAAGGGAAAGGGGGCGGGGCTTGTCAATAGGAGTTGAAAAAGGCATTGATAAACAATACATATGTCTTCTTCATTTATTGAATTTAAGTGTAAATTGAACAGCTAATAATAAAAAAAGATGAAAAAGTAATTAAGCTACTTGATTCTCTTACAAATATACCAGTAGCAGTTAAAGTTTAATCAGATGTTTGTCACTCTACTTTATTATTCATTTGTCATGGTATTTAGTATGTTTATGCAGGAAAAATAAAAATTGTGGCAGGATTTGAATCTTTTCTTGGGTTTACATTTTACATTTTATTTTATTGCTCCTTCTTCTTCTTCTGATCAAACAAAACAACCAATCTGAAGACAAACTACTGAGTTAGCAGATTAATCGCGTAATAATAAATTGAAACAATATTATCTTAAAACATGCTGTAAATATCTTTAAAAAAATGGCTTAAATTCACAAACATTTACAAAGATTTTGCTTAAAGTGATGGGCCAAGACAATATCGTCGCCACAGAGAATTCAACATGTTCGGCCAGTGAGACCATGCAGATTTTATTACCACGTGACCACCTTTATTTAAAGCATGCAGGTCTTACACTGGGCTATAATCCCCAAAGAAGATCTTCTGAAGCCACAGTACTGAGGCTGTGCTGAGCACGCAGCAAGCCGGCTTTCTCCAGACAGTATCGATATTCCACAGAGAGAGAAAAAAACCCTCGCTGCTTTTGACTGAGGGGATGAGGTGAGAAAAACAGCAGTAAGACCCCGGTCTGATTTTGGTGAACCTTTCATTTTGCCTGAGAAAAACCAAAGTTGGTATAATTTACTTCTTCAAAGTACAAAATTTAAAAATGATATGAATACGAGTTATCTGCTCCACAACCTAATGAGACATGAAGAAGCTGTCAGGCTTCAGTTGTGTTGGAACTGCAGTGGGTTTCGGTGACAGACGTTTAAAGCCGAGCCAGGGGAGATATAAACCTCAGCCAATCGCAACGCTGAATAGCGTTGATCCCAATCATTCACCCACCGCACCACAAATGTGTTTTCATTTTGCATCAGCGTCTCATTTAAGCCCACATGGAGCTAAATCTCTGTAGTTGTAGCCATGAGAAATATTTGAATATAAATTATAGCTATTATTATTTTTTCACACAAATATGCTGCCTTTAACAAATAAATGTTCCTCCGTAGAAGGTGAAATTTTTCATGCACTATTAAATCTCAATGTGGGAATATGACTAGTCCCGTTTGTGTCGTTGGTGATGAAACAGGGCTTCTCTTCCAAAGAAGCCATTTCCTGTTGAGGATATTACTTCCACGTGAGCCCGTGGATATGTCTATATATAGATTTCTGCTGAATGCAAACACAATCAGATCTCCAGGCAGTACTTTATCCCGAATGAAACACAATGATAACTGTTTTCCCACAAACTTTATGCTCCAAAATTTTCCAGGAAAAAACGAAAACACATTTAAATGTGAAAGAAGAGATTTGGTGATAAAAGAAGAAGAGGAGGAGGTATTATATCTAAGAAAATAGAGAGTTCTGACTGAATGCTCTACTGAGGCAGAAAAGCAGAAACTCTAACCGCAAATAATAAAGGCTGCTGTGGATAATTTGGTGATACATCGTGTCAAACACTTGAGTTATTGTTGCCAGATGTTTATTCCGCTCTTCAAATTTGAGTACGCCTTTCTTCTTTTTGGGCAATTCAGTGTTAAATGTTAAATGCTGTTGTTACTACTTTGACTCAGAAGCGCCACAAAAACAAATGAATAAGTAGATAATCAGGCCGCCTGGTTCACTTGAAGCTGTCGTCAAAGGTCATCGGTGACACTGGCTGCTTTTTGTGCGTCACCAGCAAATGCTCACTCACAACCACTGCTGAATCACTTTTTAGTCATGCTTACAGCACAGTCTTACTAAATGCACTCAGATGTTTGTACTTTAAATAATAAAAGTCATTATAGGTACTAACTGCGAAAACAGAATTTAACTTATTGTGTTTTTTACGAAAAAATTTTATACTATTTTATCGATACAGATTTCCGTTAGGACAATTTGTTACTTCTCATGGCATCTGTCATTTCTGACAGAAATTTCACATCGCATGTAGGAGTAAGTAATCCTAACAGTAGGAGTATTTGAGTAATCTATCCATAAAATCCAGTGCTTTAAGAAGATATATTTAGTGTAACAACACAGAACTTCATTTTTTGCTGAATGACGGTTGTTTAATTGCCCATTTAAAATCTTGTGTTATGGTTGAAAAATATTTCCAAAAATGGAAACTTTCACTGACGGTTGCAACGTCATGAGGTGCGACCATCTGCTTGATGTCCTTAATGAACATCTGCTGGAATTTCCAACAGGTGGAAGCCCGTTTACAACATTTCTTTTGTTTTTTTGGACATCCTTTTATTACTTATGACAGAATTGCTGAAATGATCTACCATGTTGTACGAAATGCAAACTAAAGTAAGGTTGTACTTGCAACCTTACACTTGTTTTATAGTGGTGGGTTTTCAGGCTTTTCTAGTTAAGTTTTATTCTTACTTACAGGTAGGTGTTTTAGTGTTGTCACTGGCATGTAATAGTAATCTATGAAGATGACCTCTGGAGTACCTCAGGGGTCTGTCCTTAGACCTCTTCTGTTCTGTTTGTACATGTTAGCCCTGAAGCTTGACATCCACAGGCATACTGTGAGTTTTCACTCGTATGTGGATGACAGAAAGATCTCTTTGACAGTCCTGAACTTAATGCACTGAACGACTGAATCCAAGATTTTAAATGGTTGGTGCCACAGAACTTCCTGCAGATAAATGTGGATAAGATGGCCATAATCGTTATGTGGCCTGATGCATTTATCAGACTCACTACAACAGACCCGAGGTCCTCTTCTTTAATGTTGGGTCAATATTTAAAAAAACAAACAAAAGAAAACCCAGCATCATTTGTGATAACGACTTCAGCCTGAATAAGCAGGTCAATTCAGTTGCTCAATCTTGGAGACTTTGATCCATAATTTTATACAAAAGAACGTTTACCTCTTTTAAAGATAAGTGCATGTATATTTTGGTGAGCTTGCTGTCATCTTTCAAGTCCATCTTAAAGACATGGGGACGGTTGTGGCTCAAGAGGGTAGAGTGGGCTGTCTATCAACTGAAAGGTTGCGAGTTCGATGACTGGCTCCTCCATACAACATGTTGAAGTGTCCTTGAGGAAGATGCTTAACCCTGAGATGCCCCTGATGCGTCCATCACAGTGTGAGTGAATGAATATTAGGTTGAAAAGGGGAAAAAAGCACTTATATGAATATGTGTAAATGAGTGAATGAGGCTTGTAGTAAGAATGCTCTTTGAATGTTTAACTTGAGTAAAAAAATTGCCATGTGAATACTATTTACATATTTTTACAATTAGTCCTTTTCTGTCCCTCTACTTTGAGTTATTTCTATGTTATCATTTTTTCGTGATCATTTTTATATAAGTTAAATACATATTAAATATATATTTGCTGTTTTCCATTTTAAATTTCAAACATCCCTCACTTTAATCTCCTTAAGCTGCCACTGTTCCTATAGCTCATTTTATTTCATTTTAATCTCTTTTTAAGTGTTTTATTGGCTGTTTGTTTCCTATCTTGTGTTGTGAAACACTGTAACTCTGATTTTGGAAGTTGCTATATAAATAAAGTTTATATTTATTGTTATATGACACAAATGGCACTTTTGCATGTCTGCAAACTCCTCGTACATAATCAGAAGTTTAAGGTTCGTATTAAAATCACATTCTGATGTATGACATCAGAAAGTTTCCAAGAAACCCCAAACAATGTAGCATTTATCACCAATAACACCTTATAAAAGCATCTTATAAGGGCTAAGACTGTTTTAAAATGGGTAATTCTGTATAATTAATACCAGAAAGCAGAGATATATTAAATAAAACAACACAAAATACACTTGATGCTTTAGCTCTCAAGTTGTCCCACTGCCAGACCGGAGAAAAGAAAGACACACTCACATGGAATTTTGTTCAGCTCATTCATGAACTTGTCCTTCAGCTTGGAGAAGGCTTCATCCTTCTCGCCTGTGCCCGGGCCGGCCATGTTGGTGGTGTTGGAGCCAGCCGTGGAGGAGGAGGCGGTGGTGGGCGCGGGGGCGGCCGCCGCCAGTGCTTCCCTTCGACTCTCATTCATTGTGGCGATGCTGGGCAGCCAGGCAGATGCTGGACAAGAGGAGAAAAAGAAAGAGGAAGCAGAATCAGTTAGATTTTTTTTTTTCTTTTGCTGCTTTGACAGATGCATGTCAGAGGCAGCGTGCACGCCTTGTCAGATGACTGAGTTGACGCAGATCGTGTGAGCAGCTGCTGGCTCAGCCTGAGTAAACATCAGCTGGGGTCCAGGATGAATTGGCCAGCAGTCTGAATTCAGAACAAAGCCACTCAGTCATTGCTTAAACCCCAGATTAACATCACAGAGCGAAGATAAAATTATTATTTATTACTCTCATGCGGTACAGACTGTGAATCTCAGCTCTGCTGGCTCCATCAGAAACTGTGCTTTCACAGGAAAACTGAAAATGTGCTACGAGTTCAATCTTACACCAAGCTCTTTGTACACAACAGGTGTATTTACTTTACACACAGGTCTTTTGTGAACGGTCAGAAGGCAGCGCTGTGTCTCTAAGGTTAACTGCAGCTTTGTGTGTGTGCAAATCCATGTACTTGCACATGTACTGTGTAACTTCTGAACATGTTAATCATCACCTCACTCACCGCCAAAGAACAACAGCTGGCACATGTATTACTAAGACACTAAAGACTCTATGATATTATCAATACCACAATAACATCGAAGTGCTGAGCCTGCCACTCTTTTTGCTCGTCTAAATAACATTTAAAATGGGAGTTGCAAAAATTCAACTGCACATAATATACAAAGACACACAACAAGAACAAAAAAACAAACATGCCTTCCTCATCATATTCTTTATGATGACTTACAGATATTTATAGATATAATTATGGTTTAGGTTTCAATCTTAATCCAAAGGATTTCACGTTCATGTTCATTACCAATGCTGTCAAAAGCTGGGACACTGTAACCACCAAGCACTAAAGCAGAGACTTGCCTTTCTAGAGTTTTTGTTTTTTTTTCAGCCTTAATAAAAATGTTTTAACTAAGCATGCACTAATGTATCAGCTGAATGGCAACGGCTCAGTTTTATCTATATAGCTCCAAATCACAGGAATAGTTACCTCAAAGTACTTTATGTTGTAAGGTAAAAATCCCCAACAATCAGACGACCCCCTTTGACCAATCACTTAGTGACAGTGGGAAGAAAAAACTCCCTTTTAATAGAAAGAAACCTCCCGCCAAACCAGGCTCGGGGAGGGGTACAGGACAAAGGACTTGGAGAGAGTGAGCGAAGGCAGAAGAAACATTCATTATGTTGTATTCATTTATAACGAAGAATAAAATGTGTAAGAAAAGTAATGAAATGTGTCTTGATTGTTTAACATGGCTTTTCTGTCCAATTTATTTGAGTTGTACCACTATTCTGCTGAACATCTGTATCAGACAATATCAGACTTATATACTGGAATATTTGACAATACTGAATGGCCAGAGTTTGTGCAAAGCCGATTTGACAATACAAAGAGAAATGTTCAAAGATGCTGTGATAAACAAATTAAATATTTCAAAAGTGTTCCTTTTGATAATCAGGATTACTGAATTGTCTGGAACAAAGGGAAAATAAACCCGAACAAAAGCGAAATACATAAACAGAAAAAAGTGGTATCTGCCAATTAACAACCTAGAATTTCACAATTAGTGGATCCCTGAATAAAAAACTGGTTTGATAGGCATAATTTCAAACAGGAATGTTTGTTTTACTACATAAGTGATTGTTAGTGTGTGTGCACATCTTTGTTTTTCTGGTGATGTGTTGTATCCTGATGGGAACTATTTATTGTCTGCTCTCACAGTGCAGGTTGTAATTTGGCTCTGTCACCAAAGCACTCCATGAGGATAATGGCATACTAAAGAAAACCACTCCACAGAAAAGATTGACGGCCTTATTTTCGTTCTTTGCCACAGTCACTGCTTATTATACTCACATTTTCCATTTACAGTGCTGTTTCATATAAGGGCACTGCGCTGGTTCTGACAGACAGGCTGTTAAAGGTTTCGATGTAACTGAAAAAATCTCAGTGTAAGCCTTCAGTATTGCCTTTAATGACATTCATCTCTTAAACTGAAAGAGCTGAAAACAGAACTTGGTGCCAATTCACTCTAATGCAATCTTTAAAAACACGACAGAAAGAAAGCTTTAGCAAAGATTTCCAAGTTATCTTTTTAGAAAATGTATAAAATTGGGTTTATAAAGGCAGGTAGGCAGTTTGCACTTCAATTAAATTACAGATGCAAAGTGTCTTCTCGGTATTTGTCATTGTCTGACGGAGTAACTAAATTTTGCCACTTTAAGCCTTATTTGGGTGCGAGTAAGAAGAAAGGAACCTGTTTCATTACTTTGGGATTATTTAAGCAGTTGATCTGCTTCACTATCGCATCCTGATAAGAGAAATCTATTATCTACTGATTCTCTTCTTTTTCTTAACTCTGAGTGTAGTTGGAAGGGCAGGATTGATTATTTCTATCTCTGTGTTTTTTGAGTTTTCACAAGTCTGGCTTCACTGTTTTAAAATCTACTTTACTACTGCGACTATTGAGACTGACAGTAGTGACAACCACCTTTTTTTTCTGGTAATAAAGTACAGTCATCTAAACAAAATCATCCAGCCATCAAATACACCAAGTATCATTCTTGTGGAATAAATAACTTGCAGTTAAGATGCAATCTGTTGCCTGACAACTGGAACCAAGAGGCAATGAGGCTTTAAATGTGGGTGAATATTTTATCTCAGTTTGCAAACAGTGGAGCTTTCATTTCAGTCCAAAAGCTATCAAATGTACTTTTCTTTTCTTTTCTTTTAATATCATTCTCAGTGCCGTTAGACGAGTTTCTTAACTGAAGCTGAGACTTCATTTTGAGTGTCTCACTCTGTTCAACTGCAAGTTGAATCAAATATCTTATCGGTCAATCGTGTGGCAGAAACCCAAAGCATTTAACTTTGGGGTCCTGCAGACATCCAAACCGAGCAAGACAGGATTTTCACACACACAATCATCCCAGGGGGTTGCAGAGAATGGCCCTAAAGAAAAAAGGAAAAAAAGAAAACATCTAGTGGGTGGCAGAAACACCATGTTCGTGGCAGAGGTCAGTAAAGAACGACCAGGCTAGTTTGAGCTGATTGAAAGGAAACGGTAGCTCACATAACCACTTGCTACAAGCGTGGACCACAGGAAAAGCAACTCTGAACACACAACACAAAAAACCTTGAAACAGATGGCCTACAGCAGTAAGACGACACTGGGTGCCTGTCCAGTCACCTAAAAATAGGAAACTGGGGCTACAGTATGCACAGGCTCACCAAAATTAGATGTCAGGAGACTTGAAAGATCCAAGCTGGTGTCTTAAATCTTGCTTTCCGCCAGAACAGGGTAAAGGGAAAGAGCAGGGTCAGAGTTTCTGATTAACAACAAGAAATTCACAAATTGATCCAGCCAGCAATCAAAGCTGCTTTAAATCCAGCTGCCACAGCCTAAGACTACGGCTTTCTCCTTTTGATCATTGTGCACCATTGTCTAGCTCAGTAAGACAACTCATGTCAGAAAGCTCAGATTAGTTTCTTAAACACAACATAGTTATTAGTTCATAATGCTCAAGTTGCCTCCGCAGTCACTAGATCGCGATCCTTTGCGATGTTGTAGAAAAGGTTTGCAAGAGGAGGACGTTTCCCACAAATCCTCAGCAACCGTCAAATGCTACCATGCAAATACAGAAGCAAAAGCTTGCTGAACATAAGCCGCAAAGAAGCGACGCAGTTCGAAGTGAGGTGTAACTAATAAAGTGAGTGTTGACTCTAAATACATTTAACCTGTCTGATGTTTCAAGAGGATAAAGACTATGTTTAAGCACTTCTATGATACATTCACATTAAACCGAATACGAAATGGCACAGACTGCATGGAAGAGTAAACTGGAAACTGCTATTTACAGGCAGAGATAGAAGTGGTATCTTCTGTAGAGCATTCACCATTGTAACATTATATACATATATATATATATATATGTATATATATATTAATTGTATACTGCCACTTATATTAAAAAAGGGGCATTGTTTTAAGTAATCCTCTGTTTCAGACTACTCTCAGCTCTGCATGGGGGTGCAGTGAGAGCAGATACCCCTAATATGGTCATCTCAGGCACACCGCTCTGGCTGTGAGCACAGAAGCCCAACTCACCTGCAGTTTCTAAGTAATAATCAGACGTAAGGTAGCTCAAAGGAAAAGGAAAGGAAGCTAAAGGTTAATTCCTTCAAACCATATATAAAATGAGTGGCTGCACTAAGGCCCAGTATAAGATAAAGATCATCCTGAACTGAGATGCAAAGTGATGTTAGTCCAAGAATAAAAACGTGGAGCTGGAAATGAGCACAAAAAGTCGCTCTGGATTTTCTGAGATTGAAATGCAATTTGTTTTTCTTTATTAGAAGATTTATATATCTAATACAAACCAGTCAGTTGGCAGAAAACTGACCGAAAGCAGTCAACAAGTCAACAATAACCCCAACAATGACCTGTCATTAAACCAGCATACTGCTTTTAAACTGGGTTAGACAATAGGTGTGAGAGAATAAAAAAGCAGAAGGCTACGCTCCTATTTCTGACAAGAACAAAAACACATCATCAAAAATAAGAAACTGTATAAGGAATTAGTCAGAGTAAATAACTACTCACTAGCAGCTAACACATACTGCCAGACTGTCCAAATAGCACTTGCTACTTTAGCACTGTTCCCCAGCTTCTGAACTCCAGTGCTGATGAGTGATTGGAGTTGGCTCCTAAGGAGAAAAAGAGGGTAGCACCTGAGTCAGGGAGAGAGAGCAGTAAGGCACAGCCTTACGCAGTATGCCTGCAAGGGCCCTAAGACTAAAATCTACTTTTATTTTAAAACCACTAAATCTGCCACTAAGGAAATGAAGCAGAGAACAATGAAAGCTCAGGCAGCGGCACGCCCCATGGTGGCCAGCTAGTTTGGCCAGTAGCGCCGCAACCAGCTGGGACAATTAACATCAGAGCAACCGTCACTCAGCAGGCTGAGCTGATTGGTAGCAAGAACCCAATATGCCATTGGTTCGGCACAGAGGTAGAGTCTGTGAGTGAGACGACGGGGTGTTTGAAACGTTCTTGGAAAAATAAACTAGGGGAAAAAATACCTGCTGACTACTACAGTGCTTGGGCTCAGCCAGGATTACAACTGGTGGCGTTCACCAAAAGTAGCCAGTGAGGGATCTTATTATGGCACTAGCTTGCCAGAAGTATTGGGATGGGTTGCTGTTCAAAGTAAGGAGAGATTTGAGGGAATAGCAAAGAAGGTCTGCCTTTTGGGGGATAGTAAAAATAAAAAACAGGGCCAGTGTCACTGATTACAGGGCTCTGTCCTGAAATACAACTGTTATATAGTGAAATAACAGGGCATCTGATTGCATAAAGTATCTCTGACCAATTATATAATAGATTTTTTTGTTTTGTTTATAATGGGGTGAGTGCTGCTGATAACAGTGGTTAGGTAGATACGCTAACAGGAGTGAGTGGCTGATAACAGAAAGGTTTTTGGCTGCTAACTGAACATCGATAATAAATGTTCTGTTGTTTATTAAAAACTTATATTGAGCTTGTAAGCTAACAACTACTCACTGTTTGTCACATCCCATCTGCAGTGATTGTTTGTCAGGGGTTTTAAATTAATGCCCTCCATGTTTGTACTGGATTTTTATACTTTAAAAAATGGGAACAAAGTCTTCAAAATAGCTGTGGAAGTCCTGCATACATTGCATGGGTTATTTGAAGGTTTAAACATGCAGATATTTTGCTTGTAGTTTAAAGACAGTGACCCTAAAGAGTATCCTGAAGGACTTAGCACCAAGCTCTGGGTAAGTTCACCTAAACAGGGTGAGTGTCTGGACTGTTCTTTTCAACGGTCCCTGAAGTTTGAATTGTGCGGCCTTTTCCACTAGCGGGGTCCACATCCTCAATTAAATTAAACAACCTTTATTGAAGGATAATGGTGGATGGAGTAAGGAAAGAGGAAAGTGGGGATCAGTAGGCAGTGTCCAGGCTGGGCAGAACCCCAAAGAAGCCGTGATTAGTGAGTGTTTCCTTTACTTTGTTTGAGAGAGAAAGCGAAGCAATCTTAGGAAATGAAGTGAAGGTCACCGATGCACTGGAGGAGATCTGGGTTGGTGAGATTCTTACACTATTCTGAGTAGTGTAAGAATCCGAAGAAGGCCAGTGGGAACATGGATTCTAGTGTGTGCAACTATATTTGAAACGAAGAGTGTGGCAAAAAATCTCAGGCTGATCATCTTTTGTTTTCTGAGTAGATGGTTCATTAAAAAGGAAGATATTCAGATCAAATTATTCATATTCTCATCTGGCCCACTTGAGATCAAATTAGGTATGTGCCCATGAACTAAAATGAGTTCAACACCTCTGCTCTACATTTAAGTAATAGCTAGAAAATGGTTGCTATTTACCTTCACCTCTTCTTCTTTAATAAAACAGCAGGTACTTGAATTTGCTTCAACTGTATTTCAGAGTCATCAAGTGGATCTTACAGGGTTTAATCTTGAAACGCGATGTTGACAACTCTGTCAACAGATGGCATAAGAGCAACGGCTGCAAGGCTAACACACCTTTATTTGGGTCTGGTTGGTTTAATTAAGCTCGAACCCCCTTTGTTCTCAGTGAATATGAATAAAAAGCACCTGTACTTTGTTAGCGCGGTGCTGCGTTCACAATCACTACGTGTTTGCCAGCTGCTGGTTCCCAACATACTGCGAAAAGCATGATATCGCTGCACTCTCCAGCTCTGTTTTTAACACTTGACTAACACGTCTTTAACAGCATCTTTCGCTATCATCAGATATTTTTGAGAGGTGTCATGAGGCCAGCTGCTGCAGAAAAAACAAAAAATAGAGCGACTAGTAAAACATAATCTGCAATCAAAGCAAGAACAAGATTCATATCAGATCTTTTAATTTCAGTAAAATGTGACAATGAACCTTAAAAAGACCCTCAAAACAAAACAAAAAACCAGCCATTGGTTACCTCCGCCCTCTCAACGTCCCCCTTGGTTACACGGCCGCCTACACATGTCCATGTTCGCTCAGCCTCCCTTTGGTCTCTCTTTGAAATGTTGCAAGGTGAGTGTGGGGGCTGATCCGCTGAGATGCCTGCTTGGCAATGACACAGATACTTCAACGCAGGCGAGGACTTTTAGGGAGAACAATGACGAGTGTGTGTGGGAGGCTTCTATCGAAAAGACCTGATCATGGCCTGAGAAGAACAGAGGCTTCCACTCAATGTTTCTAAGAGAGCTCTATGGCTCATGTGTGAGACAGCAAAACATGCATGATGTATCACCATGATTGTACAGGGATGTGTAATTCAGGGAGATTTATTTTAGTCCTTGTCAGCCGTGGAATATATAATAACCATAAAAAGCTGTAAAAGTGCCACGTAGATCACTTTTACCTTAACCTTCCTCGTAGCTTCATTCAGACATCCCCGCTACAGTGTCAGAGAGAGCCATTTCAGGCATCAGCCTTTGACATAACTCAAAATATTTGTTGCACTGCAGCCAAGAATTGTCAGCAGCGATTCTGGTAAAGAGTAACTACGCTACTTTAGTTTTAGTTTAGTTAACCTCTGTGTGATGCAACTTCCAATGAAATCTCTGGATTTGAAAAAGTGAAATGGCAACACAGTTTTTAAAAGAAAGAAAATTAAGAAACGAGGATTTGAAACAATCCTGTTTCTCTGTGAACTCCACGAGACATTCGTAATCTTGTTATCTGTAGGATCGAATAAGCAGATGTCTTTCTGAGGGGTGTTTTTGACTTTTTATTTTGACAAATTTTATGGTGTTCCTAATTTATTGCAACAATAGGAGGAAATTAAGGGGGAAGGCCTGGGTAGAGTGGAGGGAGTACCCTCCTCAGTGCATCATTGTAAATATAGATGAGTTAAATAATATAAAATTCTTGATTTCTTTTACTTTGCAAAGGTGAACTTCAGTAAATCAATGGGTGAAATACTGCTGGCATGCAAAGTTGGCAGATCCTGAGTTAAATTTTTTCAACTCAAAGAAGATTGATTTAGGCGACTACCAGTGATAAGTGTGGGGTATTGTTGATTGACATATGACTGGGTATTAAAGACATTAGGGATACCTGGAATGTCTCCTAGCGACCAACTGTCAGCGACAAATCAATGCAAGATGAGCAAATCCCTTCTTGTGTGGACGAGGCTTAACGCCTCTGATTATAAAGGCAGGAGGTCTGCCATAACTAAAACCCTTTGAACTTGCTGAATTTCCAAACATTTTGGTCAAAGACAGTTTTGTTTGATATTGATTTCTGATTTCTCACGTAACCCCCTCTGGGTCCCACTTTTCCCCACTCCATTTTAAAAATTCTGGCCTAAGTAAGTATTCAACTCAGTAAATAAATGACTTGTAAAGCCTAATTGCCTAGTAGCTCCACAAAGTGGTGTTTTCCCCTCTTTTTGTTGTGTTGAGCTAGATTTAAGAGCTGCACACAGAAACCCAGGAGACCCATTGCTTGTGCTTGTGAGTGGTAGTTCCTCAGAGACCTGACACTGTATCTCAGCGCTGAGTACACCAGAGGAAATCTCCATTTCGGTGTCTGTCAAATCTCTTGCTAGCTCTTCTTCAACACCACCACACTTTACAAGTCCTGCATCATTTATTTTGAAATATTATTCCCACCTGAGGACAAAAAACCCCTTCATAATCTGATCTTTTTGTCTAAATTCTTCAGCATTTATAACAAAAATCATTCTAAATAGATGATATTTGGTGCATCTAGTAAGTAATTCCTATGAAGTCCAACCTAGCAGGAGCGCTGCTGCAAATTTTAGGGAGTAACAAGAGTGCTCATTCAGACATGAAGCTGACCGTTCAAATGTCATCAGATTAATGAAAAGAGGTGCACGCCTGACAGGGTCTTTTTCTTAGGTAATAATAATTACCCTGAGGTATTTGGCAGACAGTAGGTGCAAATTTTTATGTAAATGACGCCATTATAATTAATTAGAAACCTTTCAAATATCCAGAAAGAGACACGCATCCGAATGAAATAACGCTCCGAGCTTTGATTTTACACGATTTTCTGTAGGCTCGTGTGAGAGCGATGCTTCTCAGTCCAAAATGTCACAGGAAAAGTCGACCAAATATGAGCAGCGCGTGTGGAGGACCACCCACGGCGTCTGTTATGCCTCTCACATCAGCCCTCACATCACGAGCAAAAGTGAAACATTAATTCAGCTCATATTTGTGCCTTAATGACTTCCTGCCCATTCAAGCATAAGATGACAACTTCCGTATTATCTCCAGTGCTTCACAGCAGGAGGTCCAAGCGAAACCCAGTCTCATTTAGAGTGGAAACGAGCTTATTTATCTTTACAGGGAACCAGAGAGTGTTGACCTTTTTTGTCCTCAGAGGGCTGTCATCGCGATGTAATCATACTGTAGCTCCATTACAACGCAAAGTTAACGTCCGTCCCGTCGCTATGACATCTCACTCGGTAAACAGCGTTAAATAATGTTGTTGTTTTTGCACAAAATGGCTGCACTTTCCTTTTACAGTCACACTGCAGCTTGTCCTTTCCACCCCAGTGATGACGTGCTAAATTAAATCTTGCCATCTTGTAAGCTGCGGGTGAAGCAAGCCGAAAGAGCTGATTCAAATTCAAGGAGAGAAAAAAGAAACACTTAGGAGATACTAGTGTAGCAATTGCTCTAACCTCTTCTCAACTTTAACTGTCACTCCCACCAGGACACAATACGCTGCTTGTTTTTTTCTTCTTCTTCTTCTTTTTTTGACTCAGCCATCTCTTTAGAGGTGTACCGCTCAGGTGTAAAACCCCAACCCAATTACAGGGCCGCCAGATGGCCCAGCAGGTCCCCAACCACAGTTGTGATGCTGGCACACAGCTCCCTCCTATCACCTCTCTCTCTCTCTCTCCTTTGCTAACTGGGTCAGCTCCCTTGCTCTCCAACTCCCTCTATCATCCCTGCCATCTTCTTCATCATGCTTTCATGTTCTCCTTCCTCTCTTAAAGCCTGCACTAATGGATTCCTGCCTCCTTAAGATGGATTATAATAAACAATTAACATGACATAACATCAAAAAAAAGATCAAAAGCAAGATGAAGATGATGGAACAGATTACGACTAAACACGGTGACTTCAGAGATGTTTGCAAGCCCTTCTTGAGAAGATTTGGACAGCATGTTGGGGTCATGTGGAATGGTCTGCTCCCCACTGGGTCTAGCTTTGGCAAGTTTCCTCACTGTGCTGGGTGTTACAGCTCATGCTGTTTAAGGGAAGTGAAAAACCAGCCAAACTCAGGTCTAATGGTGCCATCAGATTCGATATTATTCACAGTTCACACAGGAAAGCACAGAACAGTACAGAGAGCACGGCGCACAGTCTTTTTGTCGATATTATGATTCAGTCCTCAAAGTAAATTGTCTGAGAATTGGCAGATATTGATGTGCCTGTTGCTCTATGTCAGCATAATTTATATAAATTATAAAAGCAGAAATGATCGCTGTTATCTTGATATATACAATATGTGCATTATGTACCTTATAATACAGAATTAATAAGCCTCACATGTCAACCTGAATGTTTTTTAAACTAAAGAATGGGTCATACAGGCCTAGAGGTTTGTGATCAACCCCCGCAAGCCAGGGAAAAATGTGTCTTGTTGGTCGGCAAATGGTTTTTGTCGCTAGGTAATATCGGTTGCAAAGAGGCATGTGAGTGCTGTTCCAAAAACCTCCTTGCGATTGCTTTGATCACAACCAGATTGCTGTGGTTAGTTGGAAGTGCTATATTCTCTGTAAACACTTGCTAAATACTCACCAAGTGGGAAACGTGTAACCCAAACTGGAAATGGAGATCATTCACCTTCAAAGTAAAAGCCCCACCTTTTGTCGTGTGTTGGTTGTAGCAATAAGACAGCTTTTACTTCGACTGCATACACTTTCTCAAGTTTCACTAGTGTTGGTGAGTAGTGTTAAAGATGTGTTTGAGTGAGACAAACTACAGGTGACCACAGCAATCTGCTAGCAACCAAAAGGAATCACAACAAGGTTTTTGGCCCAGCGAGAGGTTGCCAGCTGGTCACCGCCTGGTCTCTAGATTTGTGTGACTGAGGCCTACAGCAAGTCATTAACATTTTCTATTAGGAGATCATTTTTGTAGTTTTATAAAGAAAAGCAGTTTACCCTGCTGATGCCATTCAGATTAAATACAAAAAAGAAATGCAGCAATGTTTGGCCCAGTATCAGCCAATATTGGTCTTACTGACTGACATCAGTCTATGTCAACAAATAAAGATGACATTTTCCAATGGCAGCAGCCGATAATTAGCTGTTATTTAACATACATTTTCGACCAGCTACATACTCGAAGCCTTTATGATGAAGATTTGAAAAGCTTTTTGAATAATACCTTCCTTTACATAATCATACATTATATTTCTTTAGTTTCTTGGTACAAATGGAGGTATACATATAATAAAAGAAAAACAAAATAAACAAACTGTTTGCATAATCATTATTTCAAACACTGTAATCAGCTCAGAATTTCACAATCACAGAAGACTGCACAACTTTTAATTTGGATTTATTTTATAACAATGTTAATGAAATCATATTATATGGCTTCACTAAGCGTGACAGTCTTAGTCATTTACCAGTGAACGGTTGCTTGGAGGTTTCAAACCAGTCACAGATTTGATTATAGTCCAGAGCATGGGAATTCCTGCTGTTCAAAGCAATCCTCAGGACGACACTCAGCGACTGCTTTACAGATCTGAATAAACTAATAATCATAGCAAGGACACTTGTTTTGATCCAAAGGGAGTGCTAACTGTGTAATTACAATAAATGACACAGGAAAAAAAAATCAAATTAAAGCTTGTGTTTGCATGCATAATAAATTGCTGCATCAACCAATTAAGACCATTATTTTGAGCTGGGGAGATATTTAGCAAATTAAGTTTTTAAGCAATTCAACGCTTTAAAGTAGGGATGCATGATTGTGAAATTGTAAGGTTGATAACAATGGTTAAACTAATTTTGCCAATGGGGAAACTGATGGTTGTTTCACTTAGTTTTGTGGTTCATTTAGGCCTTCAACACACTTCAAATGGACACGGATTCAGTCATACAAGTTCGTGATTTGAATTGCAGATAGAAGGATGTAAAACTGATGGGACAGGAAAGCCATTAGTGCCACTAGTGAAAGTTTTCTTGTGTCAATAGGACTGTAGCAACAAGAAGAACAAGGAGAATGTCAGCAAACGGATCCGTACAGCCTTGCTTTAAAGATTAAATTTTATTATCCTGCTGTTATGACTCATTATTGAATGAATTTGTTTTTTTCTCTTGACATCAGTATTACACAACATTTAGCAATGCAAGGTCTCGAATTAGTCATCAATGCCATGTTGGTAAATGGCAGTAAGGCTTGAAAGTATTTTTAATGAATAGTTAAAACCTTACCTTGGTTACTTAAGTAACCTTGCTCAGGACGAAGACAAACTACTTTTCATAAAAATATATCAATAATTTCTCTGCTGTAAAGCAGAAAAGCAAAAAGAAAGTGCTACACTTTACTTCTAAAGTTTCTTCAGTCATATAAGAGATATTTTGTTTATTAAAGTCTGAAACTTTGTTTATTAAATCGATATATCGATGATGTCCAACACGTGGCAATATGAAATCTTGAGTTTTATTTGTTTTTATTTAACAGACATGATGACTAAAATGAGACTCGCTGCAATTCAGAAATGCGTCACTACATTTTCTGTAGTTCAGCACACTCTGCAGCACATGTAGCAGAGCAGCATACAGTCGACAGAAGTTACTTAACCACTGTTTTCACTGTAGATTGTTACCTTGTTCCTGAAATATATATATTGGAAAGTTATCCACGCCCACAGCTGTCTTCCTGATAAACATCATGTACTCATGCTCAACACATCTCTTTGATAATGCTAGCAAAGCAGCTAGCCAACTGCGTTATTAATACTACAGCCTCAATGTTGAAAACAGCAGTTGATGGCAGCAGCGGTACAACCAAAATTATTGTGTCCCTGTAATCTAGCTGCCTTTGAAACGTTTGCTTCAAAAACATGAACCGGGTCTGCGACTACCTGCAGGTGCTGTCCTCAAATCAGCTGGGGTGCATCAAAATGGTGATAAAACAGCAATGAGATGGAAACAACCTGCTATCAGTGTGTGAACAAATAGGTTCAAGTTGCCAATCTGTTGATTAATATGATGATTAACAAGTTGTTTATCATCAAATTGGTCAAAATTATAAATAAGTTGCTCTTTACATACACACAGATTCACACTAAACTGAAATTTGGATAAACAACTTACATTCAGAGAATATCCAGAACCTCGTAGCTTTAGAAACAGAATTTAATCCAGGGAAGTGGTTTACTCCAAAATCGCACAGGTGTTCGGCAACCTTGCTTTGATGCAGAATATAACCAGGATATAACCAGGTGGCTCAGATTGATTGCAAAGTGTTAGCAATCTGTTTGTGTTTATAAATTAGTCAGCAATTATTTGCAAACCTTCTCCAATCTGTCTGAGAGTTACTGCAGTTAGTCCAAGTCATAATGCAGCAGACTGAAAGCTAGAAATAAATGAGCAATAATCCCGTCTTTTCCTGTGACAGCCTTCATACCACTTCTTCTCAGTTCTCTTATTACATTAGCTTGCTAGAGACTTATGTAGTTACTATTGGCCACTGTATAAATATTGGAATTGTAACTCTTTTTACTTAAAATGGGGATCAGCTCTTCTGCTTATATCTGCTGCTGCCTGGTCAGTATATTTGGTCGGTATTTCTTAAGCGGTTCCTTATTGACAACCAGCCAGTTCAATTCACAGTTAAGGAGGAAAGACCTTCGGGACATTATAACCAGGAGCTGGCTTGCTTTGTGCATATAAATGTTTCTACTCAGTCTATTCATTCCAGTAGAAAATGAACAATTCATCCATACAATTTCAAAGTCAGCAGAACTCAAACTCCCACTGTGCTGCCTATTTCTCCCAGTCTATATTCACTCTCCATCAAAGAAAATCTCAAAGAAAAATCAAGGGCTGTAAAAAAAAAAAAAAAAAAGTGTCATTACTGCTTCAGAAGAACAAAAAAAATCCCTCAATTTTATGGAGTGGCAGTAACACATGTCAAATATCAAAGTACTTCAGCCTATAAACTACCAAGAACTTAAAAATTAAAACTTAAGAAGCAGCACCACACTGATATTTGCATGTACAAAAACCTAGCAGCCCACCTTAACACTGGTAAAGTGGATAAGTTAGTGAACTGGCACGTTAATTACAGGCTGTCAGTCAAGTATCCACCACCATCTGCCAGCTGCTCATTTAGTAGAGGATAGTATTTCCAGACAGTCACACATATACACACTGGGTGGGAGGGGTCTTTTCTGTATATAATAGGTCATGTAAATGATTGTCGGGTGAGCTGCCTGCAGTGAGCAGAGATAAGATGAGGTTGAGAAGGCCCGGTGGCCACATCCCCTTGTCCAGAGCACCCTCTTTACTCACCTGAAGCCAATCTCAGGGGGTAATGGAACTGGAAAAAGTTATTAACCCTGCTTTGCAGCCAGGGTTGGACAGCTCTATTAAGCCAGTGCACAAAGATTCCCCCATTTTCAATTACTGCCTCCAAAGCGCTGAGGAAAGTTAGAAAAAGCAGCCTTGTTGTCTGCAAAAGAGAAGGACTCAGGGGTCCCAGATCTCACCAGCTCTTATCATTTGCTCTTGTTCTTTATGCTGCGTACGTACGGCACACTCCCTGAGTTGTTGGACGATATGTTCGGTCTACTTATATGACAAACATTGCAACAAGGTACACTCCTGGAAAATGGGTCTGTCAGCCAGGGGCTAAATGAGAGGCCTGGGAGTGAAGAGCAGAGTAACGGGTTGTAAAACTCAGAGGGATGTTGGATTTATGTCCTGATACCAGACTAGAATGATGGTCCATTGATTTAAATCAAGGCTCAGCCAATTAAAAATGCAAACAGCCATTTTACAAAAGCCTTCAAACTAATCAAAGAGATTTTGGTGCCCATTAATAGTGGAGAGTTCTTTTCAGATTTAAAGAAATGTCTGCTGTGGTTAAATGTCCTTCACCTGCAAAGATCTACTGCTTTTACCTGCAACAGTTTGGAATTATAGGCGAATGCTATGGAGACACAATGTGATTACATGAACTTTTTAATTTGCTTTAACTTTCATTTACAAGAAAGTACTTGATTAACTCCAATCTGCTGGGCTGCTAAAAGGTTTGATAAACTCCAAAACCACGTCCACTGCTGAGTAACTGACTGGAAGAGCTTGTATACACTCCTTGATTAATAAACGGTGTCTGAAGTAGTGACAGTAAAAGTTTTATTTCAACACGTAGCCTCCGTTTGCGGAGCACATGGTCATTGCTCAAAAGTTACTTTTGTACTGTTGGGGATTTTTGCAGGTCCACTCTGTCACTGCCTCTGCATTTACTAGACAAACTAGAGGGATCAGATGTGGGGGGTTTAAATCACAATGACAGACACAGTTTGAAGGAGCTTGAAAACCCCCTTCCTACCTTTAGCAACCCTTAGCCCCGGTTGCGTGCTTCGTTGGCTCCAAGTCTGGAGGAGGGAGCACGGAGGTGGTCGAGGACCGGGGCTAATACAGAGGTGCCTGGGGAGTTATGTCTGTTGGAATCAGTTTGATGTAGGAAGCGAGGCCAGGGGCCATGGTGCGACTACTGGTAGGTGAGCCATACGGATAAAGGGAGGCCATTTGCTCAGCTGCTGCCTACCTCCAGGGTTACGCTACAGGGAAATCTGCCCAGCAACCACTAGCTGTGTGACAGGCTGGGAGAGGCAGGAATTCAGAGTTTTAAGAAGCCAGACTGGACTTCGAAGAACAGCAAAGATTTGCTCCAAGTGGTTAGAGAGAGAGAGTATTCAGTATTTCATGTTATATTGTTGTCCTTCCTAATGAAACTACAATATATATCCTTATAATAACCACTCTTCACATTATTAAAAGGATACAGATGGATCTCTCTGGATTAAAAAGAAAAATGTGTCTGTCTTGAGAGGCTTGGCTTATTCAAGAGGTAATAAGGTATTAAAGAAAATACACACTGAACCAACAGACCAGTTCTCTTTCATCGTTTTCAAAAGGTGGGGTTGTACACCTAATCTCCTAATGGTTAAGTGGCTTTTTAATATGTTTATTTATGTAGATTGGTGTTAAGATGTGCATAGACTATGGCCACACGTGAAAACTGGTTAATATAAGAAACATAAGACACGGGAGTCAGTGAGTCTTTGGCCTTCCACTAGAAGAAGAAATGCTTTATTGATTATGCAGTGAAATTCATTCTCACAGTTTAACCCATCTTTAATATTTGCAGCAGTGGGTATTTACTAGGGAAAAAAAATCTAAGTCAGTGCTTTGGTCAAGGGCAATATGGAGAATTATTGGTAGGAAAACAGCTCCCAGTGGAACAGGGCAACCTTGGCAAGCCTTGAACCCTCCTGCCGTGAGGCAAATATGCTAACAACCAAACGCTGTGGTGTCACTGAGTAACTGGTTGGTTAACCGGTTGTAATGGGGAATGGACATTAGCTTTTGACATGTATGTTTAAGACATTTCCTCATTCAGCTCTCAGTAAACACACCATTTTTAAATGCATGATGCTCAAAGGAGATCTTTGCTAGTGGCATTATGATCCTGGAGATTTTTAAATGCTATCCATGCTATTCAAAATCAGTAAACTATAACATGAACCTTCATTTCAAACCATTTTCCTATCTAAACAGCTTTAAAAAAAAGTCTTGAACAAATACAGAGAATTTTAAGTTGTTTACTGTAACAAAGGTTGGTGGTTTGATTGCCGGCTCCCCCGGTCTGCAAGCTGAAGTATCTTTGGACAAGATCCTGAACCCTAAGTTTGAGTGTGTTTGTGTGTGTGTGCGAATCTTAGACGAGGTTCTAAGCACGTATATGAATGTACGTGATTGGGTGAAGGAAGGCTGTAGTTAAAAGTGCTATGAAGAACCAAGAATAACAATATAATCATTAAACCACAAGAAGATCACATCGCAATACAAGAAAATGGGAAAAAGCAGGAGGTTTGTCATTAAGGATCAATTAATTTAATAGAGTTAATTAACTTCTGTTTACCCTTCCCTCACTCATTTGAGATGTCATCAAGTGACGCTGGTAAGAGTCACTACCAGATACACTGGAAAACTGCATGCTTCAGTGTATCAATTACACCTCACAAGAGGGAACGACTATTTTTTATCCCCCACCGCTCTTTTGTGCCAGTTCTCGTTTTATTTTGATCCCAAATTTCCCCGTTTTTGACATCTTCATTTTTGTGATTAGACAGATACGACTGCTCAGCTCTTAGCTCAGAGTAGGAACGACTCACAACAAATGCTCCCTGGCTTTGACTTTACATAGCTTCCACCCTCCGGCTTCATTTTTCTCTTCTTCCTTTCGCTCTCTTTCATGCCTCCGTCTTTAACACCCTGCCTGTCCTCAGGGCTCAGCCACACATACAACAAATGACAGTTTATTAAGGAAAATAATCAGGGGAGTATGACATGAAGTCACCAAAAAAATCATGTCAGTGCTGAGAGTTATCACTTTAAGTCCCCACATTTTAAAGAATGTTCATCGCAGCAGTCTTGATTTCCATACATCATGGCTTCTTTGTTGTTTCTGTGGTTACAGATCGCCAATAGAGCTGCTGCACTTCCTTATTTGTCACTGCTGCCTTTATCCATGTCATAAAAGGCACCTTTCCAAAGGTGTTACTGTTGTTCTCAAACAGACATCCCTTGAAGGGTTCTTTCCAAACTGACCTTTTAAATTCTGTTTGGAGTGCGGCTTACTGATGACAGAGCTGTGGATTAGCTGAAACAAGAAATGGTGAAGCAGCCGGTGAGTAAGAGGTGAACAGAAGCTGTCTCATCTGATTTGTCACTTGGAAAAAAAAAAGATCAAATTCAAATGAGAATGAGGAGTATTTCAGGTAAATTGTGTGTTAAGAGGAAGCTGGTAGACTCAAAGTTTTCCCTCAGCGCCAGGATTTTTCTTTTTTAATTTGCTCTGACATCTTCAGGGAAAATAAAGATCTGCACTGCCTTATCTTATTTGGTGCTTTGACGATGCCGGATCTCATGTGCCACTTTCAACTTTGACATTTTATGCCAGCAGGCTAAATTACACATTATCCAAGCCCACTGCGTACTCCGTGAAGCGGGTGAATTCCGGGTCGCCAAATATCAGAATTCCGTTGATTGATGGAATAAATCAGGCCGTCTTCTTCACATGCACCCACGTCTTGAATCTAATTGACACTTTCAACAGATTGGTGGTCTGATTCCACTTTTGAGTCACAGGATGTCTAAACCCCCCCCCCCCCGCGCTTGTTAATACACGCACAATCACGCGCGCACTTACAAAAAGTGACAGGTTCCTAATCTGATAAAGGTGTCACAGAGTGATGTGAGAGTGTGATTAGAAGGTGACAAATACTTCAACTTCAGAAATAACAGCCCAAGTGTCACCGATCTACCAACTCAAACAGATGTGAGCCGATCACAGCAGCACACTGGAGGAGAATAAAAAGTGATGAGGATGATTACGATACCGCGCTTCATTTCCTAGCATTCACAGGAGCGTTTTCACTCTTCCCTTAATTTATGTATCTCCTCATGGTGTCGGTTTCCATGCATTCTTATCTTTTCTCTCGCTCCCTTTCTGCCCATTAGAAAGCCTTTTCCCCCCACTGGGCATCCTTTCATACGCCTACAGCCTCTCACAACATTTCCACCCACACACTTTGTTTGAAAAACAGCACACTTGCCAATGTCTAACTAGCTCAACAATTGTCAGAAAATTATAATTAAGCTCTGCCACCCAATGAACACCCAGCAAACCCTCTTTAAGGGTTAGCAAGAAGGCCCAAAAAATAAAAGATGCTATAGTTTTCTGCGATTTCTTCCATTGAACTGGAGTGAGCTGTCAGATCTCACTGATGGTATCATTTAACACAACAACCCCGTTAAATCATACTCCACAGTGCCAGGTTGGATTGAAAAGTGAGACTGAACTCATTGACAGTGGTGGCACCTTGACAGATTACATTGTGAGGGTGACACTGAAATAAACAGGACTTGTGACCAACACTCTTTCAGCTTACCGTTCCTGCCATCAGCTGTCTCTGACAAGCACAGGTTTTGATTCCCTCATATGGGAGAAGCTCTCTCATTTGCAAATATGCAGTTATCACCGTGCCGCTAAATTGGGACAGAGTAAGAGGCCAGGAGGAAGGAAGCGAGGAGAGACAGATGCATTTCTGTCTGCTGCTTTATATCTAATCATAGCTCAATTGTGGCTAAAGCACAGCTTTTATTGGGTTTAACCAGCAGAAACCTACACATGTCACAGACTTGGCAAATAAGCCGGTTACTTTTGTTAAGATTGCTGCGCCTGTGAGCATCACGTCTGTAGATTGGGATCAGATGCACTCATATCAAGGAACCGGTTTGAAATCGCTCCTGAATAATAAAGACTACAGCCATGATAGTGCATTGCAGGGATGGAAAGATGGTATATGATGGGTAAAGTTAGGATTTCATGTTTGTTGTTTCAAAGCTTACACAGGTGTGTGCTGCAAACGACTTTTGCATACATACATGCACACATGATAGCCTTCCTCTCAAGTGAAACCGGTTCAGCTGTCAAAGAGGGCTTAAAAAAAACGTCTGATCCACTGATCAGAGGTTTTAAATAATTTGTAAATGTAAAATAATTCTCTGAAAGCTTCTTCTCATCTCTAGATAGCATAACTGGCAGCGCTTCAAACTCTCAGCTCAGCAACAACCATCTTACCGTTCTTGACACTTGGAGACAGATTCATGACCACGATGAGCCCAACGTTGGCAGGCAGGGCTCCGAACCAAAACAGCTGTTGCAATGGTACCTCCCGGCAACAACAGAAAACCCCTCCACCTCCCACAGCCCACAAGATAATTATCAGTGCTGGCTCTGGCCAAGCCAGTGCACCCCATCTCCCCACCATTCATACTGCCACGTCCAAGTAACGCTTCAGTAGATTTTGGGAACATCGTGGTCCTGTGATTAAAATAAATGAGGTCTATGGGGATTGTGTGTTATTTGAAAACAAGCATGTCTGTTATAAATTTGGTTATAATTTGCGCTGATCCGTGTAAACTCTTGTTCTTGCCGTACTGGGAGCTCTCCGTGGTGCTGAAGAGGCGCGCGGTACTTCACCCAAATAACGGTTTTGGTTACATGAGCAGAAAGAGTCGCTCAGGAGACACAAAAAATCTCTATGGCTCAGTTTAACCAAACACAGAACAAAAGTTGGAATTATTATTTGATTTTATTCATTTTTTTGTCTGGATATGCACAATATCATTGGCATAAAGGAAGGAATAATAAAAAGGTTAGGGTTATAACTCAATGAAGTTCTGTTAAAGGCTCTAATATACATTTTCTGATGAAATGATTCAAGTGCTGAGCTTGTGGTCTCTCTCCAATAAGACGTTACGTCATTTGCTCAAAAAATTATTCTGCAATGTCTAAATCAAGACGACAATGGTAGAGTTTTCCAACACCTTCCAGTCCTTTATGAGTTAGCTAGTTTCTCATTAGTAAACTCTTAATAAAATATCCATCAATACTTTAACAATATTTAATAAAAGAACTTAAACTTAAAACAAACTTTCTAAGAAGTACCAACACAAAAAATAACATCATAAAAGTAGCAGTCTTAGATGCTCTGATATATGTGAAAGACTACATTTTTGCTCATATGACTCAACTTCTTTTACCCTTTTCCTATTTTATAAGACGATTCATCTACCATACATACTCCCAAGGTTTCCTGAGAAGCTTTGAAAGTGCACCTCTCTTCACATTGCTTGTTTCCATTATCAGTATCAGGGCTAGTTTGGGGGTCGAGTGGTCGACTGTTTGATCGACACGCTTGAATCCGGCCACATTCTCAGAGAAAGGTTGCTGTTGCTGTCATAAAGAGAAAAACTCCACTTCAAAGGCCTTGAAGGAATTTTTCTTTTTTGTATGTGAGCGGGGGTGATTACCTATGAAAAACGCCTCCATGTTTTCATAACATTGGACAGATCCACTTTATTTAAAGTTTCCATTTATCTGAGTGATTTACATCAGGCGTAGGGGTTTATTAAATCGGCTTCCAAAAATTTCCAGTGCAAACCTATGCAAAAATTTAAAGGCAAACAGCAGGACACCATCCACAGACAGCAAGCTACGGTGTCTGTTTCTGCATATTCTCCCAATGTTAATGCTTACAGCTTTTAAGCGTTAAGAAAGCTAACATATCAGAAACGACATATTTCAATATGTTTGGTCTGAGCTTGGTTTTAGGATGGCAGGTACATCCCGCAGAAGCTTCAACAGCGAGACAGAGGTGAATATGAAGCCACCGCTCTAATCAAAACAGAAAAATGGGATCAAGAGATGGGAATTGTGTGTGTTCATCAACAGTTGTTGGCCTGGATTTAACAGGTAATAATAACTGTATTATTCTGTTATTGGCCCCCAGACTGCTTTCTCTGTGAAGCAACTATTTGGTTCGAACTATTCAAGACCATTTTCGATGGCTGACTGCAATGTTTTTGAGTACTTAACCAAATAATCTACAGCACTCAGTATAAGTAGCTCAGGTCTCCTTATACAGCACATTCAAATTAGCCAGTGTAAACCCCCTGAGGTGTATTTTGTTTTGAAGAAAGTTCATTTTAATGCTTTGTGTAGAAGAACTAACAATGAATGCAAATAAGAAATGATGAGAGAAAAACAATTAAAAATAAATGCACAATTAAATTAATTGGATTGTGATTGGGATTATATACACTTGATTTGACTTTAATTAAAACATGGTATCTTCTCTGCTAAAACACAGCCAGTACTTGTTACTTTCACTTGAGTTCTGAGCTTCATTTTTATCATTCACATTTCATGCAGCTGTCTTTCACTTCTTGGCTCCCACCAGCTCCGTTACGTGACACTTGAGATAATTTCGGCCTCAGAGGAAGCTCTGCCACGGAATTTGTCTAAGTAAACTCCAATCTGTGTACTTTTCAGAGAACTGCATCTGACACACCACTCTGTGAGAGCGGATCAAGCACAGACCCAACACCCCATACACATCCAGTTTCGCTCGAAGTCTTAATTCCAGTGGGTCGCTGAAATCTCCCCCTATATAAACCTCTCTGTCATGGCTTCTTATAAGTCACTGAGTCTTCTGGCTTCAACGATCCCCCGCCCCATTTATAGCCACTCCGTCAACACTATTTTTATTTCTTTTTACAAAAAAAAGAAAAACAAAAAAACAAGCGAAAAGACACCACATGGATTCAAATGTGATGTTTGCTCATTCAGATGCAGAGCAAAAGCTTTCACGGATGACTAAAGCTGTGAGATGACTAACAGATGCTGCGAACACTTGAGCCTTTTGTCTACCTTTTCATATTCACAGCAGAACTAGCAGCCACGCTGCAAAAGTCAACATGCTTTGATTAAAACGGGGAAATAAGAATAAAATTTTTAGCACAGGATTATTAGTGTGTGCAGAGTTTAACAGGAATGATGGTGACAAAATGCTTTTCCCATGTGCTTTAGCTCTCAGAACAAAACTGTGCCTACATCGGAGCTTCCTACACACGGACCAGTTGCTGTTCCTTTTCTCTAGAAATCCACTGCACGCTGGTGACCACTGTGCAGAGCATGCACACACAGCTGAGCTGGTCATAAAGCCAGTAAGGCAACACAAGGAGCACTGTTGTTTCCTGCAGTTCTATATAGCAGAGCTGGAGACCGTATAAGTATGTATTATTAAGTATTTATGTAAAAATTAAAAAAAAAACCCGGGCATGTGCACAGGCATGCTGCCCTCCCCCTTACTCAGTAAACTGACTTCATACTAATCAAGTGACTTTCATTGACTAGAATCCATTAAATATAACATTTTACGTTGTACTTGTGTAATAGAATTAGATGGAAATGTGGTGTAATCCCCTTACTTTTGGTCAGGTACAGCTACAAATACAACCTAATTCACCAGGAAACCAAAATCACAACAGCAGTCACTTTGAGTTGCTTCATATTGTAAAGCACAGAGTACAACAGAAAACTCCAGCAATGAGATGATCTCACATGAGTAGGTATTTAGCAACAGCAGGAAGGAAAAACTCCCTTTTAACAGGCAGAACCAGAAGCAGGGAGGGGCAGCCATCTGCCGTGACCATTCAGGAGGGGTGAGGGGAAAGGAAAAACAAAAAGGAACTGGGAGGGACTCGAGGAACCAAAGTAGACCTGCAATATCTTTAAATGTTTAATTTATTGGTGTATATAATAACCAATTTTCCCAGAAATACCACAATGGCACAACTGATTACTATACAGCTTGTTTATGTGTTTATACTGCATGTTCTTAAACAAAGACTGTGATACAACTGGAGTCAGGACCCAGATATCAGCTGGTTAGACCAAAAGTTCTAAAATATTATCTCTTATGGATTCCTGAAATCAGATGTTCGGTAAACATGAAATGTATTTCATATTTTCTCTCTTGTTCTTGCTGGGGTTACCTCAATCTTCTTTTCAACCTTTTACCCACAAATCGCAAGAGATTTAAGACAGAAACATCTTTCGCAAGGCTGTAGGAATAATATAACCATTACTCTGCTCTGCATTATGAAAAGAGAAAGCAGTATTACGTTTCCTTTTCCTCTTTCTCTTGGATTTCACCTTTGGCAGGCAGGAGGAAAAGAAGTTCTGTCAATATTACTTCATTTAGTTGTAAACTTAAAGAGGAAAAAATGGATGAAAAGCAAGATCAAACAAGATCATGAAGGTGTGTCTCCCGTGACGCCTGTAAGACTCTAGAAACGTAATTCCTATTGATCCGAGGGCGATTTAACAGTTCAGTGATGAGGATGTTGGGCTGGAGCAGAGAGTGCCCCCTGAGGGGTAAAAACAGAGCTGCAGACAGAGAATGGCACGACTGAGGGAGTGTAAAGAAAACCTAAGGAAGGAGGAAGCCAGCACTGCTTTTTCTCTCCCGTGTTCAGGTCAGATCACACAAGGCTGACACTGGACTTGTTCTGAGGCAGAGGGCAGTCCCGGGAAGTGGCTCGGTCAGTGAAACATGCCTCTGAGAGCAATTAGGAGGCCAATTACTTTCTTCTTATGGAGGATGGAATGTCAAGGCTTGCCAGCACCAGCGTGGAATCTTTTCTGACATCCCTCCCCAGCAGTAACCCGTCGTGATGCCTTTCATTTGCCCTATTCTGGTTAGAAAGCAGAGCGCCTCAGCGAGCCAACTGGATGAACTCAACAACTTCATGATGAAGGGGTTTAGACGGATGCTAATCTAAAATGTAAGGAACAAAAAAAACTTTAAAGGGGCTAATATTATAATCCTTATACACTGAGTTTCAAATAGTTCTTTTTAGTCTTGGCTCTGTATTATGTTATTTAGAGTAGATATGTTTCATGTGGTCATTTTCAGGCACAAAGCTTGGCCTGTAAGAGCTCGACCACCACTCACCTGAGTCTTTTGTTTGTGAAGGGCTGCCAATGTTTCATGTGGTCATTTTCAGGCACAAAGCTTGGCCTGTAAGAGCTCGACCACCACTCACCTGAGTCTTTTGTTTGTGAAGGGCTGCCAATTAGAGGAGAGTAAGGCTAAAGGAAGGAGGAATGGAGCTTAACTAGTTAAACTGAGAACCAAGATCATACATGTATAAACTAAGTAAGGATTATTTTGCAGTGTTGTGTATGTATCTTGCAAAGTTACTCCGGCACACTCCAAGAATAAAAATACAGAGCCAGAAATGAGCATCACAGGCCCTCTTTAGCTGTGTACCACCCTCTCTGTTAGGCCCTGTCTTATTAAAAAATCTTGGATACTTAAATTAGCTATGCATGAGTGCCATTTGGTAATTTAAGTAAAGAGAAGCGACAACCTGTGCCCAGACAGAGCTGCTGTGATAATTCTTATTTTTGGTAAACAGCAGGAGATTTGAGAGGTGGAGCTGGATTGGAGGGACACGTTCCCAGCGAGACGTCTCAGGAGAGAGCCAGTTTGGCACGAACAGAATGCCAGTCGGCCTCCACCCGGCGCCGGCAAACAGTTGTGTCATTCAATTGCGGCCCAATCCGATCAGGCAGAGAAGAGGCCGACCGACTGCCGCCACACAGAGCCAAACTCTCTAGTCCAGTTGAGGTCAAAGCACACAAAAGCAGGCTGTCCAAATCCTCACTGCTGTTCCCCATCTGACAGCACTAATGTTGCTACACAAGGGGCTGAGAAGAGCCGGCGTTTTAAAAAGATCTCATAAACACAGACCACTTTGAATAAATCATAAAAATACTCACATAGAAATTTGACATTTGGGGAGCTACTCTCTTTTTTCTTTTTGTCTTGTTCAGAATCCACTGGCATATATATAAATTATGAAGTAACACCAGCTGCCAGTTTGCACAGCTGAGAACAGAGAGGTTCTTTTCCAAAGGTAACACGATCCAATTTTCTAGGTCTGGTAATTATTAAAGTTATACCAGACCTGGACATTTGCAGGGACTCTGAATCCAATCAAGTCATTAAATGAATACAGTGAGAACTTCTTCATAATAACACACATATGAAAGTCCCCAGAGTTTATTTAAAATATCCCCAGAGTCTATTCTTCATGTTAAACACCCTAACTTGGAAGAAAGCACTACTACAGGACTAGACTGTTGAAAACTGCAGTCAAGTCAGGCGATGATCAGGTCAAGTTTGATGAAGAAAATCTATCTCAAGAGACCTTCATGTGCCATGTAGGTAAAAAGAAATACAATTTCTAAGTGTATAATCCTGCTGCTTATGGACTATTTTATATATAACACTACTGCACTGTGTGCTTTAAAAAATTTCCATCTCACCTTGCCTTAGTTTCTTTGTTACACAAGCGATGGCATCACTTTCCTTGTGCATTATCTCTTATCTCATACAGCAGATATGCTTCTACTGGCTTGTGTTATCTAAAACCCTTTGAGGTTTACTGTGCTCTAAATCTACCACGCTTGTTTGGATTCACTCAGGAGCGCCATCAGAGGAAGAAAATAACTGATCCAGTGTCCTCCAAATTTTCTGTGACAAAAATAATGAATATGTATTTATGTTTACGGATGGTTACTGAGGATCAGTATTAAACTGTTTCAAGTTCAAGACTACACAAATTCAAACAAGCAACTAGTGCTGTCAACGGTATTTCTGCACTAATTCTCTCGAACCTACTAAACAAACTCCTAACCACTCTCTATTAGCGATGAAGATGCTGGTGCTTAATCATCATTAGATAAGTCAGAACATTCAAAAGTGTGGCCTCGCTTTAAAAAATTGAACTATAGTAAATGCAATATACTTAATGTGGAAATGTACTTGAGCAATCTATAAATCCCAAGCAGCGTGGTGTGTTTGATGTCTTGAGTGCAGCGTACCGGCTGTAACGCTGCTGGGGTTTGTTTTGAAAATAAGGCCACAGTTCAAATTTATTAAAGATCAGTTTTGAGAAAATTATATAAAATGTTCCTAATTGGTGCTGATACTGCCTCAGCAGTGGAGAGCAGTCAGACAATAGTGTTTAATAGCGTTTTGGGGCAGGGATAGCTCAGTAGGTAGAGTGGTTGCCCCATGAACAGAAGGTCGGGGGTTTGAATCCACTGAACGGCTCCCCTGAGGTACCCCTGAGCAAGGTACTGTCCCTACACACTGCTCCCCGGATGCCTGCTTAGTGGCTGCCCACTGCTTCACTGAGTGAATGGGTCAAATGCAGAGAAAGTTTTCCCCACGGAGATCAATAAAGTATACATTATTAACATGGCAGATGGTTTTGCACAGCAAACATGCCTGTGCAGGCCCACAGTGGGTAGCTGTGGGTGAACTTTGGAGTTTCTAGGGCGGGGAAAACCCACACTCACAGCAGTTTTGCCCTTTGGGGCCCTATATGGGTTTTTATAAACCGGTGTGTGGCCCATATACACTAGCTCATTGCAATTTTCCCCTTTTGGGCCTTGAAGAGGTAATTCTGTGTGCACCCCACAGTGTGGTACCCAGATGAGCCCTATATTTCTCATCGGTACTGAGGCTCACAGTGGGCTGCCAACTGTTTGGCTCTTCTAGCAACAAAAGTTCATTTTTTCATTGTGTATATTTACATGTGGCATTAGTCCAAGAAGGGGAAATGCATTCATGGCCTGATAAATGTTTATGATGCTTGGCCAAAAGCTGGCAGGGAGATATTATTGCATTGGGTCTGCTCCACAGTACCCGATGTTGTCCATTTCAAGAGCTTTGCTGCATAACATAAGAGACTGTTGCATCTATGTGTTTACTGAGACATGGCTCTGTTTTGGATAACATGATCCAGCCTGAGGGACTATCACTATAAAGCCAACAGTAAACAAATCATGGTGCTAAGGCACTCTGGGTCTTCCCAGCTCCACTGGTCATATATTGAAATCATGATTGTGAAGATGAGGTTCTTGGAAGTGACCACTTGCACCCATAACTGCAACCTAGACTTCCTGATACCAGTCAGTGCAGGCAGCCACAATTCCTGCCCAATCCCAGTGAGCAAAGGTTTACTTTAGGGCTGCGTTCTGAGTCTCTTGCTCTCCATCCTGCCGACAGTTGTGAGTCTCATCAGCAAAAGTGAATGATAGGAGGGAGGTAAAGCAGCTAGCAGCGTGGTGCAAAAAGCAAACTCTTCCTGAATGTGGCCAAAGGAGCATCACCATCTGCTGAACATGGGGGCAGGAGTCCAACAGCAGCTCCACCCCCTCCAGAGGCTGAAGGAGTTCTCACTTACTGTACACGATGCCACACGGTCATTGCAAGATCATTGCTGCCCTACTTCCATCAATACTGGAGATTTTCAACCAGCACTGAATCCACAGAGGATCCAGCATCATAGGGCCACTGCCACACTCTTCCCATGGACTGCTTTACTTACTCCAATCTCTCTCTTTCCAGCACTGACAACTAGAAATAACTTGTATATTATCACTCATAACTGTTTCATTTATAGCATGATTAACACCCTCATACCTGCTTAGTATAAATATGAGGTTACTAACTTCTCAGAATTAACAAAAACTGTTATGTCCTGTTGTTTCTAACAAAATATGGCTGGAAGTATCAATAAGAGCGTCAGTTGGTTTAAGTAATAATATCAGTATCCACATTTGTTGCTTTTACTGTTATGTACCGATAGTGCTTACCCCCCCCCCCAAAAAAAAGGTCCACTCTAACCATTAAAAACTCTGGAAGTACACTGAAACTACTTTTAACTGCACCAAAACCATGCTGGAGGTTCATGAAATCAGTGAATCGTAACAATAAGAATAAAGAGCACTATTATGCTCCCAAGAAGCACACTTGTTATTAGAGCCTGGGTGAACATCTATATTACACTATTTGTAGCCAAGCTATTTCTCAGAAACGAGGAAAAGAAAATCAAGGAAACAGCCCCCCTGCCATGGCCTGAATCCCAATCCTCTTCTGTCCTTCTCCTCCTCTCTGTGTGCAGCCGGATGAAGCAGAGCTTATTACCTCGGCTGTCTCTGTGATTAGACCTACCCTACTCCACCAGAGGGACCCAGATACTGTAAGCGTGGGCCCCAGCTAAGCCAGTGTGACCTTGGAGTGAGGTGTAGCTCCCAGGGAGCCCGCAGAATGAACAGTATGAGGCGGGGCGGTAGCTGAGCATACAAACATTCCATTATCATCCATAATGTGGGCTCTCTGCTGTGCCTATCCAAAACCTTAGAGCTCTACCATCTTCTTTCATTTTATCCTGCCAGGGAGGGGGAATCACTCCCTGTGCAATTTGGCCTAAGAGGAAGAAACCAGAGTACACGAATAAAGGGACTGGTTTGCTCCAGGCACAGCTGAAATTGGTCTATTACACCGCTCCATTTGAAATCAATGTAGGAGGGAGTGGCAGGGCCAAGCGCTCAGGGTTTTCTCTTTTGGCTTTCTTCTGTCTCTCCTCTTTGTTGTCTGACATTTTGGGCAATATAGGTTACAGGAAATACTGTGATCTTCAGGTATAAAGTAAAAGTAAAAAAGAAACGTTTCCAGCTATAAAGGTAGAGAAATCAATCACAGTTGCCGGTAGGTCAGCTGATCTCAGGGCCATCCCACATCAGCTGACGTCTTTCTACACATATAATCGGCAAATCGTATATGGCACCCTATTTAAACTTCTTTATCAAGCACACAGCTGCTGCACAGCTGCAAACCCCTCTGTTCTATGGTTTGATCTTACCACCACCAAATAGTTTCTGACTGTAAGTAGTTCTGACGTGAATAAAAACTTCAACATCTGGATGAGCCAGTGTCTCATCCTTGTTATTACAGCCTCTTTAAGAACTTCAAAATTGTCCCTTTCAACCATGTAGAACAAAATCACCAATCAGCTGTATGGCTATTCATTTCAACAAGTTAAGTGGAAATGCGAATGGTTTCTTATTAGTTCAAATTGAATATACGACACTGTAGCAGGCATTACATTCAGTTCCTACCTAACCATGATTATAGAGATGGATCACCTCCTATGCTGAGCTAAAATACAATTTGTTATCGCCTCATAAACACTGCAGCTGGTGTAGAAGAGCACTGATCTAGCACTTTTTTTTAAACTTCTTTCCACTCGCTGAACCTCAACAGAGAAACTGTCATAATAGCAAATCAGAAACGTCAATCGACCTCTATCTAAGTGAACAAAATGGCACATAAGTGGACTGATTCGCATCCCCTGTTTTCCATCAGTGATGTGTGAGTGGATAAGGTGAAGCAGGATTAGTTGCAGAATGGTTTTATACAAATAAATGCAGACTTTAAAGCATTATCTATGCACAAAAGACTTTTAACTGATGAGACATAAGCAAGGCTCGGCACAAGCTATCTCTGTTAATGCTGAGGACCATACAATCAGGCAGCATTGTCGCTGGAGTGGGACCCTCTCCTGCATGATCATTAGGCAAATAGAGATGCAGGGTTGGAGAGCAGGCAGGCTTACTTTTCTTCATTGTACAGATTTAGAAAAAAAAAAAAAGAGTGGCATGCTATATAATCTTTGCTGCTGTGTAATCATCTTTGAAACGCTCAGTTGCGCTCTCCCTTGAATTATTGAAATATATGTGGATGACAGTTCATGCTGCAGTAGGAGAAAAGTTGTATTAACCAAAAACCACAACAGGAAGGGCGAGACTAATATTTTCCAGTTTCAAACTGCTTAAAGGCAGTAACCTTGAGCAAAAAGAACAGTGCAAGATCGAGGTCAAAGCCCTAACTTCGAGAAGTTGTCTACTAAAATTATAGGGGCCATTCTCTATAATGACTGCTCCGAGGTAAACAGAATTAATCAAGATTACTGGACAGGATAGCTTGAAGGTGGCTCGCTGTAGGGAGACAGAAAGGCTGAGACTCAGCATTAGTCGTGAGCTTAGATAAATAGGTGATTTATAGGAGCCATTAATAGTGAGGGGCAGCCCACACATCTCATTACACAAGTTAGATTGTTTATAGCTGGTAAAGAAGCTGTGCCTTCACTGCTATGAAAGAAGATATTCAATCATAAGGTACACTTGATATAAAAAGGTCAAACTGACGCAAAACGCTTAAAATAATTCAGAGAGAAAATGAGGAAATCTTGCAAGAGGGGTGGGATTTCATCATCTTATGACTTGGCTTAAGGCGAACAGTCTCAAAATACCCACCCCCATGTTTGATCATGTTTATTGTATTCAGCCATCTGCAGCTGATAACCCTTGACTGAACAAGCTGTTAGTTATCCCACGAGGGAGTGTGGAGAAATAGCCACACTTGTTTAGAAATGACTTTCCTGTAAGAAGCCAGTACTGCAGGCGATCTACAAAACTGCACAGGACAAGAGGGTGAAAGTCAAAAACCTGCTCAGATTCCAGACATGATATCTTTATTTCTTTTAATTAGATGTAGAAACAGCTTATGAGGTGACAAGGATCCCAAGGCACTGTTTCTCGCTGTCACTTTGTTTTCCTGGCGGTGACATTTAAGGCACAGGAAAACAACGGTAAACTTACAATCTGAGCTAAATCTTACCTGCCTGACTCTATCCTGTGGAGAAAATCTACAGTACGAGCGCTAAGCCGAGTCATCGATTAAAAAAAGAACGAAAAAAGAGAGAGAACACCCAAGAGGGAAACAGCACTACCACGTTTGTCGCTGCCGCCGCCGTTCAGCACCGGCCCGACGCATTCCTGTGACATTTAGGGGAATTAGGTGGTGTTAGGAAAAATGACAACCGCTTTGTCTCCGTTAAAGAGCTTAGTCGAGACAGAGTTTTGTTTAGCTCTCATACGATGCTTTGAAAACACAAAGGAGGTGGCACTTGAGTGCACCACTTGTCAGGGTGAAAATTTGTTGCAGTAACTCGGTGCTACAGAGTCTTTCAGTTTAGGGAAGTGACACTAGAATGAAAAGACAGACAGCGTGGCTTCATTTGTTTTTACGTGACACTAAAATCAAACTTCAGGAAACAATAGTGAAAATGTGGATGTTTTAATGAACATCCTAAGTTAATGAAACAAAGATCTGAAAATTATAAGCAGGGATTCTTTTAGAAATAGTTTACATATTCAGATATCTTGGTCACTGTCATGCAAGACCTGATTTCTTCAATTTCTGTCTAATTGGACCTCATTCAGCATCCTCCAGTCTTCCAGATGTCTCACGGCTCCTCCATAAATCTCCTTCTAAATTGTCCTGATTTTTCATGCGAATGAGGGTGTGTGAGTGGGTGTTTGCCCTATTCTGACCTTCAGCTGTGGGCCAAAAGTCCAGACCGATCAGGCAAAGAGAAAACCAACTGCCAGCCCTGTTTGGGCTGCTGTCAGGTGTTGACAACCTGCATAAACATCGAGTGAGGAGCGTGGCTCACCTGAGGGGCAAAAGCCAGGATGAATGATCTGACGAGTCACTCAAATGAAAACAAGTTCACTTAGGCTAAATCTGTCCTATGAAGCACTCTGTTCAGGAAGTGTACGTCCATAGTGGTTCCACCAATGAGATAGAAGTGATGGGTAGTGCTGTGGGTGGGGCTAGACACACTTATGGCTTCAGAATACACTAAACTACTCCTGTAGCTTATAAAACATTTGTGAGGTCTACTTTTTTTGTTATGCCACCTGTAATTTACCTTTAAAGCTCTCTGGTGGGTTTCTTCCATCTGCATTAATCTTAAGGATATTTGGCAGCACATCTTGGATATTTCTCCATCCTTCCATGTGCATGCATGCAAAGCCTGAGGCAGACCATGCTACAACAAACATGACATTGATCAAATCAGGCACAATATCAAGAGGAGGAACTGGGATAGAGATGGGTTGCAAAGCAGCTTGCAGAAGCAAGAACAATCATCAGCTGATAAAGGATGATATTAACATATACTCTAATGGCTTAACTTGACTTCATGGCTTCAAGGTTTTTCACAACTTTCTGTCCTTCTAACTCATTAAAACAAAGCACCAAAGGAAAATCGACATCACTGATATAAACACTGTTTATTTTATTGATCTATCATTATTGTCAGTTGTTTCCCATCTGTTTTCCATCGGCGGGATGAGTTTCGAAGTGATCCAATCAGACGTATTCGCCTCGTGGAGTTACGTTAGACGCACACATTTGATCTGCCCCTGGGTAACAGTAATCTGGGCCTCCTGTATTTGTGTTTGATGTCAAGGAAAATAAGATGCTTTGTAGCTATTTGCAGCTTGAACCAATAAACACAAAACAAAATGTTACAATTTATATTTAAGTCAACTGAATTAACTTTACATGTTTTAAAAGTTGTTTTAGTCAAAGGAATACGACTGAAACTAAATAAAAATTTGCTGTCCAAACTGACCCTGGATGTAAAAAGAAAGCCAAATGTCAAAAAATTAGGTAGCTACTTATGGCTGCTTACTATGGCTGCTTCAAAAGGGGTCGTCAAATCAGGCAGCTCCACATCTTTGACTTGGCTGAGATGCACTTCCTGAAACAACCCCAAAAGGATGTGTGTCTCCTCCAAGAATCGAGGCAGGGATCTTTTGCTTGTTAGACAAATGTCTATACAATTACACTATAGAGCCAGTTCTGTATAATAAGGTAACACAGATTAGTTGCTTTTATACACCCGGACCAGTGGTGCAAATGTGCATAGTCAACCCACTACAAAAAACCCATCCTGTGTGCTTAATCCACCTATTTTATTTGAATATGCTTGTTTATCACCTTGGGACTCCTCATATTTATTCTGTGATGCCTCAAGGTTTCTTAAAGTAGTTAACATTCAGTATATAATATGTGTACTTTCCATAGAAAAACTTTCTTCCTTTTGTAACACTGTGAAAACTCTGACCTTCCTTCCATCCATTTTTATGTAAATCAATTGAATCCCCTGTAAAGAGAAAGCCTATTTGGGATGATTGACACAAATATGATTGGTCTATTACCCTATCAGTCATGCTATTAAGGTCTGCCATTATGAATCAGGCTTGATAGTTTGTGATTGGACACAAATGCACGTTGGGCTCATTAGACCTTACTGTCCCCAGCAGATCTGTCCAGATCCAAATCAATGAACTCCACTCTCTAAAAAGACTACGACTGACGTGACCTTTGGAGGTCAGTGTGATCCCAACTTCCCCTTAAATCGCTCGCAATCGATTATTAACAGAGAAAGGCGAGTTTACCTGTTATTAAACAGTTTGGATCCTTAGACACTTTCACTGCTTACACAGCTGCAAGCATGAATTATTTAACAAGGCAAGCTATAGTGACCTGTAGATAATGTAGAGAGCTTCAGGGCTTTATGTACATAACCAGACAATGAATCCTGGGCATCCTATCCTATCGTGTAATTATGCATGCAGATGCTGATTTTCCTCAAGGGGGAACATTGTGTGCCTGGCCTCTCTCTCCTGCCCCCTTAGAGATATGACAACACAAGAGGAAAAACCCATACACACCTACAGCGACACACAGTACACCAGAGAAGGACTGTTGCCCTCCAGGCATCTCTCTGTCAGTACACAGAAAAACTTCATTATGGTGAAACAAATGTACCCTCAGCAGCAAATCTCTTCTCTTTCACAAAGGTCTGGGCCGTATTGAATTATACAAAAAACGGACAATGCTGCTTAGTCCACCAGTGGTTCTGGATGAGACCCTTGATGTGTGTTGAAAGCCCAAACAAGCTCTAAAACTCGTTTGGTCTGTAAAATGTGCTTTTGATGGTTTCCCTGAGAAACAGTGCACGGCTCGCAGAGCGGGTCTGTATTTTCTCAGAAGCGTTTCGCCATGCCTGACATGATCCTATTTTGAATGGTCCGCTGTGGTAATAAGGTCATTTGTCTTGTGCAAAGGAGAGAGGATCTATAGTTGTCATACCCTGAGCTGGAGATAAATGTGAAAGGGCTAATTCTGTGCCTGTGAAAAGAATTCATGCAGTAAGCCCTTTGTTCTCTCACTAACAGCGCGAGATGAAAAAAAGAAGAAACAACTCAGTGACTGGAAATAAGAAAGGATGCAATTAAAACCACACTGGATGTCTTTCATTCACTTACTTATTAATCACGTTAATAACAATACAAATCTTTTTCGATTTTCCTATTCTAAATTATAATCAAATATAAAGTCCACGTTCCTTTGTGCATTGTGTCATCTTGCCCTCTTCACATTGTCTGTTTTGTATTATCTGTCATGATGCCGTTATGATGCTGGTTTTTCTTCTTCTCCTTCTTAAAAAATGAGGCACATTTTAGGGTAGTTTCAGAACTAACCTATTGGTCATCACTAAGGGCATATCCACACACACTAAGCAATCCATAGAGTGCATTTGACTCCTCAAGTCCAGCTCGACTGCTTCCCCAATTTGCGCACAAAATCCACAAGATCATTAATGTCACTGTGCTCTGCAAGAGAGCTTTTCAAAAGCTAGAGAGAGACAGCCAAGCATGAGCGAGGAAGTTCGATGGTGAGATAAAGTGACCCATGCCTAGGCTCAGATTGTTAAGTACAGTGTGAACGCAGGCCAGTAGAAGACTGGGGAGGGGAGGGAAGCAAAGTACGCTCTAAAGAGCCATTACCTGATTTACAAACTCTTTTTCAGTATGACTGGATTTTATCACAGATATCTAACTTCAAAAAGGTTACCACCTACAAGAACCTGTCAGCAAAACAAAATGTATAAACCCACTATGCACTTTGCTAGGTTTAAGTAGAATAAAAGTAGAACAGACAATAAATCAGGGTGTGCTTTACAGTGTGGCTCCTTCATTACTGACAGTTTGCTGATATGAGAGCATCCAGGCAGCAGATCCACCTTTTGCTCTTAACGTGTTGCATTTTAACTAGTATTTATTGATTTTAAACACTGACTCTTCCATGAAATCTATTCTGTATTGTATTGTTTGTCCTTGTTTATGGTTAAATCCATCAGTGAAATATCATCCACAGTTTCTAAACATATTAAAACTGCTAAAAGAGTTAGCAAAATAATAAATAAGAAAAATGATCCTTCGCCATATGTGAACAAGGTTTGCTGTGATCGTGCAGGAAGTGTTGGTGTGTGTGTCTCCTCTCACTAGCAGGAATGTCCCTACACAAAAAAAGAATCGTGCTGTGCCAGACACAAAGCTTTATGTTAAAATGGTGCGTGCTGCACCTCCGGGTGTACTCGTCCTGCTTCATCTTGTTTTAGTGATGGGATATGTGGTTGAGTACATGCTGTCCACACAAAGCACACAACAAATGTGCTTCATCTCCTTCCACATCCTCCACTTTGAAAAGTGAAAGGCGGACGAGTCGATAACACTGTCCTTCTTACAAGTGCATGAGTTAGAAACAAAATGGGTAGTTCAGGCGCTGCTTCTAATAAGTCCTCTATCATTCCTCCGCCATACTGTGGCTTTTGTGATCTACTCCGCTGCTGTAGTTATGAATAGATCCACCGAGGTCTGACCCTGCAGGCTGGCTCAGGTACAAAGCGTTTCTTCACGCCGCGTGTTTATCTCCAAACAGTCGAATTCCTCGGCGCGGTTTTCGTGTAATAATTTGCTTGGATCGGGCGGGAATGAGTGTTTTCACAGCTATAGTGGGAATCCGATTATCATACAGGGATCACGGTCGTCATGGAAACCAAGGATGGCGCATGGTGTTAAGCCGTCCCTTACACATCCGAGAACACTGGGAATTAGTGTGAAAATTCAGCTCCCTTAAAATAAAAGATGTGACAAATTCCGTCTTTCATAATAAGCGCATTCTCCGGCAGCTTAGCGTTTTTTTGTGTTTATAGGCTCCATGTGTGGCAGGAGTACAATGTGCACTTTCTGGAGGCATTCCTCTGCCATCGTACATTGCCATGGTTTATGCATTCAATTAAACAAAGCATGAAATGTCAGAGCAGCATGTGTAAACTTTAAATTGGCTTTGAATGTGTTGAGGATAAAGTGCTGATACAGGTTATATACTCTTAATTTTCAGGTATCCACCTGACAGACTTGACGGTGCAATTACAACCATTTGAAATGAGACGCTGAGACATTGAAACTTGCTGATCTGGTGCTTGATTTTGAACAAACTCAAGCTTTTTCTATCAAAATAAGGTTGTCTAAGGGTAACTCTTTTTTTACTCTCGCCCTCAATCAGACTCTCTTAAGCCAGATAAGAGTTTCAACAGTTGTGTCAGTTGTTCCAGAAACCTGGAGAAACAATAGCTACTAATACAAATCTTTCTCTACTTTTTGTTCTTTCAGCTACTCCTGATCATCTGCCTCCATCACCCCTCATACTTAGCATCCTACATTGCCACGCCAATCCTCTGGATGCCTTCCTTCATTACATCCTTGAATCTTTTCTGTGGTCTCCCTTGTTTCCCCCTCCCTAGAAGCTCCAAATTCAGCATCCTCTGTCCAGTATATCCACTCTTCCATGCCCAAACCATCTCAGCCGTCCCTCTCTTTTGCCTGTCTTTGTCTCCAATCTTTGGGGAGCCACAGAGAAGTAGTGGTTATGGATCGAGCCTCCCAGGAGAGAGAGAGAGCAAAGATGAAGCAAAGCAGTGACCTAAAGATAAGCAAACATGTAAAATAAATTTGTCCCACTACTCACATGACTTTGGAGTTTTTGTGTGCTATTAATTGTAACCCATAATGGCTGGAGCCTGACATATTTAGTCCAAATGTCAGTTTTTAAAAACTTTTCAAACATCAAAAGCTCTGAGAGACTCAAAATTGAATCAGCAGCAAAGGCAGAAAGAAGCATTCTGCCATAATTCAATCAGTGGACATTGGTTAAGTAGATAAGGCCTGGAAAGTCTGACATTTTCATTATGCCGGATGAGGCAGATGAAGGCTGAAATCTTTTTCTTTTTTTGTTTTTTTGTGAGGGACATCATAAATGGGAGGGGGGAGGAGGGGGAGCGCAGGTGGATGGAGAGGCATCCAAAAAGATGGAGACAATGCTGTGAGGAGGAGATAAATGAAGCTGGAGTGGCTTGGCCACGTCAGGAGAGGACAGCCATCTGTGAGCTCATGCTGCAAAAAAAGCTTATCTTATTACCACCTCTCCTGAACAGTGAAAACTTTTTCTCCCCCACCTCTCTCTCCGTCTCTCTCTTTGTCTTCCTCTTTTCATGTCCTTGCCTTCTGCATTTCTGTGACAAAACAGTGTAATAATAATCCAGTGTGGCTTGAGACTTAATTAGAGCCTGTCATAGCTTTAATTTACACTAGTTTATAAATGCAGATGGCAGTCCTGTTCATTACCCTCTCAAGACATTCCTGGTTCATAAATTGAAATTAACAGCCTTTGCCTGGAAATGATCTAGTTTGGATTTCCACACTGCGCCATCAGAGGTTTTAATTATGACTTTGGTCAAAAAAAAAAAAAAATCAATTATGCATACAGCCACCCATCAGCAATGAGACAGAAAAATCACAACATGATCAGCGACTGAGAACGTCCGGGTCATCGTTACAGCGCGGCGCTGAGTGGTGTCGTGTGGCGCGCGACCGCAACTCAGGGTCGACCCTGAACTCTCAACCCCGCCGCCCGCCCCCGCATCTCTGCTTTGGGGTCACAAACAGTTCCCGACACACTCTCGGGTAAACACAACAACAAGCCACAATATACCCGCAACACACAACAAAAGACATGACTCCGAGCGCTGTCACCACTAATCACGCCGAGACAAAAGAGGATGCAGCTCAGATGCTGTGCGAGGGGTGTAATAATGTGTAGACAGACATGATAGGATATTTTCTGGGTGCTCGGGGACAAGAAGACAGCGCCGTTAAATGGGATCAATGCGGGGATCAATAAAGTGGTGCGTAGTGAGCATTTAAAGCAAAGAGGAGCTAGACAGTTTAAAAGCCAGATGACCTGACAAGGAAGGTCCTTGACCAGAAGAAGTGACGGGCCTCTCTTAGAATCACAGAGCTGCTATCCTCTGTAGTGTTTCACTTCAGTGCTGAGCAGTTTACTTCCAATTCTGAGCAACGTTTCATGGGAGGACAGATGAAGGAAAACTGAAATGTGTGGATATATATATGCATATGAATTCGCCAGGACCACTCGCAGCACCGCAAGGCTAGAGTCCCTCGTTAGTGCCAGTCAAGCTTACTAGAGCGTGATGGGGGCTGGATTGATTGACGGACTAAAGGGGAAAAGGCAAAGAGAGCGTGCAAGAGAAAACCCGAGGTCAGACACTGTCACAGATCTGACTGGTGCATCCAGGAAAAAAGCGCCCAGAGGGCGTAATTCAGCTCACTAAAAGCTCTTAAAACTTCATCTCCAGCGTTTTCCAGCCCCAGTCCAGTCAGGGCAAACGTATTAAGAATAATGTGACTGACATCGCATTTGGTCTCCAATTACAGAGCCATTGTAAACACTGACCTCCACTTTTTTTTTTAACTTGCTAGTGTCTCTGTTATATTACTTTTTGCGTGTATCACATTTTCAAAATAAATTTGAAGTACTGAGTACCTTGTAGCAATTTCCATTTAGTGGACTGACACCTTTGGACACTAAACACAATCACAATCTGTGTTACTGTGACAGAAGAAAATGAATATTTAAACCGGTTACATACCAGTTACGCAACACTGACTATGTTCATGTTCACCATGATGGTACAATAGTCTTAAAGCACTACCAAGTCAGAAGACAACCTGGGGACTATTTTCACATGTGGATTAACACCTGCCAGAAATACCTTGGATTCCACTAAATAAACCACTGGTTGTTCGATAATGAAGGAGAAACAGTTTTTAGTCAAACACATACGGAGAAACTGTACAATATAAACATACGTGCATTTGATTCACGCATGAAAAACACTTCAAGTTTAAACTTGTGGCCCTGACATGTATGCCTGTAGAATTATATACATATATTTGAGCCTGTACTGACGTTGATGTTGGTGTTTTAGAGCTAATTGTCTTTTTTTCCCCGAAAAGTCCCTAAAAGGTTTAAACGAGACCAAATATCAAGGATAAAAGAAGCCATTTCTGCCGCATGACCACAAACCAGAATCTTCAACCTTGCTGGGACGATTTTTAGTGTGGGAATAATTTTTTTCTTTAATACAAATGCAAATATTTTATAAGTAATGCATGTGTTAATATCTCCATTTTTAGCATCTATACCCCACTACTCCTGCTGCACATTAGCCAGCAGAACTATGGTGAAAGCACAGATAAACATCACCCAGGGACACTGATACATGCTACTGACTGCCCCATGTCAGCCTTTGATATTACAGATATTCAATGCATGTAAGTAAACTGAAATGGAAACGGTGCACCACTGCATCGAATTATAAAAAGAAAGAATTAAACATATTTTTTTTAGCACCAAATGAAATCCCAGTGACTTTAAATAACATGACTGAATGGTCAAGATCCATGTCTCCAAATATATACAATAACCCACACAAAGACTTTAAATCGCACGCTGTGGAATGATGCAACAAAATGCAAAATACCTGAAAATGCAAAACACCAGTTTGTGGCGACAGACAGTTACTAAATTCTTAATATGCTTTACCCAAGTAAAACACGCTATCTTAGCCCCTGCACTCACTCCCTAAAGACATCTTGGTCCTGAGGGTGAACTCTGACTATGCCGTGACTATTGATGGGACAGTAAATTAGCCAGGAGTATTGAGTGAATGTCACACTAAGGCCACCATAATCCAACAGCTCATTCTCTGCATGAACTATGCTCTCACTGTGCATTCTGGGTAATTTTTTTTCTCCTCCTGGGGGTTGATCATATCAAGAGCCAGAGTGGTTATTTATACTGACAGTTACTGCACAGAGAGAGAAGGAGAGGGATGTCTGCGTTTGTTGGAGAGAGATAGGCTCGAGTTACACAGTCATTAGGATACTTTTTAAATGTGTGTTTCAGTGATGATAAAAAAAAAAAATCTGTTTGACGTGATATGTCGCTGCTATTCAGTCCCAGGTGGTTTCAGGTAACAGACTTTAGTGTGGAGTGGTGGGTTTTGTTGATTTGGCTTAAGATGTTTACAAGCACATGTTCCTCCCAAAAATTCAGTCACGACTTTTGGCAGTAGGTGAAAGTGATGACAGATGAATAATGCATAGGCTCATTGTGCTGTAGTTAATGACGGCGATCACACATTGCCATGTCACCTCTACCTTCTCAACTCATCTGAGAGCAGGTGATATGTGTGAAAGTATTCTCGTCTAAGTTAAACATTTCACTTGTGTTTCTCTGATCCCAGAAATTCATAACGATGTGCACTGCGTGCGTGTGTGATGGTGGAGGGTGTGGTAGCTCTTCAGAGGAAGTGCAAAGCCACTGATTGCATTTAGCTGCCTTTTCTGCCAGTCCTCATCAAACGAATGCAACAAAATCTGAATTTATACTCGCACAGGAGCCTCCTGCGTGACCCACTTCTGTACTTCTCCCTGCCACAGAAAAGGAGAGGAGGAAAAAAAAAACTCTGAAAGCTTTGAAATGTATCTGCAAGCTGCTTTTTTCCCTCCCTCGGCCTCGCAATCATGAGCGCATGAATCAAAATTGTGCGCATGAATACAGTGTTCATTTGCAGCGGTGTGTATTCATGCCAGTGCGCTGCAACTGCAAGCACTGCAAGACACATCTGTAATGGGATCTGTTTCCTCCATAGTGGGCCTCCTCGATGGGCCAGCTGATAGTATATTTCCAGGCGGCTATCTAAGATCAATGATGACCCTCCATTTACTACAGCCTGCTCTCCTTCAGCCCCGATGCATTAAAGGACAGAGTCGAGAGGAAATGCCAGATGTGCAGATAACCTCCTCCTGGCTTTTCTCTTTCTGTGGCAGCCTTTTAACATGATAGATCCACTAATTTCTGAAAAACAGGATTGACTGGAAAGTCAAAGAGAGAAGGTGACACTACTGACCTCAGAAGAGAGGCTCAAATAGAAATCCAATTTTTTTTTAACCACTTATATACAGGCTCGGTTTTGTCATTGTATTTTCACTGGCTTGCAGGTTAAGACTTGGATCAAAACTAATCAACATAAGCAAACTCTTCTTCCCTTTCTTCATATTCACCAAGACGGAAACTCATTTTTACAGACATGATAGGGCAGACACGGTCTGCAGTGCACAGTGTAATACTTCTTAAAGAGTAACAAAGCGATATACAGCCAAAATAAATAGAGAAATAAGACCAGTCCAGCCATTTAAGACAGTAAAATAAATAAAGCTAAAGTTAAAAGCAGTGCAAGAATAAACATGAACACAATGCATAAAAGTAGATGCAATACAAATATGTCACAGAATCAACTGCATGCAGAATTTAATATAACTTAATAATAAATTGTACCGTTTTTATACAAAAATTATTTCTTAATCACATTACAGAGTCAGACATGCTATATGTTGCTTTGACTAAAATACATATATGTTAAACACAGAGACTTGGGATCGGGATACGCTGATTCAGCGACTAACATCTCCTTTTTTTGACTGATATCAGTCGATGTTAGCTACTGTGCTTGATAATCCTTTCAAAGTAAGGCTGATGAGGAGCTGAAAGACTTTAAAGCTGTTCAGTTATTTATGTACAGTGTTGGTGACAGGGGATGAAATTGAAATTGCCAGAAACCCAAACAAAACACGCAATAAGAGGCTGTAATGTAAGTGTCCTGTTAATGTTGGTGGTGTCAGTTACACAATGGACCAACAAAGCCAGCATTGCACAGGCAGAAATGCATTTCTTACTTGGACATTCTGACACCACTTTATATGCGCAAAATCTGACCTTCAATGCAAACTCTGTTTGCCAGCAACCAAGCTGCTCTCAGCGTCAAAAGACTCCGCCTCCAACCTAAAGAAACATCTGGAAGTAAATTCTTTTTTAAAAGCTAACGTTAGCCCACTGCAACTACCTTGTTTTAGTTGTGGTAGCTACCAGGATTGTGTGCCACTTCAGTATCTTCGATGTAGTATTGCTGTGTGATTTATTACTATTACTTTAGGCTACTCACCGACCTAACATTGTTAGCTGAGGTTAGTTCATAGACTGCAGACTGTTAGACTTGATGGACAGCATTAACAACCTGCTAGCTGCAAATAATCATGTGCAGTTCTGAAAGCAGTCTATGAACTAACCTCAGCTAATGCCAGCTAACAACATCAGCTCGGTGGCGAGTAGCCTTCAGTAATAGTAATAAATCACACAGCAATAGTACATTCATGCAGTTGTAAAAAGCATGGCAATATATTAAGTAATCCAAAGTATTCAGAATATGTTACTCACATTGAGTAACTTAACAGAATACATAACAAACTACATTTTGGGCCATGACTCTGTAATCTGTAGTGGAATACATTTTAAAAGTAACCTTCCCAACACTGTTTATGTACAACAGTTGTCTTTGTTTCCTTGCCATGAAAGGAGGTTAACTAAACACAAAAAAACAACACAGACAGAAAAAAAAAGATCTGTATCAACACTGCCTTTCGGTCAAATTAATATTTCATGCATCAGTATCAGCGGCGGCCCAAAATTTCATAAATGTGCAAAAGACAGTATTTACAAAGACTTTCTATGTACACATTCATCCTTTGGGCTTGGGCTGTTTATTTATAATTCAAAATAATCTATAAATCCTTCACATCTGACCACAGACGTAAGATTTACTCAGATGTCTATGCCCTATTTCTAATCCATTTATTCAGGCTTTTAAAAGTTTCCATCACTGATTCGAGTTCATATAAAACCACATTACATGTACATGTTACATGTAAAAACATTCCGTTTTCTTCTATTCACTAAAAGTAACAGTGAAAATACAGACATGTATTTTTCCCGTGTGAGGGCTGGTCATAGAACTCGTGGCTGTACACGCTCGGCACAACGTTGCTTAAAAAGCTCCCCGACTATGACACAAAGATAGTGATGATTAACACAGTGAAGAAAAAAAATGTTTTCCTTCATTTCACATTCTGTCAAACACAAAACAAGCTCATGCTTAGTGCTTTAACTACTGAAAACCAGTGCATTGTTGCTATGCAACACTTAAATATGTTCGAGGTGCTACTCTCCCTTTACCTTTCACTAACCTGTACTCTGAGCGCTGAAAAAAAGAAAAAGAAAACTGCACTTTCTTTGTGCTGTCAGGCTTGGCCCTTTCCTCTCTGTAAATGCAGGTCTGTAGCGAATATGGAGCCTTCTGTGGAGTCAGAGATCTAGTGATAAAAAGCGGCTCCTTTTTTCCACTCAGCTCGTAGCAGACAGCATGCTGATTTACATAGTGCAGTGACAAGGACGACAGCTGCTGCCGTGTACTGAGATGGAAAATATATCTCCGCTCCTTTCCCATCACAACCCTCCTTCCTTTTTCCCTTTCTTCACTTTAACCCCAGTTCACATCAGCTCTGTATTTATATGGCCCACTTCCTGTCATTGGTGTTTCTGTTGCTCGACACCACTGTTTCCAGGTTAACAGTGAGATTAACGGGAGAGCAGCAGAAGAGAAGGGGGGAGAATGGAAACAAATGTAAGATGCATTAAAAACAGCATGAAAAGGAGGAAGTGGGTTCCCAAGTGGCTTGCAGGATGTAGCAAATAGGTAGCAGCTTAAACAGAATGCCCTGTTTGCCACTTTGCTAATAGAAGGTACAGAGGGATATCAAGTGAAATGATACCATGCTTGATTTTCAAGTCACGATTTTGGCTGTTCATTATGAAAACAAGATAAAAAAAAAAAAAAAAAAAATTTGCTCCACATTTCGCTTCATTTTGATGATTAGTTTATGTGCTTAGCTTTATGTCATTGATAGATCAGGAGACAGGAGCAAGATAGGGCAAAAGGGAGGGAACTGAATGTAATTGTAAATGTGAAAAATATACCCGTAGAAAGAACATACTCATTTATGCTAATTAAAAAATACCTGGGTTTATTATTAGCTTTCCCAATTAGTGAACATGAGAATGATGGTTCAGGAGACAGGGAGGGAGAGGAGTGGCGGGTGCTTTGCTGTCCACTGGTGATAAAAACAGCCTTAGGTCAAAGACTGGGAGGCTTTTATTGTTTCTCTCAGGGGGGGTGTTGGTGATGGGTGCTGGCTATCGTCTGTTCTTGGAGGACATGCAGCAGTGCACATAATCAATGTCATGCTGAGCCAGGGTACGTGTATCGGTGTGGGCGTGAGCACATGTGGGAGCAAAATGCACGCCCTCTGATAGGCTAAGTCCACCGGCCTCTGTGGATCAGACGATTGAGTGCACTAAGATCCCATCTAACAGAAATAACTCATTTTCATGTCTGATTTCACACCCTCTCGCTGTGTTCACTGTTATCACACAGAAGATGTAAAACGCGTTTAATTAATTCACGAAACTGTGTGATTTGCATTTTGCAGCGGCAGAATATGCAGCGCTGGTTATATTCAAAATATTATTATCAGTGAATGTAATTAACTTTAGATTACACAATAAATCTAACTCGAGAAGCTGTGTTTTTAAAGTGCTTTGCATGCAGGTGTGTAAAACCATGCATTAAAAATCAATAAAACGGATCGATGAAGCCCTGACTGACTCATACATAGCTTTTATTACAGCCAAAGCAGATTAATCAAATCACAGTGTCTTATAAAGTGAAATGAAGCATTTTGCAGTGGGAGAGAGTATTTTTCCTGTGTATTTTACACTATGTGTTAGCCAGGAAGATCATTGTAATCATTTAAAGGAGATCCAGCAGAGAAATCAGCAACATAATCCAGGTACATCGGCTGATTCAAATGTAGCTTTCTGTCAAATTTAGCACGATTTTTTCCCACTTTAGCACAAATTTCTATTTTAAGACAACTTCTTTCTCTTTAAAAGAGTGATTAGGGAGCGCAAGGATATAAAATATCAATGGTTAATATTTAATGAATCTGTAAATACGTGTTAAATATAGTGAATGCCATAATAAATAATGTGTATATTGTATAACTGCCATGCTTTCATGAGGATAAACAGTCCATCACCTGCAGCTCCTCAAAGCCAGTGTAGTAACTTTTAGATTCGCACTGGATTTGAACCCTACTTTTCTAGGTGAAAGCAATAGAAGAGTTAAAGTTAAAAGGTGTGTCTAGAGCCTGACCAATCAGTAGTCTGCCATTTACACTAAAAGATCCTGAAGACATTGAAGCTATAGGAAAAAGCAAAGTATCCTCGACTCCAAGCAAACAGCGACTTGATACTTCTGTGATTTATAGTCAGTGTGGCAAAGAATCCAGCACCCCATTTGTAAGCTTTGCCAGTGTGGCAGGAGTTGTAATCATTCAGCCAAACTACCTGGTTAAGTGCTGAGCACTGATGTTGACGGACTCCAGCGACAGTCGCTGCTAGTTCGTAAACACAAATTAAGTCTAGTAAATACTCAAACACTGCTGTGTCTGCGCCTCGCAGACTGTTCCCTCTGCAACCAAAACACAGAATCTGTCATTCCTCGCAGTATATTATCTAATCACCACATGAATAATCTTTACAAACAAGGCAACGTCCCGCATAATTTCCCTGCTCTCACACTGTCAGCTTGCAGTACATCTCATTTTTGGCCATCACTCTGAAAGCTCCATTTTTCTCTGACTATTGGATCTGTCCACAGGAGGTGGTGCTGAAATTTCACCCTGCGCACAGGACCACTGTCCATGGTTCTGAATCAGCACCGCACGGCCTGAGCGCAGAGGCACAGGCTCCCACAGAGAGAAAAAAATAAGAATTTTGCCGGCTGGATGAACGGATGGAGCAGCTTGGACTTTGTCTCAGCTGGGACTGTCTGTAAGTGGCAAACAAGCCAGAGTCTCAGCAGGCAGGGAGCTCCACGCCCTGTTTGCTTCAGAGCTGTCACATGTGACAGCGTCATCTACAAAGAGATGGGGAGCTGGAGGTCTGAATACATCCCTTAGATAGACAGAAAAAATGATTCTGGCTAGAGCTAGGTCGAACATTGCCTGTCTCAGTAGAATATCCTAAGAAACCAGCTGAATGTGTGACACAAAAGAAAGACAGCAGTTGCACTTTTTCAGTGATCAAAAGCTTTTTCTGTTTTGTTTGGGGGTTTTTTATATCCTGCCTGTGTTTTAAAATTCAGGCCGACACATTGAGGATGCAATTCCAGTGGGATGTTGTGTGAAAAGAACGGCTGATCCCTGGTTATGAGAGGCCAACCCCACTCCATCCTGTCTTTCCCTGGAGTAGAAAAGCCAGCCAATCAGAGAGGACGAGGCAATGAGTCACGGAGAGAGCAGACCGCATCCAGTGGACCGAAAGGAGCTGTCTGACGCTCTGGGCAGCAAAAGTGGTAACGTCCGTGGATGGAGCGATCCGCTCAGGACTCCAACACACACAAACGTACAGGAGATACATGTGATTTACAGATAGGTTGGGATTTTTTTTCCCTAAATTTCAATTAATTTAATGTAAAAAGTAAAGAATTTCCCTCTTCCTTACCATAGTTTATGACTCTTGCTCTCTCTTTTATGAGATTTATGAGAGAGTTCATTACTCTCAGATATTACCAGCCCTCAATAACTCACGAAGCACCCACTGTAACATGGCAAGGTTGTGTGAAGGTCAGCATATTGCTTACTTCCACAACTCAGGCTGAGCTGTGTTGAAGCTTTGCAATACTATAGCACGGGGCCTGACATTCAAGGCTAAACGGCCGTTTAAATAAACAAAAACACAGTGAATAGGCCATGTGAACGAGCGCCTGAGACGCTCATTAACTATTGATGCGAAGGGAGCTCTCACAGCCAGATATGTATCACACAACACAGGCACCTACGTGCAACACACACAGTTGTGAAATCACATGACAATGCCAGCGGGTGTAATATTTTCAAAAAAAAAAAAAGGATTAAATTATTCTCAAAGTGAATTAATCTTATTAAATAGCTCCCATAAATTACTCATGATCTTACACATAAATCAAATGATAACAATGGAATGAATATGAGAGATGAGCAGGTTTTTCATGTCCTCTACTGGACGTACAAATCCATTTTCCAATGAGCCACAAAGGCGCTGTGGATGTGAAAAGAATTTATTGGACCTTGTAGGAGAATAAAGGATTTGGAAGGTGATGGGAAAATGGAGTAAAACCCAAATGTATTGGTTTTGAGCCTGAAAAGACTGGAGCTTTGTGCCGCCTTGTTCTAGCCCAAGACTGACAGACGTGCACTATTCGAACCCCCACAATCTGCCAACTTTCACCTCTTTCATGTTTCTAAATGAGAGAGGAAACTAAGTGCAAATGCGACTGGGAACGGGAAAGCTTTGTTCAGCCTCTAGCTCCCGTTTCCGTCTTTGCTTAAAAGTCTACTGTACCCCAGCTCGTGTGGATGGATGGGTGGAGGGAAGAATTCGAAGGAAGAGAGATCGACTAGTTCATTTCACTTGAATCCGGGATAATGAGGCCAGAGAGAGCGAGAGAGAGAGAGGAAGAGATAAGGCACGACAAAGGGGAAATGACAAACGGCAGGGTAGGCAGCACGTTGATTCGATTACAGCACAACTTCTCATTAAACGACATAGAAAGCCAGCCCTGGGTCAGGAAGCCACAATACTAAATACATACTGGATACAACTGCTAAGAGCAGCATGTTTGTTCTCTTGGCTGTAGGGCAATAATGGTTTCCTCTGACTGTACCGCTGCCACCCTGAGACAGCCGTTGATCCGGAGCTCGGCCTAACCCTCTGTGGGAGTCTGCTTATTCCCCCTCACCCCACCCCACTCCACCCCACCACCGTCACAACTTAAAAATGTTGAAGCACGCCGAACTAACATTTTGAGCAGTACCAAAAGAAAAACTGATTCCACGTGTAGAAAGTATTTACCGACCCACTATTAGAACCACAAGCACTTTGTCCAATATTAATCTAATCTTGGAAATATGTTTTTTTGTTTTGTTTCCCTTTTTAGTAAATCCTGTCAGTGTAAATCTGACGTCCTCCGACATCTGTCAGCCTGGATAAGCTCTTGTCAAAAAGAAACGGCACCTCCTACTCTTACTCCTCTTCCTCCTTCTCTTCCTCTATACGACCTGACACTTCCAATCACTATTACAGTACGAAGTCCTCAGAGCCATGTTTGCTGACACGCTGAGGCTCACACACACGCACACGCACACATCACAGGCAGCGTGTTCTCTCGATTTCAAGCGGGCATGCGGTATTTTTTAAAGCAGCGGAGCAAAGCGGAGCTCCCGTGCCTTTTTGACTGTAAAAACATGCCGTCTCCATCTCCACGCTGCGATTCTCCACTGTTACCTTTTTGTGAGGGGAGGAAACAAAATAAAAGACATCTCTTACCTGGCAGCACGCTGTCTACCCTGGGTCCTCTTCACAATCCCAGGAAGGGGTTCAAGTTTGCAGCACGAGCTCGATGTGACACTTTGAAAAGAAGGGAAAAAAAAAAAGGAAACCCCAAATAAGTGGCTAAAAAGCAATGTCCCCCTTTTTTCTTTCACACACGACGGCTCAAGAAGCACTCACGATCATACACTTGAACACCCAGTTGACAGCTCCAGCAGGCGAGCAGCTCACTGTTCCTTCCTCCCTCTCCCTCTCCCTCCCTCTCTCTCTCTGTCCCTGACACTAGCCTCCTCTCTTCCCGCCCACCTACTCCAGCCCCCTCCCCCAGCTTCTCTCTTTTTCCATCGGTCTCCTCACTTGCTCTTCCTCTGTCAGACAAAATGCACACATCCCCTTATTCTCACTATTTTTTTTTTTTGTGACATTTCCCCCCACCCACTCACACGCTCTGCTCCGTGAAAACAAATATCAGTCGGTGGTACTATTAGATGTGCATTTCCACATGCCATCTACAAACTTATTCTTGTTTGATGGAGCATTTCAAAAGATATTTTCTCTCAGAATAAGACAAAGCCACTCATGAAAGGCTAATAACATCAGATGGTGGGATTAATGAATAATGCTAATGAGGCATTCATACTGTATACGATTTAGAATCCCCACTGAGAGCCATCCCTTAATTCCCCCCCCCTCTCCACACTCGTTCCCCATCTTGCTGTCTCACTCCATCTATCCCTGTCTCTCTTCAGGTCTCACTAGTGTATCCAATGCCGCTCACGTCCCATTCTGCAGACAGCTAGTCAAGGGCATTCCCAGAGTAAGTGTATGCAAATGCTCTGCCGCGAGGAGCTGCCTCGTGTCCCCTCGACACTCAGCCGGACCAGATGTGGCACATGGCTCTTCCAGGGAGAGGGCAGCAGATGCAAAGGCAAAAGAGATCCAGCAACAGCAATCTTCTCAGCAGTCGTGACCTCGCTTCAGTGGACACATTGAGGCCGACGGCAGCTGAACTGATACTTTGAAATACACGAGAACCTAGGCTCACTTCCAGCTTTAGTTTGAGGGCAAAATAAGATAGAAACGAGCCCTTCACTGACTCAAATATCTAAGAACATTTCTGATTAATATGTGCTACGTGTTAAATGCTTTATCCATTCCCACTTTTATGGTCATTAATAATTCATTGTTTACTAAGTAGCTCGTCGAAATTACACATGTGCAAGCTATGCTACATCCACTGCCCTGCCTCTCTGTCAAAAGTGTCAGTATTATGGTGGATAATGTTAGTTGAAGTGATCCTGGGACATGTTATATCAGACAAACAGTGCCAGTACATTTCATTGAATTGAGAAATGCGTGCCCCTGAAAAAATCCTAAATCCTTACTCAGTATTTGGCAGTATGGCTCTGTTCTGGGGTGCCCCATTCTTCCATGTGCATATTAACAGTAGAAAGCTGACATAGCAGCAACCATACCCCATACACAAAACAGAGCAAGTACTGAAAAGAGTGGGGTGCAAACCAGCTTGCACGGCAGGCAATTTGACTACCCTTAATTTTAGTTATAACATATTTTTTCAGTCATGTTACTTTGCCACATCCAGTGATTTGCGCTGTTATGGCATGATGTCTGCAGTTTTGTCATCTTTTTCTTTTGCTTCTACACAAAAGTGGCCCATAAATGGAGCAGCCATCTCAACCTAAGTGATCCCTCCATTTCATCATATGCCATACATCCTCTTCTGTCACACCAGCCCTCTGCATGTCCCCCTTCACTATATCCATTAACCTTCTCTTTGGCTCTTTTCTTTCTGCCCAGCAGCATTAAACATCTTTAGCCCAGTATATCCCTCCCTTCTCTCTTACTGTCCCTCCTCCTCTCCTCTTCCTGTGTCTTCAGACTAGCACACTTTCCACCAGCACTCTGTTGCCTTACAGCACCGGAGGTGGTTGTTGTAAACCTGGGCTCTGACCAATCTGGTATGGAAATCTTACTAATGATATCCATGCTTTTGCTGGATTTCCTTCCTGATGCAACCCTCCCCCTGGTGCTTTGGACTGGAACTAGGAGTACACTGGCTTGTGAGACTGCATTACTGTAAATGTAACATTACAACCCAGACACAAAAACCTCCTTTTTCATGTGTTCACGTGTGGAATCAGTGACTAAGAGTTCCATGCCCCCCCGTTATGTTCATTTGCACTTCCATCCATAATCAGCCAGGCGCTCCTCTCCTTAACGGGTCATGTGTCATCCATTCATCCTCACTCAATGAAATCCTTGAGTCCCTTTAGTGTTTCCTTGTTTTGTCTACAGATTAATAATAACACACGTGAACGGTATCCATTTTCTTCTCTACAACAGATCTGCTACATGAGCTCAAAGAGCTGGGAGAGCAAAGGAAGTCTGCAGCAAACTGTAACTCTGTGAGATACAGTATGTTTCTGCAGGCTTGAACAGATGTTACATGTGTGTGCAAGTGTGTGTTTGTGTGTGTCTGCATATGTCTATGGAGAGACCCAGTGTGTGAATGCACAGGCTGATAAAGCACAATGAGGCACATGGCACTGCTGACAGCAGCCCACACACACACACACACACACACACATACACACACACACACACACACACACACACACACACGAGCTAACAGACATATAGGAGGGACAGAGGCAAAGCAAACAGGGAGTATGTGTTAATGATTACCAGCTAACACCCTGCCTGGACTCAGGCACAGCTTCTCTGTACATAAGCTTTGGTTCACTGGTTTTGTGCGTTCTGTGTGCGTCTCTTGCATTGTGTAGCTGTGGGGGGATCGATTACTGGGTAAGGTGATGTGGCCGTCGCAGATTTGCGGCTCAGCAGTCTTATGGTTCGACCCTAACGAGAAGAAAGGGAAGTACATTCATGCTGAGCTGTGCAGGCCATCCTCTATGGAGAATATCTGTTGTGTAGCTCAACCTAGTGTCCTAAACACACAGCCCGGCACTTCAGAGGCCATTCACTATCGCAGCTAGGGGCTGGAAATTGTAAACCTGAAACACATCTATGCTTATCTCCTTGCGAACGTAAACTGGCTGGAAGTAAGATAATAGTTTTGGCCAAACAATTTCCCTGAGACACAATGTTCCAAAAAATAGTAATGTCAAAGTATCTTACTGTATATTTTACAGTTTTGTACTGTCTTTCTAGAATATCAATAAATTTACATAAGTAGACTGTGATTTTACATGTCAAAGGTAAAATAACATAACATCACTGTAAATATAGTAAAACACAATTTACTTGTTTTTTAAATATATTTTTTTGTACATATGCATATTTAGATTGTAAAAATACATCCAGAAATGTATCATAATTTCACAAATATTTGTCTGTTATGTGAGAGAATGATCTGTTAAATTCAAATGTAATACTATGAAAAAATATCTAACATGATTCCGATAAGCTTGTGTTACATCACATAAGTATTATTATCATTGCTAGTTAGGGCGATCGTGGCTCAAGAGGTGGCAGTTCGCCTTGTGATCAGCCTTGCCGGTTCGAGCCCCGGCTCGGACACTCTCGGTCGTTGTGTCCTTGGTCAAGACTCTTCACCTACCGCCTACTGGTGATGGCCAGAGGGGATGGTGCGATATGGCAGCCTCGCCTCTGTCCCAGGGCATGCAATCCATTATTATTTAAACCAACTGTTAACTGTATATTTCTGTACATTTACGTATTATGATTCATATTGCCACATTCATTGACCTTGTTTATAGGTAATTTCATTGTTTGATCACGTTAAAATGTTCCTAATTTAATGTCTAAAAGCACTTGAAAAGGCAGAATCCCATGTAAAATTAGCGCAACGAACTCTATTTTCATTACTGAAAATAACCGTATTTTTATGAGAAAGTTATTTTCTCTTATTTTACAGTAGTATTTTGGCGCCCCAGCTGCCGGAATATTACTGTTTTTTTAGGATTTGTTTTTTTTCCCTATTTATAGATAATTTCATTGTTTAATCACATTAACATGTTCCTAATTTAATGTTTAAAATCACTTGAAAAGGCAAGATCCCATGTAAAATTAGCGCAAAAAACTGTATTGTCATTACTGGAAATAACCGTATTTTTATGAGGAAGTTATTTTCTGTTATTTTACGGTAGTATTTTGGTGCCCCAGCTGCCGGAATATTACCGGTTTTTTAAGATGTTTTTTTTAACAGTGCAGAGAATAAACATTCGGGTAAGTTTATATAATGTGTATGCAGTATAATGAGTTGTTTTATGATTAAAAATGCCCTAAACAGGAAAAATGCAGGCAGCTGTGAAATCACTGCAGCTTAACTGAGAGTCCGGGTCCAGATTAAGGCCCTCTGTAGATGTCACTGAGCCCCAAAGGTACAGCAAGAACCACCCAGACACTGAAAGACCAAAAGAAATTGAAGATTTGTAATGTCTGCACGTCATATTCTGCAGGAAAGGATAAATATTTCTGATAGGTTTGTAGCTTAAACCTATTCGCTGGAACGTTGAAGACAATTTAATTACACAGTAAAGCAAGACACGAGTAGGCAAAGTTCTTTATGTTACTCGTGCACGGGAGAGAACTGGACAAACGCCGTTCCTTCGCTTGACCTCAGTTGCTCTCGTCCGCTCCCCCGTAACACTGCTCTTTTATTGAGGTTACATGAACATGCATAGGTTCATTAACATATGACGTCTACATACACACAAAGAGTACCTTGCCTGTGCGTTGTGTAAGTATGTGTGTGTGTGTGGGGGGTCAGAGTGTGACCCCATAAAGACTTCCCTAAACCTGCTGGTCTGGAAGTCCAGCAGTTCATCTAAACAAAAGGCACTTAGACTAAAACAGATATACGTGTGTTTGCTATACCATATATCAGTAAGAGCAGCTATAACCTCTCCCATGCTCCCAGGATGTGGGTGTGAATGCCAGAACACTCTGGAATGCACACAATGCCTTTGCAGACTATTAAGGATCAAACCTCTAACTACATGACATTGATTATACAACTCTAAGCATATATGAGTAGATATTTCTAAGCATAAATGACAATCAACAATACAAATCTAACAATTTCCTCTACTGAATTTTACTGAAACTTTACGAGTAATGGGGGAGGCTTCTATTCAAAATCCACTAAGTTAACTCCTTGTTTAGTTTTGCTGGCATTGGTCTTACATGTACAGCTGTGAGCTGGGAGAGCTGGTTGATTTGGTTTAACAGAGTCAGACGTCAACCTTGAGCCTTCAAGCTTGAAAAAGGAGGCCCAGATAAAGCCTTTTAAGTTTGACTGACATTTGGATTTGAGATTTATAAATAAATAATACAACAAATATAAGTGCCTGAGTTGAAGGCGGAGCCAAAGGTTTACCACTTACTCTTAGATCTGGAGAGGGCACCAATTTTAAATGTTCCTCACATGTTTAATCTTAATGTAATGAAACAATGCAAACTCAATTACCTAAAGACTGTTGTTCCTACATTAGCACTGGAGCCAGTGTCAACATGTTCTCAGGTCAGGGCATAGTATGCTGCTGTTTTCTCACAATATGAGGTTGGCAAGGTGGTGATGGAGTAACTAACAATTTTGTGATTCAGGAGACTGTGATTCATGTCCAATTTGGATTTCAGTTTTTTTTACATTTTGTTTTGTTGCATTTTCACTTTAGCCTTCACTTGCCAGGTATATTTAAGAATCAAAAACAGGCTTTGGTTTATGAAAGTATTGTGGCTGGGACTAAATTATACCCCCTGAAAACAGTAACCCTGCATGCTGAAAATTTATGCTTACCCATTGGGTTTAAATGTGATGCCAAGGGGCCTTTACAAGCGTCCATATGTAAGTGCTTAGGAGCGAGAAACCTATTTCAATATTTCCATGACCCGCTGCACCGCGGCACTGACGCCAAAGGAGACAATGTGTTTATCTCGGGAGGGGGCAAAATAGCAGTGGAGCTGAGAACTGGCTCCAAGTGGCCAGTCAGAATCCAGACTCAAAACTCGTACATGTAGGTTTTCAAATCATATGCAAGCCCTACACAGTTTCTCACTGTGTTCATACACAATATTAAAAATGAAATGAAACAGAAAAGTCAGGATCAATGCTAGCCATTGATTGAGGACAGATAAACGTGAATATAATGAAAATTATAATAAAATAAAATAAAATGAAAAGAAAGCAGCTTAAAACAGCCGCACAATGCTATCAAAACCATTCAAAAGGTCAACTCCCTCCAAGCCCAGTCTAAAACAAACATTGTGTCCTCCGCTTTCAAAAGAAACTTTCATTACCTCTGGTTTTGCACAGGTTGATGGAAGTCACCCACTTCAACATTTCAAAAGAAATGGACAGGGAATATGAAGAGGAAAACTAAGAGTGAAAATCTTTCAGCCCAGGAACCCGTCAGTTCAACCGAGATTGAACAAGAAAGGAAAAGTGAGGAACAGAGATCAACAGTGTGAAAGAGGAAGAAGAAGGGCGAAATGGCATTTAGAAGAAAAAGGCGGTGAAATAAAAGGAGATGGGTGAACAAAAAGGACAATTTCCTAAATGTCACGGGCATTTGAATGGTCACCTTTGGACACAGCAAATTACGGGTCTTATTCAAGCGCTAAGAGAGAGGATGTGAAGCAGTTAGAAGTAGCTTTTGTAACTCATCTATACAAACCTTAATCACTAATTTGTTCTCTCTTCCACATAGCTGCCCTCAAATTTAATTGCAACGGAACAACAATATGATGATTAAAAGTGAATACCATAAAAAATTATTCAATAACTCTCCATGTTTCACATTTTGATTGATATAATTAGAAAAATTGTTCTCCCACCAAACAACTGCAACTCTAGTTGTCTAGTAACTCTAGTTTTTGGGTGAATTGTGATCCCAAGGTTATTGTTTCAGTAGCTCAGTATCTTTGGAATAAATTAAATGCATGTAGGTATATCTGTGTATTTGTGATACATGTTTGTGGATGCATAGAGGCACTGGTACATTTCCTTGATAAGAATCATGCGGTTACATTTTGGATGAAAAACAAGGTGACCGCTGGACTTTCAGCTTGCCCACAGCCATGAATTCAATTTAAAAATCATCAGTGTCTGCCCTTGGCAGCATATGGTGCTTCTTCCAACTCCCAATTTAAAGTTTCATCACAGGAAACTTGCATTTCTGAACTTTATGAACTGATCATTCATTCCTCTCTGGTCTATCGGCTCCACTTAATCCTAATTCATCCAATCACTGCACGCACTTAGGGCTTCTTCTATTATGTCTCGTCACATTCAAAAGGACTACTTTTCTTAATTGTCCATCTTACTGATTTAACAATCGCCCGCCTCCTCCCCCACAACTGCCCCAAGCACCAGAGGATTCAGGATACAGGCAAGATCAGAGGATCCCCTAAAGAGAGATAAACCAGCCTCATGCAATTTGTGCCAAAAAACACTCTTAACACATCAAGTCATCACAGCTGTTTTCAAGCTGTTTTTCTTGCATCCTCCGCATATTTTTTTATTCAAAGTTGAATTTTTGGTCAAATAAAGATTAGCATCAGCGGATTAGCAAACTCATGTTTGTCTGGCCTTTGATGGCCCACCTGCACTGGCTCTGCACTGCTTTACTGGAACTAGATGCAAACGGTTTGGCTCATAACCATTTAGACAGGGTATAAATTCCACAGAAATCAGATTTCGCTTTGTCCAAGTGAGTGAAATTTGATAAGAACAAAAGGCAGATGTCATCAAGAATACAAAAAAAGGAATCAACAAATGCTTTTCTTCTTGAAATAATCATTGAATGTAATTTGGTACCAGCGTGGATTTATTGAAGTGTAGTCTAAAAAGGATCTGAACACCACTGATAACAAATTCTTTCATATCTAATCTCATTTTCATGTGTACGTGGTCCATTATGCTAAGAAATTCTTAACGTTTCCCACAGTCACGATGTCTGTTCTGAACCTTAAATCACAAAAATGGCACCAGTGACTAACAATGACACCGATCTCTGCAGATATTAGACTCATTCTGAGGAACTGGCACAAGCATATTTTTTTTTGCCCCTTTAATGCATTCAAGTTGTATTGCTTTGACCCACCCAGACTATCCAGTGCTAATTCTCTCTGCTACTGAGGCATGCATTTCCAAATGGAGTAAAGTAGCCCTAATTACAGCTGATGCGCTCATTTAATCTCTCTCTCTCTTTCTCTGTCTTTCTCGGATTCTCTCCCTCCGCCCATCTCTCTCCACCGCAGGCAGGAAGCTGCCACGAATCACTTACAGCTTTATCGTCGGATAAGTGGCTGTTCAAATATGAAGCTATTCAGAGAACTCCTTTCAGTACACACAGGTGCTTCCTTTCACCGCCACCCGGCTTCTCTCGCTCACATGCGTGCGTCAGATACTGTACACAAACTCCCACCTACACACAGATGTACTCACGCAAACATACAGGGCACAACATTACACACAGAACACCTGCTAGGGTCAGTAGCACATGCCAGTGTCACTGATGCCATGCAGATGTTTGGCTGCCATTTGAAGGTACAAGAGGTCCAGAGGAAAAATGACAAACTGCTGTTATCCACAAATTTTCTCTTTTTAAATGTCAACTACTTTAGTGAGTCTTAATGTTAAAGGAGCCATCTTCTTATGTTTGCAATAATTAGCCACCAGTTATATATACTTATTCCATTAACTGCCGTTCAGAGCATTTTAGCAGCATATGAAGGACTCTTGATTTGTTTACAACTTTTTAGGCCAACACTGCTGTACTGTCCATTTATTTGGGGTCAAGAAAGTTTGTTTTTGCTCGTCTTCTTATTAAATTTCTAGTTATTATCTTGTCAAGTTAAATTGTGATGGTGTGAATTTGACGTATTGGAACATCTCTCCGGTGTCTAAAAGCCTTCTCTGAAAACAGGAACTCAGAGTATCTGTCAAAACTCCCTGCATCCTGTTATTGGAAAGTCAATCGCAATCCAAACAAACCAATCTTCTTGTACACATGGAGACTGAATTACAATGTAAAATGTTCAAAACATTTTCAATATTCAGGAACTGGCAAAATATAAAGTTTTCATAGAAGTGAAAACTGCAATATGTTTAAAATTCTACCAAGAAATATTGCAGCATTAACTAGTAGTTCAAATCTAGAATCTATGACATTAGAGCTGCAAAGATCGGGATTTAAAGTGAAAGAGAACTGTCCCTAATTAAGGCAATTTCCATTAATTCTGTGCATCTTCAGCAAGTATTTTAGCATTCTCGGCTAATGGTTTTTTGGATCTCGCCAACTTTGTTTCCAGATTCATGATCCGGCTATTTTTGATTTCACAAACCAGATAGTGAACCCAGTGTAGCTGTTAGTGACGCAACAGTAAACATTTAGTGGCTGAAGAGCAAGAAGTTTATCTTGACTTGTTAGACACCAAACCAGAGTCTCAGCATCCACGGAAGTGTTGCACTTGAAGGGAACTGGACTTCTTTTCTGGTTTGTAAAGACATTTCACCTTTCTTGTTCAGTTCTAGAAGCTAATGGAGAGTCCCACGTATTGGCTGTCTTTGCAATTGGCTTAGAGTTATTGACCCACCCTGTAATCACACGACTCATTGAGGGTTACATGAGCCAAGGTATTAATCAAGGCATAGGACATTAATGTCACAGGCCCCAATGGTGCATTCCATTTGAAGTCAGAACTTGGAATTTTTCTGGTCCTCGGGATTTTGAACTGGAATGCCCCCTTAAGCCAGACAAAGTCAGAGTGCCCGACCGATCTTGACTTTACAATCCAAGAAAGTGACAGTTGAGGTAAACAGTAGTAGAAACTGTAAAGAATGTAATCTGTATAGTCACCATTGTGTAACTGGCTGAATAAGCCATTTGGATAACATTAAGCGCAAAACTACAAGTGTTGTGTAGCAGTGATGAAGCTAAACAAATCCTGGCATTCCTTACTTTTACGAATTTACTACTGGCATGCACTCAAATCGGGAATGACATTTCTCTCAAATTAGCAGGAACTCCGGCATCCAAGTTCCGAGGATGTCAGACAAGGTGTGAAACCTCCGTTATACACTGCCCTACTCCGGCATAAGGTCACATGGGTCAAGGTGCACTGTGGGGGTTGAATTGCTTGGGAAGAAATCTCTAGACTGCACTGTAGGCGGCTAATAGTTGGTGTCATAAGCCGCAATCTCTGTTCAAGGCTCATCCTTCACAGTCCACGTAGACAGCCTCCTTTAATCCTCTCTCAAACCATCTGCCGTCTTGGTCAACATTAACATCCTTAAAAGAGTGTCCTTTCTCCTTTAGGTCCAGATGTACCATGAGCACGAGCTCATCATGAGTCTTGTTATAATGAGCTGGCTGTTTGTGTTGTGTGATGACCAATAGCTTTATTCACACCTTGGTTCATGTGACTCTCAACGACTTACTTGCTTATACTGATCATCACTGTGTGTATGTGCTAAAAGAGAAATCAATTCCTTCTTTGCTACTAAAACCAATTCTAAAGTATGATTTCACTAACTCGGAGGATTTAGCAACCGTGGCAGTTTGTCTTGAAACAACAACTGTAATCTCCACATTTTGACTTTTTTCTTGAAATACAATGACAATTTTAACCTTGAAATTTCCACCTTATTCTCAAAATAACCGATAATATTTGCCCCTTTGTAGTGTTTTGATTACAGCTGCTTTTATTGCCCTCAAGTGGCCACAAAAATCAACTTTAAACCTAAGTCTCGTTAATGGTATATCCATGTTTCTCTGACGTGGATTGCTTTTGTGCATCATACTGTAAAGGTATAAAATGTGAATAAAATGGTCTTTATTTCTTTGCCCCTTTGATTCTGAGTGCAGCAGGAACAGTATTAGTATCTTTTCTTTGGTCTTAACAAAGAGCATGATGCACTTGAACCACTGCAGTAAGGAGCATGCTATTAATGACTTCATTGTCTGCTTTTTTTCTAAAGCCTGTGGAATCTCTGTCTATAAATCCACCTTCTTTCTCCAGAAACTCCTGCTAGCATGCTCAGTCGCCTTTATCTCCTCTGTTTCTCTGCTAACTCCAGTCACCAGGCGCTGCTGCTCACGGAGGTCACATCCGATTCCTCCCAGCAGTAATAATTACGACATTCTTATGGAGAGATGAGTGGCCCTTTTGACCTGCGAGTCCCCTTGACACACACACACGTGAGGAGAAGAGCAACGTGAGAGGAATTCACCGGGACTGATGACTAAAGGACTTTAGACTGAAGACACACGAGACAGACAGACACACCAGTGAACGTAGTACATCTTGCATAAATAAGGACACTAAGGAGCATCTGTGTGCAGACGGGAACGAACGGTGTGTTGGGTATTTTTTGGGAGGGCCCCTGTCTGGGACGGGATTGAGGAGTCAGCACTGCCTGTTAGAGTGCCCCGGGCCGAGTCTGTGTAGGGGACTCAGAAGGGGGATTAGTGGGGATTTAGAGAGCAGTAATTACCCTTGCCCACTGAGGGTTTGGTAATTAAATTACCTTAGCAACCCTGGTACTGCCCAGCCACACAGAACCGCCAAGGTCAGAGCGAATGAAATTTTAGAATATGCAAAATTTACTTTGCATTGTCATCGCAAAATCATCTACTGTTAAGAACTATATCTAGTAATTGTTATGAAACCTGGTTTTCTCTATTTAGAAATAATATTTCAGGGACCTCAGCTATAAAGCATAAAATATGTATTCATTATAAAAACACTTGGTGCTTCTAGTAGAAGAGCAGGCACGGTGACTCACTTCTGAGTTTAACCTTACACAGGAAACTTTCTTTGTACCCTCTCCTATGTCTGTGTCTATTCTCCCCTTTAGATAAAGGAACACAGCAAAATGCTACACTCTCCCTCAAATAGCCAACAAGCAGCTGGGCTGTCCTTTAAGCCTCTGCAGAGGCAAAACAGAAAATGCCAAACAGAAGACAGTCAGGTCATCACTCTACAAAAAGGCTCCACCGAGCCCGACCCTTCCCTTCCACGCCTTCCCAAATAGACCGACTCACTACAAATAAAGCCCCTCACACTCATCAACTAATAAATGGTTTTCACATATACATCAAGAATGCAAATGGTAACCAGTGTTCATCAGAATTCATTATGCTCTTTTTTCGGTGTGAGATTCCTATTGTGTATATAGGCAGTGGCTGAGCTGTGTGTGTTTGTGTGCTTGGAGAGAAGGCATACATTATGTTAAAGTATACTGTTATTATGATTAACCACAGCCATAGCAATTTGAAAGCACTACAGCATTCAAGTGGTGTGATGCACGGTTGAACGTAAGCTTTTCAAACCTGGAACTTCCATCAAGAAGCAATTATATGGTTAACTTCTACAGATGGTTGTGACATCGAGTAGATTAGTGGTTAAGTGAGAAATGAGCTGAGGTTAAAGAGCAGTGGATTTGGAGTGAGACAAAAGAGAGGAAGAGAAGGAGAGAAGGGAGAGAGGAATGCGTGGGAGTAGCAGCATCTCCCACGCAAGCATGAGAGTCACGATCCACCACTGAGCAACACTCGCTCTTCTCAAACTGACATACAAACGCCAGCAACAACTCCTGAGCAGAAATGCAATCTCCCTCCACATACATGCCCATGACTCTAATATTCAGAAGCTCTATATATGCTCTGCATTCAATTTACGTCAGCGCATGAAGCTTAGGGCTTGCCGCTGACTGTTAGTTCAGTATTTTATTTCAAAATTTGCTCAATGCATGAGCCAACCGTAAGCTCCTTCTTTATGGCTTCTATAGATCCAAAAAGCTGCAGGCGCATGATAACAACCTAAACCTCCAGCCCGCACTTGCTGCATAAGCATTTGTGTATGAATGTGTACTCAAGCACATGCAAGCAACATGTACACATCAAACACAGACCTACATTCATCAAAAGGAACGGAAGAATCACTGAAATGCATGCACCATGTAACTCATTACCTGCCTTTCCCAACAGGAAACTTTGATTCTCTCTATTGAAAATGCGATCACATGCTCTGTAATAGTTTTCTTCTGCACCTTCAAGCTTTATGATGGAGCGACCCTTATCTAAACACCCACCATTGTATTGGTAAACCAAAATAATGATCCGACTCCATTGCCAAGTGAAGGCGATAGATCAAAGTGACTGAACTAATTCAGTGACTCAGACAAAAGCTTTTGTGAAAATAAATTGCTTTGAGGAGCTGAGCTGGTTTATTCTCAGGTACATCAAACACATTAAACAAAGCATGCACAAAAACTAATCACTGATGGATTGTTTTCAATAAGAAGATTTTTTCTTGGATTATTGTTTAAGATGTTAAATAAATATAAAATGCTGTCACAGTACCACCGCCCCAATCATTTGGCTATTAGCAGGAGGTGGAACCGAAAGGGCTACAGTTGTGACAAACTGCCCTTCAGGAAGTGATGAAAGGAGGCATGGTAAAGGATGCCAAGATGCCCTCGTCCTCTTTTGGAGGACACAGCCACTCTTTGTGTTACGTCTTGTCAACTAAATACTGAACTGTCAATGTTTCAAAGAGCCACGGCTTAAGACCCAGCACTCCACAACGGTACGCGTTCTTGGACTGCTCTCGCTTACCTTGTGGTAACTGTCCTTTCGATGACACCAAACACTTTTAAACAAACTTCAACAGATCATCATTGCGACGACACTGTTTTCCAATTACTGACATATTAAAATAACATTAGCGACGAGCGAGAAGAAAGTTCGGCGCCTTCAAAGTCATCAGTGTAATACTTATTATCTCCACGGGGATGCTTAGACGTTAATACATGATGTGGTTAATGGCTTAGAATAAATTTTTGATTACACTTTGAGGTCTGAAATAATGAAAAATGCAGTTCTGCTAGGGTTACATTTGCACAAACAAAACCTTCAACTGAGCACGGCTGCTTCATATAACCTCTCTCACTCCTTATATGCTAACTGGGTGTCATCCAATGCCTACTATACTGACAAAAGTTATTAGAGTAGATGTCTGTTCTGCCTTCACGCAGATAAAAGCAGTCTGGCTAGATCCGTGCCTTGTTCTGCACAATAGATAGTATAATACCCGGCATAACAACTGCTCATTAATCAGAATTGAATCTGTCTGTCAAGCACCTGTGTTTGGGATGAAAATGCAGCCTGCCATATGTCTGCTGGGACTGCAGAAGATATTGTACATTAGACGTTCATAATCCCAGACATGACAAGAGGATTTCTCTCTCCCTCTTTTTTTTATGTACTAGTTCCCACAGTTGCTGGGGGAAAGCAAAGGGAAATGTGGGGTATTGGCAGCTCTTCAGAAACCAGTCGATCAACACTCGTGTCACATAACAGTACCGTTACCTTCCACTGCAGCTTGCTGGAACATGTAAAGGACAGCTGGTGCCAGATACCCTGTATAGCTACTGATGGGTGTGATGCTATCAACTTGGCAGAATTAGGCCACCTCACAAGGCAATAATTACAACAAGAGATCTTAATCTCAACCTTGTGAATGAAAGGAAAAAGAAATATGTGTGTGTGTGTGTGTGTTCATCTGTGATGAAAATTCCCCATTCACATAGGCTCTGTGGAGTCACAACCACAACCCTACCAGTGATCCCACCTACAGTAGTCACCTTGACAGCGCCCTTCACAGCCCTCGGTACATTGCATGTATTTACAGTGCAGAACTAGCAGTTCTGATTATTCAGTTCACAGTGTTGAGAAGGCTACTTTTAAAATGTATTTTGTAACGTATTCCGTTACATTACTCAATGAGTGTAATGTATTCTGAATACTTTGGATTACTTAATATATTGTCATGCTTTTTACAACTACATAAATGTACTATTACTGTGTGATTTATTACTATTACTGAAGGTTACTCGCTATACCAATACCAACTAGATTTTTAAATCTTAATATAAAATGAGTAACAGTAGGGTGGACAGGTAAGGCTGCACTTTTTGCACCGATCTCGTATAGAAAACTATTCCACGCGTATATAAAACAGGTCCGCCGCTCCGAACCGTAGTAAAGGGACCTCTGGCTAATACGTCGGGTTCTGTGTCGGGCTCGTAGCCGAAAATTAGCTTTACTTTGTTGTCTGGGTCAACTTTGATAGCTAGAGACAGAGAAAGGCGTTGAAACTGCTCCAATGGAACTTATTGTTTCAGAGGAAAACACGAACACAGTGTACAGTCGAGTCTTAATAGCTCACTTACAACTGGGCTCGTCAGGCGCTCTTTTTAGCTGCAGTGGTTATTATTATATTTACATGCTTCCATCTCCCGTTCTTGGTCGGTCATTTTTTGAATAATAATTTTTAAAAATATTTCTTCACGTCATTATGCGGCCGCAAGTAGAGGTGACATGGGCCGTGAGATTGAGACACAGGCGTTAGAGCCTCTTAATGCGTGTTTTGTTTGGGTTTCCACCAGCGTGGAATTACCAAAAATAGAGAGGGTACAGTCTAACATATGAAACAGGAAAAGATAGCCGTGTAATCCAGTTATTTCAACAAAGTAACTGTATTCTGAATACCACCTTTTTACAGTTACTCATATTTTGTATTTTAAATATGTAACGCCGGTACATGTGTTCCGTTACTCCCCAACACTGTCAGTTCATGATCTTATGACTGTGGGGCTGTTTCCTAAAATATACATTCAGACATCTGAGTAGCAAATCTCATATACGAAACAATTTAAGATACTGTACCTTTCCCACAGCTGCTGCACATGTGCAATCCACATTGCAACCCACCCTCAACCTAGCCCCTCCTTTTATGCTGTATCCAATTTAATGTCATACTATCTGACTAAATCAGTATAATATCTGAGAATAACCATTCCCGTTTGACTGCAATATTTTTCACACAGGACTAATATAACTAATATTTTATAGGACCCCATAAATCACTATTCTGCTGCTGTGTGAATTAGAGCAGTAAAATTAAGAGAGAGGAAAAACAAAAGTAATCACACCAAAAAGTAAAATCCGGCTGAAATTACCACCCTTGATTGGCACAATTTTTCATCAACACCGATCTGTCTTAATCAAAACAAAGTAGACAATTTGCACTGGAATTATTTGACAAATTATGCACATGCTGTACAGACAAGGGGTTCTCGAGTAATTACGATGACAGATGGTTTCAACAAATATGACAAATCACTGGACATCAGTGGAGAAATTAGACCTGTGCAGTGAAAGCTGGTGTCTGAAAAAAACAATAGTGAAAGATGGAAGAAAAGGAAGGTACCGGTACACACTGTAGCATTTAGTGTGTTTCACCCTATTCTCTGTTAGCTTCAGATCCATATTCATTCTCTGGCTAAATGACAAGCCTGGAGGCAGAACCCTGGGACTTTCAGTTTAACCCTAATCTGCCCTAATGGACGCTGGTGAATTGTATTGTTTTAGCAACGAAAATTGAGGCCCTGCTTAGAATCACAAAAAGAGAGAGTGGAGAAGCAGCCCTTTCACTCCATCTGAACCACACGCTTCTCACTTTTTCTCCCTCTCGTTCTTCCTTTATCTCTCCATGGACTGCACTCTGCCACTTTGGATATGTCATGGGCAATAAGGATGAAAAATTGGACCGCTCTTTGGGTCCGCGGCCGGCATGCCGGCTCCATCCTTCCACCTTCACATGCCTGGAGGAGGCTGAGCTCCACGCTCCCAAAACAAAATAGGATTTAACAAGGCCAGAATCACTCACAATGCCTCAGTAAATAGCCACTGAACCCTGCCTGAACCATCACTTGCAGCTGAATACAGACTTTAACATAGAAGTGTGGAGTAGGTGGATAGAGCTTGACAGTACACAGAGTATAGCGGTGCTTTGAATCCACCATAAAATACAAATGTAACAAACAGGTTTTATCAAAAATCATCCGCCAAAGTCAGCATGAGTCAAGCCTGCTTTGCCCTAATGGAAGAACTCTGATAGTTCTTTTCCGTTCTCTTTCAACACACATTTCAATTAAAATCCATCTTTTTTTTGTACTCCAACTTTTTATTTCACTCTGGAGGATAATCACTTATGTTAGAACAAAAACAAGACTGCAAAATTATACACACTAAAATAGAACCGCTTAATAATTGTAAAAACCCCAGAAGTTTAAATTACTGATTCAAAGCAACTTGTAATTAAAAACGAGTGGTTAAAATTTGTGTTTGGCAAATGAGGGGATTATTTTCTGTGCTGATATGGACTCATTACCAATTTGTGTGGAAACTTTTTTGTTAGTTTCCACACTGCTCGCTATATCAATTCAGGGTCTAATTGCCAAAAATCTATTATTCAGACTGTTTATTGATGGAAAAAGTTCTTTACTTTCAAATGAGCCAAATAAACCTGAAATATCTGGTACGCCTGGCAAACACTGGGTTGGAGCCCCTTTTACCTTTAGAACTGTAGCTTCAGTTTCCTGTTATTAGCCAGGAGTGATACAGTGTGGGCTTCTGCTCCTGTAGCTCATCTGCTTCACAGTTTGACCTGTTGTGTATTTAGAGATGCTATTCTGCATGCCTTGGTTGTAACGATTAATTATTTGACTTACTGTTTCCTTCCTATGAGCTCAGAGCATTCACCTCTGACCTCTGGCACCATGCAAAGCATTTTAACCCAGAAAACTGTTGCTCACTGGATATTTTCTAATTTTTCAGGCCAAAATCCATAAACTCTGGAGATGGTTGTGTAGGAAGACCCCAGGAGATCAGCAGTTTCTGCAATATTCACACCACCAACAATCATGCCACATTCAAAATCGCTTAAATAACCTCTGTTTCCCATTCGGATACTCACTTTAAAATTCAGCATGGCATCTTAACCATGCATAAAAGCCTAAAAACACATAGTTGCTGACATATGATTGGCTGGCTTGCTTTTAAACAGGTATACTTAAAAAAAACAGTGGATTGTGAGTGCATGCTTACATCAATATAACTCATTATAATCCATATTGAAATGTCCTGCACTGTCTGATGGACAGTCCAAAATATTGGTGCCATTTTTCTGGTTAACGCTTCACCTGAATGATTTTAAACATTAAAACTGTCCCCAGATCAGCATGCTTGAAATAGTCATTAACAGCTCCAGGTGGCTAACTAGCATGAGGGACATGCACACATGGCTAATTAGCACATCATAACATAATGCCCAACTAATATTATTCATCCTATATTTACACACCAGCTGTTAACACCAACACAAAACATGGTCTGTATTGTAATTTGATGACAAAGCTTGGCTTTGGCTAATATACCAATAGTGTCCACGCAGTTAGCAACAGCAACGAAGGGATCCCTGTGTTTCCCAGCCGCGGCTTCCACATAATCCTCCCCGTTTGTCTGTGTTTACATTCATACACTCAGTTGCTGTGCTTAACTTTTACAAAAGATTTGACGGTCCTTTCATTTCTAATAATATCATAATGAGAGCTGAACAGCGCTGGAGGCAGGTCAGACACAGTGATGGTATTTCACATACGGGAAGGCAGAACCTAGAGCATGGATGCTTGAGCTGTTAATTCAGTCTGTATTTATTAGTTTATTTATTTTTACATACACACATATGCTAAAAAGAAGATACAAGCAGCCACATCTTGTTATTAAATAAACAGATTAGTCCAAAGCTAATCTTTCAGCTCTATTTAGGGTTAAACTGCTTTCTGAAAACAAAATGCTGAATTAGGTTGGAGACGTTACTGAAGTCATTTGGAAGAAAGTACTGAAATTCTTGAAATCCCTGCAGTTACTGGGCAGTCATTTTGAAACATTATCCGAATTAACATTAATTTGAGTGTTAACCAGAAAATGCATGCATAAGATTAGAGAATTTAAATAAGGATAAAAAACACATTTTTCCTCCTGGAAGTTGTACTTCCACAAGCGTCTTTGTTGTTGCAGAATTTTCCCTCAGTTCAGGATTCTTTTAAGTGCAGAGCTTCTCTTAAAACACCTCGCTGTGCCTTTAAAATCACACACTAATGAGCAATTAAATTACATTTTATTGAAAAACAAAAAAGGAACAATCCAAACATGCGGCTTTAACACATTTTCATATGAATGATGAAGTGGGTCTGTGTTTATGTGGAACAACAAAGCCTCACGTTTTTCTCAGTATGTATGCACAACGACGAGAAAGAATGAATCATTCTTTCTTTTGAGGCTGTGGCTCGTACGGTGACAGGTGGATGTCTATTGTTGTCCATTTGTGATCATACACCCCTCTGCAATCAATATGACGTATTCTGCCCATACGTACTAGACCCATAAATAATGCATTGTCGCAGTGTGAAGATATGTGGACGTCTACGCTTGGCAGAGAAAAATCTGCATAAGTGACAGCTCGCTGGTTCTTCCTTCACGGCATCAAAACAGTGGGTGCATCTATAAATTAGTCCTGCATGCAGCAGAGTGTCATCCAAGGTCATATTTCTATTCATATATTCACAGCCTCTTCTTTTTTTTCAGTTTACACTATACTTTCTGTTTTGGTGAATGTTCCAGTCATATAAGTTTGAATCGAGTTGCTATTACAGGTAACTAAGCGGCTTAAGCGATCGTATTTGTAAATAACTTTCCAAACACATGCTGTTTTCTTTTTATCCGAGCAGATTGTGTTGACACATTGTTTTCCATCACCATGCCTACCATCTGAAGCATACATGTAATTATATTTATTCTAATATTCACAATTTCCCATTAAGCTGTCATTTCAATTGCTTTGTATTTAGAGCCCACCTAATAAAATTTAAGGTTGTAAGGCAGTCTAGCAAACATGTTAATGACTCTAAGGAAAAGAATGATATTCCCCAGGGGCCGATACATTTTATGGTTCATTAAATCTACTTAATGACATGTAAAACACGAGCAACATAATATTCACCATCCCAGAGCAATAACACAACAATAAAGCAGGTTCAAATCTATGTTAAATGGCCACTGTGGGGAAGACTGACATGTTAAATTTATAAATATGAAATCAGATGAAAAGTGGCAAAAATACACAGGTGTTTCCAGGATTTTTGAAAATTGTGGTAACCAGTGGGGGATCAAGAACCAGAGAGACTATTTCTGTCAACTACATATCATCCAATACAATTATCAATAAGCAATATAAACCTGATGATGCACATATCACCTTTCTTTAGTGTTCATACCTAAATAGTAAAACAGACACAGTTGATACTAAACTTTAAAATAACTCTGGGTTTTTTGCTAGTCTTGTGTTAGCATGCTATATGAGTCATGCGTTGGAGAGTGTGAACCTAAATAGAGACTTACTAAACAAAACAACTTTTTATTAGGCCGGGTTGCAGTCCAAGGAAAGTGTAAAGCTCACAGGGAAAGAGCAAAACTACATCGAAAAACAAGCAGGGAAGACGCCTGTAAACCCCAAAGAAAACACATGAAGCACATGAAGGAAGGTAACAGACACTGTGACAAAGGACAAAGGGTAACAGAGGCTATAAACTCTCACAGACACAATGAGGGCAAATCAAGGGAATGAGACACAGCTGAGGAACAAAGTATGGCTGAACTAACCAAGAAAATGAGACAAGGAAGTAAATATAAGGCACACGAGACCGATGGCTATCAAAATAAAACAGAAAGCTTACAGACTTAAACAGATACGAGGACTTGACAAGACACAGGAAATTAAAGGACACTGGGGGAACTAGAAAAGCTTAACCAAATAACAACTTGAAGACAACAGACACAAATAACAAAGGATCCTGGACAATATACATGAGGCACTAACAAAACATTAACAAAAGAACCAGAAAACTCAACTGAAAGACTATAAGTAAAACAAAGAATGCCTAATGACAACAAAAATACAGACAGTCTAATAACAAACAGAAACAATGTACAGAAGAAGAAGTGACAAGAGAATCCCAAAATATAATCATAAGAAAAACAACTGACAGCAAACAACACAAAACCCCAAAATCACTGACAACATCTGAGGTCCATGACAGTCTGAGCAAAGAGCCAGTGTTGTGTCAGTCTGTTCTGGATACAGTCTGCACTTTACCATCGTGCTCGTTTCCTTTTGTGCAATAAAAATAAAAGTAATGTTCCCATCTCCACCTCTCAAAAGCTGTAGACCACTCCACCATTGTCCACCACATACACACGAACCAAAATCAACTGACTGCAGTGCAAGTTCCCAGGGAGAAAAAGCCAATGCAGTATTTTTGTTTACTGCGCGGCGTGGAGCTCTTACTGTGTGAAGTAAATGACTGTAACTGCAAACGTGATTACTGAATTTATCAGAGTAGCTCATTACATCACTGCATTACTAAAGAATGTTACGTTTACACACAACACTCGTCATGTGTAACACATACACATTATTTTTGATATTTTTTATATATTTTCAGTAATGACTGAAACACTGTTGAGTGGTAGAAAAAAAATAAAGGCGTTAGGCAATGGTGGGTAGAAGAACAAAAGCAATAATGAGGACAGCAGTGCATTTCCCAAAAGCTCAAAAAAGTCTGGTAGAGAGTCTCTTTAAATTCCTTCACACTTTAAAGAAACTCAAAAGAAAGACCTGGTTTGGAAAAATGACTGCAAAACAGTATCATGCATTTATATTTGTACTGTGGTGCTAACAGTTAGCCCAAGCTCCCACTACAGCACTTCCAGGAAGCCCACTGAACAGATATCTTCAATCATAATTTGTTGTTTGGCTTCATCATTGGCTATTGTGTAGCTTGTTGTTTGATAGGCTACACGAGGTGATAAAATGTAAAAACTTTAATAAGTCCTGTTAGTTAGCCATGTTGGTACCTTTGGGAAAAATGAGGCCGGTCTCTTCTAAAACAATTGCTGAGAAAAATAAACTGCAGGTACCAAGACAAACACAACGCACCTGCTTTGCATTGAAACCTTGCAATAATCCGACTTGACAATGGGCTCAGTGAAGCGTATCCTGAAACTACATGCAGATAAATAAGTCTTTCGTCTGCCCCTGTTTATTGTTTATCCAGCTGAGTCATCTGTGCACACGGATGTTGAGGTGACAGCTATTCGTTATCGACGGACCGTTTTCACACACAATTGGCCGTATTCAGCGAATGGCCAGTGGGGACGAGCGATGTGTTGGATAACCGGTACAGAGAGCAGCTGGGGATCTCCTCCCAGCAGATGCTGCCTGTTACAGAGGTGTGGGAAGATTTCCAATACAGCCCTGGAGGGGGATAATGTCGAGGTCGGAATGTCATCTACACTCACTGTTGTACTTTTGTCTTGGGAAGCTAAAAACACAATCTTTTAAATGCGATACGTTTAACCCATTTCAGCACTACAATAAATACTCATTTGATACATTTATTCAGTGAACTACTTTGATGTCATATAGTAAAAAATTCAAAGAATAAACAGACAGATTGACATATTAAGTCCATAACTGGATCGAATTGGCCGATTTATCCCTTTATGTGATATATCAGGAATGAACACATTTGAATGTTTCTTCAAGCAAACAAACGCTGAGTCACCACTGAGGGTTAAAATACAGTCCACATGATTTCATCCTCAACACAGTGATCACTACACACATTTTAACAAGTGTTAAAATCAGGTGCAGCGTCTACGCAGCCATGAAAAAGAGGATTTGTGAGTAAGTAAGCAGTAAGCTGGCTGGGTTGCTGACATCTAAAGATTACATGCCTTGTTCCATCTAAAGTGTTTCGAAATAATAATCTGGATCACAGATTTACAGCTAGAAGGTCCTGGGTTTAAATCCACCGTCTCGCTGGAGGCTTTCTGTGTGGAGTTTGCGTGTTCTTCCCGTGTCTGAGTGGGTTCTCTCTGGCTCTCTCCCACAGTCCAAAGACTTTCATGTTAGGTTAACTGTAGACTGTAAATTTACAGGTGTGAATGTAAGTGAGGATGGTTGTTTGTGTCTGTGTTAGCCCTGTAATAGACTGGGGACCTGTCCACAGTGAACCCTGCCTGTGACAGCTGGGATAGGCTCTAGCCCAACTGTAACCCTGAATTGGATAAGTGGAAGAAAATGGATGGATACTGGGACTGCACCTATTGCATCTCTTTGACATTGTGTATCCAATGCAGTTTTCAGCCTTTGGACAGCCTTAAATCATATTGTGATCATTTCATAAATGGGACATTTAGTCTGGACAGGGTGTTTAATTTTGAAAATAGGCCTGATGTGACTTCTGTCCACCTTGATGCTGCTTTTATAAAAACTAGAGAATGGACCATTATTTCTGAGACTTCAGTGGTTCCAGCTGGAACAGGAAGCAGCCACTCCCATTACACTGCTCCAGGGTAACCGAAGCTGGGCTTTTTCATGCATCATGACCCCTCATTACAGAAATATTGGTAGTCAGATATAAAAATCGAAGCTCTGACAATGTATTCAAGAAGTTGGGTTAATTTGTTCTCAATCAAAGGATGCATTCACTGAGCTCAGTCCCATCACATGACAGGAAAAAGACAGAAAATTGACCAACATACATTCATGACAGTTTCTGAGATGGTACCAAAAATGTTAATAATTAATATCCTGTTAGCAAAAATTTCTATACTTAAATCCTAACCGGCCAAACAGTGACTCGCCTTTTCTGAGTGTCCAAGTTTTAAGAGCTTAGATAAAAGATACATCATCAGTGCTAATAAAAAGCGGCAGAGGGACAGAATGATAACCAAATTATTTTTTATGACTCATGCTTATTTAGGTAAGGATAACAGCACTGCAGCACATTAAAATGATGAGAGGCAGAAGCTTGGACCTAGAAACAGTCCAATCAGATGGTTAATTAACAAAGAGGCAACATAACGGGACAGTTAAATAATAATATAGTGATTCGTATCTCAAATTTGGTGTCATGGTTAAATTCCAAACCAAGCTATGTAATCCAGATGTGGCCGGGGAAATCAATCAGCACCCATGTTCTAAAGCCAGAAAACTAGCAGGAAAAATATTCAGTGAGCACAGGAGGAGATGAGACTAACAGCATCACTCTGTACTGTAGTTGTGTGAATGTGGTATGACTGCTGATGATTGCCATTCATTCTGCCTCTCATACTGTGAAAAGTGTGTTTACCCGCCAACTGATGCACAGATTAAAAGCCATTACCTCTACTTGGCGAAAGTATAAAGGAAAGGTATTTCAGGGAACCTGGATTCATTCACATTTCAATGCACCTGTCAGGCCTCATCTGAATGCAATATGATGAAAGTAAAAAGGTAAATAAATCCTGTTTTGCATATAAAAAGATATTCTAATTATACAAGAGTGTGGTAAAAGTTCATAACAGATTAGACGATATTTCGACGTTAATAAGAGCTGCTCAGGAACATTTAATGCAATAAAACAAATTGTCAGCAATGTGAAGGGAATTTTTAAAAGAATCCTCATGTTACTGAATTTTAATTTACCAACCAGCTTGTTTTTTGTTCACGTGTTAACATACGTCAGCTCGTTTCATTTTTCCTAATCTGTTAGTTGCGCTCTCACACACTTTCCAGCTGTTCTCACATGTAAAACACATACAGAGCGAGCAGGCTGTGGTGAGAGCAAGTGTTATTACAGTCATGTGCACGAGTCAGTGATGCGTCATCACTTGAAATGCACCGCTAAATATGCATGGATAACAAATAGCACCATCAGAACACAATGAGCACGTCATGATGATATTAGCTGCTAGAAACTGAGTATTTGCCTTTGTGGCTTTCAGCAGCCATCTGCACAAGTTCTTTTGTGAAGCTTCGTAGAGCACAGCTCCCGGTTCCTGCTGGGTTTTCACATTTTCTCCTCCAATCCTTCTGCTCATCAGTTTTTTTGTTTGTTTTTTTAAATAATTTAGTACTAAATTCTGGGATTCATAATACGAAATGGGAAGATGTTTGCCTATATGTGAGTATAGCTCTCTTCCACACATAAATCAGACATATTTTACAATTTTCATTCATTGCCTTTGTGTACCGATTTGAAAAGAACCACAGATAGGGAAGACCAACAAACAAGTATGCAGTCACGTCCTATAACACATTCCCAAATAAGCAACTGATATCGTCAACAAAAACATCATTTTCTTCTCTCACAGCATATATAAAGTAGCAACAGTAAAATCTCAATGCTTAACATCCTGTGCAGTAGTTTATGTAACAACATGATGAGGAGGCAAGGACAGCATCTTCAGATCTGAGTAGACTGAGAACCAGTCAAGGGGGGATAGGAGATACTCGACAGGAGAGATATTACCACAGTAATCTACACTGAGAGGGTGAGCTGTAGAGCAAGCTGACCTTGAAGAGGTTAACCTGCCAATCAAAAGAGTGTTTCTCCTCTCTGACAGGCAGTGAGGCAGAAAAGCAAAGACCCAGATATGTCAGCTGGGCCCAGATGTATAAATGATGTGGAGACACAAAAAGATTGTGCGCCACTTTTCTGACTGAACTTGGTGTGATTTAAAACACCAGGGGAAGTGCTGCCACCTTTATGTTTTACATATAGCACTAAACACAACTGAAGCAGATGGATTTGTTGCTTTAGTTTTAGAGGTACTTGGGCAAAAGTCAGAGCATTGTAGAAATAAGCTCTCATCAAAAAAATGTTTAAGAGAAAAGTTAAGGACTCAAGTAGGTAGAGTTGAAAGCACAGGCTGAACTCACTGTTGTGACATCTGTCTGTGAAATGTGGAATATAAATATACTTTTGCTTACTTTCACTTTACTGATGATGGCTCAGTAGCATTTAGTGTCTAAAAAGCACAAGCATAGGAAGTGGAATGGAGCCATAACTGAAAACCTATGCTGTCTCTTAAATCATATGCCTTTGTACATAAACCTGCTATTCTAAGTACAAACATCCTTTTACACAAACTCACGCAATCCACTTAATGCACAGGAAAAATGTTTTTTAAAGGTATACACTTCATCATCAATTGTTGCCATTTGGGTACATAGTGGAAGAGGAGGGACCATTGCCACCTGGAAGAGGATACATCAGCTTCACCAATGACAATGCCAGTAACAGTTTTTTTTAGTAATATTGGTACATGGGTTGCAGCATTGCTTGGTGATTATGGGTGGTAAATGATTGTGGCCCCGGCCTCAGTCGGGCGGTGGGGGGGTGTGTGGCAGGGGTGTGGTGTCTGGCTCCCCTGCAGTGGAGGGGTGGTGCAGTGGGCTCGAAGGGTGGTCCAAGGGTGGCTGGCAGGGCAGCTGCTGCCACTCAGTAATCAAACTCTCCCTATTTCAGTGACGCAGGGGCTCAAGAGAGGAGCTGAGTGTGGAATGGAGAAGCAACTGAAAAGCTGACCCTCCAACGTAAAGAAATAGAAATGACGTTCTGTGCAAATAAAACACGACAAAACTGTCACCTGAGGCTGCGTGGGGTCCATTCATCTCACAGTGATCGTTCTTTAATGTAAAAGAAATTGGTAAAAGGCACATGGTCAGATGCTACCCATTTAAGTGTTGTGTAGTGTACTTGACGATGTATCAGAATTGAGGCAGAGTGCTGGGCTTTCCCTGCTCGGTCAACTCAAAATGTCTTGTTCATAGAAAGAGTTTATTTTTTATTGGATACTGAGAACCATCAATAGCAAGTAAATTTTATTGCAATACATACCATCACGTCAGGGCAAGCAAGGCTAGCAGTGCTTGTCCAGAAAAATATAAAAATAATGTCTTTAAACAAACCTTTCGTCTCGACTCTGATTACATTGGATGCAGCCTTGGATTGGCATTACTACTAGATTCAAGCCTCAAATATGAGAGGATTGGGACCACATAAACATGCTAGCCGCAAGAGCAACATTGACGTAGCATACAGAGAATTGAGCTTGAAGCATGTATAATTCGTAGTATTTTATGTCTCATTAATGTGCTCAAAATCAATCATACCCACTAGACTAGAACAGAATACATGAATACATGTACCACAAAACTGTACATGTATGAGATATTGAAATATCTTCAAAATTAGAATGACTTTCTTTGACTGAATGAGGGAGTTCTTTACTCCTCCAAAATGAAGGTGTTGGCAGCGATTCCCTAACATGTCTCACGGCAACCCTTCTCCACTGTGCATTACATCTACAGTACATAAAGCAATTCTCTATGTGCATGGGTCTCCACCAGGCTCACCATCTGCTCTAAAAGGCGCTGGTCAAATTTCACAGCTAATGTATAATATGTCTCAAAGTGTTGAAAAGCTGCTTTTACTCCACATGAAATTTTAGCAATAATATCGTAAAATATGTCTGAAGGCCAAGTCTTTTCAGAAGAGTTTTTGCAGGTTGTGAGGAATAGACTGTTGTGAAATACAGTGTCTGACACTTATATAATCTCAAGCCTCTGCATGCTATTCCATTTTATTTTCATTTCTTGAGATCCTTGTGCTGTCTATTTGCCATATGTGGTCTTTCACCCTTTGCTGTCACCCAGAAGCATTGTTCTGCTGTCCGTAATAAGGTTTTAGTCTGCGATGCACTCAGTTTGCTGAAAAATATTGAGTGACAGTGAACTTTAAATCTTACAAGGTGTAGAGACTGACACCAACAGTGGAACGAATAAGAAAAAAAGGACTCAGAGCAAAGTGGTAGCTTGAGACTGATCTGTATGTGTGTATGTTTTGTTTTCTATTATTATTTTTGCAGCTCCACTTTTCCAAAAAAAACCCAAAAACAAAAAAACGAAACACTGCCTCTATTCCCGCAAGACTCTCACCCCCTACCTGCTATCATAACACATCACCCAGCGTTCATCACACCAAAGACTTTCAATCAAGTCTTGGGTGGAGACATACTGCATTTGGGTGAAATGCCTACTTGCAGCTGTGCTATTGTTGGATGAGGTACTGTGTTGTGACACAAATGCAGTTCTCTCCTGCTTTTGATGGCAGCTCACTGGGAGAGTAATTATGAACCACAGAGATCACATTGAATGGTAAACTCCTCTCATGTGGAGGCAATCATTTTAAAACAGTCAGAAGGTAGTTTTTACAGACAGGTAAGTAATTAGAGTACACTTCTGTTTAAACATCATCAGGCTAAAGGTCACTTTAAATCCATCCATCCATTTCTTCCACTTATCCAATTGAGAGCTATGGGGGGCTAGAGCCTGTCCCTGCTGTCACGGGGCGAATGATTAAATATTTTTTTAACACAAATTCAAAAATAATTAGATGTTTTGTTTTTTTGTTTTGTTTGTTCTGTTTTTTTGCATTTGTGTTTTCAGATTCTCCCACAGTTTTTGTAATGCAGCTTTGTGGGTCACCTTTCATCTCCAGCAGCCTCACACAGATTCTGTGTGCACACATGCCCAGCTGTAAGGCCCCCTCCAACCTGCCTCCTTTAAAAGACGTGGAAGCATGATCACAATACCTCCGGCACGGGCCTTTATCCCCGTGGCAGTGTGCTGTCCAGCACAGACACTGCCCTCTAAGCAAACAACATTTCCTTGATGAACAGAGGCAGGCTTGTTTACTCCTTGTGTCAAGGTACTTTCAGGGTGACTCTGTCAGTTAGGAGAAGGAAGTTTGAAGATGATATGTAGCTCTCAAGTATCTGATGTGAACAGAAGAACACTCTGATTCTGTAAACTCAGCTCTCAAATAATCACTGCTTCTCAGGTTCTTGTGAAGCGGTGGCAGCTTAAGGGGGGGGGGTGACAAAAAGTTATTAAGAATTCTCTGTTCTTTTGTCATCTGTAATGTTATATGTGTATTATTATCTCCAAATCACTGACTTTAAAAGACCTGAATCAGTTGGCCATATGCAGTCCATGAAGATGCCGTTCAGTGGAAGTCTATATCTTTCCTGTATCCTACAAATGCAGATGTAATTATAACACTACTTTTATAATTTCTATTGTCTGAAGTTGTACCAATAAAAGTCACAAGGAGGAGTTCAGGGTAGATGGTTGGGCATAACTACAAGGGAAAACGTTAACTTTTATTATATGTTACGTCATGCTTTTCTGTAGTGAATATCTATAAGCACAGCTGTTCAAACCTTCTGTTTACAAGGGGCAGCCAATTAGAAGAAAGCTGGCTTAAAGAAAGAGGAAGACAAAAAAAAGCTTGCTTTAAGACGGCGAGTGAATGGAAGGGCTGCACCAAGCTCCAGTGTAAGATAAATAAAGGTTATTTTTGGACTGTGAGTCACACAGTGTCACTGTAGTATAGTCTAAAAAATATAAAGCTGAAAATGAGCATAATAGATCCTTTTTTTTAGCAGTAAACACTAAAACCAACAATATTTTTCCTTGAGTGGCAATTGAATACTTTTCTGTACCCGGTCTGGTAAACTCAAGCACTGGGTTTCCACTGAAAATATGTAATAGTGTTTTGGTAGTCACAAATCTTTAGTTTCTCTCTTTTAAATAACACCACAACCCAGCTGGGAACTGTACTTTCAAGCAAACATTATTAAAATGTGAAGAAACAGTGGTTTCCAGGTACCCTTTCGCAGCATGGATTAATACATAACCCTGTGCGACATGATGGCTTTAATAATGTAGCAGCTTATCTGTGTGTCATTTGCAAAGAGGAATAAGTGCTTTCAGGCTTGGGCTTGTTTTTTTTATGGATTAACTAATTGTATAGGTGACAAATTGCAGGGGGCAAATTAAAGAACAAAAACAACAAATTTTCTTATTAACGTGTTCGGACACCGTTCATCGAGAGCAGCTTGATTTTTAGTGTGTGGAACTTCAGCCATTTGAAGGATGTTCCTTCATTTGGTCTGTTGATGATGGTGGTGGAGAACTATTTAATTGGATAATTAGCAGCAATAGAGCCACATGTCAAACACAGACGTTCTGCTGCTCCTCCACACAATCAAGTCAAAGGTTCAAGTCGAGCTGCTTTTATTTAATACTGCAATGTCATTCAACAATGTTTTTTTCTCAACCCAGTGAATATTCCCATGTGTTAGCATCAAACTATGCTTGATGAAGCAATGTGTATTGTGTCACTACAGCTCTACTAATCACCCTGTATAGACACTGCTTATGGACTAGACTAGTTCAGGTCACACGTGATCGTGATGGTTGTTGACATGTGTCTAGTCTGTTGTGTAATTGCCAGAGCAACAGATATAGTTGTGCACTTGGCCGCCATTTGGGAGTAGGCTCCATCTTGAAAAAGGATGAAAGATTCCTATCTCGTTCTCTGTCATTCCCCACCCTCCTTTATCCAGCTACTGGAGGCAATGCTCTTATAACTAGCTTAGCTGAGATGACTGTTACTCACACGGATGCTCAGGGTATCACACAGCACCTCAGGTTTTATGTGATCTACTGTACCTTCCGTACTGTGGACAGACACGTAGATTCAGGATAAACAAGACTTGTGCCACTTCACTCAAGATATGCACCGGCTTTGCAGGAGTAGAGAAAACTCCTCATGACGCATCGAGAGATAAAGGCATGCCCTTATAAGAAAAAAATCAGTTTTTGACCCAGTTTTTTGTTTTTGTTTGGAGTTTTTTTTTTTTTTTTGCATCTTTGAATGAATGAATGCAACTGGCAGAAATAAAATCAATCTGTTCCCTAGAGTATGGAATTATTTTAGTTATCAAAAAATACTTCACTTATAAATAACTACTATATAGACGTGTTTTTTTGCATTATAACATACATATGAGAAAAAAAGATGCTTGTTATTCCCATCAAAGGTGAAGCTCACTGTCTCAACAAATGGATTTTTCTTAAAAATAAGAAAGCAAAACTGTTTTAACATATATTTTATTTAAACCGTTTTTAAAAAACTATCATGCTTTAAGTCACTGTCTGCTTTGATAGGTAGATACAAACTCAGACAGCTAAACACAGCAAGCTGATAGAATAAAAATAAAACTGCCTTTTAATCATTAATTTAATAAAATACTTGGTTATATTCTTTCAGATTCATGTCTCAGTGATAGCTTCTTGGTTTTTAATATTCCTGCACAGTGCTTTTCCTCTAAAACACATACACATACCATTGCCTTGTCTGCAGCAGGAGTAAAGAGTTCCACCTCATGTTACGTCTAGGTTACACCTAGTCTGGGACGGACCACTATCTCTAACCTTGTTTGTGGCCTTGGTGTTTTTCACTGGAATTATTTTAAACATCTAATTAACTGTAGTGCCGTTAATTGCATTAGCAGACTATCCAAGAAGTGTTATTTAGTACTAAGTAGCAGCGTTAGCTTGCTAGTGTTAACTGATGGCATCCAATTATGGTCATTTCTGGCTTAAAAGAAAACATGTTGGCAGTCAAAAGGCGTATGTTTAAGGTTCAAACACAAACCAACAGGTGAAGCCATTGTGGCTACAACCATCTTTTATATCCAGTCTATGGTTGCAATTCTTAGGAGGAAATTGAGGACATGTGCAGACAGAATGCAGAGCAGAGAGCGCGTGCACCCACAAAACAATCGGAATGAATTGTTTACATGCTTGACATTTTTTTTAAATATATATATTCCACCCCTTTGAAATGGTTAAATTTTAACAGGCTGACAGGTGACTGGGGTGATTACATTACACATATTTATTCTATCTGGGCTTTCAAAATGATTACAATAGGAATATTAGGCCTGTGATATCTAAAAATCTAATGTTTGCTGCCCTTATATATGTATTACAGTGCCAGTGGATTAAATGTACTGTAGATGTGATGATCATTTCTTATTTGACCCTAATAAATGTCCTTATATGGAAGTAACGTCCAAAACATGTAAAATCTAATTCTCTTTAGGTCTGTCACGGCAGAATGTAAATCCTAACGTGTGAGCAGGTGCTCACTGTATGAACTGCGTTCATGTTTATGTGCCAGAGAGGGCAGGCAAGCTAAACTAGGCCAGAGGGGGGTCGTCTCCATGGTGACAGCAGCAGCAGTAGAGCTACATGCACCTGTGTAATGCCAGCTACTAGCCGGGTTTTTGCAGTGTTATGAGAAAACGAATGGTTAAATTCATTGCAGGATATATTACAAAAAAATGCTGTGTCCTTTCGTCCTCCTTTCCTGACATTTTTTTTTTCAAAATGTGTAAAAGGTGGTAATCTTTGCCTTATTTCTAAAAACGACGTTCAGAATAGGAAAAGAAAGCACACCACTATTGCAGAGGATCTCTCATTTTCTGTGTGGGTAGTTATTATCATCATATTTGATATGTTTGCTTGTAATCATATCAAATTATACAAACAGCTGGATGACCTGCTTTATAAGTGAGAATGATCTTGGCAGATGGTCCTTGGAGGAAAAAAAAATCTCAGTTAAATGACTGGTGCTATTTTAGTTGAAGAACTAAAGGCCCCATGTGTTTTGTTTCTTAAATATCAAAAAAGCTCATTTTCCAATGAATTAGCTCATTCATAGTATCATAAAATACTAAACTCACCACCGTACTTTATTTCTATTCTTCAGTCTTTGGTGAGGTTTAGTAGGAGATTATGGTTTGGGTGCGTTTAAATGTGACATGTGAAGCATGCGTTACACTGCCATAACCCAGAGAGGACACCTTGTACATAAGGCAGTCTTTGAACCACTGCAAATGAGAACAGACCGATAGTTAAAGTATATCCTTAATAGGTTATAATGGTGCCTTTCTGGTGGATTCGGATTACATTCATGTATTCATTCCTGGCCACAAAATGATGCCTAATGTATGGCATCATAAAAAGCTTGCCACCATAGTTTCTTTAATGCATCTCTCCAGCATGGGCTTTCTAGTACATGATCAAAGCTTGTCCAGGTCTTTAAAAAGCTTGATTCCAAGGGCAGATGCAACCATTGACTTCAGCACTACTCCCTTGCCGTTAAGAACCCAACTGCTCTTTCATTTGGTACTGCCGGCTCACGGCTATTTACTAAGAACAGATGCCCTGAAACATGCCTGCTGCTTTTTCATCTGTAAATGCAAGCAGCCTAGGTGTGCATAAAAAAGGAAGAAAATAAAAAGCTGAAAACTTATAAATGCTGTACTTTTCCTTATTTTTGAGGCCATTTAAAAACAGGAACGGTTCAGTGGGGTAAAGAAAAAAAAAGTTTGGTGATCCAGAGAGCGCACCAGCCTGAAAGGGAAAGAATACAGCATTGAGCTGACCCCTGCTGTGACAATTACTCCAATGGGACACATGGATGCTGTGGTGCTTTTATGCCGTGGACTTAAAAGCTCTCTGGAATTTGTTTTGCTTCTTCCTAAGATGCTCACATCATGTGTAAGGTTTACATCATTTTGAACCTGTCTGTACAACAATTACGGTGCATCTGTCACAATTTTTTTGAACTACTGCATTTACTGAAATGCAATTTCTGGGTGCACTTTCATTCTTTTCTGACTCTTACTGACATTTCTGTGGTTGGCAAACATTATCTGCGTGATATTTGAGATTTAATAAAACTTCTTCAGTTTTTCAAATAATAACATAATGCATTTTGGGGTTTAGAGTTACAAAATTCCTCAGCTTATTTGTCTAACAAAGCAGCTTGTGAGGCAGAGCGCTTATTCTTGGAGGTGTGAAAAACCTGACGTAGTTTTCAGAAATAACTGCGGCCTTAGGAGGCGTTTTGTTACCTAGCAACGTGACTGCAAACCTACTTTGACGCAGCGCTAATGATTAAGTTACACATTAAACAGAATTTGAAACATACTACCAACAGACTCGGAGCCGAGGACAGAGCAACACAACGTTAAAGAAAAAAAAAAGTGTCTGTTTCGTCTTCGATGGGAACAACAATCGCCTAAGGTACCGCTTGTTGCCCTCCCTGAAATATGGGAGGGAAGAATTAAAAATCCTCTCTATGGAAGTGTTAATGAAGTCATGCAGGCAGAAGGTTCACCGGTGTTTGAACACAACAAACAGACACCCAGAATTATACTCCAATGTTCAATTTATAGCCGACTGTGAGCCAGCGCAGCATTAAACAAGCATCTGGGTGTTTTGGCTCATGCTGCCGTGGGCTAGGCGGAGAAATCCCTCTTCCTTTGCGAGGCTCAGCAGAGAAATGCAACCACATCTGAGGCCACCTCATTGAATGTGAAAAGGAAAACTAAGTAAAGTTTAATTGTGTTCTAATAGTTCTAATGTGCTGTCCTTCATGAATAAATACTGTGTATAATAATGTGACTGAGGAAGAGCATATTAACAGCATCCTACTGTAAATCTTTACAGTTTGAAGCTATATTTTTTTTTCAGGTTCTTCTACTCCAGCAGTAAGAATAGGCCTCGTCAACCTGAATAAAAGGTTGCTTGGATTGTGGAGAGTGCAAGGACTCAAATTTACACTTACTTTGGTACAGTTGTTTGACTAACACAAATATCTAAACAGCATCTCAGTGTATTTAGGCTTACAGACATGGCCAAGATGACTTGCTGGAGGTCAAACTGAACATCAGGAAGGGAAAGAAAGGTGACTTGTGTGACTTCTAATGTGGCATGGTTGTTGATGCCAGATGGGTTGGTCTGACTATTTTAGAAACTGCTGATCTACTGGGATTTTGTACTCCAACACACTCCACAGTCACCACAAGTAAACAGAGCAATTCTAGATGAAAGCTGAAAGGGAGATTCTGATCATAGATGTGCAGCCGATGAATGCACCAACTACGTGATCCTATCATGTCAATAAGAAAAACAAAAACCTATGAGAAATATTTCCAGCACCTCGTTGAATCTGAATAAAAGATTACAGCAGTTCTGAAGGTAAAGGGGACCAACCCAGTACTACCTAGTAAAACTGGTGAGCATACATTCAAGCTCAAACCTATTTAGACTCAAGTGTCAGCTGAAAGCATTTTCATGTGGTTTGGAGTGTTTGTGTGGCCAAAAATAGTATTAAGATCTACCTGAGTGTAGGGCTGCCACGATTAGTCGACTAGTCACGATTACGTCGACTATTAAAATCGTCGACGACTAATTTAATAGTCGACGCGTCGTTTGAAGCTTTGTAAGATCCCAAAAAACGCAGGAGTAAGTAGTAGGATTTAAGAGTGTAATGACGGACTGAAACAGAAGATGGCAGCACTGCATGTACAAGGATGCCAGCTACCGTTAAACCCCGAAGAAGAAGAAGCTGTGTCCCAGAATTCATAGCGCGGCCCTGCTCAGTTTTCAACAATGGCGGCAGCTAGTTAGTTTTAATATCACTCTTATTATTCTTTCTGGGTCACAAGATAAACGTTTAACATATTTTCAGGCGAGAATGTAGCTGTGTTAACCTCAAATATCTGCTCAGTTTATCAAGACATCACATATTTTCAAAAGCGCTCCGATGTTTTCTGAGACGTCTGTTACCCACCAGCTCAATAGCTAGCTGGGGTTGTGGCTCACTAGAGCCAGTGAGAACACCGGACTCCCGGCAAATCGTTTTCAAACCCACCGCCGTCTTTCGCTACTCAGGTTAAACACGATATATAAGTCACTTAGATAACTTAAAAATGATATTGTTTGGCTTTTTTTAGTATTTTATTTGTTCCTGAGTAAATCGGGTTGGCTGAGATTAAAGTTATAGTTTTTACATAGCTGAATAAACGTCAAGCAGACAACTGATTATCAGAAGTGTGAGATGCTCGAGAAAGTACTCCGGTGTCCTGTTATATTTTAGATAGCAAGGAGCAGACAGCTGAGTTTTTTGAACTCCACCAAACAAGCTACAAATGTCATTAAAATTTAATAAACGTATCATCTTGTCTTTAATTTTAGTTAGCACATACCTTAAACACTTAAATCTGTAAGCTAATGATAGTTATGTAAGAGCAGATGCATGCTGGTGAAATAAGCTGTACGTTTTACATCCAATGGATGCATGATCTGATTAGTCGACTAATCGCAAAAATAATCGGTGACTAGTCGACTATCAAAATAATCGTTTGTGGCAGCCCTACCTGAGTGCTAAGGTTTTAGTGCCACCTCTCTTCTAACCACATGAAATAAGGGACTGGGTAATACATACATGGCTGATGATCAGAAAATATTCTGCATGGAAAAAAAATGTGTTTTTATAGGATTTTTATTCTTTATTTTGAATTTATTGCCAGTAATTAATGTTTGAATAGCATCATCAAAGAGAATCTGTATTTTAGGGTGAAATTAATTTTAAAAAATGCCATCCAGCAGTACCAAACTACCAAATTAATTTGCACCCTATCTGATACTCCTTATGATACTGTGAGAAAGTGAAGGAACTTAAGTCAGACCATGTGGTCTGCAGAGAACATGGAGAATATGAAAAAGTGTCAGCCAAAATTACAAATCCATGTCTAAGGCAAACATGCTGCAAACATTGATTGTCACTAGTCTTACTAATCCATCTGAGAGTTTGTGGCCACAGGCTCTAATAAGCAAAGTCACGAGCTGAACAGGCACCATCAGTGTGATTGAGTTCACCCCTGTGGTCTGTTTAAATATTTCCCTGCCAGATTAAGTTTGCTAAAGTAAACACAATTACGTTAGCCTCTGCGTATGTCATTATTAGAGGTGAGGCACAGCAATGGGCATGGGCGACAGTGGCAGTGAGAGGCTACTAAATTGCTCCTGAGTCAGGCTATCAATCCACTGGATGCTCAATTCAAAGAAGCCTGCAGGCAGACCAGCTGAGAAGGCCAAATGTCTGCTTTGCTTAAAGTCCAGCTAAATTTAAAAGTAAAAAACAAACACCAAGTAAGCAAATGAAAAGATGCATAAAAACGACAATTAGATCAAGAATACCACAACAAACAAAAAGAGAATCAGCTTAGAAAAATAATATGCATATATCTTGGGTCTTGACATCATTTTAAACCTGAAACTGGCGCATTTCCTCATATATTGGATTAGGTTCAATCTTCAAACTTATATTACACTGACGCGATCACAGCACAGAGTAGCAGGTGGAAAAACGTACTATAAGTGTTTGTTTCCCAGGGAAACAGTTGTGAGTGGGAGAATCTGAATGAACTTTACAGAAAGTCTGATGCATTTTAGTGCATATAAGAAACCTCAGTGAGAATAAACTGAGGAAATCTATTTGCATTATGCTGCATCTCCCGTGTTATCTGTCTGATTTCATATGGGTTGGGAAAGACTCCAGCCTTTCATGGAGTTGCACCTCAATGAAAAACAAACTGGAAACCACACCATGTTTAAGGGCTTCATTTGTGCTCATTTGTTACAAATGTGCAGCAGGAACCACATTTTGCTACTCTTTGAATATCTACCAAGCAGTAGCTTAATCCCTGAGCTGAAAAGCAGCTCTACCCACACTCCCCAAGGAGTGGAGTGATGGATTAAACCCACAGACCGTACCTCACACCTACACCGGCCCACTCAATCTGTTTTAAGTTTCCCCCAGTTTCAGATGTTTTGGCGTCCCTGTGGTGTTAACACAAAAACAAATGTTGCTTAATATTGACATCGATTCGGTTTGGAAGTGCCTCGGGCTCAGGCATCGTGGTGAGTCACCAGAAGCTGATCTAAGAGCAGTTTGAGAAGCTTACCTGCCCTAGCTGTTTCACATAGTTGAAGAACAGATTAGAATGCAGCAGCTTTGGTCCTCTTAATATGATGCTCGCCGTGGTTTCTGCCACCTTTGGTGCTGGAGACAATTTCCCTCTTCCTGCCAGCAATCAGTGGACCGGGCCGGGACAATGGCTCCTTCTGTCTCTTTCCTTCTCTCTTTGTTTCTTCACAGTTTCAATCATCAAGTATTAATATCATATTCATAGCTAATGTTGGTGTTTTTGCAAGTGTAGAACATTTACTTTAGAAACTATCAACAGTTTGTCATAGCAGGAGGATTTACTCTGTCAAACTTTTTTGTTTTGTTCAATATGAGCTATTTAGGGCTTGTAAACAGCTTACGAGCCGCTAGCTTGTCGCTAGCTTGTCGTCCCACAGTGTTTGGATTCAATGAACCAGTTAAAGAAAAAAGACAACACAGAGAAAAAGCTGAAAACGAGCACTGTTTTTTGGGTATTTGGGTGTGTGTGTGGGGGGTGGTGATTAAAGATTAGATCATTTCAAACTGATTTATGTGAAGTTCAGTAGCAGGACGACAACCCAAGCACCCCCTTTTGTGTCTAAATGCATAACACCATCCATTTATTTTTGTTTCGTTGCCCCAACCTTTCTGCCCATTTTTCATATTGTTCTGCCGCACAACTTCTGGCTTAACTTGTTGCTTCTCATTCATCTTTCATCCTCATCATCACTGTTTTGCCAAGAGTGCTACAATCACTCTTGGCAAAACAGTGTTTGGTGTCGATGGCATGACTTTGAAATGGTCACTTCAAAGATGAGGACCAGGTCTGCGACTTCCTCCACTCAGTTACTGTCTTCAAAGCAACTTTGAACTTTACTTAAAAATCTGGGCATGGAAGCACAGAAGTGGGCCCAAGCGCTTTTTCATCTTTGCTTGTTGCAGATGATGTTATTCTGTTGTCTTCATCAGGCGGTGACATCCAGCTTCCCCAGCCCTTCTCAGCCGAGCATGTAGCATAAGAATCAGCACCTCCAAGTCCGAGACAATGATTCTCGTCCGGAAAAGGTTGGAGTGCCTACTGTGAGTCAGGGACAAGTTACTTTGCGAGGTGGAGAATCTTAATTATCTTGTCTTGTTCACAAGTGAAGGGAGAGTGGAGACTGACAGACAGATCGGGTTGTAACCGAAAAAACAAGGTCACAGACATCAAGTGGTGGAAATTAGTTTTGCTCATAGTTTAGCTGGCCTCCCTAAGAGATAGGGTGAGGAGCTCGGTCAACCAAGAAGGACACTTAGTAGAACATCTGCTCCTCCACATCAAAATGAACCAGTTGAGGTAGTTCAGGCCTCTGACTAGGATGCCTCCTGAACACCTTCTGGGTGAGATATTCCAGATATCTCCTGATAGGAGGAAGCCCCAGGGCAGACCCAGGACAACCTGGAGAAAGTACTGTATATCTCTTGGCTGCCTTGGGAACCACTCGCTGTCCCCCCAGATGAGTTGGAAGAGATGGCTCGGCCGAGGGAATGCTGGGATTCTCTGGTCAGACTGCTGCCCTAGCGACCCGAACTGCAGAAAATGGCTGGACGGACAGACGGACAGACTTTGGTGAAGATAAAGAGGTATGTTTATGTCATCAGTGTACCTGCTGTGATCTGGAGCACAGACACAGATTTCTTGAACACAAGTTCAAATCAAAAACAATGTGAATGTGATGGCAGTGGTGTGTCACTGTGTGTGTTAGCCTTCCTGTATTTGGTCCCTGCGAGTTATCCGACACCACGAAGCTATCTTTCATGAGACAAACTCAAGGCGTAAGAAAACCTTCTTTCAATTTCGCACACACTGGGAGTTGGCGGTGCCCTTTCACACTGTTGCATTTCTATTCCTGTCCAGACTTGAGGAGAAAATTTCAGAAGTTGAAGTTTTCCAACACACCTGTGCAAACCGGGGGTGGCAGACTCAATCTGTTCTCCAACCAGTGATATGCCCACTATGTTAGCGTCACCAAAGCTAGATGTCAGTTTCAGTAGTGGTTTATTTATACGTTATCTGTACTTTATCTAAGTGCTTCAATCAATTTGGCTTAAAAAATAACCAAATTAATCCAATCAAATGCTCCACTTTAAATATATTCAATTTTAACTGACTTAATTTAATTCAATTACGAAAAGTATTTTACCCTCCTGTTTAGTTAAGTCAGCACAGCAGTTAACTGTCTTATTATCACATTTTTCCTATATTAGTGGTTCCTGTTATCAAAGCAAAGACTTGCTGCACTGCAAGGCCTGTGAGCAACTGAAATTCATCCAGTTTTATTAGAGTGCAGCTGGGCTTCTTACTGCGAAACATGTATGCAAATTTTCTGAAACTTAACTAATGAATTTGACAGCCATCCAAAGAAACCAGAAGTGCCTTCGACAGCTCAGCTCACACACTATCAATGAGCCACACGTTCCTCTCTCAAGGGGGAGAAGAGGAATCAGGGTCGGTCTTTTGTATTTGTCATATCTCCTCCAGCCCATGGTGACCGCAATGTGTCTCAAACGCTTTGGCTCACAAAGGACAGATCGACACCAACGAGCCAGGGGAATGGGAGCATTGTGGGAAATGGCTTCCCTGTGGCCATTTTGAACATGCCAGGCCATCTTTCCACATGTGCTGTCTTCTCTTAAGCTTATCCAAGGGGGATTTGTCCCCCCCCTCTCACCAAATAAGGATCATAGAGCTGCATTGACAAGCCATCCAATCTGATGGTTACTAAAAACACTATGTGGCACCCTCAAGCCACTGAAGAACACAAAAAGCACATTTCTTTAGAGAATATATGTAATCTTTATGGGCCATGTGAAACTATAGTTTAAATATATGAAAGGGGACATGCTATACTCATTTTCAGCTCCATATTTGTATTCTTGGATTGTATTGGAGTAGACAGTTTGCCTCCCACCAGGGAGGAAGCAACCTGCAGGGTCAATGCAAGGCAAATGCTACACATTCACCTTGCTGTAAAAAGTCAGGAGGTTGAGGGTGTTGAAGGCTCATCCTCTGAGCAACCAGCTGATTGTGGAATGAGGAAAAAATTTCATGCAATCACAAACACAAGTCCACAATTTTTTTTTAAATGACACAAGGAATTACTTTGGTCTTCACAGACTAAGTTATAACACGTAGCATCAGTTTCAAAACTACGGCTTTGTTGTGTTGAACATTCCCAGTTCTGCATGTTACATGAAACTCAGTGACACCGCATCATTATCAAATAGCTGACTCAAATTTGATTCAATGAGCAGGGCAGGAAATGAAATAGCAGCAAGATTAAAATGGAGAACAAGGACTTGCTGTCTGCCCCTCTGAAAAGAAAACACTGCCGAATACTAAGCTTGACAGTGGAGAAGGAGGATTTAATTTTGTGCCGGCAATGACAAGCTTAAAAAGTGAATGAGAATGTGACTGATAGAGGTTTAGTCTGGGAAATATCAGCCACTTACAAAGCTAGCAATAGTTAGAAATTGTTATGAAAACCCGCTTTAACTCGGTTTCCCCTTAAGTTCAATAACATCCAAATTTTTCCTCATTTGTTTGTACTTGGTTTGACCTATAGTCTAAGTTAAAAAAAAACATGTTGGTACCAAAAAAGAATTAGTTTTCATTGATGCTTGACATTTTTAATGGGCAACCTATCTGCCAGCTTATCTTTGGGTATTTCTTTAACAAATAAGGTTAAACCTAAATGAGATTTCCCAAGAGATTACTATTATCTTTATCACCATCTTTATAATCAAGCCGGTACCATGCATTTCACTTTAATATGGTGGGATATGCAAAAAGCAATTATGTCAGCCTCGGTGTTATTAAGATTCCATTTTAATCTCAGTAACAGGAGTAATAGTCTCTGCAACCAAGCTAGCAGTTCTAAGTGCTGCTTTGAGCTAAATGCTCACTTCAGCATGTTAACAAGCTCACAACTGATATCTGCTGATATTTATGAAGTACTATATTTACTGTGTTCTCTATACTTACTAGTTAAAAATTAAAATAACAACTGAGTTCAAGGAAATGTCATTATATTTGCGCCCCCTCCCACCCCCCAAAAAACTAAGTGTTTTCTTACCAGTTTGAAAATGTGGTAGATGTGGATTTGATTAAATCTGCAGTGGGTCATAATCTACAGGGTGGGCCATTTATATGGATACACCATAATAAAATGGGAATGGTTGGTGATATTAAATTCCTGTTTGTGGCACATTAGTATATGTGAGGGGGCAAACTCCTCAAGATGGGTGGTGACCATGGTGGCCATTTAGAAGTCGGCCATCTTGGATACAACTTTTGTTTTTTCAATAGGAAGAGGGCCATGTGACACATCAAACTTATTGGTAATGTCACAAGAAAAACAATGGTGTGCTTGGTTTCAACGTAACTTTATTCTTTCATGAGTTATTTACAAGTTACTCTTTGTTCACAGCCATTGACATGTCGAAGAGGTTAACATGTGAGGAGCGGATCGAAATTGTGTTGATATCTGGTGAACGCAGTAACCGGGTGTTGCAGCAGATTTCAATGCAAGACACCCTACGAGACCACCCATCTCCCATGCTACAGTTAGCAAACTGCTTGCTAAGTTTTGTGAAACTGGTTCAGTGTTGGATTTGCCAAAATGTGGACGCAAGAAAACTGTCACTAATGAAGAAACATCAGTGGCTGTCCTAGCTTCATTCAGCAAGAGCCCACTAGCGGAGCACTCGCTGCATGTTACTGGAGAGTGGCATTAGTCGAACATCCCTTCGGCACAAATGGCACCCTTACAAACTCCAGCTGCTGCAGCATCTCAACGAGGATGACCCAGATCGGCGCACAGAATTTGCAGAATGGGCAAAACAAAAATTGGAACAGGACCCTCAGTTCACGCAGAAGATTTTGTTCAGTGATGAGGCAAACTTTTATGTGAATGGTGAAGTTAACAAACAAAACCACCGCTACTGGTCTGACACTAACCCACATTGGATTGATCCCTCCAGGACTGTTGGAACAACAAAAGTGATGGTTTGGTGTGGTATATGGGGTACAACGATAGTGGGTCCATTCTTCATCAATGGAAACCTCAAGGCCACTGGATATTTGAAATTGCTACATGATGATGTGTTTCCCTCTTTATGCACTGAAGCTGGCACGTTCCCTGAGCTTTTCCAGCAAGATGGTGCACCACCACAGATGAACAGTTTCCTGGAAACTCTATGATGCTATTAGACATTCCAAGCAATTACTTTACCGACTTATAGGACGAGCCAAATAGTTCAAAAAGTTAGACAGCAGCCAGTCAAATTAGATTGTTAAAGACCGTCTATTGACCCTGAAAACAAACAGCAACTCAAACCCCAGTAAAATATGCAGAACTTTACTGGACGTAGCGTTTTCAGTGGAGAAACGTTTCGTCACTCATCCAAGTGACTTCTTCACTCTCAGCTGACTGCAGGTTTCCCCACCCTTATAAACAGTACAATTTCACGACTGAAACTAGCACCACTGGATAACAATGGGCGGTGAGGTCAGTTTTTTTAATCATCAACATTCAAATTGTCATGACCATTGATCAAAGTCCACTGATCAATGGCAATGAGAACCATTCATAGAGAGTTGGGGAATGGCTGCAATCACAGCATTGTAAGACGCTGAAAGATGCACCCTTAGGCCCCCTCCTCGATTCAGAGATGGTCTTTCCCTTTTCACGTAAATGGCCTCCTTGGCTCCACGCTCCATCCAGATCAACAGAATCAACTTTTTGAGATTTCCCTACCTGGATGATTGAGCATGCATCAAGACTTGACTGAGAAAGTTCAGGTTGTGTTTTGTCAAATATTAACTTGTTAGAGCTAGCTTGTTAGAATTGTATTATATTTACGTGTATGTAAATCAGTAAATCATTGCACCCATTTTATATTTTCCTAGTAAAATATAAAGAGTTGAGTGGTGACTCAAGACTTTTGCACAGTACTGTAAGTGCATCTGCAAACTGTAAATAAAAACAACCACAGCAAAAACACCACTGTAAATTACATAAATGTGACTCGTCTTTGGCTTACATGATTACCGTGCATCTACAAAGTGCTTCTGCTATTTTCCAAAACATCACACTTTTAGCAGTTAGATGAGGGGAGGTGAACACATCAGCCACTTATTAGATGTTAAAGTAATGTGAAATTTAAAATGGCTCAGCACACTGTTCTCTGCTTTCTGCGCACTGAAAATGCCAGAAGGTTATACAGCCTTCTCGGTCAAACGCTATAAAATATCTGCAAAATACTACACCAACAAAAACGGCTGTGAAAACACCACCAAATTACTAAATGGAAAAAAACTTTTCCTTTTTTTTAATAATCCCAAAGATGTTTACTTTAAGCGAAGAAACAATGAATCACCTCTGAAACACTACACTTTAACTTTGGAAGCCATTAAGGCTCGTCTTTCGTCATATGGGTAATTTGTTGAACACATTTCTGGTCATGTTGTTTTTATTTTGAAGCGCAGTGAACCTGTGTGTTAGCCAGACTCTTTTTTCAGTGGCTGACAAACATTAAATGAGTTTAAAAGGGGAATAAGTGCGCTCATCTTTCTGTTACCCTCCGGCAAAACGTAGAGCCTGGGTACACTAGGATTTAACCCAATCATATGGCATGAAGGATGATTAATATGCTTGCTAATGTGAGGCGGCTTAAACATCTCTGGATGTGAGATCAGGTAAACAGCAGTGAGCACCGGCAACTGGAGGTGGGAAGTGCACAGTCCATCAATCATGGTTGACAGCTGGGACAGACGCAGGAACTATCATCATCATCATCAGATAGGAGTGGGTGCTACACTGCTTCATATCACAGTGCTAATTAGTGCTATCTGCAAATGTACACTTATGTATAGAGAAACTCAAGAGAATTATTCTGAATTATTCTGCATGAATTAATATTTAGCAAGTCCAAATAAACTATTTTACACTTCTTTTGAGCACAATACTGAGCATAACACTCCTTTTAATTTGCTACAGTTAGAACTGATGCTTTCATAGTGGAGGTAATGTAACTGCTGTTACCTGCAGTCCACACAAAGAACAGGGTTAGATGACCTTTATTCTAGTGGGATTTTTTTCATAAAAATGAAGAAGCAGTTTGGGAAAAAATAAGCACAGCATCTCAAAATTGCCAAGTTTAACTTTCTGCTGCTTTTAATACAAGTCTGTAGTTGTTTGTTTACAGGCTACATTACAAACCAAAAGCAAATTACCGCAGGATGTTACTATAGATAAACGTCTTGAGTGGCTACTAGCAACAAAGCAGGAACGATGACCGACTTCAAACCAAAAAGCCAAAAGCAGAGACAGTAGTCAGGACTAATATTGATATACAGTAGTAATCTCTCAAGGTTTACTGTCCTCTACAAACAGGTATGAGAAGATAGCAGAAAATGTAATAAACCCTCACCACTCAAATTATGAATGTCCTTGATTATTCAGATTATTCCAGCCTCAGCAGGAGGCCAGCCTCCACTTCATGAAAGCCACATAATTTGAACTAGAACAGATTACCACATGCCTTTTCCTAATTGGATGCATACACCGTGTGTACTGGGCTACCTACACATCAAACTTACAGGAGCTGTATAGCCATAGAAGCCCAAGCCATAAAGGTCCCATTTTTTGTGTTGATGTTTGGAATTTCACAGCTACTGAGTTTTACACCAGGCTTATTATAGTTGATGAAAATTAAACTAGAAACTAAAACTGCATGAGAAAAACATTTAAGTTTACTAAAATAAAAACAAAAACAAATGAACACCTAACTACAATGATTTTGCCAACTTGGAAAACTAACAAAATAAAAACAGAGGAAATATCATTAGTATGGAAGAAATGTCACGCAGTCACCTGATGCACTCTTTAAAGTGACCCATTCTTTCACAGATATGTGTAAAGGCAGACTGCAAGGCCAGCTGCTTGATTTTACACACCTGAGGTAAGGTGGCTGAAAAAACTTAAACTGAGAGATCAAAAGGTGTGACCCAAGACTTTTTTCCATATAGTATCCGTATCGTATGTTGGTGTTTGTGTAATTAATCTCACTGCCTGAAGGGAAGATAAACTTCAGTTTTCAGCCTGCTGTCATAGCAACATGAAGTAGTCACAAAAAACCCCACTATTTCTTTGTGTTTATAGAGATAATTTGGCACCACAACTTTTGAAGTAGTGTATTTCAAAAGAAAGTACATTTCAGGTCTGCAGCAGATATTCAGTACAGACCGAGCAGGGAAACACAATAGTGTTATTGCCTAAACCTAAAAAAGTATTTTCTGTTTAAACCTAACAAATGCATTTCTATATTCTAATCATAACTAGGTCATTTTAAATGTCTAAATGTAACCAAGTAAAGTATTTTTTTAGTTATTGACATATTGAAAAACAATACAAATGTTTAGGACTTGAACTTGGGAGCAGCAAAATGATTCACTCCGCGGAAAATCCCACTTGAAAATCTAGTGTCCAGAGGCACAAACCCGTCGATTACAAGTCGTGACTATTTCACAAACTGTTGGGAGACTGTGTTGTTATTTTAAGTGCAATAAGCAATTCTCTCTGCACTGTTCATGTTTGCTATTCATAGACAGGCTTTATGTACCTTTGTTGCCCCCAGTGTGTCGGTTTCTAAGATTCAATCCCAAAGCAGTTCTGCTTGATTGAATTGCTTGAAATATTTATCCAAACATTCAAGTAAAAGTCCGGCCTACTAAATAACGAATAAACAGAAAACACAAAAGCCAGTGGCGCTCATCCACCTGACTGAATGGCCACTGCGGTCCTTCTGATCACAGCTGACTTCACTTCATTGAATTAACACACAGCTTTCTGGGCTACAGGCTCAGGGGCCATGTTGGAGCCTCACTGGTGAATATTAGATTGCACGCCTCCAGATCTCATTAAAGGAGGCAACAGGACAATGTCTGCATCTCAAACGAGACCAGAGGCCATCAAGCATTCTGGCTCCCTGTTGGATTTACTGATTTGATTGATACTGTGTGCGTGCATCAGAGAATAACAGAGGGCAAGATGTCATTTTCGGTAAATATAATTAAGGCATTTTTATAAACTACACAATTGGTAGAAAATTGGAATTTGGGAGCGTATAGCATGGGGTAAAGGGTGTACACTAAAGGCCCTGTCCATATTCCATACAGGTCAAATGACAGATCTGATGAAAAGCCTACTGGCCTGACACTTACAGTATCTTCAGTCAAAGAGGTTCCTTCCTGTCTTCCTCTTCCAGCTCACTGAAAAACAAATTTCACAGTGTCATTATAAAAAAAAAACATCTGCACTAACAGGAGATATGTAATCTGTGCTGACAAATACAGGGTAAGAGTAAAACCAATGTTTTTTAAATGGCTTATGTAATCCCACCAGTGTTTTTTTAAATGTAATGAAATGGGCCAAATGAAGGCATACGACTGAGGCTTCCCTGAAAATTAAATTAGTGGGTCACTGTAGGATTTTTTAATAAAGATGTCCAGTATTAGCCACAGACTATTAGATAAAGTTTTAAATAAAAACTACTTGCGCCCAAAGGCAGAGGTTTTATGGTGGTTAATTGCTAGTAGCCGCTAATTAATGTAGTTCATACTGTTAAATCTTTCAGTGTCCACTATTAACTTCAGTGAGTAAGCTTAGAGGTGGTATGTTATGTCAGGCAATTCGAGGAAATTAAACTACATGCTTTCAAATCCATCCTAACCACACTGTAGGACTAAGACAAGCTTTTTCCTCTTTTACTAAATGTTGTATATGTATAAACATAACAAACGCACCTTTTTGTCAAACAGTATTTACATTTAAATTAACAGAAAGACATAACAGCTGCAGATGACTCAACAAAATTTAGTAAACATAGCTTGTAAACTTTCATTTTTAGCAGATTAGACCAGAACTCATCCTGAATACAATGCTTTTAAATTATTATTATAATGTCTCTAATTTCCTCCTACAGCAGTTTCCATTCTAAAATAAATGTATTACTTTTTTTCATCCCAATTCTCATTTTGTCCTTCAGTTCCATAAGAAATAATTGGGTTTACCCTAATTTTAAACTCAATTAGCTTGGGTTTCAATCATTTTTTTTTTTTCAAATATTATGAAACTGATTTGTATCTTAACCTCAAGCCTCTGTTTTAAAATGTTAATACATCTTACAATAATTGGTGACAGGCATCGGTGGTCTCATTTACAGGAAGCAGATGGCACATTGTGTAGCAGTGCAGCAGTAACGAACAACACATGTTGGTACCCTTAAATAGGTTCAAAGGACAAACACGCAATAGAAATCGTAACAAAAAGAAACCATAACTATTCATACCTGTCCCTACACGGTTCTCAAAAATGAGTCTGACTACACTGGATACTCGTCACTGGATCTTTGAGGCTCATAATAAAAAGAGATGAGAGGAACATGTTTATACAACAGGTGCTTGTGTTTGATCCAGCCAAACATGCAAAACCAACACGGTATGTCAAACAAGAGGATAACTTGAGATTGTAGGAGGTACTTCCATGTGATACGCAGCCACTTGGTTATGTAGGTGGTCACAATTTAATCCTTTTAATTTCATTTTCCAGAACCCCCACAAGCCCAGAACGTACAAGATCAAAGCTGTACTGTACGCTGGCGTCATAGTGCTTCCTAACTGGCCCTGCAAGGTTGGTGCTATTAAAGAGAAACTTGGGGATTGTTTTTTTTTCGGTCAGGGAGCAGCGACCCTTAAGAAAGTTGAAGAATTGCCTAAGGAAACATTCGTTTTGTACAGGGGTGGCAATATTGCACCATATCCAAAGGTGTAAAAACTACATGCCATTAACAGGACTGGTAGAAAAAAATAACAGCCTGGTCTCGTAGCAAAATGTGGAAGCACCTTCAGCATTTCTTGCATTTTCTTCCTTTGGCTTTTTTTTTTTTTAATTTGGAAATAGACATGTCCAATAAAGCAAATCTATAGGTTGAATGTTATCACTTTCAGAAAGTTGTGAGAAATTATGTTGAACGTAATGAAGCAATCTTTGTGAATGTAAGACAAGCTGCCAAATATATCTGAGTAAAATAACTGGTACATATCAGCCACTAATTAGCAGCTGATATTTACCAGTGGACAGCAGGAGGGCTTTGAAAGCCAACTCTGTGCTTTTACTGAAAAGGTGTTTCATGAATGTGTAACAGACATGTCGGCTTGAAAAACACCTCACCATGTACCCACTGGGATACTTGGTCCCAAAATAGACTTCAAATGCCTGGGGAAACCAGTCAGCCTCACTGGCATTAGCATCCAGTAATCTAGGTGGAGAGGACCTAAAGAAATGTCTATTTTTTTTATAGTGGAGAGGTCAAGAGCAGGCCCTTTACAGTGAGTATGGTGCCTGAGGGTTCTGGTGCCAAATGCTAACAAAGAATGCGTAATTAATATCACTTAAATCATATCCTATCAAGTCAATGTCCCAATAATCAACATAGACAACTGCAGTTACAATCATTACCACAAAATAAACTGATACAACAGAAATAAACAAATGTAGCAGATACGCTATGAATCAAGAAGACTTCATATATGTCACCAAAATGATTGGCTGAGTTTCTAAATTACAGTGAGCAACGGCAGCCCTCTTGAAGCTAAAACAAATTTGGCATGATGGGACCGTTCACGTTTCATTATCCTAAAGGGAAAAAAAAAAACCCTAAAATTCAGATCTGTGTGTTTTAGTCTATTTCACAGCTTTCAAAGCTATTGCACCATCACAGCTAACCCAACTTTCATTCTGTGCTCTCTATTCAAAGGACCCATCTCATGTTGTCCTGCTGTCACACTAATATCCACAGCAAACACTCATCCCGGGGGTCTGCTGGAGGGGAGTTCAAACATTTTTATCATGGCAGTTTCACTGCTTGTCTGTGGACTAAAGCCTTGTGTCAAAGTGTCAGTGTCTTCATGTTACGTATATACTCATCATTGGCAACAAACAATGCTGTCCAAAGAGTGTAGGAGCCCATTTACAGTATATAGATGGTATTCTTCAGAAATTGCTCATGTTGGTGTCAGTTTCAGTAAACATCAGTGTTATTAGAACTGGAGACCAGTGCTGACATTTTCAAGCAAATTTATCAATAAAATGCTAATTTCCTGGGATTTTCCCCACACAGCCATATCTGAAGAAAAGGTCCAGTGGGCGCACATTTCTCTGGGTGAAAATGCCTTGTTGATCCATGACCAGAGTCATGGAGACTGCATAGGAAGCTGATAAGAGAGCAAAAGCAGCTCAAATGAGCAAGCCAAGGTATGCAGAGGAGCATCTCTGAAAGCACAACATCCTGGCCCTTGAAACAGATGGTCTACAGCAGCAGAAGACCACATTGGGTGCCACTTCTTTCAGCTGAAATTGAGGCTTTTGTCACGGTGGGGATCACTGGTCTGTTTGAGGTGTGGACCAAAAACGCAGACACGGGAGAAAGTCAAAGTATAACAGAAAGCGAGCCGTTTATTTCGGCTAATGTCAAAACAAAAACATAAGGGAAAGCAAACTGGAGAAAACCTGAAACCTAAACTGGCCAAAACTAAAACATGTTACATGAACATGGCCTCAACAGGAACATAAAAAACTAGGACGTGACGTACACAGAAAATGAACGTGAACAGGAGCTCGAGGAGAGCCGAAACTCACAGAAACATGCAGCCAGACAAACAGACAACCCAACACTGAATAGAGGACTTAAATACACAGAAGGCTAATGAGAAGAAGGGGAACAGGGGGGAATACAGCTGGGACCAATCAGACCTAACAAGACAAGGGGAAGCAAATGTAGACACACTGCACACAGGACATGGACTTTCACAATAAAACAGGAAATGGCATGGAACGTAGACATGACAACACAAGCTTGACATAGAGACATGAAATACCTGAGGAGACATGGAACACATGTAGAGACTAAAGCACTGGCATAACAGAAAGTAAAACACAGAGGACAAGACAGACTATACAGAGGACAGGAAAAGACTCATAAATCACAGAGACATGGATGAGACAAAACCTAGAATAAAACTCAACTAAACCGTAACTAAATAATACCACAAGAACTTCTAATATAAGAAAATCAAAAATACAAAACAAACTCAAAACAAACACCCTGACAGCTTTCGGACAACAAAAGATTGGAAAATGATGCTTGGTCTGATTAGTCTCAATTTTTATTGCAACATTCGGATGGTAGGTTCATACTTTGTTAGAAACAACATCAAAGCATGGCTCCACACCATTACACCACCAATCGGTGGCGTAATGTATAACCAGTGTATGACCAGTGTATAACCATTTCCTGATGGTTGTTTCCTGCTTGATAACAAACCATGTCACTAAACTCAAATCATATCAAAGTGGTTTCTTGAACATGACAATGAGTTCAGTGCAGTTAAATGGCTTCCATAGATCTGTACCATGGATGTAAATCCGCAACAACTGTGTGATGCTATCATGTCTATATGGACCAGAATCACTAAGCATAGTTTCCAGGACCTAGTTGAATTTAAGCACCAAAAAGTAAAGCAGTTTTGATGTCAAGCCAGAGTTTGACCTGGTTTTAATGAATTGGCTGATGAGTGTATATTTACGAGTGTATTCTAGACCACAGAATTATGTAAAACTGAACCAGGGATGACCTGAAACCATCCAAATTTCCTAAATAAAGAGAGACCTCTTAAGTTAAATACCTTTAATCTAACTCAAGTAATTTAATATTATAATATTAAAGCAGCATAGGAAAAAAAGCAGTCTGCATATTTTTTTTTTCAGTGACAGCGCACACAAACACACATTTGGATGACTGATATATACACTTCAATGCGTCTAAGTACAATCACCCATGTTGGCATGCACATCAAAGAAACTATTGTCTATGGTAACAATGCTATTCCTCAAAGTGAGCGTGCAATACAGGCCGTCTGGACGTAGGCTAGTTTTCATAGCTACTAAAATAAATACATAAACCAACCAGAAACTCTTAGGACTAGTCTACCCGCACGGAAGAATATTGGAAATAAAATGTGTTTCCTGTGTTCCTCAATTAAGGCAACTCGCATATATTTTTTTCCAGATGTAGAATGAATCATTTCAAGCCTTCATACCCAACCACTACCAACCCATACAACAATGCATTTGATTCATAAAGTATTCTGATTACTCCACTTTCTGCTAAACTGTGGTCAGTGTGTTCCATTTAAAAATGTCAAATATATAATTTCATCATTTTTGCCAGTGTAGACTTGATAACTTCAATGACCAAATGAAAATATGCCACCTTACATTTTCCAAGACGTATTAAAAATGTTGAAATTTACACACGAAAAAGAATTGATTCTGTCAATGATGTGAAACTTCAAACATTCAGACCTTTGAGCCTTGTTGCTTCCCTGGCAGCAATTACAGCTCAGGGGAACTTTGTCAAATTCGTCCCAGCAGACCCTCTCAAGCTCCATCAGATTGGATATAAACCGTATGTCAACTGCGATTCTTCAGGCCTCTCCACAGATGTCCTGTGAGGTTTAACTCTGGGCTTTTTATGGGGCTACTCAAGGACAGTCAGAGACTTGTCTTCCAGCTACATTGTTGAGAAGAAAGGCATCTTGCCCTAAGCTGAGACTTTACACACTGTGGATAAGTCTGGCCTTTTCTTCAAGGGTGTTTCTATTTTGACTGCAGTGATCCTTCCTAGTTGTCTTCCACACTTATGCTTCCCAGTAGGGATGGTATTAGCCAGAAGGACAGTGCCTGATGTAGGCTAGACACAGAGCTTGGAGTTCTGTCCAGAGAATAACATCTTTGTCTCTTCAGATGATAGACCAGAGTCCCTTAAAAGTAATTTGACAAATTCAAAGTAGGCTTTAATATGCCTTTTACTCAAAAGTGGCTTCTATCTACCTGCTCTTATGTGCACATTCCATGAAATTTGGCACAGGTTCCAGAAACATTAAGGCTAATTAAAGCATACACAGTGCGGCACACATGATTATAGGAAACACACTGCAAAAGAGGTAAATACTTCCACAAATGAGGACTTTTTCATTTAAATATATTTGCGGATCTTTGTAAAGCCTCATTTTCACTTAGTCATTATGGATTTTTTAAGAAGGGCAATTCATCTATTTAAAGGAAAAACAACATTTTTCTTGGTAAAACACACACATGGCTTTCATTATTAACAGTTAAGACTATCTGGTGTCCATATAGTAGGGAAGTTCAAAGTACAGTACAATGCCAGGCAAGAGGCATAATCACCGAAATATTTTGCATGACCGCTACATCCAGGTCTTCTGAGATTCAAATATTTGTAGTTGAGATCAACAGCTGACCATCCCACTGCACATTTATCTGGTTCCTCTGGACAACACATTAAATATTTCTCAGTGCAACACCAGAGAATACTTCAATACCCCTATGCAATAGGAGTGGCAGTCTCATAAAAAACACACACACACACACACACACACACACACACACACACACACACACACACACACACACACACACACACACACACACACACACACAATCACACCATATTAAATCTAGGCTCATATTAGTGTTTAGATCTGAACATCTATTTAATAAGAAACCGGACGGACAAATGCTTAAGGAACAATGCTTACTTCTTTGTTTAGCTGAAGGGACACAAAGCCAATATCCTGTATGGAGATATTACTCCTGAGAAACAGGAGGCTTTGCCATTCTCTAAATCAAGCTCTCTGTGCAGTTTGAAGGATGGATGGAGCAGGTTCGATTGTTTCTCTGAAGTTGGTTGTTTCCTTCCCACTAGACTGGCAGCCTTGAGAACAGCCAGCTTTGAGGCCCACTTGAATTTGGCTCAAACAATCTGGCAGAAATGCAGCAATGAGGCTGTTAGCAAACAGTGAAAAGATGAATACACTTCTGTCTTGCCAAAACCTTTGCACGGGGGCACTTGTATTTTTACGGGATGTAATGGGACCGCCGTATGACTCTGTCTGGTACACCCCGTTTTTTCAGCTGTTTGCATACTGATGCCTTGTTTTCTGTTTAGAGTGGCATCTGGAGTTTACACCTCCTCTCTCTTCAGAAAGATTAATTATGCAAACTAGGACACAATGTTTTCGTTTGTGGTGATGTTCCTGTTATGGATAGTGAGGTAAAAAACACAATTTTGCCAACATGCAATGTGGGTACGCAAAGACATCTAAAAGGGCCACAGATTATCCTGGATTATCCTATACTACAGGCTTTTGGTGCCTTTTACAAGCAGAATGGAGGTTACTGTGAAATAAAAAAAAACAAACAGGATTTTTTAGTGTTAATGAACAGACGCACAATTGTAGCTCTCACTAAAGTATTTATCAATTAAGGCTGAAAACAGATATCTCGAGCAGTGAAGGTCACTGCACTCAGCTGCTGCTGGATATTATTGTGTGTATGATTTTAATGGATTTTCATAAACAGGTATCTAAAAAGCAAATTAGCATATTCAATTAATCTTTGCATTCCTATCAAGGCTTTCTTCACTCTGTGGTGTTAGTGTTTACGTTTCGTCTCTTTTGACACTCAAAAACGGCCCCGTCAGGCTCACTGCCGCACATCCATTCTACTCCGCCTGTGTCTGTTGATGCTGTGGAAGAATAATTAAATGTTTTGTTTGCTTTGTTTTCTTTCCTTTTTTGTGTAAAGGAGAAAGGATGGGTCTCTGCTGTCAGTTATTGTATGATCTGGTGCTCCAGCCTGGCCGGGCCTGTCAGTCAACATTTCTCTCTCTTGACATCAAAACATTTGATAATCATGCCGGTACAGATGCCAGAGAGGAGTATAAAAAAAATAGCCTGGTATGTCTTGCCTGCTAATTACACTGCCTGAGATTTCTCTTTGTCATCATACTAAATTGCATGACATTTAACAATGAATGGCATTTTTGCCAATTTACGAAGCTGAAAAAAAAACAACAAAGAAAAAATAACAGTGAAAACTAAACTAAAAGTACTCAAGAAAAACATGAATATGTGATTGGATTATATATGCAACAGGCGTGCCTACTGTAGCCCATCTGTGGCTCTGGTGTGATTGTGTTAAAAGGAGGACATACGCTGATGAAACAAGACTTGCTGCTTTGATTATAGAAATAAACATATGTTTATACTTTGAACCACTACAGGCTTGTCAATGCTCAGTTGTAGGTGTAGGTGGAACACTGTCAATATAGAAAACTCTAAATCTCCAAGTAGCCAACCTCAAGTGCTATTTGATCCTCTTTGATCAGTAAAACAAAACAGACTTTCTTAGACATCAGAGCTAGCAAACAGCTGTAACCCTGGAGCCAACAGACAGCCTCCGGACTGGACATTGTTAAAATGTGAGGAATCAGAAGTACACTTATTAAGGACTGGGTAAATAAAGGGAAATATTTTTGTCTTGCATTAATGAAATGATAGTCTGGTTGAGTGCCACAAAGAACTTCAGTACCTGGGCAGAAAATGCCCTTGAAGCTGGCACTCAAATCAGACAGCATAATAACATTCAGATGGTCTCCCTGCATGATGATGACACAGCACTTGCAATCCCTGCCTCTCCTGTGCTTTGCCCTTGAATGATAAAGTCCTTACCCTTTGCATTTGCATCATGTTTTTCCACATTATATGAAGGGATGGGGGTTCAGCCACCTGATACACCTGACTCTTTCCCAGTACACGAGTTGAAATGAGTTGAGAGGTAAGCAGACTTTGCATAAGTTGATGTGTTATTAGAGGAGACAACCATGACCATTTTGTGGCATGCTGCCAGCCTCACTGGTAACCTCTCTTCTAAGAATGGTAAATGGCCTGTATTTATATAGCGCTTTTATGGTCCCTAAGGACCCCAAAGCGCTCTACATATCCAGTCATTCACCCATTCACGCACACATTCACACACTGGTGATGGCAAGCTACATTGTAGCCACAGCCACCCTGGGGCGCACTGACAGAGGCGAGGCTGCCGGACACTGGCGCCACCGGGCCCTCTGACCACCACCAGTAGGCAACGGGTGAAGTGTCTTGCCCAAGGACACAACGACCGAGACTGCCCGAGCCGGGGCTCGAACCGGCAACCTTCCGATTACAAGGCGAACTCCCAACTCTTGAGCCACGATCGACCCAGAATGGACCCAGTTTGAGGCGCACATCCATCAAACGCTGTTTTATTTGGAGCAGAGCCTCTTCGGTCAAGCCGTTCAAGCCAATGCTCTTAGGATTAAACCTAGATGAATAACAAAATTCTGTAAGAGACGACTTGTCTTTGTGCATGTGAAAGCTGCATTACTGTCTGAGATACACAATCTTAAGAGACAAACCTGTTTGCCAACGCGCAGTTTTATAGGTTCACAGAAAATGAGCCAATCTAGAAAGTAAATCAGACACTCTCTGAAATCCCCCTCCTCTCTGCTTACAGTTGATCAGGACTCAATCCTCTCATGTAACACACTGAATGACAGCATGCCGTCTGCACTCTGGATAATACTACAATCAAACTGCATTACTTGGCTTCTACAGGTGTGAAGCAAATGTGGATTATTTGCCAATAAGGCTAATTTGAGTCATATTTGGCTCGTCTCACAGATCTCTGTGGCGATCATGATGATAGGGTCTCCTTCACTTTTCAATCTTTGTTAAAAGGGATAATACAAGGTATAATTTCAGTCATTACAATTCTGGGAAGAATACCAGTGTCACATATTTTAATTATAAATACATACAACCAACTATTGTGTCCACCCCTCAGGACACCATCACCTGGTGTGAGTGCACATGCACAGTCATTACAGGGTGAAAAAAAACACAGTTCTGTCCAGGATATATTTATATCAGCGTGTTATTGTTGCAGGCAAAGACACATGGGGTGAGGTATTGCATGTATAGGTATGTGTGTATATTGTCAGCTTCATGTCCAGCATGAGTTCTTCCCATCATCCATGTTACTGCATCAAAGACATGGCACTGGGGCTTCAAGATGGTGGCTAATTTAGAATGCAACATAATTAAATCTTGGCAGAGGAGAACAAGCTTTCTGATGTTAATGTGAAAACGGGCATTGTTACTGCATGCAGATGGCACATGAATAGCTTGTTGAGAAGAAAAGAAAAAGATCTCAGCGAGTAGCAGTCTTTTTGCCAATGCTGACTTTACTAGCCCTGTTTTAACTGTTGCTAGGAAACACTCATTAGCGTGCTCGACTGATGGAGTCGAAGAGAGGGACGGGACGTATGAACTCAAAGTTAGACTTTAGCTTAGAGGCAATTATCTCTCTTCAGGCACAGCGTAGAAATGAATGCTAAAGCCTGACATAAAACGCTGATGACACAAACTTTAGATCAGATGTTTAATGCAGCAATCATGCTGATGTAACATGATATTATATGAACTACATACACTTTTTATAGTGCATGTATATTCTGTTGCCAGTATTTTAAGTCATAATTTAAATGAACTTGAATCTCAGCTACAAGAGTCTTTTATCTAAAGCAGCCCTTTATTATGGCCATGTTTTTATTTCTAATTACCTCTGCCAGATATAAGCAGTCGTGTTATTAAGTATCATCCTGATGCACCCCCCATCTTTGCTTTAAAACTATACTAAGATGACCATTGACTCACGAGAAACCAAAAAATTAGGGAAATTTGTAACAATTGTTCGAAACGATGATAGTAAAAGTCTATGCCTCTGACTTAAACCTTACCATGCATTTTAGCTCCATAGCTTCATTCTGGTCAATCTATTTATAGTTGGAAGTGAAATCTTTGCCTGTGCTTTAAATGCTGACTGTCAAAGAAAATTCCAGAGTTAGACACCATTGATACCAAAACCTGGAGTTTTCTTCCCGAGGTTTCAGATTGCTTCAAGGTTTTTCTGCCTTCACACTCTTGTAGCTGTTCAAAATGCCTTGATGCGATCTGAGACGGGCAATATCAAAATGATAACGAACAATATAAAACATCCAGATAAATGGATACAGATAAGATCACTAAGAGGGAAAAAACTAAGGGACATGAAAAACTATGAAATTAGCATGCACTAAAATTGCTTTACTGGGCCATAAACTGATGTTTTTGTGTTTAGATAACAACTACTGCTACTTTACTCCTTCAGAGCCATTTCATTACCAACAAAAAGAAACCACCAACTGGGAGTTTATGATAAGCACAACTCATTCTCACTCAAAATAGACTAACACACATGCACTAGATCTTATTTAAATATAATACACTTGCAGTGATGCTTAGATATTCTTTCATTTTGAGACCGGAAGGAAGAAAATAGCCAATAATCCTTAAAGCGTATGTTTGCCCTTGCTACTGTGGGTGCATGTGTTTGATCTCAGACACATATCCAGGGCCAGTTCATTAGTTTCACATTGAGTGGTAGGTATTCTGCAGTTAAGAGAGTAAAAGAAATCCAATTTTGTGCTGGACCTTCTCACCAATTCTTTCTTTAGGAATCTTTGAGGTGGGCCATCTAATGAGCTTCCATGAAATTTGTTTCCACACCAGACAATATGCCTCAACATTTATTTCACCTCTCCGTCATGCACATGCCTAAAAAGCTGTTGAAATCTGCTCAGTAGAACTTTTCTCCCTTTAACTAAAAAAATAACACACACAAAGAAATATGCACTCTATATTTTATATGCATTTTCCATGAATGCCATATTGATGTCAAGCGTATCAAATCCACTCTTTCCCCCCGCTAAAGCTGATTAACTGAACACTTGAAAGTGAATAATGCAAAACAGACTGTTGCTGTTTTAGTGCTTTTCACACTAAAACAGCAACATGTTTTCCGAGTCACAGACTACAGGCTTATTGTCACTGAGGTCGATCTCTGTGGCCCTGAGTAACCTACATGCTTTTTTGGCCCTCTGTCAGAATTTAAATGGATAAACAAAGGTCCTTTTGTATGTCAGGACATTGGGACAAAACCACACAGCCACACACACACGCGCATAAACTGCATCATCCAGCAGCCACATAGATCAGACTTTTTTTAATCAAGTTTGTTTGATGAGAGCATGGTTTGACTGGGACATAAAGCTGGCAGCAAAGGACGGGAGAATTGAATTAGTCTCGCTGTAGACAATACAGTAAACCTCTGCAGAGATTTGTTCCTCAGAAAGCACTGACCATTTTCCATCCTGAGCATTGTAGATGGAGATTAAAGTTTACTGCTGTGAGCAAAATATGGGACTTTTCAAAATAAAATCACCTGTCAGTGTACATATACACATAGAAAATTATTGTAAGAGGTTGTCCTTATATAATTTAGAGTAAAAAAAAAGAGAGAGGGAGACAGCAACTGATTTGGTGCTGCCTGGCAGTTACACTGATTACCATCTCCACCTCACCCAAGTCATTCAGAGCGCCATCCAACCTGTGAACTGGGCCGTGTAAATCAATTTGCATTTGCCCTTAACGACTGCATAACCGTTTCACTGCATTACTCCATATGTTATAAAACACAGTTTATACCATCACCTAAAAACAAAGGGCTAGATGTCTGCAAGAAAGCATACAGACTGGCTGGGATTATTTCTTGGGTGAAGACTATAGTAAAGACAACATAAGTGATTCTTATTTTCACAGCGGGGACATTGAAATGATGAAAAGGGCAAACACTCGCCACACTATGACCATATTTTAGACTTTTGTGTAGTATTTCTTCAAGCGTAATAGCAGTTAAATGTGACAAGCCTATTTCCTTTTCCATATGGAGAACCGGGCGAAACCAGCGGGGTGCATTCAGATTCTGGCTGTGGCCCATCACAAAGGCAAACTCAGTATTCTGTGAGTCAAGCTATTTGGACCTTTTATGACCTTTTATGTTTCATCAAGAACCAGAGCACAATGCTGGGCAGATCAAAATGGACAAAATGGTAAGGGTTCCTGACGGCTCCATCCATACACTTTTTTTTTTTTTAAAGAAAGGAAAAAATGGCTATGGTCACGCAAATATAGTTATAGTTTAATGGGACACAATCACACTTAGCACAGCATAGTTCTAGAAGCTTTAAAAGGTCAGTTCTGTGAGCTTGCAGGTCACCAGCCTTTCTCTAGCTGATGAAAATGACATACTCCCACAAAATATTCAATGTATATATGTACGCTACTGTTTAAGTCTTTGATGTCACTCTGAAATGTTCATGCTTTTAAAAGAATAGTGATTTTATTAGTTTTTTCAATTTTACAACTATACAAAAATCTCTGACTGTGTGGTTGTTTCTTAAACTGAAACCTCCTACGCAACCAAACTTGAATAAGAGACTGATGATGATACTACACATTATGATGTCATTATGCTGCTCAGTAATCATGTAGCAATGAGCTAAAATGACCTGTTTTAATGGCTATAATGTCTAATTTATATCCACAAAACTTCAGTTACAGTATGCATGATGTACTGTATCAAGACACCATCAGGTTGCCTGGCTATCACCTATCACCAGCCAAAAAGGGCCTGTTTGTAGTATGTATGGACCTACAACATCATATAAAAGCATTGCATTATTTTCATTTCATCACTTTCCAACAGCACGAACAGGACAAACATTACTATGCCATGGGGATGGGCAGGTAATATTAAACATGAAATATATTAGTAATATTGTAAATAATTAAATTATTGACTAATTCTTTATGAATTTGAATGAAATTAAGGTTACAGAAATTCATTTTCAGTATCTTCTTTTCTCCGGTGAAATTAAGTGAGCTAGTGGCAAGGGTAGAGTGGGTAGAGAGGGTAGCTAGAGTCAAAGGTTGACTGATTATGTGAAAAAAAATAAATTTCCATTAATTTTGCTACATTATCAGTATTGCGATGGTAGGAGAGGAAACACATTTGGCTAGCTGACTGGCTTGAGCATCAGTCCCCATTGATTTGAGCTGATATAAAACAACATTTCTACAGAGACCTCTCTCTATGTTTGCTCAAAGAAATGAAGGCTTTCCTACAAGCATGTGCACATATACTACCTACTCTCTAAAAGTGAAAGTGTTTTCCCTTTTTCTTTTGGTAAATTCCTGCAAATACCCCTCATTTCTCAGCACAAGAATGCTTTTTTTCTGAGAAGGGTATTTTGTGAATGCAGGCTTATATCCACCTTGGATTTGCCATTTAAACTCATAAAAGACCTACGATTAATTATTCAATCTTTCACTAATTGTGCTTTAGAAAACTTCTGCTCAATTTCATGTTATATCATGTGTAAATAAAGACTTTTCCAGATACTAATCTTTCTAAAAGTACGTTTGAGAGTAGTGTGGTTACAGCCGGAACAATCATTCAGTGGTGACATCTGACGCACCAAAATAACAAAGTAAAGAGAAAGGTGCAGTACGTCTGATGGCCGAAGCCCTCTTCGTCTCTCTATGACGCAGCTCAGGTCTTCCTAATCAGTTGTTTTTATTCTGGCAGAAGGGATTGTACCTCCCCTGCTTGTGTCCATTATCCATAATTAGCAGAGAAGAGGGCTGCAGATGAGACAGAGAGGCTACATTAGTGCAGCTTCTCTGTTTTAATTTGAGCAGACTTGAAAAAGTATTAAGTAACAAACCTTTAGATTTTTTTAAGCATCAACATTTATGAGGGCTGTGAATTATGAGCCACATGTTGCTTTTGCTACAAATTAAATGCTAATTTGACCTATAGATTTGATCAAGAATGTATTAACGCAGTGCCTCTGAATGCAACAGATTCTGTACTTTGCAAAACAACACTGCAGATAATCAAACCAGTAAAATGAAGAGGAGAGTATCCAGCACAGTTAAGTTCAACCTCTGATGGCACACTAATTAGGTACAGAGTCGATAGTTTTGCTAAACATCAATAGTCTTATTGTGGATAGTGACATCCGGGGACATCAAATCAGCTGTGTGGTTCCTGCAAGCTTTAACAGCTTGAATATGCTTCACTCAGGGGTGTGGACTCTGGAAAAGCTGAACTGTTTTTCATTATAAACTCAAAGGGTTTCAGGCTTCAATATGAATTTGAGCTTCAAGTTGCAGCAAGCGAGGGCAGTGTAAAATCTATTTTTCAAGAGGGACACTGAGTGTAAGTGATTGCTTTAGAGGAATACTCCAGCAGTTCTTACAGAGAGAGATGAGTAGATTCATGTCATCTTTGTGTATTCTGCACATTCATAGTAGAGGTCTACACAAGCCTGAATCCAGGATTGAATTGCTGTCATGTCTATTCACATTACTGCAGGTGAAAAATGTGTTTTTGGGGAAAGATGCATACCAAGAACTGTGAAGTGGAGGGAGGAAAAAAAAACATTTGCATCGCTCCCTCTATCACTTTATTATTATTGTATCATGCTTCTGCCACAGTCTGTGTTTACTTTCAGTGGATCTGTTTGAGTCAAACACAATTTTGCTGTAGGTATATAATTAACTGCTTTTAAAAACAGTATTCATGAATGCATGGTTTAGCATGGTTTTCAAACTTTTCGTGCAAAAGCACGCCAAAGCACAAGCCGGAATTTAAAGCCACACCTGTACACATATCTGCAGAAATAAGCCTTGAAGTCATTCCAGATGACAGAAAAGCCCATTTAGACTGGTAATGACTGTGCTGGAAATCAGCTTCTTCTAAAAGGTGACTGGATTCTTACTGGAGGAAATGGAGGAGTTTAGTGTAGAACTCCACATTGATGAGATGGTTCGGACATCTGCCTAGGATGCTTCTCGGATTCCTCTAAGGCTACGTTCACACTGCAGGCGAAAGCGCATCAAATCCGATTTTTTTTGACCCTATGCGACCCATATCCGATCATGGTATGACAGTGTGAACGGCACAAATCCGATATTTTCAAATCCGATCTGGGTCACTTTTGTATGTGGTACTGAATCCGATACATATCTGATGTTTTAGAAAGCGACTGCTGTTTGAACGGTCATGTCGCATTAAATCCGTCTTTTACGTCACTGACACAAGACAGACGCCAATTATCAGCGCCGGAGAAGCGCCCGAGAAGACATCGCGAACGCTTCCTGGCCATCCAGTAGAGATGTCAGTGAAACTGTTGGGAAGACAACGTGAACATTTCATTTGTACTGTATAATCTGCAGATTCTGACAGAAATCTGCAACTATCCTTTGAAGCACCGCTCCTCTCTAAAACAGCAACAAGGATAATTATTAGGTTATTTACATTATTATGTAAATAACAAAATAACTTAAAGCAAAAATTGGGAAACGTAAAGTCCGAAGTCTTTATATTGAGGGCCATCAGTCAAACAATATTGTTTGCTCTGGGTCTAAGCAGAGCGCGTTGTGTGTGACGTCTTCTTTTGCGCATGCGGGCCGCTTTGAGCGTTCACACTAGAGCGCGTTTGCTGTCGCATTTTATTTGTAGTGTGAACAAGCAGACAAAAAAATCGGATTTGATCAAAAAATCGGAATTGAGCATTAAGACCTGCAGTGTGAACGTAGCCTAAGATAAGAAGGTAGCATGTACTCTGGGGCAAAACCAGGAGACAACAGAAGGATTATCTCTCTCAGCTGGGTTGGAAACGCCTTAGTGTTCCCCCAGATGAGCTGGAGAACGTGGCGGGGGAGAGAGAGGGGTCTGGGCCTCTTTGCTTAGACTGCTGCCCCCACATCCTGAACACAGAAAGCAGCAGAAAAATGTGCGTGGATGATCACAACACCTACAATTCTATCTTTGCAAAAAGCTCCACTACCTTATAACTTCCATACCTTTATCAGGCACAGGCTGTCTATGGCTCCTGCATTATTTCACAGTAGGAAACTGAACACGCGATAGAAGCTGTGCGAAATGACCAATCATGCTTAAACTTCAACATCCCTGATCCAGCTGAAGCTTTTTTCTTTAGGTACTAGCTTTGTGTCATTTTTTTCCTCTGTAGTAATTTTAAATTTCATTCACTATTTTTTATGCAGTCACACTAATATTTGCTTGTTAAAAATTCCCAAAGGCACATCCCAAAGTACTTGCCTCAGTGGATACAATCGGGACACTATATACAATTTTCCTTCTGTGTTTGTTTTAACCAGTGAGAACCTTTTGTTGTCAGTTCTGAGACAACATTAACCTAGTTTGGTTAAAAAAGTTCTCAAAAATCCAGCAACTGCCTTTTTAATGATGTTGTTACAAATACAGGACTTCTAAGATCGTATGTGTGTTCAGTAAGATCATCTAATCAAATTCTAATCTATTTGATCATATGCAGGTTTAAATTCACAATGCAACATTTTAAAAATTACTTAAGCAGGCTTAAGGGTCAAAGTCAGTCACTAATCTGTCTAGTACATCTCTATCTGGAGTGCTAAGGCTAATCTTGTTCTGAAAACTCTTGGCTGTCGTGGTCTTTGCAGCCTTTGATTTCTCCTCCTTTGTGCCTTTGAGTGTTGTTTCCTCTTCTTTGTGCCTTTTAGTCCAGCGTTTAGTCCAGTGATACTGTATGAGGCACCGAGTCTACTCAGGAACACTGTGACAGTGACAGTTCACTCACATAACAAAGGGTAAAGTAAATCTTTACTTCTTGGTTTGTTAACACAGACATTTCTTTCAATGTTCTCCAAATGTTGTCTTTAATGATAACTGTAATAAATATACCACAGTATCATATTTAAGCATTTTATTCAGTTGACTGCAAACTGTGCATTTTTATCAAGAAATGATGCAAATGCAGATAAATGCAGTCTTTAATACAGAGCATATACATTTAAATTGAGTTGGCCAACCAAAAGACTATAAGAGAAGATTTTCGTGGATACATATATGCGTCTTTATTTTTAAATCAACATTGCTTTTATTTTTGTAGGTTCAACTTTAGCTTTTATCGTGCATATAATGAAGGTCAGTCGATATTTTATTCCTGGATGTCCATTTTCTCCTTTTAATTAAAAAATAATGTCCAAAGGAAATGCCAAAATGAGGACTGTAATTTCCTAGCGCCACACTACATTCATTATCAGTGCTTGGTAAACAAAGCCTTCCATTGTTGCCATGCTCAGCCTCAGCCCACAACTTGAGAACTGATCCTATTCTATTTGCATTTCAGCATATTATGAGAAGCAATTACCAACACTATAACAGCCCTCTCTCGTAAAATTATGTATTGATTACTAATTAGTGCCTAATGAAAATGCAACCAGCCATTGTTCAGGAAGTTAAATTACTGTTCTGATTATGTGTTCTGCATATGTATTTAGACAATCTTATTTTGAAAGGTGGTAAACTCTCTGGAAATGGGAAGGGGAGCGCTTACGATTGGCTCTGGTGGTTTTCTGCTCCAGTTCCAGGGGAGATGATTGTTATATAAGGTGGTCTGTTGCATCATGTGAACAAGTCTGTGCTGACAGAACTGCTGCCAGACAATAAAAGGGTGGCATTCATAGAGACTGTATAAGACATATAAGGGCGATTTTCCTGATGTTGACACACATATTTTACATAAATCTCTGCTGTCTGAAAGCATTTCTCTCAAACACAGTCTCCTTGGGAATTACGCTCCATTGAGGCAATTTGATTACAGTCTGCATCTTATATTTTCTGATTGAAATTAATTATACACACACACCCACACACTGCATCACACAGTATATTATGTATATTTATTACACTAATATTGTAACTTTTTTCTTTAAAAAACAAAACAAAACACACACACACACACAAAACACTAAAAGAACAAATACACCCATAAAAATTTCCATCGAGTTCAAATACTTTGATTATAATTTACAGCAGGATTGTTCCATTTGTTGTAACTGGATGTGCTTCATGATAATAATGGATCTGATAGGTAAACAAATAAAATAACATTAATCTCTGCGGTAATTCAAGTCCAAACAAGGCAACATTAAATGAATGAGGATTTAAAAAGAAAAAAAACTCAGAGGAAGCCCTCCTGAGAAGCATTTTGAGTCAAGAGAGGACCTGCTACCCCTGCATGGCAGCTCCTACTGAGCTAGTGTTCCCCTTCAAATCGCATGCAAATGTAATTTATGTTGGCCACATCAAGTTCGCACCAACCTCCCAGGATATTTGCTTCTCAAGATTGCGCTATTACACCAGGGGGACGGAAGGTGGTGGATGTGAGGAGATGACTGCAAAGGAGCAGCATGTGCCCAGATTAATATTCATCAGTTTATTCTGGAAACTTTGTGGAAAATCACAAATCACAATTTTTATGTACTATGCATGCTATATGCTAATGCTATATACGTGACATGGGCAAAAATGCCACAAAATACTTCATCTTGGACATAAATTTCAATTACACCTGCAGTTGCATGCATTTATAAAGTAATTAAACTTTTTTTTAATGGCTGTTTAGGTGCTACAGTCAGTGTAGAGTTAGACATGCCTAACTTATACCTGAAAATAGTTTTTGAACACACATTTTATTTCCTGTTACTGCCTGTTAACAGTTAACAATTAGTCCAGTTTGACACTGGACTAATTGATTAGAAGCAATGAAAGGGCAAATCTGACAAAGCACAAAATAAGCCTTAGAAAAACCAACCAAACAGGATCAGTCCAGAGGAAACTGCTTAGCTTTCATAATCTAAAAAGTAAGTAAAGGATTTAAAGAGTCTACAAGATGTATAACAATAATGTTTTAATGTTCAAAAAACAAAACTCTTTGCTGTTCAAAGACTGAGTCATTAGATGAGAGTGAAGTCACACTCCCTGGATGTGTGTTGCACTCCAAGCCTCTCTGTTCTGTGTTTTGGCAGACAATCTGGATACACGTACGTGTTAGTGCGAGGCTGTCCCTACCTTTAATACTGTTGTCGTTCCTTAAGAGAACAGGCTGCGTTCACACTGCAAACTTCATGGCTCAAATCTGATTCATTGCTCAGGTGGCGGGCGAGGGGCTGTTTTGTCCGTTTGGCTGCACTAAAGAAAGATATCACGTGTATTATGACGTTGTACTGAAGTGAACACAGTTAACTTTTCAGTCTAGCTTTTTGTGAAATGGTCCGTTTGCTCACATAGGCCACTCCTAGGTTAGGTTTTAATAAAAAAGTTGCCGCACTTCTTATTTAACAAAACTTTTTCCAGGTGTCAAGTGTGTGGTCAACATTTTGAAATGTAGCCTAGGGGCTGTCTGCTTTGAGTACCAGCTAATGTCCTCTCGTGTTCCTTTCTCAGCAGCCTGCAATGTTAATATAAAGGTAGAAATGTAAAGTGACAGGGAGCACTTCAAAGGTTTTGTTCCTTCAGGCGACTGGCTTTCAGTGTCCAGTCTGCCTGTATTGGGGATGAAAAAAAGACCTCAACCACAGAGTACATGGCAGTCAAGAGCTAAATTATACAACAACAACAATAAAGGAGCCAGCTTTCCATTTGTATTCTGATCATAATCTAACAAAATGGACAAAATAAGTAAATCTTATCAAAACTATCTTTTCTATTGTCCTACTTTTTGAAATAAAGGGGAGGGGCGTGTTGTACTGAAGTGTGATAAATGGTGACAACAAAGGAGCAGAAAGTAAAAAAAATGTCCAAGGTTGAAACAATGACCAACGAGCCTTTGCTGGTGGAGTTGAGATGATCGATACTGTGACAAAGCTGGAAGTCAGACCAACAGGCTAGACTGAAATAAGTTCAAAAGGGTGTTGTCATGGGCTTCAGTCAAACCAATCACACAGGGGAAGCCTGTACTAGACGATCTGCCAGGCTCTCAAAGATGTTGCTGAAACAGTTTAGAAAGGGTGAGCTTAAGCTAAACCATAAACTATTCCTCAATGTTGCTGTTGCTTTGGCTGTTTACTACAGGACTCAGCTCTTACTGCCACTGGAGGTCTATTTCCAACAACAGTCATATGAGAATAGAAATTCTGCGACAAAGATCTTTATTTAACAGTGAGCGTTAATCTTAGCATGCCTGGATGTGTTCATCTTCATAGACAGCAATCCACTGCACTCATGGCGTCCTACCTTCGTTCACATAACTAGCTGGACTGTTGTAGTAACTGACAATGTTTCATAGGTTTCCTTTCAGACTGTCGATGCATTGGCCTCAAAGCAGCCTCATAAGGGAAACTTTCTTTTTTCAGTGCAGTTGGCTTGAACAGATGGATTGCAAGGTAAGAAGAGAAAAGGGTCAGAGACTGTTTGCAAGTTAATCAAAACAACAAAATATATGTATGATAAAGGCTTACTTCAGGGTTGCTAACAAGCTTAAAATCCATTTAAAAGTTTGAGCTTGGTAGCATGGTTTGATCATGACATCTTTTAGAGACTCTGATCAGCTGGTTGCCTTGCACACTGCTAAATCAAGCGATGGTTTATGTACAGTCTGCCAAACGACATCTATCATAAAGCCTTCTTTTTAAAGTCTACAAATTGTTTTTGATTCACAACTAGGGCTTATATGTAGACTTATATTACCTTTCACAGTTGCTGATGCGGACTTTCATCCACACCTCTGCTAACCCTGAAACCACACCTGAGGTGCAAAATGATTAAAATGATATATTTCTCCTTTGCTGCCTTTACAACACTTGTTGTCAGAGGCCACAGACGCACCAAGCTCAGGGGACACAGAAGGACAGGCAGAAAGAGAACGAGACCAGTAGGAACAGAAAGAGAGGAAGAGAGAGGCGATGGGGCAGAGCCAAGATTCATCCTGCCTTTGCAGCCGCCAGATGAGCACCCACCTGATCACCACGCCGGGGGGGGTCACCGAGCAACTCAAAACAGCTGGCAGTGCCACGTTTATTACCTATACATTAATCCTAGGCAACAGGAATTATCATCCATCCACTGACAGGTGGTAGAATACTGTAACACTGTTACAGTAAGGAACAGGAAGGAAGAAAAACAGAAAACTATGCCAATGGGGAAAGAGGACCTGTCACACTTGGTAAAGAACCACTGAAGGTATGCCGCCATCTTGAGTCAGTGTAAGTGCCATGGCTTGCTATGAGTCACGTTTATATTTAGATTGGGGAGGAAGAGGAGCAACCAGGCGAATAATGCACATCACCTTCCCCGGTGGAAGCATTTGGCTGTGTGGGACCGAAAAAGGGAATATTTGTCTGTGTGAGTGTGTGCATGTGATCCACTGTCTGACCTAGAAAAGCAATTGCACCAATCAGAAGATTCATGGCAGTTGGGCAATACATTCCACAGTATAAATAACTTGCCGTGTGCCAGTTGCATGCATAATTACAAAGCAGTGGAGCAGAAGCGAGCAGCCTAAAAATATTAAGCCATGATGCCCCTCTCTCTCTCTCTCTCTCTCTCTCCTGCCTCTCTCTCTTATCTTAAACATTGCTTGGACATTGTATGCTCCTGTACAGCAGGGGGGGCTACAGTATCTTGGTCATCATTTAACACATATTGAGCTACAATTATAACCGAAGATTAAGGACTCTAATTAACTGTCTGCATAGGCAAGGATGATAGAGAAGGTGTTTTTCTCCAAAAACTCACGGGGAGAAGGTGTTAATGCAGATGAAATCTCAGTACCGACACAACCATCAGAACCAAAACAACCTTTCTGCACTGTAAAATCTGCTGATGTGTGTCATCAGCATCAGCTATAGTTTCTTATTAGATGTATGTGGTTATATTTTTTACAGTTCATTCTTTTTAGGGATAATAAAGGCATCAACAAATTTGATGATTCTGAATTTTTTCAAGTAAACAGATGTTCTCCTTAGCTAAATAAAGATGCTCCTGATTCTAGGTCTAAATAACTAACCCACTTGATTTTGACAACATACAGCAGATACGAGCATCACACTGAGATAGAGCCTAAAGAGAACAGGGTGAGTGCTAATGAAAACAGGGCACTGTAAGACAATCACGTCAGGGGTAATTCATCTGTTTTCTGTGGTCCTGTAATAGTGTATATTCACCCAGAGGGATGTAATAGCTGTTTCGAACAGAAAACTAATAAATGAAGCCTGGGTGTCCCATATACTTCTAAGGTAGTGATCAATGCATAGATATATTTAAAATATATGTTTAATTTGAATAAGTTCTGGTGAGTTCAGGAGGTAGAGAGAGAACCTGACTGGAGGTCAATGGGGATTTTTGGGGAGAAGATAAACTGCAGGTAATATGGCAGGCAGCATAGGTTGCTTTGACCTTTTACTGCTCGTTTCTGGAGCCAAAAGAGGGGCAGGGGGCTGGGTGGAGGAAGCTCTTGCCTGTAGTGAACTGGAAGCACTTCAGAGCTGTGTCATCTCCACCCCCTGTGCCAAACATCCCCTCTTTCTCACAGGAGTCATACAGACGTCACAGAACACTGTAAGGGTTATAAGATGCTGACAGGTCTGGACAGCCAACATGACAATAACTAGTGACTACTCAACCCTCCCCATTATGAAAGTCCCTGTGCTGGGACCTGGCATAGCCTTTTAGTTTAGCATTTTGGTGTCGACATTTTGGGGTTTTTTGCAACCAGACAATAAGACAATTTTGACAAGAGGTGGAAGATACTAGGGAACTAGTATTGGGGTAGCAAGGCTTCCCCATTGACTGTAATGAGTGCATCTCACAGACACAGATACTGATCAGTAACAATTAACAAGTAAAAATACAATGAAGTTCTATTCACTCATTAAAACTGGAGCACATCGTCTTGGGTAGCATCAGCACTGATGCAGACACTGTACTGGTCTGCTGTGGTGCAAAGAGAGCTCAGTGTGAAAAGCGAAACTGTCAATCTACCCTTCGATCTATGTTCCTACCCTCACCTATGGTCGTGAGCTCTGGGTAGAGAGCAAAAGAATAAGATCACAGATACAAGCGGCGGAAATTAGTTTCCTCTGAAGAGTGGCTGGGCTCAGCCTTAGAGATAGAGTGAGGACAACAGCCAACAAGGAGGGGCTCAGAGAGGAGCTGCTACTCCCCTCCACATTAAAATATCTGTTGAGGTGGTTTGGGCACCGGACCAGAGCTCCTGGCCACCTGCTAGGTGAGCTACTAGGTGATGCATGTCCCACCAAGAGGAATCCCGGGATACACTGAAGAGAGAATGTCTCTTGCTGGCCTGGGAACAACTTGGTGTACCCCTGGAAGTGCTAGAGGCACGTCCCTCGCTATAACGCGGTTCACTTTTCACGGCCTCGCTGTTTCACTGATTTTTTTTTGTGAACTTTTACGTTTTTGTTTTTTTTGTTTTTTTTACAGCACATTGTGTTCTGCATCCTGATCAGCTGTAGACCATTGTCAATCAATCTCCTCCATGCTATGTCTCCTGCACAGTACAGAATGGCTAGCAGTGTGATTCTAAAGTGTTGTAAGTAAGTAAAATTTTATTTTTATAGCACCTTTCAAGATAAAAATCACAACATTCTTTACAGAAAAGCTAAAACACAAAAACAGAAATCAACCAAAAGCAAGTTTAAAAAGATGAGTTTTTAGCTGTTTTTTAAATGAAACCACTGAGTCCACAGGCTGAAAGGAAGGGAGTTCCAGAGTCTGGGGGCTACAGTTACAAACGCTCTATCGCCTTTCATTTTCAGCCTCGTATGATGGACAACCAGGAAGCCCTGATCACATGACCTCAGGGACCTGCTGGGGATGTAAGGATGTAAAAGATCTCTGATATAGGTTGGTGCTTATCCATGCAGAGCCCTGAATGTCAAAGTCAAAATCTTAAAGTAGATTCTGAATTTTATGGGGAGCCAGTGCAACTGGATCAGCAGAGGTGTAACGTGAGAGGATTTAGAAGACTTGGTCAGAAGCTTTGCAGCAGCATTCTGATGATCCACAGAGGCTTTACATAAACAAGTGAACAAAGAATTACAATAATCCAAACGAGATGCGACAAATGCATGGATGACCATTTCTAATTCTGAGCGTGATACAATGGGACTCAGCTTAGCAATATTTTTTAAATGATAAAAACAGGAGTGATTTAACATGAGTGTCCAAAGTTGGAGCTGAGTCAAAAGTTACACCAAGGTTCCTAAAAGAAGGTTTGGCAAATGTAGCGAGAGGGCCTAAGTTTTCTGTAACCACAGGTACCATTTTTTTAGGAGCACAAACAAGGACTTCAGTTTTCTCCTCATTTAGTTGAAGAAAGTTATCAGCCATCCAACCTCTAATGGAATCCATGCAACTATAATTTGTAGTTTGGAAACATCTTGGGGCTTAAAAGAGATATGTAACTGAATGTCATCTGCATAGCAGTGATAAGAAATATCTTTAAAAGTGCTCAATAAGTGCTGAAGAGGGAGTACTGTATGTTTGTAAGTTTTCTCCCCAACAAACACAACAATGTCGACGAAACGTTTTGCACTGTCAAAGACACCTGCGGTAGCATCCAAAAGGCAGAGGTAGATGTTAACCATCGCAAAAAAGTTGGACTTCTGGACATGCTAAAGGAAAGTAGAAGTTACCGTATTTTTCGGACCATAAGACGCATTAGGCGAAACAAATCAGTCAGATAACTCAAACTTTACTCAACTCATCTTCTTGCTTCCTCCACTTCCGTACCATTGATTCATTAATGTTGAATTCTCTGGTAGCTGCTCTATTCCCATGTTCTGGACCTGAAAACAAGGTTTGATCTTTTGTTTCATTCTGTAATACTGGACTTATTTTTCTACGAAGGTTTGAACTTTTCTCTCTTGTTTAAACACTCTCAAAGTGTGAAAATGTTCATGCCTGTCTGAGAAAAGTGTATAAAGTGTGTAGTGAGGGGCTTTACAGCCTTAAAATATCTATAATAATTGTAAAAAAATAAAGTTGGCTACTTCACAGATTTCACCTATCGTGGGTTATTTTTAGAACGTAAACGAGGGACCGCTGTATTTCTTACTTTTAGTTTTCTATTTAATCATTCAAGCTCTGCTCGACTTTCAGATTAGCTTGTTGCGTTCATTGCGTTTCAAACATGTGTTGCCAACAGGGGATCTGGAGGTAACAAACACTCATATTATAGTTGAAGAAGGGTGTTTCTCATGTCTCTTTTTACATTTTCATTTATCAGCAAATATCCAATATAGTTGCTACTGAAGACTAGACTGTATCAGTCATGGTACATTCACATAAAAAGCTGCTCCACTGCCATTCCATTAAATTGGGAGGACATCCAGTTTAGAATCGGTTAAGTAATACAACCAAAATGTCATTGTTATACAGCTATAACTTACTCTGTGTTTACAGTTTTGACTTCCCATAAATTAATAGCAGTCATATGTGCTGGCAACTTTCAGATTCACACTGAGATTTGTTGTACTTAAAATTATTCTCAAAGTTTCTCCTTTGGAGCCCAGCACAGAAGTTTTCAGATGCCACTGACGGAATTTTGAGAAGATTTTCTCTGTTGCTCACAAAAAAATGTCAAATTTCTTTCCATGTCCCATCTGTTTGTGTCCCAGTTCCTTATTATAATGCATCTAAGCCTGCCCTTATATTTGCATTGACACCTGTGCCCTTTTCAATTATTAATAGTCTGGATATCCATGAGTTTGTCAGCGGTATGCCGTCTGGTGAATATTATATTATGTGTCAAGGGGTCTAGTTATAACACAATAAACAAACCACGACTGCAGCTTTTGCCAGTTAGATATGAAAATGGGTTGTGTTAAATATCTAATCCCACCACTTAGAAATTGCAGCATTTTAAGTGTTTACCTTCTATTAAAGTCTAAAACCTCACATATTTTCTAGTATTCTGCTGTAAAAACTACCGCCGCAAACTCAAAGAGGGTTACAAAGATGAAAGCATGACTTTCTTTGGTGCTCATTAAGGTTTTTGAAACACTCAAACAGGCTTGAACACTGGAAGAATTATGTTTTCATCTTTTCTGCTAAAAGCCTGAGTTAAGAGACTGCATAGTTTTCTTGTCCAAGGACTGTCTGAGTAGAATTGGGAATACATTTAGACAAATTAGCTAGGTAGGGAAGTCTGCGCTGAAGCTTTTTAATAGAATTTTACACCAATAATAAAGCAAAAATTTCTGAATTTTGTGAAGCTTTCAACATAATGAAAGCCTTTGAACAGTGAAGGCATCTTGTCATAAGGAGGCTGGAAGCCAAAAAGCAATCCATTATATAGCAAAGTTATGAAGAGTACATTACGAACTATTAGGTATTTTAAAACTAGCAGACACACATCTAAACAATTATTTGCATACCTCAGAAATACAAGGAAGCATCAGGTACTGCTATAAAGAGTTTCAGGACGGTTTCTGTGGCCCTGTTGGTAGGCTAGCAAATACTCTAACTGTATGTGGTCAGTGTGCACTGACTCGTACAAACATACATGCTCTGGTTGTAAAGTTTAATGAGGCAGATAAGTCCAAATCTGATGTTTTATCCAGTTCAATAGCAGACTTTTGAGTTGGCAGCATTACTGCTTTGCACATCCATTAGACAGGCTGATAGGTGACTTTCAGCACCAGAACCTAATCTGTGATGAAACTACAGGTGTTATCAGGATGAGTAAAAGCCACAATAGAAGAAAAAAACCCATAAATGATTGGTGGGATGAACCCATATTGATGCGAGTCTGTCACTGTTTCACTAAATGTTAAGCTTTGCTTAAAGGCCACAGACAATGGAGTGGATAGTAATGTAGCTGCCAGTTTAGTTGGAGTAAACACTTGAATGCAGTTTAAAAGCTCCCAGCAATGATCGCTGTTCAAAAAACATTGCCTGTTTGGCTGGAGAGGTTCTTGAAATTACAATTATGGCCCCCGTTTTTTTAAAACAGACGCACATTAACAGATTCATGTCTTGCAAATATCCTGATCTCTTTCAGTCTGCCATTTACTTGCTTTAAATGTCTGTTTTTATTAGAATAATACGAGGTTAATGCTCCCTTCGCATATGTGTCTGGGCTTCAAGCTTTGTAAATAGTATCAATCCATATCCATTTTAGCAGCATATAAGCCCTTTGGTTTCCCATCCCATATATTGATGAGAGGAGATGAGGTCTGCACATTGACTTTCATCAAGGCCGATTAACCCAACAGTTTCAGACACTCTGGATGCACTGGTTCCCATTCTAGAAATACTAAGCTATATTAGGCATGGTTATTTAGCCCTGGCTTCTGTTTGCGAGCACGCCTGCTTGTTGCTCAATACAGGGTATTAGCTCTAAGTGAAGGAAATGGATGCTGACAGACTGCACACACACAGGGTGGAGTGTTGTTCTGCCATATTGATACATTTCCAAAACCACACTGTTTCGCTGTCCTTTGTGATTTCAGCTCTTTAGAGTAACACAAACAAGGAGCAAAACACACAAATAGTTGGTTACCACCTACAGCAAAAGCAAGCAAACCCCTTTACTGCACAGTTCACTGTGTGATTGTAAATACACTGAACAGACAAAACTAAAGTTAAGCTTCACTTTTGTTAGATGTTGAGAGATGTAAGTTTGCAAAACATGACAAATCTTACGAAAACTCTGAGATTGTGAACATAATTACCATGTATAAAACAATACTTAGGGGGCTTAGACGTGTTTTTGACTGAATTGGCATTTTAGTGAATCTTCGTTTACAAAAAAAGTCTTTTAAGCTGAAAATCCACTAAAACTGTTTCAAGAGGATTTTTCCGGTAAGTTAACAAAGTCATGTTTATGTTGAAGTTTCTTTAAAAGTAAAAGTATTTTTTCAAATGTCAGTCAGAACGCAGCAAGTGCACCTTTGTTTGGAGGTATTAAAAGCACAGCCACAATGTTGGAAACCCTGGAAATATACTCCTTCACTTTTAAGACCTGGAAGCTAATGTGGAAGTGCTTTAAATATGCATTGTTCCTAATTCGGGCACCATGGTTACAAAAAGATCTTTGGATATGAAGAACAATCGGAGTTAAAGTCTAAGGATGGATGATGGATGGATGGAAATGATTATTTTTCATGTTTTTTTTTTATCACCTTTTAAAAGACCACTGTTTTCAAGTAGTAAGTTATGTGCTTTGGCCAAGTCATGCTGTGTCTAAGATTCTAGAGAGTTAAGGCCTTCTGTGAGGATAACACAGGAATTATCCATTATTAAGTTTTAAATCCACAGGGACTTCTTTGCAACAATTCTCTTCCTTAGCTTGTTATTCATGTGTGATTACCTTTCAGCTATTTCTGGCACAGTGTAAATAAGCATTAGATCTTCTCCCCACAATATGCTTCTGTTTCCAGCAACGTATGCTCTAACCTGCTTGAAGTCGCCATCTCTTTACATATGAGCGGCTCGTTTTTTTCACTTCCTTTAAGGTGACCTTGAACGCTTTAGAACATGTGCAGCATGGGTTGAGTGCTTCCCTTCATGAACATGAGAGGACTGAGTGTAGGAGATTAATGATATCTTATTGTATTTATTTTGGGATTATTATCACATCATGACTCTAAACTCCCAAGAATCTCGCACACTCACTCCAGGTCAACAAACTGGCTCCAGACTCAACTTTCCACTCAAAGACGATATTCAAAAGGGAGAAATTTCATTTCACCAAAGCAAAATGTACCTGCTGTGATAGCATTTTGTGCCGAGCAGCTACCTTAAAATAACTTCTGATTCAAGGGACAAGTGAGCCTACCAGGGGGAGGAGAATGCTGTTAAATTCATGTTGAGAGAGTAGCCTTTGCTGCTCATCTTTCTGTGGCACACCACACTCCAGCCAAGTATGCACCATCCAAATAAACAACCGCACGTCAGCTCTCTGCAGCCCATCAGTCTCTGTTCATCCCCGAGAGTCCCGTGAGCAGATAAAAAGCTAATCAAACCCTCCACCATGTAATTTATCACTGGCTGTTCATAAACACTCCATCTTCCATTCCTTCCCTTTGTCCCTTTTGGCAGCACCTCCATTTCTCTGACAAGTGAGGCCTAATGGTGGTGACAGGCCAACAAATCAAGTTTATCTCTAAAAAGTTATTGGCCCCATTAAGATATTGATATCCATATAGTATTGTAATGTCAAAAGATGTTGGATTTGCAGTTCTTGACTGCCACATGTAGTACAATTTATAATAAATTAAATAATAGCAATTCCCATTCCTTGTGTTTTCACTATTTTCAACTGAACGCCATCGTTAGGCCCATTTTCACAGAGCTGCTGTCTCTAAATGAGGAGGAACTGCACAGAGACACGATAAAAATCACTCACTCCCTCGTGAGCTGCTGTCCCACTTCAGTGAGTCTGTCAACAATCTGCCAAATTTGTCTTTTTCTAATACCTGCTATACATCTTTGCGCACAATCCCTCCACCTTCCCTGGAGAGTCCCCGAAGGATTAAAAAAGCACTAAAGCCTATAATAACTTCAACTTTGAAATGAAGTTTACATCAGGAGATCTAAAGCATTTGTGATAACTACAAGGGCGAATAAAGGTTGATTATAAGTCAGTATGTGGATGTCCAGATGTAATGACGAATGCCTCAATCTGTTTTATGATTTCTTTATATGTTTTTGACCATCCAAGAAAAGAACTTGAAAGTCAATGAGTTTGAAAGATCAGTTGGTGCTAACCAGTCCCCACAAATTAACCCAAGAAATTCAAGACCTTTTCAAAGCTCTGCATCACTAGTAAAATTTCAAAGTATAAAAAATAAAACGTATTCTTGGAAAAATTTATTTTATTTGAAGTTATTAATGTGCATTGTAAGTCCCAGCTCTTTGTTAGCAATACTGTTTTCCATATTGTCTTTTCTTTCTGTTACTAACTAGCCGACAACCCAATATGTTACACTATGTACAACAAGCAATTGTTACTATTATTTTTCAGTTATTATCTTTTAATTTATCACAAGTTATTTAGAGGTATTTTAATCTATGTATGAACTATGTATGAAAAACCAAACGTGTTTTCTCCAGAAAGGTCTGGAAACTGGGCCTGTCGCTGCTTTCACCGTTCACGTACTAGTGGGTTATTATTTTATTAGGGTATCACTTTGTCTAAATTTACTTCAGCTTGAGGTGATTCTTCTTACTGCTGATTGCAACCAAGATCAAACCCCCTGCTGATGGTTATGTTCCTGTTTATCAACTAACCGATTAAACTATTAATTATGGCAAAGATGTTTGAGAAATCCAACCCCATCTAAAGGTGTTAAATACTACCACTCTTTCACACGGGGCCAATATCTTCTAATTTTTCAAAAACTGTCCTGTGGTGTCCTTTGATGCACTCACCATGGCAATATTGTACACCTAGCATTACTGGTCCTGTTTTCAGGAGCTTTGAACGCCACGTTGGTAGACAGGAGAGTTCACAGAGTAAGTCAGAAGTCTGTCAAGCCAGAAGACCGCCATAGGAGTCCTGTTTGAAAACTGTGCTTTGAACCTTTAGTTTCTATCTCCAATAGCTGATTCTGTTCATCTGGACGTAGCGTTTTCAGTGGGAGAAACATTTTGTCAGTCATCCAAGTGACTTCTTCAGTCTCAGCTGACTGCAGGTTTCCCCAATCTTATAAACAGCACATTTGCATAATGACTGAAACCAGCCCACTGAAGGCACAATGGGCTGGAGAATGCATCAAGACTTTAGGTTCTATGTTTTCACTTGCCTTTTGCTTGACAATATTAACCCTGCATGTTGACAAATGATGCCTACCCAGTTAGGTTAAATGTGATGGTAAGAAGTCCTTTACCAAGTGCCCATTAGAGACTGGAGGGCTGTCTTACTGTTTTTAGCAGTTTTGACTAAATGACAGGGTTTCATGTCCTGTCAATGAGAATGAGTTGGTTTTAAGTTAGTTGATATCTATAAAAACTTTTTTATTATGGAATTCAGTCAGAATTCAGAAATGCCCTTAAGTAACATTTGCTAAGCCAAAGTTTGCTAAACCCCTGCTGTTCTGTCAGATGCTACTAGTTTCTACAAACTAATCTGGATCCATATACCTTGGATCCATGAACTCAATTCATCCTTAGACTGCTCTTGTTCTCTTACGTACCAGGTGAACTGTACAACCTGACTGTCTGGATGCATGTAACACAAAGCCTTGATAATACTGAGAAATATGTTAGAGGCAAGAATTCCAAAATACAAAAATGTTAAGAGAACAAGGCGCAACACTACTTTTACATTTTGATGAAAAAGAAATCATTACTATTGATGTAAGTGTAGCGCATGCTGAGGATAAAAGGGTCCAGTCCATTATTGCAGTTGCCTTTATTGAAGGTTGCCACTACAAGAGTGGCGAGAGCCCATTACTGCAACTGAATGAATTACGAATATGCCACGCATTCAAATTGATAGGGCAAAAGGTGGCTGATGCCAGTGAGTCACTCTGATTTTGTATTTACGCCTAATGAATATTTGCGGAACCATGGCTGCTAACCCATGAGTAGACTCAATAAAGGGGGGGAGGAAAATCATTTTATGGCGAATTAAAGGAAGACGGGACACTTTATGTTTTGGCCATAGCAGAGTGCTTGCCTGATGCGATGGCATTTCATGGTGTGTTGTCTTTGCTCAATTTTCAAATCCTCCGACGCCCTCCAAAAGAACTCATCACTGCAGCGGAAGCTTTTGATCTTTTGTCAGGACCATCTCTTGGATTTTCAAACTTTTATCTGCAGGCCTGTTATAGAAATACAATTACTTTAATGGAACAAAGAGCTTTTTAACTAAGCAGCGCTTTTTTTGGTCTCTACACTGTATTCTGTGTTGGAAATTTAATTAATTTTCAAACAGCAGTGTCATTTCATTGAAAGGTGTAATTCATCCTTTGTGGTTAGATCAAGTCACATTAATCTACATATGCTGGCTGCCTAAATCCCCTCTGTGAGCACAACCTGCTAATTCGTGACAAACATGGGGGGCCTCATATCCACAGACTACCATCTAGATGCTAGTCCTGCAAAATTTAGGAGACTTTTTGACATTCATTCATGAACGAAAGCTGGAGATATCTACTTGTGGTGGAACGGTCCAATATGTTTATTGTTTTTGCTTCATCGGCTTCCTTCACTTTGCTGAGATCTTCAATAAGTGAAAAAGGCAGTGAACAGATAGTGACAGGGTTGTCTTTCTCTGGGGGGATACACTTCAAACACATGCCATGAAATTTTGCCAGTGTCTGTCCGTCTGTGTGTGACAACATGGAAATTTTGACATTTCTGAGCCCTTAGAATTCAGCATTAAGCTACGGGGCCTTTGAGACACATCCTCTATGAAGGGGAATTGATCTTTATATTTGCCACCTCTTCAAAGAATTAGAAGACCATTATAAAAATATTTTTAACAAAATATGACTATATTCTAAAAATGCCAGCTGTAGAATACGCACAGCAACAGCTGGTATATTAGTCAGATTTCGTAGTAAGGATTTATACTGCTGAGGTTGCTTTAGGTCTAAGGCTTGTTTTAGAGGCTAGTTCTTCATGTGGATATCAAAAATATTAAGCAAAGGCTTAAAAAGTGAATAAATGAAGCAAGTAAAAGATAGAAGGCAACACACACAAGCTGTGCATGACATTTGTCAGAAAGCATGCCCTCATGTTCCTCTAGCGTAGACAGATTTTTATTAACTTCTAAAGGATTATTACTCAATTTCTCCAGAAAAATCAACAGTTTTAAATCACAGGATTGAGGCTTTCTGGTTTAATGCCATTGATAACAGTTTGCTACAGAAACTAATGAAATTAAAAATCTGCTTTACTGAATTTTTTTTTAAGAATATGGAGGAAAAAAAATCCTAGTTTCAGGTACTCTGGTGTCCATTTTTGTAAGATTTTTGTGTATCTGTGAAAAGTTTGGGTTGTGGGTTGGTCTGTAATAAAGTTAGCTGAATTTTTAAATAACCTTACCTTATGCATATGTATGAATGAATGAATCATTTTTCATTTTACAATGTGCAACACCCTGCAGCATCAATCATCCACTTGTCCTTCTTTATTCCTCTGCTGCTGCTATGAGGAGAAATGGTTCTAGAGGTCTCAAACTCAAAGTCAATAAGAACTACAATTCAACATAAATGATACAGAGATAATTATTACAGAGTTGGGACTTATTTGTAGCCTGTTCAAAGCTACTTATCATTAGCGAGCAAGTCATACCAGCTCTGGGTGATGAGGCTGCATCAGGTTGATTCTGCTCTGTCAGTAATGATGAGCTGATATTCCATTATTTGATTAGCAACAATAATTTAATTTTCTTCTATACTTCAGTAATATAGCGGTCATCAATGTGCTGGGTTTCGGTATAGAAAGAAACAATGCTCATGATGATATTTGATAGACAGTAAAATCAATTAACTGAGGAAATAATCTGCATATTATTCAATATTGCTTTAGCCCTAATTAATTATGAAATATATGGCACGTCTGCCTCACCTCTGCCATAAAGATGAAAAAGGCTAACAAAACTAGCAAAAAATGAGCCGTGTTGATGGCAGCTTTGGAATATCAACCTTAGTAGCAGTATTATTCTTAGTCCTTTTGTTTCCCCACACACTGCAGGCATTGCATCGTATTTTATTATTTCAATTTCAGTTATGTCTCACGATGTCCCTCATCTCACAGACCAAGCTGTGTTACTTTTGAATAAACTTTGCATTACATACACAGACCCCAAAACACTCATCAATTTCAAATCATTCTGTTCCGCCATTTAAACAACGCCATGTCTTTGATCTTGGTTCAATTTCCCCCTGGTCTAAAACTTTCTGGTCCTTTCATCTGAGCAGAGCCTGAACGAGGAACGCTGTCTGGAAACAGGTGTTCTGGCTGTTTGATGTTAGCCTGCGGTGGTCCAGCAGGTTTGGAAACATGAAGCAATCATGACCCCATTCTGGAGACCCGCAACACAGTCGCCGTCCCCTCCCACCTCCTTTCTGATGAAGCAGCCAGGTGCCAAAAATACACACAGCTGTGTTGAATAAAACATCTGACACACTGACTCCCTGACTGATGGTGGGACAGAAGGAGCTACCCCGGGGACGGAAAGGTCTGGGACTTACCGCACCTACGCACTCAACTCGTTACACAAGTTAACAGGAAAGTTTCTGTGAAGTTGGCTGCTGAGACAAGGAAAAGGCTTAACTGCTACTTCAGCTGAGGGTGGGAGCTGTCCTGTAGGATGTGGTACTGAATCTGGCTGCTTCTGCCAGGAGAATCAGATATTTATAACACAGCAATGTACACTAGATGAGTAGGAAAGTGTCTTGTTTGCCTAAGGGCAGAAATGTGACACAGCCACCTAAACATAAAAGGTACAATTCTTTAAAGGTAATGTTAAAGAATGAGTTTAAGCACAGGTTTATTGAAAAAAGTTCTTGGAAGCATCTAATTTTCCCCCCGATGTTCAGTGGATTTCAGTTTGGGTGTTTGGATGGTCCACCTGAGGACAATCAGACACTTATCCTGAAGGCATCCAGGTAATTGCGCTATAGATTAGGTCATCGCTGTGCTGAAGATGACCCGACAGCCCCAGTTTTAGGTCCACTCTACAGATAAGAGTCTTTAAGGTTTTTTGGCATACTCTAAGCAAGCTGAGACCTTTTTAACACAAAAATCAAAAGTACAAGATACAAGAGTTAATCTGGTCATTCAGTGTGAATTCAGGCATCTGATTAATCCTGAGGAAAAAGCAAAGTCTGGTGATATGACAGCAGATACTCCTGTACAGTAATCAGGCTGTGGCCGAGGTGGACATTGCCTTCTTACATGACTTTTTCAGCTTTGTGCAGATACCCGACTAGAATTCATAATTCTCTCAGATTTCTATTCATAATTCTTTTGTTTCCCATGTCTTCTACTCATATAACGTCCGTGGTGTAGAACTCGACATTTGCCCCTTACACAAGTGTGGCTTCCATCCAGTCACTATCATAAAAGTGTGCTGAGTGCTTCTGAAGTGGTCATTCTTCTGGAAAAGTCTATTTCTGTAGAAAATTTTGTTACTGTAACAACAACTCAGACAATCACTGCAGTCACAGAAGACAGCTCCACACTTCTTTCAATTCAAAATGACTCCAAATGTCCTAATGGAAGAACTTGAAGTGTAAGGTTATTTTTCAGCCATGCTCCAATACAAAGCTTTGCACAGTTTTAATGTGAAGGCCTGCAATTTCACTTCATTGCTTGCACAGATGTGCACCTTTCTTTACTATGTCTAACCAATTCAATTTGCCACAGGTGGCCTCCAATCAAGCTCTAGATACATCTCATTGATAATCAAAGCAGACAGGATGCACCTGAGCACAATCTGGAGACTCAAGGCAAAGGGTGTGAGAGACTGTAGCAAGTGGTTTCTTCAGAGATTTCTAAAACTACTTAAAATTAGATTTTACTTTCATCCAGTGTGTTTCAGGGTCTAACTTTAATTTGGTGTTTTTGCCAATCAATGTACAGCAAATAAAACTATCTGAATCACTGAATATGATCAAACTCATGAGTCAACACAGTTCACAAGTTGTTGTAATGTGTGAAGTAAAGAGAGATAGTTTTGTTGTCATTGGTTGGATGTATTGGACAAACTAGTGAGAATTAAAATCCAATAAGAAGTCAAGAGGGCTTGCAAGCAATCATATCCAGAACAAATTAATCAGTCACTACAGTCTGATGAATATTCGAGGAGGAATAGCGTGTTTGTAAAACTGAAAAATGGTTTGTTTGTTTTGTTTTTTTTATATATAAATTTTGTTAAGAAAAAGCAATAAAGCAACAAAAAAGGATATGAAGTCATACATTTGATAACTGTGATAACTGAAAAGGCAAGTGTAACATTTTGTCTATATATGTGCAAATATATTAATGACCGTGTAACTGTTCTTTTTGTTATGTCATGGTTACAGACGTTGTCAGGCACCAAGTGACCCCTCAGGTTCAGAAACATGTGTCTGTATACATTATATTTCAGTTTTTTCTTTCATTTGTGCCCAATCTGTATGCATGTGTTGAATTATATGGAAGCATTTTAATCATCACCTTCCTGATTCACTCACAGATGATAAATGAATGCTGGGGGGTGGGTGGGAGGTGAATCATGTAAATTTGAAGCATGGCTCTATATCGCCATTAGCATCATCCCACCATGTCATTAACGAGCAGCAAACCACATACTTGTGACACGCACTTCCTCTTAGTGACAGATACAATTTCTGGACTTGCGGAGGTCAGCCTCGTAGGTGAGAAACCGGCGTGTTTCCTAAAAGGCTAAAACAGAACAACAAACAACTACACACAGATGCCCTAAGCATCCAGATATTTTTATCAACAGTCAAGCAGCCATTTTGATCCACATACTGGCACAGCACCAAAGACCAAGCGTGTTTAGCTATGTATCGACTGAACATTTAAAAGACTAGTTTACTGGCTGTATCAGATTACGAGAACCGCTGCCCCTTTAAGCCTCTGAACAGCAACAAATCCTTTTTTTTTTTTTAAAAAATACCATCACAAGAGAAGTGTGAAGGATTTGAAACAAGCGTTGGAAAAGCATTATCGGGATTCAAATCTCATGCGTAATCAGGCAGAACCAGAGTTGATCCAAATTCTTTTGTTTCCGTCATTAAAGAAAGTCTTCGGTGCTCGTTAGGCACGGCATCAAGCTCGCAAACTATTAAATGAACGTGAAATGATTGTTGATTAAAGCAGGTCAGTGCAGAGAACAGTTCAGCCTCTGTGGAAGAATTTTAAAATGATGTTAAATGAATAAACGCGTGCTTTGGGGGAAGATGATCCAACAAACCTCTTTGTGTACGCCTCTAGAGAAAGGATTACACACACAGAGAGAGAGACTGATGGGCAGAGTAAGAGGTAACACAGAGACGATAGGAAGATAGGAGGTGAACAGAGGGTAAACAGTGAGGCAGTCAGTGTGTAGTGACCCTAAAGCTTGAGATGGAGTCGTGAGTCACAGACTGTTTACCGTACACAAAGAGAGACAATGAGACAACACAGTGGGACAGCATTATTTACTGGCACACTTAGGAGATGGGGTCCATCAGAAGCTGCTGATTTCCAGTAAGGAGGATGGAAAAAAGAGGATATCTAAAGAGGGACATATTTTTCTGGGAGTACAGCAAACAGCTTTGATCGCAGTGCACTGCTGAGAGGACACGATGGTGTGCAGGCAATTAAGCCAATCAGTAACTTAACAGCCAGCTTGACAGGATGCAATTCTTGGATTTTAAGCTTCCTCAAATGTGATCGGTGGCATTTCCAATTAATTTTTAACTGCTTGACTAGCCAGGAGTGATTTGCTAATCAAAGTGCAGTATCTTGATTTTGCTTCTTTTAAATTAGAACACAATTTGTGTTAGCGAAATTGAAATCCAAGTGCACCAGTGTGGAACTGAGTCCAATTAAGAGATATTATGAGGTCTTTAGAAATGAATGCACCAACTGCAGTGCAGGTTTTACTTGTGAGATAGTTAATCAATGCTTAAACTTTCAATAATAAGACAGTGAGGGAGGTCAGGGTTCATGAGCAGGTTTCGAAATTTTCTCACTTGCTTGTTTGTCTGGTTCTTGGGCATTTACAGATGAACAGATGAAAGCATTGTTGTGAGACTGTTATGCAACACTGACTTGGCGCTCGGTGGTCACTCAACATCATGTCTGATTCTCCAGAGGGACGGCCAGATTTCAGGTTACAGCAGTATCTAGTGGCTGTGACGCCTCATTGCACTTGTTACTCCCAAATCTGAATAGCAAACAGTCGGTTGATCACAATGGCCTTAGCAGCTCCAGCTTACCCAGGCAGTAGTGTTTATGGTTCCATGAAACTAAGTTTTCTATTGATTGAAAGCAAGCACGCATGGAAACAACAGGCACACTGCCTGTGCAAGAAAATATGCCCGTTCTTGTCTGGTGCTCAAGCCCCGTAGGGGCTCTTAGAAGGGTTGGTCAGGCAGAGGAGGAGGATGGGCTCCGGAGTTATTGATTGAAGCTTCTCATAATCTGTGAACAGGTCCAGAGGTGCTGCAGCGCTGAGCTCGGCAAGGATGTCAGTGATGCTCTGAGTCTGACATTGATTTTGCCCTTCCTGCTGCCACCAAGTGGGTTTAGCACCTTTTCAGAGAAGCCATTACATTACTAAAACAGCTCATAATGGTTCAAAAAATAATAATTTGTGCAAGTATTCCAAAAGTAGTAACGTATGTCTTAAAAATAGTCCACAGTATTGACATGGCTGAAAACAGCACTACAAGTAAAAACACTTGATCTTTCTACAGATAGAAATTGAGCTAAATTGTTTTTCCAGATTAATTTTCAAGCTTTTGCTTTTCCAGTTCAGTCTTTTTGCTACTCAGTTCTTGTATGTTATCAGATCTTCTCAAAGAAAGTCAGCATGCTGAGCTTGTTAAAAGACCATTGCGCTATTTTTTTCTTTTCAGCCAAAATTCTTACTACTACCCTGCAACTGATGCCTTTGCTCTAATGGTGTTTTTGATTTTCTTGGGTTACAGCAGGCATCTCTTTAATCTTTTGCATTCCTACTGGCATCAAGTATACAGTCCAGTCCATAACACCGTGTCCACACAGAGCGGGCAGCGTGTTTGCAGAGCCTCAGTTGCTGCAGCACTCCATCTGTGTCTACACAGGATGTGTTCAGACACAGTATTACGCTGTAGGTCGCCCACACTGTAAAAGCGCATAGAGTTTAGCACAAAGTCACTGTTATGCACGAATCGCTCAAAAACAGTAGACATGCCAAACCCATAAGAACCCCATGACAGATGAGCCGGTATGCTTTGGGTCATAAGTTTTCCTTTTTTTCAGTCTTCTCTAAAGATGATGTCCAATATTGAATATATAGAAAAAAATCTAAACATAATTATAGGAAATATCCCCTAGGCCTGTTGTACGTACTTGACTTTACGTTTTTCAGTCTGGATATTCTTGCCTTATTTTCAGCTTTATCACTTGAATGCTCACCTCTTTCACCATCATATCAACTGACAACACCATGTCAGTCTTAAAGCCATCTCACAATTCTCTCAAGTCTGAGCCACATGTCAGCTGTTTTTGCACATGAACCATCACTGAAAAAAAATCCTTAACTGTCTCTGATTCAACTCAATGAAGGTGAAACAAATGACATTTTTGCTGTTTAAAGCAAACGATTAATTAGCGTGTTTTCAACAATATGATTTAAAACCTCAATACATCTATTTTTTTTATTTATTTTCACTGATCTATTTTTGTAATTAAGCAACATTTAGGCTGAAAATATTAAGCTGGGGCACATGTCCATGATCTATCCCACATCCGCCTAGAGAAAAATACCTCCACTGATTGGGCTTCTAATTGGAATACTTGTTGTTAATGGTGGCAGTCTTGCACAGTTTGTTTTGCAATGCACAATGCATGCATAATCCACACTTGGAAGTGGCTGCCTCTTCATTAACAACGTTTAAGAAATGAATGTGAGGAAATCCATCATTATCGCAACTCGCAATCACCAAACCCTACAGCGGGTGCAAACTCATAATCTCAGGCAATTTGCATATGCAATTAGCGTAAGCTTCAAGGAAAGGATGTGATTGACAGCACGGCAATGTTTTGCCTAGTTGATCTGATTGAACCCAATTTCAAGAGTAACCATGGTCCCCTGTTTTGCGCCGTTGTGTCTCCCTGGCCATTTTAAGATACTACAGCAGATGAAAGGTCACAGTGGAGTTTGAAAGCATTACAACTTGGACCTTTTTGCAACAACAGTGTCCAAGAGACAGAGTACATTCACTATTTTACCTTGACACACTCAACGTTGTGCTTCAGGTGTATGCCTGTTTTTTAGGACAGCTTTGAAGGTTTAATGCAATGCTAAAAAAAAATAAAATAAAATCCTTCTGCCAGCTTGATATAATTTTGAGTGGAGGCATAGACAGACAGAAAGGGGAAGCCTTCTGTTTTCCCTATCCCTTTTTTACCACCCTCCTCAACATTATTAATCTGGCTCCAGGGTCAAAATCAGAGGCAAGAATATAACTGAAAGGTAAAGGTTTGTGCTGAATCTCTCACTATGCATATGGGACATGATAGGACATGTTTCATTATAAATTCAAGGCCAATCTGTTCCTAGGGAGGGAAAGCAGGATGTCAAGGTAATGAGTTAATTTAGGAGATAAGGAACAGCAAATGTAATCTCTGAAATATCACCAGCAGCAAAGTAGCTCCTTGGGCCTCAAGTCCATCGTATCAAACAGAGGGTAAAAAATGTTACTAATTATCATGATAGTCTTTGCTCAAGGTACTCTACGGAACTGTAAATAAGGATAATCAGCCTAACAGTATATGGTGAAGTTACCCTGAGGACTCAATGTGAAGATCCCATTTAACACTGATCTGAATAATGGAGTAGGTTTCTTTCAAAGTAGCATCTCACAATGGCTTGTCACCATGCTCTCCGCTCCCCAGATGCTGTTTTCATTGAATACAATCACTGAAGACTTCACTTTAATTTAGTTTCTAACAGCAACAGACCTGTAGCTGTTAGGACATCTATGCTCTAAACCTCTACATGAACAAACAGGTGAGGTTAACATATGTGACTAAGGAATTAGGGTAAACAACGACAAAAGCAGTTTTTAGGCTGGTTCCAGTCAATTTAAAAGTTTGTGAACTGTCATTGCTTTTTAGTACCAATTAATCAGACAGACACCAGGAGAGATGGAAAACAGTGGGACAACAACTTTTGGGGCATGAAATAGTGCCATTAAGCCATTAGTTAAATGTTTCTTGTAGTTGGTCACCAGGTTTGCACAATTCTCCGGAGCCCCATTTTGGCTCTCTAAATCTAAACTCTCTAAATCCTTCAAGTTTCTTAGTTGCTGCTTGGCAACTTGATGCTTCAGCTCCCTCCACAGATTTTCTATAAGACTGAGGTCTGGAGACTTAGCTAGGCAACTGTGATTCTTCTGTAGCCACTCCTAGGCCCCTCAGTGCACAGACGTTGTCCTGTACCCTTAGCAGAAAAACTGCCCCAAAGCATAATGTGTCCACCTCCATGCTTGACTGTGGGGACGGTGTTCTTTGGGTCATACTCAGCATTTCTCTTCCTCCAAACACCTTGGGTCGAATTGTCAAAGGTTGATTTTGGTTTCATCTGACCACAGAACTTTCTCCTAAGCCTTCTTTGAATCCTTTAGATGTTCACTAGCAAACATAAGACATGCATGTACATGTGCAGAGGGCCGTTGTGGGTGCTGCGAGCTCAATTCGCCCCCTTTCTTATTTTCATTCGCATCGCATTAGGCACGATCTTAGATGGAGCTCAATACCAAGGGTGACTGGCTTGAAAATTAAAAACTGTCATCAGACACCCAGGATATAAGCGACGCCGTAAGCATAAAAACAGCCTTATTTCTCTCAATGATATGCAAATCAATTTATAACTTGTATGTATGTGTTTTTTTTTCTGGATTATTGGTTGATATTTTGTCTCTCTCCACAAAAATGAACCTTAAAAATTTTAGACTGTTCATTTATTTGTAAGTAAGCAAACTTACAAACTCAATGAAAACACACTGAACAACAACATGTATAACATGCTACAACAAAAGTGCACACATTGAATGCTTTGCTGGTTAAATATTCATGAATTCTCAAGCGGGCAGCCCATTAAATTAGCAAAATAAACAACCAGCAATGGACTCTGCCAATCACTGATAGCTGATATATTAACCCAATCAGCCATCCCTATTTTTAAATGCCTCCATTTAAGCAGCAAAGTACGGGAGTCAAACAGCTTAAGAGAGAATACAATCATTTCAGCTACTATCACAGACCCCAGACTACCCAGTACAACAACATTATATCAGATTTAACTAGATGCCTAGTTATTATCCCCAAGTGGGCCGGACTGGCCCCATGGTGCTGTGTTAATGAGTGTTTTTTCGTCTGACTGGGTGGACATGTTTGGAAGAAAGGCCTTCGTCTCGCCCCGAGACACTTGGCTCCGACAGTGAACTCTGCACAGAACGGACCTATAGGCCTCTGCAGTGCCTCATCCTTCATGGGATCTCCAAGCATGCTAGACTGCTCCATTTTTCAAGGATGAGGGGATTGGTAGCTGGTAGGGTAAACAAGGGGGGTTTGAAATTGAAACCATTTACTGTTATATCTCTCAATCTTTTGCACTAGTCTTTTGCTGGTGGTGTTATTATTCTGCCAGCTGACTCTAGCTGTGCCTGTTTGTGGCAAACTCCAGCAAAAACATTCCTGTAGTTGAGGGTTAAATTGTATGCGATATGATTTTTGAAGAGTTGCTAAAAAGGGGGCCACTTCACCCTGGAGCAGGGACAGCGGTGCAGACGAGAGCAGCTTATGAAGATAAGACAGATCCCAGAACAATGTACGGCTCTCGCACATGTCAGCTACAGTACGGTGCTAATCGAAGAGGAAGAGCACGGGGGAGGCGGCTGGCATGACAATCTACAGCAGGCAGGAGACTCGGTTGCCATGGTGACAAACAAGGATGTTTGCATCAGAGGCAAATCTCAGCAGTCAGCAGCGGAGGGCACACATACCATTCGACTAACAGTAATGGAGAATCATCGGGCCCAGGGATGAGAAAAGGTGGGGTGAAAGGGAGGACTGCCTTTTCCTTATCACTTGGTGTTCCCTCGCAATTTCTTTTCCACAGCAGGTCTGATCCACACACACATGCACATCCACACTGCAGGAGGGGGGTCCCTCTCAAACGGAGAACCAGGGAGTCACCGGTTCAACAGCTAATGACATCCACTGCATTGCTGTGTTAGAGAGAAGAATGAAATCATCTTCACAGCTGGGTCACTTGACAAAATTAAGGCTGTAATGCTGATTATGTGCCTGTGCATTTATTCGGTTTAATCCATCCACGGTGAATTTAATGAGCATGCAATGACCTTGATTGGTAGCAAAACAATACAGCAATGTGACTCACTCCAGCAGGCTGCTCTGGAGTGCAAATATACACTCAGCTCACAGAGCGATGGAAGAGGTAATAAGTTGAATATGAGTGACAACTACTCATACTTCCCAACAGATGTTGAAATTATTGTGACACATTTTAAACCCACCAAGGTCATTTGTGTCACAGGCAAGGCGGTGTGGGGTGACACTGATTTTAATTGCTTGCTTGCTTGCTTTATCCCATCACGCCACTGTGTTTTACACACACTGTTGGGTGTCGTATTGCTTTATGACTAATGCATCCTCCAAAGGCGCCCAGAAGCAGCGAGTTAACTGTAGCAGAGGCAGGAGGCAACTTACTGGGATATAATTTGATCTGCTTCCCCTCGTCTATCTGACATATTCTGAGGACACCGACAGAGGCTGGAGAATTGCGAGCTTGTACAAGCTGTAAAAACACAATTAACCTTTTCTGCCTTAGACAAGACTCGGTTTGTGTTGATGCCTGATTTGTAAATGTGTCATTTTGCTCAAATTGATGCATTTGCCTTTGTAATACTCTGTTCACGTTACTTAATTTCCCTCCCTGACAAAAAAGCAGCTGTTTTACTGCTGTAAACTCATGAATGGAAGATGGACTGAAGAATGGACACTGGTGATTTGAATTCTAGGCTCGTCTCCCCATTGACGGGTAACTCTTGATACAGAGTGGCTAAATCATCCCAAGAGATAACTGGAACACCTCTAATCTGATCATTTTATGCCAAAAAAAACAAACAACAATGAGAGCCAAAAAGTTACACAATGAATAGCAGCTGGTTTGGTTATTACTGACATACACCTTGAGGTGGGGTAGCACTTCCTTCTTTAGGGTTTGGTGTGAATGTGCATTTCAGGTAAGCACAGGACAGATTGGTTTTTAAAAGAATGCCTTATTACATTTATGAAACATTCAACATGTGCTCCAGGGCCTCTTTTTATGCCGCGTGCCCTTCAGTAATAATTCAAATATGCTTTCACCGGGCACAGGGGATGTTTCGTCTACTATGTACAGGGGCTCAGGAGGACTGACATAGAGCACACAGGGCAAGGCTCGTGTCCCTCAGCAGCCCCACACACCCACATGGTATTAATCTCTAATAACTTTCCCACACAGCACCTTCGGGCAGTGGCAGGAGAAATGCTAGGGGAAGATGATGCGTTTCACCAGCGCTAAGTATGAATCAGGATATTAAAAAGTTGTAGGAGGGCAAAAGCAATTTCCTCCTAAAGGGGATTTTAAAATTACAGCGCTCAGACTGGAGGTAAGTCCTACCACTAAATCATTCTTCTTCTTCTTGCCCCTCTCCTCCATCACCATCGCCACACATGTGCACCAAAGATAACGTCTGTCAATGAATAGCTTTCTAACAGACAGTCATGACAAACCCATGAAATACAGCCTTCATAAATGCACGGTTGTTAATTCAAGGGCACGACTGGCTGTGATGGATGTACATGAGCAGTCCCGGCATTATGGGCAGTGACGTCACTGTGCGCCATCGGATTACTTACTGACATAAAGTCATGAATTTTGCTAATGATTGAGGTAAAAGTCAGTAACACACAAGCTCAAGCTAATGATTTGGCTAATAGCATCTTGAGCAATAGAAGTGACTTTTTACGCTCCATTGTACAATTTTAGATTCGAGTGGATTTCTAAGTTTTGGTTTCTGTCTATGGCTCGATTTGCATTTTGGTGTGTTTGCTTATTTTCAGAAGGTAACGCCATTGTGTTGTGGTTAATACTTTCCCTTAAAATATGAAAAGGACACACAAATGTCTGGAAAGGTTACATCTGGTGTAAATGTGTTACACCTGCCAAATGTGGTGACCACTTGTGAATCAGAGAGCAGCCCATAGAAGCTTTATTCTTGCTTATTTTTCAGGTGCTCTGTTAGCCATGATGACTTCTTGCTTATTCCATGTTTTGATTAGCTAATTTTCAAGAGCCTCCTGGTTGTGCTTTAATTCTAATTAATAGCTATAATATTAAAATCCTTTTAGTTGCCTCTGTGTATCCCCCCTTTACCCAGTTCACTGCCCTTGTTCTTATGTGTACAAGTAGTTGTCTTCTTTGTAACATTTATGAGATCTTCAATTGTTTCTCCCAATGTTCACCTTGCTATTTTGTGAAACTTTGCTCCACCTTTTTTGAATTCTGGCTGAGAACTTTATTTTTTGGAGACTGGCATTTATCCTGATGATTCTGAAGTGGATGGATGTGCAAGTCAAATGTTTCGTCTACTATGTACAGGGGCTCAGGAGGACTGACATGGAGCACACAGGGCAAGGCAACTGTGAATATATGCGAAAGTCTCTGTTATAAAAACAGAAAAGTGAAACAAACCAAATCACAGTCAAAGGCCCTGGCGCCGTGAGCCTCATCACACACAAACAAACCTGACAGAGATCCTGTAATTTTTTTAAATTAGTTTAATTTATTGCATTTACCCAAGGTTTTCCTTGGTGAAACAAAACTGAATGAAGTCATTGTGACATTAGTGCATTTCAGCTTCTCCGAAGTCATTCACTTAGTGTATTTAATTAAGCGCACTCTGCAAACCGAGGCAGCCATATCCAAAACAGACTTTTTTTTTTTTTCTCAAACTGGCTTCATTAGACACTATTCAGGCTGTGGTGTTCATCCTTTCTGATTTACTGCAATTCAGTTCCAATTGTCTTGACTGTGTTGCAGCTGATTATTATAAATTTAAATGCCAAATACAGCTGGAAGATTGGAGGCATTGCTATGGATTACGCACAAGTGAGAAGAGCTTTACTAGCTTTCTTTTGGGAGGAAAGTATTCATTCATGGTAGGTAATTTAGCAGCTTTACACCATGTGACACACACTATCAAATCAGCAACAAGTTATAAAAAATCTACTTTATGACAGAGAAAAGAAGATCTCTTGTGATTCTTGTTTAAGTGTGTCATTGTACAACAAAGTTCCAGTAATTAGGAAGCACCTAGCTGTGAGGGTTCACATGGACAGCAGACACATAAATTAGAGCTGGTGGCTGATGGTCATGATGACGCAGGGCTTAAAATTGTGATGGCTAAAATTGGCACAACTCAAAAGAACCAAAAGATTCTCATATGGTACAGCTTGAAACATCATGTAGTTCAGTCTGTGTATTGTGCGCTTTTTAAGCACAGTGTTGACGCTACGGATTGTAACTGGATTGTGTTTTTAAGCATACATATGAGTCTGTTTAGCTCTGTCAATAAAATGTGTATGAGTATGTGTGTGTTTGTGAGACCGTGTGTGGATTGATCCTGTAATCTGAGTCTTATCTCGGTGGGTCCACAGAGATCAAGCAGTCCTGAGTCCTCTACACTCTGTCAAACACAGAGCTTCAAATGAGGACTTAAGACCAAGCTAATTAGCCTATTAGTGTCAGGTCTTTACAGCGATGCTGATACCAGTTAGGCAAGCAAGAGAAACTATGACAACGACCTTTAGTCCCTCATTACTGTACACACAACACAATTCAGGGTTGTATTCGAAAAACATCTTGTAAAAGTGTCAAACTCAGGGAGCTGATGTTGATGAACTTACAGGAGAACTCAAGCATTTAACACGCAGATGTGACTTCCTGATTTGTTTCCATCAGGTTCACTCAAACTAAAACACTGCTTTACTGCTTTGATTTAAATCAGACTTGTTTTGGCTTGAACGCCTGCAGGGAAATATTGGTGCTGAAAAATGCAGCAAAAAAGAAAACCGTTGAAAAGCATTGCTTTAACATGAACTGCTAAATGTGCAATAAATTATCATTTTTAACAGACTTTTACACCAGCAGGTACCTAAAATTATCAGCAGAATGCGATGAAATAGCAGCAAATACCTATGTATAGTGTTGCAAGGTCACAATGCTTCAATCTACACACCGTCTTGTAAAGTCACTTTGTCGCTGAAGAGACGAAAGCAGTCTCAGTCTGCCTCAGTCCATCTTGTGGGGGTGATGTTGCACTGCTCACACATTGTGGTTTTGCGGGCACTTGACCGCTAACCAGGTGAATTTAACTTCTAGGCCATTTGGGATATCTGACAAACCAGGATCAAATGAATGAGCAACCACTCCATAGTCACACAGGATAGTGGTTACAACAGATTGATGGCAGTCGCTGTAAAGTTGATCAACTGCACAGTCACACAGGTCTAGAGACTGGTCTGTGACCCCCTGGCAACCACAGGCCGCTAGAGAAAAAATGTGTTTTCACTGACTGGTTGGCAAAAACATCCTCATGATAGCTTTGGTCACTAGCAGATTGTTGCAGTCGCCATAGTTTGAAAAGAACATACCGATTCGTCTGCAAATTCCCTATTGCTAGTGAAACTGAAAAGTAGGAAACAGACCTGTTGCCTTCAAAGTAAAAGTTGCACTTAAAAACATGTTGGTTGCAATGCTGTGGCATATCTTTGACTTTAACTTTGAGAGAAGTCGGCACCTTCCATTCAAACTACAGACGACTGCGGCGATGTGCTATAGCAACCAAAACAAGGAAGAAGGAAGGTTTTGGTCTAGCATCCTCTCTGCAACCAAATTCAGAAACCTCCAGGAAACATTCCTCAACCATTCAAGAAATACATGATTTTCCCTCACAATTAGTGGTTGCATCATGTCCAATATAGTGGAAAACCCTCGAGTAACGTATGCATGATGACACAAATGAAGTCTCTTAGCAGGTGTGCTGAATTCAGTTCTGCTCAATGTTTACAATCCTATTGGTGCAGCCATCCACAACAGTCCCAGTTTCTCAAGTTAATTGCTCACCGCTGCTCTATACTATTAAGTCTTATCTCTTGTCTACAGCACAAAAATCAAATAACAACCAACCTGCCTGACAATCTGTCGAAGAAACAGGCTTACATAAATTTGAAGCAGGAAGTTACCATTAATATGCATGAACTGAAAACATGGTTAATTTGCAAAGCAACAGAGAAAAACGTATATATATTGAACAGCGACGCCACACTGTGATACTAACAGGTGGTGCTTTCCACTTTAGTTTCAAGAAGAGAACAAATGCTGCAGAAAACTGTGTGTTTGTTGGGTTTTATGCTTGATGGCAGACGTAGGATTTAGAAATGATGCAGCTGAACTTTGTTAAAATTTGAAGACTGATTTCTCTCAGGCTGAATATACTAAGAACTGTTGAACTGCATTATCCATCATCTTAAATAAGAACCAATAGACAACTGTTTTGTCAGTTTTGTAGCAGGGGCACTGTAAAGGAGATGGGACTAGATTGCGATGAATAGTCAATCAATAATCAGCCCCAAAGAACGTAATTATTGCAGGAAAAAGTGCAATACATTACCAGGCTTTTTTTTCCTAAGATATCTGGTATCAGTGATGGTGATGAATGTGATCAAAGGATGATTATAGGGATGTCCTTGGAGAGTGGGAACACTACTTATGAGGCATCCACCAGCATGACTCAGTCTCTGTGGTGACACTGTTACTGTTCTGTGCGCATCCCAGTTCATAGGCACCCAAACCAAATGGCCACACAAGGTCAAATCCTAAGTGATATTCTATTTATATTTTCCATTTTGTGTTGTTCCAAACATAAACAAACAAATGGCTTCACCGTACTGTCCTCGTGGCTCTACTTCCTTTCCATACAACTTCTAATAACCTTATAAGTGAGAGCCACTTTTCACGTGCAAAGTAATGCTGGCAGATGCCCTTCCATCCTGACAGTTTCTGGCTTTTGAAAAGTTCACTCAAGATAACTCGGCCAAGACAAAAGGTTAGAGCTGCTCGGACATCAGGCTTGGGACTTTGGGTCTGTACTTCTCATTAATAGCCCCTTAACAAGCCTGATAAAACATGACAACGCCTCAGGCAACAGATAACTGGCCACTTGATTAGATTCGGAGTCAATATCCGCCCCTGCCCTCTCTTTCTTGCTGTAAACATGATTGGAAGACAGACAAAGTATTTAAAGCCAAAAGGAGAAGAATTTATGACTAGACCCTGGTTGTGACTTAAATTCATGTGGCAGCGCTTCAAAAAAGTTTTGGCTCCAGATTCTTAAAGGCCAAGGTTTTGCAAAAAAGCTACCCTGAGCTATCAGTCCACACAGCATCCATTAGTGCATGGCTTCAGCCTGTCTGATTCAGTTAGTAATTATGAAATGGAGCATCTGCAGAAGCTCCCTGAGAGTATGTAAACATAGGCTCTGCCTTGGGGAATTAGATCAGGGGTCATTTAGATTTAGGTGAGAAAAGCAAAGAGTGCTGTTTCACTCGCGCTTTTCCCGTCACCTGGTAACAGTTTGACACACGGGAGCTACCTAGTGTATATGCCCAAACCAGTGCAGCTAAACAGCAACACCTGAGCAACCCCTCCTCTCTCTCCCTTTTCTTCCTCTCCCATGCCTCTGGCTGATTATGCCTCCTGAGATATTAGGTAATCTGGGAGCAGGCAAGAGGTGACAGGCCACTTCTTTTTTAATGACTTGTCAGCGAAGGCGCGCTACAATCACCATGTATATGGTTGACATGTTTGCTGAGCGACAGCAGCCGTCCATTACATGTGCACTGTGCGGTAGCCAATCGGCACTCTATCAGTAAACCCGTGGGAGGTGATAAGCCTTCTTTACAGCAACGGGGGTTCCCACTAATAATGATACCAGATAGGGACAATATCGGCTAACACGAGGAACTGGAATGACATTTTCAAATTGTATCTGCTCACTAAATAGACTCTTAAGCTAAAAAGACTGCAACTTTAAACATCTATTTATTGCCACAAGTTTATACGATAAATTATCAGCAGGAAGTGTAGTCAGGACCAAATCGAAGTATTCGAAAAGTCAAGCTGAAGCGCTTGTCTTGTTCCATATTCAAATGGCATTACAGCTCATTTCTGAATCAATACCCTGTCTGTCTTTATTTCTGCTCAAGATAAATCTATCATGACTCAAAGATGGAGAATAGTGAAGTAAAAAAAAATTAATGATAGGGCACCAGGGCTGCAGCCTGCCTATTTTATCTGATGGAGCGAGGTGAACAAACGGAGGGATTAGCTTCCATGGGATGAAAGCAGCTGCTCGTCTTCCGTCTCCATTCCCCTCCCCTCCTTTCCTCTCCTCTCCATCTGCCCACACATCCACGCTGTGGTCTCCCCTCGCAACAAAAGACGTGTTCTATATGTTGCTATCACTAGCTGCACTCCACCCTGCACCTACAGCAGTTTCCGAGCAAGCACAAAAAGCCTTTCAGTGCACATGGCAACGAAAGACGCGCCAAAAACGGTGTTAATAAGAAGGCTTGGGAGTGAAGTGTACTTCCCCTGTGACACCCTCAAAACACCCACCCTTCCTGATTATGTCACCTAGAAACAGATACATCACACACATCCACCCCACTATGAGAAGACACTACAAAACAAACAAGAGACGCCCCGATTCTTTGCAACTTCTGAGGAAGCCCAAAGCAGAAACGTGCTCTCTTACCTGGCAACAGCAACACACCTTCAGCTCCAAATCTGCTCGCCCTGTCGAGGAGGCGCTCATCTGTAGTAGGAGTAGGAGGTCTTGAAGAAAAAGTGTGTGTGCTGTGTGTGTGTGTTTGTGTGAGTGTGATGCTGGAAGAGAGGAAGAGGGAGAGAGGGAAAGTGAGAGGTGGAGCCTAGATGAGAGGAGAGAAAGAGGGCTGGATGATGACTCCGTCTGCCGTCTACATAGCCAGTCTTGTGGGAGCAGTGTGGATGGCGCTAGAATGTCTTCTGTTCAAACACAACAGGCAGATGCACTTAATTCACGGCTTGGAGGAAAAAGCCTGGGGGCAGAGAGCAGAGGGTGGGAGGAGGTGTGAGAAGACAGGAGAGACTCTGGGCTGTTTAAGCCAGCATCATCACACGGCGGTTCCTAGGAATCCCTCCAGTAAGAGGGACACTGCATCACTGAGTCCTTGGCTGTGATTGGTTGGGTAGTGGGGAGACGTCGAGTATGGTGGGCAATGCTGCGTAACCTTAGCTGACCCTTTCAACACATATTAACATGTCTTGTCTGTGTTTTTCACCATTCGGGGCATATGTCACCTCCAAGGTCACTTAAAAAAAAAGAAAGAAAGAAAAAAAAAAAAGACTCCCCTAGGATCTTGGGAATGTTGGGAGACCGTCTATGTGTATACGTGTGTTTGTCAGTACACAGTAAGTCATGACCTGCCCTTGCACATGAGCAAACGCACACACAAATACACACATCCAACAAGAACTTGAAAGGAGGATGATTTCCCCAGAGGAGGGCTGAGCCATTCAGGAGAAAAGCCACACAAACACCTGCAAGGACAATCTTTCATTAGAGTGATTGAACATGTTGTCAATCCAACCTCAAAAGCAATGAAGAGGTAAGATTAGACCGATCTTTTAACCTGACAAGTTACATCATAATGTATTTTTTTCCTCATTGTTACAGGTAATTAAACTTTGTGTTTTTTACTAATAATAAATTTAATGTATTATTATTATTAATGTTGATGTATACATTGCTTATTTTCGAAATTCTAAATATACATTTGCATCAAATTTTTTTTAAACTTCAAAAATAAATGCTAATCTATAACAATCATTTGGATGGCTATTATGCATGATCTGATATCGTCGTGTTGGTGTTGTTCCCAGATCATCATACTAAATGTTGTTCCAGGATCAACACTGCAAGTGACCAATCAGAATGTTGTGACGTCATACTTTTGCGACTTCGGGAAAAACCGCCGTAAAACAAAAAACTGTACTTAAGCTGCGAGAAACCACCTCTGTCCACCGATCAACGGACCCTGACCCTAATCCTAACCCTAACCCTTTAATAAACGGTAAGCAGAATTGATATTGTCCTTGCAACATTGGAATTTCATAAATGCACGAATGGCTTGGCGCGCAAAAGAATAACGTCACAACAGTGTGATTGGTCACTTGCAATGTTGAACCTGGAACAACATTTTCATGATGATCTGGGAACAACACCAACACGACGATATCAGATCATCCGGCTATTATAAGCAGGTTAGACAATGATCACTTCCCGTCAGTTTCTGTTTTCAAAGCGACTTTGATCGGCCAATTCATCAACAAAACAACAACAGTATGGTGGATTCAGTCTACTATCAGTGTCCTAATGGTTTGTGATTTAATATGGGGAAAACTGGCAATTATATGCAATATGGTTGTGATAATATAGTAATTAACCTTAATGAATTTGTCAGATTTATAAATCAGTTCCATATATACTCTATATACACAAAAATTCACATTAACTACTCAATTCAACTCAGTTGTATTTATATAGCACCAAACCACAACAACAGCTGCCTCAAGGTGCTTTATAGTGTAAGGTAAAGACAAATAATACAGAAAAAAACCACCAATGAAACAATTCCCAATGAGCAAGCAGTTGGCAACAGTGGGAAGGAAAAACTCCCTTTTAACATCAAGAAACCTCCAGAAGAACCAGGCTCAGTGAGAGGCAGCCATTTATTGCAACTAGAGGTCAAAGAAGGAAGACAGAACAAAGGACACGCTGCGGAAGAGAGGCAGAGATTATTACTTATTACCTTCTTATACGTACTTATTATAAGGGAACTGCGATTGTTTGGATGGGGTTGCCTTCCATGAGGTAAACTTTGCAATCGTCTTGCAACGGGAAAGTGGTCAACCAGAGAGTGTTGCATGCTCCACCTCTTGATGACTAGATAATGACTAAACCTACTTGTAATCAGTCACGCATAGAAAACAAAATTCACCAGCCAGCAACCAATTTTTTACTAGTCACAAAGGCTGCTGACCTACTGTTACTGTGACTGAACCATAATGGAACATCAGTTTCAAAATCACAATCCATTATGTGGATTATTAACAGACACATAATGTAAAATTTTATGTGTACCGGTATAGTCAAAATATCATATAAGTATGTATCTACATAATACATTTTATAAAATTCATTAAATGTGCAATTTGTAATAGATGGACTATTGACAAACAGAAATTTTACAGTCCGTTGAAAAATAACTATTTACCTATGTTTAATTAAGTATTAATTTACCATTTTTCAATAACTGTTGTTTTTTTTAAGTGTTACGAAATTTAAATTAGAAATCTTGCAACTATTAATATTAAAATAAACAGTCATTCAACACTAAGTGCTTCATAAAAGCTTCAAAATCCAAAGGGAAAATGCATGTGTCGTGACATACTAGCAAAATAAATCATGACTATGGAAAGGGGCTGATAACAACATTTTTGGCTGCCTCAGGCAGAAAATGAGGTTTTCCATCAGATGCGAGCCTTGAATAAAAGCAGTGTCCACCTGCACTCAAAGGTTAGACAGAAACTGATGGGCTGCAGAATGAATAGAGCTCTCTGTCTTATGGTTTCCAGTAAAAATATAAAACCAGTCCAAAGGTGGTGCTTAGGTAGAGCTATAAGTGCTCTTATGTACATAACATATTGTAAAAACATCTCAGACGTCAATCAGCTGGGACCTTTGTGATATACTCTGATTACACAGGTTCAATTTACTGGAAATTGTTTTTATATGTGTGAGTGTTTAAGTTGTTCAGGTGGCTGCATGATTCTTCAAGTACTAAACGCAAGTTCATCTCGTACCATAGGTGCAATGATGACTGAAACAGCCCCTCACAGGGCTTTACATAGCAGGTGACCTGACCCAGATTATTCCACACCCTCGCCTGATATCAGCTTAGATAGACTACAAAGGATAAGTCAATACAGATAAAGCATGCATGGATGGATGGAAGAGAAAATGATTTTCTAAAAATAGAATTTAAAATGAGGAAGATGTCAATCCAGCACTGGAAAAAACAAATTACAAAGCATGAGTTCACTTAGTTTAACTACTTAATCTCAGTCATATATGATTATGATCATATAGCAACACATAGCAAATTAACGCTAAATCTACGATCGATCCATTTTCATCTGATGTAACAAAGACATAAAATTACAGGAAAGACAAATGCAATGCACAACCACTTTGTTAGATGACTACTTCAAGCTCGTAAGAAGATATATATATATATCAGTCAAACAGCACTAATTCAGTGTCTGAATGAAATATCATCACAAAGTTGTTCTGTGCTCCAAAATTATGGCCAAAAGGTTGATTGTTTGGTTTTTTTAGCAGAGCACTATGATCTCACAGTGGTCACAGACTGATAATTCAATGTTATCACTCAAACATTTTATCTTGCTAAATGTTTTTGTGAAAGTTTGTCAGACTTAGTGGAATCTTTTTTGTTCCAATGAGCTTGAACTTTGACCACTGATGTGAAATCAGTTCGTCCCTAATTCTACATGAACACTCATTCCAAGTAACCAGAAATGCACTGAATGTATTCCTGGATATCGTGTTCAGACGTTGAGTCACGACCTCAAATAAAAGAGGAAAGAAAAGAGGAAAAAAGGTGTTTTGTAAGATCCCAGTGAGTTTGCACCAAATTTTTAATCAGTTAATTTTTTAGTCCAAGTAAACATTTGTGCAAAATCTGAACAAATTTTCCCGTAGCTTTAGTCACGGTCTTCAATAGATTTCACATTTTTGGGTGTATTGGTAGACAGTTTGGATTCTGGAATCTAAATTATACAAAACCAAAAAAAGCCCCAATAACTATTGTCACTCAGCTGCTTTTAGGGTTCTCGGCTGTGGAAAGATAATCTCAGGCATGCTTCCTTTGCGTTTATGTGTGGTTCTTTATTTTGTTTGGTTTTTTACATCTCTGTTAAAAACTCATTTATAGGGCTTTTTGAAGTTCAGAGGGTTTAAAGTCATTTTTTTTATTTTATTTGTATCTTTATCTTTATTATCACTAATACTACTAAAATTGTCTGGTGAATGATTTCTCCACGGGAACCAATTCAGAGATGTAACATGTTATGAGCAATTAAGAGCTTTTTAGTGATAGGGATATATGGTTCTTTAGTTTGACACCCCCATCCCCACCCCAATCGGTAAAGTCTCCTGTGCTTGTATTTTCCTAGACAAGGCTCTGGCCGTGAGATGTGCTGTGATTACTGGTTTTAATGGCAGTTTGTCTTGAAATGAAGGAGCTTGTTGGTTCTGGGGGGGCTCTACTGGCACACTTACATTGTCAACAGCAGGAACACCAGCTGCATCCTCCCTGGTCCTGTTCAGAAATAGCCTGGCCCCAGTTGTAGCCCTGGCCTTGTACCAGCCAACAGCCCCCACTAGACAGGGGCAGGCCCCGCTCCAGCAGTGTGGCTCAGAGTCTTCCTATTCTAGAGGACAGAGGTGTCTCTGAGGCCCGGAAACAAGAGGGCAGCAAACATTTCCGACTCTTTGCTCTACAAGCAGTGTCCTCTGTCACAAAGCGTTTCATCTAATGGGCTCAGAGCAAAATCAAAGTGACAATATTAATCATGTGATGCGGAAAATAATTAGAGGGGCTATAAAGGACTGAGTTAGTCCTTTCCCCCATGTCCCAACATACAGCAGATAACTCATTAACGCTTGGCTCAGAGAGTGTTGAAGGGGGTACTGGATGCATTTTGTAATGTGGTCATTAGGAGCTAATTACTTTACAGAAATCTGACATTTAGCAACAATTACAACACAGGTGTCTCAAAACACATCCTTAGCCTTACTTTATTACCCTATCTTCTCTCCAACTTGTAGAAACTGTAAATACACTTCAAAAGGGGTTATTTAATTAACATTTTAAAGTGTCAGGGCTCCTCATGTAAAAAATGTCTGGAGATACCCATGCTTATTATTTAGTGCCAAAAAACTGCTCTTTTGAAGGCACTGAACCAGAAAAAGTCCTGTTGTCAGTTTCTCCCAGTCCGTCTTATTCCCTTATTAAAAAAATGTGACAACGCCATTGATTGTTTTCATTCTCCCGACACGGCCGGTTGCTGATATGCAGTAGTCTTCAGAGGCATTAGTCATCCACACCTGGCTGTGTTGATCAAAACCCTGCTATGGTCAAATCAGCTCTCTACCAGTGTGTGATTCATATAGGAGAGGCTTGCCCTGCCCCGTCTGTCTGCATGCTAGCATGGTGCCCCAAGAAGCCTGGTGTTTCTCTTGTTTACAGATCGACAGCATCTCTGGGAGAAGCCGGGCGACAGCCTGTGACAGACTGATGGATGAGGAGACACTCATGCGCCGCTGTGTCATCCCTGCACTCTCCACCCACTCTCCACTCACACTCGCCTACCAGAGGCGAGGATAGAGGAGTGCATTTGGTAATGCATGCAGATCAAGATTAAAGTTGCACCTTTTCCACCAAACCATGCAGAGAGGGGCCTGACGGGTAAATAGTGGGCGGCTGTCAGGTTGCCTGATTGTTAACAGCCACATGACAAGGATAGATCCACTGCAGATGACAATGCTTGGGAATAGAGAGGCCAGATGAAATGGGTGACAAGCAGAGGTGACAGGACACAAGGGCACCCAATGAATCTGCATAGAAATGAGAAAGCTCCTCCAGAAATTACATCTCAAAATCTTCTTGCAAAAAAAAGAAAGAAAGAAAAAAGGAAAGAAAAGGAAAAAAAAAGGAAAGGTTGAGTTGCTATTCAGAGATGGAGAAAGCTGCAGACAGGCAGTGGTCAGCAAATGGGCATGCTTGAAAAACAGACTTCAAACAGCACCTGATTTTAAAGTGTTGCATTGCAGTTACTGTACATATTTTAACCGATTCCTTTAGATCTAGCCCTCATGATGTGGGAAATTCCTGCACGCAATTACAGCAATCTAAGCACTTCCAACATCATCCGACCTGGAAAACCCTTGCTATGTTCTCTCTTTCTCTTTTCTGCAAGGCTTCATAAAGTCTTGCTAGCATACACAGAGAGGTTCAAACAAACCCCCCAACAATCAGACAACCACTATGGGCAAGCAACAGTGGCAATAGTGGGAAGGAAAGAACTCCTTTTTAACAGGAAGAAGCCTCATGCAGAACTAGGTTCAGGGATGGACAGCCACGGGAACCAAGTTTAACAGTCACTAACGATTAAATGCAAAAGTCGTGTATAAACAGGTGAGTGAAGAAGAAAAGTGCATCATGGGAGGATCCCCACCAGCCTGAGTCTATTGCAGCTTAACTTAAGGATGTTTCAGGGTCAGCTGATAGGAGAGGAACCTGATAGCCAAAAGCTCCCTACACTGGCAAAGCAATAGTCCAAAACACAGGCTCAGAATATACAGCATGCTGGGCTCAAACTTACAGTGCAGTTTGTAAAATATAGAATCCTGATGTAGATGTGAAAACAGTCAGGAAAAGAGCAAAGTGGAAAAGAAGTGAAAGCAATGACACTAAAAGAAGGAGAGCATAAATTACAGCAATTTTGCATTTGTAGGAGAATGACAATTCGTTTAAGTTAGTAGCAGTACATCGTAGGCTGTGAAATCTGAAATTCAAGCCCTGACGAATAATGGTCATCGACTCACCAATTGCTGAAGCATAATAAGCCACTAAATACCAAGATGATTACAGGATAATCTTCGCCTAAAAAATAAAGAGACCACTGAGAACACTTGAATAAACAAACCAATTAAGATGTTTCTTAACAGTGTTATGTTCAATATTTAATTAGAATTTTACTTGCTATTGAATAATTTGGACTTAAATGGACTTAATAAACTTTCGGAGAAGATAGGCAGAGTAATAAGCCTGTTAAAATTCAAATAACTTAAACTCTCAGACACGACTGCCAATTTCTCAGATCTGTAAAGCAAATAAAGGGCTTTAAGTGATGTTTTGTATGCTGTTGGTTGAACTAATCCTGTTTATATTTTTACCTACCCTTCCATCACTTAAAACCTCAAACTTTATATTGAGAGAAATCATGGCAATTAGAGGACCACTGACTCATGTTCAATACGGGAAAACACCATTATTTTCAAAGTAAGGCTTTCAATCACGCCTTCAGTGATTCTCAATCACTGCCACAGTTTTCTCCGTGGTGTGGAACCAGCTATATTGACGTTTACTTTCAGAATTTTGCATTTCGGTGACACACATGAAAGCATGCTGGAGGTTTGATTTGTTATTTGAGGAAACATAAAACCAACAGGTGCTGCCAACCAACTTTGCAAGTATGTACTTTCTCACTTGCAAATCATAGGTCACTAGCTTCTTCAATACTGGAGAAAAAAACAAAAAACAAAATGCAGATTTTAGCAAGTTGTTGAGATTTCTGCTGGTGTTAGCTGTTGTTTGTGGGTCCATTTTCACAAGAACTGAGAACTGAAACCAATTCCAAATTGTCCAGTCTATTACAATCATATCCCTTCAAGTTCATCTAGTCCTTTAATCATTGCTGGTATGGTTTTTCTGGCAACAACAACTACAATCAAGCTTTTTTACTGCTTCTACACTGTGTTCAGCCTCAGAGATCATAAACCAGTCACACTGACGAAAAAGCTGTCTAGGGCCACATTTTTTCTCAACAGAAAATTGACTGAGTGTCAATAAGGGAATCAATAAGGAACTGGACCTACAAGCAGAATGGATGATTCAAGATTCAAAGCGTTTGTTGTCATATGTACAAAGAGAAAAGGCATTTCTCTGTGCAATGAAATTCTTTCTTTGCTCCCACACACAAATGCCGGTTAGGTTAAGGGTTGGCAAAAGTATGTATATATACACAAATAAAACAAGATAAAATACAAACAATACAAATAAATAAGTGAAGATAACATTTAAGTGTGAGGTACATGTATGTGCAAAGGAGCTATGAGCTTAATATGCAAGATGACCTGATATGCAAAAATTACTGTTAAGATAGGCCAGCTGTTCAGGAGTCTGATAGCAGTGGGGAAGAAGGAGTTGTTGAGTTGGGATGTTCTAGATTCACACTTCTGAGCCTTCGTCCTGAGGGCAGAAGAGTGAGTCTATGAGGATGGAGGCAGCTCTCCTTTGGACTGATGATGGCACTGGTATCAACAAAATCTTGTCAATATCCATCGATATTTAAAGTCATGTGGGGCATGATTCACATCAAGTATTTCTTAGCTGAGTAGACTTTATTAGTAACTAAAGGCACTTGCATTCACTAGATGTAATGAGCGTGATGTGGATTTGACTGTGAAACCAAAGAATATTACATAATACATAGAGCACACCAGGTTTATCCACATTTTTAATCTAACCGGAACAAAAGTTCACAAAATTGACATCAAGTTTTATTCAGTGACACTACAAAGTAGCTGCTGAAACTATAATCTCATCAGGGAAGTCTTTGGTGAGTGTTGTGGATCAAGGGTCTTTTTGTCCTGCTGATAGCTAAGACTACTGTGTAAATCTTAAGTTATCAAAAGGAAAATGGGAAATGGATGCAGTGATTTATTCAAACATCTGCAAAAATACATGGAAATACAGAATATAGGGCAAAAATAAAGTTTGTAAAATTCTACTGAGTTTGAAAGTCAATATTTAATATGGCTTCTTGAAGGACATTCAAAGCTCTTCTTTGGATGTTGGTTGCCTTTGTTTGATTCTCTGTTAAGCTGATCCCACACTGCTTGAGTAATGTTGAGAACTAAGCTCTGGTAAGTCCAGTCCCAGAGTGACTGTGTTTCATCGTGTGTTGTTCTATCCAGGTATGCTTTTACTGCACTGTCACTTAAACTGCATAGTGGTTTAAAATGTGATGGTACTTTTCTGCATTCATAATTCAATTTTGACAAGATCCCCAACACCACTGGCTGAAATGCAAACCATGACTAAGCCCCCACCGTGTTTTACAGATGGCTGTAGACGCTGACTGTTGTGCCTCTACCCTGACCTTCTGGAGAAGACCTTCTGGAGAAGGTCAGGGTAGATGTTGATGTCAATTTGAACCAAAAATTTCAAATTTTGATTTGTTACTCAACAACCATTGTCTTTTATTTACGCTATGCTGTTTGGCATACCTCAGCTGTTTCAATTCATTATGACAATTCAGCTAATGTCTAAAGAAAAAAGACTTTAAAAGACATTCAGAAAGTTTAATGAACTGTTGGTCGAGTTCACTTTGAAAAAAAAAAAAAAAAAGCTACAAGAAAGTCTGTCTCCTTGGAAATCAAACATAAAGAAACGAGGGGTGGTTCTAGACATGTATAGTACTATACACTATATGAGTAACGAAGATATCCTTTGTTGTCTTACAACTACAACAGCACTTTTGTTACTCAATAATCAACAAACAATCCTACAGTGTTTCCCACCTCTGAATCTCCTATCGCTTTCTATTGTTGTGGTAAAATTGAGTTCTGTTCGACAAGCTTGAAGTGGAGACATGGTGAGGCAATTCTCCAAATACAATGAGCACATCAGTGACTAAATGGAAAGCAGTGATAGGATCTAGTCTGTTACGTAAACACAGAGCAGCAAATATCCTTACAAGACACTATATTCTATGGCACAGCCGTGCATAAGTTCTGTCACAAGCATATTCTAACTAGTTTTAAAAGATAGTCTTCCAAGTTTTAAATATAAAAATGTTTATCGCTGAAATCAGTTAATTGTATACAGCTATTGGAGAAATGTCCTTCATTTCATCCTTCACTGCAGCAACTTTGATCGTCTCTGGAGTTAGGTGAGCTTCCTCCTTTTATCAGTGCACCCAGGCCTCCAACCAGTGTTATCACCAAACTTGCCCTAAAGATGCTTAAGCCAGTCATGCATCAACACCTCCACAGCAACATATGATAACACCTGTGATTGCATGATCATACATCAAGCAGTCTGTCAGCTCAGTCAATTTCAGGTGTTTGATAAATGATACATGCCTGCCTGAGAGCACAGAGTCTTCTTGTAGCAGCCGAGATGGCTGCGTGCCTACCTCCTTGTGACAGGGCAGCCAGCTCCCCATATGGCGCCTAAAGGTAATGTATAAAATGACTGTTACACTGCAATGCTGTGCTGTGCTAAGGTTCAGTCCCATGTGAAGTGACTCTTCATGCATCTTTGCACACCCAACAGCTACATGTTACGCATGTTGCATAGCTAACGCTGTTCAAACTACAGCAATTTGTGGTATATCTGTGATACACAAGGTGATCAAGATCTACACTGCACGTGATCCTTTGGTAAAGCATAAAAGTAAGTTGATAGCACATGTGATTGATTGATTGTGAGATAAGCTACTTTGGTCAGCAAGGATTCTTGATTATTATTTTGGATAAAACTTTTGTTTTTTTAAACTGGGATATATTTTTTTTGTTATCTATTAATACGTGACACAAAGAAGTAACAATAATAACAGGCTATTAGCTCCCTAAAGCATAGCAGAATAATCTACTTCTGAACTGTATTAACAGGCTGTTTGACATTAGAGGGACCCAGTCTGAACTCAGGGAAAGGGTATGTTTGTCTATGTGTAAAAGGTTTAAACAAACACCTTTCTTTTCCACTTAGTCTAAGGAGCTTGGAAAGAAAAGCGTCTGGACTTCTTTAAGTTGCTTGAAGACATTTCACCTCTCATCCGAGAAGCTTCCTCATGAGAGGTGAAACATCTTCAAGCAACTTAAAGAAGTCCAGACGCTTTTCTTTCCAAGCTCCTTAGACTACGATGACTTGGATGACTGAGAACCTTCACAGACGTTTCTTTTCCACCGTTTTCAAAAAGCTGTAAATAACAACAGAAACAAAAATTACTATTACTATTATATTTGTGATCAAAAACAGCTTAATAAAGCTATGAAGAAGTTTTAAGAAGAAGAAGAAATTTTTTGAGTATGTGAATTTTAGATCCATCTTAGACTTTGCTCAGTGTAAAAACGTTTTCCCAGATCCAGAGTCTAGACAATAAAACATATTTATATGTAATAATCTATTTCGCTTGACTTATTGTTAATTCAGGGGTGTTGTTAGAACTGTAATAATAAAAAGGTTAAAATCACCTGCATGAACTTGGAATTAAATACTGCCCTCTGTCCAGTTCTATCTGATTACACTTTATAGTCAGTTTCCATGAAACTGTTCAAGCTTTTCTTTCCCATTTTTTCCCCACTGAGAATGCATAACTAACTCCTAAGCATACGCAACTTAAAAAACAAAAAAACATATTTTTGCAGAAAACAACATTTGGAATCACACAGGGTCAGCAGCAGTGCATATTTCTGCAAATTTCAGCAGACACACTGCCCACCAGCTGTGCCCACAAATTTACTACCAACGCCTATATTATCCAAGCAAAGGACTGGGAAAACAAAAATACTGCAAAGTACAGACTGCAGACAAGCACCACTGTGCCAATCCCAGATCCCTTATTACTGCAGAGATTTCATGTTTATTTGCTCAACCTTAGGCCACATTACACCCTCGTTTCTCCACGTAATACAATATTCAGGTGACCACTTCTTGAACCTCCCTTCATTCTTCCAGGTCAGCGCACCACACTGTGCTGATGAATTCACAACATGGTTGCATGCATCCAACTCCATAAAGAGACAAACAGCTCTTTACCTCCAGGTCAAGGTCCTGCTCTTATGCGAGCATCTGTCTCCCTCCTGCTACCCTCTCAAAAAATATCTGAAACGTACTCTGCTCGACTCGAGTTCATCCAGCTGCAGAGTGAACCAGGTTCCCCGGCACCTCTGAATCCTCAAATCTACGAGCAATCCTTTCTAAAGCCAGTCGATTAGGTGAGCTATAGGCAGTTTGCTTCGGGATCAGATGTTGTAGAAAATGATTTTTTTTTTCAGCAATCTTTCGAAACAGTTATTATAAATATTTGCATTTCCAACACCTGCTTACTTAAACTGCTAAAAAATAGATAAATCTGTCATTCCTTTTTCATGCAGATATCTTTTAAGTTAAAAATGTTTTTGTTGGTCAAATGCTCGGTTAAGTCCATTTTTAGCCAATGAAAGCAGGACTTAAAAGTCTGTGTACTGCTTTTGTCTTCTATCTGTCCTTTCCCAAGTCAATTAGCAGAGAAGTCTGCCGGTAGGAGCGGATGCAGAGCCATGCATACCTGACAGATACCAAGCAGTGGCTGTGCTGAGCAAATTATACTGTCAGGAGCTTCACTGATATTGCGTTGTTTCAAGGCCAAGTTATTAAATCCTCCTCTCTGTTGCACTGCAGCCATTGCTTCACTGGTGATTTACTATCATGTCGTTTCTCTCCAGTAGGCCTATTCTTAGTCTGGGTATCATCCACATCACGCGTGGAGAGAGGGTTATTTTTAGCAAGGCAGTCACATGATGTGAGTGCAAGTGGAGTCTCACAGCTGTAGGCTACTGGTACAACATGCCATACATCCACAGATCCCTGCTTGGAATAAATGAATAGCATCCTGTGGATCTCAGAAAGTCTTAATATTAATGTTAACTTTAATGTTGCTCTGAACAAAAGTCAAAAGAGGCTGTATAGTCATGACATCAGCGAAAAAAAACAGACAGTTTTTTAAAATGAGTTTTACATGTTTATATACACTAAACTTTACTTGGTCCAATATTATTTTCCAGATAACCTGAATGCCAAAATATTACACAGTTTAACCTTGTGCTTATTGTGAGCAAATATCATATACATAATAACAAGTAGATGTAATGTACCCTTCTCTTATGTGTCAGAATTTGTCAAAAACAACATGAAAGCATGTATCCAGCCTGCCTTGAAACAACACTTTAGGGTGCTGGTGTTATTGGAGTATGAGTATGGGATATATTCTTAGCATATTTGGGCCACTTAGTACCATTTGAGCATCATTAAACACCACAGCCTTCCTGAGTATTGTTGCTAACCATTACATCGCTTTATGATCAAGGTGTACTCATCTTCCGATTCCTGTTCCCAGCAGGATAATGATAAAGTTGAAATCATTTCAAAGCGGTCCCTTGAACATGGTATCATTTCAAAGGGCTGCTATAGCCATCTGCAACTACGTGACGATATCGTGTAAATATCGTCCAAAATCTCTGAAGAATGTTTCCAGCATTTTGTTGAATCTATGGCACAAAGAATGGGCAGTATGCTTATGTTGTGCTATGTTGTAGATTATATTAAAAAAAAGAAAACCCACAGTAGTCAGTCACAATATTATGCAGCCACAGTCCACAGACCTCGTTGTGCTCAGTAACTTTAATTGTGGAACAACCCACACGTTTGATTGAGAGTCATTGTGATATAACCACAAAGAAAAAAAGGTTAATGTAATTACAGATTCTTCAAAAGTAAGAGGAAACCTTCTGGTTCAGAACTATAAGCCCTTCTGTAAATTATGAATTAGCACAGTCTGTAAGCTTGTAGATCACTTGAAGGTGGTTGAATAATTCATTCATTCATACTGCCATTTAAGCACCAAATGTATGCAATAGTAGAGTAGCAGGTGAATAGTGCGCTGAAACAAAATACTTTGGGCTGATCAATGATTTTCCCGAGTATACTTCATTTTACTGAGAAACTTTAAAAAGGAATAGCTGTTTGTTGTCATGTTATTATGAAGTATCAGTCTACATGTAATGTCATAGTTCACATAAAGATTAGAGAGCTTTATTACAAAGCAGCTCCATCCACACCAGTAGGGGTCAGAGTTGATCTCAAGCCCAGAACAATTAATCACAGGATGGGTAAGAAGAAATGACAGGAGAGACTGACACCCTGTGATTTTCTAGAACCGTATTATCTATAATTTAGCTCATTACATAACAAAGAGACTTCTATCATCACTGAGACGTACTCATTTACTGCCACATTTTCTGCCACTTTCTGAAGTACAGGAGGGTTTGTCATTCGCACTTGATACAGCTGGTGCTTCTGCACTGTAATTTTCTTCTCTGATCGTCAACAGTTATCAGTCTTGGTCAACAGAGATCGCTCATCCTAACTCCCACACCTCAGCGAAAATAGTTTGGCTCAATATTTCAGAGAGCTGCAGTGAATGAAAAGAGGTGGACACGCAAACACGGGCTAGGTTTAGAGAAAGAGTCATCATCCAGCTGAAAGGCTGTAATCAGAAACTTTTAGAAAAAGTTTTTTGGCAAAATACAACAACAGCAGCCAGGTGCAAACAAATAGGAGGTCTGGTGTTGTGAGAATCAAACTTCAATAAACGCTGTAGTCGATGTACTCAGATGTTTATGCAAATATTTCTTAAAAGACCATTCTCCCTTTCATAGCCAGAGTAAATATCAGTAAATGGAAATGGTGCACAGCTACAAGTGGTCAACTACTGCAAGGGTATACTGATTGGTACTGACTTCTGTATTACAAAAAATTATATAGCAAATGCTTGTTTTATATGATTTACTCATAAAAGTCACAACCTTTGCATTTTTCTCACACAACATAATTGTAAGAATTTACCTCAACAAGCAAACATGCGGTGCTCTCGAGTAAATCATAGTGTGAAAAACACAAGTCTTTTGTAATGTATTTTTTTGGCCTATTTCTTTTATATATATGGTCACTTATGACTGGATGCTCACCGATATAAGACACTTAAGACTGATATCGATGCAAATATTTGGCAGATAAATCTACCCCACCGATTTCAGACAGGTGCACGCTCCTTTTGTCATTTTTATAGCTCTGTTTTCTGCAGTCTTACCCAATTAATGGCATTAATTGTTGTGGTATTTCTGATGTCTCCTGGCAGTAGGGGTGCCTCAAGAAGGTTTTCACAGGGATGGCTATATGGGGGCCACTGAAAATAGGTAAATATTAAAACCTAATGAGATACTGAAATCCATAATAATCAGTTTTAACTGATTAATTAACTGAGTGGAAGTCTCAATTATCACTGGTTCTTCCTCTCTTTTGTGCTCACGTTTACCAAAGTTATTACCAAAATAGGACAATCTTTCTAGTATTTTAACTGACGAGAAGACGGGTCCACGAGAGTTTCCCAGATGTGCAGGTACTAGAATAATTTTCTGCTATACTAAAGACAGATACATGAGTGAACAAATTAACATCATAAACAGTGCAAAAGATATCGATGTCACTGTGATATATGGATATTTACAATGTGCATATTTACAACTGTATATACGTGGTACACTCAGAGAGAATTGTAGCCGCTGTTATAAAAGTGTACAAATACCCGTCTTATGATGCAGAGGCAAAGCATGAGACAAACAGAAGAGACATTATCTCCAAATCCAGAGTTGGATTAATAAACTCACCACACAGCAGAATAGTTGACTGTGAGCTCAGAATATGCTCAACATATTTCCATTACTTTTGCAATTTTCAATAAGGGTCTTGCTTTAAAACTAGCTGCGCAAAACTGACTCTTGTGGAACTTGTAAACTACTGGGAACAGAAACTAAGCTTGCACTCCAATAACAACAAACGATGTAGATGTTTACATCAAATTATATGAATTTGTGTAACTTATAGCTGAAGTATATCAGTAGAATTCAGTTGAGGGGTACACTGACTTTGTTGGCTTTGCCTGGACCCCCGAAGCCCGTCAATAACATCGACGCTGTTACATAACTTGAAGCCTTAATTCAGTTTAAGCAGGTGACTTATATAAAACTTCACCATAGCATAGCTCTGAGGGGGGAAATTAACTATACAAACCAAAACCATTTGCAGGGGTAGAGCAGGTCACCTACCAATCGACAGGGTGGTGGTTTGATTGCCGTCTGCTCCAGTCTGCATGCCAAATATACTTTGGCAAGATACAACTTAAGTGTGTATTCCAGGACTTGAGTCTGCCAAGGGGTCACTGACAGGTCTTTAGGGCTGTGTGTAAAATCTATTGTAAAATGCATTTGTCACTTTGTCTTCTTTACAGTATGCAAACATATAATCACAAGTCTAATGTGGTGCACAGAATAGTGCTCTATTCTTAAAACCCATGACACGCAAAAGTCCACATTAACAACATACACCATTAAACTCAATTTTCTATTAGGAAAAAAATTCTCCTTATGCTTTAGATTGGAAGGGACATTACCAGAGCTTTTTCATTTCGGACATTATGTGTTAGGCTTTTTGGAGAACAGCCTCAGCTCTCCAACTCATTTACTACTGAAATAAAACACATCGCATTTTAGTCAATTTTCAATGGATAGACCCTGAACCATTACTTTCAAAAATTACAGTCATACAAAAAGGAAATTAGAGTTTAGCAAAGCCACAAGGTGAATGGGAAATTGCTGTAAAATGAACTCTGAAGCTCTCAGGTTACGAAATGTCTTTACTTAAGGAAACAAGGATGTGTTATTTAGACAACCATTTAAAAAGGTGGAAATTACAGCCTTCAAATGGTGCCAAGCGAGCATGTTTCATTCTCATTCGGACAAAGAAGACAAAACCATCTGGGGGCCACCCTTGAACATTACGTTAGATTTAAATTAAACTGTTAAATATGTTGGTGAGCAATCATTAAATGGAGAGGCTAGGAGAAAACAGGATAAGACATTATGTGTCACTGTCTTACACTGCTAACAGCAACAGCTAATGATGGTGTCCTTACTTCATTTAAACTGGAGCTTTTTATTCAATTTATACATATTTTTCACGTTTTCTTACTTATATCTAGCTATAAGCATTTTTGCCCACACAGGTAGGAGCAGTGGCATGTGGGAAGTTTTGCAGAAAGGCAAGCAGAGACAATGACCACTCCCCCCACCCAAAAGAAGAAACACATCTCCTCGTCCACTGTTTAACGAGGCAAATTGGACAAGATACATACAGGTTTATGATTTTGTGCTGCCCGTCTTTTATTCTTTTATGTACACTTAGACTCCTTGAAATATTACAGTATCATTTATCATTAGCTGACATTGACAAGTGCTTGAGGATTTTTCTTAGGACTATTCATTTATTGTAAGTAACAATGAAACAATGAAACTACACACAAACTGGATATTGTTGTTGAACTGTACATGAAGTATCAAACCAAAACAGTTAATTCTGCGAATAAAGTGTTCCCCATCAGTGTTACATGGATCAATATTACTGCTGCAGATGTTTAAGGTTAGCTCATTTTAAGTACTTTATAGTCAGTTTAATCTACAGTAGTGCATCATGTTCTGTAAAATCACATATTTGTAGTCTGACTGTCCTGTAAAGCACATATAGCTCAGAAATTTCTGAGCTATATGTGCTTTCTACAAAGAAAGCATAAATTACTTCTACAAAAAATAATTACAAATTAATTAGAAAAAATATTGATGAAAAATGAAGATAGTGTAGAAGTAAAACAGATGGTTAAACACCAGTTATTAGCAGTGAATCAGTCAAGTGATTTTCTGTCTTTTTTAAACCAACCAGGGGCAGGATTTGACAGTCCCGCCCCATTCTTATTCCCCTGCACCACACCTGTTGGCCAAGGTGTTGTACGTATCAGCTGAATGCAATAATTAGTGCCTATGTTTTCTAAAGATAGAACAATTAGAAATTCATGGGAATTTGTGTTTATATCCTTAATAAATAAATGACATGTTGTTTTTAGAGACTGATTCTTGTAGTTGTGTGATTTCATTTCTTGTTTATTTGGCTAAGAACTGTGCAAACCAATAAGTCTAAGACTCCTGGTTCTTTTCCTCAGTTGTTGGTCAAATGATAATAAAACGGGTGGTCCTGTAACAGTGTGGTGTATGGGTCATATGAAAGCAGCATAAATCGACATCTCTTAAAAAAACAAAAAACAATGTAGAAGTACAAACTTTCTAAAAAAAAATAAAAGAAAGGCTATTCAAAGTTTGTGTATTATAAAAGTTGCTGAATTAAGGATTTAACGTGGCTCTAAGTTCAAATTAAGTGAAGTGGTTTTACTTTTATTATAATAACTGCATGCAACACATCCTCCTCACATTCTGTAAACAAGCAAATTATAACTGACTCTTATTAAGACATTTTTTACAGCTTTGAGGTTGAAGCTATTATGCTGGTTTACATCAAATGTCAGGAACAAGTGTGCAACAATTCTCTGCGCTTTTCACCTAAATACATTCGCACAGACAGTTGTCAACAAAATCCAAACGAGTGTTTTAAAACCAAGAGAAAAATTTACATTCTCAGTTTTAGCTGTAAGTTGCCTAGTCTGACTATTCCTCCGACATAAATCACCAATCATTGCCACAGCATGGTCCAGTCAGAGTAGGAGGGCTGATTGCAGCTCATCAGCCTGTCAGCTGGAAGCGCAGCCTGAACAGAGCAAATGGTCGAGTGGCTTTCCCCGCTGCCACATTTTCCTCACTTGACTGCAAATCAAACGGCTGTTGTTTTAGCCTTGAGATCAGTTAAGTTGTAGAATAGATGAGAGAAGGTGGATTGTTCAGCACATCTCCCTCTGTTTATATCCTCCATTCAGATGTGGGGAGAGAAGCTAAGAGAGGCTTCTCATTTAAAAAGCAGCTGAGGCAAATGTGATCTGTGAGGACCCACTGTGGCGCATCACATGCGCTCGCTATCCAGCGCCTGCAGCTAGGTGCCATTGTAGGCTATTAGAACAGAGTCGTCCTCGCAGACTTGGAGATGAGCTTATCATACAGATTTCATGTCTGAGAACACTACAGATGCATCTTTCAGCATCCTGTGCAATCCTCTGACTGCTCAATGTAGTCTCTCAATTAAATCTACAGAAAAAAGGCGCTCCACTCCTTTATCCAGGTAAATACTTTTTCTCTGAGTATCGAGTTAAATGAATATCCTGTTTGTGACTGCACAAGCTGTAAAGGTGGGAATAAATTCAGAGAACTGACATTTATTAGTAACATGGAAAAGCTTTCAAAGAACTTTATTCTATTTACATTTTAAAGATAATAAGAGTCGTTAGGCCCGATGTGGACACATTCATACACCCCCACCCTCCACGCCAGTTCTTAACCAGCAGTTAACCAAGAGCTGGAATATAATTTCCACACATCAATTACTCTAGATGCAAATAAAGCGCCATGTTAGTAGCAAATATCACATTATGTCTCTCAATTACGAGTGTTTTAATTAGGGGACAGTAAATTTGTTTTGAGAAGGCACAGATGCACATCAGTTCCAAATGTTTTCTCCTTCTTTTCCTTGCTTGCCTTGCTGGCTAAATAAAAACCAGTTCAAGCAGACTGCCTCCCACGCGAGTCTGTATCATTTTAAAGGCACTTCTGAAGCAGCGATTTTGAAAATGACAATGTTTGCGAGTCTGGTGAGAAGCAATTGGTGAGACGTACTTTGGAGAATGTTATACCTAAACTGAGAGAGAAAATAGAAGGAAAGAAAGCGAAAGCACACAGATGATATGAGGTCATCTGTGTTTGTGTGCATTATTTTTTTTTTTAAAAGCTATTGAAAGAAAGTTAAGAAAGAAAGCGAAAAGCGAAGCACAGTTAGATTGTTACAATTCACACCCAGAAGGTTATAGACTGGCAAACAACAGAGACACGGATTATTTAAAGCAAAACTAGAAAATCCATCCTTTTTCTGGCTATTTCAGGTCGTGGAAGGACTGGAGTTCCTCACAGAGCTAACACACAGAGACACGTACTTTCACATTCATACCTATGGTCAATTTAGAATCACCACTTAACCTAACAAGCATGTCTTTAGATTGTGGGAGGAAACCCACGCAAGAACAGGGAGAACATAGAATCATACATACATTTACAGAAAAGCCTTAGCCTAGCAGGAGGTTTCAGCTAGGCTCACTCATGCTTTGAGAATATGTAGATGTATATGCAGAAATGACACCAGGCAAACACCAAGCTCTGAGCAACACTGATGTGACAATAAACAGCACCCCTGGGGTAGAGTTGGGGCGCACAGAATACTATATGAAAAGCTAGAACTGAGCAGGCATCAGCACCAACTATGTACTCATAGCATTACAAATGTATGTTTCATCTGCTCTGAGGATGAGAGGAGTACCTGTGTATGTGTAGTGGGTCTAATGCATTGTGTAACAGGAAAGACGCTTACTGGGAGCACTTTTGCCTGTTGTTTTTTTTCCCTCACTTACACATGCCAGTTTTGGTTCACTGTTTGAAAGTGACTAAAAGCTACCACCAAAAAGCTAGCACCAGCACTGATCTTTTTCTGTTGATTTTTATGGCACTGCTGAAAATACTGGCTATGGATTGGCTTATGGTGAAAAATTTGATAATTGCAGCTGAACCTGTAAATTCTTCATTTTATATTAAAACCAAGAAAAACATTCAGTTCTCAAACATGTTCTGTCAAAACATGGGCTGTTTTGTTGTCTTTGTGCTCAGAATTTGGCAACTTGATGACGACTCATCTCATAAATTATGGCACGCTACTCTCCACACTTCATAAACTGTCTTTTATAAAAGTATTGGTATAGAGATTGGCAATACTGGTCCTGTATTTACTTGGCATTGTATTGCAAACATTGCAGTGTTGCACACCATTAATTAATGCAGACAGCCTTTTAAGAGAGCCACAAAGTCTCCAGTGGAGGCTGGAGATGTTCTCTGTGCAGTAAGGTAGAATTTCATCACGCACCAAAGGAGCATAAAGAAGCATCAACCAGAAAAAAATGTTATGTTACTGTATTTAAATAATGACCAATAAAAACAGCTAGGTAAGTTAGGTAACTTCATTGCTTTTAAATATTGACCAAGCCCAGATTGTCAGACTTAAATAAACTCATAGTATGCAAATTAATAGAATGAGCAAAAGCAGCAAAGTCTTATCTCAGTGGTGAGAAGCAGCAAATCTTTTACCAGCTCGGGGCCTGAATTTCATCTTCACAAAGGTGAGCTAACTTATTAGCTTGTTAGGTAATTGGCATATTGTTTTGTTATCTTAGTTTCTGATTTTAGCTGCAGCAGAAAACTTTCAGCAATAAAATCATACCTCCACTAGCTAGTCCTTAGGTTAAGTTAAGCTAATCTTGTTAAGCTAGTCCTTAGCAGCAGCAACAAAAAAAAGCAGCAAATACATTATTATTTTTCATGAAGCCACGTCAAAGTAACATTCATAGGCAAACATGCTAGCTAAATACCGCATACAGTTGATAATACCAAGTAGGCTGAGTAGTGCCAGAATGGGAAAGAGAGGTTATTTAAGTGACTAAGTGGCATGGTTATTGCTGCTGATATGCTGGGATTTTCCTGCACAACCCTCTCTAGAATTCACAAAGAAAAAAAAAAGAAAGAAAAGAAACTGTCCAATGAGCAGCAGTTTTCTGGGTGAGAATCTTTAAGCTGATAGGAAAGTAACAGTAATTCCAAAAACCCAAACAAAAAAGAGCACTCACTCACAAGCAAGATATGCACAACAGCATCTCTGAACACGCAAAGTATCAACTTTTAAGGTAGACTGACTTCCTCAACAGAAGACCTCACTAGATGTCACTTCTGTAGACTAAGCAGGACACCAAAACAGGATAACAGAAGACTGAAATTTTTCCTATTCAGCTGAGTCTTGATTTCTCATGCAACATATGGATGGTATATTCTGAATTTGCTATAAACAACATGAAACCATCAATTCATCCTGCCTTGAATCAATAGTTCAGGCTGCTAGTGATGGCATAAGGGTGTAGTTGATATTTTCTTGAAAAGGTTTGGGCCTTTATTACCAACTGAGTATTGCTTAAAGACCAGAGCCTTCCTGGTATGGTTGCTGATCACTTCAATCCCTTTATGACCACAGAGTACCCAAGTTTTGTTGCCTGCCTCTAGCAGGATATGTGCCAAAGCTCAGATTATCTCAGACTGGTTTCTTGAACACAACAATAATTTCCACTGTATTCAAATAGCCTCCACAGTCGCCAGTCCTCAGTCCAATAGGGCGCATTCGGGATGGGGTGGAATGAGAGATTCACATCATCCATGTGTAGCCAACAAATCTGCAGCAACTTTGCGATGCTGTCATGCCAATATGGACGAAATCTCTGAGGAATGTTTCCTGCACCTTGCTGACTCTCTGCCACGAAGAATTAAGGCAAAACGGGGTCCAATCCTAGCCAAGTGTTTACAAGGTATTTGCAGTGATTTTCAACAAAAGAAAAAAACAGGTGTAGTTAATTATTTGGCAGATCTCCACCAACAAAAAAAGATATATTTTCCAATTACTGCAACTGACAGGGCAATAAGTTCTTTTATTGCTACAACTGGCATAAAAGACAATGAAATAATGCTTAAGTTTGTTATGGCTTGCCAGAGACATTTTCTCTTTCTCTTCTCAAATTATTATTATCTCTGTGATGAAAGCCTCGTTAAATCTTATATCTGTTCCTATACTTTAATTTTATCTAAAAGGGTCGGCATTGGATTTTGACTAATTATATGAGGCCAGAGGCACGTCTAAAGCTCTGATTAGCAATTTTCTGGTCAGTCAAATCTGGCAATGCTACAAGTCCCTGAACTGAGCTCAGACCTCACACCATCCCAGCAGGTATTATTCAACTTCACATTTCTTACCAATAACCACTGATCAAAGCCAACAGGTGCAATGCAGGTGGTGAAGTGGTTGAGTGGTGATGTAGTGCATGTTACAACTAAATAATGTCCACAACAAAGGCCTTGTGGGGCTCTCGCTGTCTTTTATCTGGCAGAGGCGAGATATAAAGAGAGAGAACATGCGGGAGAGCATCATTACAAGTCCATCTACACTCTTTATCTAATCACTAATGGCTTTGGAGAGGAGTTTCAAAACCATCAGCACTGCTGTTTCACAATGTGTCCCACAGTATCCCCCTTACTGCTGGCCATTATGTAAATTAAAACACAAAATATGCCATTCCTGTCCATTCTTGCGCCGTCTCTGAGCCTTACTTTCCATATGTCACAGTTGCCGCAGTCAAGATGACCTTTTTTTCTGGTGATGGATGCCAACGTTACAGTCATCTCTTGTGGACTGGCAGAGATATTAACATCTGTCTGTCAAGGTCACCCCCCCAAAATCTGAGAAAAACAATCTTAATGTACAAACCGTCACACAATAAAACAGACAGCAGCGAGATGATAACATTGGCAAAAGTGATGAGCGGTCGTGTTTCTTTGTGAATTAAAGGTCAATACTTCAGGCTTTCCTGAGGGTCACTTCCCACCAGCCAGTTACAGCATTTCCCGCATTTATACCATCGTGCTCCAAGTGGATGATTCCTGCCATTGTACCATCATGGGTAGCTCCACGTGGAGAATGACCTTTTCAGCCATGTGTCACCTGCCCGTGATCCTCTGGGTGGCCCTCTCAGCATAGCGTGCCTGAATGTCAGTGTCGTAATGCTCCGTTGAAGCAACTAAAGCTCAGAAAATGCAGGAAAAATGGAACAGGGATCATAGCAAAACATCAGACTCACGCACTCACACACACAGTCTGAGATACACGTTTGAATATTTTGTTATTTGGAAGTTGGCAGGTGGTTAAAGAAGGCATTTAAACGGTTGGTATTGAAGCTGTGTAAGGAAAGAGTTGGCAGCACTGAATGGGAAGCAAGAGTTGTGAAAAGCTTCAGCAGCCGTAACACATGACATCAGCAAGCTGCACAGTGTTTGTTTATTAAATGATAGAGCATTTTTGAGCTTATATTAATATCACTTTGAGTCATGGAAGAAGCATCAACTCTCAGTTATGTGAAGGTGGAATCAAAATAACAAATTAAGTATTTTTATATATACATTTCCATAAATACAAGGGACAGTTTACCTCAAAATCGAATGTGCATATGATTACCGTATTTTCCACACTATACGGCGCTCTTAAAATCCTTTCATTTTCTCAAAAATCGACAGTGCACCTTATAATCCTGTGCGCCTTATGTATGAATTCTGGTTGTATTTACTGACCTCGAACCGATTTTATGTGGTACAAAAAACGTTTCAGTACGACTTTGGTAAGCCACCTAAACATGATATAGCATGTTCTGACTGAGAGATTTCTAAACAAAATTCAAACGTACAGCTCTGCTATCACTTCCGACATAAATGAAGGCAGAAAACTAAACAGCAGTGACGTTTGTAGGGTTACTGAAGTTGGGCTAGCTGGTATATAATGATGTGCTACGTGATCGCTAGCGACACAGCTATGTTAGCATAACATAAACACAGTGGAGGATGAACGCTAACTTTTTACCACTTGATAAAAGTTAATGGGAGGGTTTGCGATGGTTAGGGACAAATGCAATCGCATGGCAGGATGCTGTAAATGGATCACACTTAGGTCAGGAGAACAACTGAGATAATCCATCCACAATACGAGGTTAGTCATTAATATACTGCAACAACATGGGAATAGAGAAGCTGTGATAGAATACAGCATTAATGAATCAATGGTATGGAAGTGGAGGAAGCAAGAAGAATGAGTTGAGTAAAGTTTGATTTATCTGACTGTTTTGTTTCTCCTTATGCGCCTTATAATCCGGTGAGCCTTATGGTCCGAAAAATACGGTAGATTTTGTAATGCTACTGTATATCTATCCATGTAGATTGGTGCACAGTGTAATATGTCCTGTTATATACTGCATTCAAGACAATTTTAGAACCTAGTAACGATCAAATGACTTTTATGATTTTTATGTCCTGATACAGAAAACCTTCAAATTGAAAGCAGGTGTACTTTTTTTTCATGGCTCTAAATATGGACTCTTTCAAACTGTGACTCATTCAAAAACAGTCATGTTAAGTTTGGGGTAGTTGGACTGAAACAAACATGTTCGAAATGAAGACAAATCTTTGAGCAACAAGTCATCTGGGAATGTTTGTAGGCACAGAAGGTTTGAACGCTCCAGCACAGAGTGCCTTTTGCTAGAGACAAATGAAACCTAACTTAGATAATTGCCTTGTTAAGGCTTCCTGTGAAGTCGCCTCCCTAGTGAGCTGCCATGGGAATGGTCATGCATACTGTATGAACCTTGCACTCCTACTCAGAGATACACCACCTGTGAGCTGTCTGTCTCTGCACGTATCCCATAGATATATATATATATATGGCGTCAAGCTGTGGGCAGTGATAGCTTATGGGTGAATGGAAGGACAAAGAGGATGGCTACATTTTAATGGTTGAGAGTAAGTGTAGATGACAGATGGGTGATTAGTGTATGTGTCTGTCTAATCCATCTGCACAGAGTCAATTCATTCTCTGTTTACATATTGCAAGATGGCACGGAGGTGAAACTCCGGTTACTTTGGCTTCTACGCACTGATTGGAAAGATTCTTTTTGATTCTCAGACAACTCAGTTAATGACGCCCATGTGCGTGTTTGTGTGTCTTTCCCTGGGGAGAGCTCAGAAAGAGACTCTGCTCAGGGCTGAACATGCACCTCTGCCTCTCCCCTGCTGACTTGGTAGTGCTGATGATGAGGAGGGAGAGGGGAGAGGAGGGGACGAGCATGTTTGTGCGTGCGCTGTTGTTTTTGCACGCATCCCAAGGCGGGTCCCCCTCCCCTTAAATCACGCAACCAACACGAGCAGAACTTCTCAGAGGGAGGCCAGTGCTGTCATGGTAACAGTGTAGAGTGACCTTCAGAGGCTGTTGATGCTCCCCAGAGCCGCCTCCTATTCTGCTTGGCACGGACTTTGTGAGTCATCAGCAACATTCAAATTCACATGCTCTCCGTCTCTCTGGAGGTTTGGGCTTATTAAAATGGATGAGCAAATGGGGAAAAATGATGGAAATTGCAACAACTAAACTAACGGCAGTTTAAAGTTGTGCAACCCGATGACCAAAAACAAGTCTTCCAAAACAAAGATCTGTCAAAAATGAGATGGTAGCACATGTGAGATTAAAGGATGTTAAGCTCTGCCAGTTATCCAGCAGTATTTACATACATTATCAGGCTGCTGTGTAACTGCAATTACATTTCTGTTATTATTTATTAGGAAGGAGCTCATAGTCTCAAAGGTGGAGACTGAAATTACATTTTTCCACCTTAAGGGTTCGGTGCAGGATTCCCACACTAACCTCTTCCTAGCCAATATATTCAAAAAAGGTGTTCCACCAGGAGGGCCAGTCACCAAGGATCACTGAACACATAAGCCTTTAGAAAAGCACACAAGACAGCCATGATAGGCTGCCTTCCTATATCACACACTGGCTGGGAACACTGCCACCCACTGGAGGAGAACAAGAAGTGAGGCATGGTGGAAGACTCCATCTTCTGGATGGCTGATTTGGCTTCAGGAGGCTGTTTTTTTTTTTATTGTGTAGTTCATATAAATGATGCATTCAAATGATAAAGCATTGATAATGGTTCTAGGAACCATTAAGGAGTGTGTGGGTGGCAAATGTAGAGCAGCACTTTATATAGTAATTTATCTGGAAGTCACTACATTGGCACTTTGTGCTCAGTGTGATGGTTTATATAATTTCTATGTGGATGTTAGTTTTCAGGACAACGAGGTGTGCTTGTGGGTCAAAGAGAGACAGGGATCTTCACAGGATTTCTTTGAGAAGGTTGTGACAACCACAAAAAAAAAAAGGAAATGGAAAAGAAAGAAAAAAAAACTTGAATAGGCAATACACATGTCATATCCCGTTGCTATGGCAACCCCCATGGCCAGGAAGATATCCCTGAAGCCGATGACTTAATTCCCAAAGGAGAAATAAGCCACTCAAGTCATTCTCAGCCTCTGCTCAGAGTGGTCTCGTCACTTCACGTGTTGGTAAGTGTTTATGCATCTGCTGGAAGGTGCCCGTGCTAATCAGCCTGATATCTGGGAAACTAAATTTTCTCTCTTTTTTCTTTTTTCTCCGCCTCTATGTGCTGAAGGCTCAAGGTGATAATGTGATTTATTTCCCCTCGGACCAAGGAAAAAAGAATTTGGTGTTCTTTATGTAAATTGTTCACTCTTTTACTCTGTTTCTGATTGCAGCACACACGGACTGGAAACTGTTTAGCCTGTGGAAATATTCCATCGTTTAAAAGCCAGTACAATTACCAACAGCTTTTAGTTCAGCAGGTCACATAATTTGGAAAGTTCAAATATGTAAAACGCAATAACATCACTCCCTTTACGGTGACACACATAAGAAGAAACTTTCAGTGTGACAACCGGAGACCATGTGTCAACGAAACGTGGCAGCTTGCAATAGTCACAGGAGCTGACAAAGCAGACTTTAGTTAAACCAGAGACTTTATGAGACAAAGATATGGGACTGAAGGAATTCTTAACTGGCATCTATTAAAGAATTCAGCAACAGTCAAATTAGTAGTAGAAGTATATCCCGGCTTTATAAAAACCTGATTCTGGGGCAAAGTCAGCTAATTTTTTTAGCATTTTTCCATAAGACTAGAGAGATAACTCCATACATGAAGCTTTTAAGTCACCAATTAATTAGCATTGCTTTGAACATGGGCTTCAAAATAAGTGCCCAGATAAATTACCAAGAGAGCTGCCAAGTGAGGCTTGCTTTCAAATGGACTTTAAACTAATTTCGACCTTAAAGTTTCATCTCAGCCTCTGTCTCCATCTCAGCCTATACCTAGCATCCTCTTCTGTCAGACCAATCATCTGCATGTTCCCCTTCACTACATCAATATATCCACTATCCATCCTCTTCACATGTGTAAACCCCTGTTAAATTACCTTTCTATCTCTACGAAACATAGAAGACGGTTGTTGCACAACCAGAGCAACCAGCTGTCTGCTACCAACAGATGGACAATGAATGAAATGCCTCATATATGGATGGGGAAAATTTCTCCTGAGGTTCACCCATGCCTACTTTAAAGTATTTGCTACAAAACAGGCTGCCTGGGTGCAAGTTTATCTCACTGGTTGACCAGGCAACTATATGCCAAAATGCCAGTTTGGTCTGTGGTTGTTTGCTGTGTGTCTCCCCCTCTTTCCTTCCTATCCTGTACTTCTTCACTCAACTACAAAATAAAGTCAAAAAGCCTGAAAATAAATCTTAAATAACTTATGTGTCATGACTGTCCACACAAAATCAGTGACCAGGAGTATGTACTATAAGAAAAAGACATGTATATTACTACTCTTGGGGCTTTGCTAATCTAGCCACGGTTATTAGCTGTGGACTAAAAGAAAGATAGATGATACACATCAATCATTGTGGTAGGTCAACTGGTATCAGATATTCGAAAACAAGTAAGTTCTAGTTAACTAAATTCAGAATATTTTTACAGTGGCAGATTACTTTGTTCCATAAAGACACTACTTCAGGAAGAAACACAAATATTAAGCCAACTGGAGAGCGCTGCACTGACGTATAAGGAGAGAGCTGTAGGACAGAAGATGAGACAAAATTATAGAAGGCGAACCAACTGAAATGTAAGCTGAGAGAGGACAGGGCAGAATATGGGTTTGTAGTGCCATCTCAAAAAGACATCTGTTTTTAGGATAATGGGCTTCGAGGGGTAGACAGAAGTCATTTTGGTAAGAGACTGATTTAGATGACGGCTGCAGTGATAAAATAGGCCGCACGGATTGGGTTGGACAGTGTTCAGATATGCTTTATACCAGCTGATAATGTAATTGGTGCCGGAAAAAGTAAAAATAATTTGTCAAAATGTAATACAACGAACTGAATATAGAATATAGCTATTCAATAGTAATATAGCTGATAATATATTGCATTATCATAATAGTGTTATATAATTATTTCACGCTAATAACATAATCATTTTCTTAATTTCTGATTACTCTAATTGCCCCACATTATTCAGCTGGGCCCACTCTATTGGTTGAAAAAAATCTATTATGGTGACTCATCGACAGAAAAAAAAATCTAATTTGTCCTCTAGTAGGACAACATTTCCTCAGATAATTAAAGACTAAAATAAAACATCCAAAGTAATGTAATTTTTCAAGGCCTGATGAGCTAAATTATGCCATTTGGTAAATGTCATGCCTTTGGACTGTCATTAGTTGATTTCTTTGCGTTTGTGAACTGTGTTTGTATCTCATTGACTTTTTACAGGGCATTTCAACAAAGGGCATCTCCACATGCACTCCAGGTATTAGGAGACGTGCATGCGAGGCGTCTGAATTTTAGTTCTTGCAGTTTTCCTGCTCCGACATGGTGCTATTTGCCGTGCCGCGTGACTTCAAAGGCGCTTTCACGGAGGCGTGATGGTGAAACCGGCTTGAAAGGGGCAGTGAGAGACTGTGCCTTCAGCTGGAAGCGCAGACTGACATTAGATTTGGACGGACAGTCTGGATGCAATAATTTCAACAAGGACACTTCAATTTGAATACTGGCTTTAAAGTGTCACCTCAGACATCACTTAGTTTGGAGATAATGAGGTGTAAAAGGTGCATGGGTAGGCACAAGTCATTTTCAGGCTGCTGGTTGAGAAAATGGGCTGCTGTGATAAAGCGGACTAGGAGGAATAGCAAGAGGAAATTGCAAAAATATGTCCTGTATCATTTTATCCGTCCATTCTCACTTTCTTCTGGCATCCTGACCCCTGCCATCCTCTGTGCGGATGAGTGCTTCCTTACACTGTGGACCCTGGAGATTGAGGAGATTGGCCAGAGAACCCAGAGCATGAAACCAACTGATAATGAAATATGGCTGGGTTTCTTCAAGAACAAGATAAGGCCTGCTTCTCATCTCTGTCCCCGCTATCAGCCTCTCAGGATCTAACGTGATCCGTGGAAGAGGACGTGCCTATTCAAAGCCGTACATACAATACAAGCACATCAGAATGAATGTATGATTATTAATATGATACATGGAAAGTTGCATCCAAAGTTGTGAATCTAAAAACATACACAATTCAAGCCTGCTGTCATTTCAACAATGTGAATCAGTGTGAATCATTGTCTTTTGGTTGATAAACCTGGAACTTATGTCAGTGCTACCATTCCAACCCCCTTACAAAGACTTTATGGGAACCCCAGCTCTACTGGTTATGGAACATGTTCTACATTCCAGTGCAGTATATACTGCCATTTGGTCAGATGCTGCATGACTCACACTGTTAAGCAAAATGTATCTGCTGCAACACTGGCCATAAAACCTACCACTTTTATTTTAAAGATACATAGTTTCTATGACCATGGGTGGATTTAGAAAGCTGGCAATGGTCATTTCTGGGCATTAGAGTTAAAACTGATAATGTGTTAATCTATTTGAATGAAATAAACTCTTTATATCATCTTCATCTTTCCTTGTCATGCTTGTATGAAATGTTACACCCTGGCCCCAGAACAAGCAGATATGTGGAATCACATAAAGAGGTAGAACAGTCCGTCATACTTTTAAAAACTACACCAACTACAGGAGAAAACCGAGGGCTGAAACACTAACGCTATTCATTTTGAGCATGGCTTCTATGTCAGAGAACTCCATGTTTAGCTAGCTTGATTGTTAGCTATGCGTTAGCAAGCTACTGTAGTGAGGTAAGGCATTTAAAACAATACGGCTAACATATAGGCAATATAAACACTATAATTTTTGGTGTCTGCTTTAGCCAACTTCAATATTCAAATGTCAGTTATAGGCTAGACCATTTTTTAAAATGGTGACCAAAAGTATATACAAGTATATACTAGCTCATGCCTTATTGTCTGTATCCACTTTTGTTCTTAAAGACTCAGTTCAGCAGGTTGCAGCGGTGTACTACAGAGTTTTTGCCATGCTCAACTTATTCCCTGTGTTATAGAAAAGGAGACACCTGGATAGGATTCAATGCAATTAGAAAGCAGTGTCTTCCCTTTCATTGAATGCAGGGCTTAAAATGTGCACTGTATTAACATCTAGAGTTACCTGGTTACTACAGTAGGTTTGTATAATGGCAACATTCCCAGGCATTTATTCATTTTTAGCCACTCTACAAGATGGCCACATTGCCTTTCTCCAAATGTTGCTGATGTAACATTTCCTTGCAAAACTCCAAAACAAAAAACAAGATCTATACAAAGACCTGCTGACAAGCCACTTTCCCCACACAGTGTAATTTACTGAGTGACAATAAGACAGAAAGGATTCTGATGCTGTCTGAACTTTAGTGGAGGTCTGACAGTACTGCTGAGAGCAGACTAAAAGCGTATTGTGACAAACCAAAGGCAGTCATGAATTGTCTGTGCCCTCTGTGACTATTCCAAATGACAAACCCTAAAAGTTTCCATAAAAATGCTAATATGGATTATAAAGAGCCTTCAGTACTTTCCGTCAGCTGAAAGAGGCTATTATCTGGAAATTTAGTTGACATTAGTCCTGATATGGTTCCTGTATAGATTTTTTTTTCCCCCTCTTAAACTGTCAGTAGGTGAGGGAATTTCAACAGTAACAGCGTTTCAACAGTATAATAAGTTGTGTGTGGTTGATGGCGGTTTTCGTGTCCCAGCCAAATCCAGGTTGATGATTGGCATGTTGAATCATCATGAGCCCCGTGTGTGTGTGTGTGTGTGTGTGTGTGTGTGAGTGTGTACTAAAAGCTAAGCAGAGGAACTGAACTCCCCACCACCGTCACATTGCATTACCGACTCAGTGGCACGGTATCATCACATCAAATTAGTCTTAATGAACACAAGCGAGTCGACTGAGGAGAGAGATAATCAAACTTTTATTAAATGACTTAATCTTCTGTACATGCATAATGCAGTGGAAAGAGAGATGGGTCTGTGCTGTCTGTCTATGCGGGGATGATCTTTACCCCAAAACATGTGAATGTATGTGGAAGCAGTGAGCCTAAAGATCATTTGCCACAGCGCATGAGATCACCGTGCACCTCCTCGCTGGGAGAGGAGCGGCTAAATAAAATAAGAAAGTAAAATTCTGCTACCATCAAAGCCTGTTCCCTTGAGTAAACAAAAGAGATGCATTTCAAACAGTATGCTCCTTCAGTTCATTTGGTTATCATACAAAAAGAAAAAAGCACTATAACTCACTCCACGCATTCTAGAAGGCAGAAAAACAGAAGTAAAATATGGAGTTACTTCTGTGTCATTAAACAGCAGGTTTATAATAAAGAAACTGTAGATATTAGACCTAAAAATAGTTTAGGTGCAAGTAAAATTTATCATTTAAAATGTTATTCCAAATGTGCTGTTTACAAAAGCTGAAGCTTTGCTTACTGTCGACCTGAATCTCACAGGTCGGAGCTACAATATGTAAGACACTTTCAAAGTAAAAGTTGTGCCTTATTGACGAAATCGACATGTTTCAAAAGGCTTAACTTTTATTTTAAGGCAAATGGTCTCCATTTCTGGTTTGTTTCACAACCGCTTTGCGAGTAGCTAGCAAATATTTGCAGATAACTCCTCTTCCAAGCAAACTACAGGGAACTACACAATTCTGCTAGTGACCGAAGCAATTGCAAGGTTTTTTTTAGTGCAGCAACATAATTCCTTGTGACAAATTTCACCAAGAGACCTAACAGGCAACCTCCCACAACCACTTGCCAACCAGTCAGGAAATACCAATTTTTCCCTAGTTACTAGGCGGTCATCGACTGGTCTCTAGGCCTGTGTGACTGGGGCCTAAATAATGCTGCCCTGCTAAGTGGCAACCAAAATATATGAGAGAGCCTATTTTTTTCCACATTTTATTAATGTACAGTCCCAGCCAATGGTTGCGTCTAAAAATGTTACACACCCGGTCAGCATTCATGTATAGCAGCAACCCTCTTCGTCTCTATGACAGGAAGTTGTAAAGAGTAAGGTGGAAAATAAGATCTCGATCTCACTGCATTAATCACGCAGTACTTGGACCTAGAAAATTAATGGTTTTACATCCACTCTATCAAAGTGACACATAGCCAGAACATTGCATGGCTACATTCATTTCAGCAGATTTGTGGTGCTAGCTTTAGCCACACTCAGCTAACTGATCTAATATGTTGAAGTCAAGCCTTAAAGTGCTACATATTTTAGCACATTTTTAAAATATAGTCAGATTGCAGAAGAATATGAAGACTTTCAAATGCATCTTGAAATACTTTATTATTCTGATTCCCCCCCCCCTCATATTTAAGTGATGAGTAAAATTAGATGCCGGGAACATCCCTGGTAAAGAGAGAGCACTGACACTGTTTTCCAAAAAATAGAAAATCAGTGAACATGTGTATTGTCCCAACTTCAGTACTTCAATCTTAGCATTCAACATCAATTTCTGCCAATTCATACAGCTCATTATACAACAGCAGTCTACATGGAACAGGTCAGATGTAGCATCTTTGCTATGAAACTAGCCAGTTTTATATGTAGGATCACCTCGACAGGAAGCAAAACTTTTGAATTCATAAACAACTTTTAGATTTCCAAAAACGTTGGATTTACAAAGATGTTTTTCTTGCAAGAAAACATTTTAAGCACAGTGTCTTCAGTTTTGCTCTCACAATTTTCCAACTGCCAATTAATTCTGTTTAAACCGCATATTAAAGGTCCAGAACACTCCGTACTAAACATCTATTAAATATCACAAAGGCTGAACTTGTAAACAAGAGCAAAATATCTTTTAAGAAAATGAGTCCACATATATGATAGACAAGGATTTTACCCAAAGACGTTTCATAAGTGTCAGCTATAATACTCAAGATGTCGACATTGAAATGAGTAAAGCATATTATTGATATTATTTTTAAACTGATTGTTTAAATGGGATATACTTAAAATGCAGATTTTTTCAGATTAGCCCTTGTGGGATTAAGATGTACCAAAAAGTTATTGGAAGAAAGTAAATCTGGCACCAGCGTCCATTAATAAAGCACCAGGCTTTAACCATTAAAAAAAAAAATTATACTTAAAAAAAAAAAAAAAAAATCTCACATGCATTGCAAGGCACTATGCCCACTTTGGCTGCTGATACTATAGCAATAATTATATTGGATTTGGTCCTAAACAGCAGCACTGCACTGGCTTCAGACACAATTCAAACATTGCAACAATGGAAATCTTTTTCAGTTTACCTGGATGAGTGTTGGGTGTAGTTTGTGGAGATGTCTGAACTGAGATTTTAGCATCCAAAGTTTGAAAAGACTTTGTGTGCGCTTGTTTTTGCAGCACATACATTCAATGTATTTTAGCATCTTTTTTTTTTAAGACCTTATCAGAAATCAAAAAAAATTAACAATCTAAATGGCCTATATACAATACATTTACATATAATATGTATAGGATAACTGAAAATCCCCACCACTCAGGTCAGCTTTCACAACAATTGGAATAATCCTCCTCAGATAGGAGGGATGCATTTTAAGGCTGTGCGCCTCAGATGACAGCTGATTTACAGTCTCACTCTAACAGACAAAAAACACAGATTCAAACAGATAAAAGGTGACCCTGCTGGACTTGACCCAGAGCAGGAGGCTGGTTTGCAGAGGGGAGACGACAGAGTTGCTGGGTTGTTGTGCCGGATCTGGTTCTACCTCGTCAGCTGGCCCACCACTTTCAGCAGAGTCTTGTTCTCTTGTTTGAGTTGCTCGTTCTCATCTTCGATGTCATCCAGGTCCTGTGAAAAGGGCACAACACACACATATCTCTCTGTTTAGTTCCATCAGGACCCATTTAACCACATAAATATTCAAGACCCTGCCTCTATACCGCTGAGAGGCCTGATCAGGTTGTGGAGTGTTCGTCTGAGAGTTAAAATGAGCATTGCTTGCTGCCAGGTTCCCCCCCCCCCCTCCCCTCCCCTTCCATTTGGGCTGCCTTGATAGCAACAAATTAGACATTAACAGCTTCAATTAGTTGCAAATGAGAGAAGCTCTAAGTTGCCACAGCGCTGTCTCATCAAAGTGACACTCCTCATTTTCGGTTTCTTCCATCACCGGCCATGATTGCATGACTGTTGGGAATGAGCTGAACAACACTTGGAGGGACTTAAAAAGTCAAATGAAGCAGGTCACAGGTTTACAACACAGCTTGCTGTCTCTGCGGCAAAAAAGGGACGTAAAGACCAGCGTAAGGTGAGACACTAACACGAGAGAGGTGGGGTTTTGTTCCCTTCTTTTGCACCAAGATGCGGATAATTTGATCTGCCGCTGACAAACGGGGTGGGAGGGGTGACTGTTGTTCTGAATCGGCGCCATATAGATACAGTTGATTTCAATTTTATTAGCAAATTTAAGACATTTGAAGACTTTTTGCCTGTAACACGTAGATGCTTCCAGAGGAAAATCTTCAAAAGTTTAATGTAGACACTACAATCACCTAAAAAGGCGAATCCAGTGCTACATTAAGTAACAACTCTATATTGAGTAATAGTGATAAGCAAGTAAACAGCTGTTTGCTAAGAATATTATATCAACTTAGAAAAAGAAAAAAAAAGGACAATTATTGCAGATTTAACCTTTAGGAAATATAAAACTCTTTTGCTTTCTCATTAAATGAGCCCCTCAGTATTTACTGTGTAAGCTTTCACTGAACTCTCTGCAAGACTCTCTTTTCAAAGCATATCAGTGGGGAGAAAGACGTCCAGCAGTTGAGCTTTATCTTTTCTTTCTCTCCCAAATAAACTTCTACAGTGACTGAGGGTTCAATCTTACTCTGCAGAGACGCCGACTGGATCAACTCTTATCTGCTGCTTTAACATCAGGCCCTGCAGGAGCCTCTCTCAGGGACATTTCTGATGGCTCGCTCCCTGCATTAACCATCCTTGGGTAAATCGCTTCTCTTATGGCCAACCTCTCCTATATGTGATGCTATCAGTATGATGCTTCCTGTATATTGTGCTCTTTTTTGGGGGGGTTGCAGTGTGTTTGATAATGACAAAAGCATTTAGATAATAAGCAAGCAAGAAAAATGTACACCGTTTTCCCTCCACCAGACTCGTGATCCGGAAAACACAATAAAAAGCTGCAAGTATAGAAGGCTTGGAGAGGTTTCACTACGGATATAAAGCCATCAGCCAACATGTTTCTCACCCTGCATGCAGCGTGAGGCGAAAGAAGGGGGAGAGGAAAAAAACAAAATACACTCCAACCCATCAAGCCAAATGTGAAAGCACACCTGACCCCTGCTATTGGGTTCACTTTAGTGTGAAATGATCAGACTGTGATAGTTACGAGATCTGTCACAAGCTCTTCTCACGATAATTGCAGCAGCAGCACTTATTATCGCTCGTCTTGCCATTCTCATGTCTTAACTGATCTTCCTGAGGGAGTACTCTTTAGTTCCAATTTTCAGTGAGAAATGAGTGTTTTTTGTCTTTGTAAACAATCAATATTATCACCTCATCTACAAATGTGTTTTAACCCGATTTGAATCTCCTCTTAATAACCGTTCAGCTTATATAAGAGTTCAAATTTATTGACTTTGATCATTTTTGCCATGAAGATTTAACAGCATGCATCTCTTTGTTGTTTCGAAATAGGCCTTAGTTTATGAAGTTACAATAAAATTATTTTAATTAAACCCATTCTCATTCATAGTCATTCAAGTACTACCACTTTGTCAATGCTACTGGGATCTCTGATGTAACCATGATGCATCTTGGCAATGATACCATGAAACACACGTGCATGATAGCAATATTAGTCTCCGTAAGCAAATATTCTGACAAAACATAAGACCATTTCAGAGTTGGTTAACATGTGACATCAAAATGCTCCATGAAGGAAGACCAAGCTTCCAAATCTGGAGAGTTGGGAGTGAAAGTAGACTTTATTATTATTATTTCCTCTGCCCTGCTCGTCACACAGTGTTGCAGCTAAAGAAGAGTGATTCCATAGAGTGTACATAAAACATCAGACACAGTAAGATCACCCACTGGATCTTATTCTTATGAACTCTCAAAGTTAATAGACAGTCACTGCTATGCGGTTTATTTTTTAGAGCCAGATGTTACCTTAATGGGAAGCTGTGGATTGCCTAAGGTTACTAAAGTTAGTGAGCTTAGTTAGCAAGCTACTTTTGTAAACTGTCTAGATGCAATACACAGACATACATCTACTAATAAGGTCAAAGTAAGAGCAAAATAAAATACTAGAAGTGTATTTGGAAAGATTGTACCAAACAACCAAACGGCATGCCATAATATTAATTATATTATCAACCAATAGATTGTTATCCAAACACAATTAAGCCTTATACATTCCTATGTGGTGGTATGTAGTAGACTGGTTATCAAGCAACATGAAAAGCAACTCAATAATTAAGATAAATCTGTAATCAACAAAGTTAACCCAGAGGTGTAAGGTGAACTTCAATTTCATTTCTGAATGTGGAGCCCAACTGTGAAAGTCACTTTCTAATAAATGGTTGCTGATTGTAATACCACAGTGATTGGCTGAAATTGGCTAGGTTGTAATTTACTGTTCATCTAGTTTGGCCCATGGCTGCATTTTACTGTTTTGATTTGACTGTTAAATGACACAGTAAAAAATTCACTTTGAAAGTTTCAATTTAAAGGGGTTTGAACTGTAAAGGCCCAGTTCAGACTCGTTCTCCAGAAAGGTCCAAAAAAAACATGATGCAGATAAAAAGCTGTTAAAAGTAATTTTCAGTTAACTTCATCATTTCTTTCTTTTTTGCTGTATTCAACAAAAACTACTTGCATAAACCGAATGAAAGAAGCCAAAGAGGACTGCTTATCCTTCACTGTTCATCCAAGACGACTGACAGTACTCTCAAATTTAGACAAAAAAAACATCTCAGTGGTACCCACCATGATTGACGAATCAGTTACATATGAACCTACCTGCCACACGGAGCAACAAATTTTAATACTTTCAACTACTTGTGTTTCAGAGTGTTTAAATGGCAAATTACAGTAAGTTTTTTCCCCATTGTGTTTCAAGTTATATAAATCCAAAGCTAAAAAAGTATGTTTATGTCCAGCTTCTGATAGACTGCAAGAATAATCAGTGTAGAAAAACACATAGCTATTACACACAAGGCCAGTAAAATGCCAGATGATGATTACAGCCCCCACAAGCCGCCCACGCATGCAAACACAAAGGAACACTCAAAATATCAGACATCAGAGCAGAAAATTATGTAGGCTGCGCTCACTTGGTTCAGCAAGTCGATTTCCTCCTTCAGCTTCCCAATGAGATCATCTTTGTCCTGGTAGGCTTTCAGCAACCTGGCGTTCTCCTGACGCTCTCTGGCCAGCTCCTGAAAACGCACAGATTGCACACATAGTTACATGAAAGGCAAATATTTTCACAAAGAAACAGTGCGTGGAATCTGCATTAAGGTGTACCAGGAAATCTGCCCTGTAATTAGTTTAGCTACACAAGATTTGGAATTTCATACACCGAAACAGTTGCCCTGGAGCATTGCTGTCTGAAAGGGAAAACAAAATGAAGTTAATCAAGATAAATACAACCCAAATCCAGTAAATTGGGAAAGATTGCAATGATGCAAATCTCTAAACTCATATTTATTCACAGTAGAACATAGAAAACATATCAAGTGATTAAAAGCGAGACATTTTAGTGTTTCATGAGAGACAGATCATTTTGATGATGGTAATCTAAAAAAAAAAAGTTAGGACAAGGGCAACAAAAGGCTGGAAAAATAAGGGTTGCTAAAATGAAACTGCTTTCTTTTGGTGCACTGAGGACCTGGGTTCACTAACAGGTGTTTTCATAGGTGATTCTGAGCCCATGCAGCGATTTTGCATGGCTATTTTTAAAGCAGCACCACCCGCGGACTCACAGTTTATGGCCAATGCATACAGAGATTACTCTGGATTCTTAGACTCAGACTTTAATGATATTATGAAACTCTCTTAACACCCTTTGCATGTTCTCCCTGCGCCTGGGCGAGTTCTCTCTGGGTATTCAAGCTTACCCTCACACTCCAAAGGTATACTCGTTAGGTCAATTAGTGATTCTAAATTGGGTGTTGGGAACAAATGTGAGTACGAATGATTGTCTCTCTGTCAGCTCTTGCAACCAGCCAGACTGCACCATGCCTCTTGCCCTGTCATACAGCTTGGATTGGGCTCCAGCACACCTGCAATCCTGAACTGCATGGGCAAAGAAGAAAACAGAGGGCTGCATTTTTTTAAAGTTGCTAAACTATTTCATCAGAGCCACTCATAAAGCTGTGAATTCCTTCCACTCATGAAAAACTCCCCGGGATGCTCCTTTTATACCTCATCACATTACTAATTAACTTTATTTGTTGCCAGATGTTGCACAACTCTCAGCTTTTTTTTTTTTTTTTTTTCTTATTGTATTTTTAAAACCAGTTTCTGAAAAACATGCAATTGCTTTTTACTTTGCATCTTACAAAGGCGAAAGTGCCAAAAGTAAAAGTGAAGCAGCTACATTTACCAGTTAAAAAAAAGAAAAAGAAACGAGCCTCTGCACCGGTCTACTGAAAGAGATTACTTTATTGAAATCATATTTTTACTAGCAGAAACATTTGGTATTAAAAAGGCGTCAAGAACAGTCAACTGCATTGACTTTTTGTAAGATGACATTTTTCCAATAATGTATGTAATTTTCCATTTCCCACTTCCACAGACTCTTCAAAAACCCACAATAATAAATCCACGCAGACTGTCAGTGAACAATGCATTAATAGTTTCTTTTATATAGTACTTTTGTGTTATTTTCAAATTGTACTTAAAAGCCAGTGTGTTCTTGTCCGCCTCCTCTAACAGCCACAGTGAAATAATGGATATTGTGCCTTCCTGAGAGAGACAACGATTGTATGCACATCATAAACCGAAAGTTAATGTGCACACATTTTCAAACTGCTGCTATTTTATCATGGAAATGAAGATTAAACCAGGACTTTGTAGTTTCACTTTCTGGCTCTTCCAGATAATCATGAAATTGCTTAAATAAAAAAAATGTATTATGCAGCTACAGTAAATGGGAATAGTCAAAGCTGGCATAATATGACTTTTAAAGCTACCATAGATAAGTGCAGCATTGTATCTCCTCTCAAAGACACCTGAACAAACATGTGTCTCATTTCTTTCATAAAATACAACAATACCAGCTGAAATTCCTTTTCCTTTATTCTGAATGTCTGTCATCTGACAATAACAGTGTTTGGGAACACTGTCCATTGTGCGAACATTAAAAAACATACTGCACAAAATACACTGTGCCCCGGAACATTGTAAAGTATGGGTCTCCACAAATCTGCTAAATATTGGTTGAATATGGAATTTTCATTGTATTTTCACTTCCCCAGGAGGTTTCTTGCTTGCTGATATTACATCTGCTCAAAGCATTATGGGGACCAAAAAGGATTATGTTGGTTCTGCTTTCTAAGTTGCTCATTTTAATATAAGAACCATTCAGTGAATTATTTAAAGTGGACAATAATGATTTTTCTATTTTCTAGGGCAGCATATATAAATAATCCTGAAATGCTCTGAAAGACGTCAATGAGAGTGGATGTCCTTAATCATCGAAGGTCTAACCCGAACCCTAAGCATCTTAGACCGCAGTGGTTTAATACAATCATCTTCGTCAGCTTGGGTGTGAGTAGAATGATGGGGAAAAAGGACTTCTAAAATCTGGAATGACTCCCATGACTTGGCATTCAATACCTTTTCGTTGTTTTTAAAGGAGACATGTACATGCTTTCAGGTTTTTCTGTGAAAGATAGATACAGTCTTTAACAAACATGTCTTATTTTTAAGCAAGGACCTACGATCTAATGACCAACCTCTTTAGGGCATGTTTGCAGCTACTGTGGGCAGACCCACATGGTCCACTGTAGGGAAGACCTACAGTGGGCCTTGCACCTGAGTAAAATCTGGCACATCTGGGCCCCGCACTGTGGGGCAGTCCATAGTGTGACCTGATTGTGGGCTGTCCAGACTAATCAGAGAGGGGCCCTGAAAGGGGACACCTACTTTAGGCCCACAGTATACCAACACTCTAGGCTTTGGCTGCCCTAGTGGCGCCCCATCCGGGGCCCACATGTGCCCCATGGTACATTACTGCCACCAACTGGTAGGAAGTGTTGACTAGAATGTTCTTCAAAAATCAACAAAAACAAAACAAAAAGGAGCTACTTATTAACAAAAAGCTACCACAGCAGGTACATACACTAGTTGCCCAAAGAAAATTTTTATGGTGACCCCAAATGGGCCCCCCATGGGTTTTTGATGGGCCTCCTACAGTGGGTTACCCACACTGAATTCCCTCTTGGGGGCCAAAAAGGCAAAATTGCTATGGGCTCCACAATAACAAGCCTAAATAGCGCCCGCATGGGATTTCTGTGAGTAAACCCACTGTGGAATGGTTCATTGAATACCCATTTTGGGCCCTAAAGGGCAAAACAGCTGTAGGCCTTTAGTGGGGTAAGTGTCGGTGTGGGCAGGGCACACAGCCCCACAGTTCACCCACAGCTACCCACTGAGAGCTTGAAGTCTCAGTGAAGTCTGAGATTTAGGTGCAGCTGTCTTATATGAACAGACCTGCATCTGGAATGAAAAGTGAAATAAACAACAACGACAAAAATATGTGTGAAATATGATTTCTGGACATTTGACAAAACCGCTTCGTGCTGAAGTCACAGCAGGTATGACTTTTCATAAGGCCACCCAAGTGACATTTGATTCCAAGTTGAGTTTCTACAGTGGGAGCAGAGAGAGGCTGAGTGGCTGATAGGAGCTGTGCAGGAAGAAAAGACATATCTGTACTGAGAAAGGTCATCTATTCAACAACACTGAGGAGAATTTCTGTAAGTGCAGAGCCACAGTTTCCAGCCAGAAAATTTAGAACCTGGGCAGCTGCACAAAGGACTCAAAGTGGAATTTCATCTTAACAAAGTGCTACTGATAGAGGCTTTCAAGTTGGCCAAAAGATACAGCCTTGACTCACGGTGCACTGAGACGCTAATAGAATTTTGATAGATGTCAATACCTGATGTTACCTCAGCAATTTTAGATCTCCATGGTGTTCTGTGGTGATGAACGTAGTTTTAGTAACACCCAGAAAAGTCTAGAAGCTCAGCTTTACTCTCAATCGCCGATCTTTGACGATTTCTTTTTCTTTTCTTTTCTTTTTTTTTTTACACAAACAATTACAAGTCCTGTTGTAATGCATCCAACCCGTGCATCAACTTTTGTGTTAGACCGATCCAGCTTTAAACAGCTGCATTTCCAAATTCAATTCTGACCTCACACTTAGGTTTCCTGGCCTTGTGGCAGATATGCCATCTGCAGGCTTTGAAACTACTTGGCAACCACCTGGTACAGCCCTAGCCATGTAAGCCTAAAGATTGGCCAATAACCACCTGGCAACCAACCATGACCACATTCAAGTTTACTTTTTTTCCCCCCCCAAAGGTTGGGAAAAGTGAATATGAACTATGACATCAGATAGTCAACAATATCCTGGGATATCTGAGGATGGCAACTTGCCATGCTAACCCAATCTCCAATGACCACCCTCCTCTGCTCGCTATATCTGACTGTTAAATTTCATTAAAATGCAATGAACAAATCTCTGAGGAGATGATATTGACTTCTATATGTTCTATAATATGGAGATAGGAATTAAATCTACAAAAAGAAGAAATAAAATGAAGGACTGAAAAAACTAAAACTAATTTTTAAAAAAGTTTCTTAAATACCCAAGCATTAGATCAACTCTAGTAATCCACAGCAAAACAATCAGCAGATTGTCAGTAAATATTAAGCTCATTTGACAGGTAAGGACTTAGAGGACTGCCAAGAACAACAGGTGTTGACCTTATCGCTGCAGGGAAGCTATAAAATCTGCCAACACATGTATTCTGACTCATCTGAATCAGAGCAGACGCTTACATTTACTCACCTTTGTGTCTTTAAGAAATACAAACATTTAAGTTTTAAGGCAAATGTTGACTTTTTCTTTTAAATGAACTCCAATAAATCGAGAAATGCAGCATTTCTTTAAATGATAATATTCTTTGGGTTATGTTTATGTGGACGAGGTTCGACTAGTAATATGACTTGATATAAGGTCAGTCTATTTACCCTCTCCAGCTCTTCTATCCTTTTCTCCAGACTTCCAGGTGCTGAAGCTCCTCCATCTCGGCCGTGGCGGTTGTGTCGCTGTCGGCTGTTCCCGCCTATGTCCTCCTCCAACCCCATTTGTGGAAAGCTGTTAGTAACAAACACAATATCGCTAAGCCTGTAAGTTAAAAGCATCGAAATATTTCATCTTTTTACTTCACATTATACACGGCAACACTTCAAAAGAAAAGGAAAGTTAGAAAAAGAGTACCATTTGAGCTTGATTTCTACTTTTCAAAGTGTCCAGTAGTGTATTCACACGGAGGCCGTTTGAAGGTATGAATCATACCCACATTGTAAAACTTCAATAGGGATGACACAGCCATCATCAAAAGAGCAGGTGGGGAATATCTTCCGCGTGTTTGCTCTTTCAATTAGGCATGCATTATTAAAGCCCCTCTCCCTTTTTATTCCTTTAATGGAGAAGGCCATCAAGGATGTGCAACTTTGGTATAAAAAGGATTCTGATTAAGAAACAATTTACATATTACAACTTCAAATAGGCTCAGGAATGGCAGTGGCAACTTGTGCGTCACTGCTGTTAAGCTGGTGGGGGGGTTCAAGTTTTGTATGCAGCTCAAACAGAACATTAAACTTATCTCGTTTTCATTTCTTCGGTGCTTAGAGATGAAGTCTGGGGCGGCCGGGAATAGAATATTCATGTGCAGTCAATTTCCTTACTGACCTTAATCCAATAATTATTGACGTGGAAACTGGGAATGAAATGCTGGCTCTATACCTCATAACTACAACTACTCCCACTCCCCAGTAGCAAGAGACTATGACAGGTTTATATAATCTCCCTGGAAATAAAATTACTTCGATTGTAGGATTCAGTGTGTTGTCTGACGGGGCTGGTTGGCAGATTTCTACAGCTGAAACAGACAGGAAAGCTGCTGGCAAGACACAGGACAAATACCTCCTTTGTACCATCTGTACTCTCTAAGACCTGCCAGATATGAAGTCCGCATGATTAGACAACTTTAACAAGTACTTTTAACTCTGAAATCGTAGAAGCAGCAGTGGAAACTCTGAGTATAAACTGTTAAATTTGTTTATTTTTCCTTCAATGCTCTGATTCATGGAATTCCAATATTTTAAAAAAATAATAGTAACCAGACAAGATCGGCTTTCTTGTTTTTGTTTTTCCTTTTTGGCATGTTTAGTACATTTCATATCTGAAAGTAATAAGGCTGTAGTCTCAGTGTTGACTGGCTGGCTGGTCTAAAAACAGCAGTCTTGAGTATAAGGATGTCCTCCCAACTTTTTCCTACGAGGCTCCTGTTTTTGAGTCTAAACATATCAGAATTATTTGAATATGTTTGGTCTAATTGTTTCATAGGTACCAGATGATATTGGGAGATTTATTTATTAGGATATGAGGCTTTTTAGCCTTTGCTTTAAATGGCTCTTGTGCTGGGGTCAGCAGTTGATATAGTTCTATCTAAATGAAAAAAATAAAAAGAGGGTGACACAACATCTTCTACCCTTGTAGCAGATGTTTCTGACTGCAAAGCCTGTCTTGCGAGGGCAACTGCAGACCTGCCTCCATTGCTAGATGGCTGCAATTTGCAGACTGGAGTGAAGTGATGTCCAGGGAGCAGTTGAACTGATTTCCTCAGGAGATCTCCACAGTAGCCACGGTGCAAGCAAAAGAGATATGGACCAAATAAACCAAACTCTACCTTACATAATCCTCTCCCAGTTCACCAAGAAATCCTTGAGGGTTTTACTTCCTCTAGATAGATCAAAGATTCTTTTAGCATGAACTGGAGCTGAATAAAGATACAACAAAAACAGGTCTCATGACGTAAATGGCTTAAAATCCTGCCTCTATATTCAAATTCTTCTTTCCTCTATTGAAGCGGCAGTGCCACTTCTCGTACACATGCAGAGGCAGTATTTTTGTGTACCTTGACATTTACAGAACAAGCATCTTATTTTCCTTCATTCTCCCAGAGCTAACATTGCAGCGGCCAGTGCTTTTGATCAAGAGGAGTCCTTGAAATGCTCTCCTTGACGCTCGTCTGCAAGATAAAGGTGACTTCATTTGTCTCTCTCATTGTGGCTTTTCAAGGCAACTTTATCAGCATGAGTACACACGAGCACACAGGCGCGTATATTGTGCAATTCATGCCTTTGCTATGATGTCCCGAAAAAAAGAGCCACAAGAGTCACACACAAACATCACAAATACACGGACTCCCTAAGATGCACAGTGGGTGTTGAATCCAAGCCTAAACATCCACAGCCTCGTCACTAAATATCACACCGTGGCACTTTAGCACCCCACAGGGTGAGGTCTGGGGGGGAGAGAGAGAGGCTAAGCCAATCGCACATTCTTGTGAGCCTCAGCAGGTGGGAAGGAGAAAGCACAGACAAGAGCACCAATAACAGCAACAGTCACAGGTATAATAACATCTCCCCACAAACACAAGTGTCAATGTGTGGAATGAGTCAAAACTTCACTGGAGGCAACAGCACACTGGATTCAGTCGTCTGTTTAATGCTCTCATTACTTTAAAGCAAGACAGTATAAAGCCAGCTTCCATGCAGAGCTGCTTTGAGCTGCTAGTTTACAGATGCAGTCACTCCTCAGTCATCTCAGTGGCTGCTGGGATTACAGGCAGGCACAGGCAGCTTGGTTGTGCTTTGGTTTCGAAATCTTCAATCTTTCAGGTCCCCTGCCTTTGTAGTTTCATTCTTTTCCCCCCTTTGAAAAGACGGCACTTTACACAGTGAAAATTTGTCACCACCACAGTACTGCCCCTCATTCATAACACACGGCATCTAGAGCAGACCTGCTCTGCTAGACAGGATGTTTGTCAGTTTATGAAACACAAGTCAAAAGCATAGTCCCAACTGACCTGAATCATCGTCTTCTGTGGAGATTTTTCCACTGAAAACTCTTAGTGACTGATAGTGTTTTTAGTTTTGCAACTAAAAAAAAAAGTTACTTAGTTTTTCTCTTTTATGCTTAAATGTAAACACATTTCCATTTTTCTTTTAGTTGCACCCAAATAAAATAAAACCCCTGGTGCATTCAGACTGCTCTGTGTTTCTCTCCGACTTCTCAGCAGGTGGGTGCATACCAGAGGGAGGCGTTTGTGTCACTGCACAAGTTAATTTTAGCAAAGACAGCCTTAACCTGGTGGCTGTTTCTCACATTATTTTCATAGATGTGTGTCAGCTGCAAAAGGGCTCCGATTCAAATTCGGAAGAAGCACCTGCAAGCTCCAAACACACTGATGAGGAAAGATAATGCTGGTTTTTGTACTTTGGACGGTAAAAGGTATAATCATTACATTTAAAATGTAGATGCATGGTAGGTTAGAACGCTCTGATGTGCAATTTTTGTTATATGTTTTTCTTAGTAGGCAAATTAATATGTTAAATGAGATGCAGCTGATTGGATTGCAAATCAGATTTGAATTTAGTGTCATGTTACTATGAGTTTTTAAAAAGGAAAAACCGAAATGGTCTGAAAAGGGAGTAAATCAGAGCGCCACATATGTTTTTAAATTGCTCGTTCAGCCATCTTGTGCTGCCCAGCCCACCTGGTGGGTTATCCGTAGTGGAACAGCTGAGCGTCCAAGTGAGGCCAACCCAGCTGATGAGCGCAGCAGCCATAATTACACGGCCAGACTGGATGTCAGCTGGTGAACCTGACTGTCGGGGTTGGCCACAACTTCTCACTTTAGTTGCAAATAATGCAAAATAAACGCACGGCGGACTCACGCTGAGGGACGTCAACTCTAAATGATACAAACAATTTTCTGTGATGTACTTCATTATCATGGAAAATGAAGGGAAAATGCATCGTTTCAAGAGCCCTTCCCTGAGCAATTCACAGTGTTAAAAGAATACTAATTTTGATGACCTGTTTAGAAAGAACAGCAAAAACCTCTACAGTAAGCTGAATGAAAACTCAGAGTAGAGCTATTCCCAGGAGGTTTCAGTCCAAACTGAAACTGAAGGAGTTTTTTTTAGGCTGTTTGAGAAGGAAAGGTTGAAAGCCATTTATCAAATGCCAAAGCAAACTTGACCAAACAGCACCTCTCATTTTAGAACCAAAACCTTTCAAAGCAAATCATTTACTGTGAGCACTCCCTGCCAGCCACAGCAGGGAAGTGATGGCCCGGACAAAGTGTCCAGGGTCCAGATGGTGTCCTGTCAACCAGAGTTCAAATGCATCATCTTTCTTGAACCATAATAGCAAGACAGAAGCAGCACTGAAGGGCAGAAAAATGTTTAAAAAAAAAAAAACACAACAACAGTGACACACGAGGAAAAAGGCCCTGAGACTATTTCGGAGGAAATCTGCTCTCGTAATTAATTACTCAAACTGCTCTTTCTCATCCTGGCCTTTTTTTGCCTCTCTTGACACATTACTAGTGATGTTATGGCAGATAAACTCCACTCTCAGTCGGGGTTAGAAAATATGAGCCTCACCTCTTGTAGCGGCCGCTTCCAGATCTCGGAGTCTCCTGAAACAAACAAACAAAGGAAAGATAAATGCTGCTAGCCCAAAAACTATAACTCAAAGGTTGCTTTAAGAAAAGAAGTTGACTTTTCTACAGTAATAATGATTTCAGAGAGAAACTGCAAGACATCTGGGTGATTTTGGTGTCATCATTATGCTTTGTTCATCTGCCTTTGGGTTGTATTGGTTCACCAAAAGAAAAAAAAAGTCATCTACAGGATGAGAGAAATTTATCAGGGGCGGCATTTATAGAAAGCCTTTAGGTTGTCTGTGAACCTTTGTGAATTGCAACTGCAGAGCTGATATATAGATAGGCTTTGTTGCATTTAATAGTTCAGGAGGAGCCTCATAGCCCCAAGAGGTGGAAGGCAATCTCATTTTTGGAACATGTAGTTGTATATTTATCTTATTGCTTCCATTATTGTGTGATCTAAAGGTTGTTTAGATCTTTGCAGCAGTGATGCTCCCCATAAAAAACGCTTTTGGTAAAGAAGCGATTCCCTGGAAAAAATGAAGTGTGTGTGAGATGAATACACATCTCCTCTTTCCTAAGGTCCTGTGCAGTGAAGGGTCCCGTATTTGATTGAGGAGCCTTGGCTTTGCTGCGATCTATCAGTCAGAGCTTGGCTTTTGTCTGACTCTCAGCATACAGCAGCCTCTGTGCCTCACTGACAAATCATCCATTACCTGTGGATGAAATCCCACCCCTCATCTCTTCCCTGGATTGATTTACAAAGATAGAAAAGAGTAAGAGGGCAAAATGTAGCAACAATTGGCCTTTAACTAAATAACAGCACATCTTAGCATGAGGCCTGGTTGAAGAGGCACCTAGAATTAAGAGCAAATTAAAAAAGTAGGTTTTCTTTTTGTAGGATTGTATGTAAACCAACAGCAGCCACAGCTGCTCCTAAAAGTCTACAGTAGCTGTTTGATCTTCCTCCTTCTTCATTAATAGTTAACTCTAAGGCAGACAGATGCTATTCTACTGCTCTACCCTTTAACTATAACACACAAGCCTCAGAAAACAGTGTTATAGAAAGTTTAGTTTAACTTCAGTTTCCATATGAGGACTACTTATGCAAACTCTGTTTGATCTGGATAAACTATTTATTTTTCTGTCAGTCAAGAAAACAAACAACACACACACACACACACACACACGACTGTCTAAATGTAAATGTGTGTTTATGCTCTGGCTTCCAAACTCTAGATGCTCAGAATATGCAACCCTCCTAAAAACAGTCTGATGGTGTCCAATGAGAATTTGATTTAAGTAAAGAACATTTGCTTTTACATTTTCCTGGAAATTCAGCTTATCCAATCCGGCGATGCTCCACGAGTTTTATAAATCAGGTCTGCTGGCTTACAAACAAACTCTCCAGTCAGTGAAAATGCCAGTCCAAACAGCAATGAAGGAAGGTCATAGCAGTCAGAATACTGGTAGTGCTCTCCCAGCTAGGGTTGGGTACTGAACTTTGTGCTTTTTAGGGCACAGTCTGAATGATGCTAATACTACCAAGTACCAATTTACACTCAGTTAATCAGTGGTAAATTTCAATGCCATAGCACTTCTGGGTTAGGGAAAAAAGCGAGACCATGTGACATCACTCCTGCAGTTTGTTGAAGAGCAGCAAACACACAGGGTAATGCAGTCTCAGGTGCGGCTGCACTTTTCAAAACTCGACGCAGATGACACCCTCTGTAACTTTGTAGTGCATAATGCAAAGCATGCCAAAGCAACACCTTATTGAATGGCCCGAGTAAAGCAAAAATATCAGTATGAGTATGAGGTTTTAATTTCTTTTTTTGCAGAGAGCTATAAGTTATAGATATATTAAACTGTTTTGCTTGTTACTTTTTTTTTTTTTAAATCATTTACTCTTTTGTCAGAACCTTGCACTGCTTCACGATCCTGCACCACAGTCTAAGTACTCCAGACAGCTTTAGTCAGTAACACAGAGGGAACAAGTTATTTCTACCAATATTCTTCTTTATGCCTGCTATCCACACCGAAGCAATAAGACAGTAGAAAATAAGTAAATATCTTCCGTCTTTTTGGTGGATGATCAACAAGTTTGGTAAACATATTCAATTTAAATGTCACCATTAATTATCTGAAAGAATATGAATATTTAATGAGTAATCACAGCAGTGCGGGAGATGATCAGATTAAAATAACAGTACATTACAATAACACGACTCCAGGACCTTTAATACTGTTGGTAAGTTTTACTCTGTGATGTTGGAATAAAGGGTTGCTTTTAAAATTAAACTTTAATCATGTATAGTATTTCTGCACTGATGCAATATTTGAAACTAATATTGGTGGAATCTTGATGCAGAAAGCTGGACTGTATCGATGACAACAGGCCTGTCTGTTCAGTTGAATTCAGGTATTTCTAACAGTTAATGGTCAGCCATTTAGAGTTATGTCACAGCTTTTCTTTGCACTTGTCTTTGACGTTACCGCAACTGTGGTCAAGTAACCACACTGTGCACTGTGAACCACCTGCTTGGGATACGAGCCTGCAAGACAGTGTAAATGTACAACTACTTCACTGCGCACAACACAAGCCTGTGTAACTTTATAATGTTCGAGCACCAGCGACAGCTCCTACAAGCCACATCGCAGCGCTCACTTACCAAGAATACACAGAGACAAACTTCTGCAGTAGAAATGAGCGTTTTATCACTAAAATCGAGCACTCTACTTATTTCTGTGCTTTTGTAACCTGCTCCTTCTCCACAACACTCAACACCAGTTGGAATTTGTGATGAAACGCATTCAAAAGTCTTGGTTTGGACATTTATGAGCTGCTGTGGTCACAGATTTATGTTTTGGCAGCTCATTAAATTAAAAAAGAAAAAGAAAAAAAAAAGGAACATTTCTCACGGATCAGCATCTCTGCCCATGAAAAACTGATATTTGGCATTCCAGCCAGGGCTCAGTCTGTTTCTCTGCACAAAGCTGATAAAAATCACAATTTTACTCGGGGCATTCAATAAATCTGACAGACAGAGAGAGACGCTCAAATAAGATGCATGATTGGCATTTTAAGGGATCCTGAGTAAACAGCAGCAAGTACTCAATGTGTTGAGATATTTGCAGGTTCTGGCTGCAATTACAAGCTAACATTTTTACCTTACCGCTCTATTGTTATACTCAAGCTGTTTTGCAGTCCTGTCACACATTTTATTAAGACGCTAACCACACCTGGCTGTCTGGGTCTTTGATGCCGGCTGAAGAAATAGATGTCAAAATGCCAACCTGGAACATAGATCGAAGGCTGGAGATGAAAACAAGGCTAACCTATAAGCAGCACTGTAAACAGTAGCAGAAAGTCACGTTAACCTCTTGTCCTCTTGTCCTCCCTTTCAGATTCCTAAAAGACCTTTTCTTACCCCCTAAAGTGCCTGAATTAGAAGTTAAATGTAAGGATCTTTCAAATTTAACTCCCCTATAGTTGTTGCTGGGAGCTTGCCTGTCAGAGATGAGCACTGGTTGTTGGCCCATATAGCCATAATCTTGAACAAACAAAGGTGTGAATGTTATCAAATACTATTTTAGGCTCTACAGTGAATTGCACTTTGCTGCTAGCACAGCTCCTGCTGGAAATGCCATGTGACGGGTTGTGAACACTTCCCTGCTGCTCAGACATGATGCTCTGCATCAGCACCGCTTCTTGGTGTTGAAAGGTGATAATGAAAAATGCAAATGTGGCTCCTTAAAGAGTGCTGGATGGAGATTGCCGGGGATACGCTTTCTCCAGGTGAAAGAGAAAGCTGAACTTGTCTGCTGTGGACCTGGCTCCTCAATAAAAGCAGAGGATCCAGAGGAATGTTCCACGTGGTTCTGGGCTGCTAGATCGCTAGAACAGGTTTCCTTGTAGGACCTGCATACCAGAGGGAGGTAAGCCCTGATAACAAGGAGCACATGCCTGCGCTGGGCCTCTCTGATTACCATACTTATCAGATACATGTGCAGGAGAAGAACCGTGTGGGCCTGAGCTCTAATGCACACACAGTGAACACATCTCAAACTCATTTAAATGCATCATGGGTCCTTTAATAAGAGGCATTGCTGAATTTGAAACATCTGAGCATCTCGAGCAGCTAAGAAATACAGCTTGTTTTGGTTGGAAAATGCTCTGAGACCTGGGAAGGCAGTTAGCAGCAAAACAGCTCTGAACAGAAGGTGAACGGAGCTTCTTTTCAAAACTTTTTGTCCACATATCTTGAAACAAGCTAAGAGGCCTGGCCTGATGTTGTATATCATCATGGAGCTGACACAGAATTTGATAAATGGCACCCGAGGGGAACGGCACTATTTTTTTTTTTTTAAAACATGCTCCATCTTTGCAGATGTCTAACTGACAGCTCTGCTGTAAATCTGCTGATCGAATTGTATCCCTCCTGTTGTTTTTCCTCCAAGTCTGACTTCTTCTGAACAAGCTGGCACCGGAGCCCCAGGAGAATAGAAATATCAATTTTAGATGAGTGACAGTGAGACATCTAATGGTTAGTTCCTGCATAGCCACATCTGCTCTGAGTTAGAGCTAATACGGAGATGGTGAGATTAGATTCAGCCCATGCATGATCGGGCATATTCTGCTCCAAATTATAAACCGAGGGTCCTCCCCTCTACAAAACTGGATGCGTGGCAAAGAGCTGATTCTACTGAACTCCCTGCTGTTTGTTTACATGTAGAACACTTTATGTAAACAGTTGAATCCTTTTTATTATTTTTTTTTATTGAGGCCACATCTCAGCAGGTGCTGTCACAGTCTTCCTGTTAGTGTGGTTGTTTGTGTACATATTTCATGCACAAGCCTTTGCTTCGCGTAAACAGCCTCAGACAGTTCCAGCCCAAAACAAAATAAGCCTGCTGATGCATAACAGCCAATCCATCTGGAATGCGTCTCCTTGCTACATCCACACGAGCTGTCACACAGCGGCAGAGCCATTAGATATTCCTATTTATTTTTTATTTCGTTCAAAAGCCGATTATCATGTCAGTCAGATGATTTTCGTACAGGATGTCTGAGTCGTCGGTACACAGCTGGATGCTTTCATATCCTCTCTGCACTCGAGGTTATATTGAAAATCAATGCATGTCCATTAGAAGCGAGTTTGAAATTACATAAACTGGAATATGAACTACTGTTCTGGTGAAAGACAGAACTCAAATTACCAATGTGCCATTATTTATTAAGGCTCTGTTTTTACTCATTCATTTACAGCCTCATTGTACAGAACACCTGCTGGACTTACTCAGACAAAGACCAGACGGCCTCTGCAAGAGCTCACTTCTATTAAATAAACACAGAATCACTTGCCAAGATTAAAAGATTCAGTTTGTAGACATCAACAGTGTCAGGTTCACACTCTCAAGAACCAGACGCCTTCTAGACAAAACCAGATTCTGCAGATTCTGAAGTTTGATGAATGTGGCCCTTCACTTTGTTGGCCCGAGCTCCACTACGCTAACGCTAAGCGGCGGCGAGATGTGATGATCCTGTTGCGTTTCCACTCACGTTCAGGACGAAAGCTAATCATTATCAGTTATCTTTTATTTTTGTTTAGTCTATAAAATAGCGCTCTACATGTTTTCACAGGCCAAGATAAAGTCTATACTCGGCTATTTTTCCCCTGGACACTCAAAGATATTTAATTTTGCGCAAATGGAAAAGTAAAAAGGTGCACGATTAGGAATGATTCCAGCCATACTAACCAAAACTCTCATAAATTTAACTTGGCCATATAAGTCATCCTCTTGGTCAGCGCTGTACCACTTCCTGGGTGGCACACTTTTAACCACTTGAACTTCACTGATGTGTGCTGGATCTCTTCCGGTGTTTCAATCCAACGCCTCTTTAACTTATTTCAGAGGAAAACAAACCGTCAGGGAGGCACAGCTACTGGGAAGAGCAAGTTTTAAGCAAAGACTGTGGTCTAAACTGTTTGGGCCAGTTCTTCCTTCCTCCAGTGTTTCAGGGTGTTAAGAGCAGGACTGTGAGCTCTTCTGCTGAAAACTCATCGCTTTTCTGGGAGACCCAGCTCTCATTACAGCGCGCTCCCTGACCTGAAAGTCGGGTTGGTTTGACACAGAGGAAGATGTTTGTCTCTCTAAAGTCCAAGTGCAACTGGTCAGAGTAGGACTTCCACAGAGAAAACAGCAGGAGCACATTAAAGAGGGGACTGATTTTCAAAAAAAAAAAAAAAAAAAAAAAAAAAGAATTTTCTGATGACACCTTGCATCTCAGTGTTAAAAAAAAAGTTAATTAGACCATCAAAAAACCCAGACTTATGAGGAACTGTTGCACCAGCTGCTTTGTTTGTTACATTTTGCCTTTAACCTCTTTTTCCATTGATGATGAAACACCAAGACACCTTTGTGTTTTGCAGCTTTTTTGCACCAACTAAGCATTCTCGGTGCCTCCCTGAGCTCCGAGTGTCTCCGTTTGGCAGCACTGATGTTACAATATGTAAGCTACTCTGCTCAAAGACATAACAAGCGAGAAAATGCAGGCTGTACTCTGTGGACATCCTGTGCTGAGGCTGATTTGCAAAATAAAAAAACAACACTCCTTTTTACATCATGTCACTTCTTACCAGTAAGTAGCCGGCGGCAGGGTCAGCTGTCATGGACTCATTCTGAAACGTGTTGGCCTGAACCAGCTCCTCCTCCTCCCTCCTGTCCTTCTCTCCGCCATCATCATCATCCAGCTCATCCAGGCTCTGTGATAAGGTGATGACAGACGAAATTAGGAAGTGAAGTGGACATAAACTATGGTCCCATTTTACCAAATTTGCATCATATATACAACTTCCTTCTTGGTTGCATAACCGTATATTACATGAGGGTTGTATGCTTGTAAAAATGATGAGGAATCATTTGTGCAGCCATGTTTTCAACAAACATTTTTAAACAGGCAGCTTGTCAGCAGCCAAACCTCTTTTCTAAGCCAAGGTATGCTTTTTTTTTACTGTATACAGAGGATAAATACATTGTTTTATCTAAGCATCTTTACAGTGAGAGACAAAAACAACAGCTTCAAGCGTTAACCGCACTGAGTATTCATGCATGTCAGAACAAATCTCTTATAAAGCCAAATCAGGCTTTAACTTGTCCTAAAACAAAATGTTGCGTTTCACACCGCAGGACAGCCTCCAGATGTTGGCCTTGTTGACTCACATTATTTTCTGTGTGTCAGCAAATAAAATGGAATTTATAGGTTTACTTGTTTTTTCTGAAGCAAAATTGGGGACAGGATTTTTTTTAAACATAAGCAGAGAGTAAATTATTGGTGTCAGCATCAACTGTTGGCCACAGGTGTAGGTATCAGTCCAGAACTTCACAATTGGTGCATCCCTGGTGCATTCACTAGTAGCAGGTGGGCGCCTTTTGTCCTGCCTCTGCTTGTTCCACAACAGAAGCTCCCTCACATTAATCAAGCGAGCACATTTCCAGTAGTTTGAAGTGAACTATTTCCGGCTGTGTGCAGCATGTGCAAACTGAAAAGTTCAGTGACCTAATTATCACAATAATGTCAAGAATTCCTCTGTGACAAAGGCTTTGGGACAGATTCTGTCTGACTTTTTATTATTCTGTATAAAAAAAATATGCTCAGCTTGTTAGTTTTTATACAATCGGCTTCTATGAATTCTTTATTCTGATCTGAAACTTTTTGGTACTGTTCAAGATAAGTGTACAATCAAACCAGCCCCACCCTCCAGTGCTTAACGGGTTGCTAGAATCAGTCCCCCAGACAAATCCAACAATAACTTGCTCATTTTATTGCATTTGAGTGCACTGACAGATTTGTCGTGACAAGCAAGGTCATTCCCACAGTAACAGCAATATTGACCTCTGGCTCAACACAACCAGGGTCTCCTCTTAATCCTCTTAAGACATGGTCACATTCACTTCCAGGAATCCCCCAGGAGCTACAGCTCAAACACTACCCTAACGCCAGATGGACTCTAGTACGGCAACAGGAAAACAGTCTGCACTCGGCCTTTCACCTCCTGGGGACAAGTCAGGGGGGATTTTTGACCAGTGGAATGTCCCTTGAAAACACAATAAAAGACACAATACTCCGTTTGTTATATATAAACAAACGGAGTGCAAACATCCCTTTGACATAGGCGAGCAGCTTTCATAATCGAAGCAGACAGCTCACGAATCGTCTGGGAAAACCAACTTTACTTCTGATAATCTTAATTTTTTATTTTTATCTTAAAACATGTGCACAGCCCAAACTTCTCACTGAGATGGAGTACGAAAGAGTTACCGGGTTCATCTGTCAGGAGCGGCGAAGATGCATTGCACAAACACGTCTCAACACTGACGGCTGGATCGTGACACGAGACAGAGATCGGGGGCCAAACTCCCAGAGGGGGACAATGCAAACCAGGCTTTCCCGTTTTACACCGCAGGGTGAACAAAAGATGGCTGCCCAGCAGACCCTTCATCGGTAAAAATAGCCTTACAAGGTTAAAGAGGAATGCAGTCATTTGCAAGGCTTTTCCTGCCAAACGGTTTATCAGTTGTCCTTGGGGAAAATGCCAGTTCCTTTTGAGTCTCACTCTGAGCTTAAAGCTAGCACTCTCCTCCACCTCTTCCCTCACCGGTACTCTCATCATCCCCCACACAGACACCTATGGAGGTATCCAAGACCTGAAATAAATAATCATGGCACTGATTTTGAATTTCATAGTGTGACTTTGCATTAGGTTGTTAACATGTTTTACAAGTTTAAACTTACTATATGCACACAAGTCTGCAGATAAGGCGTTTTCTGCAGCAATTTATTGTTCTAAACATGATGGGGCATAATTAGGAGATTAAGAACAATGATATATGGAAAAAAAAAAGAAAAAAAGACGATGCCATAAAACAGAATTCTGTCTGTGTCAACGCAGAGTGGATTGCGCAATGACTAACCACTCTGCTATGCACAAACTTTCCTAAAATGTGGAGTTGGGAATCTCAAAGTTTGTTTTGGAAAGAGATGGAGCCCACTTTGCTCTCTAGTATTCCAAATTGCTGTGCTTCTTTTTAGTTCAGCTAAAGGCAAAGGGTATCTGTGTGTGTCCATATAAGGGGTGTTTTTGCTCCTGACATCATCACAGTGTGTTTATTTTTCTGGCCAGTTTCTTACCTTGGGCCAGCTGAGCAAAGCACTGAAAGTGCTGAAGGATGAGCGTCCAGGGCATTGACTGAATGCCTTGAGCAATGTGTTCGCATTTCAGCATTACACATAATTTCTTCAGCCCAAATAGTGTCACAGAAGTAATGCAATGTTCTGTAGCACCACTGTAGGGGCCTCGAGAGTCCCCCTCTGAAACGCATCACTCTCCACAAGTTTGTACATACAAGGACACACTTATAGCAGCCACCGTTGGCCTATTCTTTGCATATTTTAAAAACACTTCATATTTCTCTGTATACAAATGATATAATCTGCCGTGCATTTACTATTTTGCAGACATATCTGTGCACACTTCACTGAGGCTAAAGTTCATTTAAAACATAATCTAAATAAGTTAAGAAATTAAGAAGTGATCCAGATGAAGAGCGAAGACACGTGTGTCCTCCTCCAAACAGTTTTGGAGAGTTGAGTGAATGCTGCCCAGCTGGGACCGATTATCTGCGGGAGAAGCACTTTTTACACAATACTAAACCCTAATTAAGATTAATTAAAAATACACCGAATGTTCTAAGACCATTAAATGTTGAGCCAAAATTTAAATGTATCAAAAGTCACATACAGTAAACAGAGGTATCAGTTTGTGTACTGATGATATTAAAAAGATGATTACAAACTTGAGTGTTAGAGGACATCTCTCCAGAATCCTCTCTGCTTCCTGTTTACAACAGGACCAAGTGTCAGGGCCTCACACAAGTGTTTACTTAAGAAAAGCACATATCCTGCTCCGCTTCAGCCTCAAGGCCTCTCTCCGTCACTCTCCACATGAAGAATAAAAGAAGCTACATCTGGAGCTGAGCTTCACGGTCTACTGGAATGTGTGTTGTGGTTGGAAAGTTTCTCCGCGGGGAGGAAAATGATCACTCATCTATTCTGAAGCTCCATCTCTGGCAGCAACAATGCAAAGGCTACAGTCTTTGTCTGCAGCACAGCAGGCTGTGTGCTTTACTTCCCTGCTCTTTGGCTTTTAAATGATGGTCAAAGGGATGCTGTGTGATGGGAGAACAGGTAAGAGGTGATGGGTTCCCAAACTAAAGCGGCTACTTTCAAATCATCCACACGAAAGACAACAATAAAAAACATTTTAACTATAGTATGCTAAAGTCTATAATCATTATTATTATAGACTGAACTTTCGCATGCCAAATAGAGTGAACACACCATGATCTTGAGAGTAAGAGAGAGCTCAATCTAACAGAAGTAGCAGAAGCCTGCTTAAACTACTTAAGACATATTAAGATAAATGTCTTATTTTAAAATGCACAAAAAAATAAAGCCACAAACTGAGATCATTTTAGTTGGCTGAACACATGATTCAAGTTTCAAACCAAGTGTCCACAAAAAGCTGCTCAGCAGAGGTAGCTACAGCTGCAGTGACTTCCATGGCAACCATTGCTGCAGCAATGCTAATGCATACAGTGCTTCTAATCTGTACAAACTCACAATCTGTATTCAAGGGAGAAATGTGTACAGTGTGTCACTCGTCTCGTCTTCCTCCCCTTAACCCCCCATGGCTGTTCTTCCTTGAGCCTGGTTCTGCTGGAGGTTTCTTCCTGTTAAAGGGGAGTTCTCCCTTCCCACTGTCGCAAACTTCATACTCAAAGGGGGTTGTTTGATTGTTGGGGTTTCCCTGTAGTATTGTAGGGTCTTTATTTTACAATATAAAACACCTCGAGACAAATAACCCGAGAAAATTTTTAAAAAGCAGTTTTTAAATGATGATTTCATTGATTAAGGAAGAAAAGATATGTGGATTAGTCAAATTCCTGACCTGTGGCATGACCTTAAAGGGTGGTTCATGCTCGAAAACCTTCCAATGTGGCTGAATTACAAGTCTACAAAGATGAGTGAGCCAAAACTTCTCCACAGCGCTTTAATGAGACTTATTGCCAGTTATCACAAACACTTGATTGCAGTTGTTGCTGCTAGAAGGGTGGAAAAACAAGTTATCAGGTTTGGGTACAATCACTTTTTCACACCTTCAATTAGAAACTTCACTTTGCGTTTTTACTTGTGTTATCTTTGTCTAATATTTAAATTAGTTTGATGTGAAACTTTTAAGTGTGACAAACATACAACAAAATAAAATAAAATACAAATAGGGAAGGGGCAAATGCTTTTTTACAACACTGTACCACAAAATCTCTGAGCATGCAGGAGGGCCTGGATAGGAGGGTCCCAGGATCACAGGATGACCCCTTTTACAAGTTTTAGCTTCACTGCATGTTCAGCTTTTAACCGTTTTGTTTTGGCACGAGATAGCTTGTCCCTTTTACTTCCACTTTCTCATACTCGGTGCAGATCCAGTCTAAACATACATTCTGTCAAACTGCCAACAGCTCGACCACTTAGTCCTCAGATTTATCTCCAAACAAGCAAAGGGCACCTCCAACAAAGCCACGCTCATATACAGCAGACTTAATGACTTGTGTGTATTAATCACCCGCCACAGCACAGTGACTTCATTAAGATGATCTATTAGGGAAGAGGTAAACTGGCACACCGATGCCCACTGTCTTTTAATCAAGACTGCCAGTCAAGCTCAGGTAACGGGCACAGACAGGCACAGCACTGCACTCAGGTATGGCAGAGATCAAAGAGAGGACATCCGCCCCGGAGCTGTTGGCTGATTAATGCGACACCACCGACTTGCCAAGGTCGCCGTTAGGTGCGGCAGAGGTATGCCAACTCTGAGCAAGAGTGAGACATCATTTGACATCCCCCAAATACGACTGGATCATCGCCAGGAAAAATATTACATTTAATTCTCCAAGGAGAATATTTTCTGTCGCTGCCTGTGGCCTCCAACCAAAAAAAAATAATGTTTTCTTTAATCAGTTACTGGTATGTCTGAAAAAAGGCTGAGAAGCAGAAGACACTAGATATCCAATGTGGGGGGGTTTTTTGTGTGCAAACAGGGTGAATGTGTGCGTCCAGAACTCAAGCAACTGAAGCTTGAATATGTCCCAGATCAAATGAATCATGATCTTGGTTTCTTAAGTATTTGTTGAGTTGTTATTTGGCTTATGATTTTATCTGATATCCTTTTCTTGTTTCTTACGTCTATTGTGTTTACTACTTTCTGCCCATTTCCAATTATCTCATGTGTCCAAGTAGCCAATCAGCTTCCAGTGTACCACCCCAAATGGCCAGATCACCTTTGCTCTTCCAGAATCTCACCTTTCCATCCATTCCCTGATTTGACTTTTTTGTCTTGTATTTTCTTGTGTATTAAGTCTTGTTTATTTTTCAGATTTTTGCTGCTCTCCTGGTTTCTGTAGGTGGATATCCTTCGCTTGCATTTGGATGCTCTGCTTCTGTGGTTTGTTATATTTCCACATGCCGACACATAACCAACATTTATACAGAGGAAAGGACATAAAAGGCACATAAAAGCACCACTTCTCAAAACACTAAAGTTGTATATTTTAAAAACCACTTCATTTATGATTTATCACAGTTCACAAACCCAGTCCCGCTTTATCTATCCTTTCCAAAATCAGATGCCTTTGCATTTGGTTTAAGTCTCAAAACTGTACAAGAGGGCTTTTTTTTTTTTTTTTTTTTTAAAGATACGGTTGTTTAGGGACAGAGTCGAGTCAAACAGCGTGCAAGACTTTCCCAAGAATCAAAAGCTTTCATTGGCCTCAAAGCCCCGGGCTGCTTTCTTTAAAACAGTCTGTTTATCGAGCAAAATCTTTCACTCTTCAGCTTTGAATTCTGAGTCTTGACCCTCATTTTCACTCCAAGTGAGAATATAATATTTTAATCAGCACTTCGCCAGACCTCAAAATGAGTTCCCTGTACACGGGGGGTTCTGGAGAGGAAGACGAAAGAAAGAGAGAGAAAAAAGACTTTTTGCAAACAAACAGGGGCATGGCTGTTATTGTTGAGAGAGAGCAGCATCAGCGTTCCTCGGGATGCGTTAGCCTGAGATGAAGGCCTGAGGGCAGGCCAGTTAGGCTCAGCATGTCTGGGCAAAGATCTCTGACCGTCTGCAAAAGCTTTAATACATCTGTGGGAAACGACTCTATTCATGCTTTTAAGTTTGCCAAACTTGTTCTCCTGTCTATAACCTACACAGTAGGTTGGAACAGAGCACCGACTTCGACGGAGCTTGTAAGCAGACTGGCCGCGTGTCCGTTTTAAGTATGCGCTGGCAGGGTTGAGAGGATAGAGGAGTATTTACAGTTTTGGGGAGGAGGGTCACTGTTTAAATGGCACGTTAAACTCCAACACCGCAGACCTCCACCGACAACCACATGGCCCCTACTCAGCCCTCAACTCAGTGATGTGGTACTCAGTGAGAAGTCTGAAACCAGAGACAACACGATTGCAGAGATGTCTGTGTCTCCATGCATGTGGTAGACATGCAGAGAGAAGCCACACAGTCGAATTGGATACATTTGCATAAATATTTAAAATGTTAAGAAGTCCCACAGAATTGTATTGCAGAGTCTGCTTCTAATTTTCATTATTCTTAAGCCCTGATATTTTTATTGGCCCTAAAAATGGCATCAGTTAGACTAAAACCAGGTTTATAGTTGATATGGGGAGTTAAAAGTTTTCATATAGAGTTCACCTGTTCACATCACCACCACACAGATCGGTTCCCCAAAGGAATTGTATTTATTTCCATCCTTGGTGGACAACACAAAACCATGGAACTGTACAACTGAGTCACCAAGTAATTGGAGTTTAGCAAACAGAAGACTACTGCTGTGCAACTGCCATTACAGAGCGAGTTACAGTGGACCCCACCGGACTAGACTGGACTGGAGGCACGTAAAAGAGTGTTAGTCTAATCATGTGCTCGCCCACTAACAGTAGCAGCAGCCAATGAGAGAACCGCCTTTGCCAAAGTACAACTAATAGCAGCAATCAATTACTAACTTATATCAAAATTAACGAGGAAGCAGTACAGTACAATTTTTTAACTTTCCTAAAACCTTGCACTCTATTTAAAAAGAAAAAAAGAAAAAAGTGAAGCTCAAACCCATCATGACACTAAGTTTGCACCTGATTGAGCTGAATTTACAATTTTCTGCAGAATCTCTTGGAAAAAAACAGATTCCTGGTTCAAATCTATTTTGGTTTAAAGTTTTTTCCTTAGTGGTGTTCATGACTAGTCCATCAGACAATTAAACATTATCCCATTCGCTATTTGACACCCCAAAATACTAGTTGGTTACACTACTTATTCTCATTTGAAACAATAGATAGCGCCAGTTAACTGCTGGTTCTAGGCTGTTACGTCAGGGCTGTAGCCCCGTCACGACAGCTGCACTAACAAGCTCAGTTCTGCAGTACTCTGGTGCACAAAGTAAAAGGTTTAAAGCTTATAATCACCCAGCTGGAACGATGTCTAACTGCTTTCTGCAGGAAAAGAAGGCTGCTGGTGCTAACTCTGATCATTTCAGCCCCAGTCTGTAAAGTTGATATAGTGTGTGTGCATGTTACGCACAGTTCCACATATTGTAGTAAGACATTTTTCTCCATTACATTACACAAGTAACAAACTATCGTAATGCACGATGCCTTCAAAGGCAGCTCTTCAACATGGATTAAGAGAAGCACATGAGAGGTCAAGGGAAGACTACAGATAACTTGTTTTCCCCTGGTTTAAGCAGGCTTACTCGACTCTCACGCTGGATCCCTGACCCTCAGCTGACCATAAAATGTTTGCGACAGTAACCCCTCTGCATGCAAAATTCAGAAGGCTTTAACAGTAGTAGCACAGCAGATTAGCAGGATTTTATCAACATGAGCCTCCTCAGCTGAATATCAATCCAGCTGACTCACTGCATCAATGAGAAAAACAGACGTGTTTCACCTGTCAAACTCTGGCACAAAACAGTTATTATCAATTCAGATCCAGCTGTGGATGAGTTCTAAACTGCTCATTCTAAACATGACATCAAGGTGAAATTAGGAGTTATATGTAGTAAGTGACATTCTGTGTCAATGGAATACAAATTGCATGACAGACTGAAAAACTCTTTGGTGTTGCTAATGGCTGACATTAACCAGTCAGCCAAATGCCATGAAATTATTCAGGATTACAAAGAAATTGTGTAATTACGGTTGTTCTTTGTTAAATGTTTAGCTGGTGGTTGAATTTTGTTTACATTTGATTAGATTTGCTCAATTATAGAAAATCTTTTGAAAGCACCTAATCCAGTTCTGTATGTGCTGCAAATTTATTCATGCGTCCATGCTATATGCATTTATTATTTTGGCCTTTTTACAGGTAAACACAGTTTTTTAGTTTCCTGAAACCTGACCAATATCTGTTCTTTGTTTCTTCCCAGGCATAAACATTGTTATCTCAGGAAACTAGAGCTGAGGCAGGCCCTCTGCCTCATTAACAACGCTGACCCGGATCAGAGGGAAGGAGATGCGCCTGAAAGTTAGAGCACCTTCAGCAAATCAGCTCTTTTGATTTTCTCTAGTATCAAACATATTGATGATCCACATCTCGGCTCAAATGTTTTAAATAAAAATTATTTTCTTCACCTTTCATCTCCAAGGTAGTAGAGTTGAAGGGGGTCAGGAGGGAAGATTATTATTAGAAATGAGGGACAGCTCAGGTTGAGCATCAAGCAAAGAGTTATTATAGAAGGAACTTTGTTTAATTTGATTTTTAGCGAATACTTATTGTTGATTACAGTGTATATTTTGTATAACTTGTACAACACTTCGGTCAGAGGTTGTTTAAAACATGCTATAAATAAACTTTGCCCTCTTCTGCAGATACCCAAACTATCTCATTCACCACATCAAGTCAAAGGGTGCTAAATGGAGCTGCAGGACGATGCTAACGAAAGGCTGATTGAGGTGGATGGTTTGCTGTGGTGAGCCCTAAAGGAAGGCGCTGAAAGAAGTGCACTTTTTGAGCTTTAATCAAGGTTACAGTCTTTCTGCTAGGTTAACTGCTCTGCGGGAGTGGATGGTGTACAGTGGAAACACCAACCCTGATGAAAAACCTGCAGCAGGCTGAATGCTATACTTTCCGCAATCAAATACATGAGGGTCTATTCATTTAGTCAAAGGGTGAACACACAAACATGCGGATGTCTGTGCATCTTCCAATACACTCGAATGCCCCACAATTACGCACGTGGCCTTCAGGCAGACCGACTGTGCTTGAAAATGCTGATATGAAGGACAAACACTGCGTGGTATCCGGACTATAATCACAACCTCTGCTCAGGAGCCAGGTCAGCGGTATGTGTGTGTTCAACTGGTTCTCTTTGCAGTTATTTAGGCCAGTATATGCAGAGATTGTTGCCCCTTTTCCATCAATGTGGTGCCAATGACTAGTTACCCTAACTCACAAAGAACATCACAAAATTGCTAGGTCGAAGTCTGAACCGCAAGGATTTCACCAGTGATTAGAAGATGGAGCCCTCAGCTTTCATCCATCATGACTTTCTTCCACAATGTTACCCAAACGTCTGCTATTAATGTTAAGTAATGATCAGTACTCAAACCTGATTAAATGTGAGCTGGTTTTCAAAAGCAGACCTTTCTCAGGACCAGCACCACATTAGAGGAAAAGTATAAAGACTGGACTCTCGCAGTACGCTGAAATAAAATAGCGGTACATAAATTAGGTATTCATCATTCATTTTCGCTGTTGGCTTCTTGAATAACAAGGCGGCTCTTTTCCATCCTTTGCAAATATCTCCACATTAAAACATGCGTCATAGCAGGTCTCATATGTTAGCAAAATTGTGCTGACTTGCTCTGTAGTTTTAGCCGTCAAGTGGTTTTTATTTCACCTAGTCACCGAAAGCTGAATCTTTAATTATGCAATCCATCACAGTGAACTTGTAGCCTACATTCACTTTGTCAGAGTAGGGACTTTTTTAAAGTGATCTGCACTTTAACTGCATTACCAAGCCGGCAGGAGCAAAATGAAAACACATAACGTACTGTAGTGAATGACGCAGCTCAAACAAATTTTAAGTGTCTCAAATGAATCTATTGTAGTGTACAGCAGTGATGCAACTGTCAAATTGGTCTTTCGAGCCAGTTCATCTAAAGCTTTAAGTCTACAATGTTTAATGAAATATAAGCACTTTTATTTAGAATCCGCAGACTAACAAATACTCAGCCATCCTGACAAGCCCATACAGACACTCATCCTCCCAATACATGATTTTGAGTAATAACTGCTTTTCTTGAAGTGCAGTAAGATAGTTTAAACATCTGCATGTCCCAACCGCAGACCGAGATGCTTGTTACAAAAGCCAGATAGAGATGGCGGGGGCAGGCTGGTGGTGAGGGCTGCTACAGCGTTTATCCCAGCAGCCTCTCCCGAGTCCCGTTTCCCAGTAATGAATCCTGTTCCTGCAGGCCAGCAGTAATAATGGGGTACCTTCTGCTCGAAGTGCCGAGGCCGCGGGGGGAAGTGATCCTGTGTTTTGTCTAACCCCTAATCTTGTTTTCGCCCCAGTGCTGGCATCCGTGGGCCTTCCTTCCTGTCCTGAATTTTTTTGTTTTTTGAAATTTCACAGCAAACTTGTACCAAGCTGAATCATGATAATGGTGTTCCAACACGTTCACCGTTTATAGCTGAGCAAAACCTCAGAGTTACCCTGTTGCTTTCCATCTTACGTCCCGTTGTCCAAATACAAGCGGGATCTGGAAAACCACACAAGCTGCTGAAAAACATACAAAGGAAGAAGAGAGGAGCCAGAGGACAAGAGGGCACTGAGACGGCATCAAACATCCTGCAGCTTTCTGATTGCGCAGTTAAGCCTTTTACCCAACAAGCCGGATTTTGTTCTTCCACAGCCTGTTGATTTTTAGTTTCTCTTTAAATATTACAACAGAACAGGATAACGTGCTCACCAGAGGCTGCGACTTCTCTGGATTAGTTACAGCCGGGGCCTCTGTTGCATGCTGATTTTAAGGGGACCTATTACAGTGACTGCAAGCTCTATGCTTTTCTTCTTGGATCTAGTAGAGTAGCTTTGCATGATTGGCAGTTCAGCATTATCCTCATTTATTTCATACTTGGCGATGGTGCAGACCCTCAGTTCATCCTGTGGACTCTTTACTTACTTTACTCTTTACAACATAAATCCCATTAAGGCTACTGTTGTTTTGATTAGGAGCTGTATAAAAAAAATCAAATTGAACTTTGCAAACAAAAGAGTCTACCAGCAGGTGGGCGGGGCTTCTGTGTTCGCCGCTGAAGCTGAAACAATATCCAGTCTGCAGAATCGTACAGAGTAGACAAAACTGAAATACAGCCTATATAGGCCTCAGGTATTTCTTGCACATACACTAAGCTCATTATTTGATAGTATAAATACAACTGTGCAATGTGCAATGTGCAAGAGTATATATCAAAGCATAAAAGTCCCTTTTACTTCTTTTAAGAAATATGGAAAACACAGTTAGCTTTCTGTGGCGAGAATATACTGTGTATCTGACATTCTGCCTGTGATATTGATAGATAGGAAGGATATCTTGTACAGAGCTAAGAGTTTATAGCCGCTTATCTTGTGGACATTATATCAGAAGACTACAATGTGACCCCCTGACCCCAAGCTGCAGCTGAAAGCCTCTTATTCTCCACCAACGTGCTCCGTGGAATGTGTGCTATCTCCTCACATGTACAGCATCTCTACTCTGGCAGGTAACACAATGCCAAATGGTTTGTTTAACATCTGCTATCCCTGGCCATTCTTCTGTTTTACCAATAAAGCCTCCCGAGTAGCTAGACATTGGTCTGTTTTGCAACCTGCCATAGATTGAGCTCATCCATTTGGCAGAAGTGGCGCTTTCAGACAGAGCAGTATTGTGTCAGCAGACCCTTCTTGCGATGGACTTCTCACAAAGAAAAGGGATGCGCTGTGCTGGTGTGGAGCTCTGACACTTGAAGAGCAGAAATCTGTCCTGCCTCTCTGTTCACAGGGTTTATGTAATGACCGAAGCAGTCAGAGAGCCAAGTGCCATTCAGTCCTTTCTGCTTTCTGCTCGGCCATCGTGTTTCTTGGCCACTGCTGCGGTGTTTTCTTGGCTCAGGGCTCAGGCTTATTCAGAGCTCTAACGACTCTGGGACTATCCAGGTTTCATAGACCTATCAAAAAGAACCACAGATATTCTGTGCAGGATTTGAGCCAGATCCACTGCATCCAGGAAGCTGCAGAAATGCTAGCAGCAACTGAAGAGCATATAGCTTTTAACACACACTGTCAGATTGATGACACTATAGCAGAAAGTCATTTTTCACAAATATTTACTTACAGTCCAACATTATAATAACTTCTAAGTCTATTTTACATGAGCCAAAAAAAGCCCTAATTATGCTGCGTGTTTCAGAAGGCTTAACAAGCAATTATATGTACAATTTTCAAAGGTTTGCTCCCTCCTTGTTTTGAGACTCAAACAAATTTGTATAAAATGAATTTCCTTATTAACCACGTGACTCTTTACAAGCACAGCAAAACAAAATTAACAGCGTTAGAGTAATTCCACACGGCTAAATTTGGATTGCACTTTTGCACGTTAATGTTTTAACAGGGTAAAATTACAACAGGCTGAATAATTGCTTCCTGATTTTCTGTATTTGCATTCCAGAGTAAGGTTGTTTCGTATCCTGCTGCAGATTACTGTGGTACACTTTCTTGTTTCTTTGTCTTGATTTCAATTACTTTTCATTCAAATTTGGCATCTATTCTGATTTAATCCAATAATGAGAAAGGTGAGGATTGATTTAGCATAAACAGGGAGCAGACTATACCCAAGATCGCACTGAATTACCATTACCCTAAGCTTATCATAACAAATATGCTGAATGTATTTCCTAATCTTGTGGTTTCAACTTCAACTTCTTCAACATCAACAAACAGAAAAGCATATAGCATGTAGTCACCTGCTCTGGGCTAAACAGGCATGCACAAATGAACTTTACTTTAGCTCTTCACAACCTTTTACACTTCTACCTCCAAGAAAACCAAGATGGTGACAGCATAATTGGTGAATTTGAGACTTCAAAAGCCAATGCCAACAACCATCTTTCATATAAAGTCTTTAGTGTGCAAAGACCAAAAAGTACTCTTACACAGAAAGTGTATCACGCAAACCTGTTTGACATGGATGTTTTAACTTCACAGTGCAGTGGTATTAAAACACGTGCATCTGCCCTGCTTTCTGCCACCCTCTGTTTTTATTGAAACTTCAGAGAAACAAGTAAAAAGTCAGCGTGGGAACAACATTCAGGGAGAAGTACTGTAAGGTAGTAAATATATTTTGTCAAACTATTCTTGCACAGTGCAGAAGACTGCACCTGAGATGGCCTGCGCTTGCCAAGTGATTATGAAGAGTAAGAAGAAGCAGCAAGTCAGCTGCGCCCTCAGTTTGCTGAGTGTCTGCTGGGCAGCTGGAGAGCAGTAGCAGCCTGAGGGCACCTGATGGCAGTGCTTAACCATCCGGTTTCCCGACCGACACCTGAACAACACACCTGGCTATAGAAAGGTTTGTGGTTGTGTCACATCTCCTGGCAAACACAGCTGTTGCTGTCATGGAGTCACAGAGGCGAAAGATCAAAACACAGTCCTGAAAAAGTCTGGCGTAGCTGAATAGTCAGTAGGCGTGCGCAGGTGTCATTTTGCAGGCATTATTTTGAGCTAAATTTATCTCTGAGTATCTGGGTGAGTTCTGTTGCTTTTTCCCCCTCGGTCTATTTTTAGTTTTGATTGATTTTGATGATTGGGAAATTAGAAAAACAACCTCAGTAGACATTTTGTAGGTATTCCTGGGTTTCTGGTGATAGAAAGCACTGAAACTAATGATTTATATGCACTTCTTCTCAAAAGAATGAACTAGAAGATCAGCTGAAAAGTACATTTGCTGCCACAATGTCTCTTGGCAGCGTCCATCTGCCCTAGAGTGCTGTTATCATGTAAAACCAAACCCAAAATTACCCCAAAAATAATCCAAAACTAAATTTATTAGATTAAAAAGTAAGATTAGCGCCTTCCATGCTCAGAGACTACGAGAAAATTTAACATTCTTTAGTCAAAAAAAGTTCATACTTGAGCCAGAGGGAAATTCTTTCACTTACAAAACAGAAGAATAAATTAGCATTCAATCAAGCACCACACAAAGACTGTGGTCCCCCCCCCCATGATGCCAGAGAGGCTGGGGTATTTGCTTAGAGTCTTGATCTTGTCATTAGTGAAGAATGGTCTGGAAAGCAAAGATTTCCTCCTGAGAATGTCCGCTTTTTGGCATTTTAAAAGGTTTGGCTCGTCGAAGAGGAATTTCTGAGTCTAAATCACAGCCTAATTAAGGAGATAATGTCTCGTAGAAAAAAAATAACAAGTACCTCTGGCAACCAGCGTACCCTGCAGCTTCAGAGCAGGTCACAATTCAATTATTTTAGACAGAGCATCTTGCTGTCTCTTAAAAATCAAATTTAGCAGTAGGATTAGGCTGCTTTACAGAAAATAAATTGCCTTCTTTGTCTTGTTAGCTCCGGATCATTCTGCATTTTTCACCACGTCTGGCTGCTTTTTTAAAATAAATAAATAAATAAAAAGGCTCATATTTTTCATCATTTTTGCTGAAACACCACCACACTCACACAATATCTCACACTCACATGCACAGTAGTCTACACAAGGCTACCATCTGGTAAACAACCCTGGGACCCATTGTGAGGTCCCAATGTACCATACAACTGTATCCATCTGTTTCAACTCATTTTGTTCCCCTTGTTTTGTTTGTTGTTATTAGACCCCTTTATTGTGTTGGGAAATTATCACAAGACAAAATTTAAGCATTCACAGATATGGCATTTCTATGGATTATTGGCTGTGCGTGTAGCTATATCAATACAGAGGGTAATTCCATCCATATTGAGCAATTTCACATTCTTCAATGTTTGTTGATGAAATGCAAAAGCACAGATGATTTACGCTGAATAGTTACAGTTTCCCAGATATAGAGCTTACTTGGGCAGGCAGGGGGTCTTGTTATATTGATGCCTGCCCAAGTATATTTATGAAATTTACTTGCATTTTTCCATCCATATGATCCACAACATGACATCCTAGCACTATTATTTTAAAAGTTCAGCTCAGGCTCTCGGCCTTCCAGCTTTGAAATCTTGGACTGCATCAGTCCAAGATTCTGGACGTTCTTGCTCTGGAGATCTACTGCAAGCTGAGGAGCCATGCTAACAAGAACCAGAAGAAGAACCAGAAATCTTCACAGCACAGATTGAACAAGGTGCTGAAATCATTCCTCGGAGATTTTGGTCCATATTGACACGAAGCATCACACAGCTGCTGCAAACTTCTCAGTTTCATGCTCCTGTTCCACCACATGCCAAAGTGTTTGATTGAGATCTGGTGACTGTGGAGGCCATTTAAGTGAACTCATTGTCATGTTCAAGAAACCAGTTTGAGAGGATTACTGCTTTGTGACATGGCGTGTTAGCCTGCTGGACCATAAAGGGATTATGGGTCAGCAGCAATACTCAGGTAGACTGTAACTTGATATTTTGTTATGACAACAGGTAGGCTAACAATAGAAATATCCTGTTTAGGTTCTAAAGTAGTGCAGAGCATTACTGGCCCTACCTTCAGGCTTCTGCTGAGTCATGTTTCATGTTTTTTGTCAGCTTTAGCTCATCGCTAGAATGAGACAGGTTGATTTGGGAATGCAATAACCCCCCCCAAACACATCAAATCTATAATAAATGACAATGAAAATCATTCAGTGAAAGACTAATGAAGTGCCTGTTATTAATCGGTCTTCAGCTGTCATTCGTGACTCATTGCTTGCCAACCTCCGTGGTTGAATCCATGGGTGGAATTCACAATTTACAGCCTATAGGAGCAGCTTTTCCCCCAACAAACAGCAAACGGAGTACCATCTACCTACCTACTGCGCAGCACAGCAGGACGGGGGCCTCTGGGACTCTGGTAGCTATGATTGACATGGCTTAGGAAGAAAAACAGTGAGTGGAACACAGAGGGAACACTTCTATTTAAAGCCTACACCTGCCAAACTATTCTCCATGCAATATCATTCCCCATTTTCATTTCTATTCATGATGACTCCTGTTGAGAGATGGACCATTCCAGGTGAAAGAGATGGGAAGCTGGCTGGCGGATACACCAAAAAATTATTTATAATCAAAATAAAAAGTGAGGCGATACCCTCAGAGTTCACGAACGGTGAAAATAATGGAGTGGCGAAATAAGAGGCTTTAGAAGGATGCGTCTGTCGGCATCAATGTTTGAAAAATGAACCGAGCTGTCTTGTTGTGAGGCACGACAGGCAATGACGTCACTTCACAAACAAATGCCTAAACCATTTGGTTTCATTTAAGACTAACGTGTGCATTCTTTATGCCTTTTCTCTCCTCTCTTTATAAATCAAGACAATTACAGGCTGTTAACAAAGATTTGACTAATTTACTCTGCTTGTAAAAGAGGTGTAGGCATGAGCTAGAGGCAGGTGACGTGTGACGCGAGCCATTTGGGAATTTGGAACAATAACGGGCTTTAATTCAACAGATGTGAAACAATTAGATAGGATGTTGCTGATCTTTAAATAAAAACATTAGCAAATGATTATGATGTACAGTACTGCTCCAACAACACTTTAATCTTTTCTAACAAGCTCCCATCAGTCTGACAACCATTATTTGACTATCTCTGAGGTCAAGTCAACAACTACCCCACTACCCTCAACTGTACACACTTGCTTATATAACTTTAAATGCGTGAATTATACAAATCTTTACTTTTGTTTCCTTTAACATGCGCTGTGTTACATTTCCTTATCAAATACCCTGTATTGCAACCACAGCGATACCATCTCTCAGTTTTATAGTCATTTTTAGACACATACTCATAAGGTCAAATTCTCATTATACATGCCTTTAATACCTGAGACGCATCACTACCACATTTTGCTTGCAATACATCTCACTTCTACTTCATTAAATCATTCAGATGCAGCTTTCTGGATACTTACTTCACTGCTATTTCCCTCATCACCTTTTTTCATGTTTATGAGCTCTCGTAAAAACCCTGTTACAGGCCCTGTTATGCTCCAACAGGGTAAGAAATCACATTTTGCATGTGTCTACCCCCCTTATCTGATAAAGACCCCCTCCCTTATGTAAATCACAACGTTTGCTGCAGAAAGGTAACAAAAACTAGTTTGCTGGAATTCATGTCTAAGTGAAGCAGCTGAATAAACCCTGACAGTTCAATAACCAACACTAAGAGCTGCAGGACTGTGACAGGATTCTGTCAGCTGGGAAAATAGCTAATATCATTGACCAATGTGGGCAACAGTAGACAGCCATGTTGCTCATATGTGGGGAAAAGCTACAATAAAGAAATAAGAGTCCAAGAAAAAAAAAGCAGAAGTTTAGTTTTTCAATATGAAAATTAAGCACAGTAGCAATGAGTGTGCTGCCCAATCCCAGACTCCACACTCGCAGACTTTATAGTTCTGTTCTGCTAAGACCACAGGGGCTTACGGCTGTCCCGCTGTCAAATCGTCAATCGCACAAGGGCTCCTTCACAGACATTCTGAGCCCTTTCTGCCCACTTTCCGTAAGTCTGCGTTTCTCCAGACTTTGCCCGAGGGAATTACCCACAGTTCATAGCATCGTGACGTTAAACACTCTTGCACTCAATCACTTGCAGGTGACGTCAGTTTAGTCTGTCAGGGTTTAGCGCTCAGGCCTGAGAGTCTCTCGTTTTGGACCGAAGAGTAATCAGACTTAACAGTGAGCGGCGAGCCAGGTGTATCAGAGGAATTTCAATGAACTGCGAGTTGATCCCCAGAGCGACGGCAGTGGGACACTCATCAGGTTTCTGCGGGTTTGCTTTGGCAGGTTACACCACACTCTCTCCAGACTCGGCTCTTCACACCAGCAGAGATGAGAAGCAGACACTTATGAAAAAGGGATTTTCCCCCCTTGTGCAGCTGCCGAACATGGAAATTACATCTGGCGGAATGATTAAACCTGTGTGGTCAGTGACCACTTTGGTCGAACTAGACTTGCCATCTCATTGCAGAGGTCCGTGTGAATGGAGGAAAAATAGAAGAGTGATCCTTCCAGGCCGAAGCATAGATCCAAACTTTGGAGATAGTGTTGACTCTCCACTGAGAAGAACGCACGGTGTGAGATTAATATGACAAGACAGGCTGCCTGAACAGAACCAGTGTTCAATAAGTGAGCAGATATTATCTGAGGCTAAACAATAAACAGACTCTGTCTCATTTCACTGGCAGGTACGGTCTTATCTGACTTCTACAGACACATATCAAAACACGAGACAACAAAGATACAGCAGAGAAGATGAAAGTGAGTTACTCAGCTTGTGCATCGGTGGGCTTCCTCTGCATGCTATACCCTCAGGCAGAGGACAAACAAAAGGATGTTTTTTGCAGAGATTGGCATTTAACCAACTTCAGATATAAGCACACAACAAAGATGCTACCTCCTCTTCTTTTGTCTGCACGCTGTGTTTTGATGCTCTGTGGTACGTTAGGGATGATAATGGCCCTGAGGTGGTGCAGATGGGGTAAAAAGGTGTCTAGATTCCAAACTACACACTAAAAACTGAGGTGTTTTTCAAGACTGGATGCCAAAAAGGTTTGGCTTCATTTTTTTTTTTTTTATTGCATTAAGTTGATAACATCTCCTTTATCCTCTCTTAGCTGCTCTCATCTACTCTCCTTCTGTGGGCCTCTTGTGGATTTGTGTAGTATGCCTTCTTTCCAGGCATCTGTGCTTTTGTAGTCCAGCTCATACCAGCGGTCTCTCTTCTTCAATATTTTTATTTTATTTAGCCGTTGCTGTGTAAATCCGAAAAAGTTAATTTCCTGCTGTTATTTATTTTAAATTTACTTAAAAGAAAAACTTCATACGATTCATCACTGTTTTCAGGGCAGATGTTGCCTCCTGAGTGTTTCCTACTTTTAAAAGAAGCGCACCACATTAAAGAAATTGCCAAAATTTCAATTTTGTTTGCACCGACACACCAGTTCTGTATTAAATTTAACACCAAAATAATGGGAAAAAAGTGATACACAAGTATCAAAAGATCTAATATTTTTATCTTAGCAAAAAAGAATCATTAAAGAAAACATTTTTAAAAAGTAAATATAAGGAGGGCTTAAAAAAAAAAAAAAAAAGATGGATGCAGATTCAAAGCCATATTTAACATGCATTCTTCATAATGGCCAGCAGGGGGAGTCTCTGCTGATCATAGACTGAAATCTGATTGTATAAACATCTGTAAGTAAAAGACCCTAAAGATTTTATTTACATCAGGAAGTGTTTTCCTGATGAGGTAATGATCTCGTTCATTGGCTACAAGTCATGTTACCTGCACCATGATCATTTTTTTTAACTGTGAAATTGGTTATAAAGCAATCGTATGTATCAGGATTTGGATACATTGTCACTAACATGTTTCCACCACATGTGTGTGTGCAGCACCCTCATTTTATTTTCCAAAACAAGTCTCAGTGTATGCATCCATCTTTTATATACAGTCTATATTGAAGGTACTGCAAACACAGTCACTAAAGGATTTTCAGTATAATAATCAAAATGGTGCAGGATAAAGGCAGGATAGCCTGTTGTTTCAAGACACAGCTTTTTGATCATTACTATCATTTTATTTTATTCTCCCAAAAAAATAACAATTTGGTTACTTTAGTGAGCTGGCTTCTTCAAATTTACGTTTGTGGACTCAAACGCTGCCTAAATTTTGGTCTCCAGTCTGAAAATAGGACACAGCAAAAGCTTTATACCCAAAATAAACACATGGCACAGAATTACTGGAAGCTCTTCCACAGTGAGTGGGGGGGATTTGATAAAGGCAGGAAAAGAAGAAGAATTATGCAGCAGACTGATTATTAGGTTATGTAGCTCACTGGAGGTTACAATTGGTTGCCTCTTACAGTTGTACACCAGCAGCCCTTTTCTTAGCGATTACATCCTTTCCACCACTAATGGGGTCAAGACGGGACCCTTATCTTTTTGGGGGCACGGCTCCGTTTTCCTCCAAGCAGGCCAGCTTCACAGATGCCCTCCCTCCTCAACCCTCAAGTGCCAAAACACACAGAGTAAACTACATGCTGCCATCTGCTCTCCTGAAGGCAAACTCTCTGGAGCAATCAACGCTGCAATTTCCACCATAAAACAGTGGTTAAATGGATTTCCCTGTGGACAATCTGGAATTTGGACCGGCAAACTGAAACAAGCATTATAGCTGACTACACCCACCTCTACTCTTGGTGCTAAAACAAGCAGCAAATTAATCTATAAACGGGGGGAAAAGTTGATTCAGTCGCACAAATTACAATAGTTTCAAAAGGATTACTTACTAATGAGTACTTCCAACTAAACGGGTTACAAACAAAGTGATCCGACGGGTGCTTACGTGTAGCAAAGCACATAATAAAAGCAAACAATCAGCACTTTCCCAGAATCGTACTGACGTCATCAAGTGCATATAGGCACTCATAAATAGGAAACTGGCCTTGACATTTATGAGCTTTTAGCAGGTAATACTCAGTCAATGCACGACTCTTACACGGTTTCACTCTCACAGATCTCCAACAGATCAGAGAGACTTTCAAGATGAATAAATACCTTAAACTCCGCTGCATTGTTCTCCGATCAGGTTTTTTGTGTTTCTGTGGTGCGTGTGCACATTCAGGAAATAAAAACATGTGGCACTGCAATAGCTAGGGCAAGTTTTGGTTAGGGCAGTGTATCCTGCTTTCATGTGTTTTATGCGGTTGTGTTTTGGATTACATAATGACATGCTGTGTTTAGCCACATGTATTTTTAGGGGCTGTAAAAAAATAAATTAATTTGCCCTTGTAACAAGAGGCGATCGCGAGCTCCTCAGCAAAGCAGAAAGACAAACAATCGTACTGGCCTTCCTCGTCTCTGGGAGTGGAGCCTCCCCCCTATTCGCTGCCTTTTCTTGTGTCTCTTCTGCCACTTTAACTCTTAAATACCAAAATAAATTTTGGTTCTAGTCTTTTAGGCACTGCCCGAAAAAGGAGTCTGGTTTTGGTCATGAACTTGTGCTGCATTCATCTTCATTGCTCTTGCATATTTTGTGTTTAAAGGCTTATCTGAAAGCACTTTGTTTTGGAAAAGTTCCACATAATAAATCTTTGTCATTAATGTGATACTGTGGGGGGAAGAAAATAGTGAAAAATGTTGATTAACATGCTTTTCCAGGAACTACATTCCAGTTAATCAGATTGGCTCCATTCAAAAATTTCATACAAATCTGTGCAGACTGGGCATTAGCACCACTTGACAATTACCACAATTATTCTGGTCCACGCTGAGATCACAATACTCAGAAAAGTTGCAGATTTTGTGGTCTGGCTTTTACCTGTGCTCGATGGCGACTGAAAAGCCCCGTTCTTCTCACTTTTAGTTAAAGCTGCCATTCGATTACTCAACAGCATGATCCACCTGTGGATTCATCCACCAACATGCATACTGAGGTAAAAAGAAACCCGTTTCCTTTATCGTGAATCCGGTGGTGCAACAGAGTGAGAATATTTCCACACACCTAGCAGATTTGTGAGCGAGGACCATCACTCTCAAAGTTAAAAGAAGTGAAACTTTTGTGCCTCTGTACATGACACTGGTTGGTCATCAACCACTGTTCGGAGGGAGACCTCTCTGAATTTGACACCATCATTATAGTCTTTCAGCATGTTGTGCTCCAGCAGCACAAACCAATTAACTTGCATTAACCCAAAATTAAGAGAAGTGCTTTGATTTGAAGCCTGAATCCAAGGTGCTGGTTAAAACCCTGCGATACGTAATTTGAAAGTGATAGCGAGCTGCAGCCAGTTTAAATGTTCTCTGAACTCTAAAACAACAAATAATTAAATTCATCTCTGTATAATCAGGAGTTATATGAGTAATGGCACTAGCCCCATCATTAGGAGCATCGGCATAGGGAAACATGTTTAGCTGCCTGTTGCCTACCTGCCGAGACGATGTGTTGCCAGATGGGGACAGTGACCAAAGTATGTGGTACAACCGGTCTGTTCGTTTTGTTGTTGATCAGCGAAAAAGAGAACAGTTTAGGTGAAACAGTGTTCACTTTTTTCCAGAAAATCAAACCTTTTGGTGCATTTGTTTTGCAGTTTCACTTCAGAAATGCATTTGTAAGAGCAGCAGAAATTTTAATCCCCTCAGCGTCTTCAATCTGGGTCCAGGCCGGAGTGAATTCTCAGTTACCCGACACTGTTCCAGCGGTAATCTAATACGTCTTGATAACAATCTGTTCAAAGGAGAAGAGTGAACTGGACCCGGTGCAGCATGTGACAGACGGAGCTTTGATCATCGTACGAGCAGCTCACAGGCCGTCAGTTTGCTTTGACATTTAAAACAATCCCACAGCTTTAATGTTTTGACTGTTGGCACCGCCAACCTTGACATCTCCTTATCCATTCAACACACTGAGTGGTTTCAGAGGCAAGGGTTACTTTAGATACAAGCCATGACAGGAGGAGGAGTTTATCAAGCTGTTTTTACACACTCACTGCAGCTCTGAACTTTCTTAGATATTACCCGATATCTGGGAACAAAAATGCTCCAATGCTGTGGGATATTAATGGTCTTTAACCTGCCAGCTCCCTGATGTAAAGCATGTGTGATTTCAGATTGTACCAATGTGTGAAAAGTACCTGTAATAGTCGGACAATCTGCTCTCTCTATAGGCGGCTTGCTTCCCCTTGCGCTACATGTGAGAAAAGCACAGCCTTTGAAAATATCATCCTGAAATTGTCACAAGTTTTTGTGCAAAAATGCCACTGGTTTTTAATGACAGCATCCATCCATCCTTATCCAGCATTCATACCTATGGGCAATTTAGAGTTTTCCCAATTAACCCATCCCCACTAACTACATGTCTTTGGACTGTGGGAGGAAGCCGGAATACCCGGAAAGACCCCACACAAATATGGGAAGAACATGCAAACTCCACACAGAAACGATGGTGGAATTGAAATCAGGACCTTCTTACTGTGAGGTGCTAACCACCGTGCCACCGAACGACACTGCTGCCATTAGATCTTAAAATAAGAAATTTAATCCAATTTTACATTCTATGAGATCTATTTTATAATCTATAATCTAAGTGGTAAATCTGTAACATTTCATAACAACATGAAATATCAGCATTTTTCTCACACATAATAATAAAGCAGAATCTACACATGTATGCATAGATACATGTGTAGACATACATGTGTCATTAGACACTTATGAAACGCGTTATTTTCAGCTTTAGTTGGCTTCAGGAGAAACCTCTAAAAGCGCTACATCATCAACGTAAAAACGCCACAGATTTGAGGTTAACAGTTACCAACTCAAATATGGATTAGGGTTAATATTAAATATTAGGGTTAATATTAAAGCATCATGGAACTGAAATGATGCAAAACATTTCAAGATCCTAATACAACAGCAGTAGGATTATATTTGTACTTCCTCACTTTTTCCCCCTTTTGTAGAACTTTTTACACAATAACAAAATTAGAAACAAGCAGCCGGATCAGCCATAATCAGGTGCTGATGAGTGGGAAAACCACTCGCCGTTTCTAAATGGGAAACAATGTCCAATTATATTCATGTGTTATCACACAACGTGGTGTCAACAATAATTTAAAGGCATGAAAAAACAATCTTGAATGTGAAATTTCGTTTTCCGCTCCGTGTTAGTCAGTATATCATCTGCAGCTTCATTTTCAGCAGTCAGTCAAACTTTGAGTGACAGCGGGTTTCCAAATCTTAGTGAAGGCAGCGCTTCGGATAGCAGATGGAGGACAAATTGCGCCTTTAATGTTTAATCATATTCAACTCTTCATGTGCTGCAAACTCACAGGAAAATCAGAAGGGAAGGCAAATGCATATGCAATAATAATATTTCAACTGATAAGAACGAAGTAAAATCCATCAGCGGATGAGTCACTTTGTCGGGAAAAAATAAATATGCAAAACAAACCAAATATAATTAACTTAATACAAAAGAGTAATAATTCAATTTGATGAAAATGCCTTAAGCAAGAAATTCTGAAATTTCAGGTGCTTCAAAAACTCTGCCGTCTCCTTGCTGCTGCCAGTCGTTCATTCCCAAAATGGAAAATAATCTGAAATATTCACTGAAGGCAAATAAAGGTAAGCTTAATGAAAAATGCACTGGTGCTGGAGGCCAAACGTCAAACCGTGCGGAGCCTGACATTTATTTTTGTTCAAATGTGACTGGTTACAACATTACATCACAAGACCAGAGCAGTGGTATAGTTTCACAACAGGGAAGTGGAGCACAACATGCTCCAGGAAACAATAAGTTTTATGCTTCAGCTCAGAATAAATCTTGCTATGTAAAGCATGCAGACAGTTTTTGGCTGCACTTAGTTGGACTTTATTGTCTCATAAATACTTTTTCTTTTTTTATGTAAACACCAAGGACTTACGAAACACACAGCTTCTGTGTACGTACTGCAAAAGGAAAGCCATGCATCAAACCCGAGCCAAAATATTATGAAGAGTGCTGAAATCTGAAGATGTCGGTGACGTGTGAAGGCTGAGAGAAGACACTGAACACAGCTTATTGTTCTGTGTGGTACGATTCAACCCAGATTACCAATTGTGTCACCACATTCCCGTCATAGCAGGAATAAGAGAGAAGATTTGGGGGGGCTGAGCTTGTTCTAGAAGAACGAGACAAACACTTTCCACTATCTGAGACCTTTATGTCACAGCGTGCCGTTCAGAGAAAGACTAATAGCTGAAGCCTTTGAAACTGAAACAAAAACTACAAAGTGCATACAAAAAGGCAGAGCGGGCCTGGGCAGGGCAGGGCAGGGCAAGAGCATGATTACCACATTCCTCACTACTCCACCCCACCCGGTGCAATGCGATGGCACAGACGCAGCGCGTTGACGAGTTCTGGGCGACAGTAAAATTTCTCTTCTCCGTTCCCTGCTAGCTGTCTCTACAGGGCTGATTCAATGCGCCGCCGCATCCCCATATTTACATACAAATAAGAGAGAGGATGTTGATAGTTATCGCTGCCCTCCCCTCCGTGTGCCTGCGTGTTTGTGGTTACTTGCCAGTTTTCTTTCCCCCCTCTTTTCCTTAAAAACCTGCAGGGATGTCAGATTAGAAAAGCCACTCAATTTGCCGAGGGCTATTAGAGCTGTGGAACCTCCCTTAACCTGGATAAGGCAACACAAAGGGGGATATGAATAACAAACGTGACTGAAGACTGCAGATATCAGCTAGCAACAGTGCCTTAGAGAATACACAGGCGTGTATTGACAGAAGGGGGATAATGGTCTTTTAAATAAAGGTTTGTGCATTCCACGCTGGCATGTCAACTTCCTCTGCTGAGAAGCATTAATTAGGGCTCTACTACACTGGCCCTCAGGCAAAGAGACCTGATCTTTTGTCCTGTTCTTGCTCCGTGGTAGCAGGTAGATTTACTACATCCTCACCCTGCTTCTTTCTCAGCTCAAGCCTTTGCCCATGGAGAGGATCACCCAAGAAATTTGCAATAAAGTCTGTGGGGCTTTCAGCAGCAGCCTGGAGGTCTGAGTTGAGAAAGCAGAGAGGGAGCGAGAGCCTGGTGTGAACTCACTCCCCTGAGCCGAGCCCTGTTTGTTATTCATGAGAATGCTGGCTCTGCTCGTGAGACTCTGGGAAAATTATACTGTGGGCTCGGACAAATGAACTGGTCCTCTCCGGCGCATGACAGAAACGGGCGCTGTCAGTCGGCAGTTCTTCCACGACCCCGCGCCCCGATGCGGCTTATCTTGCTCAGCAGAGTAAAGAGAAAAGAAGAGGGCTGGATTTGGTGCGTGCGCGAGGAGGAAGAGGACGAGAAGGGCGAAGGAGAGCGAGCGGGTGAATTAGTTCAGTATTTTCAATAATAGATATCCTTGGAATAAACCCAACTGCTCATCAGTTTGGGGAGGGGGGAGCAGGGTAAGTGCGTTCAGGCATGCCCTGAAGCCAAACCCAGGCCCAGAGAGCCTAAACTACGCAAGCAGATTTAAAATAATTACTTCTGTTTATCTGCATTTAATGTCAGCATGATTACATATTTTAACCCCGTCGCACAAAACGTTCATCCAAGTTTTTAAAAGGCGAATCCAGTACTTTACACAGCTTAGGTATTCAGTTTCAGCGCCTGCCACATAAAAACACAAGCACAGACAGCTGATTGAAACCTCTTAATTTTTCAAGGCTAGAGCTCCTTATCTGCTCTTTGAAGTGTCACTTGAGGAGAGAAGGGCAGTTCTAATGCTTAAAGAGAATGAGAGTGGCAGGGCTTTGCATGCAAATGAAGAAAGCGGCTAGAAAACACAGCCAGATTAATGGAAAGCACGTCGGTCCAGACAGCACACGGCGAGTCCCGAACTAACTCTCGAGACTTGCCCATTAATGTCTGTGAGTCCTGCTGGAAATTATAAATCAAACATAAAATTGGACAGCCAGAACCTTGCAAATTAGCTTTTTCCACACATCTAAAATCGTCTTTCTGATCAAACACTGCCGGAGGTGTCACGATGGCTTCTGTGCAAGGTTGCATAACAGCACAAGCGATGTAATATTATGTAAGGGATCTCCAGAGGGACATCAATCACCATTATAAATCACTTTCCTCTGAAGGCGCTCGAGACTCACCATGGTAGGCGTTCAGAGACGGATACGCAAGAAAGACACACGCAGCTGCATGACCACAGTTTAACCTCCTCCTTTCTGCACGCACGCACATGGCAGACCCCAACTTAAACAGAGCGCCTCAAAGCGGACAGTTAACATCTCAACAGTGGAAGGAGAGCGAATGACCGATAAAGCTGGCTGGCAAGACGAGAGGCAAGTTTGTTACTTGTGTATTTTGGATCTCAAGTCTCAGAAGCAGCAGCAGTTCCAGTTACCACCCCCACCCCCCCTTTCCCCAGTGAGTAAAAAAAAGAAAGAAGGAATGAAAGCTAAACAAAAATAAAAATAGTTTGGAACACACAAGCAGAAGCCTGACAGCCGGTATGTGAATGGCCATTTCTCGAGGCTACGTCGCCACAATCATCACACTAATGTTCTTGGATTTGCCACAGGTCCCAGTGGAGCTCGACTTCCAAGCACTGACATCAGAAGCCCCGTTTTCTCACGTCAAAACTTCCTGTTTAAAAGAACATTTCCTTCCTATTCAAAAGTAGTTTTAAGAAAGAGATTTTACTTTGTAGGAAAAAAATTAATTTAAAAAATCAAAAATTGTAGCCGATAACTGTGCACGCTAATCATCCTTTCTTTTTCAGAGTCATACATTTCCAACACAGACAGACAGCATACACAGGGTTTTTCCCTTTGGAGCACAAACAGCAGCAAAGTCATCATAATTAAGTGCATTTCTAGGCCGGGGGCATATTTCTGAGTGCACCTTGCTTGCTTGCCGAGTAACATAATCCTCAGATATACAGTATTGGAAACCGTTAAGGCATGTTTTGCATTCCAGCAGAAGCGAGGCAGGACCATTGTGTACAGGGCCCATTGTGTTTGTCCGCTGGCAGACACCACACCAGACCGTGAGTCATGCTAAGCAAAGTCTGAACTCCCCACCAGCAGCTAAAAGCGCAGGCTGGGAAAGGTTATGGCTCGTTCACCACACAGACTTTAAATCAGCTCAAAATTCAAGCTTGGTTCACCTTTACACCTGACTACCAAGACAGAAGAAGTACATGAGCTTGGAAATTAAAAACTGGCTGTTAGGACAATAGACTGCAGTTTGTTGAAAAGTGGTCCACGATGAGATCATGCCACTGTGAAGGGGGAAAAAAAAGAAACCCAAAAAACCCCCTAAGACTAGAAAAGAAAAAAGAAGAAGCAGAAGAAAAAGAAATTCAATTTCACAAGTCAAGCTAGCTACATCAGCTACATGAGATGGGTTCCCACTTCAAGCCTGCAGACATGATTGAATTTTAAGGTTAGGTTTTTTTTAACAGTAATATCACCTCCTGTTCTTTTGGAGCAGGGTGGGGAACAATTCTTCTCAGAAACCTCACTTTAACTCTTTACCCCTTACAGGCCCACTAGTGGTAAACCTTGAAGCTCCTTTCTAAAAAAGAGGGGCTTGTGTCATTTTTCAGACTTGCTCCCAGAACACAATTACTGGGTTTGCATGAGAGGTTAGTGAGTGTGGTCTCTACTTATGCATCTACCCTTTATTGAAATATACTGAGGTGACAAAATTCATCATGATCGGTGGAGGGGAGGTCATCAGATGTAATCTTTATTGGGGGAAAGTTAAAAGGAGGGACCACACCGAGCCGACTCAATATGATTCAGTGCTGAACTAGAGAACTTGAACTCACTGTATTACTGTAAATGTATGTTTCTTAACTAGTGTTAAGCATACCTAACCTAAGACTTTAAAAAAAAAAAAAAAAAAAGGACAAGATTGTCCTTAATGTTGATTTTGGTGACAAAGAAAACAAAACAAGAAAAACCACAAACTGTTGACCAGGAAACAGGTGTAGCAAGTTAAACAGGACCAAGACTTGCGTCACTATGGGAATCATATCATCTGTCTTTAAATGCAAGAAATATATATCTATTAAGTGAGAGTGCACATAAAGTTTTGACGTCTTCACCTCTGCATTGTTAGAGGCACTTATGTTACATTTATAACCTTTTGGATATATTACTATGCTCAACTTTGTAGCTAACAAAGCACCACCAAAAACACCTACAAACTTTTATTTTATCAAAGCGGACCCAGTATTTTTTCAGGTTTTTTGTTCTGGTAAAAGCAGCTTTAATTCTGTTACTTAGAACCACAAAGGATACTAAAATACTCCAGGATACCTTACTGCCCCAATCTGCATTCGCCTAAAAATGTGACGCTCCTGCCTACAGCTCAATTTTGTGATAAGGCAGGTGCACTTGGATGCAAACATCATGTCTATTGTGAGAATCATGAAGCTCCTACACAAAACGCTGAGTTTACATTCAGGAATTTCTCAAATAATTTCCAGGAGAACATGCCAGGCTCTCTCTCTCTGGATAATATTGAGGCAACAACTGTTTGCACTTGATTGGGTGACCTTTGAGGCTGACGCGACGAAGATAAATCCAGCCCTGTGGACAGAGAGCGCTGGTGACACCGACCCATTCATCGTGCCCCGGACAGCTCCACATTTAGCTACTGGACCAGCGGTAAAAACCGGGGAGGGAGAGCGAAAAAATAAAGATGAGGAGACAGAGAGGGCACACAAGCCACACATACAGTTATACCTCATGTTTACTTATGAGCTTGAAGCCTGAAGTCGTTAGACGCAAACAAATGGCGGTGCATCCATGCAGGCTCGAGGACTGATTTGCTAATGAGCCGTCTGAGGAGATAGCCGAGGACAGCAGAGTTTTTATTAGAACTGGAGAAGGACAGAGAGCAAACAGAAATAGGAAAATAAACCTAAAGGGTACAGAGGCCAAATACCAGAAGAAAAATGAAATGCAGAAAAGAAAAGGACCAGACAGAAAGCAAAACAAGGAGCTGCTGGTGGAAAACCGGGATTGGCTGCATTCAGTAAAAAGCAAAAGCATACAATCAACCTGGATGGCTTGTGATGAAAATCCAATCTGTCACACTGAAGAGAAGTTTCATAGGCTATGAATCTTTTAGGAGGCCATCAGCGCCACAGGCAAAGGTTAATACCCAGAGAGGAGAGAAGCCTCAAAGGCACCTCGATGCTAAAATCTGCCACTCTGACAGGCTTCAACTAAATGAACGACTGAAACGAGTCTGCAGGTGTTCATTCAACTTTCACTCAGAGGTGTTACGGCCAGACGCCAACAAGTAGAAACCACTAAATAAAGCGATACTTTTCAATCAATAAAGATATAGGTTTTAAAGAACAAACATGGGGGTCTCAGTTATTCCATTGCCGGGATCGGCTTAGCGCATAGTTTGCATCACCGAGCCTGGTGATGCAAAATTAAAGGGGTGAGCGCACAGACCCCTGAGGAAAATAACATGGAGGAAATTACATGGTCTGTCTGCACTTCACTGAGTGTCTCATAACAAGTGGTTGTCTTCTAGTGCATTGCAAATCATGTTTGTCAGCCGTCCTCAGTTACTGGGAATAGAGTGAAAAGCCCCGACTTGTTGATACTTTCAAAAAAAAAAAAAAAAAAAAAAAAAAAAAAATATCGCCTTAAAAAGGTTTTAAATTTTGTTTTTCATATTTTTAAATATTTACTTTATGCTTTAAAGCATCGTGACAAATCATCAGCCTGATTAGACGAGAAAAGAGAAAGACGATTGGTCCCAGTGTGTGAAGATCAGAGATCAGACTACAAATCACGGCGTCTACATCCCGCTCTGTGCCGTGACCTTCCTGTCCGATGATGACAGGCATCTTAAATTAATTTACCCGACATGCTTTCTGTGTGAATTGAGAGAGCATGTTTGTATAACGCAGTCACAATTTAACAGTGGCGAACAGATGTTTCAGCTGCAATATGGAGCCTGTTTGTCATAGAAAGAGGGGAAACAGACAAACAGAAAAATTATTTATGATCAGTCCGACTTGAAAACAGGTTACCAAAATCAACATCAACGACAATCTTGCCCAATAAGCACAAATGACGTAGTTATCGAGGTGGGGTTAAAAGCACCTCGGACAAAACAACAGCTTGAGCAACGTCAAAGAAAAACACAGCGTCGATATGAATCCGACATAACTCTAATGATTCATGCTGACATCATGTTTAAAGAGAGCAGAAAGGCCAAGAAGTGACGCAAATCGTTTTCCTCTTTAAACAGTTGTTGAGCGTGTCTGACAACGTGTTGGGTTCTACTAAAAAAGAGCAAGTCTCATCCCAAGTCCATACTTTAAAACAAACTCGAAAGAAAAAGTTCAAAACACAAGGAGAATGGATATGACAAAAATCAGTTTTTCCCCCCCAAATATTGCCAACGCCACAGAATCTGACCTCTGGTTTCTTGGTAGAGTACAGGTCAAAGGTGACGAGGTCAGCACAGCTGCATGGAGGTAATCCAGCTTCTCCCCACAGTCCAAAGACATGTACGTTAGGTTGACTGGCAGTTCTAAATTAGCTGTAGCATCAGTTTGACTGTTAGCCTGTCCATGGTATAACTGTGAGAGTCTCTGCTGTGTGCTGCTGATAGTCCTTGTCTCAGAGTGTTTATCCACCTAAAACCAAAGACAGCTGAACAAAGTCCCAGAACACCTGCTCAATCATTACTCATCCAGAAGTAGCAGCAGCAAGATGCTTCAACCTCTTCTGGTGATGGTGGGTGAGGCAGGCTGGGTCAGAACACTGGCAACAAAAGCTGACACGTCGGCGTAGGAAAATGTCATTAAGCCAATTATGGCTAAGTCATCTCATAGAACACACGAATCCTCTGCTTGTTGGTCAAAAGCCTTCACAACCAATTAAAGAGTGCTGTATGTAAACTGAAAAGGACCGAGAGGATTTCTCTCTTCTGTTAGGCAAAGACCGACTGTGATCCATTCTTCTTTTCAGTTAGTGGACCTGCATTCATGTCAGCCAGTCTAGACGCATTTATCAAAGTATTGCTAAGACGTCTTGACGCTTTATTCCAAAACTGTAGTTGAAAATGCAAATGTTTGTTTGCATGTCACTCCACAATATGGAAGTTAATCAATATGTAATTGGAATATTCATAACCACTTCTTTACTTTGTGTTTGTTCATTAATTATTTACCTTTAAATTAATGTCTTTATTGCTCTAACAAAATGTGCATTTTATAAATTGTGTGGCAGAGTGTTTCCTGCATCTGGAAACTCTCCAGTCTTCCTGATTATGCTTCTCATTTTATGATCATTTTGTTAACTGGATAAAGGCCTATACTGCAGCTTAGGCTGTAAAATATGAGGCATTTTACTGTGTAAAAAAAAAAAACACACAATAGTCCCCTTCAGTTCATAAAAGTTTATTAGTTTTTTACGATGGTAGCAGAACACTTTGGTGGCCGAGCTGTGCTCAAGTTCACTGTGGTGAAAACCTTGAAAATATTTGCTCATTACTCACTAAAGCAATGCATCCAGCTATTAACTGGCTGGTCTTACAAACTGCACCGCATACTTTAACTCTGAGGGCTCAAAAATGAAGAAAAGAACGCACACTCCATGTCTGCATTACACAACAGACCCTCAAAATGAAGTCTCAAATGTATATTTTCCAAGTCAACAAGAGGAGAGCCTTTTGTAAGTAGCATTGCGTCTCAAAGTGGCACACTGCCTTGGTAAACACAACTGTACACACATGTTCAAGAGGACGTTCAAACACAAAGACACTCGAGCTTCAAGGCAGAAGCATGAGAGCAGGTAAGGCCTTCTTTCGACTGAAGCCAGTTTCTGGCTTCTCTCTTGTGGAGGAAAGCTTAAAGATCAAGGCTTCATGCGTTTGGCAGTTTAGAGCCACATATTTATTCAATTTCAAGGGTTCAACTGCGTGCATTCCTTGCCCTTTCACTGAGCCATGTTTTCAATACTGTGTCCTTTTGAAGTGTGACTTTCTGTGGCCTGTGTGCAACTTTTCAAACAGCCATGCTTCGGGAGAATATCCTTTGCAGCTATCTGACTTTCAGTAGAAAGTTGAAAATTAATTCAATCCGTTGGTATTTCTACTGCAGCCAAAATTACCACATAAATCCTCACACAACTTGTTCTAATAAATCTTATTTGTTTTCAGTCAAGGGCAACCCGTGTGCCAGGAGCACCACTGAAGATTCATATTAAAATATGCATTTTTGCAGTTCTGTTTATGAAAATTAAGTTTGTCCTCTTTGCGGTGAGAAAAGACGAGAAAACCTGCCAAACAAAGCACTGGTAAGACTTGGAAACATCATCCTGTTCAGCAGCATTTCCCCGTCCGACTCCTCAACTTTCCCTCTTAAGCTCTGCAAACTGTAATCATGTTTGTCCATCATTTGTCGAGTGCAGGTTCGGTCACATGTGTTAAACCAGCTCCTCTGATAACAGCGATGTTCACAGAGCAGTTTGAGTGAGTCCCGTGGTGACATAACCCAGAGGCAGTGCGTGAAACCTGTTAGACTGCAGACAAAAATCAGCCTGTTAGTGTGCATTCACTCATGCAAATATAACTGAGGCTTATTGTCCCCAATGCAATAAAACCACAGCGTGAGCAGAGCTATGGCCGTCTCTGGCCGAATCGTGAATAAAGCTGGGCTCATTTCGGTCAAAGTGTACTTTGATATTTCAAATTTTAAATCTTTTTGAGACTGAAGTGATCAGATGTTAACAAAACCTGCTGAAAGGATACATTACTGGTTGAGTCTCTGGCATCTGAAAACTAACAGAGGTGCAACTTGCACTTAAATCTTTAACTTTGAGATCCACTGCTTCCTTACTTCCACATTCACAGCAAAGCTGCTAACAATTCTGGGAGTGCTTTTAACATCCAAGAACTGTTCTGGGAAGTTTTGCAAACCATAAACTTGATGATTAGACTTTTCTCAAACTATAAAAACCAGAAAGTTTGCTGAAGATTGTGCTGAACGTTTAGCAACTATGTGCAGTATTTCATCTCTGCTTTTATGTCGGTGTCTGAGCTGTTTAGGGATTTTTTGTAAATACCTAGCTGCACTAATAAAGTCAGTCGATAAAAAAGAAAGAAAATTAAAAGATGACTAAACAAAGTAGCATGAAAAATTCAGATTCAGGTACTCAAGGCAGGTTTAAACAAGTAATAAGGTCTTTAGTTTAGCACACTAATATAAAGACCTTTTATTACTTTGATATTCTTTAGCCAACTAAAATGAAGGCATTTTATTACTTTTAAAAACCTGCCTCGAGTACTTGGACCCAGATTGTTTGTTCATAATCTCTTCATTTCTCTCTTAACCATTATTCGCATCCATGTGCACCAGTAACACTGATTTTTTTAACATTTTTTGCAAACCTTCCTCTGAGGGCAAGCTGGACTAACTGTTTGGACACAGGTTCTCCCCTGTGCTACAACCTGTACAGTGGTCACCCAAATATTGAGGTTGCTGCAAAGTCAACCACTTGGTGACCGACTGATCACTACAAATGCTGCAGGTTGTCCCAGACAGAAAAAAAAAAATTCAATGCAATTACCAAACAACCACCAATTTTTTCTAGTCACGTGGAGGTTGTCGACCCATTTTTGCTGTAGTGTGACTGAGCCTTTACTGAATTCTCTAAGTTACATAAGAAACGGTGCAAATAATTATGCAATCAGTATTATAGCACATGCCTGTTTACAGTTTTTCATTGCTACTTCAGTTGGAACTTGCATCAGTTTGTATGGCGTGATTAAACATCATGCTAGCTACTTTAACCTAATATCAAAAAGACCAAACAACGCTGCACAACTGAACTGAAGAAATGTAAAATCTGTCCATTTAAAAAGGGACACTGCATCTCTAACTTTAAGCTAACATTAAACTGTGCAATACATACGGGAAAACGTAGTCTGAAATATCTTGTCAATGTAGAGCACAGACCAAAGGATTCAGAAGCTACAAAATGTGACCCAGACTCTAAAATAGAAGAGAGTGGGAAAGGGAGGCTGGGGTCTCCAAGTAATTCTACTTTAATGAATACAAACAGACGAGCTCCCAAATGCCTACACAGAGCGGCCTGATTAGGGCTGACTCACAAATTCCCCACAGTTGTCAGCAAACACACAGGAATGTCCGACAAGTAGGTTACACACTGCAGACGCACCAAGTCACAACATTCGCCTCCTCGTTTGGTCCCCAATTTTGTTTCTTAACACCCCCTGCTAGGTTAGCGCTGTGTGCGTGTCTGCATGTGGTCAAACCAGCGAGATCCCCTGCAGCAAAGTACAGAGTGATCCCCAACAACTACACAACGGAGAGAGGCTTGTTTCTAAGAAGCGGAAGCATGAAACCGATTATCGTTTATCTGTGCGTGCCTCCACACACACACACACACACAAAAACAAAGTGCATTTTTATACACTGCATGCCAGTTACTGCAACACAAACCAGATCTTGTTTGTTTTCTCAGCTTAAATGCTGGTAATGAAGATGAAAATAAAGGAAATGAATTATGGCAGAGGCTCTGCAATACGCTGATATAAATGTCAAACAAAAAGGTGCAAAATTACTGAGTAAAGAGAGAGAGACGTGAACTTTAAAGCCAAAACAACGTCCCGAACCGAAGGTCAGATGAGGACGAGGCTATTCCCTCTGACATCGTTTTGGGCCTGCAGAGAAAACAGTCAGGATGGATCTTGTTAAACACTTATGGATGGTGGGTACTCAGTTAAACAGCCTTTGCCACATTTGACCAGTACAAACGCCACACGATTGATCATTTTCTGCTCTATTCAGCAGCTTGTTTTGAAATTCCAGGCCGACACTAATACAACAATACGTCAATTGATCGCAAACTTCTCCATCCTGGATATGCGCACACTAAAGAGTTAAAGATTAGCCAGAAAGATGGCAATTATCTCACTCAACAAGTAGCAGAAGACTCTCCAGCAGAATCCACACGTTTCACTATGTGTAAAAACAATTCTGCATCAGTGCACATCAGTGCTGAGGCTGATTGTATCACCTACATCTGATCACGTCTGTGATAACGTTCAGTGAGGTCTCGACTTAAAGCCGAGCCGGCCTCCAGGCAAACGTGCAGGATGGCTTTCACCTCACAAGATTTAGACTAATTCTGCATGGCCGTGCATTCCTGTGCACGCCGCGCAGGGGGTATGTCGTTCTTCAGTAATAATCTACAAAGTCCCTGAACCCACATAACTAAAGCGCAGCGACCTAGATAAAAGATACTTTGAACTTTGTGCGCAGATTGCAGCAAAACTCCAAAAGTAAATGTCAAACTGAAAAGGCGAGTGATCTTTTAATGTCTGAAATGAACATACTACTAACGGGATGAGCCAATTTTTAGTGACATCTTGCAGTTTTAAGTCAGTCACAATTCTTGTGTTTTTGTCCCTCTCAAGCAGAGTGAAACTGTCATGTATGGTCATTTATGTAATTATATATGGCAGAATTTACAGTCGTACAGTGCTTGATAATCCAAGATGGCTCTCCTACCAGTAACGATGGATGGTTTCATATAAGGTTGTAATTTTACTTGCTTTGTGACCCTTTTTTGCCTCCGTTTGTTTGTTTTTGCTTTATTTGTTCTGACAACAAGTAAATCCGCCAAGAGAGTTTGAAGTTTTGTCCCGTTTTTGAAACCAAGCCCAAAATCTCACAACAAACGTCCACAATGTACTCTCTGGTAAGAGTTTACATTCAGTTAAGGCTGAGCTGAACATACCAAAAAAAAAACAGAGTTTATTTTTTGTTAATCTAATCAAGATAAACCAATCAGTCCTGTGGTAGACAAGAGTGTTACACCCTCCAAGCCGGGGGCGCCAAACCCATTTTACATCGTTGGCCATATACAGCCGACTTTGATCCCAAGTGGGCTGGACCAGTGAAAATATCTCATGGAATAAATCCCAGATATTTTAATATATGTATATTAAAAGAAGTGCAATTTAAAACATCTCAGTTTTTCCACATGACAAAGAAATGCTGCTTTGGCCCTAAGTTTTAAGAAGTATGTAAATTTACAGAATAGTTCTGGTAGCTGATTGCGCTCACCGTTCTGCAATTAAAAATCTATAGTTTTTTTGCTAATTGCACAGACATCCTTTTTACCTGTTTTTTGTGAACCTGCTGTTAAAAATCAAACATTTCTATAGCAGACACCGAAAAAAAACAGGAACCTTGTTATTTAATGGTTTATCCATTTTAGCAGTGTTTATCTTTATCAGTAGGAAAGGCTGTAAAACTTAGGAAAACACAGTTTAAAGTGTAAAATTTATGTCCTCTTTCACATTTTCCAAATCCAGATTGAGCCAGTGGGCCATATTGGCCCCCAATTCTGGCCCCCAGGCCTTATGTTTGACACCGCCGCTCTAAGCAAACTAAGGAGGGGGGGACAAAAACAAAAAATCAATTTGGAAGATTTGTTGATGCCCCAGTTGTACGAAAAAGCTCATGTGGTTTCTTTACACCCATCTCCTAAATGTAAGCAGATATGAATCAGTAGCAAAGTGTTACTGCTGTCTGTTTGAAAGTAGACAAATTTATACACTCATTCTACTTTCAGGACTTTAAACATTGTGTATCAAATCCTTTTGGCTTCTTTTATTGATTTATCAATGATTTTAACTGTACAAACAGTCATAAATTCTCTGACCAAAGACCAAGTTATAAAATGTATACGTACACACAAATACACACACAGTAACATTTCCATCTCACAGCCTGTTTAACACTGATCTGATGCCTTCTGACAGCATAATGGCTGCTCACCTGGTCAAAGGTCACTTTAATGGGAGCAAGCATTTATGTAACAGTCTTACAAACTGAGCTAACCCACGTGTCACAGCCCATTACAAGGGTGCTGTGTGCTTTATGTGGTGTTGATAGGTGCCTGGTGGGTCGGTACAGACTTCATCGTGGAAGCAGATCGGCTCTTTCCTTCCTTTGCTGAGGCCACAGACAAGGGCTTTTGTAAACAATTCAAAATGCTCTCCTTGGAAACTGGTGCTTCTCGCTTGGAGGAACTTCACTTTTACGAACACGTGCTTTAATTAAACAGGTTAGCATTCCTGCTGTTCAACCAACAAATGAAAAGGAGGAAACAAAACACCCGGCCCAAATAGCCCAATGCTTACCTAAGCCTATGATAAAATCCCTGTGGTATTTACTGTGATGATGTGACCTTGTTTGGAAAAGGTTTTAAACAGCAAGCGAAGCACACTCCACCCCATGCAAATTTACATTCTTGCATGCTTTTGTCCAGCTGTGAACTGAGAGCCTTTAATAAGCAAACTACTGCAGACTTTAATTTCTACTGTCAGTTTATTGCAGCTTTAAACTTTAGCCAACTTTTTTGTGCCTTGCATTTACTGAACTGCACGTTTTAGGTCACTTCAACTATAACGGGCCTGAAGAGCCAAAAGTAAAAGATTCTTTTAAATTTAAAGCTTTAAATTCTGTTTGTGGCACTTTGCATTCATTTGCACAAAACAAAACTTTAGTCAAAGAGAAATATCAGCAACTTTCCCAACTGTGAGTCCGTTTGTTATGCAGATGAAAGTTAACTCAACGGTCTTGGACTGCAGCCGGCAATGACCAGATAACTTGCAGAGCAATTAGAAACCTATTGTCTTAATTGCTTTCAAAAACAGATCAAGGACAAGAACATGGACCTGGAGTTTGTGCAACTCACTGGAGAGGCAGCTAAATAATACTTAAGACTGGCACATTAGTAAACTGCTCACCCTGTAAGGAAGGAAACATAAGGACCAAAGCTAGCTAATTCACTTCAACTTTCAAAATAAGAGCAAGGAAATTGTCCGGCAGTGAAGCATGCACACAAGTTTTATATGCACTGATTCTACAGAGGAGAGAAACTTAATAGACATTTTGTTACAATTCTCATCTGATTTTTATGAAATTTTAAATCTATTAAACGTCATTTTCTAGCATAAAAGCATGGCTTGATCACCATGGTGATGATGATGATGGCAATGTTGTGCTGAGCAAAAACTGCCTGTTTTCATTGTAATATTTTGTAAAGTCACATCCTCTATTTTCAGTTTTTCCACAAATATGTTAAAAGAAAAAAAAAATCTGCTGATCTTCATCCATTCTGTGAAACCAATTTTAAACATTTTCTCTGCATCTGGATTTGGGTTGGAATGAACCAAACGTCTGCCCTCAGCATGGCCCTTCTCCAAACTTTCACCCTTCAATGAACTTCACCAAAGAACAAAATGGAGCAGAAACTAATTTGGGAACAAACAAGGCAGGGGTGTTTGAATTTAAGGTATTTGCTGATTAATGTCAGTGCAGACTGTATCTGTGAGAGCAGATGAAAGAACTGATGCCAAAACTCAACTGTGTACGAGCCCAGTTTGAGTTGCACCACACTGCACTTCATATACATTTATATACACTTTATCCTGAAATAGTTTTATTGTGTATCCTGACACGCACATGGATTTTTGGTGAAATTTCCATGTGGAAGGAATGCAGATGAAGTGTTTGAATAGACTGCAGCTCGCTCTCCGTGAACTCTGTGCAGCTCTGGATGGCTGTGACTGATGTGCTGATTAGCTCAGTTTGAGGTGTGTCCTTTTGTCTGCACCATTTTTAGTTCTCAGTAATGTGTCATGTGATGCAAACACAAAATATCTCTGTGTGTTTTTCCACATATTCACAACAGGTCTGTTGCTAAACCTGCATTTGCTGCTGGTGCCATTTCACAAGTTGCTCCTGACTGGTACCTCTGGCACGTCACATTTTAAGAATTACATATTTTCTCATTATATTCCTATTAAAAACAGTACACAGGCCTTGCAGTACAAAAACTGTATTTTTTACTATATTTGCATTTGAATGCCTTAAAAAACACCATTTAATTTATCAAAATACTGACACAGTCTCTGCATTTCTTCTGTTTTGTCTGCAGCACACACTGAACTACAGTCACATGAAAAAGTTTTTGCAGGACACTGTGCAGCAAAACTAAGTACACCCTTACTGCTGCCATAGAAATCAAGATATTAAGTAGCAGCCAGGTGCTACTACTCAATTGTCCTGAATTAACTGATCACCTGGAAGCGTGAGCAGCTCTATAAAAGCAAACGTTTTGGCAGTTTGTAGAGCTGGAGCATTCAGGTGTGACTGAACATAATGTCACAATTTTCCCAGGAGTGGGCGTCCCCACAAATTCACACTGAGGTCACACCCAGACTGTGTAATACTCGGAGGAAAAAAAATAAAATAATAATCATCATCTCAGACTCTACGCGCCTCAGCATGTAAAACGTTAATCTTCGTGACAGCCAAGAAAAAGACGGAACGAGTATGGCTTGTTTGAAAGAGTTGTCCTCTTTAGAAATATTTAGTTTAGCATTTATTAGTTTCAGTGAAGGAAGAGTTAAGAAATCCCGATCTGAATAAGCAGATGCTTCCCTTATCATTTCAGAATTGTTGCACAGGTGAATTTGGCCAAACTGACTAGGATTAAATCCAAAGACTAGTTTTGCAAGTGCATAATATCATTGTAATTGGTTCTTTTGAGCCATTTTCAGTTGAAAACACATTTTTCCTAAAACCTAGTTTAGTTTAATTTTATTTAGTCATGTCTGGTTCGTGTGTTAACAGGTTAACATGAGTTTGTATGAAGCACACAGTGTATTAACAACCCTGTGGTGTCGCAAATAACTAGGTTAAACAGGGAGCCCTCTTGTCTCCTGTATCATCCCATCACCAGAGTGTTAACTGCGTGAGCACTCGGCCCAGCATTGCACCTTAAACCTGTTGACCTCCTTTTCAATGACGCTGCAGACAAATAGCTCCGAGGGGCCAAATAGCTCCACACTCCCCAGCAGTGTTTGTGGAGCAGACTCAGTCATGTACATGAAACAAAGTTCACTGGCTGGAGCGGCAGACCACAACCTCATAACTCTCAGAGGTCATGAATTTTTTTAAAAAGCAACGGCACAATGACCGACATGAATCATCACCACAAGACTGCAGGCAGCGTGATCTGATGGGAAACATGCTTACATCACAACCCAAAACATTTTAAGATAAGAGAACTCACTGAATCTAAGCTCTTGTTTTCGCATTCCTCAGACACATATGAATGTGCGGTGCAGGTCAAAGGTCAGCATCGGCAACAATGCCCTCGGACCCGCAGGAGTGAGCAGGGTGAGAGAAAGGAGACACCGTCCCGGATCGCTGGAGGAGGTACTGACTGATGCAATGCAGAGCTGGGAGCTTTTATCGGGCCATTATGGCCTCAACAGGCAGAAGATTGGGTTCCCAGGATGCTATGAAATCCCGCTCAGCAGCTATTATGCTGCACAGAACGAGCGGGGAGATAATCCCAGGCATCTCTATTCACACCTGTCCACTAATATTCACATCACAAAGGCAGCTTGTGTGAGGAAGTCTTCATTTGCATAGTTTGCCCCCCCCCCAATCCAACAGGAGGAGAAAAGAGAAAACTTTTCACAAAAGGAGTCCATCTGCCGGGCAACCGGTTTCTGGATTTTTGTGTTTCCATCTGTGTGCAAAGCTTGCAGGATCTCAAACCATGAGATAAAGCTTCCATAATTAAAGCTGGATTATGGGTAAACATTACTTTTAAATGGTGACACAATGCCAAAAAAATTTGAATATTAAGAAGAATATTAAACTAAAACAACAAAAGCACTAAGTTTTCTCAATACAGATAAAAAGTAGGAGCTGACGTTACTAATTCATCAATAAAGAGAACAATATAACATCAAAAAATTTAAATTTTATATTTTTTGTATAGTCTGAGTGTTATATTTGAGTTAATGAGATATACAGTAATTAAAATTGCAAATCTTTACTTTTTCCTGAAGGGGTTACTGCACCAGAGGCAGTGCAGGATATGACTTCAAACTGCAACTTTAGGAAGTCTGAAAATACTCGAGACAAATTTAAGATGCTGGAGGTTGATTATAGGAGTACACCCTTTAATGGTGAACTCAAACCAGGCGAGCATGTTTAAACCAAAGTCCAGTTCAGTAACGAGCGTTTATGCTTCATCGTGCTCGGTTCAGCCCACTAAAACAGATGAGATTGGGAATGGTTCACTGATCTCAGGCGTAATCATCTGGTTTGATTGCACTTCCTTAAGACGAGCTGCTTCCGTGCAGTATGACTGAAATGTGATAAATACAGGAAGGCAGATGAGAGCACTGTACCCAGAAATAAACACAAAAAAGCCTCAAAGTACAAAGAATCATGGCGTCCACTGATCTGTGCACGAAAGGGAGACACATGAGCTCAGTGCAAGCACAACCTTAGATCCATTATATCCAGGAGGCTTATCATCTCATAGCTGGTTCACAGTCATTATTTAAAAATTAATAAATAAATTTGTTTGTAAACAAATGCATTTACGTAACTCTGACATAGCTGCCAAACTGATACGATCGTCTAAGCTGATAACCGTCTGACCCTGCTGACCGTCCGAATAACTGGCACGGGTGTGCGAAAGCATCGGAGACGTGTCAAAATGTCCCTGGGGATGCTCCTTCGAAATCACCGGCCTAACTATAATGCGAAACACATGCATTAATCTCATGTTACGCAGGTTTCTGATTGCCCGACTTGAGGAAAAGTTTGGCTTCCCATTCAGGAAATCTGTCACATTATATTTACCAGCAGAGGTACTTCAGCAGCTGAAGACAAAAGTCAAAGATTGATCTTTGGCTGCCTGCAGTCACCTGGGCTTTAGGTCTCCATTTGATCACCGCTAACGGAAGATAAGCGGAACAGTTTAATCACTGTTATCCAACTCCAGGTGCCGACGGTTGACAAAGTATGATGATCAGAACCTACCAATCTGAGTTGTGGAGTCGGATGAATACAAATGCTTTCAGCAATGAACCTTTTTTTAAATCTGCATAGTATTTGTCATTTTATTTAACAAATGTAGTGATCTGCCTTCAGCTGTACATAACTTTTAAATAACAATTAAAAGAGAACATTAACAGGAATTGCAAGGCGCTGACAGGAATTAGGGTATGTAAATAGTTTACAAGCACACTGGACACAGTGTTGGACTGCAAGCACATCAGCATCACCATAGCACCCAAGCCTAGTGCACAGAAAACCTGCAGTTTCTTTCATTGGACACTTAAAGCTGAATTAAAAACCAGCAGGTACGTCCATCTTTTATACTCTTACTCACTATACTTTTAGGGATAAGGACCTGCCTCGGGAAGTTCTACAAACTTTCTCAGACCACAGCACTTCCAGTTCTTTCTCTCTCTTCCCCGCTCACACAAATCAGCTCACCACCTCATCAGATCACCTCCTACCTCCCCCAATAATAGACGGTTCGCCCACTTTACTACATAATCAGCTGCCTATGGGCTCGATCTAGCATATCTGGCGCAGCCCAGAGTGCTGAAGCCCAGCATTACAGCCTGGCTTGTGACCAGTTTTCAAACGGCTTTGCTCGGCACTGCTGAGCACCTAATAACAGGATGTGGGGCTCCAACTGACAGGCTGGTCAAACTCCAAGTTGTGCTGCCCCAGGGGCATATTGTTCTGGGTGGCTATCAAATAGGAGAATGAAAGGTGGTCACAGACCACTTTGAAAGACACCAGAATACCATCCCCTTACCAAAAAAAAACAAAAAAACAAAAAGGGGGGCATCTATTCCGAGAATTTCCGTGTAATTTGAGTGTTTTTTCAGTGTTGGCCAAGCTTCATATCAGAGTTCCTGCATGTGTCTGAACCACAGGAATCAGGCAGGACTGCGACATGATTTAAATCCAACAACAATGAATGTGCAACACACATACTGTACACCTCCACCCGCTCCCACCATCTGAGAACTGCTTTCATTTCAGTCCAGCAGAGGCTCAATTAAACCAGACACATGTATGGGAGGAATTTGGAGTGTAGGAAGGCAAGTGGTGTTCAAGTGCAACACACAGAAGCCACTATTTCCTTACAAAAATAAAAATAAAAATGCACAAGCATCAAGCATCCACCCATTTCCACATACAAGAGACTAACTTTCACTAATAGTTTTTTGGAAATACTTTTATTCCCAATAGAGAAAAAACATGACCAATCCCAAAACGAGCCTCCGAGTTATACCCATTCTGATGCTGAGGTGAATCTCTGCCCTCTTTTCCCCCGACTCACCTCATTGGATGGTATGTTCACGACACCTGTGGATCTCCTTTTTTCCCTTAGCTTCCTCTTCTCGATCTGTCCTTTCCCCTTCCTGGCGCTGGGCCCGGTGCTCTTCTTCTCCTTGCCCTTGCTGCTGGGTGACGGGCTTTCCTTGTCACTGTCGTTGCAAGCCATGGGAGTAGAGTCCTGAGTCTTCTCCGGCTGAGGCAGGGCCTTCTTCAGGTTGCTTCCCGGCGTGGCTGAGGGTGCCACGGGGTGGTGCATTTCCTCCTCGGGCCTCTTTAGAGAAGTGCCAGAGGAGGACCGAGCAACCGCGTAGGAGGAGGGGTGGCAGTTCCCAGCGGAGGAGCTTCGGTCCGGGTTGCCGTTGTTGGTGAACTCGGTGGCCGAAGGAAGAGGAGGAGGAGATGGAGGAGGAACGGCGTTGCGGCTGCTGTTTGTATTGCTGGCACCCAAGGGAGTACCAGTGGCTGCGGCAATGTCCCCCAGCATTTTGGCTCTCATTTTCTCCCGTTTTGCCTTCCACTCCTCCAAAAAGTCCGTCGCGGCGCTTGACTTGAATCCGCCTGTAGCCATGATCCCTTTTTTCTTATAAGTTCAAAGTCGAAGTGAGGAAAAAAAGTAACTTAAAAGTTGAAGTTGATATGAATTTTCAGCTCTCGGCCACCGTCCTAATTGCACCACATTCCTCAAGTGATTAACTCGGGAGCTGCTGAAAGGTAGAATGAAAATAAAGTCAGGACAAGTAAACTTTCAGCTGTTCATTATGGAGGCGTTCTCACCTCCACCTCGCGATACTCAGCGTGCAGGACGGGTTTTGTTTAAAAAGTAAGTTTACAAAGTCTGTTTATCTCTAAGGTAACTTTCCGCCCGAAAGAAGAAAGTCAGAGTGTGGAGAAGTGGACGAGAGAACAACAAAGGTCTAAATTCAGGTAGAAACTCACCTGAGTGGAGCTGTCTCGGTCGCTGAACTGCTCTTCACGGTCCAACCAGGTGTGCCCGAGCTGCTCTCACATGAACTGCTGTAGTCTGCGGAGCTGGGACCCGCCGTGCTCGCTCTACTCCTCTGAAAACACCGGCTTGAATCCCGAAAGTGCGCGAACACTTCCGACTGAAGCCGAAGCAGAGAAGGGGCGCTGTGTAATAACTCTTCACTGTTCCCACAGGTGCTTTCGGGTTTAAGGTTATTTGTTATAGCTTTTACAATACTTATCGGCGATATTTCCATAAAGATAAAGGTTAATATAGTTGTGTTAATTATTTTTATGATAACATTTCTGCATTTTCATGCTTCCTTATATGTAAGTTGTGTAAAGTGTATATGTACAAAGTTTCAAGCAGCCCAGATATTTTTTTTACAATTGTTTCTGTTGTTTTTAAATCATCAGTTATTTTATTTATCTATTTTTGTATGTGGATTCTTTTCTGTTTGCCATTTGTTATTGTTGCACAGGGGAACATATTTCTTCACTGTGAGTATGACAATAATTTTCTATAATTTATCTGTCTGTGTTACAAAAACTAGCCAAGACCAGTAAAATGACTGCAACCACTCCTTCCCTTTCTTTAATAAGGGCAAAGAAAGGAAAGGATTGCTTCCATTGTCAGTTAGAAATTTGATAAACATTTTCATTTGTATAAGATCTGCATTCATGCTCTTTAAATTAACTTTTTATTACCTTGCGGTAAGAAGAAAAAGTGTAAAGAAGAAGCATTGTCCCCTTTGATGAGCCACCCATTTACCCATTTACAAGAACATGATTAACAGCTTCGCAAGAATAAGGTCTGCTGTCATAACATGTGCATGTGTATTTAACAGTGCAAAAGCAACAACTCTTCACATGTACAGTTTCTTTTGTAATAAACATTCGTATTTTACTTCTTTATGATCCGAACAATGTGTCTAGGTCTAAAATTCTGTTCACCCCTGTGTAGTTATGCTGGCTTTGCATCACCACTCAGCAATCGAAATTCATTTTTTACAATTTCATTGCTGTTTTCATACTTTTTTTAGCCATCAGTTGGTCAAATTGGACCCTCTGGTGGGTCCAGACCTGTCCTTGAAAATCCATCCACTCCTTGCTTTAAGAGCTTTCTGTAATTCACTGAAAACTTTCTGTTTTGCTCTGAGAGTTGAGTGGAAGTTCGAGACCTTGAAAATGTGATTGTTAAAGTCCCCGTACACCTCTGCGGCTCGACTTGTGTCAACAGCAACAGTGTCGCTGATTTCACGTCTTCAGTGGCCCTTTGATCTTTGCACAGTCACAGTGGAACACTTCGGCACAAGGGCATTTCTCAACACCTTCTCTCACGCAGGTCCCACAGAGTCCCTTAGGCACCCGATAACTCACCCAACCAGCTCTGATCAGATGAAAAACCTGCTTTCAGGGAAACTTGATCCCCGGGTAGGGTGAGGGCAACTTTCGATGACTGAGCAGTTCATTTCATTTTTTTTTGTTATGACTTGACAATTTACAAGAAATGTGCGCTGCTCAAAGTTGAAACCTCGCTGACAGCGGAAAACTTCACTTTAAAAATCGACATGCAATTATATCTGTACTCAGTTGTTGTTCTGAAATATCTGAGTCCTCAAAGTTCTAAATAAGGCTTTCAGTAGACAGAACACATGTTTGATAACAATAATAAACCTCTATTACATTAAAAAAGAGCAAAAAATTTCAATCTGAGATCTCAGAAAGAGCCTTTAAACAGGGATATCACATAACTTAAGCTCTATGCATTTAGACCTGTACACATGGTCACGATGACATGCTGAAATTCAAACCGAGCATCAGAGTGAGGAAGAAAGATGATTTCGCTGACTTTGAATGCAGCACTTTGTTGTTGGTCTGAGTATTTCAGAAGCAACTGTTTTCCTAGGATTTTCCCATACAATGATCAACAATCTCTGAGGAGTGCTTCCTCAGTTTTGTTGAATCAATTCCATAACACATTAAGGCAAAAAAAACTGATGCTGGCAACATGCACCTAATAAAGTGGCCGGTGAGTGTATTTAGGGAGTTGTTTTGATGCAGTGTCCAAATTAACTAAACTGTTTATGATCATAAAAACTGTGCTGATGATTTCTGAGTCCAAATAAATCTCAGGATTGTTTGACTGCCATTTCTTAAACATCACACACTAACACAAAAAATTCAATTTCCGCTTAGTTCACAAAAAAAAGAGCAAGATTTCAGTTACACACCGCATATGTGGCTTCAGCAGATTTTCATCTAAATACTAAAGTGGGTATGTCTCAGAGTCTCAAATTTTCTCCTGAACTTATATTCCAAGTGGGAGCCGTGACCCATCTTGTTTTCCCTTTTCTCCTGAGAACTGGGCTTGTGAGGTGACAGGTTTGTGATTATACACCCCTCAGAGGCAGGGTAAAATCAATAAGACAATATTCATCTTGTAGTTGCTCGACCAATAAATAATCCACTGTCACAGCATAAAAAAATCCTGCGGATGATATAACTGACAGCTTGCTGGTTTTCCATTCCCTCTGATAATTTCCTGATACATGGACAATATTTCTAAGATAGCAAAATGCAGTTCTAGTGATGTTTGTAACCTGAGATTGAAAAGATAAGCCACAAGCAATCTTCATGATTTGTGTTTGTAACTTTTTGTAAATGATACAGATATTTTTATGCAATTACAGCCGTTTCAAACTAAAATGAGTCCCAAAGAGTAAAGATTGGTTTCAGGTGAGTTAGCTGGGTCTGTATTGTAGAGTGACTGTGGCTCTAGAACAGGTTGCTTCCTAATCAGAAGGTCAGTGGTTTGACCCCCAGCTCCTCTGGTCTGCATGTTGCGCGTGTAATGTTATAGTTAAGAAAAACAAACAAAACAACACAAATGGGTGAATAAGGCTTGCATTAAGAAAGCGTTACGAGAGCTTAAATAGAGTAGAAAGGCACTATATAAGCACCAGTCCATTATTCATTGAAAGTAACATAATTACAGTTACTTAAATTGCCCCAGTGAGCTGTGACACATCAGTCTGTGTTGCTATGACGATTTTATCTCTGTGTTTACATGAAAAGGCAATTAAAATGTTAAATGAATTAACATAAGTAGCTTTCCTATCATTAAGTAAAAGATATAAAATATGGGCGCAATGCTGGAATTTATAGTACACTCTTAGTCTTATCAGCCATTTAAAGCCGCCTACACCCATCCATCCATTCACTTCCGCTTATCCTTTTCAGGGTCGCGGGGGGTGCTGGAGCCTATCCCAGGTGACTTAGGGTGAGAGGTGGGGTACTCCCTGGACAGGCAACCACTTGCGCTCACATTCACTCCCCCATTCACACCTATGGACAATTTAGTGTTTCCAATTAACCTATCCCCACTATCTGCATGTCTTTGGACTGTGGAAGGAAGCCGGAGAACCCGGGGAGAACCCACGCAAACAGGGGGAGAACATGCAAACTCCATACAGAAAGACCCCGGCCCGATGGTGGAATTGAACTCAGGACCTTCTTGCTGTGAGGCAACATATTTACATATTGTTGGTGTTCACTGTCTTGCCTGATGACACTTTGGGACACATACTGAAGGAGCTGCGAATCAAAGCCACCAATCTTCCCATTAGATGACCTACGCTGTCTCCTGAGCCACGGCTGTGTGACTTCACAGGGCTTAGGGCTTCTTCATGAAACATCTTAAGGCCTGATCATTGCTTTCAAGAAAAGTGCTTCACAAATCCAGTATACTTCTATTATTAGTGCACAAAGAAAATGCCAGAGAAGCTCTCTTCGAGGACGAGAAGCGCAGTGACAGTTTTGTGAGGGAGTCAACAAATGATAAAACTGTTTTTAAGCTCAAGCACAAACTCAAAACAAGGAGTTAATATGATGGGAAGCCGCACAACAGCTACCAGCTCATTAAAATACAGCAGGTTTGCAGCTTTCAGTCGAGTCTATGTATAACTTTGTTTCTAAAAACAAGTCCCAAAGACATCATTATCATTTCAAACCTGTTCTGGAGTTCTCCTGCATAATGAGCCGAAGTTAGAGGAAGTGTAATTAATACAACATCCTGCGAGTCATTGCAGCATGCTGTTGCAAAGCTCCGTTGTTATTACTCTGCATTGCATTCCAGTTATATTCCAGCCACGTGCATGCCATTACCCAACTGTACAAGCACAGGTTTCTCCCCGTGCAGTGATTTAAACCTGCTATAGGTGCTTACTGTCAGGAACCTAATTTCATGCTACGATAATAGCCCCATAACTCACCTGTGCTGAAGGATATGAGCCTTTTGGTGTTAGATTTGTGTGCGGCCAGCTTGCTCACAAGGGTGCACTGACTTTAAGGGAAGTTTACCACAGATACTCAAATGTACATATCTGAAATAGAATCGGCTTACATGTTATTAGATCGGTGTTTTTCTGCCTTAAAGATCAGAAAATGTGACCTATCTACGTGTCTCAGGAGCGAGTGGGAGGCCAGGCATTCAGCCATTATCTCTGCATGTGCTAACCCTGGTACAGATAATGAGAAAACCTGGGTGGAGCATGGGAGTGAGGTGCCTCTCCTAAAAATAAACCTTGATCTATGGACTCGGGTCACTCTGCTGCATATTTAGCATATTTCTGTCTGCTGTTGAGGAGGGGGAGAAAAAAAAGAATGAGGATCGGGGGTGCTTAAAGGCTGTCGCTAAGTGTTTCCTTTCATGCCAACACAAACGCTGCTGTGCAACTTAAATGCCCAATAGCATTCCAGTAATGCATTACCGAAATAGCCAAGCTCAAGCTCTGTATATAATGAACACTGAATTTGTATTCAAAGTACCCAACAAGACTCTGAGAGCTTTAATAAGTGGCCCTATCATGCATTTTGTAACCCATAACACATTTATGGTAAAGAGGAATAAAATGCAGCGCTCGCTAGGCTGTAAAATGAGCAGTGCACGTAAAAATATATTAAACATAACAGTGTGTAATGGCCACTCTTGCATTCACACATTTTCATTTATTTGACAGTAATGCTGCAGTCAGGAGCTATTAGGTGGGTAATTCTGTAGCGAGCAGACTCAATCGAGCTCGCTCCCCCATGAAATTGTTTGTCCAATCTAGGGAAGTATTCACGAAATGTTTCTCCCAAGCCTCCCAGATGTTTGCACACAGATGCCGAGTGGGCCAGGAGTCCACAGAATGGGGGATTTTCACAAGAGAAAGCCTGAGAAATATTTTTTGTTTGTTTTTAAATGAGAATCTGGTGATTGTGATGTGTTGTTGTTTCATAGAAGAAAAGAGTCACAATTCAGGTGTTCCTGTGATGAATCCACTGCCTTATTAGGTACACCTGTTCATCAGATCATCACATGGAGACGTAGTCAAAAAAGTTCAAACTGAGCATCAGAATGGGGACGAAAGGTAATTTAAGGGACTTTGAATGCAGGTTGATGGTACCAGCCAGGCTGAGTATTTCAGAAACTGCTGATCTACTGGGATTTTCCCCACACGACCAACTCTAAGGTTTACAGAGAATGCTCTGACAAAAAAATCAGCTGAGCAGCTCTGGGTAAAAATACTTTGTTGATGTCAAGGGTTAGAGGAGAATGGCCAGATTGCTTCAAGATTATAGGAAGGCAGCAATAACTCAAATAACCGCTTGTTACAACCTGAAGAGCACAACACATTGAAGCAGACAGCAGCTAAAGACCACACCAGGTGTGGTCACCTGTCAGCTAAGAACAGGATTACGAGGATACAAATTACACGGGCTCACCTAAATTGGACAATAGGAGATTGAAAAAACGCTGTCTGGTCTCGTGAGTCTCGATTTCTACTATGTCATTTGGATCGAAGGGTCAGGATTTGGAATAAATAACATGAAAGCATGCCTCGTATTAGCGGTTTGGGCTGGCGGTGTTGTTGTAATGGTGTGAGGGATTTTCTTGACACACTTTTGGCCCCTTAGTACTAAATGAAACACTACAGCCTACGTGACCATGTCCATTCCTTTATGACCACAGTGTATTCATCTTCTGATGGCTGCTCCCAACAAACTAACAGAAGAAGAATTAAAGCATTTATGAGGGCAAAAAAGTGTAGCATTAATACATAAATTAATACTGTTTGTGTGTTTAAGTTGAGTATTGCCATATTTGAATAGTAGGCTAGCGCTCTGGAGTTGTAAGTTCATGCTAGCACTGGCTAGCACACTTGATTAGCGAGGCTCATCTGTCACTCGTTATTAATGGAGATGCTAACAGGGCTAACATTGAGTATCTTTTAGGACAAACAATTGCTAAATCAGACTAAACGGCACCCACCAATCACTCAGCACAGCCACACCACCTAATGTAGAATGTTTAACTTGAATGTATTTTAAACTGCTCAGTGAAATGAAACTTTAGCTCTTGTATGTTTTTAAAAATAGGGGGGAAATTAGTTAGAGAAACCAGACTGTAAACACACTCTTCAACTCTGTAAAGTTGGGTATTTTAATATGGGCATCGGCTCATTCTGTGGGCTTCATTTTCTAGCTTCAGGAGTTCAAGAAGAGCTTGTTTCATGATCAGTCACTTGGTGTCATATAGCTTGAAATATGCTGTATTGGTGTCTATTTGCAAAGCTCTTTGGCTGCCCAGGGAAAGGGACTGTTTGAGTTCAACCTCAGCAGAAGCAACGGCGTCATTTTATGTAGACATAAAGGAGTGCCAATCTTATCATGATCAAACATTAGGAAGTGTTATTCAAAAACTGACAGCGCTTTCTCTAGAAATGTATTTAAAAAGACAATTGATGGAATTCATATTTTCTTATCAAACTGGATATATCGCATTTTAGTTTGCTGAAAGGTTTTTCAAGATAAATTATTTTAAATATGTTAACTGTTCTCAAAGGTCAGCACTGCATTACCTCACAATGATGATAATGGAGGCTTGGCTAATCTAAGAGTCTGAAGCTTGATCATTGCAATGTTTTTAAAAGCTAAACCAAATTTGAATATCACAAATAAATAGAGGAGGGCATTTTTTTTTTTTTTTTTAAACTGAATCACTGAGTATAAAATACAGGCTATGTGAGCCTGGTAAATGAGGCCAAGAATGTGAGCAAGTATAGATTCGAGTTTCTTGGTCAAGAGCTTTTTGTAAAACCCGGAAAGATTTTTTTTTTTTCTTTCTTTTTTTGTGCTCACTTTGACCTCCGTTTTTTCCCCAAAGTTGATCCTGGATTTATGCTGCTGAGCTTCCTGTTACAGTCCTGTTGTAGTTTAATCCTCCATCATGTCCAGGACTGTGAGTCAGCAGAGCTCAGCACTGAGCTACAACAGCAGGAAGGAAGTTAACTGGAGGGAAAGCAGATGGTAGTAGGTGACACACTTCCTGTAAGATAGCGGAGAAATGCAGCAGTGATCCATTTGCCGATCCATTCATTTTGGGCCTCTAATGAAACAGTTTGAATGTAAGGCACAAATTATAGGAAGTAGGAAGTTCAAAACAAGAAACAGCAGGTTATTCACGACCAAATGACAAGTCCCTCTTTGAAGAGTATTAATTTTTTCCACCCATTGTATTCGTGATATCATTCTTTTGGTCACTACCCAGAGCTCATAGCCATTGGTGAGGGTAGGAATGTAGATCAACCGGTAAATTGACAGCTTTGTTTTCACTCTCTCTTAACCACAATAGACCAGATGGAGGTGCATCCGACAAATCAACCCAGTAATAGTAAGATAACCTAATAAACAACCCTCGGGGCTGAAAAATGAAGCTAATGTGGACATGCAAAAAACTGCAGCTTCTGGAATGGCCACTTCATGATGCCAATCATCAACCATGAAAATAAGAGATTTACAGCCTGGTACGAAAAAAATATTTGAACTCTGTAGTATATTTCACAATAACTGTATAGTTTGATATATATAACAAATAAGCTTGTTATTAGGTAATGCTAACAGCTTGCTAACCAAATAAGCTCGTTATTAGCTAATGCTAACAGCTTGATAACCAAATAAGCTTGTTATTAGCTTATGCTAACAGCTTGCTAATAAACAAGCTGATTATTAGCTAATGCTACCAGCTTGCTAACCAAGCTTGCTAGCTTTAGTTGATAACTTAGCAATCCGCTCTCTAGTCTAATATTTTTCCTTAACATTTCCACTGACTAGACTAGACAATTGTTTATCTGTGTGGAAATGAACCCATGCTGATGTCCTCAAACTGTAACAAAAGTGTAATGAAGCTAGAATCAGTCTCATCTTTATCTGTGACTTACCAAAGCCAGTTTTTCTTGATTAATCTAGTTAAAACTACACGCATGTATAGGTTCTTCAGTGTTCCCTTGACAGAGCAGGATGTTTAGTTTCCTGTAAATCCAGCCGACATCTTTCTCTCCTCTTTTCTAGATTCATCCACCGCAATCCAACCCGCCTTGAATCCAATTTTTCTTAACTGATCATGTTCATCTTTGTTTGTGTGGCAGGCTTGAGCTGTCACGTCAACCGGACACCTCGATTAGTCATTGTTTGTCATCTAGCAAAACCCAGCTGCTGCTTGTCCACAGAGTGAGCCGAGGGTTTTGCTCATCTCTCAGAACCTAAGATTATGCTTGGGAGTTTAAAATTAAAACTGGGAGGAGGTTTGTTTGGGGCACAGTAACGATGGAGTTGGGAAAATACAGGGAGATGAGACCATCATGGTAACAAAAATGAGTGAGAGCATCTCACTTAACCATCGTTGTGGATGGTTCCCAACTTTGAAAAGCAGAGCAAGTCATGTCATGGTGGAGATGACATGACGTGGCCATTTAGGTCTGCTGAGATTTATTTCTCTTCACGTTTCTTGCGCTTCGTGGAATTTTAACAAGTTCTGACCGTGACGATTAAATAATAAAGCTAATGTTTTATTATTAATTTTAAGCAACCAAAATGATGAGCATTTTATAATGTTATTTTTAAAAGGAGAACTTTCTCTCTGAATTTCTGTAATAAAATATTCAAGATACAATTCAAAGGTTTACAGATCAGGACAGAATAAAAACCTAATCCTTACCACATTCTAAATTTATTTAATACCTGCTAATTAGTGCAAAGTTACACACAAACACTAGAAATTAATACACCAAAACTAGTGCACAGATGTCTTAAACAGTCTGTGAGTACAGTTAATGACAAAACAGGCTCTATTAGTCGGCAAAACATTGCATTGAAATATTCCAAAAGATGCCGAAAATACAAACACAATTGAGAAGTCCAGCTCAGTGACTTGAAAAAGCATTTTTTAGAAACATAAATTTTTGACTTTAAGTCTTAATAAAATATAAAACAGTTGAGTTACATAAACATTTACTCCTACATGGTTATCATAAAGAGGAAAATTAGAAACAAAATAACAACATAATTTGTAGCAGTTACAGCTTGTAAAATCTCACCACTAGATGTCAGTAGCTGAAAACGGAATTCTGTTTTCTTATCCCTCACAATACACTGCACAATTCTAGATACAGTAGCCACCGTATGACAAACAACTGTGCCTGGTGTTCATATGAAATAAGTCACTTCGCTCTCTGATACGGGTTGATGAGTCAATGATGTTTGTTTCTGTCCAACAGACAGCAAGTGGTTGAATATCCTGAACTAGCTAGCTGCTAAATATTAGCCGCTGTTAGCCTAAGTTCTTTAAACTTTTTTTGAAGAGAATAAAAATTTCCTGGACATAATGTAATCAAAATGTTTTTCATAGTGAAAGTGTGTTGTTAAGGACATTTGAGCCCAACATTAGCTCGCTTAATATTAGCTTATAGTTATTGTTTAGCTTTCTCGTGAGCTGTCCAGGAGGGTTGTGTTTCTAATCTTCTGACAATAAGTAATTACGACAAAAAGTACCTTTATACACATTTTCATCTCTCAGAACCCTGACTTCAGTTCAGACTTGAGGTGAGTAGGAAGACGATGACATTTTATCCAGATGCCGTTCGTTGTTTCTTTCCGTTACATTTTTGCTTGCTTGGTAAAGGGGACCTTTTTTAGATGATAGATGGTAGCAAAATTCATCAACCTGTTCAAAGATGTAAGTAGACACTAATCGGTGGATTTTTCTATTAAATAACCTTAAAAACTTACTGACTCATCCTCGAGTCAATGAGTATATATGAGACTGTTGGGGGAGCAGGCCTCAAGTGGCCAGTGGAGGAACTGCAAGTTTTGGCACTCCAGCCTGGAAGATTGCCACTTGGCATGGTCCCATTATTGACCCTGATGATTGGCCCAAAATATCTCAGTAATTATTGGACAGATTATTTTTAAATTCTCTACATTTAGTCACCAGATGATGAACTCTAATTAGGCTAAAAATCTAAAGTACTACATTGGTGTTAAAGTATTTTTGAATTCAACTCAACCATCTTACAAATTACTCAGTTTTGGTAATAATAATCATGGTTCCTAAAGCATCCCGCTTGACTAATGATCCACTGTACACACACGCAAAGTCTAAAATTTCCTATAACTCCAGGTTAAACATTTGCCTGTATACACTGAGTCCTGGTGTTTTCTTCTAGTTTGAAACAAACATCAAAGAGAGGGAGCATTAATTCAAACCATTTGTTTCTATAACTACATGGAGTCACACTCAAGGCCAGGAATCTTCTTTTCCAATCATCTGTCAAAATCCTCATGAAGACATTTTGCTCGAGACGCTCGAGGAAGCATGTCCATATCACAGTCAAGACGCAGACCACACTTCTTAACCACATGCTGAGGCAATGGAAAATGGAACAGCAAGACACTTTTGCATGACTTTAGGCAATTACAACAGATACCACAGCTTATTCACAAAGCTTTATCTAAGGATTGGAAATCATCACAGACCCAGACAGCTACTGGCGAAACAGGCAAAAACAAAGGCTTGTTGCAAAGGTGTTTCCCCACATGGTCTTTACAAAAAATGTCAGTGGTATGTAGTGGAAAGTCAGTCACTTAATGTGTATGTGTTTTTTTTTTTTTTTCTTCACTTTATTCAGAACAGTATCATCCTCTGGGTTTCCATTAAAAGCAGTGAAGCAGTGCAGGCTGAGGAGTGTGACTACAACTGCAAGGATTTTAAGCTCAGGAAGGAAACTGAGCACAATATGAGCTACATGTCACGAGTGTGTGAGCTGTGTATGTTTACATATTTGAAGCACAAAATATAAAGACACTCTGATCAGAACTGGATGAGTGGCTCAGACTGCCTTGATATAATTAAATGGTACATAGTTCACATGATAGTCTGCAAACCTGAGCACCATCTACTGGTAGCAACAGAACCTCATGGGGTTCAATCCAGCCTGGAAAAGGCAGGAGGAATAAGGGGTTAAAAAGAAAAAAAGAAGCTATTAAATAATGTATGCATACTAAATGGAAGGATTTAAAGACTGCAGTCATTTTAAAATATGAATGAATGAATAAAATTCAATGTTTTTTTTTTTTTTTTTTACTTCAAATAAATCGTGAGTTCTGTAGATAAAGATGTGTCCTGCCACACAAACATCAGCAAATAACATGGACAGTTTCTGTCTTGGCCAAATTTTGTTTACATTAGTAAAATTAGTAAAGTAATTAGTAAAATTACTATTTTTTCTTTTGTGCTAAAACTGACCTGCAAAAGGGTTCGATCTGGTTTACTGCATGGTGCTGCGAAGTATAGAAACTGCAAAAAGGGGCATAATTTTTGGACACGTGCTAGAATATATTTACTCTAATATGAGGTATGACCTCTGAGTGTGATGTCTGCAGTGACATGGTGCATGGGCCTGCAGCTGTGCAATGGTCACTGCGTTCGTATGGAAACCTATCAAGACTATATGCTGGCTAAGGAAGTATTTGTACAGACTCCTGATCCAGAAAGGCCTGCAGTACTCAGGCAGTGCATGAACAGCTACTGTCCTGGAGGTAGGATCGGCTCATCTTGGTACCTCTGTCCAGTCCGATTTCCACCAGGAACAATCGGATTAAGCACGCCAATAACCTGTTCACAGCAGACCTCTGACAACAATGTTGTGTATGCACTTTTGCGCATGTGTATTCTGAGACCACTGGCTTAAGAATGCAGTAAATTGAACCAAATATGAAGCATACATTTCAATTTGGCACACAATTTGCCAATCCCAAAAAACAGTCAATTGAAATCATAAAGTACTCGTTTTGTTAAGAGTGACAGAAATAGACAGGATTACAAATGAGCAAATTCATAAGCTACGACATCTGTAGCTTATGAACTGAAACACTAAATAAAAGGCTGTCCCATCTGCTGAAACATCTTTAAAATTAAGAAAAAAAAAGAAACACGGGAAAATAAAGAGACGTGGGAACTTTACAATGTACAAGTTTATTTTTAATGAACTCTTCAGTGGTTGGTAGTCACAGCACAACTTGCATGTATTAAGCCACACACCTATTTTACAAGATGGGAGAAAAAAAAAAAACAAAAAACCCCAAAACAAAAAACAAAACAAAAAAAAAAAAAAAAAAAACAAAAAAAAAAACAGTTGATGGTCAGTCCATCTGCAGTGACTTTGTCTTAAATTCTTTGACTAAAATATCCTTAAAAGGCCACTGAAATGCATAAAATGTTCTCAGATGAATGGAATATTTGATGGTGGCGATTTTGCTTCAACCTGACATCAAGACTCCTCACATGGCATTGACAGTGCATGTAGACATTGTAGAAAGGACTGGGTTAGCAATACCTAAGATACTTTTTTTTTTTCCTTTTTTAAGTGACAACACCTTGGCTATAATACTAGAGCTTAAAAAAAAATGGAAACAAAATTAACAGCACTCTTCCAAGATACTGAATACAAAGAAAGTGAAATGTAGTGAAGCAATTATTTTTCTTTTTTTTCAACTTTTACAATTGTGCGAACACTTATTTTAAAACCGGAAAACAAAAGCACTGAACACTGCCAGCCGTCCCGTGAATAAGAGAGGCTCTACTGTATTGTATCCAATGTCTTTAGTCTATAAAGGAAAAAAAATATAATAATAATTAAAACACACCTTTTTGTCCTCTGGAATTTTTAATAGTAACAGACGGGAACCATAAATGCATGCCATGTGCTGGTCTCAAACAAATACATACAGGTATATACAGCATCACTCAGTACCTGCTAAAACAAAGTGAGAAATACAGAGTATAAACTGACTACACTACAAACTTAAAAAAAAAAAAAACGGGGGAGGGAGTAGGTGAGCGATGGGAGTGGTGGAAGAGTGAAAAATCCTACTTGTGATGGACTCGTCATCATTAAAGCATTTAAAAAAAAAAAAAAGAAAAAGAAAAAAAATGCATATTGCACATACAGTGAAAGCTTAAATTCCACCAGGTCCGCCTCATGTCGCTAAAGCGAGAATTCAAAATTTTCCCTCTTGGAGGAAGACACGCAGAGGTACCAAAAAAAAAAAAAAAAAATTAAATTTTGGGGAAGTGTGTGTGCATTAGTGATCTGTGTGTGGAAATGGGAGAGGGGGGGGTGGTAAATAAAGAAAAAGAAAAAATGATGGGGCCACAAGGAGCTGATAATAGGCAGAAGTGGCACTTTGAGGGTTTCGAGGGGAAGTGGAAGGACTGCACAGCACACAACACGTACACAGGAAGAAATGTTACATCAAATAAGAGATTGTGGCACAAATAAAATCAGGTGGTGGATAATATCTGTTCTTCAGAGATAGCCCAGAGTGGGAGTGGGAGGAGGAGGAGCGAGACAGAAGAGACCGATGCAAGTGTGTTTCTTTTTCTCTTTATGTACAACTAAGGCTTACTGGTTAAATAGTTTTCAGGCTTCCCCGCCCACAATGCTTTTACATGCTGATCTCTCACACACAAAACACACACGCACCCTTCTTCCTTTTGCTCTGTAAACTCAGTGGTTCTATCAAGACAGCAGCCATACAATCTGGTGGGTTCAATTCGAGGAGGTGCATGGGGAGGGGAGGGATTGATGAACATGATGGGTGGATGCTGCAGTGGTGAAGGAGCAAAAGGGCGATTAAGAGTCGGGAGAAAAACAATGGGAGAAGAAAAAAAAAAAAGAAAGAAAGAAAACGGGAGTCTTGTCTCTGATGTCTGTTGCAATTAATATCTAAATGTGCAATTCCATTAGTCACTGCCATGGGGGACTAGGGGGGGGGGAGCAGAAGATGGGGCGGGTGGGGTCTGTTCTACTTGGAAAGCTTGCTAATGACTCGAATGAGCGCTCCGTTCTCGTCCTTTAGTCTCTGGTTGTCTGCTTTCAAGTCTGGGAGCATCTGAAAGGGGATAAAGGGAAACAGGAAGGGGAGGAAGAGAGAGAGAGAGAGAGAGACAAGGCTTAGACAAGTCTCGCCACGTAAACACGTTAAAAACCAGCCACGCCGCTTTTTTTCTTTTCTTTAAACAAACTGTTAATTGCAGCCTGTGTAAAGCAATCTCAGGAGTCACACACAGCATCTCACTTTTGGTCGTCTGATTTTAATTAAAGAGGAAAAAAAACAAAACCCAACATCTTTGTTCCAAGTCAAGAGTAAAGTAAAAGCGGGCACACAACAGGCCAAAGATTCTGGGAAAGCCATGCAGAATCTAAGCGGCTGCTGCAGGCAGCCTCAAAAATACACACAGCAGAAAAAAAAAAAAAAAAAAAAAAAAAAAAAAAAAAAAAGGTCACATCCGATCAAGTGCAAATCTGTTAAAATGTTTAACGTTAATGTTCCTGACTTAAGGCCATTACACTCATAAAGTAGGTTGCGAAAAAAGCAACACAAAATTCTGAATTTCCTGGATCCAAACATGCTCATTGTCTGCAGAAAATTATTCCCTAGCTCAGAATCACACAGACTTGTTGCCAAATGCAGTGATCTGACTTGGTCAGATCTGTTTAAAAATTGCAGTCTGTGTGAACGGCCGGCCATATTAAGAACAAGCGAGTCGAAAAAACTCTTTAAACGCACGGATTTTACGCGTTAGTTGTGTAGCGGCCTTTACAGATGGAAATCAGAAACTATACCCGACTTATTTCCAGCTGATCTCCCCATCAAAGCTCTCTACTTGTGTACCTTTGCATCATCTCCAGCGCGGCAGCCAGTTTAAGACCGCTTCACGAAGATCCCGTTCTGACAACTTACGCCTCGGATTTCATTGAGATTTTTACCCCAAAGTTGTGCAGACAGAAAACACTGATTTCTGTCTCAAACTTTCACAGCGAGGATCATCACTGGCAGTTAAAGCTGCTCCGTCTTCTTGCGTCGAGTGAAGATGCTACTTCTTTGTGACACTGTCAAACTTCTAATCTGGGTTCTTACTGTAGCACGCTGGCAAACAGCCTGAACTGTGGATCGTGTCATCGCGTGCTAATCTTCCAACACCGCTCACTCAACTTGGGCTTCCTGGCTTTTTTTTTTTTTTTTAAACTCTTCTTCAAAATGCAATGCAACTTCCACATTGCCACAAACACACATGCAAGTGGTCAGAATGGGATTTTTAGAGAGCGATCTAAAAAGCAGCTGCTCCACAAGCGGTGCAGGGCTGCACAACGAGATGAACCTGAAGAGGAGATGTGCCAAATTTAAATCAGGTAAAGTTTTAAATTTGCAACAGGCAGAGATGCAAAACTTTGTGATCACAACTCAAATTTGAGTGTTTAATTTAAGTAAAGCCAGATTATGCATCAGTTTCCTCTTCTTTATGACATCTACTGAACTACAGAACACATTCTTTTAAACATGTGCATATTAATGCATTACAGGCAGCAACACAGAGCTGAATGAGCTGTAGTAAGTAAGCCAGACTTTCTCTTGCCCCATAATTTATAAATCCTGGAACTGGCTGTCAGTTGTAAAGTTTAAACATCTCCCATAAAAGCACAATAAAGACTTGAAAAGTTCCTGTTTGGGCAGCAGTATGCTTTAGCTGATTAAATAAATGACTTAAAAATATTTGTACAAGGGTGTAAGACATATTCTACAGTGTTTAGAGGAGACTGCCCCAGAGACCCAAGTCCTGCTTGATTTCATATAAGGACTGACTGCTTGTTTAACTTATGACACTGACACTGTACGCTCTACATTGTGTACAAGTCCAAGATAAAACCATACGTGCATGCATTCGTCTTAAATATTTGTTGATGTCATTTGGTAAACTCAACAGAAAAGGAGGGGAGGATAAGGTGGGTTTGGTCTCTGAAGTTTGGGTCCAAAGAGTTGATGCCATAGGAAGCCACTTCATGCAAAGAAGCCAAAACAAGCCAAACTGAACTACTGAGCTCCCCCTGAAGTAATCATCACAAGTAGAAACTTCAAAGAGGACACTTTCCTTCACAGTACAGTAAGACCTGTCAACCCGCAAACACTTACCTGAGCTTTGCTTTATTCCGTTATCATTAACGTGTAATTTGGAATATTTAGGATAATGTTTTCATGCGTTTTGGAGGTGTGGAAACCACCTGACAGGCGTGTACTGCAAAAGGAGAGTGTCCTGCTGTGAAAACCAAAGAAAGACACCCTCCCCAATCTGAAAACCAAAAGCTCTGGGGAGGCAGAGGGGGGCAGAAAGGGTTGTTTTTCAAAACCAGTGATGGCTGGGCGGCTGGACACCTGCCTGTCTATGGGTGCGGGGCAGAGCACGAATGGAGCATGAGAAGAATGGGGTTGGAAGGGGGGGAGGGGAGAAGAAGAAGCAGAAGAAGAAAAAGAGAGAAGAAGAAGAAGAAGAAGAAGCAGGAGATGGTGGTGGACAGACGGACGTGGCTTAGAGGTCGACGGTGGGCAGCTGGCTGCAGGCCGACTGCGAGAGCTTTGCCACCACGCGGGCCAGGGCCCGGTTCTCAGCCTGCAGCCGCTCCTTAACCTGGCGTAGGGCCTGAACCTGCTTTACCTGGGGGAGGTTCTGCAGGAGGGAAAAAAGAAAAGAAAAGAAAAAACAAACAAACAAACAAAACAAACAAACAAAACAACCACAACACAGAAAGAACAAAGAAAGAAGGAAGAGGAGGGACAGGGCGAGAGTGGCAGGAGAGGAAACATGTTTGAGGAGACAAAAATCAAGAGAGAAAGGATTAATGAAAGACAGGACAATATAAATTAATAGAGAAGAGGGGCCGAGAGAAGGACAAAGGGGGAAAACAGAAAAGGAAGACTGTTAGAAAATGGGGACAGATTTTGGAAATTGAAGGAATGATTAAGAGGTTCAGCTTGATGCTTGTCGACAGAATGGAAAAGTGACACTGATAAGATCGGCCAGCTGGCTAAGCCCTAAAAATAAACACTTTGTTATCACAGTGATGGGAGAACACATTCCTGCTACAGTTTAATAGATTTCTTCCCCCTCTTTTCTCAGCTAAGAAGCAATTTCCCAGAAAGAAATACTTAATTAATCATCCTTAGATGTTAACAGTGGTAAAATAGTACAGCAGCTGACCTCAGATGTGCCCTGAAGAGCAGAAGGTGAGATTAGCAGGTGTACAAATGGAGACAGATGTGTTTAACTGTACTAGTCCACATATAAAAATCTAAACAACCGAGCAGATCAATATATATATATTTTTAATTATTCATTTAATATGCCAAGAATGAGGTATTTTAGTATGAGAGAGACTAAGAAGCTACACAATGAGGGATGCACTGCGACTGATGTTTAAAGTAACAGACAACTGTATTTGATTTTGGTATTTCCCCCATTTTGATTCCAGGGATACAAAGAAATCTTATTTTATTTTATTATTATTTTTGTATAAGTATCCCACTTCAAAGTCTGTCAGCTGTTCAAAAAAAATTTGTATACAGTGCATCCCTATATAGGACAAACACACCTGGTGACTCCAAGTTACTTTCTTTTTAAAATTACCTGCCATATATTCAAGAAAAAATTTGCAATTGTGATTCATGACTTCTGTTAGCTTACAGTGGTTCTCAAAGGCTTCACCAAGGAGTCCTCTGAAACATGTGGTAATGTTTAGCTACTTGTCAAGTGATGCTAAGCCTAAACTAGTTAAAAGAGTAAGATTACCTCCCCTGTGTGAGCGGTACCTGGTCCCAAATCCAGATATAGATATATAGGTTTTAAAAACCCAGTGTATTAATATGCCATTTACAATTTAAAAAAAATCAGTATGTGTGTGCGGGGTACCTTAAGTTCCTCCTCCATCTCAGAAATCTTCCTTTCTAGAGCTCTTCTTTCCTGTTGGGTGGAGGAAAGCAGATTAAATCTGAACCACGACACAAAATAAACACTCCAGTGCAGGCTCACCACACAGCATGAAAGGAGAGGTGTAGGAGATGGTCGGGATGTAGTGATGGAGTGGTGACAGGGCACGCTTGAACACAAGCTTATCTAGTGAGGCATCTGCAAGCGGCAGCCGGTTCAAACGTATACATTCAATTAACTTAAAGCCGTCTAAAGACTGAAATGAGTCGAGAGACGGGGATGAAGATGTTTAGAGGTTGTGTTTGATGGTATAGCTAATGACATGATTCGTGGGCAAGGATGCCAAATGTCTGGGTTTTTTTTTTTTTAAACCAAAAAGACAGTCCTATAATGTAAAAGGCGGCAAGGAGAGAATGACTTGTATGATGATAAAATGTTGCTTAGATTAAAGCATGGCCTTAAAAATAATGGATGATGTTTACAAATCTGTGGGTTATGATGATGTGGCTACAGGAGCTGCAGCTGAAGATGCCAAAGCCATTACAGAAAGGGTGAAAACACACATGCACACTTTTTTATTTAACAGCAATTTAACGGCCTGCAATTATTCAACTTTCTACAGAAATTGAGGTAATTTCACACACTTTCACACTGGAAAAACAACAAAAATAAGCAGTCTTGAGAAGTGGTGACCACACGCTGCCTCTGAGGTTCAATAAACAGGTGAATAAAGAAGGTGGCGGTGTTCTGGGTGGCGTGGAAGGAGGGCGGGCTTCCCTTTGACCCTCAGCTACGTGAGAGACGACAGCCAGCAGCAAAGAGGAGACTAACACAAAAACTCAGGGTAAGATCATACCACCACCCAGATGATATTGGGGCCTGCTTGTTACCTTCAGACATAAACCCATTGGGGCAGTGTTACTGGGATGTTTAATCAAAGTAACTGAAATAAACTATATTTAGTCTGAGACACACTTGAGAAACACACAAGTTATACATGTTTTTAGTAAATGTGTTAATTTAAAAGCAAAAAAGGGACATTTGCAACAGAAGTGGGTTATTAAACTAGCTCATTACCCTTTTCTCCATCTCAAGCTGTGATCTGTCAGCGTAGCGTTCCTGCCTCTGCAATGGGAAACAAAAATGTGTCAGAAACCTTTACAATCCCATCAGGATGTTTAGCCATCCCATGAAGCGCTTCTCCATACCTGTGTGGCCTTCTCTAGTTGTAACTTCAAGTCTGCCAGCTCCAGGTCTGTGTCACGTAACTGAGCCTTCAACTTCTCGTTCTCAGCTAATGTTTGCTCGTAGAGCTGAAGAGAGGACCAATCAGATCCAGCGGTCAGAAAGTGCAGCAGTCAAACCATTTATAATCAAAGATTTGTTGAGATTGGCCTACCCGCTGAGAAATAGGGCACATACATAAGCTTTGGTTTGCATTTTTAGCTTGTTTTTCTGTTTAGTTTTAAGCTTTTAAAAAAAGTTTTAGTTTACAAAACCAAACCTCAGAGACGAGCAGACATCCCAGCCTCAAATATGCACAAAGACCCTGCTAAAGCTCACTGTCTTAAAAATATTCCTTTGTGTTTCCTAAGCAAAAACCTGTGTGACATGTATTTTTATTCTTCTTTATTCACTTAACTAAAATGTATTTTTACATAATTCATTTTACTTTTAATTAGAATAACTATGGGCTTGAGGCAAGGTTTTATTACTCTACCATCTGCCTGTGTAGGCAATTACAAATTAAAAAACAAGCCTATGATTTGTTAATTGGTGCATGTGCAGTACCATTGATACTTTACAATACTTGCACAAGATGACAGTACTGTGCTAAAGTCTCACTCCTTGGAAGCAAAATGTAAAGAAATGAAGGATGGTTCAAGACTTTTGTACAGTACTTTATGTTTACGAGTTTGAGTGCTTTTGAAAATAAATACCTTCTTGTAGTCAGTGGTGTCATCTTTATCCAGTCGGCTAGAATACGGCCTTCGACTCTCACCGTAGCTACGGGTAAAAAGAGTGTCATTACGATCTAAGGATGAAGCGCTCTCATTCCTGCAACAGTAACAACAGGCATTTGTTTAAAACAGAAACACACACACACACACACACAAAAAAGGAACAAACATAACATGATGGAGGAGAAAACCTACCTGAACAATCGGTCACTCTGTAAGAAAGAAAAACAAAACAAAAAGTTAGAAAGGAGTTTATTCTGCTGTATGTTTTAAGTCTCTACACTTGGAAAAATGCTAATATACTAGAAGATTCAACTCTGATAGAGGGTTTCAAAAAAAGAAAAGAAAAAAGAAAACACTGAACAGGAGGATGGAACCAGTTATTTAGACTACAGCCTCCTCTACGTCTCAGCACCTGACCTTCACTCCCATGCAGCGACCTCCCTCCCGGCTGCTCTGCATGCACATACAGACACAGTAACAACTAACAGCTGACATGCCAGCTACAGCCTTGAGGCGCCCACACTGTGCCTCTAGGTCTGCTGTGCTTGTACAGTGCCACAGCCATGAGAATGGAGCCAGACATCAGATAGGAAGGTCCGGTTGAGGGGTCGGTCGTCCAGCTATTTTAAAAATTGCAGTCTCCTTCCGGAGGCAGAGAGAGTGCGGTGACACAACAATGCTACACTCTGGGTTTTCCTGAGAGTGCTTCTAGGGGGGGTGAGATAAAAGCTGTAGAGCCAGCTCAACATTACTCAACGTGCGACTGGAGAGAGACTTTGAAGACACACTCTGGAATCAAATTGGCGGGTTTCTGTTTTTAAATTATGTCTTTAGCGTCTTATCTACTAATTAGGAATCAACCAAGCATTTTGTTTCAGTACCAACATTTATCAGGATGACCTTAGATGAGCTTAAACTTGAAAAATATTTGCAAACCCAACTCAAAAATACATTTTTATGCCTGCAATTAAGAGAGACGAGCTGGAATGGAAGAGGTTTTCCTGTACATTTCTGGATAAGGGCTCCTTTCCGATTTGGTCCACCCTTTTTTACTGTCCTACAGGAAGTGATGGTAAATAGCTGTTGTCTCTCTCTCATCCCCAGGATCTCTGTACTCAAAGGAAAACTGTGTGTTCTCCATTATGCTTCAAAAGACACTCCCATCCAAACAGGAAGTGCACCCAGCCAACAATATTTTCACAAAGCTGCCCTCTGTGGCTTCTAAAGACAGTATGAATGCACTGGATTCCACTGCTTTTTTTATGCTTATGTCACCAGAAGCCTTTAGAAAAATTCTTACATGTTATTTCTTGTTCGTTTTAAGCTGAAATTCTGACTTCATTTGCGGGGGTGCTCAAATTTCAACTTAGAAAACCTCAGCATCTCATTTAAGTGTGTGATCTGCCTATAAAAGACCTGCATTTCCTTCCTTTTGTTCTTCTACATGTTTTGAAAGCCCACTGATCTGTTGCCAAGTGAGCCTTTGGTTTGTAAGGTCACCCTCAGACACCAGACAATCACCGGAAGGTGGAAAGGGGGGAGGACAAAAAAATTTAAAGGCAGGAGTCAAAAAAAAGAAAAAAGAAAAGAGATAAGCAGTAGGGGAGGAAATCATAGCTGTATAGCACAGAGTAATGAATATCAAAGACTAGTCCACTTCCTTGGCCTTGACTACATGAGATGAGGCGAGGAAGGACCAGAATATAAAATAAATGCAAAAGATCAATTAGATGTCATGGGATACAAGGAGAAGAGGGTTGAAGGCTGGAGGGCGTCTACTTTAGTCAGTTTAATCTACTTTCTCTCCTATGACCCGAGTTACCTGTGGCTCTCCCTTGGCGTTGCCCTCCTCTGAGTCCGACTGTTGATCGGGGTCATTTTCATCACCCTGGAATTTAAAAAGATATGAGGGTTAGGTCCTGCTTTGGGCCATCCAAATGATCAAAGAAACACCCGGAGCTGTGCACTTTACAAAGAGTGCGATGACCACTTCAAGAACTGATTTCTAAAGAGGAAAGCTTTGCACTGTGTGCAAATCTCTTACATCCTGACTCCAGAAGGAGACCCCAGTGGAGCGTCTCTTTTCGCGGGGCCGCCTGCGATCCCGTATGGAGCGGGGCTGAGACTTGTCCTCTCCCTCCTTTTCCTCCTCCTTCTTGTCCACTTCTGCTTTCATTGAGAAGAAAGTCAACAATTATTCAAACAATAGATTATGATCGTGTCCCATAAAGAAACCTAGAGAATTACATCCATGGAGGATTTAATCTCTTCTCTTGCAAACATTAAAAAAAATAAATAAATAAAAATAAAATATTCTTAGCACAGATGCACAGACAGCCATTCACACCTACGGTCTAATTCGGAATCCTTAGTTGCCCCAACCCAGGGGTCTGCAACCTTTAACACCCAAAGAGCCACTTGGACCCGGTTTCCACGCAAAAGAAAACACTGGGAGCCGCAAATACTTTTTGAAATCTAAAATGAAGATAACACTGTATATATTGTTTTTTGTGCTTTGTGCGGACAACTAAAGTAAGTAAGTAAAGTTTATTTATTAAGCACTTTTCACAGACAGGCAGTCACAAAGCGCTGTACACAAATATTAAAATAAACAATACAATCAATAGACATTATACACAATGTAAAAGATCAAATGTAAATAATGTAAAGAATATAAAATACGTAGATCAACAAAAGGCTTGTTTGAAGGTTTTTAACTGCTTTTTAAAAGAATCTACAGAGCAACTAAGGTGTGTTGCTTATGTAATCCATGAAGTGCTACAGAGAAAATTATATTTTATTTATGTAATTAACACATTTTAAACTCTTAAAGAAATATAACAAAAGGAAAGACACCTGTGGGCTTTTGGAGCCTTGACCTGTCTTTTAAAAAGTAATTGGAAAAAAAAAGCACTATGCCGTTAAAAAAAAAAAAAAAGGATATTTGCAAAATTCTGCCTAAATATCTGTTTTACCTTGTTAATGTGTGTGGCGGGGCGTGGTCTGCAGTGCCGCTGCATGGGAGTCGGACGCACCTGAGCGGCACCCGCAATCGCGCCTCGCCGCCTTAAATGTGCTCTCTCTGCTCTTGTGTTGTCGGGCTGTGAGCTGAGACGCTACAGCCGGCTGTATGCGTACAGCAACCGCGTGTGAAAAGTGGTCAATAAAGAGATGCTGAAAAGCATGTCCATGCAAACATCGTCAGGTCTGCAGTGATATGTTTACAATGAGACTTCTGGTCCCAAACCTCGGCGCACAGCGTCTGCAAATCGGGGCTTTCATCTTTACGCAGGACTGTAAGCTGTCATCTGTGAGGCGGGAGCGGTGTTTGTTTTTTAACATAGTTCACGGTGGAGAACAGCTGCCGACATAATGTGGATCCGAAGATCCATAATCGGCCTATCTGGGGTTGAAAGTCTCGATACATGCACGGCGTTTCGGCGGGTACACCGGCTTCCGCGAGTGTGACGCTTATTTTGAGCGATGAAAAATATAATAAGATATCATTTTATTTTTATATTTCAAAATCACAATAATCTTCCAATTTAGAACTACAAGTTAAAAAAAAAAAGAACTAAACACAAATAAAATACACTTCAGCTAAATACTTCTTCTATTTTCCCAAACCACCCGGAGCCGCAAAATAAGGACTAAAGAGCCGCATGCGGCTCCGGAGCCGCGGGTTGCCGACCCCTGCCCTAACCGGATGCATGTTTTTGAACTGTGTGTATCTGTGTGTGAAAACATGCCCTAGCCTGGATACAAAACCAGGACTTTAAATGCTGTGAGGTGATACTGTTACCCTGCCACCCCGCAAGTTTGCAGTCTTCTCTTATTTTGAAAGCTCAGTCCTTAATCAGCCAGCTCTGGCCTTTCTGTTGAGAAGGCAGTCTGCTATTGTGGCAGTCCTTGACATTATTCAGGGTCACAGCAGGTGATAGTAGTCCAGGTACCGCTTTGGAGGACTACACTGGCTGTTTTGTGTGCACTTGCACTGAACTCACTGAGGCTTCAGACCAAAATGAAGATTGTCCTCACCAGCTGCAGTCCAGAGACCATGCAGCTGGAGTGTAGGATTACATTAGGGTGACAAAAAACACTCTGGAAAGCAAGATGACCAATCGGTGTTGCGCTTTTTTTCTTCATTTATTGAAAAGTATTGTGGTATTAAAGACAGGATGCAAAGGCAGCAAGTTACGCAGAGTAATCCAAACACCCTACTCCCCAACACTTTCCAGCTCCTCCTGGAGGATCCCCAGGCCTTCCCAGGCCAGATGAGATCTACAATCTCTCCAAGCAGGTTCTGGGTCTACCCAGGGTCTTCTCCCACTTGGGAGGTGCATCCTAACAAGATGCCTAAAGCACCTCAAGTGGCTCCTGTTGAGAATGGAGGAACAGTGGCTCGAGTCACTGTTCGCTCTGGATGTCAGAGTTGCTCAGAGTTTTTTTTTTTCCCCCACTAATACCTACTCTGCTGGACTTGGTTTTTTGGGTTTCCCATTGATATCTGCTCTGATCGGCCGGGGTTCCAAACTGAGTTGATCTGAATTTTTTTTTTTTTTTTCCCCACATTCAGATTCAACAAGGGTTGAGTTGACTCCATAAAAGTCAGAATCATTACAAACTGACTTGGTGGGGATTTGGGGGGGGACCTTGGTCACAAGTCTGTCACAGTTTCCTTCAGCTGCTTTCAATTTTTCCAGGGACACTTCATGCATTGGTTTGTTAATTGAAGAGGTACTTAATTTAAAAGACAACCCAAACCCCTTCTGTGTCAATGGTCTAAATCAACATTTGGCATATGGCCCATGTGAAAACAGTGGAGACCGTTACAACAGAAGGCACGTACGGGCTGTGCCTATATGGCTTTATGTGAGAGCACACCTCACCAAAGATGGCACAGTTTTAAACAAGAGGGATTAGCAATCCCCTTGAGGCAACATTAATAAACATCCATTTGCCCAGTTTACTACAGAGCAATTCAAATCTGACAGAGTGCAATGACTGTTTAAGATCTAAAGACGCCTGTAGTGCTGCCACACACATACAGCCATGCTTTTATGTGCATTCAGTTTAAATTTGAACACTTTTCCTCATCAAACACAACCACAACTTAAAAAACTTCTCAATACCTGTATCGGATATGAAAAACACTCACCCTTTTCTGTATCTCTGGAGGAACGGCTATAGGAGGAGGTTATCCCCGTCAGACTGTTAGGCCTGTTGAGGGAGCTAGAACTGGAGGACATGGTGCTAGAGTAGGAAGGGGTAGAGGCAGTGCTGACTGAGGAAATGGTGGAGGTGGAAGAAGATGAAGGCCTTGACCGCTGGGAGAGAGGAGGGTAAAATGAAGAGGTCAGGCTAGCTGTAATATTTAAGGTATAAATTATTGTGTCGTTTCAGTAATACATTATAACAATACAAACATATGTATTTAAAATATGTACCTCATCATAGCTGCGGTACTTATATCGGTAATCATCGTCCTTTGTCTCAGTCTCCTTCTTCTCCTCTTGCTTTTCCTTGTCCTGCTTCTCCTTCTCCTCTTTCTCCTCCTCCCGAGTCTTTGTGGTACGACTCCTGCCGATTGTTTTCTCAGCCTCTTGTAAATCAGTCAGAGTCACACCCTGGAAGAAGGAAAGTCTTTTTTAAATTTATTTCTTGGATGATTTTTAAAAATTAGTCTTATATTTGCAGATTCTATACATGCTGCAGAATTGGTAATTAATTAGTTCAAAAACTGGTCGACTGATCCAAGCAAATTTTTCTTTTTAAACCAGGGACAAAGCTCAAATTCTGTAAAATGAGCTCTTGGTACAAGAGCTGCCTGTGTACACAAACAAAAAATAAAAGTCTGGGCTGTCTCAACAAGAACAACAGGTCTTATTTGAACAGTCTGTGGCCATAGAAATACAATACAAACCAGGAACATGCAGAGGTCATCATTTGTTAACAATTTGTTTTGATGTGGGAATCCACTTTTATTTGGCTTATTAGCAGTTTGAGCAGTTGTGAGTATTTTGATCATGTTTGAGCAGGTTTCCTACAACTGAAGACTCAAAACAACATTTAAGAACAAAAACTGATGGGGATAAAAAAAAAAGTCAGATTAGAGACATAAGTTATGTTTTTGTGGTTTGGTTGAGGCTCTAGTTGTAGGTTAAATTAAACATGTTCCTATGAATACCAAATTCTCATTTCATTTACCCTTCCTACAGATAAGATTATAAAAAAACGGTTTAAAGGCAGCATGTTATACTCATTTACTGGGTCTTAGTGCAGTTATATCACTGCATTTTAGCTCCCTTCCCCCCTGCGGGTAAACCAGCTTTCTTCTGGTTGGCCAGCCCTTGTAAGAACAAGGCTAGAACAGCAGGTGGGTGGAGTTCACAAACAGAGCTTTTTGAGATGGCCATATTAGGATATCTGCTCTCACTGACATCATACAGAGCCAAGAGTAGTAAAAACAGAGTTGAGCCTGACATTTTGGGTCACAGGGTTAAGGGTCAATAAAAGGAATATACACCTTTGCAAACATAAGAGATGAGGACTAAGCATATTTAAGGTGATGTGGTTTAACTAACCTGGGTGGACCTCCTTGACTGTCGAGCCTGTCTGGAGCGAGCTTTCCTCTGAGACTCCGACTCCTCATCTCGCTTTGGAGTCAAGTATGACCTGAAAGAGACAAGCAAAATACACAAACAAAGACACACAGAGGTTAAATATTTAGAGGAAGCAAAAAACATAAAAAGCACCTCCTGAATGGGGAAGTTAATCTACTTAAATATTCTTCGTACTTGCCCTCATGATACTGAGCTTTCTTTACCATCCAGTAAAGAAACGGGTTACTAAACAGGCTCTCTCTAATCAGCAGAAATTGCATCCAAATGTACAGATTTGCTGATAAAGTATTAACACACCTGCTCACACAAATACATGGGGCATGACTTTAGCAGTGTTTTATTTCCACCTTAAAACAAGCTTGCAATGGAAATGCGGTATCTGCAAGCAAGTACATTGGTTCAAAGTACACAGCAAAGTTAAAAGAAAGCATTTGGTTGAGTGTAAGAACATTATACAAATGTGTTGGGGTGATAAGGGAAAAAATAAAATGTAAATATATATTTCTATCATAAAGTATCAGAGCACACTTTGCTTGTTAAGTACTTCCAGGCTCCAGCTTTAACGACCTGTAAGACTTAAACTATATGTAAAGAGCCAGGCGTTGCTTTCATCTGATGTGTTTTCAGCTCTTATTTAGACTACACTGGACTAAATCATCATGCATGTGACACAGGTTAACCTGTTAATGTGATCCTGCTAACCTTTAAAGATGCAGTCACATCACAAAATCTAAATATAAAGATGGAGGTAAGACGGTGTCACTGTGTGCTGGGAAGTCCAAGAGTGCAGTGTCAAAGACAATTTAATACTTTGTATCAACTTAAAGTAGCAGGTTCTCTTTTTACTATGGGCTTGTTCAGTGTCAAGCATGGAACCCATTAATCCTCCTTACACATCTGTTTACCTCCACAATATTGCTGTGATTGTGTTTTTACCTAATGGTATGTTTCTTTTCTCTGGTTTAATATTAACTGAGGAAGCAGTCAGCTGCAATGTAGCTTGGCTGGAGTAAAAGACATCCATGCTTCACTTTCACAGGGGAAATTAAAAACAGCTATTGTAAAATCACTGCTGTCTGCTAGATATATATTTGTAATATAGAAACAAAGAACAGATATGAGAAAGAGGAAAAAAAAAAAAAAAAAAAAATCTTGGTCATTTCCCCTCCAAGCCAGGATTTTTAAAATAATGTCTTCCTCGTGTGTTATAGTTGTAAAATGAGTTATAAACCTCTAGGTTTAAATGCTCCGGTACGCAAGCTTCGTGCCCAAAAGGCAACACAATTTGGGAAATAAAACAGTAATCGCTCGTCTCAGGCTGAAACACGCTTCTGTTGGCCACACAAAAGTATGAACTCATTCAGCCCAGAATGGGGCCTTGGCCTTGAGGAAAATGTGCTTCTTCTGCCCACCTTCCTTATAAGGAGAAGTCACTGGAGCAGTTCAGGCTCTGAAGCAGCCCGGCCCCACTCCCACCGTGACAGGTGGCTTATTTCAGCGTTGCTACAGGAAGACATGCACTCGACCCCACTCAAACATACACGTGCAAGTGCAAGCTCTCTTTAAAAACTCTCACTCCCTTCCCAGAATGTCTGCACAGAGCCTAAGAGTGAACACAAACCTACAGAAATGGAAATGATGGTGGCTTTTCTTCATGAAATAAGTCTATGGAAATGCTGAAAGTCTCCTTACATTTAAACAGCACCATAAATTCTGCGCACAGATGTGATTGCAATAAAAAATTCAAAGTTTAAAGAGCTAATAAAAACTAATGAAATCGATGTTTGAGTAGGTGTTTGGTTTACCTGCGTCTTTCGGTGCCAGTGCCAGTGGTAGTGGTGGTAGTGGTAGACGTGGTGGTCGTAGTAGAGCCAGTGTTTATAGTGGGGACGACAGCAGCCGACTCCTTCTCCTTCTCCCTCTCTGCACTCTCCTCTGACCAGTACCTGTTTATACACACATTTTAAACAGATTCCCTTTCAGCTGCTGTAATACAAATGCAACAATCCTAAGCCTGTATATACAATTCAGGGCCAATTACTATACATTTTCTTTCCTGCCAGATGTTCGTGTCAGACCGTTTGTTATAAAACCACTTCGAGAGTTAGCTCACCATCTTTTTTAGCACTTTGCAGGAGTTGCACAGTGGTGCTACTCTCTGGCTTTTGGTATGCACCACTTATGCTGCTGAATTTTAACTAAATAAACAAAACGTAGTTACATGATAAAGTGTTTAAATTTCCACTACAGTACTGAATACAGAAAATAAAGATAATAAAGAGAAAAAAGGCAAATAAACTATTCAAGCTTTGAGAAACTTCTGGAAATTAGGCATGTCCCTGATGATAAATTTACTATCAATTAAATTAGAGGACAAACTATATTATACAAATATAATACATGAATATGTGGTGAAACTGACCAGTATTATTGCTGCCTTGTAGCTTGTTTAAAGAAGGAGTACATGACCTCAAATGTTAACTGTATAAATTCATTCATTCATTCAGATGCAGCTGACTTTCTCAGCCTGAAAAGAAATAAACTGTACCTGCTGGTGAGACTGGTGGAGCCAGTGCGAGTGGAAGAGGAGCCCAGGCTTGAGTACAGGCCACGATGGCCCGTGGGCGAGGTAACAGATGAGGAGGTGGAGGTGGTCGTGGAGGAGGAAGTGGTCGAGGAGCCCAAGTCCTCGTGCCGTCTGCCAAATGAGCCGCTGTAGAATAAAGGATCACCGGCAAGATGGAATGAGATGCAAGTAGAGCCGTTTGATTGTGGCCAATCGCCGTTTCGACTTTTACTTTAATAATTAGGATAGAAGGCAAGAGTTTATCAATTTTGTTTGTTTGTTTTTTTCTTTTTCATTGCACTGTATAACAACTAGTGTCCAACTAGTTTACTACACTGCATTGATGGTGAAGGCACATTAGGTGGGAGTAGTGATTCTTGTTAAGAAGGCACGGATGATGATGTCTCACCATGGCATTTTTAGTTGTAGTGATGGAGCTACATCCAAACAAATTTTTGTTTTATATGACTTCTATTTTTCTCTTTAAATAAATAAATAAAATCTCCTCTTAGACAAGTGTTTTTAAACAGTTCCTGGGACATTCATGCTTCATATCAATGTCTGGAAAAACTTCACAGTGACCATTTACATACACGCGGGATGCCTACACTGATCCCAACAAGAAACAGTTACTCACTTGAAGATGCTAATATGTTCTTCTCCTTGTACTGGAGTAATGCACAACTATATGGTGGTAAATGTAGTCGATCACCATTAATCATGTTTTAAACCACAATTCTAACTTTACTGAAAGTTGTAACCAGCAGATAAATAAAAAGCCTTCCAACATCAATTAAGACATTTAATATAACAGCGAACACAAAACACAAGGTGGTCACTCCAGCCGAGCAGAGATGCAGAAAGTGAGAGAGGACAGGTGTTTGTAGAGAGCCTCGGTGAGGCTGGTGTACCTGCGGTAAATGCTGTAAGACGGGTAGTGGGAGGTGGGTGGCTGCCAGGGTTTAGTATTACAGGTGTTAGGGTCCAAGTTGGAGGTTGACGAAGACTTGGCTGGCACGTCCCGCGTGCTGCCGCTCCGCCCTAGCGCTAGCGTATGGGAAGTGCTAGCGTGTTGGCAGGCAGGTGGGCGAGAGAGGCATGTTAGCGGTGAAGGCGCACACATACAGACATATATATATGCAGAGAACAAGAAACATACATATTTAAGACTCTAAAGCTTTGACACACTGTTTGTGCATTCATCTCATTTGGGAGTAGCTGGAGAATATAAAGCACTGTTCAGGAGTTAAAGTAGGATGAGATACATCTAAAATCATCCAATTGTTGGGAGATCTTTACCATTTCCCCCCTTTTCAGAATTAGATTTAATTAGATGTCTTGGTTGGAAACATCGAAACTCAGAAATGCAAGAAACAACAAGCTCCAAAGCAGCTTTTACAGCCTGAAACTTCAGTGATTTCATTAGTGGCTCACAGCCAGCATTTCTCCCATATGATACAAATGCAGCACAAGTCCATGTCCAAGTTCTGTGCCACAAACAACCCTGAGAATTTCTTATTTAATTGATTTATTAGACTGTTTGAGGCTTGTAAAAATATCTCAGTGGCACAGCAACCTGACAGGACAAGTAGAGTCATGCAAAAGACTCTTTGGCGGTGACAGAGAGGCGTTGGGCTCATTTGCATGGCTTTCAGAGTAGCTGCTGCAAATGGAAGCATGTACATACACATCTCTGATGACATAACTAAAAGCAAATTTCCCTTAAGGTGACTGATAAATTCACTATTGATGAGCTACACAGTTAATTTGGTTTCAAAGCTATGAAAGGCACCCATATGATGGATCAACACGACGAGATGGGGGTGGAAAGTTGTGGCAGAGGTTTGTACTACAGCCGAGGCTAACCTGCGCTGGTAGCTGGGGGTTCGGATGGTGGGGGCACTTCCTTCACTGTTCTTCAGGTCGTCATCCCAGCGTCGCCGGGTGTAGGAGCCGCTACGTATCAGAGCAGTAGAGTCCCTGGGAAACCACAAGCTAGAATCGTACCCCACGTTTCCACAGTAACATGTATACTAAAGGAATATGTCGCCCATTTTTTTTTTTTTTTAAATGTCCTTGATGTGTTTCTAGATTACTAAATCTATCACTGCACATTAGAAATGCAAAAAAAGCAGCTGCTTAAGGCCACACCATGCACAGCATTGGGGCACCCAGCAGTGAGCAACAGGAGCCACATAATCCAATGCATGTTTGCACAGAGCCACATGTCTCCAGGGATTCACCTGTTTTCCTTCTCGTCAATGTCCGAAGTACTGGCCAGTCTCCTGGGAATGGTTGGAGCCACATAGGCAAGCCGGGTTCCTTTATCCTTTTCCTGCAGGCAGCACAACAAGCAGGACATAGCTGTAAAGGAGCTGTGTGGTATTGCTACAAGAAAGCTCCGTTACCACAATAAAAAACAAAACCTTTTGATTAAGAATCATCTACGCAACCCCGCCTACCCCCCCAAAAAAAAAAAACACAACCCCAAAACCCCCCCCAAAAAACAAAACTGCTTCATCCCTTCTGACCTTCTCCTTGTCTTTGTTGTCCAGAGATGTGGAGAGGCGAGGGCTCGAGGCTGAACGCATCACCCCAGTGGTATCCTTCTCCCTCTGCGCCTCCTTGGTGGCAGTGATCTCGGCTAGCGCTCCATAGCTGCCCGTCTTCCTCAAACCCAAACGCCAGGACGCTGGAGACTCATCCTTCCTCTCCTCCTCCACTTTAGTTGAGACCTTTCCAGCAGGCTGAGTGACCTGAGTGAGGAAAGCACAGCAGTCTAATTAAGACACCGTTGACCATTTAGAAGTACAATGATGTTTAGAGGTTTTTAGTTATCATGGTGAGTAACGCAAAAGTCAAACGGGTCAAAAACAAGTCGGATTAATCCATAAGGGCTGCAAATTTTAGTTTTTTTTAACGTTTTTTTAATTTCACGTGGAAACCTAGAAAATTATTTTTAAAAACATGCCAGATGTGACACATGATCAGAATAAAAAAAATTATACAAAACATGTATGCCTCTTCCTGACTTCAATACTCTGTAAAATATACTCCTGGTTATGTGCCATTTTCCAAAAAGATGACTTAGTAATTCTTACAGCCTGTGGAGGTTTTGTCTGAAAAAGTTTACAAGCAGCAGAAGTCACACAGACGTGAAATGAAAGCATGATTAAGACAGTGCATTTGGTGATTACAAGTGGAAACACCATGCAAGGGTGACAGGTGAAAAGCAGCCATTTGCAGCAATCAATCGCGATTTTGGTTTTTCCACTGTGCGTGGTTTGTCGTGCCATGAACATCCACGGTTAGGTGACCGTTTTCCCCCATTGCACCAGAGAGGAGGGGACAGGTATCAAAACTATTCCAGTTTGTTATTGCTGCACATTTTATCAGCCTGTGTACGAGGAGCAGGGGCTCATATGCTGCAGCATTGTCGCCTGGATAGTTTACTGTACCGACGAGCCCTACTCGATCTTCAGTTGATAACATAACGATGGAAACTAAACCACAGCAGTTATTTCACCACATTATGTCGGCAACTTTTGTTAACTTTGTTTTTTAAACAACTTCTTAACAAGAAATCACAATAACTGCCTCTTTGTACTTATTGTGATACTAATTATGTAATCAAAATATAAGAGAATAAATCCTTAGTGCACAAAATGGTCAACTAGTTTCAATTTACCTGCTAATTAACCTCAGTTTGTTCTGTGGTTCACATGCATTTCCTACATTTTTTTTTCTCTTCACAATAAAAGCATCCTGTTCAATCACCAGTGGAAAGCTTTTAATGTGAAGCATGAAACGTTCAGTTTATGTCATGAAACTAGAGGAAAAACCCTATATCGCCTGGATCAGGTCAGAGTGGTTAGGAGTGTTTAGTGCTTTATCAGTGCATGGGTGCATTTGGATTACAGAACAACTCTGGTGCACACCAAGGCCTCACCATAAGTTTTTTGGGCACTAGAGAAATGCCAGTTTTGCGCAAACCTTGACGCCACAATGCAGGACAGCCTGGCTCCGCCACAGGCATGAGGGGAGTAATACATTCAAACTAAAGCCAACCAAGACAAGAGCCCAGGGTGAGAATGATGCAGAGAGAGAGAGAGATAGAGGGAGGTAGGGCATGGAGGAAGACAGAGAGGTTGAGACAGAATAAGAAGCAGCAGCAAAAGAAACACACTTTATGAGCAAAGACAGGCATTTTAAAGCCTAGTCACACCACACAATGCTCACTGACATTAATGTTCTCAAAATAAGTGACAGATGCAAACACTGGAATTTGGACTTTGCTAACTTATTAGACAGAGGACATTGTGGTTTGAGTGAGAAACAGGCTTCAAATAAGGACAGGAACAAGAAGTTTATCTCAAGAGAAGAAGCAGAAAAAAGAAAAAAAACGGCTCTAGATGGGTGTCTGCTGGCAAGGCAACCTGCTTTTTTTAAAAGGTTCAGTTCATTCAAGGGCTAAAGTCATGTTTGGAGGTGGCATCACATAACACAGACTTGGCTGCCTCAAATTTAAATTTTAAGAACGTCTCCTACATGTGTAACATGCTTGTTTCACACTTCGATCTTGCTTCCTTATTGTTTGCTTGCATCTTTTTACAACTTCTGCTTTTGTTCTTTTTTTTGACCTAGAACCAAGAACATGCGTCTGTGAAGCACTAACTAATGACAAAAACACAACATAAATAAAGTTTATGATTACATTACATATTTTTGTAAATACCAAATAATTCCTAATATTTTAAACGCGTTCAATATTTCAGCCCATTGAATCAAAGAGGAAAACCTGCCCTTGGAGAAACTCAGAGGGTCCCTTTAGATAAATGCTTGGCGTTATTCTGCCAGCAGAGGGCAGCAGTTTCAAAAGTGGAACATGACTGTAATTCGAGGCCTAGTTTTACTTTTACCACCCAAATGCATTAGTCTGTACACTTTCCTCCAACTTTTAGAACAACCTACAACTATACTGCAGAATTTTCCAACCGTCCCTATCCTGTTGCCATGTTTGTTAAAAGCCACTTACATTTATGTCCTCATTCAAGCCAGAGAGAGCCATTTTTTTTTTAATTTATATTACTCCTTAATTTAAACTGTAAAACTGTATATGTAAACACCTGACTGCAAAATCAGGTTTTTGTTGCAAAGGGAGAACAAGGATTTTTATTGATTTGTGTACATAATGAGGAACAACCACGTCTCGGTAGAACTAATGTGTTGGAGCTTCATGAAACAGCGGGAGGGCATTTGAGGGTAGGACGGCGACACGATTATGTGATGGCTGGGCTGCAGTGTCTGACTTCCGCAAATGTCAAATGTGTGACAGGTCTGTTAGCTCCCCCATCCCCTTTCTCCAGACAGGGCAGGACGGCAAAGAGTTCCCCGGTCGTACCTTTTTAACTGGTGAAGTGGGGGTCGTCACCTGGTTAGTTGGGCTAGTTGGAGAAGACACCGTGACGCTGGTTGGCGTTGTGCTGTTGCTCACTGCTGCTGAGGGCTTGCTCTTTTCTGCTGAGGTTCAAAAAAATAAAAACACAAGCAGGTGAGAATAGTCCCGATATGGTTTCTTGACCAACATGCAGAGTAAGTATAAAAGGCCCAGAAATTACAGAATGAAATTGGTGGTTCATAATTAAAGTTTTGGCTCAAGATTATAGCCAAAACACCACAAGTCTAACATAAAAATCATACAATACCTGCTTCAGTCTCTGATTCTGAATCTTCTTCCTCCTCTTCTTCACTAGAGCAGCTTGATTCATCCTTCTTACCCTCCTCTTCTTCATCCACTTTCTCTGGCTCTAAGGTCTCGATGCGAGGAGCGCTCTTCTCGGGCTCCAGAAGCAGCGTTTCTTTGCTAAAAAACACAAATTTAACACTGTTAGTATAGTACTGCAGCATCAGTGGAGAGTAGGGCTCACAGATAAGCAATGCAATGCAATTTTCCTTCACCCCCTGCTTTAGACAGTTTGACTTTCGGCCAATTGCAGGAAGTATAAGAAGCTACTCTCATACATGAAAGCAAAAAAACTTTACAGAGAACAATCCCACTTGTCAAAGTGAGATCGTTCTCCCAAAGGTATCGTCATACCTTTGCTTTTGTGATTCAGTTAAAAAGTTACCTCTTGATAGGCTTCAGTGATTGATTGTTGTCCCCAGTGGTGGTTGTTTCAATCAGAGGAGATTTCTTAACATCTTTCTTCTCACTCCTCAGCTGGAATTAAGATAATAACAAGACACTCATGAGTTCAGCACAGAAAATGAATTTATACTGTAAAAATTAAGACATGTTTTCCCGTAACAAAATGGTTTCTTGGAATCTTTCAAGAATTTTGTTCAGGTGCCAAAGTGACTCACCAGATTTTGTTTCTTCTGTAGTTCTTCTAAGTATCCCAGAACGTCTTCATCTGCTACATCAAAAGCAGTCTGACCCTGAAGGGAAACACGTAAGAGTTAAAGACAGCACATAACCTAATGACTGCTTCTAGTTCTAGTTCCTCACCATTTTATTCATGATGTCCATGTCACATAGATTCTCAACCAGTATCCTACAGGCCTCTTCTTTGCCCCAGTGTGCTGCTGCATGTAGAGGAGTCCAGCCATCATAGTCCTTAATATTTACATCATACCCTGCTTGGATTAAAAGCCTACAAGGAAGACATAGGGAGAGTGAATGTGTGGAGTGAATGACGGATTTCATTCTGTAAACTGATTTTTCAAAGTGTTGCTAGGCTTCGAGCTCCTAACATGTGCGTCAGTATCGTAACCCCAGGTCACTTTTATGAGATACAGATTCCCCGAAAAAACAGAGACGTAATCTGAAAATCTTAGTCATCCCTTAGCAAAGCTCGGTGAGGCTAGCAAATATTTCAGCCAATAAATCTGCCATGATGGGGAAAACATTTGGATCTCTGTCCCGTGTACGGTAGTTGTGCTAAACATCAGAGATCTTAGAGCTATCTATGGCAGCAGAGTGTGCTGGCTGGCTTCCCAGACCAGATGGACAGGCGGTTGCGGTTTCTATCCTTGAGCAGTGCAACTGTATTAACAACCCGCAGTGACGATGTCAGAACAAGGCAAGATGACAAGATGCAGAGACCGAGATATGTCTGGTATTACCGATGAGGCTAGGCATCACCACCGTCTTTACTATAAATAGTGTTCAAATAAAGTAACATACAGGAGACACTTTATGCACCAAAGCGTGCTCCAACTGTTCTACCGTCTGAGGGCTACTGCTTACTTTAAAACCTCGACGTATCCCTTTGCGGCGGCTACATGAAGCGCCGTTCCTCCAGATTTTGTATGCCGCACGTCTTGGATCTGGCCGCTGTTGAGCCACTGCCGGGCATCCCTCAGCATGATGCGCTCCTCCTCTTTCCGGGCTGCCTCGATATCAACCCCTGTTGAAATGGAGAAGCATGATAATGTACAGACAGACACCCAGGGATTACCTGCTACTTAGGAACAAGCTGCCTGCTGCAGCAATGAACCTAGAGAGAGAACAAGACCCAATTAGATCAAGATATTTATGACTTCTACTTGTTTACATCCAGAGTAAGGTATGCAAATGTTTGGAACAGGTTGCATTAGTGACCTATTCATATTCAGTTGTTGGGGGGAGAGGAGAAAGCATTACTAATAGCGGCTGTCTCTCTCGCAAGCTGTGCAGAATGCAAATGTTGAATATTTGTTCAATTCCGCGCCCCTTAATAGGGATAATGTAGCCAGTGTAATTCACAATAGCATATACTGTGCGTCAAAGGGACCACAGCTGTGTAGCAAAGGTGCAGCTTTCACATTTCTCAGATTAGCCTACTCTAACTGATGAACATAAGTGACAGATATCAGCTGAAAAAGTTGAGGTGTGAAGTCCGCCTTGTTCCTTTTATATTGAAAACATCTTTTTAATATTGAAACAAATGCACCTATGCATACACTTAAATCTCTTGTATTGGTCTGTCCTTTTGAGGACCTAATGTAATATCTGAATGGCTTGAGCTGAATGAACTTTTCACCAAGTTTGCCAGCACTGCTCTAGATTACAGCAAAGACAAAACAAAATATTTCAGCTCTGATGAATGAGATGAATTTTTAGGCATTTTCAAACTGCACTTTTATCAAGCCGGGCACTGTTGCATTTCATTGTTAGAAACTTTCTATGAAGGGAACTAGACAACATGGTTCTGCCATGCTCTGGTGTCAGCCATTTCATCTGCTCTAGGGAACAGCTTTGTGCCAATAATCTGTCAATTTAACAATACAACGGCGGCTGCGAACACTCCAGCCGGCAAGTGGCTCAATATGTTGAAGCTATATGCTGCATGCAGAACAGCCTGTATTGACACGCTTGTACTGTCTTGATGACACCTGGTTGGAGCGCAAGACTGTGTGAAATGCTCTGCTGCACGATCTGTGAGAGATAACTACAAAGAACTGTATAAACAATGATCCAAAAAAGGGTCTGGGGCAGGAGCCAAAACTTCAGCTGGTCTTCTAGGTTTTTGTTCTGCACCCAGGGAAACATCACCACTCATTTCCTGACAGCGTAGAATGATTTAAGACCTCAAGCTTTTTAAAGCAATGAAAGGACATCTGTGTCTGCAAATCTGCCATGAGGAAAGGGCAGTCAGAGGAAAAGTCTACGTTTACCCGGAGGTTTAGCTTCAGCTAGCTGGAGAGGAGCATGTGAAGGACATTTGTTTCCTAAACAAAGTTCGCCAGACACAGACACAGTGAATTGGTTTCCACTCTTTCACGTTTCTGATAATGGGTCAATGAGTATTAAATATCATAGAAAAAAGAAAGAAAGAAAAGAAAAGAACCCAAACTCAACACAAGCTGAAACAAGAGCGGTCCAAGACTGTGCGTTTCCAACCCTAAGGCTGAATATTTACTTTACACAATGCAGGACATGTGAATCTCCGAGATACTTAAAGCTCATTGTTAGTGGTTTAATGTAGTTTTCCCCGAGTACACTTACTCATTTCACACTAATAAAAATGAAACAAAAAGTGAACAATAAAAACTAGTTTTGGTATCAATTTCATATTTTCAATAATTACAACATATGGGGTGTTTGGATTATAACATCTGTTGCAACAAACACTTTGGAAAGGCAACTGACTCATTTATGTAGACATCAGAGGCTCAGACTACATATATGCATAATGTGTTGACAAATTTTACCATACTGACAAAGACTTAAATTCTGCAAAATGCGATTTACATTAAGTTCTAGCAACCCTCCCAACTCTGGATTATTATGAGCAACATCTAACATTTTGCATTGTAATTTACTAATATTTTGTAAAGGTATAAGACAAAATGCCCAATAAATCTTGCACCTGGGAAAGAATTATTCCAAAAATCCAAGTGGTTAATGATTTCTAAACCAGTGTCCACACATGGAGCAAGTCGCTCATCCTGCATCGCTTTGAAAACGATGGCTGGTCGCTGGTGGACATTTAAGGCCCCGGTTGCCTAGGGTACGCTCTAATGTGTTTTCTAATCTGTGATGTATCAATCACCAGTATCGTGCACTCTCATTGATAGTCCCTTCAGTGTCTCACCACAAAGTTTATCACGGGATCTGCTCACTCTACATTGTCAGTGTTTTTCTTTCTGGCCTAACTTAATGTCAGTAACTTTCTATCATCTCTGGCCACAAAGTCATTGTGGATTGGTTACTGTGTAGATGCAGCTAAAATGTGCATGCAAATCTGTCCGTATCTTTTTCAGTCATATTAAATGTACCACAGAAAACCAACATGGCACAGATAATTATGTTGGACATTGAGAGGATTAGTAAGCTAAATTCTAAGAAAGTGAAACTAAACAGGAAGAAAGTGGCTTTCAAAGTTTTATGTCAAAAAGAGCAGCTTTAGGACCAAGACTGGGCCTGTTGACTCACTGTCGTTGTGTCCTTCTCTGACCTGACATTTCTAATAAAATGATGTCACTGTTTTTACTCTTTAAATAAATATCAGCCCTTTAACACTGATTAAAATGGCCAAAAGGTAATGCACTACAAAAGTGCATAACTTTCTAGGCAATATCTACCTGGAAGTGTCCTGAACCAAGAAGGTAACATTAATCAGACTTTGCCTTTTTTCCAGTGTTTAGAACAAATCTAAACCTCATTAGGTTGGTTTGGTCAATGAAGAGGTGAACCAACTGAGGCTTGGGAACTGCTGGTAGTCCTATGGGCTACCAGGGGAGTTAAATCAAGTTGATTAAGTATGACTTATTTATGGAAAACGAAGAAAACAGGAGTTATTAATTAGTGATTTAAAAAAAAAAATGTTGGTGGTAAAACTTTTATTCCTTCTGAAAAGAAAAAGGTCCAAAAACCACTGTGTTAATCTTGGGAATCGGGACAGGTCAGGCAGGGCAACCACCCATAATCTCCAGGGAAGGAGCCGGCACTGTGTCTATAAAAAGCAGGGAGTAAAATGGCCAAGTAGGACTACAGAACAAGAGGCGAGTGGAAGAGTTGGCAGCAGTTCAACGTTCAGTTTTTACAAGGGAACAGCACATCTTCTACCTGAGCAACAACAAGATAAAGAGAAAGTCCACTACACCAAAAAAGGCATCGTGTCCCACTTTGCCCCGTTACCACTTGACCAAGAGTTTGTGTGGTGAACCCAAAAAGACAACTTTACAGAAGCACACACCGAAGCAACCAAAAACCCAACAAGTAAATGTAAAGACAAGTCAAAAGAAATCAGGCTACATTTTCATCTGAAGAAAAGCTGCTGCCAGCTAAATCCACATTCCTCTCTTCTTATGCTAACAGGACCTTGAATCAATTGTGAGGCTGTCCACTTTCAGGCCATTACAAGGACAGGCAGCAGCTTGCTTGCTGCAGCTGATGGAGAACACAAGGAAGATGGCAGCGCACGCAAATCATTGGCCCAATCAGGGTCAAGGAGAGCATGGAAGGGTTGTCCCTGCAAAGGCGAAACTACGGTCAATCGCTAACAAGTTTAACCTCATGACTGGCATCTCTTTGCGAGGAGAAAAATCACATTACAAACATACAGAAGCGTTACACAACAGCTGGTTGCATAATGCTGCCCGCCCTACCTCTAGCATAAAGGGCTGAGCTGTGGATTGTCTGCAGCTGCCTTCAGCTTTGCAAATTCACTTTGCAGCTGAGTTTTAATCTTGCAAGCACTTTATGCAAGACTGTGTTCATAATTAAATTCATAATATCCACATATCGAAAATGTATTCAGTAATCTGGTTTAAAAAAAGACTGAAATGTGCAATGATTGTAGGGGAGGCAGTGTGAGGATGAACCAGGCATTGCATCCATCATCCATCGGGCAAATCGAAACTGACAGCAGCCACTGGCCAAGACACCTGAGGATTGGGTGGGTGCAAACTCCCCTGACATTACATAATATGGCGCAAACAGCGCTCTAGGCTCAATTATCACTGGATGCCACAAGCTGTCAAATATTTGAATCCTGAATTAAACAGAACAGAGACTGACAGCTCAGAAAGACTTATCCTCTACACACTGTTAGAGGGGCAACTTAACACCTGAAATTTGTGCAAGTCTACGCACTTGCACAAACTGACTACCTGTGTAAGGTTTGAATTTTGAACCTCAGTGCAAACTATTAACTAAAGTGGTCCAAGACTGCATACGTCCTCCAAGACTAAAAATTTACTCCACACCATGCATGAGTTGAGTGCCTGGATCAAGAAAGGTGTAGATAGGCAGATTAATTTGAGACATTTCCTTGAGAATACGCCCGCCAGTATTATTAATGTATGCCAAGATGTGATGAGAAATATCCAATTTTGCCCCATAATGCAGTCATGAGGAAAATGTCCTCTAAAATTTCCTTTAATAACTTTAAAAGTTAATCCTTTCTAAGTTGGACCAAGCACCACCTTTAGTAAAATACAAATATATATAATATTCATGCACCTTAACCACGATGTGTACCTAAGAGAACAGCAAGCTAGCCAGGCTTTATTAGTGAAGCCGAGGAGCACCCCCTCTGGCCTGGGGCCAGTTAGTGCGTCTGTGCATGGCCCCTCACCACAGGGAAAGGCCTTTCATCAAGAGCGCCCTGGCCAAAAATAGTAACACCTGACGTTTTGCTTTTGAATCATCACGACTGCTCATAACACAAGTGGATCACACTTCTATATTATGTAAGTTTTTCAGTCAAACAGGCAAGTGGAAAACAGCAGGCGACTGACACCCAGTGAGAATTTAGATCCTATTTGAAAACATACTCATACATGCATGAATACAAATGGGGCCCCTGGCTGCTATGTTACCTTCAGCATGTCAGCAGGCCTGTTTCTAGACATCACATGATTAAGTTGGAACAAACAACAGTGCTCAACTATGAGGCACTTACAGTGTGCAGACACTAAACTTCAGCAACCAAAAGCTCAACATCCATCTGTCTCCATTTCTTTCTTTCTTTCATTTGGGTCCTGCGCTGCACCATCAATCACTACAATCGCGGAAACACTACAAACTGTTGGCTGATTTATTTGTCATGGCTGGAGACTGGAGGTGCAGGTATTCTGGTGGAGTTTTTACCTGGAGACAATAATCGTCTGTGTAAAGTCTGCCACAAATTTTGATGGACATTGATATTAACGAGCCATATGTTCAATTTGCTTTTTAAAAAAAAAAAAAAAAAAAAAAAAAGAGTGGTGAAAGGAGGAGCAATGCCTTGTCCTCTAAGCCAAAAGACTGACTACGGAGTCGTTCAGGCCTTAACAAGTGGCCTGCTAAGGGCTAAATTAATCTCCATAGCTCTGTGCCAGATAATTAATATTTGCCAAGAGACACTAAAAGCAGATTATCCAGTTTTGGTTGTTCGCTTTTGTTTTATTTACGTGGGGTGTGGGATAGTAAGATTAGAGCTACTGTAGACTAAAAACAAAAGGACTTATTGTAAAACTATATAAAAGGGTTAACTTCTGCATCAATAATATTACTACAAACTAGGAGAGCAAAGTTCAACATTACTGTAATACTGTACCTTGCCGGTTGATCTCATTCTGCAGGAGCTCCTCCATTGCCTCTTCTTCTGCAATGTCCAAAGGCGTCTCGCCCTCACTGTTTACAACTCCTACACTGGCACCCTGGCTGATGAGATACCTACAACACAAAACATCACAAAAGAAACAAAAAAACACCACAAAAGAGTTAAACTAGTGGCAACAGAATATTTTTCAGAGCAATCTTTAAACTGCAAGTATCAGCTGTATTAAAGGTTGCGGTCAACTTTAGCTCTCAAGGGTTTGAAAATAGGCTAAAGGCAAAAGTCCCCTCCTTGAACAAATGAGTAAACGGTTCAAAATGAGACATGTGCAATGTTTTTCTTGGTTCGGTGCCAACATTAGCCAACAGCTACACCACAACCTGTGTCTCCAGTTTAGACAGTCATGACCTTGACATCATGGTGTGTTTTTAAACTGTATTGGGTCCTCTTCCTGCTATGCAAACACAGTGAACAAACCACACCTAACAAGCTAAGAATGTAGGGATGGCGAGGAGTGGCAAAACCCAGGTCCACATGTAGTAACAAACATTTTTCTGCAAAATAACTGGTCACTGACGATGAAGCATTTCCATTCTGAGAAGACTTCCTTCCATAATGACTGATCACCTTTCAGCAAAATAAATTTGCTCTATTGCTAAACAGAGCACATCCAAAAACCCAGAACTAACAGGTTCAAAATTATTGGCACGCTTGATGCTAACAGTCAACTGTGTGTCCTTTTACTGGTTAACTGTCTGTAGTCGTTCGTTGTAGTTTTCAACAAGTCCCACACACGTGCCCCGATTTCTGGCCTATCTTTCTAGTTTCTCCAGATTTGAAGGATGAACTGGTCTGGCATGGACCTTGGCCTTCACTTTGGCCCACAGATTTCTCAATACGAGTCAAGTCAGAGCTTTTTGTAGGCCAATATGTTCTTCTGAAGGCAGTTCTTCACCAGGAGCAACAGATCTGCTGGAAGACACCTGGACAAGATTCTAAGTTGGAGATGCACTGAAGCATCCCCACAGTATAATACTGCCACGTCACTGATGGGACTGTTCTTTGGGCCGTACACCTCCTCTCTCTTCTTTCTCACAACATAAGCAGCATCTCTGAGCTCTCGTATCATCTCAAAGGACACGCTTCAAGCAGATATGTTTCTCCAGGAAGATCAAGGTTTTGGCCATGAAACCTTCTATAAAGAACACAATTTAACTCTGCATTCATGTCTACTTGGTTACATTTTAAATACTACTCTCAATAGTCATTCGAAATATGTTAACCATTCTACGTCTTGAGTTCAGCTGCCTCAAATTAAAACTGTGGCACAGTTCAAGGCCTTCTCATTAGACTTTAAACATGCACAATCCAATTCCCACCCCCCTAAAATAGCAACTGCTGACTTACACCACAGTTACATGTCAAGGTTTTTATCTCTTTTTGATTGGACTTTCTATTCTGCCTATTTTAGGTTGGCTTTACTAGTTTTCATGGCTTTGCGGTCTGGAGCTTTTGAACCAAGCCTACAATTAGAAGCCTGTGGTCACGTCTAGGGCCAGATCCAGCCCTGCTTTGCAGTTCCCGTTGTTGTCAATGAAGATCCTGGGATTAAAATGGGTCTACTGAGAGCTCACCGCCCACATCAGGTTGACAAGTTTCTCTCCGTGACATCATGTCTCCATTAGTCACTAGTATGAGGATGGGCACTTGACCTTTTGCTTCAAAATGTGACAACAGAAAGCTTCTTGTTTTCTGTGCTGATGTCAAGTTCATGAGGCCAGCCGAATGCAGATTTTGCTGCTCTGAGAAGAAAATTTGGGCAGGTCAGTTAAATGGCTAACGTAAGATGTTTTTCCTCTGATGGCTGTTTGTAAACTTTGGGAAAACACCAGCAGTGAGGAATACATTCTTAGCCAGGTTCCTGTAATGCAACACAAATAAAGCAGGTCATAGCACTCTCTCAATAAGCTGAACAATGAGCACGACTGAGCTCCATCAGCCCCCTTTAGCTAGTTTAAATATCCTATGATAACATCTCTGCCCTATGAGCAGTCTTCTCAGTTGAAAAAACACTATGACCAAGAAAATACTTGAGTGAAACTTCAGAGTTTGATTCCAGATACAGCAGGTGACCCTGATCTCTCCATATTTGATTACATCACAGTAACAATGTGCGAGTTATCAGATGGGCTGCTGCTGCTGTCCAAATGTGATGAGAACTGTTGTACAGGCTATGATTGGTTCTTGGCATTTTGATTCTGGCACACCTTCTGAAATGGCATCATGGGTCAACAACCCACCAGCTGGCAGTCATTTAGGATGACGTCGTTCAATCAATTTTATTTCCATTGCCCAATTACAAATGAGTCTCAAGGGGGTTAGGTTTTTTTCATGAACACCCCCCCCAATGGAGATTTTAACCAGAGCCAAAAAAATAAAAATAAATAAATAAATTAGAATCATTGTAATAAAGATGATTTTATTTTTTGGTTCAGTTCAGAGGTCTCAGTCAAACAGAACATGCAATGTGCAAATGGGTGTATTCAACCCCTGAGCGAGGAAAACCCCTGAATCTGTACAGTAAATGATACCCTTTGTCCGCAGGTGCAGCTCAGATAAAGAAAACTCTCCATCAGCTTAAAGGACTGCCAAATATTAGTCAACACAGTGCCAGATATAACAACAGAAAGGCACACATGCAACGTTAAGTGAACCCATTTTGAGTTTCCTTAATGTCTGTCACATATACACTCAGGTACAATATTTGATGTTCATATTAAACCTTGTCACAGTTTCCACTAACGAGATGAGGATGTGCACAAGTATATCATGCAAGCTAAAAGCTCCGGTTTCAGACTGCTCTAAACACTGTCAGGGAATTTTTTTGCTCTTGGTGTTAATGTAATCAGATATCACTTATATTATCATCTCATGCACATAGCTGTATCCAGCTGTACAGAGACGATGCATGATAAGAAAACTGCTAGGCCAGCCCTAAAGTCACTTTGTGCCTCACAGTCTAGAAATTTTAACGAAAACTTTGCACAAAAGGTTCAGGGAGTAGTTCAGCAGTTACAAAATATCTGCAGCACAAAACAAAACAGGAAGTGAGGATGAGTCGGCAGAAATCAAACCTGGTGAAATAGATACTAGCGCCAAAAAGGCCTCTTGATACTCACTCTGCTATGTCTAGGTATCCACAGGAAGCTGCGGCGTGGAGGGGGATCCAGCCCTCGTTATCAGGCTGGTTGATGCAGGCTCCATGCTCCACCAGGAAAGTCACCATGTCGACATTGTCATCTATGCATGCCTGAGACAGGGGAGAAATGGGGAGAAAACAAATAAGGCCACAACCTCTTGACTGTGTTGGACTAAGTGCACTTGGGTACATGCACACATGCTTGAGTGCTTATGTCAGTGGGGTGGCCTGTGCTATAGTTGCATCTCTCATGGAAAGGGCATTACACCCCCGGATAGGTTGCCATGTGCATTGCTGGGAGATTTTGGCAGCTGAAGCATTCTCAAAATGCTCGCACATAGCAGGGGTGCTAGAAATACCACATAGCATAGTACTGCTGACAGGGGCACTGGGGTGCTGTGCATATATTTGCTGCTACTTTATCCTGAGAGTTATACAGTGTAGAAACACACAACCTGAAAAAAAGATTAGCTGTGCTATACATCTTCAAGTACAGAGCTGTCAAAAAAAAAAAAAAAGGATTTTGAATGCATAAACTATTTAATTATAATTATTTGCAGTAACAATACAGCAATACCAGCTGTGCTTTGTTGCTCTAAACCTCAACTTGACAAACTGCAGTGCCCACATATTCCCACCTCCTCCCACTTACAGTGCTATCACCACCTTCACGTCACAGTCTTGTTTTTATGACAAATAAACAGGGCCTCTAGAAAAAAAAAAAAAAGACATTTATTTAATTTTTTGGAGGCCCTGTATTGGCAGCGTCTAAAGTTAGAAAGTTCAGTATTGTGACAAATCAGTAAGCCTCAGTAATTGAAACCACAAAAACTACACATGCACATGGACAAACACAAAGTACATTCTCTGCATACTGGGAAGATGATGAATTCTTCAAATCAACATCTGTGTGGAAAGAAAATGTAACGCCTCTAATTGCCAGCACTCAATCCCAATCATTAGGATTTTGCCATTCTTTAGTGCTGGTGACAGACAGGATGCCTGTTTCTTGTTTACAGACAGGAGGGAAGAGGTCCTTAACAGGTATGCAAGTTGGTTTGAGGGGAAATTAGAGAAACCAACAAGTAAAACCAGAAGGATTTCACATTAAAAGAACTCTGTTCTGCTCAAAGTCCGAGCTCAGAACAGACTTTCTAGGCTGTGCACAAGCCCATCCTAAATATAATTTCACTCTGAACATCAAACGACCGCAAACACTCCAAATTAAGCAACATTACTGTGCAGCACACAAGAAGACCACCCACTAAAATAGGAGGATAAAGAACATATCACAGAGTGTCACTAAACAAGATCAGGAGCACAAAGACTGCTTTGGAATTTATATGAGCAGCTTTGCAGTTAGTGTTCATCATAGACCAATATGATGCTTCTACAGCTACTATTGAACCTCTCTCTGGAAGCCCCCACCAAACCAAACTCTCTAAATGACACAATTAAAATGAAAGTAACACCTCCACAGATGAGATTAATTTAAGATCCTCTGACTCATACAGTGGGAGGTGTAGTGACTTTGCTTAGATTATGAAGGCAAACTTGCACCATGGTAGGAACAAATTTGCATTTTCTATTTGTTAGTCAAGTATTCATATTATGTAGAAAAGGAAATTTACATTTCTGAAAGCCAAATTTCCTTTTCATTAGAAGGCAAACCACGCTTTAAGGCCTGCCAACTTTATTCTATATCCATGATAGCTCTCACAAGTTTTCTAAGCAGTAAAATGCTGCTCATTTTGTTTGTTTTCTTGTGAATTTCAGCACTCCCATTTGTTCACTGGCCTTCCAAGGGTGCATGCTAGAAGCACGAGTGTTTAAATCAACAACCACAAGTAATTTTCATTATGCTAATGCATCTTCCTTGCTTCCTTCATTTTGCATCTCTTCCTCACAGCTGAGATCCTTAAGAGCTGGAACTGAAAATCTGAAACCATTGCTTCCTTATGATTATTAACTGGATTATTACTGTTGCTGTGTTTATTCATTCAAGTTTTCCCCTTTTCAAACTCATTCAGGTATGGCCCAAGCTCTACAAGCAGTTGTTTTTCTTTTTTTGCTCTCTCAGCACCTTTAAGTACCAAAATAATATAGATTTTTTAGGCTATAACCTAAATATTATAAATTGTGTGCAATTCATTTATCAAAAGGCTGAGAGAGGAAGAAGATGCTGTCGAAATCCAAATCAGGAAGTTAATAAAAGCAGAAGAAAAGAGCATGCAGTGCACACAAAGGGCCTGAGGTTAAATAATGTCTCACATCAAACACGAGGTGACATGTAAAGCAGGGGTCATAAATAAAGTCATTAAGTTTGAGTGCAAAGAAAAAACAATAAATAAATCCAGTGAACCTGTAGCTTTCCTAACAAAACGCTCAACTGTTAAAAATGATTATCTGTGGGATCCCAGATTTACAGGCAGCCACTGTAGTAAATTACTCGAGATAAACACTTGAAATCCACAATAATTACCACTCGTGCAATATATTAAAGAAAAAAAAAACCAAAAACCCTCAAACTCATAATTGAACACAGTCAGGCCATCTCCTGTAGTTGCTATGGCAACAAACGTGTGGACAGGGAAAACAGACACATGAACACACGGCGTCCTCACGTTCAGGGCAAACCGCTATCTGGCTGGAATCCTTGTCCAAATTTGGGCCGTTTACAGCGCCAGAGCTACAGAGCGCCTGCAGAGGCCTCCCTGAGCTTACTGACCGTGTGAATGAGCGTTTGTGTATGATGATGTCGTAGGGTTTAATGCACCACCGAGTCCCTGAAGGTGCAAATGGACTTTGATTTAAAGAGATCAACAACAACCAAGGCTGCAACTCTCATCATTAGTACAACAGGTTTATTAGTTTGATGCCATCATCATGGGAGAATTATGTGGCCCTCTGTGTCAACACAAAGCACTGTGTGGTCCCTACGCTAAGCTGCACTGGAAAAACTGGTCAAAAAAATAAAAAATAAAAAAATATTAAAAAAAAAAATCAAAACCACATATACCATATAATGGTCATGTCAACGACATATAAGCCAATTGCTTGTATAGGTAAATGCATCTCAACATAAATATCCTTCATTTAGTTTAGGTTATACAGAATGGATAACACTACAAATTTTTCTTTTCTTATTCCAGGAAACAATTTACTCCCTAATACACCAAAGCATGTGCAGTTTTTTTTTTGTTTTTAATGAACTAAGCTATAATGAATAAGGTAGCTAATGCACATATTAAGGCTGATATGAAACAAAGTGTCCACTACACATACCGAGACAAATGGTAAATGGACAGGTACCTGCATACTGCTTTTTGTGATCTGAATATTGCCTAATCATCATCCCCAAATTCAGACTCTGATGGGTGCTACAAGGACACTTGATCCACTGATTGAACCGCCGACCTCCTGGGCCATAGCCACCACAAAAAAGGGACTCAAAGAATTCACATCAGTAGTGCAACATCTATAATAAAATTGTAAAAATAATGCTACCAGTCAAAACTAACTTTAATTTACTTAACTTTAACAATTCATCATTAAGATCAACAGTAAATAGACCATTTGCCTTAACTAGTTTGAATGATGTCTGATATAAAGCAATGATGAATCTGCTTTTACACAGCTACAGTGCCTCAAACTGGAGAAACACTGTCGAGTCATGACCCAAGGCACAAAAGCACACACAGGAGCTAGTGTTGACATTTAGAAAACAGACCAGCGGGGGAGGAGAGAAGACAATTAGGAATTAATTCCTCAACAAGCTTTACTCGAAGTAACAACAACTTAGCTGCACCTCTGTAAGTGACTCAGTCTTAACTTTTGTTTGGGTTTGTTCTCTCCCGAGAGAAGTAGCTGCAGCACCCAAAAAGCAAATACCTTTAGCAGCAGTCAGCCCTTCTTTACTCATCCATAAAACGTGAGCTAAGCTAAGCTCTGGCTGCACAAACTACTTTACTATCAAAAAATGTAAAAAAAACAAAACAAAAAAAAAAAACAAAAACAAAAACAAACAAACAAAAAAAACCACACACACACACACACACACACACACACACACACACACACACACACACACACACACACACACACACACACACACACACACACACACACACACACACACACACACACACACAAAAACCCCCAAAAAACAAAAACAACAACAACAAAAAAAAAAAAAACACAACACAAAACAACACAAAACAACCAAAAACAAAAACAAAACGCAAAAACCCCCCCAAAAAACCAAACTATTTTTAGTTTTGTATTTTTAATCCTATCAATTTTCCAGTTTTAAAAACTAGGCTTCAGGTGTTACACAATAAATCAGGTATTACACTATAGAAGTGTGTAACACCTCTAGTAACTGATTAATCTAGTCAAATATTAAGAGTCAGGTGTTTTGGAGAATTTTTGCCTCATTTTATGAAGCTGGCACACATCGCTCAGAGTACACCTGCAATCGTTTGGACTGTTTGGACAATTAAAAGTCATTAAAAGTCACCCAACTCTGCTGGCAACTACTGATTGGTCTGTATTGCTTGCCTAAAGTTAATGAAATTTACGCATTTTACTGTTTTATTGACCCTAAGATATTGAGTAAAAGTAAATTAAACCCTGCTTAAAAAAATGAAAAGAAAAATAAGATTAAAAAAAGAAAAAGGATAAGCATTTCTATCAAAATCTTGTGATCTTACTTTTGGGGAAGGCAGAAAACCTCTTAGTGTCATAATTTTGTATATGCATGCAATTATACTAATCAGCACTGACAGAAAGCAAATAGACGCTGCTCCCATAATTTTCCCCTATAAGGAGGACCAGCTGTAATTTGTCACTTCCAATCACCGTCCTTGGTGTGGCCATTTTGCTCTGCGTATCCTCCAGAGATTCATAAAGGAGTTATTGCTTTGCAGGATTGGAAATAAAGATAAGTGGTCCTTACAGACAGCTGACTGAGTGTTCTTGCATTCCTCAATTAGAGGAAGCCAGGAAGTAAAGTCAGCTGTCCAATAGACTGTACTTCAAACTGAAGTAGCCAATCAAGTTTTTCTTCCACATGCAAAACACCACGAGTGATAACAGACATGCAAAGCACAGACAACTGCTAGTCTCCTTTTATTAATCTGACATTTTAATCTGTATTGCAAAAATAAACCACTCCATATAGATTAGTGCTTTCCATTTCCTCACCCACAGCTGCAAAATGTGCATGTACTTGGCAGCCATCTTTACAGCTTTCTGCTGCTCATCTGAAAACTGTCCCCCATACTTTCATCTAAATCCTCTCCCTCAGTCATCCCCCACGCTTATTATCACTTCAAAGTCTTTGTCCAAGAATGGAAACAAGCCCCTTAAGGTGAATGCACTGGTGCCTGTGACCTCCCTCTTCAGTGCCTCACCAGCCTTCCTTCACAGACTCCCACCAGGAGCCCAACAAAGGTAATCCCTTAATGGCTGTAATTTTCCGTGGTTGACAGGTGTCATACTAACAGCCTGAATCAAAAGTATGGTAGTATAGGAGCCCCAAGAATGGGCTTAAATTAGTGGATATAAGAGTTTAATAAACTCTTAAGTCATTTTTTACATTTCCTATTTGTAAAAAAAAAAAAAAAAAAAAAATAGGATGTTGCACCAATGCTAGGCTCATCTTTGACCCAGGCTTATTCAGTTACACTAGATAATTCTGCTATGCATGTACTACCAATGTGCAGCCACTCTGATTGCATTTTAGTTGTCTGCATTGTCTGGCATCAAAACTGAAAATGAGCTCATGCTGGACTTAAGAGCTGATAAAGCTCAACTAACAGTTACCTTTATTGAATCACAGGAAATAGGGTATAGATATCAGCCATGTGCCAATCAACAGACCGTTTACACTGCATAGTAGTACCACACAGACCATCACAACTGAGCTGTAGTTACATTCGTGGTGCATGTGGGGTACAGCACTATTCTAGAGTTGGTTTATAGTGCATTAAATCTACAACAAAGTGCAAAGTACAAGTTGTTGTATATAGTACATGAACCTTAAGTTAGTCTGCTATAATTACTTTAAATCCATTCAAAAAGTATGATGAATAATTGCTGGTTATTTCTTAACAGGCTAACAGTTAAGTTCAGGTACGTTCTGTTAATTTTAAAAAATTATTAGTTGGAAGTACAAGTTCAATTAGAAAGAAAACAACATTCCCAAAGTTGGTAATCTAAAACTGGACATTTTCATATGAAAGGCCTCAGATTTATTACAGCATCTTCAAATACGATGATGCCCATGCGCTCTCTCATTTTAATCTACGTCACCATTCAGGAACTATGCAAAGAGGAAAGCAATGGTACCATTTCCCCTTTGATCCGACAGCTCTGTTCTGCTTTACGACAGTCATTGAGATATACAAACTGGAGCAGGTTAAATTCAAACTTTTCTGTTTTGCATCATGCAGAAATGCAGGGTTACAAAGTGTAATTTCAAACAACAAACTTAATAACTGAAATCATTTTATCATCTCCAATCTTAATGACGCTAAAAGAACCCACACCCAAGGGAAAGAAAAGGAGGAATGAGACAAGTACCATGACATCCTCGACCTTTACGTCTAGCACATCATAGAATCTAAAAGCCTGTGCATGCACCTTTGGTTATAATGCTGATGTAAGGGAGACGGCATACTCCAGCTGAGCTTAATCCTGTTTATACAACTCAATCAGCCCCCGAGCAACATATAGGTGCTGTAGTGTGCTTTCAGACATGGAGTGACTCACTCTGAAGCAGACACGTAGCCAATTAAACCTGTTTGGCCAGTGTGAGAAGAGGAGAAAAGAAGGCCTTGTGAAGTCTGAAGTTATTGGATAGGCAGGTAAAAAAAGGTGTGCTGAAGCATAAAAATAAATCTGAGGTGGTAAAAATCAAAAAACAAAACAAAAAAACATTTTAGCTAAAATAATGTGAATTCTGTTCTCCAATTAATCCTTGAAGTAAATGAAATCCTAGATTGACCTTGGAGACAAAGTCAGAACTCACTGAAGGCTGAGCCGCCATACGACATTAAACATTATATGATTCATCCCGTCAGGGCTGAGTTCTTGCTTCTCTTTAAGATAAAAAAGGTTCTCCGTAAGAGAGCGTGAGACTTCTGGGAAGGAAAAAACAAAAAAATAAATAAATCAAGAACTAATCAATGGACGCAGGATGCTCCACTTGACTGGTTGTTAATGTACATTATGTGGCTAGCTTCTGAAAACAGCTCTGTTAATCCATTAGGTTTTGTGGATGTGGCTCAGCAAGAACTCTCAGTGAAATGTAAAAGAGTGCAGTTCTCCACGAAGACCCTATTGCAATTTTAAAATAATCAGCACCCACGAACGAGTTTGACATTCATCTATGCTCCTTGCATGTTTCTGTGCAATAGCAAAATTAAACCCATCTCCTCACTCATCCACAGTAAGACATAGTGTGTCTATGATCATGAACATGTCATCAGGTTTTATCATGCTAAACAGAGTCATCAAAAATGCTCAATATAAGCATTGCTTTCATTGTTGACTTGCTGTATTAAGACGAACTTTAAAAAAGAGCAGCTGCCAATGAATTCCTTGGACACACAACTTAAGCAGGACAATGTGCATCTCTCTCCTTTCCACATTTATAAATTACCACACCATGGAGGGCTTTTTAAAAGCACAGTTGTGAGATTAAATTACTAAACAATTCCGAGCCAGCAGAGATAAATATGGAGCAGATCAGGACAGAGACAACAATACTGCGTGTGTCAGCCTAATCCTGAGATAATATGGAGGAATTCAAACCATACTCTGCACAAGTGCTGCACACAAGATGGGAAAAGCCAAAAATGCACCCATGACGTGCATCGAAGAAAGGAGGCCGGTGTGTTGCCATGACAAAAAAGCCAAAGAGAGAACATGGGTTCAGGCCTTGCCGGGCTTTTGTAAGAAACATAAATAAATAGAGAAAGGACTTCATTTTAAAGCACGCGGGGGTTCGTTGGATAACCCTTCAAGGCAACACTTGCAGCAAACCGCTGAGAGAGACAACATCAAAAAACTAACGCTGAAAGGAGCATCTGTGGTGCCATCTTTCTTCTTTTTTAACCTCTTGCAGGCAGGACTTAACTGTTATTGAAGCAACTCTCAGGACCTTTTATGGTCAAGAAAAGCCTGTTGTGCAATTATGCCTTTGATATTTGCTACATTGTTTTTACGACATTTAGTACTTCCTGTAACACTTTCAACTTTGTTGTATATTACAACAATTTATATTTTTATTTACAGTTATTTTAATTTATTAGATTTTTTTATTTATTTATTTTTTCACAAGTGTATTTTTACTTCAACCATTTAAAGACATACTGTATTCAATTTTGAGCTACATGTTCTTGTTTAGACCTGTCCAGGGTGTACCCCGCCTCTCGCCCTATGACAGCTGGGATAGGCTCCAGCGCCCCCCGCGACCCTGAAAAGGATAAGCGGAAGCGAATGGATGGATGGATGGATGTTCTTGTTTAAGCTATTCATTAAGCATTTGTTGTGCTTAACTACATAACAAAGGACTCCCAACACTCTGGGATGAACAAAGTATATGTGCAGGTCCTACTGCCAATAATCATGCTCGAAAGACTTGGTGTGGTGATATGAAGTCATTCACCCAGAAGCGTAATGTGTTGTGCATGCATATTAAGGTTAGTCCTTGGTTTCTTTTTTCAGGAGTTTCTGTGAAACTGACTAGTTTTCACTAGAAGCGTTGTTAGACCTGGCTTGGCAGGAGTACTCCAGTACAATCTGATGTTCTGCTGTGACACCAATGGCTAACAATATAGTGACTCAGACAGAAATGCAGGGCTATGCACGTCTGTGCACAGGAAGAGCAAGGAAGTGGCAGGACTTAATTTCCTATTATCAGCATGAAGAGAAAAGCTACTAAGATTTATTTAAAAAACAAACCACACACACGGTGTATTTATAAGTGTCTAAATTACAATTCCTGCTGCACAAGGCCAACCTGGAGTCAACAGACGTCCTCTGGCCTGCCTGCTTTGCAATACAGTGGAGGAAACTGTGCAGATTAAACCTTTTGTACTCCTATGGTTGATTTCAAATGTGTCCACTGTCATTTTTTATTAATTGCAAACCTAAACTCATCATTTCCTTTCATGGATCCCACATTTACATTTTTAATTAAACTCACCATCTGACAAGTGTCATAATGACACTTTATAAGGAACAGTCTCCGGCCTGATACAGCAAAAGGGTACAGGGTATAGGCATTGCTCATCTATAAAAAAGGTAGGTCTATTATCTAGTGGGACATCTTTCAGAGAGCTCCAAGCTCAATTTAGCAGCACTCCACATCAAGGGGACACTTCAAGACCCCTCCCCTTCTTGACTTCCTTTAGTAGCACCCTCAGATGGCCGACTCGAGCACCCTGCAGAAAGCTGCTGTTGTGCCTTCTGCATAATTTACTGCTTGGAGTGCCAGGGAAGTCACTGGCACAGACTACCAGCCTATTATGTTGGCAGTTATTCTATACTGAATGACAGTGTCAATGGTGCACACCCACGGTAACACCTCTGACTGACAGTGATGTGTCTGGTGTTAAGAAAAGCCATCAACTGGTAAGACAGATGACGTCTACAACAGGAGAACTTGAACAATTCAAATAACCATAATACCCATTGAGTATCATTTTTAACCTTCAGATAATCAAGTGAGCAACTTGAGCAAACTGGCATATATACTTACACAAACAAACACCCCGCTGTGCATTTTTAAATCATAAGTTAATGGTTAGGAAACATTTTTATCAATCCATTTTTCCTTTAACTTTTGATAGTTGTTCACAGAAAGTGGTCTATTAGTGTGGCAAGTGCAATGAATAATGTGACATAAATATGTATGCTTCAACATTACACGCTTTGATTTTATTGTAATCGTCCACTTCCACACTAACAGACCTCAAAGATTTAGAGATATCTGGAAATACATGGGTTTTCAAATGTGAGCAACCACTTACCCAAATACTCTCTCCCGGGTACTGATTTCTGTGTTCAGTTGGTAGCTTTTAAAGGCAAGTTTAAAAAAAAAAACCCAAACAAACCAAAAAAGAAGAAACAAACAACAACAACAACAACAACAACAACACCACCACACAGCCAAGTACAGCATAAATATCTGGTGGAACAGATACCAAAATTCCTTTTTGCAAACAAATGATTGAAAATCATAGTTAAACACTTTTTGAATATCTGTCATGCTTAAATAACACAGTATGACAGATACAAAATTAACCAATTAAAAGAAAAGCATCCCTGTATAAAATACTAAAACTGCTTCAGAGTTGATGCAACATTAGCCAGCATTTGAAATGTGTAGAAGTAATACAAACATGTCATCAGCCATTTAACATATGTTGGCATCACCTAATCACACAGTGCTTATGGACTGCTGTATGCAATCACATGCAATACACAGCATGCAAGTCCCAAATGCTTCATGAAAACTTGCAGTACATCTGAATCACTTGTACTACTGACTAGTCCTGCCACATCTTTATAGATGGGTTACAGGGTGATAATTAAACAAATTTGCAGTAGATGTTAATATGCAAACAATAACATTCACTTGGTATGATTGTCCATTACTGCTTAGCTGTTTAGTTGCTTGTTATAGGAGCATTATCATGTAATTAGCACTTAAGGACATAATGTAAGGCCTCTATTACCCGATATCCACACTCAGTTAAGATATGAAATAATGTTGCCATGAGCATAATTTTAAATTTAATATGAATACATATGATCCATGAAGGGATCATTTTACTATAATCAGACACTGATCTAGCCATGCATATAAGGGAGAACTATTCCTTTATTTGCCGATGGCAGTGTGTTTCACAACTCAACAGTGGCATATCTGTTTAGGAACAATGTCCAGATTGCTCAGGATAAGTCACACCTTGCAGCCAGTTTTCATAGGGACTTTTCCCTATTTGCTTTTTTCCTGCTAATAAGAACTGCAACAGCAGTAAAACAGAAGATTATTATGCTGATTGTTGGGTAACTCTGTAAAAGGTTTAGTCCACAAAAGGCTTCAGTCACTCTCACTAGGACACGCTTTAAAAAGCAAAATTTACAAAAAAAAAAAAAAAAAAAAAAAAAAAAAAAAAAAAAAAAAAATCAGGTGAGAAAGAGCCCTGATAGCTTTCAAAATTTGTGTTAAAGTCATGGAAACAATAAAAGCTTAATAATATATCATTCCTTTCTTGATTAGGGAAAGATCAGCTTTCTCCTATATAAAGCAACACTATGTACAGTAAAGTAGCTTCAGCTGGAGCTCAAAGCCTGCCTTCCTTACTTTACTCCTCTCCCTCCCCCTTGAACAGCACAACTTCTCTCTGCTACCACCTAGCCAGTACGCAGCAAGGCCCTGGACTAACATACCAGTAGAGAAATTCCCAGATAAGTAATACTCCTAGCCTTGAGGGTTCAGGCATCAGCGCTCTGGCCACTCCTCATGGGCTACGTCACCAGCTCAGAGGCGCACAACCACTTCCACAAAAGGAATTCCTTCTTACCGCCTGCATGTAAGTATGAGAGCCCTATGTGTCTGCATTTGCATTTGTGTGTGTGTGTGAGACAGAGACAGCGGGACAGAGTAACATGCATCAACCCAGACAAAGAGTTGGGATGAATTTTAAAAATTAAACACACCGGAGAGCAAAAGAAAGAGATTATATGTGTTTTTAGGGAAAACTGGAGTAGGACATTTTATTTAATACGGCGGTATACATGTGAAAGTGTGTGTTTATGTCAGTGTGTATTTACGTCTGAGACAAAGAGCTTTCAGCTCCTGTGCTATTGGCAGGGTTCAGGAGGCCAGAGGGTTCAAGGGGGAGGGCTGAAGCGCTGCAGGGCGACCAGCTGGGTCCCTACACCAGATGAGCTCTGTCGGGAGCTGTAACTAGACTACACCACACACACACACACTTGCCTTCAGTGCTCTAACTGCTGCTGCTACTGAGGACAACCATATATGGCCCTGGGATTCCCATGGAAAGAGACCAGGATTGTGGAAGAGGGGGAAAAATGCCTGCAAGATTCTAACTGTATGCATCGCCTGGGCTTTTGCTCAGAAGCCTAAACAATAGCCTCACTTGAGAGCCAAGTTTGTTTCCATGTCAGGGGTCTAAAGGCGAGAGGGGGCAACGGGAGAGGAGAGGTAGAGGTCAGATAGCCATGGAGAGATGCGACCTCTGTTGATATTTCCATATAATAGAGCCTTTATGTGGATGCTTCTCCACAGACTGCCCAGTTGACTGAAGAGGCACTGAACCACATTACCACCCTTCCATGTAATGGTCCTTTGTCATCCTTCACGCCAACAAGCTCCAAACCTAAGAGGTTAAATGGAAAGGGTACATCTGCCTGGTAGGCATTTAATCTATTTGTATAAATATGGCTCACCAGAGTAACAGTAAAAAGAAAATAGCTACTACACAATTACACAGATAAGACTAAATTTATAGTGGAGTGGCTCAAAATGAGCTAAATATAGTCAAATATTATGTGGGTAGTTTTATTTTTGATTATTGAAGATACAAAAAAGTGAACTGAAGTACACAAGAAAACGTTCATAAAGTGGAAAAGCCCTTCTAGAAGCAACTCTTGCACCTCAGTGCAATTCAGTGATAACTCACATAATAAGTACATGTATAGCCTCTCCAATGAAATCTGATTTAAAAACTGGTTGAAAGGTTTTGGTGAGCGCCCTTAAAAAAAAAAAGATCTTACAGGCATCACAAACAGCATTTCTGCTTATCCCATAGGAGCACTGAGCAAAAGTCATGCTAGTCACATTATGGATACAAGCCAGGAAAGGGGGGGGAAAAAAAGAAAGAAAAAAAAAAAAATCCACCTATCTTTTTATGACAACGAATAGAGAGAAACATCCACCACTGCAAAGCTGAAACTCCAGTAAACCTCTACTGTGCACATGCACAGTGCAACAGTGGCTAATGTGTTTTCCTGTTGGCTCTACTGAGACATGGATTTCTACTGAAGATTCTTTCAGTGCCTTCTTCTTATATAATCTACGCTCAAGTGAGTCCCAAATTGCAAACTGATACACAGATCCAACAAAGCCTTCAGTCATCTATGAAACTATTTGAGAACATGTTGTAAGTGAAATTGTGAACTATGATAGTGTATATAGCAGTGTACATGTTTGCACATATGTCTGTGTTATGGGCTGGTGTCAGTGATAAAAGCACAGGGAGTGGAAGGAGCAAGCTCACTAGTGGAGCCTCAAAGAGGAAATGAGAAAAATAAACAGCCACTTCCTGTTCCTCTCTGGCCTGAAATCTCCAACACCCAGATCCCTCTGACCATCACCACCTCTAAGAGAACGGATGCATCCATTTTTACTCTCTTTCTAACACAAAAAGATCAACAGGACAGGAATGCTAATTTTAACTTAAACATCGCCATATTAATGATTAATAGTTAGTGAGAAGCTTCGTTAAACATGCATCCCATGCTGCTGATAAACGTGTGACAACACTACGCACTGTCACTAAATACAGAAAACATTTAATCACGCAACATGTGAGCATTTAGTGGACAATTTAAAATAACTGCATAGAGGTCTTTACCATCAAAATAAAGGCAATACATTTTTTCAAATGAACATGATCTCTTAAAAATACCCAGGATGTTTATACTGAGGATCATGAAATTATTGGCTCTTAGTGCCAAAACGTAATAAATTGTTGGTTCCCTACACAGCAGCTTGAGTGGTTTTGGGTCATTAATTATTAATTTTACAGTCTATTAACGTCACAGCTTGACTGGACTTAGTGACCTCACATTTATGCTCCATAAAACAAGGAAATAAAATTGAGTTTGAAGGCACTAATTAAGTTTTACCAAATCTTATTTTATAATCAGGCTTTTTGTTAAGCTAGCATGACTTTTGTGACTTCAAAGTATCACCCTCACTTGCATCATCATCATCATCATCAAGTGAAATTAATTTTTAAACAAATACTTTAACAAAAGGAGTTTAAAACAATGGGGGAGATTACATTTAATCCTGCTACATGTTTACCAACATTTAGTATTTTGCATCAGTAAAAGTCAATTCATTTTTCTTTACCAGGCACAACATTAATTCTTGTTTTCAGGGGGACAAAAGAAGAACATGAAAGAAATACGCCAAAACAAAGCATGAGCTCTGAGCATACACAGGGCCTATACTCGTATCTTGAATCACTATTACATTACTAGCCAAAGCACTTAGACTCTCAAGGTCCAGGCCCATTTACTGTCACTGACATTTAGCTGCAGGAAAAGTATGGCCTGCATGGGCTGATTCACAAGAACACAGCAAACAGCAGGTTCAGTCTATCTCATGGCCACATGGATCAGCATTAACAAGAAAAATCAATGTCACTCAAGTATAAAGGAGTACAGTTACACTTAATCAATATATTCTCCAAGTTTAATTTCTGATAACCTATTTCTAAGGTCCAGTGAGTTCCAGAGTTTAAGATGAATGAAAATGCAAAAGAGAAAAAAAAAAAAAGTTTTGTGATCATCAGTGTTACGATTAAAGGAGCTCTTGAGCCCGTCCGCAGGTTCTTAAGTTTGAGAATAGCAGTCTTATTAAAAAGCATCCAAAATTTAGCCTAATGGAGTTGGCGTCTTAATGGAGTTACATTTAAGACTGTCAGTTCAACTTTGTGTGTGTTTTGTCAATTTTTGAATCCATTAAATCACATTCATCAATAGTCAAATTGTAATAATGCAGGTGAACTAATGTGCATATAGCACTGAAGTCACATGATATTAGATATTCTGCTGAGCATGGGTTAATGTCCACACACCTGTGCAGGATGTAGTCATTTCTCCAATGGAGGGGTTATATGCCAGCTGACACAGCAGACACACAACTCTTTATAACTAAGGCAGAAGCACGCCTATTAGTTCGGCTATAATCGGCCTTACTTTCCAACATGTTTGTTTACAGCTTCCAATCAGAAAACAGGGAGGTTGCTGCTTTCTAGATGCTAAACAGCTGTTGTCATACATTAAGAAAATATGAATCAGTTACAAAGAGTAGCATTTCTGCACACAAGTGAAGGCAGCAACTTTGACTATTTAGTGGACATGAAATATGTTTTTATATAATACCTGGAAGCAACAATGAGTAATAATTGTGCCAAATAAAAGCACAAGGATGGCATGTCAAAGTCAGGTGCAGTCTAATGGGCCAATGGTTGTTTTCCCTTTGTTAGCTGAAGATGCAGCCATTTTGAGACTAAATGGAAAGAATGTAACCTCACCCTTACAGACAACAAATGGACATGCAGCCTCTGCCTTAATTGTACTCGCTGTTCTGTAAGACAATGAGGAATTCATAGTGTCTGAGTCCAGGTGTTTTCACTTCAAAAACAGCTCATAAAAAACACTCAGCGTGAGACGTGTGCCTGCCGCCAAGCAAACAACAGCGGGATCACTCCAAGACCACCTGGCTTAAGTAGAAAACGAGCACTATATGCCACAGGGTGGGAAAAAAAAGAAGAAAAAAAACACAACACCACAAGCTGAAGTCATCTCAAAAACATTTCACAGCAGCTAAATACTATACACATCTTGAAAAAGTGGGGGCAGACAGAAAAGCAAGTGGCGGTCATTAATCTGTTAAAGCACCTGACGAAATCCTTTACCAGTTCTGCAGTTGAGCTTGCATTTTATTTATCATCAACCTCTCAAACGGTTTCATGATACAGTGAAGGAGATGTGGTCTAATTTTAAGGGTGCTAAATAACCATCAAAGAAAGTGCAACACTGACCTCATCAAAACACTTAGAAAAAGCAGGCTGGTAAAAATAGCAACCTCTGGTTTGAGATCAGCATCTCATTTTCCTACATTGTTATAGAGCAGTGCTGCCAGCTTTCAGCAATGCAATAATTACAACTGGCTGAAAACTTAAGTGTGACATAAAATGTTTTGTTTGACACGAAATGCACTTTTGGGCAAGGTCACGGCAGCAATCCTCATACATGGCAGCAGGTTTACTCTGCTGAGGAATTCGATCCAGCAGAGTTACGACCCCAGGTGAACCAGTTGCAACCTGCAGCGATGCTCAACGAAAGCAAAGTCCCTCTGTTTCAGGTCCTATGGCGGGGAGGTCTCCGGCATCTCATCCCAGCAGTGTCAAACCCACACACTAGGGCTGGGCCATTTTATACCATTCACGGTAATACCGGTACAATGTTAGGCAACGATAAGAAAATGAAATATCGCGATAGAATATGGGTAAAACGCGCATGCGCAGTGCCTTTGTTTTCATACGCGCACGGCCGATTGTTGAGTGAAACGGATGAAACAGAATTGGTTTGTAAAAATGGTGCAACTTCAGTGATGTGGAACTGGTTTGGCGTTTGTCAGATACACAACAAAGCACATTTTTTTGTAGAACATGCAAGCAGGCCGTCGTTATTGCCGTATTTGTCGGACTAAGGTGCTCGTAAATCTGGGAGTAATCTTGGTCCTAAACTCCGTCCCCTTCAGGTCCCAAAGTCAAACGAACACACAGCATCACTGAGAGCTAAAAACTGTCTAAATTCTTTCATCTTTAATAAAACGATCAGCATTGCTGCTTTACCAGGTGTTTAACATCCAGGCATCCATGAAAACAGAATTTATTACATTTAACGGAGTTAGAAGTTAGCAGGAAGCTAGCGGAAGTTAGCTCGCTAGTTTCGCTAGTTACCTAAGCATGATATAGCATGTTCTGACTGAGAGATTTCTGAAAAAATTCAAACGTACTGCTCTGCTATCACTTCCAACGTTTGTAGGGTTACTGAAGTTGGGCTAGGTGGTATATAATGATGTGTTACGTGATCGCTAGCGACACAGCTATGTTAGCATAACATAAACAGTGAAGCTGGAGGATGAACGCTAACACTTTTCCACTCGATAAAAGTTAACGTGAGGGTTCCTGGTGGTTAGGGACAAATGCAATCGGCTGGCAGGATGCTGTAAACGGACCAAACTTCAGTCAGGAGAACAACTGAGATAATCCATCCACAATATGAGGGTTAGTCATTAATATATTGCAACAACATGGGAATAGAGCAGCTGTGATAGAATACAGCATTAATGAATCAATGGTACAGAAGTGGAGGAAGCAAGAAGAATGAGTTGAGTAAAGTTTGATTTATCTGACTGCTTTGTTTCTCCTTATGCGCCTTATAATCCCGTGCACCTTATGGTCCGAAAAATACATATCTGGCTTCTTTTTTCTTGGCACACTGCAGTTTAATGTTGCAAAGCACCTCTTTTTAACTTCAGTGGATATTATACATGGTTATCCTCAAGATATGTCAGCCCATTTCTACTGGAAATGCCTTTTGGTTAAACTTTCAGCAAGGAATTTACATTTGCACTGTTAAATTTTTTATATAGCTTTAATGCATAAACAAGCAGCTGTTTTTTTTTATAAGAGAAAAAAATGGATGGGTTTTTTTTTTTTTGCGCTAGTAAAGTTGTGGAGTTGTATTTTGTCTCACATCAATTATATCGTCAGTTATATCGTTATCGCAAATTTTCAAATATATATCGTGATAAATATTTTTGGCCATATCGCCCTGCTCTACCACACACACAAAAAAAAAAATCATCTGCCCTACAGTTCCTTCTTATAAAGGCCAAACAGTTTCATGCAAACTCAATGAGGTAATGCCTTATTAGATTTTCATTTAGGTTACAATGTTGGTCTTCAACGAACATGAAAACAAGATAACCAGGATAAAACGGTTACTTTTTAGCCTTCGTTTTTGCTACAAAGCTCTCATTTTTTCTTTTGTTTTAAAGAAAGCACACCTCTTCTCTTTATAGCAAGATGCTTTCGCCACTGTACTGAAAGTCCAAATGGAAAGAGCGTCAAGAAGATCAATCCATCCATGGTCAAGAAAATCCATGTGGAAATAAAAGCCATAAAAGCTTTCCATACATGAACCTGTGGAAAGGATCATTAACAGTTGCTGGCAGCTGCTTTTCATCTCCTAGAGTCGCCGGTTGTCTTCGCAAGTGAGCTTTATGGTAATATTAAAAAAAAAAAATTAAAAAAAAAAAAAAAAAAGCACAAGCTAGTCTGGGCCCAACTCCCTACCTGACAACCCCCTGCCTCCCTCCATTACCCCCTTATTTATCCCCTGCAGAAAGACAAGTCAAGTTTAACAAATGAATCAAGATTGACAACACAGTTTTTGCCATACTCGAGCAACCCTACATCACCGATTACAAGCAAACATCTACTCTGACTTGATATATTCATTAACTACAAATACTTTTCATGTCAATTCATGACATTTAGTTTTAAGCCAGACATGTTATCTCAACACAGTGTACACGGAAGTATCATAGACATGTCACAATCAGCAGATGACCTGGCGTGTTGCAAAGTGTTGGCGTGCAAACACCACAGGGACTTCCTGCTGATGATTATGGGGTTGGTAAAAAAGCTGAATGAAACAGCAAGGAGGGCCAGCTTGACAAGGAGAGACCTGCCAATTATACGCAAGTAAAATACGTTGCAGGACTCCAATATACACTCACATTCATCAAGTAGGCTGTCGTTACAATGGTGCTGCAGTGATTCATTCCAGAGTGGAATTCAGTTTTATACTTGCAGTTCTATGTCAAAGGTTAAATTGAGATTTCTCACCTGCGAACATACAGTATTATAAAGTTCAACACCTTTCATTGTGGTCAGGCACCACACTAATTCTTGTAATCTCTTTGATTCAAAGAGTGGCTACAGTTTACTCCCACAGTCCCTGTTTTGCTTTACGTAGTTAATAACTTAATGATGCAATTATATTTTGTCGGCTTTCTAAGACTGCAATGCTGTCAGAGAAGACAATCATTTATCAAATTTACGCAAAATGGCAATCAGAGGCTAAATAAGAGTATACGGTCTTTCATGTGGTCTGTACAGTGGGTTTTTCTTGTTTGATTTTAGACCAGGTTCTGAAATATTAAACAGCGATGTATAATTAGAAATTATACACAAATATAACTCTTATAGTGAGCAGCAATTAGGAATGAAGATTAGGAACAACAAGACACAGTCAAACATATTCAAAAATGGCAGTCTGAAGACTGTTTGGGCTGAACAAAGAACAATAAAACTAGACTGTCTACATTCATGTCCATGAATTATTAAATTAAAACGTAATGTATTCAGCATCATGTTAGAAATGCATGAGTGATTATGCAGCTCCTGCCAGTCTGCCCTTAAACCATAACAAAGAACCTCAAAGCCCCGTGCAACCTTTTACAAGAAAAGTGATCTGAAAGCAGACTTGTAAAATGGTCTGCAACTGCTGGGTATGAAGAACCTGTTTCAGCCTAAATACTGTGGCGTGTACACACACACACACACGTTTAATTAAGCTAGCATTCTAGAATGGGGTTTATTTATGATATTCTCATTACCCCAGTAACTCTTTAGCTAGAACTAGTTTTGTGAATGAGTTTAAGCAAACAAGCATCCCCTATACACATCAAAGTCCCTTTGTGCCATGTATTGTTACATGCCACACGCAAACCCTGCACTCACAAGATCCTGCTTCCTGTATATCCCAAGGCCATCTGTCGCACACAACAAATTAATGAATTAATTATCAAACAGTTGGACTTAAGTAATTTTGATTGTTGTCTTTAATATTCAAATCACACTGAAGGCTAGGTTTTTAACCAGTCAAGAAATATTAGCACACTCTAAAGCTACCTAAAAGCAAACGATATCCCTAGCACTCAAAAGGACCCCAGTCGTGTTGCTTTTGATGACCAGGTATCTGTCGATGCATTTGAAACGCTTCACATACTGTACCAAATCTTAACAGACTTCCTACTTAAAATTACATGCAAAGGTTTTGCTTTGTCATCTGTGCTTATTTTCCTAAAGCTTTTAGACCACACGCTATACAGCCCCTCCAAAACCCCACAATATGCTTAAGTACTCACAGCACTGTGCATTCCAGCTTATCACCAAAATATGTAATCCTAGGTAGTCTTTATCTAACAGCCATCAGATCTGGAGGTTATTATGCAGGCAGATCATCTAGCTGGGCTTATTTGAGGATTACGAGCCTCTTAGTAAGTCACTAGTCTGGACCTTTATCGTGTGGACTACCAGAAAAGGGAAGATCTTTAATGCAGAAATTGACATTTAAGGTTTCTACAGGCCTGATACACAATCAGGAATCAAGTAGACCAATAACCAATATAGATTTCCCATTTAAAAAGTGCATTATTTGGGCATTTTTGTGTAACAGGTAAACTATGCATGCTTGTCAGAAATGAAGCTACTGTCTTAGATATGGAAGTTCAACAAGAAGACTATGATGTTTATTGCACCTTTAACAATAGCAGCATAGCTCCACTAGCTCACGATAGGTGCTTGAGACTGAATGCGCTACTCTGTGCTTGATGCAGATAAGCTTTCAGTTGTGATGTGCAAAGTTGTGCAGGTAGGACATCAGACCAGAGAATGGGGACGGCATCAGAGCCAAATCAGCACATTTTTAAAATAAATTTGAGTCAAAAACAGTCTACAGAAAAACAAGTCAACTGTGGGCCCAGATATTTAGATTATGTCATCCTAGACCTCTCCAAATGAGATGACGGGGTGTCCCTTCTTCTTCCAAAAAGACAGAAGGCCTAGGTTCTATAACAGATTAACATGCTGTGTTTATCAGGAGGACAGCAATGTATCAAAGGCATTTTTTGTCCTCCTCTCATTGGCCAACTGCAAGCCTCAGGCACAGCTGAGAATCTCATGTTTGAGACTGCAGCGAGATCCACGGCAATTATGTAATGTGTTAAAATGACTGATGCTGCTCTGGATGAAAAGAAATGCAGCCACCTCACATTATCATCATCTTCCACTACATAGTCTGAAACTGTTCCATTACAGATCCATGAGCCTGACTATTCCAAACTGCTAAGCACCGCCAGAGAGTCTCTCTCTGTTCAGTCTGTTATGCAACTCCCACTCTGTCCATGCAAATCCACCAACACAAGTGACTAGCAACCCTCGAGTCGTCATGGAGACGAGGCAAGATAATGTTCATAGACTTTAGGGCAATAATGAGGGTGTGTAATGTCAACAGAGCATGGGCATTGTAGTGTCCAGCTCTCACATGTTAAGCTGAGCTGAATCCTGTCACCTCGGTCTTAGGGAGGGGGGGATCAGAGACCCTGAGCGCTAAAGAAAAAGTTCAGGTGTAGGTCAGTGGGTAGATTTTCTTGTGTGAAGCGACAAGCCCCTCCACTCTAATTGCTTCGGTGGAGCTCAGTGAGGAACAGTCAGCTGGGCTTTGGCATTGTATAGGGAAAGTCAAGCCAGAGAGGGAATGACTGAAGGGGAGGGGTTTAGGTGACAGCTGAGGAATGTCTTCTCTGCTCCCTCTTTGCTATGGTTTCCAGCGGCCGTCATGTGAGGAATGCACGGGCTAGAACGACAGGACTTGGAATGCGACAGCTCTGGGACGAGTTTAGCCAATGTGATCTGGAATCTCTGCTTGTCCAAGGGATCCCTAGTTCACTATCGAAATACTAAAGTTTCTCTAATAGCGGCTTAGACTAGAGTGCTAAATATCTGTACCCACCAAGGTCCTTGAGGTGAAACAGGACAAAAATATTGACAATGTGAGAAATTGAAGAACCAGTCTTAAATCTCTGGAACAACTCAAAGACTCAGAAGAGTTACCCAAATAATATCAAGCATGTCTGATATTTAGGTTTACGATTGTGTCTTCAGGAAGAGTGAATGAATGAACCTCAAATGAAGCTAATGCCTATACACTTCAAGTAGCACAGCAAGTATCACTGACACTCTAGCCCTTAAGGCTAATGTTATCTAGAACACTAGTATTTAGAAATACTACTGAGTTCTCACTGAAGAACAACAACCCATGCTGGTCTTGTCTCAGCAACCATTTTCTCAAATTCAGTCAGGCTTCTTATTTTGTTTTGTTTTCCAGTGCAAAGCATTGCCAACACCCCAGCAAGCTGTTGCAACAAAGTCTCCATTTGTTTACATCTGCATGAGGTGGTATATCGCTTTCTCCAGCATGGTAATCGCAATAAGCGTTGCATAAATATTTTTAAATCTTGCAAAATGTGCATATTTGAGGTTTGTGAGAATAAAATATGTGACGTTGGTCCTTATGTTTGTGTTACAACTGAACTTCAAAGTCCACTGGACTGAGCCTGGCAACAGTGTGACTTTTCACCTTGGTGCTCTTGCTTGTACACAGTCATAGTGACATCATTGATCATCGTCATCACTGGTCAAGCATCACCTTACACACGCCTTAAGAGGTCTGCAAAAAGACATTGACGTGTTTACAGGTTCATCAGCAACAGGTCATTTTTAAAGAAACAAGGTTCATGACGGTTCATGACTCACAGAGACGACCTCTTGCCTAAATGTGGGATTATACTAGAGCTGAACTACAAAGCAAAGCTACAGACTGAGTCATACCCAAACTTAGTATCATCTACTGAAACCCAGTTAGAGGAACTTGTGTTGGCTGCACCGGTCACCAGTGATCGAGTCCTCATGCAGCAACATGGCACATTTCATAACAAAGATAGAGGTCACTCATTCACCAGGATAGATATTCTCTGGAGGGATTTTTTTTTTTGGTCTGTCTAAAATTCAACAAGAAAAGCCACACAAAGACATTAAGACAAAAGAGGCTACTGACTGTTCAGCTCATCTTCAAGAAAATTAACAGCAGTTTAACCTGGGATTCACCCTTTAATCACAAATCCCTCCATCACCCCTCGGTAAAACACCAAACCTAGAGATCACATGGCCTTTAACACACACACAGAGCAGCCCCTCGTCTCCAGAGATGGTTATGTCCGGAGAGCGGCACTTCAAATTCTTTCCTCACTCAAGCTCATCTCTGGACATCAGCCCAAAAAAAGGCAACGTTTCCACCCAATGAGTTTGCATGGAGGGGCTCATGCTAATTCCAGATTTCATTAAAGCAGACTACGAGCTTGAAGAAAGGTTAATTTACCAGCAGGATTAATTAATGCAAAAAAAAACTATTCACATACATGAAATCACATACGGATAAAGCTGATGACCCATGCCTTAAAACCTGCTTTTAAAACTTTTAATCTGTGCAGTGGCGTAAGTCTTGGAGAACAAACACACCATGGGAGCAAGGTGGTGCATAAAGCAGTGCTCATAATTACTAAGACGAGACATGTGGACATGAGTAATGAAGTGACATCACAGGAGATCTATGCAAGTATAAAACATTTAATGTGAATAGTTTTGTACATCCTTACATCATGTAAACACTATCCACACTAGTGCAAACAAGATAAACAAATGCTCGTTTCCACCAGCATTATCCTTTATTTCTTCAAATTAAAATACTGATATCCAGGATGCAATATGCAGGGAGAGAAAAATAAAAAAAATATATAGAGGGGCAACCACCGTTTCCCTCTTCAGAGGATGTTAGCTTCATAGCTTTAATGATTAATTTGAAATAACCCCAAATGTAAAACACATCACCCTCTTTTACCCGAATCCATAAAGTCTCTGTAAAGGGAAGGAGACTTCATTTTCTGAGATCAGCAGCACACTTTCCAGTTTGAGTGTTAATAAATATGTGGAAATTATCTGACTCTGTAATATGTTCGACAGCATGTTCTAACTTGTGAACGAAGATCAGGTTAAGGTTGATCTTTTTAAACAAAATGCTTCTACCCCTCTCCATCAGCCTATCACAGCAGCTGCGCCATCATGCAAAAGGCGACAAACGACTGCAGGATGTTGCAGAGAACAGTCCTGGTGCCGAGCCGCAACTCAACAAGAAGAAAGAAGAAAAGAAGAAGCTGCACAAATCACCTTTGGAGAGACCTCAGATGTCAACACAGAGGCAACTGGTTGGCACACAATATTTCTGAGGTTTTTCTGCAACTCTCTGGACCCAGAGATCCAACGTTACAGTTTGGCTTAATGAAAAGCTGGAATGGAATAGATCCTGATCATCTCACCCCAGCAGCCTCACAAGCACTGAAAGTGAGATCAGTTTCTGATTGGACTGATGTTTGCACTGTTGACTGTTTCAAGACACTGCAAAAATCCTGGAAAGGGGGGGGGGATAAAAGTTTATTTTCCAGTGGGAATGACAAATTATTTATCAGAGGCAGAAACATGCAGTCCAGAAAGGGGAAATCCCCCAAACCCTTCACCCTGCTTATTTCCACCAAATAGTAAAACACTTAACTGCAATGTTCTTGGTACAAAATAAGCAAGATTTCTTTATGAAAATGTCACTGTAAAAGCTAACAGTATACCCGTAATCATTTGATCCATTAAGCACAAACTGAAAAACATGTTATTAAATCCTATTGTTTTTAAAATAAGTGTACTTGTTTAATGGTAAAAGCTACATCTGAAGCAACAGAAACAAATTCATAAATTACACGATCAGGTTCTTTGTTATTTAAGTTTTAATTCTAGTCTAGCTTTTGCACACCTCACTGGACTTAACCTGGTCACAACTTTATGTAAGCTTACTGCACCAACAAGCAACCCACTTCCATCACTGGATCCATGGTGGTTTATAAAGCTTTCAAATCAGGCTTTTAACCCATTTGGACTGAAACTACCTCATACCGCCTAAAACCCATCAAGATGAGGTGCCATTTTCAGTTTATCGGCTGTGGAAGTACTGATGCTAGTCAAAGTAGCTACCCCAGTTAGCGGGCAAATGACTAGCTTGGCACGGCTAACATCCCGGTGTAGCAAAAGCGCTAACGACACAGCCGTTTCCGATTAACTATACACAAAACAGCATAAAATTATGAGGCCCATAATTTACCGCTGACGCCGTTTCTCCGGTCAGTTAATGAATGAATTAACTTCAGCTAAAGCCCCACACAGCTAACGACATTTATCTTAGCATGCTAAAGTACGTTAGCAGACAATCCGCTGGGCTAATACTGCGCTGTTACCATTCACTCTTTCCTGGCAATTAAACTAATATGCCCAATATTTATGAGGGGATGCATTTTTTAAGTTAGAGTGACAAGCAATCATTGTTTTGCAATCGTAACATTAGCCTGTATCTGAATGACGTTGTATCTGAAGCTAGTTAGCGAGGTAGCTTCTGCTTCCTCTCCAGAGAGTAGCCACAGTCGGGGAGGGTTTATCAACAAAACGACTTTTACTGCTAACCAGGTAGCAGCCATCTATTGCTGGGTTCATTCTGCATGAACATCATTTATATTAAGCTCCAAACACACTAAGTAGGATCCGAAAATAATCAATGGACCACACAGACACTAGGTGCTTGTCTGGCTTGATTGCATTTACAACATAAAACCGAGCCAATGTTTCAACCCGAAAAATGCAGCAGTACTGCAATTAGACTGCACCTACAGACTCAGGCTAGTTTATGGAGGCATGAAGTAGAATTAGCCCTGGAAATTAGGTGTTTGACTTTGCTGCTTCTTGCCACTTATACTCAGGCAAGTGTATGCATAGTTAGCGCGGTTTACCAATTAAACAGCCTCAGGAGGAAGCCAACGGGTTCATCCCTTCTCTGCTTCGAGAAGGACGAGTATGCTAGGTAGGTAAACAACGGGATGAGAATGGCTTCCATTTGACAGGTGTACCAGGGTAAGCTTTTGCTAGCAGCCAGTCGATATTTATGTCTAATGGTACCAGCTGCTGACATAAACACACACGGCAGGCCAACACAAACCTGGTGGAGGGCGGTGAGACCGTCTACATTGGCGTAGTTGATGTCAGCGCCCCGGTCAAGCATTCGGAGCACCTCCTCGGTATCGCCGCTCGAACAGGCGGCCAGAAACACGGCGCCATCATCGAACTTCACCTTCGTCTTTTTCTTTTTCAAAACAGGAGGCTCCTGGTCCGTTTCCGAGCCAAGCCATCGCTTTAACTGTTCATTCCGCTTCTGCTTGGCGTCCGCCATCTTCATCCCCCTCCTGTCTCGGGCTTCTTATCTTTCGCCGAGAGAGGATATACTTTATAGTGCCACTATCCCACAGCGCAGTGGGGCGTGGGAAGGGAGGGCTGGGGAGGAGGGGGAACTGAGAGTGAGAGAGAGAGAGAGAGAGAGAGAGCGCGTCTGGATTGTTTCCCGTAACCTCGCGAGATCTGAAGCCCAGGAACTGCAGTATAACGTCATCATCAGCGGATTATAAGGGAGAGTGAGTGAGTGAGCGAGCAGTGTAATCCTTATCGACTGTGCACACCAAATAAGACAAGATTACTTAAAAATATTGCATAACCTTCTGCGGGTTCACAAAAAAATTCTAAGAGAGGCTCTCTAACGTGCAGTAGCTAATATTTTTTGACCGCCTCTAGGCTACTGTTTGCTGTGATATAGCTGGGAACACAGAAGTGATGTAAAACCACATGTCAGTGAATGTATCTGCAGTAGAAAACAGTGTTATCTGTAAGAACAACCAAATCTTCCCACCTTCTCTGTGGGTGAAGGAAAGGAAAAGGAGGTCTGGATCAGGGACGTTTCCAGGATTTTTTCAATGGGGTGGCACGTGCACCCACAACACCTTGCTTTTGTCAATCCATCATAGACATAAGACATAATCTCTCCAGTGTGTCCCGTCCTTTTTTTTAGCAATCATATCAATTAACTTGTGATTTACAGACGTCACCCCTGTCTTTTCAGTTGAGGAAGCAGAAAGCATTTTATTATGCTATCTAAACAAACATACTCTTTGCAGATGTTTTCCACGTCTTGTGGGTGGTTCTTTTAAAGCATTTTGTGCTAAAGGTACATCGCAAGGCGAGCCAAAACGTTCAGGCACACCTGTATTCTCATTATACTCAGAAAAGAGCATGTATCTCATCTGAAATACCGTCAGATCTCCTTTAAATGCATAATATACTGTATATTTAAATATTTAATGTCAGATGAATTTAATTAGCTCTTTTGCCACACAAGAAAGCAACAGTTCTTGGCCACCTACACATTACACTTTTAGGAACTGCCTCTCCTTGGAAACCTATGAATACCACAAATTTCTTGGTGCACAGCTTTTGTGCTAATATTAATGCCACAGGAGGTATGCAACTCTGCACTATGCGCCAGAGCACTTGTAACTTCACAGCTGCTATGATACCTTAACGCTTTGACTTTTTACTGATATGACTTATACTTGATCACACAAAATTCAGTAAATCTTTGTAATGACCTATTCTTGCACAAATGTTGTAAAAGCAGTCAGAATTGCTTTATACACCTGTGGCAATGGGACTGAGCACATCTGAATTCGAAAGAGGTGTGGCCCAGTACGTGTGTCCATATAGAGTAGTTGCACAACCAGATGAATGACCTGTTTTTAGCTCCAAAACGACATACAAGGTACTTTCCAAACTGTAACCTCCACAGAGCCATCTGTTCCAACGTCAGTGCCCTTCTCCATCATGCTGGTTACTGCTATTGCTGCAGAAGCGCTAAACTACAGCTAACCAAATAATTAACTTCAGCTTGTGCTGCAATAACTTACATCGCAGCTTTATGGCATCATGGGTGTTTACTTTTTCATTACCAAACTTTCTGACTTGATTTAATTAATGGTTGTAGAATCAGCTCAGAGGGCTCAATTCACATTTTTAGGCAGGTCTGGACCCCTAAAACCCATCAATAATGGAGAGGGCAAATGGCATTGTAGTTATCATTTTTTAGCATTGCCAATTGGTGACTATGTAACGAAGTTGCTCTGTGGCTGATGGAGGCTGTTGCATGAAAATCAAAGAATATCATAAATACATTGTATTCTAGTAGCATCACTATGAAGTTATAGCAGAGTCTTGGGTCTGTTATTTATTTTTGTCCTTTATTTATGCTGAATTAGTGCTGATTGAGTCTTTTTATGTTGTCTTACAATCAGCGGCAACTCAAATGAACCATCAGTTTTACAAAAGTCATGTTTTGTTTTTCATTTCAGGAAGTGAAATGATTTTATTGTTCGAATTAAACAGACTGTCTCAGTGGAGGTGTTTCCCCTTTCTTCTGGGTGGTTCTTTCAAAACATTTGGTGCCAAAGCCACACTAAAGGGCGTGGATAGATTTAAGGCACACCTGTATTCTTATCTGCAGTTATCTGCACATCATGTAAAATATCATCACTTCTGTATGTATACTGATACAGTCACTTCATCCATTTATTACCCCTTTGTGCAACTGTGGTAATAACATTTGGCTGACACAAAATCTCTCCATAGCTGGTAATTATATACTGCCGGGAAGCTTTATCTATAATATTACAGTATAATATTAATACATTAGCAGCTTACTACTACTACTAATAATAATAATATAAAGAAAAAAAATGTAACATACTCTCAGCAATAACCCTGCTGGAATAAGGAACTTGCCTTAGTATTATATAACTGGACAGCTCAAACAGACAGTCGAGAACATCGACTGTATCCCAACCAAATTTATGCTGAGGTATAAAATTATCAGGATTGATAGAAACAACATGGCTGCTAACAAACAGAGAGTAGCGTCCCAGTGGAAAGCATTTGTGCCCTTTAGCGTATAAGTGGTACAATAAAGGTGCTTTATTTTTGTATTTTTGAAAGACATTTTGAAATTGGGAAAGTAAGGAAAAACACAGGAAAATCATGTCGTTGAATCAAGGCAGCCTACAAAGGCAAATTCATGCATTTAGATGCACGCGCTCACTTATATGTCCCACTGTATGCCACCCTGTAAATCTGCTACCTACACCGACTCAGAGTTTTTCCTGTGCTCCATCCAGCACCCCATATGCTTCTGCACTTTATTTTTTAGTGGATCGATTTACAACATTTTCCATCTTCATATGTATTTCCCTCTGCCAAAGACCTTTACCCTGTCTTAAAAACAGTTTTAATTACTTTTTTTCTTTGTGTCACACTGTGACTCTCTTCAGTTTATGTATTTGTGTACAAAGATCTTTTTTTGTTTTTGTTTTAAATGCTTCATTATCATCGTTTTGGTTCAAATGAACTTTTACAGATGTGGCTATTTTCATTTCAGGAAGTGGAAGGAATTTTGTCATGCTAACTAAACAAACTCTCATTTGGCGGTATTTCCCCTTTCTTCCACCCAGATTCACGAAACGGCTTTTCCAACTATGTAACGCGTTTAGTTTCCATGTCATAAAAAAGACATCGCTCCCCAAAGGGAAATGGAAGCCGTCTTATTACAGAGTACCTGCGATGATTTGATGGCGAACACTTGAAGTGTTAGTAGACTTAAGCACCAGGGTGGTCCAGTTCAATCTGGAGTGAAAACAGGGTGGTACATAAAGTGCATGTGATTTTTGTTTTGTTTTTTTTGTTTTTTGGCACCCTCATGAGTTATTGTTGGCAGACATTCATGTGTACTCAGCAGGGGGTGCGGTGTTGCCGTCAAGTTGTAGGTATGAAGCATGCAGTCGCTCTTGTTTTCTTTACAGCAGGGTGTCACTTAATGATGGTTTTTTTCTGTTTAAAGACATTAAAAATGAGAAAGGTAATCTCTGTGCGTAATTTGGTGCCCCCCTCCAACTGAACTTGAAGTTGACATCCTGAATAACAAGCTGTTCAAGCAAAATCATGAACCAAAACATTTATACAACTGCCACCATGAGCCATTGTGTGGCGTGTGTACACATAAACCCAATATTATTTCATTTCAGAAGCATTTACTGCCTAAAAGCACAGTAAACTGGACTTAGAAGACACTCAGCTCGGCTGTTACACAAATGTCATGGGAAATCTGCACGGTTCTAATGAGTCAGAGCGATATGGAACACCAACAACGTCAGCGTCAGGAAGTTGCTGGCCAGTGGCTTCAGTGTGCTGATACCAGGAGGGCTGCAGGGAAAGTGATGTGCAAGCTGCTGTTTGGCAGGGAGAGTCGACCTCACAGTGACTGACAGAACAAGGCGAGCGCTGTGGGTCACTTCCAGCTCTGAATGTAATAAGAGAGTCTCGTGTGTAGGTGTTTGTGTATCTGTGTGATACATCAGCGAGTTTATGAGCTGCAGACAGCACAAACAGCAAAAAAATGTGCTTACTTGGAGGTTTTGGTTCAGTTGCTTGAAAAGATTGTTTCGTAAGATTATTTTTTCCAGTCCCTGTCAACATATGAACACCAGGCTCTGAATATGTGACGGGGTGGAGTCCGCATGTTCTCCAGGTTCCCCCTCACACTCAGAAATATACATGTTAGCTTAACTGGCAATTCTAAGTTGGTCATAGGTGTGGATGGCATCCTGTCTCTATGTTAGCCCTGTGATAGACTGGCAATCTGTCCAGGGTGTACTCATGACAGCTGGGCTAGGTCCCAGCTACTACTTACTACTACGACTAAAATGGATGTAGGTTTGGTTGTGTTTCATTTCTGCTGCGTCCGATCTTGCCAAACATGTTTAAATTTGTATTGAAACCAAAACAATGGAAAAGCATCAATGGATTTGAATATTCCTTATAAGTGCCATGCATCTGACTGCTACAGTCTACTTTTTTTTTTCTTTTTTCCATGTAGGGAAATGTATTTAATGAGTATTGTGAACTGAAAATGTCTAAAATGTGTGAAAATGATGAAATAATAATAGGATTCCTCTTTTGTGCTGCTTTGCTAGCTCCTCGCTGTAGCCAGTGCCGGTCGTTCACGGATATTCCTGCCATTAGTCTCTTTTTTATTTACAGTCTACTTAAAGTCTACAGTGTCAGCTACACTGTTATGTAAGAGGGGCCCCATGTCGCGCTGAAGGCCTAGAAACTGTCCAATGTATATCCACATCCTTAACTTAACACCAGTCAAATATCTTGAATGCATCCTGTTTATGTATCCTACTATACCCCCTCCCTCCCAGCAGCTGTATTTATCTCAGTAATGCCAGTGACACAGAGCGCTTATTGACTAACAGTAAAATGACTTTTGCCACAGTGTCGGCTGATCATAATTAATGGGATGTGAGAGGAGTCGTCATCAAATCCTTTAGTGAGACAAAAATCATTTGTCAGCATTACCTTTCACATGCAGATGTGACTAAGAGGGCTGTCTCATTGTATATTTGCCAGGCAAACTCTTGTCTTTCATTACTCTTCACTTTGATCTCCTATGACTGTTTGCTTCTGTTTCTGCTCCTTGAGGGGATAAAACTGTCTGGGAGTGATTCAAGTGTATTGATGCCACAAAATTACAATGGTGCACTCTCACTGTTTGTCTCTGGCCACTGAGACGTGCGTGATTAAAACCCGGCGACGGACCTCAAAGTTGTGTCAGTGTAGGCGTGTTCCAAGCATCACGACACCAGCGTCAGGGCCCTCTGCATCTATGACTTATCCCTGAGAGGAAGCGCTTGTTTACCGCTTTAACTGAGTATTTCCGCTGGAACCGTTTGTGGTTTGTGGAAACAGATGAGGTGTGCAAGTCAAGTGTCCTGGAAAGACAGCTGGAGAGGTTGACGAGGGTTGTTTACCTGAGCGTGTGCCTCTTTAAGTGTGTATGTATTTATATGTTACTGGACAGGCTGCGTTGGATGTTATCCAGCCTGATGTCAACCATACAGTATTCTAAAGGTTCCTACAGTTCCTATAATAATTCCCGTGTACACTAGAGCAACATGCTCATATAAACACACAAACACAAAGATTTATGGAGAAGATTGATTTGAGTCTTTCTCTCAGGCTGTTAAATTTACATGTACAAGGATACGCTCATGCTACATAATTGTTTGGCCTGTTTTTGCTGCTGGCTGTGAAATTAAAATTAAAATTTATGCACTGGGGTGCGTAAATGCTTGTTGACTTCTAGGCAATGTGATTGTGTCATAATATCTGATACAACTAAGGTTGTTCAACTCCTGATGGTTTAGGAAGAATTCACAACCAAAGAAATAATTGTTGCAAGATTATGTACGGATGCTTGCCTCCCTGTCTGTTTTTTATAACTGTGCAAGAATTTACATTACAATGCACCAGCTATGCATGTGCCCCAGGCAGCAGACTTCAAGTGGACTTTGGCTGCTCCCTTATTCACAAGGGGTTGCTAGGGCAAATAGGTCTGCATGTTTTGATTTAGCAGATTTTTATACCAGATACACTTCCTGACTGATTTGTGTCTCACTCCAAGATCAAACAGTATGAAGCCACACAAGTGGATTTCAAATAAGTATAACAGGAATGACTGCTTGACCATCAGGTCTTTTGCTATCTGTGTGTGTCTGTAATGGAGTTTATTCCAGGTTAGCCAGCACCTCGCTGGCTTAGCTTAACATAAAGACAGAAAGAAAACAAAGAAACAACCGGCAGTAGCTCTGCCTCTATCAAGCCTTAGAGGTGCTTCCAAGAAAATTTAATATGTGTTATTTGTTATGTGTCCTAAAAAAGGTTAAAATATCAATACTACAGTCTAAATATCAGGAGAGCAAATCAATATGCTTTCAGATGTGTGGCTACATGTTGGTGTAGCTAAGCTAATCTGCTGCTAGCTATAGCAGAACGCTATGATACAGTTGATAAGAAAGCACAATGCTATCTATTCCTTAAACTAAACTTATTCTTCTCTGGTGAACTTCCATTTGATATTTTGTGTTTACATTTCAGGCCAAATGTTTCTTTTCTTTTTTTCTTTTTAAATATATGCTTACTTTAGTATAAGCATCCATGATAGCATGTGAAGATACATTAGTGTGCATAGTACATATGTGAAGGCCTCATTAATACTGAAAGATTTTTGATCAGTATTCAGACTTCTTTCTCACAAAAAGGCCACACCTAGCAAAACAATGCCTAACCACATCCTGCATGCCTTACAACAGTCAGGTGCCATAATCAGATTCTGGGTGCTAAAGTGACCCGCCCGGTGCGCTAACCTGTTACTAAGTGTAAACATTTAGCACATTATGAAGTGAAAAATATGATGGAGGCAGCCCAGAACTCTTACTTCAAGGAAGAAAAGGAAAACATTTTACTTTTAACACTACTTACATCATTTGGTTGCCAAGGTGTCCAATGGCTTGCAAAGTGTTGCTAACAAAAGAGATGATTCTCCACAGTCACTGATATTTTAAATGAGCTGGTGGCAGTAAATTCTTTTCTGGAAACTGAACTGTAAAAAGAAACTTAAAATAAGACCACTTGTCACTGGTGTCAATTCAGACTAGAAGTGACTGATAAATGAATGAGTCAATGAGATTAGACATGGAAAATCCTGTTTTTTTTATTGCACATAGAGTAACTGTAACCAGTCATATCTACCAGCATGTCAGTGCAGGTGACCTAGACAAGCAGCACTCACTGAGTGGTGTCTGGTGAAGTGTGGACATCTCAGCCCCATCTGAGAAAAGCCAGATGTAATGCTCCTATGCTCGTATGTCACCCAGAGCATGTTGTTGGCGCCTGCAATACTAACACACTCATCTCCTTTCCCAACTTGTGGGAAGACAGCAGCTTTATCGAGTAGATAGAAACAGTCATGCTTTGATGTTATCCTAAGACGCCTAAAATAGGATGTTGAGGAAGACTGATAGTGCTTGCTCAGCTCTTCAGATGCAATTAGTCACCGGTGGATGAAAAAGCTTGTCCTAACCTGTGGAATAAGAAGAGAGTGCCGAGCTCAATGGACAGTGAAAGGTCTGATTATATTGAAATCCAAAAATAGTTTTCTTTGAAAAGTTTTTAGGCAACGACTGGACTGGACCCAGCACTTTACTGCATGTCAGCTATGTGTAGAACTTCACCTTCCCATCCAGTGTCACAGTGGGGGCTTCAACTGTCAGAGTATTTACAGGCAGAGCAAAATGAGATCACATGCTCAGTTCAAGGCCAGTCATGTCAGACAGTGAAGTGGATGAACAGGAAGCAACTGGCAGCAAAACGAAGTGAGAGAAAAGGCAGATGAGTGAAAGGCAGGTGGGGTCACAGGGCGAGGGGCGGAGGAGTGCATATTATTTCAAACCATTCTCATTAAGACAAATAATATTAGCGACTTGAACTGGCCAGTGGTCACATGGTGTGACCTTACACTCAGCTGTGAATGCTGCTTGTTTGTGCATGAAATAAAGCAACATGATATATACTTCTTATCTTTTAGCAATTAAAATGACTTAGTGGGGTCATTTTATATTATAATTGCACTGTATTTTATACCCTTACTGCTTCATAGCAATTAAGAGGAGCAGCCTGGTGCTGCTAACCAAATGCACTTGATTAACTGACCATCAGCAAGCGTGACTAACTCTATAAAAGCAGAGGTTTTGGCAGTTTGCTCCAAGTCTGCAGCATTAAGGTGTGTGTTATCAGAATGGCATAATATTCCCAGAAGTGGACATCCCTGCAAATCCCCCCCAGAGCCAGCCAATGCAAAAAGAAACTACAAAAAATCCAAGAGCTACATATCACATTCTATAGGCCTCAGTTAGCATTTAACAATTCAACAGGAAATGTCAAAGTTCATGACATTACAATTAGAAAAAGACTGAACAAGTTTGGCTTGTTTGGATGCATTGCCAAGAGAATGCCTCTTCTCTCTAAAATGAAAATAGCAACACGACTTACGTTTGCAAAGTTGTATCTGAAAGAAACCACAAGACTTCTGGAATAATGTCTTTTGAACAGACGAGACCGGAGTCGAGATGTTTGGCCATAACGCACAGTGACCTGCGTGCCAAAAACCGAACACAGCACATGAGCACAAACGCCTCATAGCAACTGGGCGCCTTGTAGTCGACCATGAACTCCTCTGTGTACCATTATACACCAAGGAGTTCTAGAGTCAAATGTGGGGCCATCTGTTAGCTTGGGCAACGTCGGGATTGCAAACAGTGCAGCAAACCTCCAACAAGATGGCTGAAAATTAAGAAAACAAGCTCACTTCCATGCATAAAAATATACAGCTGGGGTGATGGATGACCTCACTCAGTCACTTCAAGGTTAATGATTTCCAATTCTGGCTCAAGATGGAAACCTGCAGCTTCTCCATGTCATCTCAGAGACTACTGGCACTGTGAGAGCCATCACCTGTAGTTTCAATGGCCTGTAATAACATCTACATGCATCTCAGCAAGAGCATCCTGCACCCCAAACTGCTGTACAGGGCACGGTAGTACAAGGCTGGGGAGAGTATATGAGGTGATCTACTCGCAGACGACAGCTGAGCACTAACCCTGGACAGAAATAGGGCAGTCGCTTTCACTTAGCAGGGGCTATACAGCCAGAACATCACTTGATTGCACTCTTTCAGCCCCACACCATTATACTGGCATGATAACAATGGGTGTTTGATTGTGATAACTAGCGTAGGGTGACTGCATTAGGTCAGACATGTGCAAATGAATAGTGGATTTAGTGTGTGATGAATACACATGTAATTCTGAAATGCATGTCTCTTTAAGGCCAAATGAGTAGTGGCAGCCTAATAAGACAAGGCTATTTGAGTGACCTTGTTTCCTGGAGAAAAGAGGCTAATAATAGGCCAAAATCTGGAGCTGTGGTGAAGCCTGTAATGGGTTTGTACTAAAAGCTACGATGAATCATTCCAGCCAAGCAAACCATGGAAAAAAGAGACCATCAATTTGTCCTGTCAGAAATAAATATCATATCATGGTTCGGCAAGATGAAGATGTTTTACACCTTTATTCAGATGAATCTGGAGGAGGATGTAAAGAAACAAACTGCAGGGTTAGAAAAAGGCCAAACAACAGCTGTATAAAAGGAGTCTAAGTCTTTCATAACAACCCTCATATGCCCACACATACACTGAGCTATTAGCCACTGCAGTCATTCCTCATATCTAGCCATGATGAGGTTCTTTCCTGAAGTAATTCCAAGGAAAGAGATCGGAGTCAGGCTCGACAGCGCGCCAAGCTAAAGTGAGACATCAGCAGTTGAAATTAGTCACATGAAGCAGTTAAAACAGATTTCTGTCTCTTTAGTGTCTGAAAAAGTCTTTAAAGTTATGCTATATTTCTTGTGTTAGAAAGCTAACATTTAGCAAACAGTTACCGAACCCACTGACACATCTTGTAAATATGAAACACTGGCATTCATTTACATCTGTGTTTGTATCCAACTGACACTCATTTCAGCTACAGGTCTTTACCACCTTCAGAGACAAATATCTGGCTTAAGATGCTAGCATTCTTCTTTGGATGTTCAGTCATCACTGAACACCGGGGTGGCTGCAGCCTAGGTCATAGTGAGTGGCAGTTATCTGTCCAGACTACTTCTGACAGATAGGACATAGGAAGCTGATGGGAAGGCAACGGTAAATCAAATAACCACATGTCACAACTAAGGTGTACAGAAGAGCGTCTCTGAATACACAGAACACTGAGCCTTGAAGTAAATGGACTCCAGCAGCAGAACTTGGTCCTGTTCCTGTAAGCTAAGAACAGAAAACTGGGGTTATAGTTTGTATACACTTGCATAGGACAGTTGTGCATTGTTTTGCAATATTGTACATTTATTAAGATCCATATTTATATTTTAGGACTTAGGTTTTATATTTTTTTAGTATTTATTCTAGATATTTATACTGTTTTAACTATTGTTTAGTAGCCTGCTACATCTTCCAAGACCTAAGAAGCTGTGTTTCGTCCATATCGACATGATATGATTATGCAACAGAGTCTAAATCTGGGACTCTCCACCATTTGATCTTAGAACTGATGAAGCTTCTCGACTGAGAGGTGAAATGTCTTCAAGCAACTTAAAGAAGTCCAGACGCTTTTCTTTCCAAGCTCCTCAGACTACGATGACCTGACTGACTGAGAACCTTCACAGACATTATGCAACATAATTATAAGAATTAAGTATGAACCAGGGCTACAAACTCCAAACAGGAAGGCTGATGAGCAGGTTTGAATCCAGGAAGCTAAATGTTTACTGTTTTATTCAAATGGAAAGTCTTACAAGTATCTTTAGACTAACATTTCTATTTCTTTTACATATGACTTCAAGGACGTATTAGGGGTTCCTATGTCCAATGGGAGTACTAAGTTATTTTAGGGCTTTGGTTATCCTGTTGTAGAGTTCTTGATTTAGGCTGTGAAGCAACCCGCCGCCCTCATTATTTCCATTCACCTCGATGAGAAGCAGGATGAGCGGAAAAAGAGAGCTGCGTTCAGTCTTTTAAAGCCTCTGCCCTATCAGGTTTAAATACCACTTACACGCTGAGAACTAAGCTCAACCCCCGTGGACAGTCAGGGTTTGCAAGGCCAGTGAGTGCATTCTCCGAGGTCAAAGGTCACAGACCGTCTCATTTGTCACAGACAAAAGGCTGTTTCAAGGGAATTAACTTTGGAAATGTCATCTAACTCGGCCAGTATAACATAAACATGGTATTCCTCTGCTCAGAATGTTTCAGCCAAAGAATAAAACTGCACTTGAGACATAATGTAAAGACCTTTAAATCAAGACAATGGATCTAATAATAATGATTTAAAGCCCAGAAATATGTCCAGCGTGAAAATCCAGCTTTTAACTCTCCCCTGTTATACAGAAATGATGTTCACTTATGCTCCATCCACACACTTCACAAAGGAAGCCCTCAAGCAGAAGCCCAAAATAGATAAGTGTTACTTGTGCTACTCAGCAGCAGTGAAGCCACCCACATATGATTATTACCCTCTATGCAGCCATTTGACAGTATTATCAGCACCAAGTTCTGCAGCATCCTGCAGGCGCTAGAATAAAGCTTGCAGGAGAGAAAAATATGATAAATATTTGTCATTTTAGCTCAGCTGCTGGTGCAATCAGTTGCTGCTCATAAGAGGCAAGTTTAAAAAATACCACATGTGACCAGCAACACAGCAAAAAAGAATTTTTCATGAATGAAACAGCGAAAAAAGAAATCAGACATTTTTTTTGAGAGCAGATATTATCCAATTTTAAGTCCCCTGTGAGTTTTCCTCTACTTGCCATGCAAATACAAACAGGCTTTAGCTTTTGATGCAGCGGCAGGAGCCTGATGATTGAAATGCTCTCTGTGATGTAGTTTAAATTTAGAGTGAGCTATAAATTGGGTTAAGGCAGTTTTAGTGCTAATATTCACAGTCCCCGTCTCCCAAGTCCAGAGTGCAGCCAGAGGAATGTAAATTAAAGGCATTTTGAACGCTGTGTACAAGGTCCAGGATACACTGAGCACTGTGTTGATAGAAACTGTGCCATTTCAATTGTGGTGACCTTCTGTAGTGTTCGATTCTGCTATGTTATCTGTTAGGTGTGGGCCTCGCACACAAGGTGTGCCTGTGTTGCAGCTGACAAGGTGATGACTGACGCTTTTTACCACATGTGGTATTTTCGACTGCCCCAATCTAGTCGTACCTGCACGGAACGGATAGAGCAAATGGGGGATGGTGGTGGTGTTTTTAGAATCAACGTTACCCCTTCAAAACACCTAGGTAACTTTCCCTTACTGGGATCCACCAAATGCAAAGGAGAAAGAGCAGGATAATTCACCTTCCTCGTGTGATCAACATACTTTGGTGCGTCTGGTTTTATCAGTTCACCGTAGGCGCCCAAATAAAGCAGACTGATTGATCTCCTTATCCTGACACCTGAAGTAAGCCATACTTTGAAGTGAACCTTAAAGGGATAGTTTTACTTTTTGGGATTAAAAAATGTCAGCTTTTGGTTTTATGGAAGAAAAATGGCGTACAGGTTTTTATGGTAGGCAATGACTAGTCAGTGGTCCCAACCTGTGGAAGTGGAGAGAAATGAGTTTTCTGCGACTGGTTGTGAGGGGTCTCTGGGGAGCCAATCACAGCTCCCCTGGTAACCACTTGTTGCTAGGAAAAAAATAGGTGTTCCCTGACTGGCTGGTGAGTGGTTGTGGAAGGTTACTTACTGTTGTTAGCTGTAATTGGTCACAAAAACCTCGCTAAATCATAGTAAAACTATGAAGAGTGCGACTCAAGCTGGAAACTAGGCGACCAAACCGATTTCAGTGTGGTTTGTGGCCTCTTTCTAACTGATTTCACTGAGTGATAGCGAGCAAGGGATTACCTAGCAACTTGAGAAGGTCGTCAGCTGGTCTCCCTTCCCCTGTGTGACTGTGGTCTAGGCTAACTCCAGCTCATAGGCACGCAAAAGGTGAAAGTAGCCACCATGATGCAACACATCACGACCATATTTGGTCAAAAGATACAAGATGATTAGCTGTTGCTAATGCTACGTAGCGACATTATTCTGAGCTGTGATTCGGGAAAAGCAGGGTTAAAAAGAAATGTACATACAAAAACAGAATTCGCTAGTGTCTATTAGTCTATTAGTGCCTTCTCTGTAAACAATAAGCCTGGCTGAAATACACTGACCACTTAAGAACCACAGACAGTAGGCTATAAAAGATGGAGATATGCTTTCTGATCTGAAAAGTGACGCCAACATGAAAGTGCTATAAACGTCTTTTCTTTTCAAAGACCACCAGGGCTGTTTAAAAGCTTGATTGTAGCAGCTTAGCGTGTTTTTATGGTGCAGTGACCATTTACTGTAAATTAATGTTAATTTAAGTAAAATAACTGCCGAAAAAGTTCCCAAAGGCATTTCAAATACTTTTTCTTAGAAGGTCTTTGTTTTCAGCTAGCACAAAATTTGTGCACAAATAAAATAATATTAATAATATTCATGTAAGAGGAAGATTTTTTCTTCCTTATTTCCTAACTGGAAACGTTGCCTTCTGCTGGTCTTTGGAAAGAATGGTTTTTCTGCCCCAGAGGCTGTATCTGTCTTTTATATACAGTCTATGCTCCAGCTACATATTTACACTTACTCCCTTCTGGCTGGAGCACAGGAGCTAAGTGAGTGCTGACACTTTTAGCAATATCTACTGCACAAATGTGAGGGCATCGGTGATCTCATCTTGTGTTTTAGCTCACATTTACCTCCCTCCTGCAAAGCAAATAGGAGTATTTCCCTGAATGTTTAACTGCCCGTTTAAACGTAATTTCTTTGGAAGTCTAGATAGGATTTTACACAGAATTAACATTAACAAGGGAGATCTGATCTGAAAAAAACAAAGAAAAAAAGAAGAAAGATAACTTTGCTTTGAGAAGACTGCACAATTAAACTCAAGACACAAGACCGGCCAAACAAGTCCCTGCAAAACAAGACGAGCAGTTTGACAGATAAACAGACACAAACAAACAGGACATGAAAAGAAGACAGGAAGTGTAACCCAAGATAAACAATCAGATCTATTTTGAAAGCCTGCATGACATCATCATAACAACCTCCAGTGGCGGGCTGGTGCTAAAAATAGCAAAGACGTCAATGCGCTGGTACATATATGTCCATGAAGTGTGTGGAGAACATTCCCCAGATAACAGCAGATGGCTCGTAGATTAAAGCCTTGTGAGGAGAGGGTGAAGAGCTCGCCCACACGTGCCTGATGCGTCTCAGTCGAGCTCACCTGGCAAAAGCCTCTGAGATGATGGTCTGTGAGGGGTTAGCGGGGGGGCACAGGGATCTGCTTTTTGCTTTCCACGCACTGTGTACACGAAGTGGTTCTTGAACCCTAGTGCACAGGCTAGGATGGAAAAAATTACTGTGGCTTGCTGAAACACATAAGGACCGGCAGCTACGTGACAAGACGTCTGCTGCTTAATGTCTTTGGGGCATTCTGATTGGTGTGATGCAACAGTTCAAGTCGACGTATGCAAAAAGTGTCTAAATATAAGGTTTCACTCTTAACCAACAGCCAGTTACAAAAGCCTACTTCTGCATCTCTCGTTGTTCTCATGGTATATCATTTCCTCACGATTTTTGCTTTTGCATGAAAATAAAGGGAACTTTGCAGCACTTCCACAATATTTAGTAAAACAGAAATAGAAAGAGCGAAAAAGTGTTCAAACAGAGTACAGCAAGGTAGAATAACCCCCACTCCGGGAAATCCTATCTTTCATAACAAGCCTTTCCAGACTTGTGATGGATGGAAGCCTTATTTGAGCTCCGTGAAGTCATCAGTGTCGTGTTTTTCACTCATGTGCATGATGAGTTTGGCCAAAGCCTTCGCTCTGCTGCCGGGCTTCTCCGCTGCTGCAGGAGGGAGGAAAAAAAACACAAGGGGAGAAAAGGAAAGACTCCACGACATCATCTCTCCAGGCCTTTTAAGGAGCTCTCCAGTGGAGGGCTGAGAGCGCTGGCCCACTTTCCCATCAAAGCTTCCCAGCCTCGTCTCTTTTCCCTCCAGGGAGCCTGGAACACGGAGTGACTGAGCACAATACTGCAACAAACAGACTAAGATAGTGAAGGAAAAATACACAAAACGCAAGACAGTGGCATGGCAATGAAAGCAACTGCTGTATGTGCTTTGGAGAGAAAGAAAGCACGAGTTCTAACAAGCGCTTATCATGTTCTTTTGGAGCGAGCAGAGAAACAGAGAGGGATGAGGAGGTCCCAGCTGCTGACAGTGATCATATTCATCATTGCACTGCATGACGTTGTTTCAGCGTTTCAGAGCCCATCTGATAGAAACACTTCAGAGAGGAGAGGAAAAAGAAAAAGTAGAATAAGGACGTCTTTGCTGTCTCGTGATGACCCTCTCTGGATGTATTACTGCCAGTGTCAGCCAGACCCCACATGGTCCCATTCTCACCCCACTGCCTCACACATGAACCTTGACCAGAGTCCACCCCCACACACGCAGAGAAAGAGTGAGATGGAGCAAGAGATGAAGGAGGGTGATAGTGAAGACGGTGTGGGCGAACTGAGCGTGTGCAAGTGAGAGAGACTGATTGAGGGGAAGTACCGGTGCTTGTCCTGGAAAGTTTCCTCTGACATTTTGGTCCATATTGACGTGATAGCACAGTTTCTGCAGACTTGTCGCATCCATGATGTGGATCTTCTCTTCCACAACATCTAAAAGGTGTTCTACTGGATTTAGATTCTGATGCTTGGTTTGCAATTTAGCAGGTCATCTTGACCACGTTTATGTACATAAGTGAATGAGTTCCTTCCATGCGATTGGCTGATTAGGTGTTTGTATTTAATAGCGGCTGAGCAGCAGGTGTACCTAATGAAGTGGCTGGTGGGTATAACTTGTGCCTGTTGGATTAAATTAATCAAGGTGAAATACTTTGGTTTGTTTCCCTCTTTATTAACTACAAAAGTATCATGAGTCAAACCAGTCAAGTCAGATTTATTTATGTAAAGCCCGAAATAATGAATGTGCAATATTCATGTTGTGCATCACAAGTGTAGTGGTGCAGCAGTGTACAATTAGCATAAATACTGCTAAAATGTATATTTTCTATTATTTTATGTGGCATGTCCAGTGGTTACCAAGTGCCTCATGTGTGCCTCGAACAACTTTAAAAAAGTTACAAAAAAATTTAATTGTTTTTCTCTGTGGTTATCTTCAGGCACAGCGTATTGATAATCATATTATAAAGGATGAGAACACACTGTATCATTACATGTCCCAGAGAGCCCTCAGAAAGAGTCAACTTACAGTCATATTTAAAGAGTATATACACTGTAGAGGACACTGGACTGAAAACAGAATGAAAATATCAGGTATTGTTACTAAACAGGAGTGCATAGGAAAGCTCTATAAAATGCATCTAAAAGTTGACAGTTTCAAAAACAACAATATACTGCCCAAACCCACACCAGTCATATCTAATTTTGCATGATTATACTGACATGAATCAGACATATTTGAGAACTCATGTTTGCATTTCCTTTGCTCAAGAACTCCAAGAAAAGGGCAATGACACAATTTTTTGTCTATTTGGGTCTAGTCTTACTACTGCTGGGCGACAAACTGCATTCTGGGAGGAGAAATTACAGCGCTGGGCTGCATTCTGACTTATACTGCAGCTCCAACTCCAAGGCCAGATGGAAGTTGACAGAGTATGGGACAGCTGCAAGACCCACTGCTATGTGGTAAATGCATGCTGAAATAGCCAAATTAATAGAAGGGGCTCGAGTCCAAACCAGGGTTCAATATCAGGCTACATTTTAGTGCTGTGAGCTGTTATCCAGTCAGCCAGACATCAATATTTACTGCTGCCATGGCACGACGAGGGGCAGAAAGGAGGAGGAGGCAGCCATTTTGGTACAGGGGCGACTTTGTGCCACTGTCAGGAAATCCCCCCTTTGTGGTGCGTTGGTGCACCACCTTGGGATTGTTGTTCCTTACTAAGAGGTCTGAATGTGACAGAAATACTGCAAGGGCTGTTGCCCGTTCATTAGTTGTGTAAGTAGTTTATTGGAAACTCTGACGCGCGTGCAAGCCTACTGTAAAAATGCAAAAGGTTAAAAATAGCAGACCAATGCTAAATGAGGGTCTCGTTTTCCAGCTCTTATAATTCTTGCATACAGCATGTTGCTCTGAAATGCTAAATTTCATGTGAAACACAAGCCCAAAAAATCTTGATTTGTCCAGTTTATTTTTGTATTGAAGATATGGGAGTAAGCGTAACACTGAGGGAAATTACAACTTATGGATATAAAAGGTAAGCTGTATTTCTTTTGACTAGCAGATTCATTGGCCTCACATCTGTTTCCCAGGGGAAGACACTTTTCTGCCTCGTAAGCACAAAAGAGTTTCCCGTCATCACCATGACAACCGTACTATATACCTTACAAAACCTTTGTGCTCCCCTCCAGACCTCTCTCCGTCTACTTGGTTTTAGCCAATCTTGTCCTTCTGCTCAGGGAAACTTTGATTACCAGCACACACTTTTTCAACCACCACAAGGCCTATTATGGTCAAATGAAACACTATGGGCAGCCAGGAGCAGCATCTCCTCCCCTGTAAATCTGAGAACGTTGTCTCATGCTCAGAGTGCTGTGACAAGACAAGGTCAAGGGGTTGCTCCTCCAGGTGATGTGTTTCCATAAGTCCATGGAGAGGAAATGCACATATATGGTGTGGTCTTTATTTATTACTGGCTCTTTAACTGGATGACTGCAGAATCTCCTCCTTCTGCAAGCTCTGCACCTCTCCTAAAGCAATCAGCCCCTGAGTGCATGAGGGATTTAAGAGATTGGATCTCTTCAGATCTATGATGTGATTTTTTTTTTTTTTTTTTTTATCTATTGTGTATTTACAGAATAACTTATGATGTGATTGTGTACGTTTTTCAGCTTTCTGGCCGAGTGGAAGCTGAAAATATCTCTACCCGAAGCAGTAATCTCAGAGTGTAAATGGCTGAGTGGTCTGGATACTGTAAGATGAATTTGACAGTAACACAGAAGGACTCTCTGCTTTCGTGAACTGCTGAACACAGCAGGAAATCGGGGACAATTCAAGAGTCTTAGCATGCATGCAGACAGTAATGGGGGGGTTGCTGTTGAGACCAATAACACAAACACAGGGTTATCGGAAAGCTTGTCATTCAGCTCCGGGTTCCCACTCAGTGTTTCCTCTGTTTGTCTCTTTTGTAGATATTGGCACTGCTAGTCGATAGCTACATCCCTCTGATTTATCTGTTGGCTAATAAAGTCTTCAGACTTGTCACGCATAAAGTGAAAGGTAAATAGAAAGGCAGACTGGGTTCTGGACTAGGTCTGTCATATAACGACTCCTCAAAGAAGCAGGCTCAATTTGTCAACACAAGAGCATTAGGGGGAAAGTGTCAAACGCCTGCTGTGTGCCTTTATTCATTTCATATAGCTTTGTTCTTAATATTCTGCTCTGAAATTACTTCTGGTGGATTTAAAGTTGCATTTTACTGTATTTTTTTTTTTTTATCATTTAACATCCCCTTCAAGCTGAAGCACAGAATGTACATATTTTCACATATTTATAAGGAATCAGCAGAGTGGGATTCAACTTATCAGGTAAAAACAATGGCTGGCAGCCCATCTGGATCTGTAGTGTAGTGGTTATCACCTCTGCTTTGTGCGCAGAAGGTCCTGGGTTCAATCCCCAGCAGTACCACAACTGTTATCTTACCCTTAACTCTTTGTCACATATAGACATCTTCACCCTTAGTGATGAGTTTTGACCCTTCAGTATAAATAAAAATGTGGTTTGATGACCATTAAATTAAAATAGGTTTTTCCATCTTTAGCTCTCGTAGCTGTGAAGTCAGAGATCAATCTTATTAATTCCTCATGCCCTCTCAGTCGTTTTGTTGTAGAAGCAGGGCTGAAACATTGCAGAAAAATCTTGGTTCAGAAAAAGAGAAAGAAGGGTTACTGCATTTAGCTGTCTAAGGGGGAAAGAGTTAAAGAAAAGTGCTGTGGCTGGTCCCACACTCCACAGACTCTTACATTAAAATGCACAGATTTACTGCAGAAAAAGAGCATGTTTACATTTTGCCACAAAGACTGAGAATATTCTTAAGTCTTTATCCATTATAGTGAGATAGAAAGCTTAAGCTGACAGATGGTACCCACTCTGACACTTACAACCACTAGCTGTCTGCAAGGCTTCACCACACCTAATTTGTCACTGGACTGTAACTTTGTTTTCTGTGCCTTCTGGGTCATTTTTAAAGCTTGTTTTAAGCTGATGATTTAGCCACTGCCCCTCCACCCACCGGTTTGTGAATCACCTCACTTTTAAAGCTTCAGCAACAGCATAATGTCGTCGCAATTTTAATGGTGTCTGTTTTAGAAAAAGGAGTAAATATAAGTTTGTGGAAGTGGTTACTAAAACTATACAAAAGAGTACAAAAAGAGCAATTACACAATTATTTATAATATTATATAAAAATGAGCGGCTATTTATCTCATTAAAAAAATCACAAGCATAGTAAAACCTGGCTATAGTGACAACCCTGCTGTCAAACAAAGCAGGTGAAATTATGTAGAAATACGCATGAATAGAGGCTTCCTACGCAGCACAGCAGACTGAAGTTTGTTTTTTGGCACTTTTTTCTGTTTGGTATAGAAACAGACATTTCTGTAGTAAATAGCAGAAAAACTGGAACCATTTTGTCCAGTGGGCTGGATTGGAGTCTTTCCCGAACTGATTGTGGCCCCTGCGCTTCATGTTTGACACCCCTGAACAGCTCATCAGCAAGCAGACCCAAAGGGAGTACGCATTTTGACAATAAAAGAAGCCAGGTGCCTGCTCGCCTGTGTCCGACACTATAAACACCACTCTCCCTGCGATAAATGTTAGGCATACGTAGGTACTACACACTGCACACATGACTCACATCACTGTATACAGATTCCCAAGATGCTATCTGTCTTCTCTCCTACTCTGGCCCAGGAATAGCCCGACTGCTTCCCTCCTTTAAGGGTAAGACTGTGCCTTGATGCTGACACTTTTCTTTCATCCCCAACATCCCCAAAGGATGTGTGCATGTGTGTACTTGAGAGTCCTGACGAGTTTCTCTCTTTGTCGTGGCTTCAAGAGAAGGCGTCCGAGTGCAGTTATTTACCCCGAGTGAAGACTTCATGTGCTTTTACCACATCAGTGTTCAATCATGAGAAAGTGGAGAGGGGACGCCAGTTTCCTGCCCCCAACTGCGGGGTCTAGTTTGGTTGTGTCAACACTGTCCAAGCCTGTGGTCAGATCAAAAGCCGTCTCTAGTGTAAGGACTACAGTTGGATATTTGGTGTCCAAAAAGATCCCCACTTCCTTTTTCCCATACCCTGACCCCTCAGCTCCTCGACCCCGAGCAAAGCTGGATCACGTGATCTCAGTGGTTAGACTCATCAGAGGCTTAAAAGTGAGTTTTAAAGAAGCATTAGCGGCACCAAGCTTCAGTTTTTGGATGTAACCTGTCATGCTTTAGTGCTCTGCACTGATCTCAGCTTGTGGTTAATGATGCAACCTTGCCTCCAACTGAACCAGCAATGACGTTACACTTAAAACTCTGTTAATTTTCCTCAGGAACAGCAGAGGGCGCTGTTGTTTATTAGATAAGCAGGAGACTTGCTTAGACTCAACATGAACAAATCCTTATCTGCATGCTTTATGAACTGGGTACAGCTTATCACTTATCGTCTGAAGAAACGAACAGTACCGTATTTTTTATTTTTTTTGAAACCGTGTCCTGATCCTTCCTTTTTAACTGGCAGCTAAATCGTGCTTCTTCTTCTGCTGCTTTTTGTTGTTTAGACAGACGTTCTCCTCCTCAGAACTTGCGATTAAACTTTCCGGATAGCACATAGACCAAAAACACTCACTGCTATATTTTACTGGGTCCCATTTGGTCCCACTTTTATTATTATACAAAATATATATGAGAGATAACAGAACAAAGTGGTCCAGGCCTTTTTTGTCATTATAAAAGGCTGTTGAGTTAACTTGTAACTTACAGAGCAAAAATACTCCTGAAATAACGATGATGTATGAAATAATATACAAAACACTACTGGATGATTCCGTGGCGTCGTCTGGGAGGCCTGTGTCTACAGTATGGTGATGTGGTGGGGAATAAAAGTACCTGGGCGCCCACATCGACAACAGGCTGAACTGGAAAACCAGCACCAGGTGACGTCAAGAAAGCGTCAAGAAACATATTAGGAAGGCTGGCTTTGGAATTGGTTTGAAACTGCCACAAACACACATGCAGGAAATCTTTCATATTGTATGCTTTCACCCTCTATAATAGAATACATCTGTCTGGCAGAGTTAAATATTCCAAATATAGCCAAATATTCTTCTTCTTATTATGTCATCAGTCTTTTCACTGGTGCAACAAAAGATTCCTCCAAATATAGAATACATAAAGTATTTCTAATCTCATAACCTAATCAAGACTTCATGTGTGGAATAGTTACTTTAAATCTGTAGTAAAACTGTCAATTTTACCGTGACATCACTATATTTTAATTACATTTATTTTTTTGTAATGTAGTTACAGGATGGTTCAGTACGTTCCCGGGATAACGCAGTATGTCTGGAGTGAATGTACAGCGATGCTGTATGGTTTGCAAATTATGTCTAAAGTTGTAATTTGAGTCTATTGAGGTTTTCACTGGAATATATTTTGACTTGTTACATCGGGAAAAATACTTAACTTTAATGTAAGTTATATGGTAATGTTTCATTAGTTGTCAAAATGGTTATCCAGACAAAAGTTTCTCGATTGTCGTAGCTATTATATACGAATACCTTGATTGCTAATAATAAATATAATCCTGGCAACGTTTCATACAGTTAAAAACATTGGCTAACGTCTTTTGTTCTACAAGCTGGAAATCGTCACTAACTGAAGAAAATTAGCCGCTGAAGTGAGGAGTTGACGACTGGACCTTGGTTTTATCTAGTTAACATTTAACCCGTTTAGTGTACGATTTTATTATGATTAGTATTTGAGCAAAATCGGGGTTTTTTTTCCTAGTTGATCTAAACTGATTTGCTGTGAACAGCCTTGATGGCTAACGCCAGTAAGTGACTTGAGCACTGACTTGATAATTTCCATCTCCCAGCTAAACGTTACCGTTACTGTTTACTCTTGTTGTAACAGTTAATCTTGTTGTTCAGGCTCGTTTGTATTTTTTGTGCAGAATACCTCTGAACAACTTGGCACATTTCAATGATCTGACCATGAGACGGAGCCCGACGAGACCCCTGATTCTCAAAAGAAGAAAACTGCCTTTTCATCAAAATGCGACTGATTCACAGCCTGGAGAATCAGGCTCCAAAGAACCATCAAAACCAGCTGCCACTCAGAGCTTTTCTGATGGTATCCGCATCATGGACCATCCTTCTATGTCTGATACTCAGGTGGTTGTCATTCCCGAAACAGCAGAAGTTCAAAGTGTTATTGGGGCCCTCACAGCTAAAGACAATGAATGTGGTGCCCAGGGCCCAAACAAGCTCATTCTTCTGAGTGGAAGTGGAAGTGACAACAAGTGGGACTATGGACCTGATTCTCAGTCTGCTGCTGAAGGGGCTGCTACAAGGAGTACAGAAGGACATAAAGTGAAAGCTGAAACTACACGCAGTTTCCCAGGTGACAAACTTTAACTGAAATTAAACCATGTATGAAAAAAAAAAAAGGGTTTTTTCATCTTTAAGATAATACTTAAAGTATAAGTGTGGAATTTAGTGCTTGTTTTTCTCTCTATCTGCTTTGATCACCTGTATTTAACTCTTTCTCTGTTTAAGCAACAATGTTTTTTCCCCTTTTTCTTTACTAGTCAATAAGGATATAAACTGCGGTCCTTTCGATGACAGCCTTACCGACCTTCACTGGTTGGGTAAGATGAGCACATGTGCCTTGGAGCCAAATTCTACAAAGCAGCTCAGCAGCAAGGAGAACCAAAACCCTTTACAGACTTTTCAGGTTCAGTGCTTTTTTTTTGTCACCTGCTTTTTTTCCTTTTATGTGCAACACAAACTTGTCTGAAGGCAACACTGACCCCAGACATGTTGCTGTATGTTCCCTAAACACCCTTTCTTAACCAATTGGTCATGACTGGCATATATAATGACAGCAATAATAGTCTAATTGCAGAAAATAGTTACACTGTCAGATTTATTGACCATTGTTTGTTTGTTTGTTTTTTGTCATATAGGCACACAATACACATACCAGTGCAGACGCTCCTCAGCAACCCATTTCAGAGAGGCCACCATACTCCTACATCGCCATGATCCAGTTTGCTATCAATAGCAGAAAGAACAGGAGGATGACCCTAAAAGAGATTTACATGTGGATTGAAGACAATTTCCCTTACTATAGAGATGTAGCCAAACCAGGCTGGAAGGTACTTCAGAGCTGCTGAAAGTGTGATATGTGTCCAGCTCTGCAGCAAGCAACAGTTTTCAAATACTTTTTCTTTACATTTATAATTGCAGAATTCCATCCGCCATAACCTCTCTCTGCATGACTTGTTCATTCGTGAAACGTCGCCAGATGGTAAAATGTCTTTCTGGACTATCCGACCTGAAGCCAATCGATACCTCACACTTGATCATGTGTACAAGGTGAGTGCAGCTGACTCATTGCTTTTACATCGGTGATATCTGGGAACATTTGTGCTACTTGGCCTTAATGTTTTGTTGCAAGAATGCTTGTTAAATGCTTTTTGTGTTACCTTGTGTTTATATAATGATTTTGCTTGAATCCTTGTTTTTCAATTGTTTGTTTTTTATGGCTGACACCTTGAGAGTGTTTTGAGATTCCTCACGTTGTTTTTTGTTTTATTTTTTCCCCCTAATTTCACTTCACACATCTCTCTCTGTAGCCGGGCTGTGATCCAATGACTGCCACTGTTCCTGTGCCAATGCTTTTACTGGCTAATTAAGTAAGACTGATTTACCCATTTCTTTCTTTTTTTTTTTAGTTCTTCAGGAGCCATCTTCAAATCGCACTCAGGCAGCATTAAACCGAAAAGGGACAAAAAAAACAGAAGGTTCATGAATCCGGCTATCAAGGGCCAGAACGCCAAGTTACAAATGTTGTTAGGTGACAGCACAGTAAGGCTCCTAACTGATATATGTCTCATCTTACTTTTCACAGCACCAAAAGAGGACACTTCCAGATGCAAGAAAAACACCAACTAGCTCTGGTGAGTTAAGAGAAATGTATGAGTTGTTTTATAAATTTGAGACTTGAGAAAAGTCAGAGGTTGGCAAACAAATAGAAATTGCTGTTTAGTTTGGAAATGTGTAGTGCAATGTTATGTTGTTGTGTTTTCTGTGTTCAGAGAGAAAGATGAAACCTCTTCTGCCTCGAACTGATTCCTGCTCTGTGCCCATACAGCTCCCTGTCACTCCTGTCTATCTGCCATCCACTTCTACTCCTTTTCCTCCACCCTTCTCCCAACAGAATGGGAACAATTCACGAGCAGCAAAGAGAGTCCGCATAGCACCGAAGGTAAGGAATTTCTCATATATTTCAGCTTTTTAAAAATGTGTTGTTGTTGTTGTTTTCCTTCATAAGCTATACAAGTTGCAAACTGCTTTTCAAAACAAGTATTTCTTGGAACTCCCTAGAGTTTACCTTGACAACATTATGTGCATAGAGATGAGTATGAACTTCACCCATACCGCTAAGATTCTAATGGGAATGGTTGCATGTCTGACAGGTGACACAAAGTGATTCCCCAGCTGTGATGATATCTCCTCAGAAGAATACGGACTTTAAGGTAGAAGTGAAGGAGGAGGTGGTATGTGTTCCAATTAAATGCGAGACCCCCAAAGCTCCTCCAAAGAGACAAGCCAGCAGCTCACAGCGCAAACAACGTTTGGTTCACTCTGTGAATGAAGAGCCTGTTCTCCTCTGCCACGAAAGTAATTTCTTTGACTCTGATGCTTCGACATTCCAGGACAATCTACGTATTGAGATAGCTGAAGACAAGCACGAGCAGGAAAGCCCAGATAGGGAGTTCTCATTCAAATCCCCGATAAAAAGTAGCAGCCATTTCACCTTGTCCACCCCCAGCAAGCCGCCTTCTCATGTTGCGTCTTTTAAAGTGACCCCGGTGGGCAAAGGAAGCCAAAATATTCTGGACTTCAGCCCTATTCGTACACCAGGTGGTCCCACAGTTACTCCACGACACGACTACACCACCTTCAGCTTCAGCAGCACTCCCTTTAAAGACTTGCCTCTGTTTAACTCCCCAAGAGAGCTGCTCACATCCGCTCCCTCCAGAGTGACCGGACCAGCAGAGTCGCCCACCGAATGCCTCAAAAGTAGCTGCTCCAGAGAGCTTCTGCAGGGAGGCAGCTTCTCTGGTCTGGATGATGACGACCTTGGTATGGCGAACATCAGCTGGTCTGAGTTCATCCCTCAGTTGAAGTAGCCAGAGGGCCGAATCACATTCTGTGGCTAAGCAGTGTCACCTGTTTCTTTTTCCTTTTTTTTCTTTGTGTAAACACTACGTGATTAGGCCCACACCAAAGCAGCAAGGCAGAAACAAATCTAGATCTGACACTATTTAGAAGCATATCTATGATTATACCAAAACAACTTCAAATAAGGCCCACTTGATGCTGTCATGTTAAATTTCTTATTGGAGACTTATTTGGACCTCCTTTTTACAGTAGTTTAGGAGCTTTTAGCTTCAACTTTCTTTTACATCTGCTTTGCTGCTGGAGGGTTCTGGCTACAACATGAGGGGGGAAAATGTAACATAGTTAAATAGATTGCAGGGATGCTCCAGTTTCAATTCCTTTTGATGTTTTTTCCTATTCATACACCAGGTGGTCCCACAGTTACTCCACAGCATGACAACACCACCTTCAGCTTCAGCAGCACTCCCTTTAAAGACTTGCCTCTATTTAACTCCCCAAGAGAGCTGTTCACATCCGCTCCCTCCAGAGTGACCGGACCAGCAGAGTCGCCCACTGAATGCCTCAAAAATAGCTGCTCTGGAAAGCTTATGTGGGGAGGAGGCGCCGCACCAGCCAATCGCTCAATCACAGAGGGTCTCGTCTCGGATACCTTGAACGACAACCTGAACAAGATATTGTTGGATATTAGCTTGTCTAGTCTTGATGATGATGACCTTAGTATGGCAAACATGACCTGGTCTGAGTTATTCCCTCAGTTGAAGTAGTCAGATGGCCGAATCAGACTCTATGGCTGAGCAGTGTCACCTGTTTTTAAGGGGGGAAAAGTGTAACATTGTAACGTTCTTTCTTTGAATTTCTTCACATATTTGGCCACTTTGTGTTTTATGGTTTTCCTTTTTTGCCGTATTTGTCTGTCTTCTTGAAGGACATGAATTCATTTCTTGAAAGAATTAATTATATGTGTCAATAATTAGTTACATTTTGAATTAAATAAATAAATACATGTGTCAATAATTAATGAATCAACCCCTCTGGGTTTGTTTAAAATCACTATCGTTTTAGCTTGTTCGTAGCCAAAAGTGTCCATCAACAGATTAGGTGTGTAATTTTTATTATTTTTTTGTGGGGTTTTTTGTGCTATTTTTCTGCATACACTTTTAAACTAACATCAGTTCTTTTTATAAATATAAAACAGCTATTACGTTTTACATTTTTAACCCTTAAAACACCAGTTTGTTTGTACAATGCATGTGTTGGAAGACAACCTCAAAACTCACTTTCATATATTTGCATTGCTGGATTTTCTTGTATTATTAATAGTATAGTCTGGGACATGTAATCGATTAACATCAACATTGATTATTATCTATTGTTATTTTTGTGCAGGGAAAGCAAAATAGATCAAACTTTCTCTCAGCTTGTTCGTTTGTAAGTATTCATAAACAGAGAAAATCATAAAATCCCATTTTTTTCCCAAGTAATACATGCAACCTGATTTATTTTTAACCGTCACTGCAGCTACAAGTATATAAATAATTAACAGTATCAATGATTTTTGTGTGTTAGTATATTTTTGCACAGTGACAGAAAAACAGAAAAACTCCCACTCAGCTTGTTCGTGGCCAAAAATGGCCAACCTGTTGTTTACATTTACAAAATGCTATAAAATTCTAATATATTAAAACATTTTTCTACTTTCATTGACTTGATTTTTTAAATTACCATCAGTTCTGGTCCTGAAAACCAACATTTCATTCAAATTCAGAATTTTAACCCTTTCAATACCAGTTAGATCACACAATTGTAATGCTCTACAAAGAGATAAAACCATAAAATCCCCATTTTCTTTTTGCAAATATTACACGCATACTGATTTATTTTCCAACCATCATTGCTGTTAAATGTACAGCAATAATTAACAGTAGTAATGATTACTGTTGTAAACACTCACCTTTCAGCACACTCACTGCACCTTGTTTCTTTTCCTCACCTTTGATTGGGTGTGGTGTTTGCCCTCAATTGCGCTCGCCTGTCACTCCTTATATAAGGACTGCACTCACCTGCAGCTCACTCTTTCTTCGTTCCCACATGGGGCGGCAGCTGAGGTAAGTTTCTGTTTGAGTTCCCTAAGTTCATGTATCATTTTGAGCTACTGAGTGACTTAAATCACACTTTGTTTCCTTTCAGAGTTAGAAATCCATCTGTGTCTTTCCCTGCTGATTATTCAAATAAAAGGAGAAACCTGTGATTGATGACTGTTCATTCTCATTCTGATCGAATGAACCCATGATGGTAAAAATCTCCAACCTCCTCTGAGTCTTCCTTCAAAACAATTACATATGCATCATTACATTTTTGTGTAGTGAAAGAAAACAAGAAAAACTCCCTCTTATCATGTTCATGGCCAAAAATGGCCACCTCCTGTTTACATTCACAAAATGCTATAAAAATGATAAACTTGATATATTAAACTAGCACCGGTCCTTGTCATGAAAACCAAAATGTTTTTTAAAATGTATAAATTATAACCTTTGAACATATTTTTAAATTACAGCCTTGAACTTGCAGTTGGAAATTCAATTCTACCCTTGTGTCACACAAAACTTTCTCCACTTATGTTTCTACTGAGATTTCTGATTTCTAAAAACACAACAACGGTAGGGTCTCGCACTCGAATCTTCGGGAATCGTTTAAGATAGTATTGCGTGGCAAGATCATCTCCTTTCAAACGGAGAAAAAGGAGTAAATATAAGTTTGTGGAAGTGGTTACTAAAACTATACAAAAGCGTACAAAAAGAGCAATTGGACAATTATTTACAATATTATCATATATAAAAATGAGCAGATATTTCATTTTTAAAAAAATCACAAGCATAGTAAAACCTGGCTATAGTGACAACCCTGCTGTCAAACAAAGCAGGTGAAGTTATGTAGAAATATGCATGAATAAAGAGGCTTCCTACGCAGCATAGCAGACTGAATTTGTGAATGCTGCCAGCAGCACTGAAGTAGAGACTAAAAGTAGTCAAATTCATTATCCATCTAGAACTGACACACAGTCATTTTACATCACAGGCTGCATACAGCCCACTTTAGTCTGAAGTGGACCGAACCAGTGAAACTTGTTAAATGTGTAAAATTACAGAAAAAGTTTGTTTTTTGGCACTTTTTTCTGTTTGGTATAGAAACAGACATTTCTGTAGTAAATAGCAGAAAAACTGGAACTATTTTGTCCAGTGGGCTGGATTGGAGTCTTTCCCGAACTGATTGTGGCCCCTGCGCTTCATGTTTGACACCCCTGAACAGCTCATCAGCAAGCAGACCCAAAGGGAGTACGCATTTTGACAATAAAAGAAGCCAGGTGCCTGCTCGCCTGTGTCCGACACTATAAACACCACTCTCCCTGCGATAAATGTTAGGCATACGTAGGTACTACACACTGCACACATGACTCACATCACTGTATACAGATTCCCAAGATGCTATCTGTCTTCTCTCCTACTCTGGCCCAGGAATAGCCCGACTGCTTCCCTCCTTTAAGGGTAAGACTGTGCCTTGATGCTGACACTTTTCTCTCATCCCCAACATCCCCAAAGGATGTGTGCATGTGTGTACTTGAGAGTCCTGACGAGTTTATCTCTTTGCCGTGGCTTCAAGAGAAGGCGTCCGAGTGCAGTTTTTGCCACATCAGTGTTCAATCATGAGAAAGTGGAGAGGGGACGCAGCTTCCTGGGATCTAGTTTGGTTGTGTCAACACTGTCCAAGCCTGTGGTCAGATCAAAAGCCGTCTCTAGTGTAAGGACTACAGTTGGATATTTGGTGTCCAAAAAGATCCCCACTTCCTTTTTCCCATACCCTGACCCCTCAGCTCCTCGACCCCGAGCAAAGCTGGATCACGTGATCTCAGTGGTTAGACTCATCAGAGGCTTAAAAGTGAGTTTTAAAGAAGCATTAGCGGCACCAAGCTACAGTTTTTGGATGTAACCTGTCATGCTTTAGTGCTCTGCACTGATCTCAGCTTGTGGTTAATGATGCAACCTTGCCCCCAGCTGAACCAGCAATGACGTTACACTTAAAACTCTGTCATTTTTTCTTAGGAACAGCAGAGGGCGCTGTTGTTTATTAGATAAGCAGGAGCTTAGACTCAACATGAACAAATCCTTATCTGCAAACATCACTATATTTTAATTACATTTATTTTTTTGTAATGTAGTTACAGGATGGTTCTGTACGTTCACATGATAGCGCAGTATGTCTGGAGTGAATGTACAGCGATGCTTTATGTTTTAGCGCAAATTATGTCTAAAGTTGTAATTTGAGTCTATTGAGGTTTTCACTGGAATATATTTTGACTTGTTACATCGGGACAAATACTTAACTTTAATGTAAGTTATATGGTAATGTTTCATTAGTTGTCAAAAATGGTTATCCAGACAAAAGTTTCTCGATTGTCGTAGCTATTATATACGAATACCTTGATTGCTAATAATAAATATAATCCTGGCAACGTTTCATACAGTTAAAAACATTGGCTAACGTCTTTTGTTCTACAAGCTGGAAATCGTCACTAACTGAAGAAAATTAGCCGCTGAAGTGAGGAGTTGACGATTAGACCTTGGTTTTATCTAGTTAACATTTAACCCGTTTAGTGTACGATTTTATTATGATTAGTATTTGAGCAAAATCGGGTTTTTTTTCCTAGTTGATCTAAACTGATTTGCTGTGAACAGCCTTGATGGCTAACGCCAGTAAGTGACTTGAGCACTGACTTGATAATTTCCATCTCCCAGCTAAACGTTACCGTTACTGTTTGTTGTAACAGTTAATCTTGTTGTTCAGGCTCGTTTGTATTTTTTGTGCAGAATACCTCTGAACAACTTGGCACATTTCAATGATCTGACCATGAGACGGAGCCCGACGAGACCCCTGATTCTCAAAAGAAGAAAACTGCCTTTTCATCAAAATGCGACTGATTCACAGCCTGGAGAATCAGGCTCCAAAGAACCATCAAAACCAGCTGCCACTCAGAGCTTTTCTGATGGTATCCGCATCATGGACCATCCATCCATGTCTGATACTCAGGTGGTTGTCATTCCCGAAACAGCAGAAGTTCAAAGTGTTATTGGGGCCCTCACAGCTAAAGACAATGAATGTGGTGCCCAGGGCCCAAACAAGCTCATTCTTCTGAGTGGAAGTGGAAGTGACAACAAGTGGGACTATGGACCTGATTCTCAGTCTGCTGCTGAAGGGGCTGCTACAAGGAGTACAGAAGGACATAAAGTGAAAGCTGAAACTACAAGCAGTTTCACAGGTGACAAACTTTAACTGAAATTAAACCATGTATGGGGAAAAAAAGGGGTTTTTTCATCTTTAAGATAATACTTAAAGTATAAGTGTGGAATTTAGTGCTTGTTTTTCTCTCTATCTGCTTTGATCACCTGTATTTAACTCTTTCTCTGTTTAAGCAACAATGTTTTTTCCCCTTTTTCTTTACTAGTCAATAAGGATGTCACTTGCAATCCTTTAGATGACAGCCTTACCGACCTTCACTGGTTGGGTAAGATGAGCACATGTGACTTGGAGCCAAATTCTACAAAGCAGCTCAGCAGCAAGGAGAACCAAAACCCTTTACAGACTTTTCAGGTTCAGTGCTTTTTTTTGTCACCTGCTGTTTTTCCTTTTATGTGCAACACAAACTTGTCTGAAGGCAACACTGACCCCAGACATGTTGCTGTATATTCCCTAAACACCCTTTCTTAACCAATTGGTCATGACTGGCATATATAATGACAGCAATAATAGTCTAATTGTCTGATTGCAGAACAAGTTCATCCTTCTGAGTGGAAGTGCAAGTGTCAACAAGTGGGACTATGGATTCATTCCCGAAACAGCAGAAGTTCAAAGTGTTATTGGGGCCCTCACAGCTAAAGACAATGAATGTGGTGCCCAGGGCCCAAACAAGCTCATTCTTCTGAGTGGAAGTGGAAGTGGCAACAAGTGGGACTATGGACCTGATTCTCAGTCTGCTGCTGAAGGGGCTGCTACAAGGAGTACAGAAGGACATAAAGTGAAAGCTGAAACTACACACAGTTTCCCAGGTGACAAACTTTTAACTGAAATTAAACCATGTAGGAAAAAAAAGTTTTGTTTTTTTTTTCATTTTTAAGTTAATACTTAAAGTATAAGTGTGGAATTTTGGGCTTGTTCTCCACTCTGTCTGATTTGATAATTTGTATTTAATTCTTCCTCTGTTTAAGCAACAGTTTTTTCCCCCTTTTTCTTTACTAGTGAATAAGGATGTCACTTGCAATCCTTTAGATGACAGCCTTGGTAGGATGAGCACATGTGACTTGGAGCCAAATTCTACAAAGCAGCTCAGCAGCAAGGAGAACCAAAACCCTTTACAGACTTTTCAGGTTCAGTGCTTTTTCTTGTCACCTGCTTTTTTTCCTTTTATGTGCCAACACAAACTTGTCTGAAGGCAACACTGACCCCAGACATGCTGTATGTTCCCTAAACACCCTTTCTTAACCAATTGGTCATGACCTGGGATTTATAATGACAGCAATAGTTGTCTGATTGCAGAAAATAGTTACACTGTCAGATTTATTGACTGTTGTTTGTTTGTTTGTTTTATGTCATATAGGCACACAATACACATACCAGTGCAGACGCTCCTCAGCAACCCATTTCAGAGAGGCCACCATACTCCTACATGGCCATGATCCAGTTTGCTATCAATAGCAGAAAGAACAGGAGGATGACCCTCAAAGAGATTTACATGTGGATTGAGGACAATTTCTCTTACTATAGAGATGTAGCCAAACCAGGCTGGAAGGTACTTCAGAGCTGCTGAAAGTGTGATATGTGTCCAGCTCTGCAGCAAGCAACAGTTTTCAAATACTTTTTCTTTACATTTATAATTGCAGAATTCCATCCGCCATAACCTCTCTCTGCATGACTTGTTCATTCGTGAAACATCGCCAGATGGTAAAATGTCTTTCTGGACTATCCGACATGAAGCCAATCGATACCTCACACTTGATCATGTGTACAAGGTGAGTGCAGCTGACTCATTGCTTTTACGTTGGTGACATCTGAGAACATTTGTGTTACTTGGCCTTAATGTTTTGTTGCAAGAATGCTTGTTAAATGCTTTTTGTGTTACCTTGTGTTTATATAATGATTTTGCTTGAATCCTTGTTTTTCAATTGTATTTTTGTATGGCTGACACCTTGAGAGTGTTTTGAGATTCCTCATGTTGTTTTTTATTTTGTTTTTTCCCCCTAATCTCACTTCACATCTCTCTCTGTAGCCGGGCCGTGATCCAATGACTGCCACTGTTCCTGTGCCAATGCTTTTACTGGCTAATCAAGTAAGACTGATTTACCCATTTCTTTATTTTTTTTTAGTTCTTCAGGAGCCATCTTCAAATCGCACTCAGGCAGCATTAAACCGAAAAGGGACAAAAAAAACAGAAGGTTCATGAATCCGGCTATCAAGGGCCAGAACGCCAAGTTACAAATGTTGCTAGGTGACAGCACAGTAAGGCTCCTAACTGATATAATTTATGTCTCATCTTACTTTTCACAGCACCAAAAGAGGACACTTCCAGATGCAAGAAAAACACCAACTAGCTCTGGTGAGTTAAGAGAAATGTATGAGTTGTTTTATAAATTTGAGACTTGAGAAAAGTCAGAGGTTGGCAAACAAATCGACATTTCAGCTTAGTTTAGAAATGTGTAGTGCAATGTTATGTTGTTGTGTTTTCTGTGTTCAGAGGAAAAAGATGAAACCTCTTCCGCCTCAAACTGATTCCTGCTTTGTGCTCATACAGCTCCCTGTCACGCCTTCTGTCTATCTGCCATCCACTTCCTGCTCCCAGCAGAATGGGAACAATTCACGAGCAGCAAAGAGAGTCCGCATAGCACCGAAGGTAAGGAATTTCTCATATATTTCAGCTTTTTAAAAATGTGTTGTTGTTGTTTTCCTTCGTAAGCTATACAAGTTGCAAACTGCTTTTCAAAACAAGTATTTCTTGGAACTCCCTAGAGTTTACCTTGACAACATTATGTGCATAGAGATGAGTATGAACTTCACCCATACCACTAAGATTTTAATGGGAATGGTTGCATGTCTGACAGGTGACACAAAGTGATTCCCCAGCTGTGATGATATCTCCTCAGAAGAATACGGACTTTAAGGTAGAAGTGAAGGAGGAGCTGGTATGTGTTCCAATTAAATGCGAGACCCCCAAAGCTCCTCCAAAGAGACAAGCCAGCAGCTCACAGTGCAAACAACGTTTGGTTCACTCTGTGAATGAAGAGCCTGTTCTCCTCTGCCACGAAAGTAATTTCTTTGACTCTGGCGTAGCCTGTGATGCTTCGACATTCCATTTGACCTTGTCCACCCCCAGCAAGATGCCTTCTTATGTTGCATCTTTTAAAGTGACCCAGGTGGGCAAAGAAAGCCAAAATATTCTGCACTTGAGCCCTATTCATACACGAGGTGGTCCCACAGTTACTCCACAACACGATTACAAATCTGGATCTGACACGATTTAAACCATCCGACTTTTCCATATTGAAGAGGATTTCTCACAATAGAAAGTGAGGCTGTTGGCGTAGGAAGAAATTTCTAACACTCGAGAATGCTCTAATTTACTCTGGTTGTCAAATATTCAGAAGCATATCTATGATTATACCAAAACAACTTCAAATAAGGCCCACTTGATGCTGTCATTTAAAACTTCTTATTGCAGTAGTTTAGGAGCTCTTAGCTTCACTTTTCTTTTACATCTGCTTTGCTGCTGGAGGGTTCTGGCTACAACATGAGGGGGAAAACGGAACATAGTTGAATAGATTGCAGGGATGATCCAGTTTCAATTACTGTTTGATGTGTTTTACTTCTCTGACTTTTTCATTCATTGGATGAATCAATAATTGCCTCGGTGTCACTTCTTTTTCTTTGAATTTCTTCACATATTTGGGCCTCTTTGTGTTTTATGGTTTTCCTTATTTGGTCTTATTTATCTGTCTTCTTGAAGGATATGAATTCATTTCTTGAAGGAATTAATTATATCTGTCAATAATTAATTAAATTTTGAAATAAATAAATAAATGTTTCAATAATTAATTAACCCTCTGGGTTTGTTTAAAATCACTATCTTTCAGCTTGTTTGTGGCCAAAAGTGTCCACCAATACATGAATTGTGTAATTTTTATTATTTTTATTTTTGGTTTTTGCTATTTTTACTGCATAAAGTTTTTAACTAACATCAGTTCTTTTCATAAATATAAAACAGTCATTACTTTTTACTTTTTTTAACCCTTAAAACACCAGTTTGTTTGTACAATGCACGTGTTGGAAGACAACCTCAAAACTCACCATTTCATATAATCGCATTGTTACTGGATTTTCTTGTATCATTAATGGTAGAGTCTTGGACATGTAATCGATTAACATCAACACTGATTATTTTCTTTTGTTATTTTTGTGCAGGGAAAGCAAAATAGATCAAACTTTCTCTCAGCTTGTTCGTTTGTAAGTATCCACAAATTGAGAAAATCATAAAATCCAACTTTTTTTGTCCAAGTAATACATGCAGCCTGATTTATTTTTAACCATCATTGCAGCTACATGTATAAAAATAATTAACAGTATCAATGATTTTTATGCCTTATTATATTGTTGTGCAGTGACAGAAAAACAGAAAAACTCTCTCAGCACGTTCATGGCCAAAAATGGCCAACCTGTTGTTTACATTCACTTAATGCTATAAAATTCATATATATTTAAAACATTTTCTACTGTTGGGCATCTTTCTTTGCCTTCAGACAATAATTCTGATGGCTAAAGAACCAAATGGGACAGGCAAAAAAAACCCAAAACATTTTTCTACTTTGACCAACTTGATTTTTTAAATTAGTACCAGTCCTAGTCATGAAAACCAAAATATTTTTCAAATTCCGAAACTATACCCTTCAAATACCAGTCAAATTACACATTACTACTAACTTTTTAGGAGAAATAGCAATAAAGTTCCAATTTTTTCACCATGTAATTGATGAAAATTCATATTTTTTTCAGTCACCATTGCAGGTCAGCACCAGTAACAGTAACAAAGCTTCTTTTGCATTATTACTTCTTTTAATGGATAACCAAAAAGAAACTCCCACATGGCATGTTAGTGGCTAGAAATGGCAATTTAATGACCAAATGACCACTACAATGAGCAAAATTTGTATTTCAGTTTGTGCGTGTGTGTGCATCCTCATTAGCAGCAGGATGTGCTAACCACAGTAGAGTGGTCTTTGTAGGCACACTTCCACAGCTGGAGAAAGTGGCTGCTGTTCTAATCCTGCAGGTGCACCTTCTGCACCTTTTTCTCATTTTGTTGGTGGGGTGTGGGTCACACTCTGATTCAGACTACAGTATCTTGGGATCAGTGGCAGAAGCGACTAATGAGCATTGGGAACAAAGCTATCTTGCAGCTGCTGAGGTCACCAGCATGTGCCCCAGCTCTCCTAGGATCACTCTTCATTGGTAGGTTTTAAAAGACTCCCATCCTGTGAAGTGGCTTCCACGGGACAAAGGTATTGTATTCCAAGACATCCAGGAGATTGTAGAAAAAAGCCAGCAGCCAGTTTTCCTTCAACAACTCAAGGTGTCAACATCCTGTCTAGGTCATCCACACACTATTTGTGCCTATTGCAGTCCAGGATTGCTTCTTGCTTCCAGGCTTCCTCTATTCCCCATCACTGACTGCTGGTTCCCTGTGTGTTGTGCTCAAAAGAAGCCCATTCCTCCATTGCTTTGGCATGTGGGATATCAGCGTGGTAGCTTTGGTGAAGGCAAAGACAGACAACAAAATCTTCATCTGTTGCAACTGGACAAGCTGGGGAGGTAGCTCTGCGTTGTTTCCCCTGATTGTGCCAACAAGAGCCAGTTTTCATCTGAGGAGTTTCTCTGCCAAGGTGAACCCCTTTGCCTTTTTTACTTTATAATAATATTATATATATATTTTTTTTTTTAAAAGTCTGTTATAAAAAAGTCAAAGGTAGATCTCAGGCTGCTAATGCAGAGAACTGCATATAGGGTGGGCCCTGGGCACTGGATTGTAAAGCAGTCTCTCTTCAGTAGTGGGACCCACATGGTTTTCCCTTCATGAGAGATCCACTCAGTCGCCGGCTCTTGTTCTCAGAAAATGCTATTACATTCTTTGCCATCAGGTGCTCGGCCTTGACCTCTGTGTCAGTAAAGTCACAGGGCCACCTGTCATAAAAACAAGAAAAAAATATGTTAGCAATCTGTCAAAAATGCATTTAAATAAAAATTACATTACTAATAGGCAAATAAACTGAATTCACAATGTTAGATCATATGGTCAGCACACTGGGCTTCTCAGAAGTCATCTATGGATTTGTCATCTTCAGTAAAAAATGTATGTGCTTTAGTATTTTTTTCTGATTACTTGTATAAAAACTGTCCCATTATTCACAGTGGACACACATCACATATTTGCACATCTGGATCACAAGACATCCATTAAACCACCCACCCATATAGAACCCAGCGGCAGTGGTTCAACTTGACATAAAGAATTTGTGTATGTGTGTGTTTGTGTGTGGTGTCCTGGTTTTCCTCGCACGCCAGACCTGGAGCGTTTTTCCCGTGGGGAAGCTGGCCACACCCAAGGACTAGCACACACACCTGCAGCTGATCAAGACCGTCGGGGGAGCTACATAGCAGTGTGGCTGAGAGCTCCTCGACGCTGGTTGTTGTGTGACTACCCGTTAGTTCTCCAGCTAGTCGGTTTGTGAGTGGGAGCTTGCTACAGTGAAGTACTAACGGCTGCCTCTTATTTCCCGGCGGCAGGAGTACGGAAACGAGAGGGCAGCAGGCACGGAGTACACGGGTACTAGGGAGCAGACACACGGAGCACGGACTTTGGGAAGAAGACACGGCACGGGAGTCAGGGGTGCGCACGGGGATTTAAATAAACGCACTGCATTCATCGCACAGAGTCCTGCGTTTTGGGTCCTATTTCCCCCACATCCCCACGGTCTGTCGTGACAGATAACTTCAAAATCCTGCAGATGTAAAATTTTAAGAAGAAAAAAGATCACAGGCAGCCGAGAACATTGCTGTTTTATAGGGACTTTTTATTTTTTACTACTGTCATTGCTAAAACCTTTATCATTATTTAAAAGTATAGGGAGGCGATTCTAGGATCAGAGCTTTGGGGGTGCTGATGAGACTTCTTCCCTGTCTCTGTGAGTCCATGCATCCTTAAATGTCTCCAGTTGTCCCGAGTTCCCTCTGACTGTCTCCTTGGTGCATTTAAACCCCTGTTCCTCCCTGTCCTCATCGTCTGTTGTCTTCATCTCCGCTATCAGTCATCATAATTTTACCATCTCTGTGCAAGTCTGCAAATTTCTTTATTAAATCATAAGATCTTAAATTCATCAAGTCTCTCTCTGCCTGGGTCCTCGTCACAAAACATGACATCACCGTTTTGTACATTTTAACACAATTTAATCCCCACATTTGTGAAAGAAAAGCAAAACACTTTTTTGATTAGTCTGTAACAAAACCATCAAATCTGATAAAGGTTATTTAAATGATGCTCATAGTTAGTAAGAAGTAAACTGAGTGCATGTTTTGGACTGAGATTCACTTTTAATGTGTATGTATAATATAATACAGATACATAAAAAACACTCCCAAAACAGAATAAATTATTACAAAATATTAATAAAAAACTATAAAAATGGAGGCAACTTTGCCTGTGGTAGAATGTATACAATGTATGAAAAAATCTGTACTGCAGATACTAATTTAATAATACTAATTTTGTGTTGTAAGATTTATGAGTTTCATGCTTTCATAGTGATACTTGGGAGAGCTTGACATTTTTCTCAGGTGGTGCACACTGTAAAAAGTTTGAGAAACACTGATAAGTGTTTCTCTGCCGCATAAGTCTGTATGCGGCAATCATACAGACAACTGGACAGCCCAAAAGTTGGCCTACCTATTACTGGCTGAGGTTTTAGTAGAGTTGTGGCTGAACCACATAAAAATATATCATTAATTTTAATCTCCCCAATCAATGATAATGTTATGTTGGAATGTTGTTAAAGAGGGTCAAAAATGTTTCAACCCAGTTTGTTTTGCAGATTTTGTATAGCAGCTTTAATATAGGGAGGACACAACTTCCAGACTGTATGAGTAAAATCAGGTTTTTTCTCTTCGTCAGTTTAATAGTTTCTGTTTTGCCTGTCACTGTTCCCTGTCTGTTTTCTTACCTGGTTCTTCCTGACCTTGTACTTTCTCCTCACGTTCCCCTCTTTCCTCTCTCCCTCTTTGGACTGACAATCATACACAAATAGATTGTATTCAATTAGATGAAAAAATTACATTAATATGAAATTTTTTTTTATTAAGATCACTAACGAAAAGTCCTCTCTCAGTGTACTTTCAACCAAAAGGCAAATAACCAAACCACATGAACATCTAATAAAAGATATAAAATATTGAAACACTGATCCAACATTATCCTTTATTGATGGATCATTTGTTCTTACACTTTTACCTGAATGTGGCTCCTGTTTTTTTAAAAACTTCCTTATATCCATTATGAACCTGGCTGTCTCTCTGTACACAAACACACACACACAACAGGAGTTATAAGGTTAATGGGCATTCAGTCAGTTAGCTAGTTAGTATCCATTTCAAACAGGACAGTGGTAACAACAGCAGGCTACGGACAATTTTAAGTTTTAGATTTTAAATAGGCTGCATACATTTCAGTGGGAGCAACAGGACGGTCAAATACAGTCAATGGTCAAATGTCGCTGAATTTACTACAGAATAGGACAGATTGTAGGGTAGCAAAAATCATTGGAAAACACGTTTTCAACACTGCAGGTTACCTGGGTGTAAGGTTTTTCGGCTAAAAAGAAACATGACTCCTATCTAACTACATAAAGAGTAACTGAAGGTTAAAATGCTGCTAATATGTCCTGTTTTAATCCAGGCACTCCACCTCCGCTCCGCTGCGTCTCAGCTACCATCGCTCTGGCAGCAACGACCCTAGAGCCAGAGTGGGGGCGAGCTGGAACAAACCATTTTGGGAGGGGGGGGTTATCTATACTTTTGTTGTTAAAATGTTCCGTCTCAACCAAGTACTGTATGCTTTTTATATTTTTAGTAGTGTGTCACACAAACAGCAAATATTGTCCAAAAAAAGTAAGAAATCTTTGGGGGTGCTTTGATTCATTTTGGGGGTTAAATGGGCTAAAATCGCCCCTGAGTGGGGGGGGATTCTTTTCCTACTTGGTCAAATCATCCTACCGTAGCGTAAATTTATAGTCATGTCTATCAATCTGTGCTACCTTATCAGAATATACTACCTTACGTGGTTTATGCCTCCATCCTACATATCTATAGGTAAGACGTTCTGATAGCCAAATCACACTTATCAAAACGACCTTCCTGCTTGTATTTATTTAGGTAGGACGTTCTGATGGCCAAATTACACTATCAAAACGTGCTAACAACGGAGCGTGGTGTCCACTAACTGCAGGAGGACTAAAATTAATTGACAAGGTTTAGCTGTATGCCAGTTTACAGAAGTTTAGAAATACTAAATCAAGAATTGAAATATGACTTCAATTGAGACTCCAAATTGGAGTATTTTTGAAAAAAACAAACAAAACGCATGTTAGCTTGAAGAGTTAACAAATTGACAACAGCTTAAGGAAAACAAGTATCAACTGTAATAAAGAAGTAAAACATAATACTAACCATTTTTCGCACGCACGAGATCGGGGTAGGATCAAATAATAGGCGTGTACTATTAACACCGAAAACATGGGCGTTTGAGTTGTGCGCATGCGCAGTAGCAACACTTGTTCAAAGCATTACGTTCTTTGGCGTAATGCGTAATGCGTAATTCGGTTACGTCACAGTGACCGAGCGCTGCCTTTGATCCAAAAGGCATAAATACCCTGAAACAGTTACCTAGCGACAGAACCTGCCAGCTTGATATTGCGGTTAGAAACGGGTTTTTTTGCCCAGCTGTAAAACTTTAAATATATTTTGAAATAATGGTTTCGGTTTCGGATTCGGAGTCGTGTTCGTCGTCTTATGACAGTGTTGAGGGTTTACAAATGTACTCCCTCATTAAAAGTAAAACATGTAAATACATGGTAAAAAGTCTCCTCGGACAAGGAACTTATGGGCGAGTGGTGAAATGTGTAAAATTAGACACATTTGAAACGGTAGCAGTCAAGATTGCTAAAAGGGAACGCAACAGGATGGTTTGGAAAGAGGCCGCGGCTGCCAAAAAGATGAGTGCTTTGGATAAGGATCGGTGCAATTTGGTAAAGTACTACGAAATTTTCGAGTACAAAACTCGCGCCTTTATATCAGTGGAAATGCTAGACATTAGTCTGCATGATTTCTTGAAGCAAAGGCACTACAATCCACTGGCTCTGAATGAGATTCGGGTGATTTTAAACCAGATGTTTGTGGCTCTTAGTGCTCTGAAGAGCATAGGTATAATGCATGCAGACATCAAACCCGACAATATCATGCTTGTCAATCATTCTCAACAGCCGTTTAAAATTAAACTTATTGATTTTGGTTTTGCCATGTATTCTGCAAACCTTCCACATGGCGCCATAATTCAGGCCGTTGGTTACAGGGCCCCTGAGGTCATGTTGGGCATACCTGTGACTGAATCGGTAGACATGTGGGCTCTTGGTTCTGTCGCAGCTTTTCTCTACTTGGGCTACCACCTGTTTCCCATCAAGTGTGAATATGAAATGATACGAAGTCTTGTTCACATGCTTGGTCAGCCTGAAGAAAAAATGTTAGAGAAAGGGATGCACAGCAACAAATATTTCTGGAAGAGAAAAGGGATAATGAAACACACATGGGTACTGAAGACACCAGTTCAGTATTCAGTATCTACAGGCACTGTGATCAAAAAAAGTAAAACAATCACAAAAAAGTTCACAAGCATAGAAAATTTAGCCAAACACCACCCACAGCCAGACACAGAATCCGAAGTGGAAGACACAGTGGCATTTTTAAGCCTGCTCAAATGGATGCTGTGTATGGATCCTGTCAAAAGAATCACACCCGTTGAGGGTCTGGGACATCGTTTCATTACAATGAAACATCTTCCCGAGGATCCTGCAATAGATTGCTACGCGGAGTCATCCCGCATGAGCATGAAAGTGTGCCCACCCCTCAGTCTAGAAAATGAAATCGAAAACTTTGTTACTTCGAGTGAAATCATAAAAAACAGAAAACAGAGCGGTGGACAATTTGGCCTGTCTTCCACTTTTGACAGCTGTGCGACTGCAGTTGAAATCCAAAGAAACCGACAGAAAAGAGAAGCTGCACGCAAAAAGAATCAGCTTGCATTTAGGCTTGCATGGCATGCAAAAGATGACATGTCTTGCAAGCTAGGTGACAAACAAAAGCCTGGGATGACCCAAAAACCGCTGGTAGAATCTCCCTCTAAATCCAGTGATTCTAGCATGGCATGTTCATGTTCATGTGGCTGTTGCTGTACAAGTACAGACAGCAAAGAAGGAAAAGTCAACGCAGAGCCTTCTAAAGGTCGGACTTCATTAGGGAAAAGAATCAAAAACTTTTTCTTAAGGCTGTTTTGCTTTTCTTCAAATACTGAAGAAACTTAAAATCAACCCTCCCCTACCGGTCATGGCAGATGACCGCCCCTTCCTGAGCCTGGTTCTGTCACAGGTTTCTTCCTGTTAAAAGGGAGTTTTTCCTGACCACCGTTGCCAAAGTGCTTGCTCATAGGGGATCATCAGATTGTTGGGGTTTCTTTCTTATATTGTATAGTTTTTACTCTACAGTATAAAATGCCTTGAGGCAATTGTTTTTTGTTAAAAATTGTTTTTGTTTTTTAAAAATGCAAAAAATAAAATGTAACCAACTTTAATCAAGTCTTACTCTCAAGTGTTTTTTTTTGTTTTGTTTTGTCGCTTGTGTCACTGTCTCTCATTCTGCCACTTTTAAGATAAGATAAGATAACCTTTATTAGTCCCACATGTGGGAAATTTTGATAAGTGTCAACCTGATCTGCTTCAAACTTGAATTGATCAGGACCCTTGTAGCTATAGAGTTGATTTTGAGGTGACTGGATACGGGCTGGTCTCAGTACTGCGGTTATTTGTTCTGCTCTGTGAAAATAAATAGCCAGCTTGTTCCCAATGATGCAAATTATGATTTCATGCAGTGAAATCATAACAACAACCGGATTAAACTAGTTTATTGTCTGGATTTTGATATTTAATTCTACCTTTTATATTTATTTAGGTTAACAGTCTAATCATATTGTGATTCTTGACAATAATCCGCATTTGTTGTCACATAATAAAAAGGCATACAATTCTGTATTCACACAAAGTTAGACAGTTCAGTTAGACTGTAGCTTTTGTACGTTCCCTATCTCCTCCCAGACAAGTGGGCCAATTTTGATGAAACTTTGCTCAAAGACTGCCAACTTCTGCATTTCATAGAAATCCTAATCAAATATATTTGTACATTTAACAGTTCAACTGTGCACCGAATGAAACAGAACGCCAGCATTCACTCATGCTCATGTCAACTCACACACATTTCTGAAAGACTTGCTCTGTGTGGGATGTTCATTTGATAGCTATATCAACAAGCCTTTCCACAGCCTGCCTTTCTGCTTGTTTGAATGCTGTCCTTTTGCAGGGGCAGCATATGAAGCGTGGTTTGTTCATCTGGTGTGCAGTGGCGAATGGACTGGTTCTTATATAGTTTTTTTTCTGCGCTATACAAGTCTCATTCACCAACTTATACAAGCACCTGTGTTTTATATAGTTTATATGGTTTTGGTTTTATATATGTATTTTTAAAAACTAATTATTTCACTTACAGGCTGTCATGGCTTATGCTGCAATGCATTCTGGGTAGCTAGTTCAAATGGGTTGCACTCAGAATCCTGAACTGAAGAATTCAGAAGAAACTTCTACCGTCAGTTTTGCTCTATTTTAAAGCCACAGCACTGATGACAGATCCACAATGTGTGAATTCATGTCCAGTGCTCTTACATTCAGTCAATTGGCTGCAGCTGCCATCTACACCTTTAAATTACATTCTGGTTTCTACAAGTCCTGCTGAAAAACCAGTGTCCTTTTCTAGCTACAGCAGGGGTGTCAAACGTATGGCCCGCGGGCCGGATCGGGCCCGCAAATGGGTTTAATCTGGCACCCGAGATGATTTTGTAAAGTATAAAATTCAGCTGCAATTTTTCAATAAAAGAAACTGCTGTTCCAATTGCATCCATTGGATGGCGGAGTAACAACTGTGAGCTATTATGAGCTGACAACTTTCAAGGGCAGCAGAGACGAGTGAAGGTGAATGAACTGTTGGCGGGTCTGAAGAAACAGCAGTCTCTCACTGTTTGCTCACAGCCGAGACATCAGTGACGCTGCAGTGAAAGCTAGCTACCTCATTGCTAATGAAATCGGACTAGCTTCAAAATCATTTAGTGAGGGTAAATTTGTAAAAACATGTATGATAAAGGCATTGGAGATTGTGTGCCGTGAAAAGCGCCAGGCCTATGCAAATATCAACCTGACAAGAAACATAGTTACAGACAGGATGTCTGATCTTTCAGCGGATTTGGACAGTCAGTTGAAGCAAAAAGTAAAGTCATTTATTGCATTTTCAGTTGCAATGAATGAAGGCATGGATATTACAGATGTTGCACAAATGGCAATTTTCATCCACGGAGTTGATGACACATTGACAGTCACCAAGGAGTTCGTAGAGTTGGTGCCGATGACAGATACAATGACAGCGGCTGATATTTTCACCGCACTCATCGGCGCGCTGGCCGGGGTCGGAGTGGACTGGTCCCCTGCTGTCAGCCTGGCTACAGATAGTGCACCCTCAATGATTGGGAAAAAAGCAGGTGTTGTAACAAAATTCAGAGATAAAGTGCCATCTGCAAATGGAGGACGTGATTTTTGGACTTTTCACTGTATTTTGCACTAGGAGACTTTGTGTTGCAAGTCAATAAAGATGGATAATGTAATGAAGGTGGTCATCCAAACTGTTAATTTCATCCGATCCAGAAGCCTCAATCACTGTCAGTTTACAGTCTTCTCAGAGAGAAAGACCACATCTATGGCCTGCCATAGCACACTGAGGTAAGATGGTTGAGCCGAGGTGATGTCATGGAATTGCTGTGTACAGGCAGGTGAGGACCCAAACTCAAAACTCACAGAAACAGAACTGAACTCAAAAATCACTGCTTTATTGCAGGCTTAATGGCGATACAGAATATAACACTAGACTGGGAATGATAAACTGAGACACGAGGAAACACAGGAAAAAATCACACAGCTCCAGGGATGAGACATTAATGACGTAACCCTAAGAACGGAGAACACAGGGCTTAAATACAAAAGGCAGTAACAAGGAAATGAGACGCACAAGGGGAGCACAGCTGGGAGCAATCGAACCTGACGAGACTGAGGGAAGCAAAACAGAATACATTAACCTGAGACACTGATCTTCAAAGTAAAAAAGGAAATGCACAGACTGAACTTATAGACGCAGACTCAGGGGAAACACAGAGACACAGAACAGAAGGAGCTTAAAATATAACAACCCAAAACCAAAGAACATGAAAACAAGAATTAACCTTAAACACAAGATAATAATAATCAAAACCAAAACCACAGTCACAGACTCAGGGCCATGACAGTAACAGAATCTCCCATTGAAATAATTATAATTTTTTGTTGAATAAAGTTGAATAATTTAAAAAATATAAAAGTTAAAAATGAGAAAAATACAAGCACACATGTCCAAAAGAAGAGGAACCTAATGGTGGTTGAATGGCTTTTCTAAGTTGAACAGTGTTGAAGGAGATAGCGTACAAAAAATGTAAGGAAGATGAAAAGTAGAAGAACAATACTCTGGATGCTTAATCAGCATCCACGCTAATTAATTAATTTTCTCACTCCTGGCCCTCCATATCTCTGAATGTGCTTAATCAAATGTAATGCAGGTCTTAATCACTACACCTTCAATTCTCAGCCATAGTAAATCAAGTAAAGGAAAATTCGATTAATTATTAACACATTTCAATGTAAATATCACCCCGAATGCCTGTTTCCCCCAGCATTATACAATAGGTCCATGTGACAATATTTGAAACTGCCTTTATTTTGTTTTTTTAGATTTACAAACACAGGAACACGTGAAATCAAACGCCAAACACATGTACATTCTATTCCCTGCCATTGTGAAACAACAGCAGAAACACTCCGCTCTTAATATTAGATGGCGGTAAAGCGAGATCAACTGTCGCAAGCCCTATCCCAAAAGAGCTTGCGTTGTCGTGCAGCAGCCCCTGAACCTCCGCGTGAGAAACCCCATCGGCCTCTTCGTACGGCACCCTAGCTGAAGACGGTATGTTCTTCAGAGTGATCCGGCAAAATAATAGAAAAATATACTTGTTTACCGGTTTCTAATGTAAGTGTTGTCTTTTGTGTGTTTCAGAAACATGCCAGCTAAAGGTCCTCTGCAGTCTGTCCAGGTGTTTGGACGTAAAGTGAGTAAAAATGTGCTATTTAATCCACGTGTGGGGTTGCGGCTAACTTGTCTTGCTAGTCGTGGCTGAAATAGCTGATATTAAAAGGTGGTGGGCCTCTGATTTTACACTGCAGTTCCGCAGTAAATAAGCCAGTTTGTATGGTATTTATAACATTAAGTAGTAAAAATACTTTCCTTGAAGCTGGTAATTACTGTTAGATGTGATGTAGGTGCTTCTGAGGTACTAGACACCGGACGGTTTTGCTTTTCGTTAGCTTACCACGCTAGCCCTGATGCTAGTGTTAAGTTTGGGTTCTGAATGACAGAGTTAGCTCAGGTTCATCTTCATACAGCCAAATAAAACGTATTTAACAAAACCGTTAAATATCGCTAATCCGTCACATCACCTTGAAATGCGGAGTTGCTGTCAACTAGGATTTTAAATTGAATCACGATGCGTACAAATTAGCGGAAATTCATAGTTAAACAGTACGTCAATTGTGTATCACCAGATTGAACACGTTTGTATGTGCCATAGATTTTATTTACTCCGCCATATTCATTCTCCACAGTGGGTTTTCTCGTGTAAGTTTAGTTTTAAGGTATTTTACCTTAATTGAGCGACAACAGTTTGTGAAGCCTGTTGAACCACAGTTATCTAGATATCCCCACTGTGATAAAGTCGTGCATCAACTCCTGATGTTTACAGATTTGATTAAAGCTGGAGAAACTTACTTTGTTTTAGTTTAGTTTTGTAAATTAACCCCCCAATAATTATATTATAAGGTATAATAAATTCAGTGGTATTCACCTGAACTTTCTGTTGCAGAAAACTGCCACAGCAGTTGCCCACTGCAAGAGGGGGAATGGCCTGATCAAGGTGAACGGCAGACCCCTGGAGATGGTGGAGCCTGCTACGCTCCAGTACAAGGTGAGTCCTAACAAGAGGGGTGAACATGAATGATGTAACTGGTCGTTATTTAATTTTGTGTACATCAGATGATGTCGCAGTAGAGTGTGAAAGCTCTTTCTTCAGGCAGTTGATGTTGGACATCATTATACATATTGGAGTTGGTTTTGATGCTTCCAGTTACATGTCTATCTTTTAGAATATTATATGTAGAATTCAACAATTTTAAAATTCAGTTTTTAAGACGATAGAAAGTCACTAAGCACAGGTTTTTCCTCTAGGTAATAGTTTAAATTAATTAAATTTGAAATTGAATTTCCTTTTGAGAAACATCAATTACATAAATTTGACATCAATATATGATTTTTTTTTTTTTTTTTTTGTAAGCTTTTGGAGCCAGTGCTCTTGCTTGGTAAGGAGCGTTTTGCTGGAGTGGACATCAGAGTCAGAGTGAAGGGTGGTGGACACGTCGCACAGATCTATGGTAAGCAAAGTATTTCCTCTCTCTCTCTCTCTCCATAATTTCTCTCATGATGTTTATGATTAGTTTTGAAAAAGGGCTCTAAACATCGACATGTTCTTGTCTCTCAGCCATCCGCCAGGCCATCTCCAAAGCCCTGGTTGCATACTATCAGAAGTGTAAGTAATGAAGTTTTTTTGTTTTTTTTTGTTTTTTTTTCTACAAACATCACTCTTTTGTAAAAAGGCATGTTTAGAATATCTCCAGAGTACTACACATAGCTGAGACCAAGTGGAAAGTATTTGATCTACCCATGGTGCATTTCTTCTTTTTAAGAAAATCAAACACACAATTACATTTTCATGTAGAGAACTCACCTCTGTCAAAGTTTGATAATCACACTCATGGATGGACATTAAAAAAGTAACAGCTGTCAGATTAGAAATCAGGCCATCTTAAACAGTAACACAGTACAGAAAATATGGTTACAGTTAAATACATTATAACTTTTCTGATTTGACAACTCCAGGCTTTTGAATGCTATGATAGGTTAGCCTACTGCTGAGCTATTGGTGTTTGCTCTATGCTGAATAATACTGGGCTAAGACTGACTATTTAATTGTTTGCATTGGAATTGTTGCGTGGTCATAAGCAGTGGGCTGAGATGTGAGATAGAACTGCTGTGTTGTGCCCACTAGAGCAGGTCGTTGCCAGTATGAACTATTTTTGTGATTCTCCCAGGCGCACAGGAAGGTATTTCAGAAGCAATCTAGAAGTGGCGCACTACTTCACTAAAAATATGCATCTATTCTATTTCTTGGGTGGAAGTCACTTCACAGAGTACATGAGCAGGGCAGGAAGTCAAAAATAAGATGACTTCTATCATCTGGTAAATTTTAAAATACCCCCCCCCCGCGTGTGTGTGCCAAACTCTCTGCTTTAGATACTTGAGTACTCGCCCATTCTGCAGTAACTACTGCTTTTTAAATATGGGTTTTGTTGGACATTACACACATTTTATAAAGGAGCTGTGAGAGTAGAAATGAGTTTTTATTACCTGATCTGATTTTTGTATGTATTGATGTACAACTGTCTCTTGATGACTAGGAAAGATTAGGGTTTCATTGTAGATATAAAACAGCTGGAAATTCTGTGGTTCTAACAAGTTCATAATAAATATTGAAGCTTAGCAAAAGGAAAAAGTTACTGACCTTGTTATGGAAATCTGCAGTTGAACCAGTGAAGAACATTTGGGTAGACTGAATCTTAATCTGGATTCATCTGTATTTGTCTTACTGCAGATGTGGATGAGGCCTCCAAGAAGGAGATCAAGGACATCCTGATCCAGTATGACAGGACCCTGCTGGTTGCCGATCCACGTCGCTGCGAGTCCAAGAAGTTCGGTGGACCTGGAGCTCGCGCCCGCTACCAGAAGTCCTACCGTTAATCCCCGTGTACATTTTCATAATAAATTGGAGGAACAAGGAAAACAACTTTGTGATTTTATTTATTGACTTGCTCTGTTCCACGGTTATTACACCTGGTTATTGTCATCTTACAACTGCTCCTTTTATTCCACTGATTTGTTTTGGTTGCTAGGCACCTGCAGCCACTTTCTATTCACTATAGCTCTAGTACATTTAATCAGCGGGAAACAATATAACAGATTACCTATATGCAGCTGCATTTGTTTTTGCTGATAGTCTCTACTACTTGTGATGTTACTCAATCTGAACCATGGATCTTATATTAGGTAACTCTCTGAAGCTACCAACAATATTTACTGCTAATGTGGTCACAGAAATTACCTGCAACTGTTGCATTTATCCCAGTCGTTTGCCATTTACCACTGGCCTTAACTATTTACTAGTGCTAAGTTCACTATATAGGTCTTCAGAAAGGTTACAGACTGTTTAAACAGCAGAAATCTTTATGTTTTAATATAAGAAAATGACATCTGATGATATTGACAGTCACACTGATTAGCTGTGTGATAATGTGCACAGACTGTAAAAGATGCAACTTGTAGAAAGTGAGTGCAAATGTGCCTAAAACAGGCATTTATTGTAATATCCAGCAGGGGGCAACTTTTCATATAGGTTATATAGATGTTAATGGCAAAAACAGGGAAAATGCTTCCCTTTCCTTTTGGGGTCACTTGCTAGTCTTAAATCTGATTCAGTATCACATCTCTATTCAAAACTTTAAGGACATGGTTGAGCCTTTATGTGGGTGTGCAGTATGGCTGCAGGACTCCCCTAAAAAAACCAGCCATAAGCAAAAAAATATTAAGAAAGAGCATTATGCTATCAAATCTCTCATTGATTAACTTGGTGTGTAAAAATGTCTAACTGGACCTTTATATAATGCCTTTTTGGGCCTTACTGATGATTTAAAGCAGTATAATACCAACACAAAGCATTATTCATTAGGCGAAACAACCAAATGTGTGATGCAAGATCATTTTTTGTGTGTAATCTTCAGCCGTCAAAACGTTAAGAAAATAGAAGACACGAGGAGAAAAAATACAAATAAAACTAGTGCCAGTTTTTATTTCTGCATTCCAAGATGTTTGTGTATTTTTTGTTTATAATTTTTATACTACAATTGCAACATTCCACCAGTAGATGGTGCTATAATACAGCATTAAAAAGTAACACATTTCTCCCCTCTACCTCTAAAAGCCATGAGAGAGTGTTCAGCTGGTCAGAAAGTGTCTTATAGCTCAGATAATATGCAATCAGTGAATGCATATAGAAGATTATACATTACCAGTTTTTGCCAGCATGATGCCACATACATTGTCTTGCTTGGAAAACTGATTCTCAGGCTCTGGTATTTCTTCTTAAGCTAAATTTGCTTTCCCCCCCTCTACTACATAAGTAAATACTCATGCAAATGTTGATTATTGTTCCAAGCCCATGCTGGTTTGTTATTAGAAATGAGATATTGCGACCCCACAGTATGTCCCACCACTGATTTGATGAATGCTGAACAATGAAGCCCGGCTCTGTGTGCCAAAATTTCAGATTTCATTATCCTGGTTGGTGGTTTTATTGTAATTTTGCAGTCTTATTTACTGTGATAAGAATACCCTGCACAGTTAATTTACATGCTGCCTGCTTCTCTGTAGCCAGTTTATGTCCGGGATGGTATTTTTACATAAAACTGCAGCATTGTTTCCTCAGGTTGTATTGACTGCTTGTTACTGCTATCTGTGTTTATTCCTGCCCGCCAGCACCGATGCACAGGCACACTCGAGTCTTGCACAGCAATGGGAGCATGATGAGGTGAGCTGAGGCCCAGATGTTGTTGGCCTCTCTGTAGGCAGTCAGCAACAGTCGTTCCCACTCGGCGAGCTCCCGGGGGGGATCAGGCCTGTTTACAGCCCTCCAATAATCAACACAGCAGGGAAGCCCACTCCCTACTGCTACTGTTGTTTACTACTGTTTATTTTCTGCCCCTGCCTGCAACCTCACCTCTGAAGGCCATAATGTTACATCAGGGACATACTGCACCTGTGGAAATGGCTGTTTTCTGAAATGCCTGAGAACACAGACGAAAGTAATGCAGATAATGCAGAAAGCTGTAGAGAACAGAGGTGGGAAGAGGAAAACGCTGGGATGGGATCAATGTTTGCACCTGATTTCTCTCTCTCTAATGGCAAAATTGGTCCCCATCTCTGTTTTTTTCACAATATTGTGTATACTGCGCATAATTGTTTAAATAGACTGCAAAGGGAAGCGTAAACTGTCATAACATAAACTACTTTTCACACAGTAAGTCGTGAGAGTGGTTCCCGACCTTATTTCATCTGCTGTACCCACAGAGGCCTGTTGGATGTATCAAAAAATAATAATATCAATAACTCCTCAGTAACACTTGAAGCTGAATCTGGACTACTTTCATCTTATTACTTCTCAAACTCAATTTTAACCCTTCACTTCCAGCACTGTCAAAAAGATTTTCTTTTTTGTCATTTGTCAAACTTTGATGTTTCAGATCATCCAGCTCATTTTAATATAAGGCAAAGATAGCCTGAGTAAATAAAACAAAAAGAAAGCCGATTTTAATTGATGATTTCATTTAATAAGTGAATGAAAGGCTATCAAAACTTTCAGGTATATTTGAGAGTATCCTAGCATGAACAGCCTGTTTAAGGTCATCCCAAAAGCATCTAAATCAGTTTTAAGTCCAGACCTTTAGTGATTCACTCCCACTTTCTTTTTTTGCCCTTCACATGCAAATTCTTGGAGGTAAATCCTTTTCTGTATACTGGTTCTATAGTGTAGGGGTAATCACATCTGCTTTACACGCAGAAGGTCCTGGGTTCAATCCCCAGTGGAACCACTGACAAGAAATATGCACTTTCTTTGCTAGCAATATCATTTCCCTTTTTACCGGTATGTATTTGTTGTATTACTACACTTCAATCTGTCAAAAATGGCTTTACTAAAGTGTAATAAATCATTTACTAATGATTTATGTATTTGTGAAAACAAGATTTGTATTATGAGCTCTTTAGACTGTCAAACATACCCAGCTTCATTGCATATTTCACTTTAAATTAGATGATTGCTTACAAAATGAACACAACAACGAACCATAAATTAAGTGACGACTAGCTTTCTACATAGTGAGTTTATTGTATTGTGCTTTGGCTTTTTATATGGTCTATGCTTAGCAGAGCGGAATCCTAACCTTTCATAAAGGTTTAGGTTTGCTAATGACTTTGTTGTGTACGGTTATCTTTTTAAAAATGGTATATAATGATTTTAGTAGAGGTGCGTGTAAAGGCAAGTAATCCGTGCATGGTTGCAGAAAATTAAGAAAAGGAATTGAATTTTCTCACAGTGTGAACTTTATTGTAATTTTTAGCGCACAATGTATCACATAAAGGAAATGTGCACCATGTTGGCAGCTGTATTGGTTTGTTTTCCCTCTTTTTAACAAGCTCTTGCTTTGATTCAGTTACACTGCTGTGAATCTGATTCTGCGGTTATTCAAAAACTGAAGGACTGTGATGGTAAATTAAGTAAATTCGATCCAGAACACAACAGGCGTCTGAAATATTTTTGGACAACAGTTTTTTATGAATCTTTTAAATTGTGTAATTGAGCGTGTGGGGTTTCTTCCTTCATGGCCCAGCACTGACGCACACAGACACACACACACACACACACACACACACACACACACACACACACACACACACACACACACGCACACACACACACACACACAGTGGAGCCTACCACCTGCTTTTCCTCTGTTAACACCTCTGCTTCGCTAGGTCTCCAAATCACACCAACACTGAGGTGTTAGGCCAGGATGCATTTTGTCATCACTTGCACTTTATGCCCTCCTCTCCTCGTGACGCCTTTTATGAACAGACACACACACAGTGCAATTAACACATGAAAGCATATGAATGTACCCAAATGTATGCTTAGAAAATCGGCTTCAAGCCTACTTTTTGGCACTTTTTCTGGAAATGCAAAAAAAAAAAGGGGGAGCCAAAAGATGGAAAACAAAAGGGAAGAATGTTCATCCACTGCTCTCCTTTCCCTTCCTGTAGCAGTCACATCCTTGTCCAGTCTTCTTCCCTGAAATGAATAAACAGTTGGTTGAGGGTTCCAGAGGCTGAAGATCAGGGACTGTGGCAGGCAGCAACAAATGTTGGCTTCATTTTAGATGAAATGCTGTCCAGCCAGGCAACACGCTGCTGTTTGGGCTGAGAGTGATAATGAGGGGCTAGGTGCTTATCTGCTGCATTGTCCTTGAGGGGAGCCGATCTCTGTTTGGGTGCATGTAAAGGCAAAGATTCAGTAACACCACAGTTTAAATTCTGCTGTAAACATTTCTATTGTTTTGCTTTGAGTTTTATTTCTTTTATGCTGCGTAAAACTGTGTAAAGAACTCCTATTTTATGTTACTCAAAGAGTGCAAAAACAAAAGAAAACAATTAGCAGTTTTTGATTTACCAGTTTTGATGGTCGCTGAGATAATCACCCAACTTCCCAGATCCCAGATTCCCAGATTTTATTATTTCATAGTTTGTACTGGTGTGAAAAGAATGTCAATTTAAGTGATTTGCATTTGTTGTTTTGACATCCATTTAAATAAATGACATACAGAGGTCTTAATTTGTGATTTTTTAATTCCAGTAGATTCCTACGTCCTTTTGTTTTCAGTCTTTATGATAAGCAAAGCTAGCCAGCTGCTTGCTATAACTGCCCATCTCTGTGTCTGCACCCTTAGCCAGCACCATAGGCTGTATAAAAAGATGCCCACCACCAATTGGTTCCTAGCTAGACACACATTTTAAAGTTTCACTACAGCTTGCACAGTATCTGTCATTTCCATTCAAACTACAATTGCAGCAATATGTTAATGACCAAAGCAATCACATTGAGGTTTTCGCCTACAGTTCGGGGAATATACATTTTTCCTTTTTTTTTCATTAATATTGTTAATCCCACGTCAGATATTGACAGTTAATGTCTAAAGACATTCAGCATCACTGTCTTGGATCAGTCAATAGAAACTTGTCCTGCAGCCAAAACAATTCTTCAAAATTCATCATCTCTTATTTAAATCAGCCAACCTTAATATGTTGTCTCTTATATACGTATGTTATACATTTTTCCATAGCGGAAGACCGTTGTAGGATAGTGTCTTGTAGTGGAGGGCCACATAATTCTGTTTGGAGCATTGCACTAACCGTGAGTTGACAGAATTTAGATGATTGCGACACAAGTTGGACACTTGGGATTCAGAAACTACAGTCGACAGAAAAGTAAGCAAATCCTTTATGGTTTGGTTTAGCATGACTTATGAAAAGTGTCATTGGTTCCACTGGGGATTGAACCCAGGACCTTCTGCGTGTAAAGCAGATGTGATTACCACTACACTATAGAACCAGTCTTAAAAAATTGATCCACCATCAACACTTTGGATGTAAAAGACTCGCACTGACTGAGGTTACACCTAGCAGGTGTTATTAAATGGCCATACTCCTGATACTTTATGCTTGAATAAAATATGAAACATGTGAGTTTGATAAAATGTCATCTCTTGTTCTCTTTTTTAAAGAGGGAAATATGTCAAGTACGTCAAGTATGTCATGTACTCAAGAGATGTCTGCTGTACTGGAAGTGACACAACCACCGGTTGCTAGGGAAACATGTATTCCTCCATGATCCACTGGTTGGCAGTGGATCATGGAGGTTTCTGGATCTTGCTGGATGGCATCAATAAGTTTCCCACAGTTTGGAATACTAACTACTAGCTGAGTGATGCAAACTGGAAATGCAGAAGGGCTACCTTCAAAGTCAAAGCTGTGCCTCAGCAATGCAACCAACATGTTTGAAGGGAAACTTTGACTTTGAAGACACAGCTTTTACAATTTCACTACATCTCAGAGAGTAGCAGTAAGATGCTAGTGACCAAAGCAATCACAAGGAGGTTTTTGCCTATTGGTTGGTCTATAGGCTTGTAGCAATCATTTTCCCATGTACTGTCATCAACCTTCAGCAACCACAATACTAATTTTTCCCTCACGAGCAGGGGCTTTCAGATGGATGAATCTTTAGGCCTGTTCGACTGGGGCCTTATTCACGTGATCCTAGATTGTCACCTTGATTGTCACATGTTGAAAACGAAGGACAAGTTAATGTCACATGGTTAGTGATCATGTGTCTGCAAACCCTCAGAAAGGACCAACTTACTGAAAGCTGCAAATAGAATGGATGACTAGTTATTCCTGCTATATATTTTTCAGCTTGTAGTCCACTGGAATGGTGTTTGCATCATAGTATAGCATTTCACAGTGAGGGCAGACAAACATCTGCTTGGAACGCTGCACCAACCGTGAGCTGACAAGCTGATTGTGACACAAGTTGGGCCTTCATGAACTGTAGCACCCATGTAACTGTTGACAGAAAGCTAACATATCCTTTAGGCTTATAGTTTAGCCTGCTTTATCAATAACAATTCTGGTTCTACTGGGTCCTTCTGTGTGTTAAAAGTCCACCTATAACAGAAGAGTGTTTTTATCTGCATGCATGAGGCGGCTTGTTACATTTGTCTCTGTTACTTTACTGATTTTGTTGTAACTGACACACCAAACAAGGGTTTCATACACACGAGATTATGCCTGGGGTCATTTGCCTGCTAGTTCTATAAAAGATCTTTGCTGGAGTGGAAACACCGCTAACTATTTGTCTGTTAATAGTGTTAGTTTTGCAAGCGCAAGTAAAAACACTTGGTGTGTGCAAAGTGTTTCTGAGTATATCGTTTCACTTTGTGTAATGCATTTTTAAATGCCTGTGGAAAAGCACAATTATCCCAAATGAGCAGCCACCTAAATGTTCAAAATGACCATTTCAGAGGTCTGCCATAAATCTGGATGACATCTTTAAAATCTCTTGTTTATTCCACAATCCCACGCTCCACTCAGCTTCCCCCCTCGCCTATCCCCTCAAAGTACACTTTGTTACCGTTAAGGACTGAGTGAGAATATGGAGCTGATGATGGATTCATCTCATCTGTTTCACTCTGGCCCTCCCCTCAGCCTCTTTTTGGTCAGAAAGGAGCCAGAAAAGGGCTCCCTGTTACTGACCCGCTCTGTTAGTCACACTCTCTGCAGCCAGCATTGACTCATTCCCAACGCATTTAACCTAGACTTGAACTAAAGCGGAATTAGTCCCAGTAGGCCCACACGGCCGAACCTTTGTCTCCCATCAAAATCTCCCTCTACCCTCACCTCTTTACGCCTTCTGTCTCTTTTACTTCCTTCGTGTTTGTGCAGGCAGTGTGTCGGTGGCACTGCGGCACTGCACGCAGGGTGAGCCGGGTCATGCAGGGGTTTCCCCCCCGAGAGCTTGACCGTTAGACCCGAGCCAAATCAGGGGGTCACAGGCTACCTCTCACACCATTCAACCTTTACCCTTCAGCCCTGGCTGCGGCACTCTGATGCCCTGCGACAACCTGCAGAGGACTCGCAGTGATCCCCCCTCCTCAGGTGTCAGCCTGGATCTATTTTAGTGAAAACACACTGAAAACCATCACCTCCTGGGCAAAACTGGTGAGGAGATTATGAGGAGATGGGATTGCAGACAGCTTTGAAGTACTGAGGTTATCTTTTTATTCTCCCCGCATTTGTTGTTGTTTCTTTTAGAGTCATGATTAAAGGAAAATGTGAGAAACTTACCTGAGTAGAGATGGAAATGTTTGCTCTATATATTCTTTTTGAGATCAATGACTCATCACGGTGCACGAGGAAAGGTGTTTGTTAAACGGCGTGCTTAGTAATCACACATAATTGCAGGAGCTGAGTTGCATAAGATTTCTTTGGGGTGTCTGGGCCGTTTTTACTGCAGTGTTGAAAACTATTATGTAATGACCTATGACCTGTATCATCCCCTTGTATTGCCAGTTCTGCACAGCCACACTTTGAATATACAGATGTTTGAGGAGTGTTTCTCTTATAGCTGTCTTCTTATCAGAACAGTAACTTTGTGGTTACCTACATTTGATGCATTTAGAGGCCATCTGCAAACTGTGTTGTACAAAACTTTGCTTACAGGCATTGCACTAGCAGCAAACAGCAATGCATCTCACTGTCATGCATAAAGAAAAAGATAGTTAGTAACAAATAACATCAAATACTAAACATTTTACTACCTCAATACATAAATATGGTCAGGAGGTATGATTGAGTAATTCCAATTAGCAAAGCAACAGCTGCAGCGTCTTATGTGATGGCATCACCCTGTCAATCAAGGCAACCGTGGAGCTATAAAGATAATTCTTAGCTTCATTAAAATTCAAAAGGGTGAGCTATAAAAAATTCAAATTGAAAAAGGCTCTCTTATTCTAATCAGCGATTTGTGAGCATATATTTCTGCACATACTATGTTTTATTCAGTGTATATAGTATTTATTTATAGTGTTTTGCTTGTCTTGCTTTAGCAGACAGTACTACAGTTTCATTGTAGGATATCAGGGGTGCTCCACATCAACGGCGCAGGAACAAAATATAAATAGTAAAACCATACACAGTTTAGTTTAAAAGATTCATTTTTTCCTCACGCTGTCCTGGCAAACGATACTATGATCATCTTCCTGGTCAAAACTGAACTGCAGACAGACGGCTGTCGATGTTGGCAGATAGAAAACTAGTCAGATTGTCTCTAAGAAAGTGAGAGATACAGACGAGAGTATTCAGTGTTCAAGAACACTGAAAAACTGACGCTTTCATCAGTCTAGCATCGGTTCAACCTTTATTTTGAAGTTATTTTATCATTACTGCATGACCGCCAGATTCAATTCAAAACAATGATTGCACCAATGTTTCATTGTAAAGTTTTGCAGTTGACAAAAGTGTATGTCGTTACCTTAAATTAGACCAATTAAGATCATTTCAGCCGTACTAATATAATTTATAGCAACAGCTGTATTTTTGAGTCATGTTAGATTCTGTTATTAAGATGATGATAAGCCCTCGTCCTGCAGCCCTCCCCTCCCCTGTGTATGGTGATGCTGAATAAAGTTTGTATGATTCCTAAACAATTCTTTCAGATTTGTTCACCAACTCGTTCACTTCCCGTCAGCACAAACAGTCTTAAGCAGCAAGCTAATTATTACCCATAAGTCATGTGACCATGGATTCTGTCACCACTGAGTAGCAGCCAGTTTGACTTGGAGAGCTGACCTTCACCCACTCACTCACCAGCTTCCAGTTACTCCTATATCGCTCATGTCTCTCTTCCCAATCCCACCCGCAGCTCACCAGTCACACAGTCAGTCTCACAGGAGACTAATAAATGACTGGAGGGAAGTGAGCACGAGGGGGGGAAAGGATTTCTCAATGAACATCACTATCATATATCAGCTGATATAACCCATCAAACATTTCAGCGTTGAATCACCAGCTGTGCCAGTGCGATCAGAGTCGTTTATGATTTTTGAACTAGGTATCTCAATGTCCTTTCTAGCACTGCTTCCTTTATTAGGAAGTCCAAGTTAAGAAAAAATCTATTATAACATACGCCAAAAAAAGAGTAAAAAACTTAATGAATGGGTAATCACCAAGGAATATAAAATCTCTCCATTTATGATGCTGTCTTCTAGAGGAAGTTGATGTTTCAACCTTATTTTAAACCACGTTCTTCCAAATGGTCCTCTGCTTAAACCATTAAACAGCCTGATGTGGTCTAAAAAGACCTATGGCTGACCAAAGTCTCCCTCCATGGGTGAGTTTTACTGAAACCAGAGCCCAGAAGAGGTCTAGCTCCCTCTCAGACCGCTTGAATTATAAGATGCTCCAAAATTATGGATTATTTTCTCCTGCAGTGGTGCCTGTCCTGCTAAAACCAGCATTAGAGAGGCAGGTGAGTTTTATAGTCAATGCTCTCATCACTTAATGCTGGCACGGCTCCCCAAAACCTGTTGCTCTCCTGTGAGGGACTTGACCTCCTAGTCAGGTTCACTAAATGCTGTGGAGCACATGAGCTACTTGACTCAGACCTGTGAGGAAGGGTTGTGAAGAATGTTACTGGGACAGAAGACTGTGAATTGATTGCCCTCTGACTGCTGCCAAAAGCGCTCAGTGTGCCATCCTGTGCTGAGTGTGTGTGTGTGTGTTTCAGCCTGCAATGGGTGCTCAGTGTAGAGATGAAGGGACATGGCTAATTAAATGGAGTAAAGGCTGTTGAAAGGGGCTGGACACTGCCAGCATGAGAGGACTTGACACCCATGTGTTCGTGTTTTGAGACAGAGAGAGAGAGAGGGGGCAAGCATGACGGAAGCAGGAGGCCCACATTTGCAGCACCCCACCCGGCTGGCAGGGCTCAGTCATGGGGCAAAGACCCGTGTGGAGGAGGAAGAGGTTCTAACGGAGGAGGCCGGTGTTGATTTTAACTGCATTTCCAGACCTTCCACTGCAGTCGTTCTCTTTTCTTTTCTACATTTCTCCAGAGCCAGCACAGAACTCTAAACCCCAACACCCTATCCTACTGCTACACACACAAGTATATACGCACATTCCAAGTGAAAGGGATGGGAGCGTGACAATCGGGAAACAACGGCTGTTAGTTACAGAAAATGCATTACGGCGTGAGCCTCCTCCCGCGAAGAGGAGGAAGTGGTGGGATTACTGACGGGCTTGTACGAGGAGAGAGCGGGGCTATTTCCTCCCCCTCTCCGTAGTAAACTGTCCAGATTTACAAGGCCTCCAGGGATACAGAAATCCCATCCTCGTCCCATCAACCCTCGACAGCTCCTGATTTAAAAATAATCCTAAATCAGTGTGTGACAGTTGTCGGTGGAGTATAAGGGGGTCAGAAAAGAAAAGAAATAAAATTGCATAGGACAGCTGGGTCTGTTAGCTAGGAGATAACGCTTATGTGTACTTTATAGTTTTAAAAAAAAGTGTAATTACAGTGTAATTACATACCTGTTATTCACTTAATGATATTAATAAAACTTCTTCTTCACTAGCATTGATTTTCCCGAGCTGTAAATGTGATACTAAAAACTGTTTTTTCATGTAACTTTTGGCCTCTTCTATGTAACGATCACTTCATTGTGAGAGGAATTCAAGACAGTGGAGACACACCTGATGAAAATTACTTTTGCTTGGAGTCATGTTTTATTCAAAGAATAAACCTACATTCACTGACCACTTTATTAGGTACACCTGCTCAGCTGCTCATTAATCCAGACATCTAATCAGCCATTCACATGGCAGCAATTTAATACATTTAGGCATTTAGATATGGTCAAACTGAGAATCAGGATGGGAATGAAATGTGATGTAAGTGACTTTGAATGTGGCATGGTTGTTGATTTGCTGATAGGAAGGCAACAGTAAATCATGTAGCCGCCACGCATTACAAAGGTGTGTAGAAGGGCATCGAAGTTGCAGAATCAGATGGGCTTAGCAGCAGAGGACAACACCGGGGCTCCATCTGTTAGATCAGAACAGGAAACTGAGGAAACGGCTCACACTGGCTCACCAAAACCTGACAGAACACTGAAAAAATGTACAGGGTCAGTTTTTGCTGCAACATTCGGATGTTAGGGTAAAACTTTGACTAAAAAGCATGAACGCATAGAACCATCCTGCCCTATATCAACAGTTCAAGCTGCTGCTGGTGGTGTAATTGTGTAGGGGATAGTGATTGGTACACTTTACGCCTCTTAGTACCGAACCAAGCTGTTATGATCCAATGTTGTCAGTGTTTTCTTTTATTCGTGACTCCTCCCCCCCAGAGGATGGCTGTGGGTTTCTTCCCCTTTTCTCTCTTAGGAGGTGGACACCTGGGCGTGCCTGCTGGGTGGAGTCTCTTCCTGTCCTTGGATTGGATAATTGGCTAATCACCTGTAGTATTTAACTACCAGATGACAGCCACCTGGCCCCCTCTCTCCTAACCTCCACCATTCAACCAAGAACCTGTGTGTTGATTCGTTGCAGTGTAGAGTTTCTTTGACAAAGTGATTAGCCAGTATAACCTCGTGTGTGTGTCTGGCGTTATTATGTCAATTTTGTAAATAGCTGTAAATAGATTTGTCAAGTAGCGATCGTACATTTTGTTCACCTTGTATATATCCTTCACTGCAGCAGCCTAGTAGGCGTGAGAAGCCATTTTTGTTGATTACGTTTTCTCCTGTTTTTCATTTAGGAAGTTAGGTAAGTGAATTGTCTGTTGTTTGGTTTTCATTTTTGCGTAGGAAAGCGTAGGGACCATTAGGGAGTTTTGTTTGTTATTTTTGGCACTGCTCACTGCTGAAGAAAATAAATGGCTGCTTAGCACTTTAAAAAGATATTGTTGTTTGTGTTCTTGCTTGGGTGGTGTGTGAGTGGGCCAACTTCGTGTTGCGTTCGATACTTGCCTAGACTAAGAACGTAACAAAGCATTGTTAAACACCATAGACTACCTGATTAATTGTTGCTGAGCTTGTACCTCTCTTAATGAGCACAGTGTATCCATGTTCTGATGGCTGTTCCAGGAGTGTACGGCACCATGTCACAGAGCTCTCATCATGCCAAACTGGTTTCCTCAACATTATAATGAGATCATTCTACTCAAATGGCACAGCAGTCCATATCGTTTGTCAGATCTTGCTCACTTTTCTCTGAGCTTTCTCCTTTTTTACATAAATCTCCGGATGCCACCAAATGGAGACAATAGCCTTGTTCTCCAGTTTTTATTGTAGGTGTTGTGAAGAGGAGCCAAAGTTTATAGGAGAATACGGATTCCCAACAGAACATATTTTAATGTGAATATGCATCAGTGCACCTCTTTGTTATGTATAGCTAGCTAACTAAGCTAACTAAAACTAAAGTAAAAGGAAAAACTAGACTCTTTTGATCACAACCTACCCGATGAAGTGCTGGTGAACATGTTTAGTAAGATTTTAAGTCAACTGCTTTCAAAAACGTCTGCATTTTTTAAAAATACCTGTACTGATTTTCCTAAATCTTACCTGACAAATGCACTCCATACAATAATAATAATGCACATTGCACTTTAAGTAGTCCTGCGTTGATTGTCTGTTACATGTCATATGTAGCACCAGGGTTGAGCGTTGTCTCGTTTCACTGTACAGGATTGAAATAAAAGCCACTTGACTTGACTTGAGTTGACTGGAATTAAAATGACTACAACCAACACTGAAGCTGTTAAAGACTAAAAACAAAACTACACATTTTCATACAATAAAAACTAAACTCAAATGTGCAAACCTGCTGTGGAAATCAACCAAAATGATAAAATGACTTAAAAACAAAAAGTCAAAATGAAATAAAACTAAAAACTAATTAAAAAATACAAAACTCTAATAACTCTGGTGTGAGCAAGCCATAATACTGCTCAACTTTGAGCCTCAAGTCAATTTAAATGGGTAAATTACATTAAAAATCCACCCTGATACAGTTACCACACTGGCAGGAATTAGCTATAAATCACCAAATGTTTTCAGTAGCGGGCTGTAAATACAGTTATTTCTGTTGTAGAGCTGGAGATTTTAATGTGGGACTATATTTATATTTATTGATTTTGGAGCCTGCCTCAAGTGGCCACTTGAGGAACAGCAGTGTTTGCAAATTATTACAAAGGTAAAATTGATATTTATTGGTCAGCAGCAATGTGGAAAAACTTACCCCATCAAGTTACCCAGAGCCCAAAAGTCTAACACTATCTCCCCTCTTCCACATTGTTGTTAGTATGAGTGAGAATATGTATGACTCCCTGTAGCCTTCGCAGCAGTAAATAACATCATTTCACTCTCTCTTCTCCCCCGTTCTAGCTACTGCTCCATTGATGTATGTTTTTTACTGCGGCAGCATCGCCTCAAACCGGATGCACTCCAACTACCCTTCAGCCTCTTCTGTGATCACCGCAGGTCTCAGAAGACCCCTTCAACAGAAACAGGAAGCAGTTCACGGCACAGGTCGTGACCCCTCTCATTCAGCCCCATGAGTCAAGCAGGGCCCACCCCGACGAAACCCAGGAAAGTTCCGGTCCCATCAACAAGGTGTGGAAGGATAATCGGGGGAGAGGAGGGGTGCGAGACTTTGCTCTTTTTCTCTCAGTGCACATCTGTATGCATGTGAGTCAGACTAAGAGAGGTGCACATCTGTCAAGCGGCAGCTGTGTAACATTATTACACACAAGGCCAAGAGAGGCACACCTAAAGTCAGCTCCAGCTGCATCTCATACAAGGCTGCATTCACAGGAGGAAACTACTGTATGAGCTGCAATTGAGCAAATATTGAGCTCTCATTGGTCCCTTTAGACGTCTGATCTGAGCCTGAGTACCATAACACAGGCTGTTACTGGACATGCATGCTTTAAAACAGCCTTTCCCAAAAGGCAACTGACTCTATCTATATTGTAGGTGTTTTTCCCCCCTCACTGTGTGTGTGGCTGTTGTTTTAAAACATCTGGAGCTTAATGTATTTTAGCGTGAAAAAACTGACATTGCATAGGACGACTTGAAGTGAAGAAAATGTGGTGTGAAATTATGCTGCTTGACATGATGGCTGTGTTCTTAAAAACTCCCACATACACTCATTCATGTATATACACGCTATGTTTATGGATTTTACATCTGCATTTAATACCGTTAAAGCTGATACATGTTAGTGTGTTAGAGCAAATGCTCCAGTGCCATTTACTATTATTACCAGCACCGGAGCTCCACAGGGGAGTCTTACCCCTCTGGTTTTATTTACTCATTACACTAATGAATGCTGATCTAACTCATGTGATGTTTTTAATATTACATTTGCTGATGATCCAGTAATTGTTGGTCTGATCATAGAAGCTGAAACAAATTGCTGCAAATACCCAAATGACTTTATGACTTAATGCTCGTTTTCTTGAGTTAAAAATCAAGAAAATGAAGGAACTAATTTTTGTCTAGTCCTAGTGCCAAAGATGTCTGCTTTTATGGACAGTTATGAAAGAGTGGGTCCTTCTATCCTCGAGATATAACCACCATCAAATCTAAGTGCTATAATTGGAAAGTGGAAAGTGCTTAGGAAACACAGCAAATCAGCCACAAAGTGCAAAAAACTGGGAGCTTCATGGTATGGGTTTCACCAGCCAAGCAGTTCCCCCTAAACAGTCTGTAATGTGCATACAGATGCACACTAGTTCTTTTCTATTGTTTATTTGCACAGTGTATTCTAAATTTCTGCTTTACTGTCTGTAGTTTTACTGTCTGTAGTCCTGTAAGATTTCAATAACACAGTATGACTCAGATTTGTGAGTCCCAAGTGATGCAGCAAGAGATGACCAATCCTCGGTGATGAATCACACCCACTTTGCCACCCCGTACAACCCCACTAAACAAAGCTAGGTGATGTGAGGTCTGTGCCACTTGTATTTTGAGCTGCTCTGATTCTTGATTATGTTGCAGGTTTTTTGGAGCACTTGTTAAATGTATGTAACATTTGCAGTTGTGTTATATATTTTCATATTTATAGAAGAATTTCCAAAAAGAAGAATAAACAACATAACACCCTGATAACATATCGACGTGCGCAGTAGTGTCACAGTCATTTCACATCTGAAGCTGAAGCGAAACGTGACTTAATAAGATGAATGAGATGAATTTTCTCTAATGTGCATGTGCAGGTGTTCATACTAATTCATTCTAACACTGTGCACAATGTAACATTAATGCAACCTGACTTCGTCATTCATGATGTTGCTTGTGTGCCGTAAGGTGACTCAGTGAACGTCCCCTGATGTGACATGACTGGACTTGCCCAAACATGTCTGAAGCTTTGCTTGGGAAAACAGAAGCACCATGCTGGACACTAGTGCTGTGCAATACTGCAAATTTTAGTATTGATATGATACTAAGTAACTAAAGGGCCAGTATTAAGCCTGTGCAGTTAACTTTTATGCTTTTTGTCTGATTAAGCCTGCAAAAATAAAACATTTGTTGAGTGGATGTTTTGTGGCAAAGATTCAGGCTTTTTGGCCAAAACAGGAAGCTGATGTCATGGGAGCATCTGATATTTCACTTTAATGGAGGGGTGTTAATAGTGAGTGGTGGAAGAGAAGCAGTTATGGGAAAGAGAAAAGGGAGCTCATTTGGCTTAACAAAACAAAACTACATTCTTTCCAAGCGATTCCCTTAAAGTTTCTTTCTCCAGAGCTATCTTTTGGCTCCTCTCTCCTGATTTCAACTTCTCAGATAATCTATACTTAATAGCTTCCTATCTGAGCCTGAATTATTCAGCCTTCTCAGAGACTTCTAAATGCTGGCAGGTTTATTAATGCCCCAGATAAATTTGTGAAATCAGTACTTGGCAGGAAGGCCGTTTCACATGTGATCAGAATAAAGCCTATTAGAACGTGTTGTCTCTATATAACAGCATAACCACTGGTACCAGTTAAAGCCACGCTGATCAATATTTGTCATATAAACAATATATCAGTTTACCCCATCTAAACTCAAATGGATCATTTATATTCAAACCTGCAGGACATTATAAAACCATTCTGTAATTTTCTTCAGTTTTACATTCATTTTCTGCTAAGACAATGTTATGACTGGGTGATGAATGAGTTCCTTAACTGTACAGCAATGTTAAGGTGTTAACTACTACTTAAACATTTTTGAAGAAAAATGACAGTTTATGTACCGGCTGTATTTCTCCTTAATGTGGTAACAAGTCAGTGTGTGAGGATGAAAATGTCCGCGAGTTGTGCTTTCCTCATTTCCCTAAATCTCTGTGATGGAGGTGAAGTGTGTAAAATTACTATGACACATTAATGAGAAATGTGCCAAGTTCAAACAACCCAGAAAGCTTCTATAACATCGATTCATTAAGCCTAGGTCGCCAGGTTTTTGGGTCAAAACCAAAACCAAACGGCCAATGAAAACCAGCCTACTCTCCCCCTAAAACTGTCAGATAAATAAATATTTCCATTCAACACAGGGATATTTTTTTAGATATTGATATGATTTTTTGAAATTTTCATGAAACCCAAAGACAAATTCACCCGCTAACAAAATTTTAAAAGTAGCCCAAAACTGCAGACCTGACAACCATTTATTAAGAGCAAAGCACATTTTTTAAGAGAAATATATGTTTTTCAGTAACAAAATACTACACAGTCCTACAGATTCTTCATGTTTTATTCTAAACCGTAAGAAAGCAATGTTTCATATTTGCTAAGACTCCCATGTCTGCATTTAATCCTTAGCAAATGCACCTGAGGGATTGTGAGGAATGCACTAGCTATAAATAAATAGTTCCATTTAATATAGGGATATTTTTCATAGATATGGATATAATTTTCACAAAACCTAACCAACAGAGAAGAAATATTCAGCCCTAGGCAACATTTTAAAAGTAACCCAAATTCTGGGAAAATGGGTTTTTTTATGTGTTTGTCTTCTGTAGCAGCTCTTTATAAATTTGGTAACAAGTTTTAACATCTTGCTATTTTCTAAACTGTAAAAAGACTTTTGTATTTAATATGATTATAAGGAAAAATTACTTAGATTTAGAAAATTTAGATAAATAAAACCTTTTAATTAAATGAGTTTCTATTATTTTTAAGTTCACGAGACAACCCGAGTTACCACGTCATGAAAAAACTAGATAGGTGTTAAAATTTTTAAATAAGTAATTAAAGTGGCAATAAAACCAAACAGTTCTGAGTCCTTTAATTTTTATCGATTTGATTTTGTGCCTAATAAACTTTGTGAAACCTGCAGATACTTTCAGTGAAAAATGCTATTAGAAACCCACAATGCATCACTGACAAGCAATAGACAAACAAAGTTAGCAAAGTAACAAAGTGCTAACTATAGAGTTTGACATTTTTCCAAGGCGCAAAGAGATAAAAGCAGAATGCAGATCGAATTTAAATCCATCAAGTAGACAGAAACAAATGAGTGTAAATTTGGCTGCAGTTGTATAAATGCACAACTGTTTGCCTGTTTAATGTTGAGCAGAAAAATAGGTTCATCGTGTTAATTATAACACGATGCATGGAACAAAGTGTCATTAAATGCATGAATTACTGTCCCATAGGTCTGCTGCTTCTAATGCCACCTATTAAGTAATTCTGTCCTGCATTTGCTTTACAGCTACAAAGATCACGGATACAAGCAGCGACAAAAAGAATAATCTTTTTAAACAAATGAGCTGGCTTTTCTTATGTTGAATTTATGTCTTGCCAGTTCTGGTATTTGTCCTTTTGCCAGCTGTTTTCTTCCCTGAGGTAAATCTCTATAAATCAATGAGAGTTAATCTGCTGAGAAGATTGTATGTTCGCCCTGGCTATGGGGGCACTCTATCTCCATTGGTTACAGAGCATTTATCAAGTGCTCAATGAAGGCTCAGCGGAGCAGTGACACCCCAATCCCTTCTAACCCCATCACCCCAAAGCAAACCCCTGGACCCCACTCCTCTCACTTCTTCATATTCCTCTCAGGATAATGAGGTTTTGAAGATTGATTCATGCCGAAGCGATAAGTGATCACCTAAAAAAATGTATTGTTGCCGATCGGTTGTTGTCTTTTGAGTCGCGCACTCTGTATCTGCGTCGTCTTTATCTGGATGTCCCTTTGGCATCGCTGTGAAACATTTCTTCCTCCGGCGCTGTCTCAAGGGCGGCTGTGTCTCGCTGCATTGGAAAGTTGATCTGATTGCCCCGTCATTCATCATGTAACTTTAACTCCGGGGGCACAGCGAAGTGAAGTGAAGACTTCTTTGCAGTGATATAAAGCTGGAGCTTCATGGGTGCAAATCATCTTCGTACTCGTCTCAGGAGGAGATGGGTTTTGAAATTCCACGCATTCTGTCCAGGAGCGTCTCGGCGGATAGATCTCACCTGGTGCAGTGGTTTCAGTAACACACGCACGTACAAACATATCAAATGCAGATACACTCATCATTTCCTGACTCCGCAGAGTACTGTATCACTGTAATGGAAAAGTTTTATAGTGTGTTTGTGTGTGTGAGAGGAAAAGTCAGAAACCAGGAGGATAAAGATGATATTGGGACCCTTGTTGGCCCCAAAGTAATTTCAGATGTGTCTGAAAAATAGAGGAGAAAGAATAACAGAGAAACCCTTGCCATCAGTTTCTTGGGTTTGAACCTCAGATGACCCTGTTGTGTTTACCCAGGTTGTCCTATAGCTCCTCCCATCATACCCACCATCCCCTACTTCCTTCTACTAAATCTAGTGGCAATTTGCCCAGTGAGGACCTCATGCTGACAAGAAGGATAAAAAAAATAACCAGACAACACGTATTAAAAGTATACACCCAGGCCTTAACAAGCAGAAGCTGTTACGTGATATGAATGCTAACGAAATGTTCCCTGGTAGCTTGTTATCTGTGCTGTTTCATGATAAAACTGTGGCATGATGAGTGATAGCAACCCAAGTGGGGGAGATTGCCAAATGTGGCTCACATCTGCACATTTGGCCTTGACTGAGGGTGTTGACTCCATAGATGGGACAAGTGTCATTGTGACATTTAGGCCACATCTGGCCTACACTTCAAGCCTGCCTCGTGGATTTTGGACCATGTCTGGTCCACTTGCTCAATTGTAAGTTCAGTGGACATCGCTATCACACAGCTAATGTAAGCTTTAGTTAACATGGAGCAGATGAGCGTGGAAAATAACATACTGGTTCGTATTACATTAACTGTGTAACTGTACTATTAAAAAATGGTATACTGAGTAAAGTTAATTATGTAGGTGGATGTAGATTTGGAAACTGAATACTGGGACCTAGCATGACACAAGTTGGAAATCATTGAAACTATAAACTGATAGGACACAAGCACTTTATGGAAACAATGGCACTAACCTTCAGGTCTAAAGAGTTAAGCTAATCCAGAATTGTCTAAAAACTGCACTCCATCTTATATCCACCAGGGGGCACTTTATCCAGATTCATAAAGAGGTGTGGTAGTATAGATAGATTTCGTGCACACATTTTTCTTCTATAGAGAAATATTTTCCATCCGGTTTGCAGGGTCAACAGTCTAAGTAGAGATGCCAAGGCCTCCCTCTTCCCAGCAACCTCCTCCAACTCTTACAAGGGAACACCAAGGCATTACCAAGCCAGCTAACAGATATAATCTCTTCGTGTCCTGGGTCTTTTCTTAGTTGGACATGCTCAAAACACCTCACCTAGGAGGTGTTCAGGAGACATCGTATTCAAATGTCCAAACCACTCAAACCACTTCAGCTAGCTCCTTTAGATGTGGAGTAGTAGTTGCTCCCTCAAGTCTGTGTCAATCCTGACTAAAGGCAGAGATTTTTTTAAATGTATAAAGTGTGACTTTAAACATATAACTACATATAACTTGCAAATCAGTAAATTTAGTGTTGTCATAATCTTCTTGCTACACAATGTTGATGTGTCTACATGTAGTGATATGAAAGATTTTAGTATCCTCTTCGTGTTGTTGTGCTCCTTGGTAGATCAGTATTGTGACATGTGCAGCTGCCACGCCGGGCCTCTTCTTTCTAGTCATTACCTCTCCCCAGGCTCAAGAGTGTGTTTTTGAAAGCAGGCCAGTGGGGACCACACGGGGAGAGGGAATCAAGGAAAACATGTCCGACAAACACAACCAACAACCACTGATGACGCCTTTCATCTGGCTCAGTGCAATACAGAAAGAGTGGGCAGGACTTCAAGAACAGCTCTGGAAACAGCAAATAATCCCTTTTGGGACTAAAATATGACTATGGTGATGAATTCAGGGTGTTAATAACCTTTCCCTGATGGATTTGCATTCCTTTGTCAAGCACTGTTAAGAATGGCTCGAGCAGGTCAGACTGGTGCCAAAGAAAAGCTGAGGGGAAAAAAAAGGGGAATCACTGGTCCAAGATGACTCCATTTCCTCCTATTGTTCATCGTCATGATCGTCTTCTTTCCATTTGAGAGCCGTGAAGAAATGACTCAAAACTCAAACACCGGCCCCAAAGGAACTCCTCACTCACAAAGAATGTCCAAATGAGCGCGAGGGTCTCAAACATCAGCACCGCTCTCTTAAAACAATCTCTAAAGGGGCAAACGAACAGACAGAGCTTCATTTTCAGCCTGCAGCGGAACTGGGTTGGTGGGAAACTGAAATAATGCGCGATTGCAGTTTAAAGTTACAAGTTTGTGTTTTGATAATTTGACTGGGAGCCAGAGAGAGGTTTAGTTGTAATAGTCTGGAGCCATGCTCTGTGATCGACTCGGGTATGGCGATTAGCTGGGGGGCTTACAGATCAACCCCGGGCGGCGCAAGGTTTCAGCTCCCTGCTGGCGCAAACTGTGGGTGGCAAGGAGATAAAACACAAGGCAGACTCAGCATTGTTTATGCTGCCTGTTTGTGGTCTGCATCCATGCAGGAGGCGCGTGTGTGTGTGTGTGTGCATCCCTTATGACTCTGCCGTGTAGCATGGGGATGCTAAAACCTCCTACACAAAGACTGAGGTGCAATAACACAGCTTTTGTTTAGCCGCCACATGTGGCTGACAAATCCAGCTTCCAAAAAACTAACATCCCCAAAATGATGTTTTAGGCTCAGAAAATGCATTCCTCATCAATGGGAACAGACTAGCTTACAACATATGAAATGCTAAGGTTTAAAAAGTTGTTTGCACCAACACAAAACACACATTTTAATCATCTACCTCGACAAACAGGAGTAACTGCTCTCTACTGGAGGTCTGTGGTTAAGTATGGGAGGTCCTTCTCCACCTGTCCCCATGCCCTGATGGACCAGGGTCATCCACCAGAGAGGTGATCCACACCACGAGCCCACCCTATCAACGCTAAACAGTGTGAAACAACACATTAACTAGTGGCCTGTCCAAATGTCACCCAGGACAAGTGCTTGCTTTAAAAACGACATGCACGAATCCAGTTATCTAACTGTGTGGTCTCCACATGAAGTTATCTTTTTAGATATTGGTTGGGTTGTTGTTATAACCTGCATGAAATCTTCAGTTGATCAACGGCCGAATCGCTGAGCAGTAACAACTTTAAGCTGAACTGATTTCAAATTGAAAAGGATTTTGTGGTCTTGGTGTATCCTGCTGTCTGCATGACCAAAGGAATTTATGATGTTTCAGAAAGTGTCGGCATCAACATCTGAGGTATGTTCATGCTAATGCCTTTTGTAGCAACGCAAAGTGAGCATTCCAGGGATTACAGTGCCAGTTTTTTTAACCTCTGCAATTAACAGAATTTGACACATTTGGTGCATTAATTGAGAATAAGTACACTAGAGTTAGCTCTTTTAACCAAAAGATTATATTTACGCTAAGTTCCATTGATCACTTAAAGTCAGTCTTTAAAACAGTAATTTCAGATAGATGAAGTATTATTAGTAAGATGCACTATACTGCTAAAAGCAACTCACTCACCCATCCAAATAACTGAATTCAGGTGTTCCAAGCACTTTTATGGCCCCAGGTTTAAAATCAAGCACATGCAGACTGTTTCTCCAAACCATTGTGAGAGAATTGATCGCTGTCAGGTGATCAGTGAATTCCAGCATGGTACATGATAGGATGCCACCTGTACAGCACGTCCAGTTGTGAAATAAGCCATCACCTTATATCACCAAGCACAATGACAAATAACGCTTCTCAGTCTGGCACTCCAATGGATGAATCTAGGTTTGTCAGTTCCCATGACTGCACTGTTCCAAGAGTAGAATTTGGTGGAGGGGGGATCATGGCGAGGGGTTGTTTAGGCAGTGCACACAATGGACTTGCCATTGGTACTACACTTGCATTCAATAAACCTCCATTTAAATTCAAATAATACTTTATTGTATCGTACTGGGTTTAAATGTGATGTGATTATATTCCCCATTAATGTAAAAATGTGATGTAACAAAGTGCATTTGCTAATATGCTCTTTATATAAATACTAACTTTCAATTTCTACTTAATCGATTCAACAGATAAAGTAGCTACTTTACAGAGGAGAGATATGATGCATTGTTATGAGTTATATCAGCCAAAGGTGTATAATACACTGTAGTTATTATTGTCTCCACCTTAAACTGGCAATAAACAACCCAGGTCTTGCCAACCTCTTATTGATCTAGAGGAAATAACGCTCAGTGGATGTTGCGCCTGAACTTCTCAAGTCCCAGAGCTGTCTCTGTGCAGAAAATGCCTGTCTGAGGCTTGCTCTTGTTTTACTTTCAGCTTTAATCACTCTCTACCTTCACCTGTTTTGCCTCTTTTCCTTCCCCTGGGTAGAGTTTCCACACTTAGTCTGGTTGTTATAGCATCCACCATTACAGCTACCTGAGGAAAGCTGCTGATAGCTACCGGGTAAAAACAAAAATGCTATCCTCTTCCTGTTTTGGCTTCACAATTGAGCCTTCATTTTCCCAGGAGATTTCATACCCAGCGGCAGACAGACGCGCACAGTGAAAGTGAAGCTTTACAGGCAAATAATCTAAACACAGATGGTGCCGTTGTTCCACTACATTGTGCAATAAACATTCATATCATAATTACAAGTTAAAGCAAATATGTATCAGTTTTAATGCAAGTATATGAGGCCACTTTTTGTTTAATGAACATATTTGGTTTAGATTTTTTGAATTTGCTCATAATACAGTTTAATAGGATTTTTTTCCTCTCTGATATTTGGTACATCTGCAGACCAATGAAGAATAATGTGTCTCTGTCTCTTCTCTGCTTTATTTTTGCTTTATCACCTAAACACCATTTGGGCCAAAAGGCTAACACTGCGTTAATTAAAGTGCAGAGACCTAATTAAAAACATACTTTCCTTCCATAATTTAAACCATCTGGTGTCTCCAGGAAAAGTGATGCATTGTATTAGTCAAAAGTCACCCCAAATCTATGATACTCAGACGTTTTGGCATTACAAGTTCATTTCTGCAGGGGGGGATTAATATCGCGACACTTTGGTGGTATCGTGCAACCCAAGCCCTCACTACTGTTCCACACATAAATCTCACAGAGCGTGACTAACCTGGTGGTAACAGGAGCCGGGGCTGGCAGTCCCCATGGACCTCGGCCTGCATGTCAGTATTTCAGACCACTCTGCTGTAAGGACCAGCCCCCAGAACCTCCCCGGGCCCCCGGAGACCCTGTGAAACCAAACAATGAGGTCAGCTCTGGGCTTCCATCTCACAGTGAGGATTACACAGACACACATACACATACAAAGAGCTGAAACCACTGAGACTGAACTTGGATTAAGTCATTAAGGGTAACCATTCCCTAAAACCTCAGCCAGGGAATTTCTCTGGAAAAAGATATTCTCTTCTCACAGCAATTGATGTTCTCTCTCTGTGTGAGCTGGCAGGCCTGTCCTGACCTTTATTTTGGATCCACAATTAATTTTTGCAGTGGATTATGACTCATTATATTCATCATTAACCTTTTTTTTTTGTTTCTTTGCAAAACCACTGTCTCAGTAAATGCCATCCTGGTTATCCCCCCACCATGGGACAATGAAATGAAATAGCTCGAAAGTTCAGACTGATGCTTTCCTATCAATAATACTACACCCATCGGACCATTTCCCCGCATGCACCTGCACTACTATTACACTCACACAATGAAACTCAAAACCCAATAACTTCCACAACAGTAATACTAGATTTTTTATTGAATCAAACAGGTGGTGATGACCTTCAGGGCCAGTGAAAGGCACAGCACCAAGTATGCTGTAGGACTCGTGTGTTCATGTACATGTGTGGCAGTTTGCTTTAAGAAGACCTTTTGCCGTGGCGCGAGGCAGCTCCGCATACCAACAACACCGACGCACCTTCCGGATTAAAGTGCCTGGAGCGTTCCACACAATGCGCGTGCTTAACTTGGCATGCTGCAGAAGCAGAACTATCAGTGCTCAATTACCCTCACTTGTGTTTAGACAGTAATGCTAGTCTGAAGGGTTTTAGGTGTGGAGAGCAACCTGTTGAGAATAATTCATGCGAGTGTCAAAAGGGAGAATCTCAGGGTACGCTTACATTTCAGGGCCACACACATTTCTGGGCCCATTTGTCAACATTGTAGGGATCAATTGTAAATCTCAGTTAATTTACTGCTTTCAACCAAGTCAGAAAATCATAAATATTCAAGTCAAAAGGTGCTGGTAGTTATTTGGCTTATATCATGTCATGCAGAATATATTCAAGATCTTTGTCCTGACTTATGAGGTAATTCCTAGAGAAGACAAAGCAACAACCTCTGAAAGGTGAAAAATAAAGCCACAAACTTGAGTTCCTCAAATGGTTTCACTTGGTGTAGATCGTGATAGTGTCAGTGAGCACAGAGCCACGATACAACTTTTATTATTCCCCCAAATTGTCCTCACTTCTACTTTAAGACCAGGTAAGAATTTGACCTGTAATTTTTTGTGATTTCTAATCTCAAAAACACAATTACAACATTAGAATAAATCATCTTGATTTTGCTTTTTAAGCAAAACTCTTTGAAATGTTGAAAGAGCACACTAATCTAACATATGCCATGTATTTTTCATTTTTCACTCACCAGCCACTTCATTAAATATCATTGAGCTCAACTGTTTAGCATATTTGCATTAATTTCAGGGTTCCCTAGCCATCGGGAACCCTCAAATTAGCTTTCATAGAATGGAAAAAAGTTAGCGTTCATCCTCCAGCTTCACTGTGCTAATGTGTTTATATTATGCTAACCATAGCTCTGTAGCTAGCCACCACATAGCACATCATTATACACCAGCTAGCCCAGCTGCAGTAAGCCCACAAAAGTCACTGCTCTTTATTTTTCTGTCTTCATATATGTTGGAAGTGATAGCAAAGCTGTATGTTTGATTTTTTTCAGAAATCCCTCAGTCAAAACATGGTATATTATGTTTAGGTGGAAACTATCGAGCTAACTCCCTGCTAACTTCTAACTTAATTGTTACACCTGGTAGAGCAGCTACACTGATCATTTTAATAAAGATGAAAGAATTTAGACAGTTTTTAACTCTCAGTTGTGCCACAGTGTTCCTTTGACTTTGGGACCTGAAGCAGCAAACGGCTATTGATGTCAGACTTAAAGACCGGATATCCAGTGAGGAGCAGTTCTTCAGCAGTGCCTCGAGCTGATATGAACATAGGAAGGTAATCATGACCAATGTATGCAGAAGAGCACCTTTGAATGTGAAGCAGATGGGCTAAAGCAGTAGAAGACCAGCTAAGAACAGGAAACCGAGGCTACAGTGTGCACTAGCTCACCAAAATTGGTCAACAGAAGACTGAAAAAAAGTTGCTAAGTTGTTAAGAAGTCTTAATTTTTTATGGTGGGGTCAGAATTTTGCAAAAACTATAGGACCTACCCAGCCTGTATTCTGGTACTGTTGTTGTTGTAGTGGCTTGGGGATATTTACATGGCACACTTTGAGCCCCTCAATACCAAGTACGCACCCTTTAAAAATACCACAGCCTACTTGAGCATTGTTGCTGACCATGTCCATCCCTTTATGACCACAGCATCATCATCATGTCAAAAAAGCTCAAATCATCTCAAACTGGTTTCCTGAATATAACAATACATTTACTGTACTGACATGGGAGGAAATGTGTGATGCTATCATGTAAATATGGACTAAAAGCAATGTTCCAAGCACTTTGTTGAAACTTATGTCCTCACCAGCTTCCAACTAAACTTCCATAAACACATGTGGATATGTAGTTTCCATTGACCAGTCACACTGATGTGTACAGAAAGAGTGAAAGCATTTGTAGAAATAATTAAATAACCATCACTTGCCATCTAACAAAGATTTAGCTATTATTTAGCTTAAAAAAAGAGTTAATATGCCCTCCTATGTGCTTTTGAATTATGCCCAAAGATACAGTAGAACAGAAGCCACTGGCCTGGATACCTACTTGCTAAACCATGACCTTTAAAATATTAGTCATTGCCTCCAGAAGGGAAGCCAACAGATTAACTACTGGGTTCCTCATAAACCAGCCCAATGGTAAAATGGGCTTTACAGCAGAAATAAAAAGTTTGTAGCCCGGCGCTGTCCCCATTTCCTCTTTCATTAAAACTGATAACCCTCCTAACATAAATAGTATTGAGGCTTAATGATTTTGCATCACTGAGTGACAGGTTGCTTCTATTTCATGTAGTTCAGCCTTCAGTTGTAGTGAAAGACAGTTTTTCTAGGCAAAATTAGCATCCCGCAGCAAGGATTCGAGTACCCATGGGTCCTCCCTTAGCACAGAGCCAGTCAGTGCAACGATTTATTTTACTTGCTCTTGCCCTCACACACACATACAAATAAAAGCTGTGTACTCTGCTAAACCCAGCATGGCAGAGTTCACTCTAAACAACACCTCAGATAACTCTCTTTCTTGGGCTTGCTGTGCAGCCTAGCATGGCTGCTCCATGCTGTGTGTCTGTGTGTGTCTCCAGGTTCCATCATTCTGCTGCATAAAAAAGAAGCTGATTAACAGATATGCAGCAGCTGTACAAATCAACACCACCTGGCACTGCTCCCATAACTACTTCACCGCACATCTGATTTAATATCGCAGTGAATTATAGATGCACCTCGATTAGCTAGCGGGATAACTATTGATCACTTCCCTTTGCTATGCCTTTATCTGAACTGATGGCCAGACTTGATGCCAAACTTGAAACTTTAAAACCACTAAAAGTGAATTGTGCTGTGAAGACAATATCCAATTTAAAATACAGAATGAAAAAAAAAATCTTACAATTTCTCAATTTAAAGAGTTTTTAAAATTGAGTTAACATAAATGGACATCAGTATCATGAAAAGTGTCGTCATCTGCATTTTAAAGGGAAGACATTCTAAATGTCCACTTCATGTTTTCTGTGGATTATTCAAAATGAAGAATGAATATAATAAACCACATTTGTTTGTTGACTTCACCAATCTTCGTTTTTGTCTGGACAATGTGCTCAACTCTCATACTGTTAATGAAATTAGGCCTGCGAGAATTCCTTTCTTCACCGACTCACATAATGATTATGTGATCATGATTATGTCACATTGTTAGATAAACATGCTCAACTTCTTTCCAATATCTATTTAGCCAGTCACCTGGTAGTAACTTGAACATGTTTGCATTTCACTAGCTGGGCCCATATCCTCATTTTAGGTTTGGCAGCATTTTTTAGTAGATAAAGGCGAATAGCTTAATCAAGATTTGAGCTGTGGTTTGGGGAAGGCCTTGATGGGGACTGGCAGCGGCTCCCGGTGTTCTGACAAACCATCCTACTTTGGCAAAACGTCCTACCGTAAGTAGTTTATGCACATTTCTGCTGTCACAGAGTAATTCCAGCACAAATTTAAGTAGGTATGACGGTTTGCCACTTAACCTTGCCCATCAGAGTATGCTTGTAGCTCATATTCATAAAGCCAGGATGGTTTGCCACTTCATTTTACCCATCAGAGTATTTTTCTAGCTCTTATTAACAAAGGTAGGATGGTTCGCCACTGAATTTTAGCTGTTAACGTAAGCTTCTAGCTCTTATTAACAAAGGTAGGATGGTTCGCCACTGAATTTTAGCTGTTAAAGTATGGTTGTAGGAGACATTCATAAAGGTAGGATGGTTTGGCACTGAATTTTACCCGTCGGAGTATTTTTCTAGCTAATATTCACAAAGGTAGGAAGGTTTGCCACTTAATTTCATGTTGTGCGCATGTGCAGAAACAACAGGTAGGATGGTTTGTCAGGTAGGATAGATTCCCAGAACACCGGGTCTGGTAGATCCCCATGTACTAATGAGAAGTGAAGAATTGAAAGAATTGAAAAGAGGTGAGCGAGGGTGGGGCACAAAAACGAGAACCAACACCTTGTACAACTGATGATGGGGGTCATATATAGATAAGACCTGGAAGGGGTGTGTTTGGAGGCGTGGTCCCACTCCTGAAATTCAGATAATTTATCTCCAAATATTTAGGAATGCTTTGAAGCCAGCCTGCTGAAGTTCAAACCGAGCATCAAAATGAGAAATAAAACTGATTTAGGTAACTTTGAACGTGGCATAATTGTGTCATACAGATGGGTCGGTCTCAGCATTTTATTAACTCCTGATTTACTAAGATTATTCCACACAACCATCTCTAGGGTTTACAGAGAAAATATCCACTCACTGGCAATGCTCTGCCTCGTTAATATCAGAGGTCAGAGGAGAATATTAAGACTTATTTTACTTGATAGGAAGGAAACAGTAACTCAAATAGAGTAACTAATTATAAAAGAGCATCTCTGAACACGTCGAACTTTGAAGCAGAGGGGCTACAGCAGCAGAAGATCACACTGAATGCCGCTCGTGCCAGCTACAGTTTTCACTGGTTCATCAAATGTGGATAATAGGAGATCAGAAAAATGTTGTCTGGTCTGATACCAACTGAGCATTGTTTAAACATTACTAGCTCAGTAATTGTTGTTGAATATGTCCATCCTTGTCATGGTCCTGAGTCTGTGGACTCAGTGGTTTTGGTTTTGATTATTATCTTATGCTTTAGGTTCATTCTTGTTTGGAATTTCTCGTTCTCAAGTTTTGTTTCTGTTTTGTATTTCAAGCTCCTTTTGTTCTGTGTCTCTGTGCCTGCCCTGGTCCCACATCTTTGTGTTCCCTCCCTGTTGCCATGTCTTGTGTTAAGCTCATGTCTGTGCATACCTGTTGTACTTCCTGTTTTTATTCTGAAGGTTTCTGTCTCATGTGAGTGTTCTCAGCTTTACGTCTGTGTCTCGTCAGCCCTGATTTCTCCCAGGTGTGTTCCCCTCCTGTCTCCCATCCTATGATTACTCCTGTGAGTATTTAAGCCCTGTGTGTTCTCCTGCCTGTTGCTGGTTTGTCTGTGATGTCTACCCCGGGCCTTCCTGTGTTCATTTGCGTGTTACTCTGGGTTTCAATTTCATGTGTTTAGGTTTTTCCCAGTTTAGTTATTCTTTAGTCCCTGTCCTCGCCATCTCCACCTTAAATAAACTTACTCCTCATACAAACTTCTGCTTGCACTTGGGTCCTCACTTCACCTTCACACGGCCTGCCTCGCCAGCCATGACAATCCTGTTATTATCTCATTGTGTCCATCTTCTGATGGTTGCTTCCAGCACGATAACGCACCATGTCACATTGCTCAAATCATCTCAAACTGGTTTCTTACAATGAACAATGAGTTCACTGTACTCAGTTGGCCTCCATAGTCACCAGATGTCAATCCAATGGAGCACCTTTGGGATCTGTTGGAGCGGATGTGTAGCTGACAAATCTGCAGCAACTGTGTGAAGCTATCATGTCCAAAACCTCTAGCACCTTGTTGAGTCTATGCAACAAAGAATTACAGCAGTTCTGAAGGCAAAAGAGGACCAAACCCTAGCAAGGTATACCCAATGAAGTGCCACGTGAGTGTATTTCAAAGTTTATTGTCCAAAACATTGAAGATCTACTGACTATTACATGCTAGAATTGTTTTTGTTTTAAGGCACGAGTGGTTTGTTATTAGAAAAAAAGAGCAAAAGAAAGTTAAAAACTTTTACAACCCTAGATGTAAAAAGATGCTGTATTTAAAATATTATGGCCTTGGTATGCAGTGCATATAGCCATGTATTTAATTAATGTTCAGTATTATCCCATAAAACGAGGTAAAGTCTAATTATGACAAACTTGCGAAGCAGATATAAATTGTGATATGCTACAGTCCTAATATTATCTACACACACTTCTTTCATCATCCTTGGACATCTAACAATATTTAAGCTCTTAGTGTATCATTATGGAAATCAGAAGTTTAAAAAAAAACCACTTACAGCCCCACAAAAAATCAAAGATGTCTAATTTGAAGTAAAAAATCTTTGAGAAGATCTTAAAATGTTTCTTTGTTGTTGGATTGACGATTAAAGCAGTCACACAGACAGTTTGGAGGAAAATGCCTCACAAAGCTCAAGTGAAATAATGTTGACTTTGGATGATACGCCACTGGAAGAACCATCACATTAACTACATTTTTCAATCAGCAGGATAAAGCATTGGTTTTAAATAACAAAGGCTCTTTGTAACAGCTGAGCCGGACATGGCTGTGCGCTTTACCCGCTGTGACTTTATGGCTATCGTGTTATTACCTGCATCCAGCCAAAGCTCGTGTGCTCTTCCTATCTGTTGTTTTAATGATAGAACCCCATATAACCAATTATACAGCGCAGCAGTGCTCCTGTTCTCGCTCGTCAACACCGACATTCATCAATATCCTATTAGTTTCTCTTGGAGCCAGACACTTTATCCTGCCCTGGAAAACTCTGCTGTTGTTGTTATTCAAAAGTGTAATTTTCAATGTAACAAAACACGCTTTGTTCTTGGCTTAGATACTTCAGAAAAAAACTAATATTGGTGGATCATTGTCCCTGAGGTTGCCATGACTGCAGTCACACTTGCTGATGATTGGATTCATTTTGTGTTATCGCTGGCTACATCCCCGACTCCCAGAGGCAGTGTGATATTTATGATAGCGGTGCTTCACCATATCGTTTACAGGCTGTAACATCAAAGCGACTCGGCAAAAAGGGAAAAAAGAAGGACAAAAAGACGAGAAAGAAATCCCTCGGACTGCTTTAAAAAAACACCCTCTATTTGGATTCTTTATGCAAGAAAATCCAGTTTTTAGAAATGCCTCTCATGGTGCCATTCTCTCATGCAAGGCAATAGTCATAAAGTACATGAATAAGAGCTGAAGGCGAGACAGGCTAAGGCCAGTGGGGTCAGCGCCTCACCTCACTGGCCAGACAAGGGGTTTCATATCATTTGCTGCTGGGTCAAGGCCAGTGCCCCCTCTAAGTCTTCATCAGTGGCTCTATCTGGCAGACAGAAGGGGATACAGCCCCAAACACGCACCGGCCAAATGGCAAAAGGCTAATCCATCACTCCCCCGAATGAGGACAGAATCAATCAGGAGGGGCCTTCGGATCACTCCAAACTAAATTGCCATTGGATGTCAGGTGATAAGCTGCACAGGGTCATTCTTAGTGTTTACTACAATGGAGACCTGTTGAAACAGTGATGGAACAACTATGCAAACAGCTGGCAAAAGCCGCCCACCCTTTGCTGGTGTTTCTTCCTCGTTTCTCCATGCTAAACGCTCATTATTATTCTTTGCATCCATTTGCAGGAACAACCCTTTAAGCCAGTCCATCAATACCAGTCCATTTGCAAGGGGCTATTGATATTGCCTGACCAGTGTGCAACACTCAGTGTGCCTCATAATGTAATGCTCTGAGGTCATAGAGAGTTGGCAAGTTAGCCAGCTCTTTCCCCTCGCTAATTGATGCACTTCAGCCGCTGAGCCTTTGAACTGAATCCCTGCATCGTCCACCAGAGAGAGGGCAGATGCCATCAGTGTCCCCTCCCCTTTTGCCTTTGAAACCCAAGACGCTACTCTAACCCACAGCTCAGGGCACGAGTGAGAGGACCCGTCTGTTAGCTTAGCTGACGAGACCGTTACTCTCCGCTTTGTTTGACCACCGTTGAATCTATAGGCTGCACACTGGAGAGAGCCAGGCCAAAAAGATTAGGGAGATGCTATCATGAGGGCAGCAGGGCCCGTGATACCGTCTGCTGCTGACTGTCTCAGAGTTCCTGTTGGCTCACGGAGAGGAGCCATTGTTTGTTCAAGACTTTAGCCTCGTCTGGCACTCTTCCAGACTGTGCAGAAAAGCTCTTAGGAATTTCCAGCCTACGCACTGTGCATTAGAGCACAATGACCTCGAGCTTTCTTACCCCATATTATCAAAATAACAGTAACAGTTTAGCAGCTCAATTACACCAACATTTGGTGTAAATATAGTATATGTTGCAAATGTGTGAATATATGCCGTCCTGTATGACTGGCATGTTAAAAAAAAAAAAAAAAAAAATGGAAGTTAACTTTTTAGCTTGAGTTGAAACTCAAAATGTTTAAGCAGCCTTAAAGTCTTGATTGCAAAGCCTTTCTCTGTAATAACTCTCTTCAAAATATTAGTATTTGTGTGGAGTAGTTTGATATTTTAAATTATTTCTGTCAGGTAATGAAAATTTAATAAATTAATAAGCAGAGGGAATGAAGTGAGAGTGAGTTTGTGCCCGCCCTTTCTTCAGTTATATATATGAGGCAACCATTAAATGGCATGTGTGTGTACGGTAGTTTTTCGGGACAGCTGTTTCCAACCAGACTGTTCTCATTTGTCCTTTTATCAAAGTCACAGGCAAGGCTCATTTATGCAAAAAAAGGTGGGTTTTGGGACACGTGTGGTGATCCATGAAGGGGTTATTTTAGCCCAGACCATGAGCTGGGCAAGTGTTTTTTATTGCTTAAAAAAGTCAGAAAAATGACAACAAAATATACAACACAATGATAACTATGGGGTCCTAGCTGGCAAACCTATCGTGGCAACTTTGCAACCTGGTGAGGACAATTTGTAGCTTTGTACTCCCGTCAGGGGGAAATTTCAAAAATGTGGTCTGCAGGTTACTCTGGATTGTGTTTGTGTTGCTCCTGGTTTTTTCCATGCTGCTTTTTGATATTTGATGGGGGGGGGTTGTTCTTTTTTTCCCATCATGACGAACACTCCTACCCAATTTTCAACCAACCTGCTTCTACCTCCACAGCCTGACCCTCATCCTGCTCGGGCTGCAAACAATGCCGTGGTTGCATAAGTATAATCCTTCAATTCAAAGTGATACCATTATCTCTCGGAGGCCAATCTCTTTCTGTGGTACATGGTGTACCGAAACACCAAATGCCATACTGGTGCATAATGGGGAGACACGAGTGGTACTGGTAAAAAAGGGATTATATTATGGCCCAGGATGAAAAAGTATTATCCAACAAAAGAAGTTCCGATTAAGTCGGATCCATTCAGTTTGTTATGTTTTTTATTTGCAAGTATGCTGGCCTAGTTTACTTATAGCATGCTTCACTATGGCTGTATTTACTGCTAAATAAAACTGTTCATGCTTACCTGCTAGCTACTTCATTTACCTGCTAGCTAGCTAGATTAGCTATCAAAGCCTTTGCTATCCAAAGTCCTCAAAGACACATCTCTTCAAAATGAGCAGTGGTGATCTCAAGTATTACAGGACTGGGTGGACTCCAAAGCAGACCATTCTAAACCAAAACAAGTTTTAAGTGCTTTTATTTTAACAGGAGTTAAAGGCAGGGAGACAGGCTAGTTCAACCCAGCTAATAGGTTTCCTGCGCATGGAGCAAAAAGAGGGAACTGTGAAAGAAGAGAGGACTGGCGAGTAATTGTGTTTTCCTTGTCAGTTCACACCTGCATTTAACTAGAAGCAGAGACAAGAGAACAAAGTAATAGAAGCAAGCAAAAATCACTCACAATTTGAGAGCCTGATTACCACCACAAAGGTGACAAGGTGGTCCTTTAATCAGAGAAGACGATGAGACAATGGTAAACAGATGTGCTGACTGAAACTGGGTCAGGGATGCCCCTACACACCTATGAGAAAGAAAACAAAATGAACAGACTGTGACAATAAATTCATTTTTAGCGTCGTCTTAAACCATAACTTTATTGAGACATGAGCTCTCTTTTCCACTCGTCTACTGGCCTCTTTTTGCAGGCTGACCCTGAAGGTCGAGAAGCTGTGATCCCAGGTGAAGCATTGTCATCAGGCCCATGACCACAGTACTTAACCTCTGATTGGCTAATTCATATCCCAGGTGTGGAGCCGGGTTATATGCGCTGTGTCCGTCACGGTGCTCAGCGTTTCCTCTCAAGCACCCCAATGAGTCCTGTCTGAGTCAGGAGGTGCTGTTAAGCCGAGGGGGTGCGGGGAGGTGGCGTGCGAGGAAGGGTGGAAAGCTCGGAGAGAAGAGGTCCTAAAGTTCATGTTCATTATCAGTTGTGTTTGTGACCCTCATGTCAGCACTGGTCCTAACTGGATCCGACTTCTAACACCCGCTAGAAGGAGAAAAATCACGGACATGACCTGTGTGTTCAAGACCCTACGTGAACTGTAACAGAACACGATAGGCATGAACGTTAGAGTTTTAGGCTGTGCGTGTAGAGAAGCCCTAAAGAAACACGGTGAGGGAAAAGTAATATAAATACACTGTTACACAACTTTAGCATTCATTAACCTAACCAAGCAATAATGAGTCACTGGATAATGTGATATGCAAAGAGGAATGCATGTGTTTTTAAGAGAGTTACATGTGAGACGGAGAAATATTTTTGTAACAAAATATTACTTTCAATCTGTTATTATTTTATTCCAAAGATAATCTATTAATGTGTAGGTTCTGTCTTTACAAAAACAGACAAATGAGATCAGCAACACCTTGGTGTATTTCATTTTCTCTCTTTCACCTCTCCTCCATTGCTTGATCAATTATTCACAAAGGAAAAAATGTCTGTGAAGTGCCACTGGAGGAGCTACTGTCTGTCCCCTTTGGGATTACATCTGACTTTAATATGCTTAATATCTGAGGTGCTGTCAAAGTGTGGAAGTAACTTATTAAAAATTTCTTCTTCTTGAATTTCCTGTGACTTTAAGCAGTTTTTTGATGTTTGACTTTATCAGACTGATGCAGTGTTAAACTTATTGTAAAAGAAAGTAGTAGAAAGCTTTCTGATAAATATATTTATAGAATAATTTCACATTTGGGCAAATATGTGGATTTCCCACCTCAGCACAAGCAGCCACACTTAGGATAAAGGAAACCTCTAACCTCATTCTGTCCAGAGCTAAAAGATTTAAAAGAAAAAAAAAGAGAACCTGCTCTGAAATTTACTGACACATCAGATCTTGCGTGATAGAGCCACATCTTTAGATCTATGATAAAAGCCATGAAATCTTTTGCTGTGCCTCAGGTAGTGCAGCAGGTTGTCTGCCAATCTCAAGGTCAGTTTTCTGATCCCCACCATGATACTAAACCCTGGATGTCCCTGATGCATCCACTGGAGTGTGCATGTGTGAATTTTGGATGCTGCTGGGTTCAAATCCACCAACCTTTTGCCTCAGCTGGGATACGTTCTAGAACAATCATAACCCTAAATTGGATAAACAGAAGAAAATTGATACAGGTCAAAGAATGTAGCTATTGGGACTCGGTTAAGGCGACCTGTTGAAGTTCAAACTGAGCATCAGAGTGAATATTGTTGCTGAGCATGTCCATCCCTTTATGATCATAGTGCACGCATCTTCTGATGACTGCTTCCAGCATATCATGCCGTGAAACAAGTGATGCTGTCGTGTCAACAATGTTTGTAGCATCTCGTTGAATCTGTATCACAAGGAATTAAAGTAGCTCTGGAGGCAAAATGAGCTCCAACCCAGTCCTAGCAACGTGTCACTGAAGCATCGGGTGAGTGTATAACAAAGCTGTCAGTGAGCTATGTCCTTGTAGACAAATGCATCTCACTCTAACAGTGATTAAAACAGCTGATATCAAGAGATGTACCTGAACCTTACAAACACTACAAGTGTTTAAGTGCACATTTTTCTGTGCTGGTTCCCAGACTAACGCTGACAACATCTGCTCTACCTTTTATACTCTTTAAACAAACAATATATATATATATGAAGTGTTTATTGGTCATCTTTAAATGTGCTGATGATCAGACTGTGTTACCTATGAACAGAACTTAGTGAGCTAAGGTTTAGTGGTAGAAGTCTGCCTTCAGGGTATTCTGGAAGAAAGGTTTCTTTGAATTGTTTTCAGTTTTCAGATACGGTTTGGTTAGATTTAGGCAACAGACCCGCTTGGTCGATTTGGTGGTTTGCATTATAAATATGCCCGTTCAACAATTAAACACATGAGAGAACTCTGCCTTTAAGGCTTTCTGCCAAACACGCTCTCTAGACTTTGTTAACCTGACTAAACTGCTACTGAAATCTGAAAATAACATAAAAGGAATGAGAGCTTTCTGCCAGAAAGCCCTGCAGGCAAACTTCTCCCATGTGCCGCTGATTCACTCTTTCTGCTGTGATGAGCTAACAGTCTTTGGCCTGTAGCTTTGTATTAAGTGGACAGACATGAGTGGTTTTAATTTTAAAATTGAGCTAAAGGAGAAAGTATGTGGATTCCCCAAGAACATCAAAGTGTACCTTCAAACAGGAATGTCTCACTGCTAAACTGCTGTACAAAGAGCGTTTTATTTACCACTGAAAGACAATCTCAAGAGGCAATATGTCATACGGACATTTTAAACACATCTATTGTGTCAGCTCTTTACACTCAGATTTTGCCTGTTAAGTATTCAGACCGCAGAGCTGACGCCTCTGAGCCTCTTTGGATTCCAGGCAGATTTACGCTTTGCGCAACCTATCCTGACTGCATCGTCTTCCCTTAGAGGCCTGATCTTCTAGTGTAAGTTTCTGCCCCCCCCATCCCATGATTCTCCCTGACAGCTGAAGCGTCAACCCCTCAACACTGATGGGAATTTACGGTCAGGTTCAGGATGCGCAGTAGGCCAACCCCTGGGGGGAGAATACACGATCAGGGCACAGCAGGGACGCGACTCCGTTCACCTGGAGGATGAGTACTTTTCATTGCGGTGCAATAATCGAGGCAAATTAAAGTCTGAAATGAGTCTAATTTTAATTTATATTCTATTCATGAGACAATTTATTTATAATCGTCATTCATTTATCGCTATTCATCATTTTTCTTTTTCATCATGACTTTGTGTTTGCATGAAAATGACAAAGCAGCAGTGACAGAGATAGAAAAATTTATCGTGGCTGACAAAACATACCCAGACACCAAATACCTCCCTCAATGTTCATAAGTGCACACACACACACACACACACACACACACACACACACACACACACACACACACACACACACACACACACACACACACACACACACACACACTTTCTATTCTATATTGTACGTGTCACCTCTGCTGTTTGAAAAACTAATAATACAAGCTATATTGTTTCTGACAAGTGACTGCCCCGAGAATACTTCGCCTTTAAAGTAAAAGCACAAAAGAAATCTCATGCATTTGCAATATTGCATGTAGAGCAACACACACACCTTCTATTTTAACACAGCTGCATAATTTAAGCATTTTACTGGAATATGTTTAGGTTTTCTAATGGGGCTTTATGGATACGAGCCGTTTTCTCCCTGTGACTACAAAAAAACATATTCCCAAAATTCCAGTGAATAACGTTAAAATTGTATTTATGCCATCAAATGCCATGCTCATACAAATATTTGGCATGCGGTTGCGTGGAAGCATGTTTGAATGTGTGTTGGTATGTTATACATATTTCTTTAATGTATGTTGTCATCTAAACTGTGAAACACTTAGATTGAATTCAGATTATCTGGCAGTAATTTGAAAAACAAATGTGTGAAGGTTAAACCTGAGGGACTCAAAGACAGGACACAAGAAGGTGCAGCAACAGCTAACATTCAGATATTGGTCATGTAAGGTTTGGGTTACATTTAGGTCAGTATCTTTGGGCAACGCAAGACAGGGGAGTTCCCAAGTCTTCTTAAGGTGCTGAGCAAGTGGCTGAGTAAGAGTGGGTCAGGCAGATTCACAGGTCTGGAAAAGTCAGGTACATTAGGAGAAAACAGGCTAGTAAGTATGAGGAGCACGTGGAACAGAAAAGCAGGTAAGTAAGGGAGTAGAAGAACAATCTGGGAATGAGTAGGAGGGCTGGGCTAGGCTTTTGTGTCGTCAGTATCTGGAGGCAAAAAGGTGTCCCTGCCTGACTCCTCCTTAAGCCACGCCCACTCTTGGAGGACACGCAACCGCCTACAGCTCAGGCATAACACTATGACCACCTGCCTAATATTGTGTTGGTCTGCCCTTTGCTGACAACACTGCCCTGAACCGTTGAGCCATGAACTCTAGTAGACACCTGAAGGTGTGCTGTGGTATCTGGCACCAAGATGTTAGCAACAGATCCTTTAAGTCCTGTTAGTTACACGGTGGGCCGCTGCGGATTGGGAACGTTTGCCCAGCACATCCCACAGATGTTCAAGTGAACTGAGATCTGGAGAATTTCGAAGCCAGGTCAACAGCTCAGACTCATTGTTGTGCTCCTCAAACATGCCTGAACCATTTTTGCTTTGTGCAGGTGCATTATCCTGCTGGTAGAGGCCACACCGATCAGGGAATACAGTTTTCAGGGTGTACATGGTCTACAACAATGCTTGGGTAGGTGGAATGTGTCAAAGTAACATCCACATGGATGGCAGGACCCAAGGTTTCTAATCAGAACACTGATCAAAGCATCACCTTCCTCTGCTGGCTTGCCTTTCTACCATAGTGCATTCTAGTGCCAGGTGTTTCCCAGGTAAGTAGCGGAGATGCACCCTGCCATCCATGTGAAGTTAAAGAAAACGTTTTCCATTCGATCAGGCCACCTGTTTTCATTGCTCCATGGTCCGTTTCTGATGCTCATGTGTCCGTTGTTTCAGCAGTGGACAGGGCTCAGCATGGGCACCCAGATAGATCTAGGGGTTTGCAGCAATTTTTCATACATGTCTATGGAAAGAGACAACCAGAGGTATTGCCCCCTGCTGGCCATTAGAAGAAAATGCGCATTTAAAACATTTCCTCCATATACAAAGGATTGCTATAGAACCTATGGTTACTCTGCTGTTTATCACTGAAATCATATCAGTTCAAAGCCAATATTATTGATTTTTTTCAGTTTGCATGTATTTATTGGTTTGTAAACTATACAAATGAACACTGCAGTGCAGTATAGCTCTCAAATTGACTTTAATAGTGTCTTTACTGGGGTTTAATTAGATGTGTTGTTGGGCCAATTATTTAAGGATTTAGAGATACTGCGGAGTTCTGAGAGCTACTCATATACTGAAGCGAGAACTTAGAAACTGATAATTACAACTTGTGGAATAACTGAACCGATATGTTCAAGCATATGTGTGGAAGGTGACTTAGAGATGTTGTGTTGACTTGTGGCAGTATTTCAGACATCCTGTCAAATGATGAAAGGCACCGGTGACTCTTTAAGAACAACATGACAGAAGCTGGGAGCTGAAGGGAAGGGACTTCCACATGCAGAGTCATATAAAACCCCCACACGTGAGCTGGCTGTGCAGCATGCTTTAGTACACACCACCAAGGTCCCAGTGCCTCTTCTGCTCTTAAATTTGATTCATTCATTCATTCAAAAAAAACCCTCCCTGCTCTTTATGTGTCTCTCTGCTCCGCAAAGAAGCCGACAGTTATCTGGATGTATGTCTAAAGATGTGTTTGTTTTTGTGTCTCAAAGGCTGCTGCAGCCTGATGAGATCATCTTATTTCATTTCAAAAGACAAGGTCATGCAGTCACACAAAAATAGGAATCCCTCACATTCCTGCCTGTGAAGTTTCCAATCACAGCCCTTTGAGTTTGGAGGAAAAATGCCAACGGGCAATATATCACCTCTTCACAGGCTTTTATCTCTTTTATGAATCTGAAATGACTGAGCCACGTTTCTATTTATATCATCGAGCTGAGACATTTCTCAAAGCTCTTTTGACTGCGCACATTCCCGTCTATTTATGTTGAGACCGTATACAACGTACAGTTGTCCATACTGTCTAAAATGAGCACAACAAACTACAGTTAAAACAGCAGCGATACGGTTTATTTGAACTAATTTATTTTGATTTCTATTGTTTTTTTCTGATTTGCTGATCAAATCTGGGTTTTGTCATAGATCCTTTTAGATAAAGTAAACAGAATAACATGTCATAAATAAGAACCACAACTGGGTTGCCAGATTGCAAAATATTCAATTTGGTCGAATTATACACAACCCATCAGGTAACCTGATTTTCTCTTTTTTGGGTTTAGAAGTTTATTAGCTTCCTTCCTTCATGTGGTGTTTCCAAAAAAAGAGCTCCAGGGCATCTGAAATAGCCTTAAATTTGTTTATTAACTGCCGCCACAGTAAGAATAGTTCTAGGTTTAAACTCGCCTGAGGTCTTTTTTTGCAGAGGTTTGCATATTCTACTTGTGTCTGCACAGGTTTCCTCTCACAGACCAAAATTGTTATCATGTCATTTTAAGTTGTAACTCTTAATTGTCTTTATGTGTGGATTCGAGTGTGTGTGGTGATTCGTGACTGATTCATAACCTTGATTGCCAGAATGGCAGAAGTCTTTTATCTATTTATACAAAGCATTGTTTGCCATGTAATCCTATTTGGAAAGGATTATTTCCAATCATTCATTCGTACAATTAAAACTATGCTGCAGACATAGCAGTTAAAGACAATTTTTACAACCCAACCTGGCAACACAGAGCTTTTGTCCAGTTAATTAAAAGCACACTAATGAGTTATTAATAACTATTAAGTCTTTAGCTACAAATTACAGCCCCCTGTGATTTTTGGATAAAACCCAGAACCAGTAATCTCTCTATCCTGTCAAATTTACTTTTCATTGTGAAATATCATAACGCACATGCACCTGTTATGAAACCTGAGGGGACATTTCTGTCCGTATAGAGTCAGTATGTTGTGAAGACCGATTGAAAAAAAAAGATGGTTGTTGCAGTGTGGCAGCCAAAGCGTTGGATAGAGTTTCACATTCTATATATAATCTGTTGACTTGTGTCCTTGCTGCTCTATTTAAATGCCAGAGACCCAGTGTGAAAACAGAGTGAGGAGCGCAACAATATGATGGACCTTTTCGAGACCAACAGTTATCTTTTTAATGATTTGCGCTATCTGGAGGAAGCAGATCATGGACCACTACAGCACTTGGACATGGCAGGGGTTTCCCCTCTGTACAATGGCAATGACAGCCCACTGTCCCAAGCGGGTCACGATAATGTCCCGTCCGGTGGGGAGAGCAGCGGAGAGGAGCACGTCCCTGCACCTCCGGGTCTCCGGGCGCACTGCGAGGGTCAGTGCCTCATGTGGGCCTGTAAGATCTGCAAGAGAAAGACGGCTCCCACGGATAGACGTAAGGCTGCGACCCTCAGGGAGAGGAGGAGGCTTAAGAAGATCAACGAAGCCTTCGACGCACTGAAGAGGAAGACCGTAGCCAATCCCAACCAGAGGCTACCCAAAGTGGAGATTTTACGCAGCGCCATCAGCTACATAGAGAGGCTGCAGGAGCTGCTGCAGACGCTGGACGAGCAGGAGAAAACCGGATCTCCATGTGACGCAAAAGAAAACAATGTGAGCGAGTATACCACCCTGAAGAGGAAACTCCTCATACTAGTCACACAAATATGTAAATCTGTGCATCTGTGGATTTCAGATTATTCCCCACCCGATCAAGAATATCCCAGTTTGGACTTTTAATATGTTTGTGGTTCTCATTAATGACATTATAACGTGAATGCTTATTACTCTGTGCCACACTGATTTTTTTAATCTAGCAGTGTGGTTTTCACTAATAATATAATTACAAACTTCTCACGTCATGGTCTTTGAATACTTTTAATTACTTTCTTATTGAATGTTGAATGCTTCTCAGTAATAGCAGCCTGCTTCTGCAATAATTTAAAAGTTTTTTCTTCATATTACAGGCAATAATATTTCATTCAATTCGCTTTTATTTATGTAGCACCAAATCACAACAGTCACCTAAAGGTGCTTCATATTGTAAGATAAAGACCCTCCAATAATACAGAGAATCAAACAGACTCCTATGGAAATGCACTTGGTGACTGTGGGAAGGAAAAACTCCCTTTCATGAGGAAGGAACCTGGCTCATCTGCCGTGACTGGTTCGTGGTGAGGGAAAGAAAACAGGATAAAAGACGCGATGTGGAAAAGAATATGGATAATGTGTGTTTTTTGCAGGTGGCCAGTGAGTACCACTGGAAGAAATCCTCTGAGGCTTGGCCAACCTCCGCTGACCATTCCACTTCAGCAATGAACTGCACAGAAGGTACACACCTTGCACACTACCTTTGCTTGAAGTCAGGTGTAAATTCATTTAAAAAAATAGGAAAAACAGAAAACATCATGTGGTATCATAAGTCCTTTCATTTTAGGAGCCAGTGAGTCTTCCGCGTCCTCCAGCCTCCTGCGGCTGTCCTCCATCGTGGACAGCATCACCAACGACAGCAGTCATTGAGGACGTCTCAGAAAACTGAAACATTAGCAAACTATCTGACATTTTCAATATGATCTATTCTGATCATCTGTGAACTATTTTTGCCATAGTAAACCATTCTGACTTCTGTTTGTAAGTACTTCATTTGTACAGGAAGAGCAAAAGATTTGTACATATTTTATATTAACATGAAGTTTAGATGTATTTATTTTGTGTCCAAAGGCTAACCTTGGCTTTAAGGAAGCTGAAATTCTCTTTATATATTGTACACAGCTGACCAACAAAATAAATGACACAGTTCTACTCTTGCAGTTGTGCAACCCTTGGTATATTTATTTGCAAGGGCACGCCAGATTGGTGTTTGCAATCCATTGTATTTTGGATGGAACATCTGATCCTTATTAGTTACTCAGGACTGATACTGTATTAAACCCCCCTTTACCTTCAGAACTGCCTCAATCCTTCATGACATAGATGCAGTTGGTACTAAGCAGCCCAAAGCATGCCAAGAAAATAACCCCCAGACCATTACACCACCACCATCACTCTGAACCTCTGATACAGCTCAGGATGAATAAATGTTTTCATGTTGTTTACACCAAATTCTTACCCTACCGTCTGAGTATCTTAGTAGAAATCATGACTCACCAGACCAGGCAACTTATTCCACTCTTCTCTTATCCATTTTTAGTGATTGCTGGCAAATTGTAGCCTCACTTTCCTGTTTTTATGTGACAGGTCTTCTGCTCTTGCTCTGATCTGTCCAGGGTGTACCCTGCCTCTTGCCCTATAGACAGCTGGGATAGGCTCCAGCCCCCCCCCCCCCCCCCCACGACCCTGAAAAAGGATAAGCGGAAGTGAATGGATGGATGATTAAATAGTTTGATTTTCAGTGGGCCTCCCCTGTCTTGTTCTCGGTCCCTTTTGCCACCTCATTTAAAAATGCCCCTGCTGGTATCATTAAAAAAAACACAACAATAATTTAAAAAAGCTGTTTGCTCCAGATCTGCCAGTTCCCTTAACATTCAACATTCTGCTAGAGGTCCATATAAACCATTTAAACTGCCCTGAAACATTTTACTGCTCTCTCTGTTCCAACTGGCATCCAGCAGGCCTGAGCCCACAACAGTAACTCGAGTCTCCTCCAAACACAGCGTGCCTCTGCTCTCCTCTCCTATCATATGTTGGGGACGTGGAAACTTGGGTTGCAGGCATAAGTGCAAAGCCCAGCAGGATAATGAAGTTATCTGAGCCATTAATTCATCATCGCTAGCTTCATCATCTCGTGGCAAAGCGTTCACACACGAGCTATTTAAACGTGTGACATGATGCTAACGACACGGAAATCCACCGAGTCTTGTATTGACATGATAAAGGGGTGTTTGTTGATGATGTTGGGGTGGTGCGCTGCGCTCCTTCAGATCTTAGCAGATGACACAGAGCCGTGGTTGACCTTTGAGACTCTGCCTCATCTCTCAGGCCTGCAGCCGCACACAGATATGAACACACAAAGTGTCTCTCGCGCACATATGCCAAGTTCATAAGGAGTTAAAGACCTCAATGAAATATTAAGCCAAGGGAGAACAATGCATATCTCAACGTTTTGCTTTAGCAGAGGTGCAAAGAAAAACTATTTTACTCAAGTAGTGTGCTTGGAATCAAATTTGAGGCGCTCCTCTAACTTTAACACACCTTTTGCTACATATATTGACTCCTTTTCAATATATTCAATAATTCATTAAAAACAACCAGGAAGAAAGTTCAGAGGTTTGGAGGCCTTCGTCTGTTTGGTGTTCTATGTATTTTAAGTAGTCTGAAGTGTGTTGAGTGACTGGTTCAGGATGCCAATACGCTCTACAAAGCTAATTAGAAGGACCTTTCTTCCCACAGCTGTGAGGCTTTTTTCATTCTATATTTTATGCCAGTGTTTCCTCTCATTAATGCACATCATTTACACATGTCCTTTTATTTATTAACTAGTCTAGACCAGGTAATTGAATTGAGTTTGTTTTTAATGTAATGGCTCGACAATTTCCAAAGAAAACCTGCAGCGCTTTTACATCTGTTGCTTTTTTTTTGCGTTAGTCTTTCTAGCTTTGGGGCAGTGTGTGTTTCCCTATCTACACAACACCTCTACCACATTTAATGCATAGCTGCATGTTATGAATAAAGCATAACACTCTTGGTTTTTCTTTAGCTACTTGAGTGTAGATTAATAAAAATACTTCAAGGTTCAAAGTAAAAGTTTGTGCAATATTACTTTCACAGTACTGTGTACTTTTATTCCCAAAATGAAGTTAACACTTCCACAACCAAACTAAATTAAAGCTGGTAAACATACACTAATGCAAGGTTCTATATAATATGGTATTATTCAGCAATCATACATCTTATACTAAACATCCTTTTTTTTCTGTAGAAACCAGACAGAAATCCGATAGCGCTAACAGTAATGTGATTTTAATGGGCTCCTACTCACTCATTCTGATAGCAGTGAATGATGTGTAGCTCATATGTGTAGCTGTGAATGTAATATCTGTTACAATGGAGGCCAGTAATCACATTTAAAAAGAGAACTCAGATGAGTGTGAGGGTTTTGGGGGTGGTGGTGAATACAAGCACGTTTTCTGTGCTGTTAGTAGAGTTGTATTCACTGTGTTTTGAACCTCATTGTCTTATTGTTGTGTTTGCACCATCTGACTGTGTGCATGCTCACAGAAATAGCCCTGGTCTCTCCAAGTCCAGACTTTCTCTTGTCTGACTTTACGGGGATTTCGGTGTTACTGATGACACCATATAATTGTCATTTGGCTGTGAAGGCAGCGTTTTAAAAGTTAAAGCTGATGAAAGGCGAGCTGTTATAGGAGGGGGGATAAGCCTGGAGGCTGAAATGCTCTGATTTACTCAGACTTTCCTTGAATATCCTGCTAGGAAAGGATTCAGTACTGACGGTGCTGGCGGTGCACCTCTTTCTGCTCACTGCCAACACAAATGGTGTTGCCACTCATTTTTTTTTTCTTTCGTTCTTGTGGGGAATGTAAAATGGACTTGGATTTTATGTGGGTGGGAAATTGCCTTTAACCAAAAACACTGCGCTTTGAAAAATAAAATCCATTGTTCTTTCTTTTGATTTTGATTTTATTTGATTGCTTTTGTTTGCTTTTTTCCTTTCATCCACAGCTTTTCATGTAGGGCAAACTGAGGTAAGGACCCAGTTAGGAGCAATAGAGTTTTTCTTTCAGGTTATAACATTTTAAACATCTAATCAGTATGATAATATAACAGGGACGTGCCCACTGTTGGGCATTGGAAGGGGTATTCCCACCAGCAATACCATTTTCATGTCAGCATGTATTTTTTTTTTTTTATAGATAAATCAGGAACTAAATAAAGTTTAGTTAAACTAAACTTTATGTATTTATTTATTTATTTATTTATTATATTTATATATATATGATAGTTGCACTAACCCAAACCATTACTTTTTCTAAACACACCAAGTAACACATTCCTACTTAAAACATATTTAAAAATCATACAAATATGTGAACAACTGTGATCTGAATGTTTTAAGCTTAGGTCTTTGGAGTCCACCACACCTCCCATTTTCAAATGTGGACATTTTTTCTTCTTAATCAGTGCATATAAGAGTGAAATGATTAAAAAAAAAGAAGAAGTTGTGTTCAGGGACTTGAAATAACGTTGGAAATTCGTGCAGAGGAACTTTTTTAAGGGAATATTTATGTTCACAAACATGAATCAGCACAAACTGCTGTTGTTTTTATATTTTGATCAGATATTCTGACTTCCTGCCAACCTCTCCATGACTTCCTCTTGCTCCTTCTGTGCCATGAAGTTAACCTCACTCGAATAAATATATATTTGATATTTTTATTTTGAATAAAATTCAACTTAAATGTTAATAAGAAAGAAAAGGGGACATGGGCTGTGTTTGGCCTCTGGAGTGGGGCATGGTAGAAAAAGTCTGAGAACCACTGGGTCAAGTGAACACATCAAGAGGTTCAATAAATCTCAATGGGAATCTTGTAATTTACACAAACTTGCATTTTAAGATTGACTTAATTTTCACACTGTTACCTGCATCATAATCACTCATTAATTACTCAACTTACATTTTACATATTTTTACATATAGAGAATATTTTGCTGTTATTTCAAAGTGACTGTAATGCGAGAAAGCAAGTTTTTTTTTCCTTTTAAAAAGTTTTGACATTGTTATTAACAATCCAAACGAAAAGCAGACATGCCGATGCATAGAAACCATTGCAATTTATTTATGTTCATACTGTACAAACTAATTAATCACCCTCAGTGGGACTGTCATAAAAAGGAGTACCCCCCCCCCCCCGCAAAAATGCCTCTAAACCACTTTTCAATCCCAACAACTTTTGATGCTATTCAAAGTGGCCACTCAGTACTTTTACTGTTCTGACAAGTTCATACTGTAGATCCTGTAACTCTGCATAGTTTGGGTTTATTTAATAAAAATACATTTATTTATAGATTTCCATAAAACCGTTTATTTTGCTAAATGGGAGGAGGAATGTAAGCGATGCACTGCCTCTCTATCGGGGGATGGTGCAGCACCAAAAAAGCAGCATAAAGTCAAAGCGTGAGGCAGTTTAGAAGACATAAGGTTTTCAGACGTGAGGCAGATGAAACATAAAAAGATCACCTCCTGCCCTTCACTTAACTCTGTCTTTGACCCTTGAGAACAACAAAAAAGCAAACTCGGAGAGCTCCCCAGAGACGAGCCGAGTGCGCAGATCACATCTCCAGCCTGCGCGCAATATCATCTCCCCGTCTCATTACGCCATGTGCTGCACTAATCTAACCCCCCGGCTCAATTAAGCTGATGCCAGGTTTTCTCATTGTCCGAGTTGTTCTCAGTCTAAACAGCCTTTGATCTTCGCAGCTAGCTACAAGCTCAGGCGAGCCGATGTCTTCTTCAGCTGTGCCTAATCCAAACTCCGACGGCAATTCAGAGGCAGCAGCAGGTACTGGTGTTTTCTTAGGTGTGCGCAGTTCCCAGAGAAGTGGTGATGGGGCTGGAGGGGGTGCGGGTCGTGCCAAACGCTTTGACACATTGTGAGAAATATCCGCATTGTATCCTTGTAAGCTGTCACCAACATCATTACCTAAACCAGCTGGACTGGGTCAAACTGTGAAAAGCATTATTTCGGAATCTTTAGATGTTTCTGCAAATCTTAACCTCTACAGAGATGTTAAAATATGGGGAAAATGCAATTTGAGAAAAGGCTTTGGATCGTTTTCACTGTATATTTTTATTCTGTTAAATTAGCCTCAAACATTGGGGTGGGCACCGCAAGGAAGGGACATAAGAATGAATCTGATTTGCTGATTCTGCAGTGTTGGCCTTCAAAAATTCAGCTCAGATCCTTTGTTATTGTTAAAGATGGATTAAAAACTGCGGGATGTGGGACTTGAATGTTTATCAGTCAGAAAAAAAGAAGTTGGAGAGCCACTACAGGGACAAATATTGAATTATCTTCACTGTAAACATCCTCACTCCGTAATCCCTGAGTCATCCCCTTGAATGAAAGCCTCTGCACCATCACGGCCATCTGTTGTGTGCTTGAGTCATGTCAATAACTTTTAACGGTTAAAATTTGGTCCCCAATGTTGCAGGGAGTTGTGCAGTGGTGTCAGTGCAATAATTACTGTTTTAATGAGCTTTTGCAAACAGGGATCGGCTCATTCACAGCACCTTAAGTGATGAGTTTGAGTGTTTGGAGGGGGGGCTTACCGCACTAATGTGAATTCACAGGGCTTGAAATGCTACACCTTCCTTTGCAGCTGGGCTGCATCTGCAACGCTGTTGTCTTCACCGTAAAAATTGCCCTGCATACTCCAACAAGTGGTCACCCTCTTTTTCAGCAGAATTTGACTAAACTAAAAACACTCTGCGATGTTCATGTCTTCATAGCCAAGTGTCACTTTCACTGTGCGCTATGACATGATGCCTAAAGGCTGGTTACAGATACATGCAGCATAAATAATACATTACAATACTTATTAGCGCTTTAAAACATGCCAGCTTTGGTTAAAGCTGCACTCCCCTTAAACATTTCTAAGCCTTGTATTAATTGTGGACTTGTAAGAGAAGAGTGTTGATGAGTGGGAAAACACCAGTAAGTGCAGATGTGGGAAACTCCACAGGGTACTGGGGGGTGAGAAGCAGCGAGTTGGGATGGGGCAGGGAGGGAGAAGAGCCGACTCCTGCCTGCCTTCTGGCTGGGCCAATGGGCCATGGTAATTAGATCTGGCCAATGTGGGCCCTGGGCTTTGGCCTCGGGGCATATAAGGGGGGCCTGGGGCAACAGACCCCTCATATCACTCAGAGGTTTCTTCTCTTTCACCCAAACTCTACTACCCTCCTTCCTTCCTTTGCGGCCATCTCCATCCATTCAGACTTTAACAAGCCATGGATGTCTTCTCACCATCACAGGTCTACTATGACAGAGCATGTGCTTCCTCTCCAGACAGCCTGGATTTTGGCCCAGGCATGGAGCTTGCTGGCTCCGAGGAGGACGAGCACGTCAGGGTTCCAGGAGCCCCCCACCAGCCAGGACATTGCCTCCAGTGGGCCTGTAAGGCCTGCAAGCGCAAGTCGAGCTTTGTGGATCGCAGACGGGCTGCCACCATGCGCGAGCGCCGGCGGCTGAAGAAGGTGAACCACGCTTTTGAGGCTTTGAGGCGTTGCACTTCGGCCAACCCCAGCCAGCGCCTGCCCAAGGTGGAGATCCTGCGCAACGCCATCCAGTACATCGAGAGCCTGCAGGAGCTGCTACGAGAACAGGTGGAAAACTTTTATGGCCTACCTGGAGAGAGCAGCTCTGAGCCTGGAAGCCCGCTGTCCAGCTGCTCTGATGGCATGGTAAGACCGCTGATCCCCATCTTCAGCCTCTTTATGCAAGTGCCTGGTTTTATCAGGGTCTTGAGCAGCAAAAAAATTAGAACCACTGCACAGTAAATCCTGGAAAAGGTCTTTATTGTTGTTTACTGCTAAAGTCATCATCAGTGTTGAACAAGACCACTTCTATCAGTTCCCTTTACCTTATCAAGTTTTTTATTTCAATGCAGAACCCTGATTTCCACTTTAGCAACCTGTTAATCAAATGAGCTTGCTTTGCCTCAAGACCATAATTATCATGGTTTTCCATGCATGACAAACACCTCCCATAATTCCGTAATACAAACATCTATTATGTTGTCTTACAAGAATCTCCGTCCTCTGCTTGCGATGCTTATTATTACAGGTCATATTGAATCTCTGTTTGAAGGTGACTTTGCATCAGATAATACAAAAACAACTTATAACGCTGGATTGGACTAATGGCTTTCCCACCACCGGACACTTTATAGCCCCATTAAACCAAGCTAAATCCACCTTACTGAAGTCTGGCAGGCAAAACTGGGCGCTTTTCTGCATTCCATCCTGACTGCATGTTCTGCACCGCTGCCAGGATTTTCTGCAGATTTACTAGGAGAAAGTGTCATCTTGCACAAACTGGTGTTGCTTCCACTGATACAATCGATTCGCTACACTCGGAGTCGGGCCGGGGAGGGGAGGGCACAAAAAACCACTTTGGCTTTAAGGTGCATGTGAAATAAAGAAGCCAATAACTTTGGAATTCAGGATTTATTAGCCTGTCCGGAATATATGGCGGGCACTGCACTGGGTGTTTTCTTCCTATCCAATATAACACAGCGGTTTAAACAAGCAGCTTATCATATCTGTCTGTTTGCAAGTATTTGAAGGAATTCAAGGGTAAATTCAATTTCTCATTTCCTTTCAGGCTGACAGCAACAGTCCAGTGTGGCAACAGCTGAATGCAAACTACAGCAACGGCTATTCATATGCAAAGAACAGTAAGACCTTTTAACTTAAGCAGCAGTTTGATATGAATATAATGTGAATTCTTGCCTGCAGGGCTTTAAAAACTAATACCTGAACAGCAGATTATGTTATATTTAGACTTTATTTTATTAAGGTTCCATCTTTAATTTGAGGCCTTAAAGTCAGCTTATATAACATGTATCAGCTGTATGATCCAGACTTGGCTAATTTGAATTTGGGATCCTCTTCATCAGATAGCGTGGATGATAAAGCAGCCGGAGCGTCCAGTCTGGAGTGCCTGTCCAGTATCGTGGACCGCCTGTCCTCGGTGGAGTCCAGCAGCTGTGGGCCGGCTGGCCTTAGAAACACGTCCAGCTTCTCCCCCGGCAGCTCTGACTCACAGCCCTGCACACCGGAGAGCCCCGGATCCAGGCCCGTCTACCACGTCCTGTGAAGGAAACCTTGCTTTGATGTGAATATATATTGCCTCAGGCGGGCGCCGTGCTTTTACCCAACACCAGCTGCATTTGCAACCAAAAGCGATAAGAACTAGTTTTGGGCAAGTGGGAGGAAAACCCAGCAGAACCTGAGGGACGCGCGGCGGCCAGCTTTTGTACTGTACATGAGATTGTAAATATATAATGTAAATGCCCATTTATTCTATACTTTCTATTATCCCCAGTGAGACATATTTAATTGTAACAGCTGATGTAATGTTGCATTATTCAAAAAAGAAATGGTATTTAAGCAGTTCAGTTCAGTTGAGTGTGAGTTTTAGCAGGTTTCGTCCTGTTAAAAGGGAGTTCTTTTATCCCCACTTTTTAATTTTTTTTATTTTTATTTTTTATTGTAAAGTGTCATGAAATGACTAATGTTGCTTTTATTGGCACTATATATACATGAATAAAAAGTGAACTGAATTGAAGGAGTGTTGTGCTACACTGTTACATCCCCTGTTTTGTTCTTTGGTCTTTTTTCTACTTTTTTTGTATTTAGAAACCAGTTTTTTTCTAGTTAAGCAGATGCTACGCTGAAATTTTGGAGACCGAAAAATAAAATGTCTGCAAAAAAAATTTGAAAATCCTGATTAGCATGAATCTCCCTCACTTTAATAGAGCTTTGCAGCAAAAGTGAATTAATAATGAACAATTCACTGATGCTGAAAGCGACTGCTGTCATTTCACTTTTTATCTTTTGATCTCTTTGGCTTTTTTAAGGTTTTAAAAAAGATTGTTTCTAGAACAGTTAAATTATTCCTTACGATGGCAGATTTATATTCATTTGCAGAATCATGATTAGCAGTCCAAAAAAACTGTCAAAATAAAAGGCCAAGTTATTTATTATGTGCCTCACGCGTGGAGTGTCCCGGACATCTTGGAGTTTTCTTCAGCTAACAAGGTGTCAGGATCACTGATAGAGGTCATCTGATATCGTTTATCATTTTTACCCTGCTATAATCATTCATGTAGCCTGTTTGCTGATGAGTCAGTACAGCACTGTAAAAGCCAAATACGTGGTGTCTTTCCTGGATCACAGAAATGATTCAATAAAAACAGACAACTGTGTAAATAAAGGAAAAAATTCAAAAACATCTCTAAACTCATTTTTGTGTCTCTGTCCTCGTGAAGTGTAAAGCTGCACTCTGTGTGTGTGTGTGTGTGTGTGTGTGTATACCTGTTTGTTCCTTCCTACCAAACGTGAGTCATCATTAACACCCTTGATTACACCATCAACACAAGAGTTAAGAACAAATGGCCTCTAATTGCATGTATTGTGTGACTGAAGAGGAGGAGGCGGCGGAGGTGGAGGGGGTCACATATGTGTCATACTCCATCATGTCTTTGATCATGCACTAAGAAAGCTGGTTTTCAAGGAATGAGCTGGAAAGCTGTAATAATGTATCAGTTCATTTATCAGAAAGGTAAGAATTTCAAAAACATATTATCACGTAAAACCAGAATTTAATGTAAACCACACAAATCTGATACAGCTCCACTTGGATCATCTAAAGTATTACCATGCTACTTTTGTGTAAATGCATCAGTTGTAATTATCTGATTGCACAATTTTTTTTCTTATTTTACTCTTTTTTGTTGTTGTTATGTTACATTAATCTTGCTAAACAACACATTCTTTTAGTGCTGCTTATCCAGGTTCGGGTTGCAGGGAGCAGCAGTTTCAGTAGAGACACCCAGACCTCCCAGCCTGGGACCCGAGAGATGCCAGAGAGAGACATAATCTCCCTGGCATCTCTTGGGTCAGCCCCGGGACCTTCTCCATCACTGCAGACATCGTGTGAATCTGTCTGTAAATTTTGTGCTCCTCTCTCCGCTCACCGAAAAGAGGTGAGCACTTCACCCTTTTTCCGGCTGAGGACCAGGGTCTTAAAGGTGCTTGTTCTCCACACTCTGATGCAAATCAACATAGTACACGCTGGAGGTCACTGCTCAATGAGGCCAGAAGAACCAAATAATCTGTGGGTGGCTTGGGATGTCTGTAGCTCAGGAGGTAGAGCGGGTCATCTGCTATTCAGAAGGTAGGTGGATCCCTGGCTTCCCTGGCTGTTCCCCTCTATATGCCTTCAGCAAGATACTAACCCCAAGATACTCTGTAATGTAAAAAGTCCTGAGGCCACTAAAGCAGGCATTGTAACTAAACTAAACTACACTTTTAAAACACAGTCAGAGAAGAATCAATAACAAAGACAATTGATAAAATACAACCCCGTGCACAAAACTTAATCACAAAAAAAGTATAAAAGTATAGGGAGACAAAACAGCACAGGGCTCAAGCATAATAAAATAACATAAAACAAGAGATAGCAGAGTATTCATAACCACATGACTGATTACACTTTTAATTTAGGTATCATCCCAATCTGGGTCCAAGGTCTGCAGGAGAAGAAGAAATGACACATGTTGATAACTCGAACAGAAAATGCTGTTTGAGGATTTACCTAACGGCACCAAAACGTTCATGTGTTACTGAATCCAAGATTTCAAGAGGAATCACTGAGCACCGACATGCTGCTTATGTAAGCATCTGTATGTTAATTGTGTCTCAGCAAAAAACAAATAAATAAATAATTATCACACTTAACATAGCACATTGCTTTGGCTTCTTACCCAGAATTTAAATCGCCTGATTATATATCATCATAAGGGTCTGATGTTAGGCTGCATGTGACCAAGAGGTTACAAAAGAAAATCTCAGAAAATTCATGAAAGTCAAATAAGTTTAAGTGAGATAATAACATATTTCTGACAGCAGCCATATTTTAAAGGGGAAGCCATTGTTGACAATGTTTTGTGCATGTTTTTTTGTTTTTTTTTAAAATTTTACAGCATTTTGATTATAAAAACTCATTTAGATCTGTAATTAGATTAAATAGTTAATATGCATAAATTTCAGTAATTGCGTCATGCAAACATTTTGGGAAAATAAATTGTATTTGTCAATAAAAAAAATGATATTTATGATCAAAATTCATTTTTTGTTTTGTGTGGTTTTGTTCTGTTTTTTTCTAATACTCTGAGCAAGAAATCTCCACTTGATTATCTCTTGCAGTCTCCACATTCACAAATTTCCTCCCTATGCCAAAGGGTTTATAGAACATTTCATTCCTCACAAAAATGCCTGTTGATTTCATTTTGTAATTTATTAAGCAATTAAAGAGAATTTAAAGGCCCTTCTGTAAATGTATTTCCTCTCATGTCAGCAAAATGAAACAAGAATTTTTAACTTGACTTTATTAGCATATATTTAGATAACATCCAATTTGCATATTTAACCTTAAATATTATAGAGGACTCCTCATACTAAAAACAGTACTTTGAATGTAAGTAAATAAATGTGGTGGTTTCATGGTTTCATGCTGATGTCTATTAGATCATTTTAGAATACCAGCAAACTTTTTATCCAGCGATGGTGTTAACAACCTTTAGAGAAACAAAGTAGCATTAAAAGAAATACAAGAAATATGATAACTGTGCAAGTACCACCAGTATTTATCCAGATGTACAGTCCAAGAAGTCTCTTAATCTGCCACTGAAGAGATAGTTGCAGTGTAACACCCTCCAAAAACAAATCCCAGCAGTTAAACAGTGTGTCTGTCTCAGCAACAATGCAATGAAATATTCTAGCAGTGGCTTGTATTTCACTAACCTCTGCTGTCAGCTCCAGCCTACACTACAAATGTCGCTTATGTAATTTTCCGTGGCTACCTGTGATTCATGAATCTCACCCTCACCAACCCCACAGCGTCCACACCAGAACGTGCCAGCAGTCCACATGAAGGTTGTTGGTATTGAGCTTTATTTAAAACGTACAAGTTATACAGGGACCTGTTTTTATTATGAGTGTAATAACATCACTCAGAGGCCAGCACAGTCATTCCTGTAGTACTGTGCAAGACCACAAGAGAGAGGTGTTTCTTGTATTTCTCCAACATGTGAGAGGCCATATTCATGAGTTTATTGATCATTATCTAAGAGCAGATTTTATAGGCCACAGGTTGTATTTATGTAGTCTCTAAATGATCCTCTTGATAGTGTTTCTGTTGGGTAATTCATATATTCTCTCATCTTTGAGGGAAATTCTGATCTCATAATGAAACTTTAACTGTGGGGGTCTTTGGAGAATTAAATCTGCCCTCTGGCAAAATCTGTGATGCTGCTCTCTAAGTGAGAAACCGCAAAGGCAGAAAAGGGAGAGGAGACAAATTTCAGCACACTTCTGAACTGTGAGCAACGCTGTAATCGTTTCGATCATACTACTGCTACTACTAATCTATCCATCCATCCATCCTGTTAAACAGATAAAGACAGAAGAGAGTAGGATGAAAAATGGGGAAAACGCACCTGGACGTTACGCTAACTGGCCACTTTATTAGGTACATCTGTTATAAGCATATAAGCATGGTCAGGATGACTTGCTGAAGTTTGAGCATCAGAATAAAGAGTCGAAACGTGATTTGAGTGACTTTGAACACGACATGCTGAATGTTTCAGAAACTGTTGAGTAAGTAGGATTTTCCTGTAGATGCATCCCTATGTTTCTGGGTTCCTACCTTGCTGGAGACTGGGTGGACTGCTTGCAGCTGATAGGAAAGCAACAGTGACCCAAATAGCCACTTATTACACCAAGTATGCAGAAGAGCATTTCTGAATGCAAGACATGTTGAACTTTGAGGCAAATGGGCACAGCAGGAGAAGACCACACCGGGCGCCACTTCTGTCTGCCAAGAACTGTGCAAGCTGAGGCTGCACTTCATACAGACTCAAAATGTTCCCTGGTCCGATAACTCTCGATTTCTGCTGCAACATTCAGCCGGTAGGGTCAGAATCTGGCTTTTATCAATGCCTCAAGCTTCTGGTGGTATAACTTTCTTGGCATTCATCAGGTTCCTTATTAACAAGTCAGAATTATTTCAACCCCACAGCCTGTCTGTTCCTTTATGACCAATAATAGTTTTTTCGATCCAAAAGGGAAATTCATGTTTGACATAGTTCATCTGCTATTTGCATGAGAATTAAAAATCCTGATTTCTCTGGGTCCAAATGATTTTCTGCATCTCTCCCTCTTACAACGGAGAGAGAGCAGTCTTCCAGTACTGATGTTTTTTTGTTCCATAAAGATTTTTAAAAGTCGTGGTCAGAGTTATTCAGGATGGCTTGTAACATCTTTATTGTGCATCTTTCCCCCGCCACCCTCAACATGTCCAGTCTGGCTCCAATTACAGAGCCATCTTTCTTCACCAGTTTGTCCAGCCTCCTTGCATCCTTGTTTCTGATGCTGCCTCCCCAGCAGACTGCAGCACAGAACAGCACACTTGCCACCACAGACTGGTACTACATTTGCGGCAAGTTACTCAGATGTCATCTTGGTTTCCTTAACAAATAGAGGCAACTGCCCATTTTTGAATAGTCTGTCTGTATTCTGGAACTCGTCTATTTTGGCACCACCTCAGTGTCCACCCCACAAACTTTCAGAGGCTGGAGAGGAGGCCTGAATCTTTGGAAATCTACTACTATCCTTTGTCTTAGTGATGTTTAATATGAGGTAAATGGCCTCCGTAGTAAGCAGATCTCAGTTCAATAGAGCACCTTTGGCATGTGGTGGAACAGGAATTATACTCATGGATGTGCAGCGACTGCTTGGTGCTATCATGTCAATATGGACCAAAATTCCCAAGAATATTTTCCAGGATCTTTTTGAATGTGTGCCACAAAGAATTAACACACTTCTAAAGGCAAAAGGGGGTCCAACCTGGCAGCAGCAAGGTATATCTAACAACGGGCATGTTAAAACAGATAAATAAAGAAATAAAGAAACAATGAAATAACAAATATCTTTGTTGCAAAATGTTTAGGAGAGAAGTAAGGTATTCCTATTTTCTCGTGACACTTCTGTACTGTTTATAATATATAATTTTTGATTTCCTTCCTCTTTAATAAAGTTTCTTCAAAGTTTCTTTTTTTTAGTTTTCTCTTTTTCTCTCTGAGAGGAATTATTTTCTTTGGAGGAAGTTTATGAATATCAAGGTGATTCATCTCCATTTAAATAGGGACACACTTTAATTTGGAAATAATTAATTTATACTGCAAAATGTGCCTCTGTGTGCAAGCTCGGTGAAAGTTTTTATTTGTTAAAATACCACAGAGCCTTTGGTCATGTAAAACAAAAATAAAAATCTGTCTATATTAAATCTAAAAGAGATACATCTAAATGCCCAGCAGCCGTGCAGTAAAGCTAGTCTAGCCTGGATATAAGTTTACAAAAGAGATCACAAGTTAAAGGTAAAACTAAAGAAACCGCTGGGAATTTTTAGATTGTTGTATCATCTTTGTCACGACTCACAGCCACAGATGTGAGCCTTTTGAGAAGGTGTTGCATTCAAGCTCTCTTTACCATCTGCAGACGTGGGTGAGGAATATGTCACCTTCATTAGTTTAATCACTTCAGGCTTCAGTCACGTACTGCACCACTGGATGGGTGATGGAGAGTGGCACTAACAGAGCGTTTATTGCATGAAACACAATGAACAACACATTGCTTTGTACTTTTGCTGTCACCGCTTGAGTTTAGCACCTTCCACTTACAAGGGTCTCTTTATTAGTTTCAGAGTCTGCTCTTTGTATTGATCCAACAAAAGGCTGATGACTTACTGTTCCAAGCCTAAAGACCTGGGTAAGACTTCAGGGGCACAATTCAGTACAGAAGGTGTAATCACTCGGCCTTTTAGCAGCTGCACTTCGATCACTGAAAGGCAATCGGACCCGTGCTGCTGTAATCGAGTAGGCACCTGATGTAACTTTTGTCTCCAAATCAAAGGCTACACTCAGCAACCAGTTACTGAAAAGACTGCAGTATTCAGAGGCCCATGTCTATCTAATGTGTCTCCAAATTTTGTATTCCTGTTTTCTATTCTGCTTCAAACAGGCTGTTTCGGTGTCTGTAACCTTAAATGCAGTTGCTCCTGGGCACGCTCAGGTGGAAACAGCCACTGTGACGTCACCTGTTGGTTCTGGAAACATTGATTGACTGTGGCGTTGGTTTTTTTTGTTGCCTCAACCTACATTCCTAAACTGTACAGGTGTCATATCAGCTAAATAGTGCCAAGTAACAGACCAATAACATACTAGAAATGTACTCACTAAAACTGAAGCACAAATGTCTGAGATGGTAGCATTGCACAACAAGCCATAAGATTAGAAGAAGACATTCCCGCCACACACACACACACACACACACACACACACACACACACACACACACACACACACACACACACACACACACACACACACACACACACAGTGATGAGAGCTAGTTTAATGACTCAAATATCAAATTTGGACTCAACCATCCAAGCGGATGCTTTATAAAACAATTCACCTCCTTTCTTATGAAAATAGCTGGACAGTATAGGCCAAAACTGTTTTGCACCAGACTGCAAACATGCTTTATAATGCTGTAAACTTGGCACTATAACATGGCAGTCTATGGGGACTGACTCTTTTGCGTTGGATTTTCATTTATAACACCAAAGTGCTTATAAAAGGAAGCTTTGACATGTTAAAACAGCTGTGGGCACATATTTGGGCAGTAATTTTTCAAGCATTGAAAAATAACTTTTATTTTATTTCCCAAATAACGTTTAAAATGCTGTTGTTTTAAACTGAATCGTATCTTTCTAACAGCATCTTTGCTCCCTCACACCATTGTAATGGTATTTTTTTAATTTGGCACATTTTTAACCAGACCTACACAATCCCAAAGGGATTTGTGCCTCCACCCAAGACTGAACAGGTGATTTTTTTTATTACCTCTTTAATAAATGTGTAAACCTCTACAATATAGATCCACTGCAGTCTGCAAAGCAGCTGCTAGCTTGGAATCCAAGAGGTTGGCGGTGCCTTTGCTGGTCTGACAAACCAACAAGGTGTAAAGCAGAAACAGCTCTTTCAGGTGGTGTGTTCAGACAGAATGGAAGTGAAATTTCACCTTGCTGAAGTGTTTATGAGCCATTTCACAACTCACAAGTACTCACTCCTAACAGCTATAATGAGGAGTACAACTGATAAGTGAAATCAAGCAATACAGCAACATTTTTTCAGGACGTACCAGAAAGTCCTACAGTTTTATTTTTCTCCTATCTCTGTTCTCTTTTAAAATCTCTGTCTACATACAAAACTGAAGCTGAATCATACAGCTCCAGCTGTCCGCCAATGGTGATATAAGCTGGACTTTTGATTAGTAATTGTCGCTGGTATCTATGGGAACATCTCAGCTATCAGGCTTTTGCAATTCAATTTTGACAAACTGAAATATTGTGAATTACATGGGTGCATTTTCACCTCTATTTGAGCTACCCAGTGACAATTTGCATCAGTTTGCAAATTCATTCTTGCATTACTCTTCCTAATCTACAGAGAAAGGGGAAAAACAAGGCTGTTGGTGTATGATTATGTTAAAGAACTAAGCAGGTTTTTGCACCACGTCATAATTCCCCCCTTTCAACACAAAGGCACGTCATGGTGTCTGGTGTTGTTAAGAGTTTGAGCTTTTTGGCACAGGGAGGAGGGTCTGTATTATTTTGAAAGTGTTTCTTGTTTTGTGTATCTTGTGTGTTTTACTTCCCGTCTTTGTCTTGATTCCCACATTTAATCATCTGCCTGCTCTAACTGTTTACACCTGAGCCCAGGCTGTCCTGTGTGTGTGTGTGTGTGTGTGTGTGTGTGTGTGTGTGTGTGTGTGTGTGTGTGTGTGTGTGTGTGTGTACATATATGTCTAAAGCAATTTCTCTCTGTGTGTCTGTGAGTTCGTGATCCTGCTCACTGCTTCTTTTTGTCTCTCTTTCATAGTTTTATGGATTGCTTTACTGAACTTAGATATCTCTTATGCAGCACTGAAATTGCTTTTCACTTTAGATCCTGCCTGTCTGCCCCTGTGGTGCTGCGCATTTGGGTCAGTTTACCAGCTTCATCTTAAACTGTAAATATAGCACAAGGGTAGCAGCAAAGCTATTTCTACATAGGGCCTAAATGCATGATTGAAGAGGTTATAAAAGGCTTCCATAAAACCTAATCAAAGAATCTAAATATATATCTGATACACATCTATAAAATACTTTATTAAAAAAAAACCTCTCTCTGGTGCTCACAGACACTTGAATAATGAGGTCCAGTCCCAACCCAACCCTGACACACTTTCACTGTGGAGGGTCTGCTACATTAAACTGAATAGGTATATTGTTATGTAAGTGATATTTATGATCTTAATAGATCAACTGGTAGTGGTATAAATCAAAAGTACACGTGTCTGTTAAAGAAATCAGTCGCCCCAAAACTGCAGCTAAAATTCTACTCTTCCCCTTAAGTCAAGGGTGTCCAACTCCATGTCTCAAGGGCCGGTGTCCTGCAGGTTTTAGATATCGCCCCGGGTCAACACACCTGAATCAAATGATTAGTTCATTACCAGGCCTCCGGAGAACTTCAAGAAATGTCGAGGAGGTAATTTAGCCATTTAAATCAGCTGTGTTGGATCAAGGACATCTAAAACCTGCAGGACACCGGCCCTTGAGGCCTGGAGTTGGACACCCCTGACCTAAGTAAAGAGACCCTTCAACAGCCATAACTGTGAAGTCTTTAGGACTCAGACTGGAATTGGGCCAATGTGCTAGGATACCATAAAATGCATGCATCCGATACAAAGGAAAACTGCACAAGTTGATCACTGTACACAAGCACATAGATTTATTTATACAAATATAGTATGTATAACAATTGCATATCAAGAGTTTGTTATCTATTTTTTTTTTTTTATCTTTACGTTAAATACAGGACCATTCGCTTCAAAAATGCAAGTCAATTAAGAAAGAGTACCGATGAATTAAAGGTACAAAAAGGGATCTGTCTTATTAAGATGTACTGTGAGAGTCAGAAATGGTTGTAAATCATATAAAACCTGGACATTAAGGTCACCTAATCCCAATGTTTTGACATTAAGTAGACCTCAGAGGAAACAGGTTTTTGGGGAAATAGTCAAATGTGGCAGTGTGGGACACATTAATGTAGGCTGCTGCTCGTTTGGGCTTAGGGGTTAAAGCCGATGAAATCATCACTCACTGCAGTTTTAAATAAAATCTCTGTAACATCATCAGCTTTTATGCTTTTAGCATACAGGTGTTTACAGAGTCTCGCATTCAGGAAGTGATGTTTAATGCCTGGGATAAATAAAAGAGTAAAAGCCAGCTACTGAAAATGTAAAGAAAATCAACAGTAAACAACAACAAAAAAAAAAGAGTTGAAAAGACTTGTAAATAAGTCATCTCTGAGAACGACGGAGCGGAAAACCACAACAAGAAGCTCACCAAAGATGGAGACAAAGTAAACACAGATTTGGCGGATTACCACTTTGACTCTGGAGTTCAGCTACTTGGGTGACAAAGAAAATGATTTCTCTCACAGATCCACTGGGGAAAAAACAAACCAAAACACTCCACTCATAACACAAAATGCAGGTAACACATCCACGTGAACTATGCGCTAGTATTTAGCCATAATGCAATGAATAGATTTTAAACAATCTGCACATCATAGAAAGAATACATAATATTTTGAAAGGAACATTAAAACTTTGTGTTAAACCTCTGATCTCGTAAACTATAAAATAGACAGATCTGGAAAAATAAACATAATATTCATTTAATTCTGTTAAAATCAAAAGTGATGACATTCTGGTAATCTGTCGGGAACATTTAAGATTTGTGAGGATTAAAGTGAACCTCCTTGTAACATATATTTACTAGATTAATTTCAGCTGGGAGTAGCTTATAACTTCTTTTTATGAATCGCAGCTATTGCACATTAACTCTATGCGCCGTCTGTAAATCTCTTTAAATGGCACAGAAGACCGATTTGGACTCAGGAGCTGCCTTACAGTGAATAAGACGCGATTTGCTTTACGGTGATTTACATTTGCACATAAACTGTATATGTGATGAATTTCATTTTAAAATGTAAAAACCAAAAACCAAAAAAAAGTGTGTTATTGCTAAACCTACGAGATACAAAATCTTTTCTTGCTACAATATAGAAGGTAAAAAAGAGTTCATCAAAAACAGGACACAGAAAAAGGAAATCAATGGTCATTCATACAGAGACACAAGCACCAGTAGAGGAATCAATAGAAACACCACTGTACAAATGATATCTATGGAAAAATGGCGAAGGATCCACTGCCAAATGGATGAAAGCAAACCAGGTGGATAAAATAAACCAAACTACAAACACAAGAAGGGGAGTATTCAAGTCACGACTGGGGTGTAGAACCTAGAAAAGGGACTATAAAGTCAAAACTTTCAGTGTTAGCCTCCCTCATACTTGTTTTTCAAAGCACCAAATTCAGGACAAACGCTCTCTTCGTTTTTGCTCAGTAATCGGTGGTACACTGGAAGGGAGAGAGTGAAAGAGTCTTCTACTTTCCGTCGGTTTTGCTCCATGATGGAGAGACGCCTTTGGGATCCTCAACACAAACAGATGGCCTTAAAGATCCACACACTTCTTCACTTCTTCTTCTTTTGGAACAGCCTGGAGATCACAAAGACAAGAAAAACAGGCTGAGAGCAATGCCGTGAAACACAGCTGCACTAAATGAAATTAATTTCTTTCCTGTTTTCTGAAAAATGTCACATGGTGTGGTAAAAGGATAAATTAGCAACAAGACAAACATTTAATCTTAAAAAAAAAACAGTATGACACCATATACTTTTAGGATCCATCCATCCATCCATCCATCCATCCATCCATCCATCCATCCATCCATCCATCCAGCCATCCATCCAATGCATTTGTCCATCCTGTTTTTGCTGCTTATCCAGTTTGCAGACATGCCCAGACCTCCTTTTACCCATCCACCTCTTTAAGATGTTCTGGGGGTATCCCAAGGCTCTTTTCATGCCAAAATAGAGGCATCTCTCCAGCATGTCCTGGGCCTGCTTTTGCGAGTTGGACAACACCTACCCTATTGCCCGGAGGCATTTTGATCAAATCCTCAGACCACCTCAGCTGGCTCCTTTCAAAATGGAGAAGTACTACTTTGAGCCCTCCCGAATAACCAAGCTCCTTACTCTCTCCAAGGGAGACCCATGACAACAACAATTGTCTGTAAATCAGCAATTTGATCAATAGATGGAACTTTCTTTCCAGTATCCTGATATAGACCTTTCCAAAGAGGGTGATTAATGGCACACACCCTCATGCTAGTTTGGCAATCCAAACATTTGACTAAAATGGCAAGGGACAAAGCAGGGATCGTTTTTCTTCAAAAGACACACCTCTCAGATTTTTATGTTAAACTGAAAATGATGGGTTTTAATCAAAGTTTTCTCATAATCGCAGACGGATTGTGACAAAGATGATATCAGAGGGGCTTAATTTTGATCTACACTCTGAAATTAAAAACACAGAGGGAGGATATTTTTTGGTGAGGGGAAGATTGGAGATGACTTTTTTTTAATTTACATGAATCACCTGCAGCGAAATGTGCTTTCCTTGAGAAATTTTTTGTGTTAAAATTAACTGAAGCTACAGGATAGATTCAATTCAGTTCAGTTAACTTCAGTTTAATTTATATAGCAACAAATCACAACTACAGTCCCCTCAGTATATTGTAAGGTAAAGACCCTACAATAATAGAGAGAAAAGCCCAGCAATTAGCAATGAGCAAGCACTTGGTGACAGTAGGAAGAAAAAACTCCCTTTTAACAGGAAGCAACCTCCAGCAGAACCAGGCTCAGCAAGGGGCAGCCATCTGCCGTGACTGGTTGAGGGGACGGGAAAGAAAAAAAGCAAAGAAAAAAAACTTAATGCTTATTAGAGAAAATCTAAATGTTAAATCGAAGCCTGACTTGGATTCTTGACAGGGATCCGGTCTATATATATACGAGTGCTCTGTAAAAAAAAAAAAATCAACTGATCAACTGTTGTTTAACTGTTGAAGAGTTCAGCTGTATAAAATAAGACTCAACTCAAAACAGTCTGAGAAGATAAAATATTAACTGAAAGGAAAAAGTTGAAGAGCCGTCATTTCTTATATATACATACGTATATATATTTGTGTGATGAGGAGATGCACCAGTATCACTTATGAATGTGCATCTTTAAAAGACGTCTGGCTCTGACCTTTACATACATTTTATCCTGGTTAGCAGAGAGCAGAGAAACTCAGAAAACGTGACAGTGAATGGCTTATATTGCACTCTCGAGTCGTCACTTGGTCAGCAGCTTCTTGGATTCCAAAGCAGATCACTGCGGTCAGCATGCCGGAATTGATATAACATGATCCCTGCTCAGTTCGCTTTCTGTGGCTCCACCACAACACGCTGTTACAAGCTCCTAAGAACCATCCCAAGCTGTGGTGTGCCAAGTCCAGGACAAGAGATATGCTCGGGGGATTTAGCATCAAAGCCAAAGGGATGTTGGACACATGCCTCTAACACGTCAGGCAAATAATTTGAGAAGTTTGGGCAAAAATAGGGATCGCATGATATGACTTGGTTTCATGGTCTGAAAAGTGTCTGCACTTTCTTTTTGGTTTTAAATTGAGTGTTTTTCACTACAGTAAGCAAGAGTGAGCTTTAGTTTGCTTGGCAGTGCACAGCCTTCTTCTAATTTGGCACCGTAAGAAAAAATGATCTAAAGCGAGTCAGGGGTAGAGCCTCCATCCAGCTCTAGCTTACAAGTAACAACACTCCAGGCTGCACCTGTGTACCTGCAGAGCATGAACCACAGATGTAATCGGTTTAAGCTTGAATAATTTACAACCCTTACAACAGAATCACTGGCAGCACAGAAGAAGAATCAGTAATGTTTGCACAGAGGATACTGGCTGCTCAGTTTGCAAAATATACTACTGAGCTTTTAGGCTCTGTGCTGGGATGTATATGTCTGCTATACCTGCACACAAGCTGAAAGAAGTGCTTACACGGGCAAAACAGAGCACGGTGAATAAAATTCAAAAGACGAGGTTCCATTTCACCGTTCTCCATCTCAATCCTTTTATTGTTTATCTGCAAAATGTTTTAACTTTCTTGCACCAGAACATTCAGCAGAAAGTTTTTATTATATACTTGACATTAAATAAATATATAAATGAATCGAACAACCGAGGACTGAAGCAAATCGGGGTAAAAACGATTTAGAGTAAAAGTATGATATCTGGAAATATACAAGATGAATAATTCATCTAGAAAGATTTTGCGACAATAAAAGCTCGGTCACCTTGAAACAAGAACAGCTGGGAGGCCCAAGCCCGAGGCTCTGCTTATGCTCATACAGGAAATGATAAAAGGTGTACTCTCTGTGGACATCTGCATTCCCTACCCACCTTTGATTTCTTTTAGTGCCTGCAAGTCCAAAAAAATAGCACATACTTTTGATCCTAAACTCTGCCACAGTTTAAAAAAAATATGTTGAAACAGGTCGACAGAAGGTCCAGAAGTTTATAGAGAATGGTACATTTATTACTTTTGAGTTTTAGTTTTTATAACTTTGCCTCTGTTTAATTTAAAATCCTTTGTCATGGTGTGCAATCAAGATGCAACTGACAATCAGATCATGGCCAGGTGAAGCCTGTTCCTTTGTTATTTCATTACAAGTTAACCAGGTAAAACATCTGCAGTTTATTCTAAGTGTTGAAATTGTATTTCGTAGCTTTTTCTCTCTAAATGAAGTCTAAAAAAAAACAATCTCTCAAAGAGATAGCAAATCATTTAGTAGTGGCCAAATCAATTATCTGGTACATTCTTAGAAAGTGGATGATTTATTTTGATGGGTAAGAAAAACAACTTTACAACATCGAATCAATCACTCAAGAACAGGAAGGCCTGATTAGACTTTACCAGAAAAAATCCAGGAGAGGCCGAACAACATGAACAAGATGAACTTGTTTTAGAAAGCCAGGAAGAGAAAAATATGAAGGAGGGAAACAGCTCATGATGTGAAGAATACCACATCATCTGTCAAACATGGTGAAGTGGAAGTGTTATGGCATGGGCATTTAAGGCTGCCAGTGGAAACAGATCACTAATATTTACTGATGATGCGACTGCTAATAGAAGCAGCAGGAGGAAAACATGCACAGAGCTGGAATGCTCAGATTCAGCCAAATGCTACAAAACAGATCGGACAGAGCTTCACCAGGTAAAGCTAGCACAGCTATCTCCAGTCACTTGCAAACAGGTGATGTGGTGAATATAACTTTTTTCTCTTGAAATCCTCATCCCTAATCTTTACACCCTTATCAAAGAGTGCCAACTGCCGACTGGTGGACCAACTACTGTATTGTGGATTTATATTCAAAGCAAAGTTGATGGCATTGTGCCCGAATGATGAGCTTGGCGATCCTGATCAGCTATTAGTGGCGTTTCAACCTCAACCTGGGCTGCAACACTCTTCATTCTGCTAAAGTAAAGTTCTCAGAGGCAGTGTTTCCTTTTCCTCTTTTGGCATCCACCTCCCCCCACCCCTCACCCTTAAAGCAATGAAGCGCCTCACCTACGACATGTGGTTCTGCTGAGAGGCCAGATTCTGCTGTTGCTGCTGCTGCATGAGGAGTTGCTGCTGCTGACGCCGCCGGGCCGTACGCAGCTTCTCGAAGCGGGCCTCCATCTCCTCCAGCACTTTGGGGGTGTAGCGAACCACCAGCTTCACGCTGTCCTTGGCTGCCTTCAGTAGCTCCACCGCTTTCTCGTGGTGCTCTCCCTCTACACTCTGCAGGGGGTTTCAGAGGCACGGAAAGAGTAGAATATTAAAGGGGGCTGATTTTAATATATATATTTTTTTAAAATAGCAACCCTTCAAAGAAAAAAAAGAATATTTTCTCCACTATTAATACTTTGCGATCAAGTGAAATGAGAAGGCTTAGCTTACGGTGTATGTTGCTCATATCTCTCCAGCAGCTGAAGAAATTTCTGCTACTTATTCACAACATGTGCAACTTTGCGACCTCAATAACTCTTGTGATTGTTGACTCACATATCAAACTAGAAATCAAATACATGGCAAGAAGCTGCTAAAAATATATTTTTGGAAACAAGCTTAAACAGGGGTTGAAAAGCTTATCTACACTCTACTTTCAATCCATTGATCCTCTTTTCCCATATGCTGGATCAGAACGTTAGTCTGGCGAGACCCACCACTCCATTCACAGACAGGAGCTGGTCCCCTCGCTTTAAGCCGCCATGCCTCTCAGCTACGCCTCCAGGAATGATGCGGGAGATATAGATAGGTGAGTTTTGCTCTTTGCCGCCCATCACATTGAAGCCCAGCCCTTCCTCCGTCTTTGGTAGCTCCACCACCCGCGGGTGAGAGTGACCTTCACTGGCTGCGAAGGCTGCAACTGTGGCCTGAAGGAAGAGGAGAAAAGTAAAGGGCTTATTAGTTATCTCAATTAATTAGACCGTTAATTAGACACGAATTCTGACAAAAATACACTTCTACGTATATATTTTTGACACACACAAGATTTAATACAAGGTTCAACTTTGTGTGTGCAAAAAAGTAAATTTATATATATTATGCAATATGCAAATATCCATGGGTTAATTATAGACTGTACAAAAAGGATAGATGTAGTCTTAGCTTCCAAAATGTGAAAGTGCCTTAAAGCAAAAGGTGTTTCCAGGATTTTTTAATGAGGGTGGGAATGGGGGGGGACCAAGAAGCACCTAAGGGGGACCCATGAGAAACCATAAATAAGTTTTATTCTTTGGCAAATTCGAAGTAAAGAACAAAGTCTCTCACACATCCTTTATTTTACATTCACTTCTGAAAAGTAGAGGTGTGGACCAAACCATTGCGAACCATTTGAAGGGGAGTACGATATATCTAAAATTACTACAAGAGATTTGACGGCACATTATTGTATTACTATTTCACAATGAATAATTACATTTGCAGCGTAATACCAGTCCTTTTATATACAGTCTAATGTTCAGCATTATGTGTACGATATTAAAGATATTAGTGCACATTAAAAAAAGAGAGGAGTGAATGCCTGAACTGTGCCATTTCCCAAGAAATGCAAAAAAACTTTAGTAAATGTCTCATTCTATGATTTCCACATGAAAGTGGATCCTCTTGCAAAATAAATCTATGAATTAAATACAAATCAAGTTTTTTGTATGGCAGACAGAAAAGTGGCCACGGAGATATACAGGTATGAATAAAACAAACAATATATTAACATTTACTAGAACTTTTTTATCCATCTGTACTTCCATCCATGGAAAGGTTGGAAGGAGCCTATCCAAGCTGTCTTAGGGCAAGAAGTGAGTTATTTCTTCTCCTTTTAGTTAAACAGTGGAGAGAAACACATAATCAAGATGAGAAAGAAGGCAGAGGCACACAGCAGCTTCTTAAATAGTGCCCTCATTATAGACGGTGCAAAGATATTCATCTGAAATCTGATTTGCAGCTTTTGCAAACCACATCTTCAATCAAATCAGCAATTCTTTTTGAAAGCTCTGCAGCTTACACTAGCTTCTCATTCTCTTCTGTAGTGTGAAAATAAAAGCAAAGGAAGAACACGTTTCAGAAGTATTACAAAGAGACTGCAAAGCTGCTCGCGAACCTCTGACGCACCTTCTCATTTAAGCGACGACGGCCGTAACAAAGCGTCAGGATTTGGTCTGGGCTTGGGATTTAGACTCCACATGAGAAGTTCTCTGGTGTTTCCAAGCACACGGATTAACACATCTAACTTCCACCCTGTGTATCCCTTCCAGCTGGGTGAAGTTTCTTTGAATCACAAGCCAAGCTGCACACTCCTTGTACATTTACAACAAAGCACCGCGGAGCTTGTTAGCCGAGCTGGGAAAGCTCATGGCAGGTGAACAGAGAGCCTGTGCCCAAAGATCCACAGATGCGATGCCACAGGTGCCTCGCTGTCAAGTCAGCATCATTTATGGTGTGCGAGATGGGGAAAAGGAAGGATAAGAAAGTACGGGTGGGGTGAGTTCTGTTTTGATTTTGCAGATGTGAATCGAAATTCCCAGCAGCAGACGAGGAGCTTGGCAACCGGAGGTCTTTGAGGCTCCCTCCAGGCATCATCCCCGCATCTGCACTCTCTTCCATATTCATATGCATCTTCAGATCCACATTTATTACTCCTCATTTCTCTCTCCCCTCCCGCTGCCTATTAATCTGCTTATTGCATTATGACAACTCCCCCTTCTCCTTCCTTCTTCTCTCGCTGTCCTTCGCCTTTCGTCTTCTGCTGCTCTCACTCACCCTCCCTGACCTGCTGTTAAAATAAACAGCAGCTCCTCAGCATGCATACCGTCGCCACCCGGGCCTCGCAGCGCATCGACCTTCACAACTTTATCGGGCTTTCTGTGAATGAAAAACAATCTGGCAGATGGCCGGTGCCTCTCACGCACGGGGGGCATTTTAAATGAAACGCTTGCTGGAGGATACTCGGTAGACACACAACACTGTAAAAGTCTGGCTTAAAGCATCTAAAGTCATTTTAGCATCAGCACCCTGTTTTTTTGCTCCCCCCCCCCGCTGCTCTGATAATCTCCGCCTCCTTTAAGATCAGTAATAAAAGCCAGATATTAGAGGCTGAATTGATTAAATTAACAAAGCGATCAAAGTGAATTGAGTTGTTCAAGTGAAACTCAAATCTGGGCTGTCTGCAGATTTTTCTGTCTCACCAATTTAAGCACTCGAGATAAACCTATACTCTGTCATGTATTTCATCACTGTTGCAGTTCATTCTCACTGCAGTACAGTGTGAATGTCTTTCCCCATATGTTGATGCTGATTATGTGCAATTGTGGTCCTTGTGGATATCTCTGCAGGGAGTAAAGCACTTTCAAAAATATCCAGTGTTCCCAGTTGGGAAGATCCCCACAGCTAAGCCACTTCAAACCCTTAGCTGTGTGCTTAATTGCCCAATGAATTTATGCATTTTTATTACAGATTTAGAAGAAGTAACTTTTGAAAATCTGAGGGAGAGAGTTTGAAATGCTTTCTTCTTAAGAGAAAAGGGGAACATAGAAAAACTTAAAAATAACATCTCTTCTAATCATTAATGAGATGTTATTTTTAAGATCAGACAATGGATCCCACTCAAGAAACTTCAGGATCCTTCAAAAGATGACACGATTGTCTTTGTTGACAGAGAATCCTTCCCTCTGAGAGAAGAAAAAATAAAACCCTGTACAGAGTTCGTTTAAAAATGTGTCATATTTAGTGCATCCTGTTTAAAAATATTTTGACAGGTTGGGAAATACACTTACTCTTGCCACAATTTAAACGAGAAACCTATGGAGTCAGACGACTGCATGATTAGACTGGAAAGCCTTAAAAGGCCTATTGGGAGTATGGGAAACTTTCTCAAGGATCAGACATTTTAACCAACATCACATTTTATATTTAAGGAAATTATTGGAAAAGGAAAATTTGCCTTGTACCACTACCGACAGCTTCAATGTAGAGAAAGTGTGTGAAATGGCACAAGACTGAACGCAATGGAAGCAAATTTTTTGTGAACTCCTGGCGGCTCTGGCACGTCAAGACGCTAAATCGAGGATGTTATTACCGTAATGGAATAAAACGGAAGTGAAGGATCATCCTTAAGGAGGGAAACACTTCTTTTAGAAAATAAAAGAGGGGTTGCATATGTCAAAACCACACTGACAATTTCAGGCTTTTCTTTAAATTGAACTGATTTGAAAATAATTACCAATGAATAGAACAGGAATTCACGGTCCAGACAGCTGCTGACTACGTAAGAGACCTGAAAAAGTTTGCTCTTTACTCCCTAAACTTGTGTGATTAGCTTAGCAGTAATAGCTACTTTAGTGATAAGCAAAGTTTCTCTTTTTTTCCTTAGTTTGTTTGACTCAGTTCACCAAACTGTATATTTCAGTTACGTTCTACTTCAGTCACATGGCTAGTCTCCCTCGGGTCTCCCTGCAGTTTACAGCCAAAGACCAAAGACACAAAAGAAGATTATGCTAGAAAAAGCTAGAAGTAACCCCTTCTATAGCCACAACTAGCCCCACTTGGGGGATGATGGGATATTTTTAATGCTCTGTATAGTCTACTTATGGAAGGTTTAAGTCAGGGGTCTCAAACTCGCAGCCCCGGGGCCACTTGCGGCCCACGTCACCCTTACTTGGGGCCCATATACTGACGTGAAAAAACAGAATGCAATTTGTCCCATGAAGTTATTTTCTTTGTTAGGGAGGATTTGCTTGTTGTTGTGTGCAATGTTAAAATAAGTTCTTTAAAAAGCAAAAAATGACTTAATACGAAGGCAACATGAGCAGAGAGTACAAACATATTGAGGGATTGGCTGTGTTAGTTCAGTGAGAGTTATTTGTAAAGAAAACAATTTTCACTAGCAGTCAAAAACTAATGTGCACACTTATGTCTGCATTTTTATTTTGTTAAATACCAACAAAACGGTGATGCCACGTGTGGGGCCATAAAGTACCAGTTTGTAGTTCAATGAAAGGCTTCAGTTAGTTAAAAGTGAGAAAAAAAATTGTGTTCACGTTTGCAGTTTTGTCTTGTTATACAATATTTAAAATTCAACACTACATTTTCGGAAATATTTGTGGGTGTTTTCATGTTTGTTATGTACTACTTGAACACTAAAGTGGCCCTCTATGAGATGACAGTGCCAGCAGTGGCCCACAGCTCATTTACGTTGGAGACCCTGGGGGCCCCCAATCGCCTGGTTTTCCTCTCATGAAAGTATTCCAGCTATAGCAGGACATAATCCTTTCATTTTAAAAGATGCCTCCCACAAATGTCTGTTTTTCTATATAGACTGACACATGCAACACGTGCAGTATTAGTGAGTGTCAGGCGCTGGAAGGAGTATTTTTGAACTCTGAAGGTAAAGTCAGCTGTTTCCCTCTGCTAACCACCTCCCAGCTCTAACTCAGTAGTTAACAGCAGGTATGAGGATTTGATCTCTTTATCTAACTCAAAGTAAAACAGTGAAAAGATGTAATTCTTAAAACATTGAGCGATTCCTTTAAACAGATATTGAATTGTATTTTACCAGACTCTGCAGGACTATTCTGGAGGTGTAGCGTTAGTGGAGCCAAACAAAAAGAGAAAAGGACTGGCAAGCAGCTCTCATCGTTTGAAGCCTCTCTGTGTTCATACACAAAGACTTGTATCCCTTTGTTTATGTCATCCTTTTCTCGTCCTCCACCCACTCGCGGCGATGAGAGGAGTGGACTCTACACTGAACCAATGAAGGACATGCTCTATGAGTGCTCCTCATCGCATCCCACCCTTCTCCTCCTCCTCTGCACTTTAAATCAGGCAATCTCTCCCTCTCTGTATCTTCTTTCATGAAAGCTTGTGTCTCTTGCTTGTGATGTGCTGATGAAACGTCCTGCTTCAGTCAAGCGGGTCAAGCTTATCTCTTTTGAATACCACAATCTGCTTATTCCACTCACGCAGTGCACCTCTTTCACCTGTGACATGGACGGGACCTTTTCTAAATAGCCAGCAGAAGAAAAAAAATCATTGGACATCTTAAATAATCAGGTGGAATAAACCAAAGCATAAAAAAGATGCGTTTTTTTGACAATTAACTGGCATCCATGACATTTATGACCTCTCACTCAAAAGCTCTGTTTGTTCCGAGTGCTGAATTGTAATCAAATGAAAGCTCGTGAATGCAAACATTCAGAAGGTAAAGTCAGACAGCTGTGTTTCCATAAGCGAAATAAGTTGAATGAGTTGAATAGAATCCAGCAGCTGCTGATTGGAAGAGTCTTGAGGACTATTAGACATAATTAAAGACCGATTTACAGCTCGAATCAAAGACATTAAGTAACTGATGACTGTTGAGTCAAGGATGAAGAGCTTCTACTTCAGCCTTTGAGATAAACATTTAGCTCGTTCTGTTCTGTAATGCCTGTCTTTCTTCTGGTAAAGTGTACTCTGACAGTATTGATTCCAACTTTGTTTGACCTTATGAGTCGTGCTATTTTCCCTCAAACAACAACTCCACAGCAGCCGCTTAAATACATCAGCACCACCTTCTGACAGTCACTACGCAGAAATGATCGATTATACTGCAAATTATTTTGAGGTAAGCACTGCCAACACTTGCCATATACAACGCCTTAACATATACCTTTTTCCTACATGAACATAGTGTCAGTTCTCAAGTCGCAATTTAAAAACTAACTAACAGCATTTTGACCAACAGTATTTTCAACCTTTACAAATCTAACTGTGGTAAAAGTGCTTGCCAGGTAGCTCACATTCACTTTGCTTTTGACACCTCTACCTTGAAATGCAAACTCATGTTTTGTCTTCATTTCAAAGATTCGACAATGTGCTGGAAACATTGCTCAGAGATTCTGTTCCATATTGACATGATAGCATCACGCCGTTGCGGCAGATTTATCGGCAAAGGTTGCAGATAAAGATTTATCGGAGCATCCAGGGTGAGAATCTCGAATTCCGTCACATCCATTGCATCTATTGGATTGAGATCTGGTGAGTGTGGAGCCCGTTTGAGTACAATGAACTCATTTATTCAGTGTTTAGTTGGTACAACAGGGCCCAAATTGTGCTAAATATGCCCCACACCATTACGCCACCACCAGCAGCCTTAATCATTGATACAAGGGAAGATACTTGAATACTTTTGTTGTATTTGAGTTACTGTTGCTTTCCTATCAGCTTGAAGCAGTCTGGCTATTCTCCCCTGACCTTTGGCATCAACAAGGCATTTCGTCCCAGAGAACTGCTGCTTACTGGATTTTTTCGTTCCCTCTTTTAGACCGTTTTCCGTAAAACGGTCTAAATGAGATGATTGTGTGGGAAAATCCCAGTAGCTCGGCAGTTTTTGAACTACTCAGATCAGCCCGTCTGACAAAAACAACCGTGTCACTTTCAAACTCACTTAAATCACTTTTTGTCTCTATTCTGATGCTCTGTTTGGAGTTCAGCAGGTGGCTTAGAGCATGCCTAAACACACCGAGTTGTTGCCATGATTGGCTGATTAGATATTTTCATTAATGAGCACCTAACAAAGTAGCCAGTCAGTGTATATCAGGTTAAACAAGAATCTTAGACCTTTCCAAACAAACAAATTAATAAAATGTTCGTAATTTATATCAGTGAGCTAACTCTGGTCTACAACTAGTTGCCTGTTCATCAGCACATTCTGTCTGTGGTCAAATATACGTGTAAACTTGAAGTTAAAGAAAATGGTTTGAAAAAAAAGGATGTAAAATATGTGAGTTGTTCCCATACCCGTGTAAATCTATTGTGCTCTCTCAATAGATAAAGACATGAAACGTCATAAATGTGAATCTGTTAGGCAGTCTTTTAGCACATGAGACTAGCAGTGACGCTTTGGTTTTATTCTTGGAAAACTGGCACTCGTGTGTCATTGCTTGATGACCCACACACTCTTAATGAGGGCCATTATCAAAGGATGTAGTTTGCTGATTTCAGTCAGCTTTGGCCAAATGAAATGATGAGAATGAAATCACTGGGTAAAGTGATTAAAAGACAGCTCCCCAGTCATTACTTACAGCTTTCAGTAATTATATAACATGATTTTATTATAGTAAAAATTGCTGAACCAAATTTCCAACACAGTTCTTACCTTAGCCGTGGCCCTGGCCTGATACTCTGGACAGCCATTCACTGTAATTGTTTCGTGCATATACTGGTACACCTGAAAGAAATGAAGACAGAGATGCACGTGGTTGAAATCTGAATCCACCAACTTGCACGTGAGCTCAAACTCTTCTTTTCATAGTCAAATAATGGTTTCCTTCCACAGAAGGCTGTGCACACTTGCATGTACAATAGCAAACTCTCAGGAAGCACATGGCATAGACTGATCCTAAGCTATGAGCAGTAATATTGCTCCTAGTATCTCAAAGTAACACTCAAGTGATAGGTCCTCACTCAAGCCTTTGTATTTAATAACATCTTGTAACAGAAAATCCTATTACGATCCGGCACGATGACTTTCTGCAAACACGCTGGTGTTATCAGCAGCTAGTCAGATAAGGGAGAGAAAATTTTGTGTTGATGCAGACAGAGGAGCATTTCTCTTACTGTAGAAAAACTCAGATGTTCTTTTTTTGTTAAGCCCTTTTTTTTTTTAAACAAATGTATATTAAAGGGTCTGCATGATTCACGGTTCAAAATAACCCCAAGTTCATCCATCCTTTTAGCTCCCAATCCCCTCCCTTTAAGCGAGATTTCTTCTTTCCCCTTATTAACAGAAGGTTTGAACAACAAGTGGGTGGGAATTCTGTGCACCCGGCCAGACCTGTTTTCCTCAGAATAGGAATATTCCCTCTCACTGACTTAAAGGTAGATCAGAACTGTCTGAAACAGAGACTTTGTCTGAAACTATCTAAAGCCTGAGCTTTGGGGTCATAGGGATTACTTACTCTGTCTCCTTTAAACTTTCATGTTGACAAACGGAGGTATATTGTGGTGTTACAGACAGCATAAAAAGTCAACAGAACAAGAAGTAATGGATTCTGCTGGAACTGAGCTGGTGCTAAAACATGGGTTAGTGAGCATGTCCATCTGGGTAAAAGAGAAGTTTTCTATTTGCTGAAGCAGACAGAATGAGTGCAGACAGCTGACCTTTCCTGTTTAGATGTGGCTTTTAAGAAAACCTTACAAGTAGACTTGTTCAGACACTATAAAAGAGGAGACCATGGCGAATGTTGACTCATGGGTAACATGCTGTAACTGAAGATATACTAGAGGAGTGCCAATTCACACACTAAAACAAACAGCCTGATCTCATTTGTGTATGTTTTCATAATGTGCAGCTATAGCTGTAGTCAGAAATCCTACCCAGTGCTACTGTCACATAATAAGAAATATAATCCAAGGATATGTTACATGTAAACTAATTCAGCTGTGTATGCTCATATTAACGATGGACATAGTTTCTAATGATGATGAGATCGGGATATGTTGAAGTAAAGCTCAGACTTCAGTCTGCTCTAAATGCTTGATTTTAGGGAGTTTTTCTACTCTCGGATCTAAGCACCTCACCATTGTGCGACCCTGCTAGAGTCTACGAATAAAAAATATGGACCTCAAAATAAAGGTCATAAAATAATGACTGAAATCTTTTGGCTGATGACAAACAGTCCCATTTTTCTGCCTGCTACTTTTTTCTTTACATTAAAGCAAATGTCTGAACCAGACATAGCCATTACCTGCACAGAGAGAACTCAGGACTCTAACATCAGTCAAGTTTGTGCGCATTGTTTGTAAGATAGTTTTCAGAAAGCAGCAACTTGCACTTTCCAAACACTGCCTTGAGGTGTGACTGCCACCCCGGGCTGGCAGCGTAACACAAGGCCTGCTTTTGCAAATGACTTGATTAAATACCGTAATGGCAGCATTGATTTCAGTGGAAAGATTCTCTAACTATCATCTAGCTGTTTTAATCTCACATTTATAGCATTTGCAATTAACTCAGCGAATAAGTGATTGAATTTTAATGGAACTAACGAATTTTTCTCAGCAGAAAAACAACAGCTTCTCAATGCAAAGCAGACTTGGAATAAATGTGTATGCTATGTTAGATATTATGGCTCAGAAATAAAATAATGATTCCACTTCCTGGATGACATCTCTCATCACAGCAGAGCTGCTTGTTGGAGGCGAATGTGGCAGACAGCTCTGACGTATCCCTGCAAAACATTACAAGGGCCTCGCTTTTCTGTATCATCAAAAGGGTGTATACTTATAGGATGCAAACCTTCAGATATTTGTATGTAGAGATCTCAAGAGCATGGAAAAAAATATCCCTGAGCTCCTGTCGGCTTGTTTGCTCATGAATCTCAAAGCCCAAATGACTAGCTTTTGAGGGCGCAGCTCTACACTTCAGAGCGCAACATGTTTTTGTAGATTCATGGTGCTGCTGATGCATTTTGATAAGAGGAGCCTGCAGTCCACACACACACACACACAAACACACACTCACGCAACACAACACTCCCAAGTGACACCTTTTCCTGAGGATTTCTTCCACCTTTGCACTTTTTGAGGCTTAGCACAGCTTTATAAATGCCACAAAAGGTTTTTCTTGCCTCCATCTTACTACACAGTAGCTTCATTTCTCTCTCATTTATCCCTTTGTTAGAAAAACACTACAGCAAGTGCTAATTACAGCTATTTATTCAGTCCGTGACAGTCTCTAATGCGCTCTCTTAGCACCTATAAGACGAGAAGTCTGTAGGAAAATGGGCTTTATCTGTCTGTGAAAGTAAAGCATTTTGGTCCTTAAAACATGGTCTCTGTTATGTAAATGTTTATTAATGGCTCTATTCAAACATGACGTTACAGATAGCGCTGCAATGCGTATGAAATACTTGGCACATAAAATAATGATACCCACAAAATAAAAAATTCTCAGGTTCTCTCTCAGTATATATCGCTGACGCGTCAAAATGGCCAAGGTGAGCATAAGGGTGGCCAACATCTCACTTTTGGATCCCCTGATCCTCATCAATGGATAAAAAAAACAGCCAAATATTTCACAGATAAAGTCACAGAAGGGTTGATTAAAATAATGCAGTTAAAAAGTATTTTTAAAGTGCTTATTGTAAATTCATGAGTGGAATATAGTTTAATTTTTATGTGTAATTAAATGTGAAGAAACAGCTTCTATGAACATATGATCCATTTATCTGTGTATTGTGTTGACAAGATATGAAGACTGAAGATGAAATAGGGCTGTGCTGTGCTTTCATGTAATACCAATTTATACCACAAGTGAACACAGTATTTACCCTTGTAATTCATTAAGCACTATTTCTGCTTATAATTGTAGCCTGACAAAAGGCAAAGCCTCTTAAGAATATGAGATAAATGTCAGCACACAAAGAAGAAGAATAAAATCACAGAAAACAATAGAAAAAAGAAGGCAAGAGTGGAAAAACGCACGCCACGCCCTCTGGTAAAATCCTGCCCCCTGGTGGTGTGGTGAAACATATTTCACATATTTCACACTAGAAAAATCACCAAACAAAAATGTCCCAAAAAGCATATTGATAATTTTTCCCCGTCTGTATTTTTTCTAGGACCCAGGTCAGACTGACTACTTTTTCTTTTCAAATATTCATCCATTGCTATTACGGGCTCCGTTGTCTCACTCACAGCATGACTATGATGTAATTTCTTCTGCGTCTCCTACTGTTTTACTGGCAGTTGGCAACCCATTTAATTAGAGCAGGTAGTTGTACTGCCCTCTAGGGGAAGAGAATGTAATTGTTCAGCCCGTTACTCACGCCGGTCGCTAAGGGTATTAATCAGGTGGAGCCAGATAATCTTCCACGGCACACCTATGTGGATGGGAAACACTGACTCAGAGGGCAATTACAAAATACTGGCTTGGAAGAATGTCAAAATCAACTTAACACGGACCAGTGCTCAAAGATACGCAGACGTAGATGCCAAGAACTGGTTTGAAACACACATCCAGGTAATGAGGAGCAGCAACTGGATTCAGCTTTTCTTTTGGCTAATATAAGGGTAATGTCCACTTTTCTTTGGAAAAACCGAAGAGTCTGTTTTAGTTAAATACGTCACTTTGCTCACCCGCTAGTCATTTACAGGTAAAACACCTATAATATTTACAGACAGTTAAAAAGGTGGACACTAAGGTGCCATTTTGAAGCCTCAAAAAGTGTTTTTCATCTTTTCTGACTCCCACGTAACTAAAAATTACAAAATGGACTTAATGCTTTATCCAGTATGACTCGAAATCATGTCCATCTTTCACTAATGCTTTATGTTCATAGCAATACCAAATACAGTGTGCCAAAGTAACTGCAACTCTGGGAACTTCAGATACAACACTTCTGGTGTGAGAAAAGAGAAGAAGAGTGCTGAATTATTTAGCCTGTGCTGTAATTTGGGAATATAAGTGGATGGATATCAGCTGAATATTTAAATTAAATAAGGACGACCATTTGCCTAATTTCTTTTTTGGAACTGTGGAACATTAAATGTCCACTCTGACTGAACAGATAACTAAAAAAACCTTATGAACTGGCTGATGGTTCGATTATTTCCTAATTCCTCCCTTGCTGTTCCATGAGTGTCGCAGCAGAGCTCATGCAGGGCATCTTGACCCTAATTGTTGTGTTTATTTTCTTATAAATAATGACTAATATATCCATAGCACAAGCAGCAAGGCGTTGCTGTGGTTAGCCCGATTGTTACACAGTTCCTGGTTTGAGCCCCAGTCAGTATCTTTCCATGAGGAGTCTGCATGCCCTCCCTGTGTCTGTGTGGATTTCCTCCAGGTACTCAGACTCCTTCCTCCAGTCTAAAGACAAGCTTGTTGACTTTAAACTCGTCACTGAGGTAACTGAAGTTTATAAAACAAATCACTGTATTAATGCTTAAATGTAGCTTTTAATGTAAAGCAAGAAGAAGGAGAAAAGTGCTATACATGTTAGCCCCTTTTTCTATAAAAAATATTAATATATAATATGCCCTGGGTTATTTATTCGTTATATTTAAATAACAGTGCTCTGAAGATCCACAGTTGATATCTCCCTTCATATTTAACCTGATTGCAGTGCCCTGCAAAGAGCCCAAAAATGGGACTAACAGCTTTGTGCTTTTGAATGTCAGCCTCCTCTTATGGTGGGTGCACTTTGCTCTAAAAAGGTCAGTTTTCCTGCAGGCATCTTGTCAATTCCCCTTTCCTTTAACCAAATGTCTTCACTGTCCTTCCTGCAACACCAATACAGCCACTCCACCCTCCCCTACATGTCTCCCTTCTGCTTAGTTTGCCACGCATTCCTGGTTTTAATGGTGAAGTGGACACAAACACATTCTTTCTAAAGGAATACCAGCACCACAAAGCCCATCTCGGAAGGGATGCCTACAGGGAATATTGATGCAGTGCTTCTTAGGAACACGGCTTCTTGTTTTGTCTACTGAGAGATGGAGAGAGTGGACGGGGGTGGGGAAAAGAGAGGTCTCAGTCTGGTTAATGTAGTTTTGTTAAGGATGAAAACCATTATAGTTAGCGTCTCAGTGGTGCGAACCACGACACCGAGGGAAAATATAGAGCTCGAACAGACTGACTTAATGTACCTTTCATCCTTTAACTTAATGTGATGTGGGAGTCAGAGGCATTGTGACGGAATCAACACAAATCCCAGTCAATTATGCTGACTGAAAATATCTGCTGAAGTGGAAAATCAACTGCAATTTCAAAGCTGATGAAAAACGCGGCCGCTCTGAGCCTGCTTACTGCACTTCCTGTGTTGGTCACGTGGGTCCGTCTAACCCAATATCCCGCACATCACCCCCTTCCATCATTTCCAGCTGGTTAGCTCTTCCAGTCATCTCATCTTGTGTCCTTCCTTTCCCATTTGCAAGGCTGATTGACCCTGACAACTCATTCGGGGTGTTGCAGTGAAACTAATGCCGTGACACAAGACTCTCCCCCACACCATCGATGAACGTGGCGAGGGGAAGACAACCAGCTCATCAAACTCTGCCTCGTTGTCATTTATCTCTAACACTGCTAAACTGGCTCTTTTCCCTGCCGTCCATTCTTCATATTGACAGCTACCTTGTCATCCACTAACAAGGCTGATTCATGTTTTGCAAATTCTCTTGACGCAGACATATAGTAGGAAGTCAGGTTTAAACTCCATAGACGAGATTAGTGTGTGTCCCCTCCCCTCAGTCTCTGAAATGAGCCAACTCAAATATGTGCGTAAGAAAAGGAATCATATCATAGATTACAGGATAAGGTTTGTACTGGAAAGAAAGGTCATCTGCGATAATGAAATCCCACAAGGTGAGCGTGATCAAAATGTACAAGGCGAGGGTTGAGCGATTTTAACCTGCGTTTTATGGTGAGTGAAAATGAATTAGAATATGATTACAGAAAGGAATTTTTAAACAGCTCCAAAGTGAAAAACTGATCTAGTTAAAAACCAATTACGAGTATATTTTCCTTTGGATTAAAAAGCAGTGGGTTTTTCTTAGAATTACGAAGATATTTTTTCCCTTTTAGGCAGCAGTAAGTTGAAATTACTGCCATTATAGCGTAAAAAGCTACTTCCCGAGATTTCACAATCACTTTAGATTGGTATTCCATGACAATGAGCATTTGTTGTCCGCATTATGGTATCATTTTGTGGCTGAAAGTGCTGATTTATTTCTTCCTCTGTAATATTCAGACATCTGAGATACTAGAGATAAAAATCAAGAAGCAAAGAAAGACAAGAAATAGACAAATAAATTAAAGCAGTGGAGATTTTGTATTTTTTTTCAGGTTTACTTTTAATATTTCAGTTAATGGTAATTAACTGCTACCTATAAGAACAACAAAGCAAAATTTTAAGAAATTACTGCCTATAACCTGGAGACAGCTACATGATATATATAAAGAGTAACATCCAGGGGTGATGTATGCACAAGGTCTTGCATACATACAGAGAACTGTCAAGTGCTGTCTTACACTCAAAATACATGTAATAGCACAGGAATTCACACATGTGTAATTAGTTGACTAGGACTAGTTTTTCAGCTGCATGCAACATTTCTCTCCTTCTTCTTCTTCTTCTTCTTCTTCTTCTTCTTCTTCTTCTTCTTCTTCCAGCTGCTCAATTTATGGCCACCACAGCAGATCTTCTGCCTCCGTCTCATCCTATCCCTTGCATCCTCTTCTATGACACCAACCCCACACCAGTCTTCCTTTACTACATCCATGAATCATTTATGGGATCATGCTTTTCTCGTCCTGCCTGGCAGCCCCATCTTCACCATCCTTCGTCCAGTTGAGTGTCATGATGGTAGCAGGGCCTGTTACAGGGGGTTACAGGGCCTACATCCTTCTTTTATGTACAAGCTACAGGTACAAATAATTGTAAAAAAGCATTTTTCAATGCCTATTGAGAAACTGAAATAAAGGCAGGCTGTGTGTGAGAAGAAGACATCACCAGACAGAAAAAATGAACCCTGTGGCTGTAGCTGCTTTCTTTGTCACAAACAAACATATTAAAAAAAAGCGTTAGTATTTCAGACCATTAAATCCAGCCTAACTGCCACTTTCCCACTGAGATTCCCTTTCACTCAAAGATTGTCTCTCCTAACTGCTCCCGATGCAAACAGAGCATCGGAGGACACAGCCGTTGAGAGCTGTGATATTCCACTACATGACCTCCTTTAATGCTCCGCATAATAATGGTAATAATCTACAGTATGCAACAACCGCCACTTATAAATGGTCCTCCAGCTGGCTCAGCACTACAGAGAGGTGCTGTTGTAACGTCGGTTTTCCAAATGTGTCATTGACTATAAGCCACAGTCGTCCTCGCTGCAGCCCACTAATCCCACAGCATCTCTGATGGTTTCCCTGGTGACTGTGTTTAGCCAGCTCTTTGTGGGTGAAGTGCTTCGCATCTTTGGCTCTTGGCAAACAGCAACTACTGCTGCTGCCGCGCTCTTTTTTTTTTTATGAGGTTTTTGAGCATCACTGTCATTGCACTCCAGTGACTGGCACCGAGATCAGTCAGCTGGTTGCCAGACGGGCAGTTGGTGCCAGGACGTGCCAGGCTTCCCCAAGCTGGCCAGAGCAGAGCAGAGCAGAACAGAAGACTATTCCCCATCCCTTCTGTTGCATGTTTTCATGGGTTTTACGTAACATTTGATCAGAATTAATTTCTGCTCATTGGTGTCATTGCTGGTGTTGGCGAACTTTCTATTTTTATGTCTAGACAAAAGCTGAAAAATTAATGATTTCCAGCATTCACTGATTAAACTGCGACTATAAAGGGCATTCAAATTGGATGTCTTGTCAAATATCACATTTTATCATCCTCTACAGACTCTGCATGACACTCCTTTTTGACGCGTTTTCTTGATCTAAAAGGGACCTTTAGTGCTTTACCTTATTTTCTGTCACACATATATGCATATAGTGCTGTACAAAAGTCTTCAGCCACCCCTAATTTCTTTATATTTTGTTATATAAAATGGGAAAAGTGGCAGTGACTTATCAAAACATGTGCAAACATAGATGGATATGCGGTATGTAAGGGAAATACAGAGTTTGTATAGGTCTAACGTGCCAATATTCAGTATGACCCCCTTTATTCTTCGACACAACCTGAACTGTCTTAACCAGGTTTTCTTGTCATTTAATGAATTCATCTTCAGGAACAGCTCTTCAGGCTTCTTGAAGGACATTCTTTGGAAGTCTTTTCTCTGTCAGCATGATCCCACACTACTTCAAAAATGTTGACGTCCAGGCTCTGGGGAAGCCAGGCAATGACTGATAGTGTTCTTCTATCCAGGTATGTTTTTATTGCATTGTCAGTGTGTTTGGGATCATAATTCCATCAGTTTTTCCAAGATCCCCAACACCACTGGCTGAAATACAGCCCCACAACATGACTGAGCCTCCACCGTGTTGCACTCACTGTTGACTCTCTCCTGCTCTCCTCTGCCCATAATGACATCAATCTGAATCCGACATTTCAAAAAACGTGTTCACACTGATTTTTTTTAGTCCAGATTTTTGCCATACCTCAGCCTTTTCTCCCCGTTTCTCTTCTTTCCTGGTAGCCACTCTTCCACTGAGACCATTTCTGACAGTAGATGGATAAATTGAAGGGCTAGATGCATCTTTCAGGTCCTGCATCAGGTTTTTTTCTGAAGGGCACGACTTTCGGATACTGTTCATCTGCTGTAGATAAAAACTTTAAAAGTGCTTCAGAAAGCCTGGACAACTATAGCTCCAGGGCGTTTTAAAAAATAGAACAAAGCCAGGGTTCTTGTAAGCTAAATATAAAGAACTGGTAGGTGTCTCACAGTGTTTGCACAGTACATTCTATCAACACGTGTAGACACTTAACCATCAGAGTGCTGTAACCACTTTGATCTAGATAGTTTTTTCTACTCTTAGATCAGTATGATGTCAGTAAGGATAAGTATCACTGTTAGGGTCATCTCAAGCACACAGATCTGGATGTTAGCACAGAAGCCCCACCCAAGTGATGCTGAAACATTCAGCTTACGAAGCACAGCCAATCAGGAGAAAGCTGCTTTACCTACAGGTGGTTACAGAAAGTGGATGGGATAACTGGGAAGTCTGAACATATGAGGCATCTTTGACAAAAGTTATGTTATATTTTAAAAAAATAAATGAAATAAATTATGTATGTTATAATACATCGGACCAGCTTTTGATTACAGTACCCTAATGGCAATTAATGCATAAAATAGCATTTAATTATGCTCTGTTAAAGTAAAAGAAATGGTGAGATCTTGTTAAATACAGAAGAGTCACACTCATTGTTTTCTTCATCTTTTACACTGCTTCTATGCCCCCAATTAAAGAAATGACAAAATGTTTTATGCAATTATTTATCTTCATCTTGTTTACCCCGTATATACTTCTACGAGTAACAAGTACAAGCTGAGAAAGTAAGTTTTACAAAGTGCGAATTACAGCAGCTGGATTACAACTCCCCAAATCACTGATTGTCCAAAACATATTATGGTTATTTTTTGCCCTGCAGCAGTAAAATCTTTTTGCATGTCTACTTAATTTACAACACAATTCCCTTCAGAAAACAGAGCGGCGCTCTTCCCAACATACTGATGAAGTCCACTAATTGTCTTTCATTCCACAACAAATTACATGTTCACTTTGTTCACAATTAACTTGCAGCACAGAGGCCATTCTGTCATCTGCTTCCCTGCTCTTCAAACTGCTGTTTACTTAACAAATCCATGTCACTGGGTAGTGCTACAGTATATCACAACAGACAGAACACTAAACACACAAGATCTGTTGTTATCAGCCTGTGCAGCCGCGCCACGTCGAGCGAACGCTCTTGTTTGCTTTTTACCCCCGCCGTCTTGATGAATGATCTTAAGATGACGGATCAGTGGGTGGTTGTTTTGCGTGCATGAGAACGAAAGCATTTTAACAAGAGGAGAAAAACAAGAACTTCAGTTTCACGATTCACACTTTACTTCATCCCTGTAAAATACGACTGAAACCAATCCCTAACAGTGATTCGCTTAATTAAAATTCAGTTTAACGAGCTTATCAAACCTTAGACTTAATGAAATGCTCATGATGTTTTCTGGCCCTGTGAACATTTAAATGTGTGTGTGTGTGTGGGGGGGGGGGTTTATGCAGTAAAAACCCACTGTGCCTCTGACTTCTGCTGTTCAGCTCTAGCTGTAATAAGGCAGCGCGATAAGCTCTGACATTTTCATTATGCTGCAGTCATTTGTTGATTGATGTAGCTCAGCAATGACTTAAAGTTATACTCTCTGATTTTCTTGTTGTTGCTCCAGGCTTACTGTAGGCTTTGGGTTTGAGTTTCAAGGCACTTACAGTGACCTGACAGCACAGTTTGGCACCACTGCATTATATAAAACTATCAGGTAATGTTACTTTTCACCGTCGGCCGAGATGTGAAATATGTTGAGCGAAAAGCTGTTTAGAGATTTGGATGTCAAGTCAGGTATCAAATTCATTTGAAAAACACAAGGCGACTATCTGCTGTTTTTATTTCCTTGGGTCTGATGGAGGTTACAGGACTCAGGAATCAGTGCTCTTGCTACTATCAAGCCTTTCAAGCACCACAGATAATAATACGCTTAAAGTTATAAGTAACCACGTCAAGCTAATCTTCAAGCTAACCCAACAAATCGCAGTGGCACTTCTTTTAAATGAACTAGTTAGACTTTTAGACAGAATTTTTAAGACCACTCCTGCTACCGAAATTTAGTGATTTCAAAATCCGATATTTCAATATTTTCCAATATCGATATCTTTTTCTTTCAAAGACACAAAACATAAACATTGTTGGCAACAGCGGGAAGGAAAAACTCCATAACCTTTTGTTTTGTAAAGTTATTTGTTTACTCTTATATTCTCTGCCTGACTTTGCTCACATTAGCTGGCGGTGTGTTACCAAAACGGAAGTTGCAGTGCCCTCTGGTGGGCAAACTATGCAATGTCAACAGTAGAAACGTATGAATGGTGTCTCTTCTTTACTTTTTAAATTTTAATTTATTTTCATTTCAACTTTAATTATCATCAATCATCAATGAATGCCAAACGCGGGCCTGTCTGACCGTCTGTTACATAGCAGAAAATGTCAGCAAATATATACCAGATCTTTGATACCGACTGATATTAAATAAACTGTCAAGTGTGCCTGTGTTTAACGCAAACTTTGAAAAAGAGAACAAGATTGTGTCATACACAAGTTTTTGAATTGTTGAATTATTAGGCTGAATGTCAGTCTTTGTAATAGTATTGAGAATATTTTTTTAAAGGTAGCTCTTTTTAAAGAGTTATCCAAGAAACCAACATCCACTGACACATGATGGATGGTGGGGTATAACCAGACAACCTATTTTTAATATATTTAGTTATTTATGCCCTTTATGTATATCTAAAAGTGAATTACATTCCTGTCTCATTGTGGTTTACATGTTGAGATTATTCGTATGGGTCTTTGCACTGCTTGTATTCCTAACAATGTCCATGTGCCCTTTCAAGAAAAGCTACATAATGCTTTTCTATGGTGCTTCAAGCTCTTATGGGTCATTAGCCCTGAAGAAATGGAGTTAGATGGATAAAGCCATTGCAAAATTCACGCCTGAGTTCAACTTATTGTTCCCACATTTTATCTTTTTGTATTGTTTTGTCCTAAATTGCAAAAACATAATATGCACAAATTCTACTAAAGGTCCAGTACAGAAGACAGATGGGAAAGGTCATCACAAAGGAGCCCCACACAAGAAAAACAATCTAAATTCTCGTTGGTGTTCACAGAGCAGCAGTGACTCACCTCTCTGATGGCTGTGCAGAACTCACTCTGAAGGACTTTCTTCAGAGATTGGAGCTTGTGACCGGGAACATCGCCTGACTCCTGCAGCTTCTCCAGCAGCTCAATAGCCCTGGCAACATCTGGGAAGAGAGAGAGAGAGAATGGGTGTGAGTAAATATGTATATGTGTGTGGGTACTCATGCCAAGGGGACAGAGGAAGAGGGGGAAAAAAAGAAGCCCCGTTCAATTACATTAACAGCACTGCTGTGACAAAGGCGCTAGAGCAAATCAATGGGTGGGATAATGGAAATAGACTCAGTCAAGGCCAGCGGTTGCAAGGAAGATAGAACAGCAATCCCATCCATGGATCGTTTGCATTGGCTTATCTCTGAGCATGAGAATAAAGGAGCGGGGTAACAAGTCAAGGACTCATTTGCTCAAAGGTAACACTTCCTGGAAAGAGTAGGCATTACAAAGCGTTTACACTAAACCGTAAGCCTTAAGGTAGAGGCCGTGACTCTGGGGTCTTCTGAGCTCTTTTCTCTTAATTAGCTTCTGCTGAACAAGTCCCACAGCCTGGATGATTAATTTTTTACCCTCTGAAACTGGCAGGCCAAATAGACTCACAAAGGTAGAAAGGGTGATTTGGTACTCAATCACTGGACTTAGATTGTTGTGTCAATATCATGTTTTATTCATGCCTAAGACCTGTGACCACACAACAGGGGGTGACTGCAACAACATTTCAGTTCATACAATTCAAGTTCCCCCTCTGTTCTAGTTTCAACCCAAAGTGGACACGGGCTATTTTTTGCAAGTACCCCATAATAAGGCATGTAACTAACCATTATATTCATTGTCTACTAGTTACTGATTATTTAATTCATTCTTTAGGCCAATCATAGGTCACATCTTTAAACTAGTAGTAGTCTTAACTCCCCAAAATATGTTAAAACTTCACAAGGATAAAACAATGAAAAGTATTCATAATTTCAGTATAGCACGTAATGAATACATTTTTTAATACATTTAGCTTGTGAACACCACAAAAGTTTGTTTTGTAAATACTATCAAATATTTTTTTCAGACACATTTAATTATTTATCATGTAGAGCCGAATTAAAATGCAACCGTATTGCTCAATATCACAAATGTGACGCAAACAGCATCCTCCAACATTAGACAGTAAATTCAGACAAGAAAAAAAAATCCCTAAAATGCAAAGAAGAAAAATTAAACTGCGGGAAAACTCAGGAAGACAAAGGAAGAGGGATCCCTCTCCTCAGCTAGACAGACTTAGAGTAGATGTTGTGTACACTGTGTTTTTAAAGTAGGTCTCTCAGCGTTGGTAAGGCCTCAAGGGCTATCATGATCCAGAGGCCTCTGAGATTAGTCTCTTTTAATCTGCGACTGAGTGGCGTCTTTTTTATCTGTTCTCGAGGACACATCAGAAAGTTGTCAAAGCCTTATCTGAATAGATGAGCATAGATTGAGCTTAAATATGCCCTGTTACAGAATAAATTTCAAAACTGGGTCACATTATTTCTTGTCAGCAAATGTGATTAGCTTTGTTCCCGTCAATATCACACTGCTCAAAAAAAGTTACTGTGTAAAACATCTGAGCCTCGCAACATGTTTCTGCCGCTTGATTTATCAGTGGGTTATAATTATATATCAACGACTGATGTCATTCATTAAAAACAACGTGCCAGCAGCAACAGACATTTAGCTGAGTTGCAGGTTTAGGGTCATGATATATCAACAAGCAAAAACGGCATATTTTATGACGTTACATAGCAGGGGCCACACTTCCATCTATGCTGACCACCAGGGATCGGGCACACGGACGCATAAATATACTCTCTAGTTTTTTTGCTGTAGTATCCACATATGCTTGTTCAGAGAGAAAACTGGGAAAACAGACACACAGAAGTCTGTAATGCAATCAAACATAACATAACATAACATAACATAACATAACATAACTGCTAAACAAATGCATTTGAATAATTCAGTATCAGCAAGTGTGAGCACCTCTATAAAAGCAGAGGTTTTGGCAGTTTGCTGGTCTAGAGCACTCAGGTGGGTGATAACCCAATGCCACAATCTTTCCAGGAATGGTGAACCAAGCAAATTCACCCCAAGGTCAGACCATGTAATGCTCAGAGAGGCTGCAAAATAAAATAAAATAAAATAAAATAAAGCCCCGAAGGCTATACTGCAGACTCTACAGGCCTCAGTCAGAAAGTTAAATGTTAAAGTTCATGACAGTAGAACGGTTGCTGGGAGAAAGTCTATTCTCTCTAAAAGGAACATGGCAGGACAGGTTAGGTTTACACAGTTGCATCTGAACAAAGCACAGCACGTCTAGAACAATGTCCTTTGGACAGATGTTTGCCCATAATGCACAGTGGCACAGCCACCTCATATCCACTGTCAACCGCTGTGCTGGAGGAGTGATTGTTTGGGCTTGTTTTACAGCCACAGGATGTTAGCACCTTGCAGTCATTGAGTCGACCACAAACTCCTCTATACACCAAAGTGTTCTGCAGTCAAATGTGAAGCCATCTGCCTGACAGCTAAAGCTTTAACTGGGTCATGCAACAGGACAAAGATCCCAAGCACAGCAGCAAATCTACAACAGAGTGTCTGAAAAAGAAAAGAATCAAGGTGCAGCAACAGCCCGGTCAAAGTCCAGACTTCAGCCTGAATGAAATGACGTGACAGGCCCTTAAGAGAGCTGTGCATAGACCTGTGAACGTCAATGAACTGAAGCAAAGCTATAAAGAGTGGGACCAAATTTTCTCCACAATGATATGAGAGACTAAGAAAATCCAATTCAATTCAATTTTATTTATACAGCTCTAAATCACAAAAACAGTCTCCTTGAGACCCTTTATATTGTGAGGTACAGACCATACAATATACAGTGTAGAGAGAAACCCCAACAATCAGACAGCAAGCGAGCGCTTAGCAACAGTAGGAAGGAAAAACTCCAGGAATCACAAGTAAGCCGTCTGTGAGCAGTCTGAGAGTGAAGTGCTCTATTATAATTTAGCAAAATGCAAAAAGTCAGAAATTCTAAGTATAAATGAACCATACATAACCCACTGAGCAGTGATATGTAGTAAAGTAAATAATATATACTTAGAAACATTGATAGGCTATTTTATACTTAATAGGCTGTGTCCCCTTCATTATAAGGCTCAACTATGTATTATAGCTCCACGCAGGTTTCTTTGGTCAAAAACCACTTAAAAAAAACCAGTCATTTACACACATGCACTGTTGCCCTAGCTTAATATTGCCCCAGGGAGTTGAATGCCAGAAGACAAATGCATGATGCTTTGCGCACTGAACTGTCTTAATTTTGTTGGCTTCCCAATCGTCCTGCTTTCTGCTTCCTGCAAGCTCTAGTCAGGTCCCCTGTCTAAAACCACACAGAGCATCAACATGTGACAAAAAAAAGTTTGACAGTATCACAACCTAACCTGAGGTGTCAAACATAAGGCCCGGGGGCCAAAATCGTCCTGATCAAGACTCCAGCCCGACCCCATTGGACATCATCATCTCTCTCATTCAGCACACTTAAGATTAAAGTGGGCTGTATGATGTAAAATGAGTTAACATCCCTGACCTAAATGTCCTGACATTTTCCTGAGCTCACATGTGAAAACAGTTTCTGTCTTCAACCTAAAATTTCCTGATTCATACAAAGGGGGCTTGGTTTTTGCTTCCAAAGGGGACTCAGGTCCCTACAAGTTCGACTTATACTTAACAGATTCACTTTATGTCCCCACTATATGAGTAATACCAACACACACACACACATCCGTGTGCTGGTATTGAATTCTGGGAATATTGAGCAATTCAGCAAAGCAGATGACAGACTGAAAGGCTTTTGCTGCATGCAAGCCAGCAGGAGGTAAGAAAAGAAGCAGTACTGAGCTCTGACTCCTGCGAATACTATATAAGGTAATGTGAAATGTACAGTTTCTATTTCTTTAAAAGGTCATTTGGGGGCATTGTGCTGTTATTAGACGGACAGGAAATATGGGGAAAGAGAACAGGGGAGTGACATGGTAAGAATCCAGCTGGCTGTAAATCAAATTGGGGACTCATTCCTCAAAGCACTTCCGCCCATGTGGTATGAGCTATAGCCAATTGGCTGTCAGAACTACCCCCTCTGCCTGTTTCTATTTCAAGCACTCTGTAATAAAGCACTGAGAATTTTATTGATTTGCTTGAAATTGCAGGGGTCAGTTCCCATCACGAGAACAAGGCATGCAAGCAACAGTCCAGTCATTTAATACGGGCTTATTTAGAGCAAACAGTGGTGTGAATTTTCAGGAAAGTGCTAATTAGCCATTAATCTAATAACCAAGAGTTTCATTTAAAGACCTAGAACAGCAGCTGCATTTTTGCTATTTTTCCTGGTGTGTTTTGTCTGTCGAACATTAAAGATTCTATCACTCCCAGTCCAAGCACCGTTAGCCTTCAGCATGTTCCCGCCTGTTCCAATCACCTCAGTCCTGCACTTACCTTCACACCTGCTTCTCATCCCCAGAGGGACTGTACACCAAGCCCCTACTGTTACTGCCCCTATGCCTGCAGCTTCTCTCTCTCATTCAGCACAAAAATGCAACTGAAAATAATAAGAAATAAAATGACAACAACAGCAGAAGCGACTCTAATTAAGAAGCGTTAAACACAGATGTTAACAGTTGAGCATGCATTTTAAATACACTGCAGTGAGGATCTCATGCTTTCTTCAGTGCTTCGCTTATTCAGTGTTGTCCATGCTGAGTCGAAACACTTATGGAGAGTTTCGACTCAGCACAGTTTCCAAACACCATATTTTGGATTTTATTTTTTTTAAAAAGGACTAAAAACAGTCGGACGTGTCTTATTGCTGGAATAATGAAGCGTTGTCAAACTTCCTTGCATGTGTCGGTTAGGCACAAGGTTTCCTTTTGCACCAGTGTGTGAGACTTCGGGTTATGGCATTAGTGACATAGGGCTGTCACTCAAAATCAAAAATAAAAGTGAGTTGAAAAAAAGAGGAACCAAGTTATAAACAACACTCTGATGTGGAAGTTACAGGTCTTTAAAACAGGATGTTATCTAAAATCTGAACCCTTGACTCCTGCTGTGAGGTGTTATGCTTTCAGGGACATTGTGCTGGCATGCTTAGGTTCCTCCTGTCCTCTTACATGAAAAGGTCACTGCAAATCAATACAAAGTTATTCCGAGTGCTCACATGGTGAAACAAGACACCTGATGGTGTTTATTTTCCTTTAATCTGTCACCTGTCCGATCTCTAATTGATATTCTGGTCTTCACGCCTGTTTTCTGCCCTGCCCTGTTTATTTTTGGGCCCCTGCTCGCCCTTTTTTGGACACTTCGGCTTGTTTGTGACCTTTTGTACTTGGCCGACGATTTGGTTGAACGCCAGCCTGCGCCCGCTTAATTAAACTTTGTTCTTAATTCTTCTGTCCTCTCTCAGGGCTGGCAAGAATCCGTGTTACTGAGAGAGATTTATCTTTTGTACGTCACATGGTCAATTTAACCTCTCCTGTTATCGAATACGCTCAACCACCCTGCCAAAAAAACCACTGGGGTGAATAAAACATTCTTTTTTTGTGTTTTGCAAACATTGAAACTTTTTTAATTCCTTACATCTCGTGTCCTGGTTGCACTGTAGATAGTTTGAGTGAAAACAGCTCATAGCAAGGTCTGAGGATTAACCCGAGTAACTGCGAGAATCTCTGTGGCTGTTTTATCTGTTTTCATAGCACTGTGCAGCGCAAATAATGTGACACCAGGGGTGAAAGTCTCACAGAATAATACCTCCAAATGAAGTAAATAAGGTAAAAAAAGTGAAACTTGCATGGTCAGGTCTCCCTTGAAAAACAGGAGTGGGAATTACTACTTAAAAATATGGCAAACTTTGCCTTAAAACTTTAACGACAGGTATAAAAGCAGTTTGTTTATACCCATATAACACTTTTTTATTAATTCAGCCCCCCCCATATGGGAGTTTAAAGCGCCAATACATTCTTAAGCATGCAGCACTAACACATATATATATTTTATCAAGGTGAATAATAAAGGTTACTCGTAAGCCTGAATATCAAAAAACACTGATTCTGAATAGCTTATAATGACTTGGTACACTTCCAAGCAGCAAGGGCATCTGTCTCGGAGGTTTACGAGCATTTCTTTCTCATTAAATGCAGGTCAAGGGCCATCCAGATATTTTTTTCCCCCCTCTCTGCCATTATTGACTTCCACATGCTCATTAGCACCATTTTCCTTATCCGCATCAAATACTTTCACTAGGCATTCGGAACTTGACTTCAAAGATTGATGTTGCAGACATTTCTGCCAGTGCTTTCATCTCGCTGATCATAAGTGATGCCTTCCCATTTCCTGATATAATCTTTCCAGCTTGAATCGGGGGGTTATTTTAAATTTCAGAAGCTCTGCATCAAACAGAGAAGCTGCACAGTTTAAATGCAATTAAATTGTGCAATGTAAGCTATAGAGAGTAAAAACTGAAATACTGTGAGTCCATGTTTGCCATGCCCTTCATCTTCTGCCATTACAAGATGATATAATTGCAGGTGGACATAGAAATCTGAATGTAAGGTAAGTGATAGCCACGCGCCTCAAACCAGAGATAACGAAATGTCTGCAAGCGCTGCACAGGCACGTTTCCTCTTTGATGCTTCCAGTGATATGTGCTGTGAATTAGTGGGACCAGTGTGATGGATTATTTCCTGCAGATCACATTGCCCGCTTTGTTTATTTCTTTAGTTCAGCCTCTGCGATTCAAATGAACCACACATATTTAAGCACAAACGTCCCACGGTCGCGCTCCACTGTGCACTGCTCTGTGTGTGCTAAATGTGAAAGTGGGCCCCGTTAGATGAGCTGTGCGACGGATCAGAGGAAACCCACAGAGAGGAGGCACCGAAGGGTGATTTTTTTCTTTTCCATGACAAAGCAGCTGAGATGACCGCAGGGGATCATAGTTACGTCACATCACCAGGAAATCACTCCCAAATCAGATGTGCAGTGAAATGACATATTACATTACCTAATAGTGCAACAGAGGGGGGCAAATCAGCTTAGTGACCTCTATTATAACAGTGACATAACAGTGGCAAAAGACCATAATTATCAAATGTTTTACTTGCAACTGAGCAAAAAAGGCTGACAAAACAAATGAAGCGTAGTTCAAGATAACACCAAGTATGAGCTCAACGCCCACATGGCATTCCTGTTACATGCAAGGCCTATGAATAAACTTCAGCTGGAGGTAGTATAGGAAATGCAATTCCATCCTTGACTAACCACCACGGTTATACAATAACAACACACATGAAAACCACCGGATTTAACGTGTTTTACTAACATCTGAGGGAAGGGCCTTGAAGTTGGAGGCGCTGGTGTGTGTGTGTCTGCCCTGTGACAGTGTGCACACGTCAGGCACACACAGTCAATCTTGCAACTATAAAGTCTCCATACAGCAGTCAAGATAGACAATAAGCCTGTGTGCACACAGATGACTAGAACCTATAAGCGTATTTTACCCAACCCAAGAGCCAAAGGTATAGGATGAGTGGATGAATCAAAACAGAACTAAGCTTAAGAAAAAACAATCTGTTATGCTTAGAAGGTTGAATAAAGTACATGAAATGTCTTAAGCTTTAGTCTTTGTCAGTCAAAACACACTGGCACACATGGTTATAGAAACTGTGAGTCGATGACTTTTTATGTGGGAACTTTGTGAATTGTATTTTGTCTAATAACTAAAAGTCATAGCAGAAAAATAAAAATAAACAATGACTAGAAACTTACCACTTTAGCATCTGGTTCATTTCTTCTGTTTATCTAATTCAGGGTTGCGCTGAGGCTGGAGCCTATCCCGGCTGTCATAGGGTGAGAGATACACGCTGGCAGGTTATCAGTCTGTTGTAGGACTAACAGAGAGACAGACAACCATTCATACCTATAGCCATTTTAAAGACACCAGTTAACCTAACATGAGTGTCTTTGGACTAAGGGGAAGAATTGGGGTTCATAGGGGACCAAAGGATGTCTCACCATTGCATGAGATTAAAAACATAACATCCTCATCTCTCATCATCAGCCTGACCCCCCACATGCACATACATGTTCCTAATCCTCTTCTAAACCATTTGGTAGAGACAACCAACCCTTTCCTTCACGCTCAACAACTCTCAGCCTTCTTGTTTCTGCCTGTCAGCCTCGTTATGCCTCTTTTCTCGCCTTTCTGTCCACATGCTTTGCCTTTTTCGACCTGCACATTAAACCTGCTTTTATAAATCAGCACAATGAGCCCTTGCCTCTGATTTCTGCATTCCTTCTCGTTCATTTAAAGACATCTGCTAACGCTACACTTCACGAGGATCGTGGCCCAAATGAGTGTTTTTCCCTAAAAATGCAACAGAGGCGATTCACCACCATTCAACTGTGCATTTTACTGACTTTTACTCCAAAGTTAAAAAAAGAAACAAACCAAAAAACCCCGCAAATTTATGCTGGGGGGGGGGGGTCAATGTGCCCAGATGTGTTCAACATCTATACTTTTTTTTTTTTACACTCATTTCAATAAAAATTCAGCTTCGTTGAGACATGCAAGACTGTCAAATTTAGCATATCTCTGAGGCAAACAGACGGTATGCAATTAAGTCATTCTCACTGCGTACTCTGACAGATTCTTCTCCAAAGAAAGAAGAAAGGGTGTTGATGTTGCTGTATCTAAATGAGGATATTTTTTCTTATGAATAATGACACAAGAAAAAGTATCTTTCTCTCTAATTATCTGCCAGAAAAAAATCAAATAAAATAAGAAGGTATCCCGAAGTGCAAAGGAAAACCATAGGTTGTAATTACAGAGCATCTCTATGAGGAGTAGTGACATTGGTCAGAGTAAATGAGCATCAAGATGCAGTTACAGTATAATGTACTGCTGCCATATTATAAAGAGTGATGACACCAGGAGAGATCCTGTCAGCAGTTAATTTCCCTCTGCTATACGAAGGATGAGGGCATTCTCATTAGTGATACTTACTAATTAAACGAGCCGAGTTCTGGGTGACCTGATAGCTGAGTGGGTAGGCCTCAAATGCCCCGAGCAGCGAGTCCCAAGTTTGATTCCTGGCTGGCAGGATTATTTGTTCTCTTACACTTTTGCCCCCACCGTGATTCCTGTCTTTTTTACAACCACTCCCACTGACTGAACAAAGGCTCCAAAATCATCCAGCACAAGTTTTCTTTAGCTACGTAGCTGTCAGGACTTTAGTATACTAAATTTTCTCAGAACTAATTTTTTCACTCTGTGCGGTGACATTTATGAAGGTTTGTTCTTCCCCCTCTAAAAAAAACCCCAAAACAACATTAATTGCAGCATTAAAGCCACTAAAATGTGGATTATTTTCATCTGCACAAGACAGATTTTATTACCGAGTCTTTCCTGTGCTTTTATGCTCTGATATCATCAGTTCAAGGGAGTCTAGCGCTTCAAACAGACTTAAAATACCCAGGCAAAGCCTTTTTCACTATCCAGAGAGATTCACGTAGTATTCCTTTTCACATCTCACTGCGAGATCCTACATGAATGTGACCAGAAAACTTTGAGCAAAGTGTGCCGGCTGCATTCACAAAGAGACTGGGAGATAATTGAAATCTGAACTTTACATTGAAATTTCCTATCGGCTCTGGGTCACTGGTGATGATGTTCAGTTTTGGTCTGCTTTTAATCATATTTGAAAGAAAAACATTTTTAATAATATAAAAGAACCAAGGAAACATTTATTTGTTAAATAACTGGATAACTTGATTGTAGCTGAACTTGATTTTCGGAAATATGACCGAGTTACACCAAGTTGAATATAATTGTGAGCCTGGCCAAACAGTTCTACCTGAAAATGACTAATTTTTTACTGCACAGGGTCAAATACAAAGTCTTGGCCATATCTAGCTGTTCTTTCTTGATTTTCTTTCTTCTTATTCAGGCTGCTCCCTTTAGGGGTCACCACAGCAGATGATCTACCTCCACCTGAGCATCTTCTTCTCCTCTGTGGTCTTTCTCTTTTCCTCCTGCCCGGCAGCTCCATCTTCAACATCCAGTATATCCACTATCCCTCCTCTTTACATGTCCACACTATCTTAGCATTGCCTCTCTTACTTTCCCTCCAATCTGCTCAACCTGAGCTGTCCCTCTGATGCATTTTTAATCCTGCCCGTCCCACCAACCCCAATAATAATCTTAACGTCTTTGACTCTGCCACCTCCAGCTCCGCCTCCTGTCTTTATGATAGTGCCACCATCTTTAAACCACACATCATAGCAGGTCTCACTACTATCTTGTAAACCTTCCCTTTCAATCTTTGTGCTATCCTTCTATCACAAATTACCCCTGACACTCGTCCCCACCCACTCCACCCTGCCTCCACTCTCTTCTTCACCGCTCTTGTGAACCATGCATTGCTTTGAGAATTTAACCCTAGGCATGTAAACTCACCAACTTTAACTATTACTCTTTCTTTCAGCTTCATCTTTCTTGACTTTCTAACTAATTAAAATTAAATAGACAAGGAGAATAAGGAAAACTGCTGAATAGGGACATAATCAGTGGAAGAAACTGACTACAGCATTATAAGAGATCCCAGCTGAGGATTTGTTGATAGATTGTGATATAAGTGCCAAACTACAAAGATGAAAACAAGAAAAAAAATTCTAAGTACCAAAACTGCAGTTCCTCTAACTTCCACTTTAGGCTAACTCTATAAGTGAGTCAATCTCCACAGACTCCCTGTTACAATGCCCAACTTTAAACAGAAATAAACACATTTAGAGGTGCCTGGTACAAAGAACAGTTTTGGTTTCTATCGCTAATCTTTCCCTCTATGACATTCTGTCTTTATTTATATTCCATAAAGCCCTAACTTTTGAGAATTGAGGTTATATAAGCTAACAGCCTAATATTAGAAAACAACTAGAGCGAACTATTAGCTTGCTAGCAATTAGCTAATAGTTAGCAAGCTAACTACTAGCTTGCTTGTTTACATTGCTATTTCTAGAGGTGTACATTGGACCTCTTAACCATGTCTGTGTTGTTAGCATCTTTTGGAGCATTTGAATGATTTAATTCTCTGACAAATACTGTGTCTTACTTTGTGGTAAATTCTGCTAGCTCTAGTTATTTTGGATGACTGAAGTTCTTGAAATATTTTATCAATATGCTGTCACCAATCAGCAAGTATCTGGAGTATTAATTGGAGATGAATGCAGCTTGTAGACAAACCAACAACTTATATATTGAACAGAACACATGATGTAATCACTTTTGGTCCAATAAACTTTTCATACCTAGAACAATAGTTTAATATTTCTCATTTTAAATTTTACAATGTGAAAAAATATCTAAAACAAATATTGCGGTATAAAATGATTATAGCTGCCACTGTCTGTGTGGCATTATACCCTGAAAACATCAGGCTGTGACTAAAAAAGGTCATCCTCATCATTTGTTGATTAGAGAAAAGGCACAGAGCTGAACAAAGCCACAGTAACACGTAATAAAGGCTTCAATGCTCCACAAAGCTCCACAACACTGTTGAGGGGATGTTTTGCACTGGGCTCCGTTCCCATTTCCTGACATAATTAGTCATTTATAGCAGTGTACAAAACTTAACCTAATCCATTTTTAGTACTTAGAAGTGTCAGTTTGACAAAACTGCAACAATGTAAATAAACACGTCCGCGTCTGTCTGCGCTTATTAAACCGCAACGTTGAGATTTAAACCTGAGATCCTCTTTTCAAATACTAACTCTAAATGAAATGCTGCTTTCCATCTCAGAGGGTGACAGGCAGAAAAAGTCTCTAATGACCTTTCTCTGACGGGAATCCCACCTTTGTACCCTGAGAAATGCTATCCAGATGTCATGCATCTGGGAGTAAGTTGTCCTGAAAAGTCCTTGCCATCTGCCGCTGCCACTTTGACCTGGGTGCCCTTGGCAACTCTGCTGCTAAAGGCAGTGATAAAAACAAAAGAAATCACAGTCTGAATACAGAAAAATGGGACAACCAAGTTCTTTCCCCATGCCAAGAGAATAAGCTTTAATTTGTCCAACTGCAGCGATTCCCTTATAGCACAAGAAATAAATCACTCCTAGAAGGGTAATGGCTCCTGCAGGAGCCTGTGGCGAAAACAGAGCCAGAAAACATCACAGTCTTATTGTCGTCTTCATCCTGGGTAATTACTGGGCAATGTCCCTCCAAGACAATTACTGAGAGAACCTTTATTTCTGCATTAACAGGAGGCCATTTAAAATATAGACAGCTACAAGTGACGTCAGCTTGTCAGCACCTCCTTAATCCCTTAAAAACAGCGGTGTGACTGAGTGGATGTGATGGAAATATGTTCTAGCCTCAAATGGATGAACTCACCACGGTCCCTCAGATCTCGCAGTTATTCATTTCACTGTGCTAAGACAAGAAGACATAAACTGTATAAAAATTGTTCTATTCCAAAGGTCCCTGCAACACAGTGAAGAAAAACAAAATGATTCATACTTTGGGAAGGAACGGGTTCTTTCTACTGTTGACATTTGAACTGATCACGACCTCACAGGAAGAAATGCACTGCTGAGAAACTACTTTCTTGTACATGCTGTACAGCTGTAGGTACAAGGAACATAACTGCAATCTTCTAACAATGATAAACCAATGCTTTCGCCCCTAACACAGTTTCAACCTGTAAATGGCAAATGGACTAGTTCCTATATAGTGCTTTTTCTACTCTGCTTGACCAATCAGAACGCTTTGTGTAACATGTGTCATTTGCCCATTCACACAAACACTTTTTTCTCTGTCTAAGCACTTTTTATCTAACTTATCTTATCCAACTTTTGTAATCTAGTCTATCTAGTCTTATCTAACTTTCACACTGGGAGTGACTCAGAATTCAGATTGTTGCCCAAGGATACTTTGGCAGGAGCACCCATGGAATGAACCACTAACCTTCTGATGATGACCTTCTCTAACTCTACCTTCTAATCCATGGCCACCGTAAACCTCTGTAACAAGCAGCTAAATTCAACAACTTTGCATCTATGTTTTTGTATTTGGCTGAATGGAGAAATTGTACTAACTAAAACAGATACAGCATGGGTATTAAGGTGAGTGGAAAGAGTTAAAATCTTCCTTCTAGCTATGGTCAGTGCAATATCCAACAATTGGGTTTGTGGAAATGCGCGTGAAGCCCAGGCGTAATCACCAACTCGTTTGGGGTTAAAATGAACAATGGCAGCAAAGTGAGGGACGAATAAAGATTGCTTTGCAGCTTCTAAATGAACAGACTGGTGGGGATAAAGAACTGATCAGTGTCTTCATCCCATAACATGTGGTGCAGAAGAGCTAGGAACAAACATCTAATCTTCCTACCACAGGCTCAGGGTTAACTTGTTAGCTCGGAAAACTGCAAACAGTGGAGACTTTTGAGGGGAGACTTCCACACTATTGTTAACACCAACTACATAATGCCAAGTGTCTACTGCACATCATTCACTGGTTAAACTGATGAAAATCTCCATCAACTTTTTGCTCAATTAAAGACTGTAAATGAAAGATAGCGGTAGCTGCCATTACATCATGGATTGATGATGGATCCTTTGTCACTGTCACCATCTTTGTGTTTCAAATCAACAGGTAAAGAGTGATTAGAGGATCTGACTGTGAAACTAAGAATACTTTATACTCACTGGCTAGCAACTTAAAATTACAAGTCATTTGCTGATGAGTATGGACAATCCTCCTCTCTGACTTCAATAACGACAATATCGTACAAAACTGACTTCATGTTTTAATCAATACATCCTGAAATTAGTAATTTAGTCCAGAAATTCATCAGGAAAGTGTTTACTGAGGCTGTATTCTCACAGATGTCTACAAAAGCAGTGTTTTAGACACAGCGTGGTCACCCCTGCTGGCTGGACATTCCAGACATTTTTTATAAAGTGAAGGACTTTAATGCAATTAAATGGAAGGACTACAATTCAGCAAATGAGCTTTATTAGTTCAATGTTTTCTGAGCTGAATTCTGGACCAGGCAGATCATTATAAAATAATGAATATGACTCACAAAAAAACAATCAGTTAACAAGTAACACAAAGTAACACACCAAACTGAAATGGACAACGTGGCCAGCATTATCCTGCCATCAGCGAGTAAGCATTTCACTGGAAACATGCAGGTTGCCGGCGTTGTCATGGTACTGGTACTAAGTTTCTGAACAATATGCAGTTTATTTTTTGAATATTCTATGTGATTCTTAGGTTCATAGTTATATTTACGTCATGTTTTAAGTATGCTTCGGTTAGCCTTTAGTTCTGTGTGGTGTTTGAGTTTTTTTCGCAGTGTCTAGTCTTCTCATGTGTTTAGTCAGTCTCGTCTTCATGTTTGTTTTTCTCTTGTCTCTGTGTCTGATGTTCCCTCTCTGTCTCCTCAGTCAGTCATCTCCCCATGTCTGTTTCTCCCCGGTCCCCGAGTCAAGCCTCTGTGGATTAGTCTTCATCTCCGTGTTTATCATACTTCCTGTTTTATTTTGACAGTCTCGTGTCTAGTGTACAGCGCGTTCAGTTTTGCTTCCCCTGTCCTGTTAGTCTGCATTAGTTCCAGCTGTGTTGCCACCTGTTGCCCATCCTCTCGTTATCCTGTGTGCATTTTAGTCCTCAGTCTTCCTCTGCTCGTTGTCGCATCGTCCACTCATGCTATCTTTGACGTCCTTGTTTCCTGTTCTCCTGCTTCTGGGAGTTTCTGGTTTTTTGTATCCTTGTTTTTTCTTCGAGCATTCAAGCTACAGCATTGTCTCTGAGTCCTGCATTTGGGTCCTGCCACCTAGCCGTACCTGATAGATGTTTAAATTTATCTGTGGAAGTTTCAGTCACAGTGCCCTCTGCTCTCACTGTTTCATACAGAAAGGTTTTCATCTCCGGGGTGTGTCAGTTTGCACTTACATAAATGCCAGATCTACTGAGAATAAAAGGCTTCTTTTTTTATTATACAGCGAGGTTCAAATCCATTGTTCTCGACGGTGCTTGCTTATCACAGTCATTTCCTTTGACAATAACAGGAAGGCCAATGATGTAATATCTTTTCATCCTGCTGTGACCCCGCAAGCCAAGTGGGAGCTCTGGAAATGAACATCTCTGTTTCTTTTCTCCCTGCGTGCATTTGACAAACTCAGCAACTCGGCAGCAAAAGCCTCCACCCAGAAACGAGAGGAGTGCACCTTTTCATTAGCAATTATAGTGTTTTCACCAAAGTGGCAGGATCCGAGGACAGGAAGCCTATAATGTTGCCTGCCTCTGACAGCTCCTGCGTGAAACTATCATTACTACTGTTTGTGCCATTACAGCTGCATTTTCCAGCTTGTGGGTATGGATCAGGCCCCGTGTGTACACACGAAGGTCACAGCTGAGTCACTGCCCAAGCAAATGACTAAGATCAGACATGGCTGAATGTTGACAATTTATCAAGTTGCAGGACATCGCTCCTTGCCTTGCTGTTTAAAAATCTATTTATCAGCTTAGCAGAGCCTCTTTTTTAAAAAATAAATCTATAGTCTACTATGAGACATGGGTGGGAAAAGCTTAGGTTGCATTGTTTATCTCATTGCCGGATTCAATCTGTGGCTCATTTCATTAACTCTGCATGTACAGCACTTCTGCAGCTTCCCAGCAGATTGTGCACCTGTAAAGCTTCACTGCCCTCAGACATTAAATTTCATTGAAGAACAAATTGAACATATGGAAGGGAAAAAAATTGTGTTCTTTAGCAGTAGATGTTAATGTGGTTAATTACTTAAATCACCAATAACGAGTGACATCAGTCAGATTAATCCCTACAGAATAATTAATAAGAGTATTTATATAAGTCCCTCGTGTGGCTTGGAAGGAGAGCTGACGCTGGCTTTACTTGGCACAGAGTAAAGCGTTAAGGTGTCTCCTTTCTCTCCTTTCTCTATATTTGACAGTATCCATTCCCTATGCAAGGCTTGTGCAATATTACATTTCACCAGCGGATCTGCATTTGGTCTGAATATGCGACTCCTTTAACATGAAAGTGTTGAGATGTAAAGGGCATCTTCTCAAGTGTACAGGACATTCTGTACTTCCTCAAATCTCCCAGAGGAATTACTATATTACGAGAGACCTTAGTGTATTTTAAATATCTGTACAGCATCTTTAGGTGGGAAAATGAACATTTTATCAGCCTACATGCATTATTATTGTATCTTATGAATGAGCTCAGGGGACTAATGTGTGTCTAAGTTACAAAGTCTGTAATTACTAACAGCTCTTAACAAAACAGGCTAGGCAACATCATCACAGGACAACATTAACCCTCAACTGCGGTTTGTTTGCACACCGCTTCCAACAAGTACAAAACACAACATCTACACCCTGATGAGGGAACCAATCAGCCAGTCTTGCACCTGTCCAGTTCAGATAGCCTGAGAAGTTATCTCCCGTCTAACAAAGTAGATTTTTCGTGTCAAGGCGCTTTAGGATTTGAGCGTTATTGTCTCCGCCAGATGAAGATCAAAAAGCGAGCTTTAACGGGACAATGTTGCCAAAGGGGTTACATAATACAGATGAAATTAAACGAGACCCCTTGTAAGTGGTTTAAGGGTATTAATTTCCAGATGTTCGTGCTCGCAGAAACCCCCTCGGTAGTTTGACGAAAGAACTGAGCGCTCCGGTCTGGAAAAATACACGGACGGAACCGACGGGCTTTTATTTAGAAAAGCCAGAGCTCATATTGCCTTGAAATAGCGACTCGCGCAGACGATGTGTAGGAAATCCGAGCTGGACAAACACTCACCAAAAAACAGAAAACATCAGAATCTAACCAAATCCTCGCTCAAGTTTTTGGGGGAAAAAAAGGCTGAAAATAATCTCTCCGGTGACATGCACAGAATGCAAAGCTCCGATCGCCTTACCTCGATCCAGTGTGAGCGGTTGGACCACTGTCGCCATGACTGCTGTTTACTGGAGACTGAAGAGCCTACAGGAGCTGCAGCATCACAGGGAGAGAGAGAGAGAGAGAGAGAGAGAGGTTGGGAGTGGCTGGGAGAGGATTAGACTATCTCCATCCATCTCCGTCACCCGGTGCTGTTATCAGCTGTTTTGCGCTTTATGCGCTGCTGTTTTACGCTCTTAATGAAAAATAGTATTCACGGGGTTTTTTTTGGCTTTTTAAAAAAAAATTAAAAAATCATTTGGATAAAATTAATTTGATAACATATAAAAACCAAAAAATACACTAATTTTTTAAAATTCTTTACATTAGATCAAAAATATATTGTCTACAAAAAAAGTGTTGGAAGCTCTTTAAAACTGCACTCTTTCTAATGGCCAGCAGGGGGAGACTCTTATGGTTGCACCAGTACCTTGGCTTTAACTTGTGATCTCAGGAAACTGTTTCCCGATGAGTTTATGGTCGCAAATGCTAGTTTGGGGCCTCACTGAATACACCATAATGTTCGATTGAATAACTATGGACTTCTTTAGATTAAAAAGGTAGACTAAAGCAGGGTATGTTTTACTATGATTTACAAATCACTTGCCTATGAGGATGCAGTGTATCTTAGTGTCACATATTTCTCACATCTGTCTTGATGCATGCTCAATCATCCAGGTAAGTAAATCCCAAAAGGTTGATTCTGTTCATCTGGATGAAAACGCTACGTCCAGATGAACAGAATCATCCTTTTGGGATTCCTCACATCTGGTTTCAAAGCACCTTCGTGCTTTACAACAGGGCTCTGAGAGGTCACAGTGGCTAGATTTATCTTTAATACACAATCTTTGGATTAATCATGTGCTGTATATAAAATATGGACTTGTGAAAACTTTGCCATACTCTGCACTTTTTCTAATGGCCAACAGGGGGACAAAACGTCTGATCATATAGCACTGCAGTCTGACAATCATATGATTCGTTTCGTTTTGCAAGCTACATTTAATTTGAAAAATTGAGTTAATGTAAGCTTATCTCAATGAATGAAATCAATAAATAAAAGACGTCCAGCTTTTCAGGAGAAAGAGTAATGTGGTAAGTTTAACAGAGAATGGGGTCATGTTGTATTCTAAGTTTTAATGTTGAACGTATTGTTTAAAAAACAGGATATAGGCCGCAGCTGTGATAACAGAGTTCCCTTTTCTTGATGGGTTTTCAGCAGCGTTTGGGAACTTAACTGCAATGTTCTACTCTTACGTAATCACAAAAGGTTTTGTGAAAAGCACTGGTCCTGCTTCCAGGCAGTCCAGTTCACCACAAAAGTGTTGGACAGAGTTACAGTCAGGACTCTGTGCACGACTCTGTCTTCTTGCATACCAAATAGGGTGAGCCATTTCTTAAAGAACCTGCCTTTGTGAATACTGACAATGTAAAATTGCCAGAGCACACCTCGTCTTTGAATTGATTTAAGTCCACATATTACTGAACATGTTTATTTTTTACAGTTTATCATAGCCATCTTCTTCCACTTATCCTATTCAGGGTTGCAGGGAGGCTGGAGCCTCTCATGGCCTTCACAGAGTGAGAGACCCTTTATTTCCCTGTAGGAAAAGCAATTCTTTGCATTTATCCCATCCTAAGTATTTGAGGCAGTGGGCTCATGGGATCAACTCCACGCTTCAAGCCTGTGCCTTGGTCAAGGGCACAATTACAAGAAAATTAACCCAGCATGTTTTGATTGTTGGACAAACTGGAGCAGTTGGAGGCCACGGAGGTGTGAGGAGAATAACCAAACACCACATAGAAGGGCATTACCTTTGCCATGATTCAACACTAGAATCTGAAGTAACACCTAGTCACCGTTACTACAAGATGATTTTCTATTCACTGCCGTCTACTTGACTCGACTCAACTTAAGTGTCTTTGATAAAAGCAGGCATCTCAAAGTGCTTTTGATGGCAAGCCCATAAATGAAATTATACGCAAAACTGACATTAAAAACATACATTACAACCTTAACAACTAAGCATAAAGATATAGCACTTCAGTACTTCAAGTTGAAAGCCAAATTAAAAAGATAGATCTTTAAACTCCTGAATATCGAGAGAGCTCTGCATGCTGACATCAGGAGTGTTACTCAGTTTAGGCTCATAAAAACAAGAGGTAGCCTGACTAGTGCTCTCATGGGACACATAAGATACCTTTTAAAAGAAGAGGGATGGCGGACCTTAGTCATTAAGCTAATAATATGTTGAAAAACAGTCAAAATTGGTATTCCATCTGTCACAGTAATGTATTTGAAAAGTTTCACCATATTGCAGTCAACCAGCTGGACCTGGATTGCATGCTGAATCTCACAATGATGCACACATGTGTGTTTTGTGCACACATGAACACTTACACAGCTATAATCCTTGCACTTCAGAGATCAGGTGATTGCAACCAAGCTTGCCATGAAGGCTCATTGTGAACCACTGAGCTATACTGCCTGTTATCTTCTCTCCTGGCTACATGCACTGCATACAGCCAGATAAGGACCGAATGACGGTAGTGAACCTACGTTGAAGGGCTTAAGAATTAATCCTCATGTTTATGTGCTACCACAGAATGGTGCCAAACCGCTGGCTCTCTTCATTTACTGTAGATCTGTTGCCTAATGGCGCCTGCTGCTTTGGCGTGTCTCATACATGGGCAGTCATTACAGCTGACAGAAGCCATGCTCAACAGAAATAAGAAGAGATTCCCAGGTTGGAGGGATGCTAAGGCAGCATGACGTGTCACATGGCTCACGAACCGTGACTTCACCATGACAAATGCAAGTTGTAAACATCAATACACACCTGAGGCAAGGACTAGCACTTATACTAACATGTGCACAGCTGTTCAGAGCAAAACCCAGGCTCATAAACACAGACATTTTACTTAAATCCTATTTATCTTGTCATGCATTGCACTAAATGTTTTAGTCTACACCCAGCTGGGAGGCAAATACTACACCTCTTTACCTCACTTCACTTCAAATTGGCTGCTATATCTAAAAATTGTAATAAAATGTTTAAAATGTTTAATGTTTTAAATGTTTAACCGCTTCCTCTGCATTTGATTTAAACAGTTTCTAAACTTGCATGCTTCTTCAAATACATAGTCCATAAGTAAAAGCGAATTCAGTCCACCAACAGTCCCACCCAGCTGTGTGCAGATGCAAAATAGTGGTGAGTGGTAGGCTGCATGGACGGATAGAGAGGGCGAGGGCTTAGAGAGCACACAGAAAGAGGGCACAGCGAGATTACAGGCTTCCATCTATATGGGCTGGAATACAGGTCTGCTTTTTTTAAGAGGTTGGGATTATGCCGCACTGGTCTTTAAGCCACAAAGCTGCAAGTGAATTGATTTCTGAAATGCCTCCACTTCCACGGAAGGAGATGCAAGAGGCCATGTGGACAGGGCAAATACAGACGGCTGGACTGTTTGCCTAGCAGATCAAAGCTCAGAGCATTAGCCAGTGTGCAAGTTCTATTTGTATCTTCAATTCCCATCAGTACCCATTCAAATTGAATTCAACAGGTAAGGTCATATGGACATTTGGGGAAAAATTGGAACCTTATTCCTTTTCCTGCAACACATTCATAAAAAAGATCAATATCACTCACATGGCTTTGATAAAAGGCTAATAAAATCCATAAAGGTTAGATTTTGTTATGTTGACACAGGAAGAAAAGCTTTTCTAAAACAGTAGGGAAATAAGTAAAGTATTTCACTAAATGATAACATGGGTTTCATTTCCAGGTAACAACTGCTTATTAAAACAGGCCATTATTAAATTTGTCAACCATCGATTCCAATCCTTGTGCCGCACTGACTGTGATCCATCCGGCATGCCACAGTGGGAAAAAAAAAGATGAAAATTTCCTGTTGAGCGATAACGTCTCGAAAATAAAGTATTTATTGGATATTTTGTGTTAAGATGACAGGCTGCTTTTCCACAGCAGCTCGGTTGCTTATATTGCTCCATCAGGCGGTGCCAGACAGATAATGAAAAAAACATCATCTTGAAAAACATGTGACAGATAATTCTTTAAAATTGTATTTATATTTTAACGAGACAAGTTGATGCAACTAATTTCCTGTGTATGAACAACCAAGTGAAGGATGGTGATGTGCATCCGCTTCTCCAGGCTGTTGTGTAAACTATGAATCTCACATTTAAAGTTTTGTTTTAAGGCAAGTCAGGATGCACTTTTGTGAGTGGGTCTCAAAGTTTGGGCGTTCCAAACTTTGGATGTGTGGATAACCAGGGGGGGAAAAAGAGTAGAGTACAAAAACTCACCCTTGTTTGGAAATAACCATGAGTTTGTTAATCTACTGTTCTGTTGTTCATATGACGGAACCTCAGCTTTCTTCTTTATTGTTAATATCTGCTAAGAAAAAAGACCCAAATTATGAGACATTTACACTCAATGGCCACTTTATTAGGTACATCTATTCAACTGCTCATTAACACAAATATCTAATAAGCCAATCATATGGCAGCAACTTATTGCATTTAGGCATGCAGACAAGGTTAAGACAAAGTTAAAACTAAGCATGAAAGAAAGGTGAAAGAAAGGTGATTTAAAGTTACTTTAAATGTGGCGCGCTTGTTGGTGCCAGACTGGTTGGTCCGAGTATTTCAGAAACTGCTGATCTACTGGGATTCTCCCCCTAGATCCCCTTCCTTGATTTCTGCTGCATCATTCAGATGGTAGGATCAGAATTTGGTGCAAGCAACAAGAAAGCATGGATCCATCCTCCAACAGCTCAGCCTCTTGGTTGTGTCTGATGGTGTGGAGGATATTTTCTGGCCACTCTTTGGGCTGCTTAGTACCACCTGAGCTTCATTTTAACATAACAGCCTACCTGAGTTTTGTTGCTGACTATCTCCATCCCTTGATGATCATAGTGTAAACAATTTCTGATGGCATGCTATCTGGACCGAAATCTTTGATGAATGTTTATTCATATTGAATCTATACCATGGAGAATTACGCCAGTTCTGAAGGCAAAAAGAATCCAGATACTCACGAAGTGTACCAATAAAGTGGCTGGTGAATGTAATTGGCCTTCTGAAGGCAGGCACGCCAGAGAACCCTACCTTCTTCAAATACTATATTCAACAAAGCCTGTCACACTGATTGTGACCCACTTCGGCATCACCACTATGGGATTTAAACCTCTAATTCAGAGTGTGAAACATATGGCGTGTCAGCTATAATCTGCACATTAAAAAGGCCATTGCAGTGGACAGCTCTGCAGAGACAGAAAGATGAAAACAGAAGAGAAAGAACGGACATTTCAGTTTAATTTGCACCAGTCAGCACTGTGCTGCGAGTTGTTTAGAATGGACAATGCAATCCGATTGGTTGTGCAAACTAACTCATTCGAGCCAGAAGTCTGAATGATCAGCAGTGTTAGTGTCTTCTTACTGGCAAAGACATTTGCCATGACCTGCTTTATCACACTGAAGTAAGGTGGTTAAGTCACAGAGCTGGAACTGTGCTGACACTGTTATTTGATTTATGACAGCAGCATTTCATTGTGCTGACAGCAGACTGAATGGATGCGGGAAAACTGAGATATATTTATTCTTAAGACATCTGAGGATGTTCAGGATGTTTTTCTGGACGGTTCATTTAATGATTTTTTTTTTTCCAGAATGCACATTTTTACATTAAAACTAAAGGGGAAAGAACTGTTTTCAGAATTGTTTTGTTTTTGTCTTTTTTTTTGTCTCTTTTTTTTATTTTCAAAATAAAGTGCTCTGTGCACTTGAGAGTTCAAACTGAACTGTAGGTGGCCCATGGACAGAAACAAATTTGGCACCCATGCTCTAACAGACTACTGACGCCCCCTTCAGGGAAACAGCACCCATTTACTTTGTCAAGCAGGAATGGCTGATTGAGTGATGGCATCATAATTCCATCCTGATGCTTTCTGCAAACTGAAAACATGAATACATCCCAATGTATATTGAGCTTTGTCAAAGCCTTTAAATATACCTCAGTCCAACTTCATCTCATCTCCTCTTTTAACATTAATGCACTAAGAGCATAATTAACAAGGGGAAATGGCTTTCACCTTTATTTATTTCCTGTAATGATTGGGTGCCTCTAGTATTTTGTATATGAAGCAATCGCTGAAAGTAAATTCACTCAGCTCTAATAAACCGTTATGAAGTATCACTCACTTAAAACCATGAATGATATTGACTGAAATCATTCGTTAGTCTTTCTGACAACTGCATCTAAAACCCATTCAGAATGTAAAACAGCGATCATTATCTTCAAACAAATTTGATTTTCAAACTACATTAAGACACTGCGGGCTAGAGTGATGAATCATTTCTCCATCGGTTTCTGAAGGGCAGTCGGCTGATTTCTGCTTTGAAACATTCACACTCATCACATCAAATCAAGACGGAGGGCTTATAAAAAGCCATGAAAAGTTTAGGGTCTGATTAGCCGGTGAAAGCGGTTAATAGATAGCGGTCTATGCACGTAAGGTGCCAGAGAGAATGATACATATTCAGCCAACAGCATCTACTCTAATATATATTTATATATATATATGTATGGCAGTTCCTTGGGGGAGCTGTGATTTAGTGAGACCTTTTGGCCAAACAAATTATAGCATGAGAGGAGAAAGCATGGTTGAAATATGATGAAATTTGAATCAATACTTAATTTAAAACTGAAAAAGAAAGAAAATTATAGTTCTGTTACGCTGAAATACCTGCAGGATAAGACGTGCGGGTGATGGGTGTAAGAAGGCATCAATCAGTTGCTGATTACTGATATCTTTTGTCAGCTGGGATAAAGATTTCACTTTTTATTCCCCCCACTTTTACTCAAATGGTAACAAGTGTCATAGAGGCAGCAGCTGCAATCCAACTCAAGTTGGCCATCTCTGCTGGAAACTAGTGCTGTGCCACAGTGCAAATTTTGGTATCCATCTGATACCATGGGTTTTTTTTTTAGATGTAAACAGCAATGTAAATGTTCCTGTCTCTAAAGGATCCCCCTGTGTTTAAATGTGCTGTAGGAGGCTATAAATAAAACAGAAGTCACAGTCAACACAAGAAGGTCCAGATATTTTTCATAGCGCACGTTTGAGGTATATTTTTTTCATTACCAAAAATAATCAATGTAAGACATCAGTGGACTACACACTAAACACATAGGATTTAAAGAAAGTATCGATCCTATAATGCTGATATCGTTCTGATACCAATATCAGCGCCGGTATCGAAACTATCGTTGCAACACCTGTACTGGACAGCGCAAGCACTGCTCAGCACATATAAACAGGTGATCTGAAATATCAGATGGATGAGGTACTTAACGAGGGGCAAACTTCTTCAAGGGGTCAGCTGTATTATGGGTATTTACCAGTGATAGGGAAAGAAGTGCATGAGGCGGCACAATGTGAGAGGACAAAGAGCTGCTGCCGCTGCTCATGTGCTGTGATTGTATTGGAAAATCGGCTTAATTTAAGATGCAAATATTTTTAAGGTTTTTAAATGACTCTACACGAGTAATTATTCCCATAAATACCCACAAGCAAACAAATGAATGCACGCCATGATCAGTTTTAGCAGATGTGGGGCTATTTGCATTTTTCCACTCAAGGAGGAGTATTGATATTACCTCGAGGACAATTAAAATTTAATGATGCTGGAAGTAAACAAAAGTAAATAAATAAATAAGTAAATCTGGTGGACAGGAGGTACTTGCTATCAACAATGTTCCTCTCTTCTTTGCACTGCACGGCAGAATTATTGCTTAAAGTCAGAAAAATGTCTTGGGATTATTTTCCACCCAAAATAGTTGGTTTAAGAAAGCTGCGGTGGAGCTTATGTGTTGTGTAATCACGCTGACTGCGTTTCAAAACTCCTCCTGCAGCATCAACTACATCCAGTTCATAGTTCACAGCCTTCCCTGTGGCGATTGTTAAGAATTTCTGCAGAAGTCCTCTCTGCCTTTAAGTGGGCCCGCATGACGTCGCTCAGCGTTGAACTGTAGAAGCGGGCTCCAAAGCTGCACACAAAAACAAGAGGGACGCGGGAAAGCAGCGTGGAAGTTCAAAAAAACGCCCCCAGCAACAATGCTTCTCAGGCTAAAACACTCAGTCCAGCGCCTGAGTAACGGCGCTCCTGTCCTGCGGGAGAAGACACTCGGGAGGTTTGCGTGGACTCTCTGTGCAGCAGCAAAGCGAAACGCAGGTGAAGCATCTGGGAGTTTAAAGTCGCACTTCCCCACGAAGTGCTGCAGAAAGTATGCGTCTGATGCTGCGTACGGCCGAGTCTTCGCGGCGGCCAGGGACAACCCCGAGAAGTTTTGGGCTGACGTGGGGCGCGACATAAACTGGTTTGAGCCGTGGAGTAAAACTCTACACGTTGAGGATCCGGTGTTCCCAAACTGGTAAGTTTCAGTGTGAACTACACGTGATCTGCACAACAGCTGGTGTTAAATGTTGTGTGGGCGAGTTGGAATGAAACGTGGTGAACAACCTGTGCGTGACCGCCACCTGTCTCATGAGTGAAATCAACGTGTTCTCTCATGTATGATAATATCCCATAGAGTGGATACACGCCCTCAATAATCTCATTACCCTGAGGTTTTTATTTGCTTAGTAATGAATAACTTTTGGACAACTCACACAGAAACCACGATATTGTGGTTTATTTTCTCTTCATCCAGCCCACATAGCTTCGTCATTTTACTTTTTTTTATGTGCGTGACTGTCCGATTACTGTAACTTAATACTGTCCGATTACTGTAACTTATTACAATGAAACCTTTATACCACGTCACTGTATTTGGGGGGGGGGATTAACAACTGGATGACCTGGAGGGTTATCCTGTTGTGACTGGTTGGTTTGGGAATGGGAAACGTCAGCTCTGTTATGATTGGTTATTAAGTTGTTAGCGATCCCTGGAGGAACGCCTATTTCTTCTGTGATTGGTAGTTTTGCTGAGACGGGTGACGCTCAGGAACTGTGTGGACTTCAAACGGCCCTGCTGTTGATGGAAAGTCTATGGAATCGCGTTGACCCCAGAAAAAGAACCACATTTTTGGTTATTGCACCATCCTGGGTGCTGTTAGCAGACAGCTGCAACATTCACTACCCAGGTGATTATTCGAATCAGGTATTTAGAGCAGGGAAGTTCCCAGGAGAACCCCTATATGGTAACACTTTGAAAGCATTAATTGGTGGGATGTATATCTATCTGGCATTAAATTATCACCACCTGCCTCCTTTTTGTATGGAGCCCCCTTTCGAAACAGAAATGTGGAGGCATGGACTCTCAGTAGGCTTGCATTCTTTTCATAGTGCATTCTGCTGCCAAGTGTTCACCAGGTAAACAATGCACACGCACCCAGCCATCCATATGATGTAAAAGAAATTCTGTCCAGTCCAGTTCTGATGCTCATGTCCTCCTTCTTCTTGATTTCGGCAGTGGTTGGGGGCTAGCATGGGGACACTGACTGGTTTTATGCAGCCATATATCCCAAAAAACGGCAATCCACTGTGTATTCTGATACTTTTCTATGGTGACAGAATACAACATAGAAGGGAACCAGCATTACATTTTTTTGGCAATTTGATAGTACAGCATTCTTCTCCCATGTGCATCATTGAGCCTTGGCCACTCATGACGCTGTCAGTGGGTCACCATTGTTCCTTCCTTGGACCATTTTTGAGTTACTGAAATGCAATTTTTTCCTTTTTACAGAGGGAAAGAAAATGATTGAACATTTAAGGCAGTTCCCTGTGAGAGTGAGAACAGTTAACTTAATGAGCATGTCAGTGAGGAAGAATGGGCCCCAGAATGAGGCTTGAGGAATAATTAGGAAATCAGGGGTCAGTCAAGAGTCAGATGTGTGATATATGTTTGGGTAAACAATACTGTGTGTATGTAGGTGATGATGATGATGAGTGTATATGCACGTGTGTTGGGGGCATGTAGAGGACATTGTAATGGAGTACCAGGTTGCACTAGTACTCCAAAAGTTGAGTACTATCCTCCCCCCTAAGCTCCAAAAAGTAGGATAAATATATTTTTTATCAAAGAAATAAAACACAAGTGGTTTCATCAGGCTGCTGCCACCTTAAAGTGTTAGTAAGTAAAAATTAAAAAAAAATGTCTCAGAGCTTGAAACAGCTCTAGTTTTGGCCAAGCAGCCAACTAGCAACAATTAGATATGACAAAGTATCAAATTCCCAGATTTTAAAAGCAATATTTTTTTCTGTTACATATTTAAAAGAAATATTTTCAGAACAGATGTTATGGTTTGGCCTGACATGTTCAGGGCACTTATTAAAAAACCCCCAAATTGGAAACCATTAAAACTATCAAAGATGTGAGTTGTTTAATGTGGTTAGAATTTGCTACAATGTGCAAAAGATAAATAAATAAATTAAATAAAAAAGGGTAATTATACCTGCATCCACAGTTAAAGATGTGCATATAAATTATAGGATGCTTACAGGACAAATAAAAAAAACAAAATTTAGCTGTAAAACAAAACAGCATGTGGCACAGCAGCCTACATACACCCTCACAGCCGCCTGCACTGAGAATAGTATAACCTGAAATTCCTTTCTTTCTTTTTTTTCTTTCTTTCTTTCTTTTTCCTTTTGTTTTGTGGGTGGAGCTGTCAGCTATATCATGTATCCTAGGAAAAGAGAGCTGTCTGAATGTGCTGCAGTGAAAATGAAGGACACGGCCACCATGTCTGTATGTCTATGTGGCTTCCAAAACAGCAGATCCCAGACACCATCTGCTCAACCTGCCTGCTGCTCTTTATCCATATGCGCAGTGCCAGAATGAGCTCAAACGATTGCCTTATCAAGAACATTGGTTCACTGTGTGCAACTGTCAAAAGCAGCTGCATATGTTTGGCTCAGGCTGGTTTTTATTTTTTTAAAACTGAGCTCTAAACCAGGCAAAAACCCACATTATATGCTGGTAGAGATGCTGGCACACGACTAGTCACCTGAAATATGTTTGGTAACGATAGTATCGACGTGTCTCTGTTCATGTGTCCGTTACTTGTTGTTTGAAGGTGTATGTCTTTGTCAGGTTTGTCGGCGGAAAGCTAAACATGTGCTACAATGCCGTGGATCGACACGTGGAAAGCGGCCGTGGAGAGCAGCCTGCGATCATATATGACAGCCCGGTGACCGGAACTAAACAGATCATCACTTTCAGGGAACTTCAGGACCAGGTAAATAGTTTTAATAAAAACTAAGCTCTCTGGACATTAAATATCAAAGAGTTGGCCAAGAGTTTTGTAGCATGACGGCTGGTTTGACCCATAATTAGCATATAGATTAGCAAACAAAAGAGAAGAAAGAAAGGAAAATGATTGACTCGATTGACATTTGGACCAATGATTCAGTTAAAACAACTCACTCTTTTTTTTTTTCTTCTTTTTTTTTTTTTTTAATGAAAAAAACTATTGTCGCAGCTTTTTGGGGGTCTTTTTGGCCCAAGGGCTTAATGACATTTAATTAAATTTAAGAGATACTGATTTTCTTTCTAGATTGTTTCCAACTGAAGCTAATTAGTAATTGGACCATGGATAAATTAAGCATTTCTTTCTACATTAATTATCCAAACAACATATGCAGCATGCATAAAACTATTCCACCCTTGTTATCAGCTCTGCTTTGTGCTAGCATATTGGTTACGGTTGTTGTGAGCAGACATTTAAAAATAATTCATGCAGGAATTTAAAAAAAGTATTGGAAACTTTGCCTCCCTGTGTCTCTGCAATCCAGGTGTCCAGGTTAGCAGGAGTCTTGGTGAAGCATGGGGTACAGAAAGGAGACCTTGTTGTCATCTACATGCCCATGGTGCCACAGGCCATGTTCACCATGTTGGCCTGTGCACGGATCGGTGCCCCACACAGCCTCATTTTTGGCGGCTTCGCCTCTAAAGAGCTGTCTGTCCGCATCAATCACGCTAAGGTTAGGTGCTGCTCTTTTTCACCTTGTGCTTGAAATGGATCTTTTTTCTGAGCCTCAACAACAGGGCTGCATGAACTGTATTATATATGTACTCATTAAAAACCAGGGACGGGCTGAAGTTATGCTAGGTCTTTGTTCATTTTCATTTTCTATTTACATGAAGTAAGCAGATGCAAGCAGATGCAGATCACTGCAAATACCAGTAATTGGATAATTCTGACTTTCATGCGCCATTAGCTAAAATACTTAAATACATCTTAAATACTAGAGTACATTAGGTGTCTTTTTTCATTTACAGTGCAAAGATCTCGCCTTTCCTTTCAGAACCACTCTTAATGATTTCCCTGGCGTCTCCAGTGAGATTTTATAATAATAATATGAGAATAGAGAAGTTAATGTGGAAGAGATGTCTTTATACTACAAATGTGAAAGAACTGCAGTGAGCATTGCTTTCTTTCTTTGCTTTCTTTCTTAGGGGACAATTAAGAGTAAACTAAGACATTTTAACACAGACGTAAATGCTTATGCAATTTAGCATAAAGCATGTATCCTGTTGCTTTGCAAGATAAATTTGTTGTGAAATGTTAATTTTGCATAACCTACCGAAACTAAACATAGAGAAGCTTTCAAGAGAATATAACCAATACTGGAACCAAAATGTGTTTGCCAGTTAGGAGATGTGTCCTTCACAGTTTTGGTCTATGTACATTCCAAATCCAAGAATTTGTTGGAACACCTGAGATCTCGTGCAGAACCCTGAGTTTGTGAACTGCATTTGACAGGACACCACAGCAGACTTCAACCTGTAATGCCTCGTTTGTTAGAAAGGCAGAAAAATGACTGATTCATACCTGAGTGAGCTATAAGCTTGTTACACTTGAACCCAAATTCCCAAATGATCTGTTTTTCAGCCCAAGCTGTTGGTTACAGCCTCATTTGGCATCGAGCCAGGCAGAAGAGTGGAGTACATCCCTCTGGTGAAGAAGGCCCTGGAGATGAGCTCTCACAGGCCCACGAAGGTCCTCATCTACAACAGGCCGAACATGGTAAAAAGCATAGCAGTTTTTTTTTTTTTTGTCCTTTTCCACAGTAAGCAGCAGCACACTTAATGACTCATTGAAATCATTTTTGACGGTGTCAGATGGAGGCAGGGATTTTTGTGGAGCCTGCACTTCTCGGCTGTTGCCAGGCTCGAACTCTAAGGTATTTCTGTGCTGGCTTCAGCCTCGAGCCATTTTCAGCTGCTGCTCGGTGACAGCAAGCAGATGTTTGGTTCTGCTTCACTTTTATACAGACGTAAATTAAACACTGCCGAATTTTATGTTCGGTGAACACAACATTTCCTCTAACGGAGATTGCGGGGTATTGTCGTTTCTTTACTCGAACTGGATTCCTACCATCCGTGCCTCTGTTTGAGCTACTGCTCTCTAGCCCTGTGGTGAAATAAAATGAACATTGCACAATTTATTTTATCTTGTTGTGCCTGTCTGGTCTTATCTCTCAGGAAGGGATCCGGTGAATTAAGAGCGCTGTTTGGATTTTTGGGAGATTATATACACGTCGGACACAGGGAATTATGTGTATACAAGGAATTCACTGGCAGCTCAGTGCCATAAAAATGTGTGAACCACCACTTTAGATAGTTGCAGCTACTTTGCAAATTATTGCATTCGGTAAGCTGGAGGTAGCTGTTCGGTAGGCGTTGTTAAATCAGCCAAGATGGTGCTCTGTCTGTGCTTTCAGTGAAGTGAGTAAAAAGTAATGCGCTTAGGAGAGCTAAAATGTCTGTGGGAGATGTGCCTTTGCCTCAAGAGCCTGAGTGATATTGATGATGTCTTCATCTTGACACTCTTTTATGGAAGCCAAGGGAGGAAAAAAAAAAAAAAAGATTTGAGGATTTCTTTATCCTTCCAAAAGTGATTAAATGTTAATGGCGGTATCAAAGAGACGTCTGTGTTTGAAATGAGAAGAAATGTCAGCGGCAGCAGATGTAAGGGGCAATAATCTATGACCTGAAATGATTGCCGCTTGCCAGATTGCGATGACAGATGGGAGTTGGAACATAATATAAATAAAGGAATATATATTTACTCAGACTGAGTCACTTCATAGGCAAGCAAGTAAAGCAAGATGATCAAAACCACAGCTCTAACCATCAGTTGCATTGATCCGTATAGTTCACACTCCGAGAGCTCATCTATGTGACACTTTGTGACAAATAAATAACTGGGAGATATGATCGGCTGCTTCGCGAGTGACTGTCTCATCCTGCGGTGATCGTAAAACGAGTCATTAGCAGCGGCTGAACTTCCACAGTGAGCAGGAGGAGGCCGTCGACGAGCAAATGAATCGCATTATCTTCGCAGATGTAAAAGAATCAAAATAAATGGCAAAATATGTTTGGCTGCATGCAGCATACAGTTAGATCCATAAATACTTGGATGACGGCACAGTTTTTGTGTTTTCGCCTCTTTAGAGCGCTAAGTCAGACAGTCGTGACATGATTTGAAGTGCAGTTAATCAGCTTGAATTCAAGCGTTGGATTAAACGTTGAGGGATTACAGCCATTTTTAAACACTGTTCCCCTTTTTCAGAGTGCATTCAGATCCATACGTGTTTGACTGATTATACCTGGGTGTGCTGCCAGGTACATTAAATCTGGTAAAGACTGTATATCGTCTCTATTTTTCTTTCTATTTCAGGAAAGGGTATCGATGAGTCGTGAGTTGAGCCTGGACTGGGATGAAGAGATGGCCACTGCTAGGCCACATGACTGTGCCTCTTTGCCCTCCAACCATCCGTTGTATGTACTCTATACATCTGGGACCACTGGGACGCCAAAGGTACTGGCAGCTATAACCATACATTCACATGCAGATGAGTTACAGGGTTTACTTTTAGCTGTGTTTGACTAGACGCTGGTAATTCTGTATGCAACAGCTGTGTGACTCATCTGATCTCTGAGCCTGCAAAACAGTCCAGGCACAATCTAAACACCCCCAACATGACATAAATAAGACAGAACTTTTCCAGAGCGTGAGCTGAACCTCCTGCAGAAGGAATTACCTGCAGGCAATTTCAAATGGAGGGGGGGGAAAAAAAAGCCCTGGCTCTTTTCAAATAGCATCATTTTGTCTTTGACCAACAGATGATATAAAATATCCTCCTGCTGGCTAGTTCCTGGGCTTAATAGTGCGGTTATTGCCAGTTTTTTTTTTCCTGTGCGATTTCCCATGAATTTCTCAGTTATTGCTGTAGGGAGACCATAACTTTGAGAAGGCACACTCAATAGCTGAGGATGTTAGGACACACTGTTTTGCTCAGGAATGTTTAGACAGCGCTATTAACTAATAAAAGGTGGGTGCCGGTTTGAGACGCAGTCATCTGGAAACAAGATGCCATCCCCTTTGGAAAGGCAGCGCTGAGTGGCTGGTTTAAAATTGATATTAAACCCGTGCTTCTTTGCTTAGTGCAGTACCTGCCACCGGTCTTAATGTTTTTCTTATCTCCCCCCTCCCAGGGTGTTGTGCGAGACACTGCAGGCTATGCTGTGATGCTGAAATGGACCATGTCAAATATTTATGGACTCAGTCCCGGAGAAGTAAGACAATAAAGCATCCGCTTCTGAGGTGGTGCCATGCTTAAGAACAAAGAGCATACAGAGACAGACTGCTCTCTGCTTGAAAGGACCTCTGACTACCATTTAAACATACAATACACAATAACCCTACACTCAACTTGCGGTATTTCATTTTCACTTACATTTATACAGCAGCCTGTTCTGTTTACATTTATTATGCCTTTAAGTAAAACGAGTTTTTACTTAATTTTTCATGCATTTTTGTCGTGACGACTCGGTACATTGATTCCTTTTTTGCAGGTTTGGTGGGCAGCTTCAGACCTAGGCTGGGTGGTTGGCCATTCTTATATCTGCTATGCTCCTTTGCTACACGGTAACGGCACTGTTCTCTATGAGGTACGTACCTCCGAGTTTAATATCTCAAACTAACTACTGCGGTATTAGATTACAACAGGAAGTGCCAGAATATGTGCAGTAAAACCTGAAATGAACAATGTTCAGAGCTGAATAAGTTGCAACTTTGTTTGCTGAACAAACTGAAGCCAGCCACACTTGGCTAAAGACTCCAGGTTATATGGAGTGAAACTGAAGAAGTTCAAGATGTGGTGAACTGTGTGAACCCGTGTCCATATTTGACTCTAGCTGCTGCAGAGAAGCTGCAGCTCTAACTGTGCCGGACTTTTGCTCCTTTTATTGTTTCGTTCTCGGTTTCAGTGGGTTGAACACCAGCACATAGTCTACACCTTCAACCCGGGTATTAAAGAGTTTTTAGTTTGCAGGATGCATTTGTTGGACTTGAGTCTTTAAATTTCCTGTGTTGAAGTCAGTCTTCTGAAGTTGTGGGAGAGCAGTTTGTCACTGCTCGTGTTTATGCCATCAGTAATTGAAGCAGCCAATGAAAGGGCTGGGCAAGTTAGCACATCTTAGAATTTTGGCTTCCGGCATTTATAGAAAACAAGATATTGGGGATAAACGGATTAAATCTTTTGCATTTCTTTTTTCTTTTTTCCCGTGCACACTCCTTTACTTTACAGCAGGCTGCGTTTGCACTTTCCTAAAACCTCAAACTCAGTCAGTTTATTTCAGCTTGAGACAAGAGAACTAAACAAGAGCCTTGAGCCAACAAGATCTTTCTGGAGGAAATGCACGTTGCATAGTTTCTGTCTAAGAATCATTAATGGTTGCCTGTGGCTGTATTTGTCTCCAGATCGCTCGGGGTCTCTCACCCGGTCTGCTTTTGACGAAATATGACAAAAAGCTCTGGCTTTGGCTCTCCATCTTCAGCCTCTTCTGCACCCACAGGTTTTCTGCAGTTTAGACAGGCCAGCATGAACTAACAGTTGCCTTTGCACGACACGCTATGCGGTCAAAAACACACTCCTTAGTTTGGGCCCAACTCCTGTGTGACCCACTGTCCACTGCCTTTATTTTTTTTCATGTATTCTTTTGGTTCAAGGAACCTCCTGTAAAAGGAGATGTTTTCAAGTTCAGTAACAACAAAATGTGCTAACCGTGTGGTTATGATTTTTGCTGTAATTGAGCTACTTTACCAAAACCAAGCACAATAACACCACTAGATCACGAGAAACTGCAAAGCAGATAAGCCATTCTTGTCTTCTAGGTCTTAAATTTTGTAGAACATCTTTTCATTATAGAGAAAATGGGAGATAAGGTTGCAGTGGGAGGGACTGGTCATGGAAAAATGGGAATTTTAATAATATAATTATAACCTTGAGGAAATGGCTCACAGAGGGTTTTTATTAGCATATAGCAATTTGTAATTTGTGTTGGCTTTATGATCAGTGTAATATCACATGATCTGTGCATTTCTTTTTATCATATGTCATGTGTTTTTGCTTAGCTCCTAAAACAGAGAATCTGTTGTATCAGTGCTTCATTATGGGCTTCTTTAAATAGTTCCAGATGCATATAGACTCCATGCATGCATCATGTGAATGTCACAAGCAAGCATCACATGGAGTTCTGTTTACACAGGCCGCATTGATGACTGCGCTCTTTTCCAGGCCCAGATTGTCCCTAAAATCAATTCCTGAGATTCTGCACTTTTCTTTGGCTTGAAATCTGAAGTCGTTTCTTTTTATACTTCACGAAAAGATCAAGAAGGATGTGCATCTTTCAGTGTAGTTCTTATGTATAGGGCCACCAATTACATTTGCACTCTGATATTCCCTCACCAGTTTGAGGCAGCAGCGCTATTGGACGATGAATTAATTGGCCTTTCCTTAAATCAGTGTTTGACTTCGGTCACGGTGGTTGCTCCACATGGTTCTTGTTTCTAGCAGCCCATCTATCTTCAAACCCTTTATTTGGAGTGAAAATGACAGCCAGGACTCACTGCTCCTTTTATCCATTCTTATTCTTCCGCAGTTGTCTTCTCACTGTTGAGATCGCTTAGTTGAATACCAGGGAGGAAAAAAAAAAAGAGTGGAAATTGCTGCTGGAGACCTTTGCCTGCAGGCTTCTTGCATCTTTATCTTTTATTCTAGACAGACAGTACTTCTGTAGCGCAACTGTGTTTTCATGCACATGTGCCTGGATAGTCAATCTTCCTGTGTGTCTTTTTATTTTAAACAGCTGTTGTATAAATATTCATGGTTTGCAGTTTATAGTCTTAAGATTGCACAAATATTCCTGGAATGGTTTTAGGCAATAACAATAATCTCTGTAATCTCTGGTGTTTACTTTTCATTATTCAAATTCCGATGATACACATGCCTTAATTAAGCTGTGAAGTAACAAGTTGGTGCTGCACTGTGTGATTACAGGGAAAACCTGTAGGGACTCCAGACTCCGGGGCCTTCTTCCGTGTCTTGTCTGAACATGGAGTCTCTTCAATGTTCACAGCGCCCACTGCTATCCGTGCTATCCGCCAGCAGGACCCCCAAGCTACATGTGGAAAAAAATATCCACTGACCAGGTACAGAGCAACAAAATAAATGCTTTTGAATCAGTGGGGATTAGTGCTAAAACAACAAATGGATGAATATGGAATTGAGATAAAATTCCTTTCTTCCTTCTTATGTGAGAATTTATTGTGTTTCTCATGTTTATTTGCAAAACAAAGCAAAGCAGCGTAGCGATGTTACTGTGTGACTGCAGTTATTTCTGACATGTTATACAGCGTCTGATACAAAAGACTGTATGCAGAAGGTGGTAGTAGGTTTGTATGGACTCATTTTGAAAATTTAAAGTTTTTTTTGGTTGTTGTTTGTTTGTTTTTGAGACATAGTGATGATATCCAGATGAGTACCCTGTGTTCTCGCTGTGCTTGTGTGGGTTCTGTCCAGGTACTCTGGCACAATCGAAAGACAAGGTTAGGTTGACTGGCAGGACTAAATTGGGGAGAGGTGAGAATGTGAGAGGGAAAGACTGTCAGTACATATCGAGTCCTGCAACAGACTGGCGACCTGTCCGAGGTGTACTTACCTTTTGTCCCATGACCTATAATAGCTCTTTGAGGATCTGCAGTTTGCAACATTTCTCAGTTGGTGTAATTTCACAGGATGTATTTTATTTATCCAAAACGCTGAGAAATTACCATGTTACAGCAGGCAAATGAGAAAAACCTAATTTAATGCAATGAATGTAATTTCACAAAACAAAATGGCCTAAAAAGGTTAAAATATGCACTAAAGGAAGAGCTAAGTTGAATGTGAAGAGCTCAATAATTTTTCAGCCTTGGAGGTTTCAACTTGATTGTGATTGTAGTTATTTTTATTTTCAACCCTAATGGTGATCCAATATTTTAACCCTAAGAACCCCATGCAAAAGTTTTTGGGGATTCTTTCTTTTAGCGTAGCTTTAGCCTGTAAGACTCTGATCTTTGCCCTTATTATGATGGCTACATGGACTGAAACTGAGAGATAATTGCATATTATCTTGGGACTCTGACGAACCTGCTGTGTGAGAGAAGGGCAGCTATATCCATCAGCTGTCAGTGGCAGAGGACTTTGAAACACCAGGAGTGACTTGTTAAAGCATCTCATGGCTGATGGTTGTCTGCCCAGCCTCTCGTTAGTCTCTGGCCATCTGCCGATGCACAGCCCTCTCCCACCTCTGTTGCTCACAGTCTGTACCCTCAACTCGACCCGCTCGAGTGTTAATCACGATAGATAACAAGCAACAGCAACTCACTCACTGCAGCCCACCTGTGTTAAATCACTCGGCGTGATCAGGTGAAGGTCGTCTGTAGCTCCGAGTTAAAAACAAACATTTTTCATGGCATTAGTTTAACTCGGATTAAATACTTCATGAGATTTTGTTAATTCTTTGGCACGGAGCGTAAAAATGTACGGGGGTTTTTGTGTCAGTCACTACTTTGACTCTGTTCCGCAGTCTGAAAACGCCTCTTAGCACACAATCATAAAGCAATTCTAAGTGGGAATGACCTATGGCCCTAGTGAATCATTCAGTAACTCTGGCATTGTGTGCTGAATCGACGATCTCCTGTTGTTCCCTGTGCTGAATGTATAGCACCTTTTTAAAAGCTCTTTCTGCAGTCAGAGATGATTTTTCTGCTGCATTTTTTTTTTTTTTTTTTTTTTTTCACATATTGTTGACATCTCTCCTCTCAGCTGTGACCCTGCCACAATCAGTCATTTAGGCAACTGTTCCTGTGTACACTTTCTTGTTCTTAATGCATTTTTTCCCCTTGGCAGAAGCACGTTTGTAAAAGATTGCTGCAATTCCCGTTGGTTTTGAGCAAAACAATTTGCCATCATACACATGCTGCATTATAAAAGCAGCATTAAAACAGGGTTTCCAAAAAAAGAGCTTTTATTCCAATCAAATCTGGCTTTTCGATGCTACTAAAGCGAATTCAAAATGCTTTAATTTAAGTGTAGAAGGCTTTAATCACAGTTTACATGTCAGTTCAAATCTGTCTTGAGTGCTTAATTTGCTACACAAAAAGAAGGAAAGCTATTTTTTCACTTATTGTCTTGTATTTGACAGTCATTATAAACACAGTCCTGCATATAAACAGTCAGAATCTGTAGGGAAGATTTTTGATACCAAGATGATCTTTTGTAATCTGAGAAATGATCACAAAACATTTGAGGAAATCGCAGCCTCTTGAAATTTGTCAGCAGTTGTAAACAGTGTGCAGGCAGTCTTTAATCAGCTATCTGTTATTCATTATCTGGTTGTCTTGGCTCTACTAGAAGCCCTGAAATATTGGCTGCTGTCTCTGAAATCATTAAACTATAATCCATGAGTTCCCAGATTGATTTTTCTAGGCTTACATGCATATCATAGTCTGTGTATGTTGTCCCATCAAAATGCCTGTCTCAATGCCTGGGACGGGCATTGTGATGTATTTTTTGAGCTGCGTTGTTGTGGTTGAAATCTAGTCATTTATTTCGGTTAGCTTATTATTTATATTTGGCTTCATGTAGCTTGTTTTTTTTATTATTATTTATTTATTTTTGTTCTTTTGCATTCCTCATGTCCTTTCGTATTATGTTGCAGTCTGTTCTTTGAATTTTTTATTCTAGTGTATTTTGAATGTTAGGTCGTGCTTTTATTCTGGTTTATTTCCTTTCATCATTGCTTCCAGCATGAGGTCATGTTTTTGGTAGCAATTGTGTGCGTGTATGTCATCACTGTGTCAGTAAACAAGATATTTTTTTTTTTTTTTTTTTAATGAATTCTCATTAAACTTTACAGGGGTGTAGAGTGAGGTCATGTTAACAATCTGTTAAAATTTTGCTTGCATCGACCAAAGTGTTCAAGCTCAACTTAATGATTTATTTGTTAAAATGGACAAAAAGCCATATAACTTGGAAACTAGGATTCTTGTCTTGTCTTTATTCTAGTAACTGCTTATTATGTTTTTATTTTAAATTTGCAGCAAACTATTTTTGGGTTTCTGCTCAACTTTTCAGTTCTTATATTTGGATTTCTGTTATTATCTTCTTGTTATTCTCTTGTGACCTGGTTTCTGTTTAGTTTGTCTTTTTAGGGATTAGTGCAGTTCTTTGTGTTTAGGGTTAGGATTAGTCTCCTTTCTTTATTTCCTGTTTTACTTTGTTACATTTTAGTTTTACTTCGTGTCTTTCAGTGATTTTTCTTGATTGTGTTCACCTACTGTTCGTTGTGTTGGATTTAACCTCCTCATGTGTTCAAATCTGTGTCGGTGTGTGTATAAACAGTCCTGTCATTACTTTGTTCAGTTATGTTGTACTAGTATGCTGTATATCCCTGGTCCACCAGTCCTCATGTTTCTGTTTCATGGTACTTTTTGAATGTTTGGATTGCCTGCATTAATGTTGATCATACCTTCATGGATTCAAAGATTTTGGACTGCGTGTCTTTTGGGCTATCAGCAATAATTGTTGATTTTATGTTTGTGCTTTTGCCTCCTACATCGTGAACTCAGGTAGTTAAAAAACAAACAATAATCATAATAGCAGATGATGAAAGCCCCATCCTGTGAAATACTGAAGGATATGTCAGTGGTAACTGTTTAGGTTCTAATTAAATGTTTTTTAATGGAAGGAATAAAACCTTTCAGAAAACTCATGTAACTTTCTTACAAATGCATAGCTTCATGCCAGAGAAACTTCAAATACCCCTCATATATCTGTGGATAATTGACTCTGAGATGCACAAGCACACCTCGTCGATGCGCTTGAGAAATATCATTTGTTACCATAGACGTGAAAAATGCATTGAAAATCTGTCTACAAGGGTGTCTGAAGCTGCAATGGCAGCAGCGCTCTTTATAAATGTAGTATGTAAAAAGGAGCTGCCTCTCTGTCCGCAGTAGCTTAACAGGAGAAAATTAAGTCATTGCTGAGAGCCTCACTGTCCAAAAGTGACAAAGTGACTCCACTGGATAGTGCTTTTTAGTACATAGTAAAATCTGGTGTTTTTTAAAGGTGGTAGTGTTTACAGTGTGTTTGCCTTTTATTAAAAGGAACCCATTCAAACAGATCAGCGGTTCCTAACATTTTTTTATCTAATGCTTTATTAAAACTTCATGTCCAAATGTGTTCATTTCAGCCAATTTTAAATTTGATGTTGACTATTTTTCCTTTTAGGAATAATTTTAATTAACTATTTAATTCAGCTAATAGTTTAATTTGTTTACCTACTCTTTTGGCCAAAAATATTAAATAAAAAATACACCTGCTAACTGTGCTTTTAGCTACTAATGAGCTTTTTTACATACAGAACTTTAACTAGACATTTCAGGTGTTCGTTCAGTATATTTCTAACAATTTAATTTGTTAATTTACATTGTTACCTAACAGTAACAGCTGCTAATCAGAGCTAAAGCTAATTATTTGTTTTTTGGTTTATTGGTTTTAACTATTGTGTATTAAATTTAGTTAACATTTTCTTTTGTTTATCTGTTATTTAGACCAACTCTTAACTGCTAGCCATACTGTTTTTTTTTAGTTTTCAGATAGTTATTTCAGCTCTATCCCGAGGTGGTTAATTTAATTTGTTCATCCAATAGGCAGTATAGAATGATGAGACCAGAATGAGAGGCCAAACTCACTGCATAGAAAATCGACAAACACTGCAAAAGCATAGAAAATATGAGGGGAAAGGGTTAAATTAAACCCTCTGAAGTCATTTTTTCTACTTCACTTGTGTTTTGAGTCTTGCCCGAGGATAATTCGACATACACAGGGATCGAACCAACCTTTTGATTGGCTGACAACCCACTTTATCTCCTGAGTCACCTGTTACCTATTTATTTATTTATTTATTTTTAAAGATTTCTTGGATTTCTTGTGACTGTCTATTAAACTTACCTGTGCTTGTTCATTAATATTATCTAACTTTTAACTTTTAAACCTTCTCATGTCTATTTGCTTCTACAATTAAATTTCAGCTTTCATTATTTTAGATTGATACTTAAGCAGTACCATCATAGGGCAGTTCAAATTTATTGTAACTGACTGAACTACAGTCAGTTACAGCTTTCAGTTTACTTATAACATGATACAGATACACTGCCGCATTGTTCAGTTGCAGCTCTGCATGTTAACATGTTCACAAAACAGAACACACTTCAGCTGTATTTTCCTCTGATTAACTGTTTCTCATATCACATAGTAAACTTGGAGCATATTTGCACTTTGTAAACTAAAACTCAACCTTGACAACAAAGAATGTTTCCTACTCTGTCTGCTTCAGGGTCAAACTGTATTGTAGCCTTATCTTTACAAAATAGCCAAGATAAATAGTTGTTGATGCCCTTAAGAGGGTCAACTTACCACTTAGAGCATACATTCACTGGCTACTTCATTAGGTACAACTGCTTGGCTGCAAAAAAACCACAACTAAATGGTAAGTTTTAACACTTCAATAAATTATTCAAGCTAACAGGCAACATAATATTGTGTCATTATAAAACAAATCAATTCAGAAGCCTGCTTCACAGTTTGGATTGACAAATTAGAGCACTTTTAATCCTGAATCTATGAGGCAGTTTTCTAAAACTAAAGATGGTAGCTTTCCCACTCCTACCACTGAAGAGCCAATCACTATCCTAACATAGAAACACACATGGATTGGATATTTCAGTAGGTACACCTATTAAATGGTCATTCATGCAAATAGCTAATTAGCCATTAACATGGCAGCAACTCACTGGGTTTAGGAATGTATGCATGATCAAGGCGACCTGCTGAAGATCAAACCAGACGTCAAAATAGGAAACAAAGGCAATATAAGTGATTTTGAATAGGTCTTGGTTATTAGCGCCAGATGAGTGAATAAGTATTTTAGAAACCGCTGACCTGCTGGGATTTCCCCTCACGACTATGTCTAGGGTTTTCTGAGACTGGTCTGGAAAAGAGAAAATATCCAGTGAGCAAGAGTACTCTGGGTGAAAACGCCTTTTTCATTCAAGAGGTCAGAGGAGAAGGGCCAGGCTTCTTTGAAGTGTTAGGAAGTCAACAGAAAATGAAGAACCTACTCGACACAGCTAAGGTATGGAGAAGATAAACCTTAAAGCAAATGGGCTTCAGAAGTGGAAGAGCACACCAGGGACACAGTTGCCGAGGCTCACCAACAGAAGACTGGAAAAACATTGCCTGGTTTGATGAGTCACAATTGAATTTTGGCATCATGAACGCATGGATCCATCCATCCATCCTTCTATCCTTCCATCCATCCATCCATCCATCCATTCATTCATTCATCCTTCTATCATTCCTTTGATCCTTCCATCCATCCATCCATCCATCCTTGTATGAACAGTTCAGGTGGGATATATTCTTGGCACTCTGAGCCCTTAGTACCCATTAAGCATAGTTTAAACACCACAACCATGGTGACTATGTCTACCCCTTTATGCTCACAGCTTACCCATCTTCTGATGCTTCCAGCAGTATAATGCACCATGTCACAAAATTCAGCTCATCTCAAACTGTTTTTTGAACCAGACAATGATTTCACCGTACTCAAATGACCTCCGCAGTGACCGTATCTCAGTCCAATAGAGCACCTTTGGGATGTGGCGAAACAGCAGATTTGGATCATGGATGTACAGAAATCTGCAGCAACTGAGTGATGCTGTCATGTCACGATTTATTTGTAATCGCTGAGTGGGAGGGGAAATGATAGTAGCAAAATGCAGAAATACAAAATAAAATGGAAATGTGTTTTTTTTCAGTGTTGTTTTGAACACCAGTGGTAGTCCAGAATTTCACAACTGGTACAGTTTTACTGAAAAGACAACACAGATGGTTACATTAACTCGAACTGAGGTCTAAAACTGTTTCTTTGCTGCTTTGGCAACAGCTAAATCATCACCCTCCCACCACAGTTTCCGAGGTCACATTGTCTGCCTTAATCTGTTAACTGCTCAAAGAAAACTTGAATACCACATTTGAATTGTCTTTGAATAGCGGGAAATGTGGTGGTGGGAATAGACTTGCTTTCAGCTAGAACATAAGGCCCCTACAGGGACAGTCTAATTATTCACTTATTCCATGTAATTCAGCTTAAGTCTGACAGCTGAAGGATGGTTTGATGATTGTAAAGTCCCGTGGCTTGATCCTTGACATATATGATATTTTCTATTTATCCTCAGCATGATATTATGACTCAATGAACCTTAAATCTGCATTTTTGATCATTATTATTATTTTTTCTTTTATTGCTGCATTGGTAGCAGCATTCTTATCCTTGTGTTACGGAGCAACATTATCATTCATTTGAAGTGTTTCTGGCCACCTGGCAAACCTGTCTCCATTGACTCCACTAACTCCTGAGGGAAATATCTGGCTCTTTAGCTGCTAAATGCTTCAACTAGGTTCGCCAGCTTGCTGCTAACTCTGTCTGTATGCTGCATTGTGCTGGGAAAGCGACTGTCTGGTTGGTAAAAATCAGCTTCCTGTTGTAGCTGGAAATGCTACTTTAAGAGAAATGAAATTGAGGAAAACTGTAAGGGTCCATAGCTGGTAATTCTTTCAAGGTTAATCATATCATAGATAGAACCCTTTCGTATCCCCCTAATGTTTTCAGACTTACAGTTATAGCTGCTTTAAAGTGCTCTTTTGGCACACACATAAGCAGTCAAAGTTAGTGTAATGCTCCTGACAACATGATCTGATTTAATACATATCAGTGTAAAAGTGCACATCAATGCCAGAGTTCAGTTCAGCTTTATTTATGCAGCTCCAAATCAAAACAACATTAACAAACTTTATATTGTAAGTTAAAGACTGCACAATAATACAGAGAAAAGAAGTGTTAATCAAAAAGATGCTCTATTACAGGTGGTAATAAATACAAAAAGTCAGCAGTCATTGAAGAGGTAGTGTAGTGATCACTACACTACCTCTTCAATGACTGCTGTGCCTAAGCATCTGTGCCTAAAATGCAGCCTAGGGTTGGTGGGTTGTCTCCAAAAGCTTCTAGCGACCAGGTAGCAACACTTTGAAAATAAATATGAGGAGCCATCAGAAGGAGTGGATAATAGGGGAGAAATAAGAGAGACTGAAGATAGAAACTGTAGTGTTTCGGTTCACTAGCAGGGCATGAACTCGGGGAGTATCAGTTATCCAAAAAAAGGAGCAGAATTCTGAAGATGAACAAGAAGGGACTAAGGGCAGGTTGGATTTGACAGATTCAGAAGCACTTGAAGGAGTTTGTTGGGTTTTTTTTTTTTTTTTTTTTTTTTTAGGTACTTCATGATTAAGGGGCTCATCGCTGCTGTCTGTAAGGTCATATTGAGGGCATGTGGTTTGGTGGGGAAAATTGAAACTCAGAAAGACTGTAGGTAGGCTTGAGAGTTTCAGGGGAAGGAAAAAGTGGAATTCACTGTTGACGGCCTTGACATTTAAAGCATGAGGCTAATAACTTTGGGATTTGAGAAGATGCTCAAGATAAACAAGCTTTCACCTCCTCTGTCCTGTAAAGAAGGGAAACTGTTGAAAAAGAATACGCAGATGGTTTAGTCAGCAAAGAGGCAAGAACTATTCGCTTAAACGAGACCAATTAAGCTTGCCCTGATTTTCTGTTTTACAATTAGGTAAATATGTTTTTGGGATTGAGGCACTTTTTTGGGGGGTAATTTTGCCTCTGGATACCCTCCCATTATATTTTAAATCAAATGAGGTATGATTGAAATTTAGAGTTACAGCTTTTATTCAGGGAGTTTAACAAAAGCATTGTGTTAACTGTTACAAGGAGGACATTAGCTATAATGTCTTTCAGATACAGGAGGACACCTGCACCAATACCCAGTGTAAATGCTGTATTTTGAACAAATAATTTTGGATATCTACTCTAGGAGTTAGGGTTGGTGTTTGCCATTTATACTTTGTCATTTGGTCTTCGCTTGAAGACCAAACTGCTGTGGATCAAAAGCCTCGTACTTAATTTAAAGCTGCTCTAAAAGGCAAAACCCCCCAAAAAACGAACATACCTTGAAAGTGGTAAGCCCTCTTTCTGCAGCTTTTCCTCTCCTTTCTCGTTTTTGTCACCAGATGAGGACTTGTCATTTTAATTTTCTAAAAGCCAGTCATTTCTGACTTTTGACTTTTTGTGCCAGTCAAACCACTTCAGAGAACCTTTGCTTAATCCATTGTTTGTGTTTACCTCCTTCACACTCTATCCTTACATACAGCTCATCGAATCTAGTCTGAAAAGATGTGTGATTTGCCAAAGAGCTTGACTGTGCTGAAGCCTGTAAAACTGCTTCAGATGAGGTGCAAGAGTCTCTCTCAGAACCTTCGATTTACACTAGGCTGAAGGTTTATAATGGATTTTTTTTTGCCCACTCATTCCAAAAGCATGTTGCCCATCTTGCTTTTAAGAAAAGTGCACTCAAAGTCAAATTCTGGAGTACCGAGAGACATAGTCAGTCATAGTTTATAATTTGGGTTCTCACGGTTGATTTAACCCGGTGTTTTGCCCTTGCAGTACCGTTGGCAATAAAGGAGTAAATTACATACTAGCGGGCGACTTTTTAATTTTAATAACACACTGAAATGCACATAAATGACCAAATCAGTGAAGCGTACTCCATAACTGGGAGCTAGAATTTGTGTGTAGGCTGGAAAAGAGAAACCAGTAGTCAGTCATGATCACTAATGAGAAATTAATAGGCCTTGGCTTTGTCAAGTTAGGACTTGTGGGGATTAGAAAAACTCCAAAATGAATTCAAACTTTTGCAAACAATTCTTTTTTTTTTTAAATTAAAGATATTTGCTGTGCAATTATTCCACCATGGAAAAAGAACACTGAAGAAATCATTAAAAGCCCCAAATTACCATAGTATTCAGGCCCATAATGAGTCTGTGTAAATGTCTAACACACTTCACCACTGCTGTACATGTAGTAGTCCAACTTTAAAGTCTTGAGACATCTATGGTTTGGGCATTGAACATCGATTTTGATTTATTCTGACTGTTCCTCTGAGGGAGTGAATGTGCCTTGCTTCCTTAAGGTGATTGACAGATGTGTTCTGTGTCCCCGCAGGTTGAGGTCATTATTCGTGGCAGGAGAGCGATGTGATGTGGAGACCCTGCAATGGGCAAAAAGGAACTTTGGAGTTCCTGTTCTGGATCACTGGTGGCAAACTGGTAGGAAGAATTTTACTTTCTAAAGACGGAACCAAAGAAAGCAAGAGATTTGAATTGGGGAAGGATATTTTTATCTTCATGATAGACTGGATACAAACTGAACTGGGGAAGCTTCTTGCTAAATAATCTTGTTCCATGCATTCCTTTTAGGGTCAAGGTTTCATGTTGAACAGAAACTGGAAAACTCAAATAGCCGTCTCATTCTTAAACATCACTGAGCTGTGCAGCAACCCTTTTATTTCTTGGTCCTGTATCATCACAGGACGGCCAGGCTGGCATACAAAAGTAAACTTCATAGACTTAATGCCACTGTTTTGTTTTTGTTTTTCAGCTTTTTGTGGTTAAAGTCAAAATTTTTAAAACATTTATCTTTTACCATATGCTCTGAGTGAACTGCAGTTTTAATTATGCCATTATATGAAGCTAAGAAGCACTTTTTTCTTAAAATTTAGGGACAAAGTCCTTTCGATATGGAAAGGATTTCAAAGGCTTGAAGTTCTTTATTAGCATGAACTCCATGAGATGGTGTAATTTAGTTTGATCTTTAAGAATCAGCCATTCTTTAACCTTATCTGCTTGAGATGACTATAAATGTGAGTTTTCCTATATTTTTATTAGCGCCTTGACATTAACTTGACCTTGAGCGAAGGGATACTCCAGAAAATCACTATTCCCCCAAATGCCTGCTGACATAATTTAGCACATTTTTATCACACTGTCCTCTGTGATTAATCCTTTGTACGGTTAGTATCACAGTTTGGGGGATTAGACCCTCTCTGATGGGGGAACTGTAGCACTTTAAGCTTGAAATTTAAGCTTTTCTGGGAACCCATCATCACTCTAGTGATATGGCATTATATATAGCAAATGGATTTATAGACATGATAGTCAGATAAATGGCTTGGAGGGTTAAGAGAGCAGTCAAAAAATGTCATTGTTGCATTTATTAGTGTATTTTTAACATATTCAAAGTGAATCAGATAACATATGACAGTTGTGCCCATTTTATCATATGTATTTACCAAGGCTGAGTTCATTACTTGCTATAATAGTTGTCATTCTGATGGGACTATAAGATTTTCTTTTCTCAAGTGGTCAAATTCCCAAGCAGCACTGGCACAAGAAGCTTGGCTGGTGTGTCCTTATAACTTATTTTACTTTGCACTGATATGTAGGGTGCCCAGATATCCCTCTTTAAATGAGACTGCACAGCAGTTATATTCTCCCCCTCCCCCCCGTCCCACATCTTAAGACAATGTTCCACATTTTGACTGGCCCTGGAGGGCGTGCACTTTTCCTAAAGTCTGGTTTTTACCATTGCATTTGAAGGGAAGTCTATTTATTCTAGTCAAACAGTGGTAAGTCTGTTCAGTGCTATGCCCAGTGAAAGCCACAAGTTGACAAAAAGTCACAAGTTAAAGTTACAGATTTTGTTGAATATGACTGGTTATTCACGCATGAGAAAATGTTGTGTGAAGTGACACAGTATATGCATGTCAAACTTGGCTAAAAATTGTCCAAATAGGCTTACTTTTCTGAGCTATTTTTTCACTGAAACTGTTACACTGTTACCAGGCAGAACAGCAGCTGAAATAACAGTGAAATATCAGAGAAAACGGGACAATAAGAACAAATGTCAGCTTCCTTTTATTAAATTTTTTACTTACTGAGAGAGAAAGTTAGAAAAGCTAAACTCAAATATAATATATTTGACTACCTCCCAGCGTTGTAATACATCCTACTTTGTTCTACAAATACTGTTTGTCTCACATTTAACTTGTTGGGATGTGTTGTGGTCACCATACCCATCTGGGATCCTGAGATGTGAGGACCAATCTAGGCGTTTAATGAAGAGATAAAGAGGAAGGAAAACAATCAGGGGGATGTTGTCCATCTGTTCAGTGGTGTAAATTCAAATAGCTTTTTAGCTGAAGCATGCTTTGAGTTAGACAGCTTAATGCTGAGTCTTTCTGTTTGTTGGTGCACACTTTATAATAATACATATACATAAAACAAGATTTAGCTGATCATATTGATTTTTCATTTAAACATGAATGTAGGAATTTGTGGTTAGTCAGCCCTGGTGCAAAGGGCCTTTCACCTGGGTCTGTCTGAAAATGTCCATTTTCATAGTCAGTTACTTTGCCACTTTACACTTTGGATTAATGGACTATGTAGAAAGGTGAGTCCTGATCATTTTTAAAAGCTTCATAGGTCCTTTAACTTCTTGGGTGGAGTTTGTGGTTTTTGAAAGAGAGCACAGGCTTCCTTTCTTCATCTTCCAGTTAACCTGTGGCACACCATGACTGTTGTTATTCAGGGGAGTAAGATATGCAATTGCACTCTTGGGTTCTAGCTCTCACTGCACTGTTTCTTTTGTATTGATTCTTGAATGAGAAAGACCTTATTAGCTTTTTGAGTGGGAGGCTTGAATCCACGCAGCATGCTAATGTCATGTCCTCCATCACACCCATCATTTCATTGCTTTAGTTCTCTTGAACTAATGAACTATGATAAATATCGTCAGCCACAGTGACAGAACACAATTATTATTATGCCGCTTTGTTTTTTAATATCCTGTCAGCGCGGATGGGGGATCGATGTTGGAGAAGATGACATCCCTGTGTTAAATATGGAATCAATACTGTGGCTGAACTGTTGGGAAAACCATTGACCTTCAGTGTTGGTACATGCAGGGCACTCCAATCTAAGTACAGATTAGCCCGCTTGGTTGATTGTGTCGCCCTGCCTGAATTGATATTTGAAGAGCTTTACATTTTGTGTTATAGAAATGTGAGCTATTAAACTGAGGTCATGGGAGTTTCTCCAACTACTCAGCATGTTTTTGGGACTTGGAAAAGGCACATTAGTTCTTGCGGTTTCCTAATGGGGGGTACATTAAAAGTTTAAGATATCAGGGCTTTTGCTGTTTCCATAATTACAGTGATATGGATTTAGTAGTGGTCTATTATGATGAAGAGAGAGCTGAGCCTAAAGGCAGAACTCTGGTCTGTATAGATTTGGGTAGCGACCAAAAAATCATAAGGGTTAATGGGCTAACCCATAGTGATGGAATGAGAAGTGCAGTTAGTCACATTGATTCATGATGTGGGCACCTGTATATGATGCTTCCTAAGTGAGGTGTTTCAGCCATGTCCAACCAGGAGGAGCCGCAGAATGTCTCCTGGCTGGTTGGAGCCAGTGTCTTTTGACTGGGAGGTCTGTGCACGTCTGCTTAAACTACTGCCACTGTGCCCAAGATCTCAATAGATTCCACAAATGGTAGATTGAGTCCATATTGTTGAATTTTTTTATGCCCACATTTTAAAGCTTTTTGAACACCCCCAGAATAGCTGTTCCTTTCCAAAAACCAGTCGTGTCTTGCCAGAAGTATTTTGAGACTTTACACACCTCTCCTCACAACAAACTTTCCAGGTAATTCACCCTGTGCTGGCTATGGGTAACTGGTGAATAAAGAGTAGAACAACATCTTGCCTAAAGGCAAAAGCAACTTTAGGATTTAAGTAATGAAAGCCTTGGCTGGGAATCCACAGTATGTGTGTTTAATAATTTAGAACTGTCGTGAAGCTGTGTGCATTACATAAAGATATATTTACATTATTAAAAAAACAGTGCTTTGCTTGCCAGTATTCAAACCTCACCCTGTAAATTTTGCTTACTACCGTGATTGACCACTTTGTCTGCAATTTAAGATAACCTTTAGGGGCACCTTTGCTTTTGTTAGGCAGAGGAGCATTCAAATATGCCTGTATTTTTTTTGTCTCAGTACAGATAGCGTGCTTGATTTGGGGAGGCAGCCTGCATTCAGTCTGGACTGGGTTTAATGATGGGTACTCTCTTGGGTGGTGACCTTCCGATCCCAGAACTGGGCAACAGTTTCGTATATTGTTGGTTATTGATTAGCACGAGGGCTGTGTCGGCACTGGATTCCTTCTCTATGGTATTTCTGTTCTTAGTTTAAACACTCATAGACTCACATTTTTGTTGCGTAAGGCTTTGCACGAGCATTTATTGTTCATATCGCCAGTGTGGGAGTTGAAGGGTAAAGAAGAAGTAGCAGTAATCTACTGCCAAACACAAGTATGACGCTCACGAGCATTCTGCTGTCATCTTATGTAGCTGCTTTCCCTTTTATTTGTATATTAAAACTTATTGCTCTCCACCTGTAGGTCCATCTCTGACTGGCAGTGCAGAGTGTTGAACCAAAACAAACACTCGCTATCAAATATGTGTTGTGCAGAGCTGTTGATTTCCATCTTCCTCTCTGTAGCCTTAGTGCTTGAGAGGCAGCATTGCATTCCACTTGAACATAAGGGTGTTTGTATCAGTCAAGTTTAAATCCCACTTCCTTTTCTCTCCCTCACACACACATGCACGCACCAAAACAAAATCCTGTCACGCTCCGTGGCTATCCGAGCCAGGTGATTTATTGGGTTTGGAGAAAAACCTCTGGCGCCCTCTTGATTTCTGTCTAGATGTGTAAATCCCATTGGATTCTTCACCCCCTGCTAAACTCAATAACTGGCAGCTGGTGGCCAGCACTGCAATCCAAATGTGTTCTCCACTTTTTCACGGTAGAGTGGGTCACTCCCTGTCTCACCCTCTTTCTCTTTGTGTGCCAGGGACTGTTTGACTACAAGCGTGTGGGTTAAAGAGACACTGCCATCACATTATGCATTAAATCATCATAGTTTGTCATTTTGTCTTGAGGTTGCAGTTGATTTTTTTTCTTTCTTTTTCTTTATCTGTCTTAGCTGAACACCTTTTTCTGTTTTTATTTGAACAACAGTTGCTCTGAAGAAATTAAAACCAACAATTATATTAACACACTTGGGTATTGCATAGCCCGATACAACATATAATATAATCTATATACATATAATATAATATACATGTATGTTTGTGCCCCCGTGTTTGTCCCCAACCAGAAACGAGCCGTACTGGCGCCTCTTCCTTTCTTATGATAGTCTGGCCCACGCAAACAAAAGGTTTGAACAGAAGTGGGTTTGAACTAATGTGCTTGCATCCAGAGATGTGTGTCTGAGATGACCAAAGAGATGGCACTGGGAAGAAAAGAGAAAACTGTTCGAGTCCAATCTGAAGCCTGAACTTTTTGTTTAACTTGAAATAATCCAAAAGTATGTACAGTCATGTAAAATATTTCTCACAGGACTGAACAGTAATTTTCTGTATGACTTCATCCGCATTGTTCTTTGGCCCAATGTTGGTTGAGTTCATTGAGTTTGGCGGATAATCATTTATGCACATCTCTCTTAAGGTCCTGCCACAGCATTTCAGTCAGGTTCAGGTCTGGACTTTGACTGGGCTATTGCAACACCCTTTTTTTCTTTTTCAGACATTCTGTTACAGATTTGCTGATCTGCTTGGGAACATTGTCTTGTTGCATGACCCAGTTTCTACCAAGCTTTAGCTGTGGGACAGATGGGCTCACATTAGATTCAGTCTTATGCAGAGGAGTTCATAGTTGACTCAGTGACTCAAGGTGCCCAAGTGCTGTGGCTGTAAAACAATCTCAAATCATCACGCCTCCAGCACAGCACTTGAGTGTTGCTATGATGTGCCTATGCTGATATGCTGCGTTTGGTTTCCTCCAAATGTGGCGCTGTGCATCAAGGCCAGACATCTGGACTTTGGCCTTGTCTGCCCAAAGGACCTTGTTCCAAAAATCACACACACACAGACATTTTTAAAGTCTTTTTCTAATTTTGAATTGTGTTAACACAGACCTGAATGCTCCAATCGAACAAACTGCCAACAGGGCTGCTTATGGAGTTGGTCACATTTGCTGATGATCAGTCAATCTTGTGTTTTTGATCAGCAGCCCCTGGTTTCTACTTGCTCTCATAATTTTTAGGAGAACTGGTAAGGGTTTCCTTAGCTTTTCACATGACAGTGCATATATGACAGAAAAATTAGGAAAAGCATACTTGGCCCCTTTTAATTGTCTTGCTCAAATGAGCCTTGATTACCTTGTAGCTGTTTGATTCTGTAATAATGGATATGGATTTGTGAACAGGTTCATTTTATCCGTCTTACTGTTTACTTCTGTTGGCACAGAACTCTCAAGTGTAAGTAAGAAGCAAATGATGGTCATACCTGCCAGTTAAAAAAAATAGTGTGTATGGTGTCCTCCAGCATAAGTTTGTGAGTGAACTATCTGGGAGTGTCATAATGCACTGTCTCTGTGAACACAGGTCATCGATCAACAAACTTTTAGCAATGCCAGCACCTTGACAACTTTCCTTCTTCTTCTTCAGCAGAAGAGAAGAAACTTGGTCATTGGAAAGCAGTTTAGTATTTAAGGCTCATTTACTCCAACATATGCATCACAGAAAGAAGACACAGACTCCTTGAGAAACTCATTTCAGTCAAAACACCTAAAGAGCGAAATCTGTTTGCTTTTTTGGCTTTCAACTTTAAAATAAATGGGTGACAGTTTTTGCTTTTTTGGGTGGGGGGGTCCTTTTTCACACATTTGGCTTTCATCTATAAATATTGATGTATCTGTCCCTCTACTTGCATGGTGCTCTTTTTGTAGTTACCAGAAAAACAGATAGAGTTGAACAAAATCAATCGTCAGTGCTTGTTGCTCATAAATCTTCCCAGCTGCAAGCCTCTAATCCTGGAGTGTAATATTCAGCAGCTGAAAGCTGTAATCGATGAGGAGAAAACTGGTACCCTGAGCAATGATGAGACGAGTAGTAGAAGAGAATAGCAGACAAAGTTTAGTAGAATAATATGGACGAATTTAGGCTTATGAGCAACATAACTTGGATTTAAAGTAAATGAAATTCAATATTTTTGTCATTGCCAGCTAAGAAACGAGCATTTGATTCTAGTCTGTTTTAACTGAGAAGCCTTAATCAATGTTAAATGAAATTAAATATTTGTCACAGTATCTTTTTGCTGATAACATACATTTGAAACCTTTCCCAGGATGGGGGCTGTCTTATTCTGAAGCTCCTCAGTGTAAAGCTGCTGTATGATCACTGTAGCATTCTTTATTTATCAAACAGAATATGTGTTTTCCAGCTCCTGTTAAAAGATGCATCATCCAATTCATTTCTTCTTTGACAGTATCTTTGACAGTTCAGCGGTTCATCAGCAGTGGCAGCCGCACGCCACTGAAAAGATTAAAAACGGCTCAGGGTTCGGTTCATTCTCACATCTGTCTCTGGAGGATTCTCCCTGCCTTTCAGCCAAAGATGTGCCACTGCTGATTGGTAATCAGTCACACAAAAGAGCCAGCATCAGTCTGTTATGAAAGCAGAGATCTCTCAAGATCTACAGAAGGCCCTGGCAAATTTGGAGGAAAAATTGATGGTGTCATAGTGATGGGGGTAACATGACATACCACAGAGAGATTACAGGTCAAAGATTCTCTGCATAATAACCCGAAACTTATCATTTCCGGCTCCACATTTTAATTATTCTAATCCATTAGTGAACTGTGAGCCATTCAGAATGTTCTCCATTCATCTAATCCTCGACCATGGAACACGGACTTACTTGTGCTCTGGCTGAAATTAGCTCTTTGCAGAGCCCAAAGAGCTGCATGGGCTCTACTACAGCGGCTTTGTGTGATTCACATCTAAAAATAATCTTTTTTTTTTTTTATGTCAGTCATGGCTCAATTTTTAAAAAAAATCTTGTACTGGGCCTTGGGCCTTAGCCCTGCAGTTTTAGCCTTGTGTTTTGTTTTGTTTTTTCCCCCTTCTTCTTCTGATTGTGTACTCTCACAAAAAGTTGAAAAGCAGGTGGGTGGTCCTTCTGTATTTATATCAAGAGCTGTTTGTCTGAGTTGTCCATATTAGGGACATTCCTCGCTGACATCACACAAACCTAAGAGTAGAAACGTTGATTAACTATGATAAAGTTTCAATTCAGTTTCAGTTTTATTTATATAGCAGCAAATCACAACAACAGTTGCCTCAAGATGCCTTTTATTAAAAGGTAGAGAGCATATAGAGAACAGAGAAAACCCCAGCAATCATATGAGCAAGTGCTTTGGCAACAGTGGAAAGGAAAAACTCCCTTTTAACAGGAAGAAACCTCCCTCACAACCAGCCTCAGGGCGGAGCGGTCATCTGCCGCAACCAGTTGGGGTTTAGGGGAGTTCCACTCATAAAATGGCAGTCTCTGGAGTAAGGGGACAACATGGTCATCGGCACAAAGTCCTTTAAACCTTTATCCAATGAACCTTAGATTTTGACCTTTTTCTAAGGATCATTTGTACATACGCTGATCTCACGGTTTGCGCTGTTGCATCACAGCAAGAAGGTTCTGGGTTCAAAGCCATCGGTCAAAACCACCTGGGGCCTTTCTGTGTGGAGAGGGTAATACTTTTCAGGGTAATAAAGTGGATCATACTTTTTCCAAGGTGGCCACATTAGAAACTGTGACTGTTGTGGAGGGCTGTGTCAAAAGCTGAACTAAATTTCTCAGTGTCTTGAAAAACTGCAACTTCTTTGTCCTCCACTTACCTAATCTACTTATCTAATCTCAGTTTTTTTATGGACACACTACACACCATGTTGAGAAATACCAAGTCTTTCAACCAATATGTCTGTGGGAATTACCTTATTGGCACAAAAACACTATTTTATACTTGTCAGACTGTGTTACCTTTGACATTTTTTCATACTTTCAACTAAAGAATTGAAAACATCAATTTTTTGCGATAGGCTGCTAGCAACGAAGGTCTAAAGATACAATTTAAAATTAGTTCTTTGCTAAGTTGTTTGTTATGTGTAGACACAACAGTGGTTTATACCTTTAGTTTTTGATGCTTGAATGATACATGGGTCAGTGTTAAGTGGCTTAACAAAAAAACCTTCCTGTGAAATGGTCAGGTACAAGGACCGGACTGAAAACGAGTAAAAAAGCAGCCGGTGAAAAGCTTTGAAAGCCCTTCAGAAAGCCTGGAGAGTTGTTGCTCAAGACCACTTTACAAGAAAGTCTGGCTCCTTGGAAGCAGACGATGCTTTAAAAATGCTGGATGTAGCATGTTTAAGACACGTCTGCAGCCTCTGGATTTAAAAACTATTACGAGCAGGACTTGATCTCAGACATTTTCTCAGGACTTGCATGCAACACTAAATTTAAATGTTCTTTGCTGCGAATATCTAATTGTGCTAACGAGCTCGAGTTTGACTAATTTGACCTTGTGATTACTTTTCTCTCTGGAGTACTTACTAGTGCAGATGAGATTAGTTTTCTGAATCATTTGCAGTGGACTCAATTATTTTCCAGCCTCCCTCTGTCATGCGCTGACTCATCCTGTTTCAACCAGACATGGCACCATGCTGCTCTTTTTTTTTTTTAACACCTGCCCTTTATTTAGGTTGTTTTTATGCTGCTTTCACATGCATACAGATATTGGAAAATGAATGAACACCCCTTACTCACCCCCACCCACCTAATGTATATCATAGTTTGCATAGTTTAGGTCATCTGACGTGGCTGGCAACCCCAGCTCACTTCTCCTTATGTTCATATGAGCAAATGTCTGCCATTTTGAAGCCTGATAATAATCTAAGCGCTATTTTAAGACCCAAGTGCCATTGGTGAGGGTGGAGGGAGTTGATGATGGAGGTTGCTGATGTCACTGGTGTTGCCTGGCAACAAATATGTGTTTCCAGTTGGCAGGTTTTGGCTGCTTCACCAGTGAGTGGTGACGGATGGACCCACAGTAGTGGTGTTTTTAGATCGTCCTGTCTCCCTGTCTGGCTTTCTCTCTCTGTTTGTCTTTGTTTCTTCGACTCAGTCTGACAGACGGCAGATGCTTTTGCAAACAGAATGAAATTATCTCAAAAGTGAACTGGACCTCCTCAAAGTATCTGTCATGTCAAATAAATTTGTAGAATTGAGAAATGTCTCCCAAAGGCTTTTGCCGAATGCTTTGCTGGCATAGCAGTGGACTCTAAACATCCTCCTCTTCTCAGAAAGATCGCGAAGGGCAGTTTTAGGCAACCTTATTGAAAACGCATAAAAAAAATAAGCTTTTAGCACGCCAGCACTTGCTGTTGGAAAAGAGAAAGAGTGCTTGGCTGGATCAAAGGTTAATAAAGAATCTTTACCTAACGGTTCAACAGGGATATTTTACTCTGCTGTGTTAATTTAAATCCGGATATCTGAGAGTCTTCATGGATATTTTATTATTGGAGTGGTTTGTAACCTTTTGTGGCACATATTAGTCCAGAAGTGTCCTACTCATTTATGTTTATGGTCTGTATACAACTTAGTTAAATATCACGTAGGCTGGACCAGTAAAACCTCTGAATAATAACCTTTTACTGTTAAGAACATTTCAGTAGTTCATAGTTCACATTGAGTGAGCGATCCACTTGCAGAACAGCCTGAGATGACATTTAAAAAAAATTAAAAAGCATCAGGGATGAAAAAAGCAGCATGAGACACATGGACGGTGGCCCCAGTGGACAGTTTTCATTGTTTTAAACATTCAGTTTCACTTCCGCTCTTTTTCATGTTATAACTCTGGTCTTCTGTTCAGATGAAGCAACAAGAGCAAAAGCAAGAGTGGTCCACAGACTGGTTGGTTGTTACACGCTAGGTACGGTAAACACCTAGATGACAGTCTGCAAAGCTGTGCGCAGGCTCTGCAAAGGACCAACACACAACCATGAAATTGAATTGAATTGAACCATGCCAGTTCCGTTAACCATGTTGCTACTTCCAGGCTATCGGTAATGTGTTTTTCAGTAAGAAGACAGTAAAAGAAAAAAGACCCCTCATCCTCCTTTGAAATTTCACACTTTTGTAGACAGCCATTGCACCTGACTGGCCACTTCTGACCAGTGGGCTCTGTTTGACACCCATGCATTAGCCTGTAATAGGTTTGATATGGTATGAGAATATAATAGAATGATAGCTTGGGGTGTTGAATGTTTTGCTAGAATTCAACCTTGACACTATTTTTTTTTATGGTGTGTTAAATGTATGGCAAAAAAAATGTATGGCACAAGTTGTCTGACAGGCACTCTGGAGGAAAATGTGCATACACAGGTGAAATTCATATTTTAGTTTCAGTTTTCTCATTCAATAATTCAGAAATACATTTTTTCTTTTTTTTACTTTTGTTTTTTCTTTTAACAAGTTTTCTTCACTGCTTTGTAGATTTGACATTCATTGAGTGAGTCGGTGATACTTGGCTTCCAAGACAGTAGGCATTCCTGCTTTAAGATGGTCCAGAAATAGAAATTTTTCCAAGTTTTTTTGTAACTAAATCTCCAAATCATAGAGGATAGGCAGGTATGTACGGTGGCCCTGAGATGGCAAATGCACTGCAACTTTGGTTAAAAAGCACATAAAACACAATGGAAATAGCAAAGCACTGCAAAACAGAAATCAAAACAGGTGAAGGATTGCACAAAAGAAGCAGAGGGTTCATCATCATTTTCTATTTACATCATTTTTTTCCTCAACTTTTTTTTTCTATTTGTTTTGTTTTTTGATTTTGTCTCTTTTTTGTTTTTTTGCATGGTCTATTTGCTGGTGTTTTCTTAAATTGCAGGACGTTTGACTGTAGCTATGCCCAAAGTTTTTGAATGAGATGTTTAACAATCACATATAGGGTGTCCGCATAGATCCATAAGTTTCCATAAATTATGCAAAGGCTTGTCTTTAATATGTTTTAGTAGCCAGGCTAAACCAATATCTGTGCTCTTATTAATTTCTCGCAAGTTCTTCTCATGACACCGGTGGGAGATGTTATTGCATGGCCACAGATCAGTCAGTTTTGAGCACCACTTGTAAATGAGATGGTGCATCTGAAGGGGTTTATCCTGGAATAAAGCAGATGATGAGATTATTAACTCATGGGCCCAAGTTAATATGGCGGGGAAATGAGAAATTAAGACATGGCAAGAACCAATTAACCACAATTATTTAGATGGTTACTTTGAATTTTCTGTCTTAATTAATAGGAAGAGAGTAATAGCTTTAATATCAGTGGTCATTAACAGTAAAAATGCATGTATACGAACATCAGTAAAATCTGAACATTTGGTAAGTTTGGTCCAAAATGAAGTTTAAACAGTGTTTTTTTGTTTTTGTTTTTGTTTTTTTCCCTCCACAAACTACACTTTGGCCGTGCATGACGCACAGTTTCAAAGCTTTGAGGATTTATTAATGGATCAATCCAAAGTTCTTCCTTCAACATATTTCCCAGTTGCTCTTTAAAGCACAACATATATTTTGGTCATTTGACAAAATAAGCTTTACTTGTAAAATCCATTAAGAGCTACCTTTGTGATGCTTCATTTTGGCCAGCCTGGTGAAAACTAGAATTGCAAAACAGAGCCATCCCTTTGCTTCACATGGTTGATATTCCTCCCCATACCTCTTGCAGATAGGCCAGTCCCTCAGTGTCTTCTTGTATCCTAAATCAGAATACATTTCTTTTCAGTAAATTGTTCCTGAATCATGTCATCCTGCTCTTGCCCTCCTTTGGGAAAAGCATGGAAAGCCTTAGCTTTGTACCTCATGTCATTCAACAACAAGCAGATTCCCCCCCCCCCCTTCCCACTGTCGCTCACTTGGTCTCATTACAGTGCAGCAGAGACAGTAGCGCAGATGTCGTGGCTCCTGTAATTACATCTCAGAGAGCCGAGGTGCCACGTTTGTGTTACCTCGTTGTTTACCGGAAGCCGCTGTCATCAGCTCTCCAACCCGGGAATTCGCTTGGCATTCATTCCAAGGCATTGTTGCATTGTCTGCTGAGGTTTTTAAGGCACAAGATGGGGGTCTTTCATTAGCAAGTTAAGTAGCGCATTTGTATGCATAAACTTAGCTCTGAGCGAACGAGCCGCGCTGTCTGAGAAGCGATAAGGGAGGCAGTGTTTTTAGCTGATGAGATGAAATTGCCCCTTGAAGAGCTGTAAATGAGATGTGTGCATATGTGTGCATGCTGTTTGCAATTTCTCATCCTGGTTTTAATGCATGCTCTTCCTCATGCATTGTGCTTCCTTTCTTAACTTTTCTTCATTCGTCAATAATTTCAACTTTCAGTTCAACCCAAAAGGCTTAGCTAACAAAGCCTATGCTAACTGCCTGTACTTTACTCTTCAGCTGCCAGTGATGGTGTGTCTGACCAGTAAAGTCTGCACTGTCCAGCACAGCAGAACTAATCCCACCACTTTGTAGCAAGACTTGTTTTACACTCGTTCTTGGGACCAGATTCTGAGAGCAACTGCCGCCACATCTTTTACAACTGCACACATTTTGTATCAGCGCGTGCATCTCTGTAGTCTCCCTCAAAAGCATTATTCATGATTTCCTATTTAAAAATTTCATGGTGTTTCTCTTTCACAACTGTTTTTTACAAGGTAGATAGATTCTTGACTTGGTGTAGGAAGAGCTGAAACATTTATTATGAAGAAAAACGATGTGGAGAAAAAGGGCGTATTTCATTGTCTTGCAAAGGAGCTTGCAATCTATTTTCTTTCTCTCTGTTCTCACCCTCCTACACAGCCTCTTTTACATTGACCTTGGGTCTCCTTTTTTTAAGCTCTCAACTAAGTTATCTCAGCAACAACACAGGAACAGGACAACTTCAAATACGACTGTGCATATGTGTTGACGTACAGAAAGCACCCTCTGAGCTTTGTCTCTCAGGATTGCTGTTTACTGCACATGACTCATGCAGTGCTTATTTATGTGTTACAGCCGCTACTGTAGGGCTGTAAGTAAGATTTAATCTCCTTACATACCTTTCAGAAATGTCTGAAAATGAAGGAACTTACTGTTACTTGCTTACTTTTCACCGTTTTATTGTTTACTTGCGCCAGTATCTAAGTTTAGCATTAATAAGGAAGAAGGTTAATTGGCATCAGGCAGCAGGTGCATCTTAAGTCACAAGTGCGGTTAAGTGGCTTCCCTCAAACTCGATTTTACCATCACAGTATATCAGCAAATATGCAAGCTTTTTACCTGATTTATATAATCCTTTTGGGAACTTTTAGGGCATTGAAAGAGAATAATAATGACTAATAATGGTTGTCACAGTTTATTTGAAGATTACTATTCGCTTTCTTATTAACTCTGCACCTCAAATTGATGGAGACCCAAGCAAAGTTCTGTAAATCTTCCAATTAATAAATAAATAAGAAGCAAACTTGTGCATTTCTAATGCATTTCTGGGTCTCCTTCAGTGTGCTGTGTTTTCTTCAGATTGAGGTTCTATTTATGCCGGGTGCTGTTGGAACATGAGTTTCAAAAGATTTGATGCCATTCATAAGGTTTTTCTCTATAAATATATATATTTTTTGAAAAGTAGTTTGTAATGAATTAATAACCGAGTAATAATAATCAGCTGCCTCTCCAGTGAGTCTGTCCTCTTCTGGATGGACTCTAGAGCAGAACAAATTCAATTCAGTTTAATTTACATTTGTGCCAAATCACAACAACAGTTGCCTAAAGATGCCTTATATTGTAAGGTATAGACCCTACAATAACCCAGCAATCAAAATACTCCTTTTGAGCAAGCTCTTGGCGACAGTGGGATGGAAGAACTTCCTTTTAACAGGAAGAAACCTATGGTGCAACCAGGCCGAGGGAGGAGTAGCCATCTGCTGCTGCTCCTTCCTGGTTGTCGACTTGTCATTGACAAGCTACTAGTCAACCAGAATACCTTGAGATAATGTACCTTTCTGACGCTAATAATGAACATAATTACAATAAAGAGTAATTAAAGGTAGCTTAATGTTTTATTCAATATAACCTGAAATGAAAAGCCTGTATAACACTCAGGAAAGTGTTAACTGAGTCCAGAGAGTGAGGAAGCTGATCGCCATTTTCCAATAGTAGTGATTGTAGCCCTGTGCTGGCGCCCCCTGCTGGTCATTAAAAATATGCAGGTTTAAGACACTTCCACACTTTCAGTTTTGGTGATCTGGAAACTGTTTTCATTTTTTTTTTAATGCTTTCACTGAAGTAAAAATGGTGAGAACAATTACAAAGAGAGCAGACAAATTTTAAACTAGTGTGTTTTTTTGTTTTGCATTTATTTTCCTTATAGAAGTGTGTTCACATCTGTCTGTCTGTACTTTAGCAGCTACATGCCCCACTATATTTACTCACCTTTGCCTGTGCTGTCATTTGCTGCTGAGCAGCTGGTGTATAGGGAGACTTTTTTTTGAGCGGTTTTCCTGCCAACAGTTGCCCCCTCGGAGGTATACTTAGCTCCCATGTAGTTTTATTTTAGTTTTATTAAATCAGCATTTCATCTATTTTCATTAATGCAACAAGATTGCACTTGAGTTACGAGTGTTTTGGTCTCCCCTGGGTTTTCAGGTTTCATATTGTAACATCAGAGCAGACACTGCCATCCATCCTTTTGTTTCACTGAAGTCATTGTTGCCTGTTTTCTATGTAAGCCCTAAAGACAGAGTAGAGGCACGGAAAAGGGTGTTATTTCTTTTGTTTTTGCAAAGAAATGTGCCACTCGAGTAGTTACAGAGACGAAACGGAGTGCAGGATCATCTTTGTTTTTCCTGAACAGCAGTTTCTCTCCAAACTGCTGGTAATGAGCTCGGCACTTCGATTGCACCTTCTCAGCTGAAATGGCGCCACCAAATCGCCTATTCCGCTCTACCAACGTGTCCTCCAGCATCCCTCCCCCTCCCTCGGCCCATTCATCACACTCAAAATGCCTCTCTCACTGGCGGAGCTCATCTCCACCAGGTCGAAGGAAGATTGATTTGTTTGTGTACAGAGGGATAGTGAAAAGGAAAAGACTGAGGTGGGAGCTGAGATAGACCGATGCCAAGCTGTGTCAGACAAGCACATAGACAGCCCAGCAGTATCAGTATGTATGTGTGCGTGTGCTCAGCTCCAGCCCCCAGATGTTTTAACTTCTTCTAGCGTTCACTCAGCTTCAGCCCATGCTGTCTACCTTTCGAATGCAGCATATTTAAACTCCCCCGCACAATGTGACTAGAATAGTAGCAGTGGAAGTATTTTGTCAGTTTCAGCTCAATAAAGATGTCTTGAGCCAAACATTTTGGACATGTTACCTTACGGGATGAAATGCTGACCCTTTTGAAGTTTTTTTTGTGTGTGTGTCTGTGTGTGTGTGTGGATGCAGTCAGGTTTTTGGGGTAATGGCTGTCTCCTGAAGTATTCAATAAAACACCTTGAATTTGATGCATGCTGTGAAAATGTCAGGCTGTCAAAAATATTTTTTAGGTAAGCAGGATAGATGTTTTAATCATTTTTGTTTGGGTGAGCCACAGGGTATAGAGGTGTAAGTGGATATATTTTGCTGTGTTGTGTTTCCACACCTCAGGAACTTTCCCTGGGGACTGAAAACCTTTGAAAGAACTCGGTGTTTCTCCACAAAAAAAGTTCTCAGGAAAGTATTTTACCTCCCAAAACTTACAGAAACCTACTGATGCTGTGTTGCTCTTCTTCTTCTTTGTTCGTGTGTTCACCATAGCAGATCATCTGCTTCCATCTTGCCCTATACTTAGCATCCTCTTCTGTCACACTAGCCCTCTGAATGCAGTCCTTCACTGCATCCATGAACTTCCTCTTTTCCTGGCACTCAGGAAGTAGGAAGGTCGGTGGTTCGCTTCCCAGCAACACTAGTCTGCATGCCGAATTATCCCTGGACAACATACTACCCATACATAATGCCCAGAGTTTCCCCCGATGCATCCATTGAAGTGTGAATGTTAAACAAAGTGTTTAGGTATAGAATGTGTCTGTGATTGGCTGAATGAAGCTTGTAGTTAAGAAAATGTGCTCAACATGCTTTGAGTGCTGAGTTAGAGTAGAAAAGCACGATATAAGAACCATTCCACTTACCATCCTGCCTGGCAGCTCCATCTTCAACACCCTTTCTCTGCACAAGTCCAAAGCATCTCAGCCCTGCCTCTCCTCTAACTGTGTCTCCAGACCGCTCACCCTGAGCCGTCCCGCTGATATAATCATTTCAAATCTTGTCCAGTCTGTCCCAATGAAAACTTTAACATCTTCAGCTCCGCCTCCTGTCTTTCTGTCAGTGCCACTGTCTCAAACTGTACATCGCAGGTCTCTCCACTATCCTTCCACACCCACCGTCACGAATCCCCCCTGACACTTGTCTCCACCCACTCCACCCTGTCTGCACTCTTCCTCACCCCTCTTGTGCGCTGTCCTTTTGCACTGGTGGTGGGTTATTTGAAACCTTTATAATTTGAACATTTATAATTTCACTTTGTTTCTGTCACACAGACACATCTGCCTGCGCTTTTAACCCTGCAGACTGTACATAAGAGTAGATGCAACTTCTGATTCTGAAAAGTCAAACTAATGTGGACGTGCCTGGAAACTTAAGAGAGAGCCTCCATGTTTCTCTGGGTTTATACGCATGCAGGGAGCAGGTTAATAAGGATGGCAGGAAAAAAAGAAAAAACATAACTGGATATTAGTGCAGGCACACTAAGGCTCATGTAACACCTCAGTAAACACATTTGAAATGAGTTTTACAGTTTCAGTTGCTAGTTTCAGCCATTAAATAGAACACGTTGTTCATTTTGTACATTATGGTGTATTTGGAGTCAAATAGATGATAAAGCATGGAATTACAACTTTTGCCTTATGTTGTCTGCAGACCAAAGCTGCAAAGTTTTAATTACATACAGTCTCTACTGCAAAGCAAAGATACAATCGGCCCAATTTCATTCACAATAGTGAGTACACATCCTCCTTCCCAGCTTCACAGAGAGGAGCACAAAGTGTGAAGAAGTTGGTGCTCTAGCAATTCGACCTAGATGATTTTATCAGGGTAGTCATAAAAAATACATTGTAAGTACATAAGTACATCCAAAACATTTACTTGATTCCAGCTTTTGTACTTTGAAAGGAAGTATCCTTCCTTCCTTTCCTACTGCATTAGATATTAATGGGTTGAAAAATGAGTGCTCCAGTCAAGGCTTCAGAAGGGGTTTTGTAGCTTATATCTCATTGCACCGTGTTGGTTAGACAGCAGACCACTGAGATCTGAAGGATGAAGAAAACCTAGGAGATTTTAGTAAAGCTCTGAATCAGCTCTTGGAAAATTTCTCTTCTTGTCTTACGTGGAAATACAAGAACCCGTGTTTTAGTGATGCAAGTAATTATTGAGAAATCTTTGCTTTATAAATCTTTGATTTCACGGCTGAAAGCCGCACAGCCACTTCTGATTTCCTGTATGGCTTGTTTAATGCTGAGGTCCAATTATAATGTCTCTTTTCATTTGAGTTTTGAATTTACTGGCTGTGCCTGAATCGCCGCCAGCGAGCTCTGGCTCCTGCTGTAAACAGCCTGGTTTAAACACTCCACTCAAGCTGACATGGTTCAGTAGCTGTGCCCTAATCGACGTGCAGTCCAGTAGAGCTTGTAAATGACCCTTACTGCATCCTTCTGGGTCAGACTGATATACTGATATTGGCTGATTGCCAGTATTGGTTTAATATTCAAAGTGAATGGAAGAATATTATCGGAATCCATTCTGATTACATGTGATTAGCTGTTTTTATCATCTAACTTTGTAATAATTCTGCATTTCTATTCAATTAATTTAAAATTTTGCACAGAAAAAGAGGGATTAACTTCTGTTTTTCACACATACTAAATGACATCAAACGTTAGAGCATTAGAAGAGTATCAGCACTGATCTTGAAACACCAAATGGTGCATACTCTTATCTCTTAGTCCGATTAAATGTGCGTTTATTTTGCAGTGCAAGGTGTAACGGTTGGTAGAACTGAAGAGAAATCAATAGGGGATGTCTCATCACACTGCTGTAGCTGTTCTCTATTACGCCGTTGTTGTCTCCGAATGGTGACAGCAATCACTATCAGACATTTTGGGAAAGGTGTTCAAATAACTGCAATCTGATTTATAAATGCTAACACATTAAAATCAGTTACCAGGTGGGTCAACCTGAGTTCCCCCCTGTAAGGTGTAATACTTTTTTTTTTTTTTTTTTTTTAAATCATTGGCAGTGAGTGCTGTTACCCGCTGTCAGTGATGCGTTTTGAACCCTGCAGAGAGTGGCTAACTTGTCACTGATGAGCGAGGTTGCCAGTTCAGAGGCCACAGGGGTTGAGTTATGTGTTCTGCCAAACATCCCCCGACACCCTCCCCCTCCTTTGCTCCATCATAATTTGCTAACTTAATCTCCCTCCCTCAACCAACTGCAGCCTCCTCCCTTTGAAACCTGCTGTGCTGGATGTTGGAAGCGGCTCTGTCTGCCTGCACCTGTTTTGATTAGTAGCAGAGGGAACTTTATTATACACTAGATCAAATTCTAAACCACATCTCAGAAAGATGCAGAGCTACTTTTGTCCTGATCCATGCCAGCGTGTCATGTTTCAACATTCCCCAAGATCTTCTAGAGCTACGTTATGATGTCAAAAAACGGGATTAGGGATTCACAGAGTCACAAACTCTGATGCATTGATGTTTCAGCTTGAAGCTACCATGTGGACATTTTGACCAGTAGTTCTGATTTTTCTGAGTCAGTCTCTTTTGTTGTAGATTAAGATGAGCTGCAGAAGCTTCCGTCTGAAGCAATTAGGGTCAACAGCCTGTGTTTGGAGTTGATGGGGTTTGTGGACACTTGTAAAACCACATGTAAGGTTTTCTTTTCTGCTGACCTTGCTTACCCAGACCTTGCAGTGATCTGGTAAAGATGCACTGGTAAGGATTGGTGGCTCTCAGTCTCTGTAGGAAATGCAGGCATTGTATTGTTTTTAGAGGGGAGCTGGTGTTGGCAGACCAATTGAGATCTTTGGGGATGTGCATGCCAAGATTTTACCTTTGTCTCTCTGAACTTCTTGTGAGATGATTCACATTATTCTAATGATGAACAGCTGACTGTAATGCAAGACTTGCTGCAGGACCCCAGCCAAGGTTACGTGACTGGTGTCATGTAAACATGAACATAAATGCAGCTTTTGCATGCTCAATCTTGTTTTTCACATGTCATAGAGTCACACTGTGTATTTCGATGAGATGCGCTGAATGTAAACAGAACTTTGCTTGTTTCCAAGAAAACACCACGGGGCACCATTACCTCTGGATGTAAAGTCATTTTGGCGAAGAGGTTCCCGCTCCCGCCCAGTCTTTCATGTTCATTCACACAGGTGTGTGACCCATGCGAAGTCCTCTGTTGCTATAGTTTTCCGTCTGGCTTTAATGAGGGGGTGTGTCTGATTTTGTCATTTGCATAGCGGGCCTTCAGATTTGAATATTTTGCCATTTTCCTTTTGCTCCCTCAGAAGACGACACATTTCTGCCACCAGCTCTACCCTCCTCCCCCGCTCCAGACATGATCTGATTTGGTTTTAGAGTACCTGTCTGCATTCATTTGCATGTTAACGACCATCAAATATGTATGATTCAAGCATCATATTTATACCACGTGCACTTCCTATAGAGTAGGCTCGTTACCTTGTGTGTGAAGCAGCTTGTGCATTCATTTGCATATTCGTCATGGGAAATATGAGACATTTTAGCAACCCCTTATTTGTAAGTAGTCCAATAAGCCCAGGCTCTGGTTGGCACTAAAATGCCAAATTTAAGGACCTATTTAGGACCTAATATACCCTAAGACCACATTTTATATTCTTGGGCTCTAGTAGAGTAGCTTTGCTTGATCAACTGTTTAAAGTAATCCTAATTTTTGGGCTTTGGTACAGTCCGCGGCTCCATCCACTGTCAGACAAAGCAGTTTGAGGTCCTTTCCTTTTAGCTGCTCAGTCACTGTAGAAAGCCAACCTCCTTGTAGCTAGGAAAAATTGTTGGTTGGCTGGTGAGGGTTTGCAAATAATCTCCATCTCCCAACACATTACAATCAGTCTGGGCAGTCGGTATTGATGAGTACAACTCATCTGCAGTCTGCTTCATTGAAAAATTGGACTTGACTCAAATGGAAGTATTGTGCAAGATTTCCGAGCGCTAATGTAATTTTGGGGTTAAATTACTATGGGGGCGATCGCGATCGTGGCTCAAGAGTTGGGAGTTCGCCTTGTAACCGGAAGGTTGCCGGTTCGAGCCCCGGCTTGGACAGTCTCGGTCGTTGTGTCCTTGGGCAAGACACTTCACCCGTTGTCTACTGGTGGTGGTCAGAGGGCCCGGTGGCGCCAGTGTCCGGCAGCCTCGCCTCTGTCAGTGCAGAGGGCAGCTGTGGCTACAACGTAGCTTGCTATCACCAGTGTGTGAATGTGTGCGTGAATGGGTGGATGACTGGATGTGTAAAGCGCTTTGGGGTCCTTAGGGACTAGTAATGCGCTATATAAATACAGGCCATTTACTGTCCTCATCGCAAATGGTCACGCTGCAGTCTCCAGCCACTATTTTCCCTTGTGTGACTATAGCACGAGCAAACGTTGTTCTGATTGGCTGCCCCCCTCACAAACAGATTTGCAGGTGGAAGTGTATGAAAAAACTATGTAGAACATCTTCCAAAAGTGTGTGTGTGTGTGTGTCTGCCTGGTATGACTGGGGGAAAAAAGAGAAAATATAATAAGTCCCTTAAACTTCTGTAAGATTATTCTTGCCCTTTGTGCAAACAGCATGTATAAAGAGATAAAGTAATAAAAACATTTACATGGACGGATGAAAATGATAGAAACAATTGTGTTGTCTGTTACCTGTTGTGTGCATTTTAACTGAAACACGAGCTGAGCTTAAGCAAATTCTTTGCCAGTGAGAATGAAGACACGAAGGCAGACTTTGTTCTCGTATGTATGCCGGGAGACTGATGTTCACCCAGCGACTTAAAAAGGAGGACTGTTTCTTCACAGATGCTGGGCTTGCCTGCTGCTGTGTGATTTCTGATGTAATCTTCCCCACTGAGCTGGATTGATTCTGTTATTCCTTCGGTGGGTGGGCTAACAGGCCTGCCAGGCAAGTCTTTGCCGTTAATGGAGCATAGTTGTGTGGTGGAGTCGGGGAGAGCCCATAGGAGCTGTCATAGTTTAGTTCAATGTAGGTTAACGCTGCTCGCAGAGGCAACACAACGCCACGCAGACTCTTTTGATCAGTGCCCCATGAAAGGGTTTTCATACAGGACAGTAAAACGGTTACATTACACCACATATCCAGACCCCCCCCCCCCCCCGCCCAGCCCATATAAATTTTTCACGAATCCTTGTGTTTCTTTGTATCCTGTTAGAAACTGGCTCAGCTATTACTTCCAGTTGTATCGGTCTGGGAAACTCACTCACGCCACCTGCAGGCCAAACTGGCAAACCGGTTCCAGGTTACAATGGTAAGAAATGACCTCTTTGTATTCAGTGTGTTACCCCCACGATTACAGCGTGAGGGATATCAGGGTAAAAGTGTGCCTTCTGATTGCAATTCCCTGTCTTACGTTTAAGCTTTTTGCACTTCCAGTTTGCCAGCGGGGGGATAGAACCACCTCTGAATTTGAAACGCACTCTTTTCCCTTTCCTCTAGTCACAGTGATCGATGATAACATGCAGGAGGTGAAGCCAAGAAGCCTGGGAAATATTGTGGTGAGGTAAGCCAGGTGCATGTGTTCACAGCAGCGTGAGTGGCTTAGTTATCGCTTCACCTTTCTTTCTTCTGGGCCTCTCACTTGGACACAGACATTCAAAATATTATATATAAGCTCTTTGTACACAGGTGAAATGTGGACTTTGAATCTTTTAATCATTAAGGGTAATTATTTACTTTTTAAAAACAAGCATGTGACTATAAATAGCACTCACTGCTATTGCTGGAGTTGGGAGGCGGGGGTGTACATGCACGTCTTCATGAAAGAGCTACCTGTGTTAAGTGGACTTCATCAGGAAGCTATGACTCTCTTTACAGGCTTATCTTCCAGTCTTCTACCTATCTGTTATCACTTCACTCCCTTGTTCTTTGTAATTGCTGGTATTGACTCAGTGCCAAGGGGGATTTCCAAGGACTCCATGTCACAGTGCATCCTGAGATAATGACAGGCAGAGCTACACTCAGACAGGAACAGCTGTGCTATTGTACTTGCTTGTCGTATCCAGAAAGTCTGTGCCAGCCTGGACTCAAACAGCTTCATAAAGTTGTGTGAATATTTACAGAGTAAGCTTACAGGCAGGCGGGAGAGTCTGTGAAATGTGTGATGTGTTACAGCTCTTAGCCACCGTGGTTTTTACTAGAAAATTGCCAAAAACATGAACAGATTAAATAAACAAAGTGGCTGCAGGTTTCTTTTTAGCCTCCTTACACATTTTAATCATGCATGGTGACGGCATCCACCATGATTTAGGAACATGAACCCAAAACTACAGGCAAAAAACCCCCTTTTTCATCAATAACAATTTAAAAGCAGCTTAATAGAATATATTGATCAGATTTTGATTATCTGTGTTGCTATATAGAAACAGTCATGAATCAGACTTTTTCATACAGTTATCTGAATTAATTTTGTACTTCTTCTTTAAGATTGCCTTTACCACCTGGGGCGGCATTGTCTTTATGGCAGAATCAAGATCTGTTCAAGAAACTCTACTTCACAAAGTTTCCAGTAAGTTGTTGTGCTCGCTGGTCATCAAACATTGGGATTAATTCATATGTGACTGTCGGTATAGTGCAAAAGACTATTTCCATTTTTTATGTGTTCTTGCTATATTTAAATAGTCAAATTAGTCACAAAAGAGCGGAAAATAAAGACAATTAATAAAGAATTCTCCTTCAGCACTCCTGACTAATTCAGTGGTTCTTGAACCTTTTCCAGGATTAATAATTTAAGAAGCTTAAAAAGATTTAAAACCTGTTTCTTTGAACAGTTTATTAAGGAAAAAACTCAACTCTACAGTGAGTTTTTTTTATTGTTCCTGTGTTATCCACACCCCACCTGCAGAGGCTTTGTGGCCCACAGTTTGACAAGCCGAAATAATATAGGAGGAGGTGTCCCTCTAGTGTTAGACATGTTGCATTGTAGATCAACTTTAGGTATTTGTAGCCCTTAAAAATGAGTGATGTTTAAACTGTCTGAAGGAATTTCCTGTGGTTAGACTTTAAGCTGCTCTTTTAATCTGATCCAAATGTGACTTAAGGGATTCTACGACACCATGGATGCTGGCTTTTTGGATGAGGAGGGCTTCCTTTACGTCATGTCCCGGTCTGATGATGTCATCAACGTGGCAGGCCACAGGCTCTCTGCTGGAGCATTGGAGGAGGTATCAGAGCAGTTACAGATGTAGATGAAGAGGATGCCAATGTTTTTCTGACGGTTATAATTTGTGTTTTTTAACAGTCAGTGCTGCAGCACTCTGCAGTGGGAGACTGCGCTGTGGTAGGGCTCGAAGACTCTCTGAAGGGTCATGTTCCTTTGGCTCTGTGTGTGCTCAAGAATGGTGAGGAATACTCACTGGGTGTCATAATTTTGCAAGGAATTAAGGGCATAAAATAAAACTACAGGCAGTATTAATGTTTCATGCTTTAATCATGTGTTACACGTCTCAGGTGTGCAGAAAACAGAAGAGGAGATCATAAATGAGATTGTGAAACTTGTGAGAGACACCGTCGGTCCAGTGGCTGCCTTTAAGAAAGTGCTCTTTGTCCGCGGGTTGCCAAAGACACGTTCTGGAAAGATTCCTCGCTCCGCTTTATCCAGTCTGGTCAATGGCAAGCCCTACAAGGTAAGACTCAGCTGTTAAGGACACATGTAGTGCATTATTATCATCAAACATTTCTTTAAAAGTAGATGCTGCAGGATAAAACCTTTTTGCTTTTGCAAAGGCTTTACAGCAACCCTGGAGATGGTAATGCTAATTTTGCTACTTAGAATTTGAGCGACGATGGTGCATTAGTAAGCCCCCACACTCATTCAAAACAAAATTGAGGCTCTTTTGAGTTTTCAGACTCCAAAGATTTCTCTTTGGAGTTTGTGTCTCAGTAGTCTCCAGGAGAGAATAACTTGAGAATACCTCCTCATATGGTAGATTTGTCAACAGATTTTTCAGCTGCGCAAAAAGTTTCAGTGTGACTCTGCATTGATTGTTCAGAAAACATTCTGTTTGTTGTTGTTTTCATGCATTGTGCCTTCACTCTGCAGGAGGAAGAACACACAGCGCCCACTCTCTCGCTTTCTGGACTATTACCTGTTATTTATCACCATCAAAGTTGTGCTTTGGACTAGAAACCTGACAGCTTCAAGACCATTAATGTCCAGTCTGCAGCAGATTGAACATTAAACAGTCTTGAAGATCCTTTGACATTGTAAATAAAGACATAAAAAGTCTGCTAACTAGTGTTAGGGTTCAATGTTGAGAGAAGAATCCATAAAAACCACAGATCCAGGCGTGTGCAATTTAGACGGCATTTTAATGAACACATGTGTGAGTTCAACAACCCAATCAGTGTTGAACTGTCTTTCTCATATTCAGACAACTGTTTTATGGGGTTAAGAATTGTACAGCCCCCTTTTCTGTTACTAGGCAGATTTACGTCACACCAAAACCACAATGACTTTTAACATAGAACATCATCTTCGTGTCGACGGCTGATGCTTCCTGTTAGCCCGCCTTCGCTGTCGCTTATCTCCCTGGAACATCAAGTGCACTTCCTGTAGAAAATGTCACTCATACAGGCACAACTTCTTAAATCAAAGATAAATGCATACTAACTCTTTATTATGGCTTGCACTCGCTCTGCTTTCGGTTTCGCTTCTGCAAAAGCACACCGCGTTTCCTGTCAGCCTGCAATCAGCTTCTCCCCCACTGAAGACTATGTGTAAGAATATAAAACATTCAAAAACCTTTAAATTATAGATTCAACTGATTATAACTGAACCTGTAATAAAGACTAATATAATACCAATATATTTTGAACATCTGAGTGCATCTGAATGCAACATCACATGAAATGGTAATGATGATTATAAAATAACAGCAAATAATAGCAGTAAAATATTTCTATTCCTGACACTTCCCTTTTGACCTCTGGATGACATCCAGAGGTCACCAAAACAACGAAAAGCATAACCGAAACTAATAATTCACGGAGTAGATCCTAGTCTAAGACTAGATCCACCTTAACTGTAATGGATAAAAACCTTCTCCCTACTATGCTCTAACTTACTCTGTTTCCTCAATTGTTCTCTTCATTCAAAAGCATAAACCTAATTATGTTTTGACTTTCTGACTTTTGTTCCTATATAATCTTAAACATCACTCATCTCAATCTACAGCCTTTTAACAGTCTTACAGCACTGCTGTCATATGTTTCCTGTTGTTCACTCTATTCAACATCCTGTACTGTCACAGCTCTGGCCTAAAATTACCTTTCACAAGAAAAATCCTAAACACTTATTCTACTCAAGGATCAAGAAAAACAACCATTTTAATCACTAAGTGTAAGCACCTAGTTAATTGCTCCTAGATAAACTTCATCATAGCTAAAAACTGAACTCTCACTGTATTTTGAACTCCCATTTCCTGGGTGATAACCTGTTTGAATATATCATTTTATTTCATTTTGCTGCTTTTAATGTAATGACTCCTTCTAACTTAAACTTTATCAGACTTAACCAACATATATAAGCTTTCTCCCTTTGCTTCTGTTTTCTGTATTTCTGTATTCTGTAACTGCTTTTTATATAAGAGGACTAAGTTAGAACTGCATGTGTTATCTCCATATTTTACATGTCACACAGTTTAGTTACAAACGAAACTCCTATTCAGTTAAATGCTAAATGGATTTCAGGCCTTTTGCCTGGAATCAATACTGTCAGGTCTTAATGAACTCTATATGTCTGTAAGCGTGTGCAATCCTTCAATAACTCAGGTCATTCTCACAGTAGATTGGCTAATCATAACGTTAACCAAAAGTTTATGACCCTCAAGAGACGACTCTCTGAGCCACAACTCCGTCAAAAGCACAAAAATGCAATGTGTATGAAAATCATTTCTACATATATAATCTCCAATATTATTCATTTGAGTCAGCGAGACTTTTAACATCCTCATAAAAAGCTCTCCTCTACCCTAAAGCCTACCTTATAACAACATTCTAGCATTATGTCACTGTTACAACTTATCCTAAAAATCAAAAAGAAATCCCACATTTTCTACTCATCAAATCTTCACTATTTTCCCCAAAGCATATCCTTTATTCCCACAATTTCCCCTTTAAGTTTGGTGTACAACTTCTTATTCACACCAGCAATTTATCTTCTAAACAGAATTCAGTTCATTTTAATCCTTTCTTTTAACAAGTCCTCAGTTTTACTATATCTAGATTATCAAACAACCCCAATCATTATAAAATCCTAGTAAAACCCCTTTTCAAATTAAACAAATTAAATCTTAAATCCCTCTCTTTTTTGACACATCTCATGTGGCAAAAAACTCAAAATGCTCCACCCAAGCTTAGGAAATTACAAGGAAAAAAGGTTAGTCATTTCATTTCTCAGAACAGCTCAGCAATTCTCCTCTCCGGTGTTTTGCTTCAGCCCTGAAAACCTGTGTTTAAGGAACAAAATCAATTTTATCATCATGTCAAATCTTCTCTAAATCGTTGCTCCATGCAAAGTCTGGATCCTTGGGACTTCCTGGAAACAAAACCTGTACTTTACATTTCATACTCTCCCTCTATGATCCAGTCTGTGTCATGACAAAAACAAACTTAAACAAAACTGTTATTAATCATGTGTTACCTCCGTTAATGGTAACTTAAGTTACACCAAACAATGTTTCCCTTTTAGCATTTAGCATTCTCCCAACAATATAATGTAATCCCATAATCTAACCCCAGTAAAAAGAAATTTTCTCCAAACATACATCAGCAACCCAAAATCAGCATCCCCAGATTTAAGTCTCCCACTTGTCCTTTCATTTATTTCCCCCTTGGTCCCCTCACACTCACATTCACTCACACGCATTCACACCTGATATTTTTTGCTGATACTGCAGCCTTCTGCGCACGTCATCAGATGCTCCACATCAGCAAAATGAGCTCAATCATTTGTTGTTTTATTTCCTTTTCCTTTTCAGGAAAATAGTTCTCTATACTTTTGACTGGAATGAATCGATACAATCCTTCTTTAGACAGAGACTGGCCGCCAATTGTGATCTGAAAAGCCCACCTGATCTTCGTACTTAGTAATTTTGTCAGCGCCGTCAGTTCACTCTCCTCCAGGCCTGCTTAGAACAAAAATGAAAAGAGAGCTGATTATTAGCTCATCAAAGTACCAAACAAAATCACCTGACAGGTTTTTTCCTGAGTGCACTACTACAAAAATTTTTTTTTTTTTTTTTTTGGTGCCCCTCTCAGACATATCCATGTCTTAATTAAACACCCTCTCTGGAAATAGAAACAACAGCCTCAAAAATCTAAAACAATCTTAAACTTCACCCATTCAACACACTAAAAACCTCGTCAAAGATCAAAGACCGTTTTCATTCAGCACAAGATAAAACCAATTTCAACCACATATCATCCTTAAATTATAAATTTCCTGTCCAAATCTGCCCTCTGAACAGACCTGACCACCGTAACCAAATATCCTGATACTTTACCATTATATATTTCTCCCAATACTCTTCAACAGCCACTGCTCTCTCTTGAACTGAACCGAAAGCCTCCGACACACACACACACAGGAAGTGTCTTTGTCACTCACTCACTCCAGCTAATTTGCATAAACCCACAGCTCAACAGCCAACTTAACAAGAGGAATACATGTTTAAACCTTGTCACATTATTGAATTATTTTCATTTTCTTTCTATACTAATCACTTACTTTGATAAATCAGTGCAAGAGCACTCCTGAGTCACTCTTATAGACACTTTTCTTTTGTTTTTTGTTTTTCCATAACTCACTCCCTTGTCATACAGCTTCTTTTGAGTTACTCCACAACCACTCTATTTTATCCAAGTGTGTTTTAAGTGTATTTTCTTCAACATTCACACCATTTTAACACTCATGTAATTAGCAGGCTGATTTAATTACATATGTTTGTGTTCTTTGCCAAGTTTTAATCACTATCTATGCATTACTCTTCATGAGCTTATCTCTGTAAGGTTAGTGCATTTTCTGTTTGTATGTGTGATTTTTATAAATGTTTCTTTATGATCTTTGTGATCTTGTAAATGTTTCTTTTGCAGTGTTTCAAACTCCTTTTGACAGGGTGTGTTTTTCTCTTTGGCTCATCACTGGTCATTGTGAATGACATTTCCTCTGTCTGTGCCCAGTGGCCTTACCTGTTAAATCCGTCTCCTCCAGTGACTCCAAGGTCACTCCGGGACTTAGGTTCGAGCAATCGTGACTGCGCCTTGCCTTAGGTTGTCCCAGGGTTTCGAGGTGGGATCTTACCCGTCATGGGCTGTCCAGCCTTCCATGCCCGCCTACTACAGGAGCCAACTGGGCAAGAGTGTTATCAGGCCTAGGGGACACACTGGTTCTGGAAATTAAAGGAGTGTAAACTGCTTTCTTTATTAAACTTTCCAACAATAATTTCACATGTAACAGTTTGTGTACGTGCATTTTCAATTCATTAATGTGATTGTTAGTTCATGTATTTATTTCTCTCGGTCTGTCTCTTTTCTAAACCCTGTAATTAATATAATTTTATTACTTTATTACTTTTTCTTAAAACATGCATTCGCTTCATCTTCTTAGAGTTTAACTCATCTGTCTATTTCTCTGGGAGCTCCCCTGACATCATCAGTCACACACACACCTTCCTCTCACACACACTTTTAAATAGAGCTCTTCCAAACATCAGGACAACTAACACTTCTCCACGCACAGGACCATTCTTTAGGTCAGTTTTATAGCATCAGTCACCCAATAATCTCTTAACTGGGCTTCCCAAGTGTATATACTTATGTGTTTTCAATCAGAAAAATAAACTCAACCTGTCAAACTTTAAAACATCCTACTTTTCATCACAAAAGAAATATATTTCATACCCCTTTCTTTCATACACACTTTTAAAGGTTCTAACCTCTTTCAGACGCCATGAGTCGTCTCACACACTGCCTCTCTCTCTCAAACTTCCATTTTCCACTCACTCAGACAAATCATGCAGAGTCACTCAAATCAAATACTGACAGCATTCACACAGTTAAAATCACACAAAATACGCTTTCATACGAGTATTTTGGACATGCCTTCCATGATCAGAAAGAGCAAGTCAAAAGAAAAGAAAAAGAAAACTGAAACCTCTCATCATCCTCACGGCTTCTCCCCACACACACATAACTGAAAATAAAACACACCAACATTTATGGCTCACGAAATGTACATCTATCAAAATTCAGTCATTTACTATACATCCACACTAATATATTCACACTGTATTTACACTCTCATAATAAGCTCTTATATACAGGCATTTAGCAAAAAGCTCTCAGTCCTCTCGAAAACTGAAAAACCACCCTCTCTGCGCGTCACTGCTGCTCATTTGCATTTACACACACAATCAGTGCACATCCGGCTGTGCATGACTGACATAGAGACTGATCCTACTCATAGATCTCATATTTTATATTACAGACGTCTTAAATTACAACTGCACAGATTTTTTTTTTAGGCCTTGTCGCTCCTACAAATTTCGAAAATTTACCATAACCGACTCGAACGGGCAAACCTCAGGTTTTTTTGCAATCAATTCACCAGACCAGACTCGAACTGCTCTGTCCAGATTTCTAGCCCTAACTTAATTTACCGGTAGCCAAAAAGCGCAAGAATAGGGGACTTGAACCCCTAGCAATTTCGGAGTTTCCCAACCTCTCCCCGTTGTCGACGGTACTATCCCTACTGTCCTAGTAGGCCTAAGGTCAGCGCCCTGCCTTAGTGCAAGCGTTACCAAGGAGAAAATGCGCTTCTTAACAGACGCCGCTGTCGTTCTAGAAAAATTTAGAGTAATTTGAACCAACAATCTACATCCAAACCAGGATTAAGATTGAGGCAGGTCTACCTTTGTGGACATAGGGGACTTGAACCCACGAGATGACCATCACAAGATAGACCCAATGTCCAGCGGGACTTGAACCCACAGAAATGACCAATTCCCTACTTTCTACATTTCTTTGGGACTTGAACCCATTACTTTTACTTATCACTTATCCTTACTTCATCCAGCATGCTCATGAAATTCCCATCAAACTCAAAACAGACCTTCACCAGTAATTACAGTGACCAGGCTTTTAATTTGACATGCCCAATGTGACACCTTTTGGAAATATATTTCAACAGGCAGTGTCTTACCTTTAATGCCCCGGGAATGCCTGCTCACTTTCACCACTGATTACCGTCTGCCCGTCCAATTGCCACGGACCCCGGATCTCACCAAAACCCCACCCAGGGTTATTCCTCTCTCTCACCGGAACGAGCCCCCAAATGTTAGGGTTCAATGTTGAGAGAAGAATCCATAAAACCACAGATCCAGGCGTGTGCAATTTAGACGGCATTTTAATGAACACATGTGTGAGTTCAACAACCCAATCAGTGTTGAACTGTCTTTCTCATATTCAGACAACTGTTTTATGGGGTTAAGAATTGTACAGCCCCCCTTTTCTGTTACTAGGCAGATTTACGTCACACCAAAACCACAATGACTTTTAACATAGAACATCATCTTCTTCGTGTCGACGGCTGATGCTTCCTGTTAGCCCGCCTCGCTGTCGCTTATCTCCTGGAACATCAAGTGCACTTCCTGTAGAAAATGTCACTCATACAGGCACAACTTCTTAAATCAAAGATAAATGCATACTAACTCTTTATTATGGCTTGCACTCGCTCTGCTTTCGGTTTCGCTTCTGCAAAAGCACACCGTTTCCTGTCAGCCTGCAATCAGCTTCTCCCCCACTGAAGACTATGTGTAAGAATATAAAACATTCAAAAACCTTTAAATTATAGATTCAACTGATTATAACTGAACCTGTAATAAAGACTAATATAATACCAATATATTTTGAACATCTGAGTGCATCTGAATGCAACATCACATGAAATGGTAATGATGATTATAAAATAACAGCAAATAATAGCAGTAAAATATTTCTATTCCTGACACTAGGCTACAGGAGCACTTCTAAATACTTCGGTGTTTATATGGTGTACAATATCAAAAATGTCTTCAAAGGGGGGAAAAAACCTGAGGACTAAGTGGGTCCTCAGGTTTTTTGCATCTGAAAGAGGTGCAAAAGAACACAAGGGTAACGACAAAAGACCCGCAGGAATCTTTAACTTGCTAAAAATATTCATTAATGTGCCCATCATAAGGAAAATACTGAAGAAGGAAGCCACTGCTCTCCAAAGACACAAAAGCTCTTTAGACAAAACTTTTTGGGAAAATCCACAATGGCTAGCTGGAAAGAAAAAAAAACAGACTGTGCACCAAAACAAAAACCTCATCTCATCTATGAAGCGGTAAAGCTACGGTGGAGCTAGTGTCATGGTTTGGGTCTGCTTTACTATCTTGGCCAGGATGACTTTAAGTCTTTTCGGGAAGAGTTAAAAAATAGTGCCAAGACATTTTTGAAGGCAAAAGTCAAGGAAGCAAACCAACAAGATGCAAGCCATTTCCTGTGCTGCCCCAGGCTTTCCTGTCTAATGACTTATCAAAATAAAAGCAAAAACTCCAAAAATAAATATATTTTTAAAAAAAAAGACACAAGGAACCACTTACAAGGTACTTTCAAAATTCTTATACGTTTTTTTCCATGTTAAGATTTTTTTTTCTCCACAGATATCTCCAACTATTGAGGACCCAGAGGTGTTTAAAGACATCGAGAAGCAAATAGAGAGAGCGTCCACACACAGTGCAGCCTGAGTTCATCAGTGGGACAACAGCTGGACACTCTGAGTAGTTTTTGGCAACACAAAAGTCACTCCATTGGTAATAAGTGTGCGAAAATGCTCACGCTACGCACAAAGTGCTGCAAATGTGAGCCAAATTTCTCAGTGAAATAAAAATTTTTCTTGTTTTCTAAATTAAGAAAAGGTAGACAAAGGCGTCTAACCTTTGGAAACCATTCCAGATCCACACAAGTGGATTCTTATTTTGAATGGATCATACAGTTAGATCTAGAAATAACTGAATAATCATTTTCATGATTTTGGCTCTTTAGGCCATCAGAGAAGGACTGTCATGAAACAATAGTAACGCAACTAAAGTGCAGACTTCTGTGTTTAATGCAAGGGGGTGAACAAAAACGTCATATGAAACATTTAGCATTTGTTAATGTAGTCACTTAATGTTACTAACAAAAGCTAAATCCAAATGAATGAACAGATAATTTAGTCATAAAGTTTTTATATTCGTGGTGCTAATGTGGAAGATGAATTTAGCTGTCTCAAAGCCTGAGGGAAGAAAACTGGGCTCTGTCCAGACACTTTTACCGATTTCACTAATGGTTGCTAGTTGGGGGCCACTTTCTTATCTTTATGGGTCGTGTTGATTACCCATTTCTGAACCTTTCAGTTTGTGAACATCCCATTATGGGATGTTGTTTGTCCTTGTTTTGATTTTTGGATACATTTTGGCTGCAGAGTTGGCATTTTGTGGTGCTTTTTCTCACAAAGGCATCACAAATCTCTTGTAACACGCAATGAATTGCGTGTTACAAGAGATTTTTCTTTATCATGGAAGGCCTTTTAGCATGTAACCTAGCTTATGAGGTCATTGTCTTAAATCAACTCCCCCACTGTATCTTTGTTTTTTGCATCTTGAGCATGGTGTTGCTCCTTTATACGACAGATTGAGGGTTCACTGCATCAGCAAAGTGCTGCACTTTCACCTGCTTAATTGATAAAAATTCACACCTGTCCATGAGCTCTTAAAACTTTTGTCCAATTACCCTTGCGCACTTGAAAAATAGGTGGCTACATATTAAAGTTCCCAAACATTTGTTGAATTTTTATGTGAATAAGCCCAAATTAAAACAGAGTCTGCACTTTAGATCCATATTCAAATGTAACTGTATGAATATGTTTTGTTAAAATGCTAAAAAAACAAAACAAAACTGAAATTGTCCAACTATATCTGGACCTAACTGTATGTGCGGGGTGTAACAATTTTCCAAAAACAGGTCAGTTTTCAGGCCACAGCTTTGGGTTTATACCTCAGTTTGTCTTTAAAAGGGGAGCAATACCATAAAAGGGGGGGAAATATTTTTTACTACAGAACAAAAAGTAAATGACACACACACAAAACAACAGCAACAAGATCAGTGGTGTAAACAAGCCCACTAGACTGCTACTATATGTGTATGTCATTTCTTTTTTAAAAGTCCATCCAATTAACGCACTTTCAGGCTGTGAGATCTAACTGAACGACTAACCCTGTGTTATCAGAATCAAATTATTAATATTCTGATGAAGGTTATTATAGTTAAAACTACAACTAGAGGTGAAAAAAAGTTGACTGAAATTCAAAGCTAGACTTTTGAAAAAATAAAAGCTGAAATGATTGTGAAATTAAACTAAAATAAAAACATAAGACATAGTTTTAATATTTGATGGTTTAAATTTAACACTGAAACTAATAAAAACTAACCGAAAACTAAACCTTTTCAAACAATACAACTTAAATGACAAAACTCAAACTAACTGGAAATCAAAAACAATTCATGCAAAACAGGCTTACATTACAGGTGCTATTTTCGTAAACCACTAGCATAACGTAAAATTGTTATGCCCTTCGTATATGTATATAAAACAACGTAATAATAATGTGAATGCAAAGTATGGCTATGTGTTTTCATGAAAAATAATGAAGACTCATTCATTGACAGTAGTTTTTTTTTTTTTTTTTTTTTTTATTGACAATGAAAATTTGTTTGCTCACCACTGTTTCGACCAAAGTACAAGAAAGTAGTAAATAAAACAAAAAAAGGGGGGGACACAAAATAAAACGATTTGTTGTTCGTGCAAATCGAAGATGTAAAAACAAATTAAAAGCTTTTAAGACTTGATTTTGAGTCGTCCGTCGGAAATAACTAAAAGACAGATAACAGGGCAGTACAGCAGGTCACCCTGTGAAAACTGACAGAAAACAAAGCGTTAACGGTTACACCAAATGTAAGTCACAGCAAGCAACAGGTTTTTTTTTGTTTGTTTGTTTTATCATTAAGTCACCTCACTTCAACATGGTCATATACACTCTACACACACTATGAGCTAAAGCAGTCTGTCTTTCAGTTATTTCATCTGTTTGTGTCTGAAAGGAGGGAGGAGGGGGGAGAAGGCCAGCTCGGCTAAAAGTGTAGTTGTCCTTTTTGTGTAAATGCATCGCCTGACGAAACATACAGTACAACAAGTGACATGTTCTATGTATGACGCACTGCCTCTTCTTTTTTTTCCCTTTGTTCTCTGAGAGGAAGTTTTGTGCGACTTCAGAGAGCATCGGCGTCTCTTTTTTTATTTTGTCCTTGGCTACTAAATAGTCCGTTGAGTTGATGAGTTTTTTTTTTTGTTTTTTTTTTTAAAAGAAAGTGCATGTTTTTCCTGCGTGTCGACACATCCCCTCAAAATGCTTTTCTTTTTTAAAAATGAGTCCATAAGAAAGGATCACGAAGTTGCTAGAATGGGGGCTAGAAGTTGTTTTTTTTTTCCACCACTAGAGGGTGTGTTTCGCCACAACATCCAGTCTCTTCCTCTCTCTTTATGGTGCAGCACAGGATCATCATATCATAATTATCATTATCATCATCAGCAGCAGCACAATGAAAAAATAAAACCATATGTACAAAATGATCTAGAGGGATGGGGTAATATGTTAAGAGCAGCATATAGTAATCTATGGTCCACTAAATGAGGTGGCAGGGATGTTGATTTTTTTTTTTTTTTTTTGCACAAACTGAATATCTTTTTATACATATGTGTTTGTGTGTGTGTTTGTGTGTGTGTGCATATATATATATATTTATTTATATGGGTATATATATATATATATTAAAAATGGCATATTTATATTAATTTACAGATAACCTACACATCTCCTGTAGAAGAAATACACAGTACATTATGCTTTGACAAGTAACTGTACATGTAAAAGGTAGAAATGGGGACAATGGGGCAGCCTGCAGGACAGTTTAGCACCGGCGTCTGGTGCCCACATTATAGGGGACGAAGAGGGGTTGTGGATGGGGGGGGGGCGGGGTTAGAGAGGAGAGCAGGGCTTCTTGGCAGTGCGTGTCAGAATGGTTCACTCCTCAGCAGGTTTCACCCGTCCAGCAGCTCCACTAATTAGTCTCCTTTCAGAACTGCACCTTAAGGGGAAACAGTGAGTAGATTTTAATGAGAGAGCACTTAGTTATTTTTACCCCAGTTTTAGCTGTTTCGAGATGAACCTTTGACCTTTCTTGTAGGTATCAGCTAAACAAGATGGATAAACATGCTTTCAGATATATTTAGCGGCATCCTTATTTTAATGACTCTGCCTTTAAAAGAACTTTTAAAGGGACCTCTTAAAATCCCCCATATTTTATGTTAAAATTGTAGATTCTCATATTAAATATGGCCAATTTTTCATGAAATGAGTGTATGAAAGTAATCCCTGTGAGGCAAAAATTCATACTTAAGAGTGATCTAAATGCTCAATTTCAGATGGGATAACAGATTAGAAAAACTAATGAGGTCAGCTCAGGCACAGGAGCCCCAGGGGTATTTTCAGGACTTTTTTCCAATTGGGAACAGATGAGAATTAATGGCAAGGCAAGGATTGCCCACAGGAAATCAGAGTGTTTGATCACCAATAAATACATCGTAGGCTCATGTGCAGCCTGCTTTTGCCCTCTGGGGAAACCCTTGAGAATCCCCTCCTACAACATGGTAAAATTCTGTTTGCAAGGGGCAGCCAATAAGAACATAGTCAAACTAAAGGGGATAGGAGTTCAAATCCAGCGAATAGAAATATGAAGTTAGAACACACTAGATTCACCACAGTGGACTTAGTCAGATGCCCAAGATGCAGTTTTTTTTCCTCCCTTGTTCTAACTGGCATGCATATATAACCTGTATTCAAAGAACCAGCACAAAGGTCAAGAGACTGGGAATTTGGCTCTTATTAATAAAACACAAGGGTTCCTGAAAACATAGTTTTCAGCTTTAAGAGGTAAATATTGATCATTTGGTACCAGCAGTTTCATAGAGCCTGATCTTATTTTATGCATCCCCAAATCAAATAGTCCACATTTATACATGTGACATAGCTGAGGTAACTAAGTTATTCATAATGATTAATTACTTCCCTGTCTGCTTAATGGATGGTGTTAAAGTCTTCTTCTACACATTTTTTTTTTTTTTTTTTTTTATGCACTCAGTTTACTGACAGGCTCCATTGCGTTCTTTCAGCTCAGGCACACAACTTTAACAACAGTGTATTGGGCTGTAAGCTGTTCTAAAATGCGGCTCAGCGCACAGCAGAACCATAACTGAACACAGCAGCAGATAATGACAGGTCTGCTGCTGTATAGCGCCTATAAAACTCTTCGCTCCCATCGGATGTTTTCATGCTTTACTGCTTTGCAACTTCAAACTGAGTGGGTTTAATGTTGCTACTAAACAAATCCCCCCCCAAAAACTAAGTAGGTAAATATTTTATTAAGTTTTGCACCTTCAGTGAATGCTGATCCTGAAATGCAGAAATGGAGAAGCCTGCAAAGGTATGCAAATATCTTACTGTACGGTTCTGGTACAGTATCCTCAGTTTCTGAAATGCTCTGAACTTTACACCATTTACTTTTTCTGCTGTGTAGGAGTACAACAAGCTGGTGAAAGCATTAGAAACTGCCTGCACAATGATCTGATTATAGTTATAACACAGCACCTTTTCCCGTCATTGATTCAACCCCCTCTGCTGTGCTCTACCTTTCCTTACACACTTATTTCACTTTAACTTTAGTCCTTATTGCATGACTGAAATGCCTGAACTGGTACAGCCACAACAATAAAACCACCTTCCTAATCTTATAACAAATCTGCTCTGATCTGTCAGGTCATGGACAGGTGACTTTTGGGGATGTCCTGTTGTGCCTGGTAGTAAAATGTTTGAGTTCTTGGGGTTATTGAGTGGGGCCAGGATCAGGCTTGTTTTGGAACATCCTGTGGACACTTAGCCTCTTTGTTGTCTTCTTAGTTTTTTGCTATGTATTTGGAATGCATTGTTATGCTTGGGGAGACTGCTGTTTGAGCAAACTGCTGATTCAAGAAGACATAAGATTCAAGTATTAGGATGTTGTTTCGTTAGTAAACATTCAGCCAAGGTCTTGTAAAGTTTTATGATTACTGACTCATTTCTAGAATTTGAAATTGTTTTCAAGGACCTTTTTTTTTTTTTTTTTTTTTTTAGCAAAACATAATTATGTTTAATGTCTCATTGTTTGGGAAACTGGAATCTTAAACATTTGTTTTCAGCTTTTAGCATCTGGTTGCTAGTTAAATTGTGAGGGAGCGTCTCTGTGGTGCAGATGCAGAAAGACGGCACAGTGAGATCGCATCCCAAATCAAAGAAAATACTTCAGAGAAATTACAGTTTTTCATTGCACCTGGCAGCACAAAGAAAACAGTTGGATAGGAGAGTAGGGCAAGCTCACTTTGTAATCTGTGAAGTCTGGATAAGTTTCATAAGGACTTCTTCGGCAGCCGTAAACAGTCATAATCATGTAAATGAACTTTGTTAACTAATCTCTGTGTTAGACGCTCCTTGTTTATCTGAAAAGCTGATTTTTAAAGCTTTGACCATAACTGACTCATCTTTTTTGGACAGACATTAAAGGGGAGACATCAGGATGGGACCACAGCTCCCTGCATGCCCTGCTGTCTCCTATCACCTTATCACCGCTACCTGGCCAAAACACTGCAGAGCCTCGCCAAGCCAACCAGACAAACATGCTTATCTGGGGGGGGGGAATGGCCCCCGTCTCTTTCATCCAGTATCTGTTTTAAGTGCTTCTGAGGAAAGCTGTGCATTAGACAGGGCGAGATTCTGTGTTGTGTTACATACAGTGTACAGTTTAAGGTCCCTCTCTTCCTCCTCTCAGCAGGAGTAGGTTCTCACCGTGGAGCTATCCAGTCGCTGCACCGCAGATGGTCCAACTGTAGGGGGAGACAGTGAGGGGGGAATTATCATGAAGTAGGAATATTTAGATTCCTACTGTGCAAGATGGATCCAGAGGGAAAGGAAACATTATTCTACTTCGTTACCACCCCAAACCACAAGGTTAGAGATTCTCAACAGGGACAAGAAACATTTTTCTGAGTTGCATGTTCCTGCAATAGAGGAGGCTGCAGTGAGGGGGAACTGTTTTTTTTTACCTAAGAACTACCTACCAAACAATTACCAAGGACAAGATTTCTAGAATGCACTGTGAGCACTGAAAGTAACACTTTTTTTGTCTGTATTTCATCCAAATATGACAAAGGAATGTTGATACAATCAGTGTCTATCAGGTATTTAGAGTGTCCACATTTAATTTGAGATCTGAAGAAGCCTCTTGGATGAGATGTGAAGTGTCTTTAAAGAAGTTCGGTCCCTTTCTTTCCAAATTCCTTAATCTATCAGCTTTATTAAATCTAATATTAAAGCAAAGATTTTGCAGTTTTAGTTAAGTTTATAGTTGTGTAATCAAAATCTAAAGTTCACATTTCAGGACACAATTTGAACCCCCCCACAAAACTTAAAAACAAATGACACGTTAAACCCTCTCAATACTTTAACTAAAAGTCAAACTGAGGACGCAGAGACATAAAATCCTATGACTGAAAGAGAGTGTACTTTCATATGACTGTAAATCTTCATGATTAAAGTTTAGGGAATACACACAGACTGTGTTCAACATAGAAGTGACTTAAACCTGCACTTTATCTAATGGCCACCAGGGGGCTGTGAACCATTTATGTTGTCCATTTGTATTAGGGTTTTGCAGATATGTGACCAATAACCACGTGAAGTTAACCTGTCCAGCATTTTAGACATGCCGCAATTTTGATGACAATGTAGGATCGAGTGAGTAAGGGCCCAGTCACACGGGTGTAAGTCACACCGGTTGTGAGGGAAAAATGGTTTGTGACGCACTTTTTTTTTTTTTAGTTTTACCACTACTGTGATTATTCTTAGCGACTATTTGCAGAAAACCAATGAAAACTACAGGCAGCCCTCACCACCAAAAACAATCACTAGGAAGTTTTTGGTGCAGCAACTTCTTTGCAGCTGATTTCACCCAGTAACTAACCAGGAACCCAGCTAAGGTTGTATCACATCCAAAGTGGTGGACAGCTTTTGGAGTCACGTGAGAAACTTCAAAAAAGTACCGTACATGTTGTATTCTTCACTTCTATTTTACCATGTTGTTTTGTCTCTGCATCCCTTCACATATGTGGGCGAGATCTAGCCATAGCATCTGATTCTATCTTTACTTCTACCTGACAATGAGGTAATTGTGCAAAGCTGCATAACATGCAAGAACTGCAAGACAAAGTATTGTATGAAAATGCAAAGTCATTGGTTGCTCTTTTGAGGTCATCCAGTTCAGTAGGTGGAAGAGTCAAAAAACTTTGATCATGGTAGTGGTCACTGTGGGCCTGAAACTATATAGTCTCCTCTATTGCAGGAGCATTGTCTTCCTTTTTCCACACAATGGCAGTTACTTGTAGTGACACCGTCATAGAAGTAGTCATGGATCACTCAAAGGAAGTTCCTGTTTTGAGTGGACATCACCAGCGACTAGATATCAGTGAGCAGGGGACAGAGTGAGTAGAGACAGAGGAACACACGAAGGCTGTGTCTGTGTTATTGGGAACACCTTGTTAGAAGAGAACGCTGGCCAAAAATCAGTATATTTTGATGAGTTCCCATCAAGTATAGCTGCATGGCATAATTGATAATGATTTCCTTTAAAGGATAATTCAGGTTTATTGTGATCTTGAGTTATATAGTGTGCATATAGGATATATAGTACAGTCTTAATGAGCAGATTGAGTTTACTCATTTTTAGTAGGACCTGAAATACCAAAACTTTCCTTGACTTGTACAAATTTCTGCCCATCCATAATGGTAAAGTATAGCCGAATAGTTAATATTTACAAGAGCTCAAAATACTCAAAAGTTGAACTCATTTTCCTAATAAAGGCTGTCACGTATAGCTGAAAGTGACAACTGACTGTTGTTTTAATTGCTGAGATATGGAAATGCGGCAACAAAGGGTAGTTCAGAGCAGTGTGGTGATCACACAGGTTTTAAACTGATCCCCTAACAGCCCAAAACCTTTCAAGATAAAACAAACAATTACTCATTCATTAGGTAGTTTAATAAGTAGTTTTACAGTAGAGAGTTTACTTTAACCAGCATGAACAAAATTAGACTATATTAGTCATTTGTGACACTGTCTCCTGGTGACAGACAGCTACAACATGCAGTCATGTTATAGCTGTCTGGCTATGCACCATCAATGCAGAATTATGCAGTGCTTTTAAACTTTGTTGTAGGTTTTTTGGGGATAATCCACTGTGCAAAGCAGCACCCGTGCTCAGTGTCTGAACTGTGCTAAACTGTGGAAGGGCTTTCTGTTCAGCTCTGTCCTTTTTTAGCATCTACGTCAATCTCTGTGGTTTAAGGTTTAACTTGTGTCCCAGTTTATGCTTTCAGATCTCACTCTCTTAAATACAGGGTTTGTCATCAAATTGGCAGACTTCCATTATTTATATTGAGGTTCAACTTTCTGTGTAGTGCAAGAAGAGTAGTCTAATGCTCCCAAATCTCAGCAATTTCTTTAGCAAGAACAATATTACCATTTAAAAAAAACAAAACAAAAAAAAAACTAACACAAAACTACAGTGATTACCCAAATTTCACAAACCAGCATTGCCCTTTATTATTAAGACTGTTTTAGCCAGAGTCCTCTTTTAACAGTAAAGGGTTGAGGAATCGCACAAACTGTCAGTTTTAGTTTGTAAAACATTCAACTTGTACTGTTCACCTATGTAAACCTCCTGATTCAGGCCAACTTACATAGCAGCGCTCAGCCACTTTTTGTTTTGCTGCTTCATTACTTCAAGGGTTAAACCAACAAGCATGGGTCCTAATCCATAACTTGACCCCTAGTTTGTTTTTAACTACCAGGGTGAAAGGACATCTATTTTGCAGCTCTGCAAAACAATACCCTTGGAGTTGGATATTAAAGAGAGCTAATTATAGAAAGAGAAAAGAGAGGCGAGGGTGAGAGACCACGAAGAAAAGGAGAGATACAGCAGGACAGTGGTTGGCAGAGACCATGTAAAGAGGAGGGAATATATGTAGACTAATACTACAAATAATAATATTAACACACGCAGGGCCAACAAGCCCAGGACCTTCAGATGGGCTGACCTTGAAACCAATCCAAATACATGTCGTCAGGACTGTCATCCAGCGCCTCATAGAGGACTGCAGAGCAGCCGTCACAGAGTCAGAGAGAACAAGAGACACAGTCAGAATGCTCCTCACACACAGCAGGGGCAGGAACTCCTGCTCCCAGGTGAGATGCTTTCATCTCCCTGTTCAACAGGCAGACATAACCTATGTTTTGTTTGAAAGCCAGGCTTGAGAAATGCGAAAGTGTCATGTGTGAGAATTGAAGTGCACTTACCCTCGGGGGGCAGTCTTCTGGAGTGACCGGATGTTGCGGTGAGACGGAATCCAGCAGGGAGCGTTTCTGCTGATCCAGGCATCATACTGATACCGTGGATGTCCCGGGGAGGGAACTGCCTCCGCCACGATGGGCCTCGGAAGTCTTTGTCATCGCACTGAAGAACAGAATTATAGAAAGCTTGTTTTTAGACAGAAAAGTTAAATAATTGAGGCGAGAGCAGAAAGCTCCAAGAGAGTAGTCTTCGACTACTATCCAGAGTTCAAACGGCTCTTGCTCTCACCACCTGCCACCTGGTTCAGGCCTTAAGACCGGTTTGTGACCCCCCCTTTCCCTCCTGGCAACCTCCGGGACAATTGTCCTCTCAAAGTGAAGTTACACCTTTGTTAAACATGTTGATTGCAGTGGTAAGGCACAGCTACTATTTGAAGTGGAACATTTTCTGTTTCAGGTTTGAGTTGCATCCTTTCAACTTCTATTCAGTAAGTAGTTGATGACTTGTTTAAAGTTGGCATCTTCCATACAGACTATGGGTGACAGCAGCAATCTGATAAGCAATCACGGGAAGGTTTATGGTCCGGCACCCCCTTTACTACTGATTTCACCTAGCAACAGCCAGCAACCGGTCGGGGCTGCCGAGTGGTTGGTTGACATATCATTCCATAGCAACAAGAGGCTACCAGGGGATCTCCAACTTGTCTATAGGCCTGTGCAACTGATGCTTAATAACACTGATAAGCTTAATGCTTCAATATAAGTGAAAACAAAACATCCTGGCAGAGCTCATTACTTTTAAAGGGTAACATGATATTTAGGATTTTTTTTACAAACTGACTTAAAAATTTGTAAGAGTATTTGTTATATTTAACTATCTAATAAAGTTGATAGAATGTGACTGTTAGAAATCCTTTAAAAGGCTTAGTTTTCACATTTCACCTCACAGTAGTGTGATGTCTTGTGGGTGATAGTTACTTCTCACCTCATCCAGTCTTCTGTCAGTGCCTAACGCCAGCAGATTATTGTACTCTCGCTCCAGAATCTGACGTGCCTGCGGGGAAGAGGAAGGAGAACAAAAAAAAAAAAAAAAAAGACAACACATTCAGAAGGCCAGCTATTCTTAGCTGCATGGTAACAGAGGCAGCTGACACATTACGTTATTCGTGGATTTTACCCGAGTATAGAGATGAGATAAGCAGTGAAAATTCACAGGGAAACTTGCCAGGGTGACAGTTGGCAAATCTGCATGCTCTGATTTAGATTCCACCGGCTTTTGAAGGCTGATACCAACATTCCTCTATTTTTGGACTGAAGCTGGCGACTGATGATATTTCTGCCCATAATTCACACCTTTAATTTTTTTTTTTCAATGTCGATGCCAAAAAAAGAGCTCCAAAAAATATCTCAATCACAATAAAGATTTTCTGTTTTCAGCTGGAGAAACGTTAGCCCAACTTAATGATGTCAAATCTGCCAAAGAAAATTAGCCTAGACTGCACAGTGCAGCTGCAGTAGTACCTGAGTGTTTTGTGTGGGGATCTGGAGGAGCAGTGCCAGGCTGCTGTAGTCAAAGTTGTCATCCAGGGCAACCAGAGCTCCATGCACACCGCTCTCCAGCAGGATGTTGGCGTAGTCCCTCAGGCCTATGCTTTGCACCCAGCGGATGACCCGCTCATTACTCCACACCAGGACGTCTGCAGAGACAAGTCTGGACTTGCTTCAAATGTTTTTACATATGTTTGGTTTATTATAACATTTTTATAACTGAAAAAGTGTCAACTGAACTTGCACATTTTACCAGATTTAAAATACTTTTAGACTAGCTGTTAGTCTGGAAATTTCTGATAGAGTAAGATTCCACATACAGTTCATACAAAGCGGAAATAAGAACAACTGTTAGTTATTCATTTTATGATTTAAAGGAACTGTCACAGAAATATAGTTATCCGTTTTCATCCAGGAACTCAAAGACAAATCGTGGAGGAAATTTTCAGCCTTGGCGAAGATGGGCACTCTCAAACTACTCGTGTCTTGGATGTACTTGCCTCTCATTTCATGCTGGCTTTGCTCCCTGCGTCTCTCCAGCTCCTTCCTGTCATAGTTGAGCTTCTTCAGACACATGATCCCGTACTGTAAACTTGTTCTGATTTCAGGAAAACAAAGTTAAAAAGAAACAGATGCTCTCTCAGCTCAAAACCTCCCAAAAAACCCTTTAAAGTATGAGTTACTCTAGTAACTCATACTATATACATTTTGTATATATATTATAAGTATGATGCAAGTCTAGTACCTGTGGAAGCTGTCCACCATTTTAAGGTGCACCCTCAAGTCCTTCTTGGTGAGGTGGTCCAGCATACGGGCATCCACGAGGCACTCCATGAAGTAGCTGCGGTACTGAGGTAGTCCTAGACTGGGCAGCCACTCGTTCCCTATCCACTCATGGTTCATGTCACCATAGGCAAGAGTCTAATAGAAAACACATTTAACACGATGTTTAACAAAACTCACCAAAACAATTGGACATTTTCACTCTGCCTCTAAGATACAACAGGCTTTCCACTTACCTGTGCCCAGCTGCCCTCTTCAGACTCTGACTTCTGGCTCAAACACAGGGGAAAGAAAATGAGAGAAAATGAAGACCAATTGTCACTTTTAGAACAATAACAAATCCTTAAATTGCATCCAAATCAAACTGATAGTGCACGAGGAGATCCTGAAGAGAAACACAAATTTCAGCAGCAGCTGTTACACTCCTTATGGCTTATGATGTTTTTTGTTTTTCATGCCCAATCAAAAGTAGACCCTGTCAAATATGGCATTTGCTGTAGTGTTCCAGCAACTTGGATAGCTGAAGGAAGATGTTTTTATTTATTTTTTAACTTAATTTACCTTAAATTGCATCTAAGTGGATGACAATGGAGACTCTCAATTAAAATTATAGTTCAATCTGAATCCAGTTAATTAAGATACAATATGGTAATGAAATAAATCAAACAAAAAAACAAAACAAAAATAATTTTATAACGAAAACTCTGCCTGCTACGATAACACTGACACTTGCCTCCAGATTGGAGCAGCCTGGGAATGAGGTGATGAAACGTCTCTCCACACGTTTACAAGTTCCTCTATTTTTAAGATTGTTATTTTGATTAAACTCTACGGCATGCAGTTTCATAAGGATACCCTGTATGCGAAAAAGCTGACTGCGAAATGTGATTTAAATAACTCTGACATCTGGTATGTGGTGAGTAACAACACCACAGAAATAAACAGCCGAGAATTGATGATTCGTGACCTTTCATTATGGAGCTTTACTGAGCCAAACAACAGTGAACGGTGACTCAAACCTTCATTGAGGCATCAGCAGCTGCTAAAGGCTTCAAGCTGGCTATTAGTGTTGAGAAGAGGTTCATAGACCGGGGAAGGGTTTAACCGCTTCATGCCTTTTCCATCAGAAACCATTCATATTTTTCCACATCCACCCTCTGATAATCACACTTATACCACCAGACAAATATGAGTGACAGAAAGAAAGGGGTAACCGTTAAAGGACACAGCAGGACTGACCGTTTTGGAAGGGGCTGCCAGGGTCTCCATCTCCTCATGGGTCACCCATACATTGCCTGATGGCTATAAGGGGCAGAGCCCAAGAGACAGAGCAGCAGCAGGGTTGGTAGTAGAGGTCCGGTAGGAGGGGCAAGCAGTGTTAAAGAAGAAGAGCAGCACCACTGTAAGCCAATAGTGTTATAGCATCACAGTCAGATGATGAACTGGCCCCAAACCCGCCAGGGGTCAAAGGGCATATGCAAAGGACAAAAACACAAAGTATAACACAGAACATCCGGACATATGCATAGAATACATACACAAGACACGCAGATAACAAGGACATTTGGCATGCACAACATTTAAGACTGAATAAATTAGTAACCAACACCAACAGACATGTAAATTGCACGTTACCCATCTATTCACCTTCCACTAGCAGACAGCCAGTTCACTCAAACGAGCGAAACAAAACATCTCTAATGGTGTCTGTCCATATCATTCACACCTACAGGTGCAACTAACAATAGTAGTGCTGATTATGTTAATTGTCTTGGCTACTCTACGTGATAAATTAGTAAGAAAGGCAGTTAAAATGTTCATCGTAAAAACAGATTTATTTAATAGTGAAATGGACCGAGACTATGTTTGGGGATTTTTCCATTAATGGTGTTCTTATTAATGGATTAAAAAAATACAGTAACATAATGCTAACTTTCAATAAACCTCTCTGTGTGACTGTATTACATTATTTTTTAATTTTTGGACAAAGCTGGTTTCTCTCATTGTTGTCCATTTGGCTGCATTGCAGAAAAAGAATGGCTGTGCAGCAGCTACAGGATCAGATATTATTGCTTAGATAATAAAAATGTAAGGCAGTGATTTCCAGCCAAGGGTCACTGTAGGACAGATGGGGTGACTATGGCTCAGGAGATGGAGCAGGTCGTCTAGCAGGTCGAAAGCGTCCTTGGGCAAGATACTGAACCCCAAACTTCTCCCAATGCGTCCATTGGAGCATGAAAGTTTGAGGGCGTATAAGGTGAATGGATGAATAACGCCTGTAGTGAAAAGTGCTTTAAGTTGATTTTCACTTCTCTATTTGAACTAAGCACCAGTCTATTGGACTGGTTTAATATGTGTGCATATTACTGACCCTGAATCCTCCCTTAGTTATGCTGCAATAGACGTAGGCTGCCGGGGATTCCCATGATGCATTGAGTTTTTCCCTTCCAGTCACCTTTCTCACTCACTATGTGCTAATAGACCTCTGTGCATCGAATCATATCTGTTATTAATCTCTGTCTCTCTTCCACAGCATGTCTTTCATCCTGTTTTCCTTCTTTCACCCCAACCGGTCGCAGCAGATGGCCGCCCCTCCCTGAGCCTGGTTCTGCCGGAGGTTTCTTCCTGTTAAAAGGGAGTTTTTCCTTCCCACTGTCGCCAAAGTGCTTGCTCATAGGGGGTCATATGATTGTTGGGTTTTTCTCTGTATTTATTATTGTGCTATCTACTGTACAATATGAAGCGCCTTGAGGCGACTTTTGTTGTGATTTGGCGCTATATAAATAAAATTGAATTGAATTGAATTGAATTACTGTAGAAAGTAATTACTCTGGAAAAAAAATCATGTCATTAAAAAAACTTAGAAGGAAGTGAAAGTTACTATTGTGTGCTAATAGCATAAAAAATTGCTAAAGAAACTGTGAGAAGTATGAACAGGGGGATGAAGTTGTTAGCTGGGGATACATGGAGAAGTGGTATAAACTAAATGTGAGAAGGAAGGGTGGGTCTGACTGTGAAGCAACACGCTCATTTACTAATGACTTGCGATCGTTAGCCATTTACCGTGAGGTTTCGCATTATAGGTAATTATCCATTATGAAATGGTCTGACCAAGATTTACAGTATAAAATACAAATAAAATCAACAAATTGATCTGTGAAGGGGTTCTTGAGTCCATCTGACAGGTGTTTTAAAGGTAAAACATTTAAAAAGGTTTGGATGAAATGGTAAAAGGTAAAGATAAAATCATTGCATGTTTCTGGGTTCAACGGGGCTGGGAATCAAATCCCTGATAGCCTGAAACGCCTGAGTCTTTACACTCTCTACAGTTTCTGCTTGACATGCACATCCTGCTGCATTTACAAGGTCAATTAACCCCCTCTGTTAAGTGCAGAGGTTTTAAGTGTGAGGCCTGCCACAGTTGGGGGACTTTGATTGGACTCGTCTCTGGCTCTGTAATGAAAATTTCATGAGGTGTGGAAGTGGAGCTAAGTGGTGGAAGAGAGGGTGTGGTGAAGGGGTAGCACAGCGGAGAGTACCGGCAAAGTTACTGAACAACAGGAGAGGTGAGAAGAGATTCTGAGCTATAATGTTTGCATGCATACTAGCAGCGTCTAAAAACAACTTTAATGAATGCTCCTGGCTGGGTTTACACAGCCAATGCAACTTCTCACGTCTGCGTGATATATGAGCTGCACTGTAAGTGTAAGCGTACCTTTTGTATAACAGCATATTTGCTCTGCAGTGTGAACAGTTGCAGTCATTAAGGAACAGCAGAGTCCTCAGAGTCTGTATGCAATTATCATGACAGGAGGGAGCAATGAAAGCAACTGTGGTGTGGAATAACTGGAAAGCTAAATTACAGTACACGTAGGAGCCATGTTTTACAGACTGGGCCATCACCAACTCCCACTGTAATATACGCTTACTTATCATAAAGCAACTATTAAAAATCGCAGACAACCTGGATGTGATGGTAAAGACTGAGCGTGTTACCCATGCATGAAGATGTGGTGTATGCAAGCAGGGAAGCTATTCATGTCCCAAAAATATTTGCTAGAACTGTTTTGGAGGCAGAAATTATGATTGCAGTAACCTTTTTTTTTCTTGCAGAAGTGTTGCATTACATGTATGTGCACTATAACCAGTGTGACCTAGTTAGCTATAGCTAGCTAGAGCTTCAAGTGGTTTACCTACATCATAAAAAAACATTTAAAAAATCACAATGAAAAACTAAAAATACACATGTCCAAACTAGGGATGGGTACCGGGTTCTGACATAAACGGTAGTAACCAGACCGAAAAGCAGCGCACATTTCGGTGCTTTATTTCGGTGCTTTTTTTTCCTGAGCTGTGACGACTTTAGATTCTAGCCAATCATTTTACGTTTCCGAGGATAGTAGGCGGGGCCAGGTACGTTCGTTCTTTTAGAGCAGAGCTACAGATTAAAAATGCCCAAGGTGAAGCGGTCAAAAGTCTGGCTGTACTTCACAGCAAAAGATGCAAACTCAGCAGCCTGCAACAAGTGCTTTAAGGTGATACTGTGATACTGTCAAAGGTAACACCTCGAATCTGATGAAACACCTGGCGACGCATAGCGTTTTTTTTAAAAGCCGAGAAATGCGCCGTATTTCATAGCTTGCTGCAAGACCTCACACCGGGTGTTGCTGCCTGTTATCGGACCCGGAGTTAGCAACATCCCCCAAAAACCCGAAGAGTAGAGTCCTGAACCCTAGCCCTGCCAGGGCAGCAGAAATATTGAGGATGATGATGGCAGCAGCAGCCGTTCTTCTCTGCGTGAGTATCTTAATGTTGTTCGTGTGTAATTAACGTTGAGTACGCTAACCACATTATTACATTAATGCATGTAAGGTGAACTAGCAAACATCATCATAGCTACATGCGGCTGTCTTCTTGTTTGATGGCAGATGCTCCCTTCACCCTGGCCAAAAAGGCTAAAATGACCAAAGAAAAAGTAGAAAACAGTTAAACATGAGAGGTTTTTGGACCAATTTTGTGTTCTCCATTCTTTAAGCACTGGTTTGAGCACCGTTTAAGCACCGGCACCATTTCAAAAGTACCGGTTTGGCACCGGTATCGGATAAAACCTAAACGATACCCATCCCTAGTCCAAACTCACAAAAACTCAATTTAAAAGGTGCAAAACAGACAGAATGTATGTTGAAGGAATGGCTCCACATTTCAGGATTTGAAACCACAAGATTAAACCAGGAACCTGTTAGCTTAGCTTAGGATAAAGATGGGAAACAGCCGTGTAAAGTCAGGTCTATCCAGCATCTTGAAAAATCACTAATTCATTTTTTGTTTTTGTTTTTTTTTTTGTGCGGGTAGATATGCGGTTTATTATCATTTTCTGATTATACCTAGGCTAGCTAGGCTAACTGCTTTCCCATTTCCAAATCCTTGTTCCTTCTTTGTCTGTTTTTTGCCAATTCTGTTGTTACAAATTATGAGAAAACTTCCCTCCTTTAGAGCAACGCTTCCTTCAACAAATATGTGTGGAAATAAAATTCCCACATTATCCGTGTAACTCACGGTTCTGGAGGTGGGCGGGGCTGAGGGGCTGGTGAGGGAGACCATTTCCTGGATTGCCAAGCGAAGTTTGAGGCGGTGTAGAGGGTTACTGATTCCGATCTCCCTCTGGATTTCGGTGTCAGATAGGGCCGACATGATGGCGCCGCTCTTCACGTTGGCACGACATGCTGCCACGTACCAGGCCGGCATCCCCAACCACAACTTCATCACACAGAGGTGAGGAGACAAGAGTGTTAACAGGAAAGACTGAGTACTTATTTGGCAATAAAAATCATGTTTAAAAAAAACTTTCAGTCAAACATATTTTAATATCAGCCTTAATCCCATATGGCGCCATCTTTAACTAGAACATTGTGCTGGAGGATTAGGGAGGTCATGAACTGGCTTGTGGATGTACACCTGCTAGTAAACATTAGGGGGCAGAAGAGTGTCTGTATTTTGGGTCCTTTAGCTGTATATTCCAGTGTTTTCTAAAACGCTATCACTACAGTGATCATCACATATTCTTAAATTTCTATTCTGTGCTACTGTTCGGTAAATATCCATGCAAGTGATTGGAAACTGGGTCATAACTTCATACTCATACTTCAATAAAAGTAAAGTTACATCCATCATAAGTGCTTCGATTTTTAATATACCTACTAGAGAAAGGTGACCATTTACCTCCAGCCACGCAACAACAGTAGGACCGTCCCACTGGGCAAAAGGTAAACCCTTTCTCCTAGCCTCCTCCAGCAGCTCGTGTCTGAGGGCAGGGACAGAGGAGACCTGGTATGAACACATGAATTTGTACATCCTGAACACACATTTGTTCAGTCTAACAAAACACCAGACTTTCTTATATCTCACATCCTAAAACCTGCTCACATGCTCTTCACAAACTCCTGCAGTTAACGTTGTGCTGTTGCGGATCTGTGTGTGTGTGTGTGTGTGTGTGTGTGTGTGTGTGTGTGTGTGTGTGTGTGTGTGTGTGTGTGTGTGTGTGTAGTACACGAAGAGGATTGTACTCATTCACATTTTATCTCTCGGTCCAACCTGTACTCCTATAGCATTGAAAGGGGCAATAATTCATCATTCACTTCTGTGCTAATGGACAGTGGAGCACAGATATGCACAGTTGTATCTGCACTCAGAGAAACACATAGGCCTTGCATTAATACAATTCACTGACTTCACTTAATCCACAGTCCTTTATGCTAGCTCTTCCCTGTCATGTCTGCAATACGGAGGGCTGAAGCTGACATAATTAAAAGAAATCAATAAATGGATAAATAAATGGCTGACATTAAATTCCTCCCAATAAATAATTGAAAAATAATGCAGAAATTATACAATTATGACTGGTGAGAATCCCATTTTAATTGTAACCATATTTGTGTTACTCCCCTGTTTATTATTATTTCCATTTATTTTGTCTTTTTGTTAAATTATTCACCTTGGTGGTTTAGACTTTGGCCAGTTCTGAGACTGGGAGGAGACACAAATCCCTGGGAGGGTTGTGTCAGGAAGGCATCTGGCATAAAAATCTGCCAAATAAAATATGAAAAGAAATCCACTGTGGTGAACCCTTGCAAATAACAGTACAGATGAAGAAACGGTTGATTTATTTGTAAAATTTCTTTATGCATTTACACCTTTGTGTTCTATTTGTGAGCTTGGTGTTGATTAGCTAATAGCTGCCAAGTTGACCCTTGGCTTGACAGTCTCTATAAGCAGAAATGCACAAATCAATGTAAAAAACTAATACAAGAAAAGAAAAGCTTGGTGAAATAGAGACTAAAAATGCTAAGAATATATATTACAGAAACAGAAAAGACATGATGACCCCTCGATTAATTTCCATCTTATTGTGAGCTCGAGTTACATCGGTAGCTATGCCGTACGAGGCATTTACCCTGGTAGGATTTCCCAAGGCAAACTGGTCCTGGAGGTGCAAGGCCACGTCCCCCCCCTCAAAAGACTGCTATGAAGAACACAGCACGCTCCTCGTGGCCTGGTCTTAGCCCCTTCAAGACACACGAGGCAGCGCTCCCGTGGACCCATCACCTACGGGACAAGCCATAGGTGTGTGGTGCAGACTAAATCAAGGTGGTGTAAGCCTCGGCAAACCAATCCCCAGTTCCTTAAACTGGTTCTTAGGATGTTGGAAGCTGAGGTATTTCAACCATATCCAAGTGGGAGGAAGCCCCCTGGCAGACCCAGGAAATGCTGGACAGATTTTGTCTCTCAGCTGGTTTGGGAACACCTCTGAGGAGGTGGATAAAGAGAAGAAGATCTGGGCATCTCTGCTTCGATGGCTACCCCCAGAACCAAGACTCAGGTGAGTGTCAGGAAAAAAAAATGGATGGAAAATATTTGGAATGGAAATTAAAATAAACAGAGTTTAATAATGCAAAGGTAAAACAATCTGTCATTGTTTTTAATGATTTAATTAATGCCTTATTATCTAAATGTTTTTATTATTTTCAATATTATTTTGAATGCATTTGAGGTCACATCTATTTACTGAGACATTTAGGTATTTATGCATTTGCACTTTTTTGATTTGGGTAGTTATGACTCTCTATACTATTTGTAAGCTAATATAAAATGTTACCTTTAAATTACATAACAGATGCAGCTACGGAGAGCAAGCTGTCTCTAGTAATTTAAGACTTGCTACTTAAAGTTTGCAATAGTTCAACCTGGAACTCTAAATTTCTCTCTGCATATTTTGATGTACATCTAGGTTGTAAAATATGTTCACACTATATTTAGAGGATTGCTGCAACCTTGGCAGAAGTACTGCATCGACAACAATGCCCACACCTGGAAAGCACAGTGCTGCAGTTATCTGCTCAGTGATTCTGGGCACCACATTAAACACGATTATCCATCTCATCATAGTTTTTTTCTGCAGAGATAGATTTTCGTTTGTTTTGGATGTTTGAATCATGCAGTCGGGTATTTTTAAGTGAAACTTGTCTTCACACTTTCTCAGCTGTGCTCCATGTTTTGTTTTTTTAGCAGGTGTTGAAGTGTAACATCTGAGGTCTAAGTACTATTTTGTTTTACCTCCTTTTGAGAGTAGCTTTGAGCATGGAAACGACCTATTCAGCCCAATGCAATTTGCACCATATCGACAAGGAGAAGCAAATAGATACTCTTTGTCTGTCATGCAAAGAGCTATTTGTATTGTGCTGAATCCGCCCACATTCAGCGAGATACAGAACTGATAAACAGCCTAAAAATGCCTGACGAACAGGGGACCGAGGAACACACTCGTACTCACATCCACGCACGAAAAAAAACAACAACACAGTTCCTATTCTATTTTGTGAACACATTTCATAACAAAATGAAAAAAAGAAAAAATCAAACTCTGAATCAACCTCCCCTTCCCCGATTGTGTTGTCAAAGAACTTGACAAATGGAAGGAGAGGGCTTTGTAATAAACATGATACATGTAGCACTCTCAGCATTGAAGGCCTCGGTGCGGTGAAAGGGCACTTAAACACACCACACATAGCATACAAAAGCCTACAGGTGACAGAGGAAATGTGTTCATCCAAACACAACCAGATACATTCACTGTCTTATCTATCCAGCACATGGGGAAGATAGCTCATGTTTTATGTTCAGGTCAAGTCTAATGCATGGAGAAATATATCCACTGAACATAGCTGGGGGAAAAGGGAAGTAAGGAGACAGTTATGATAAATCATACAACCAAAAAGAACCTCTGACATTCCCATAACCAGATGTTGCAGCTGGTTATTTCACACAAATAGATAAGAGACACAGATAAGGAGAGGAAAACATTCTGGGTATAAAAATTGGGCCCCAGGTTTAGCGGCGGCACATTCTCTTTCCAGCCATGGATGCAGCTGCCATTGAACTGTAAAAAGGGGGGGAAGAAAAAGTCCTCATGTGGTAAATGAAAAAAAAAAAAGAAAAGAAAGAAAGCAATGGCATCATTAACAGCCATGAAGGATAGATAGATAAGAGACGTCAGCTTTGGCACTGGTTCTTTCAGGAGAGGACGGATGAGCAGACACACAGAAGAGATGACACAAAGGGCAAAATGGCTGAGACAATGTCATATCCAGGAGGGCATTTATACATCCTCGCAACTTACCCGCTTTGTTAGAGTCAGAGGATGATGAGAGGGAGAGGAAGGGTAAGAGAGGAGAGAGTCAAAGAAGAGAGAAAGAGGGAGAAAGAGAGCGACGGGGAGACAAAAGTACACACATGTTAATGAGTTTATAGGCAAATTCACCCTACGGCTCTAAACACAAACACTTGCACGCCCACACACTCGCACACACACAGAGACACATATCTCACAATGGAGGACATTCTTTAACAGGAGCATCTGTAGAGCAGTCCAAAAAAGTCATCTTCTACAATGCAGTCCTGATCACATCTCGTGCAGCAGAAGAAATGAGAAATGCACTGAAACACAGCAAGACCCTCCCCTCCTCTCCATGGCCTTACATTCAAATGCTCAGTTACATTCAGATACTTGTTGTTACCTCTTGAAGGAAAATAAAACACACCAACAATGAGATCACAGCAGTACTGATCAACCAAGATGCTGAAATGGAAATAGTGCAGGCAGCTTAATGGCATGCAGTGAGGAGGAGGAGGAGGCACCAAGATGCAAGGTGGTGGCGTGTGGCCTGAATCCCGGACACTGCTATGAAGAAGTCGGTGCAGTGGAAGGAAAACAACACATTTGTCAACATACGAACAACAGTACTCTCTATTGACCAAACTACATGGGAGGCAAAGTTATCCGTCATGACAACTCAATGTGCACTTCGAGCAAATGACATTCATCATTTGGCACTGAGGCATGGCAAATGCGCACACACGCACACACACACACGAACATACACGCACATTTATTCTGAAACACTCCAGCTGAGAGAGCCGATGTGTGAAGGGGTTTCCCTTTTGTTTCTTCCCCCCCCCCCCAAGAAGGCACCTAATGTGTTTGAGTGTAATCTATGGGTGGTGTGTTAGGAAAGCCATCTATAGCTTCCAAAGTGACAAAGAACCTTTGTGCGATTAATTGGCTTTTTAGCCTGGATCAATAGACTTTGGCTGTGTGTCTGAATACAGTGGGGCTGATCTGTGCTCGTGGATACTGATCGAGCTTCTGCTTTGTATTGATCCTGTTCTCAGCGTGGTTATGGTAGAATATACAGTGAAAGAAAAGAGGTTAAAGGCAAACCCAGGAAAAGGAGGGTGTAGCCATTGTCTCTATGCCAAAGTTCAGACTGGTTTATATACTGCAATGTAGCAGTGAGTGGGAATTCTCAAGAAGGTTTAGCACTGAGTTGGATTGATTCCAAAGAAAATGTTTCTTCTCACAGGGTACCTAAATGTCTGTGTTATTATATTAAATGGATACTGCTGGGTGTGCATTAAGGGAGTATAACTATACTAACTCCACCTAAAAATGTTCTAGTGAAGTGGCACTTAGGATAAAAGCTTACTTCTTTTTCAATCTGCGGTCCTTCTCAGCCTGAGTGCCCAACTTGCTCACCCCCATGTCCTGGCCCGCCATGTCTGAATCCATCATTGTTGCTGTGGAGAACAAATGGATTTAAGTGAATATAATCAGAAACTGTTATTATGAATAAATGAATAAATAAATAAATAAATAGTGTATTTGTATTTTTAGTTGGCAACCAGTTAAGTCAATTCCTCTGCTACAAAGAGACTGACTGCAATGTGAATGCCTGTCTGCATTTCTAAATCACACAGCAATTGTTTGCAAACCTTTGCCATTCTGTCTGAGAGTGACTGCAGTCTGCAACTGTTTGCAGAGGTCAAAGGTGGGAGGCAACCTGTCCTCAGTCGCCCCCAGTTGTGACTGAAAGTAGTCATCCAGGTTGCTGAGGGTGTTGCACACTTAATCTCTTGACCACTTGGTCACTGAAACTACTTGCATTCGTTCGATGAATACAAAAAAACTAAATGCAATTGGGCAACCTCCAATCAATTTGTGTTTTAATTCTAGTGTAACTGAGCCATAAAACAGAGCCTTTAAAATTGAAACTAGTAGGTGATGACACTGTGGCTATGCCAAGGTGGTGCATTTTTAGTGTGTTTATGTCGCTAACATGAAGTTACATGCTGACTAGCTGCAGCATTAGAACTCTAAGTAGTACTGTCCAGTTTGTAACTCTGAGAGACCTTCTTAGCTGGCAAAAATTGCAGCTTAGAGTGCTTTTTTAAAAAGTTTTTTTTTTTTTTTTTTACACAAAATAGACCAAATTGTAATAGTATTAAGTAAAACATCCCAGCTCTGTACTCGCCTTGTGGATCTACCATGACCTGTCTGTGTGCTAGGTGTGCCAGTCGGCCTTTTTCCTTCTTGCCAAATAATCGTCCGATGGAGGATTTAATGCCCTTCTTCTTTGGCTGCTTGTGGAGGGAGTCCTGGCTGCTGGCTACACTACTTAGGGCACTGGCTTCAGCCTCTAAAGAAGCCACAATCCTGAGGACAGAAACATACAGACAGTATTCATAAAAGGAGTGTTTGCTACATTTTAATTTTATGAGATAATCAAAGGACAAACATTTTGGCTTTCCATTATAAGCTTATGTTAAGAAGTATATTTGTCATCTCAAGTACATTTTATTTAATGCCCTGCTGTGTCACTCTAACTCGTTCTGTTATTAACTTTTGAAATGGAAGTTTACAGACTTTTTCTTGTGTTGTATCCTGGGAATATTTGCTGCTTATAGCAAATGTACTTTTTGAGCATTTTATGCAAATTATTGAAGCTTCATCTCATCTGATATCACTGCAACAGTGATGCTTTAGCTTTACTTTAGCGATACTTTAGCTGTACTTTAGCTTTAATCATCCAGATATTGAGAAAGTACTGAAGTACTGTAATATCTTGCGTGTTGAAATATTCATAGCACAAATTGCAGCTGAACTGGCAAGTACTAATTGGGCAGTATACTATCTCATTTTCATCAAAAGCAAGAATGGGATGACAGCATCATCTACAAACACACATCATCGAGAACCATTTTAAGAAATGCCTTCACTTACAGCAGGCACTTACCCTCGTGCATCGTTGTGCGAGGAGGCTGGCAGTGTGTGTGTCATTCGGACAGTGCGTGGCGTCGGAGGGGGGGATGTCTCACACTTAATGGTGGCCTTGTCCTCGCGGCCATCCTCATCCACCGCTGCTATCTGAGGGATGAGGGCAAAGGGGCGGGGTCATTACAAGTGACCTCGGACACTAGTAAGTCAACAATTTATTCACGGTGTCACTGCAGCAACCATTACAGCTCTGAGTTATAGTGAAATGGTATCATATTTAAAATCTGTCGAGCGAACTCTTGGTGTGTGTACCTTTCTCCTGTGTTTCCTCAAATCACTGGGCTGTATGGTGAAGGAAAAACAGAAAAAAAAAAAACTGTCAATATCCACGTGTTAAAGCATGAACATAAAACTTGAACTCCTGCATGCTGGTGAAAAATAAAACAATTAGCTCACTTATAGAAATATCATGTACCATTAGAAGCTCATGAGCCATTGCCCAATACCAGACCACCTATTTAGAGATCAGCACTGAGGAATAAAGAAAGATTGGTAAACAAGTCAGTTGAATGATCAATAAAATCAAAGCCTTATTGCTTTGAAATCCCATGGGTAAGGAAGATATTTACACTGTAGATCCCACTAGACACCTGGGTTGAATGATGATAGTCGAGAGAGCTCTCCAATGTGTTTGTTGCGTTGCTACCTTCTGGAGCATTTTCAATACAGTTATCTGACAAATACTATGGCTTGCTGTGTGATAAATAGATCTGTGGTACAGTTTTGATAAGTGAAGTTCTATTATTTTATGTGAACCATATTGAGAAAAGGACCGGCCCACCTACGCATTACACCTACATGAGCTGCTCGGCCATGAAAGCCATGCTATGAAGCTCCCACCACACGGTTTTTGTGCTGATATTAATGCTAGAGGAGGTTTGGAACTCTGTAGTTATTGAGTCAACAGAGCATTGGCAACTTTTACACTCAATGCTCCTCAGAACTTGGCAACTCTGCTCTGTAACTTTAATCTGGCTTCAAGAAAACCAATAGGTGACATAATGGTAGCTACATCTATTTTCTACATAAAGTTTCACATGTAGGGAAACTGTATTTTGTACCAACTGCATTACTATTCCCAGACTTCTAAACAAAGACCACATTTACAGTTTACATGGTGCTCTTGCAGGTAAAAAGATGGCAATTTATTGATGCAACATGTAAACAGAGGTGTGCAGTAGGGTCTGTAGATGGTATGATAGAAGATGTCTCGCACGCGGTGATGTAACATACCAGTGTCATGACCCCCATGCGCTCCATGTCCCGGGCAGGGCTTCGAGGATCAAGCTTAGGTGTGGAGTGTCCGCTGGGTGGGGAAGAGGAGGCAAGCGAGGAGGCAGTTGCTGAGGCAGTAATGGAGGCTCCATGGTGGTGCATTCGAGCCAGGTTTAGACCCTCGAGGCTAACGCTGGCCACTCGGTTCTCAATCTCCTCTGCCCGCAGCTCTGTTGACTCCTTCTCTTCCTGGATTAGCCTGGTATCAGGAAAATGCTGTGAATATTTTTCTATGTAAAACTTAAAAAAAAGAATCAAGCTGTGCATTTTTTAGATAACTTAAAAAGCAAAAAATATAGAAGCTATACTGCTACAAAAATGGCCTCAGCTTTCAAGTTCTTTAAAGGTAGATTTCAGGAGATTTGCAACGCTCAGTCCTTTAAATCCCTGCAGTATCAGGTAAAGTAATTAAAGGACAAACTAAAGAGTTAAAAGGCTAAAAGTCGGGTAATTAACCACACTCTGTATCTAACTTTGTAATTAGCTGAAAGCTCAACACTTTAGATTCATGATCACTTTACACAATAAGACCGCATTAAATCTTTCTAAAAGAAATGTAGCGCTGTGTCTTCTGATGTAGATGTAAATTAGCAAAGACCACAAGGCACATTAACAGCCCTTGAAATAAAGAACTAAGTAAAGTTGTGCCTGGGGGTCATGAATACTTATCGGCACAAGATAATTACAGCATTATCAAGCAAGAGGCACCTCACATTTCCCAAAACACTGAGTGCACACAAGAATAGTGTTTGGGTCACATACGGGAAGAGTAATCTACAGACACCTTTAGTGGTTTACCTGTGAGCTCGGCAGACACACATTTTGTCTAGAGAGTGAATTACTATGCGGCTCAGTTTCTTCTTGTATCTCTGGGGTACTTTTTATCTTGCTTCTGTGGTTACTAGCTTGAACACAAGGCAACCAAAATCAATGTGGGTGTGTTAATTTTTAATACTAACAGCAGAGCTTTTGGGTGAAATATTGCTTTAGCAACCAAGGGCAAACTAGGTGGAGTTATGGAAGCAGAATATCGCTCCAAACTTTAAAGTCTTCCCAGAACATGATCTTAAAAACATATCAAGTCGGTCTCCAGTAAAGTGGATTTAGAACGAGGAGGCAGATCAATACGTCTGGAAATCTGGCCTTGAGTATTAAATTTATACAACGGCGTGTGTCAGCTACCGGATCTCCTTGTTGATTGCGTCCAGCTGCTCCTGAAGCATCATGGCCAGAGTTTGTGCATCGGAGTGACCACTGGGAGACAGCAGGTCCATGGAGCTGAACAACGTCTCCCTATCGTCGTCGTCAATGTCAGACATTTCCGTGTCGCTCTCAAAGTGGTGGCCTCCCAGGACCCCCAACTGCTGTGAGCGCCATTCAGGCTCCCCCAGTGACTTTGCCTGCATACAGAGACAGAGTGAAACTGTGACTACAAAACAATATCTTATTAGTTATGAACTAATATTTTGAGATCATTACTGGAAACTGAAAACATAGTCATGTAATAAGATTTTATGAGAAGCACTTATGCTTTTTTCCCCTGATTATGTCTTATTACTAACTCTAATAAGACTTAATGACTTCTCTAAGCAGTAGTAGTGGTGACACACCAAAAGATGGAAATGGTTTTTGTTTCATTTAAAAGCAGTATCCTATATATTTATAATGTGTGCTGCACTCATACTTGAATTGCCATAACCTGTATTTAGAATTCAAAAACTTTAAACCTCCAAAATAAGAGCCTATAGAAAATACTCGCATTAAGCCTGTCAATAATGTTATATTAAAGGTTCAAGGCCTAATTCAGACCCAGTACATTGTTGCCGGGTCTTTGTCTGCCTCTCTGGTCATCATATTTGGTAAATTTAGTGTGTGCGCCTCACTAACAGCAACCCCTCATTCCAACCAAGGTATGCCAGAAAGCATCTCTGATTGCACAACACATATAGCGTAGAAGCAGATTGGCTACAGCAGCAGAAGACCACACAGAGTGCCATTCCTGTCAAGAAAAAGAAAGCGAGGCTACACTTTGCCTGAGCTTATTAAAATTGGACAACAGAAGATATGAAAAATGTTCTCTAGTCTGATAAGTCTTGGTTTCTGCTGCTACTTTTAGGATGGCAGGGTCAGAATTTGTTGCAAACAACATCAAAACATTCATTCATCTCGCCTTGTGTGAACAGTCCAGGCTGCTGCTATCAGTGTAATGGTATGGGGAATAATTTCTTGGCTTCATGTCACAAAGCTGAATCAGGTCAAACTGGTTTCTCAAACGTGACAATGAATTTACAGCAATCAAAAAGTCTCCACAGGCACCAAATCTGAAGCAGCTGTATGAAGCTCTGAGGAGTCCTTCTAGCAACTTGTTTAATCTATGTGATACAGAATAAAGGCAACCCAACCTAGTACTAGGAAGGTGTAATGAAGTTTCCAGAGAGTGTATATTGAGATATTTTAGTCCCTGTTGGATTTGCCAAACTGGAACTTAAGATACCTTCTCCAGTATCTAAATTGAAGTCACTGCGTTAAAGCTGACACCATTCATCAACAGACCACTAAAGAAGCTCTTAGATGTTTTTAAAATAGAAACATTTAAATATAAGTAAATCGAAAGGCAGACAAACCAGATGTTATTCCTCACCTTGGTTTCTCGCAGACCTATTCGACCTCTCCTTTGTCGATGGATGACCTTTGCTGAGCGGTAGTGGTCCGACTGGGTTTCAGCCAGAGATCCCAAAGAGAATCGAAGCTCGGCTGATGTGTCCAGATGGGATCTGGGAAACAACTTTTATGAGTATTACTGAAACTAAACACAAATGCTTGGTTACAGATTTTGTGTTTTTCATATGAAAGATGAATAATATCTGAACCTGTTAAAGCAAATCCTTCAAACACAATCGTTAGCAGTGATTTTGTTTGGGTCGTAAAGCAGATTACCAGTAGATAAGACACAGCAAGAAAACTTGCAGTACCAATTAGTTACACAGGCAGGAAACCAGTCAGATGTTATATTTTGATACCTCAAGCGTACCTATTAGTCACAGTGAGGAGGTGCAAAGTGTACTTCTTGAAGGATAAGAGCTTGTTATGCATGCTTCTATGGCTGCAAATTGTTTGTCTTTGGAAGAGATTAAGGCTGCCACTGTCAACACGTCAGCTTTGTAAGATTAGAACTTCAAGCAGCATGAAATGGAAAGCAGAAAATATCCAAAAATAGATGCCAAAAGTTCCATTATACCAGTGTTTCTAACAATAGTGTAACAGAGCAAGAAGTTTTCACAGAAGGATAAAATAACAGGAAAGCTCCTGGAGACAGAGTATCTATTTGCCTCTCTTTGCTTCCTGTTCCATAAACACACATTAGACTAAATCTGAATCTCTCGTGGCCTTTTATTGCATGTCTAGTGTAACACATCTTCTTTATGTTGCAGATGTTTTCACAGCATCCACGTTTTTCGTGAGTCATTTGCTCACCTTATAATACGTCGTGTATCCAACACTAATGTTTGGACACAGAACCAACTAATCAAGGATCACCGTGCTCCCACTGAACAAACCATTTTTCTTTTTCTTTGGCCCATTTCTGAGAAGCACTTGACTGGCAAGCTTCCTCAGCAACAGAGACAAACATTTCTTGTCTTTATTCTGCTAGTAAAGTCTATAGAACACATAGTAAAACTACATTAATTTGAAAGCTTATGAATCAAATTGTTGAATCACACATAATATATGACAGACTTCTTGTGGTGGTAAATGGACAGATTCTAAACCCCAAAATAACTCACCGTTTGCTTATCTAAATATTGCAGGCCTGTCTATTTTTGGATAACTATACATTTTGATAAGGAAAATATATTTAGACATACATAGTGATTAGGGATTGGCATGAATAGTTGACTGGACACTTAAATGTTGATGTTTTTGCCAGTGGAGGCAAATGTCACTGGCCACAAATGAGGGCTGCAGCCCCGACATGCAACTGAACACAAGTGATACACAATTCAAAGACATTTAAAATATTATTTGATTAACAAGGAATGTGATTAATGGTTTTATATAGCTCCTAAAATACATATAAAATATGTTTCTGGCCAGTTTTTAACTTTGTCCATCTAAAGTTAGTTTTAAAGCTTAGTTTTTTATTCCGATTTAAATTTAACAGCAAGTTTATTCTAATTGAATTGATTAAAAAAAATAAATAAATTAATCATTTTCAAATAAAAACAAGAAAAATGTTATTTATTAAGGGAAAAGAATCTATTCAACAGTGATTAAAACCAAAGATGATTTTATTTGGCTCCTGGAATGTGTCAAAGAATGCTGTTAAAGCAACTGTAGGCTTTTATTGTGAAAGACAAGAAAAGGAGGAAGCCTAATTCTCCCCCTGTCCAATATGGTGGTCCAAAAGCAGCAACTGATGCAGTATATACATGTGGAGGTACGCTACAAAATGCGTCTTACATCCGGATACACTCACACACTCACACACACACAGAAAACCGACCTACCGTGACAGCGTGGGTTCTGTGAGGGAGCCTGCCCTCAATCTGAATTGGTCGAGCTCCGATCTCAGTTTCTCAATATCCTCTGCCAGCTGCGACTGGACAAAACAATTTCTCCACATCATTGTCTGTGATATTACATGTCCAAAAAATGATTATCCTACCCCTTTATACCACTAGTCATACTAGTGACATGGCTGAAAGCATGTGGAGCTGATTACATTTACAGGGCTGAGTAAGTGACAGTTGTAATTTCTACTGTTTTCAGTAGCCACCTCATTATTCTACCCCTTGCAGGAGCTTTTCAATATTGAAGGTTTATAAAAAATTAAACTAGTGCCAATAACCAAACTCGTTATTGCTGTACTCAAAAGTCAATTATTACGCTAAGCTCATGTAAAATGTAGACATTTTGAAACAGGAGGTAATCGTTTCTCGATCTCTACAACCTACTTTTTCTTGGATTGACTCCTCGTACTGTTTTCTGTAAGTTTCCGAGTCTTGGATTAGCATATTCTGCAAAGAAAAGGGGGGGAAAAGGGAAGAAGTGAGAAAAATACATCTTTTAATGGCCTTCACTTGATGCAATTGATATTGACAGGTTTCCATTGACGTGTCAGTCGTTTTTAACCTTCTCTTCTAGAGCTGCCATTCTCTCCTTCAGGTGGAGCTGAAGTCGCTCGTTGGACTCAGTGAGGAGTCTGTCCACTGTGTCTGAGAGTCGCTTATTGTGCTCTTCATTCATCTTTTCCCTCTGCCGAGCCTGAAGGAGAAAAATACAGATAAACCAACACAAAACAAGCCCATTTGTACGAGAATAAGACATCAGTCTAAATTGTTTCTGATGTGATGAAAGCTTCTCAGCAGGAACTAGAATAACTAATTGCATGGCCTTTACAGCTATTCTATTTTTAGTTTAAAATCAGAACTTTATATGAGGACAACACTACAACAAAGCAGTGTAGTGTATCATAAATTATTTGATTATGTAAATGAACCCTAAGCACCACATTTGAGTAGAGACTACCTCAAATAAATTACTATGCTTCTAGTGTGGCTGCACTTTAGATCTCTCTCTGAGGTCTGATTCTGACCACTTGTGCACTGGATCCCCACTTCTGTGTCTGAACAGCCACATAATTTTCTTTATTTTAGAGAAAAAAAATAATCACAGGGAGTGAAATCTGGTGAGTGGGGCTGGTGGCGACTAAAGATTGTGTTGGCTTGTGCCTGTGCCCAATAGAACAAGGTCACCCATGTTCTCTGTTAAATGCCTCAGGATGCTACAGCAGAACTCTGCAGTGACAGCCTCGGGGACAAATCCAGAATGCACAAACCCGTGAATGTCGACACAAAGGACGAGTATACTCCTTGTTGGCCTCCTGACCTTATGCACTAGCTTCGGGCTTGGCCACTGAGCAACAGTTCCACCAAAAACTGCTGTTTGGTCCCTGGGTTATTGCTGGAGACCTCACCAGGGAGTATTACTGTATCCGGATGAAAGTTCGGTTAGTTTGACACATGAGTGGAGTGCCGCGATCAGTACGGGAATTCCAAGTGACAATCTAAAATTAATAGCAGTACTGGAAGCAATGCATTAGTGCATGAGAAGAGGACACTGAGTGGGAGACTGGTCAAATTGAAATCTGATTAAGCCTCCTCATTTTTATATTTATTTTTTACATGCTGAATAATACACAGCTATTTCTCCCATAATGGCTTTTCTTGACTCCCTGTTAAATAAAAAATTGAATAGAAAATCCTTCTCCTCACATACAAGGTCTTGAAGAATCAGGCCCCATGTTATCTTAAAGACCTCATAGTACCTTATGAACCCAGCAGAGCACTTTATTCACAAACTGCTGGTTCGTAGGATATTTTAAAGTAGAATGGGAGGCAGAGCCTTCAGCTTTCAGGCCCTCTTCTGTGGAATTAGCTTCCAGTTTGAATTCGGGAGACAGATACCCTCTCTACTTCTAAGATTAGGCTTAAAACTTTCATTTTTGATAAAGAACATCATTAGGGCTGCATCAGGTGATCCTCCCTGCAAAAGGCCTAAGCTGCTGGGGGATTCCTATGACGCATTGGGAGTGTTTCTTTTTTACTCACTATATATTTATACACCACTGCATTTAATCATTAGCTATTATCAATTTCTGGCTCCCATCCACAGTGTATCTTTTATCCTTTCTCCCTCCCATCACCACTGGCTATTTGTGGCAGACGGCTGCCTCTCCCTGAACCTGGCTCGGCCGGAGGTTTCTTCCTATTAAAAAGGAGTTTTTCATTCCCACTGTTGCCAAGTGCTTTCTCAAAGGGGTCATTTGACTGTTGGGGTTTTCTCTGTACTATAGAGTCTTAACCTTACAATATAAAGCACGTTGAGGTGATTGCTGTTGAAAGATTGCCCACTATTGTTGTCTTATTTTGATAACTATTGCATTTTTCGAACAACAAAAAAAACTTTGAAAATGACTCATGAGGTTAAACATCTTCATACAGACAGTATTCTCGCTATTTGCTATCATACACTAAAGTGTGATGTGAAAATACTAACATGTTTTAAAATGACTCATTTGCATCATTTGTATTTTGCAAACCACTATATCAGCAGAGTCCGTGAAACACCCATTTGGTCAAGCTTCATTGGTGATAAATCAGACAGTGTGCCATCAGTTGCTGTCGCTGCAAGCTGTCTTGCTCATGCAGAAGTGGCTGCCTGGTTAACGCTGCTTGGCACAACGCCTCCGCAGTGACTCACCCTCAGCAGCTCCTGGTTCTTCTCCTCCAGCTGGCATTCCAAGTGCCTCATTCGCTCCTCAATGCTCCCGTGACGCTCTTCCGCCTACAGTTGGATCACAGCACAGACAGGACAAAAAGAAAAAAAAGAGAGGCCACGATGATCTGTGTGCTTGACAGCCTGAGGGCCAACAAAGAAAAATGGTGGCGACAACACAAGCCAAAGCTTCTACCCCAAACTCAAAGATGGATATCTATGTTTTAAAGCGTAACTGGAAAGACAGCTGATTGAAACAAACAGTGACAAGGAGAAAGATGGAGAACAAGGCCACCAAAGGACAGAATGAAAGAGGAAGAGAGCTGCTCCAGCACTGCCAAGTATGAGCTCCAGCCAGAAGTGCCATGCAGCTGTCCCATGGTGGTAGAACAGCCAGAGCAGAATCCCAGTAAACACGCCCGCCACAAAACACTAATAAGATAAATGAATGATATCTGTTCTCTATTGGAGTTGGCAATAGCTGTGATGCCCTGTGGGACTACCTTCCTAAGAATGGAGTTCATGTCTTGGAGTTTAGCTTCCATTACAAAGTGATAATCATCAGGAGAGGAAGAGGAGCTGGAGTCAGACTATGTGGCCGAGGAAGAGGAGAGGAACATGTTGAAACGTCATGACACCACGTGCACACTTACACAAATGTACAGAAAAAAAACGAGGGCATCTGTGGGAATACGTCAACAGTATGTGTGTTAATGTACAATATGTACAAACGTGTGCGCGTACCTTGGTGAGAGCTGCTATCCTCTGGGCTAGTTCAGCCTCCACCTCCGGGAGTGTCTCAGCCTTCCTCATGGTCTGCTGGAGTTTCTGTTCTGCAAGCTCCAACCTCTCCTGTAGTTGTCTGTTCTTCTCCTCCATCTATACTCAAACACCACAGACAGCAAAGACATTAGCTGACAGTTGAACAACGACACTTATGAGATTTTGTAAGCAACCTGGGGTTCTGTATCCTGCACACAGATACTTTGGATGCACATTGGACCAGCCAGGGATTAAACCACCAACCTCCTGATGACCTGCTCTACCTCCTGAGACACAACCACTGAAATAAATTTAAACACTCTAAACCAACTAAGGATCTGCACTTAGCTTAAATCTGGGTTTTAACTTATTGCCTTGAAGCCAATAAATTTGCAGGAATGCTTAATGCTGAAAGAAAGAATGATAAATGATTACACAGGAGATTTATTCAATAAATTACCTTCCAATGCTTTGACCATACATCATCCAGAAAAGAAATCCAGAATAGTGTTTTGCTTGCAATAACAACAAACCCTAGCAATGAGAAATTAAAGTATGAGCAGATTATTAGAATACTACACTATTTGAATGAAAGAGTTTTCAGTGTGTTCCCATGCTGTCCTTGTTAACAAAGTATAATGAAAATGAACTCTATAAATGTGATTCTCTTCCTTCTTCCTCTTCAGTGTCAGCAGAGCATAATTGCCTGTTAGAAAATAGAATCACAAATGTTTGTCTTTCAGAGGGGGACTCTGGCAGTGTGCCTCATCTCTTCTTTAGAATAGCAGAGTCAGAGTCTGCACTGCCAAGAGTGACACTGGCAACTTATAGACAGCTGATGCAGATCCTGATTAGGCATTAAGATGGAACTCAAACCTAGCATTAAATGAAACTGGAAACAAGTGACTTGCTTCCCCATTGGACAGTAAGTATTTTCTCCATCACTAGCTTGGGACTCTGATCAGTTTTAAGACTTTTTTTAAGGACTGGCTTGGCAGCCTTTGCCATCGGCGACAGATGCTCTGGTCCCCGAAGCTCCGGGCCTGGCAGCTCAGTGTGCAATAATTAGACTATAGCAGGCCAAGTATACTTTGTGTTGTGTGTCAGTGATATTTTCTGCCTCAACCCATATCACCATCCCACGTGCTTGAGAGATGACACAGGGGAAACATGACAGTTTGTTTTTGTTTATTATATCCTCCCTAGGTATCGTACTACCCATAATTTTTGCCATTTTGCTTGCCATTTCTTCTCATCCCTTCATGTCTCTATACCAGGTAATCTTCAGACATCAGCAGCCAGAGCCTAGTAGTTTAACAGCAAGTTTAACTTTGTGCATATATTTACCAAAAAAGTCTGTTTATGTATGGTAGCAGGAGCTCATTTAAAAAGAACCTTCCTTGTAAATGTCATGGCTGTAAATACATAAGTGGTTTCTTCTTAAGTTGTGGCTTCATACACATTTCCTGAGCGAAAAATGACTGGCTAGCAAAGGTTAACAACCCCCACCCTATGTAATCATCTGGCAGGATGAAATTAGCTTACCATTTACTCTTAGTGATTACATCCTGTTAGCTATATACTGATTATGATTAGCAAACACTCTTACTAGTTTAGTACCAAGTATTGAGTTTCTATTTCAGCCATTCAAACAGTTTCTATCTTTAGTTAAGACAACTTTTTTTAATCTGTTTTTTAGCTAGCTTTTTTAACTGTTTATCCAGTACGTTTAGCTAAAAAATTCAACAGTTATAGTTTTAGCTAATAACTTCCCCCTGATTTCAGAATTTTAGCTGACTGCTTCAGCCATACTTTGAGCTAATTATTTTGATCTTTTGTCATGATTTTATGTGATATGATTTTATATCACAATTTCATGTACTTACACTGTAAGCAAACAGTTTTAACATATTTCATACTATTAGCTTTTCTAATAAACCACTGTGCCATTTTTTGCTTTCATCTAAATATATTTTCTGATTTCTTTGTTTTGACTGTCCCTTTCTATTGCTCTTTTACTTTTACTCACACAGTTAAATTTTCTTCTCAAATTTGTTCAGGTTTTAGATTTTAAATTGTGTTTGTTTCACGTTAGGCTCAGTCACACAGGCCCAGAGATCAGTTAGTGACTAAATGGCAACCACCAGTTGCAAATGAAAAATGTGGTGGAAATGGTTGCCAGTCGCTTTGAAATTAATGGCTAAAGCCCACGCAGGACGAGAGACTGGTCGGGGAAACGCTGGCAACTTTCAAGTGCTATGAAAAAATGTGTATTCTCCAATCTGTTGTACGGTGTCTGATAGTTGCTAGCATGAAATTGCAACCAAAGCAACCACACGGAGGTTTCTGGTGCAGCATCCTCTTTGTGACCACATTTCCTTGGCGACAACCAGCAACCACTTATATCTGGTTGCGGAAAATATATTTTTCCCTCATGACCAGTGATTACCAGGTGATGTCTCATCTCTAAGGTACCCCCAGATTAACTGGTCTAGGGGATTTCACAACTGACTTTTATAGTCACAAAGTTTGTGATGCACACGTCTAAAGTGAACATTATGCTAAAGATTGTTGAGAATTATAACTAAAATATAAATAAGTCCCTAAATAACTTTCCACACAGTAAATCCAAACAGGGACTGATGGTGTCACTCTAATTACTTCTACTCATATCAGAAATTCTTTCTATTCTTCCAGAGCTCAGACAGTGCTCAAGCCTTTATTCATAAAAATGCCACTAGATCTTCTATGGCCATGCAGTTAATCTAATTGGCTGCAATGAATCACAGAGAATAATTGAAAGGAGAGTAAATCTGTACAATCGCTTGATCATATTCTACAGCATTATGTCAATTATGAAGAAGACATGTGTGAGCCATGTGCATCTGCACAAAGTAAACATTTAAGTGAAATTTCTTCCCCAGTAGTAATCTCCTCTGACATTATCTGCCACAATGTGAAGAGGTTTTCTCAGTGCCAGACCTCTGTGGAACTGCTCAAAGGACTATGTTAACTGACAGGAACCATCTTACACATTTTTCCTGGCTAATTCTTTTCTGAATCCAGTTAGAAAAATACGACCGATGATGCAGTAATGAATCTTGCACTGCAGCTGCCATCTGGACCCATGACTCAAAAAAGACACATTTTTTTGGAAGAAAATAGTAATCCCAGAGAGCTGATTAATGTGATTACATGGCTCGCACAAACCCTGGAGTGGACTTTACAGACCTGTCTGAGGAATGCCTCCTTATTGGCCAACTCGTTCTCCAGTTTGTCATTGATGTCATGCACAGAGGTGGCTTCTCTTTGGGCACTCAGGTAACGTTTCTCCAGGGTGACAATCCGTTCCTCCATGTCTTCTTTCTGACACATGGCCTGTATATAGACAAAAAAAAAAAAAAAAAGAGTTAATAAAACATCAACTTTGGTAATATTTTTTCCTGCTGCTTTGCACACATGAAATTTGTACACTAGTTTAATATCAGCACCAGATGAAAACTCCATAGGGTGTCTGGACCCTCCCTTAAGTGATAGGGTGCTTGGGCATTCAGCACATAGAGCCACTAAGCTTCCACATTGAAACACTGAAAGGAGACAGCTGAGGTGGTTCAGGGATGACTAGGATGTCTCCTGGGCACCTTCTAAATAAGGTTTTTAGACATGTCCTACCAGGAGGAAGCCTCAGACTACACCCAGTATACACTGAAGAAATGTCATCAGTTTTTCCTGGAAGAAGTAAAGGAGTCTGGGTGTCTCTACTTAGGCCAGGATAAGCAGCAGACAGTGAATGGATGGATATTGCAGATATACAGATATTGCAGGGTCTTTACTGAACAATATAAAGAACCTTGAGCTCAACCATTATTGTTAATTGGCACTGAGTAAGTAAAACTGAAGTGAACTGAATTGAATTAGAGATTCTTCAACCACTTCCTGGAATGCACACAGAAAGCAGACTGCAAGTCTGCAAAATCAAACTTTTATCCCTAGAATGTGCACAAAAGACAAGTTAATAACAAATAAAGCCTCATAAAATACAAACACGCGCTGCTGTCATGAATAGAGGCAACATTATCATGGAATTTCTCAGACTTAATTTCCTCCACGGAGAATTGCTTCAGACACAAACTCGCGGTAGCACCCATTGTTTCCAAACCATACAAATAATAACGGTTATTCTTAGAACACTAAATAAACTGATGCTGTAAGAGAAGGCAGGGTAATAAAACACGATTGGCCTGATAAGGCCATGTTTGTCAGCCCACGATAACTGCCTCTGCCCACATCGTTAGCAATCAATAGTAATTTCATCCCCAGGCGACAGGGGCATCAGCTTATGTTCATATCCAGCCCACTTCACTGATATTAACCTTGCACAGACATATATTAAATAGGACTATTATATGGATCTTAACTGCCAGTTTTGGACACAACTGGCTCTTTTTTGTGCTTTATGCATCAACAGTCTTGAACCAGTTCAAGAAATACAGACGGTTACTTGTTTATTTAACGTTAAGTGAGTTTGAGGCCTAGAGAAGTGTTTATTTGCATGTGTATATTTAGATTTTTTTCAAGGACTCTTCACTTAACTCACTTCACCCGACGAAGGCATTATGAAAGACCCTATACGTTCACAAGTCAATGTGCATGTTTTTATGTGAAAAAAAGACAGTAATAAAGAGCTGGGGAGCGTGTGAGAGCATATGCAAATAGAAGCTGTTTTTAGACCACTGCTCGCTGTCTTTGATGTCTCTCTTGCAACTGTTATCCCCATGCGAATATGTGTGTGTGTATGCTTCCCCCTGTACTCAGTGTGTGTGCTGTGACCTCTTTGATGTCCCTCTGGTACTTGTTGTTCATCTCCTCTGACTTGATGAGGTCCTTGCGGGCGGTCTCGAGCTCCTGCTCCACCTCGGAAACCCGGGAGGAGAGGGAGGACATGCGCTCCTTCATCTGGGCCAACTCGTAGTTCTGCTTCTCCAGCAGGTCCTGCAGCTCGACCACCTGACTCGCCTCATGGGCCGGCTCCAGAGAGCCATTGGACAGACGCTGGAGGGGAAAGAGGGGGACATGGAGTAAGAGGTCAACATATGAAAAGGGAAAATTATCCAAAAATATGTATGCGTCATGAAGCACAAAATTTGCCAAGGGATGTTTGGGGATGATTTCTAACTTTTATTGTACTTTAAAAAGAATAAGAGGTTTTTAAAAGAATGAATCTTTTAAAACTCACAAATTAAGTGAGGCTTGTGGTATATAGGTAATAAGGTAATAATAAAGTAGTAATAAGACCACTGACAAGTGAGGGTTAGTACAGGATTTGGAAATTGGTTGTTAATGTTGTGGCTAATCAAAGTAAAAAATGTATTTCTTTGTTTTAAGTTAACACTCTAACTAGAACTTTTCCCTTGCAGTTAAAATAAATCTTTTGGATGTTAAATTATATCCTGAATCCTGACACGTGTCTTGTAAGTCCATTCAGAATGCACACTCGCCCCACAATAACCACGATAACAAGTGATTATATTTTCTTTCTTTTTTCAAGTGTTAACCTAGTAAAAACCAGTACCTAAATCAAAAATAGAAGTTTGAGCTTTGAATGCAGGAAAATAAACACACTATCGAGACTAAAAATGAACAATGGTGCATAGCAATTTTCTGATTTCCTGTCATGCCCCGACTTCCTGTGGTGTATTCAAGTGAGCCCTGAGAAATCAGCCATGCTTCCACTTCAGATACCATGTCTGCTTTTGAGAATTACATACGATTGCATTCTAATAAATTCAAGTTCAGGAGCTCACGGCTTTGGTTCTTCCCCTGCTTTGATTCTGGATGGTCACAATGACTGAATCACACCAGACTCTGCTGGAGAAATTGTTTTGACACTTGCATAAGTAATCTGATTAGATTTGCAAGGTTTCCACTCCGTACAGCTCTCCTGGTCTCTGCATGAGGTAGATTAATGAGGAGGATACCGCAGAGATTCAGCTTACAAAAGGGTTTAGGGGCAAGAACAACAGAGGAAAACAACCTTATTATCGGTGCTAAATAACAAACATGCATAGTTTAAAAAACAAATCTTGCTTTTATGCTCAATTGAGTTACAGTAAGGTGAATGAGAGGATTGAGGGAAACTGATCTCTTCATTCTCCATCTTCCTCTGTCTTCCCGCTGTATTGCGAGGCACAGCTGCCCATCCTTGGCCATCCATCTGTGAGGACAAACCTAATTGGGCCTCTCTGTCTGCTGCCTCTGATCAATGATTCACTTGAGCAAGGAACAGGATCCACTAAATCACACCAGTGATTTTAATACGAGCATGCCAGCAGTGGGCCATGCTCATAAAAGAATTTTATATCTTCTTTATTGCCAAATGGCTCAGCTGTCCCTCTTCGTATGGGGTTTCCATCGATGGGCTTGTTTCACAGATTTGCACCGTTTAGGACCAGGAAAGTTTAAAGGGACAATATTAATAAGAGTTACCCAACATTTCAAAGGGGTGTATTGGTTTTTAACTTTTAATGACCTTTAAAATTGTTAAGTTTGGCTATGAAACAATTGCTCCCATTCATGCCTGCATGGATAGATAGTCTTGAGATGCCCGTCAATTCTTTATATTTTGCTTCTGAGAACCAATGTTTTTAGAATTTTTTCAAAATGGCCTTGAGCAACAGTTCTCCAGGCTTTCTTAAAGTCTTAAGTTTTTTCTTTGAACATAAGATGCTTTTTCACTAAGAGGAATGTTTTTGTTTATTAGGCCACTTAACGCTGACCTATGAATTATCCAAACATAAAATATCACCTTACTAAACGGATGAACAAACAAGCACAACTCTGTTGCTTGTGAAGCTCGCACACAAGAATTTCACTCGCATGTACTGTACCAGTGTACCTGCACATGTGATGTGACAATAAAGGTGATTTGATTTGAACTACACATAACAGACAACTTAGCAAATAACCACATTTTAACTGCATCTAGGCACTTTAGTACTAGCAGCCTGTTGCAAAAACACATCATTTGTTCCTATTTCTTTAGTTGAATATACAAAAAAATCCAAAAGATGATGCAGTTTGTCAGACAAAATATTTTTGTACCAACAAGGTGATTCTCAAAAAGCTATTAGCTTAAAGTGACAGGGCTAAAACACTGTCAACAGCAGATAAGCAGCATTCGAAAGTCACGTCATTAAGAAATTAGATAAAACCTAAGACATAAAAGCTAAAAGACAGATCTGTCCCTTCAGTTACAGAAGAGGTGGTCTGTAAATCAGTGGCGCCAAAACTGATGGAGTGACAAACCGAGATGGGAAATATATAGAGGAGGTCAGACGAGATGGTCAAGTCGCATGGTGTAAACCGGTTTTAAACCCCCCCACACATTTTTCCAATCCTGGAATAGCTTTACAAATAAGCACAAACAAGAGTTGAGAGGTTTTAGATGGCAACAATATAAATTACTGGAAAACAAGAGTATCAATAAACTGATGGTTTTAACGTACTGCTGCAGGCAGCTTTGTGTAACTAAAACCCAAGATAAGCACAAATAAAAGCAAAAGAGTTATTAAAAAGGATCTATAAAGCACACACACACAGTTTATATCCAGTTTAAATTGTCAACAAAACATTACAAAAACATAGCGTGACAGTAACCCTCTGGTTGGAAAACACTTTCCCAAACACTGGTTCCAATATTCCAACAACAGGAATTCCCCATATTTCTAATTGACATTTTTCTTTAATGACATTAATTATGGAAAACAAAATGCCACAAGTGCATCAATCATTGCATTGTTTGAGAACTAATAGGCAATTAAAGTAATGTCAGACTACTCCATTGCTGGATGGTCACTATTAAAAATGTAAAAGGTAAATAAATGGTACTCTCGGTCAAACACCATTAGCTGGTTATCAGGCAGGTCCAGGGCCATGCTAAGAGCTGAATGGGTTAATATGCACCTAACAGGCATTTGTCTATATATATATATATATATATATATATATATATATATATATATATATATATATATATATATATATATATATATATATATATATATATATATATATATATATATAAAACCGGTGGGCAGGTTTGTGTGTTCTGCATATAACAGCTGCCATTCTCCCCTTCCTGGCAGTTGCTTCTACATCTCTGTCAGTCACTCTGACTGCAGTGATGCTGAATAACTAACCCTCACCATTACTGCAAGGTTAGTGTTCTTTCTTCACCGTATCACAAAACAAATGTGCCAAACAACACACGTTCATACTCTCTTCTTTTATCTACACAAAACAGAGCACATGATGGCTGTCTCCTCATTATCACATCCCTCAAACTCACGCGCTCTTCATCTCTTTACTCCCAATCCCCCACCACCACCACCTCCCATCCCCCAAACCCTCGTTCCCCAGCAGACCAGCCAAGTAATAACATCTCCATTGATCTACCCAGGTATCCTCTGCTGCTGTCTGCATGTATAAAAAAATAATAAATAAATAAATAAATAAATAAATAAAAATCCTGCATCTGCTTTTGCCTTTGAGGTGCATCATTTTGGGCTCTCGTGCTTCTGACATAAAAAGGCATCAGCATAATCTAGTAAATGTGCATGCACCTACACCACTGCTGTTAAAATAATAATCAGAAGGAAATTTGTATTCAGCTATGGATGTCCATGTGTGCTCCTGCAAAATGGCAGGGGGTGAGATCACAGCAGGAGTTTTCACCTAACTGGTTACCTTCAGAATGCCTGCAGAGGTAAATAAATGTATGATCAAAACCATTTGATAGTCGCTGCAATACTTTAAAGTCAAAATGCCAATACAGCCGGGGGAACTAAATGTACAGGAATTATTTGTGTAATGCCACCACAGCAGGGTTGTAGACAAAATACTGATTGCTAGTGCTTTTATTTTGAAATGGAAAACATCAGGGTTACTGTATGACTGCCACAGTAAGTATATTTAATATATACATACATAATACTATGTACATTTTTAGAATAAACTATATCTTCATCAAAAACAACAACCGGAAATATTGCCATAATGTACAGAATATTAAAGTGTAGAGTAGTTATTATAGATCCACACATAATTTTGACCATTTTTTCCTCTCATATTTAAATCCAGGGAGCTCACCTTGCCATGGACCTTCTGTTGAGCTTCACTGCCCTCCAAAATGTCCTCTCCTCCCTCACCTGATGCCACTTTTCTCTGGATGTGAGCATTCTGTTCCCGTAAGGCCACAATCTGTGGGACACAAAAATATGGGGTTAGAAGTTTAAAAAAAAACAACAACCCACACACACTTGCCTGCACACAGAAACACAGTTTATGTCAGACGAAAAACCTAAACTGAATTTTAAGGCTGGCATCTTCCTCAGTGTGGCTTTAGAACTTGTAGCTTTTAGCGAAGCCTCTTGAATGAGCCTCTTGTTTGCACACACGATGAGGATAAAACCACAACCACACATAATTGCAATCCTCGGTTAACTAATCATTTTCCCCCTCTTATGCAACGCTAGTAAATTACAGTATATCACACTGCATAGGAATTTTGGAACATTACTTTAACCAACATATGAGCATTCATGGAAACCTTGTGATTATTGAGTTTTGCAAACCAAGTGCTTTATTTCCCCACCATCAGAAACTGTCCTGAAGCTGTAACCCTGTCACAGGGGTGTCTGGCAACAATAACATTGTGGTTTGGCTTTGACTGACAACATATGATTATCACTCACTTCAAGAGAGAGAAAGGTTGACAGTGTACCTGCTGCCTACTAATATCTGTGTGAGAATTTTGAAGCAAAGAGTTCGGAGTACTTGTTGAAGTACTTCTTTCCAGAGCCTAATGCTTATGGAGAACGGCCATTCATTCGTCCCAGGTAGGCCATTAAAGATTAACTAGCAAAATGCATAACTTCTTCTAAGACTTTCTCTGTGTATCCTACACTAGCACTGAGGTGAATACGAAAATAACCTGTTGCAAATGCATCAATCTTTTATTGAGGTCGAACATAGGCCAGCTGCACTAAAGTAAACACAGTGCAGCTTTAAGAAATGTATGAATAAATGATTCCCCTGAGAAAACAAAGTCAAAACAGAGTAAGAAATACAAGCCAAATACACGCAGTCCTGGCTCTGAAAGTAAAACTGAAACAGGGCAGATCCTTAATGCACCTCTTTGCAATGGAAAACTAAGAAAAGCCACAAAGTCAGTCTACAAACTGTGAGGGATGTTAAAATAGCACTGGTGATGATATTTACTGTGTGCCATTGCGTTCCTGTTCAAAGTGAACTTGGCCAACCTGGAGATTTGTTCAAAATGTGAAAAGACTGTCTGCTTTTATTTCAACAATAAGCTTGGTACAGTGTGTTCTGTTTATTTTTGCAGACAGAAACAGTCAAAGTTACACCACTGTCCACTGGACCTAATCTCTGAAACCTCCCCTAAAAAGTAAATAACCACCAGAAAAACAACTCTAGCACTAAAATATTTTTACAGTTATTCCCCACACGAACAAAAAAGGAGCAGCTCCCAACAAAAAAAACCCCCAACAATTACTACAGTACATGAAGCATGCTGATAGCGTGACGTGATTAAAGCTGCATCATGCTGGTTCTCCTCTATGAGTACTCGGAAGCTTCAGAAAAGCTTTAATCTCTGAACCATGCAGGACTCTCAAATCATGCATGTTCCTTTTTGTCCTTCTCTTTATGGATGATTCGATCAGGATTTCCAAGCAGCCAGCGCCATCATTTATGACGATCCAACTACCATTAGTAATCATTCTAATAAATAATTACAGTTTGAGAATGGAAATGCTGAGTGATCGTCGCCGTTGAAAACAAATTGTGATGCTTTAAAATCGTCTTTTCTCTCTCTTTCTGCAACAGACATTTGTTGTGATCGGAACAGGAAGAGGAGCCCGAGGACAATCAATGAGACCGCTGTCGATAAAACAAACAATGATCTCAAGTGACTTTGACATGATCCGGTTTGAACTCAGATCCCAACCTGCCCTCATTGACACCTGGACACAAGTCGTAGTTAATGTCGGGACCTCTTTAAAGTTGCGAGTAAGAACAGAAGATTATCTCCCACCTTCAACAGACAGGGTTTCCTTCACACTCAACTTTGCCAGCAGCAGCTTGGCTTCTTCTTTTCTGCTGCACTCTGTCTACAAAGCATCTTCTGTTCATTATTTTTAATGAGGGCATAATTATGCCTCCGTACGTTCCAGTACCATTATTTTGAGATTGTCTGTAATTTCTCCATCTCAGAGATCAAACACCAACGCCACCCATGACATAAAGGCACAATTGATGAATGGGGCGCTACTGATGCATCTCCATCGCTGAAATGAAAGAAGACAGAGAGAAGTTTGCCAGATGCTAAATGAAAAGGGTGACGAGGGACACAAGGACAACGAGTGGAGCTTCTTTTACAACGCAGCATCACAATTTCCTTATCTTCCTTTAGCACTTCTGGGCTGTGTGTTGACAGGAATGTCTGATGAAGTAGAAGTTGGAGGAAAATGGGAAGGAGTGAAATAAGAATGGCTATGTGTGAGTGTGTGTGTCCACGGGTGTCAGAGGTTGCTCTTAGAGTATAAAAGCTTGATGACGTCAAGGTGAGATCTGGGGAAAAGCAAGTTTGGTGCAATGCGCTTAAAATAGAATCAATCACACACCTGGGGAAAAATGCATGACCACACATAAAACATGTTTATCAAATGTTTTAGGTCAAAGGAGATTTCATTTCTTGTATTAGTTTTCTTTCTTTTACAAAATCCCAAAAGAATTAGGGCATTTTTTTTTTTGCAAAAGCAAGAAAAAATGTACTGCTGTTGCCATTCTCAAACTTTTCTGCCAGCTTTTATTTGAAAAACCGTGAACAGAGTATTTCTCCTACTGAGCATAGTGCTGGTTTAGATCAAGCTCAGCCTGTAAGGACCTCAGTGCTAGCCCACATCAGCTCATGGGTCAGATGTCACCTTTCTATACATCCAGTTGTCAAATCTTATATTAGCACACCATTAAAGCTGCTTTAAATTGCTGCACCATTAAAGCTGGTTCAAATGACTCTATTGGCTATTGAAAATTATCCCATTTCTTTGCCTTAAGAAACTCTTGGGTTGCTTTTCCAGTATGCTTCAGGCCATTAACCATTTGCATTATGAAGTGCTGTCTAATCAGTTTTGCAGCATCTGGTCGAATATTAGCAGAGAGAGTATAACCCTGTACACTTCAGAATCCATACTTCTATCAGCAGTCACATCACCTATAAACAGTAGTGGTAGTTCCACTATCATACATGCCCACGTCACAACATTATCTCTACCATGTTCTACATCATCTACAGATGATGTGGTATACTTCTGATCAATTCATTTTGTTGTCTAAGCTGGCTTGTTGTTCTTGAGTGCAACCTGTTATTTAGACCTTGATGTAAACTGTCCATTACATTCATAAAGGTGTTGGTGTTACAGAGCTAGCCAAGCGATTTCCACTTATTAAGAATATACCAGATTATGAGTGGCCAAAATCAACAAAGGTTATTGTGACGGCCTCTTTCACTTGCATTAACATTCTTTTGGACCTCCTATTGGGAGCTCCAGCAAAAAGACAAAAAAATGCAACACTTGAAATCAAATCAACTTCTTTCAATTCAATTCAATTTTATTTATACAGCGCCAAATCACAATAACAGTCGCCTCAAGGCGCTTTATATTGTAAGGTAGACCCTACAATAATATATATAGAGAAAACCCCAACAATCAAATGACCCCCTATGAGCAAGCACTTTGGCGACAGTGGGAAGGAAAAACTCCCTTTTAACAGGAAGAAACCTCTGGCAGAACCAGGCTCAGGGAGGGGCGGCCATCATTTGCACAATTTGCCAAATAATGTTCCCTGTTCCCTCAACAATGATGAAGGAACAGACCTCACATGACCATATAATAGCTCATTAGTCAAATGGTACAAATGGTCAATCACCACATGTAACTAAGGTTGAGTTGCTAAGAATCTGGCATGACTGCATAAAATAATATTTGATACACATTATTTTATCTGCCTTGATCTTTTATGGTTGTGATAGGTTCAAATTAGCTATTGAGCTACCTCTGGGAATTTAACAGTGTCTTAAAAACATGTCAGTGTTGATTAACATCAAATAATTGGTAAGCAACAATTCATCCTCAGACAGATACCAAAACGCTCCACAGATAGAACTGCAATCACTAGCAGCAATCAGTGTGGGCCCACTTAAGCACCTGTGACTGCATGAGGTTAAAGGCTGCTGATTTCTTCAAGCATGGACACATTGTCTAAATTCCTGGAGGGAAATGGGACTCATAACAGACCTCCATCTCAAATCAATTACCAGTTTGCGCGCTCACGGATCCGCCTGCCTCCCTGGAGCCTCTCAAGTGTGGACATTTTTATTCGGCAAAGCCGGTTTAACCATCCCCTCCACCGCCACCTCCACCCTCCATCACCTCAAGGTCTAATCACTCATCTGTCCGCAGCTCTGACAAGTGTTGTGTTAACCATTAGAGACGGACAGCCTCACGGAAATACTGTATGGTCTTTATAAGCTTCGAAGTGCCATGTGAGAAATATTTCAAGGTGCTGCTGAGATGTCTGTCAGACTTTCTGCAGTTAAAAAACAAGACTTCAGGAAAAACTGTCAAAGAGAAAAAGAGAAGAATTTAGGTACCGCTGGCCTTTAGGTTTACTTTTTTAAGTTTTCAATCTTTTCTACAATTCTCTCCTTGTCTGGTAGATCGCACACTATCAAATCTTGGGTTTTGACCCCTAGCGACTTTACTCTCCATCAAAACATATCATTACAGCTTCACTCTTTCTGTCCTTCAGTTTCTTTCAGAGGTGCTCTGACCAAGTGCAGCCCTGCACTCTCATTAATACACATACCTCCACAGACGATCTGCCTCTGCATCCCACCTGCCATTTCTATTTGTGTCTTCTGCCTCTCTATGCCTTTTTTTGCATCCTTACCCCCTCTGTCTCCTCTCACACTAGATCTCTGTCTGTCCTTCCACCCACTCCACACGCCTCCCAACCATTCCCCCTATTGCTTTTCACTCCCTTCTTTTTCTTCTTCTCCTTCCTTTAGTGACTTTTACTCCAGGCCCGAGTGTCAGGCTGGCATGTCTGACAGGCTGTGAAGTGGCAGCCTGAGGGTTTTTCCTCAGCTGGAACAGGACCATCTGCAGTGCAAGCGCTACTCTAGCCCGAACTAGGAGGTTAAGAAGGAAAGGCCACCAAGGAAACAGTGGCCAATGTACTGTCAGTGCTTCGCTCCAGCCACTGATGAGCATAATATTATATCAATCTATTTTCCTTGTAAAGATGAGGTAGAGTGAAACCTGTCGAGGTACCGTAAATGTTTCTGGGTTTCAGAGCAGATACATAATTCAGGATACATCTCAGGAAGCATTTCAGGACACATCACAGTATGTATTAGGTTTGCATCCATGTAAACAAGCAGTATATGTTCCTGTATATATGTTATGTTTGTTCGGAATATATTACTCAACCCAAGTCTTGAGATACTGCATGTATATATAAATAGTATCTCCATGTTTAATATATGAACAGCATATATTTTCTGTTATTTCAGCACATTCCAATCTCAAAGTGTGAAATATTTCTCTTCACTGCTGGCATTGCACAGATTGTTTGTCAGCGTCTGTGCCTTCATACACCAGCAGTGATACAAATTTTTAAGATGCAGAAGAATTCAAGAGCTATAAAATTAATTAAGTCACAATTTCCCATGTGGAAACTTTGTGCTTTGAAGTTTTTACTCTGTATTTACTTTGACATTAACTAGTTGTTTAGCTTTAGATGCTTAAAGCTTGGATGGGTTGAGTAAAAAAATTGCAATTGGAATAAATAAAAATGCTTGTTCATCACATTAACTCTGCATTTTCAAAATTATGTTTACTGAGCATGTTTGCAGAATCCTTAAAAAGCAGTACAGACATACATTTGTCTGATGGGAATGGCTTCAATGAAACAATAGTATTTGTTTTCCAAATTAGAATTGCTTGCTTTTCCTGATGTCTTTTATGCAAAGGATTAATAAAACAGCTAAAGTCTTTAATTCCTTATTAAAGAATATAATTTTTCTTGGTCCCCTTCGTCTATATGCTACTCAGTGTTCCTTTGATGAAGAAAGCTAATAATCTACCTCAAGTCAGACACAATGCATTGGTATGAAAACAACCAACAAACCATTGTCTGAGGTTCCAGAAATTTCAGCCCATTCATTCTTGTTTTAATCCATAATCATTGATGATGCATTATCTGACAACACAAACAACAAAAAGTGTGTTTAAATATATCACAATATTCATTATTCTACACCGTGGCCATTAGTCACAGCTTGTTAGCACTGCATTGGAACCCCTGTGGTCTTCTGCTTTAAGTTTCAACATAAGATTACGAGAGTTACTGTCGACTTTTTAGTCTAGCCATTCTCCTCTGACCCTCTGGCATTTCTGCCCAGAGAGGTAAACCCTTGAGACTGTTGTGTGTGAAAATTCTTGTAGATCTGCAGTTGAAATACTCAGACTGGCCCATCTGCCACATTCAAAGTCACGTTCATCACATTTCTTCCATATGCCTAAATGCATTTGGTTGCCTATAAGACATCTGCATTAGCAAGCAGTTAATGTAGTTACTGGTGAGTGTGGTGGTTATTACCTCCTGATTGGCTGCTGTGAGCTCCTCCTCCAAGGCAGACACCCTCTCCAGTGACACTCGTAGTCTTTCTCTTACCTGAAAATCACAAAACATGAATCACGATCTGTCTGTAGATCCTTTGTGATGGACACCGTTATAAACCTTCACTGCACTTAATTCCGCTGAGATGGACTGATCTTAAAAAGAGCCAAGCTGAAAAATGCAATCATTAGCTTCCTCTCTCACTGCTGTTAAAATCCCAGTCCAAGAAAGCAAGGGTTAACACATCAGAAGGTGCTATCCTCTTTTCCTCCCTTAGCCTTACAACACCACTTTGCTGGGGCTTCAAAGTAGCATTATATGGCTCTTACTGCTTTAAAAGCACAATTTGCAGAGAGGAGATTCCCCTTCTACACTTCTTCCTTTGTCTCTTTTAGGTTCATCATGGCTGTGATGGAACAATTACTTGCAACACATTGTGATTGTGCACCAGATCTCAGAGGAGGCTGATCCTCTGTGTCCACGCTTGTTCCAACACGGGACCCCATTTGCCTGAGCTTTTATTACCTTAAACAATGTGGACGTTGGACATGTGTTATAAATGATGGCTTTCAGGGGGGAGGATGAATGGATTACAGGGGGAGTGCTGATATTACACGGGAGGCTAAGGTCATAAATCAGCGGGATGTGAGGAGAAACACTGAGTGGGATATGTAAAGGCTAAAAACTAGAAAATGATAGCATGAAATCACATAAAAGGGAAAAAAAGCAATGTTAGTATCATCTGGTCTTAAATGTTTCATCTATCCATATACATTATAATATAGCCAAATCTGAATCCAGCAAAGCACAACTAATGAGTTATTACAAATATTTTTAACATGTAAAATAAAAATAATGTTTTGGGGAACAAAAAATACATATAGGTGACTCAAAAGTAACATAAATGCACTAATTACTTGTGCATCTTTGAAAACCAAAAAAGAATTTTAAATGTAAATAACAAGTGACTGATCCAGAATAAACAAAAATACATTTATTTGTCTCTAATAATAATATAAAACACACAAGTAATTAATAATAATACAACAGAGAAGGGACATACAACCAAATCAAAACAACACATTAAAGTCAGACACATTAAATTTGGTAAAACTGAAACAAAAGCCAACAGTTACACATTTAACGTATAAACTCTGACAACCTTACCTTCTCATCTAGGGCTTTATGGTGTTCAAACAAGGATTTGAGTGCTTTAAGAACTTCGACCTCACTGGAGACCCCTGAAGGAGACTGAGCCTGCCTCTTGACCACAGTCATACGAAGTGACCGCTCGTGTCTGGACACCAGGCACTCAAGATGTTCCAGCAGTAACTAAAGGGAAGACAGAGGAGAAGTCGATGCTATTACCAACTCTGAGAACTGCTGAAGAATCCAACATATGAACAGTTTGAGAACACAGAAAGCCACCGCTGTTGTTCTAATTCTATTTATGTTTTTGTTTTTTTCTACAAGTACTAGAGGAATGATTTCAAGTGTCCTTGATCAGGCTCAAAAAATGTTTCAAAAATCAAACATGACTATCAAAAAAACATTATATACATGCAACAAAGGCAATTACTTACAGAGACTGAGTCCTTTGGGGAAAAAAAAAAAAGTGCAATAAAAGCGGTTTGGTGGTTTGGTATGTGACCAACTTCTATTATTATTCTTGGTATCATCACATTTTTTACCAATTAAAATCGCCATAATCACTATTTACATTCTCATAAACTGTTGTGAGTTATTACCAAATTATAGTATGAAAGTTCAGAATCACTGGAGAGAATGTTTTCCAGTAAGAAAAGTTTGCTTTGTATTCTTGTAACGCCTCATCGATGTAACTGTACGAACAATGTATATATAAAAAAGGGGGCAGATAACTGCAAAGGCAACACTGTCCTTTCAACAAAAGCACACAAAAGTGTAATCTATGTTGCGAGGTAACTTGTCAAGTCAACAGCCAGCAGAAAGCTACACAAAGACAGAAGAAATGCGGAGCTCGGAGGCGGGCTAAACAAAAGGCAACTACACAACAAAAACTGGGAGTAAACAATCACGTGTGTTATTCAGCAGAGATAAAACGTTATTTGTTACTGTAGCCTGCTCAGGTTCCACTGTGAGATCAGTGTAGGATCGTCTGCTTTCATTTCATTTCCCCCAGTGAGGCAGATCGTGACACTTCTTTCCCTCTCTGATGTCGTCCGAGGCAATAATAATATAGCCTCGAGATAATGATCTGGTTATAGGCTGAAGTTAGAGCTCAGAAAGATCTTTGTGCTCTTTCTGACCTTACTGGTTATATTCCCAGCATACCTTTACTTCAACTGTCCAAACATCTTCATCTGAGGCTACCTAACATAGTCAGCTGGTGTAAGTGTATTCCAAGTGTAAACCATTGTTATGAAGTCAAAATACCACTGATATCTCTGCTGAAGTAAAATCAGGTAAATTATTAACATAGCTCTGAAAAGATTCTTCCATAGGCTACATAGCAACAATTGTGGCAAACAGATAACCATGAGTAACCATGAAAACTCCTTAAACTTGCCAATAATGAGGTAGCTAGCCTTCACGCGTAACTGTAACAAGTAACACGTTTTGGGGTTTTTTTTATTAGTTTTTTAATTTTGTTTTTATTCTAAATGGGACCATAATTTACTAAACTAAGATCATGCTGTAGTCAGCAAAGTTTGAAACTAGAGTTTGAGAGTATAAACTCCTCAGAAAACTTTTACTAACATGATAGATGAAGAAAACCAAAAGGTAATTTCCCAATGTTTTTGTGTTATGCCCTGCTGGCTATTTAAAAGAATGCAGATTTAAGGCTCCTTGTAGTCTTAATCTTTGTGCCAACAGCACTTCTGCTTTGAATTTTAATTTTTATATACAGTCATGTCAAAAAGAAAGTTTTCACAAACATGCAGTCCTGTGAAAAACAAAGTACACACCGACTGCTTCTGTACGAATTAAGATGATAGGTAGCAGCTTAATGTCAGCAACACCATGTCTCCATCTTCCCAGCAGTAGACATCCAATCACATTGAATCAGGGGTCAGACTGCGCAATGCAAAAGTTTGTAAGAGCTACATTTACATTGGCTCTACAAGGACCTGTTAGTGTTTAAAATATCGCTCTATAAAGAATATGGCAGCACAGCTCAGGTTTGTAAAGTTGCATCTGAACAAATAACACGTGTCCTGGAACAATGTCCTTTGGACAGATGACACCAAAACAGAGACAGACATCTGCAAATATGCCAAGCACGGTGGTGGGTGGTGATTTGGGATCACTTTGCAGGCCCGAACACCTTACAGTCATTGCTGCCAAAAGTAGTTCTGGAGCATGATTACAGATTACAGAAGTAATAATCCTGCTGTAGATGCCTTCTTACTCTTAAGTATTAAAAAGTTTATATTATGAACTTTTGTTATCTTAAATTTTCAAGTAAATTTTGCTACCACCAGCCAAAGTCAACAGATCCTTTTCAAAATTTCCTTTTTGTGCCAACTGAGTATACTGACTACTGGTGCTGGTGCATCTGACTGAATTTTCCAAAGTGTAAATGTAAAAAGTTAAGTGTGCTAGCTTAGAATATGATATTCTTCAATATATGGTTCCAAATAAAGTAACAGAAATAATCAATCGCATTCGGACTAATTTTAATGTCAAACACACCTGACAAAACAAACCAAAAGCAGCAAAATCCATAAAAATATTTGATTCCTTTTTTATGGGGCGATGTCTTATTTTTCCCTGCAGGATCCTAAAGATACATTTTCAATAGAGAACACTGGAGGAGGCAGAAGTGATGAGAATCTCTGCAGAAGAGTGGTGTAAGAGTCGAACAATGAAAACTAACAGTGAAAAGAAGACCCCTGCAGAGCACTGCTGCAGGAGAATGAGTGTAGTGTCTTTATTTGTCTCTCTGATTCAAGTGTCCCTGAGAGATCCATCAACATCCATCATGTCTACATATGTAATCCTGCACACTAAACAAAATGCCTACTGTTGATTCAATCAGGAAGTCAGTATTTACTCAACAGCACCCTATTTCCAATCTCGTTCAGTAAATATTTTCATTATTTATCCGATCTTGTTTTTCTGTCTCTGTCTCTACATCAGCTGCTCTTTAAGCTGAAAGCGGGGTCCGTGACCCACGGCCAAGTGATGCACAAAATGAGTTGTTGTAAATCCTAAAATGTGGCACGACATTGAAAAGTGCATATCTAGACGAGGATCTTTTATGCCAATGAAGCAGGCATATTGGGTCCATTACTCACATTATCTTTGTGCCAACAGCTACTCTGATGCGATTGTGACACATCACGTAAATCTGTCATGAAATCACTCACTTCACTCCGGGTACAACAGACTGTTCTGCTGCTGCAGAGCTTGGCTTGTTAGCCAGCTAGCTAACTGGCCGGCATAGAGAAATATTTGAGCCAGACCACGCTGTCAAGTTACGGTCCAAGGCCAAACCGAGTAAGAGCAGCAACAGAAAACCAGATCTGAGTCACGCTTTCTTAGTTTCAAGCAAACAAACCATGATGCTAGCCAGCTTGTTCATGGTGTAGATTGAATTAAATGATCCTTTTCTAAAAGTGCATGTGTGAAATTTACATGCTTAAAACTGCAATTTGGATTTATCAATATAAAACAGATGTGAAGGACGATGTTTAAAAGGTTTTCTAACACAAAGAATTTCAGTGGCATTTGAACTACGCTTGTAAACTCAAATGCTCAAAGTAATTAAATAGCATTATTATTACATAATGAAATTTTTGAGCTGATGAAAACCGATAATTTTTGATTAGCATGAACCCTTTTACAAATCAAATAAGCCTAAAAATATAAATTCAGAGTACTTTTATTGGTGCGGTGGCGATAAGTGACACCCCTCCTCTTGTGATTGCTTTAATAAGTAACAGATCGCCATGACCGCCCACAGTTTGCAGCACAGACACTGAATTGACTGTAAACTAGAACTTGAGCTTAACTGATATGAGCAGATATTAGCTATTTGCATATATATTGATATCTGGATTTTTAACTTGCCAAAAAATGAAAATTTAAAAAGTAAAGATGAAATGTTGTTACATATATCCTTCAACCATGTAAGGGAAATTTACTTATGTTTCATCTGATACCCCCGAGTTTTTAATCAATAAATATCGGTATTACTTGCAAAACGGTGAGTGTTTGCAGACAAGTCTGCATCTCACATGCAAACTGTTGGCAGTCTGCTTGTAACCGAAGCAATCATGGTTTCGGTGCAGCACCCTTTTGGCGACTGATTTCACCTAGTTTGAGTGAGCAACCTCCAGGAGTCACTCACTCAGGGTCTACACATTTTTCCCCTAGCGACTGGTGGCTGTGTGACGGTCATTAACTGGTCACTAGGCTTAAGTGACTGAGGCCAAACATACTAGTTAGTTAGTTTGAGTTTAGTTGCTTAATTATGTTTGATTTCCATTCTGGTGATTCTGTAAAACTATGAGCAAAGTGCACAACTATGCCTGCGATAAAACAGATAGTATGTACACTAATTCCCTAAGTTGTAGCTGGTGATTTGAAAATTTAGCAGTTAAAATACACGAAAGCACTCAGTTATAAATGTTAGTTAGTCTTGGCCCCCCTAAAAGTTTGATCTTCATCACATATCAAAGACTGTGATGCTTAACCCACAGCCAATAAGATCAATCCCATACTCATCACATGATGTTGCAGGTTCCCAAGTCAAATGACTGCCTGTACATGTCTTCCAAGATTTAATTATAACCAGGATGAAAAAAACCAGGCTTAATTAAAACTTGCTTAGTAATTGCCTGTTGGAGAATTTGAGGTGATAATAAAGTGCGAGAGTGAAAATGACTTTTGTCTGTCCTCCTTTCTTGCACCTCACCTCCCTCTTTTCTGTAATTTTCCATCAGTGCTGTGCTAAAATCTTCTGTCTCCACCAGAGGAAGATAGTGCAAGACTGCAAATACACACTTAATCAGCATTGGGATGGAAAGCAGAGTCTTATCTATCAACAGCAGAGTGTGCTTTAAAAAGGCAATGTTTTTTATTGAAGATACTGGACTTCAGCTGATCCTCTAATGTTTTTTTTTTTTAGCTGCCCCTCCCCCACACAGTTCAAATTGTTTGAACTGGACACTGCAGGGCATCAGTACCATTTGGACTTAGTTTTACTGTTGAGCAGCCATCCATGTGAAGTAAGTGGAACAATTTTCAGGCAGAATGTGGAGAGCTAATGAGGTGTGCCTGGGCACTGGAAATAGACAGTGTGCATGGTTGCTTCAGTGCTTTTGCAGCCTTAAAACCGTAGCCACCAGATAGCTTAATCTTCCTCTGGACGCTGCCTATCGCAGTGTGCAGCAGGTTTTTTGGGAAATGACATTAAAATTTTGGTAAAACTTGAGAGCAACTCGTCGAATGCATAAAAAAAGGATTGAGTATGAAATGCAAAAGCAGCTTCATTTCTGGTTTAAAATGTCCAAACATCAGTTTTGTTTGCTCTCATTGCTCAGAACTACTGAATTCCAATGGCCATATTAAAATAAGTTAAGTAAGGAAAGTTTAATAAAGATGTATATGGACGCTGTCCTCACCCTGGTGTTGTTCCTCTCGGCTTTGAGCTCAGATATCTCTTCCTCTTTCTCCAGCAGCTGTTCCCTGCAGGCGTTCAGCTCCTTGGTTAGTGCTGCAAACTCCTAAGCAACAAAGAGAAAAGACAGAGACAGGTAAGCATCATACAATACTCGGCAACTGTCCCCTGTGGATTAAGGTACAGTGATGCAATGTAACATAAAGCTGCTGCTGGCTGCATGTAGTGGACGATGAAAAAGAGAAGAATGAAATCCAATCAGTGAGAACAATTACCACAACTATTCTGCAAAGCCTTGTTTCTTTGCCAGAACATCAGCTTTGCGCTTTGTCTCGGTTTTCTGCAGATGGATACTGACAAAAGATATTTGCTCTGGCTCGACTACATTTACAATTACAGCCTGAGAAAACTGCCAGTCCTCCTCCAGACCCAAAACACATACAGTCTTCTGGCGCTCTTGTTTTCTTAAACACACTTTTGATTCAGAATCTCTCAGAGGGATTCTGAGCTATACCTACAGATCTACAGATATCGTAAACAATCTTCAGAGGGGGAGGCTGTCGCTTGGGAAGGCTTCAAAACCTTTGTCCCTGTCATTCTGGTCTAAATTAAGCATAGCCAGAACAAACACATTTTTTGAAGCAGGCCAGAACAGACAGGTAGAAAGAAATCAAACAGAGACAACAGTGACACTGTGACTCATGCGCTGTGTTTCAATTTAGAATAGACTGACGTGAGGCAGTAACTGACACGCTCGGTGTTTGATTTCACATTTATATGGGGGGAAATATGTGCACGTACTGCAGTACTGAAGGAACTGATGCAACTACAGTGTTCTTCGCAAAAGACTACAGGTCGAAGTTTAGTTAGACTTTACTTTTCTAAACTGCTGCAGAGATGCAACACATGAAAGGATGCTGATTTCTTGAAGCACCAATTATTAGTTGATTTTACAGAAAGCTAATCATTAAAAAAAAAAATTAGAAAAATTTGTATTGGAACAAAATATTTAAAAAAATATGACAGATGTGGTTTTGTCTTGTTAACGGCTTTTCTGCAACTTACAATTTAATGAGCATAACAAAATATCATCAGTAATAATAAGTTGCAGGTCATTTACTGTAGTTATATATATATACTTCCTATAGAAAAATAAAGGAATACAAATTCATTTTTAAAAGCAACCAGTTAAGTACAAGTGATCTGTCTGTCTGAGTACACATTGTAATTCGGAATCTGTACACCATCTGTCCTTCAGGAGTCATGGACAATAACTCAGTGTTACAGACAGACTCCAGGGAGTGGAGCAATATTGTGTCTCGTAGCTACAGCAGCGCATCAAATCCTTATAGATCTTATAGAGCCACAAATCCTCTTCACAAAGAAGCCATACACCAAGAAAACCCTTAAAAAACTCCCACTTTGTATTGTGAGGGTAGACTTCCAAAGAGTCAAGCCAATCTGGGATCGAAGAAAAAGATTTTAGGTCTACATTTAGAAGAAGCTGGGATGGTAAGTAGGGAAAGAGCTGAAGTCCATCGCCTCAAGGGATAAACGGTGTGAAATCCCTGAAGCAGCAGAAAGGTGCAATATTGAAGACCAGAGCATTCACAACAGTGCTTTATTTTTATTACCTGATATATTGAGACAATTACATCCATGTTCACACTAACATGGTGTCATGCTTTGTTAGTAGATGAGAAAATTCATGATACAAAGATCCAGAGTCTTGTCTTGTGATTCTTCTTTACTAGGAAAAAATTTTTAAAAATAAAATATAAACTAGGATGTTGCCTGATGATTGCATTGAATTTGGCGACTGAAGCAAGTAGCTGCAGTGACCCCAGAGGTTTAACATGCAATACCACAAACCTCTGGCCAAAGGTGATTGCACATGTCACCTGGTGGGAGGCAACCAGTCTCCAAACAAATCGTGGTCCGACTCAGTAGTCAGTCCAATTGCCAGCATGCTCCAATCACTCTGAGTCAGTCTGCACCGATCTTTGCAACTTGTCTGTGATGTGTCTTTGCAATAGCATACTCTCCTCAACTGGCTGCCAACTATTGGAGTTTTGTTCTGGTTATAGTCCTATTTTGGAGTTAAATCATTGTCCTTTAGTGAATTGTGGAGGATTTTCTAAACTTCTGTTGCAAATGAAGTTCTTCATAGATTCTTATTGTAAGTAGGTAATGTGCATTTTTTGTGTAGATTTATCAGTTTCCCAACATATTATACTAGATTGATTGCATGTAATTGCCAATTTGACCCCATTCATTCACAAACTGATAATATACAGATCTCCTTTTATCACCATCTTGATAAACCAAGTCATTCTGAACACGGCAACTGGCTGCAAGTGATGATCAGTTCATTGCAGAGAGTCACAATAATTTTGATCGTCCAACCGCTGCGTTCCCTAGAGTGATGGTAGCACAAGCTACTGGCTACCAGTATGTTAGCTAAGCTGTGATGAAATAAAGAGTAAAAGTATTTAATTAAAATTAAAAGCACATTTTGTGTTGCTATAAAAAAAAAAGCATGTGTGAAAATACAGATTGATAAATAAAGATCGACACACAGCTTCCCTAAACCTGTACGTCTAATAAAATGTTAATTAGCCACATGCTCATTTTGGTTATGCTAATTAGCCTCGTGGAACTGCTGTAATTAATCTCATGTAAAGGATGTCAGTACCCTGAAAACTACAAAGATTTTTGATGTAAAAATTGAACTGAAAATCCATCACAGTAATGGGAGTTTGCTTTTTGGGCCACAAACCATATTGTGAATTAGCAGAACTGCTCAGTTCTCATGCACAATATTTACAGACTATTTAAATCTTAAAAAACAGCTCTGGAAGGCATAAAATTTTTCTAAATATACCACAAAATATTAAACTGTAGTAGTCTAAGAAAATGCTATGACATTCTTTTTTCTATTTAAATTAACTATAGTGTCTTGCTCCAAAGGTCCTTTCAAAGTCCTTTCAGCCATTGTTTGACACTGAAAAAATTCAAGATTAAATGTTAATTAACTGTAGTGTCTCTTAATTTAATTATCAGTCAACAGCTGGAATCTGAGTGCAATCAAGAACTTAAAAAGAGTAACTAAGTCCTAATCAAAAACAGCATGTTGTCAGTGGCAAAAGATCGTATTTATTTATTCTTTTTTTTAAACTGTGATTGCAGCGGGAAAAAATGGATTGCAAGAGTTTGACATATTTATCTTCATGAAAACTAATTTAACCATCCACTGCTAACAATTAGATAAAGCTGAATTATAACAGGCCTTGTACGAACACATTTGTAACAGGTCACACAAAAACTAACAGTAGCAAGTGCATAATAGTTGAGAGGTCAAAGGTTAAAAATGAAAAATGTTAACTAGTTTATTTGCAGATAAAGTTAAGGTCCGCTAAGCTGTTACCATAGAAACAGGAGATAGGGGAAAATGGTGGCATGATAAACAAGTCGTCTCCATGGGGAGTTGACCTACTGTATAACAACCCAACAGAACAGAAGAGCATTTGTAGGACTATAAGATGTATTTTACTAATTTTTAATATTATCATAATTCCGACTGATTCCAGATTGCTACATTTATATTACATTAAAACTATGTTATGCTACATGTCCATTGTCATCTTATTAATTTGCTGAAAATGATCCCCAATAGTGATAATCACAGTGTCACATAAATTACAATGGGAAATCATATTTTAATGATTTTCCAACTTGTGCAGTAGGTCAGGCCCAAAAAACAAGCTCAGACTTCATAAATCTCCCTCCCACAGGAATGCAGCTAATCACAGTCACCTCCTCTTAAGAAAGGGTCCTTCTGCAAATTGCACAATTTGCTTTTAATGCTTGTGAGACCTACAAGCCCCCTGCCTGTGCTCCAGCAGTGCTGGTAAGCTTCAACTTCCTCAGCAACAGACTGCAATACTCTCTCTCCACAGCTCATCTGTAAACCCTTTGTCTCCGGACAATCTTTTCTCATAGAGCTGAGTTAAAGCAAAGCCCATAACCCCAGGGGCAAGGAAATGTTTCTAAGACAATCTCTTCACAAAGGCCAAACTGTCAGGACCATGACAGATTGTGGGGGCCTACTGAAGCAAATTTCACAGTCATGAGGCTTGTACAATCCAGTAAAATGATCTCTTCATTACAACAAAAGTCAAAGTGAAAAGAAAAGAGGAAAGGCAATAAAGTTTGAGTTTTTTTGCATTTTTTTGCAAAAAGGTGCTGGAAACGTTCCTCAGAGACTTTGCTCCATATTGACATGACAGCATCACACAGTCGATAAAGATTTCTTGACTGCACCTCCAAAACATTAATCTTCCAATCCACCACATCCCAAAGGTGTTCTATTGGATGAAATCTGGTTACAATAGAGGCCATTTAAGTACAGCGAACCCAATATCATGTTTATCGTGATATTGGGGTCACTATTTATCGCATTATTTAGATTCAGTTCAGCTGTGTTTTTCCCCAGGTGTCTCCAATCTGCCCTGATCTCTTTTTGTGTATTTAAACCCTCAGTTTGCTTCTGCTCTTTGTCACGTTCTCCTTCATCCTTCATATGGTGTGTTCTTAATTTTTGTCTTGTCTCACATGTCTGGCATTGAAGTCTTCTTCCTCTGCAAACTCCAGATTTAGGTGATTTTTATTCACAACTTTCTTCCCAATTCTGATGCCTAATTTGAACTTCAGCAGGTCGTCCGGCCATGTATAAAAGCCTAAATTAACTGGATTACTACCATGTGATCAGCTGATTAGATATGTGCATTTACTGGCAGTTTAACAGCTGTACCTTATAAAGTGGCCAGTGAGTATATAATGTAAAATCTGTAAAACACATAAGCAAGGAGGAATGGTAATATTTTAGCACATTTCAAACTGCATCTTGTTAAGTGTAAAACTGTCAGGCCAAGCATTTTTGCATTTTTATAAACTTAAATATAGTATATTTAGAGAAAACATCTGTAACCTATACACCAGCATCAATAACAACACTGATACAAGGAGAAACATAAACCAGAGTTTCTTATGGTACATTCGAGACACAATGAATTATTCACAGCAAAAATGCAGCAAATGGAAGTTTGTTTCCATTCAGTGATTTATATTTTGCTTTATCTCCCAAGGAAAATACAACCTGGTGAATTTTTATTCCCAGGAAACACTACTTCTAGGCGTTGCTCTCATAAATAACATAAAAATGGACTAGCAGCACAGAAAAACTGAAGAAAAAAAAGAAGGCTGGGCGCACTGTGGTGGAAATATGATTCAGTGAGCAGAGAGTCAGAGAGGCGCAGAGGAGTCGTGAGATATAAGATGCACACGCTGAGGCTTGCGTGACAGAGCATCTTCTGCGCATCAGCTAAGAGAACTTTCACCTCTGCTGAGGTTTACAAGTCACACAGAGGTAGAGGGTTAGGGTGATGTACAGTACAGCACACAAACAAACACACACACAGACTGTTGGGCCCCTGGAGACATTGGAGTACTCTCTAAGGGAAGAGAAATGCTGACATTCCTGAATGCTGTCAGCTGTGCAAAAGAGCATGTTTCTAATAAACGAGAGCCTTTTGATTTAAAAAAAATAAAAATAAAAAAATCTACCATATAACATTTTCCATGTATTAAAAATATCTGCAGTGCCAATGTACAAATGGAGTGTGACTTTACTTGAAAAATAGTAACTGGATTCTTTCCTGACTCTGTCAGTCGTTTCTAATAGACAGAGGAGGTGTCAAACATGCAACCCAGGGGCTAGAAATGGCCTGCTGGGAGGTCCGACTGGTGTGAAAATTATTTATTTTCTTTAAACACCATGCTGTAGTACTCCTGGTAGGTTTTCAATGCGGCACCATAAACTAAAATGAGTTTGACACCCTTGATAAACACTCATTTCTATGTGAACAGCTTCCAACAGATCAATATTCAGCAGATCTATTTACACTTGAGTGCCCTGTCTCAGTGCTTTTACTCCAGCTACCTTACAGCACCAATAGTGACCAAAACTAGCCAACATGAAGAATCCACCAATCACAAACATCAACAAAAATGACCAGCACGTAGCACAAAAGACTCAAACACAAACTCCACATGAGGACAAACCTGAACACCAGTTACATCCATCTCACGAACCACCACAATTTACTGTAAGTACAGAAGTACTTGTGTGAAGTACAGAAAGACAGTTTTCTTGTGATAGATTGTACAAACTAATGAGAATCAAAATCCATTGAGAATGAGAAATCTATTCTTGACCTCGAGCACAATTTGGGCAAAGACCTACTAGATGATCAATGTGTGCAAATTTCATGACTAATACTCTCTGAACATCTGGTCTTTCGGGCACATGAGCTAAACACAAAACAAAGTCGGTATCAATGTTAGCGAATTTAACCACGTAGCAGCTAACGGTGAACATTATCCATAAAAAAGCCAGTGTTATTTAGAGTTATTTAGAGATCTGGAGAAAGCCAGTGGCAAAATGGGTGTGACAGGACAAACTATTGTCAAGAGCAGTACTTTTACCTCATAAAGAACCCTTATTTTGTTTTGGACATAAAAAAGAAACAAATTTATTTTTCTTCTAGCTAATGTTAACTAATGTGTGAATGTTTACTAGGAGCGCAGAGCAGCTGGTTGAGGGCTGCCCCCTCCTTGAGTTTATTGTATACAATATTGTTACAGCGCAGCTATGGCTCCTAATGCTTTTATTTGGTTGTTATTTGATTTTGCAATTTAAAACTGCAAGCTATCTAACTTAGCAAAATACTATCCAGGGGATATACTTAGCTAACTCTAACCAAATTCGTGCACTCAAATTTACAGTTAGTTGGCTGTAGCTGTAGCTGACCTTCTTGCTAATATTGTAGCACAATCAAAACTAAATGGAAATGATAGTTGGCTATTTCGCCAAATTACTTTAGCGCCTAATCCTTTTAAATGAAAGCCTTTACTTGCTCAAACATTAAAGAAATAGTTTAGAGAAATTCCAAAACACATTAGGTTGGGCTGAATACTAACTGTAACGTTTAGTGCAAAGTCAGACAGCATTTCATTAATGTTATCCAAGGTTGTTTCAGCACTGGTCAGCTTTGATGAAGTGTTACCACTTTATTTTACTGACCATACAAATAGCTGGGAAATATAAAATTCCTCTTGGATGGGCTGACATATTTACTCCAAACCCCTCTCAGGCATGATTTTACCCATGACCTGGTGGACCGCTACCCCACCACTCCTCTCCTTTTCCTACTTCTCATTACCTGGGCAAACTGCCTAGCACTGCAATGTCAGGTAGTGTGCGTGTGTGTGTGTGTGTGTGTGTGTGTGTGTGTGTGTGTGTGAGTGTGTGTGTGTGTGTGAGTGAGTGAGTATCAATATTTGTGAGGAAGTCTGCCTAGAAGGTGAACTCTAAATGAAATGGTGGACAAGCCTTCCTCCCTGAGTGGGCGACTGTCGGCCCAAATTACAGCTATTTTTTTTTTTTTTTTTTGAAACTGAGGTATGCTTCTGCAGGAGAGTCGTGCTTCCGGGCTAAAAACAAAACCTGGCAATTGTGTACTCTCAGGAGAGAAGGAGAAGTGGTGGCATGATTGACGGCATGCTGATTCACCAGGTGAAACACGGAGAAGAGCTCACCCAAGCCTGTAGCCAAGCCTCAGAAATGCCTGCGCAGAAAGAGGTGTTGAGAAATGTTATCTTAAATAAAATTCTTAAAAGTTTGAAATAAGACTGAAGAAGAGTCAAACAGAGTTCAAACGCTCTTCCGTAGAATACATTAAAACAAATTCTGGCAAATTTCATGGAAAGAAGCTTTAACTGCAGTACAAAGGGAACTCTTTAGTGAATGCATCGTGGCTCCCATTTAGTGAGTGAAAAACACTCTGGGAAAGTACCAGGTAATGAGCAACAAGCATAAATAGAGGCATTTCTATCATATTCGTGCATTCTCAAACATAAAATCCAAGCTGTAGAAATTTAATAACAGAGGTATATTTACAGTGTGACACCAAGAAGAAGACAGGATAGTCTCTTTATGGGATGAAACTTTTAAATTGTGTAATGAGAACTTTGTGACTATATCGTGACTCTAATTTAGTCACTTTTTTTATAAAATACTTTCCACTCTTTAGGATTGCAGGATCATGTTCTTTACAGCCTGTCATTTATAAAGCTACTGGTTACAGAGCAAGGACCTGCATTACGGTCGCATATACTATGAATGCAAGAAAAAAGTCCTCATGTAAATAAGTGCACTTTTGTACTGACATGTTTAACTTCACTTTCTTATTTTTTGCTTGCATACTTGTTTCTTTTAGCAATTTATACTTGATTTTTCTGAGAACTAACAGTAAGTACAAAAACAAAAGTCATACATTTGGTTCAGTCAGACAATTTACATTTGAAATGACCGATTTAAACTTTCTAGTCTATGCTCAGAGTCCGTCACACCCCGCAAATATGAAAGTACACAGAAATTGGATAAACATGTTAAATATTATCCTTGATATATGATCTAAGGAGAAAAAGGCATGCTAGTGTGTATGAAGCAGCACACTTCAAGCTGCTTACCTGAACTACCTGATGTTCATTTCTGTTATATTGTACGTATATTGTATTGTATTTAGACAATGATTGGTGTGGATGTTATTTTCAGCATTTGTGTTTCTGAGAGCAGAGTCAGTCTATTTTGATCTGGGAACATGACAAAAAGTGGGATGTCTGCTTCCCACTTACTGTTTGTGTAAGTGGGACCTGACTTATGTCTCCAAGGTTGCATCTGAACAGACATTTGGAACAATGTCCTTGGGAGAGACAAGACCAAAGTGGAGATGTGGTTGCAATGCACAACACCACATTTGGTGAAAATCAAACAAAGCACATCAGCACGAACACTTCAGACCAACTATAAAGCATGGTGGTGGAGGGGTGATGATTTGGGATTGTTTTGATGCAATAGGACCCGGGTAACATGAACTCCTCTGTATACCAAAGTATTCAAATGTGAGGCCATCTGTCTGACAGTCAAAGCTCGGCAAAAAATGTGTGATCCAGCTGAACAATGATCCCAAGCACAGCAGCAAATCTATAACATAATAGCTGAAAAAAAACTTGTAATAGCCCAGTCAAAGCCCAGATGTCAGCTTGATTGAAATTGTGTAGGAGGACTTTAAGAGAGTTACGCATAAAAGCCTGCAAACCCCAATGAATTACATTGTGAAGAAGAGTGGGCCAGAATTTCACCAAAACGATGTGAGAAACATTTACTTCAATTTGAAATGATAATGAGATGAAAATTAAAACAACAACGTATTGCTGCTAAAGTTGGTTCTAAGGTTGCCTGAATCATAGGCTTCACTTAGGTTAGCTGGTTTTGTTTTAGTTAAATATATAATGAAGTGGTGTGATTTGCCATTGACATTGGATTTAAATATTTTTAGAACCTTGTAAGAACCTGATTTTTTTTTTTATTATGTTCTGATAAGTAAAACCTTGGGAGTTAACTGAATACACTTTATTAAATTCATCCAGTAGATGTATTACTTAATTTAAACATTAAGCAGAAACAACACCAATCCACTGAGGACCCCTGCCAGCTGTACTCTGGGCCTACATCTTGCTCATGAACAGGGACTGGTCACAGAGATTTTAGATCGGACACTCAGGAGCCATACACACCTTGAAGAAGAGCGCTATAAGAATAAAAGCTCAGCCAGTAAGCTCATTTCCTCAGCTTTAAATATTCAAGAAGGTTATCCACGCTGAGCGAACACAGCGTCTGCTTCATTGTGACACACAGGTGGTTAAAGGTAGGTGACTGTTGCATCAGCATCCAGCATGCTTTCATCAGAGAGTTCTCTTTAAGCAACGGTGTAGCTGTCTTTAATCTGTGCAACACCAAGGACACCCACAGACTCTACTGACAACTGAGCCACTGCTGTCATACTGTCTAGTACTTCCAGAACCTACTGTGTCTGAGAACCTCAAAGGCATTAATACTGATTCACTATGAATGCAAAAAATATATAGGACTATAGGACTACCAACACATAAACATAGGTTTTTAATTTGAAACATGCCAGCCATGAATGGATCGACAACTAAATTCACTTTTAATGCCCTGATTATTATTATTATTATTATTATTTTGCGTAATTGCCAGTTATTATTTTTTGTATTCTGACAAACTGATTAATAAACAAAGGTAAAGGAGACAAAGAGCAAAGATGGTAAACAAAGAGCTCGTGTGGCTCAGCTACGAATTTCAATTTTAATGGCAATTTAGAAAAACAGCAATAAAATGAAGAAAAAAGAAAAACATGCAGTTGTAGATAGGAAAGGATCGCTTCAGGTGAAGAACAGCCAACATAAACGTCAGACTGAAAAAAAAAAAAAAAACACATGAAAGGTCACTACAGGTGTTTGTGTAAATAGGTGTGTGTGTGTGAGTGTATGAGTGTGCGAGAAAGAGAGTGTGATGGTGGTGAAGGTAGGAAAGGTGTGATTTACAATAACCTTTTGTTGGCAAGGTAACAGAGGTTGTCTCTGTGCTGTAAAGGCCCCTTGAGGCCAAATCATAAATCTGAAAGTGGAAAATACAGCCTGGCAATTTACTGCCCTTCAAGTGCCTAATAACTAATTTTGATCCCTTTGAACTCCAGTACGAGGACCTGTCACACTCCCATAGCCTTTCATCACAGCGCTGGCTTTAAACCTCTAACCTGCAGAATCCACGAGAATGTGAGCCGAGTATGACTAAAATTTGTGAAAATTTGCTCCTCTACAAGGATATATAAGGATGAGTCTCACTATAGATTCTAAATGACAGAGGTTTTCCACCTCAACATATAATCCTATGTTTACACAGGAGCTATTAATCAGTTTTCAGCTATACAAGACTATTTTCACTCGAGTCACAGTTTTTGTTTTTTGTTTTTTTAAAAGAAGCATTATTAATCTTACAGTTAATCTTATAATTAAGATCGTGGCTCACGAGTTGGCAGTTTGTCTTGTAATCGGAAGGTTGCCGGTTCGAGCCCCAGCTCGGACAGTCTCAGTTGTTGTGTCCTTAAGCAAGACACTTCACCCGTTGCCTACTGGTGGTGGTCAGAGGCCCCAGTGGCGCCAGTGTCCAGCAGCTTCGCCTCTGTCAGTGCGCCCCAGGGCGGCTGTGGCTACAATGTAGCTTGCCATCACCAGTGTGTGAATGTGTGTGTGAATGGGTGGATGACTGAACGTGTAAAGCGCTTTGGAGTCCTTAGGGACTAGTAAAGCGGTATACAAATACAGGCCATTTACCATAATTGTTTTTTTAGAGCTGTCTTTTTATCTTTCTTCTGATTGGCTACGTGAAAAGAATAAGGATGGTGGGGTTGTTTTGAAATTACCATATTAGGAATATCCACTTTCACTGATATCAGGTGATGCTAAGAGTAGAAAAAAAATGCTTTAGTGCAGAAACTTTGAACTCACCATATTTAACATGTTCATCTATCACTCTAATAAAACAGAAAATACTGAAAATACAAAATAAGCCCATTTCAAAGCATCATACATTACTAAAACAGGTGATTTGTTTAAATCTAAAAGTGTCCATGGCTTTTTTTTTCTTTATTATCATTTCTTTTACTTTTATTGCTTTAACCTCAATTTCCCCATATAATCTGAATGTGTTAATATGGTTGATCTTTCTGTTTAAATTGATAATAGTTTGCTTGTCTCTCGAAGAGCTTTCTAAACCATTTTGTTAAACACCTTCTTTGTCTATTCTGTTAAGTATATTGGGAGCAAAGAAAAAACTGGAGCCCAATTCCTTGTATATATACACATATTTGGCCAATAAATCGGATTCAGATCTTTAGATAATTGAATTAGAAAATAAAATATGTGATTCTCTGATAAAAAGTCATAAGAGGCATAAGAGAGAAGTCTGCCTAGAATGTGAACTGATGACAGTCTTCAAAGTAAGAAAAAGCTTTCTTGATTTCTTTATGACCTCGATTGCTAGTTTTAGGCCATATTAAATAAAATATAAAGCTAATTTAATAAATTACGGTCATTATTAGAGTCAGAAAGGATTATCAAGGGCATGGTCATTGGATAATGACTTCCTAACCAGTCGGGGGAGTCATTTTTCCCCAAGTGACCAGGGGTTGGCGGGGGTCACTGATTGGTTTGCTGATTGGCCTTTGTGCCTGAGGCCTAATACTAAGAGAGGGCAAAAGAAAGTATACTACCATTTCTAGCTACTTCCTGCTGTAGTACACTGCGTACTGCTTGAATATTCATAGTATTTGAGAAGAAACAATACTTTAATAGGCTCTGGATATTCAGTCTCCATCTTGTAGTTTAAAAGACATATCAATAGGAATAACTGTTACAGATATACTATAAAAAGCCATCAGATGCTTTGCAAAAGAAGACGTAAACTCCTCTTACACATAAGAGATCTACCTCAACTTGAGCGTGTGCATGTAGTGTGTACATGTCTGGGGACTTCTGTCTGTCTGCAGATGGCAAGGTCAAGGTAAAGGAGCAATGAGCTGAATGATAAGAAAGTTTATTTGACTTTCATATGGAAGAGGCTATGAAAGTAAGCATCCAAGATACATCTCTTCTCCAATGTGTGAGTTCTGGACTTGACACATTCAGCTCCAGCGTATGGTACAGTGATAAATTGATGCCACTGCAATGCATGGTGATGCTGTGCACGTATTAAAAAGGTCAAGGAGGGGTTGCGCATTTTATTACCAAATGAGAATGCCTACTCTCTGTTTTCCGCATGTAATGTTCTGGCTAGTCTTCTCATTTGGAACCAATAACATCAGGCATCCAGGCAACAACAAAGCTGCATACGGCTGTGAAACACCCAAACAAGCATAGACCGAAATGTCAGAGCATCTATCATGCATTACACATGGACCGAAGAACGCCCAGAAAGCCGTTTTGTTTTGTCAGAGACAAAACAGCAGCAGGGTGGCTCATTGATGTTGTCTGTTCATTGGCTGGTGACCCAGTGTCATCCTATGTTAGCTTAGCTGCAAAGTAGGATGTCTGTGGAGAGCTGCAACTAATATTTATTACTGCTAATGTCAAACCCTCTGGCTCTGTAGGTTTCTTTTTTGTTGGTTTTATTTTAAACAACAGTGTAAACATGCTCACGGGCTGAGAGAATACTCATGAATTGATCACTTTTTGTGTTGGTTTTTCTTTGAGGCTGTTTGGCTGCTCAAATGCTCAATTGGGCTTGACACATTTTTAGAGATCTTTCTCATATAACTTGCTTTTTTTGACTGCTTTCAATAAATTGGCTGTTTTGACTTTTGGAACCAAAATTGCTCTATTTGGCACCGTGCTGTTGCCATAAACTTGTAACTTTGAGCTATTGGGTCACAAACATCTGTGATCATTTTTCCTTTTCTTATTAGTGAATAACATTCCTGTTTATTTTTTAATTAATTTTTTAATTAATTGTCCATGACCTGTGCAAATTTGTAAGGTATTCAAATAAATTCAATACACCTGAGACTCTACTTAATATAAAAAAGTCACCAGTTTTACAAAGACAAGCACAAAAGTTAACAACACTGAACCCGAAAGATGAGCGACACTTGAGAGAAAATTGAAATGCATTAATTCACCAGGACAAAGTGAGATTTGAAAACACTTGAGCAAAAGTTGCTTTGTTTACTTAAGCCTATCAAAAGGGTAAATTACAGTAGAAATAACAGTCCAATAACAATGAGTCAATGATACTTATGTCATTTAACATAAAAATTCTCACCTCCAAATCTACTGAATTTATCAAAACTAGAGCAAAACAATCCTCCATCTCTTCATCTAGCCATTGAAGCACTAGATTGCCTCTTCAGTGAATGTGCTGTGCTTACCAACTTTCCACTTTTGAAGGTTGCTATTTTAACAAATGCGATCTGGTCCTGCACAGGGGCATTCATGGTTGAAGGTTTAAAAAGAGACAAAAACGGCACATGGTAACATTAAAGAAGGTGAAAACAGAAACTGTTTGTGATAAAGAAACTAAACGGTCAACTGATCCACTGAGGTAAAGTCATGCTCCACAACACTACACGCCCAGAATGAGACGAATCAATTGCTACTACAATTACATGACAGGAGACTGGACATTACTGAGATGAAGGCCACAAAACATGAGCTTCAGTGTAGTAAATCAAAGTCCAGTTGCCAGATAAACAAGGCAATTTTAATTCGGCAGATACCAACTGAGCAACAGACCAGTTTGGTGTAGGCGAGATGCCACATTTGAAAAATTCATCAAACAAGTGGTGGGATTTACAAAGATTACAGTGGGCAGAGAGGGTGGGCTTTTGAAGGACTGATGATTCATTCCCTGTCCATGTAGATAACATCCATGACAACAAAACACCGTCCGTGCATCAAAGGAGGACGCACCGTCTGATGTTTAGTTCTCACTGATATAAACAAGATTGGTTTTTCTTTATCTAACCAAAGCCACACTGCAGGAGCTTTAAGACGGTGTGAAGATGCTTCCAACAGAATCCAACGCTGTGTTGAAGAAGCTCCTGTAGTTAGCCAGAAAGACGTAAATCCCAATCAGATCAGTAGCCAGCAAATGCAGTAGACCTGACATTGCTGATTTGTACTCTCTTGACCCCGTGACATTTCCCTGGCCTCTCTTGCTTTGTGACCTGGGTGTTTTATTTAAATAGAAGGCTGAAAAGCCTTGAAATAACCCACTTAGAATCTCAAAGATCTAACCGAGAAATCCTTGAATGCAAGATACAGTAGGGCAAAGATACTGTATGGCGTGCCGCCCAAGCAGAAGACAAAACTTTTTTTTATTTTTTTGTGTAAATAAAATGACTAATGTGCTGGACAGACAGAAAAAGTTTTAACTGCTTCTGTGGAGTGCTCAACTGGGATTAATTTCTTATGTATGGAAGTTAAGACTTGCCATTAATGTTTACAGCTATCTGAGGAGACCAAAGAGGTAAGGTAATTATGTCTGATGTAAGTTATGGTGAACTATAAAAACAAGGAAAATGTAGGTGGTAGTATTTGTGTCTAAATAGTCATATATACCTCGTTAAACTTAAATGGCTTATAAATATCAAACAGCATGAATAAACAATTATTGGCTCAGCAAAATCGACCAACCAATAAAGAATGCAATACGGTTAAAAGCAACAAAACAAGGGCTGTTGGCTTTAAGGTCATCACTAAAACCATCTGATATAAAATTTCAACTCTTTTTTTTCCCCCCCACTCTTGTCTTCTCCAATCATCTGAGCTGTGTTGGTACAGGCTGCGTTATCACTCTCCTCCAGCCCTCTCTCCTGCATCGCCTTATGGATACTTAACTCGGACGCAGATCACAGGGTTCCTACATAAATTATATGGACTCGAATGAAAATCAGAATGACAGATGTGCAGCGTGATGATATCCAAGGTGCCCCATGGGCTTTCAATGAGGTAGGGTCTGACCAAGGTTGGTTCAAATACTGATGCAGAAATACCCATTCATATAATCCCCAAATACTCATGTATCATCCATGCTGTTGTGTAGCAGCAGTGCCGACTTTTAAAGGTCAAACCACTCAGGGTAGGGGTTTTGTCATGCTGATACACATTATAAAACACTAGAGACAGAAGTAAAAACACATAAATGTAAACCTAATGACTTTTTCACTTGAGCAACTACTTTATTTGTTCTGAAGATGAAAACAAGACATTTTCTTACATGCACACAAACAATAGCTCCTTCCCCCTTCTCTCCGTCTCTCTGCAGGTACACACTGAAAGTCAAATGGCCTCTGGTGATGTTCAAAATGAATTAATGTTGAAGGCCTGGTGCTGTGAATCTCTGGCATTTTCTAAAAGGTCTGTAGCATGAAGGAGACCACCTAGAGAGTCAGCTTGCATTCAGGAAACAGCATTCATTGGAGCACACACTGATGCAAACTATTCTTTCCCTTTGTATGGGAACAAACAGTTGTTTGGGACATTTAAAGTTCACACTTGTGGGTGATTCTGTGCATTTACAGAGAAGACCAAGCTATGCAACGCAGCAACAGTGGGGAGAGAACATCTAGCTGAGTAGAATTAACACAGACTGAAGCAGAAAGGCATGATAATGCTGGCAAGCAGGCAGGCAGGCAGGCAGGCAGAGGTGCTGAGATAAGGAAGTGTGGATGGACCAAGGTAGCAAAAAAAAAACACCCCAACCATGAATGCGCAACAGCTGCTCTGTGCTGACTGCATGTATTAGCGTCTGAGCAATGTCTCAACAGTATGATCACATTTCTTGTTAGAGCTATAAAACGACCGCCATTGGTTCCAGCAGGGGTCGTGATAATGGGCAATAATAAAGTTTTTTATGCTCTGAATTTCAAATGAGTTGTGATGATGAGACAACTTTCCTTTGCCTGGTCTGGACTGATTATAAGAGCTGGTGAGATGATTGGAAGAAAACAGGGAGGGAGGCCATGCGTGTGCAAGCGCACACACACACACACACACACACACACACACACACACACACACACACACACACACACACACACACACACACACACACACACACACACACACACACACACACACACACACACACACACACACACACACACACACACACACACACACACACACACACACACACACACACACACACACACAGGCTGTCCTTGGGAGGCTAATGTTCCTGAGCTCCTTGGGGGCACAGTGGCCAGATGTTTTGCTTTGCCCGCTTGTCTGGTTTTGGTGCCAGTGCCCCATTACAAGCAGCATCTTTCACACCACAACACAAAGCTTGCAAGCTCCAAGATACGTCACCTTCTCTTGCACTTGACAGGTAAGCACAGGTGAATTGTTTGTATATGTTCTATTAGTCCAGGCCAAAAAAACCAAAACAGAAAATATTCAATTGTCATTTAATTTTGTAAAATCTTTTCTAAGATTGAAGAGTTACAGTCACATGTGAAGGAGCTATACTTACATATTTTAGAATTCGACAAATGAAACATCTTCATGCTTAAATGAAATCTTAAAAGCAGACTATAAAATCACATTAACTAGGCAATAATTATGAATGGGCACTTCATGAATTTTACATCTAAAATTTAATTTAGTTACTACAGTAGCACTATGATCTGTATATAAATGATGGACGGGCCAGCCAGGTCTGACAAGTAAATCACTTCTTTCTAATGGCCGCCTGGGGGTGAAAAGAAGTCCAACTATAGAGACATCTATAGCAAAAACCTTTCCTTCTCACAGGATTTATGACCTCAATAAACACTTTCCTTATGAACTCCTGGTCTCTAATACTAGATATTAGTATCTTATTAATATAATATGTTGTTTATTTTGTAATTTGTGGTGAGTATAACAAATCCTGCGATTAACAACTCCCTAAAATGTGAGTATATAACTGTCCTTGGTTTTCATTTGTGATGTCTGTTTTCAAAAAACCAAATCCAAAATGTTCAATTTGATGATGGGACTCCAACCAGGTAGGTGACATCAATTTAGCTACCTCCTTTAAAGGCAATAAGTGTGATAGAGCCAATGGAAAATCTGCAAGATGCAGGTTTGAAACATGGAGTCTTTCTTACAAAGACAAACAAAAAAAATTAAAACAACAAGGAAAGGCCACAACTGCAGTTCCTGAAGTGGCCACTTGAGACTGGATTCAAAAGTGACCAAAAGCTGCTCCAAAAATATATTTGCTTGCACTAATTCACAGTTATCTGTGTGTAGGATTAGGATCCATATAGTTTATGGACTCAGCCAATCCAGAAATCAATAAATGTTATCATTGCCGTGGTTATGTCCATCTTTTATATACAGTCCATGAGTGTGACATAGCTCAGTGTTCATTGTCCTTGAACTATATTATTAAACAGTGTTTTTTTTAACAGATGCAAGTTTAATTTGAATAAAACTATGACTAACACAATAGTCCACATTTTCCTTGCAAAAAAAATCTATTCATTCAACTTGCATGAAATATTTTGCAGCACACTTTCATTTGTTTTTTTTAAGGCATAATCTCAAAGAGGGAAGAAAGAATGCGCTGACTACCTTTTTAAGTACTACAGTAAGGCCATCAAGCTTCCTGCTCTACCGTGACATGAAAAGGATGCAAGTTTAACTTTAATATGAATTTCAAAAGGGAGTTTGACAAATGCTCGTGTGGTGTGGAGTATGGCATATCAGAGAGACGAAATTTTGGCAACAAATCCACAACAACTGGAAAGAAAAAGAAAAATATTCATAGAAAAATGAGAACTCATCCAAATACGTTCCAGTTTCTGCACTGACAAAGAACACCCACGAGCCACTGTTTGTTTGCCGCAGCACTGGCCAGGCTCGGACAAAGCTGTATTGGTGCACAAGAGAGGATTACTTCACAGCAGTCACACACTCTCTCTGTCATGCAGCCGACATGCCAACCAAGTGGACTTGGACTCTCAGTTTCGGTTCAACTCACAGAGCATTGCAGAGGTGCAGCCCTGAGCCACAAGTTCAGAGTGCAACAACAAACAAGGGCAAGAGATGTCCTTACTCAACATTTTCATGTAGGAAATATCCTTCTTGTTCTATGATAACCTGTGCAGGGAAGTTTTTTTATTTTACGTACTTCACACATGCATGACAGATCAGAATTGTGCGATCTTTAGCATATATATGAGCAGTTCCTAACAACTTCAAACAGACACACACGACATAAAAAGACTTCTTTGCCAGTGCGGTGGGGTGATGCTCAAGGCATATAGCACATACAATATACAGGGCAATACAATATGCAGCTCAATATATGTCCAGAATAAGAGAGCAGGAAGCACTACAGCATTCTCAGAGGACACAAACAAGTGCAGAGGCTCCCTGGTGGCATCTTAATGTGGAAACCGGGTCACTTCAAGGGTAAAGAAAGCTGATCTGCTGCAGAGTGCACTGTCAAGGAAAAGCACGACAGCAAAACATGCTTGGAAATTCATTGGGGGCGGGGGGTGGTCTGCCTACATGCTGACACTTAAGACTCAGGAATGCAAATGATCGTAGGTGCCGTTTGTATCAAATCTACCTGCATTACACCTACTGTATGAGCTTTTAGTTAAAGACTCAGTCTCCCATTACACAGCAAAACAACACGTGCACAAAGCAAACCACGAGTCAGCAAGCTGAGTCTATGCTGCATAACTCTACAAGCCTTCCCTATTGTTCTGCTGCTCCATTGTTTTAAGAACTGCCTTTTCGATCGAGTCCTTTACCTGGTTGCTTTACACATCTGGTTTTCTTTAGCACTCATTAGATTACTGCCCATAGATTTATTTCTAATCATTAGCCAACGATCTGTCCGTTTAAACAGAGGGCATTTGCAAGGGCATTTACACACCTTACACACACACATAAACACTGTATGTTTTAAATTAAGAAAGAAGCTTTAAATTTGTCATGAAACATTTGCAGAGCTGGCTTTGCAGTAGATTATTATACCCAGCTTTGCTTGGCAGCAATCCTCCTTTTTGCTTCTGCTTGTACCTTGCCATTTCCTGCCTTACCAGCTGCATCGTGATATATCAGAGTATGTAAATGGCTTTTTACCGGACAATATCTATTATTGAAACATGACAGGGAATCATATTTCATAACTTTTCACTTATTCACAGCATAGCTGACATCCTGAACAAACATAATGTTGAAGAAATCCTTTACATAGTAGTACATGACTAATTGTGAAAATACTCCACAACTTTGCGTTAAATTCCAAAAGGCGAAACAAACATTATGGCAGAAACTGGCCAGTCGTAGGCGGCTGCCAGCTCCGTCCTCTGCACCGGTCTGCTTCCCTGCAGTTCTTGGAGGCTACAGCGTTGCCAGATCAAGATGCGCCATGTGGAGCGAACCCTGTTGCCAGATATGTGTCTGAATTCTCATGGGTCACTGGTGTTGTCAGATTTGTGTCAGAAATCTCTGGCATTCGAGGGCTGCCAACTCTCCCTCAAAACTCGACAGCGACTGTGCTGCCAGCTCTGTCTCAGTGTGCAGGCAATACTTATTTGACACATATGCAACAAGCACTCTTGTGTGCTGTTGGGTTGCCAGATGCTAGATGCATGCCACAGTGGGTAGTGTCCATAGATATGACATTATTTGATCTGGATTGATCTGAAGCCTTACATTTTTTATGATTTTCACAACAAATATTTTCAATATCGCTACTATTCAGTTAATATAAACTAGGGTGATGTCAATCAGAATCACTCAAAGTGTTTAATATAACAAAACTAAATGATCTGTTTATTTTCTTGTTCTGAGAATTTACTCTGTGAAGTTTAATTTAGAGTTTATTCTCCGCTTGCAAGATAATGAATGCTTTTATGCTTTAATACAGAAAAACCACATTTTATTTTACAGCCAAGGAGGTTGATGAGCTGATTGTTGGAAAGCTATTAAATTTTGCTACCTTAATCACAACAAACTGAGCTAACAGTCAGTAGTTGAAAAGCATAATACATCAAATGTATATATTAAGCTTGATTTCTTTCTTGTCTTCAGTCTTTTTCTACATGTAGCATGCGTAATAACAGAAGGTAAACACAATATCAGTGCAGTTCTAACAGACGGTTTCAGAAACATTGCTGTCAGAGGGGATACGATGCTGCATGTTCTTAAAAGTCTTACAGGTGTAGTTTTTTAAAAAAAATTAGAAATCTCATTGGTTATTTTTAAAGTCACAACACTTCTGTTCACTTTGCATTAGGATAGAAAGACCATGAGCATAATTTTTCTCATCCTAAAGGAAAAAACCTTGATAAATAATAAACATCCATCCTCCTCTGTAAAGAATGCTGGCACAGATAAATTCACTTCTGCCGAAAGAAACCCGGGCTATTACGAAGTGTACAACTGGAAAGCAGCCACAACATAAGGGCTCTTAATCTGCCACTTAGGTCTGTTACACTGTTATAGAACATAAATCTCTGAATTTAAAAGGGACAGGTTCCGGTCTTTTAGGATATTATAACACACATAAAAGTTCATGTTATAATTTTCCCAACAGTTTAGGACCACATATATTTAGCAGAAGTTACACTCCATGTGATGGGAAGAGCAAATCTTGGATGGAAATTACTGATGGGGTTACACAGATGAAAAGATTATTTTGGTAGTCACCTAATCTGCCAATTTTTCTTTGATTAGTCAACGATTATTTCAGGAACTCTTATCTCTGCTTCCTGTGGACAAACTTCCTGTTCTAGGCTCCAGTACCTGCCACAGTCTGCCTACCTGTGAATATCATCCTGTTGTCCCGAGTCCAGCCCAGGTCTAAACCCCTAAACTTTCTTAAGTCTTTCTTAAGTCTGAAAACGAGACTGCAGGTGAGTTTGATTGAGTCTTATTACCGCTCAAACCATTTGAACAATCATATGTTTGAAGGATTTTTGACCATTGATGGCAAAAACTTGTTGGCTGCCGCAGTTTTAATCATCTATTCCTTCAATAAGTCATCTTTCATTAATAACCGTTTTAACTCAAAATTAATTTCTGTTAGAACTGGTGCAAAATTTATGATATACAGACCTACCATGGTCTGTTTTTTCCCCTTTGAATGTCTGTGTTTATGTAAACATAAATAAACATACTAGGCTGTCATTTGCATTATTTGTATCTCTATTTGTGTTCAGTGGAAAATCCGTGTTCTTCTGTATACACTGTCATCACTGAGGCACATCTGCATCCACAGCCACAGGAGCATGTCTATGCTAATCAGTTGGCGTGATCTGCTGTGAGTTTGGCTCCAACCCGACAGGGAATCCTAGCCTACAAAAGCTGCTATTTTTATCCCCTCTTAGTTCTCCCCCCTGGTTGTCCCTTTCATTAACACTGGTGTAGTGTTTCCCAGACAAAAGCCCTTAATTAAAACTAGAATCTCAAAATGCTATAAGCATGCCGGACATATTACAAGCCTTTGTGTAATCCGCAAGACCTCAGTAGTGAGAAGGTTAAAGAGAAGGCGGCTATCTGAAATTACTTTGAACCTATAGCATGTGAGGAGCGCCTCCATCAATGATTCATTAGCAGAAAATGTGCCAGCATAAGCATTGAATACAGAAAAGCAGGTTTTCAGGCAGACTCATTTTTAAGGAATAAGAATTCTGTGTTTCCATTTGCACGCCTGTAATCTTCAGCATCTCTGGATTATAATACTGTACAGTGCACCATTACGATTATGATGGGGATTAAAACTAGAAAGGGATTGAAAGAATAAAAAACAAATAAAAGTACTTCATGAATTTCCATGCTCTAGGGATGATCTTCTATATTCCACTGGATGCTGTTTTTATGCAGAATATATTTTGCTGTATTTAACCGACCAGTGAACAGAATGAAATCATCCTCTGTTTTTGCTGAGTGAGCTTCAATCACACGAATGTTCTGCAGATTAAGGATGAATGTTTCAATCTGAAACACTTGAGTAGCAGATTTTTGATGAGGAGAATTTTTAGAGACAAAAAACAAAAAAACCAATCACAATCAGATGAGACATGCATTCGTTTTCCAGTGACAGGACTTGGAGCATTTTAATTTTTTTTTTTAAATCAAGGCCACCTTGAGGTGGAGTGTCTTCTCTACCTATATGTGCAATGTGGCAACACATATCACCTTGGAAACGAACATCCTACTCTGAACATGGTTACCATAGTAAAGCATGTGACCTCTCCCGTCTGTTGTGCTCCAACTGTTTGTCTTTTGCACGGTGCAGAAGACAAAACTGATTTTTCCCACCACTGAAAGTCACTCATTGCTGGAGCCACATTCTTCAACTCAGTAAATGATTGTACACATTCATACTTGATTCACACTTGAAATTTATACAGGGTCGTGCACTCTTTTAGCTCTTTTGTAGCTCTTTTAAAATATGCTTTTTCAGGAGCGTTAGGGTTCCTACATTGATTTTTGTGCAAACAAATACTGTTAAAAAAAGGCATAGGCATTAAAAACCTTTAACCATTAAGAATATTGGTGTTAAAATGCCACTACTCTGCTTCATAACAGAAAATCTACAGTCACCAGCTACTTTGTTAGATACACCTGTTCAGCTGCTCTTATGTATCTTATACATATAATCATGGCAGGAGATCAATGCATTTGGACATGTAGACATGCTGAAGTTCAAACAGAGCAACTGAAAATGTGGACAAAGGTGATTTGACGGACTATGTCATAGCTTTTGGTACCAGACTGTCACGTCCAAGTATATCAGAAACTACTGATCTACTGGGATTTTCCTACACATTGAACACTGAGCAGCAGCTCCCTGGGTGAATTGTTTTGTTGATGGCAAAACGTCAGAGGATAACAGATAGAGCAATTCAAGCTAATAAGAAGGCAACAGTAACTCAAATAACCACTTGTAATAACCCAGGTATGCAGAAGAGCATCTCTGAATGCACAACATGTCTAACCTTGGGCTACAGCAGCAGAAGACCACACTGGCTGCATCTGACTTTAGCTATGATCAGGAAACTGAGACTACAGTTCACACAGGTTTACCAAAACTGCACTGCAGAAATCATCTTTCTGAACTAAATCTGTCAATTTCCCTTCCACTCATATTTATTGTAATAATCAAAAACTCTATAAGTTGTTCTTCTTGTTGCCAGAAGAACCACTTTCCAGGTTTTGCCTTACATAGTGCTCCATGGATGAGTTTGGCGAGTCACCCCAATAGTAAATGCCATGCTGCTAACTTGTTTATAAAGCACCATGCCACTTCCTTTCTTGCTATGACGAAGTAGCCAGAGGATGTTTAGATATATTACATATATTTAGAATTAATGATTACTTAGAGACCAGTATGGATGATACAGTACACAACCCGAGGATGCATTTTTCTGGTCAAGGATAATGTTTCTGACACTGTCTCTTTTCTATGGTACGGATCCACGTTCGACATAAAACACAGTGCATTACATTTGTTTCCTTGGAAACCGTTTTGTTTTTTCTCTTTTTTCCACCCACATATGGTATCACATTATCTATTAGTGAAAGACTATGTTTAAAAATACACACTGAAAAAAAAATTAAATACAGAGAGACATTGTAGTAAAAACTGCGCTCCATTAATAATTAATTTAAAGGTTAAGGAAGGGCTTGCACCTTTGATACACTGTCACATTATTACAAAAATAAAACTTACAGAAAAACTTTACCTGCAGAAAGAAGAAAAAAAAAAAAAATCAGGTTCATACTAAATAAGAGCGGAGGTAAGGAAAGATCCTCATCAACTTTAATATTTTATGCCAGTATTATCCCTGAATAACTGTTCTAAAACTGGCAAGTCTGTTGGACCCTTCTCCCTTCACAGTCACCCGGGAACTGGCTGCTGGTGAGTGCATCGTCTATATTTAGAGATCTTTGATCCACAAGAGGAACACCGTAATAGGTGGAAAACAGGTAAACAAATACAGCAAAATTCAAGTTTGATGTGTAAATGAGAACTAAAACTCTTAATTTTCCCAAACCAAATGGAAAAAATAAAAAAGGACGGTGCAGCATTTTCTGAAATTATGCAGGTTTTCTTCTCCTGAAAGGTAGTACTGTAATCTCTTGTTTAAGATAAATGGAGGGTTTCATAGAAATCATGTTATTGTCCCGAAATGGCAATTAATTTCCCGTGATTTATAAAAAATAAGGTTGTTACGGGTGAAGTACACTACGCAATATTTTGTCTACTGCTGTAATGCAATTCTTCTAACAAAGAAAGAGCAAAATCAGCTACTTTGTACTGAACTTCAAACTGCTAACGTACTGACCTAGTTTTCTGCTTTTTGTAAAAATTGCTTTTATCTCCTGACTAATTCATTTATTCTTCAAATATATTCGGTGTAGTGAGCTGGGTTTTACAGTAGATATCAAACTCCAAATACTCTGAAGTGACAAGAAATGACTCATATATTGGGTATATATGGTTATCATGTATGGCAGTGGCAAAGGTGAGAAAGGAGTTGACAGAGAGTACAGCCATGTGGTCTCTTTGTCATGCACCACCAAACCCTTCAGCTGGCTAAAGGATGTGAAGCGACCCCTAATGATGGCCCTGCTTTGGGTTTGATGTATTAAAAGAAGAGCTTTGGTGTGTGTGCTTATGCGTACCAGTACTGCTTGCCTGGCATTACCTACTATCTGATTGCCTTAGAATAATAGAGTCACTGAAACCTCTGAAATCCATAATATTGGAAGCAGTGGAATCATCATGCATCTACTCACTTCTGCATGCTATGCAGACAGCAAACCATGCAGCAGGCCAAGTCATGTGAGCTTTAGTCCAGTCTCCTTCTTTCTTTCTATACTGACAAAGTAAAGTTTAGGAACAGGTCCAGGGGTTGTACTGAAGCAGGAAAGGTGGCAAGAAGTACAATGCTGCAGAGACACAGTGGCTAAGTAATGCATCAACTTGATGTTCCGTTCCACAGGGGCTGAGAAGTTCCTATCAGCTGCTGCAGTCACCGAGGTGAGCAGTCAGCAAGCAAGCCATAAGATATGGCACGATTTCAGCCTGCATACTTAATTCATCCCTGCCAGCAGCAACCTCAGCTGGGGTCAGACATCCTTAGTCCCCAAGACAAAATAACACAGAAATGTTACTGTTGTTCAACCTAGCTTCAAATCAAGTTTGCATGAAAGCTTTATTAAAAAAAAAAAATCCTTCTATTTGACACATAGGAATTTACAGCCCTTTAATTTGCGCCTATTTAAAGTTTTCTTTTTCATTAAACTGGATTTTAAAGCATCCATGAAAAGAACCCACAATTAAAGAAATTCCTACACAGAGCGCCTACTCATGAATCTGAGATAAAGCATCTCAGCTCAAAGCTCAATTATATGATTGTAATAAATACTTCAGGGCTGTGGTACTGGGTAAGTGTTAGCAACTTTTTTATATGAACTCTGTGATCCTAAAAAAAAGAAAAAGAAAAACATAGCAGCAAAAACAGATAACATATTTCAGACATGGAAAGAATAATTAATGAATCAACCACTAAGCATTAAAGTAAGCCAGATAATGTTAAGATGTGCTGAGAATGGAGAATTTGTTTCATCGTAGAGGGCCCGAGATGGTAAGGTGATGAGGGCATAAATCAAGACAGAAGCAGGGCTGCTTTCGATTTGACTTCTATATAATCTGATTTCTTTATGCAAGGAGATAAAAGAAGTGTCCATTAGAAAGATTGCAGCATTGCTTCTGCACTGTCTTCATTTTTTAAAAATTGGGGGATGTTCATCTTTTATATACAGCCTATGTTATCTAAAAGGGGTAGATAAATCTTACACCTCTGGATTAAGATTCAGTGATTAGAGTTGTAGATGGAATGAGTTGTTTCCTTGATGAAGTGAAGATTCAAAAGATCCAAGTCTGCCATGTAAAAATAAAAAATAAAAAAGGAAAAATAAATTTTTAAAAAGTCAGCAGCAGCACTTCCTCCAGGATACAGTTCAGCCATGCAGAACCAAGCGGCACTTCCAAATCCAATATTCCAATAGTTTCCTTCCCAAAGACAAATCCATTCAAGCTTCACTGGACCTCACTGCAACACTCAAGGTAAAGAGATAATGAAACTTCTGATAAACAACACAGAGGGCACGAAAGTTCTAAAGCAACTTTTCTCAGAAAGACACACTGCTGGAAAGTGTCGACAGATAATTTCCTGGAGGAGCCTCACGCAGCAAACCCTTTTCATCTTTGTTCACAAATGCAAAAGCTATTCACAGCGAACACAGCAAGTAGCAGTGACTCATGGACACTGAATTATGGAAATGGGATTCACTGATTGAAATTCAACTTCATTTCAATTCTTTTTAACCTTTTTAAGTATGTCATCTTTTTTTTCCCCCATGACACTGCATTTGATCCCAACAAGTGTGCGGTGACTGAGGCTTTCAGAGCATTTGTACTATGTTCATTATGCAAGATCTCATTACGTGCATCGACAACTTGCTCTCATTGGCCCCATGCTAATTGAGGAGAGTCCCCAAATGCATCCTGGTGTCACTGCACTGATAAATCATTGACTAATAAATGAGAAAAGAATATTATGAACATCCAAACATCCTCTGTAAAGCTCATAGTTTTAATGAAACCAAGTCAAATAAACAGTCAAATTTACTCACATCATATTTTAATACTCATACTGTAAATTCTCAAAGTATTTGTATAGTTAAGCCCTTTTGTCTTGCACATGGTCACAATTCTTCCAAACAACTACAATTGCTACCAGGAATGATCTGCTGCATTTACAGTTACTGCATGGCCTAAATGTGGAAAGCAACCCCAGTGGCCTTGTTTAAACTTTGGATTATGTGTTAATTAATGCACATTGCAAGCCAAATCCTATTATATATCGACTGGAATATGAAACCCCAGCCTACTGCACTCTAGTTCACTGAACTACTTCCATTAATCAACAACAGCGGAGATATAGATTTTACACACTCACTTCATCTTTGCATCTTTTTCATGTCTTTAAATCATTAACTAGTGTAACGTTTCACTGCGTGATTGACATTTATAAATGGCCTGATACAGCCATGTTTACTACAATATTCTTTAGTATGAGAACAGTTGATGGTTGATGGTGGGATAAAGGTGAAATAGCATTGCACTGATTCTGAATCCAGCAGTGAGCCCACTGTGCATGCAACATCAAAATTGTTAGAATCTATATTTCATCTGTTTTGCTCTCCCCCTGAAAGGAGGGAGCTTCTATTTGTCTGTTTGTTAACAGTCTAGCATCAGCGGTTTTCAAGATCATCATCATCATTTTCAAATTGTGTGATGTTAGATATCAATAACGGCTCAAGCTGAATATTGGTGAAAAATCGGGTCAAGGTCAAGGCCACACCAAAATGTGGGAATCATTTATTTATTTATTTATTCTATCCATAATTTTTGTGGATGGTCTTCAAACTTCACAACACTACACTAAGCTGTGGAGATATGAGTGTGAAGGCTGGCTAAGGATTTGACTTTGACCTTCATCGTTAGTGCCCAAGGTCAAATTTGACCTTGAAAAACAATTCCAAGAAACCATATCGAGTAATATATTGTATGAAAAGGCGTGGAGAGAGCTGTACAACAGACTATTTTTTCAAAGCACTATACAACGTGACACAATAACATTTGTGTAGAATCCTACACTGCACAAATGCATTTTAATATCTCACGTTTTTAAAGCTTATAGATACTAAAGAATTCAGCCAATTTTGCTCCAGTCATATGGGTTAAAGATAATAAAATACACACTTTTAGTATGTAATGCTTCAAGGGTACAGGCCAAAGGTCAGGGTCACACAAAATAGGAAAAAGCTGAAGTTGGCATGTTTCATAAAACATCAGCACATTGTAATAAAAACATCATCAAAGTTTTAGTACAGCGATGGTAACGGACATATAGAGAGGAGCTAAAGATATGTAGAGACATTACGGACTGGCATGAAAATGCAACCTGATTCTTCCCCAACCTCAAAGTCAAGACCCCATGTGAGGTTTCGAGGAGAACAGCAGAGAACAATTACCAATTTAACTGATAAAGAAAAAACTTTAGTTTATATTTACATTTTCTGGTGTTTTTGCTTCTTAACTTTGGAACTAATTACGGGTGTTGCACCAGCATTCTTTTGCATTCTGCTTTAATGAGCTTGCTTTGCAGCATATAGTTATATTTTAGGACAAAACAACCCCATATAGCTCTTATGAAGAAGCTTTAAAAAAAAAAAAAAAAAAAAAAAAAGAGTCTTGCAGTTTCACACCCTCTACAATACATCTGTCTGGCAAAGAAGCAAGATATTATTATTTCATTACCATTTCAACTCCCTTAACAAAAGAAATAAATAAAGCATTTCTCATCTCATCACTGGCTCATCAATGGAGACACCCTTTGGTGTCCGGATACTTTTGGGAATTCAGTTAGCTTTCATTTCCAAAGGCAAATAAAATCTATGTTCACACTGGAAGACATCGCTTTAAAGCTGGTGGGTGGTCACCTGACGATATTCCATGCTTTAGTTGCCTAGGTAACCCTGCAGTGTATTTACTATTAGGTCATAGGTCAATCAGTTGCTCCAATTGATCTCCTGTAATTTGACATTTACTTGCAATTTTGACAGCCACCAGTTATTTTCCATGAGGGATCGGAACTTCAAATAACAATCCACGTGACAACTTGATTGAATTCCTGCAAAATGAGCTCTTTTATTTGTTATTTAGCTGCATTTCTTCATCTCCTGGTGGAAAACAGGAGATGAAAACACAGAAAACACACACACACACACACACACACACACACACACACACACACACACACACACACACACACACACACACACACACACACACACACACACACACACACACACACACACACACACACACACACACACACACACACACACACAAACAAACTGTGTGGAGTCTCCTGGGTGTTTTCCTCAATCTCATTGCTTCTGAGACTTTGTTGCTTATCACAAGTGCGCCCAAACATCAAAGTGCAAGTGGGAACTTTCAGTAGTGTATTACTGACAGCTAATGCTGCAAAGTGATGCTCCCGTAGATCGGTTCACTGATGCACTTTGGCTTTCATGTCATATCTCTACTTTAAACCAATGACTGCAACGCATACAGAAGAAAACCACTACTTTAAGGTTGAATGGAAACGTGAGAAAATACTTAGGGAGCCTAAATAAGTCATTTAAAGATGCTGAAACAAAAGATAGGATGGGGACAATCATGGAACAGGTGATTTCCTCTGGAGATACGCTTCACAGGTGTCACAATAAAGTTACTTCAAACACCAAAAGGTCTTCACGGGTGTAGCAGTGCACCACTCTTAGCTTTGAAGCATCACATTTTCATCGAGTTCAAATGAGCAGTCACAGGATCAAATGAAGGTAGATAGAAGTGAACTGCTGGGAGCAAAACAACCACGACAGGAAGCAAAAGTGAAACCTGCTGATGGACAAGTCTTACAATATAGGCATGGAAATAATTCGGCATCAAATATCAAAACAGAAGCATAGCTGACTGATATATCGCAGCGAGGGGAATGACTGACGGAAAAGAAAGTCATGTTATTTCCTGTGTGCTTGATAGCATCATGAAGAACAGACAGGAAGTGGATCTGTTTGGAGACTCTGTAAGGAAATGAATAAAGAGATAGAGAGACAACAATCTGCTGTACATCCAGCCCCTTCATCACTATACAAATCACATGTTTTTGTCTGTATCATCTTATATCCGTAAAATCCAACACTGATGTGTGTAGATCAGCCTACAATGTAACACGAGATCATGGCACATTCATGACTTGAACTGGCTGAGTGTAAATAGAGGGGACTGCAATTATCCACCAAGATTAATCAAATTGACTTTCTGGCTGTGACTAGTCTATGGACTCCTGATCAAACAGACCCATCCCCCTCCTGACCTCTGCCCCAGCATGGTTGCTGATTGATGATGGTGCTTGTGGGCCTGTATGTTAGAGAACTCTTCAGTCAGGGCTTTTTGACAAACGTTTTGGAGATTTTCATCCTTGACATATTTTTTTTTATTCAATTATTAAATTGATCTTAAATTGAAATAATTTAGATTCCATGATGATAAGTCTACTTGCACAGTTGCAATTTAGACGACTAAATTACCACTAAATCATGATGTTCTATACATGTTCAATTTAGATTGAAGTTACTAGGGAAAAAAAGGCAATGAAAGGCAGTGAAAACAGCCTGGCTCAAAGAAGATATGTAGAGATACAAAGACTTTCTGTATGTCTGTATATTATCTGTATATCCATCTTTGTATGTTACACAAAAGCCAGAAGCAGATTAATAACATTAATTCTCATTACTACAGTTCCCACTGCTGAGAATCACAGTTTTCCAATAAATGCTTATTCAATAACTAACTCTTTAAATAAAAAATTACATTTTCTGGTAAATGTCTTAATGACTTTTCACTGGCCAAGGGCTTCAGACTGTAAAGGGTCATTTATCCAGCTATGTACCCATTCTAATGGGGTTAATAAAACAAGTTATTAAAATGAACTTGTGTAATTCTTATGAGATTACATGCAAGGAAGGCCATGTTTGATATATGTTAGTGAATGGAGCATTTGTGGAGAATAAAAAATACATCTACATCCATTCATAAACAATGACTGGTACACAGAACAGGAGATCTTAGCCTTAGAAATACACACTAGACCCCTGCAAGACTGGCTATCTTGCCCAGAGGGTAGATCATTAGGTAATAGCTGATGGGTTGCCACACAGTATAACAATAAATGGACTTATAAATATATTATGTATCATTAAGGCAGAAGAAATAGCTACAGAATATGTGATCATGTAGAACAGTGCCCAAACTTTTTTTGCAAGGCCCCCTTTGTTTTACAAGAAAAATGTTGCCCCCCCCCACGAGAAATACAGAGTTCGTCACGCAACCTCAAAGGTATGTGCCTTTTTTCACGTCACGCTGTGCGCCGCGTTATTGTTTACATGAGATGAATTGCAGAATGGCAGATAGAGACAAAATACTGTTGCTGTTAATCTTACTGTCTTCAGGTTTTACACACTTACATATACACTCGCATATACACAGAGGCGTCACGGTGTAATTATTTTACGTGTAGTTGTTTTTTTCCTGTGTAATAATATTCAACATTGTTATCAATACATTTAGCAAAAAATGCCTCTCTGTGCAAAATGGGTTCAAAAACATAAACAACTGTGGGATACTGTTTGTCTGTGATTTGAACCGGGGGGAACAAATTGTGGCAGGATCAGCCTGATATTATTTGTATCCCTCTGTAACTTTACTGCATAAAGAGCTAACATGTCCAAAATGTCAGGAGTAGTTAGTTATTACAAGAAGTGTTTGTGAACTAAAAATCAAGAATGTTGGATACTGTTTGTCCGTGATTTGGAGAGCCCAGCGCGTGCTTCTGACGCAGGGAAAACCAATTCTGCAGGGGAGACCTACCTTGGCACTTGTGCCGGTGAAGCCAAAGGAAAGATATGCTTCACCATATTTTCTAGTCTTTGGCTTGGAAGGAAGTTGGTTTGGAAACATATTTGGCGATGCTTCATCTCCTGCTTTGCGTTTGTGTGGGAGCCCCGTCAAAAACCTGCAATGGCTCTGCCCCCCCCCACCGTCCCAACCCTAGGGGGCGGGCCCCACACTTTGGGAATCTCTGATGTAGAATAAGGGATTGCTAAATCGCTCCTATGTTACTAACATATATCCTAACAAGCAACAAGATGATGGTAAATATATATAGATTAAGTGTTACTGGCGGGCTTCAAAAATTAGACATCACATTTTGAAAATTTAAGCAATTACTGTAAAAGCCCCAATTTGAGGGTCATAATAGTGACATTTTTGCAGTTTTATTCAAGTTTTACTTTTTGCTGAAATTTTTCAGAAAGAAAGAAAGAAAGAAAGAAATCAATCAATCAATCAAGCAAGCAAGCAAGCAAGCAACTACTTGGAAAGAAGCAAACCTTTTCCAGACATACATGACAAAAAAGGCCTAAATGGCCTGAAATGAGCTGCTGTGATTGGGCAAGGGTCACTGAACCTTTCAGCAGATGGAATCTATTTGGATGTGAATGTTTCTGGTGGTCACAGCGAGTTCAGACAGAGTGAGATGGAAGCAAAAATGACACAAGATTGACTTTGGAACTGAGAGACAGTCAATTTGTGATAGCTTTTATCTCTATTTTTGACAACCTCAGCATTTTAAATTCTACTTTAGGTTTCTTATTTGCATAAAATTCATGCATAGTAAATGGACAGAGAGGAAAAGTTAAGCTTAGATTTTCTGGGTATATTCCTCGGCATTCATGCCAACAGCAAGCAGAGAAATGGTTAAAGGTTTTAGAAGGTAGAAGCATAGAAACTCCAAATGCTTTCAAAGAAAAAGTTTTTTGCTTTTTAGAGCCCATTCAAAGTTAAAAATATGTCTAACTGTTCCTAAAAAAGTCTAAATTGTACTTAATACTACTTAAGTCTCATTTCACATTCAACAAAAATACATTTCTGCCCCTAAATGAATGAATTAAACTGAAGGAAAGTGTGCAAGTGGTTCTTTTGTACTGAAATGTCCAACTTAAATGCAAAAAAAAAGAAAGAAAAAAAGAATGGTGTTTTAAGAAGCAAACAAGGTTTAACTGAGTCAGAATATATGTAAAAGTAATATGGCTTTGCCTTTCTGCAGGAACTATTCAGTTTTGCGCTGAAATTTCTTTGATAACGTGCCATTTGCTGCCAGTGAACAATTTAATGAAGATAAACAGCGAGGGAAAAGATAACACTGAAAAGAACGGTGCTTAAAAAACTGGGTGCAACATCTGTGGCGAGGTGAATGCCAAGCATGAAATCAGCATTACACAAGGATAAAGTAATCGCTGTTGCCAGGAAAGTGTGAAATCTAATCAGGAAGGGAATAGCAGGAGTAAAACTCACACACATACACAGGTGAACTACTCAGCAGTTCAGTGATGGCAAACTACCGCACCATTAAAATGCTTTAAATGGACTACAAATGGACTAAGTGTTTTGGTGACTTTTTGTTTTTGTAGCGAAGACGGACAGCAATTTTCAGAGAAGCTAAAAAGGGTATCGAAAAAGTGAAAATAAACCCCGGTGTCGCAGCATGAAGATACAGATACAGAGCCTCTGGTGAATAGCTGGGTGCCTGCTGACAAATGGTGATGTAACACTGAGCTCTTCGCTGTAAAAAGCCTTCACATGAGAAGAATCAAAATCTGCTCCTGGGAACGGATCACTGTTAACAACTCTACAAAAAGTCTGTGTCAAACTTGGTCAAAGTTTAAAAGCTAAGCGTTGGGGTTGTACCCGCCTAAGTGAGTCCAACTGCTGCCAAGTCAGCCCTCGCTACTCCTTTCCATAAAATATTATTGGCTTCCAGTCTGTGTTAAGCACTTTGATGCTGATCATGTGAAAGTAGCTTAAGTTGTCAGACAGGCACGCAATGCAGAAAATCCTTCACCTTTTTACCCCCCACAGGGAGAAGCTGAGAAGCTTCTTTCCATTGTACATATAGGACGACCTGCCAAAAGCATTTCCATTTCCTTTTAGAAATCCACGCCAGTAAACTGCTATAAGGTAAATAACTACACTTGGGTGATATTTTGCATTCATCTGTTGTCAGAAAAATCTGAAAAATGTTTGCCCACTCAAGTCAGACAAAGGTAGGAGGAAATGCTATCACAAGTTACTGAGTTTCTAAGGTCATTCACAAAAAAACATGGAAGAAAAAAAGCAATCTAATGGATCTGAAGAACATTTTGATTGATGCTACAAGTTCATGTGTCGCCATTTTTAAAATTTGTTAGTAGTAGGTTTTTATCCATTAGTTTCACTCTACTTAGTGACTTAGACTAGACAAATACATTATTAATAAGTAGTAAATCAAATAACTGGTAAAGCAATTATATACTGAAAACAGCTCCTATAGCTATATGTAAAGACAACAACACTCCACATTCTTAAACAGTCAATTAAGATTCCATGAACAATACAAAACTGGGGAACTGCTTCCCAACTCTGGAAGTCTGGTGTGGTAGTAAGCACCATCACTGCGTGGCAAGAAGGTCCTGGGTTCCTCCCAATTTCAAAAGACATGTTCATTTAATTAGTGACTCTAAACTGTCTATAGATGAAAATGGATGGATAGATAGAAGCATGGATGGATGCATAAGTACAGGTAGACCACGAACCAACGAACCACCAACGAAAACCTTGATCCCTCGAACCATTCACTGGTTGGAGGCTGAGGATATGTGCATTGTCTCCAGTGTACTACATGCTAGCAAAGATATTTGGGGTGTATAACATCAGATAGTATAAAATTGTTTTTACACATTTATAATCTCAGTCAGTCATTTTGGGTCATATTGAATAAAAATTACGACAATTTTGTAATAATCCTGATCATGCCATGCTTCAAAAGATTATCTGTGGTATGAAACTGGACAGTCAGTGACTAATGACTTGTAACTGACAACTCTTTAGCCAATGAGGATGCTATCCCGCAGTCAGACCGCCTCCCTCTTTGTCACTGTTTTTCGCAGTTTTGATGGTGATGGTGGAAATACCAATAGAGCCTTCAAAACGGCACTTCAGAAACCAATGGATGACATCACAATAGTTGCATCCATCTTTTACACCATCTAATATGTTAAACTGGCAAAAAAGATTTTCAGAAAACTTGACCTTTGACTCCTGAACTTAAGTTCGAGGTCACTGAGATCCCAGCTCATCTGACATTTTTACGGTATCAATTTGAAACACCTACGTCGCTTCGTTCCTGAGTTAGCGTATCCATGTTGCCTGCCTGCCGACTCAAAGTAAAAGTTAGCAGCATAAACCTCATATAAAAAGGTGGACACTTTATTTATAAATCTAACCTGTCTTACACTTGTTTCTTCTCAGGTTTTTGCAGAGCATGCTCAAATCACCCACAAACAAACACAAACACATCAGGGTACTCACTTGAACACATGAGTTTCAAAGGTCAGTAATAGCGCATGCAGCTCATGTTCCCATGTCTCACTAAAAGCCTGGCCATTAATGACTACACACTACATACAACTTACATTTCCGCCACCAGCTAACAGAAGATTTATGTGTTTCTGGGTACAGAGGTCGGCAAAGCAGACGCTGTTTCAGCGCTTCTAAGTGGAAGCACTTGTGTAATAATGATCATGAATAATCCATATCAGTCATGTCAGAAGAGCTGGATCGTGTTCTTCATTAGCTAAGCCCTAACGAGCCAAACATGTCATGTGATTTTGGAAGAATATTTCCTTCTTCCAAGGCAGCAGAACAACAGATGTCAGAGTCAATATATTTTTTCACGCTGCACAATTTTACTGCAGTTCCTCAACGCAGTGTCAGTTGCTTTAAGTTTTACCTTTGCGTTCCATTTGTCTTGGTTATGGAAAATTATGTTCAGTTTAACTTTAGAGGTTTTACTCATCTGTGAGGCAATGAACTGATTATTCTAGAGTAAACAGGCTTGCTTGTGATTCATCCGATTAAAAATGTCATTGTCTGCTATCTAATTTGGTTCTTTTAGGTTTCTCTGTGCTTCCAAATCTGTTTATTCCTTTCTTTGTCTTCCATATCTGTCTTAAAGCTACTTCTTGTGTAGGTTAAACTGCTTTTTTATTTTATAATGTGTTTTTACCTTTATTTGCCATTTCTGAGGTTAGGTTCTGCTCTGCCCTGATTGTGTTCACCTGTTCCTTGTAATCCATCCATCCTTTAGCTTCACGAGGTCTGGAGCTCATCCCAGCTGTCACAGGCCAAAAGGCAGGGTACACTTCAGTCTATCATAGGCTAATACAGAGAACGGACTGTGGAAGCTGGAGTGAAGACATAGACATGGGGAGAAAATGCAAACTCCACAAAGAAAGGGCTCAGCCAGTCAGTGGATTTGAACCTAGGACAGTCTCACTGTGAGACCACAGTTCTGATCACTGCACCATCGTGCTGCCCATTCTTTTTAGGCTTTTATTTTCCACCTTGAATAGCCCTAAATTTAGGTCCAATCTCAAGTTGCACTTAAAAAATAAAAATACAGGACATATTTGTGGGGAAAAATGCAAAAAATATATATCAAAGAATATTTTATATGAGCTCGTAAAAGAGGGAGATAGATAGTTTGAAGTGCTGTGAGGATGTGAATGAACATGAATCTGTTAAACTGAATTCAATAGTGAAATTAGTTTAAGCAAACTTCCACTGATAAGACGGCACACTCATCTTGTCCTGAACAAACGCAAGAAAGCTCTGAAGTGACACCTCAAGAAGTTTTGTTGCCACAACCTGACGTCATCACAGAACTCATTAAGATTTTTGCAACATGAATAAAGTGATCGGCTAGCCGCCAGCCACCGTTTCACAGCTCCGCTCGATAAAGCTGCTAAGCAATAACACCTCCGTTTTTTCAAAGCAGACGTCTGAAGTACGTAGACGTACAGAAGCTGGTGTAAAACTCAGTGTTCGACTTTGCCAAATCAAAACGGAGTCAATAATTATCCAGCTATGACTAAAAGTCACATTTATACTGTTTAAAACACTTCACTGATAATTATACACACTATATGCCCACATAGTCATTTCTATAGAGAGCTTTTGTTAAGCTGAAAACACTTACAGTGCAGGTACTAGAATTTTGACCGATCACCTAAGGTTCCCCTTTTTCTCAAAAAAAATATAGGTTGCATGTGAATTGCAACATATCTAGCCCAACTGCATTAATTATTCACAACATTCTTTGAAATAGCACACTGACTTTATAGTTTGTGCTGAATTATTCAGGGTAGTGCAACAAATGGGGAAATATGTATGCATCCAATCATTATGGCATATCAGGCTGTGTGTCATGTCAGTGCCTCACATTCTCTCCCTCGCTCTATAAACTGTACATATTCTACCAATCGTGTCTCTTCACAGCGATGGGTTTTAAGCACTACAGCTCACTCTGCACACTTTAACACCTTTATTTCAGTAGGACATTTTACTAAAAATTCACATATAATCCTTCATCTGTTGTCCTCCCATTCACTATATAATTACAAATCAAAGTAAATCCTCTACAAGCCCCAGAATTAGCATACATAGCTAGTTTATACCGAGGCTACTCCCAAGCCAGACAAGGCCCCCTGGCTTTGTAAATAATGAACTGCGTTGCAGTCAAATCCCAGTTGTAATCATTTGCAACCTCAGGATCGGCTGCATTTATCCGGGCACTGGGGGAAATCTGTTGATGTCGATTGCATAATACCGCATAACATAACTGAAGCCCGCAGTGCCAATTTCCAGGCAATAATTGCAATGACAACTTCAAAGATGAACAGAAATCAAAACTAACAGATGTATGACAATCTCAAGATAGCTCAAAATATCTTAGAGAGCAAAGAGGGGGGGAAATTGTACTAAACTTTTAGATGCATGATAAATGTAAGCTGCATATAGAACCAAATTCCTCTAACTCTTTTTCTTACAGCTTGCAGAACTGCGTGTATTGATGACTATGCACAACTCATTCTCTCTTGCCCCTGCTCACAAAGCTGCAGAACCTTATACCAGTTTGTTTTTTTGGTTTATTTTGCACATGCTTGCAGTATCATGGTAGAATCCAGAATCTCCTGTACTTCTCTAAGCAAGGATTTGGTTTCCCTCAATACATCTTCTATATCAGCTCATTGTTCATTTTTTACTAAATGGGTAGAAAATTGTGTCATTTCTGAGTTAAGGATGCACTGATTTTAGAGGTCACCAAATCACTGCAATCACTAGCTATGTTTCGTAATGACAACCTTATACAACATGGCACATACGTGATTAAGATGATTATAATAGTAACTGAATATTTTATGTGTTGAATGGTGGTTGTAGGGAGCTGCTCCTTTGCACATTTCATCTAAACCCTTTCTTCCTCTTTCGCTCCAGACACCCATGGGTGTGGCAAAGCCAATCCACCAGTTTGAGCTGAGTAGCAGCGACTGTCTCCACGGCAACCAAGGGTGGATGCTGAAGTCTTTCAAGGGTGCACGGTGCCTCTGTTGCACGTTAAAGGGATCGTCGTGTAGCAGGTGGTGCTCCCTCCTTCAGTGTAAGTGGGAATGGCCTGCAGGGCCACAGGGCCTGGTCAGAGCCACGCAATGCCGGGATACCTGTCAGCTTACATTAGCACAGATCACAGAGCCAGCATCAGTCAGTGGCTTGCTTTGTGTCGGTATCAGGCTTATTCTTACGGAGACAAAGACGGAAGGCATCTGTGTGAAGAGGCTCTTGAAGCTGGGGTCCAAGTGCTCCCACCATTTATTAAAGTACCCTCCAGAAAGATAAGGCATAGTTTAATTTCACTGGAATTTGCAATTATCAGTCGGAGGCATTCTTTTTGGGGAAGCAATCACTGCTCCTTGACCTATAATGATTTCATAGGTCACAAAGTTTAATCATAAATGTAAGCCGAAAAGCCTATGACAAATTAAAAATATAGATCCTTAATTTAACCTCTGGAGAGTTTCTCCTCCATCTTTGCTTACATGGAAAATGTCTTCAGTGATGAACCGTGGTTTATTTTGAATACAGCAATGTCGCAGCTTTTAACACAAGAGGCACTAGACAACACACTTCACCTGTGGTGCAAGACCAAACATTCTCCAGACAGAGACCATAGCCTGTGAAACATTTAACAGCAACTCTTAAACTAAACTGCAAGAGGAAAATAGCCGAAGCCTGGAGAATGCAATCAGCACTGAATGTAGAGACGCTTTTGAATGGATATAACCAGAGGCATTTACGCCTCCGTCTCTGTGGTTGTTAGTTCATCAAGGTTAGGGTTATGCTCATCTCCAAATCCACAGACCACTTCATACCTGTATTTGATATAGGGGAGATGAAAAGGGGGAAAAAAGCCTGATCATGAGTGGGTTGTGAATAAGTAAAAGCTACTCAATTTTTCTGAAGCATTTCTGGTTTGTTCTTTACCTGAGTGTCAAACTGTGACAGCTTTTACCAGATTAGCATGTTCTGAACTCTCTACATGGACAAGCAGAATAATCATGATGAGCACATGGCTAATTTGCACATAATAACAAAACTCCAAAGCTATTTCACGTTCACTGCGATTCATCCTGTATTTACTCACAAGCTATCTACACAAACACAAAACCTTTTCATCTTAATATAACAAGTTTAAACAAAACAACCATTAAACTGAAACATTATCTATAGCAGATGAGCAGTATCGCAAAGGGACTGTGCCTGCGAGATGTATCTGATTCTTCAGTTGAACCATCCTCCTCAGAAATGGTCTCAGTGGAAAGGTGTGAAGAAGCCATTTTTAAGGAACCAAAACCAAAAGAAAAGACTGAGGTTTGGCAAATTGCCCAAAAACTTTACTGAAAATCAGCAGCAACAGGTCTTATGGAGCGATTGTCAAAAAATATCCAGCAGAGGACATCTGTTAAAGATGATGGAGACTCTATCATGGTTTAGGGCTGCATTTAATTATTTCAGTCATTGACTTTCAAGCTTTTTTTTGTGCCATTTTTTCTAACAAACCATAAAGAAATGAGTGGGTGGCTCAAGACTTTTGCACAGTTCTGTATTTAGAGCTCAAGACTGGTAGCAACAGGTAGGCCAGAAGCAGGCAGGTATAAGATCAAGACTCTGTTTTAGTTTCATAATCGTTACTGCTCTTAAAGAGACGTAAGTTAGGTGCTGATACATTTCCCAAACTGAAATATGATGTTAAACTGTCAATGATTACCCAACTCAAAACTATAGCCAGTATTACTCAAGGAAATTGAAAGCTCTTCCAATAAAGACAGACTGATTATTATCATATCATTTACAGCTGGAAGCAGGAACTGGTTGTTCAAAACATGTGGAAATCTCCAAACTGCGACAGACCATGCACATTAAAATGCATATATAGAGCTGGAAGGCATCCTGTAATGATTAAGCAACTGAACACAACATGTTTTTGTAATTATAATATGAAACGATGCTGGAACGGAGAAGAGTTTGCTTTCCAAAACCCTCCAAAATAATTTGATTCCTCCATACCAAACACAAGGTAGCTAATCCAGTCTGCCCTAACTTTCTGTGTTAATTGCTAAGCCCCTGGTAAACTCGCTCAGGAGTTCCTCCATGTTTTGTTTGCAGGTTCTCAGCCTTATTGCCAGCTGAAACATTATACACTTTCATTAAAAATCCTGAATGGCAATATGCTCCCAGCTCACCTGCAGGGCTCTTGACACAAATGATCTTTTTAGAAAAGAAGTGACTCCAGAAATGTAACTGTAGCTGGATTCCAGGAAAAGCAAAAAACACAGTAGCAGGCAACAATGTCTCTACAACCAGACATCGGATAGAAGAGCTATGAAGATAATCAGACAATTAAGTTCTCTGCTGGCTTCCTCAGAACATACACTCGGCACTCTGTGAACATGCCTTTTGGGGAAAAAAAACATTAGGTGCTGAGGTGGTGTTGTCTCAGCAGGGAGTCTATGTTTTGCTGCCAGATGAACTGATGCGGTTTATCCCACGTGAGCCTCCAAGCGGATGTATTGATTTTGCATGATGAGAGGGTGGTGGTAGCAGCAGGGAATACAGACCTATGAGCTACAGAAGCAGTGTCTCTGAGTCTAATACCTGTGCTTTTTACATCTTGCTTGATGGCTGCAGTTTTATATAAACAGAACGTGTGAGAAAGAAGAACCATTACACTCTCCAACCTTGTAAACTTAACAAAGATTGTATGTAATAGATCAGATAGATTTATTGTTACAATTCACTTCTACTTTCTTTGACTGGTTCTAACTTGTTCTAAATCAAGAAAACAAGATTAAAACCACTGACAGGGAGAATGAAAAACACTGATGGCCTTGTTAAAATCCAATCTTATGCTGGTAGAGCTTGATTGTGCAAAACAGCCCAGGAAATCAAGAAATAGGGCCAACACCTTTGGACATCTCCAAACTCCACACGAGGATGTGCCGGAACAAGCCCAATCAACCCCACCAAGACCCAATGGACCTGCTGCCAAAGTCTCGGTGCCAGAAAACCCACAAGCCACATCTATTAGTCGATTAGTTGACATAATCAATGATGCGGACTACAACAACTGGACATCGCAGACGTGTAATGGTTACATGCCATATTATTATTATCATTATTATTTCTAACTACAATGTGTTACTGTACATGAAAATCTGGAAGCAATATCAGCTCCATAAGATGCATAGGCATTTATTACGCAGGCTCCCTGGAGCTGTGATGTCGACTCTAGGTGGTAAGCTATAGATGCTATACTTATTTTCAATGATGGACTGGTTTGTGCTTTAAAAAAAAAAAAAAAAAAAAAAAAAAAAAAAGAGCTTCTGTGTTAATTGTGTTATGGACACTGGGTGTCAAAAGCCAGATGGATGTGTGATAACCATGAATTAACAATAAGCATCACTTTTTTGGGCATGTCATGCTAATTAAGTATACAGTTTGTCATCTGTGTATTGGCTAGGAAACAACGTGTTTGACGTACGCCGAAAGGTCAGAGCTGATATGTGACCAGCAAGAAAGCAAGATCATAAAGATGTCATATGACCCCTCAAATAACTTTATAAACTGTGGCAGTGTAGTTAAAAGCCAGACAGCAGTTTGTAACAGTCCAAAAACCCTTGCAGCTTAACAGAGAAACAAAACAGTGCATAATTAATGTTGCTGGGTTTACAGCCTGGTCATGGCACTATCAGCATGCACACACTAACAAAGCTACACACAATCTGAACAGGAGAAGACAGTCAAAGCTGGTGTAATTGAATGTAGCAGAGATTTTATTGCCACTGCATTATTCACAAAGGCCACTGCGTACTGTATCGCCTCATGTGAATGACTGTAGGGGAGACGTAATGCTGCAAAGACGCAGTGTGTGAGAAAGTAACACAGACTATTTCTGAGGTCTAACACACAGCAGGCCTTTGAGAAGCTTGGGGTGAATTAATTACTTAGTAAATTGAAAACGCTAAGTCATGTGCCTCCAAATGGACTCCGCTTTGCTCTTTAATCCAACCTGCACAGTGATGGGTAGCTGAGTGAAATAGAAATGTATTTTGCAATCACAGTGAAGCAAAGGAGGCTGTAAGACAAAGAGATAGAGATGTAGAGTTAATGACTGGATACAGGAAGACCCTTGACACCCTCCCAACTACTCCCATTATGGAGCAATAAAATTAAACAGCATGGAGGACTGCCTTGTGGAATGGGTATTCCAGTTTCAGCTCCACAGATGATGAATTTTCCCAGATGCAGAGATGCAGGGAAAAGACAGATCATTGAGCCTAAGATACTGCAAAGGCTGAATAGAACAGCCAGTGTAAGAATAAAAAAAATTTATATTGTTACTGAGTTTCTATGTTTCACTGGGTCATTTGTTTAGTCTAACAGCAATAAACCTGACCATGCCTTGACTGTATATTACAGACTCAGTCACATTTGCGTGGTAACTAGTTGCCGATCCCCTGGCAACCTCCAGTTATGAGTGGATCTGTATTGCTATAGGTTTGCTTTGGACAATACCAGTTTGCCACAGTCACCTGCAGTTTGCATGAAAGCCACCAACTTGTCTGCAAACACTTGTCATTTATCTCCCTAAGCAAAACGAGTTGTGCCTTTTGAAATGTGTTTCTTGAAGCACTTTGGTACAAAATTTGAAAGCCATTGTTTTCTGTTTCTAGTTTGTGTTGCACTCTTTGCAATTCCACTGCTGCTTAGCAAGTTTTTTGTGTTCTTTGTGTCACACTAGCGACTGCCAACAACTCCAGAAACCGCTTTGAAGCAGCTGAGGAATAAACACTTTTCCTCAGTAACTAGTGGTTGCCAAGGGTTCACTGCTTTCTAGGACTGAGTGAATGTGGCCTAAACTGTTAATTTTACAGCAGCTTCCACAAACCAGTCCCCAAACTGTGAATGAGTAATTTTTTATAGTGACCGGTGGTCGCTAGATGGTTGCTGCCTAATGTCTAGGCCAGCACCTGTCAGGTACTGGGTCCATGGTGATCCAGTACCTGAGAAACACTGGCCTAGATATTAGTTTTTGCAAACAAGTTGGTGTCATTCATGCAAACTACTGGTGATTGTGGCAATCTAGTCGTGACCAAAGCTAGTAACCAACACTACAGGGCTTGTACTTTATTCAACGTTATTGGTGAAGAAATTATTCAAACTTTACTGCTTTCCTCAAGCAGGCAGTTTTCTCTGTAAACAAACTCGACAGCGTAAGTGGAGGAACATTATTTTATCATTAAAAATAAAAATTTATTATGTACAAGTTCGGGGTGCAACAGAAGCCCATGGCTGATGCACACAAATTACAAAACTTAGATTTTCTGTAAGCATCAGCACTATTATTACCTAAAGCAGGTGGCAGCCTTTTTTATAATTACAGACCTCTTAATTGCTGTCCATGCCTTCAGTTTGCTTAGTGCTCCAAATACACGTCTCATATATTGCCCACTTACAGCTGGAGAGTTGGCCTGGAGATAAGGGAGCAAGTTAGATGACAGCTCTGACAAATATGCTGACGACGTCGCTTTTACCAGGGCAAGCCAAGGATGTGCCCCTGTTTTTATGTGCATTATGGAACAGGGGCTGCAAGTGCGTATGGGAAGAAGCGAGGAGGATTAAAATATGGATGAAAAAAACTACTGGATATCAGGCAATTTGGGTGGGAATGACACATTCATCAATGGCTGAATGAGCATGTAGTGAAGTTTCTTATTACAAACAATGATTCACTGGTGTTTTTCTTACTACTTTAAAAAAAAAATCCCACTTAGAAAGTATTCAGATATTTTAATCCCTTCACATAGTCAGTACATACTTAAAAGTTCCATTTTTTATTTTTATTTTTCTTAGCTTTATCTGTCTTATTACACTAAAATTGAATCAAAATTTCTTTGGTCCAACACCGGGGCCATCTTTAAAGTGCTTAAAACTGTTTTTCCCTGTTTTCTGCCATATATATCCTGTTACAGTCTTTGGTTGCTAAAATAAAATATAGCCAAAGTCTTTTAAAATCCAAATCCCTCTAGTAGAGCCCAAGAATAGTAATAAGGAGCTAGAAATTAATATAACAAGTTCACTTTAACACACATATATATATATATATATATATATATACATATATATATATATATATATATATATATATATATATATATATATATATATATATATATATATATATATACATATATATATACATATATATATATATACATATATATATATATATATATATATATATATATATATATATATATATATATATATATATATATATATATATATATATATATATATATATATATATATATATATATATATATATATATATATATATATATATATATATATATATATATATATATATATATATATATATATATATATATATATATATATATATATATATATATATATATATATACACACATCAGTCCTGCTTTGATTCAAGCCTAGTAAATAAACGCACAGCTTTATATTCTGTCAAGAAACCCACAGAAAATGTCACCTTTCAAGTCCACATTGTTGGATAAATGAGATCAAACTGCTGCACAGAGCTAGGCAAATAGTTGCACCATAATTGCGTCAATGAAGAGAGAGGTTATTGCCATGCTAGAGTCTATTGAAGTGAAGTGAGTGGCTTGGCCTGAGTGTGCACCCAACTCCACTTTAAAATCTCTGTGGGATCTATTATGGATCTGCGTGCATGTGTGTGAAAGTCTGTGAAGGTACTAGCTCTGTAATGCATCAAATACGCTTTACTGTTCAACATGTGTAGCCGACGATACGGCAGAAGATTAAAGGATGATGTGCAACAAAGAGAGAAAGACATCACAGCGTCGCATTAAAGGATAAATGATACTGGAAATATTATACATAGGCCATTTTGTTACGGACTAAACATCCCATTAAGGGACTAACCAGTGATTAAGCCCATCGTTCCATTCATCCCTGCTTTAAAATTCCTTTCCCCAACTGTTTGTATTGAAAGGAAAAAATTCAGGACATGGAGAAAACAAAACATTAAATCATTTCCTAAAGCATTACTCAGATAATTAACAGGTTTTAAGAGGCTTTTTTGGATATCATATGCAAATCAATATAGCACATGACGAAGAAACAACCATTTGGATATGTTGGTAGTTTTTTTAAAATAAGAAAATTAGAAACTAATACAAATGAACAAATATATAATTGGTTATTTTTAAAATATTAAAATGTTGTGTGACCAAAAATAACAGAAATGTAAGAATACAATAGCGAGTTTGGGTATCTTAAGAATGGCCTTTTCACAGACCTTTCTCCAGGAATCTTAAATCCCCAGGCCCATTTTAGTCTTTAGTGCTTCCCCCAAGCAGCCATGTCAGCAAAATCCATGAATCAGATGGCAGGTGTTAGGTCGAACATTGCTCCGTTTTACTCATTTTAAAATGCCACTGGAGAAATTTACTACACTGGAAAGAAAATATTTTATGAAGTTTTAGGCAAGTCTTTTTCTGCATAACTGTTAGATTGGCTAAAGTATTTATACAAAAGTCTCAGTACTAGTAAGTTTGGGCTAAAAATACTAAGCCCCTAAGGTGACTTGTATTTAAATATAAAACTCAAATTTTCAGATTTGGATAATCTTTTTCCTTTAAATATAAATATATACCATCTCAGAGCATCTGAGCCCATGACTCACTCTCTCTCCCTCTCAGTGGTCAACACGCTTCACCTCATTGTTGCTAATGAGCGATTTTATCATCTGGAATCAGCACTTTTCATAACAAGCCCTAGTACCTATGGACACTTCTGCTTTGTAATTTCGCTCTTTTGCCTATTGTTATTCCGCTGTTCTCGCTCTCTGGGAAGAACAGGTGCTGTGGAACTAGAACAAAAATACTAGACATTGTTTCGCTCTCAGCGATCACTTAACATGCAAATACATTCAAAAATTCACAGCACATATATTATCTTCAACTTATATGCATGGTGATTTGGCAGAAAATGCTGCATTTAGTGATTTGTTTCCCCCCATTTAAATAAGCACTTTGCAAAACATCTAATTGAGTTTCGGCTGTAACTGGGAGTGAGGCACACCTCCGTCTGCATCAGCGCAGCCCACAGAGTTTGTGCATTTTGCAGAACTAATGCGTTGCTTGTATATTTATCTTATGCATAGGGTTTTTGTCAGATAACCCTGCAGCTATAACATCTCTGTTAAGACTGAGGGTAAAATTGCCCACTACAATCTTTCTACGTTCAACGTAGAAAGATTGCTGAAATTGGCTATTTGGTTTTTTATCTTGACACTACAATTTCCGGAATAACTACACTGTCAACAACAAGGTGGAGGATGAATGTTTATTTGCATACTGGCACATGAATACAATCTTTTTCTCCTGTCTCTTGTATCCACACACAGACACACACCCTGGTATACAGGGGCCTCTTGCTTTCGAAAGCATACTCATCCTTTTAATCGGTCTGGAATCCATCAAAGTGGGTCAAACTCCCTTCCCCATCTGCCCGGGCCAGATTTTAAATGCACGAGGGCTGATTAAAAAAAGACCAAGAAAATAGGGCAAACGCCTACAACGCACAAACACATACGCACGCACACGTATACGTATCACTTGGGAGACCAGCGGCGGGAATGGGATACCAAAGGGAGGAGCGTGCTTGCGAGTGTGTGTTGGTAAGGATATTGAGGGCATTTGTAAGCAGTTACTATGTGCAGTGTAACAAATGAAAGGTCAAGAGCTTCGATTTGAGTCTGTCGGCCGTGTATTAATTTGTCATTTTTGTGCTAATTTGCATACGGCCACCCTTTGTTGATCCATCAACGCTGACTAACACGACACAGAGAGGGTGGAGCACACAGAAAGGGGAGGGGGAGTGTGTGGCAGGGTGCTGGGTAAGACAGCTGTGTCGATAAGCTCGCTTCCACAGCTGGGTGTTGTTACTGTGCGAGCGCATTTGTACTTGTGTACGCGTGTCTGCTGTGCGCCTGATTGACAAGAATGTGTAGCTCACATGCATTGGTGTGGTTGGTTTGTTTCTTCGCAGTCTTGCGTGTATTAATGTATGACTACATGTCATTGCGCAAACATCTGCACACATGGAGAAAATTCAGCTCAAAACTAAAACTGACAGAAACAGCTGCAGAAATGTTCCAGATAATCAGGCGAGCACAGCTCTCACAAAGCTTCAGCTTCTCCCTCGGGATCAACCTGCAGGACTGTCCAGGTGTCATATGACGTGTAACGTCTCCACATCTGCACTGGTGAACGTGCAGCAGTCATAAGAGGGGATGGGATCCTGTATTTAACCTGCCATCACGGTGCACGGACGGGGATCCCCAAGATTACGCTTTGACATTTCCATATTACCCAGAAATATGTTATTCAATTTATTATAAACGTCATAAACATTAAAGGATTTTTTTTCAGTCTAAAAATGTAAATGTTCAGTTTAATGTATTTAATTGAACAACCGAGAGCCAAGAAAACTGCAGTGATCAGTTTGTTATCCACTATACTGACTACATTTTTCTTTACATTATTTTATAACTGAAGGTCACAAACAAACTTCTTTACTGACAACTGCAGGACATGTCAGCAGCAGTCAGTTTGTGCTATGGTAGATTGTGTGCACAGGAGATAAACTGGAAGTTGAGCCATTGGCATCTGAGCAACGAGGAATAGGTGTTTACTTGTCACTCAAACTGCTGTCTGGTGTCTCGCTATGAGTCATCCCATCTTGAGGCTCTTTCTGTACTCCTTGAGCCTGTTTGGGCTGGAGAGAGTGCTCGCTTGAGAATGCACATTAGTTAGCACTGATTAATGCATCTGAAGATGTGAAATGGAACAAGAGGCACTGTATCATGTCTGCATTCAGCTTTAGTAGTGGAGAAAAGAATTTTTATCAGGACATCAGTACAAACATCCCTCCTTGGCGTTAAGCACCATAATGAGAAGAAGCACTTTTTAATTAGTGTATACAGCCACATTTCATCTTTTCTGTCAAGCCCTGAACGTGAACCCTCAGTCAGACAGTCGGAAGTGGAAACCAGTGGTAGCGCAGCTCTAGCAGTTTGATTAAGTGAGGTTGGCCTGGGCTGTGGCTCTGCTTACAAACAAAGCACAGGCGACAGATGCTTATAGGCAAACCCAAACAGAAGCTTTTTAGCCAAATTCCCCCTGTGGCCATGCTGCTATAAACCTCCCAAATGCCAGCTCGCTGCAGAAGAGAGGATTATTTTGAAGGAGACCAGTGAGTAGCAGCTCATTTTCTTCCTCTCTTCCTTAACAGCAACTGAATATTTTAGAAAAACAAACAAACACAAAAAGGGGTCGGTAAAACATATCTGACAATCTGTTCAAAATTTCACTGCCAATTTTGCTTAAGCCCTGATTAGACTAAGAAGTCAGTGTTATTTCCTTCTTGTTATCCATGTTATAATAGTTTATCCTACACTAGGAGCTTCTTTCTGCGATGTTGCTGGAGGTGTAATGCTGCGGAGGCCATATGGAAGACAATGCATTTTAGACTGTGGGGGAAAGGGAGGCTTTTAAGCAAAGACACTCCAGCTGTAGCAACTAATCACACGAAACGCTAATTTGAAAACCAAGGACAAATCCCGGGGAATAATTATGTATAATTTATTAGATAGCTCAGCCCTGACAAACTGTTTGGTGGGGTATTGTAGAGTAGTAACAACCAAGTATTAAATACAAGGACACAGACAAATCAACTAATAATAATGAAGGATTGAGCTAAATTTGACTTGACTGTAAAGTGACACTTGCACAAAATTGGAAATATTAGGAGATTATAATTGTTTAATCTAGACTTAAAATTCTTTTTTTTATTATCTTCCATATGTATACCGTTACAACAGTAGATCCTCATATAAAAAAAGTTTAAAATACTACGAGTGATCCCTGTGAGCCTGAAGCTCAGGATTTAAACTGCTCTAGAGCTCTGTTTCTTGCTATTTTTGTCTACTTTTGGATCTTTATGATGTCAGTAAGAAAGGATTTCCTTATATGGTGTAAAGACAGATGAGCTAAAACAGCTTATGTATGAACTGATGGGCTGCACCAAGGTAGGAGATAAATAAAGATTTAACAATGAATCCAGCAAAATGATTCCAGTAGAGTGTGGAAACACAAATATGTAAGTAGAAGTGAGAATATTAGCCCTCCTTTTAAACTTTTACACTCTGTAAGATTATTTCACAAAGATTTAAAATCTGCAAGTGCTTTCTCCTCACCAGAGAAACCGCTCAGGGACAAGAACCATTGTGTGTATTGTTTGTCTAACCAACTCTTAGTAGTACAACTCTTTAAAGTGTTACATGATGACGCTACAAGAGCACTTCCTGCAGAATTTCTGCCACTTGAAAGAGAATCATGACTAAAAATCTGCAGCAAACTAAGTAATAATACCCAAAGGGTTCGGAGCACTGCCAGCAAGTCTTCCCCTGATGGGAGGGTTTCCATGAATATGAACACTCCAGCACAGCAAATAGTCAGAAGGCAGAGAGAGGTAGTTGCGTCATTCCTCCGTGTCACCTTGTCGCACAGTAGAAGTAGCACGTCAAAAGAGGTCATTTTACACCACAAGCTCAACATGCATTTTAGACACACTTGAAACACTTGTAACCAAAGGAATAACAGCCTGCTGGTCAATCCACAATCTGATATAGCTGTATTGGAGTGATTCCTACAACATAATGATGATGCTCCAGCCCAGCACTGCAACCAGTTATGTTGTTGCCATATCATGGTTTGGGGTTTGGGGGAATACACATATTTCAGGGCTTTCTGGTAGAAAGTCTTTTTAGTGGTGGGCAGCATTGTGAAAGGATCTATGCAACTCAACCCAAGATATTTTCCTAATCATTACAGAGTACAGATAAGAAATTTAACTTGAACTTCTAACTTAAGCATTTTTCCTCCTGCATGTTCATACCGGTCCACATCCAGTCATGTGTATGGTTGTGAAACACTGAATGATCTTTCTGGCCTGTAAAATCTAATTAGTTCCCAGAACTTAAAAAAAGTATGCAAACTCATTGTCTCAAAAAAAAAAAAAACAACTAAGTAAAGGTTACTTAATATAACTATATTAGAACAACTTATTCATTTCTCTAATATCAACGAGAAGAAGTTGATAGTGCAGATTCTTGTTCCCCTGCACTGAATGATCACAACGATCCCTTAAAATGTTTGTTAACCCCACAACCCTACCACTTTAAACTGCCATTAGTTTTTAACCAAATCTTAGCAAAACTGATGGCTGTTTACGGAGCCCCGCAAGGGACATGGGAGAGAAAAAAAATGAAGATGAACTTTTGCGAAAAGTAACTTGGGATCTCGCAAAAGTTAATCTTCATTTTTTTTCCTCCCATGTCCCTTGCGGGGCTCCGTAGCTGTAACATGCAAATCCGTACAAAAGACTGCTACAAAAAAGAAGAAGAAAAAAAACTTTGTTAGTACTGTATTCTTGAATATTTAACTTAACAAATCTCATGCAGTTACTGAGCTGAAAAGAAATGTCTTTTTGCAGGGGACTTTCATGAAATACGCATGTTAAAATTGTCAGACTGGCAGTGTTTGTGGACTGTTTTGCACAGAACCACTGCGCTTGAACATAACCTTCTGAAGTAATTAGCATGGATAGACTTTTCATCTTGTTTTTAGTGCATCACATTTGAATTCTAGGTCAACTGCAATGCTATAAGCCAAGGTTAACCACAAAACTGCAGGTAAGAAAAGATGCTCCTTCATTCTACCCGATGTCTCCTGTTAATGTGCCACCTCTGCTTGCTTTTGTATGTCAGTAAGGAAATATCAGTTAAAAGCTGGAGCAAGTTACAGAGACAGTATAGGCACAGCAGTGTGTCAGACTAGAAAGTCCCAGACCAGGAAAGCTGTGACCCGTCTGGGTACATGTTTGCAAAGCCTGGCAGTGCATACTAAAGAAACTGAATAACTTCATCACCCTGATGGAGCGGCTGAAGCTTCAAAAGGCACCTACTTTGCAATTTAATTTGCCCCGACTGATTTATAATTGCAAACTAGGAAGGGCAATCTGATGAAATGAATATCATTAGTAGATGGTAAACAATTTGACAGGAAATGTTTTAAGTGTTTAAATGACTGTACTGAGAAAGTACTGGTATGGATCAGTGCAGTGACGTTATATCACCCCAAGAGTGGAAGAAAAAGACTTGTGAGCAGCCCAGCAGTGGCTTTTCCTTCAATTGATTTATACGGGGACTTCCTGGGACTATAATCTGTGATCTAGGGTCCTTTTGATTTTGCAGTATCAGAGGAGCTTCTTCCAACAGGTATGAGCCCTCCAGGGAGCCTTTCTTCACTAATGATTTGACATGAAAAGGCAAAGCTGAGGTTATGACAAACACAGAAGGGGAAAATCTTCAAATGGTAAAGTCACAGTGGCTCAGTGGTTTGAGGGCATATGAATAAGATATCCGAAGGAAATGATTTAAGAGGCAGAGATCATGACGCTCTACTTGCTTACCATAAAAACAAAGTGATCTAAAATTTCACAACAAGAGTAAAGCAAGCACAAGAGCAAAGGGATGAGACAGTCTGGTCCGTTGCCAGCCCAGACTGCAATTTGATTGATGGGCTTATGAGGCAGGTGTATTTCTACATGTATATGTCGTCCAAAACTGAGCTCCCCTCAGCACTTCTTCTCACTTGAAACGCAACCCGCAAACCACTTTCCACACTTACGAAACCATGCTGACTGCACCTGGCTGCAAAAATTTCCAATCATCATCACCTTTTCCTCCCCTTTTATGCTACAAAGACAACCAGCAGGCGCTTGAAGACTGATATGAAAAAGGATACAGTCTCACTCACTTCCCTTCTTCCTTCCACCCACAATAAAACAGAAAGTACTGGCTTGGTTACAGGAGTAACACGCACTCGATCAATAACCACCAACACTGCTTCGTTGCATGCACGCATGGGCTCTGTGCAGAGCTGAATTATGCAGGGGGTGGTGGTGGGGGGGCAGTAATCAATGTAGGGCACTGTGCACACATGTCCCTATTTCTCTTCAAACCAACAGTGGGCAAATCATGAATCATTAAACATCATTATACAGATTTATATGAACTCTGAATTGCAGTTTCACACAATCCAACTGTCAGATGATTTATTTATCAAGAGGAAGTGTGAAGATGTTTTGCACTATTCTTCTTTAAGATCTTAGACAAGTTATTGCCAAATTATTCTTTGGTAAATTCGAGTATAGAGAATTTTGGCCAAGATCTCTCAAAATCCAAAACAAATCCAAAACACAGCACTTTGCAATGTAAGCACAATACAAAGTCGTGGAAAACAAAGGGTTGAGTTTACCGAGGGGATTCTGAGGGGCTCTGTACGCAGATAGGAAACACCCAACATTCACTGTTCCGCAGAAAATCCGTCTACAATTTACCATAATAAAAGCCACAAGGCATTCAAAACAAGAAAAAAAAATACTGTCAACACAAATAGACAAAAACAAGCAGCTGACATCTCAGTAAACAAAACAAGCAAAAGGTGGACTGAAGACGAGCAGTTAACTTGCCTGGAACGTGTAGAACCTCGTCCCGTTCGGCGGATGCACCTTGGGGGAGTTGGTCCCCGTACTCATGTCTGAGAAAATCATAATCCCTTTGATGGGCAAACAATCCACAGCTGATTCTTTAATTAAAAAAATATTAAACTAAGCTAATATGCGTCACAGAGACTGTAAAACGATCCGAGGCGAGGACTCGGATCAGCCCCTGACCCGGCTCTGCGCTCCCGGCATCAGAAGGTGGAGCACTCCGGTACGACGCGTAACGCTCCGGGGAGAAGGACAACCGCGACAATTAAAGTGAAAACGAGTCAGCTCTCTTCACTGGTCTTCCTGCACGTCCCCACTCGCATGCGGTGTATTAGTCTGTATCCTTTTAGCGATCTGAACTGAGAGTAAACCCCGGCAGCTCCATGGTCTCTCCACGCCCGCCGCAAGCAGCTCTGCTGGCGGCTCAGATGGGTCGCTCTGTGCACGGATTACTGCCTCCCTCCTCCTCTGGCTTCACCAATAATCAGTCAGAGCATCACAGCGAGGCTCAGCCAACAACATACCGGGTGCCTAAATTGGCAGCAGAGACACACGTTCGCTCTGTTTGTACACTGTAAAAATGGCCTTTAGCTACAGTCATTTCAACTTATTTTCATTTCTTTTTCCTTTTTTAAGGCAGATAAAACAAAATGGGACAAGAACACGTGTAGACTATTGTGTTTTCTTGTGCTAATTTAAAAGATAAATTAAAAGAAAAACATGGAAATAAATATTTCCAGTGAGTACTTTTTAAAAAGAGTTTTTTTTAAAAGCTATTTTAGAAAAAAACCCCTCAATGCTTGCTATGTGGTAGTACCGTTTAATTATTTTTAAAGCGCAATTTCTAAAAAAGTAGCGTAAATAACTCTTACTAGGTTGTCAACGCCTTTTTTGGAGTGTACTGTACCTCCGTATTGATTGGAGGAGCAGAAGGATGCTTAAATTACTCAAATGAGGCAATCGTTTTCTGTGTGACAACAGGAGAAGCTATCACTGTCTAAAACATGCTGTCTGGATGGCGTGCTGTGCTCACTCAGTGGGAGAAAGATGGCCGTTTCAGGTGAATAATGGCTTAAGCGTTTAAGACAACTTCAAACTTCAGGATGTTGCAACGATGTTGTTGAGTATCAAAGACACCAGCAGACAAAAAAATGTTTCGTGCACTGGTCATTTTTGACATTTTTAGATTATTTTTCTTAAATAATAAGATTAATTTCAGAGTGATGGCAGGGGCGGATCTAGAGAAATTTTCTTAGGGTGGCATGAGGGTGGCAAAGAAATCAAATGGGGTGGCAAAATCAAAGCCTTTTTTCCCCAAACACATATGCAGGTGGTTACATATGGTTAAAATGATTCAAATGCAGTAAGTATACATGTTTTTCATATAAATATAGTCTATAACTTAATTATTGTCTGTAGCCCACATAATTACACACTTTAGTTACATAAAACATGTGAGTTTTGATGTTATGTACTGTATAGCCTGTAAAATAAATAAATATGTAGCCCAATAAGTATAAAATCCAGAAAGCTACACAACATGGGGCGGTTCATTTACAAACACAAGTCTAACTTAAGTTTCACTGTTTTTTGTTAGAAAACAATCACATTGTTACAGCTTAAATTACACAAAATGTCAGAAATCTGCACTGTCATGAACAAAAATTTAAACCTAATTTTTCATGATTTGTTGAATTAACCCACTGAGGTCTGAAATACAACCGGCCATTTTTGACTCCTTTTGAGTTTACGTTTGTATTTCACCCTCAGATTGTTTCATTTTATTTTTTTTCCCTTTGCCTTGTTTGGTATCATTCTTTTCAGCTCAACTGAATTCAGTTGTTTTTTTCACTGACAAACTGCATTAGTATTACTGATCTGAAATCACACAAAGAACTTAAAATCCTAGTAGTATTTTTTTACTGTAAAAAAAGCCAAAGACATGTAGAGTAAATTTTTATAACTTGAAATGCAAATATAAATTGTACATTTTGTAAACATATACAACTATTTATCTAAAAATGCAGCCGATACACCTGCCGCTTTTTCATTTTGTACAACCATTTAAAAATATTACTAAAACTAAAATGAGAGAACAATCAGGTTTCGGAATAAGATGCCCCACAAATGATGTGTGCCAGTAAAAAAAAAAAAAGTTTGTCCACCAAAAGACAGAGGAGAAGAGCACAGGGATAAACCTGCAGGCCTGACAACAGGAGGTGTATCACTCCGCTGGTTTTCTACTTAGTGACAGTGTTTACGTTGCAAATGTGCCTTTGTGACATTCATTAGTGCCCTCACTGACACACAAAACAAAACGACTACACAACAGAACAGCTACACAAGACAACACAACACACTAAGTATACACTCCACACTAAACGTCACAAATCTCCCACATCTAAAAACTCTCTCTCTCTCTCTCTCTTTCTCACTCGCTCGCTCTCTCTCGCTGGCGTTACCGTCACTCCCAAAACTCTCCCCTCTCCCTAAACAACCAAATCCCACATGTTGACTTTTTTTTAAATTGGTCGACATGGTGCATTTTTCCACCGATAGGAAAGAGGTGGCTTCTTTTCCTTTCTTTACTGTTTTCGCGCTGTCCTTAGAAAACGCTTAAAACACACACACATAAAAAACGTGATGACAGTATTTAGAAAAAAGCATGGCTTATATATATTATCATAACTCTTGATTTACTGGCCTGTAATTAAAATCTAAAAACTTTGAAGTCCGAACTTTCAATGTGGGCTGAAATAGAGACTCAGCGTGGCTGCAGCTTGTTGCTACGTCAGCTTAAAATGGTCATGTGATTTGGAGGTGCAGCATGTCCGTGGACCCCAGAGGGTTAATAACACTCACCTTCCTTCCATTTCCAGAGTGTAACGTCCAACCACCTGTGTAAAATCTGAAATTCCCATGGTGTTGTTCAAAATGTGCTCTGGCACAATCATAAGCATCCCTTGCTACTGAAAACAAGAAAAAAGCCGGTCCTGCTATGGGCTGAACCATTTGTTAATGGTGGAGGGGGGGAACACTATGCAATATATTCAGTTTTAGCATTTATATTCACTGTTGACTGTAACTACGCTCAAACTGTTAATGCTATCTTATTTTAACAAACAACACTGTCATATGCAAAACTGGGGTGGCACTTGGGGTGGCAAGGGATCATTTTAGGGTGGCACTTGCCACCCCATGCCACCCTTCTAGATCCGCCCCTGAGTGATGGTCAAAATAAACATGCACAGTAGGTTTTTATTGAACTACTACTCCATTGGATATTTATGAGAGGACACCCCATTTACATTAGAAATACTAAAAGTCATGTTTTATCAACTGGGAAAGTATCAGTTACTTACAGTAAACTTTATGTATTAAATTTAGGCTTTTAAGGCTTTTCTTAAAATGATATTTTACTATGTACTATGAGCCAGAAGTCTCCACCTAAAGGAGGGGTGAGGAACTCCAGGCCTCAAGGGCCGGTGTCCTGCAGGTTTTAGATCTCACCCAGGGTCAACACACCTGAATCAAATGATTAGTTTATCACCAGGCCTCTGGAGAACTTCAAGACATGCTGAGGAGGTAATTTAGCCATTTAAATCAGCTGTGCTGGATCAAGGACATCTAAAACCTGCAGGACACGGGCCCTTGAGGCCTGGAGTTCCCCCACCCCGACCTAAAGAGCACTTGCATACACAAGAATGTTTGGTTTTAGTTCTGTTTATATTCTGAAGGATTTTATGGAGGGTTTGGTCATGTATCATTCAGAGGCAGATAAACAAATTTCTATAAACATGGAAAATTTGGTTGTTTTTTTGTCTTATGTGACGTTTAACTCCAATATGCCAACAAAACGGCCTCAGTATAGGCTTCTATACTGAGATTTTTTTTTTTGTACTTAAGAAATGCATATTTATGCAAAAACATTCAGGAAACTTTGGTATTGATGGCATCCTTTAGTTACACATTTTACCCTCTTTGACTGTATTGTCAAAGAGGTTAAAGTTGTCAAAGACTTTAAATGTGTGTGTGTCTGCAAAACATGATGGATTAGACATAATTGAGCGTCTGAGAAGTCTTTCACCTTCGCCTTAAAATGTGCCGTTCTCTTTAGTTTTTTTTTTTTCCTTTTCAGCATTCAGTTGAAACATTTCACTTTAAACACTAAATTGTCTGAACTAAACAAATTTACCGGTGCACCTCATTATTGCTATTTACATTTTCAAGCAGATAAAACATGACTCCTTTTTTTCTCAGGTCTCTATCAATTATCAGGTTGTTTCAGAAACATTTCCATCCTTTTACCATCTCTTTCTATAGAAATGCTAACGCAGCTGCAATGTTTCTATGGAAAAAAAAAAAGGGCTCATTCATCTAGGTTAAAACAAGCTTACTGGCTACAGACTTCTTTTATTACATGAAAAAAAAGCATTTCTGCTCTAACAGACTTCCAACCAAGGGTGACATGTATCCAGTTTTCATTCAATTTTCTCTCATCAAGTGACCTTTTCATGAGATGAATCCACTTCATTGAATGGTTTAATTCAATTCACTGTCCGGGCTCCTTTATTTCTTTTCATGGAACTACATGCCAGCATTCAAGTTAACATTTTGTATCTCAGACTATGATAATTGGATCCACAAGAATAGTGTTAAGCTGTTATTGAGATAGCAAATCTAGTTTAGTCAGTACAGGAAATACCCAAGAAGTTCATGGTGTGTTCCACAGCTCGGTGAGATCCGTGAAGCTGAGTGGGTTGAACTCGCTGGTGTCCTCACACCCGACAGAGGGATTTGGTTCTGGGAGACATCAAAGTATTTGCTCTTGACATAGCAGGTTAACAGCATTTCCAGCAGTGGAGCAGCAGATCTCATTTAGCAGACTGAGCTGAGTCTGCACCCCTGAACTGCTTCTCAAACTCACCCTCAGCACTGTCGCACAATACCGCATATTCACCGTGGGCTTGACCTTACATTTGAAATCATGACGTAAGATTAGACGCTTTTAGAATATAACCAAGATGGAGACATTCTAAAAGAGACACACATTATTAGCTGTGTGGTGTCAGTATACCTTCTGACTTTTTATTATAGTAAAGACATAGGTAAGTGTACTTTTTTTGGCTTACTGTATCGATAACAATCAATCAATTAAATCAATAACCCCCATCTGCTTGAGTCTGCATCCCAAATATCCTTGAACAAGATGCTAACTCCAAATTGCTCTCCAATGCAGCCGATGGAGTATGAATGTGAATGACTGTGAATACTAGATAGAGCATAGAAAAAATTGCTTGTATGGATGTGTGAATAAGGAGTTGAAGATGCTTAATAATTTTTAGCCAGCAATGGAGGCATTTAAGATGTTGACGTGCAAGACTGCTGTTATAAACTCCTACTGCATAGTAGGATTGTGGACGTGCAGCACCTTTGCCATCGCGGGTTACTAAGCCCTCCTGCACATTAGTCACATAAAAAGACCTGTCAGTGTGTTGCAGTCCACTGGACTCTGACGTCATTGTACAGATGTGTGGTGGGCATGGCTTAGCGCTTCCTAGTGCTGATTGGATGGAGCCTCTCAATCCTCTCTGTGTTTTCTCCACCTCTGATCAGCACTGTTCTTTGTCTTTCAGCATTTCCAAAGCTGCCAAAGCATTGCACCTGGGAAATTATATTTGAGACAAAAGGGTACTTCTGTTAATATTAGAATTAATTTACAAAAATCTATCAAGATAGGGTTTTAGATAAAAAATCTGATTCAAAATTTATTTTAAGAGTACTTTTTTCACAGGATCCCCACAGAGGAAACCTCAAAGACACAAACCCTATGTTCATTAAATCCACACCTGAGTGAGTATGTGTGTTTATAGTCAAGTGTGTGCATGCTTTCAAGCATTCCTGTATATCTTCTCTAAAGCATGCATCCCCGTTTCCATCTAAATCCCTTAAGAAGAAAAACACACAGCCTCATGTCATCAAAGAGCTCAAACAAATTGATTTTTGGTTTGAAAGGCCTAATCTGCGAGGCCAGCTACAGCCTTCTGATAGAAATATCACATAACAGAAGTGATAATAAATTAGGAAATAAGAGGCATGTGTATTTCTGCCAAGCACAGATAATGGGCGTTTAGGTAGGAATGTAGGATTCTGTTTTGAGAGGTCTTGCTGAACACAAAACATTTCCATATGACCCACAGCAATAATCGTGGGAGTGTGAGGCCACAAATTTATACTAGCAGGGCACTTGTAACCTCAGGACATGTATGTAAATCACACATTTTAATTTCTTCTGCATGTGTGTGTGTCTGCAACACATATTGTGAGCTTGTTAGAGCATTTTACTACAAGCTTGTTTGGTCACAAAACCACTTAAACTGCAAATCAGCTGCAAAAAAAAAAAAAAAAAGGAGGGGAAAAGAGAGACAATTTGTGCATAGGTAATGAGGATTTGGCAACTGCAATTTCATTTTGTAAGATGCTGTAAGGAGAAAGGACAGCTTTAACAAAAGAGGTGGCCTTGTGCAGCTTTGACTAAATTGTTATATGCAGAAAAAATGCAAATCATACTGCACCAAATCGTACCATGTTGTGTTGTGGTGAACACAACAAATGAACTTGTTACATGAAATACTCAAAATCTCCCATGGGGGACATGGGAGATGACAGAAAGGAATATGATAAAATACATAAAGGAAGCAAATATGGAGACTTTAAACTGCTATTTAATAGCAGTTATTTCAGTAATTGATCACATTATTTAGTGCTGCAGACATACATGCAAAACTATAGTAGTAAATTGTCTTAAGTAATAGTCCTCCAGGCTTTCTGGAAATCTTTCAAAGTTTTTCTCTGGACATTGGCTGCTTTTTCACTTATTTCAGGCCAATCATTGTACCAGACCTGAGGAATGTTGACCTTTAAAAATTTAGCAAAAAACAAATTTTAAGTCATATCTTCAGGCTCTTTATTACAATGACCTGAAAATGCTGAAAAAGTCATTTTCATCCAATGTCTTCAATGGAATCTATGAGAAATGCCACTGTTTTAAAGGAGTAAAGAGTATTTTTGCACCAGCAAGGTGATTCCCAAAGAACTATTAGCTGAACATTTGGCATATCATAAAATATTTCAGGACACTGGACAACCAGAAAGCAAAGGAAAAAGGTAAAAAGGTCTAAAAAGACTATCTACAGCAGATGAACAGTGTGTGAGTTTTGCACAGTACTTTTCAAGAAGTGTGTCTAAGCTAAATATGAATCTCAGCATGGTACCAAACTCACTGCCATAAAACTGAACTGTAAAATTATTCTGTTTGATTTTGAAATATTGACCAGGAGTCCTATCCCTAGAGCAAATCTGTCAGGATGACTAAAAACATCCACTGCAAGCTCAGAGCCCAAGGTGACCCCTGCAAAAACGGCGCCGTCTAATCAGCAGTCCCAATTAATAGTTCTGTGATATGGATTATGAAATGCAACACGAAAAGGTCAACTGCATGCAACTGAAATGCAATTTAATGACACAGTTCTGACATTTCAAGCAATCACAAACTGGTATTGCTGTAAATAGCATAGCTCTAGAGGCACTTGTTCTCTGCTTTGACGACTTGCCGAGGTGCACATTTGATATGCAGCCCGTGATAAACCTCTGCGGGACTGGGAGGGGGTTGCACTGGGGAGATGGTAGCATGTTAGAAGTAGCATACTCTGTTGTCACCATGCCTAGCACACAGTGTCAAAAACACACTCTTAACAAGCTAACTAGAGACAAAAAGCTTTAGGGCGCCCAAGATATGTTGTCATGTATTATAATGCTTAGTGTATTACAGTGCTCCCGATAGAGCACAACTGTCAACTGAAGCAAAAGGCAGATCTGTACTCCTCCTCTGGGGGTACAGAAGGAGATAAATAGGAGTGCATAAGGAGTAGGCTCCACTTTAGGCATGTGATGAAATATTACATTTTACATGTTTTCACTGTTCATGTTTCCACAGAAGCTTTGCGAATAAAGCTTATGGTTTCCTTTCTAAGCAGCTTCCTGTATGATAGCCCAGTCTCTAGCTAAAGGGCCCCTCTAGACTCCATAACACCATTGCCTTCGACTGACAGACATGTCACTGTCTAATTGGGTCTTTCCCTGCTGCCATACTGGGCACTAGTTTCCATTTTCTGCTTGTGAACTGAAACCTAGTAATAAAAAGTGGACAGTTTTTTTTTTCTACAAATTAGACCTAAAAGTCCTGTAACTGTTCCATCTTGCATAACCAAAATGTGATTTTCTTTTATTTAGTTTTATGGTATTTGTGGAGTGCAGCTACAGTAACTGCACCTATTTTGTAACGTTACCAAGTAAAACTCCCACTAGATCTGCAGGTGTCGGTAAAGGTCGCAGTTCCTCTTTGCATCAAGGCTTCTTGGAACGACGATCCGAGGCGGAGCAGCAGAGGCATATTGATCGTGTCAACTGTCATGTGTGGGCAGACAGCCGTAATGGACATTACCCTCAGCCTGTCACTGCTGAAACATTAGGGAGCTATTGTCAAGGATACAGTGTGAGGGAATATTTGTGTGTGTGTGTGTGTGTGTGTGTGTGTGTGTGTGTGTGTACTGTTCAAGAAGATATTTATTTCAGTTGGTATTTTAAGGTCATTGCTTCCTGGACAAAAGCCTTGTTCTATTAACAGAGTTTTCAGTGACTTAATATGATAGTAAATAAAAATGGAGTTCACTATATTACACCCATAACTGTTATGAAACATAAGCTAGGCAATACAAATTGTTCTTTCCATGACTATAAGTGCAGATGTTATTAAAGATAAACCAGAATTATAAATCAAAATGAAATGCCATAAAAACTCATGATGTACAAACATAGATGTGTGTGTACTCTGCCATGAGGCCATGGAGCTCATGATACGTATCCTATATATACTGGAAGTCTATGCTTTGTCATGGTTTTGGAACTAAAATAAGGCACTCATTATGCTTTTGCTTATTTTTCTTCCTGCATTCATACTGTATATATTTATACCCTACTACAGTCTTGGACGATCACACTAAGCATGGCTAAGGTCGCTGATGAGGTCAGCACAAGTGCAAATAATCCCTGTAAGCTGAAACCTCAGGCTTCAGATTGGTCTAAACACACAGTTTCAGACATCTTGCTCTGCACTATGATCTTTATGATGTCTGATATGGTCATCTCAGGCACATTGCTCTGACCAAAGAAGCCAAATGCTGTTTAAATCTTCTGTTTATGAGGGACAGCCAATCAGGAGAAAGTTGGCTTGAAGGCAGGAGAAAGAAGCTAATTGGCTTGTTTCAGCAAAAGGGTGACAGCAGCACGACTGGTGTTTTATTGCCTTTGGATTAGAATTTAAAGATATTCTGTGGATGTTGTACCACTAGTTTAACTGAAGTTTCCACATGTGACTCTTGTTCTGTGCACTCTACTGCAGTAGTCACAGTGGTTTCACTCTTCCACTAATCTCTCGACTGGCTGTGATAAAGCTCAGGATATCGGGGTGCATGTATGCAAACTTTAATAGTTGGATTATTTGTTTTGCATGATGGCTGGGAAATCCGAGTTGCCCCTGATGCATCCATCAGAATGTGAATGTGTGAATGTCTATTTAAAAGCACTTGTATGAATGTGTGTGTGAATGGATGAATGAGGTTTGTAGTAAGAAATCGCTTTGAGTGCTTAAATTGAGTATAAAAGCACTAAGTACCAGGCCATTTATTATTTAATCTATGACCAGCTATAACCTATGCTATTGCTCATTGCCCTTTGGGAAATTTCCCGTTCTTATACCGGTCAAGTTGCTTTCACCAAAGCTGTACAGGAAGCAGAAACAGCCTTTGACATATCCCCTTGGAAAATGGTCTGAAAAGGAGATTATGTCTGTGGGTTGAAAACGCCGCCTATACACTAGCTCCAATAAAGAAGCATTTTGACAAGGATAAAAACCACATAGAGTTCTGAAGGAAATGACGCTCAACTATTCTGAGCTCTCAAGGCCAGTAAGGATTTGAGGATTCATCCCTGTGGATAAATGACCTCCACACCCCAGTTCCTTTATTCCTGACAGTGGATACCAAAAGAAGAAGAGGGTAGTTTCTCATTCAGGTACATCCTGTGGATCACTCATCCCTCTTTAACACTCTACATGAAAAATATTATCAGGATTAAAACAAGCTCAGTCTCGAAAATGTAAAAATCATAGAAACAAACCTTGTGGGTAAACCTGAGACAAACAGTCCTTGTGTTTTCAAATATGTTTTTCATGTGGCCAAATCACACCCCATAATGTATTTTTAGCTCTTCCAACAAAAACCTGGTGACAGTTACTGTATTTATTTACTCATGCATAAAATAATACCGGCAGAGCGACTTCAAAGATGCACTTGTACAGTCCGTTGGGGAAGTAATCAAACTCGGAGCGAGCAGACAGCCCAGAAGCAGGTTTTCAATCATACAGAGCGAACTAACACTGCATTATAAACATGCAGTTTGACTGCCTCAATGGAGTTTGCTGTTGTGCTCAGCACTTCTAAAGAAACACGCTGATTTGGGTGTGTGACCTGTCGATCATTATTTTCAGTGTAGCTATTCATGTGCATATGCTGACTGGCAACATCCGGAGGATGGCGTGTTATTTTCTCTGCCGAAATAGAATCTTACAAGAAAAAGGGAGAGCAAGAGAAAATTATGGATCTGCTTATTAAATATTTCATCTCTGCTTATACATCCTCACAAAGTCCTGAATGATCTGGCCCTGTTCCATTTAAAAGACCTCATAGTACCATATTATCATAATAGAGCACCTTAGAGCTGCAGGAGTTTCCAAACATATAACAGAAGGAAGAGCCTTCAGCTGTGGAACCAGCTCCCAGTTCGGGTTGGGGACACACACATAAGCTCTATTAATGCGATTATATTCAAACTTTATTTTTTCCTAAAGCTCACAGTTGGATCAGGTGGCCCTGAACCATACACTACTTATGCAGCTACAGGCTCAGGTTGCTGGGGGACCTCTCATGGGTGCTTCTCTTCCACTGCCCTCTTTTCACTCTGCATGCATTTACATGGCACTATTGCATATCATTAACTTGTCCTGGTTGTCATCTCATGCTCTTCTTTTCTGCCTCCGTTTATTTTGTTGTTGGGATTCTCTCTCTAAAATTTTACCTTATAATATGAGCCTTGGATTACTTTCATCGCAGACCAGCAGTATATGAATAACTATACCTGAACATATAAATATATCCATAGATCAATAACTTATTTTTCTTTGTAAATATATCTTATTGTATCCATGGGTCTCAATGAAATATATATAACTTTTAAGGTGTTCGAGCTAACAGCATCTTATCCTAGCCAGCATACTATAGCAGCTATATTTAATGCTTTCATATTATTAGATTTGCACTGCAGAGTACAGTCACGTTAGAAAGTACACCTTCTTAATCATAAGCTTTACATATCAGAACATAATAATACCCATCCATGGTCCTCATCACATTCTAAAATGATTTAAATACAACTTTAAGTCAGTGCAGAAGCAGTGTGTGTAAAAAGTGCACGAGTCAATCTCTTAAAGTCACACAGAAAGCAGTTAATTTATCAGTCTCACACACTGTTGTGGAAGAATTTTTGCCCACTCTTCTTTACAACAATGATTCAGTTCACTGAGCTCTTTTAGAATCCCACCACAGTTTTTCTACCAGACTGCAATCTAGAGTTTCACTGGGTCACTGTGACACCTTGATTCTTTTCTTTTTTTCAGTCACTTTGTTGTAGATTTGCTGTTGTGCTCTGTTTCATGTGCTAATTTGGGACGAGCTTTAACTGTATGACACATGGCCTCACATTTACCTTCACAATACCAGGAGCTCCTGGTCGACTCAATGACTGCAAGTGTCCAGGTCCTAAAACAAGTCCAAATCATCCCCCCTCAACCACTGTGCTGAACAGTTGGTGCTAATATGCTGTGTTTGGTTTTCGCTAAATATGGTGCTTTACATTATGGCCATATCTCCACTTTTGTCCTAAGGATATTGTTCCAGAAGCCTTGTGGTTTGTTCAGATGCAATTTTGCCATGTTGTCTCTAGAGAGAAGAGGCTTTCCCCTGGCAACGCCTCCAAACAAGCCATACTTGTTTGCCCTTTTTCAAATTACACTGTGATGAACTTTAACATTTCACATGGTATCTGAGGCCTGTAATCTGAACGGTAGCTCGTAGGTTTGCTGCAGTTTCTTTGAGCATTGCATGGTCTGACATTGGGGTGAATTTGCTGTGATGTAACTCCTGGGAAATTTTGTGACACACAACTGAATGCTGTAGACCGGAAAACAGCTAAAACCTCTGCTGTTATAGAGGTGGTCACACTAGCTGATGTTCAGTTAACCACATGACCTACCCTCGTAATTAATATGAAATCAGTAAGGTTGTACTTAGTTTTCTGCAAACTGAATTTTGGCTTATTTTTCAGGTAAATAAACCACAATACTGTATTTAACTTTAATTTTAGAACCTGGTGAGAATCAGAAAATGTTTTTACTATCTTATGAGGACTTGCTTTCTTTGTCACATGACTGTATGCGACCATATTTGATAAAAAAAAGTTTCTGTGGTCAATCACATAAAATATTCTAAGACTTTTTAAATGTAGTATGTTTAAACACCATGGAATCTATAACTCAATGAAAAAAACTTCTAGTTGAAACTGCTACTTTGATGCTTTTGGATGATCAGAAAAAAAAAACTTTTAAAAAATCCTACATAATGGCTGAGTCACCAAACACAGAGCACTGATGTGAATTCGCCCACATTTCATTCTTGCAAGTTGGCTTTGGAGTCTTATTAAAATGTCATAAGGCTTTTTCTGGATGCGTGACTTGCTTTAGTAACCACAGATTATAAGAGACTTTGAAGCAAACAGCCTGACATCTTCTATTTTACACAAAGCAAAACCTAATACAGTATTTAAAGACGCATAAGTTACGCATCCTTTAGTGAGTGTGGGTTGATAAAAGTTTGAAAAAAGTCAAATGTTGATCTTTCCTGAAAGTGAGACGCATTTCTGTCAGTAAACAGCCTCAGCAGTTCAAATGTTGCATCATTCATTTTAACATCCACTCTTTGGTGAGTATCACGATGCTTTGAAGGCTCAGAAACGGGTTTTTATGTCATCACTTGTCGGGAGGAAATTTAGCCTGCTTAGTGCACTCTTGCAGGGCTCCTGCTGGGAATAACGGGGAGCTTGACTGCAGCTTCACTCTGATGTTTTTCCAGGATCAGTTTTGCTTATGAGTCAATTTTATGCATTAAATGTGATCATTCAAACCATTTCAAACAAGAGGACCCACCAGGGGTCTGCGTCAAAGCTTCCCGGGGCCTTTCTGTGTGGAGTTTGCATGTCCTCTCTGTGCTTGCGTGGGATTTTCCTCCCACAGTCCAAGGACATGTTAGGTTAATTCTAAAATGGCCATAACTGTGGAGATAAAGTTTGGGATGAAGTAGAAGTAAAGTGCTCTGTTATTGTGGCTTGCAGTGTAAATGTTGGTGTTCTATATTTAATTACACTTTTATTTTCTTTTATTGCAAAGCATCTTGAGAGGATTTTCCTAGAACTGCAGTAAAGTATAAAAAAAAGATGCACATAAAACCCAGGAAACTTGTACGTAAGAGGGATACTCCACAAACTCTTTAACTAGGAGAGATTAAACACTGCGAGGTTCCCTTAATGAAGTGGCACCAAATATGTATATTTTTGCATTCATTTTTTGTAATGACTCATTAAAGTTCAGAGCACCGCTGCCTCATTGCTTTATGTTTTTGTTTTGAACACCTTGCTTGGCTGGGACCTTTTTTATGTGGCGTTTAGATGTTCTCCACCTCTTTTGTGGGTTTCCTCAGGCCGCTCTGGTCTCCTCCAAAAGTCCTTTCCTGCTTTCAGGTTAACTAGTTAGTCTAAAGAGGCCATGTGTTGTCTGTTTTAGCCATGTGATGGTTTGGGAGCCTGTCGTGTTTATACCCTACCTTTTGCCGCAACATCATCTGGGATAGGCTCCAGCTACCCTGAATGTCTAATTAGATGAGGGGTCTCGCCATTGTGTCCTGAAGTTTTTGACGTCATGGCTTTCCCTCTTAGGATTTGATATTTTTATTGAAGTATCTAGTAAAGAAGAACCAAGACCAGCTTTCTCAAGGTGGTTTGAGAAATGGAGCTGAATCTTGAGGAACAGGAAACACTTTATTTCACAGTACACCTGAGAAAACAGAAGCACTCTGAGCCTGTAATGCATCTGGCACAAATCAGAAAACCAGATTATACCCTTTGATTCTGCCTGTATGAGGCTCAGCACGGAGATAAGTTAGCATCTCGTACTGTCTCTAGGGATCTTAGGGACTGTGGTGCAGTCAGGTTTAGAGACTACAACATAATTAATCAGATTTCCTACAATCTAAGAACCAGTGCTCCACCCAATCCACTTGAAAGTAAAACATACCAGTAAAATAAAGGTTTTAAAGATGTGCATATTTAAAAAACAACCAAAAAAAACTCTTTTACTTTAAATACTGCTATCGATATCCAACACAATGTCTGTGTTAGTTCTGGTAATAGCTATAATGGCATGGGTTGGCTGACAGGTTAACAGGAGTCATGCTGAAGTTTTAATGAGTACTTACACATGCGTAAGCACACACATACACACCTAGTGTCAGTCCACTGAGGTCTGAGTGGGTGGCTGATACACGACATTTTAAAAAAGTACAGAATTAATAATAATACACACTCAATGCAATCATCAAAGTTTTGCTTCATCTTGAGGGAGCAGAAATATAAGCCAGCCGTGAACGTAATTTTTTTTTACATGTGCAAACGTGGCCCACTGAGAGAAAACCTAAGAGGATTTTTTCCTCTCTTCTATCAAAGACCATTATATGAAACTAAATCTTAACTAGCGCCGTTACTGCCACATTTTGATCAAACTTCAGTTGGACGTGGACAAGCTTCAATCAGCAGTGGAGGTTCTTTCATGTGGCTGAAGGCTGAGAGTAAAGGAATCTAAAAGGAGACATACTGCACCGTAAAAATGACCTGGATATTGACACAATCAATCTTCTGGGACTATACGAGCACATCTCTTTTTATCCTCTATATGTGTGTGCCTTTCTGCTACCCACACTTTCCCTTGATTGTTTTTACTTTATTTGCAAGTTCAGGCTCATCAGTCTTCTCCAGCAGCACAGGGGGAAGAAACAATCTCATAACTCTCTCATTACCGCCCCCAGCCTCATACTTCTGCCGCTCACAGATAACAGAAAAAAAAAAACCTTGCTTTTGGGACACAAACTACCGTTTCTGCAGCAGTTTTGCTTTGCGATGCTGAAACCCATTAAGTAATCCAATAAAGGGGAGGAGAGAAAATAAGGTTAAAGTTCTCATGATAATGAAAAAAGGGCTTAAATTGAGCACATGTAATATTTCGGGTGAGTCCTGGATGAGACCAAGAGGAAAAGAAAAAGTTATGACTACAGGGTGAGCAGAGATCCACGCTGTGCACCACAATATTTCTAATCGTGCTCAATTAACAGCTGAAAAATGACTTAATTTATGAAACAACCGTGCGCCACCACTGTAGCGAAGCAAACAAAACTCTTGAAACAACTTCAAAAAAGTTTGTTTTCAACCAAAATTCCTCAAAAACTCATTAATAAGGTGGACAGATGGCCCACTTCTCTAAAGGCCAAGTCATCACGGCAGAGGTGATGGATAGAAATGAAAGCTGTCTTCACTGTTTTTCTGAGAGAGCACAAACTGTCCCCAAGCAGACCATCCATCCTCTGCCATGTGGACTAAGAGCACTATGTCTTCTGGCCTGTCGCCGGCAGCCAGCAGAGACCTGCACTTGATCACACGACTTAATTGGCCTTCCCGGCAGTGCAAACGCACTCACGCAGAGGCAGAGCAAATGCAAACAAATGAAGCTTCAGAAAACAAGTCAAAGTGTCAAGAATCGGAGCGCCATTTAAAAAGAGTAGGTTCAATCTGTGCCGCCAAGGTCAAAACAGCAGCGTCTAAATGTCACGTTCTTTTCATTAAACATCACGCCTTCATTTCAGCAAATATGGACTTTAGTCTTTATTGATAGCGGCAGTTGCATTTAACCTCATAAAGAGCATTTTGAAGTCTGGGAGAGTACGCTGACACAAATGACTTGTGATGTTTAGCTTTGATTCACCCTTCACCGAGAAGAAAATTAATATTCAGCTGGTAAAAGTATCAAGAGAAATTGTCTCAGAAATGATCACAGCTTCAACATCTCTTTGCCAAGATCAATAGATTTGTTTAATGAATGTTTGAGACATGCTGGAGGATAATGGAGCAGACATACAAGTAATTGGCTGTGCTGTGAATTAAGCGTTGAATGAATTTTGTAAGGTTGGGGCAGCAAAGTTGAGAAGCAGAATTAAACACTAAAGGACTTCTTGTTGTACAGCACCATCTCCTGGAAAAGTATGGAAGCATCCCAGCTGTTTGGCCTTTACGTTCAAGACAAAGTCACCGAAAAATCTTCTATATTTACCTAGGCACACCTGTTCAACTTCTTTTTAACACAAATATCTAGTCAGCCAATCACATGGCAGCAACTCAACGCGACCTGCTGAAGTTCAAAATGTGAATCAGGATGGGGAGAAAAGTTAGCTATAAAAATCAAAAACCAAAAACTAAAAACAAACAAACAAAAAAAAGCCTAATTAACTGGTAAAAACGAATTTTTGTTTCAGATAAAAAATCATTTTTAAGCCAGCATAAGAAAATATGAAAAGCTGTCAGCTGACTTCTCTGGAGACAGGTTTTTTTTAGAGCTTCTAGTGTAGACAGTAAATTTGAATAGATGATAGATAACATTGTTTATTAATGCAAATCAATGTTTCAAAAAGGGCAATTTAAAAAAAAAAAAAAGGTTTGGAGATTAATCTGTGACCAAAGACTCAAGGCTGGCTGCTAAATCATACTTAGAATACAACCAGATACCACGATGACAAATTAGTTATTTTTCACCTTTAACGACAGAATTGAAGTACAGACAGTATATCGCTTTTAATAGGGCGGAGCTTTCCTTTATATTGAATATTACCTTTGTTGCTTGTGTTACCAGTTTACACCACAAGATGGCAGTGTCCTACAACAAAAGCAGTGACTTGACTCAGGTTAATATCCAGCAGATATAAAAGAGACTGACTTTCTAAATGAGCTTGCCTAAGGCAGATACAGACGCCATAATTTTTTCACTGTCACGTCTTGAATTTGGTATAGCTAATAATTTTTAAGATTTTGATCCAATCTTATCAGTAAATGTCAAACATATAATTTCAGTTATGATTTGATCTTTTATTTACTGTAATTTCTGAATTTTAAATTGTATTTTCTTTTAATTATACTGTGTTAAATCTCACAAACAGATTCCTATTTGTATTATTCAGCCAAATTAAATTCTGGGTCAGATCAGTGCTTTGAAGATGTCTTTTCTTTTTACCTACATTTTGTGCAGTCACAGGCACCATCCATCATGGCTTGCACCTGAAGTAAGGTACTTTCCTTCAGGAAACAGAGCTGTTTGCACACATCTACTGTAATGTATATCCTCTGCAATCGATAGACACTAGTCATCACAAAGCTTTGTTGTCAGCCATCACAATGAAGCATCCTCCCACAGAATCTATATGAGCAGCTCTCAAGGAAGCAGCAAATTACAGCAGCTCTTCTAATCCCTTACAGCAGGGCTGCGCCCGACACCTCCAATCATGGACATTCCACCCACTTCCTCAAAAATGAGTCTGGTCATTTACTGGTCATTGTCTGACCAGGCAGGGTGTGTGAGGCAGTGGTTATGGTTGTGTAGTTATGTAGTATAGGGACTATGGCTGAATGTCATTTGAAAACATGAAGCTTGCCTTCAATTTTGGCATTGAGTAATTATATCATTTTTTAAATAGAAACACAAAAATAGACACAAAACAGTTTTCATTTCTATGTGCACAAATAATGTGTGATATTAGCATCAGTATAATAATTTAAAAATTTAAAAAAGCAAATATCACAACAACATTTGCCTCAAGGCGCTTTATGCTGTAAGGTAAAGAGACTATGATACTACAAAGAAAACCAAAAAAAGCTCAACAGTCATGTGACCCTCTTTGAGCAAGCGCTTTAGCAACAGTGGGAAGGAAAAACTCTCTTTTAACAGGAAGAAGCAAATACTCATAAATGTAGCATTTTAAGAAAAAAAAAAAGTCATTTTTAGATTGACGGCAGGTTGGACTGGAGGCACAAAAAAGCATATAAAAGTTGGTTTTACTACAAAAAAGAAGAACATTTTCCAACTAATTATGTTAACTCTTAACAAGCCAGTAACACGATTCGGAATAAAATGAACATCTTTGAGTGACTTTAAATATCTCACTACATCTACAGTACAAAATATCATCAAAAGTTTCAGGAAATCAGGATGAATCTCAGATCTGTGTGCAAGGGACAGGGCAATACTGGATATCCGTTATATTCGGACCCTCAAGCAGCACTGCATTAAAAGCAGACATGATTCTGTGCAAAACCACTGCATGTGCATAGCTTGTTGTTGAAAAGCCTACATCTCTGAGGGCATAGGGCTGCATTAGTGCCTATGGAACTGGCAGCTTGAACATCTGGAAAAGCACCATTCATGCTGAAAGCCACATAGAAGTTTTAGAGCAACATATGTTCACATCCAGATAATGTCTTTTTCAGTTTTTTAAGTTTTAGTTGGACAATGCGCCTTTCTGTCAGTGTAATGATGTTGCGATATCTCAATACAAGAAAGAGAAGTGTATGCTTCAGTTTATCGTCATGATAAAGAAGCCCTGCTGTGGTTAATGAAAGAAATCTGTCAGCTTGACTCTTTGGGCTAAAAATATAAGAAATAAATGTGTAAAATGACAAGAAATTCTCATAGCCCAGACTGTCCTATAATTATAAAATAGAAAGTTTTTATTAATTCACAGAAAATTTCTTATGTTTATTGTGCAATTTACTGTAGATACACTTCATCATTTTGGTGTAATATGAATGGCTGTCGGCGAGGTCTGTATCGGTAGGATAAGCTGTAAAATTTACAGGTGTAAGTCCAAAACCTATGCATTCTGTCACATATCCTAAAGCCGTCCAGCGGATTGGATTGGACTTGGCCTTATATTTGACATCTCTGGATTGAGCATTTGATAAGTTTTTGTTCTGTGCAGTATCTTATCCCATCATAGAATGGCACTCTTCTGATCAGAGACCTCTGATGTTTTGCTGGGCTCAGCTTGGAGCAGCTGGATGTTCTACGTGTATATGTATATACAGTTAGGTCCATATATATTTGGACACTGACACAAGTTTTTTTTTTTTTTTACCCATTTACTGAAACATATTCCAATTATAGTTATATAATGGACATGGGAATAATGTGTAGACTCTCAGCATCCATTTGAGGGTATCCACATTCAAATTGGAAGAAGGGTTTAGGACAGGGCCTTGAGTCCTGGAGTTGGAAACCCCTGGTTTAGGAGTTTCAGCTCTTATCATGTGCCACTTCTTTTTTTAAAGGGAGCAAAAGTAAATGGACAGTTGACTTAAAGGCTATTTCATGGGCAGGTGTGGGCAATTCCTTTGTTATGCCATTATCAATTAAGCAGATAAAATGCCTGGAGTGAATATGAGGTGTGGTGCTTGTATTTGGAAGATTTTGCTGTGAACAGACAATATGCAGTCAAAGGAGCTCTCCATGCAGGTGAAACAAGCCATCTATAAGCTGCAAAAACATAAAAAACCCATCCAAGATATTGCTACAATGTTAGGAGCAGCAAAATTTGTACTGTTTGGTATATCCTGAGAAAGAAAGAAAGAAAGAAAGAAAGAAAGAAAGAAAGAAAGAAAGAAAGAAAGAAAGAAAGAAAGAAAGAAAGAAAGAAAGAAAGAAAGAAAGAAAGAAAGAAAGAAAGAAAGAAAGCACTGGTGAACTCAGCAACGCAAAAAGACTTGGACGTCCACGGAAGACAACAGTGGTGGATGATCGCAGAATCATTTCCATGGTGAAGAGAAACCCTTTTGACAACAGCCAACCAAGTGAACAACACTCTTCGGGAGGGAGGCGTATTGATATCCAAGGCTTCCATAAAGAGAAGACTGCATGAAATTAAATACAGAGAGTTCACTGCAAGGTGCAAGGCACTCATAAGTGTTAAGAATAGAAAGGCTCGATTGGACTAAAAAACAAAAGCCAGCAAAGTTCTGGAAAAACATTCTTTGGACCGATGAAACCAAGATCAACCTCCGCCAGAATGATGGCAAGAAAAAAAAGTATGAAGGAGTGGAACGGCTCATGATGCAAAGCATACCACACGGCAGTGTCAGTGTGATGGCTTGGCCGTGCATGGCTGCCAGTGGCACTGGGACACTAGTGTTTATTGGTGATGTGACACAGGACAGAAGCAGCTGAATAAATTCTGAGGTGTTCAGAGACCTGCTGTCTGCTCAAATCCAGCTAAATGCAGTCAAATTGATTGGGTCTCGCTTCAAAATACAACTGGAAAATGACAATATTACCAAAGCAACCCAGGAGTTTATTAAAGAAAAGAAGTGGAATATTCTTGAATGGCCAAGTCAGTCACCTGATCTTAACCAAACTGAGCATGCATTTCACTTGTTGAAGACAAGTGACAAATTTTGGACAGAAAGGCCCACAAACAACTGAAAGCCTGGCAGAGCATTAAAAAAGGAGGAAACTCAGCATCTGTTGATGTCCATGAGTTCAACACTTTAGGCTACTTCGGTCCAAGTATTTATGGACCTAACTGTATACCCATTTATCTGCTGAAGCACTAATTTTACTTATGGTATTTCAATATCAGATATTACCGCCTACCATAATCAAAACACCTCAGCACTTAGCATTCTTCTCACCTTATCCCAGTCTAAAACTGTCCTTAGCCAGCTGAACACAGGAACATGCTCAGTCAGAGCTCAGGCTTTGCTGCTTTTCTTTGCGCATTAATGAAGTAGAAAATAACCTTTAGCTGTGTGACATTTCACAGCTCCAGCTATTGTACAGCATAAGCAAAATAATCCAGGAGGAGGTGTGAGCGATGATCTTGTGTACTCTTTTCTGATACTAAATGCTGCTCAGTGCCCATATATTTACACTTTCACATGTGTGCTCTAGATACCACAAAGCTGCTTATGTGTATTATTACAATATTCTGGGTTGTTGGTATCTAACGCCCCTTTCAGACATTAATTCTTTTCCTTTTCCCGATAGCAGTTATACGACCCCAGAGGTCTGACTGGGCTGGACCCAATAGCCTTCAATATTGTAAAATTCTGACAGTTCTGTGTCATACTCGTCAAGAAAACTAACCACTCGAAACTACCAATAATACCATGACTCTGTCTCTCAGTCATGCGAGCATGTTTAAATGAAGCCGTGAAGAAGATTCATGTAAAAATATCCTACATCTGAATGGCAAACGACTCAAGTCAGCAATGCCTCACAATAACACAACGTCAGCTATGTTAGTTTCAATAAAATGCACAAAAACAGGTTAAGCATTTACAATTTAATTCATAAACCTGGTCAGTGAAATCACAGTTGTGGGAAAACAACATGTTTGCAGTGTGCTATAACGCAGATCTCACAACCTGTCGTAAGACTTTTTCTCAAACACTTAAGTCTCTGGCAAATGGCCCAGCCAGGTTTCCTTCACTGCACTTGCCAGCTCCTCTTCATCTTTCTGTAATATTGGCTGCCACTGCACCCCAGTTTTATTTACTGCCGAGCATCCTTTACAGTTAAAAGCAGGCCTTTTACTGCGACACACAGCTCAGTTTGTCACACACAGCTCTGTGATCTTAAAAGGCTAAAACTCCACTTGATATTGGATGAGGAGGCGAAGCCCCCATTGCCACCCCACTTTGAGCTAAGACAGAAATGAGATGCCGAGCCAGGTGCACTCAATTTCCCAAATTAAAGTGCCTCCATGGGGCTTCTATGGGATAGAGGAAGAAGTGGCTGAGTAACCTCGAATAGGTGAAACTGTGGATTATGAGCTTGTTTAAAGCTGCCTTGATTTTCACAGACATGCAAGCGCAGACAGTAATGCAAAATTAATCTAAAACAGAACTTGATACACAACAGCAAACTGCAAAGCTGCTTCTTCTGTACATTTAAGTGTGAGGGTTGGGTCCAATTAGCAATATATTAACGTTTTCCTATAATTTGTCTTAATTATCCCAAATAAAAGTGTGACACTGAATTAAGCTGATTAGTTAAAAGTTAATTTTTAACTTAGAAAATGGCCAAAAAGTATTCAGATGACATTAAAAATCTGTTACCCACTAAAAACTGAATATTTCAAAACTAGATCTAGAGGCTCGGTACAAAGTAATAAAGCAGGGCTCGTACTGAGATCAGAATCATGTAAGTTGATATTGTCCTTTTCTGCTACATATGCCCAAATAATCTTTCCATAAATAAGAACACGCCATATGTTTGTCCAGATGAATATCTAGGCTTGCACCAAGCCAGCCATGACCTAAGAAGATTTACAGAACAAAGCAACAGCGCAGAAGAGATTTGCCTTGCAGTGAGCCCGAATCAATGGAAGTAGAAAGCTATTTACCTGTGGTACAGGAGGGTAGACAAGGAAAAGGACGTGATCCACAGAAGACGCAGCAAAACAAGAGAGAGAAAGGACAGAAGACATTAGACCAGTAAAATCAGGATGAGGGAAAATACAAGACTTTGTTGACATTTGCACAAAGCAAGTAAAAACAATGAATTCTTGTAATGAGGTGAGTGAAATGAGGAGGCTCCATTAATCAGTTCTGACTTATATTGGTTGTCATAAGTCACGCACTGCAGCTGCTCACAACGACATCAGGAGATTTTAAACACATACAGTAGAGCACAAAGACAAGAATGAAGGAAATGTAATACACACAAAGGAAATGACAGTGTTTGACCATCAAAATAATAACTTCAAAAAGAGCCATCTGTGTCTCTCTCAGCTGGGTGAGATCAGCTATTAGGGAGTGCAACACCGTGCGACACATACTTTCCTCTCAGTTACAGTGAAAAACTAAGCGTGTAAACGTGTGAATGAACTTCACCAGAGACGATTTTGACAAAGCACGCTCAGAAGTGTATAATCTTTTGCATGTGCGTGCTGGGGTTCTCCGTCTTTGTCTCGGGTATGTCTGAACAAAGCCATGTGGAATAAAACCATGTGAAAGTCAACTATATCTGTGCAAAACTCCCATTACGTTAACAGGATAATACCAAAGCCGGCAAAGTTACACATCTCATGCCTGAAAAAGGCTTTTCATCTGTCTGGGTCTCTGCCTCTTTTTGTACTCTGCTCATCTTTTCCTTCTGTTCTCTGAATGTGAATGAATCTTGAAGAATCATCTTGTTACACTTCAGGCAGTTTTTGGGGTGGGGGGTTGGGGGGGATCAGCTGATAAGTTGCCATGGATTCTGAAAATAACTCAGGATAAGGCCTCTTATCCCACTCACAGCGAGAAACTCTCAGTGTTTTGTTTTTTAACCCACGTTTTATTTTTTGACAACCAAATTGCTCAGTTGCTGCTATTGCAGTGAACTCTGCACTCCGCCACTCCCCTCCCTCTCATTCTCCTCTCCTTCTTCTTCTTCAGTAAATTTGTGTCTTGTAAGTGCTTGTATGTGACGGTGGACAAGAGCAGCCTGTCCACAGGGGACTAGAGTCGAGAAATGGAAAGGGATGGAGAGGACAGAGTCACCCAGCGGAAGAAGAGCACAAACCCGATTCACCTCTAAGGGCAAAAACACCGGCGTGTGGTTTTTGAGCAGCTCTTTGTCACGCAACACCCCCGCCCTCCTCCTCCTCTCATCTACTACTTTTGTAGTTTTGGGAATTTGGGAAAAGAACAAGGACACTAACCAAATAAATTGCATGCAGTTGTAGAGAGACTGCACAATATTTGTCCAGACCTTTTCATTTGTTAAAATGGGACTAGGAACCAACCAAATAAATATATTCAAAAAAAAAAAAAATGTCTAAAAACGATACCAGGAATTGTTTTGCTTCAGATTTTGCAGCAGGAAGCAGATAGCATGTTTTCTATCGCATGAATTTTTAGTGTTTTGACTATTTTAAATATCAGTGGTTAAAACTTCCAACATCGTAACATCCACCTTCTGCCATCATCTCTCTTTTCAAGCATACCTTTTAGTAATATTCGGGTTTCAGACTATTTATACTGATATTTGGCATCAATATTTAATATCCTAAAAATCTGATTGGAGAAAAAAGTGCAATAGAAAGTGTTGAATTTACAGTAGTTTGCAAAGGTTTCAGGCAGTTTAGATCTTAAGATTCTTACATCACACACTTATCATCAGGGAGGCATGTGATTGGCCCCAAATGAATTCTGCCGCATACCAGTGACCCCAAATACATCCAACCAGAAGCTTAAAGGGATTATTCCAAATAAAATCAATCCAGAATCAGCTGATATTTTTATGCAACTTTCAGTGAAGCGTTGCAACATTTATGTTCACATGCTTTCTAAATTTGGGCATATCACACTGATCAAACAGCTTATCTAGAACATTTTGTGCTTGTTTGAGAATCTTTCAAAGTTGCCTCTGATAGTGCAAAATGATTGCTGTGTTAGTTTGTCAAGGCACCAGCTAAGCTTCGCATGCTTACGACGGCCAGCTGGGAAAACCCTATTCTCATGACATCATGACTGGGCATGTTGTTTGTGACATCATCGAAAGGCTGAATTAAAACTTGCAAACATTTGTAGCTACAACATGTATATACATGTAAAGGAGAGTTGGAAGTCTGGCACACTTTGGCAAGTGTTACAAAAATGACAGCATTCAAAAATTATTTTGACACACATAGAAAAGAATTCTGGTGTGAAAAGGGACGTAAAGTTGAAACTTTTCATACATAATTTGTTTAAACTTTAAACCACCTATCCCACATAGTCTCATAAATATAAAAGATGGAGATGTAGTACATAAAGTGCATAAAGCTAAGTTCTGCAGAATGCTTAGACCAACTTAAACTGCCAAGCACTGGTATACCTTCAAGACAATCTGTGCTCTTTTAATAGCATATGGTACTCCTGAAAAAGAAAACCCCTACTAACAGTTGAAAAGATAACAAAATGTTTCAAATTTCACTGTAACATCAGTTACATTTTAAATAACCAGTGATACATTCAGTGATACAATAAGAAGGTTATTACACAAACTGTCTAATGATAGTTTCAGGGTAATTTGCTTTGATGAAGTAGAATTACCAAAGAAAGCAGCAAATAGCCAGATTTCTCTGAGTGAGAATTCCTCAGTCACACAGACATCCCTTCCGTAACTAATGACCTCTATTTCTGTCACATGACAAGCCTCCTTAGTCGCTTACACAACAATACACTCACAAATAAGGAGGGATTCGCATTTTTTCACATGCACACATACTGCAGATGCTGACATATATCTCCAGAAAATGAACACAGTGTCAGCATGCCTCCTTGCTGTGCGGGGTTACCTTCTCGTCCTCTCATTACCTTCTCTCCTTCTCAGAAATGTCAGCCTTCTCACTGATACACTGCTTCTCGTATGCTGCGCCGTTTGGCATTTAAATATCAGTGTTGGAGCACATACCTGAGCTGTAGCTTGCAAGAACTTAAGATGCAGAGTTCATATGAAGGATTTAAAGGTCCAGTACAGCTGTAGCAAACTGCAGCGGGTCATGACTTACCATGCATGAAGTATGTGAACTGATAAATTTACATGAACTCAACTGTGATTGTAAAAGTTTATTTTGAGCATTAATAACACACAAAATAACCAAGTAGGCCCTTTTAACATAAATATAAATAAATAAATGGATTTTACACTATTAACTGTCTATTAACTGTTAATTGTAACTTCACTGAGTTGAATATACAAATTTGAGTTTCATATTCATATTCATATTTAGTAATGGATATTTAACAGCAGTAAAATATATATGTGTGTATATATATACACACATATATACGTATAGGGGGTCTAGCCTTAGGACCCTTACTGGATACACGCCCCAGGCAGGAATCGAACTTGCGATCTTCTGCTCCAAAGGCGTGTAGTTTAACCACTATGCTATCCAGCTGGGAACAACATTGGACATCTCTGTCCAGAAGAGCGCAGTCCTGGGAACAGCTAAGATACTGCGCAGGACCCTCAAGCTCCCAGGCCTCTGGTAGAGGACCCGAGCTTGAAGGATAAACCGCCCGCAGGGGCGTGCTGGGTGTTTTTTTTTTTTTTTTTTTAATATATAATAGACACTTGCAGAGGGGAATTTTATATATATGACTGGTTAGGTTATTTGAACAACTGCTAATCTACTGGATTTTTCCCAACACAACCAACTCTAGGGATTTTTTTTAAGCGAATGGTCCAAAAAATGGAAACGATCTCGTTAGCAGCAGTTGTCTGGATGAAAAATCCTTTTTGATGCTAGGGGTCAGTGAAGAAGGGCCAAACTGCTTTGAGGTGAAGTAATTCAATGGTTACTCAAATAACCACTCATTAGGTATGCAGATGAGCATCTCAAGACTAGCGGCGGAAAACCACATCGCATGCCACTTTTGTCAGCCAAGAAAGGGAAAACGGGTCTAGAATTTGTATGGGATTACCAAAATTGGACAGAATAAAACTGGAAAAATTAATTGTTGGGTGGTCCGATGATTCTTGATTTATACTGTAAAGTTAAAGAACAGTTAACGGACAAAGGTTAATAGAATAAAAAGGAGAGTCCATAATAGAAAAATTAAGGGAAAAGGGTTTTAAATAAAACTGAACTTTAGGTTTCTTTATACACTGTCATTTCTTATTAAAGAAAAGAAAAAACGCGCTAAATCGTTACTTGGGTATCCCACAAACCCATACACTTTGTCCCAAACTCAGTTTATTAGGATAGAAAAAAGTGTAGAAACTGTATTTGCCTTTGTGGCTAACTGCTGTACAAGCACAAACTTTTATGAAGTACATATCAGCAAAGGTGAGCAGGTGGGACTGTGTGAAGACAGCAAAACTCTTATGACAGCACAGCAGCAGCACAAGAAGCACTGATGTCACAGTGTGTCGGTGTCACAGGCTACATCTGGCTTCTGCACTTTAACGATGGCAGGTGGAGTTTGGGGATGTTTTTCTTCTCGCACTGTGCCGGCTGGCCAAACAAACAACCTTTCAGATACAAGGTCACTTTTCTGACCTCTACAATCCCACTCCTCCCTCATGAGTGGCTTTGTGTTAGCTGGAGGCCACAGCTGGATGGTGTTAAATTGAGCTAAGACGAGCAATACATGGCTTTGATTTGCCTGTCTTATTATGGACATGAAGCAGAAGTGATACACACTAATGTACCAACACTACTACAGTGACCACATATGCACCGGAGAAAGGTCACACATCAGCCTGTTACATCAGTGTGTGAGTATACAGTATATCTGTGTGTGACAGAGACAAAGAGATCCCAGTGCTTTGTGCTTTGCCCTTGTTAAAGGGAGAGATGAGATGCGTCTAAACAGAGATGGTGACATCACTTCTTGGCAGGCTGCTCCAGGGAGACCATGGTGCCTGGACCACGGACACACACTGATGCAATAACAACACGAGCCCCGTTTCTGCATGTGTGTGTGTGTGTGTGTGTGAGGCATATTGTGACCAGTTCAGTCAGCACATACCTCCCACAGCTAGTCCTTAATCAAACAGAGGGAGGTCAACTCATAAGAAAAAAATACAGAGTGTGTGTACCTGTGTGGGCTTATGCATTTCCTCTACTGGCATACTAGTTAAACTTCCCAGTCACGGTGCTGAAGTATGTAAATATTAACAGCAAAAAAGTAACTGTGTACATGAACATATACAAGTGGAAGAAGGGCATGCAGTTTGTGTGTGCTATGTGTGTGTGTCTGTAAGTGAAAGCGATGGAGAGAGTGCCTGATGTGTGTATGTTAGAGTAAGATAGTGCTGGCGGTAAGGTGAAAGGGATAAAGACAAAGCGGTGTAAGAGAAGAGTAAAAGCAGAGGAACACTGCGTCATATACGCCTTATGTAATTTACAGGTCAGTGCAATCTCCTTTAGGTAGTTTTGAAAGAAACGCTTTTTATATAAGCTCTGCAAACATTTCCCCAAATTTGAAATAACAATAATCATAATAATTAAATTATAATTAAATTTAAAAAAAGGCTTTCTTCTTAAATTTCGGTTTAATAACATAGAAAACTTGCTTTTAGATGGTAACTCGTGCGGACACTGCAAACCTGAAGCAAACACCTCCATCAGTTGTCAAAGATGACCGCAACATTCATATAATGACCTTTTAGTGAAAAGAGATGTTATCAGAATCGCTATGAGACCTATTTACTGAAAATTCTCTGTATAATTATTTGGGTTTCAGCCCCGACCGACGTTCCCTTAAATGTCAGCTGGAATCTGTGCATCCTTCCCTCAGTCCTCAGGTGATGCTATTTAACAAAAACAAATGAATATTATTTTGAAAATTTAATACTATAATGAAAAAAATGATTTGTTTTTTAAAATGACATTTCAGTATTAAACTCGCTGACTTACAACACTTACAAGACCTGCTATGATGTATGGTTTGCAAACAGTGGCACCGAAATAGAAGGTCAAGCTGGAGGAGGCAGAGTTGTAGATTCTAAGATTTTCAATGGGAAATTAGAGATGACTATATCAGAGGCACAGCGCAGGTCGAGCAGTTTGGATGACAAAGTTGGAGAGGCAAGGTTGAGACGGTGTGGACGTGTAGAGGAGGGAGAGTGAATATAATGGGCCAAGGGCGTTAAATATGGAGCTGTCAGGCAGAAAAAGAGGAAGACCACAGAGGAGGTTCGTGGATGCAGTGAAGGAGGACATGCAGAAGGATGGAGACAGATGATCTGTTATGGTAACCCTAAAGGGAGCAGCCAAGAGAGGAATAAAATGAAGAAGAATATTAAACTCACTGACACCACAGACTAGGTAATGTTACAACTTGGATAATGGCTGTAGAATGAATATAAATTCATATAAATATATGAATGAATATAAAGAATATAAATATAAATATGAATATAAATGTGTTACGTTAAAATCTAGGGGACAAAAGATATGCAGGCACGAGAGCATGGGTTGTTCTAGTAGCAAAAGAATGGTGACCTTTAATCTATACTTATAGCCTACTATTAAAACAATAAAATGTAGAATGCAGTTAAGCACTAATCAATACTATAATGGCACAAACATCAAACAAAATAGATGAAAATAAAGCATGCATGTTTTGAATTCGAACAAAGGTTGAATTGTGACAACAGAGCCTGCTCTCCAGCTTTTACCATCATGGCCATCACACTGAACCCTCAACCAGAAAGAATGCAGGAAATGCAGCCATTGGAAATAGTCAACTATTAAGGTGCTGTGGTAGAGTCCACATGCATCAGACCTGATGCCCTACATAAGTTTATCAGTTCCAATCCATACAGTGTGGACTGCAATGATCTTATAAGTTTGCTGGACTAAGAAAGCATGTGCAGTAGGTGACTTAGGACCGTGGGGCTTATGCATGTCATACTGCCAAATTGGCAAGTGCATGACGCCCCCTGGTAGAAAGGCCTTTTATGACCGTTTTCAATAAGCCTGCCTTTTGGGAATTATCCAGAGTTCATAGCAGTGTGGTATTAGCACAGATTTAGCAGGGGAACCCTGAAAGTATGCAATAAAGGCAACAAACAAGTATGGAAGAAGCTGCCAACCTCAACATTACAAGCAAAGGTCAGGGGAACGTATCCACATATTTTATCACACCAAATGTATTTTTCAAGCATTTCTTACACGTGACTTCATTTGATCCAATAAAAATCCAATCTAATAAGAAGATGGTATCAAAATAAATATATAAACAAACAAACATAAAAGGACCCTTTTAATAAAGCTATTACATTAGTGAGTGACATTTGTCGATATTTTATACAGACGAAAGGAGCATTACACGACACACATGATTTTCTCCTCCCCGTTTCCATTCAACAGCAGCAGAGATGAAAATGCACAAAGCAATAAAACAAAATGATGTATCAAATGTAATTACAGGACTATTAGGATGCAAGCTTATTGCAGTGGGAAACTATAAATGACAGTGACAGAAGAGATGTATATGAAATTACACTATGTTGGATTAAACAGGTATACTGCTCATTGTATATAAATAACTGTCAGTGTGTGCACTGAGATAACTGTCGGCAGTGCCTCCTTATGGTCTGTTGAGTGAGTGTGTGAAGGTCAAGGTCAGTCTTGGTCTCTCCTCTTCTCTCATCAGGCCATCAGGCCATCTATGCCCCAAAGTCTCTCCACTTTTCTCCACTGACTACATAAAACTGATGCAAGATAAAGGAATACAACATCCTCAAAGCATTACCACTCTGAGGCTGCTTGTCAAAGACCGAGAGGAGACAACCTAGATAGACAAAGGACACTAGAGCACAGAAGAGGTCATGAACACAATGCAGGAGTTGGAGTTGCAACCCTTGAATAATTGTCCTGTATGTATTACTTAAGTGAGAACACTCGCCTAATTCACCTAATTAAAAAGCCATAGCTTGATTCAGTACAATGATACAACTGTGTATTTGCATATAAAGTAGACACAAACCACAAACAAACAATGTGAAAGTGAAATACTGATGTTGCCTTTGGTTCTGTTTTTGCCTTCCCCGATTCATGGAGGTCTGCAGCTGCTAAATGCTTCACTATGTTCTGCAGCCAATTGCTTACTATTTTATAATGCCATCAAACCTTTCAGGGTGTGTGCTTATTGGGCATTTATTTATTTATTTTTCACTGAAGATCTATGTAGCCATGTATGGCTGATGGAAACAGAACCTGAAGACCAGGGGTGTCAAACATAAGGCTTGGCAGCCAGAATTGGCCTTGCAAAGACGCCAATCTGACCCACTGGACAGCTTTGGGAAATGTGACAGAGGGCATTGATTTATGACTTTTTACTGTTTTCTTTTTTCACAGCTTTTAAATTTTTTCCCTACTGATAAATTCATCTCCCACTTCCATTCATACTACACCAAAACAATTACGCCATAAATAAACAATAACCATTAAAACTGTTTTTTTTTACCATGTACTTTTGAATTTTTGATTTTAACATGTCCACAGGGAAAAAAAACAAAAACAAACAAAAAAGGACACTCGTTTCACCAGTTCTGCCCACTTGAGACGGGTTGTAAATGTTTGTGGGTTCATGTTTATGAGGAGCCATTTCACATAATGCTTTGTAATTTTAATTCACTGCTAATATAAAAGTATTGATTAATGCATCATTAATGACTTTATTGAGTTACTCAACCAAGTCCAACCAACAGCCCTACAAAGCTCAGCACACATCCTTCATCAAAAAAGACAGTTCGTTATTTTATTTTGCAACCATTGTTTGTCAATGCATTCATCACGTATCCAGTTAAATGTACACAGCTCACTTTCTGTGTGATCTGTAACCAAGTCAAAACTTTCTTGGAGCAAACCCCTTCCTGGGGTAGCTCGATGAGTCGACACAATGGCCAACGATTTCTCATTAAGATGATTAGTACAAAGCTTGTAACATTTAAGCCCTGGGTAAAATCAATGTTGGTGTTGTAAGGTAGAAAAAAATAACTAAGAATATACTCCTTTTCCTGCAGCAATGCAATTTGAAAAATAAAGATATTTAATCCATACTGCTTATTTAAACACTACATTAATGATATGTAACACTGACTTGGTTTCTTTTTGTCTTTCATTTGTTTCCCACTGAGCCCTTTTCCCTGCCCATGTCATCAGTTATCCTCAACTACATATCCTTTATGTTCATAATCACCATTGAAACCTAGACTGTCTTTGCTCTACTCGTGCTCACTCCTCATCTCGTCTCTGAGGCAACCTTTCTGTGCATGCAGGGAGAGCAGATGTGTCTCAGAAGGTGATTAAGAGCAAGCAGAGTGCTGAAACAAACACAGAAGGAAACATTTGGAAATTAAGAAACCAGAATTTAAGAAATGTACCCAAAAAGTTTTGTGAGAGTTTTAATTGCAGGAGATTTTGTGTTCAAGGTACAAATGAATGAATTGACACTTTTATGATTTACACTATGGCATAATGTGCCAGACCTGTGGAGTCCCACAAGGCCCGATTTCCGGTCCTGTTCTTTTTTCATTAAATCTGCTCTCTTTACAGCCTGTTTTAGAAGTATGTAAAACACCTAAAGTAATTACCACTGAAATATTAATGAGTGACAGAATGACTGAAGTGCACAAACTTCTAGTGTACTCTCCTAGTTGAAGCCCCCAAACACTGGTCCAGGATGCTAGAGCTCTACTTGTATCTGAGCTGTATGAGAGACTACACTACTTTTTTCCTTGCATCACTTCACATGATTTCAGTTCACTTTAGTGAACTTTAGTTTTATTAGTTGGTTATGGGTTTCAAGAACCTGGCTCTTTCACCTCCACAGTTCTAAGAGTTCTAACCTCTGTTGACTAGCTTCAAATCATTTCAAAATCCAGGATTAAGACAATTTTTCTGTTGAAGCTTTGTGATGTTTTGTCCCTTTTAATAAGTTACTACTTAGTTACTAACTACTATTTCTTGGCATATATTATCCAGATTAAATAAACCTAATTAATCATCTTTTAAAATTTTACCCATCTTTACTTACTCTATATGTAAACTTCAGGATGTCATATTTAGATGCTTCATATTTAACTAGAGCCTATTGTCTCTTAAAACCAATCTACGCTGGTATTGGCCTAAACATACCACAGCGTGTAAGCCTGAGATCACAACATTACACTCACCTGTTTATGTGTCAATTTTAAGGTATTGAGAAACTTTGAAGAACTACTGTGAAAACAGTATGTACGCTTTTTAGAAAAGCCCAGAAACAAATTGTTTGCATGCAACAAGAGAAGAGAACGCCATTAAACATCACAATAGTCAGGCCAGCCCTGAAAAAAAGTTAGAAAACAGTAACTCCAAGACAATGTACAAATTTAGCATTTCAGTGCTTGAAGTTCAGAGAGATGAAATCAGTTAAAAGGAGTTTGTGTGTGGGATGCAACTATTTTTAGATCAATGATTTGAGATGTGTTAAATGAGAGATGTTACGAAAGAAGTAGAGTTATTATTGGAATAATTATTTCAGTGTTTTATTTAATACAGAGTAAGTTTAGATGGTCAAGAAACTTAATCCTAAATGACCCTCTACTTAATGAAACCTGCAAATTAATCATAATAAGAATTTTTCATCGCTAGTCAGACTGTTTATCTACTGTCCAGACGTGTAGGTTTGGAGCTGTGAGCAGTGATGAGTCATTAAATTTTAAAGAATGACATTTGCAGAGAACTAATATCATACTACTTTCACTTCATTTCCATTTTCAGTGAAATTACCCTCCATAGAAATTAAGATAATCATTATTTTGAAAATGACTTGAGGCTTAAAACAGAAACGCTTTGCTTATGCCTCAGACTCCTGCAACAACAGCCTGAAGTGTACCCACAAATAATGATCAATTACCAATTTCATTGTGTCTAAGCCATTATAGAAACTATTCATCCCAGAATCTCCTTCTACTACATCAAATCCTCATTCATTTTTAAATGTAGAACTGTAATCATTAGCATTTTGTGAAACATTATATAAAATTAAAAAAGTGCTAATAGCAGGGTACTTTTCGTACGCTAAAATATTAATATGGAGCGAAACGTCCTTGAAAAGTAGGTTGAATTTTACAAAAATCATTTTGCTAAATGAACTTGCCAAGTTTGTTTTATAACAGCACTCCCTTGGCCAAATTTGTGTGAAGTGAAGCATACTAACAGACGTATTTCAATCACTATAATCAATATAGTGTTAGCATGCTAGCATTTGCTAACAAACCAAAACACAGCTAAAGGTATGTAGAAATCTAAGAGATACAAGGTTTGGTCTTTGCTACAAGACAAAGTCGTGATTGATCTAGACACAAGTTATTGCGATCAATAATTTGTGTGACATTGTTATGTGAACCAAATTTCATGGCAATCTTTCAATCATGATTCGTGAATGTCAGTAAATTAAAATCCCAGACAATTCAATATATTAAGAGGCAATGTGTTCAACCTAAAAGTGGCACCTGAGCAAATGCTGCGGAATCCCAGAGTACCACGAATATCTGCAGGAGACTTCCTTCCATTTGATAGCACAAGAGTCAGGATATCAACAAATACGGTACAATTTAACCCCTAGGTAGCATGAATTCCTGTTTAAATGGGTGTATAGTTATTTCAGTCTGCACCGAAGAATTGGATTGTCAATTTCAGCCATGCTCCTAGCATGACATTTACTGTGAAGTGTACTCTGTGCAAAACCTGCTGCTGTATTCTCAGTCTGCTGCCTCTTTCTCTCTCCCTGCAATCTTTTTCTCTTTGTTGCTTCCTCCTTTCATTATCTATCTCAAAATATCTCTTTCTTGCTTTTAAAGCCTTAGGGAGGATTGTGATATTTTGAGAGGTCTAGAAAGGACAAAACAAGTCAATGCTTAAACAAATGTAGGTCCATGACAAATGAACATAAAAGCAGAGCCCCGGCTATCATTAAATCTAAAGTCTGTCATCTAGGACAATAATGGGAATCAGTTCAGTGGCGGGGGTCATTTGGCTGGGTCTTGCGTGCTTAGCAATGATGACCTAATCTGCAAGTGACGCAGGCAAATGCTTTTCACTGGTGTTCCAAACAACCTTACAAAAAACAAGCATTGCTTTCAGGTTGCTTGAGTCAATAAATACTAATACTATTGATAGTCTGCTGTCATTTGCTTCCATCTCCTTCCCCATGACGGTCTATCTGCCAAGCATCTCACCAGAGGGGGTAGCTGGCTGCGACCTACTTTGAGGAGCAGAACTGGAGCTGTCAGTCATGCAGCTGTGCGTCACATTGCCTTAGAAGCCGCTGCTACTGCTACTTCACTCGGACCCACTTTCCTTACCATAACATTTCACACAACTTCTACACTGGATTTCTACCACTGCGCCGCCCTATGGGTCACTTTCCCATGAAAGAGAAAGAGGAAGTGAAATGATGAAAAACCTCTAACATAATGACATAATGCTAGACATAATGCCAAAAGCAGGATGTCTGGTGACTGTCAAGTGGCACCTTTTAATTAAGTCCTCCTTCACGTCCAACAATTCCATTAGCACAGGAAGGGTGTGCTTATATCTACCAGTTCAGTGTAAACAACCACTGAAATGCTGAGACCATCAATTTGGTGAATGACTGACAATTCATTAACTAAACCGGATTCAACACAATAATTCTTGTACGTAAGGCGGCATTGATTTCGATGGCCTCGTGTCTTTAGCAATTTACTGGGGTCACTGTGTCTTTTTCTTTTCTACCAACAGTACTTTCGAGGTCAATATTTTAAATCAGAATTAACAGAATAAGTCTAGTAGTGTTTTTTCCTTGCGTCTTTATTGATGTAACAGTTTCAAAAAAGACTGAGTGCTTTCAGTTGGCTGGAGCAATTTTCATCTTAGGAGGTAAGTGAGTCTATGGTGCTACAATCACACCAGACTTTTACTCATAAGATGAAGTGCAAGTTTCTTTTGTTGGTTTGTTTGTTTGCTTTTTATGTTCTGCTTTCACTTGCTGTCCACCTTCACTCGCTGTATGGTTATGTGTAGGCACCAAAACTGCTTATTAGGCTTAGGCTTAACGGGAAGAACACAAGAGCTGAGTTTAAATTTAGCAACGTTAAATGCATGTTAGAGCCTTCACAGAGGTGCTAAAGGTTGCTTAACTTTAAAAAGCAACTATAGCTTAAAAAAAAAACAGCACACATATACAACCTTTGGGATGGTTTTGCGGTAGAGGACAGCCTCAATAAAATCTGCTGATGGCAGGGAAAAATGCACCAGCAGCTCTCCTGCTGATAACTTTACATCTGTACACACCGACAAGCACAGGAGGACAGGCTTGTGTGATGTGTATAGAAGAACAAAATCCAATAATTTTAGATTTTGTCATGCTTTGTGTAAAGACATATTTAATAGCATACATAATGTTCTGACAATTCATGGAAAACTAATCAACAATTCTTTCTAAACTAAAAACGCTGACAGTCGGACAAAAATGTGTACACCGAGACAGTTCGTGTTCATCTTCATCTTTGCATTTTGGATGTGATTCAAATGGTATTCAGAACTGCAATGCATCAATACTCCAAACCCCACAGTGACAATGTAAATGAAAAACAAGCAATTTGATTTTATATTCTGGTATAAAACACAGGCTTATTTTTTTTTTTTTTATTAAAGTTTACAGTTTATTTTCAGTTGTTTTCTCAAAGGTTTATATTTCCACAGACGTTTCTTAAATCTCCACATTTATTCCATATAACTTGAAACTTTTGTGGACTGAACACTGAAATCTTCCATAGAATAAATCTCATTTTATGGTACAGAAATTAAACTGTAAAGAATATCGATATCTTTTAGTGCTTCGTGTGTGTGTGCGTGTGTGTGTGTGTGTGTGTTTTGCCACAAGCCACAAAGCTACCTTTCTTCATGCAATAAAATACTTGGTAAAATAAAGGGTAAATTGCTTTAGAAATACTCAAAAACTGTATTTATGTGAGTACGTGGATAAAGTCTGGTTGCTTTGGTTGAATGAGCCTTTTCAGGTATGAATGTGAGACAAAGAAGGAGCACTGGGAAGAGGTTATGTTGTGAGTTACAGCCTGGATTAGCCCGTGTCTGAACACGGGGAAATAAAAGTCTGACCCCAATGCCATTTGCAGCACATCACTCTCATGCAGCTTTATGGTCATTGCCATCATTTTTCTCCCTCTGACATCCTTTCCTTTCCCCGCTTGCTTAATTTTTTCCTTCTCCACTCTTCCTAGCCTTTATTTCCCCATTCAAAGTCCTGCCTGTATCTGTTTTCTCTCTCACCAGTCCTTCGTTTAAGTGGGAATGAATCACATAACCATTCGACAACAAGAGGAAATCATCAATTAGCACCGTCACATTGATGGCTAAATATAAACAAGCATCACAGCCGCATAGATGTGTCATAACAACTGCTCATCGCGCTCAAGGACAAAATGAGAACAAAATTAGTCATCTTAGGGGCTAATTGTATTCTTAGATAACTGTTTCTTCGGATGTGCTGTGGTTGAGAAAATTTGCAGTTCTGTCTAAACTGCGAACTAGGGGAAAAGAAAACATTACATTTTACAAAGATAGATAGTGTGATAGATAGATAGATCCTTTTGCAGTAGTAAAATAAGTCAAGACAGTGCTTTTCTGACCTCATTTCTTCCAGACAGGATTACCCATGGCCAGCGATGCCAGACTGAAGGTTAAGCCAAGGACTCGTGCTGATGCATTTCTTTGATGTATGACAGTAGTGTTTGTTTATGACAGCAGACTGTTACAATATGGAAAACCTGGGACTTGCAGTTATTTTGTAGGACACCTCTATGTGTTCATCACAGGTTTACTAAATGGATGGTTCACTGAAAGGTAGAGTTTTCAGAATGTACTTGTACACCATGTACAACATCTATAGGATATTATTCATTGGTTTCAGTGGTTTAGTCTACTTTAGATCAAACACTGTATGTGCCGCATGAGCCACTAAAAAGGAGTTTGACTGTACAGTGTAGGTGCAAAAAGTATACATACTTGGTTAAGGCAGGAAAAAGATCACAGTCTGGGCTAAAAAGCACTGTTTTACAAAGCTAAATTGTTTAGCTTTATGGAAGATTTGCCACTCTCGATTGTTTATGTGCTTCTTCTCCTGACGACTAGATGTCTAAATAATCTACAATCCTTTCTCTTTTTCACTAATTGAGTGTGATAGAAGGTAGAGGAGGTCATCTACTGTAGAAATGAATCCAATTCACGATTGTGGATATTTTGTAAACTTAATGACACATTATTCACCCTATACCTACTGTATAAGGCAACTTATTTATTTTTTTTATATTGATTTTTTAATTTTCGAGAACAAAATTGCAACAAATACAAACAAACAAAACAAAACAAAACCAAAAAAAAGAGAAAAAAAAACCCCCACATACACGGGGAGAGTACCGATAAGGCAACTTATTATACGCACAAAAAGACTGACTAGTCCATCTGTGGAGAGCTGTGATCAGGCGCCATTTATTTATCTGATTTTACATGACTAACGCTGAACGAGATTGAGAGGAATTGCTTCAGATTGGCCAATCAAGATGGTAATTAGCTACATTAGGCATTTCTGCAGCAAGCTAGTGGTAGGGGATTAAAATGAGCTGTTACTGATCCACATTCTCTGGGTGTTTTGAGAAGAGGGGCTAATAATACATTCAGGTTTATGAACTCTCAAAAGAAAAGGTTTAATAAAATACAGTTTACTCTCCCCTGAAGTCATGAATCCTCTGAACTCATGCAGACCTGTGATCGTCACATGCTACAGTAGTTCCGCGATGGATTGGATTGTTGGAAACAATGGAAAGGCTTTACTATACACAAAAATAATTCTCAGTAATTCATTGAACAGCACTTTATGTGAATAACTTTCTGCAGCATTGCAGTACTCTCTTAACACTACTTCCCCACTGTAATACGGACAAATCCATAGAGAGCTGTTTGATGATGAAGCAGTTGAGAAGACACCATACGATTAAAATTTTCCGGAATTTTCTAAAAGAGGCACCAATGTGAAATTCACCTACACAAACTAAGAGGGGTAAAACTGACTTTGATTGAGTACATATATACTCTTTCCTCTAGCTGTGAAGCAAGAAAGAATCTAAGCAGAGCAGAATTTCTTAGAATTTATTTGGTGCAATTAAGTGTATGCTGTGGGCCAAGTAAACCTGCTATGATCTGACAGGTTACTCACAGCAGTGGTGCCAACATGGGCATTTTGAGCTCTCTATATAGATTTAAGGTAAAACTAAGGATTTCCAATGCATCATAGGAATTAACTTTCAAATTAGTATGTGTACAATTTAGATTTACAAGAGGTCAAGAGACCCACGACTAGGACTGTCACTAGAAGAATGTACCGAGAAGGGTTGTCAAATGGTTTAGACTAAAAATTACCACTGGATAAGATATTCATTTGCAACAGTATCAATATCAACAGTGTCATCCTTGCAACAGTATCAATATCAACAGTGTCATCCTTGCAACAGTATCAATATCAACAGTGTCATCCTTGCAACAGTATCAATATCAACAGTGTCATCCTTGCCAATTCACATCCTGCACACAGGCAGTCTCACAGTCTCTCCCCTCAAAAGCAGCTAAAATTTGAACAGTTCAGTTTCAGTTCAATCCAATTTTCTTTTAAATAGCGTCAAATCAAAACAACAGTTGCCTTAAGGTGCTTCATAGTGTAAGGTAAAGACCCTACAAAAATGCAAAGAAAACAGAAAACACTCAAATAATCTTATGACTCGATTTGAGCAAGTGCTTTGGAGAAAGTGGGAAGGAAAACCTCCCTTTTAACAGGAAGAGTAACACAACAAACTTGGCCTCTTAAGGACTGATACCCTGGTCTTTATAAGGAATTTTATGAGGTCACATAAGCTCTAATTTTAGCAACACAATACATATTAACTTAATTGTTAACATAAATGTTAACATTAGATCCAGGCAGCAAGTGTTGTCAGTCCTGTTCGTCTGCAACAATAATAAATGGTATTACTGTAACAAGATAAAAGATTTCAGACACAAATAATTGTTATGTTTTAATTCAAGTCACAGATTGAAGCAGAGAAAAGTCTACCAGCAATAAGACACACGGATCAGTACTGTTCTAATCTTTAAGAAAAATTAGATGCCTCTCAATTTTTCCACGTATTTCTTCCCCTGTTGAACTAAAATGGTATCAAGTCTGTGTATCAGTATCAAGTTTGAAATTCTAGTATTATGGCAGCCCTACCTCTTACTTTGGGAGTTTGAATGAGTTTTTTTGGTGATGGATGCTCAAGTAAGTTCACGAGCTGATAACAGAGACAACACTGCTAACCAACAAACATAGTGACCACTGACATCTCAAAGCTGTAACTTGAAAGAAAGGCAACTAAGTTTTCATAGAATCAAATCTTATTGGGAAATAAAACCTACAGCATTAAACATCATGTGAATAACGTATCATCTCATTAGAATGCAACATCCTGCTGGGATGTCTTGAGTCCTAACACTCACTGGGATGTTACTTTGCTTTGTGCCACCCAACTAAACACTGTTACAGTCCAAGCAGACACCACCGCTGACAGCAGCCCTTTCCCCCAGCAGTACAATCCATCCCATTATACAACAAAAACTACCAAGGCATGTTTCAAGGAATACAACCAAGAGCTAAAGGCATTGGCCTGTCCGTCAAACTTCCCAGATGTCAGCTTTATCAAGCCTTTGTAGCCACTGTAAAACAGGTGATTCAGACCTGTTTTGGATGTTTGAGAGAGTCTTACACAATATAAGACAGCTGGATTCAAGTTGTGGCTTATAAGCGTAGATCTCCTACACATATCACTAAATTGAACTGAGTTAAATGGAAGTGTTAATAACTCCTTGACATATCCAATTTCCTGTGTTTCTTCAGTTCTTAAAGCTAAATTGTGCTTCTCACTGAGCATTAGGAATACTGTGCTTTAACAATGAATGCCGTCTGTGCCTCCATTTGGGTTCAAGCTCCTGTTAACACTGTTACAAGATGTTCTGCACGCAGTGATGCCTTTAGTCAGATGCTGGTTAGACCAAAAACAATGACTCACCACAGCAAATTAAAATGTGGCTCACACCTATTTGAGTTCTTGCATTTTTTTTTTTTTTTAGCTCTATCTGGAGGAAGTTTGTGAAGTAGAAAAAGTGTGCAGCTTCTTTTCTTTTTAACATTTTCAACTTCCTGGGGTAAATGTTAACTTAATTAGTTTGTTAGGAACAATGCCTGTTAATCAGTGGGTAAACTGTAAATGTGCTAATGCTTGTTTTTAAATGAGTTTGGGTTAATTTTAATAGAGGGATGCTAAAAAAACAATTCCAATTAAACAGACGTCTGACAAAAACAGGAAGATGACTACTTAAAGTATGAGTACAAGAATTCATGAACCTAAGATGCCTTTTTTTCTGCATTCTAACTAATAATGGATGCAACAGAGAGCAGCAACTCTAGGTGATTATTTCTGTAGTGCTTATAAGAATTTGGCAGCTTAAGTGTGTCACGAGAGTAGAGCGGAAATGCCTGTGCTGCAGTACATGATGTGCCCTATTGGATACCTGTGATAGAAGCTGGCTGGGCTGCAGCTGGCAACAAGAGGCGGAGACCAAATGACTGCTCTCAGTACTGGCAACAAAACAGGCAGCTGCTGGAGCGGTGGGAGGGTTGGCCTCGTCTTCGAAAGAAGCCAGGGTATGATTATCACAGGGCAAAATCGGGCCACAAAGTGCTGTTAACAAGACCGGCTAACTAACACTTGATGCTTATTAACCACTGCCCAGCCATCTTCTAACACAGGTATCCAGTAGAGCCCATCGTGTGCTGCAGTTTCAACTCAAACAATGAGGAAGATATTGGTTTTCATCTTCTGTTTTATTGTTTACATTTGTATTAAAATTCTTAAATGGTGCTGTAGGGATACAGTAATGTGCAAAAGTCTTGAGCCTTTTCTGTGCTCATTCTGGAGGACCATTTGTATTTTCCATTACTGGTGTTTGACCTCCAACAGGTGTCTAGTAAAAATTAGACGTGGGAATCACCAGACACCCTATGATCCAATCCAAGTTTCATACAATAATATAAAATTATCTTACTTCAGTTATTTTTTTAGCTACTTACTTTTTAATGCAAAATGTTTTTACACAGCTAGTAAAAATGTTCTTTTTAATACATATCAAAATGTATGCAGGACTCCTAAGCTAAGAATTCTGTAGTTGTTTCAGATATATCCATCAATTCATCTGTCTTTTTCAAATGATCCAATTCATTGTTGTGAGGGCGCTGGTGCCTATCACAGCTGTCATTGCATGAGAGGCAGAGTACACCCTGAGCAGGTCGCCAGTCTCTATGTGTCAGAGACAAACAACCATTCCCACTCATATCCACACCTATTCCCAATTAAGAATCACTAGTTAACCTAACATTAACCTTCATTCATGCATGTAGTGGATGAGGTTATGCCGAGGTTTGGTCTCACAGAGGAGGCTACTAGGCATAAGGTGAGATGGAGGCAGATGATCCACTGTAGAAACCCCCAAAGGGAGCAGCAAAAAGAATAAGAAATAGCAGTTAACCTATTGTGCATTTCTTTAGACTGTGGGAGGAAGCTGGAGTACCCATAGAGCACCCACGCGAGCAAAGAGAGAACACGCAACCTCCACACAGAAGGGCCCCAGCTGGCCGGTCTTGCTGTGAGGCAACAGTGCTCAAAGCACTATTTAAATGCAATTCACTGAATTTAATTAAAATGGCCTCAAGGTTAATTTTAACAGATTCTAGGTGTCTTTTCTGAGCTGCGATGATATTATCTAATCCAACTGTAAACACCACAAGCATCTGCTCCGGGAAAACATTTTCACTTCTAAAAAATAGCCATAAAATATTCAGTCTCCTCTGATACCACAAGCAGTATGGCAACCTAGCGTGAATCAAGCTGTGCCAGTCAGTAATGATCCAATCCAAAAATCACTGTGTTACTGAGACTATAAAACTTAAAAGAAGCAAGGAGTGTATGTATGTGTATGTAACTTGGCTCTAACTTTACAGATTACCTTATCTACTTTTCTACTGTGCTGTGACTTCCTACAGGTGCCAGACTTCCTTTGACTAGGCAGGAAATCTGCTGCAGTCAGGTGTAAGTGATACGTGCAGACAGCAACAGTGATAGCCATAGTAAATCAGACACGACCGGACACACTTTCCAGGTGAGAAAAACGCCTTGAAATGCAATACGTCACATGGCTCCACTGTTCTTGTATACTGCCGCGTAGCTGTCAGCTGGGAAACTGTTGCTTTTGTGATTTATTCCACATCCTGTATATTAGCGCAAAATGATGCCTTGAGGAAGACGCCTTAGCTCTTTGATGTTGCAGAGGATGATGCCAGAATGTAATTCACAGATGTCTTAAAGACAATCGCTTTTTCGTCTCACATGCACTGAGATATTTTCTGCTATCACACCAGAAAAAAACACAATGCTAAACTGTCCAGAACTGAACAGTTACTGCATTAACAGGCAGTCTATACAATGCTTAATGTTCAGATATTATAAAGGGGCAGACCTTCAAAAGCATCTTAGCCTACATTTAGTTTAAATACATAAAGCAGCACCAATGAAAAGCTGGGATACTTCAAATGATGTGATACTGCCTCAAAGCTGTAAAATATCAAGCCATGACTTAATTACGTCAAGCATCTATGGTTCACTGAATCCATAATGCCCTGCGGCACAGCCTAGACATGACTTGGCCATCACAATGCATTACCTAACACAGGACATGTGATTAGGCGTGACATTATAAAGTGTGATGCTGTGATGCACGCTGTTGGCAGGGGGAGGCATATGGTTCAGCGGGACACCTGAGTCACATCAGTGGGCTGGATGTGGGTTCTCTGCAGGGAAGCGCTGGGAATGTCTGCCACAGAGAGAGGAGGGAGACAGAGTACGGTGATGAAAGCTTGGGACAATGCAGTTATGGAGAGGCACGGTGGATCAAATCCTTAGAGAGTGGGAGCAAGTCACATTGAAGATTGCCACAATGATTTCGTATTGAAATAAAGTCATAAATAGGTCATTTGTTGATGCTATAAAAACTCTGCTGTTTAAGCTTATTTAAGTGAATGCATGTGTGGCCTCAGAGGTAGCTGGGGGGCTAAATGGGACAGGCTTACTTAACCAGCTTGTTCTACTAACATAATAACTCTGGCAGTATTAGATATCAAAATTAAACAAGTCATATAGCCCAACAATTCAACACACCAGGATTTACTAAACACCGGAAGGTTAATATATAAGGTTCAATATGGCTTATTTATACACAGTTTATAGTCTTTTAAAAACACACTATACCAAATCAGTTTCAAGTGTATTCGAAATCAGCTAATCTTGGTCTGGTGACATCTTGAAATGTATTATTATGTTTTATCGAACCAACAGTCCCCAAACTGAGGTGATTCAATTGAAATTACATGACATCATATACAACATCACGGATGACATCATATACAACAAGGTGGCAGATTCAAGAGCAGCAAAAAGAAAAAAAACCCCCAAAAACCAAACCATCTGACGCTGGCTACAAGCACATCAATCCCCATAGACTCGTATGTTAAAATGCAGTGGACTCCAACTTTATACTAGAAATAAACATGTTTTCAGCCTGTATTAAAAAAATGTCTTGGTCATGACAACTGTATGAAGGGAGGGGGATTTTTATCAAACGTACTTAAGACTTACAAGGTAGTGCCAAATAGGTCACTCCCTGTTCGGCTTCACCTTTGCTAATTCAAGTCACTGAACTATACTCTATCATTTTTATGTTGCTGGTGCTTTTTTGGAGTATCTTTAATGCAATTACTATGTAGTTATCATCAGCCCAACTAAGAATTCTGCAGTCACTGTTTTGAGTGAATCTCTTATTTAGGACTTTCACTCGTTTTACTCAAACAGGATTACCTACTTCCAAGAAAAAGTACATAAATAGGTAAAAAATAAATAAAAATAAAAGCCTAATGAGAAAAAAAGGTAAAGTCTTCCAAACAGGAAATCCAAAACCATGAGTGACGTCACAGTGGGGATGTCTTGTGTTGTCTGTGGCTTGTGTTACACTGGTCTGACCCACCTTATTGGTGTACTCGTAATATTTAAAAACAGCAGCTTTAGACAAAAAAAGAACAACATTAATAGTACTAGAAATAAGCAGCTGTTCTTTCATAATGTTCACACACGCTTCTTTTTAGAGCTGTAATTTCTTATTAATCACACATAAGGTTTACACAGCTAGTCACAGCGCATTATAAGTGGGCACTGCGAGGCAGTGAAGCAAGTACATCATCACGGGATTGGCTCTCTTAGGAGTACTTGAACGAGATTCTCAGTCAGTGCCAAGAGTCAGTGACATCATGATCTATTTCTGGCTGTCAAGTGGAACATTTTGAAGCTAAAAAGGTATCCATTAATGGGGACCAGCTGCATGGTCAGAAACACCAGCCTATACCAGTGACCCCACCGAAAAGTCAAGTGCAGCTGCCAAATACCAGAAGAATCAAATTATTACACTTATTTTCTAACATGTCTTCAGGAAATTGTGGTAACTGCGACAGATGAATGAATACTGGTTCGATTCCTCCTCAGTCAGCCTACTCTGCAGTAATTAAATAACTATATGTCAGGATGAAACCAACTGATTTATACTTTTACCATCTGCAAATGACAAGTGTATATTTTTCAGTGCTCGAGTCAAAATAAACAAATTTAGTGGCTTTTGGAGGGAGGATTACATTTTCAGGTCGGCACAGCAAGTACTGGTCATAACCTCATTTCACTCTGCTCACTTAAGTGGCTCTCAAGGGACCAGTTCTCTAATTCATTCAGGCAGAGCCTGCAAGAAGAACAAGTGTGTGTTCTGGGAGTGTGCATGTGCGTATGTAGAGTAAGATTTAAGTATTTCTGTATTTCCAGCTCCAGGATCTGAGTCATGCCCAAGTTCTCCCCACAGTGATGCAAACTCTATCGCAGATCCTCCTTTCTATTCCACCTACACACAAAAAAAGCTTCAACACGCACTTCTGCTCACCGGAGAAGATGACGTCAGAATGTTTGGAGTGTGTCTGCCCACGCACGTCTTTTCCTAAGTGCGAATGATTCACTTTTAAAGGTTTATGGGGATTTTTTTTAAAGAAAAGAGATTATTCAATATATGTCACTATTTCAATGTTTACTTAAAAGTGAAATGACAGCCACAGTTTGCCTTTTTCTTTTAGAAGCCTAAGACATCTGCAGCGACTATATAATAAATTCAGTATTAATTTATAATACAAACTTTCTTTTAGCTTTACACCTTTATTTTTTATTGTATTTATTTATATATAAGGAACCCCATTAGCTTCCACAGTAGTGGTTGCTAGTCTTCCTGGGGCCCTCAAGTATAATCTAATAAAGTAGATGGAAAAATGTCCACATGATTTGGCTCTTACATCCACAGTTATGTTTTACAATTATAAAAATATAAGCACGCAAATATCAAGAACATTGAAGCACAATACACAAGAATCAAAAACAGGTCACAACCTTGTCCTCTTACAATATTTACAATAATTAAAAACTGTGTAAATAGGCTTTTAAGTGTTTTTTAAATTAGGAATTGCATACGGCAGTTTTTCAAAAATTTGCTTTTGGCTCGAGGAATTACTAAATTGCAGTTTGTTAAAAATCGTGTAGCATAATTGTGTATTTCATCTGGATACTGCAGCTGAGCAGAGAAAAAAATGTGATGTGTTTAACAGTATTGCTTTCTTTATAAATAAAAGTAAGCCATAGTATAATTTGGCTTGTACAAGAAGAGATTTACCTGAGATAAATGGCAGATCGTTCGTGAAAACTGAATAGAGAAGTGGACCGTGGCAGCTGCCTTGGAGTAAACCACAGTTCACGTCGCAGCCATCTGAGAAATAACCGTTATAATAAACCTTTTGCCTTCTTTCAGATGAATAACTTTTCATCCAGCACAGAGCAGCTGGTGAAATTCCATAAAACTTTAGTTTATCAATCAAAAGGTCATGATTTATTAAATTGAATGCAGCACTACAGTCCAGGAATACCACCCCAACCACTTTCCCATCATCTAGATCTTTATACCAGTTATCTGTCATATGAACAAACAAATGAACGAATGAATGAATAGATGATATTCTGTTAAATAATGTTAAATTTGTTCATAAACAATTCTCTCCATAACTTTACTTTAGGGAGGAAACTAATAGGTTTACTATTGACACCACTAAAAACAGCATTCTTATTTTTTGGAATTGGAATTATTTTCGATTCTTTCCACTGTAATGGAAATAAGCTGCATACCAAACATCGATTAAATACATGTCATATAGGAAGAAAAGTTAGCAAACTTGGCTGCAACTTTGAGCAGTTTACCGTCTATGTTATCAAAACCTGAGGATGTATCATCAGGAAGTGATATTAATAATCGCTCCACCATCTCAAAATTCACTGCCTCAAACTTAAATTGGCATTGCTCAGTATTCATAATAGCATCCTATATAAGACAGAGTCATAGGGTATGCAGTTTGCATGCCATATTGTCATTAATATACAGAGTTACGCCCCCTCCAAATCTGTTTCTGTCTTTCCTATACAATTTATAACCATTCGTTCCATTCATTTGAAATTCATTATTGTCAAAGGCAGAGTCTAAATGTGTGTGAAATAGCCAGCACACTTATACAGTTTGTTGACAGCAATCAAATTTCCCGAGCCTTATATTTAAGGCTACAAATATTTACATGAGCTACTGAAAAATCTTTTCCAGAAAATCCGGGAGTAAGTATAGAGTCTGCCATTTACAAACTGATGAATCATAACAGCTAGAAATGACAAAATCACTGAAAGTCTAAGTGTTAAATCCAGCGTTCTGGGACCTCGGTTTAACATTCAATTTAACATTTTCAGGACAGCAATATCACCTCTGTCTCTGGCCGCTCTCAGCTGTGGTAACAGTTCTTTTCTCTTCTTCCTGATGGATGAAACACCTTCATTGATGTAAAGACTGGTACCTTTCAGCTTTCTGGCAGATAAAAGGATTAATTGTCTATCTTTAAATTTTTGTAATCTGACCACAATCTGCCTGGCTCGTCCATTCTCCTTGCGTGGGCTGACTCTGTGAGCGCGTTCAGTTTGAATGCTGTCACTGTCCAGGCCCAGCTTCTTCTTCAGCATGTGTTGGACTTTATCCTCCAATGCTTCCCGAGTTTCTGCTTTTTCGTCTATTAATCCATCCACCACGATGTTATTCCTCCTCGATTGGTTTTCTAAATAATCCATCTTGGTTGTTAGCTCTTTGGTTTCCTCACGTATGCTGCTGACCGCTGATTCAAACTCTTTCAGTTTGCTTTTAATACTCTTCTCTTTGGTTTGCAGCTCACCAACAACACCATCCGTGAATTGCAAGCTAGATTTAAGATCCTGTACATCCTTCAGAACAAACCTTCAGCCTTTTGTTAGTTCCATCTATGATTAATTGGAGAAATGACTTGAAGTTATCTTGCTGTTGATGAATCTGATCTTTGTAAAACTCCCATTGCTGTTCCAGCATAGCATTTAGTGCTAACACTGACATAGCTGTCATGCTCTACCAGTAGCACCTTAGCGGCCTTCGGGGGGATATTTGTAAGATTGTTTTGCCTCCCCTACCAGTGAAGATCTCTGTTTCAATTCCAAATTGTGACACCAAAATGTCCAATCTTAAAACACTAATTAAAATGTAAAAAAACCCAACCCAATCACTAAATAAAATGCTATGACGGACAAATCTGCCAGTCGACGAACTGTAGAGACATCTGATTTGTCCAAAAGTCATTTTATTCATTTAAGTGCAGAAACACTGAAAATGAATACTTTACAGTCACCAACTAAAAGCAGCAGCTTAGCAACACCAAATATTTTATTCTACAACTGGGTCTGTCATGGTTGAGTAATTACGTCCCTTCTCTAGACTCCTTTTAATAATTCTGCAGGCAGCCTGAAAGAGTGCTGCTGTGGTGTTCTCCCTTTTCCACTAATAAGTGCTCCTTTAGCTTACATCAAACAGTCAACACTGGAGATTTTATCACTGCCAAGGAACGAGCTATTTTGTGGGGCGCTGGAAGAATTTAACCTAAAAGCTCTTGGTCTAACATGGTGAAAGCTAACAGTAATATACATGTGGTCTCACCATACAGTGATAAAGAGCTAATCAAACATTTTTATTTCTTGGCAAGTTTAGAGACGCACCAACTTGTTTTTTTTTTTGTTTTTTTTACTTTTTAAATTTATTTATTTTTCAGAGTGTGATTATTTAAAACTCTGGCCAGCTGATTACAAATTCCAATTCTATAACTGAGCGTACACACTTTTTTGACCAATTCATTTTACATAATTACACAAAATGACATAGCATTTTCTCCATTTCTACACTTGGGTAGGTCTTCTACTGCCCTTAATAAAATTAACTGAGAGCGGTTTTTTTTTTCATAAATCCAAACAAAAATGACCTGCAGTATACTCCACTATTCATTTCCAAGACTTTAGAACCAATTAAGTCTAATTTATTGCCAAAAGTATGGTATAGTATAGAATATCTATCTTTTTAATGAACAAAGCAAAATTATGTCTGGGGTGAGTGAGGCCAGTATAAGCAAGTAAGAAAAAGTAGAAACCAGCGCTGTGTGGCAACTCAAAAAGTTAATCTTGACTTTTAAAATTATAGCTAATCAGTCAACCCAAAAGGAACTTAACCTGCAAGCAGCTGCTGTTTCCTTGTTCATCTGATCTACTGTTCCTGGAGCTCCATGACTTTACAGCACACTGGCACCACACTGCGTTGTTCATTAGAGAGATAATTACATCTGCAGGAGATCCTTCTGCACCGTCTTGTCACCTTGGTGTATCTGATCAGAACCCCTAGCCTCACCTTACTTCCTCTGTTTCCCCTGCCAAGCCACTAGACCAGAATCTAGTGCTTGGCATTGGCCCGAGCAGTGATGATTCATCCAGAGGGCTAGAACTGTCTACTTAATCACACCCTAACCTTTCAAGGGTATTGATCAACTCTCTGAACTCTGCTATTAGAAACAGTGTAAGGTGCATCGCGCATGTGCGAAGGAGTTTAAAGGGGAAAAGAAGAGGAGAGGGAAAAAGAGGCTTTGGAGGTAAATTGTGCAGAAAAATGAGGAGGGCTTAGTTTTTCTGAAGACTGGAAAATACTAAGGACATCAATAAAGTAACGGCCACATTTTGCAGCATTATATAACTGTACATGCATATTTATGCTGTATATAATGTAGGTATTATAATGTGTTCTGAAGTTGGTCAACTTAAGGCAGGCTGTTACTGCTGGTAGATGCCTGTGTTGCCCACGCTTTCCTGTTCTCGCAGTCTCCTCCTCTCTTCCTGCCATGCATCATCTGCAGATCTACCCTGCAGGCAGCATGAACTGGGGCACAAACAATAACAGTAATCATGGAAAATCATGTGCTGCACTGGCGGTAGAGACCAGCTGACTGGCTGACTGCTGGAGCCAAGAGGGCCTCCCGTACATGCAAGAGAGACAGGGCGGGGGCGGACGTAGGGGAAGTCGTGAGCAGGAGTAAAAATTGAAAGTAAAGGAGAGAAAGGTTCTCCCACATCCACTCTCAAGCTTAGTCATCTTCATTTCAGCACTTTTCACACAGCTTCTCCGTCTCCCACCCTAATGCCTGACTCCCAACGCCTTCCCTCTTTATTCAACATTCACCCCCACGAAGTTCCAAAGAGTGGTACGATCCATCATTACAAACAGTCATTTAGGGAAAATGGGTGAAGTTTTAATAGGGATGCTCTTGTGGTGACACACTATGTCATCCATGGATATAATTATCTAGTACACAATATGACAGCATAATATAATTCAGTATATAACATAATAAACACTAAGAAACATCAGAGATGTATGTCACCTTTAGATAAATACACAATAGCCTGAAATTACTGTCTGAAATCAAAGCATATTTTCACGCTCAGTCATTATTTTATACAAGAGATACAAGCAACACACAGCATATTCTCCTGAAAGCAGTATGTTAGCCATGAATGAACAAGCCATGGATCAATAGACACCTACCCATACAAAAATTTAGCCAGGTCCTAGCTTTCATTTCAGATCAGCTGGTATCTAATTACTGTTTTGTTGGCCAGAAGCAGAATCAACATCTGTTATCAGTTTGGAGAGTCGAAACAATGAGATTTAAACAACCGCAGTGTCTGATATCAAAAATTAGGATGTAATGTTTACACAATAAAAATACTGGCACCAAAATATATGAGAACCAAATGTAGCAAATATCGTTTTTATTGATGACTAGTGAACTGAATTAACTCAGCTTAGAGACTGTTTAGATGATATAAAAGTTGTTATTTTTGAGCCTAGAAAGCAAACTCATGCCTAAAGACACATAAATGGGGTACTGCTATTTTAGCAACACCCTATTTATCTCACTCTCACTTTTCCATTCTTTTAAGGAGGAGTCCAAACCCTGAACATCCAGGGTTTGGACATTGAAACGGTGGAGGAGTACAAATACCTGGGTGTTCACCTCAATAACAAACTGGACTGGTCCACAAACACAAATGCACTTTACAAAAAGGGTCTAGGTCGTCTCCACCTGCTACGGCAGCTGAGATCCTTTGGGGTGAACGGGACACTCCTAAGGACATTTTACGACACTGTGGTGGCGTCTGCTATTTTCTATGCTGTGGTCTGCTGGAGTGGTGGAATGGCAGAGAGGGACAGGGGGAAACTCAACAAACTGGTCAGGAGGTCAGCTCTGTCCTGGACTGTCCGCTGAAGTCCATCGAGCAGGTTGGGGAGGAGAGGATGTTGTCTAAGCTAACATCCATCATGGACAACACCTCCCACCCCCTGCATGAGACTGTATGAACACTTAGCAGCTCGTTCAGCAGTACACTTTTACATCCACAGTGTAGGAAGGAGCGCTACCGCAGGTCATTCTTACCAGCAGCTGTCAGAATCTATAATGCAGCTTAACATTCTTTTGGTCATCTTACTCACCAGCTTGTTTGTTTACTGTACATTTTATACATAGCTCTGTAGATTTCATACATAACCCTGTACATTTTATACATATCTCCGTACAATTTTTTTTAATTTTTCTATACATATTATGTACATTGTTATCTGTATACACCTGTATATACGAACTTCGGTTGCTTATGTTTATAGGACCACCCTGTGTCTGTGTTTTCCCTTGTTGTAAGAGCTCTGTAACACCGAAATTTCTCATCCGTGGGATAATAAAGGTTTATTCTATTCTATTCTATTCTGTTCTGTTCTGTTCTGTTCTAGCAATGGCAATAGTAAGGCAGGTCTCCCATTGCCAACACTAAAAGAGGCTGGCGAAGGAGCCATTGGTGTTAATTAAAGCTCACTGGGGTGAGGAGCATTTTAAAACATGCAGGGTTACAACTGAAGAAACTTTTCTAACGTTAACTACGTACATTTCGGTGTCTGAATTCAACCAGAGAGTGAAGTGCAAAAGTTAAAAAAAAAGAAAAAGAGACAATCACAAAACACAGATTTCCAAAAATGACATGAACCACAGTCTGTGACTTCTACAACATCCAGCCTCCCAACATGAGCTCTGTAGGCCCGTAAACCACGACTGTAATCTCTCCATGGCCAATAATACTGCTAATGGTCCGTCAAGGTGCCTATGCCAAAGGACACTTCATGTGTAATGGTGAGATGCAGGTGGCTTGTAACAAAATGGCTTTATTTGATGGTGCGGGATTAGAATGCACTGATCCTTCAGATATAGTCTCATCATATATTTCACTGGCATTAAAAAATATTGCATGTCTCTTCATATTTATGTCTTAAAACAGCATCACGTCATGTGATTTCTTCCCCTTCCCTACATCTTAAACTCAGCAGGTTACTTTATTCTTTTTTTCTCATCGTTGACTGTGAAAGAAATTTATTTACAATACTGCTTAGCTTTAAACATCATTTTTTTTCTGTCTTCAGAATATCTCTGCGACTAGACATCTGTATAACTACAACTCAGATCTGTATTTGCAGAAATCTAGACCCTGGTGCTATTGAAGAGGATTAGCAGGATTGGAAGCTGCTAGGAGAGCATTAGCAGCAGCAGCAGCAACAACAGCAGACTTCATGAGACCATGTTTGGCAAAAGTAAATAAACAGCATGGGAAGAAGGCTTCCGCAGCCCCTCAGGGTCCTTCCAGTACAGTAACGCACAGCTGAGCGCTCCAGAGAAAGCTGCCTGTCTGCCAGTTTCCCTGCATGTGTCACAATACAGGCACTGTTGGGGGATGGAGAAGGCTCACATGTGGATGGTGTTACAGGCTTTGAGTTGTCTGAACACTTTTCTTTTGAACTGTTTATTCAGAATTGGTGTAGAATATTTCTGTTTCCAAGAGGCTCCAGATTCAACACAGAGTAATGCAAAATGTGGACCTATATGAGGCTTTTCACATGACACCAGTGCTCCCCATTTACTACAGAGGCTTATAGTTAGAGGCAAGAACAAAGTGCTAACTGCAAGCAGAGTAACACATCAACAACAGGAAAGTAGCTGAGGTTAAACCCATTCCTTTATTTGTTGAAAATGATCTGCCATGCTTTAAAAGCATTCATACTTTAATTGTATGATGCAGAGATCAGTGAGGATATTATATGAAATGTTTGTGTTTGCTCCAAACACTGTCACTTATTCAATAAACCGTCAAATGCACCGCTTCCTGTCGACCTTCAGTCCAGTAAGTAAGGATGTTCTGAAACAACTATTAGACTGTTATTCAATTCACATATTTCTCTTGGTGAACACAATGTATTTAATATTAGAGCCCAACTTATGTGTGATATTAGCTATTTGCTGATATAATGGTTTCAGCAAACAAAACAAAAAACAATTATTTTTTAAAATCCATTCGCATATTATCATATTAACCAGCTTTGAGCAAGTATTTGGCAACAGTGGGAAGGAAAAACTCCCTTTTAACAGGAAGAAACATCTGGCAGAACCAGAGTCATGGAGGGGCAATCATCTGCTGCGACCGATTAGGGGTGATGGGAGGAAGACAGGATCATTTATTCAGCATTCCACATTCAACTTCTTGAATGTTACCAGTACACCATGTGGGCACCTGCAGTTCACTTCAATTAACTGTACTTGCCAATTTGAATGCATTTATTCACCAAAGCAAGTATAAGTATGGAAGGATGTGAGGAATTGAAGCATATTCAAAATGAGAATCAACAGTCAGTTCAGTGGTTATTATAGGAGAATGACTTACAAGGTTTCTTTGAACTTAATACAATGTTTAGAGTTCTCTTTTGTAATTACTGTGAACAAGGGAGCCTTCTGCACATACAAGAGCTTTCCAGTAGTTGACTAGACAGAATATTTCTCTTTGATTTTTCTTGTTTAGAATTAAAAAAATAATATTTTTTTTAAGCATTTGCCTAAATAAGACACTTAGGGGAGAGGCCTCTCTGCAGAAAAGGATGTCACGCAGCACTGAGTACATGACAAACAAATAATGGTTGTCTCTGTTATTTCACTGTGATATAACAAAATAGGCTGATGAAATCTAGAATGGACAGACAAGGGACAGTGGGCGAGGAGGGGTGGGGAGGCATATCAGGGAAGGGCCAGGGGTACTGACGCATTTTTATGCATGTAAGCGGGGATGTGTTGCTGGAAGCGTCAGGGACGGCAAATGTCACTCCGATGAGTCGGAAGTGTCGTGACGAGCAGCGGAGCCGTGACCTCGGATGGAGAGAGAGAGTTGAAAAACAGAGGAGAAGAGGGAGATGCGAGGCAAAGTGCAACACAATAAAAAAAGGCAGCCACAGCAGAAACAGAGAGAGAAGGAACAGAGGGAAAGAAGAACAAGAGGAAGCAAGTTTGTGGTGGGCCAGCATCTAATCCTGCCAGCGCTCTGGGCTTCAGGAACAGAGGAGTGATATCAGTAAAGACACATTCACAGCCTGCCTATCGCTTAAATGAGGCCACTTTTGCCCCCCCCAACAAAAAAAAACTGTTTCTCTTCTCATTCATCATCTCCTTAGCAATCACACACACAAAATGGAGAAAGACCTGGAAGCTATCTATTGCCCTCTTTTAAGAATCCCACTACATGGTTATCTGAGCATTGTTCTGCACTACCGGCCCCCAAAATGACATCTTTATTAAAGACGTCTCATTATAAAAGAAGTGTCAGATGCAGTAAAATCATTTCAGTCTAATCAAGAGCAAAGACATCCTTAATAAAGGTGATGGCTGCTTCTTAGAAATAAGCTCATTTTTATTGCTCAAAAAGCCAGAAGCAGCAAGCACAACTCTTATCAGCTGCATATTAAACAGAAGCACAACAGGGCACCTCTTTCCTTCACCAAATGCTTCTGTATAATTGCCAAGGTCTAACAAACCTCTTCGTGAACCATTACAGTAATGCTGATATCATGCAGCCCAATAAGACACCATCAACATAATTAATAGAATCGTTTGTGCCAGGACATTGCTAGGAAGATCCCAATGATATTCGAATTAATCCAGATGCCAGGAAGAGCACCAGGACAGTATGTCAGCTCTGTCATTACACAGTGACAACCCATACATCATTGTAGCGCTTTACTGCCGGTGGACATCAGCAAAACTGTCTGATAATTGAAATGTTATTTCACTTTGGCAACCTTGGATGCCTTCTCTGGAGAAAATTGTGAGTATGTTTGGATGGAGAAGGAATATAAGACTGCCTAAAGACATGCACTCAAATATGGGACGAGAGGTAGGTTTGCTGCCTTTTGTTGTTATTCTATTTAGTGTGTGTAGGCTGTCTTAGAAGCTAAAAAAACCCCCCAAAAACATCTATGAACAGAATTTGTTAGTGCCTAACTTTTGCTTTTTTTGTCTGTCTGGTTCTCTCGACTGTGTATTTTGTCCACCGTGTAACTTCTGAGGTGGATAAAAGCCCTGAGGCTAAAACACGAGCTGGAAGACCACATAACCCCGAGTTCAAACCTGCATTCTGAGATGAATTCAAGATCAAATATAGCAAAAGCCGACTCTGGTAAAAAGCAGGTTTTCACCACCTCGGGACACACGGTCCACAGATCTGAATCAGAAAAGGTGAAAATGGGTTAATTCAAATTATTCTGAAGGCCAAGGGGCAAGAAGTAAAAAAAGAAAAAAAAAAATTCTGGCACCTCCTGCGAACAAAGTCCTCTTTACCGACAAGCCCTCAGAGTCTCTTAGTCTTAGAGTGGGAAAGGCATGTGACTAGAATTACTGACACAGTTTTAGCTAATCTCCACTTACTGCAGGAATCATTACATAAGGGCTTCTATGTATGCCTTGCTCAAAGATCCTCACAAATGTGTTTGGATGATTTGTTTTCAAACAAGACAGGTAGCCATTGTCATATAACCCACACAGGCGAATGCACACTGAATGTTCGGTTATGCCTGAAATTTTAAATGATCTCAAACATGCTGATGCAATCAAAGACATTTAGGTTGGTCTGTAACCAGTGAGCATAAGAGCACAGTAGCACCCATTAATATGCAATTTGTTGTACACTCTCAAGTACTTACAAAATTATCTACATGTAAAAGAAACTGGTGTTGTAATTGGAGCCTACTTGTAGTTACAGGAAGCAACAAATACACTAAATTCATTCTCTTAAAATTGATAAGCTCTCTGTGTTGAGTTCATTTAAAATTACAAATTTATTTGTGGTTGGTGAGAGTCGCTAAACTGGAAAAATATATGGTACTCCAAGACACAGTACTAGTGCCTTGTTCATTTAAGCATAATGAAGCGCTGCTCTGCAAATTAAAAGATAATTATCTCGTCTGAATAATAAACAGTGCTGGGGAGGCATTTTTTTTTTTTTTTTACAATTTGTGAGGCAAATAAAAAGCAATACAGCCACACTCTACATTCATGTAAAAAACAAGTTTTCACAGTGCTGTAAAATCTAAGTATACCCTTACTGATACTATAGGAATTAAGACAGTAAGTAGCAGCCAGGTGCTGCTAATCAAATGTACTTAATTAACTGATCATCAACAAGTTTGACTACTCAAAGTCCACATCTCAACCCAACGGAAATGTTGTGGCAGGACCTCAAAAGAGCTGTCCATAAATGGATGACAACAAACTTTAATAAAGTAAAGCAACACCGTTCAGAAGAGTGGGTGAAAATCCCTCCGTAAACAACGTGAAACACTGAGAAAGCCATACAGAAAATGACGTTATGGGAGGATTGTTATTGCTGCTAAAGGTGATTCTACAAGCTATTGAACTATGAGGTGTACTTCATTTTTCACACGACTGTATGCAACAGGTGCCCAACATCACATGAAAAACGATAATAGTGGTTAATTTTTAGAGAGGGTGAAGTTTGATTTATGTCGGGAATGACTACGTATGTGCAAAATGTCTGATGAAATGACAAATGTTCGAAAGGCAGTACTGTCGTCAAGACTTGGTTCCAAAACCAGTTTCAGCTGAGACGTACTTTTTATTTGCATAATCCAGTGGAAGTGCATGTCTCAGCATGTTACCTCTATCAATCATGAGAGTTGGACTTTTGCATGCTTTTTTCTCCACACTGTTTACAAAGTCGGAGATAAGACATTGATCTGATGGTTAAAAAACAGCTTAGGCATACATTTAGATTAGCATCCACGCCTCTCTGTGACAATGAAGAAAACAAGAAGGAAAGAAACAAGATGCAGGTAGGAGACCTTTGCTTTCTTGTGAAAGGGTCCATTTTAACCCAAGTAATTGTTCATAAAACTAACTAAGGTTTTGTATTTGACTTGCCTTACAATAATAAAGCCCAAGTCATTGGCAATCAGCCTTTTCTATTGTTTGGGAATTAGGTTGTGTTGTGAAGAGGACACTAAAACAACAAAACCAAAGAAAGTTTTAGAAAGTATAAATTTATGACAAAAAACACATAAAATAAGTCAAAGACGGACATCCCAGTGTCGTGGAAGTCACAACACATCATATGTAAGCACATAATTATTCCAGCTTCCTACTTTAATTGCATGTCAATCCTTCGTTCTTGTCATATCAGCACTATCAAAAAGTCAAGGATACAAAGATTCCACAATAATATTAAAAAACCTTTTGAAAACAGGGATTTAAGCTGCTTACCTGTGGCAGGGCGGAGCTGAGCTGCCGCTGCAGCGAGTCTCTGTCATAGATGACATCCTGTAGATGCTGCTGGGCCAAACCGAGGCTCTCCTGGGTTTCCCTCAATGTGTCCAACAGCCGGTCCCGTTCGTCCAGCATATTAACCATAAGCTGCTCAAAATGTGAGTCCGGGTCTGAGGCGCTGCTCTGAGAGCCGCGCTGGCTCAGCGCCGTGTCCTCGCTGATCGTGGGCATCACTTCACACATCATCTTTGCTCTGCTGAAGAGACGAAAAACCAGAAATTAGACAATTAGACAATAGGCAATTTGCACTCAAAACTTTCCAAGAAGTTTTTTTTTTTTTTTACATATAATACATACACAAACTGTCACCCATATTACAATCCAGTTGCTGAACAACTTCAAATAAGACGCAGCATACTCCCTTTTGGACCCACATATATCTAATAATAAAATTGTAGTTAAAAAAAAAGAAAGAAGACATAATAACAGTGGGTTTGTGCATGGATGAAAACTAAATTCGAATTCATAGGATTGATGAGTATTTGTATAGAGCAGGGTATATAGGAAAGCAAACATGTCTGTCCATGTCTTCTGTTTTGTACGCATGCCTCTGTGTAAATATCCACACACTTCTGTTTGTATGGCTGCGTGCATGTGACTGGGCCTGACACAGTTGGAGCTTGGCTCAGCGTCACCCCGGCGTTTCAAAGCTGCAGAGACGTCTTGGGATGCTGGGCGTTCTGCCCTAGATTTCACGCTTGTGCTGTTTAATGGGCCAGCCCAGATCGAGTTGCATAATACACCATATCTATGCTATAGTGGATATGTGAAGCAATATTCCAGCTCCCCTCAGGGTTTTCAGAAAGCTTCAGGAATCATTCTAACGGATGTCCAGGTCGGTTCATAAGCTAAAGCTATGTTTGCATCACTTTTCTTACAGGTAAGTAAGAAAAGAAGAAATGAGCCATGGGAGGTCACTGTATTTTTGTGGCTCAGTGCCACACAGATTAGAAAGGCCCGTTCAACACAGACCATGAAAGAAAATTATAAGTTTGAATGATATTATTCAGTGCTCACTTCTCATGACTTTCTACAATTTTAATCCTATAGAGTGGAAAGAGTCATTTTTTGCCTTGAGGTTAACAACGTTGGAAGTCAGTTTAAAAAAATAAAGTTAGCTACAAGAGGTTGGGAAAAGGCCTATACCTTCTTACAGCAATATAACTGTTTTACATAAATATATTTTATTGTTATAAACAAGCCATGTACTTCTGATAATAACCTGGGTTTTGTTCAGCTACACAGTAGAACGGCTAATATCTTACATTCAAAGTCCGTAAAACCAGCTGTTTGCTAGGTTAGCAAACAGCTAGCTACTCATTAAACAACAACTCTACATATTTTTAAGCTAGTATTAAGCTAGCAATTTTCTGCATGTCAAATCTTGTCCTACTGTACTTATACCTATTATTTTTAGCACATATGTGCACTACAGGTGCCCATGGTATGATCGTCTTCAACAAAATTGTGTAGAACGTCACATTTCTCACTCTTACTGGTCACCATCTTGCCTATACTGGAAAACATGCTAGTGGCAGATGTTTTTCAGGTGTTACATGGTTTTTGGTGTTTATGCATGTTAAATTCTCATCTTAACTGTAAAAGTGTGTAGTATGAGTAGTCAAAAGCTCAACAAGTGCAACTGTTCATAAAAAATATAGCAACTACAATGACAATTACGGTCAAACATTATGTGGTGACAATATCGGTATCAGCTGCATTTACAAAGATGAAGATTACAAAGATGAAACAGGCTATCAGTCTAATTTGCCCCAGTTGTTTTTCAACCATGTCCCATAGTCTTTAAAGATGTCCTGTGCAATGCTCAGGAAGCAACATGCAAAATACCTATAAATTAATGATAATTCTGGCTCCAGTGCTAGACCATACTTTCTCATTGTCTGGTCCTAGACTTGGTTTATTTAGTGAGAAAACAATATCCTATTGCCCAGACTTGGTCCCCTCTGGGTGGGTTACAATGCCAGGTCTGTGTCTCAGCATGTTCTGGCAGTAAGATGGGGTCTCCCATATCTTCTCCAGGCATCCGTCCAGGCTCCCACCAGTTCACTATTCAGCCACCATCCGCGGCCATTTAGACCAGAGAGCCGAAGCCTGCATGCTGCTTGGCTGGACACACTGCACATGCCACCCATCGCTTGGGAGAGCAGGCCGGCTGGCGGACAGACTGAGGACAAACGGCGGTGCATTTTAAGTAGAAGGTAATTTATCTGACTATGACTCAATACATGTTAGTGCAAAAACAAAGCATACAATTGGCTATTAGAGTCTCAAATACTAATTTCTATTTCTAATTTCTACTTTTATTGATTCCAAGTGATTCTTCCGTGGATCAAAATGTTTCAAACCTTGCTCCTAATTCTCAGGTTTACTAAAATTTTACGTTTTTGGTGTTAATCTCCTAGGCTCGACCACATTTGTCTCCTCAAAGCAGCAACAAACAGGCACATTTTGCTGTTTGATGGTGCTTTATTTCTCCTTTAAGCTGTGTGGAAAGCAAATTGTGCTGAGGATGTTTTTTCTGCTTCACGGCACATACAATCCCCTTTTGTCCTGTTCCTGCACCTTATGCTTTGATCTCACCGTGACTGCCCCTTAAATTATTTCACTGTCTATGAAAAATCAATAGATATGGAGAGAAAATGCACTGTCTGATCTGCTTTCCCCTGCGCTCTCAGTCATAAAAAGCAACCTTTAAAAACACTGAACCATATCATTCAGTACAACACTTATCTGGATAATTATTCCATTCAAAAGCCATTAGACCAGTCTCTAGTTTTACTCAAGAAAAAGACCGAAAAGTACGGCATATATTCTGTTGACAATGACTTATGGATAAAGTTTTCCCAAAATGTGCTTTTTTGTGGGTAAATGCTCCTCTGCTGCTCAGTATTTGCTGCTATTGGAAGGCATGTTTGTGCAGCAAGTTATTAGTTCTCTCTCTCTAGTGTGAAGCAGTAGCAGTGACAGGTAAGAGTTAGTGTACTCCCCTTGAATAGATAATCACCCACAGTGGGCTGTGTGAAGAATGTCCGGACTGAGAGCTCTTATTGCCAGCTGGGATGCACATGTTGTCTAGATTGCACTCATTAGCAGTGACAGTACTATTTCCTGACAACTGAAAAGCCAATTTGACCACTATTAAAACAGCTATTTGGTCTACAGATAATTCTTAAAGCCTGACAGAAAGGCTACTGATAGTTTTTCTATGCTCATTTTCACTGCAGTGAAACATCACAGCACATTATGTTAATGTGTACCAGGAAAGCTCCCACAAATTCCTCTAGCATGTCTGGCTATGCCTTGTCATGAACGCTTGTCATAATGAATATGTAAGATTTTATCTGCCAGAATGATACTTAAGGAGAGAAACTGACATTTTTAGCAACTGAGTGAAAGTGTTGTAAGAACCAGATGACATTTAAGTGACTAAATTTAGTGCAGCTGGTTAAAGATGGTTAAATGTGAGGGTAAAAGTGTGCAGAAATCATTGATGGGAGGGAACAGGAACACGCTCAATTGAACTCATTGTGGGCTGCAGTTGAAATAAGAATACACACAGACAGACATGCAGGGATCATTGGGCTTTTCTCTACACGCCATATGCCAATCAATGAATTATTCAGGGGGGTAGGAGTGAGGTTTTCTTCTCAATCAGTGCAACAAATCCAAAGCCCCTTTTCTGCCTATTGGCATTCAAGCTCATTCCTGGCTCTAGATTGGAGGAAATTGCTGAGCAAACTTGCATCTACAAGACGTTGCAATGCTAAAAACGATAAAATCATGGAAAACTTGGGAAAAATTAAGCCTTCTTAGTTCCTTTCGGCAGGTGAGTATCCATAAAGCATTCATAATTAACAGTGTCACTACAGGAGGGGCTGTGTGTTGTACATCACACTGGTGGAGGACCATGTATCATTTCTTCAGCTTGGAGAAGGGCTGTAGTCTCAGTGTCTGCTGTTCCATTGCTTGGTCGATATGCTCACTACAACCCTATAGATCAAGCCTTCCAGGACTGATCAATAATTCCCGACAGCGGAAGCAACAGACTACCTGTGAAAAATGGGGTGTGCTGATGGCATCCCATTTTTCACAGTTTGGACTAGGTCTAACTTTTTTTTTTCTGAACCTTTACTCAGATTCAACCTCAAAGTGGCTTACAAGGAGAAGCTGTTGGTGTGGCTGCAGTTTGTTAAAACAGATGGCCAGAAAAGTCAAGTGCAAAAACTGTGCAAACAGCTCATCAACTAACAATGCATATCAGCTGAAAAACAGTAACTTATTTGCAAGTTTCAAGAACTTCTGCGTTTAAGGTGTGAGACTAAGTCTCAACATCCAGCCACAGTTGCTGAACCTAGCAGATGGTACACCCACACAAAGCTGGATATGTACCCTCCTTGTCCATCAAATTCTTGACTACAGCTTGAGACCAAGCTTTACATCCCATGATAGACTTTTTGTCATAACATAGAAGTTAAGATCCTGCCATCTTCTCACCTCTTCACCTGACATTACTGTCTGATGTGTTTGTTAGATGTCTGTTTCAGAAATTGTTGGATGCAACACCTCCAAAGTGTAGAGAATGTGGGCTCACTGGGACATCGACTGGCACTTTATTTGAAGCATGCTGCCAATGACAGCTAAATGATACCACTGCAAAGCACAATACTGCAAAAGATTTTTCTTAAAAGCCATTTTAAGTGAAAAAGATTTAAAAAATGGCTTTTTGAAATTGCCCATCACATGCTTGTCCAACAATAGGCATGATTGCTGTTAAATGACCTTAGACCTTGTTTTATTTACTCTGACATACTGATTCCTAATCTAAACTATTGCAATTCACCTTCTGGCACATCTACAAAGACCCATAATAAAAATGGACAAGCAGGGGAAAAAAACAACGTTCAGCCACGAGATTATTCCCCTGAGTAAGAATCAAGCAGGCAGTGAATTACTGTATCTATATGGGACAGATGTAAAAATTTGACACTTATGTAGAATCACTCCATTTTGGCGGAAACAAATCAGCAAACTGCAGCTAATTTCCTGAATGTCTTCAGTTAATCTCATTAATGGGAACAATTGTGTGAGTAGATAAGGCGCAGCACACAAAACAGCAGTGTGTTCCTAGAGCTGTATATGGCCAAGTGAGGCAAATTCAGCACTATTCACCACCTGGGAAACATCAAAAGACATGTGGAGTGTGAGCGTGTTCAGAACAGACAGTGGGCTGAACACTCTGTGGCTTTGGAGATAAGCTGTACTACTCTATGCTTCTTGGGCTAATTTTGGAGAGGCTAAAATAAAACCGGCATTATTTAATAGTGTGTTTAAAGCCTTGTTATCATTAGGAATGAAATTACTAATGCTTTAACGCATTGAACAAGGAAATTGTAATTTAGAAAGGAGTAAAGCAAAATAAAGTAGGCCCAAAAACCCATTACGGGCTTTTAAAAAAATGAAATGTAAGGTCAGCTCTTTGAACATTTGTAGCAACATGTTAAGCTAATTAAAACTAATTTTCTTACAATATGAATACAAGTGTACAACTATTTGTTTTAATGACAGTGGACTTTACTTGCACATCAAGCAGTTAGCCGACAGGATAGTTGGTTTATGACAGATTGCACTTTCAAGTAATATTTGTGCTTGACTTCTTGGCGGGCAGATGAGCAAAAGTGCATCTACAGACTGCATTGATGAGCTCAACGGGTAATGGGAAAGCTGTTGCATGCCGCTCTTTCCCATTTTGGCATTCATATCAGGGTGACAGGTGGGAAAAGAGTGACGCAGCATATTTGTGAATGGAACTGGCCAGATTGCATGGTACACTCATAGTGCTGGAAAATCTCATTCATATGGCACCCTGTACCACGGAGACTTCAGACGACCAAGAGACAGACTGCCAAGAAAACAACAATTCAAATCTATTCCACAGGATTGCTCAGGATCTTAGAATAAAAACAGTAGGCATACCAAAACAAATATGGCTGTAATGTAAAGATCTTGGATGTTAACCTGAAATAATTTTTTGCTCCAAAGTGGTAATTTTACCAGGTGACCCCGTTCCACTCCAACTTTTCATTTTGGCATCAATTACCTCGGTTTCAGACTGAAAACTATCACTAACAAAAAATATATATTCCTGCTGGGTCTCAAACACCTTCCTGATCAAGTACATCAGAACTGCATACAGAGGTGAGTTCTGTGGTTGCTTATTTCAATAAGTTGAATTGCAAGGATGCACCAGGACTGCTGTCTGCAAAATCATGCAATTAATCTTGGATTGAAGGGCATCTCAGAAGAAATTTTATGTGTATGGTTAGTTGGTTTTGCAAGTGATGGTGCTGTGATGGGCTGATAGAAAGAAGCAGCCACACTCTTGTATAAAAATATTAACACCAACCTGCCTGCAATTCACTGAAGCAGTCATAACCTGCTATAGAACATGCTACAGAACTAAGATATTTTCCCGTTTTTGTTAACTCCCCACTGTTAATCTTCTTAAATAAACAGGGTGCCTACTTCCCTATTTGCACATCTGAAGCTGTAGGTAAATTATTATTGTTTTTTTAAGTGCTACTGTTCACCCTCCATAGAAAAGCAGAAAAAATATCCGTCATCAAAATACATTTTTTTCCTCAGGAATCTACTGTAGTGGAATATCTATTTATTATTTTTAAAAAACATTATTTAGTACTGTTAATTTTGACAAGAAGACTAAATTTACATTGTACAGTTTTTAATTACTACTTTTTCTACTTATCTATTAGTAGGCTGAGAGAAAGTGATTTATTAATTTGATACAGCATCTCCCCGCCAGAATGTTCTTGAAAAGAGCTGAAGGTTTTTATTAAGCAGAATTTAGCTGTCACATTAGCAAGAAATTGTGGTGTAGTGGTTAAGGCACTGAAAATCTTCTTACCATTATTTTAGTTGCTAGCAGGTTGCTGTGGTCACTATTTGTTTGAGTGAAAGACATGCATGTCTGCAAACATTTGCAAACTATTCACCAAAACATAGTGAAAATGTGGAAAGTGCGATGCAAGCTGAAAATACATAATGTCCACCTTCAGAATAAAAATTGTGCCTTACCACTGCAACAAACAAATTTCAAAAGGTGCACCTTTTACTTTGAAGGTGAACATTCCCCATTTCTGATTTGCAGATGGTCGCTGACAAGGCCCTAGCGTTTGGTGACTGAGGCCCAACAGCTGATTTAGACTTCTTAGGTCAGTCTTTGTAGAGCCTACCATGCTGCCTACATAAGTGGGTGGCACCATTGTCAGCATTCAAGCATGTGTGTGCAGCAGCATATGTTAATTATCTTGTGGTGGTTGCTGACATTTGTGAGTAATTATATTGAGGCTATAACCATAGTCTCAAAATAAGGAATAATAGTCATTCTCTTACCGATCCATTCCAAAACTGTGGTTAAAAGGTCACCAGAAATCAATGGTATTGAACAGGCCAATCACAAAAGTTGCAGGCTGCATATATGTGACATGCAGTTTCAGTATGGTATGGTTCAGTATGGTTTCAGAGGGGTTTGCAGTTGAAATCAACCCAGATACAACACAGAAATATAAATCCTCTGTAACACATTCACCTTACATGCAAAAGATACCCAGTATGAAGCCAGGAGAACCCACAAACCCAGCTTTAGGGGTCATAAGCTTGCATTCTCCTAGCGCCAGTCCCAAGCCAGGATTAAATGGAAGAGTTCTGTCAGGAGGGGCATCCAGTGTAAAATTTTTGCCAAAACATCCATTTGTGGATCCATTTGCTGTGGAGACCCCTCGGGAAATAAGGGAGCAACCAAAAGTACCTTTTCTACATGTACAAGAAACAACATCTTTAGTAATATTCATACAACACTACACTACCAAAAAGAATATGCAGGAATCAAAAGTACTCTGCTACATGTGAACACTTCAGGTTGCAGAAACTTTGATTCTACAGTGTCTGATGTTTTAGTGCATCAGCACGAAAATACAGACAGACACTATAAATATATTAATATAATATACATGTAAGCTTTTAGGCAAACAATGAATTAATTTACAAATACAAATTACCTTTAACTTTTAAAGACAGTAAATTTTTAAAAAAGAAGTGTGAACATAAGAAGGGGTGTTACGTTTAGTCAAGAAAGAAAACATCAACAAAAAAATGGAAGTTAAAATCAAAAGGTATTGAAATCATGCAAAAACTATTAATTAAGCGCATTATAGCACTAGTCTAGTGGCAGCCATTATAGCCAACTTAGATTCACTAATTAACCTAACACACATCTTTGGACTGTGGGAGAAAACTGGAGCAATGAGAGAAAACCCACCAGGCACAACGAGAACAAAGGCACCAGGAATTAAACCACAGGGTTAACCACTGATGCAAGATACACGACAGACACTGTGTGAAACTTGTTTGAATCCTTTTCAGTAAACACCAAAACCTTAAAATCTAAGAGTAAAAATAATATTTTACTTTTTTTGTCGATACTTGTTTTTGAGGTGGCTGTAGCTCAGATGGTAGAGCAGGTCACCTACTAACCGGAAGGTTGGTGGTTTGATCCTAGTCTGCTCCAGTCAGCATGCCAAATATCCTTGGGCAAGATACTAACCCCAGGTTGCTCTCCGATGCATCCATCAGCATGTGAATGTGTGGATGAATGTTAGTTATATAGCTCTAAAAAATTTGAAAAGTGCTTGGGTGAATGAACGAGTTGTGTAAAGTGCTTTGAGTGCTCAGATAGAGTAGAAAAGTGCTATATAAGAACCTTACCATTTAACCAGTCCATTTTGGACAAAGATAGGCTGTCTCCTTATATTGGTTGATAAATCTAGAAGAAATTGTCCAAATATATACCTTTTACTGACCACCTACACACAAGTATTGGCCCTCAAAAAAGCACACATAGTTATTTTGAGGTCCTACAATTAGCCCTATTAGCTAATAATTAGCTTACCTGTAGGAATAGAAATGTTCTTTTACTGTACCACTATTTCTGAGAGGATATCCTGGTAACATCAATGTATTCCACAGCAGTCTGAGAACAAACTACCTGCCTTAAGAAACACACTTTCAAACAAGCCCTCAACTTTATAGTACGTTTTTATTTCAGCGACTGAAATCCCATCTGCCTCGATCCCGAGAATTACAGTCACAAAGTCTACCAGCAACTGCTGCTTGTGCCTCCTCAAACAGTGTGCTACTCCAAACCACAATCTTTTGTTCAGTACATGAAAAATAGCGTGTGCAACTGTAATACATTACATCACAAAAATAGTATTCAGCACTCATTGATACTCTCATGTGAAGCTTTGGTAGTAAAAGGTGAATGAGACAGAGATGGGATGAGGAGGATGGTGTCGGTGTAGAGTTACACCCAGCCTGCTGCCATTAGGAAGGCCGGGAAAGGGTGATGAGGCTGAGCATCATACACTTGATGCTCAGCCTCATCAGAAATGTGTGTCTCCATTTCTCTGTGACTGCACTTTACCTGTGTGTGAGCATCTGCGAGGGTGAGGAGGGGGAAGGGTGTTCTGTGTGTGTGTTTTCACTGGTTGTGTGCTCAACTGAAAATAAGTCTGCATGCACATGAAAGGATGAAAGGACATCGTGTAGCCTTTAACATCGCCCACAATCCCCTGCAGCAAGGTCATGCAAACCATGAATCGATGGAGATTGAATAAGAGCACTGATCGAGGTGAACAAAAAGGCAATAAAGCTCAAGTTGGAGGTGATTTGAACTGTGCCGTTTGTAACCACCACACCTGCCTCACCGCAACATTTTACCTTCCTCATTACTGAAGGTTTAGCGACAGTCAAACCTGGGCTGTAAAAGAGGACCTTAAATGATCATTTTATGCACATAAAAGCTTCTTCCACAGGTTGCCACTTTTCTCAATGAAACCTCGGGGCAATAAAAGCTTCACCCGCACACCAGCCATATTAGGCAGGAAGGCGTATTTGCATGTTTGAGGTCCCTAACTGGAAAGTCTCACACTTTATTAAAAAACCCATTAAATTAAGCATCTTAGCTTTGCGTAATGTATCTGTGTCACCCACAGCTTCACAAGTTGGAATTCCTACTAATGCAAATATTGTCACATCTCTTCACTGTGCACGCCTGTAAATGTTAATATTAATTGGCAAGATCAGAGGGAAATCACAGTTTTGCCTACAGCAATTAACCTTCTACCAGCGAGCCAGCATCTGGATGTGTGTGAGTGAGTGTGTCTGTTCACTCATTCATCCATTTACAGGATAAAAAGTGTGAATGGAGAGGCAGGTGGGTAGATGGATGGATGACAGGGAGTCTGTTGAATGCCTTCTTCCTCCTTGCATCTCTGTAATAGCCGGTGATAATGTTGTTTATAGGAGGGGCAGCTGTTCCTCATGTGACAGCTCGTCCTTTTGCGGTTACTAAGCACACACACGCGCGCGCACACACACTCCAAGGCGGCCTGACTGCGGCGCTGATCGCGTCTTGACACCACTGTAACAACTCCTCCTCATTCTCTGAAATGATAATTGGGGAGAATCCTTGGCTATTGTCTCAAGTGCATTACATCATGCCAGCCTCTCAGTCTGCATCCCGCCCCCCTTTAACTCTCTGCTATGTCTCTCCACTGTGACAGCCGGCCGTGATTTTTTTCTTCCTCCTGCAGAGCTTCACAATGTCAACCACACGAAATCTATACATTATATACACCACGTATGCTTCCACACCAAGCGCTCACTACTCCCCCCAACATCCCCATCAGTCCAGAGTTGGGGAGATAAAAGGGGCACCGCAGAAAATCACCTTGAGCCCGAAGGAATGGGGCAATGTAGGTCACTGCGATACCGGCGGCAACAGTGTGCATACTCACAATTTGTTCCTTTACTATCAGCAGAGGCTCTGGCCGCAGATCAATGACAACTGCAGTCTGTGCAAGCTATACCATGAAGCTGACAATCCTAGTAGGCTTCTTCAGTGCAAAGAGCCAGCGACGCCGAGGATACGATCCTAAAGGTGCGGCTGGTCCCCGCCGCTTGCATTGTCAAAAAACAAAAGAGCAGGAACGATCGCCAAATTAGCCGGGTCGGGTAATGACATCTGATTTCCGGGGATCCACACGCACCGGTTAAGAAATTATGGCATGTTACAAATTCTGCTGTGATAAGCGGAGCTGGAAAAGACCATTGTAGGAGCTGACGGAGGGGAGGCGTGTGGAGTCTTAAAGTTGCAGCTGTGCAATTCTCTTTTCTTTATGTGCAGACCTATAATAATACGACTAGTACTACTAATAATAACAACAATAATAAAAGTGTTCAGCATGTTAAAATATTTGACTTAGCCTGCTACATTTAATAGGTGTAAGATTTTTTTTCCTATCTAAAATAAAATGTGCAAAAGCGAAAATATCTTCTATGTGTGCCAGTAAACTATGATAAAATATCTGTTAGTACTGAGAGTACTTCTGTAAAACGTAAAATAGCGTTCCGCCAACCAATTAGAAAGGGCAGGGAAAGCTCCTTTTTTCAGTCAGGCAGATGCCACCAGAAGCGATGTTCACCTTTTCCAGCCACACAGATGGTCTTTGCCAGATTCCCAAACGCTGTAGTTGGGAGATGCTTCGGGTCAGCCACCACTGCCTTCAGTCCCGAAGGCTATTTGTCCAATTATCTAGGAAACAGTTGTTGTCCAATACAAAAGCCATTAGCATTTACACTAGCCTGTTTTTTTCATCAGGGATTCTCTCACAGAATCAGATCATATAAGATTTTTAGCAATATTTTGTTCAAGAGATTGTAATAGCTGCTTGTAGAAAGACACTATATGTTAAAAAAAAAACAACCTGTTCTTAAAAAAATGCAGGGAAAGGTGGGCTAAGTAAAAGTTACCACAGGGTTAAAACAGCTTGGTAAAAACACTAAAAACTAGGTTTGATTGAAAGTGAAATATAAATACTGGATTTGTTATATAAAAAAAGAAATATGACTGTGCAACTAAGTACAGGTGATTTTAAACGCAATAAATAATGATGAATTAAAACAAAATTAAATGGTCAGTTTAAACGATGGAGAAACTTGAGAAGAATCTTACTTATTTAAATGTTATCTTAAAAAAAGATGGTTAAAAAGAGGGGGGAAAGATTCAAAATTTATTAAATAGATGTTATTAACGATAACATTCAGTTACATACAGTTTTGTCTTTAATATGGTACTGTAAAATAAGATTTTGGTTCACATATTTGTGATCTTTATGTGAATTTTGTTTGATTCAACTTGTAACGGGTCATTATTTTTTAAGTAAAAGAAACATGGAGTAAATTTTGAAATAATATTTAAAGCCGACACTGCAAAAACAGTGAATCACACTGCTTTTGTTTTTTTGTTTTCTGCAGTTTGTCATTGTTGGTCTTCATTGTTTTAGTGAGTCTTAGTGTTCATTGTGCAGCAGCATTTTACACAAATAAAGATGCTGTTGATTTTCAGCTCTCACATGTATTCAAATTGACTGGATGTCCATGTACATTTGACCAATCCTGAGTATATGATTCATGATGATATCATTTATTTTCACATTTACAATAATTGTAATTATGGTGATATTGTTACTATTATTGTGTTATTACTATTGTGACACTACGAAACATCTTAAGAACTATTGGGGCTTGATAGAGTAAGCACAAAAATAGGATGAAATGGTACATTCCAGTTCATATTTTCATACATAGTGGAGATTGAGTGTTTTTGCTATTCAATTATTAGTTTTTATCATAAAAAAAAAACTAGGACATACCTGGGTTGCTGTACAGCATTATACTGTACTATAATGTACATCATTATAGTACAGCAACCCAGCAATATAGTTCTTTCCTACACGTCTTAAAGTCTGTAATTCCCATAAGATGGTTTAGAAAATCAAACCACTGGAATTGGATCTGTTGATCAATCCAACATGCTAGGTCAAAATAACCCATAGAGGTTTGTCTATATTTGACACAGCCCTCTGCTGCACAATCAAATCAAAATGTGTGTGTTTTGTGTGTATCTAATTTAAACCTTTATGTCTTGTTTGGGGTCAGAAATGCTGAGGGGTTCTTTCCCATTGTTGATGATTACTGACAAAAAGATCAATAATAAAAACTAAACACAGGCACTGAATTTCTCCATTATTTTCTACTTGTCTATGTACACTGCTGTGTGCTGCAGGCTAGAAAACAGTGGACATGGAAGTCCATCTTGTTCAATCTTTCTTTCTTTCTTTCTTTTAAAGATTTCTTGTGATTGAATATATAGAAGTCAGTCTGAATGTGGACAAGCAATAACAGGTGTTAAAATGGCCAATACTTTGAAATATCAGCAAAGAAACAAGGAAAGAAATGTTTTAAATTATTTCATAATATTTTAATAGATTGAATGTAGATGAATATTTCATTATATTTTAATAGATTTAAGGAGACCCCACTTTCATTCTTAGCAAGTGTGGCAGGGTGGTGCAGTGGTTATCCTGTTGTCTCACACAAAAGAGTAAAAATAGTTGTCTGCCTAGCTGTGTTAGCCCTGCAATGGACTGGTTACCTGTCCGGGATGTAACCTGGACCAAATGGCATAGCCTCCATGGCATAGCCTCCATAAATAAGAGTGTGATGTGCAAAAGAATACACACACTTCATTTCATCAGAATTTAAAGCACTTGAATAAGTTGAATAAGAGTGTCAGGAGTTTGATGTATAAAAGAGAGAGATTTTGACTTTAGATGTGTGGCTGTTTGATTTTTAAATGTTAAAGCACTTAGTCAACAGAAACGTGGTGAAAGAACTGACATGTGATTTAAGATACATTCATATCTTTTATCGTGGCCACAAATAGAATCTGATAAAACAACCCCTGTAATTAACCCTCACCTGCAAGAGAATAATATTGTTCTGATCAGGAAACAGTAATAAAATAACCACTGAATGTAGACTGATTGGTTCAATAATCAACTATAAAGCCTTTTATGCTTAAACCATGAAATAATTGCAAGAAAATTCAAAATGGAGTGCTTATTGAACCTGCTGGCAATTTTTGTTTCAATTCGTTAATTATTTATTTTTGAATATATGAGTTTGAATTTGTATCATATTTGCTTTTTCTTTTTTTGCAATTTATTTCATAAAAATGTATTTAATTTAATTAATTATATGTGCAATTTAATTACGTTTTTTGTCTATTTTTATATTTTTTTTGTCTGCCAAAATTTGCAACAAAGTCTAATCTAAACTAAAGCTTATAAACAGATCAGCAGCTCACATATCAGAATTAGTTGTTTGTCATGATGACTGCATCTTTTATTTAAGTCTGTAATATCATGATTTGGTAGCTGTGGAGGTCATGTGAGTACAGTGGAATCAGTTTGAAACGATCTGAGCTTTACAGCATGGTGTACTATTCTACTGGAAGCAGCAGCGTGCACTGTACACTGTGGTATTGAAGGGTTGGACATGGTAAGCAACAGGTGTGACATTTAACTGTCACTCAGTTGGTACTGTGGGACCCTACAGTGTGCCAAGAAAATATCCCCTACATCATTCCACCACAACCTGAACATTTAATAGAGCGCAGGATGGATCCATACTGCATGTTGGTGACATTAAATTCTGACTCTACCATCCAAATGTTGCAGCAGCAATGTTTTTCTGGTCTCCTGGTGTCCATTTCTGGTGATTAAACCTGTTGCGACATCATAGATTCTCTACTGCATACCTTGGTTGTAACAAGTGGTTATTTGAGTTACTGTTACTTTCTGATCAGCTCTAAGTAGTCAGACTATTTTCCCCCGACCTCTGACATCAACAAGGCATTTTCAGCCAGAGAACTGCAGCTCACTGGATATTTTCTGCTTTTCAGACAACGCTCTGTAAACCCTAGAGATGTTTCATGAGGGGACAATCCCAGTAGATCAGCAGTTTCTGAAACATTCAGGTTGGCGGTCTCCCATCAACAACCACATTCAGAGTCGTTTAAATCACCTTTCTTCCCCATTCTGATGCTCTGTTTGAACTTCAGTGGGATGTCTTGAACATATCTAAATGCCTAAAAGCCCTGAGTTTCTGATATGCAATTGGCTGATTAGATTTTTGCATTAAGAAGCAGTTGAACAAATATTACTAATGAAGTGGTTGGTGAGTGCATATTGTTTTCTGTATCACATCACTGATGATAAGAGCCAATAACAATGATATTCTGATGATATCTGCTACATTATGTTTTTGTTAATTATTACAAAATGCTATCGCTATTTTGTAATAAAAGTTTAGTTACTGGTTTGTGAACCTATTGTCAAATGTATTTTTTTAAAAACTGTTTAGAAAGTTAAATAAAACTTAGATGCTTTTCATAATAACATTCAGATAATTCTATAAAAATGGCAATGACAATGTGATTTTAATTTTTTTTATGTCAAATATTTTAACTGAATACTGTCTGAGAGCTCTCTATCCTACTACTTTTTCAGTAAGGCTTCAACTTTCTCTTACAGCAGCAGTGTGGGCCCGTGACAAATTGCTGCCTGTAGACTGCCCAAAGATTAATGCCACTGTCCATGGTGCTGAATTCTGTATGCTTCTTGTATGTGCTGTACTGTGTTGCAGGCCTCTTAAAAAAGGTATACTACATCCCCCCCAAGTGTTGCAAAACAGTTGTTTCCCTGGATTATTACATTAGATCTATAATCATGTCTCTTGAAAAGCACTCATGTTTCTGTTCACAGGAATCACAGTCCCTGGATTCTGGGAAAAGGTCCATTCTGGAAGATTTATCTCTCGGTTGCCAGTCACTGGCTTGGATATTTAATTAACATACGTTGTGCACTAGCTTGGTGTTTCCTGTCTCATTTTGGTCTTTAGCTGGCACTAAATCCCACCTGGGAGAATGCTTTCAGATGCTTCTTTTCTCTGTTGTAGCCCCAACTTGCTTCCCCCTCCCGTTCTTTTCCTGTTGTCTGACAAATTAGCAAAACAAACACAGAGCTAAGTGGTGGGGTGGAGTGCTGGCTCTTTTCTCAAGGAAAAAAAAGTACACCATGATGACAAAACTCAGCAGTAACCATCAGGGCTGTAAAATGAAGCCAACTAACAACTGCCAAAAAATTGCAATTCTTTGAGTGGCCACTAGAGGCTGGTTCCAAAAACAAGTCAAACTATAAAGTCGCTATAAAGTCGCTTATTTCCCAATTTATAACAACTCTGATTAATGTAAGATTTTTTTTAAGATTACCTAAAATCTTACTTAGAAATAACATTTATTTACATTACAAAGTTTGGGTCATAGTCACTGTGACAGACAGCTGTGTGTTAGTGGACTCACTGAACTGAGGGGTGAACTACAAAGATTAATAGGTTTGCTATTCATGTTTGTCTTGCTGGGGCTTTTGAAGCAAATAAAAGCTTGCTAGCATTTTCTAATAACTTCAGACTCCACCTTTTTATCCAAATAATGATTATATTTGGATATATATCCAAATATAATCATTTCTGGCACACCAAAATCCAACTTACAACACTGCGGCTTCACAATCCCCTTGTTGTCATCACAGTGGTTGTGTCCATGCTTTGAGTCCATGGCCAGAAACAGAACAGTCTTTATTTTTCATCACTCAGCTTTGAATTCGATTAACCTTATTGTGAGAGTCTAAGATGGTTTTTGGTTTGTTTTATGGCGAGATAGTAAATACTGATCTTTCCCCATGACGATTAGAATGACAACAATATCATTCAATCCCCTGTTTATAATGCAGCTGAGTGTTCGTATAGCATCCCACCCACTATATTGACCTACCGTGTGCCTGTTCTAGAGTGTTGAATCACTCAGTCATATCATATTAATTTCCCCTGAGAAGTCAGTATAAGCCTCTGCATATGAATGGCTATAATGCAGCCAGGTGATGAAAATGAAAACATTTTCATATCTGAATGCCCTGAAGCTAAGAATTCCCATATATTGACTGGTTTGACTCAGAGACTGTTGCACCAGCAAAGCTTAAACCTAGGATTTGTAAGGCAGTTCTTTTGACTGCACAATCTGTGGAAATGAAGCTAAAACAGACACCAGTTAAGAAGCAATGATCAAAGTGATAAGGGAATCAAGAAGAAGCTATAAAAAGGAACCTATAAAAAGGAAAGAGACCTGTGACGCTGCTTCAGTCTGATCCTCCTCCTCATAGCTTGACACGCTCAACGTTTGAATGTCATTAAGCAAGTCACCCCCTCCCCCCTTTCGTCATGCAAATGGACCTCTTTTCACACGCGGAGATTTTGCATGCAAATCTCACATCAAAATCTCAATGATCTCAGAGGTTAAGCTGCTGAGGTCCTCACAGCCAATTAAAAAGACACACACACTCACTCCTTTGGCTGGAGAAATGCTGATGCAAATATTTGCTGAGGATGATGGAGGGACTTTGCGCTGTGGTTAAAATTACCGAATAAATGTTAAGTCAAACAGCTACCGATACGATGTGACAGCTGAGAAAGTGCTCTCATAAACCCGAGGGAGAGATGTTGGTGTATTGTTTTGTGGAACGCCCTGCCTCTCCAGGTTGTTTCAGTGGATCAAAGCAAATGTGTACTATGAAGCCTGACATTATCCACTTCTGTTAACATGTCCATGTCCACATATCCATCATCTCAGCCTCCAGTCTGCCTCCCTTCAGGGCCTAAAATTGCATCTTATGATTTATCTGTCTGAAGAAACACATATCAGCATATGTCAGTTGCAGTCTGTACAAATCCAGAGCTGCCAGGGCTCTTTGTGACTTTCTGTCTGTCTCTATAAATGAACCATTTTACCGACCTCTTGCTGCTTGATACTCTGATATCAGAGATTAGTTCAGTCGACCGCGGTGTGAGCTGCATTACAGAGACAGAACGGAGAGGGATTACAGGTATCTGGAATCCTGTAGATCTTTATGTCTGCCTCATGAGAAGGTGATATCATTGCACTTTAGCTCAGGTCTCCCCTGTCTGTCAGGTTGAAAGCTGACAGACAGGATTCAACGGTTACTCATGTTACTGTTGATTCCAGATCTTTTTATGCCTACATTTGCTTTGTCTGATCATGCTTTTGAATATCTAATTATTTCATAATGAACAAAAATTGATTAATCAGCTACTCAAAAATATGCTTGTTCGGACATAATGATAAATAGCAGAAGATGAGCCCCTTAGACCCTTTAGGCCCCAGTCGCACAGTCCTGGAGACCAGTCAGTGATCCCCTGGCAACCACCGGTTGCTATGGAAAATTGGTTGTAAATAGGTGCACAATCCTGTTGCCATGATCGCCTGTGAAACACTGCATGAAAAACAGACTTTTCTGCAAACAGCAGCATTCTAGCAAAAAACGCAATCACAAGAGGCTTTTAGTGCATCATCTTTGTGACAGCCTGCAACCTCATGCAAACCACTCACCAACCAGCTGGCAAATGGTTTTGAGTGGTTCCTATAAGTGACCAGAGGCTGGCAGGAGGTTGCCAGCCAATCTCTATTTCCGTGTGACTCAGCTTATTCCTAATTATCTGTTTTTCCAGTATAGTGGTCATGCATATAAAAGGCACTCTTTTTATGTACTGCAATGCCACAAAATTACAGAGCATATGAACGACTAAGTGTTAAAAAATCCTGAATTTAATTTTATAATATGGGCCAAGCACAACACCCTTGAAGACTCTTGAAGACTAGACCGACTTAGAGTACAAGCCAGCATTAAATCCATGCCACGGAGAAGGGGTGAAATCCCACCTTAAACTTTTTATTATACCATATCACTATAAAAACCACACGCTGCTAGATTTATACATGACTGTATAAACATGCCTGCGTACAGAGCTCCTTCTCCCTCACACACCAACAGCTGACAATGATTCATGCAGCAATAAGACTTAACCTGTGCTCTATGCTGCGTAACAATTCCTACCATAACAATTATAACACCACTAACATATGCTCCCATTCCTTTACAGGTTATGTGATTCATCTTATTAACATTCATTGTAGGTGCAGATGGGAGACAGCAAAAATTATGGTCATGCTCACATTTACAACTTTTATGAGTGGCTATTATTTTAATCCCAAACACTCATGCCAATGACAAAAAGAGGAAATGTCTTTAACTTGGATGCTAAACCATTTGAATAAAGAACATCCAGGCTGAGTGGGCTTCTTTTTAAAACAGAATGTAGGTTATGTAAGGATAAAGGGTTTGTTGAGATAAGCAAATCACAGTAATTTCCATGCAAGATAAATAGTCCCATTTCTTTTGCATGCAAGAATAGTCTATTTTATAAAGCATGTTCCTGCTAACATAAGGGATGTGCGTTAACTAAAATATTATGTCAAAGAACTGACAGGATGACTAGAAAGCAGGATAGAAAAGCTCAAAATGAGCAAGAGAAACAAACACAGTCACTGAGCTGGTCTGGAAACAGCACCATTACAGGGTTTTTATTTCTCTTAGCCTTTGTTTGCCATTAAGGTGTCATTTACAGTGGGGAAAACTAAGATGTCTCCATTACTCCCCCCACCCCCTGTTTTTTTAAACATTCCAAATGTACTGAGAAATGTTTGCTAATATTTCTTGATTCAAGCTGTGAAGAAAACATACAATGCAATGTAAATATAGAAGAAACAAATCCTCATTGTGGCAAACCTGTGTAGGTGTGATGTAGTTCATCAGATGCTGTGGGAAGTAGATCTCCCTTGAATATGTGAGTGAGGTGTGCGAGTACCTGCATACTAATATAGCCACAGTAAAGTACAACCAACACCTAGCAAGTTTTAATCACACCATACATATAAATATCAATGTAGATGAACCATTTTCAGGCGGCAAGTTCGTCTTTGTCCAATGTAATCTTTTTTTTTTAATGTTAGATGACAAAATAAAGCTGCAGCATTATCAGCTGATGCTAGCACTGCCTAGTTGCTTGGTTTGCAAGACATTTCCCTTTAATATTAAATAGGATTCAAAATTATGTTAGCAAAAATAATCTTAAAGCTAAGTATGGTTACCAGAAAAAGTGAACAGCTGACTGCCTGCAGTGTCTTTTAATACATTTGAAAGTTAAGCAAATTTAAAGAGCACCCACCTGTCGTTAATGCTAGTTAGCTAGCTTTAGCAAGGCTAAATTAAAGTAGCACACTCCCAGATATGCTTCAGGGCCAAAAAGTTGAAAAAGGTTGTTTCCAATATTTAAACATTATGTTTTAAGTCTAGAACTTTGCTTATTAATTCTAATGTTAAAACAAAATTGCAGCAATGAAACAACAAATATGTTTATTTCAATAACAATGATGAATCACTGCGATTTTAGATGTTATTGTTCAACTGAATGATACTCACTGGTGCATTGCTTGATTGACAGGTTCTTACAGCTGTGTGTGAGATGAAAGTGTTGCTTGTGCTATTGAAACTGTATTATCCAAGTCTTTTCATGTTGTTGACTCTGCAAACTATGCCATTTTAATACACTATTATTATTATTATTTCTTCATCTAAACATTTACTAGTATGCTCCTACCACTTATTAACACAATACTTGATTTGTGCCTCTCCGTCTAACATTAACACCCAAAGTCTTTTTATTTTTTAACTTCAAATTTGTCATTCACCATGTGAATTCTTGAGCTATGACTAAAAACATGGTCATAACTCAAGCAGCACATTTTGCAGACCATATGTCAAGGTGTCCTTGGGCCACGACCAGCAAAAATAGCCTCTCATTTTTCATTGGTGTGTGATCTTCAGCAGTGTGGAAAAGTCTCAAGCCACTCCTCATTTCTTTGTATTTTGCTTCCAAGGAGCCAGACTTTCTTGTAATTTTTCAAAGTGTTCTTGAGCAGTAGCTCTCCAGGCTTTCTCAAGGTCTTTCAAAGTTCTTCGCTCGACAATGCAGCTTCACACTGACCTATAACTCATTCAAGCATAAAAAAGACACACAACTCAAATAATGAACCAGTGTTGTTTCTCAAGGCAATTAAACAAAGAACCAGTTTTAAATTTTATCTCTTAGGCACTAGGATTATGTTGCAAAAAATACTATGTTCCCATTCTTTAGTCAAATCTAAGAAAATTGCCAAAGATAACACAGTCTGATGTAGTGCCGTTAACCAAAAACTATATATTGATATAATGAGATGTTGGCATATCTTGAAATGCTGTGAGGTATGTCTTTAAAGAAAAATTAGGAAATTAAGGGAAGTGGAGGACAATAGTCAGGTGTAATAACTCTACAGCAGATGAACAGAACCTGAAAGTCTTATCCTCAAAAAATAGGAAAAAATCCAGCAAAGACCTGGAACAAGACCTCGGAGACGCATCTGACACTTCAACATGCCTTTCACAGAGCTCATTCTACTATAACAGCTCTTCTTAGAGTGTCCACTGGCATTTTGATGTCAAGTGGTGCCGGAGAACGTTCTGTTTTGCTGATGTTGGACCACATGGATGATACTGTTGCTCACCCCTTTTTCCTCAATGGGCTGAGATACTGGGCGGGTGTAACTTGGTTTTCTTTGGACTGGTTGGAATCATAAACCTTTTCTGTTGCTGTTTCTAAGTACATGCCTCCTCCACTTCTCTTTCCTGTAGTGTATTGGGGGACTTCTTGTTTCTGCTCCCTTTCCAGCACATTTTGATCAACTTTAAGGACATTTTTATCGCTTCTATGCAGATGACATCCAATTACATATCTCTCGTAAACCCCAATATGTTTCTAAGCTACAGATCGTGAGTGGTACAAACTCTGCTTTTTGCCCTATATACTATATGTATATAGTATATAGTATATCTGTGTTTTTGCACAGAAATAATTAGTTCACCCTAGATTCTATTTGTTCCAGATTATTATAGGTTTGGTTTTTAGTTTAGTTACTTCTAGTTTTATATTCAAATCTCTCTCTATCATCCACTATGGTTACTTCTACTTCTACCCTTTGTTCTGCTTCCCACCCTAGATTATCTATTTAGTGTTCCCAGTATTCTTTGTATTTTTTGTTTGTTTTTAATGTTATTTCAGTGAGTTCTCATCAGTTCTCCTTGTGTATGACGACAATTGTATGTTTTTATGGTTTTTGACTTTTACCAATTCCATCTTTGAATTGTTTGCTCCCTTTAGAAGCAGATCTGAAAAAAATGTTTTACTGCATTAACAAGATTTGAAAGGACACATTTTAAATGAAACTAAATGTATTTTTATTCATCTTTAGGCATAAAAAGATTAAGAAAAATACTTAAGAAAAAAATCCTGAGTGAGGTTGTCATAATTCATGCATGACAGGGTTAAATAACAATAATTACACGTGAAACACGTCATACATCTATAGTAACATTAAACGACCAGTGGGTAGCAGGGTAGAGTGACACCTCAGTGTCCACTGCAGTGGTTTATGTGCAAGTATACCGTTAACACTGACAAAAAAGAAGAAAACAGCCTTTGAACAGCTGTCCACTGTAGTGACCACTCTGCGTGAAAGGGTTAATTCGAACAATTTATGAGTTACAGCCATTTTCATACATAGACCCCCATTTTCACAGGGTCAAAAATAATTGGGCCAACTAACGTGACTTTAAATATAAGGATGATTTGTAATACTTGGATGAAAATCCTTAGTCTAAAACCCATAGGCGTTGCCAAATGCTGCGTTTCCTCCCTTGAGATGCTCAAGCAGCTGCTTTCAGTTGTTGCTTGTTCATGGGTTTTTCTGCATTCAGTACTGAAAAGCATACTGGGTGATCTAATGGGTTAAGGTCAGGTGACCAACTTGGCCATTAAAGAGTATCTCAGCTTTTTTACCTTGGAGAAACTGTTATGCAATATGAAAAAAATAAAATTAATAATAATTTTGAATCTGAGCAGAGAGTATGGTCTTGTATACGTCAGAATTCATCCTGCTACTGCTGCTCTAGTTGGAGAAATTCTCTCCGGGAAATCCTATAATGGGCTTTATAACAATAAGATGGACAGACAGGCAACCTGAAACCTGATCCTATTGACCACAGGTAAAATGATGTGTCTGAGTGCCATATGACATTGGTGAACTTTTCCTTTGTTTGCACCTGACAGCAAAAAACTATATAAAACATACTCGCTGATAACATTTCTTTACCTTAGCATATTTTGCCTTTGGAGCACTAATGTATTTAATCTGTCCTTTATGAGATTCTTCTCAAGCATGTAAATGATAGCGTCGGAAAATTAATCTCAGACCCAATCCATAGCTATTTGTCAAAGGCCAGCATTACATTTTTGAGATCACTCCTCACTGAAAGAAAGACAGGTGCAGCCAGTGTAGCCATTAAGTATTAATCGAGTGTGCTCCTTCACAATTTGAAATCCAATTGACTTTTTGTAGCACGGTGGCAGGAAGAGGGGGATAGACGGATCGCTCTCGCTGTTAGGAGAGACAGCTGTGTCTTGAACTGCGGCACATATCAGTGGAGCTTTCAGATGACAGCAGCCCTTGGCGGTATGTAGTGTTCGCCAGGAGCAATTACAGCTTTATATGCCACCATATTTCTGTTCAAACTCTTATTTTAAATCCTTCTGGGTTTTTGATGTTGATACATCGAATTGATCCTGCATTCTGTTCGCATCTCAAACACACCAAAGGAGACACTCTGAAACATGCTGGCAGTAGTTGTATGAAAAGAAAAATAAATCTTAACTGTAGCTTTGAATGTTCTTAAAATGAAATCAAATGGAAAAAAAGTAGTAAAAACTAAAGACATTAAAATAAAGGCAAGAAGAAGAGGAACTCATTCGAAATATACAGAAATAAACTACTTTTTCGATCACTATGGATTATGTGAATCTTAAAGATGGGAATAAACACATGTAATATGCAACCTGTACAAGAACGTAAATCAGAGCTCCTTCACTCATGCTCTAGGCAAAGTAAAATCCCTTATCTTCTAAAAGGCTTTGCATGCAGTAGTGTAATCTTCAGCTCTTAACGTCACAAGATATTACCCATGATAAAATGTAGCAGTTTATCGTATAGTTGCACCTGCTAAGACTAAAATAGTGGTAACTATTGAACAAAATGCAAAGATTCACTTTTAGTAACATTAATAAAAACCATTTAAGTATGCATAAATCCTATCATGTGCCATGTTTGTGAGTTCACTTTATATTTTCGTTTGATATTTGCTCTCACATTTTGCTGTTTTTCTGTGACTTCAGTGGCAATCACTGCGCCGCTGATGAAAATGCAGAGTGAAAGGGGATTCTAAAGAACAACATAATCCCTTTTTTAGGATGCAAAGCATATTCTAAGCTTTGACAAGTTCAGTGTAGACAAATGTGCATGCTCATTTGAACTGCAGGGAGATCACTAATGCATTTCAGCTGCTGAGAGGCTCTTTGTTTCAATCCCACATCTTTTCATAGGCATTGATTCAGCTGTCTTTAAAAACAGAACATTGGTAAAATGTACTTATTAAAACAAGCGTGTCAAAATCTTTTTAGTTCATGGAACACATACGACTCAAACTCAAGTGGACCGGTAAGATAATTGTATAATATTTTTTCCCTTTTATTTCTTACTTTCTGAAAACACTCACATTTAATCCACATATTAAATTCCATAGCAGATAATGATCGATCTAAGACAGGCTGAAAGTGTAGTTAAAACCATATTTCTCACGTCAGTCAGTGCCATTATAATCAGGAAAAAATTGTTATTCTCCAACTGCAGCAATTAATTCATAGGAGTATGTTTTTCTGGAACTGCTGTGCCTTTCCAGTTATTTGTGGAAACCATAGATGTGCATTAATAGAAGGCTGGAGGTAAAGAGACTCCTCAGTGCATAACTAAGACGGTATCAGCAACAACAAAAATCATATTTGTTAAATCAGAAATGGTCGAGGTGGGTTCCAAAGCAGCCTGCAGATAAACAGAAGCTGTCTGCAAAGTAAATACCTATATGAGACTTGCCAACTGGATGTGTACAAGGATATCAGCTGAGCCATCAGTTGATGTGGACCGACATTGAGATCAGCTTATCTGCTGGAATTGTGGCTGACCTTTACTTTGTGGCCTCCCTGAACTGATACTGTGCTATATTTATTCCATTCAATAAGTCTACTGTCAGTTTAAAGAAACGCTACTGCTATGAATCAAAGCAGCTGATACAAATACTGATGTGTTGGTGTGATTTGGCATTACCCCTCACTTTAGTGTAGTATCATAGGCCATTGGTAATAGCTTGGACATTAAGAAGGAAGGTAATGAATTAAACATGTTAAATTAAAGGTTTGCACAACCACTCTCCATAACCAACAGCTTTTAACCAGTGTGCCCTTTGCAAAGCACATTAAAAGTTCTTGTAGAGACATTCAGTGGAATGTGAGCCTGAACTATGCGACTGATACGTAACACCGAACACTAATCTGAGCTAAATTTTCATGTACTGCAGTCTGGTGTTTTACCCAGTTGATGATGAAATCTATGGTTAGTAATACAACATATCCAACAGCCCATTTACACCTTCATTGCATTCTTTTTTTTCCCGTCTCATTCCCGTGATGCCTTCATAGTGTGGATGGAAAACAAACTGAAGTATAATTTTGAGGTAATCAAAGGTTGCATGAAAAACTCGTCAGTTTGATACAGTTTAGTTTAGGTTAAATTGGTTAGTTTAAGGTATTAGTTTTTAGTTGGTGAGGTTTACAGTAATACACTATGATGGACTGGTGTAGCACAGGCTGTGGTGTTTGTCGTCAGGCATCAATTTAAATTTAAGTTCACGTGACACCAGCTTATATCTAGAATAGCTCGGTTGTCTAAATCCACAAAGAGCAGTGATTGTCAGAGCAGCAGCAGCACAACACAAGGAAAACAAGTCTATAAAATACAAATTAGTATGTGACTTATTTAAAAGTAACTCTTTTCCCCATACTGAACTGCTACACCTGCCAAATCCATTTTAACCCCTACGTACGAGCCACCTCTGATGCACTTTCAGAGTGAGAGAATATTAGTTTTTTGCATTGCATTGTTGTCAGCAACCTTAAATTGGCGTGTTTCCTCGAAAGTGCTTGCCAAGAGTGCGTCGCTTGTATTATAACTGTAAAAATTTTAAAACTATGGTTATTATTTTTCTTCCTAAATTACTCTGCTGTGCAAAATGAAAGAAGCTAAAGCAGTGTACCACAAGCATTTCATAAATGCAGGTGCACTGAAAACCTTGCAGTCTCTTAGCAACATCAGCGCAGGTAGACCTTTACAAAATCAAGATCCATGAGTCTGCTCTATATGTAATTGTAATATATCTTGCAGCACCCCCGGAAAAGAGCCACTGCTAGCGCTCAGCCACAGCATTACAGAAAGGGACAGTAAAGACTGGGAGGAGAGTACACTGAATGAACTCAATGAACTGAGAGCCTTACAAAGCCGTAAAAACAAAAGAAGGTGTCATGATATCGGTCCTCCAAATGATGATGCATGACTTCTGTATCTGGGCCATCAGTTGGTGATTGTTGTTAGAAATGATTCACCAAGTGCAGGGACAGATTCTCTAAAGGTGTTATTATACTCATATCTGCAGGTGCATTATGGATCCAATTTTAATGACTTTTGCTTTTAATTTGATACAGATGAATACTGCAGCAATCTTTTGTCCACCACCTTGCTTTGCCTCTGTGTATCACATCACGGATGAATAGGAAAGCTGCATGTGTGCGTGTCTCACATCCATCTGGTGAGAAGCGCAGCTTTGGGATTTGCAGCTTTGACTCTTTGCATTTTAGGACATAGGTTGCTTCTTGAAAATTTTGCCATATAGGTTATGGGAACGCTAGCGACTTAGCTGGCTCTGGAAAATTCTCCCAAATGGGCCCAGTTAACACAAGTCACATCAGCTGATTCACTCACTCTGCGGTAGGGCCCCACATCTGGTCTGCCCTTGAAGTGAATGACACTGAGGCAAAATCAATTGAATTGGAGGACAACTCGGTCTCTCTCTTTTATGTGTCAAGGAGAGAACTCCTGTTGCATCCAGTCCTGATTGGTCCATCAATGTCCCAGTTGCCAGGCAACCATCCAGCGGTGTATGGGCCTAGCTGACAGACAGCTGCTAATGAAGCCGAGGTGGTGGGTAGAGTGAGAGTGCTGCAGAAAAGGGCTATGCAACCTCTTTTCTCATGCCTTACACATCTTGAACTACATCTGCAACCCCCAATTACACTGGTGCTCATATGCACATGTAATCTAATTTACTTCCTGCCCACATCAAGAGTCCTCGCAGAGTGTATCAACAGTCACGTCTTACACAGCCCCACCTTTTACACCATCACCATCTCCCTCAACACCCAGTGACTAATATTTACGCAGAAAAAAACAGCAGCATCATACTTATATGCTCACACAAGGTTTCAGAGTGCAAAAGAAGTCTTTTTTTATTTTGGAAATGGAGGTGTAAAGACACAGATGGCATCCACGCAAACATGACAACCACAGTGTTGATTGCTGCACATGAGTCACGCTCAGGTCACACATACAGATCCTGCACAGCAAATGTCCCATCCAATCTGTTTGGACACACTGGGAATTCAATGGGAAATAGGAGTTACAGTCATGTATTTTCCATTTATTTCCAAAAGCCACAATTTGTCACAGTAAAACACTGGGCAAATGGGGTGTGTACATCTTTTTTTAAGCATGCTTGTGCATGTAAGATCAAATGGTTTCTTTATGCTTGAAGTCCTGTAATAGTTCATGGGTGTAAAGTTTAGTGTTGCACTTTATTGTGTGCTTCAGTGCTCTACATGCTGTCACACATTTTGGTAATGCCTGAAAAAATACTCCATCTATGTGCATGTAATGTGCCCTCACTATGCCCCTCTGCAGAGCCTTTAAGGTGCCACTCTTTGTATCCACTGGAAGAGCGATTCCAACCTGCAACGCTCAAGGTGCAAACAACGGAAACGTCGCATCTCTGAGCAAATCTCAACACACCAGAGTCTTTGTTCCAACCCGTGCTTCAGTGGTGAAAGCAATATGAAGCAGTTCATTTAGAATTGCATTAAAACAAAAACACACACACTTGAAAACATACAAAAAGTTGTACTTGAAAATGTGTCTGCAGTTTTGAATGGCACTCATCTTTTAAGGAGTGACAAAGTCCACATTTGAAAGTTGAAGGGAGGGTGATGAAAGGTGCAAGTTTTCCAGTCAGCAAATATTGGTTTGTGTCTTGTTTGGGCTTTGGTTTTGTTTAATTTTTACTCAGATTAATTTTGTTGGACCCGCTTAGTTTTGCTTTTGCTTGTTGGATTGGTTTAGGTACAAAAAGCTTGGGTTCAGAGGAAGACAATGGTCTGGTTTAAGCTCTGTAATTTTTAACCCCTCCTGAAAAAATGAAAGTTACCCACTGCATTCAAACGTGGCGCTAATGGGTCTTTACCAACATTCATATGTATGATGAGAGCCTCATTTCTCCAGTGTGTGACATTATCAACAGTCTTTGTTTTTTGGTAGCCCATCATTGCCATGAACATCAGTGGTTCCAACTTGACTGCAGAAATTTTACTTCCACCAGCACTAGTCTTGATTTGGTGGAAATGTGTGGAACCAGGTCTGAACCAGGCCCCATTGCAGTGGGATATGCAATATTCAGTGTCCTGTGAATGAGAACCAGCTAGAAAAGTGATCTCAGTGTAATCAATAACATAGTTATAATGGCATCACAGTAGGAAAAAAAATCAAATGTATTTAATCTTCCTCAGTAGTTCTGGTAGCAGTCACAGATGACAGTCATAGATGAATATATATCATAGTGTACATATGCGTGGACTATGTAGCCACATGACAGTTAAAGAAAGTACATGTGATGAACACATGTGGATCATTTTAGGACAGTAGTCAAATTCTATTAGTCTGCTGCTGTTGTTGAACACAAACACTTCTATCAAGAAGAGTTCTCTCAGGAAAGCGCAATTTCTTGTTAATACAATACTACGCAGAACATGAAATTATTATTAAAAACAACTTATAATACATGACAAAATATTGTACACCCCTGTGCAATTGCACAGACAGCTTTTGTTTTCATTTGTAAACAGTCAGCCAACACATTGCAGTCATTCTGAGTCAGCCTGCACCCATGAATGCAGCTCGTCTGTGACATGTCTCTTTGGTCCAGTTCCCAAGTTTTCCAAAAATGATGTATTATCCGTTAGCTCCACAAACCATGAAATACTGATGGCATGGTTCCCCCACGCATAGCAAACTGACTGTCTTATTGCAGTTTTCATGCAAGTCTTTTTGAAGATGGCAGCTGACTGCACGTGGTCGTAGACCTGCTCCCTGTCTTCGAAACAACAACCATTTCAAAGGCAACAAGACGTCAAGTTCATTGCACGTGCAGTAGTTTTGGTTTGTGCCTCAGTCTCAAAGTGCTGATTTCCCTAATGTGACCCTCTGGTGGTACCTGATTTTAATAACAGAAAAACATATGGATTCTACTGCACGAATGTTAATATTTTTCAAACTGCTCCAATCATGTGAGAAAAGATATTTCGGTAAACAACGCGATTCGGATGGATGCTGTAGTGGTGGAGGCGCTGAAACAGCAGGCTGCGATGCAATGCAGCAGGCACTGTCATGTCACAGGGAGAGAGGGGAAAATTTTGCAGCTTAAATAGACCACCAAACTGGAGGGTATGTTTGATATATCGAGCGAGGAGAGAGGGATGTTGCAAGGGTATGACACAGCACAGCTCTGGTTGTTTGCCTGAAAAACTAGTACGAAATCGAGTATAAAATCGAATTAAAGGATGGCTCTTAATCTTCTTTCTAGTACCTACTATATGCCAACTGTGATTTTGATGCACCATTGTTTTTAATAGAAGCTAAATATATCGATTATGTTCAGTATTATTTCTGTCTGCTTATTAGACCCGTCTCCTTCCACGTTTTGAAATCTGCACCACAGACACCCAGCTTGTTGCATTATGTCTGACATCTTCCACATGCTATGAATCCTGATATGTGGAATAAACAAGATTTTCTGGTCCCTTGGTAGATATGATCCTCCCCTCAAGGTCCTCCAGCAGTGTGTTCAGGCAACATCTGATTGATGGCGCTCCATTAAGGTTTTATGAGGCCAATGTCAGAGGGCCGTGTACTCTCACCTGCAGCGATTCTTATATTTTGGAGGAATGATAGACCACATGTCTGCCATGTCATGGGAATATGCAGTGAGGGAAGAAATAGTTATCCTATTAAGAGAAGCTTGAATTTTTTTTCTTTTCTTTTATTTACAGATTAAAATTCATCAAAGATATTTCAGTGTTTCTATACAACTACAAAATATAGCCCCCTGATTGTCTTTGAGCTCTTAAACTCACTCTGACTTCTTATCTCACAGATAAAAAAATGACTTTTTAAATTGTATAAAATGCCAGAGTGGCCCCCACCCTGCTGGCTTGTATTATATTGTCCTCCTGAATATTGCGCTCTCGTTTTCATAGGCAAAGTGTCTGGGTCCTGCTCAGAGGCCAAATAGGCAGCGCACATAAATAATTCAAGCTAGCAGTAGCAAATGCAGGATACACTTAGTGTCCTGAGAGACCGGAAACCAGCACGTCTCACCAGTGCAAGACTGGTTATTGAGACTGATGCAATGGAACAAGCTTTGGCATCTTCCTTTGACAGTACACGAGTTAAATATTTTACTGATAAAAACCTCACGAGTATATACATGGCAAATATAGAGCTATGAATGCATTTGAGGGTTGTAATTGGTTGGGGTTAAAGAGGTAGATGCAGTGTAGCCTGGTACTAGAATTGCTGTTTGAAGGCAACTAACATAAGCTTTTGATGTGAAGCTTTTCATGTCAGAACCGCAGGAATTAACAGCCTCTTGCTGTCCCAAGGGATTGATGAAAATAAAGGTGGGTCAAAACATCAAAACATTCACTTTAACTGGATGAAAAAATGACAGAAAGAAACTGAAACTGAAGAAAACACTGACGGGGTGTTGAATTAATCACTTAATTAAGTGACTTGATAATTAGGAATCATCTATAATGCCAGGGAATCATTCCTTGAATGTGCTGCCAAACAACTTAAGTTCCCCTTCAATGGACCTAAAACTATATCCCTCCTACAGCTTCAGCAACACTGGGCAATCTATTTAGTACTCTCAGCGGAAGTATAAATAACCAGACCAGGCGGGCTGATGAAGTCTTCTAGAGAGTGGAAAAATTTTGTATTAAATAGAAAGGCTAATTAGAAGGAGCCTTCAGGCATGAAATGGGAGTGAAGCCCTGTACAATCTGTGACTCTGTACATGCATGCATACAAAACTGCTGTCGACATGTAATCAAGAGATATCACTGCAGATGGTGATCAGCAGTGGCAGTAAGCAAACAACCAAGTCACTGTTTATTGATGTTTAATTAGCAGGGCCCTGTAGACTTCCAGGTGACTAGAAGAGTGGGGGGTTTTTTTCTATTCAAGTTTTCAGGCTTCAAAATTTTTTAAAATGTTAAATTACAAACATGTTATTTGACCTTTTGTGGTCAATGTCCATGTAGAAACAAGACTTTGTAAATCAAACACACATCAGAAGGGCACCAGCATCGAAAGATTAGAAGCACTTCTAGGGATCGGTATCATGCCCAAGGACACTTCTCAAGGATACTCAGCCACCAAAATTCCAATTAGTGTATGACCTGCTCTGGCTGCTGAGCCACAGCCCCTGTGTGAAGTGATTTTATTATTTTCTTTTTCATAATGAGGGAAATAGGTGCAGGGGAACACGAGGCCAGGAGAGATTAGATGTTGCACGGGAAAACGAAGGCTTCTCAGTCTTTTTGAAAAGCTTACCCTGTGACTTAGAACACATCTAGATGGATACAGGTATGGACTTTATTAATTCCACACTGGGGAAATCCATGTTACAGCAGCACAGGGGTCAGAAAAAAAAGTGAATTAGAGATATATTGGAAAACAATCCATCCATCCTCTATCTTTATCAGAGTCACTTGGGGGCTTGAGCCTATTCCAGCTACCATAGGGTGAGAGGTGAGGTACACCCTGGACAGGTCACTAATCTGACGCAGGGCTAACACAGACAGACAAACAACCATTCACACTCACATTCACACCTATGGGTAGTTTAGAATCACCAATTAACCTATCCCCACTAATTGCATGTCTTTGAACTGTGGGAGGAAGCCGGTGTACCCAGTGAGAACCCATGGGGGAGAACATGTAAACTAGAAAGGTCCCCACAGAAAGGCCCCGGCCAGATGGTGGAGTCAAACTCAGGACCTTCTTGCTGTGAGGCAACAGTGCTGTACGACTGTATCACCATGCTGCACTAGAAAACAATGAAAATAGAAAAAGATAAGGTACAACAACAGAAACATGCTAAAAATGTAGAAATCAATAAAATACAGACTGTACTATATGCACTAAAAGAGATGTCACAGAGATTTTTTTAATATGTACATAATGTGCAGTAGGAATGATAATACATTACATTATATATTATCCTTTGTGCACACTGTACAGTCTGACTGCTGTTGGGATCAAGGGCCTGCAATAGCAAACCATCCTTCACCTTAGACATAACAGTCTACTGCTGAATGAGCTTCTCATGGCCTCCACAGTCTGATGCAGGGGGTGAGAGGTGTTGTCCATAATGGACTTTAGCTTTACTAATATTTAGTTGGCCAGTAAAAAGTTGCGCTCTTTACCAGTTTAGCAAGTTGTTTCCTCTCCTTATTCTATTTCATTTATTCTGTTGTAGATGTGCGGCTGTGCTTGGGATTGTCCTGTTACATGACCCAATTCAAGCAAAACAAGCCCAAATCATTGCCCCCCTGTTTGTTTTCACCAAACATGGAACTGTGCATTATGGCATATTCCAAACAACCCGTAGTTGTTCAGTCGTCGTCTAGCTGGGCTGACATAAACTTTAATATTTAACATGACAACTGAAGCCTGTAGACTCTGAGATGTAGCTCTTGGGTCTTTTTTAATTACTATGAGTTACCAATTATTTACCAATGTAATTACTATGTAATTACCAATTACTATGGGTCTAACCTTGGGCTTGGGGTGAAATGGCCTCATGACCCTTCGCAGATTAATGGGCAGCAACAATTGTTTCTGTCAGATCATTAATCATTGTGAATGTGCCAGACCAGCGAACTGCCAAAACTTCCGCTTTTATAGGGGTGCTCACACTTGCTGAAGACAAATTAGTTATTTGATTAGTAGCACCCAGCTACTACTTTCCCTGAGGTAATAAAGGTGTACTTAGTTTTCACAAGACTGAGTCCTATGAAAACTTCCTTCAGCTTTTTGAGTTGTTAGCTCTTTGAACCTTTATTTCAGTCTTTAGTTCGACATTGCTTTCACTCCATGATTAAGGATTTTTGCTAACCAAGCATGTATGAATTGTAAGGCAACATGATTACCAGTCATGCCAGCATAATGGTTTTGCTAGGTTTTAAAAAATATAGCAAAGAGAAGTACAAAAAAAATCAGTCCTCATTGTCAAAGGATAAAATACTGTCATTTTGTCAAAGATGCTGGCTTCTCACAAACATGCAGAAAGTTTCCATCGGTACTAGTCCCATGACTGACATTTAACCACAATGACTAAGCACAAGATTTGTATTGCAGGGTTAATGTTTTACTGATACTGCAATATTTTCCCAAACCAGTTATTCATATTGTCATGGTCCGTGGGAGTGTCTGAGGTTTTTCAACCTGTAGCTGCTGGTCTCCTGTCCACCCCTTTGGGGTGGAGCTTCCCGCATCTCACCTGGACCTCGTCAGCAAGCAATCAGCAGGAGGGCTTCTTAAACCAGTGTGACTTGTTACTCCTCGCCAGTTCATTATGTGATCGATGTGGTAACTAGGCGGCACTTGTAAAACCTCCTATACCTGTTTTTTCCCTGTGTAACCTTGTTTTCCTTGTGTTTAGAGGTTGTCGTTTCTCATGGTTTGGACTCACCTGGACATCTGTTTCGCCTCCGTGTCTGCTTGCCTGCCAGCCCTACGGTCTGCCATTACACCCAGACACCTTGGAAACTCTCATGGACCTCCCCCCCTCAGAGCTTTTAAAACTCAGATCTGCAAGTAAGGAAAATAAACTCACCAGCTAACATTTCTCAGTCACCTGCTCCTTACCTGTACAATAACTCCTTCTCCGTCTGTTACAGAATCGTCTCGTTCCTCTGTCTCTCGCCGTGACCTATTCAGTGACCCAGTTTCGTAGGACCACCCTTCCCTGTTCCAGTCACTTTTTTCCCATTGCCCTTTCTAACTAGGGTCACATGTTCCAAACATTTTCTGTTACAAAATAAACACTCTAGTACATAGTTCTACTACGTGTTTTGGTGTCTGCATTTGGGTCCACTCCTTGGGTCAACCTTCGGTTCATGACTCATACATACTATGCCCTAAACAGAAGCATTATTTTCATTGTCAAACCTAACCAGCAAGTTAAAAGGAAAGTAAAAAGTGAGAAAAAACAAAACACAAAACAACTGTAACTCACTCACAATATCAGGGAAATCAGCCAGGTGGACTTGATAGATTCAAAGTTGGGAACAAAGATGAACAGCTCTGGATTTGAATTAGAATAGAATAGAATAGAATTCAACTTTATTGTCATTGCACATGTCACAAGTACAAGGCAATGAAATGCAGTTTGCATCCATCCAGAAGTGCTTTAGCAGTAATATGGATATATTACAGAATATAGATCTATTATAGATGTGTTACAATGTACACCGTATGAAGGTATGTTATGAATATACTATAACTATAAGTATGTACAGGCTATAACTGTAGTGAGTGTACAAGCTATGTACAGGCTATGAACAAGTATATACAATTGCGAGTATTAATAAACAGTTATAGAACTATAATTATTGTATCGTACAGCATGATTGTCTATACAGCATTTACAGTAGCGCAGTTGAGATCAGTGAGATATATGGATAAATTATACAGTCGTTATATAAAGTGCCAGTAGTTGTAAGTGGTGGTTCAGTCCATGTTATTATTGTGTGTATAAGGGTACAGTCGGCCATTTGTTTGTTTTTTCCATTGTGTGTATGTTCTGAAGGCAGGACTGTGATGCAGTTTTCTGCCTCGCCACTAGAGGGCGCGGCCGTTTTGTGAGTAATGTTTTGACTAGAATGTAAAATGGTGTTCATGGAGGCAGTGTGAATCACAAGTTATCCTTTGGAGCGGTTTATGTGGGTTCATTGAGAGTGTGCGTCCATAAGACTGGTGAGTTACAGGATATTTCTTGTGTAAGAATGATAGCCTGCATGTTTTCTTGCTCTGGGCATCCTCTGTTCGTACATTTGCTATAAGCTAATTTATCGCTAAGCTAAGCGGGCTAAGCTAAGCTAAGTTCACCTAGGCCAAACTGAGTTCGGTTTGAGTTGGTGATTTGTTATGTGTATTTGCCTTCTTTATTTAGCATCATAAGTGAGTGAGGCACAAGGGTTAAGTGATAGAAAGATGTTTATTTTCTTTGTTGCCAAATATGGATCAGACTAAAAGTACAGGCCGTCAGCCTAGTAGTAAGTCCTATAAGACAAGTATGTGGCTGTAATATGTTATATAGTGATTATTGTTGTCTATATTTGATTGTAATTTGTGTTCTGTTTTCCCATTCTGTTTGTAGAACCACACACACACCCACACATACCCACGCCAAATCTGCCATTAAAGAGCTGAACGATCATCCCTGTCCTCGTTATTTCCTGGAGGGTCATAGTGGCCCTTGACCTGTGCACACCCCTGCGATCACCACCGTAGAACTGAACCTCATATCAGAAATCATCATAACAAATTGGTCCTTCGAGCCGGATAGGTGATTACAGAGAGTGAAGATGGATTATGACCCCAGAGAGCAGGTGCACGTCCACGGAGGGCTGTGCGACCACCAGGATGGATGACTCAGTATGAAGGCTACACACTGCCACCCACTGCTACATTGGAGCAGCAGCAGACTAGAGAGGATACGCCAAGATGACGCCTCACCCAGACTCCTGGTTCCATTGGAGCTGCAGGGACGGACCCCAGTGTCATCCAGCCTTCCACCGGAGTTCATGAACATTGTGCAGCAACTGCAGGAGGACAACAGGCAACTTCAGCTGATGGTAGGAGACATGAGGAGGCAGATGGATCGCAATGTCACCACGTTGGAATCCACCCGCCACGTTCTGCCCAGCAGCCAGGGGGCTACATTTCAGCTGATGACACTTGGGTCTCCACACCTCTAACCCCACAGCCTTTCCCCTGAGACCAGAGCAGCACAATACATCCTACACACAGGATGCAGCTGAAGAATGGCCAGTACCACCACCTCCAGTTTTTCTCCCGAGAGATCATCCTGATCTACCAGAAGTACAGTCTGTTCCACCTCCACCGCTACCAGCCATTGCACAAGAGCTTAGCCGACGCCTACAAGAGCTACAGTTACAGCAACCCTCAGCCACTGAAGCTCCTGACTTTCAGCCTCGTGCACCACAGTCCACCCCTTATCTCGATCACTAGCTGGACCTAGTTTCGACGCCGAACATGCTCCCCCAGAACCGGTGTTAGCTCCCACTACAGCCATAGCTGTAAAGGAGAAGACCTACAGAGGGCCATCTCCTCCATCCCAGAGTTCACAAAGGGTGATCCCAGGCAGTTTGCTAGATTAAGGCTTGCCCTAGACAATATTCTCCCTTTGATGCAACCGAGAGGTTCAAATATCAGGTCCTATGTGACCACCTTAAATTTGAGGAAGCTCTTTTAATTGCTGACTCATACAGTAACTCACCCGCCCCTACTCTGACACGATGGCCTCGCTCACTAAACATTATGGTCAGCCGCACCAGCTGTCACTGCAGAGAATAGCAGAGCTTATGGATGAGCCCAGCATCCGCCCGGGTGACACGACTGGATTCAGAAGGTTTGCACTGAGAGTCCGGTGCTCTGGTCGGCATGTTAGAGCAACTTGGGGAAGATGGACACATAGAGCTGCAATGCGGGTCCCATGTTGCTAGGCTGACACGAAAGCTACCGCCAAGACCTACGTGCTGCTTTCGCCGCTACCTTTACCCACAGAAAGATGGAATACCATCATTGAGAGACTTTGCAGAGTGGCTGGAGTATGAGCTGGTCATTCAAGAGGGCGGAGATCACACAGAGAAGGTAGAGGAGAGCTCGAGAGACAGGAGCAGCATGAAAAGAGATAAAAGAGCCACCAAAAGGACTACCACCGTGCTGCATGGTGCAACACATAACACTGCCCCCCAAAGGTCCTCAGCCACAACCCCTTCCACTTCTGAAGTCCAAGACAAGCCCACAGCTTATTGTCCGTATTGTAATAACACTCTGCACTTCCTAGATCAATGTGTCAACTTCAAGATGCTGACTAAGGAGCAGAAATCAACTTGGATTAAGTCCAACAATCGCTGCTGGCGTTGTGGGCGGCACCACCAGGCCGCTCAGTGTCGACTTAAAGTGCAGTGCAAGACATGCAAGGGAAAACACCTTGAGGCCCTGCATGAAGTGAACCTCAGACCTGCTGCACCCAATCCACCAATGGAACACGTTGCTGAGCTGGGGAGTAAACCATCTACTGAGGTACTTTATCTAGACCGGCGTGCTGGCTGTAGCCAAGTGCTTCTGAAGATAACCAAAGTGCTGCTGCAGAATGGTGAGCACACCCTGGAGACATTTGCCATATTGGATGATGGATCTGAGAGGACGATCCTTCTCCCCGAGGCCACTCAAAGACTGCAGCTACAGGGCACGGCAGAGAGTCTTACTCTACGTACGGTGAGACAAGGACTGAGAACCTTGCATGGCGCATCAGTGACAGTCAAAGTCTCCCCTGCCAGCCAACCATCCAGAACATTCACCATTGAGAGAGCCTTCACAGCTGATGATCTAGGCTTAGCTGAACATTCATACCCTGTGAAAGCACTTCAACAGAAATATAGACACTTGAGAAGGCTTCCTTGCAACCCTTCACAAATGCCCAGCCACTCCTTCTGATCGGCTCTGACTGTCCTCACCTAGTAGCGCCCATCAAACCTGTGCGCCTAGGCTTACCTGGAGGACCAGCTGCAGTCAAGACTAGACTTGGTTGGGTACTACAGGGACCAATCCCTCCCTTAAGCACTCTGCTCAACCGCAACAGTGCCTCTTCCTGTCAGCTGCCTCTCCTCAATCAGAGCTTCATAGTCAAGTAGAGAGGCTTTGGCAACTCGACACTCTCCCATATCGAAGTGAGAAACTGGTGACACGGTCTCGGAGGGAAGAGCAAGCTATGAAGCTTTTGGAGGCAAAGACAACAAGATTGAATGTCGAGGGAGTAAACAGATATTCAACTCCTCTTCTGCGTGTCAGTGATATGCCTGCACTCCGGGTGCCACCTGAAGCAGTACTCCCCAATCTACGTGGCACGGAGAAGCGCCTCAGTCGAGACCCAGAGAAGGCTAAAGCTTATCAAGCGGAGATGACAAAGTTGATAGCAGCAGGCTATGTCAGAGAAATCAGCGAAGAGGAAATGAGGGCCTCCAAAGAATCATGGTTCATCCCTCACCACATGGTGACACACAACGGAAAGAACCGTGTGGTGTTTAATTGCTCATTCACCTATAGGGATCAGAACCTCGACGAGCTGCTTTTACCAGGCCCGAACCTGGGGCCTCTCTTCTTGGTGTGCTGCTACGCTCAGAGAACGCTCCATCGCAGTTAGCAGTGACATCAAGGGGATGTTCCACCAAGTGAGACTACTGCCTGAGGACCGGCCGCTACTACGTTTCATCTGGCGCGATCTGCAAAGAGACACCCATCCCAAGGTGTATGAATGGCAGGTGCTCCCCTTTGGGACAACATGCTCACCATGCTGTGCAATCTATGCACTCCAGCGACACGTCCATGACCACAGTGACCAGGGAGATGACGTGCGTGACTCCATTGAGAAGCATTTTTATGTTGACAACTGGTTACAGAGCTTCTCTTCTCCAGATGTGGCCACAGAGGTTGTGGACAAACTACGGTCACTATTATCGGAGGGAGGATTTGAGCTCAGACAGTGGGCCAGCAGCACCCCAGATCTCATCAGCCATCTACCACAGGAGATAAGATCGGAGAGCAGCGTACAGTGGCTGAATCGAACCGACATGGACCCTCAAGAACCTGCTCTAGGTCTGCGCTGGATGTGCTGCTCTGACACTCTGCACTACAAGTCCAGGCAGCTGGAGAGTAATCCTCCTACCATGAGGAACATCTACCGGGTTCTGGCGAGTCAGTATGACCCACTAGGGTTTCTCGTCCCCTTCACAACGAGAGCAAAGGTACTAGTCCAGCAGTTGTGGGACAAAAAGCGTGAGTGGGATGACCCCCTGTTACCAAGTGACCTGCTCTCTGCATGGAACGAATGGGAAGGTGAGCTGCAGCATCTGGACAACATTAGTCTACAACGTTGTTATGTAAGCCCGGAGCTGGACAAATCCGACAGTAGGCGTGAGTTGCACATCTTCTGCGATGCATCTCAACAGGCATATGGAAGTGTTGCCTACCTACGGACGGAAGATGCTGCTGGAAAAGTGGAAGTTGCTTTCCTGACTGCCCGCTCTAGGGTGGCCCCTAAACGGCAGATGTCCATGCCACGTCTGGAACTATGTGCAGCCTTGACTGGAGCTCAACTCGCTAGCCTGCTGACCAAAGAGCTCACCCTACCACTGTGCGGAGTGGTGTTATGGACAGACTCCACCACTGTCCTAACATGGATCCAGTCCGAGTCCTGTCATTTCAAGGTGTTCGTGGGAACTCGAATAGCTGAGATCCAGGAACTGACAGACAGCCAGTCTTGGCGTTATGTGACAACATATGACAATCCGGCAGATGATCTAACTAGGGTAAGAAGCTACAAGACCTCACAGTCCATTCCCAGTGGGCATGTGGGCCCCGTTTCTGCAGCTACATCGAGACCAGTGGCCACAGCACCCAGCCACACCATGTACAGACTTTGGTGAGGAGCAGCGTAAACCAATAACTTGCCTAGCTGTGTCTACTGACTCTATCTCCTGCCTGATGCACAGCAGTTTACCAGTTTTAGCAAGCTATTGGAAGAAACAGCCAGGTGCCTTCACGGGCGGCTGGTGACAACCTCACATCAGAGAACTACAAGGAGGCTGAGCTTATTCTGCTGAGAGCTGCTCAGAAGAACAGTTTCCCAGATGAGATCCAGTGCCTGACCACTGGGAAACCAGTTCACTCATCTAGCCGTCTGTTTTGCCTGGCCCCAGAATTCGATGAATCGCTTCAACTCATAAGAGTAGGTGGTCGTCTTAGACGGTGCCATGATTTGGAAGCTGCTGTGATACATCCAGTAGTATTGGACCCTAAACATCCAGTCACCAGACTACTCATCCGACAGGCTGACAGTGATTTGAAGCACCCAGGAGCAGAGAGATTGTTTGCAGAGTTGAGAAGGAAATACTGGATTCTTCGCGGCCGTGAAGCCGTAAGAAGTGAACAGCGCTCCTGCCCTGAGTGCCAAAAATGGAGAGCCCAACCTGTCAACCCAAAGATGGCAGACCTTCCCCTTGCACGCCTACGATTACATCAGCCAGCCTTCTTCTCCACAGGCATCGACTGCTTTGGGCCAATGCAGGTGAAGGTTGGTCGGAGAAATGAAAAACGCTGGGGCCTGCTCTTTAAATGCTTGACGACTCGTGCCATTCATATTGAGGTGCTGTCTAGCATCAACACCGACTCATTTCTGATGGCATTAAGAAGATTTGTCTCTCGCCGTGGGAAACCAGCTGAGATACTGTGCGACCAGGGAACAAATTTCCGAGGTGGGGATCGGGAGCTCCAGGAAACTTTCAATGCCCTGCATCCCTCTTTACAAGGCAAGTTAGCAGAGCATCAGATCAAGTTTCAATTTAACCTCCCAGTTCTCCCCACTTTGGAGGATCCTGGGAGCGAGAGATCAGGTCCATAAAGGCAGCTCTGGCCTCCACATTGGGCTCGCAGGTTGTAAAAGAGGAAATCCTCCAAACAGTTCTGATCGAGATCGAGGGAATGCTCAACTCAAAACCTTTGGGGTACGTGATCATCAGACGTGGCCGACCCAGACCCCATTACCCCAAATTTGTTGCTGATGGGCGGCTAGACCCTTCCCTACCCCAAGTGATATACCACGACTCAGAGCTCATTGGACGACGACCATGGAGGACCTGTCAGGTGTTATCCGATCGCTTCTGGACACAGTTCATACGCCACTACCTGCCTACACTGCAGACACGGTCAAAGTGGCAGAAGGACACTGCTCCGATCCAGCTGGGCACTGTGGTGATGATAGTGGATCCCCAACTTCCCAGAGCATCATGGCCTGTTGGGAAGATCAACAGGGTATTCCCGGAGCTGATGGTTTAATCCGGTCTGCACAAGTGAACGAAGGACCGCACCTACGGCACGCCCAGTGAGCCGCCTTATTCGACTACCTGCAGTACCAGAACAAAATGGACAGTAAACTACATTCTGCAAACTTGCGAGTGCAAGTTTGGGGCGGCTGTTCTGAAGGCAGGACTGTGATGCAGTTTTCTGCCTCGCCACTAGAGGGCGCGGCGTTTTGTGAGTAATGTTTTGACTAGAATGTAAAATGGTGTTCATGGAGGCAGTGTGAATCACAAGTTATCCTTTGGAGCGGTTTATGTGGGTTCATTGAGAGTGTGCGTCCATAAGACTGGTGAGTTACAGGATATTTCTTGTGTAAGAATGATAGCCTGCATGTTTTCTTGCTCTGGGCATCCTCTGTTCGTACATTTGCTATAAGCTAATTTATCGCTAAGCTAAGCGGGCTAAGCTAAGCTAAGTTCACCTAGGCCAAACTGAGTTCGGTTTGAGTTGGTGATTTGTTATGTGTATTTGCCTTCTTTATTTAGCATCATAAGTGAGTGAGGCACAAGGGTTAAGTGATAGAAAGATGTTTATTTTCTTTGTTGCCAAATATGGATCAGACTAAAAGTACAGGCCGTCAGCCTAGTAGTAAGTCCTATAAGACAAGTATGTGGCTGTAATATGTTATATAGTGATTATTGTTGTCTATATTTGATTGTAATTTGTGTTCTGTTTTCCCATTCTGTTTGTAGAACCACACACACACACCCACACATACCCACGCCAAATCTGCCATTAAAGAGCTGAACGATCATCCCCTGTCCTCGTTATTTCCTGGAGGGTCATAGTGGCACTTGACCTGTGCACACCCTGCGATCACCACCGTAGAACTGAACCTCATATCAGAAATCATCATAACAGTGTATGTTGTGTATGTATATGGTTGTGAGTAGGGATGGGTATCGTTTAGGTTTTATCCGATACCAGTACCAAACCGGTACTTTTGAAATGGTGCTGGTGCTTAAACGGTGCTCGAACCGGTGCTTAAAGAATGGAGAACACAAAATTGGTCCAAAAACCTCTCATGTTCAGCTGTTTTTTTGTAAAAAGATAACAATGTTAGCCTTTTCTGCAGCTATAGGGCATATATGGTATCACTCTTGTCTGGAAGCAGTGCTTAAACAATGGAAAAAACACAAATTTTGTCCAAAAACCTCTCGTTTAGCTGTTTTCCACTTTTTCTTTGGTCATTTTAGCCTTTTTGACCAGGGTGAAGGGAGTATCTGCCATCAAACAAGAAGACAGCCGCATGTAACTACGACGGTGTTTGCTAGTTCACCTTACGTGCATTAATTTAATAACGTGGTTAGCCTACTCAACGTAAATGACACACGAACAACATTAAGCTACTGCTGCTGCTGCCATCATCATCCGTCATCATTTCTGCTGCACTGGCAGGGCTAGGGGCCAGGACTCTACTCTTCGGGTTTTTGGGGGATGTTGCTAACTCCGGGGGAGTATATAACAGGCACCACACCCGCATTAGATGTGCTCGGTGTGAGGTCTCGCAGCAAGCTATCAAATACGGTGCATTTCTCGGCTTTTAATTAAAGCGCTATGCGTCGGCAGGTGTTTCATCAGATTCGAGGAGTTACCTCCTTTGCACAGTATCAGCTTAAAGCACTTGTTGCAGGCTGCTGAGTTTGCATCTTTTGCTGTGAAGTACAGCCAGACTTTGACCACTTCGCCTTGGGCATTTTTAATCTGTAGCTCTGCTCTAAAAGAACGTACGTACCTGGGCCCGCCTACTACGCTTAAATGATTGGCTAGAATCCAAAGTGTATGACATCTCAGTAAAAAAAATCACCGAAATAAAGCACCAAAATGTTCGCTGCTTTTCGGTCTGGTTACTACAGTTTATGTCAGAACCGGTGCCATACCGGTACCCATCCCTAGTTGTGAGTGTGAGTGTGTGTTCAGTCCATGAGTTTTAATGTGGGTGAGCTGTCAGGAGGCAGCGTTCAGGAGTCTGACAGCTGTAGGAAAAAAGCTGTTCCGGTACCTGGTGGTCTTTGTCCGGAGGCTCTTGTAACGCCTCCCACAGGGCAGGAGGGTGAAGAGTCCGTGTGCTGGGTGACTGGGGTCTTTGATGATTTTTCCAGCCCTTTTCAGACACCGCTTCCTGTAGATGTCGTGTATGGCAGGAGGTGGTGCTCCGGCGATGTGCTGAGCGGAATCGCATGACCCTCTGCAACGCCTTCCGGTCTGAGGCAGAGCAGCTCCCCTTTACCAGACTGTTATACAGTTCGTCAGCATGCTCTCGGTGGTGCAGCGGTAGAGGATGTCTGAGGATGGGTGGTTCTTCCCCAGAGTCCTCAGGAAGAAGAGGTGCTGGTGAGCCTTCTTGACCAGCTTGGAGCAGTTGGTCATCCAGGTGAGATCCTCGGAGCTCCTAAATGAAGTATAAAATGAAGTATAAAAACTAAAGAATATTTCTCCAGCAAATAATTTTAGATATATATTTCAAAAAATAATCCTTCCATCTATTATTGCAAAAGTGAAAGTATGTGGCATGCTGGGTAATATTAATCAAAAACAGTATAAGACTGACTTTCTCCAAGCAACCATTATGTGTTTATTTTCTGGTGTTTTTCTCCAAATCTTATAGACCGAAACTGTCTGGCTTACAGCAGTGATTTTCTTTCTGTCTTTCTCTCTCCAGAGGTCTCCAGAGCTCTGCTTGCTGTCTGTTCCAAGAATCTGACAGATACCCTGGGCTTAGATTACTGCCTAGGATGCCTTGCTATCAGTCACTTCCCAGTCTAAACCCCAGTGTCCCTCTGCTATGAGCCTGGCCTCGCTCCACAGATGAAATTCCAAGTTTGATTCAATCAAGGAAATTGACTCTGAACTGCTATTCTCATCACAGTCACCTAAAACCAACTGTGTGATTTTCAACCCTTTAAAAGAGACAATCTATAAAATACACCCCTTTAAAATTTCCATTGGTCTTCTGTTTGTTGATACTGAACGTATTCAGCAGTATTACAAAAAAGAAAACTTCACAAGTCAATTTTGCCAATGGATGCAATCATTTTAAAGGACAGTATGTCTGAATATTACATGCTATGATGAAACAAATACATTATAGATAGTGCTGAGACCGCCTGTGGATGCCCCGGACTGACGTATTCACAATCTACATAACCTTTTTCTAATTTCACCCTTTATCTTTATGGTCACAGGACTCTCACCTCCCCCACATATCAGACGTTTCCGTTTTTTTTAAATTCCCCATCCTCTTCCTTTCTCTCATTTGTGTGATTAAATATGGAGGCAGGTATATGAGCAAGATTATGGAAGGGGTTTGAGAGGCAGTGTTAGAAAGGCTAACCTCCAGGATGGAGTCCATTAATGACTGAACTTTTCCACATTTTGTCACATTACAGCCACAAACATGAATCAATTTTATTGGAATTCCACGTGAAAGACCAATACAAAGTGGTGTACACGTGAGAAGTGGAATGAAAATCATACATGATTCCAAACATTTTTACAAATAAATAACTGCAAAGTGGGTGTGCGTAATTATTCAGCCCCTGAGTCAATACTTTGTAGAACCACCTTTTGCTGCAATTACAGCTGCCAGTCTTTTAGGGTATGTCTCTACCAGCTTTGCACATCTACAGACTGAAATTCTTGCCCATTCTTCTTTGCAAAACAGCTCCAGCTCAGTCAGATTAGATGGACAGCGTTTGTGAACAGCAGTTTTCAGATCTTGCCACAGATTCTGGATTGGATTTAGATCTGGACTTTGACTGGGCCATTCTAACACATGGATATGTTTTGTTTTAAACCATTCCATTGTTGCCCTGGCTTTATGTTTAGGGTCGTTGTCCTGCTGGAAGGTGAACCTCCGCCCCAGTCTCAAGTCTTTGCAGACTCCAAGAGGTTTTCTTCCAAGATTGCCCTGTATTTGGCTCCATCCATCTTCCCATCAACTCTGACCAGCTTCCCTGTCCCTGCTGAAGAGAAGCACCCCCAGAGCATGATGCTGCCACCACCATATTTGACAGTGGGGATGGTGTGTTCAGAGTGATGTGCAGTGTTAGTTTTCCGACACACATAGCGTTTTGCATTTTGGCCAAAAGGTTCCATTTTGGTCTCATCTGACCAGAGCACCTTCTTCCACATGTTTGCTGTGTCCCCCACATGGCTTGTGGCAAACTGCAAATGGGACTTCTTATGATTTTCTGTTAACAATGGCTTTCTTCTTGCCACTCTTCTATAAAGGACAACTTTGTGCAGTGCACGACTAATAGTTGTCCTATGGACAGATTCCCCCACCTGAGCTGTACATCTCTGCAGCTCGTCCAGAGTCACCATGGGCCTCTTGGCTGCATTTCTGATCAGCGCTCTCCTTGTTCGGCCTGTGAGTTTAGGTGGACGGCCTTGTCTTGGTAGGTTTACAGTTGTGCCATACTCCTTCCATTTCTGAATGATGGCTTGAACAGTGCTCCGTGGGATGTTCAAGGCTTGGGAAATCTTTTTGGAGCCTAAGCCTGCTTTAAATTTCTCAATAACTTTATCCCTGACCTGTCTGGTGTGTTCTTTGGACTTCATGGTGTTGTTGCTCCCAATATTCTCTGAGACAACCTCTGAGGCCGTCACAGGGCAGTTGTGGAGCTGTTTTGCAAAGAAGAATGGGCAAGGATTTCAGTCTCTAGATGTGCAAAGCTGGTAGAGACATACCCTAAAAGACTGGCAGCTGGAATTGCAACAAAAGGTGGTTCTACAAAGTATTGACTCAGGGGGCTGAATACACACCCCACTTTGCAGTTATTTATTTGTAAAAAATGTTTGGAATCATGTATGATTTTCGTTCCACTTCTCACGTGTACACCACTTTGTATTGGTCTTTCACGTGGAATTCCAATAAAATTGATTCATGTTTGTGGCTGTAATGTGACAAAATGTGGAAAAGTTCAAGGGGGCCGAATACTTTTGCAAGCCACTGTACTTGTGATCAGCCAGCCGTGCCAAGGCAACTGCCTACATTATGGGACAAAATGCCTTTTAGTGCTGGAAGTTTAGGTTTTTCATTGTGAAGTCAGCAAGGGGATTTAATATTACTGTACTATAAAAGTGCAGCAGTGAAAATGTTAAACTTGAAGAAACATCTATAGCCTGTCGTGGATGTTTCTGCTTGCCCAGAGTTAATCAGTAAGTAATGTAATTTAATGAGGTAATCAAAATTGCTCCTTTACTTATTGGGTTTTTACAACTGTGACCCATAATCTCATTTTTAAAAGCAACCTTCCCACAACCAGTGTAAATTCAAGTGCTTCCTCCGTGTCACTCAGGAATCATAATTTCCAATAACTGACTTCAAACTCATGTCCTGTGTTTCTTCCTTGAGAGCTTCAAGGTCACCAGAAAGAAGAAAGCTGAAACATTTTATTGTTCTGAATATTCTCCTTTAATCATAGCAAATCAAAACTCCACTGACACATTGTATCATTGCATTCATATGATGTTAAATTATAAACCTCTCAGTCTCCTGCTTTGGCCTAAAGAGTCCCCTGACTTTGCAGTGATCCAAATAGTTGGCTGTGATCCATGATTTTTAGCCAACACAGTGCAGAGATTGAAGCTCGCTCAGGGAAAAAGACATAGCTCTGGGGATGGGATGAAATCGACTTTCTCCTCATTAACAGCAGGATAACATATAGAGAATCAAAGGTCAGCTGGAGTGGCCAAGCTGAATGTCAATAACCCACACCGCATAGACACCCCTAGTGAAGCCTGTTAAAGAATCCACAGCATACCTCTCGAGATTGCCTCTGATGACACGACCACAGCTTGGGAGCAAATCTGTAAAGCCAGCTGTTCAGACAGATCAAACCAGGTGATTTCAGTGAATCTAGAAGAGCAAAATTGCACAGCCTTCTGGGAGATCCCAGTCCTGTGAGTATGTACAGTAGACAAGAAGAAGTTAGATCGTGTGCGCTTATCTGTTCACCTGTACATATTTGAGTCCTCATTTCAATTTTTCTTTCATGCTTTGCTGCCCCATGATTTATTCATGACTACTTTCTGGTGGAACCATCCTCCCAGGAAGGCCCGGAGGAGAATCAATAGAGGCTGGCAAGAAGAAAAGCTCTCGCTTTTCTTTTCCAAGTTTATCCTCATCTCTTTTTTGCGGATAACTTATTCTATTATATCAGCTCTCAGATGCAGAATACCTTAACTCCTACTTGTAAAGTCTGCTTCGGCAGTTTCTTGATAACTTTAATGTAAAGGCTTTTGTTTGCAACCCAGACTGAAGACTGCAGTCAGTAAAATTTAGAGGTGAAGGGTGCTATCTCTCGTATCTTGAGCTAGTTATGGTCTGAGACTGTGATGCTTTTATTTTATTATTATTTTTTGGTTAAAGCTGGCATTTGAAAATTACATGTCGGTGTCAATAAAGCCATGTTCACACCTTAACTTTGAGCAATTTTAGGAGAATCGGGTGTCAGATATTTTCCACAGCTGCCCTTTCGTCTGTCTTTCTTGTTCTGTCACAACCTTCTTTCCCTGAAGTAACTGAAATAAAATCATTGCATTAAACTAAACAGAAGCATATACATAACCCAGTCTTTGTCATTTTCAAAATGCAAGCAGAAAATACATTCATCTGAATGAAGTCTCTGATACAACAAATCCTTTGTGGAATCCCCATAAAACGAATATACTGTAAGCTTGTGATTTTTGGGTATCCCCAGTGCAGCTCTTTGAGGACTTGCTGCTGTCAGCATGCATTGATAGCAGTCATTTGATGCCTCTGCTGTTTCACAGAAAGCACAGAAAATGCTTGCTCTGAGAAAAAATGGTTGAACTACTGACGTTCTTTCTTTTATTTCATATGCTGCTTTGATATATGTAAGGAGAAATAAGAAAAATAGACATCAGATACTGAGGTTTTGCTATGAGTTGGCAAAAGTCCACTGTATGTGAAAATGAGTAGGCAATAGAGTCTGTCAATTTTATCTCAAACATCACACGTAGTATTGATTGCGGATATGTATTACCATCTATCCGCAAGCCTATGCGTGCTTTATTTTGCCAGGCTGGTAGTCTAACATACCGAAGATGGACAGGTGGACAAGCAGAGCGTCCATCAAGTTAGGCAGAGCAGACAGAGATGGAATTCGAACAGCTGTGTTATTGATCTGAGACTATGTTCGGTGACAGCTTGTCAACTTGTGAGACCAGCGCTGAGATGGACAGCAAGGACACTGCATTTCAGAATATGAGTATGTGTGTGGTTAAAGAAAATACTATATATTTTTAAAGGTAATATTTCATTGGGATGAATAAGAAACTGAAACACAGTTGAATTATTTTGCAGCTGAACACCAAACATCAGTCCCACACTTTCTTGATTTATAATAAGTGAGCTAGTAACAAGGAATATTTTTACAGCCTTCATACTTACATAAGCAACACTTATTAAGTAAAAGCTTTCAGTCAAATGTGGAAAAAGTAGTGATTCTGCCATAAAGAGACTCTGTGAAGGAGTGAGTCAGCACAGTGGGTCATTGTAAAAAAGCAGGCTTTAAACTGTGTAGGCTGAGGGGCAGGCAGAGAGAATTGGAGACATGACTAAACTGGAATTAGGAAGGAGCTCTTGTCTGGATCACAGCAGCAGGGAGGGAATAAATGTACAGAATTAATATTTAAAACACATTCCATAATTCAGTCCCACTGAAAAATTCACCTGGCATCCAAAATATGTCTGTCTGGATTTAGCATAGCAATATTTTAATAGCTGGTGGTAGTGAAAGGCAGATATCCCTTGAATCTAAACCAGTCTTAACTCTTTGTGTAGTCAAACCCATCTTAAACACCAACAATAAAGCCAAAAGGTCTAGAATTATCAAAAAATATATTAAGGACTAAAGCTTAGTATAACTAAGGTGGTGACACCACGTACACTCACCAGAAACCCAATTTTGCTTTCCAAACTGCTTTAAATATTCTTGGCACAGTTTCAACAAGGTACTGGAAGCATTCATCACATGTTTTGGTTAATATTGACATGGATTATTCTGCAGGAAGAGGCATCAGAAGATTGGAACACTGTTGACATAAAAGCACAGACATGCTCAGCAACAATGCTCTAAGCTGCCAGGTTTAAATGATGCTCACTAGTACTAGCACGAGTGATCCCAACGTGTGCCAGTCCTCCACAAATATCCTCCACACTATTACACCACCAACAAGAAACAATCTGAACCATTCATACAAGTCAGGATGGATCCATGCTTTCGTGTTGTTTACACTAAATTTTGACCCTACCATCTGACTGTTGCAGCAGAAATCTGGACTCATCATACAAGGAAATGACTATACATATGTCCATCCTTCCTTTCTATACCAAAGCACTCCGATTGAATACCAATAATGTTCTCACATATGGTAAAGTTACACTTCATTCACACTTAAAATGTTACACCTATTCTTTATGGGAAATAACACAATATATGCCCAGCCAAAACATGACTCACTACTATTCTGATCAGGTTTGTGTTTCTGTAAAGAGGGCTTCTTTAGTCTTAGAATTAGAGATACAGTGAAAAAGCAATCTTAGTGATTATTATTGGCATTTTACCTTTTATCTTCAGTTACATCACAAGGCAGGGTGTTACTTAAATGTCAGAAAAATCAGGTAGAATATTACTTTTACTTCTAGATTTTGAGATTGAACTTAAATAAATATCATATAATCCAATCCTGACAAGTTTCATTTCATATTTGTGTTTTGTAGCAGCAGCACGATGGTGCAGAGGTTATCACAGTCACCTCACAGCAATAAAGTCGAGGTTCTTATCTTCCTGAGCCCTTTGTTCTCCCAGCGCCTGGTAGGTTTTCTTCTCCAGGCCTTCCTGTTTCCTCCCCTAGAGTAATGTATGTATGTTAGAGTACATTTTGAAGTTAGCTGTAGATGTGAGGCAGATAAAGCTTTGAGTGGTCAGTAAGAAAGCTCTATACAAATGTGAGCTCATTTCTAAGTGTATGAATGGGTAGTAATAAAAAATAGTAATGGGTACCCCAATATCTACTTCTGTACCTCTTTAAAATTTTAATGTTTGTACTGTTACATTGAAGTAATAAATTGTTGGTACAGGTTCAAGGCTGGTCTTTATAATACGCAAGCTACAAGGGTAAAAATATATTGCTTGTGCCAAAGGTACAAGGGCAGCAGCTTAGAATGTGCTGATCCAGTAACAAGTCATTGTTCCCTCTTAGGTTAGTCATCATATTTGATCCATGTACGTTTAACGGCTTATGAGGATATCATGAATACAAAGCCAGCCAACTTAAGGGCTGAATTTGGTCCTACTGCTGATTAACTGATAGTATTTCTGAGTGTTACCAAATGTGAGGTGGAGAACTGAGTGTATTGGGTGTTTTGCCACTGAGGGCTTCACCATAGAGACCTTGATTTAATATCTGTTATGAAGCTTGTGTTTAATAATGGTCCTCACTGGATTTTATGAGCTGAGTCCTCTACCTCACCAACATATGTCATAAACAATCCCCGCAGTGTGTCATCCAAATAAGAGATAATTCAACTTCAGTCGCCCGTCAATGTAATCAAGATGCGGGGCTGCAGTGGGAATATAGTGTTAATAAATGTGGTCTATACCACACATCGCGATCATAGATCATTGGTTTGTTTGTTTGTTTCACTCTAATAGGTGGTTGGTCATGAAAAAAAATTGTAGTTATGAATTTCAAGGAAGCAAAGAAAAACATTTTCTGATCCCACACATTAAATATCTTTAAGTTACCTGTAAACCACAGAGGAAAGATGCTGTTGGTAAACAGCATATGGATTCTTTGTAAGGTTACAGCATGAAGAGGTCACATACATGACGACAGCAACGTCCCACATGCCCTCATTCATCTCCGCCTACAATGTGCTCAAGTTGACTTCAGACCAAGCAAACTGCATAAAAGCTTTTACTGCACTTAGACACCATTTGTCTAGTAAACAGCTACTTCACAACACAGCATGGCGACAGAAGCTCACACACAAACAAACACTAACGCAGTACAAATTTAGAGAATCAAATGTTTGTATGATCACCTAATCATTATTCATTACGCTATTAGTATTTCAATAATAATATAAGATTCTGAGATAGTCAGTCACTTTCACAAAAAAAACAAAGACTTACCCGAGTGAAAGACAAACAACTTTATTTGTTTAGGTGATCCAGGTGCTACACAAAGGTACCTAGCCTTAACTAAACAGTAAGCTCAGAGGTTCACTGTCTTTTCATGGCTTTAAACTGAGAATGAAACATCTAAAAGGTTAGGTTATTTTGTGTAACTGCTTCCAAAATAGGTCAGGAATAAACTTCCAAGGTGAATAATGTCTCAAAAACAATAAAATAAAGCAGTGTGACACTGTTAAGCTCTCTAAGGGAGCTTTTGGGTGGATGTTACAGAGTGACTTTGACCTAGACATTGATAGTTTGATAGATGGCTTGATAGACCTTGATATATAATGACACAGTGTAATATGTCATGTTTTGAGGTTCATCTGTGGATGTATCTAATTAATTTTAAGGCCTACTAAGATTATGTTCTGATGTATAAAATCTCACAATTGACCTCCCATCCAAGAGGCTTCTTCGGTTCTATAGCCAAATACGTAGTGGAGAGTCCCAGGTATTTAAAGCCAAGTGGGAGTTGTCACTTAAGAAGGCCAACACACCCACTATTAATCATGTGTCTCATCAAACGAGCAAAGGTGTGAAAAAGGCATGTGTCACTAGCAACAGAGGTTTGCTTTATAGCAGTCAACAGTTTTCTTCACTCCCATTGGTGTTCCCCCTAATCGCTTGTTTACAAGAAATAAGTTTATGTACCCAAACAGCTCTGTTCTCCAACTGTTATTTCACTCATCTATTGCCACAGATAGCTGAATTTTATTAACATGGTTGCCACATTGCTGCTAGTCTCTGAGTCTAGAGCCAGAGACTGTATGATGTGGAACTCAACCCTACCCTGATCTCAAAATATGTCTATGCAAAATGTAATCATGTATGTTATGCAGGCTTTTGGTCCCCACAAGGAAGACAGGTCTCCATAATGTGACTTGAACATATTTAGGTCCCCACAAAGCGAGTAATGCCTGGATGGAGACACAAAAACACATACACTTTTACAATGGGCATCCCAGACATCCACTGGGCAGGGAGGAGCTGTCTCCTAGCAACTGGTTTTCAGCTAAAGCATTTGGTCAACTAGCTTTTTCTGCAACAGAGTGCACTGGCACAACACTGTGGTGGGACTTATGAACTGACTTCAAACTGAAGATTAACTCAACAAATATTATGGGGGAGAAAGAAAATCAACACTGTAACATTAAAATTAAACATTAAAAATAGCTTTTGGAAGACTGGATAAATTACTGTGTTTGAACGACTTTTGTCTCACTCCCGGCAGTGAGAGGAAATTATCTCTGTGACTGCATCATAGCCCCGTCAAATTAATGCGGCACAGTAAAGCAAAGCACTTCATCATGCGGGACATAAATTCCCTGGCAGGACAGATTTACATTGATTGAGTACGTCCAGATGAGGGAAACACGCCCCTTTAGGTAATAAAGTGCCACAGTCAATCACCCATCAGACTCTCATCACAGCTGTATCCCTGCTGTTCTGCCCTATCAGATGGAATTCTCCGCAAGCTGTCCAGCAATATGTGGGCTTGTGCGAAATGAAAGGAATACAAAACCTGAGAGAAAGGGTCACGAGACAAACTTTGGGGATGGAAGTTGGTCGGTCGATTCCTGCACCGATTTTCTGCTAACGGAGATCAATTTTTACCAAGCAGTCAAAAGTTTGGCTGCTCTCTCTACTATTATGATCCTTAGATTAGACCAGCACTGTGCTATTTGTCATGTTTAAAGCAGTTAACTTTTTTAAAGTCATTCTTTCCAGTCAAAAAAGCCATGCTAGGTTAATGGGCTGCTGATGTAAAAGCTCATTCATGTGGAGCAACAAGCCACTAGGTAAGATAAAGATATAAAATCTCTGAAAACTGACTTTATCTTTATAGCATGGCCATGTTGTTTTCTTGGAGACTGCTAAGCTATGATCCACTACTTAGCAAGGTGCATCAATAGAACTGAGGAAGAAACAGCCTTCCCATTGAACTTTTTTTGTGATTTCCTGCCCCTATGGAGAGGCCACCCAGACACATGAGATATCAATCGAAAGCCCAGGATGTCCTCTATTTAGTACATCAGGAGTAGTAGGGTAGCTCAAATAACTCAAAAAATATAGAGCAAAAACAAATGTCCATTACAGAGGACAAAATGAATAGGCTCATTCAAAGAGGGATATAGAGCAGAATTTAGTCCTAAGTAACACACTAATAAAATACTAAACTTTCACACACTTAAACTGAAGTGCAAGATGTCTTTCTTTATGGATTTTACGCAAAAGCCTTCCCAGAAAGCTATGTTATATGTCTGATATGTGCATTGAAAAAATTCCTAAAGACACCAAAACAAAACCCACAGTGTACAGGTCCATTCAGTGATTTGAATTAGCTTGGCGGAGGCCTGGCAGATATCGATATTAATTGATTGATAATGACTGACTCATTTTTGGAGTCAGCCTTAATTTAGTCATTGAGGTTCCTTGGTTAAAATTAAGAAGTTTGCTCATGTTTAAGTGTTGATTTTTTTTGTTGTTTTTTTGGCCTTAATCATGTGAAAGCAGATGGTTTGCTTCTTTTCTAGCAATTAAATCTCCTTTCCTCAGGAGATGTGGAACCTGTTGAGATTCCGAACACAGTGTTCAGAGTTAGTTGGGTGTAATTCAGAGTGAAAGAACATCCCTGTTGTTAGAGATCCATTCATGAGCGCCAGAACTCTCGACTCCCCCTCTCTTTCTCTATGCATCTCTCTCTCTCTCTGTCTGTCTGTTTACAGCAATTCAGGCCTGTGTGATTTACCTGGATATATAAAGCAAGTCATGAGTGCCAGCAGCACAGACACCTTCAGCTGAGACTGTTTTCTTCTGCTGGGCTGGACTGCAGCTTCTGTGATGAGAGAGGGAGGGTGAGACATCCTGCAATTGTCATCAATCACTGTGATATGCTGTGTCTGCTGCCATCCAGATGAATGCTGTAAGAGAGTCCTCATGTATCTATATCCCCAACAAGACTTCAAGCTTCCTTCAGAGGCCAGTTCACAGATTACTTGGGTCGTGCTGTCTTTGCGGTGCATTGTTGTTCTGCTCTATGTGGCAGGCATTTATCAGCCTATCCAAACAACAAATAAATAAATAAATAAAGAGACCTGCATCATTAAATTTGTTGTTTTAAAGATGTGTGCTACCTTTACGACATCTGCTTAAAAGTCTTCACCTGTATTCATATTTTGAACTGTGTATACTATATATTTTTATAAAGTTTTTTCACTTTACAGCGTGTAGTCCAATCCTGGTTCTGGTTTAAAAGCCTTTCATTTTACTCAATTTGTCAAATGTTAAATTCCTTTTATCTCCAAAGTCAGATGCTGGAGTTGGCGACGTCACCCCCAAGTTTAGTACATTCAAGTTGCAGCAGGCAGAAAAACGGGTGATCCTAATGATCAAGTTAGAGCTGTCTTTGCCAATATCTGGAGTGAAATGAAAAACATGGCTGCATGTTTGATGCTCTGTGTATGGCTTCTTCATGGAGACACTAATACACAACAGCGGGTATACATTTTTACTTAGTGTTTCTGCCTTCCACTCCCATCTTGGATTGCAAAGTCAGGGCTGGTGTGGCTGCTCCAACCTTGTATGTGGGAAGTCTGATTGAAAGGGAGATCCAGATAAAAACTGCGACTGGGAGCTTGAGATTTCTGACTTCCCTCCTTAAATGGAATCTGGCAAATGGCATACATGGCACAAACATGTCTCCATGTGAAGTCGTGGAGCTGTAATGCTCTCAGCTTAATTATTTTGACCCACATAATAATTAGCTTATTTGTTATATACAGATCACATCTATAGTGAGGAAAGACTGACTGTAAATCAAAGCTTTTGCCACCACAAAGTTGATAAAATTATATGCACAGGAATGAATACTGCATCTGTACTAAAAGGTAACTTAAGTAGTTTTGTTTGTATAGCCAGATTTCATCTGTTCCTTTGTGAAAACACAGCTCAAGTACTTTCAGTCAATTTTTATTGCAGTGTTTTACAGCCATGGTGTCTCACAGTCCACCACATTGTAAGAGATGGATTGTAATTACAGTTTTGCCCACCCTGAATCAATATCTGCTGAATTCAAATGAGCTTTGATGAGCAATGTATTCTATTGCCATGAAGTAGTCGCTGCCACCTTTAAAGTTCATAAAAAAGCAGGCAGCACAGCGGTGCAGCGATTTGCACTTTTGCTTCACAGCAAAAAGGTACTGGGCTTGAATCCACCAGCTGGCTGTTGCCTTTCTACGTGGAGTTTACATATTCTCCCTGGTTATCTTTCTCCCACAGTCCAAAAACGTGAATGTTGGGTCAATTGGTGAGTCTAAACTGGCCATAGATGTCTTTGTGAATGTGAATGGTTGTCTTTTTTGTGTTAGCCCTGTTTTAATGTAATAGGCTGATGACTCTACACCTTTATTGCTTCCATGGGATCTGACTAAAGTCTGACTAAAACTGGACCTTCCGACTGAGCTTTCCAAAATGTTTCCACTGGAGGGAACAGTTTAAAAAGAAAAAGAAAAAAGGCTCTGGCTGAAATAATATAAATTTTCATAATAGCGTTTCTTCTGAGATACTCACTGACTGGCTCAAGTAAAAACAGTAAAAAAAAAAAAAAAAAAAAAAAAAAAAGGAAAGTCGGGACATTAAAGTTGATTTGAAAACAAACACGAGACAGACTAACAGGCTACAAGGAAAAGAAGAAAACATCTGGAGGGCAAGGAGAACAGAGATGAAAAATGTACCGCAACGAAAAAAATAAATCTCCAGCAACACCGATGAATCACTGATTTGCATCTGGAACATTTGGATGCACGATTTACACACTGCTTGTTAATGTGGCCCAGTGAAAAGAAAAGAATCAAGGTGTTGCAATGGCCCAGTCGAACTTGATTAAAATTCTGTGGTGGGACCTGAAGAGAGCTGTGCATGAATAAATCTCAATGAACTGAGGTACAATTGCAAAGAAGAGCAGGTCAAGATTCCTCCAAAGTGTTGAAGTTGGTTAAACAAGCTATTAAATTATGGGGTATAGTTAATTTTACACTGGCTTGAATGGCCCATATGACAAAGACATACCAAAGAAAAGTGAGTTCATGAGACAACAGAAAGTAAAATCAAAGTAATTATGCATAAATGCTAAAGTGAATGCAAAGGTTGAAGGCTCAAACTTTCATGTATAGTGAAAGCAGACAATGGGATATAGATTTAGACTGTATATTAGCGTCTTGGTCTGAAAAGAGGTGCCTTGAACCTGCATTGTTTCTAATGATCTACAGCCATCGACTCTTCTGGCTGTATAAAGAAAAAAAGAAGCCGAGAGTGCAAACCTCTGCCAAGGTAGTTTACTCTGGGCAGTATTTACCCCATATATCATTCCCTATGTAGCCGTATGTTGTCAATTCAAACAATGGCAGTGAGAAACTTGGGTTTAAAAAGCTGTGTATTGGATTTTTATCACTTTGACTTTCAGATCAATTTTTTGACCTTGAAGGAGAAGCCAGACGTCAATTTTCGACTAATAAATTAAGTTGACCTTAACAATTTGGCTGTGGTGGATGTAAACCAAATTTGAACTCATTGTTAACATGACCCCACTCTACACCCCTACAAAGTTTTATCTGAATTCATTCAAAACTTTTAGAGCTATCACTAACCAAACAACATGTTTAAGCATGCAAACGCTACCAAAACCATAACCTCCTTAGTTAAGGTAACAATCCTAAGAAAACTCCAAAAATGGCCGACAATTAGAGGAAGCTGTCACATCTTTCAGCCCAGAAGTTTTACTCTACTAGCTATATTATTTTCTTTCTGTTTGCTATTGTTAATAAAGGAAATTAATCAAAGAAATCAGGCCCCTTGCTGCTTGTATGACAAACATGGATGGTTATTGGGCTTTTGGTACTGGTTTTAAGTAAATATTCCTTTTTAAGATAACATTGCTGGATTTTCCTTCTCCAGCCTAATAATCTCATTGACACACTGTGAAATGAACACACACAATATCGACTTAAATACACGCCATACTGTACTAATAGCGATAACAGTGGCATGGGCTAATAGTGCTGAAATGATTCAAAGCAGTGCAAGCAGACAATTAAAACTGTAATTGATGGTGCATGGTTCACAGCGAATGACTACAATCAGTGCCCGCCATCACATTGTGAAAGTGATGAATTGTTATTTGTATTCATTATTTATGATGAATACTGATTGTGCTTTAATCACATTTTTCACTGTGATTGTTGGTGTGAGCGATTTATGATGCAGATCTGCAACATAATTAAAGCGGCTTTTCTGTGTATTACGTAAAGTTATGAATAGTGTAAGTAAAATCAAATAACTCAAGGTGGGTTTGAAATGTAAACACTAATTGAACTATTGAACTATCTGTCCGAGTCACACAGCATACTGCACACACTTTGTATTGTTACTGGACCAGATCTCCAGATAATTGACTGAGCAGGACTCTAAACACCTAAGATGTGTATCAGGCTGCTAAAAGGACAGAAAGGGAGAGGGTGATGAAAACAAAGGGTTGAGAGCAGGATGGATGGACTTCTTTTTGGGAGCATGTAAGATGGAGATTGATGTGGTGGCCTTTTATTTATTTTTTTCAACAGTTCTTTGTGGCCTGGCTTCTGGACAGTGGAGGTCTGTATCACCAGGCTACAGAGCCGGCAGTGTTTATTTACACTTTGAACAGTGTGGAGACCTCAAAATCCCCAGAAAGGCTTTGAACTCTAGTCTTTCTTGTTTGTGTACAACTTAAAGGACCCATGGCATTAATTTTGCAGTCAAGTGCCACTAAATCTGACCATGAGCAACACAAATGCACACATACACAGGGTACCTTCTGCCTTCCTCTCAAGGGTGGAAATGTAATTTGAAACTGCACTGTAAGCTACTTAATCAAACCATTTGCCTGAGTACTCTGCTGTAACCTGTCATTTCACTTTACCAATGTAACATTTGCCAACCCTATCCATCATGCTTAATGTTTATATCTAATGTGATGTTCCCATGCAACACATGCTACATGATTCTTATTTGAGACACATTCTAAAGTCAAGGGTGGATGTCTGCTGTGTGCCAGAGGTAGCACTGATAGATGGACTGTCTGGTGTGACCTGATTCCTAAAAGCAACGTCCATGACTGTGTACCCTGCAAATTTCAGTAGTATTTGCTTCAAATTGGAGCAATCTAGATATGGTATTTGTTAGTGGGGGGGGGGGGGGCTTGCCCTCTCATATTAGACATGGCGGTTCAATCATTAGCCCTTCTAGGTGCGAGTGTCTTGCAAAGTTGCATCTAGTGTGTGTAAATAGAGGAGCACATTTTAAAGCACTCCATAGAACCTTTCATAAGTTTGGATGATTTACTATTTAATCAAGGCTGGGTGACTGTGAGATACTATGCTCGAAATAGAGGATGCATTAAGATGATTCACAAGTTTGCAAAATTGGGGTTCACCTCCTGTTTAGGACTTTTACTATATCTCTTGCTTGTTTGTTGGGTTTAATTACTGTAATTTGCAACATGTTGCAAACAGCTCCACAACATGAACCCTACATGCTGACAATGCTTACCCAGTATGTTTACACACATCATCGGAGTTGGGAGTGAGACTCATCTCACACTTTTCATAACCTGGTTTGTCATAGTTTAAGCATATCCCGACCTTTTAAATTGACCGTAATTTACAAAATGAACTCAAATATGATACTGATTGAGCCCATAAAGTAATCAGAAAAGTATTTATAGGGCTGACAGAGCAAGCGGGGGACGGACTGTTTTCCTTCAGACTTTTCTATAACTGGAATTCTTTTTTCAACTAGAGTCGCCCCCTGCTGACCATTAAAAAATGCAGGTTTAAGGCAATTCTGCACTGGCTTCACTTTTCAGACCTGAACGGTAGATACATCTTTTATATTGTCTTTGATTATTACCCAATCTTTAGGCTTTATGTTTAGATAAACATGCATGCATTATGCTGGTAAACACAAACATGAATGTGTTATGGTCCCACTCCTCTCGTTTGGAGTTTTTTCCGTTTTTCTTTCCCTCTTCTGTCCTTCTGTCCTTGTGCTCTCAGGTGGAGCAGTGGCCAGGTTTTCCTGGAAACCCTCCTTTTTGGCAAAATTTGTGTTCCTGGGCTTCAGCCATCGTACATGTTGGTAATCCTGGAAATTAAGTCTCAGTATTTAAGAACTGGCTGGTACTGTCATTTTTTGCCATGTCGCCAAACGGTGGTGATCAGGCTTGCTGTTGTAAAGTCTGTTTCCTTGTGTGTGTTTGGTCAGTAATCCTGCTCTTATGCATGTCTCCTGTTGAAATCCCCAGTGAACAACAGCTGAAAAAAAGCTCCTCTGTTTCTCTTTACCTAGGGATCACAAGTTCCTTTCACTGGTACACTTACCCGCTTCACTCAAGCCGGTAACCTTTTTTGCACACCTGTCAGCCTGCTGCTTCATCTTTTTTTAGGACTTCCTTGGCCATCTGCATACTCACCCTCCTTCAACTGCAAAAGAGAACCAAGTAAGAACTGAATGGAAACTATCTAACTAATATCAAACTATCAAGAGCAATTGGTCATACTCATCTGAACCTTAATCAATCCATCTTTTCCTCTCCTGCAGAAATCCCTGACCAACTGCAGTAGGACCTGATTTACATTAGTATGTTATTCCTGCCTTTGCTGAGCCCTGGGTGCAGTGCTTTTTGCAATGGATGATCTGAGTCCTGCTTTTTAGTCCTTGCTTCTGTTCATTATGAGAAATTGCAGCCAACAAGGTGTCAAAATAATTCAAATAAAAGCTAAAGACACAGTGTAATGTCTAAAAAAAGAACAATAATGCTTTATGAGCAGTTAAAGTTTGAGTATTATCATCAAGAACTTTGAACATACATCTGACTGAGAGAGACGATAATATGGAGTTTTATCTTACGATGCATAAAATCTCTGTCTGTGTGTCTGTCGGGAGACAAGCAACCAAACTTGCCACACAGGTACATCTTAGGCCCCTGAACGTTTGTATCTATAGCAGATATCATGAGACCATGACATTGCCAAGCAGCCACCTAGCAACACGCTAAAATGACCCATTTTTAGCATTGTGCACCTGTGATACCTTATAAAAGTGTGCTATTTTAATTTTTTCACAGTAACTTTTAATTATATCCACAGGAGTTGAAGTATGCATGATATAATATAATGTCATGACATTGCCTGGCAGCTACCTGGCAACTAGCTTAAATTACCCATTTTTAGCAAACAACCATCACTGCTATTTTTGATTAAGTTTTCTCAGTGTGAATAACTAAATCAGTTTCCTAAAGGCGCCAACAATATTGTGGGATGGGCTTGTACTTGCTTCCAAAATCTGCACTTCCAAGTACATAAATCTATACGCTGAATTTGGTGTGATGCAATGAAATGCTCGAGAGTAAAAAAAATAAATTGGCCTTGAAATTGTTTTCTCTTGTGGGGCTGACCCAAACCAAAATCAGATCAAAATACAAAACATGTTTTCTCTTCTTTTCTTACCTCTTAGAAAGGGTCTAAAATACACAATTCAGTCTTGTTCATGCAATATTACTTTTCATACTCTGCAGAGTACATTAACATCAGTCATTGTACTGAATATAATCCATTTACTGTAAATAAGCTTCAGACAGCCAAGTTTTCTTCACAAAGTTATACAGCTTGTTCACACTGTTTTCCCCAAACCCGTAATAACAACACATGATGTGTGCATATGTGTGTACGGGAGCCTCTATATATGGCTTTTTCCATATCACTGAAATCCCTTAGGCATTATATGTGTATGTTTTCATGTGCATTGCGCATATGTGTGGTGGTGCATGTGTGCATTTCTGTGTGAAGGTTAATTAATTCCCAGGACAGGAACACTCAGAGTTTACCCGATTATAAATTTTATAATTGGGGTCTCCATGCTCTGTGCATGCAAAAACCTCAGCTGAGTGCCAAAGGTGATGCTTCCATGAGCGTAGCGGTGGAGGCAGAAATAAACTGTTCAACAGATCAACAGTCCAGTCTTTCTTATTCACTTTTACTTTTACAACAGTGGATTAGTGTGCAAAATTTACAGCACAGATTGGCTGGCCCAATTAAAGAAAAAACAGAACAAAAAAGATAATTTCACGAGAAAGAAGGAAAAATAATGTATATGTCCAACTTAAAGTGTATAATCCTAAACTAAATCAAACTAATAAATAAACACCTGGGCTAAACCCTCTTTAACTAGGGCCCCTGGCAAGAAAGTCACTGTGATCTGCTTACAATCATCATCATCATCATCCCCTAACCCACAATCTTCAAGAGTCAATGCAACTTCCAACTATATAGTCAGTAGCCCCTCCCATTCCAAGAAACAATTAGATACCAATTAAGGCTTAAATACACTTGAAACAGTGCTCAATCTATCATTTAAACATAATGGTACTGACCATGGCTCAGGGGGTTGGGAAGCGTATCTGCAACTGGAAGGTCGCTGGTTTGATCCCCGGGCTCTCTGACCTGGTCGTTGTGTCCTTGGGCAAGACACCTTACCCTACCGCCTACTGGTGTTGGCCAGAGGGGCCGATGGCGCGATATGGCAGCCTCGCCTCTGTCAGTCTGCCCCAGGGCAGCTGTGGCTACAACAGTAGCTTGCCTCCACCAGTGTGTGAATGTGAGAGTGAATGAATAGTGGCACTGTAAAGCGCTTTGGGTGCCTTGAAAAGCGCTATATGAAATCCAATCCATTATTATTATTATTATTATTAACAATGGGAGCATAAATATATTCAAAATGTCTGTGCTCTTTAACTTTTTGGAATCAGCACATCCATCAATATCAAACAACATTCCCCCTACTTCATACCATACTTGGAATGTTCCCTTCCTGGAATTTCATCCTAAAAGAGATCCAAAAACACCTGGACTGGTTTTTCAGTTCGTGCGTTTAAACTGCGTGGAGGCTAGACGCAGTCAGGAGGAGAGGTGAGAAACAAATGAATCATATACAAATGTTAAAACCATCACTTGCAATCAAACTAGCTTCATGACTTTAGAACAATTGTGCCAGCAATCAGAAAAGAATCACCAGCCTATTACATTAGGCCTAACACTAAGAGACAGACAACCATGCAAGCTCACACCTGTGGGCAATTTAGATTCACCAATTAACCTAACCCCACTCTCTGTGTGTCTTTTGACTGTGGGAGGAAGCTGGATTACCTGACAACCATGCAGACATGTGCAGAACATGCAAACTCCACACAGAAAGGCTCCAGGTATGGAGTCAAAGTTAGGACCTTCTTACTGTGAGGCAACAGTGCTAATCACCACACTTATGTCAGAAATATACACGCAAAATACCCAAGTTAAAAATAACGTGTAGTATGTTTAAAGTACAATACTTTGCTTCTTTTTTTTTCTCGATTCTTTATATTCTCCACAGGTTTCTTTTCACATTTAATCCAGATCCCAAAGATATCATTTTAATATATAAAACTGATACTTTCCAACTGAAGTATTTACTAAGGAGATACTAAGTTATTTCTTTTTTCAATCTTTAAACTTTAGTTTAGTTGCTATTGATTCACTGAATGGAAAAGCCAGATGGTCCCTTGTGTGTATGGCTCCTGAGAAATATTAAGATGTATTCCTTTTGTATTCTGCTCCATGTGAGACGAGCCTATGGGAGAAACAGTTGGGAGTGAGCAGTTGAAGCTTGTTTGGCCTCCAGTTGACAAAGCAGGGATCTTAGCAGGTCAGGTGGAAAACAGCAGGGAAGATAAGCTCTTGTCTCCTGGGATGGGTTTACCTGCAGAGAGGAGGACTAAAATCAGACCTACCCTGGGAATTTCACACTGTGATGCTCGAGATGTCTTGGGGCTTTTTACCTTGGAGAAAATTATGTACGCAATCAACTGCAGAAGACACAGTTGAGATAAACATAGAATCAAGGTTAGCAACCTGTAAAATTCAAAGCCAGGTAAGATGTGATTGCCATCTTCTAGAGGAAAATAAGAGCACATTCATCTGTGGGGTAACATTTACCAAGAAAGAGACATGAGTTCCATCTGCTGGCCAAAGATGGAGAAACAGGCAGAATCTTGTATGCACACTGAGGTTTAACAGCACTATTTAAATATCTAAATATACATTTGATTCAGTCTCTACCATAATCATCTATTAAAACTTGTATAAAACATACAACGCTCCTTTTAAGAGGTTGACACTTTAAAATCAAAGAAATGTATACAGTAAGATGCTGACAGCTTGCTTACAGCAAAAAGAAATGCTGTTTTGTGCTGAGTAAAATTTAAGCTCCAAAGTATAATCCTATGAGTTATTTGGTTAAAACTGAGCAGCTATTATTTTGGTGTTCCTACTGTAATCTCAATAAATGGATAATTGCTGTAAAATATAACCGAATAGCATGTTTTATGTAACCTGAATTCTTCTCTTTTATAAACTATGACAAGACTTAGGTGTTAACCATCATGCCCTATTCAAACTACACCTTCCCACTGTTATTGGTCACACAGTCACTGGAAACCATAACACATTCTCATAAAATCATACAAAATGCAAAATAATTGACTATAGCAATCAAACCTTTTAAATAATTGAATTGAGTGGGGAAAAAATCATTCCCATGAGTCTTAGTATCACCAAAGAAAAAATAGTTATACTGTAAAAATTGATTTCCTTACAGTGTTCAGACATATTAATAAAGAACTATACATTAGTGCATGCACATTTTTTACACATAAATTGTTGTTTGAAAAAAAGTTTTGATTATGCTGAACATTTTACAAATAATATACTAGAAATGTTTCTTAGTCTGACCGCATTTTGAATGCATCCATCTTTGCATTATCCGAGTGAGAGGAGTTCTGAGTGCAGATGCAGTCATTCACTAGTCATAAATCTTGACAGAAAGAACTCGATGTGTGCTGTGTGTGGAGGAATGTTAACAAGCAGAGCTCCTGCTGATAAAGTGAAGCTGACATCCATGCAGTGGCCACTCAAGTGAAAGTAAGGAATATTAATAAAGCGGCCTCTGTCATTTTTTTTGTTTTTCTGTTGTCTCATATCATTTTTAGTTTTTTCTTAAGACATGTACGTGCACTGTGTAAAATAGCTTGACAGGACACCATGAGATTTTAGTCTGTGTAGATTTTGTTGAAAGTAGCCCTCCTGCAGTCTACGCAGCTGCCTCCACAGCACCCTGACCTGTCTCCTTCTGAGCCCACAGGGCCTCTTCCAAGCTGTACACACACCCATCCGCACATCCACAGTGTACAATGCAGAAAAGTGTTGAGCCTTTAAACTGCTGTTAATTATTGCTTAAGTTTGGAAGACTGCTGGCTTTGTTCCCAGCTCAGACTGGGCGGGTGGGGTAAGAGCCAATGAGTGGTGAAAAAACAGACAGGATTGGGGGGTGGGGGTAGGGGGTGTTGTTGCAGCCTGTGCTGTTTCTTCCTGCCACAGTGTCCAGCACATTCGCCCTGTGACCTACAGCCACAGAGAGAAATGGAGGGGACCAGGATAAAGAAAGAGGGAAATGACGAGAAGGATAAGAGAGATGATGAAGTGGTGTGCCTTCGGAGGCAGATCGGACTGCTGCCTGCCGTGTCCTTCATCATTGGGACTGTGGTGGGCAGTGGGATCTTCATTGCACCGAAAGGAGTCCTGATGAACAGTGGCAGCGTGGGGTTGTCTCTGCTGGTGTGGGTGCTGTGTGGCGTCCTTTCTCTCTTTGGTAAGATGAATGATATTTCAGCTGATGTCTCCCTTTGTTTTACCTTTTTCCTGCTACTGTGTTGTGCACTTAAGTGTTTTATGAGTAAAAGCTAGATTTATGTTGGTGTCATGATTGCACAAGTGGACAGCCCAATTCAGTCCTGGAAAGAGACACAAATCCATTTGGGGTTGCATCAGGAATGGCATGTGGTGCATGAAAAACCTGCCAAATCAAACATGTGGAGCTACCTGCAGCACTGTTGTAAATAAGGGGAGGCTGAAAGTAGCTTTTAAAACTACTTAAAAGACATTCTAAAAATGTTGCCATTTAGTATTAAGTAAAAGTCATACTCTTATTTTTCTAAAACTGCTCTGCCTCTGGCCTATTAGGAGCCCTGTGTTATGCAGAACTGGGCACCACTTTTACAAAATCAGGGGGTCACTACACATACCTGCTGGAGACTTTGGGGCCTCTGCCTGCCTTCCTACGACTCTGGGTTGAGTTTTTATTCATCAGGTATGGTTTTTACTGGTTCTAAAGGAATTAAACTGCCTCAAACATAATACTCACAAAGATATTGTCCACCTCTAGGCCAGCTGTTGCGTCTTATGTCTCCCTTGCCTTTGGTCGTTATGTGGTGGAGCCATTCTTCACACCCTGTGCTGCTCCCACAGTGCTCATCAGACTCGTCAGTATCCTTGGAGTGAGTGAGTGCTTTTATAACTCATCTGTGTCTGGAGCACTTTGTTTGTAGAACAACACGTATCTTTAACCAGTTCTTTGTCTTTGTGTTGCTTCAGCGTTTGTCGTAGCCATCAATTGCTGGAGTGTGAACATGGCCTCTCGCACTCAGGTCACCTTGACTTTCATTAAGATGTTTGCCCTGGTCCTCATCATCGTCCCCGGTGTCATTGCACTGGCCAAAGGTGAGAACACCTAATTGTTAAACCTAAGACAGAGTTGACATTCAGCTCATTTATTCTCTCTGTCTTTGCAGGGAGGACAGAAAATTTTCAGAATGGTTTCGAGGTTGACTTGTTAACACTGGATAAGTTGCCACTGGCCTTCTATAGTGGCCTCTATGCCTATGGTGGATGGTAAGCGTACTGTGGTTTGAGCATCAGTGCAAATCCAATGTATTTTACTGTGTATCACACAGTATATTCCCCCAGTAATGGTGAAAAGAACCATAAATTACATGACAATGTATGTACTATTACTAACAATCAAAGTCTTGGCTTTCTCTTTTCCTCTAGGTTTTATTTGAACTTTATCACAGAAGAAGTCATAAACCCTAATAGGTATTTTTGCATGAAACATCTGCTATAAAGTCTGTCGTTTTTTTGAAAACCAAGTTGCCTCCTGCTGTTATATCTCTCTGTGTGTATCCCGCTTTGTCAGAAACATGCCACTGGCAATAATCTTATCCATTGTGGCAGTGACAGTCTTTTATGTGCTTATTAATGTGGCCTACTACACCATGATGACTCCCGCTGAGGTGCTTCTGTCAGATGCTGTGGCTGTGGTCAGTTCCATTTCTTGCTTTATGTATCATTAAAAAAGGAAAAACTAGAGTAAATGTGTTATGCCACTGTTGGTCTGATCTGCTGTTTGTGCCTCTGCAGACATTTGCCAACCGTGCTTTTCAGGGGTTGGCTCCTGTGATCCCCATTCTTGTTGCCATATCTTGCCTCGGAGCACTTAACGGTGGCTTCTTTGGGGCACCTAGGTAATCTGAGGACCATAAAGGTTTATTATTGTCATTTTTTTGTGTGTGTGTGCCTGAATTCTAATGAGAGCTCTGTGTTGCAGGATGCTGTTTGTGGGAGCCAGGGAAGGCCACTGGCCAGCCATCTTTTCCATGATTCACATCCGCAGACACACACCTTTACCTGCTGTGTTGTTACTGGTAAACTACTTTTAAAACAGATGAAGTAATCTAAACAAATAAATAGATGACTTATTCTATTTATTATGTTGCATTATTAAAATTGAGAATACGCAGTAAAACAATTATAACATTTTATTTGTATCAAGTTTATCCATGTTATATGAATAATAACAATAGGATCCAGGCACAGGATACAGAGGCTGGTTGAAAATGGGAAACAGGGGAAACACAAAGCCTTGTAGATCTAAAGGAATGAGGGGTTGGCACAGGGTCTGACAAAGAGATATAATGTGATACTCTCAAAATAGTAGGTTTATAACTATCTTGCCTGTGTTCCTGTGTCCCTTTAGTACCCCTTGGTAGTTTTCATGTTAGTCACTGGAGAGATTTACCAGCTCCTCAACTTTGCCTCCTTTTCACGCTGGTTCTTCATCGCCTTGGCAACCTTGGGGATGCTCATACATCGATATCGTTTTCCTCTCCACCCAAGACCTTTTAAGGTTAGCATACTGAACTAAAAAAAAAAACTCCCTTTATCTTACTGCTGCACCCTATGCTGAACAACTTGTTTTATTTGTTGTAATGTCAAGGTGCCCTTGGTCATTGGAATCACCTTCACAGTGGTCTGCTTCTTCATCGTGGGTCTGTCTCTTTACTCTGACCCCTGGAACACAGGACAAAGTTGTGCTCTAACACTGACTGGTGTCCCAGTTTACTATGTGACTGTCTACCGCTTTCGTTTGCCCCGTAGATGCAGGCGCATATTTGGTAAGTTGTACCAATATTCTTCTTCAGAATGTATTAACATGATAGTTTTCATCATGGGACTGAATTGAGTGGCTCTACTTTTAATATTAAACATAGGCATCTTTGGTACAGCGTCAAATTATCATATACGCCTGCTTGTTTTTGTTAAGAAGGAAGAGGATGAGTGAAATCGAGAAATTCAGTTGCTTGTAGTGAACAAACTAGATAATTCTGACTTTCCTCAATTCTCCCAGACTACTGCAGCAAACAGCTACAGATCCTTCTAGAAGTGGCTCAACAGGAAGTCCAGACTTACTGAAGACCCAAAAGGCATCCTGCATTCTACTTACAGACTACACGCTGCTACCTTGACAAAACATTAAGAAGACATTTTTAACAATTTAAACAAATGTTTCATTTTGTACTACTTTTATATAAAGAGCCACGTGCTTAGAAAAAATAACTGCACCAATTATGCAGGTATGTAGTGTTTGTGCCAGAGATCTTACAAAAACAAGTACTTAAAGTTTCAAAGATGCGCTCAAAATATTCATTTTGAAAAGTTAGTTAAAATGACATTTTTGAACAGACAACTTATGACAGTTTAAACTTTTATTGAAATATAAACAGAAATAAGCAGTCTTGCTACAGTTTTTCAAATAAAATACACTATGTGCAAAAGGGTTCATTGCTGTATTGAAGAATATTTCAGGGTGTAGAAATTGCACCTTGTCTCTACACATGAATTAAATTTGATCTGAGCAAGACAACAGATCAAAGTTTGCTTATAGCCAAAAACATGACTAAAAATCCTGATGTTATATGAGGCACCAACACATTGATTGTTGTCTTGGAAACACCAAGTTTAGTCAACAGAGGAAAGTACAAGGTCTGAAAACTGCTAGAAACCACAACATTTCACTCCTGCATACACAAGGACAATTACTGTGAGAATTTATGAAGTCATATGATAAAGACAGTTCTACAGTTAGATAAAGAAACAGTCCTATTCCTGTTAGTGCTATTTGTCAAGGCCTATTACTAGCAATCCTCCATCACAATCTATTACTCTAAGTCAGCTCTAAGACGCTGACTCAAACTGCAGTGAAGCATCTTGCTGACTGATCAGAAAATATCACATACTTTAAAATTTGTGCAGAAGCTAATTTATATATTAAAATGTGCAAATCAACATACATATACACTTGCATATTTCTCGTCTTATGCATGTCCTTCAAGAAGACAGACAAATAAGACAAAAAAGGAAAACTATAAAACACAAAGAGGCCCAAATATGTGAAGAAATTCAAAGAAAAAGAAGTGGCACCGAGGCAATTATTGATTTCAAAGAATGAAAAACTCAGAGAAGGTAAAAACATCAAACAGTAATTGAAACTGGATCATCCCTGCAATCTAATTATCAATGTTCCATTTTCCCCCTTATGTGGTAGCCAGAACCCTCCAGCAGCAAAGCAGATGTAACAGAAACTTAAAGCTAAAAGCTCCTAAACTACCGCAAAAAGGAGGTCCAAATAAGTCTCCAATAAGAAATTTAAAAGATATGTTTCTGAATATTTGACAACCAGAGTAAATTAGAGCATTCTAGAGCACTAGAAATTTCTTCCTACGCCAATAGCCTCACTTTCTATTAAGAGAAATCCTCTTCAATATGGAAAAGTCGGATGGTTTAAATAGTGTCAGATCTAGATTTGTTTCTGCCTTGCTGCTTTGGTGTGGGCCTAATCACGTAGTGTTTACACAAAGAAAACAAAAGGAAAAAGAAACAGGTGACACTGCTTAGCCATAGAATGCGTTTCGGCCCTCTGGCTATTTCAACTGAGGGATTAAGTCAGACCAGCTGATACCAAGGTCGTCATCATCAAGACTAGAAAAGCTAATATCCAACAATATCTTGCTCAGGCTGTCGTTCATGGTATCCAAAACCAGGCCCTCTGTGATTGAGCGATTGGCTGCTGTGGAACCGCCTCCCTGCAGGAGCTCTCTGCAGCAGCTACTTTTGAGGCATTCGGTGGGCGACTCTGCTGGTCCGGTCACTCTGGAGGGAGCGGATGTGAGCAGCTCTCTTGGGGAGTTAAACAGAGGCAAGTCTTTAAAGGGAGTGCTGCTGAAGCTGAAGGTGGTGCTGTCATGTTGTGGAGTAACTGTAGGACCACCCGGTGCACAAATAGGGCTCAAGTGCAGAATATTTTGGCTTCCTTTGCCAACCGGGGTCACTTTAAAAGACGCAACATAAGAAGGTGGCTTGCTGGGGGTGGACAAGGTGAAATGGCTGCTACTTTTTATCGGGGTTTTGAATGAGAACTCCCTATCTGGGCTTTCCTGCTCGTGCTTGTCTTCATCCAGCTCAATATGTAGACTGTCCTGGAATGTCGAAGCATCGGAGGCTACGCCAGAGTCAAAGAAATTACTTTCGTGGCAGAGGAGAACAGGCTCTTCATTCACAGAGTGAACCAAACATTGTTTGCGCCGTGAGCTGCTGGCTTGTCTCTTTGAAGGAGCTTTGGGGGTCTCGCATTTAATTGGAACACATACCAGCTCCTCCTTCACTTCTACCTTAAAGTCCGTATTCTTCTGAGGAGATATCATCACAGCTGGGGAATCACTTTGTGTCACCTGTCAGACATGCAACCATTCCCATTAAAATCTTAGTGGTATGGGTGAAGTTCATACTCATCTCTATGCACATAATGTTGTCAAGGTAAACTCTAGGGAGTTCCAACAAATACTTGTTTTGAAAAGCAGTTTGCAACTCGTATAGCTTATGAAGGAAAACAACAACAACAACACGTTTTTCATCCATTTGCTTCCGCGTATCCTTTTCAGGGTCGCTGGAGCCTATCCCAGCTGTCTTAGGGCGAGAGGCATGGTACACCCTGGACAGGTAGCCAGTCTGTCACAGAGCTAACACATAGACAAAGACAACCATTCGCGCTCACATTCACACCTATGGGCAATTTAATGTTTCCAATTAACCTATCCCCAGTAACTGCATGTCTTTGGACTGTGGGAGGAAGCCGGAGTACCTGGGGAGAACCCACGCAAACACAGGGAGAAAGACCCTGGCCTGACGGTGGAATTGAACTCAGGGCCTTCTTGCTGTGAGGCAACAGTGCTAACCACCATGCCACCGTGCTGAAATAAAAAGCTGAAATATATGAGAAATTCCTTACCTTCGGTGCTATGCGGACTCTCTTTGCTCCTCGTGAATTGTTCCCATTCTGCTGGGAGAAGGGTGGAGGAAAAGGAGTAGAAGTGGATGGCAGATAGACAGAAGGCGTGACAGGGAGCTGTATGGGCACCAAGTAGGAATCGGTTCGAGGCAGAAGAGGTTTCATCTTTCTCTCTGAACACAGAAAACACAACAACATAACATTGCACTACACATTTCCAAACTAAACAGCAATTTCTATTTGTTTGCCAACCTCTGACTTTTCTCAAGTCCCAAATTTATAAAACAACTCATACATTTCTCTTAACTCACCAGAGCTAGTTGGCATTTTTCTTGCATCTGGAAGTGTCCTCTTTTGGTGCTGTGAAAAGTAAGATGAGACATAAATTATATCAGTTAGGAGCCTTACTGTGCTGTCACCTAACAACACTTGTAACTTGGCGTTCTGTCCAAAATTTGGCCCTTGATAACTGACTCTACACCTTTTCCCTTATGAGAGGAATAAAATCTTTATGATTGTATGGATACCAGACATTAGAAGAAACAAGTGCACTTAAAGCACATCAGTCTATCAGACTGACTTCAGCCTTTCTGCTTCCCTGCTGCTCTCTTGTCTCCTCCTGCAATAAGAACAGGTGTAGCTACACTCTGTGGGTCTGAAAGTCTGGTGACAAATGGATTCATGAACGTTCTGATTTTTCTGAGAGTGTGATTTGAAGATGGGTCCTGAAGAACTAAAAGAAAAGAAAAAACAAGAAAGGGGTAAATTAGTCTTACTTAATTAGCCAGTAAAAGCATTGGCACAGGAACAGTGGCAGTCATTGGATCACAGCCCGGCTACAGAGAGAGATGTGAAGTGAGATTAGGGGGAAAAAACAAAATAAAAAAACAACATGAGGAATCTCAAAACACTCTCAAGGTGTCAGCCATAAAAAACAAACAATTGAAAAACAAGGATTCAAGCAAAATCATTATATAAACACAAGGTAACACAAAAAGCATTTAACAAGCATTCTTGCAACAAAACATTAAGGCCAAGTAGCACAAATGTTCTCAGATATCACCGATGTAAAAGCAATGAGTCAGCTGCACTCACCTTGTACACATGATCAAGTGTGAGGCATCGATTGGCTTCAGGTCGGATAGTCCAGAAAGACATTTTACCATCTGGCGACGTTTCACGAATGAACAAGTCATGCAGAGAGAGGTTATGGCGGATGGAATTCTGCAATTATAAATGAAAAGAAAAAGTATTTGAAAACTGTTGCTTGCTGCAGAGCTGGACACATATCACACTTTCAGCAGCTCTGAAGTACCTTCCAGCTTAATTTGCCCACATCTCTATAGTAAGGGAAATTGTCTTCAATCCACAAGTAAATCTCGTTGAGGGTCATCCTCCTGTTCTTTCTGCTATTGATAGCAAACTGGATCATGGCCATGTAGGAGTATGGTGGCCTCTCTGAAATGGGTTGCTGAGGAGCTTCTGCACTGGTATGTGTATTGTGTGCCTATATGACAAAAAACAAACAAACACAAATAAACAAACAACAGTCAATAAATCTGACAGTGTAACTATTTTCTGTAATCAGACTATTATTGCTGTCATTATAAATCACAGTCATGACCAGTTGGTTAAGAAAGGGTGTTTAGGGAACATACAGCATGTCTGGGGTCAGTGTTGCCTTCAGACAAGTTTGTGTTGGCACATAAAGGGCACAGAAAAAAAAGCAGGTGACAAAAAAAAGCACTGAACCTGAAAAGTCTGTAAAGGGTTTTGGTTCTCCTTGCTGCTGAGCTGCTTTGTAGAATTTGGCTCCAAGTCACATGTGCTCATCCTACCAAGGCTGTCATCTAAAGGACCGTAATTGACATCCTTATTCACTAGTATCATACAGAGAGAAAAACAAGCACTGAATTCCACACTTATACTTTAAGTATTATCCTAAACATTAAAAAAAAAACTTTTTCCATACATGGTTTAATTTCAGTTAAAGTTTGTCACCTGGGAAACTGCGTGTAGTTTCAGCTTTCACTTTATGTCCTTCTGTACTCCTTGTAGCAGCCCCTTCAGCAGCAGACTGAGAATCAGGTCCATAGTCCCACTTGTTGCCACTTCCACTTCCACTCAGAAGAATGAACTTGTTTGGGCCCTGGGCACCACATTCCTTGCCTTTAGCTGTGAGGGCCCCAATAACACTTTGAAGATCTGCTGTTTCGGGAAAGTATACCAACCGAGTATCAGACATGGATGGATGGTCCATGATGCGGATACCACCAGGAAAGCACTGAGTGGCAGCTGGTTTTGATGGTTCTTTGGAGCCTGATTCTCCAGGCTGTGAATCAGTCGCATTTTGATGAAAAGGCAGTTTTCTTCTTTTGAGAATCAGGGGTCTCGTCGGGCTCCGTCTCATGGTCAGATCATTAAAATGTGCCAAGTTGTTCAGAGGTATTCTGCACAAAAAATACAAACGAGCCTGAACAACGAAGATTAACTGTTACAACAAGAGTAAACAGTAACGGTAACGTTTAGCTGGGAGATGGAAATGATCAAGTCAGTGCTCAAGTCAGTTACTGGCGTTAGCCATCAAGGCTGTTCACAGCAAATCAGTTTAGATCAACTCGGAAAAACCCCCGATTTAGCTCAAATACTAATCATAATAAATCGTACACTAAACGGGTTAAATGTTATCTCGATAAAACCAAGGTCCGCACCTTCTTTGTGTCTTTTTTATATCTTGAACTCCTCACTTAAGCGGCTAATTTTCTTCAGTTAATGATGTCTCCGGACGATTTCCAGTTTCTCGAACAACAGACGTTAGCTCATGTTTTTAACCCTCTGGGTTTGTTCAAAATCACTATCCTTTCAGCTTGTTCGTGGCCAAAAGTGGTGTTGCTATTTTTACTGCATAAAGTTTTTAACTAACATCAGTTCTTTTCATAAATATAAAATAGTCATTCCTTTTTTAAAATTTTAACCTTTAAGAAAACAGTTTGTACAATGTACTTGTTGGAAGACAACCTCAAAACTCACCATTTTATTTATTCGCATTGCTATTGGATTTTCCTGTATTATTAATGGTAGAGTCTGGGACATGTAATCGATTAACAGCAACATCGATTATTATGAATTGTTATTTTTGTACAGGGAAAGCAAAATAGATAAAACTCCCACTCAGCTTGTTCTTGGCCAAAATGGCCACCTTTTGTTTATGTTTATAAAATACTATCAAATATATATATAAATATTTTTTCCACTTTGGCCGACTTGATTTTTTAAATTAGCATCGGTTCTGGTCATGAAAACCAAAACTTCATTCAAATTCAGAATTTCAACCCTTTCATTACCAGTTAGATCACATAACTGTAATGATCTACAAAGAGATAAAATAACAAAATGACTATTTTTTCCCCAAATAATACATACAATCTGATTTATTTTTCCCCATGATTGCAGTTAGATGTATAACAGTAATTAACAGTATCAATGATTATATAGGCATCATTACTTTTTTTGCACAGAAAACCAGAAAAACTCCCACTCAGCATGTTCATGGCCCAAAGTGGCCACCTCCTGTTTACATTCAGAAAATGCTATAAAAGGAATATATGCTAAAACAATTTCCACTTGACTTTTCAAACTGGCATCAGTCCTTGTCATGAAAACCAAAATTTTATTCAGATTTTTTTTACCAGTGGCTGAGGTCACCAGCATGCGCCCCAGCTCTTCCAGGATCACTCTTCATTTGTAGGTTTTACACTCCCCCAACTCCTGTGAAGTGGTTTCCAAGGGACAAAGGCATCCAGGAGACTGTAGAAAAAAGCCAACACCCAGCAGCTACTTTTCCTTCAACAACTCAAGGTGCCAACATCCTGTCTAGGTCATCCACACCCTATTTGTGCCTATTGCAGTCCAGGATTGCTTCTTGCTTCCAGGCTTCCTCTATTCCCCATCACTGACTGCTGGTTCCCTGTGTGTTGTTGTCAAAATAAGCCCATTCCTCCGTTGCTTTGGGATGTGGGATATCAGCGTGGTAGTTTTGGCAAAGGCAAAGACAGACAACAAAATCTTCCTCTGTTGCAACTGGACAAGCTGGGGAGGTAGCTCTGTGTTGTTTCCCCTGATTGTGCCAACAAGAGCCAGTATTCATCCGAGGAGTTTCTCTGCCAAGGTGAACGAAGTAAAGATGTTGTATTGTGTCCTTGGCGCTCCTCCATCAGTTGGAAACTCTTTCCCTTTTTAACTTCCTGGGAAATTCCAGTGTTGTCATCCAACATGTTGCTTTATTCTGGTGTAGGCTCACATCTCCACTTCATCTATACCCCTCCAATCCTCACCCTTTCGCATCTTGTGCAGGTTTGTATGGGTGCACAGCAGCTAAAAGATCTCCTTTGTTATAAAAAGGTCAAAGGTAGATCTCAGGCTGCTTATGCAGAGAACTGCATATAGGGTGGGTCCTGGATTGTACAGCAGTCTCTCTTTAGTAGTGGGACCCACATGGTTTTTCCTTCACAAGGCATCCACTCAGTCGCCAGCCCTTCTTGCCAGAAAAAAATGATTTCGAAGGTGTTAGGCTTACTTGTAGCAGTAGCACTGACTGCACCTGCATAAACTCCAGGACAGAATTACAAAGTGTTTGTTGCCGTTTGCGTTGCAGCTGCAGCTGTGAACTCTGCAAAATGTCCTGCAAGGGTTTTTTTTTTTTTTTTTTAAGAGTTAATATTTTGGGTATGGTATCTTTTTTATGATAAGTACAAGAGTAAAGGTGCTTTTAGCCTTTGCTGAAGTTAAGTTTGCTAGGGAAACTAAACGCTCAGTAGCTTGCATCTACATTAATTGACTGCAGCCTATGTGATGTCTGATGCATCGTAGTTTATTTCAGTCTGTCTTGCACATACATATTTGTGCTGCAATGTCATGCACAAACAAACTATTATCTGAGATCCTCAAGATCAAACCTGTGTCAAAATTGTGTCATCCTTTTGGTCCATTGGAATGCGGTAAGCCATCATACGCCCCTATTGGAAACTAACAATATTACATGAAATTACTTATTTGGACAAAAATGGGTAAATGATGTAATTTAGTAAAAAAGATATTACAAACTACCATTTTCATGTGTTGACTTTAGAATAAAATCAATTTTACCCAAATTGCATGATTCAGTACTGTCAATAACAAGGAATTAAACATTTTTGAACAGACAACCAATGATAGTTTACATCTTTATTGAAATATAAACAGAAATACCTCAATGCGCGGCAAAGCCTCACTAAACCATCATGTTTCACATCAACAAAGGACTAATGAAGTCATTATAGGTATGCAACATTTTGTGGCATCTTTAAAAACAGGTATTTATCCTCCAAAGTTGGGGTTGCAAAAACTAGTGAATATTAAACTCCAAGACTGTGTGGATGAAGTCACTGCATGCATTTTTTTGTAGGTTAAAGGTGCTCTGAAAATGAGTGATACTAGAATACACAAGGAGAATTACTGTGAGAATTTATGAAGTCGTGATAAAGACAGTTCTACAGTTAGATAAAGAAACAGTCCTATTCCTGTTAGTGCTATTTGTCAAGGCCTATTACTAGCAATCCTCCATCACAATCTATTACTCTAAGTCAGCTCTAAGACGCTGACTCAAACTGCAGTGAAGCATCTTGCTGGCTGATCAGAAAATATCACATACTTTAAAATTTGTGTAGAAGCTAAATTATATATTAAAATGTGCAAATCAACATACATATACACTTACATATTTCTCTTCTTATGCATGTCCTTCAAGAAGACAGACAAATAAGACAAAAAAGGAAAACCATAAAATACAAAGAGGCCCAAATATGCGAAGAAATTTAAAGAAAAAGAAGTGACACCGAGGCAATTATTGATTGATCCAATGAATGAAAAAGTCAGAGAAGTAAAACACATCAAACAGTAATTGAAACTGGATCATCCCTGCAATCTATTTAACTATGTTACATTTTTCCCCCTCATGTGGTAGCCAGAACCCTCCAGTAGCAAAGCAGATGTAAAAGAAACTTGAAGCTAAAAGCTCCTAAACTACTGCAAAAAGGAGGTCCAAATAAGTCTCCAATAAGAAGTTTAAAATGACAGCATCAAGTGGGCCTTATTTGAAGTTGTTTTGGTATAATCATAGATATGCTTCTGAAATTTTTGACAACCAGAATAAATTAGAGCATTCTAGAGCACTAGAAATTTCTTCCTACTCGCTTTCTATTGAGAGAAATCCTCTTCAATATGGAAAAGTCGGATGGTTTAAATAGTGTCAGATCTAGAGTTGTTTCTGCCTTGCTGCTTTGGTGTGGGCCTAATCATGTAGTGTTTACACAAAGAAAAAAACAAAAGGAAAAAGAAACAGGTGACACTGCTTAGCCATAGAATGTGTTTCAGCCCTCTGGCTATTTCAACTGAGGGATGAACTCAGACCAGCTGATGTTCGCCATACCAAGGTCGTCATCATCCAGACCGGAAAAGCTAATATCCACCAATATCTTGCTCAGGCTGTCGTTCATGGTATCCAAGACCAGGCCCTCTGTGATTGAGCGATTGGCTGCTGTGGAACCGCCTCCCTGCAGAAGCTCTCTGGAGCAGCTACTTTTGAGGCATTCAGTGGGCGACTCTGCTGGTCCGGTCACTCTGGAGGGAGCGGATGTGAGCAGCTCTCTTGGGGAGTTAAACAGAGGCAAGTCTTTAAAGGGAGTGCTGCTGAAGCTGAAGGTGGTGTAGTCGTGTCGTGGAGTAACTGTGGGACCACCTGGTGTACGAATAGGGCTGAAGTCCAGAATATTTTGGCTTCCTTTGCCCACTGGGGTTACTTTCCAAGACTCAAGTGCAACATAAGAAGGTGGCTTGCTGGGGGTGGATGAGGTCAAATGGCTGCTACTTTTTATCGGGGTTTTGAATGAGAACTCCCTATCTGGGCTTTCCTGCCCGTGCTTGTCTTCATCCAGCTCAATATGTGGATTGTCCTGGAATGTCGAAGCATCAGAGGCTACGCCAGAGTCAAAGAAATTACTTTCGTGGCAGAGGAGAACAGGCTCTTCATTCACAGAGTGAACCAAACGTTGTTTGCGCCGTGAGCTGCTGGCTTGTCTCTTTGAAGGAGCTTTGGGGGTCTCGCATTTAATTGGAACACATACCACCTCCTCCTTCACTTCTACCTTAAAGTCCATATTCTTCTGAGGAGATATCATCACAGCTGGGGAATCACTTTGTGTCACCTGTCAGACATGCAACCATTCCCATTAAAATCTTAGTGGTATGGGTGAAGTTCATACTCATCTCTATGCACATAATGTTGTCAAGGTAAACTCTAGGGAGTTCCAAGAAATACTTGTTTTGAAAAGCAGTTTGCAACTTGTATAGCTTACGAAGTAAAACAACAACAACACGTTTTTAAAAAGCTGAAATATATGAAAAATTCCTTACCTTCGGTGCTATGCGGACTCTCTTTGCTGCTCGTGAATTGTTCCCCTTCTGCTGGGAGAAGGGTGGAGGAAAAGGAGTAGAAGTGGATGGCAGATAGACAGAAGGCGTGACAGGGAGCTGTATGGGCACCAAGTAGGAATCGGTTCGAGGCAGAAGAGGTTTCATCTTTCTCTCTGAACACAGAAAACACAACAACATAACATTGCACTACACATTTCCAAACTAAACAGCAATTTCTATTTGTTTGCCAACCTCTGACTTTTCTCAAGTCTCAAATTTATAAAACAACTCATACATTTCTCTTAACTCACCAGAGCTAGTTGGCATTTTTCTTGCATCTGGAAGTGTCCTTTTTTGGTGCTGTGAAAAGTAAGATGAGACATAAATTATATCAGTTAGGAGCCTTACTGTGCTGTCACCTAACAACACTTGTAACTTGGCGTTCTGTCCAAAATTTGGCCCTTGATAACTGACCCTACACCTTTACCGTTATGAGAGGAATAAAAGTTTTATGATTGTATGGATACCAGACATTAGCAGAAACAAGTGCACTTAAAGCACATCAGTCTATCAGACTGACTTCAGCCTCTCTGCTTCCCTGCTGCTCTCTTGTCTCCTCCTGCAACAAAAACAGGTGTAGCTACAATCTGTGGGTCTGAAAGTCTGGTGACAAATGGATTCATGAACGTTCTGATTTTTCTGGCCCTTCTCGGCTTACTGCTGCCTGAGTGTGATTTAAAGATGGCTCCTGAAGAACTAAAAAAAAATAAAGAAATGGGTAAATCAGTCTTACTTGATTAGCCAGTAAAAGCATTGGCACAGGAACAGTGGCAGTCATTGGATCACAGCCCGGCTACAGAGAGAGATGTGAAGTGAGATTAGGGGGGAAAAAACAAAACAAAAAACAACATGAGGAATCTCAAAACACTCTCAAGGTGTCAGCCATAAAAAACAAACAAACAATTGAAAGACAAGGATTCAAGCAAAATCATTATATAAACACAAGGTAACACAAAAAGCATTTAACAAGCATTCTTGCAACAAAACATTAAGGCCAAGTAACACAAATGTTCCCAGATATCACCGATGTAAAAGCAATGAGTCAGCTGCACTCACCTTGTACACATGATCAAGTGTGAGGCATCGATTGGCTTCAGGTCGGATAGTCCAGAAAGACATTTTACCATCTGGCGATGTTTCACGAATGAACATGTCATGCAGAGAGAGGTTATGGCGGATGGAATTCTGCAATTATAAATGAAAAGAAAAAGTATTTGAAAACTGTTGCTTGCTGCAGAGCTGGACACATATCACACTTTCAGCAGCTCTGAAGTACCTTCCAGCCTGGTTTGGCTACATCTCTATAGTAAGGGAAATTGTCCTCAATCCACATGTAAATCTCTTTGAGGGTCATCCTCCTGTTCTTTCTGCTATTGATAGCAAACTGGATCATGGCCATGTAGGAGTATGGTGGCCTCTCTGAAATGGGTTGCTGAGGAGCTTCTGCACTGGTATGTGTATTGTGTGCCTATATGACAAAAAACAAACAAACAAACAACAGTCAATAAATCTAACAGTAACTATTTTCTGCAATCAGACTACTATTGCTGTTATTGTAAATCACAGCTGTGACCAACTTGTCACGAAAGTGTGTTTAGGGAACATACAGCAACATGTCTGGGGTTAGTGTTGCCTTCAGAAAAGTATGCCCCCCCCCCCCAAAAAAGGCAGGTAAGTGACAAAAAAAAAGCACTGAACCTGAAAGGTCTGTGGTAAAGGGTTTTGGTTCTCCTTGCTGCTGAGCTGCTTTGTAGAATTTGGCTCCAAGGCACATGTGCTCATCTTACCCAACCACTGAATGTTGGTAAGGCTGTCATCCAAAGGACCGCAGTTTACATCCTTATTCACTAGCATCAGACGGAGAGGAAAAAAGCACTGAATTCCACACTTATAGATTAAGCATTATCCTAAACATTAAAAAAAAACCTTTTACGTATATGATTTAATTTCAGTTAGAAGTTTGTCACCTGGGAAATTGCGTGTAGTTTCAGCTTTAACTTTATGTCCTTCTGTACTCTTTGTAGCAGCCCCTTCAGCAGCAGACTGAGAATCAGGTCCAAAGTCCCACTTGTTGCCACTTCCACTTCCATTCAGAAGAATGAACTTGTTTGGGCCCTGGGCACCACATTCCTTGCCTTTAGCTGTGAGGGCCCCAATAACACTTTGAAGATCTGCTTTTTCCGGAATGACAACCACCTGAGTATCAGACATGGAAGGATGGTCCATGATGCGGATACCATCAGAAAAGCTCTGAGCGGCAGCTGGTTTTGACGGTTCTTTGGAGCCTGATTCTCCAGGCTGTGAATCAGTCGCATTTTGATGAAAAGGCAGTTTTCTTCTTTTGAGAATCAGGGGTCTCCTTGGGCTCCGTCTCATGGTCAGATCATTGACATGTGCCAAGTTCGTCAGGGGTATTCTGCACACAAAAAAAATCACAAATGAGCCTGAACAACGAAGCTTAACAGTTACAACAAGAGTAAACACTAACAGTAACGTTATATAATTGCTACGGGAATCGAGAAACTTTTGGCTACCTAACCATTTTGACAATAATTGAAACATTACCATATAACTTACATTAAAATCAGCAACTGATTTGTGTCGTTACACCTAAACAAATTCAATTTTTCCAGCGTTAGCTTTTCTTGCACCTGACGATATAAGCTAACGCTAGCGTACGCTGAGGTAGTCCGCTAAGCTACGTTAGCAAGGTGCCTAGTTCACTACACTGCTCCAACAAACGGCAAAAAACCTGACCTTCATATTACTGCGAAGTTTCAGAAGATTCCGTTTAGCTTGAGTCCAACCAGTAATGGTTCATATTCGTGTTTAAAATAACCGAAAGCATCTAAAACAGTCTTTTATTTAATGTTATTTACATGACGTCAATACGAGTCACAAGCGATTTTGAATTTTGGCGCTGTGGGTGCGGCCTCCCGTCACTTTGATCACGTGAAATTTTTGAACCAATAGCTGATAGGATAGCGATGTCACTAGAACCAATCAGAAAAGACAATGGCTACGGTAGATGGCAGTAATGCACATGTGAGGTGGTTTGTCAAGCCCCAACCTAACCAAAAAGAAGAAGGGGAAGAAGACCCGGGAAATAACAAACAAAAAGCAACAAAGAGATGAAAACAAAGCAAGCAGAGAAAAGACAATTTACACTAAACAACTAACTCTTGACATAAGTATTTATTGTATGCAAAGAAGCACATTAAGGTAAGTTTAATGTCGTCTTAGCACCCACGAGCGAGTATATTCGGTTTGGTAGTAACCGAATATAATTTTGGTTTGGAAGCAACATCTGGTTATTTGCGGACATTTGATGCCTCAATTAATCGTGTTTTTATTCCACCAGGAGTTCAGTGATGATTTATCTTAATGCCCAGAAAAGTTACAAAGACAGCAAAGCCTTCGCTGCAATTCTTGGAGCGGCCTTTGTGTGGAGCCAAACTCCAAAATGTGCCCGAAGTCCGAGCAGCACTCAATGCCAGAGATTTCTTCACAGAGGCAGAAGCACAGAGCAGCTCAGCTCTTAATTCCTGGGTAAGCTGTAATGAATACTTTTTAAAGTGGTGTGGGCTGTTTTGTTTAAAAATTAATTCTGCACATAAACTTGATCTTCATATGCTGGAATTTCAAATAATAATTTTCATATGTGACTACATGGATTATTTTGTTTACTTTGCCTTTAATATTTCAGGTTAGGCCACAATTTGACATTTCAGTTGCAACTGCACCTCCAGTGAGACGAGGGAGGAGAAAGTGTCAGTCTGCCACAAGCATCTTGGACAGCTGCAGTCAGCTGTCCAGGAAACATAGTGTCTGCAAATTCCCCCAATTATTGTTTAAAACAGGGTCAAAAGACCAAACTCAGCAACCAAAGGGGATCTCCACGAAGAAAGCTATAGAGAGTACTCATGTGGGAAATCAGAGGCAGGAAACCTGCCGAAAGAGAAGGACAGTTTCAGCTGCACAGTGCTCTAACCTACCAAAGGCACAGTTTGCCTCAGTAAGAAAAAAGAGTGCTGAAACATTCTCAGACGACACTTCATCCCACCAAAGATGTTTGGCTGAACCTGACAGACCATCTATGCAAGTGTCAGAGAGATGCAGAATTCCAGCAGTCTGTGCTTCACCACTTCCCTGTGAAGCGTTTAGCACCACTGAAGTCAGCAGTGTCTGTCCACCTGCTGATGTGGACACTCCGAAAGCAATGGAGGAAAGGAACATTTCTCCGTCTACCCCCTGTGGACATTTGCTGCTGGCTCAGCCGTGTACACCTCCATGTAATGGGTCACCTGACATTTTGGTGGCTGACACGCCAGAGAGGGACTATGGAATGAAGGTGACATGGAGAAGAAGAAAGAACTTGATGGTGTTGTTAAAACAGAGAGGCCATCTCTCTGAGGCAGATGCTTTAATTCAAAGTTGATGTAGAGATTGTAAGATTTTTCTGTATTCTCATAATAGCTGCAGCTTAATTTCCTGTTTATTGGTTAATTGACTGCAGTTCTAAACATCATAATGCCACGTCTGACAAAGTCTGTTATGAACCCCCTCTGAACAACATTTTTATGCATGAGTTTAAAATGTAACTTTAGTAAATTATTTTAATGGGTGTGATATTAAAACGTCAAGACAGATTCTAATGATACTATCATCTATACTTTGATCTATATTAACTTTAACTGAAATATCCAAAAATTAAGAAGCACAAAATAAGTACTCAAGTTACCTGTGTGATCTAACCACTAGTCTTCTGAAGGACCATTTAAGATTGTTTTTGATGATTCTGCTGTGCAAGTTAAAAACATCTTGTTTTTCTACTACATTGCAAAAGAGGCATAAAATAAATGTTTAAGAGGAAAGAGAAAGCTAAATTCTTGATTACTGAGTAACCTCTCAGGCTTCCTGTGACCCCCCTACATCTGGGATTACTCTGCATTTTTATCCCTTCTTCTAGCATTCCATTTATTGAGACAACATCCCAGATTGTGATTGGCTCTTGGTAAGTCGAGACATCACACTAAAAGTGTTGACCCTTAAAGAGCTGTGCTGATGCATCCCTTCTGAAACGAAAGATGAGCATCATCAGGTGAAATAAGTTTTTAACAGTTACAGTGACACAACCCTTCAAAGACTTTCCCAGAAACCACTGAAAAACACTAGTTTCCATTTATGTTACATGGTAGATGCCAGACCTGTAACTTGCAGGTTTGTGAGTAGTTAGATATACCATTAATTCAGACTACCTCACAGCAGTGTTAACGTGTTCAAGAAAAACATACTTTGTCATACATTTAGTTTGCAGTAAAGTTATATTGCTATAATTGCAGTTGGGTTGGATTGGACAGGTGGAAATTTAGCTGGATGTTTTTCTTCTAAAACTTTACATTTGTGACAATTCATTACTAATTCATTCGTATACATTACTTGCATTTATGTAAACTTATATTTATATAGGTTTTTATTTATATAAAATGAAAAATAAAACCCCTCCTACAGTCAAGGCATGCACTCCCCCTTTCTGTAGAATGTCCACCAATCAACTTCCCCCTAAGTAACTGGTAAGCCAATAGCAACCCCTGTCTTTAGTGTGCTCGGTAACTAAGGACTGAGCAACTGAGTTCTTCCCAACCACAAAAGTGCTATGCCTCCTGAGGATCTTCCTTAGCAACCGTGGACAAACATGAGTTACTACAGCATAAGGTGAGAATTAAACCTAACGCAGCTTGTACGTTGTGTCCTTACTTTTTCCCTTTGGTGAACTGGGGAATGGGGAGGTAAGCGCTGGGATTAGCGCTTTCTTTGAGACGAAAAACTTAGCTGTCGCCCACAACTTTTATAAGAGAGAGCTGCATACAGATAGAGACTGGGCTCAGGCAACTAGCGTTAGCTTGTAACGGTAACAGGCTAGCTTTAACATTCCACAGCTGGCGTGTGAGCACAAGGAGCAGTTAACGGTGTAGTCCCCCCCCCATCTTTTTATTTTATTTATTTTTTCGTTTCGATGACTATTACTGGGTGAATGGCGAGAGAACGATCGTTGTATTTCAGGACTTGTGATGTGCACAAACCGCACAGCAGAAAGGGGGAAAAATAACCATAAGTAGCAACCGTTTTGTTTTAATGTTACCCTTGCTTGCTTATAAATGTAGCCATTTATAGTTCGGAAACCCATAATTTGTCGCATCTCGTTTGTCTTTAGTTAAATGCCCACGTACAGTGTAATAAACACTTATTTATTTATTTATTAAAGCCGCAGACAATCCTTTTGTTATACACGAACACATCTCTTTATTTCAAATAGCATTTGCGTTAGATATTTACCTCATACATAACGCCATAGATATTTCAAATTTGGATATAGCAAGACTAGATGGATTCCAAATAGTTGTTTTGCTGTATAAAATGCTTTAGATCCTGGTACCTAAAGAGAGGTACTCAGCCACTTCAGAGCACTCACTAGGTTTAGGTGAGTGCTCTGGAAAAAAACTGTATATCATGTCTGAACATGCCTCTTCGTAGTCTCTGGTTTTATGTAAAAAGCATTCATGTCAGCGTGTGTTTATCCTCACCTCCCAAATGAGTAAATAGATAAATATCTGGATAAGTAAGCCAGTTACTGAATGCAAAACATAGATTTACAAACAGTCACACAAAATTCGCCTGGGTATAATGTACTGCCTGTAACCCCCCTCCCCATACATACACAGAGTGTAAAAACGGCGCTGTGTTAATGGAAGCTGCTTTACAGGGTTTTAAGAACTGGAGCAGAGATTCGTCCTTCATTTTTGTTGGGAGATAATTATCACAGTACCTCACCCACCCTTTCCTGTTATAGAGCGAGTCACATTATTTGATTTAATCAGTTTGTAGATAAGTTCTGTTACCTAAGGTTTAAACTTAGTGATAGATAATTTTCATTAGTTACAGTGACATTGAAACGAGAACTTTTTTGTGTGTGTTTTGTTTTTAAATTGACTATTTTGCTGCAAACAAGTATTGACAGAGAAATGGTCTCTGCATGGTATCAGTTAGTCTTGGTCTGTTGACTTGGAATAACTCCCATTCTGTTCATGTTTTTTCCCCAGATGTGGAACAAGTACTGTGTTTTTGGAAATCTCAGGGCCTTTCTAACCGTGTCAGCTTAGTAATGTGAACCACTTTGAACACATTCCTGATTAGCACACCACTTGGAATGCACACTTTATCAGTGTTGAAAAGCAATGGATAAAGGGCTCCTCACAAATGCCACACAATTTAAAATATATATATGTATATATATGTATATATATTATTAGTATTATTCTTTGATGCAGTGAATGCTGTGTCCTTCATATTTCTTCAGTGACTGCTGAGTCACTTGGCAGCTTGGAGTAGTTACAAATCCCAGAGTCACCATGCAGAGCTGACACATTTGCAGAATGACAGTTTTCATAACAGCATCACCATTGTAATGTTTCAAGTGCCGATAACATGAGTGTAGCGTCATAAGTGCGAGGCTGGTGGAGTTTTGTTATTTGTCGCACTGCACAAACAGTGCCAGGCTTGTGCTTAGCAGGGATTTTCAAAGTTTTGATGACAGATTGCCTGCTTAGGGAGCTAGCACAGAAAATGCACACATCAAACCCTACTGTAGTTACTGTGTGTGTTCAGATAATGGTGCTTTGTGTTAGTATTTGTCATTTATGTAGTGAGGTTGCTGTAATATTTCTTAAAACCAACTTTATTTGTATATTTTAGGAACCAGCGTGAGTATTTGTATCGGAAACGTAGGGGTTTTAATTTGGATAATGTCTTTAGGAAAATGTTCTATTCGTCTTTTATTGAGTCTGTTTTAACTTTTTATTCAATCTGCTTGTTTGGGTCTCTTAGCTTGAAGAACAAGAAGAGGTTGGAGCATATTGTTAAATTGTGTAGTAAAGTGGCAGGTATAAAGCTAGATGATCTGCCCTCCTGTATAGAGGCAGGGCAGCAGAATTGAAGGGAGAAAAAATTCGGGTGATAGCACACATCCTGTGTTTTCAGAGTATCAGCTGTTGACTTAAGGGAGGAGGTATTCTTTGCCTCGTTGCAGAACAAATAGATTTAAATTCTAATTTGTTCCTACCACTATTAATTTTTAAAATTCTATGATGTGATTTGTGTTTTTCTTGGCACATCTTGGCTGGCTGCAAAGCAAATTGCCCCTCGGGGATACTAAAGTTGATCTTGATCAGCCACTATCTTTGGTGTTACTGAATTCTCCTTTAGATTTCTATTCATTGTTGGATTGTCTGAATACCATTTCTTCCTCCTGTAATATCTCTGGAAATACTCTCTTGGTATTTATCTGTACTGCTACTTCAGGAGTGATGAATGAATGAAATGTACAGTTTCCTTGTTCATAAAATTTCACTATTTTCTATCCCTGTTGTTCACACTGTTCTATCCCAGTGTGCACACAAACCAAAATTTCAGTGCGTAGAGGCAAAACTGCCTCAGGGCCATTTGACATGTCATCAGTTCTTCTTTAGATTGTATATTTGATGGCCTTTTTGCAGCATCTAGACATAACAGGATACTCTCTTAGCTTTTACCACTTTTCCATCCATCAACTACTTTCATACAACAAACAAACAAAAAAAACCCCATAAAAAACAAACATTTCTCAGAGGAGGACTTAGATTTCCCAGGGCTTCCTTAGTTTAGCATTAACCAACGTCTCCCAGCAGATCAGATGACTTACTCAGGATGAGGGCCGTTTACTTCCCAGGGTCACCTGCACTGTTTTTAATTGTGGGTTAATTCACACAAGAAATTGATCAGCCTTTTTAATTACTAAAGTTTTTTTTTTTTTTTAAGGAAAAGTGAGTGCAAATTAGTACAAAGTATTGATGCAGTAATCTAACAGTTAATTCATAACTGTGTGTGAAATATATTGCAATAATAATTTGTGCTTTATGTAAAATTCTACAGGAACACTGGAACTAGCCCCACAGCACACACAGTGGGCCTCCACACACCATTTGAGAATAGCTGGTGAGCCCCTGTGTTCACACTCAGTGGACTGTGGGGTAGAGTGTTACGTATAACCTGAGGTGAAATGAAACACCTTTTCTTAGATGACATGTGAGGTCCACAAGTGTTAGCATGGAATCTTCAGCTTAAAGTTAATTATAGTTAACTTTTTTCTGAATATTTCCTGTTGGAAACTAAAGTTAGTCCTACAAAGACTCTTTTATACCTATTGTGTCTAAATTTTCTTTGTATGATTCAGTAAGATTCAGTAGCTTGTGGAAATGTGGAATCATTGAGGAGGAATGTGTTGGGATAAGGTTTGGACTTTGACTAGGCCATTGCAACACCTTGATTCTTTTCTTTGTCAGTGATTCTGTTGTAGTTTTTGTTGCTGTGCTTAAGACCATTGTTCTGTTGCAATACTCAATTTTAGACAAGCTTTAACTATCAGGCAGATGGCCTCAGATTTCACTCTAAAATATAGAGGAGCTCATGGTTAACTCAGTAACTCCAAGGTGTCCAGGTGGCAACAAAACAAGCCCAAATCATCACTGTCAGTTGGTATGACAGTTGGTATGAGGTGTTTATGCTGTGTTTTGTGTTTGGCTTTCAACAGTCGTGACACAGCGTTATGGCCAGACATCTGTGCTTTGGTCTCGTCTATTCATTGTTCCAGAAGTTTTGTGGTTTGTTCAGATGCCACTTTGCAAACCTTGGCCATGTTGCCATCTTCAATTTAGGGAAAAGAGGCTTTCTTCTGTGTAATCTGTCCAAACAGCCCATAGTTGTTTAGTCTTTTTTGTAATTATATTGGAACTTGGGATCACAGTTTCTCTGAGCTTATGGTGAAATTGCTGGGACATCCACTCCTGGAAAAACTGCAATATTGTGTTAACACACACCTGAATGCTCCAGACCAGCAAACTGCCAAAACCTCTGCTTTTATAAAGATAGTCAAACTTGCTGATGATTATTTAGCGGCAATGGTAAATGGACTTGTTCTTATATAATACTTTTCTACTGTAACTGAGCACGCAACGTGCTATATACAATTACAATATTACTGCTTCCAGTAATGCTTCCAAAAATGCATAAATTCCTTTGAAACGTTTCCTTTCCAACCTGCTACCTGCATCATATCATGTGTGTAGTTCTGCATGAGCAGTTGGGGTGATATTGAAGTTAGCACGCCATCTTAGTTGAACATTGTTATAAATCAATTGATTAAAAAAATTCTCTACAAGGATAGCGGTTAACCTCTGCAACTGCAAGAACGACTTGTGGTCCAGTTGTGATTTACTGTGGCTGTCCAGTGAATTCCAAATGGCCCAGCTGGCAGGCGTAGTCCACTCTGTTTCTCATGCATTTAGAGACTAAAGTAGCATTTTTGGTTTTTGTAATCTATACACTTTTTTGTTGTTGAATAGTACAGCACTGCAAGCAGTCAACTAAATTAATAGATATATCTGTATTTGTCATTCTTTGTTAATTATGAAGAATTAGTGCTAATGGACATGAGTTTGCTTTTTTTGTTGTTGCCTAAATAAAGTAAAACATAATTGTGAAAGAGTCAAAAGGGGACTGTGTCACTTGGCATCCCAAGGGTAGCTTATTTCCATCATTTGTTTTGACTTCAATAATTACTCCCACGGGTGAATGATTCCCCTGCTTATCATGAGTTAACGTATTTGCGAGTTTACTGCTCTCTCTCTAAGAACAAACATACACAATATATGCCTCATTTTCTGTCTGATTTTTATTTTGTCTCTCTCTTCCAAATAGCCTCAGGAAAAACAAATGTCAGCTTCTGGTCGCCTAGCAACCACATAAAGGTCCTCCCACTGTATCTGTTTTTAGATGTTGTACTCTATAGGTTTAATTTTATTCAGATAACTTTCTTAAAACTGCATATGCTTCTCAGTTCCACAATGAAAAATGTAATCTTAGAGTGATCCAGGAAGGTAGTTTGGGAATTAGTTTTGACAAGATTTGGACTATTTAAGGCTCAACATAGTCTCACTGTTGCATAACTCAGATGCCAGACAGAATTGAAGTCTGGCTTCATACTATACGTCCAGTGGCCCCTCCTATGAGTCAGAGAAAATGAGCCACATGCAAGTGCTGACTTTCTCAGTAGTTAGTGGACGGTATTGTGGGAACTTAGTGATAGCAACCTTTAAAGAGTGACTTTATATCTAAAATATAATCAGGCTAAAACAACTTACCCTGGTGCTCTTTCAGACTTTCAGTTCTGTCTCTGCCTGATCTTTTGCAATACTCTGACATTCAAAACTGTCACTTCCATACCTATCCCTAGCTGGATCCTTGCGCATTGCCTCAAGTGTGAAGTCATGGTAACAGCACTAAGCCTCACAACCTCAGAGTACCTCAGCAGTGGTAGCTGTCACTCCCATGGGTGGGACATCTACTCTTTCTCAGTGACACACTAGCAGAGATCTTGGAGTCTGTAGGGTTACAAATGGGTAGAACTGAGCAGTAAGTAAGACCACGAGTGTAAATGAGATTTTTGTTATAGATAAGAGACATTTGGACTGGCATTCCTGAAGCTGCATCCATGGACACTGTAAAGACCGAGGGATCTCAGCCTGCGTACAGTCGCTGGTCATACAGGTAGTTGCACATAATGGCACGTGTACATGCAGTATGTTTTGATCTCAGTAGTAGAGTTTTTTTCAGAATATACATTCTTGTGTGCTCTTTAAGACTTGTGGTTTCTTTCTTTAAGCAAGACAGCTGCCTTCTGCATGAAAACAGATGCAGTTAAAGAAACTTTTGCTTTAATTCTCCTAGCAGGATAGTCTTTTTAGAAATAAGGAATTACAGAGTTGCCTGTGTTAGGATTGAGGTCAGCATTACTATGTTTCTTCAAGTCGCTGAATGACTCGATGTTCTTCTCGCTCATGTTTCTGCCACCATGTCGTTACTTATTCAGAGCATCAGGCTGTGACTGTGTGCTGTAACCAGAGTTGGTAAATTGCGTGTGTGTCCAGCCCGTTTTGAGTGTGTGTGTGTGAGTGTCTGCTCTTGGTAGGTTAATTCAAGTATTCATCCAGTTAAATGTTTCCTCTTAGCATTTTATTTCATAAATACTCATCAGTTTCTAGTCTGTTCTAAGGAGTCTACATAAACCATATTCTCAGTTTTGAGGCTGTGGTGATTGAGACTAGAGATTTAATTTGAATTTACTAATCTTTAATTCCTTTGATTTTGAAATTGATCTGAGAAGGCTGTAATCATAATACATCTGTTTAACATATGAAGTCTATTTTTGGTTCTGATCCTCTGCATTTGATGACATTTCTATTTGATGTGCTGCAGCTCTTTGCTTCTTGTTTAGTTATCGTTCCAAGATTCTGTAGCTTTGAATTATCATTATTCCATTTCAAATTCGTAAGTCATGGCTCTGTGATTTTGAGTCCTGAAACCCAATTTAAGGGGATTCCTCCCTGATAGTATTCAGAGATGCTCATAATATATATAGAAAAAGTTTTGCTCTATGACAGGTAATCACTCAGTGATGTCCAAAATAATCACTGGCAAAAATAATTATAGTTAGAAATTTTCAAAAAGCCATGATTATTGTTAGAGCCCAACCAGTTTGTTAGAGGGCTGATAATATCGTTCCATATTAGCTATTTGCAGATCTGTCGGTGTCTGCATTTAAAATGACTGATGAAGCATAAAGAAGAGAGAGGGAAAAACACTCTTGAACCATGATATAAGTGTTGATGTTCCAGAGTTTGTCCACCAGAAGGCACTGTACAACTTCCCTTTTGGCAATAAATGCTTTTGGAATTTCATAAATACAAGAAACAGCTGATCCTGGAAGACTCATTCAGAGCATAAACTAAATAAATAAAAATAAATAAACAACCAAACTTACAAATATTAGGGAACTGCTTTGTGTGTCTCAAAGAAAAAAAAGGGCAATATATATTAGAAGATTGGATTTTTCGGTCACCAAATATTGGTATTGATATCGGTCTTAACATGAGTCAGCTCTAATTATTAGCACTGATTTTAGTATTTAGTATGATTTAGTATTTAGTGTGCTGCATTTCTGCAGGTGCTTTTTCTGTTGCTCAGATATTAATGTTAAATACAATCAGTCGAGTTTTTAGTGAAAAGCAAGAAGGACACAGGTAAATTATATTTAACCTTAATATGTTTATTATGCTTTATTGATCAGAGAGTCTAGTTTGACGATCTTGTAAAATGTATGAACAAAAAGTTGTATGAACCTAATATGTTTGCATGGCCAGAGAAACCGTAGCTCTCGATAACCCAGGACAACCTTGCTGTGAGGTAATAGTGCTAATATCTGAGACACCTGCTTCTATGCATGTACCAATTTTAGTTCTTCCTGATTATAAACTGGTGCAAGAGCAACTTGATGGATGGATGGATGGATGGATGGATGGATGGATGGATGGATGGATGGATGGATGGATGGATGGATGGATGGATGGATGGATGGATGGATGGATGGATGGATGGATGGATGGATGGATGGATGGATGGATATTTTTTGGGTTATGTTTTACTCTCTTGAATTAAGCATTAAACCACTATCAGCCCTCATTTTATGGAGTACCCTCTCTTAAGTTCAAAGCTGAATTGCCTGAATTAAGTCACACTCATCCAACTTTCAAATTAACATTTAAAGTGGCAGAGTGGAAAGCTTTTAATTAAAATGAACAACACACAAAACAGATCATGGTCTGATAATACTCTTGTGGGTTTAATACATTTTTCTGGTCAGCTTTTCCTTTTTTTATATCCTGAACCAGCAGCAGAGTTATGGACAGTTATCACAGTTAAATTAATAGCTTTAAATGATTTAAAACATCAACATTGTGCAACTTATTTGATATTTCCTACAGCGAATTTATCAAAGGCATAAGTACTTAGATTTTGCACAGCTCAGCTGCAATTACGTGCTTTGGTAGGCTCCTCCCTTTGTCAGTCTGTGAATCTTTACAGCAGAGTGCTAAAGTCCTCCAATTACAGTGAGGCTCAAGAACACACTGCAGGTTTTTAATCAATGCTGCTGGAAGTGTGCTGTTGACAGAGCAAGAATCTCCATGGTTACCTTGGACTGACACACAAGGAAGGGACAACAGTGGCGCGTCCTTCTCTTGTCACCAAAGCTGTGACGGACTAATGAAGAGGCGATCGCTTACCGCTGTGATGAGGCACCATGTAACTGTGTTTGTGTGTATGCGCATGTCCATATTTACCAAGAACATAAAGGACATGCTGTAAACCTTCAGCAAATTAAAGTGTTTTTTTTATAATACTTTAAAGAAGCTTGTCTTATAGTTTACATTGCACCTGTTCTGCAGCTGTCTTTTTTAGTACGTTATCCACTTGTCTGACATAATATCTGAAGGAGGCTGTCGATTTTGGACTTTTTTGGACTGTTTTACAGCCAGTTATTATCTTTATCAGTCACATTTCGTTATCATATTAAAAGCTGAGGCATACCTTTGAAGTTGCACTTCTTTTTCTTCTATTAATTGGGATTAAATGTACAGCTTAATTTCTTTCTACTGACACAAAAGGGAGTATTTTTGGTTTGGCCCACTTAAGATCAAAGCGGGCTGTAAAATTACATCCCTGCTTTAAAATATATCTTGTTTTTTTTGTTTCTTATTCTTTCCAAACCACAATTGAATCAATAAAACCATACTTAAAGGTGGAGGGTTTTTTTTATATCCCACACATTTTTTATCTCCTTCAACCGAAGGACCAGCGAGTTTATATCATGGCAAGGCATTCAGTTCAACTGAATTTCAATTCAGTTTTATTTATATAGCACCATGTCACAGCAATGGTCACCTCAAGGCGCTTTAAATTGTAAAGTAGAGACCCGAAAACAGGGATGTCAAACTCATTTAACATCAAGTGCCTCCTTCACATTTTCCAAAGTCGTCCGGTGGGCTGGATTGGTCTTTGATGAGCTGATTTGCTCCCCTGGGCCTTATGCTTGATACCCCTGCCCTAAAATAATAGGCTCGTATGTCCTTCCATCCCGGTGTCTATCCCCAATTCACATGAATCACTGTTCCTCCTACGATATTGGTCAGAATTTAATCGAAGTTGCACACAGTGATGGGTTTTCATCCAAACTTTGCTCAAGGTCAAAGTCACATTTGTCATTATATAAGCACTTTTCCTTTTCCCTGTTTTCATAGCATAACTTTTAAATACATTTCTTACAATTTCTAAAAATTCTTTTGTTCATTTCAGGGTGAGCGAGATTTTGTCCTGGATTTGACTGTTTGCGAGTGTCCTTGGCTTCTCAGTGAATTTCTATTCTCAAACAGCCAACCAGTGACAAGGAAACATTTTACTTTCTTTCTGTTCTTCACACATTATATGAACCTGTGAATCGTGATGAATCGTGAGCCAGATGAGCTACTACATCATTGATCATCATTATGGTTTTCTTATTTGGTGTCGTCTCTAAACTGGTTTCACTCTTTTGTTTATTTTCCATATGTCCCGTGCCCCTGGTGGTATGATTTTTTTCCTGAAGACCTTCCAGTTCTGCCAGCTTCTCGTCTAACACAACAGCCAGGTATGCACCTACACACTCCAAAAAATTAAACTCCAGTTGCAGGACCTGAAAATGACAGATAGACTGAATGATGAACTTAAAACCTTAGTGCTGAACTGTTATATTTCAGACAGTCATCAATTAAAGAATGATCTTCTTATGTGATTGGCTTAGGTTTGATTCCGGTGTGGACCCTTTCCTGTGTGTCATTCCCTTTTGCTCTCTCCCTACTTCCATCTGTACACTCACCTGTCCCTGTCCAATATAGACTAAAGAAATGCCCCCAAAATATTAAAAAATATGGAAGTCTTTCACTTGGTTTGCATTTCTTAAAGTGAATCATAAATGTGATTTAAAGGGTATATTTGTTATGTTTGTTTGCCATATTTGTTACTTAGGGGCTAGACTATTAAAACTCTTTATATGCAGGCTTACTTGTTGTTCCTAGAGAATTTAAAAGTAGAATGGGAGGCAGACCCTTCAGTTTTCAGGCCCCTCTTCTATGGAACCAGCTCTCAGTTTGGATTTGGGAGACAGACGCTAACAGTAAAATACAGTAGCCTCTGTGATCACAGGTGTAACTACTCTGTGACAGGCCCCAAGATACCCGTGGCTTTGTACTAGAACAAACTCAGGTTCTCAACATTCTCTCCCTCCCCGTCTCCCATAGACACACACACAGACTGTAAGTGCAAAAATAATGACATATAACAGTAATCAGTGATATCATTAGTATCACCCTGGTCAACAACGCAGTCAGAGGTTGAAGGATGGACACATTTATCTAAGCTTATGCTATAAACTCACACTGCCTTCTTCCACTAGGCTACCATAAGACCCAAAGAGATTACAACATAAAGACAGCTGTAATGTCTATAAGCATGGAGCAAACAAGAGTCCACAGGCCCTCACTGATTGACTGGATGGGGTCACCTTGCCAGACAAACACATTCATTCATAGAATTCCCATTTTCGATGAGTCAGCTTCTAGATACACAAAAACACACACAATATAAAATTATGTTTACTTTGCTTGCAAAACATAACTGAATTCTGCTTTTAAGATTAGGCTTAAAACTTTCCTTTTTGCTAAAGCATATAGTTAGGGCTGGATCAGGTGACCCTAAATCCTCCCTTAGTTATGCTGCAATAGGTGTAGGCTGCTGGGGGATTCCCATGATGCATTGAGTGTTTCTTCTTCAGTCACCTTTCTCACTCAATGTGTTAATAGACCTCTCTGCACTTGTTGGATACTTGTTATTATCTCTATATCTCTTCCACAGCATGTCTTTTATCCTGTCTTCCTTCTCTCATCCCAACCGGTCGCAGCAGATGGCCGCCCCTCCCTGAGCCTGGTTCTGCCGGAGGTTTCTTCCTGTTAAAAGGGAGTTTTTCCTTCCCACTGTCGCCAAAGTGCTTGTTCATAGGGGGTCATATGATTGTTTTCTCTGTATGTATTATTGTAGGGTCTACCTTACAATATAAAGCACCTTGAGGCAACTGTTGTTGTGATTTGGCACTGTATATATTAAATTGAATTGAATTGAATTTATTTTATATCATTCAAAAAGCTCTGTGAAAGCCTTTAGCTGTTCTTAAAACACCACAGCGAGAGTACTAACAGGCACTAGAAGGGGAGATAGCTACCATTTCCTGAGTCTAGTTCTGCTGGAGATCTGTGCCTTTTAAAAATACATTTTCTTTCTTTCTACTGATATGCCAGCTCATAGGGGTTCATCTGATTGTTAGGTTGTAGGTTCAGTCTTTACCTTAATGGATAAAGTGCCCTGAGGTGGCTATTGTAAAACTGAATTAACTCTCTTTATTACTTGTGATTTCTCTCTTGCCTCAAAAAAATGTTTTAATCTCTTGCTACTACCTTTATCAGAGCAGTTATGTTCTAATGTGTTCAAGCAGCGCTTTAGGCTCTTAGGCACACGCTATTCTGCCAAATTACTTCAGGGGTATTACACTGTACCAATGGAAAAAAAAATGTGTTTTAAGGAACTATTAGGAAAACTGAGCTGCTGTAGAGAGCGTCTTTAGCAATTAACCAGATAGTGCCTTGTAGCATGGAAACAACATTATTAATGGAAAAGTTCAGTGAACTGTAAACATTTTAATTAGAGCTATTTATGCCATACTTTGATCATTGGGTACGGTTACATTAGTTGGAGAATTTGTAAATCTGAGGCTCTTTGGTAAAAGCCTCTTTAGGATAACTAATTAACAACGTGTCCCAGGTCCCACTGTTAGTTCATTTGAAGAAATGACTTGGGAAATTAAAAACTAAAATCATCTCCCATTCTCCAGCCCTCTTCTCTCTCACCACAACCTGTGCTCAGTTGCCATAATAACCTACTGTGGAGCCCTTTGATTCATTCGTGATAATATGACACACTTGGGCAAGATGACTAATTTTGACACTGTGTAGCAAGGTACTATTCTTGCTGGCTGTTTGGGAACATATGATGTGTTAATTGTAAGACGTAATAAAGTATGTTATGCTTTTGTTCTTTTTTTAAAAAAAAAATCTAAATCGATTTCATGCACTATGATGTCAGCCAATATTGGGCTTGAGATTCATAAGCAGCATGTGTCCTCACTTACAATCAACTCATAAATGTGTAAAGGATGTGAGCGTGACTAAAAGAGGTGGAACAGAGAGTCAGGATAAGCTTTATGGATATCTGATGAGCTTACGTGGCTCATTTCTGCCAAGCAGAGCATGAGATGTTTAAAGATTTACTCGACAGGAAACGTTCAAGTTCATGAGGATGGGAGTCACACATTACATCACATTATTGGTTTGGGTGTGTGTTTGATTGGGAGATAGATGTGCTGTCGTAGGTCTCTGACTCAGACTTGAGAAAGCCAACTCCTGCTGCTCTCTCTTCACTGTAGCTTAGCAACATTTGCCTGGTCCCTTCAGATAGGTGTCCAAGGTAAATGCCCAGAGGCCCCACACTGTAAGGGCTTCTCTCAGCTAGAGCATTGTCCTGTTTCTTTTTCTTCTTCCCTCTCTGTTTCTTTTAAAAAAAAACCTAAACAAGACACAGGCATAATTAGAGAGTGAATCATGTCATGTTTCAACAGTAAGCAGAAGATCAGTGTTTGTCACTTTGTCCCTCTCCCTTGGAGTTAGTTTTCAACGCTACTCTTTTCAAGATGGGTGCTTAAGATTTTAGATGTGCTGTCTTTCACTATAATTACTAAAGTAAAGTATCTGTAATTGATTAAGGTAAGCTATCAGTCCAACTGCAGTAATGCCCTCTACTGGCTAGATAAGAAAATGTAATTTTTGTTGAAAAAATGTGTCTTTATATTGCTTCTCCTTTTCTCTGCAGTGGTATTGAAAATGACAGCAGCAGTCTTATGCAACAGAAGCTGGAAAAACAGGTGGGAAACAAAACATTTTTTTTTACAACTGAACAGCACAGGTTTTCAAAGATCCTACTTTTGATGTTCTATTTCTCAAAATTTGTGGCATTTCTGCTCTTTTGTCATTGCAATTTCAAAGAGCATCTGTTGAAGCTCATGTGCTCGAATGAGTCTAAGGCAGCAGTCCAACTCACACATAGATTTTAGTTTGAGGGTTAACCTCTGGTGCATTTCTAAACATCTGGTAAGATTTTGCAGGGTAATTAAGGGGCCTGGCTTGTGCTGTGTTCTGGTCACCACAGGCTACTTATGGTTGGCAAGAATGGTTTCAGCAACATACATTTTATTAAATAATGTTGCTGGATTGAAAACCTCCTCTGTTTTTTGGCTTTACCGTTATAATGCTGGGTCATGAAACTGTGACACCTCTATCCTTCCCTAATGAACCACCAAACCAGAGATTCATGGATGTTTATGTCTAAATTGCTTTGAAATGCATAGTTTTCACGTTTAAAAAAAAAAGCACAGTTCAAATGAGAGATTTTAATAGACATCTATAACACAACTAGATATTGTTTCGAACATGCAAATTGTTTTTCTAAATGTAGTATTCAATTGACTTTTTATTTGTGTATGCAATGACTATAATGAGAGACCCACAAGCATTTACTCCCAATGCACAGACTTATATTAGCAGACAGTCAAATTGTGTGTGTGGTGGTGGGTGGGGGGGTTTCATTATGGGTTACATAGTAAGACAGTTAAAACTTAATCTTCCTGCATGCAGAGTGATTTTCTGAAACCTTGCTGTAGAGCTGTGGTGTAGTGCTTTAAGCTGGAAGCCTTACTCCAGTATCTCACATTAGGCAGAAGGAAAACAGGGGAGAAGGGTAGGGGGCTCAGATTGGTGACTTCAAAGAGAGAGGCGGATTTATTGTGAGGCGCCTGGTTGTGTGTGTGTGTGTGTGTGTGTGTGTGTGTGTGTGTGTGTGTGTGTGTGTGTGTGTGTGTGTGTGTGTGTGTGTGTGTGTCAGGGTCTCATTGTGGCTGACTTGTGCTGCACGCTTTCAGCTGAGTTCAAACACACACTCTCTCTTGAGTCTTCTGCTCTTACATAACTCACAAGGACAAACAAACATACATAGAAGACATCAGATGCAAGCTTTGGAAAATTAAATAATGATTACATTTTATATATATTTATATGATGAAAGTGAAGCGCACTAAAGGAGCTGCACACCTCCCAGCCCATATCTCTCTCTCTTTTCTCTCTCGCGCTCTCTTTCCTTTCTTTCTGTCCTCTCTCTCTCACCCTATCTCTCTCCTGCTCGAGCGCTAATGACTGCTGATTCAGTTAGCAACGGTGACTGCCTGTACATACAGACACACATACACACACGCGCGTACAGACACACAAGCTTGGTATTTGGCTGGGAGACAGATCTCTTGTGTTAGAGGAGCACATAGTGCAGTGGAACAGGTTGACAGTTTACTGATTCTTAAACTGAGCTCCAGTAGAGGAATAAAGGACATGGAGACAGAGTCATGCCCACCAGGAGTGCTTCTTTTAGGGGGAGAACACATCTTCATCTGACTTAAAGAGAAGTGGAATCTGCTTTTTTCTTTAGAAGACTTGTTAACTTTTAATATCAATGGAACGGGTTTGTAACTTCTTATTTTTCTTTTTCTGATGTATTTTCTAGTTTGTTTGTATTTTGGATCAGGACTTGTTTGTGCGACGCAGGTGTGAGGCTGTTGCTTACGTAGACTCAAAGTTTTTTCATCAGTACTGCCAGTGAGAGGAAAAAAAATCTAGTTATCTTTCCCTAACAGTACTTTAACTTCTCTTTTCAGTAGAGGGTTTGCATGGCCTCTTTTCATCATGTAAATATAAATGTACATTATATCTAAATCAGTGTCTTTTAACCCACATTCTTTGCTCTGCTCTTTCCGGTGTTTTGGGTCACATAGGAAGGATTGTGAAAACCTGAATGAAGTCACATCCTGTGTTGAAAATGCCAAGTACTCACGCTAAACAAAAGAATTGAATATTACAATGGGTTGGCTTAAAATAGCTCGATGGAAGACAAACCAAGCCGCTCAGACTAATCTGGGAGTACATGAGCTGCAACTTTTGAAGTTAAAGGTTTGGTTTGCCTCAAATCAATAGTCAGTATCTTAATGAAGAGGAATTATTGTGCAATGTGAAATCTGGTAGCTTTCCCACTTTCATTCATTACACTAGACCTAATTATGTTCATTATGATAATGCTGCGTTATGTTTTATTCATTTGTCTCCTTTTATTTATAGCAATAAAGGGAGAACACAGATCTGCTCTTCCTTTGAAATGATAACAGCTGGGTCCAGCTCTTGGATTTTTCATATGCTAAAGAATAAAAAAACAAATGCTTCCAGTACCACTTCTTTCTTAAAGTTTGCTTTTTGGATGTTTTTCATGTTCACTGTAGGATAAGATGATTCGATTTTCTCTTTTTTTTGGACCTAATAAAAAAATGACATTAATCCACTTTGTCTCATATAACTTGCAACGACGGCTAGTGAAACTGATTTCCTCGAGTGTTTTTAGAATGACTGAAGTCTAAAAAGCTTTTTGCTCTGCCAAATATGAGACAAGGCTTCTCGGTCTCTCCCAGCTCACTGAACACTAAACAGGAATTGTTGTTGTGCATTTGGCGCGCTAATTAATGCGCTTGCATAATCCATCGCCTGCTCTGGCCACAGTGGGTTTTAGGGCAAGTGGATACAACGTGAACATAGTCAGTTTTCTACCCTTACTGAAACTGCAGTACAAATGATTGTGGACTAATCTCACTACCTAGAGGTCACACGGGTTCTGAGTAATCAGTCGAAAAAAACCTCATCTCAGTGATGATGTTTGAAGCGGCTCATGACTTTATCAGACCCTTGTTATGTTATTACGTTGGGCGTTCTTCAGTTCACCGAACTACATAACATTACTGTAAGCTTTCACAGTCCCCATTATTTTATTATTTTTATTTTGGTTGTTGTGTTTTATTATGGGCTTATTTTTTTATTTACTCTGTCTTTTGGCGTCAGTATTAAGTCAGGTCACAGTGGGTTTTAGGACAAGTGAATACAACATGAACGTAGTCATTTTTCTAACCTTACTGAAACTGAGTTGTGTACTGCATTACATATAGTTTTTGTAGTGCATACAGCTTTCTATACTTTGTATAGAAAATGTCCTCCTATTCCGATAAGTAGCTCAGCCAAATGTGTTTTGCTGCCTTACAGGTCTGGACTGTGTGTAGCTATCTTTCTTTTGAAGACTGTATAGTGTATTATGCTGTGACACACTAAGCTGACCTTGTATGGCTTTATCTCTCCACTGGAATATTTTCTTCAAAGATAAAGTAAAAATAACTAAAATACTTTAATGAGTTATTGGATGGACTTCTGTGCGTTTTGGTACAGGTAACCACGGTTCCCAGATAAGCCTTTAGAAAATCAAAGCTTTTGTTTGCCCAATACTTGTTTATGGCACAAAATCTCACATGTAGATATCCAATTTTTCTGACCTTGCTGTAGTATTAGAATAGCATTATGTAATGCAACTACCAGTGCTCCTTCCTTTTATTTTCTTTTTCTGTTATCGTCCTGGTCATTTGCAGCACCTACTGAGAGACACAGGTTGTAACTCATCATCCATACTAATGTAATTACCCATAGCTTGTTGTGTTGATGTTCTCCAGCTTGGCTTAATCTTCCCAACCTCCATCATTTAATACATGCCAGCTAATTATGCATGAAGTGAGTTTTCCAGTTGCGTGACCTGAAAGTCATGTATATTTGTACCTAGAATTAGGTTACACACCATTTCTGTTCCCTTGTTTGGTCCACAGAGGGCACTGCTGGAGCAGAAGCAGCGGCAAAAACGTCAGCAACATTTGATGGTCCAGCCCAACACAGAGATTCGCCCCCGGCGTTCCAGGGCACGGCGTGGTGAAGAGCAAGCCCCGCTAGTCGAATCTCAACTCAGTGTCACCAACGATGTCATAATAGATGGTGAGAAGAACCTTGTGCAGCATTTTTTACGTCATTCATAAAGGCATGTTAATCAAACCCCCATAGTCTAGGCATTGTCACACACTGTTTTCTCTTTAAATAAAAGTAACTTTAGTTGGAGTTATACAATGTTCAGCATTTGGCTGTTTTTAATTTAGGCTAGGCGCATCACAGAGAAGCACGGTTAAACTACCAAACCACACTTAAAGGTCACTTGTGGCCTCAGGCAGCAATAATACTCTGCTATTTGATGCCCTACTGCCTGAAGCTGCCGAGGTTACACTGATACATATTTTAAAAGGAAATGTTTTTATGAAATCAAGGGTTTTTCCCCCTATTTTTTTAGTTAATATTAATATTAGGTGCAGTATTAAGGGAGAGTACTAAAAGTGGCTACCATCAATCCCATGGATCAACTGTTTGCATCAAAGCAAAGGGGCTTATTTTTAAGCCGGTACTGGCCTCATTGACAGATATGTATTTGGATGAATATTTTTTTAATATTTTTTTCCTATTTTACACCACATGTTATTTGTGCTCAAGCACTATAATTGTTTTATATATTAGAAGGTGTTTCTTAAGTTTTAACCTCCTCAGCCTTGTTTAGCCACTGACAGGCTCAGATTATCCATCATTCTAAGAGTCTGTGAGTAGTCTTTACACCTGTCTTGAGCACAGCTAGCCAGATGTTCAGCATCTCCCTGTCTCCCAAAGGTATACTGTAAAGCTTCACAAACTACAGCGTGACACTGTGTTGAAACAACACTGCAATAATTGACCTTCCCTCAACAGTGAGGCTTTGCCTTAAATAAAACTTTTGTTACATGTTAGACAGGTGTCTGTCTTTGTAGCTTTTATTTAAACAATGCTTTCAGGTACTCCAAGAGATGTTTTGTTTTCATATGGAAGGTGACATTATTAAAATCAATATTGTCAAAATAAATTCTATTTCATTTTCCAGGATTTTCTAGTGTTCTAGGCAATCTAGTGTTGATTTTCTGCCTTGTTTCTTGTGGACAGATATTTCCCTGGATTCTCTAAATCTGATTATGAGAGGAGATATTTGAGGCCTTTACAATTTTATATTATATTTTAAAGAACATTGTGTACCTCTTCCAATTTTTACTTCTGAGAAGCTGCTTCTCTAAGATGCTCTTTTTATACTGACATGTTGACCTCCACATGTTTTTTTTATAGTGCCACTTACTTTTCCAGCCTTGTGTTGCTTCTGTCCCAACTTCAGACTAATTGCAGATATATGAATAGAAGAGATCTTACTATGCATTTAAATGTTTTCTTTGTTAAATGGCATGTTTTAGACCATTTTTATGGTTTTTCTACTGTTGGATGTATATTGTGACACTGTCACAATACATCTCTAATATCCACTCACAGGATTAAGTTGTTTGCACCAAGGCCCAGTATGAGAAAAAGAAGGATTAGTCTAAAGTGCAAATCACGCAAACCTACAGTGGAATCCAAGAATGAAAATATGAATTTGGAAATGTGTATAATAGATTCACTTAGTAGATTAATTAGATACGCTTTGTTAGACCCAGTTAAGGGAAAATTAACAGCTCATGCCTGTCTGCCACTGTCTCCTGTGTTGTAGGTATTGATGGCCCAGCAGCCTTCCTGAGCTCAGAACCTCCTGATATAGGAATGAAAATTCAAATCCTGTCAGTGAGCCAGTCCCAGTCTCAGTCCCAGCCTGAGTCTCAGTCTCAGTCCCAGTCCCAATCCCCTGCTGCTGAAGAGCCTGAGAGAGACGGAGACACTGAGACGCTGCTGGAGCCCAAGACAGATATCCACGAACTGCTGCAGAAGCAAGGTGATTTGTACTGGAGCCTGGGTTTAAATCATTTTTCTAAACCCTGCAGTAAAGTCAAATGGAACAACTATTGTTTGCCTGGTTACTTATTTACTTTGATAGTGTGTGTGTTGAGTCCCCTGGTGATTTTTTTATAAGAAGAGGGTGGAATCAGATATTTACTTCTGGGTTTTCTCAGGGTTTTTCCTACGTTTCTCAGCTTTACAGTTTTTACCTATAAAGACAAAAATATGTATTTATGACATTGCAGGTAAGAAGTTGCTGTTAAACAAAGTCAGACTTTTTGACATCTACCAAATTGATAGCACTCTGCTGCTGCATATGGAGTGAGTGGTATGATTGATGGTAATGCAGTGAGAACTGGTTCACTAAATAATAGGTAAGGGCATTGTTCACACTGCAGTGCTTGTTTGTGGCATCATTAGAACTACTACCACCCACACCCGCCAACCAGCTGACAGGAATATGTACAATTTCAGGAAAATGTATAAAAATCAAGCTCATAGTGAGTTTTGCACTTTTCAGATTCATCTGCAGCAAAAACAAATTTCTCATTACATGAAGCTTAGCATGCATTTAATCAGTAACAACATCATGCAGTTCTGCAGGTGTCATAATGTAGCATGTGTGTTACCACTTTGTGCCCACAAACTTAAGACATGACTGTTTTTTTATGATTTCATTTGAATCCTGCTGAGAAACTCAAAGGCTGGGTTACTTTTCATACCTTTTTTAAAGGCTTGAGTGTGACGCAGCAGAAAGTGTCAGTGTGCTTCTCAATAATGTAAGACCTCATTGTTAATGTTAGCTCAGTTAAGCAGACGAGCCTGCCCCAAAGAGCTCCAGCAGGTATTTTTGGCTGCCTGTCTTCCATATTACCACGGTGCCTTGGGAAATGGAAGAAATAGACATTTTGAGGTACATTCATATTTAATCAGCTCCTTGATGTCATCCAACATCTTCACTTTTGGCTCGCTGTAGAATTTAATATCCTTCTTGGCCATGTGATAATAATTATCTGGAAATGCTGTATGTCTTTTTTGGATTTGCTCAGTTGAATGTTAGTCCTCTTTGACATTTCCAGATGGTTGATTTCATAAGCCAGTGGCTGACACAACTTTGTGTGGGTTTTTTAATTGGAGCCCCAGAGTCACTGTTAGGGGGCAGCTAACATTTGCATTCTGTATTCATGATGCTTCCTGCTTTTTCACAGGATTAGCAGCATATTTGGGGTGCATCACTTGTAAATACTGCACAATAGGGGTTGTGTTTTGCTGTTTTTTCTGTCACATTATCCATCTGATTTAGTACTGCATAGCTTAATGCTTTCTCTCACGCTGGAACTTGCCCAGGATATGTTAGTCTAACTGATCAGTGTCAGGAGGAGGCAGAAATATCTGCCAACAGAAGGCTTTTTGTATGCAAAAGAAGAAAGGCTGTGTGAAAAAGAAAACATATATATATGAAAGCAGGAATACTTCTTAAAGTGAAATTGGATTTGTTTAATAAGGTTCTGCATTCCTTTTAATGGGCAGCAGGGAGGAACTCGTCTGGTCACTCCCTGAAGTCTGATTGGGAAAACTCGCTTTGACCTCCTCCATCTGTTGCATAAGTAAACACTTCACTGATGGGTTTGTGGTCTGAATCGCCAAGTCTCACTGAATGTAACATGATGTTCATTTTGTGAATGAAGGAACAGCTAAGATACAAAAAAATGAGGATAAAGCAGGATACGCTTTTAAGCAAGCCTACTTGTGTTCGACAGATCTCTACCTATGAGCAGCGTTCCTTGGTTTGAACCACACTTATTCACCCACATTTTCCTGCAGCAGTATATCCTCACAGTAGTCAGTTTGATTGCTGTGATTTAAAATCTAAAGTTCTCCACTTACTTCAAACTGTAGATTGGATTGCAGTATTTAGGACTCCAGCTGTATACTCTAACAATTTAGAGCAATCTTGGTATCATTATTGCCATTTCTGGTCAAGCATTTCTTTTACAAGTCAAATTTTAATTAGATTTTAATTAAAAATAATACTGCAATGTAGTGAAAACACACAGCTTTCACACGAGTTTACACTTTGAAAACACATTACAGTGGGATATAGCTGCAGCCAAGAGCTGCATCCTGGCTGATAAATCCAATTATCAGTGAGGAGACAGATAGACAGTCCCGACTGTCTGCACTGTGCAAGCCCCATTTTATGTCTGCATGACTGCATAGAGCTGTCGCTGCACAAGTAGCTGCACATCAGCTTCATTTATTGTCATAAATATGAGCCTTCCAGTAACTGACATGGAAAAGTGCTCTTTAGGCCAGAGAAGTGGCCTTTTGGTTGAATAAATAAGAATCAATGCTAAATAATCACATTCTTTTTGATATTCACTTTCACAAGGCTTCATCCTTTCATTTCATTTGTCATGGTTTCAACAGCTGAAATCAGTCTCCCTCATGTAAAAGAAATCCCCCTCCCCCTGAATATTTCAGATAAATATGAAAGGATGTGCTTTCAGCTGTATAATGCTCTATTTTTTGCTTCAACTATTTCCTAAGTATTGCATCACTTCTTGGGAATTTTTTCCTCATATATCAAAGACCACAGATGAACCAAAAAAACTGGTAAAATCTTCCGTGGAGCGTTTTGAACCAAAACTGAAGGAACCGCTGGAACGAAATAATGACTTTGAGGTTCTTTTGTTGTGGAGGATGTACGCAGAGCATCTGGGTTTCATTTTCCTCTTTTGTTTTTGTGTGAATGGGTTTCTCAGCAGGAGAATTTGTAAAGACGTTTGTGTGTAATTAAAGCTCCCTCACACCACACTCGCACGTCTCTCACCAGGTCTGTGCGAAAGCATGAACTTTGATGAAGCCAGTGAGCACGAGGAAGACTTGGAGGAAGAACGGACACGTTCTCGGTCCTCTCACACAGACAGCAACAGGCCTGCCTCGGCTACTAGTGGCAAGGACATTCCTGTAAAGCCTACGCACACTAGTTCATATACTCACTATTATCTAAAATGCTTTTTTTTTTTTTTAAAAGGTAGCTAACTATATTAATTTGTCCCAGGATCTGGTTACCCCAGGATCACCCACAGCGGAAAACTTACTAGCCGATGTGGCGAATCTGGAGGAGTTTGTCTTACGCCCAGCACCACGTGGCGTCACAGTCAAATGCCGAATCACCCGTGACAAGAAGGGTATGGACCGCGGCCTCTACCCCACTTACTACATGCATATGGAGAAAGAGGATTGCAAGAAGGTGAGATACATGCGTGGGCTATTAAAGTTGTGAATAAGAATCATAATTTTGTTGTAATATGTAACATTTAAAAACAAAAGCCTTCATTAGATACATGTGTCTTCTTTATTGTGTCGTTCCAGGTGTTTCTGCTGGCAGGAAGAAAGAGGAAGAAGAGTAAGACATCCAACTACCTTATTTCAGTGGATGCCACTGACCTGTCACGAGAGGGAGAGAGCTTTATAGGTAAACTGAGGTAAATTCACCCTCCCTGTGTCCACAGAGACCTGCATTAATAAGGTATTATTTGCTGATTGCACACCTTTAATTATATCTATTTTTTTAATATCAACTGATACCACGTGAACAAAATACCTTTAATTAATAGCATTACCTGCATTCTATATCCGGCAGCTCTTATAAGTGATTTATTTTCCTATTTGATTGGTAATATTGATTCCAGTTAAAATAGGCAGTTAAAACATTTCATCTGTCCATCAATTTGTAGCTCAACTGGTCACCAGTGTGTGCCTGGCAAAAATAAAGTGAAGTGTAGCAGACCATTGCCTGATTTCAGAAATTCAATCACAAACCGTGAACCACTGAACAGGAAGCTTCTCTTCTCTTCCGTGCCTGGCTTCCTCCAACTCTCACTCACATTCACACTTTTTTCTTCCAGCAACACCTCACCTCCGGTGAGATTTCAGAGCGAGACTTCTTCTTGGTGTGAGATACACATCTCTGTAGGGATCCTTTTCATAATGTTGACAGTTGGGCTTGACAGTCTGAGCCCATCAGTGGCAAAGACAAGGACTTTCACTTTGGTCCGGACAGTTGACCTGTGGGATTACACTGTAGCTTCTTATGTTTGCCTCTTTTTTTCAATATAACATTCCATTTGATTCCAAAGATTTCCTGCTTGCTAACTATTATAATAAACTACAGCATCCAATAGTTGCTGTTTGTTTGTTTTTCTAAATATCAAGCAGAGTGTGTTGCTTTCAGCCAATCCACATGACTCAAATGTGAAACAAAATGCTGCCAGCATCTGAAAAATATGAAAAGGTGTAAACATTTCATGACCGGTTTGTTTTCTATCAGATCCAACCTCATGGGCACTAAATTCACAGTGTACGACAACGGGACCAATCCGTGTAAAAACCCCGGGGCTCTGCTGGAAGAAAGCAACACACGACAGGAACTGGCTGCCATCTGCTATGTGAGTGAATGACAAAAGGCTAGCAGTGTGTTTAGTGTGTTGCCTGTTCATTAAATATATTTAGTAAAATTGTCACACTCTCTGTGTTTTTTGGCAGGAAACCAATGTGCTGGGATTCAAAGGACCACGCAAAATGACTGTAATCATCCCTGGCATGAACATGAACTTTGAGAGGCTCCCTGTAAGGCCCCAAAATGTGAGTCTGTCAGTAACAGAATTATGCAAAGCTTAACAACTCAAAGAATCTGCCCTTAAATGTGCAACGTGCTGTCCGAATGTTTCATGTATAAAATGACCAAAAGATTAATTTGAATCCAAAGCTGTTTAGCTTTAGCAGTCTGACATTTCACAAATGCTGTTAGAATGCAAAAGTCCAAAAGTCCTGGTGTGTGAGTTTAATGTGTAGTTTGATTCATTCCTAATAAGATTAAAGACTGAAATCGGATATGTTTGTATGATAGGAGCAGGAGAGTCTCCTGAGCAGGTGGCAAAACCATTCACTTGAAAATCTGATCGAGCTGCACAACAAGGCACCCGTGTGGAACGATGACACCCAGTCTTATGTGCTAAATTTCCATGGCCGTGTGACTCAGGCGTCAGTCAAAAACTTCCAAATAGTTCATGATAATGACCGTGAGTATCTTTAATCTCTGAGAACAGCATCTGTTAACTGTATTGTGCTTTCTTCAGTTATGTTTAAGTAGTTTAAATAATTTGGCTGCTAAGAGGATGTTGCAGAATGTCTTGAAATATTTATAACATACACCATAAACACACACATTGATCGACCATTTTTTTTACCCCTCTCTATCTCTAGCCGACTACATTGTCATGCAGTTTGGTAGAGTTGCTGAAGACGTCTTCACTCTGGACTACAACTATCCCATGTGCGCTCTTCAGGCGTTTGCCATTGGCTTGTCGAGCTTCGACAGCAAGCTGGCCTGTGAATAGGTGCTGGTGCTCTGCCGGTAAATTCCAGGAACTCAGTTTTTGTGCCCCCCCCACACCCATGTCATTTTTATCAGGGTAGGTTAAACATCTGCTAACCTGTGTACAGTTTATGTGTATATGTACACGTTTGTAGAGACTAAAAGGGAAATGCAAATGAATAATCTGTGCTGGAGACAGGTGCTCTGATTAGACACCAAGTGCAAAAAGAACTGATCTGATATTTATGAACCTGTTTGAAGATATGTGAAATGTTTATTCTTCACATATTTTTTGTTGCCTTTTACATTTTGATTCCACTAAGTTTTTTACCTTAAAAAATGAGCTATCATCTACAATTCATACTGTAAACAATTTTGAACTATGTAACATGATGGCCTTTCCTCTGGCACCACCTGCAGGCCCAACTTTAGATGTTGTTAGCTAATAAGGCAAACAGAAACGCACAGTTGCTGTACTTTATTTCAACCCCCATTTATAAGGAACTGGCATCACAGCCTCAACACTAGTTTATCTTTTTTTAATCCTTGTTTACATCTTAAATCATATAACGCATGTTTTAATCTGCCTTTTATCAATAGCTAATTCTGATATTGTTTTTTCATTGTTGTTATCACGCTAACATCCTTGTGTGAAAGGTGGGGGATTTTGCGAGTATTTTTTTTTAAAATTTTGTGACTGTAATTTTGTTTTAGCAAGTTGGATTATCATTAAACACATGAATGCAGAATTGCACATTTTAAGAAAAATTAAATATAGACTTTATACAGTATGAAATATGAGGTAACACCTACTTATTTGAGCCGTTCTCACAGTCTTAAATTATTCAATGACATTTCAAGACATGGAATTTTACAATACTGTTTGGAAGTTAAACATACACTACACACAGCTTTTATTTTCTGTGCTACACAGATCCTAGAACTGTTACACAATTTCTTTTTCTGGGAGGGGGGGCGAATAATGAGTGTTCAGGACATGTGGCATTTTAAGGAACTAAGATGGCATTAAAGCCAAATGTTTACTGCTCATGTTTTGTTTTTCACAATTTTCACTTCAACTCTTATTTTCCTCCCTCATGCAAAATTTATGTTGTGATAAGGGGGTTATTGTTTTCATTAGCAGGGATTTAACGTGGCGGTTTGGTTCATCATTAAATCTCCCGAACGTGTTATCTGTTCAATGCAGAGTTTGTTCTTAGATGGACTGAACTGGGAACATTTTTTATGACCAGCAGCGTCAGATACTTTTAAAACAGTTTGATCTGGATCCTTCAAAGAACCATGATTTTTTCATGCTAAATTAATAGAATTTTCCCATTGTTTCCTGTTCAAGGAAGTGTGCAATTAAGTTCTGAAGAAAAATATTCTGTATATACTTTTACTAAAGAAGCCTTTGATGAAACACATTCCAGTCTGACCTTTGGAACACGCAGTCAGCTCATTTGGCTGTATGAAAATATACCAGCAGTTGATCAAACATGTTTTTGTTTTATTATACTGAGGTGAATGTATTTAGTGTTTATAAACATAACAGAAATGAATTTCATTGAACAGAAAAAAAAGGAAAAAAGTGTTTATTGTAAAATCTTCAAATAACAAAAATAAAGGCATTTTGAAAAATTAAGTGATACAGAATATGTTGTCATTTTAACACTGTCTTCACTATTGTCAAGAACTTCACTGCAAACAATCTGAGTATGGCATATTTTATCAAACTAAACTGAGCATTTGATAACAATATATACTGGATTCGTTAACACTAGGTTTTCTTGCAACTGGAACACGATTTTTGTTGAACATTTAGCGGCTGAGGCCCCTGTCCTCATCCTCATTAAATATCTATCTCTTTGGGTAGGTTTTTATATTTGATTAGGTAGTATGGGTAGCACTGACAGCTATCAAAAACAACAAACATGGTGGGAAGGTTCACGCTGTCAACACAGGCGTCATACAGACGATGCTGCTTCTTCTTGAAGGTGAGCTTAGGTGGACGGCGGTAGTGGCTCCTACCCACAGTCACCTTCCCCACCAGGACTTTGGCAAGGAACATGTGGCAAACTTCATCTGGCCCGAACTGGGCTGAGAACATGTGGGAGAGGGAGGCAGCAGTGGCAAAGTATGTGCCATGACCATGGGAAGCTCCGTTAACCCCGGCCACTCGAGGATCAAAGTTGCTGGTGCAGATCTCATCTGAGGCCTCTTTGGCGGTCCCATGGAAGAGATGTCGCTCTAAACTCCCGGTGGCCTTTCCACGCTGCTTCTGCATGTGTAGCTTTTGCCTGTAACGAGATGAACAAGAACAAGATTTTGTGATATTTTACGCTTTAACTTCCAACAAAATAATTATTTGAATCCGCTGTAAGGAACCCATAGAACTGTCTAGTAAAGTAAACAATGGATGAAAACAGGAGGAAACAAGCCCAGATCCTACTACTAGCCAAACCAATGCTTACCCATGTTACAAATGTATTTCACCCAATAAATGATGTTTAGAAAATGACTTTCTGAATATCTAAATAGTTAATAAGGACATCAAATTTCCCTCCAACATTTCTTAGCATTAGTCATGATTAAAAATTGAACTCAAACTTAGCCAGACCTTTGGTACTTGTCCCAGTGGAATAGGTTCTGGATCTGCTGGATGCTGATGATGTCCACCTTTGTCTCAGGCATGCTCTCATTGAAGAATTCTTGAACCCGTTTATAGGCCAGAGTGCCTGTAGGAACATCCACTAGACTGTAATCCTGCTCTGAAGCCCAACACCACACTGGAGGGTACCAGGAACTGAACTCCTCCAGAGGATCTACACTAAAGTTGGCCTCAGGAGGATTACTGTGAGGTTCCGCTGAGTCAGGCAGGACTCCTGTCCTGGTTGTGGGGATGAGAGAACATCATGAAATCATTTTAAAGGAACATAATTTAATTATTTTAAAAGAAAATGTAAACAAATGAAAAAAAAAAAAAAAAAATCTCAGGACACCAACTGCAAGTACGGTTTCATAGAATCCAAAGAGCGGTAGGCGGGTCTGCAGCGAACGCCTCTCTGGAACCCAGTGGCGACATTGGTCTGGGTCATGGTAGTGAAGTCCACCTTGTACTTCTGTGAGCCGACACTGAAGAAACACTCTGACTCCTCCTCGCTCATCTTTTTTAGCAAAGTAGCGGACAAGCTCTATGGAGAAATGAACCAGTTAAAAAATAACGAAACTGGTGGGGGTTGAAAATGACAGAAACGAGTAAAGAAACTAGAAAAAAGAGGGAAAGAAGATCACCGTGTTGTACTCTTGCCAACTGATGTTCCACCAGTAGATTTTCGATTGGCTGGCAAAATGAGGGTTCTTGATCTTACTGTTAGTGTTAGATAGTCGCCTGACTCCATCATACACCGAAGAGTCATCCAGTTCCATTGAGTCAAATTTCAAAGTGTAGCGTCCATTCCTAAAGAAAGTGTTCTGAAGTTACAAAAAGAATCCACAAACTTTTGTGATTTTTGTCTCAAAACAGCCCATCTTTTTATTTTTTTAATTTGCAGACTTTAGCAAAAGATCTACCCTTTTACTCACCCATTTTTGAGGCAAACAGCATCCTTATTGACGTCACAGTACATCCTCTCCAGCAAGACCTGAGAGCGAGGAGAAATGTCCACCCACTGGTGGTTGGGAACACACCACAGCTGCCAGTGAAAGGGATAGGGAGTGTGGTGCATCTTACACTTCTCCCCTGCAGAACACAAACCAAGGAGGAAGTCGTCACAGATTTGGATGGTAGAGCAGCCTTTTGTGTGAAATGAGACAGGCACTTTAGATGGGGTTTCAGTGGTTTGCTTGGTAGGGGTTCCACTTGGCGTTTGGGTGGAGGATATGGACCCTTTGTTGGCAGGAGCGGTAGGCTGACTGGTATGCTGGGCCTGGGCGATAATGACCGGCAAGGAGACAATAAGTGAAGTGGCTGGAACAGGACTTGGACGGTGTGACACAGATTGTGTGTTTTGGGGGAAGGTAAGCAGCACACAGGAGCTGCTCTGCGATGCAACATGCTGCTGAGTGATGGGCTGAATGCGGATCTGAGGTTGCAGGATGCTGGAAGACAGCCCTGCAGTCTGCACCATGCTGGAAGTGCTTTCACTCTTGCTGGGAGCAGAATGCTTTCCTTTCTTAGAGGTGAGAGGTGTTATATTAATGCTGAGGCCATAGGGCTTGACGGTCCAGGTGATGTCAGCTTGCTCGGCTCTCATGGCCTCCCACACTGGGAGGCTGGTGTCGGCGTCAGCAGGGATTTCCAAGAGGAGGAGAGACGGGCTCAGAAAGGTGACTTTGGAGGACCTGGACACGGGTTCTGCAGCCTTAGCACTAGCAGACATCTTTCTCTTTGTTGCCCTTTTGCATGAAATTCCAGCCATGTTGGACTTCCTAACCAAGAACAATTTTAACAATTATTTGTTGCAAACTGGAACAAACACAAGGTTATAGTGGCGTAGAGACACTACAAATGAAGAGAACAGAAATTTTAACTAGCAGTTACTGCCATGAAACTCCACAGCTTTTGAGATTTGATGGTTAAGTTTTAAAATAATTGAATAAATGCACTATTTTTCATAGTTTTGAACAGAACTAAAGCCAACTCTGTAAAACTTTTCTCCAGCCACTTTAATACCTAGACCCACTCAACTGCTGCTCACCACAAATATCTACTCAGCCAGTCACACAGTAGCAACTCCATGCATTCAAGCAACAACCATAGTTTACTGCCAGACAGACCAATCTGAGAATTTCTGAAACTGCTGATATAAGAAAGACAAATAAACACTTTTAAGAACAAATATGAGCATATTTGAATTCACAACACACTGAACCTTGAAGAAGACCACACAGGGTCACATCCAGCTAAAAATGAGAGACTGAGGCTACAATTTACATGGCCTCACCAAAGTTGTACAATAAAAGATTGTCCTGAATTTATGTTGTGAATTCAGATGGTACAGTCAGACTTTGGCATAAAAAAAACATCAAGGCAAGATGGAGACAATACCAGTGCCTCAGGTGGAGGTGGTGTAAAGATGTGGAAGATAATTTCTCGGCACACTTTGGACCCATTAGCACCAGTTAAACAATTATTTAAAGGCCCGGCAGGTCTGAAATCAAAACAGCTTTCCCCAACACAACCTCCTCTAAAGAACATAACTGAGCCTTTAAAACACACGACTCAACCTGCTAGCTACATACACCCGTAGCAAGGTACAATGACTAGCTAATAAGCCTTTTAACGAGTTTGGCTTACATTAACCGTGAGTCCGCCTCAAGCCTCTAAACTTTGCTGAGTCAAAGTTGCAGGGGAAAAAAAGAAGCTTTTAGGCATATGGCTTTAAAACCCTTCCTTATACAAAAGACGGTCAGCTTTCAATGTGCCAGGCTGTAGAGTTCAGAGGGAGGGGAAAGAGAACGGTGTGCAAAGGCTGTTCATATACCAAGAAAAAAACTCACTAAAAATGAAAAAAAATAAAATGGATACTTTCACTGCATTCTGAACAGAACTACAAACAGCTGATACATAAAAACATATTTTGAAGCCCAGCGTCTTTGTGATTTTTAATTCAAAGACAGGTTTTCTGAAACTCTTTCAAAGTTTTTCTTTGGACATTTTACTCATTTTCAGTCCAGTCCTTTCACCCTGTTAAGGCATGCAATACTAACCTATGAATCATTCAGGCATTAAATAGCCACCTAACTCAAAGAATAAACCTGTGTTTTGTCAACTCATCACGGTCAACTTTAAATTGTATCTTTAACTTTACCAGCAGCCTGTTGCAAAAACACACATTGTGTTCCGTTTTATTTATTTGAATCTACAAAAAAACACAAAAGAAAACAGTTTGACAGCCATAAAGTAGTATTTTGGATCAAAGTGGTGATTTCCAGAGAGCCATTAGGTAAATCCGTGGCACATGTTAGCATGCTGCGCAGTGTGTAGTTAAGAGAAAAAAAAAAATGGAAACTTGAAAAGTGGATGACGAGAGAAGTGTCAGACCTGAAAACTATATACAGGAGATGAACTGTATCAGAAATGTCCTTAGGAAGCAGGTAATAAAATCTAGCAAAGACATTAAAGACGTCACATCTAACCAAACATATAGGCTCACCTCAGACGCTAAAGAAAAGTCTCTGACTGCTCTCGGACTGCTGGTCTATATCCAGTAAGGACTGGCTGGTGATACATCATCAAGGGAGGCCACAATACTTGCAAATATTTTATTTGTAAATTAGCACTGTAAAACATGAGTAGTATCTGCACATAAAGCACATTTGATGTTTTCCTTACATTAGTAGTCAGGAATACAGCTGGGCACCAAAATAAGGGAGGAACGTGTAGACACTGACATGCATAATCGTTTTTAAAGCTTACATACAAGCAGTTAATCTGTACTATTTTTAAAACCTCACAACTGATATGCTGATAATAAACAAATGAATAATTCATTAATTATTAGTGCAAAAAATGCTCTAATTCAAGTTACCAATCGCTGAAATCTTAAGTCCCTTGATCAGTGTGTTCATTGAGTTTTAAATTAAGAAGAGCCCAAAGAACAGTGCAGGAAAAAAAAAAGCAGTAAATAATCTGACATTTAATTTGATGAGTTTCTCAAAGTCACAGAGTAACTAAGTTGCACTTTCATTTACACTCAGGGCAACTTCCACTGGTTCAACCGTCAAAGGACATTGCTGACAACCGACCCAGAAGTAAGGAAAGACTTTCTCAGTGATGGCCTGTTTGAAGGTGTAGATATGTGTGTTGTGTGCATCATAGAAAGAAACCTTGCCCTTGTCACAGTCCAGCTGCACTTTGATCTTCTGCGGGTTACTTTTCAGGTTTAGTCGCGTTAAAGGAGAGGTACCCGCAAAGTACATCTTGTGGTAGAAGTACACACACAGGTAGCCGTTTTTCTGGACAGAGGACACTTTCTCTTTCCTCTGGACAGATTCTTTAGCCACGCCGACAACCCACGCAGTATTATCTCCCACATTCACATCCCAGGCATGCCTTCCTGAGGTGAAGCCCTCCGAGCCCAGCACACCGTTGTCGGGGTCGAACCTCTCCGGGTTGTCTGGGAGCTTCTGTTTCTCATCGCTGTCACAGACGCTGGTGAGGTCATCTGACAGAATGAGCCATGGGGCAGCAGTGTTGGGATCCAGAGTGACTGGGGCTGAAGGAAACATGGCAGATTGTCAGCTGTAGTTACTGTGGCTGTAGTTCAGTCAAACATCTCAACCTTTCCTCCACCTTGGGAATTCATGACAAACCAAAACTCCAGCTCAGAATTTAAACCAAGCAGTATATTGGGGTTAAACTCACTGTATTTGGCAATTTTATGCATCTTCTCCCACACATAAAACATCAAAGAGCCAACATGTTTGGCCACGTCTATGAGTGCTCCTGGAGGCATAACGGGATCTTCAACAGGACAATCAGCACTACAGAAAACACACAGGAAACAAGCAGGTTACATAACACATTATGAGAGTTAAGCAAAGAATAAAACAAATATTAAACTTTTCTTTACCTTAACAGAGTCCTCTTACTGTTCTAAAAGACAAAATTAAAATTCACTTTAGCATTTAAGGGGGAAAAATATAAAGTGTTCCTTCTTTAGTCTCATTTACAAACTTACATGAAGGACTGAGATGCCCTCCAAAGCCATCTCCTCCTCCAAAACTCTGATGGATTCAGACACAGATGCCATTTTTCTTTCTATTTCTTCAACCTTCTGCTTCATCTCTTCGCTCTTCTGCTCTTCCTCCCGCTTCAGCGCTTCCATCCTGGCGTTCTCTTCAGCGTGAAGGAAGTTGTGAAGTTTTTCAAACTCCTCATGGGTTCGCCTTTCCACAAATCGAGCCTGGACCTGAAAGATGATCTGCTTAAGTATGACTTGGAAATCAGTTTACTGACAGCCACTAAATAAAGTGGCTTACTAGGAATTTTAACCCACAGTTTGACAGATTATCACCACACCTGAATGTAGGTCACAGTGTCTTCATAGTTCTTCTTCATTTTGTCAAACGCCTCCCTCTTCTCCTGCAGTGAGCTGAGAGCGGACTTCATTTTCTCCTGAGTAAATAATTCAAAGAAAATTCATTAGAAGGTTTGTTAATCTCGCTTTAGGCTTGTAACATCCTTCAACATAATGACTCATGACAGAAACTCTGTATAAACTTAGTAAAGGAGCCCCAAGAAAGAAGACATCATTATTCAATCTCAAGTCCTTATTTGATCAGGAAAGCCAAATATTTACCTTCACATCCCCAATCGCCTCGCTGACAGGACAACATTCGTGCTGCTTGTGTTTTCTTGAGGTGTGGCAAACAACACAGATAGGCACCTTATCTGAGAGGCAATAGAGCTTGAGCTTCTCCCCATGATGAGGGCACAACTCCCCTGGTTCACCGGGCAGCTCCTCCGCTGTCTCCTCCGGTTCCTCGCTCTCGTGTGTATAAGACTCGCACAGGTTCTTCAGGGTGAGACTAGGAACGGGATCATCCACACTCTGAGTTCTGCACAGAGGACAGTCACGGTTTCGTCTCTGTCGACTCCAGTACTGCTGCAGGCAGGATGCACAGAAGCTGTGGCTGCACTTGAGGACCACTGGGTCTCTGAAGATTTCGCAGCACACGGCACAAGTGAGGTCCAACTCAGGGAGATAGGGCTTCCCTGCCATCCCGAGGCTTTGCTCCTGTTTTACCCTGAAACTGAAAGTAAGGGAGAGTTCAAGCAACTAATCAAACACAGGGGAAGTCACTCCCTTTTTATACCCTAATCAGTTGTTCTGTTGTCTGTTAACTGCATCCTGTGAAATCTGTGCATGCAAAACAGCCTTTAAATGCAAATGAAATAGTGTTCTGTTTAAAAAAAGAAGAAAAGTTAGAGTGAAACATACCTCAAAGCTACAGTCTTGTAACAGCTGTATATGCGTAATGGTGAACACTTCCTGCTTCCTGTTATGCTGAGTCACTGAAAGGAGGCGGAGTCTCAAAGACAGCAAGCATTTTTAACCCTTCACTAACCCTGCAGCTCAGTCGAATCAACAGTTTGCAGGCGAGGAAGAAGAATATGAGGTGTTTTCTGGACTAATAAAGGGACAAGAAAAACGATGACATAACATTCCAGTTAGATTTTCCATGCTTTTTTTTTTTTTTGTTTAAATTATACGATTTAGAGAGAAAAAATGCAGTTGCAACAAAAGGTCCCCACTTGTATTTACTGAATTGATTGCTTAAAGTACAGTCTGATTTTATACAGAAATGAAACAATGAATTATTTTACTGGGTTGATCTTTGGGACCTCTAGTTATAACAGTTAGCCTTTCTGTATCTAGGTTTGTCTGCCATTACTAACTGTGGGCATAATTAGATTGTTTTGGCTGTTTCAATGTCAGTTACTTTGTGGCTGTTTAATTTTTAATGAATTTATCTGTGCATAGATTACGGTCCTAGAAGTGCTGTGGAAAATCCAGGTGTTCCTTTTCAAACTTAAGATTTGCCACATTGGCTTTTTAGAGAACAGTATTTTCCTTTGCCTTTACTTATTTCCTTTAATTACATCCATTCTTACTCATCATTATTCTTAAAGTCAATGAATGAGAAATGATTTCTTTGAGAAATCTACCCTCAGGTTCAGTTTTACCTCTTAAGGCTGCAAAAGTCACACCAACATCAAAACGTGCAATCTCAGTTTTCCCAAAGAAAGAAATACATATATAAACAAATTACAACTGCAGATATAATTTCCTTACAAAATTAATGTCTTTAGAGTTAAACAGCATCTCCATTGTATATACATTTGGTCTCAATCTAAAATATACAGGCACATTTTTCTGTCTTTGCTACTTAAAATAACTGTATTCAAATGAATAATGATACTTATGTCCAACCTTTCCAAGGCTACAGAGTATGCATAAATGACTGACATATTCAATATCAGAAAATTGACCCATAACTATTGTAATACTGCCAGCCCCACATCTAAGCCTTGCCAGATAACATCAGATAAAATCATCTAATCTACGCACGTAAATTTCCAGTTGAAACTCATGCTTAAATATTTTGTTTGTGTGTGTGTGTGTGTGTGTGTGTGTGTGTGTGTGTTTGTGTGTGTGTGTGTGTCTGTGTGGCAGGTACTATTCAATGTTGCATACCAAAAACTAAACAGCCTACATCCAACTATCTTTATTAATTTAAACCTACCCAGTTCTCAATATACAGCAAAATTTGCAGCATTTTTATTTAACTTAAGTAGCCTCTTCAGAAATGTAACATGAAAGGGTGCAATAAATGAAATGTCTTCATGTATCCACGCCTGACCCATACAGCAATACTGGTAAGACCATCTGATCAAACAACTGTAACTGGGTTTCATCAGTTTCAACTCAGGTAAGATGCCAACTAATGAAAAACTACAATAAAAGTTTGATCTTTCTATATAATAGCTAATGCCAGCTTCTAAGCAAATTATAGAGTAGAATGGGAATTTTACTCACTGCAGATTCATTTTCTGCTTGTTACAAAAGGTTCATTATAAAGTGAGTGGCCAGGGAGGTCATTTTTTCCCTGCCTTTCATTTATCAACAAAAATAAAGCAGTTTGCACCACACTGGTTTTCAATTTAAGATAATCTCATTTGATTTTCTTTGCATGCTAATAGGAAAACTGTGATTGCAAAGTTTAGTCACGCTCTTATTAAAATGCATAACAGTTCTGAAAGCTTTTCCTTAATTTGGAACAAATTTTCTGATCTAACAAAATCAAACACAGAGAGACAAATAATCTGATCACCCGGGTTCTTGTTGCTTGATAAATGTGCCGAAGAACTTTAGGGCATCAGTGTGTAGCATGTCTTTAGCCCATTTTCCCATTCTCTCCACTTCTAGTCCACTTGAATGCATCTCCAATCACAACGTGACTTCTGTCACTGTAATTTGAGGGACTAAAAATAGCTGAAACTTTTCGTTGTTTCCATGAGAGAGTTGCAGCCCAATCGCCTGCTGTGAAGTGATCCTGTTACCCCACTCTGGTGTGTGATTAGCGGTCTGGACTCCTCACCAGGTCAGTACTATAATCACTTGAGTTATTGTGAATGCTTTGGAAAGAAAGGACTTCAGTGAGTCATTGCATTTGGCTTTGGTCTGCATTTTAAAGCAGGATAGAAAGGACTGTTTTTAGAAATGTAGGAACAGACCAAAGTGGCTATTAGTGTTTGCCAGAAAACGATTAAGTTAATATTTTTCTTGAAATTGGTATTTAGTGGAAACAGCCTCTTTTGCAGAGGCATGCAGCGCAGATGGTTTTGCACCAATCCTAAGACTGTACATGCTTTTTGCCTTTATATTCAATTTAGAAATGCCAAACAATGATATTTATGACAGGCTATTATTGATAATTAATTACATTTATATTTCAACCATTTGCAAATCCAATAAACAGATTAATGTGTGGTTAAAATATCACTGATGGATATTGAAACAAAATAATAAGGTGTCTATAGCCATACATGCCACTCTAAGAAACTATAAACATGCTAAAAAGTTTCAAATGCTGCAGTTGCTGGAGTGGCCACTAGAGGCTCAGTCTGAAAGCGAATCAACCTCTACAGACTCCCGTGGTGAAATGCCCAATTTAAACACATTTCAAAGCATATTTACAGCCTGGTACAAAAACAGCTTCTGTCTCCATGAATAATTTCCTGTTACCCCCAACCTTGATAACAACTGTGTTGTTACAACGGGCATAACACCCTTTTGGATTTTGCTAAGTCCTGGCAGCTTTTTTAGGTCTCACCTGTGCTAATTTGAGATACTTGACATCTTGACTTTTTTGTGTGGTGCTGGAGCCATACATGTAAGCTTAAAAACACTCATCTTGAGTCAGGGTCATTCCACACTGCACTTAACAGTATTTCAGCTACAGTTTCTACAGTTTATGGTTAAATTCTCAACTGAAGCTCTCTCTCTCTCTCTCTCTCTCTCTCTCTCTCTCTCTCTCTCTCTCTCTCTCTCTCTCTCTATATATATATATATATATATATATATATATATATACACACACACACATATGTATGTTTCACCCCCAAGTCCAGCACCCTTAGGCTGTATGCTAAGCGAAAGGAAGGAGGCCGGGGACTAGTGAGCATCAGCACTACGGTGCAGGATGAGGTAGCGAACATCCACGAATACATCAGTAAGATGCCCCCAACCGACCGCATGCTGAGGCAGCAGAAACCCAAGAAAGAGGAGGAAGAGGAGGCACTATCATGGATGGACAGGCTCCTGCATGGTATGTACCACCGGCAGATAGAGGAGGTGGCTGGACAAAGCTGGACTGAAAGACAGCACAGAGGCACTAATCATGGCAGCACAGGAACAATCTCTGAGCACAAGATCCATAGAGGCTGGGGTCTATCACACCAGGCAAGACCCCAGGTGCAGGCTGTGTAAAGATGCCCCTGAGACAATGGAATGCCATAACCAAGTAGTATACAGAAACATCTGTATGGAATATGGCCTGGAAGTCCCGAGGTCAAAATGGGAGATGCCCCCAAGGGTGGTGGAGAATGACTGAGCTAAGATCCTGTGGAACTTCCAGATGCAGACGGACAAAATGGTGGTGGCTAACCAACCACAGTGGTTAATTAATTAAAAATTAATTATAGCCCCTTCTATTTGGAATGTCACCATCGTTCCTGCGAGCCAGCGTGCACAATACCAGGGGCCCAGCCAATTTAATGGAACGGTGCCATAGTTAATGTGTTAATTACATCCACATTTAGCTTGCAGTGACATGTCAGACCTGAGTGCTGTGAAAAGGGCCTATTTATCCTCAGGGTGCTCGAATGTCTGTACAAAATTAAAGGCAATCCACCTGACAGTTGTTGAGATATTTGAGTGTGAACTAAGCCGCTACAGCGCCTTGATTTTTTTGTACACTCGAGAGTCCTTTTTTCAAATTTTGACCCAGATATGGAGAAGGGGATTTTGCTGATTAGATCAACAACCTGCTGTTTGTCTGAGGGACCCCTGACTGATGGAGTACACGACTGAGCTGTCACTTTTCAAAAAAACTTAAGTATGAAGTCAGCTTTGCAAAAGTTACAATAAATTGTGAAAATTTTCTTTTAGCACTATGCTTTTGTAATAAGACTGGTAACACAGATGGTCTGTGTGCCATCCATAAAGTTTCCAGCAGATGTTTCTGTTATTTTCTTCGTTTCCAAATGATGGAATGTGTTAAGCGAAGCTGAGCTCACTGAGCTTCATTTGGCCACTAAAACATTTACAGTGTTGCAGTTTATTACAGAACATTGCAAAACACTATGTCCTTATTAGCATGGGCTGCTCTCTAAATTATACTGTGGGTTCAGGGAAAGGTTTTAGTGCTCTGTGGACTTATGTGGCTCCATGTATTATAAAATGAAATTATATCCCTGTTATTGTGCTTCTCCATACCTCTTTACATGCCATATGCTGTTTAACAGGATATGGGAGAACATCTGTTTCATTTTGGCATTTCAGATGCATTTGCAAGTTTGCTTCTGGTTTTATTTATGAGGAAGCTAACTTCTTTATATTCACATCATAATCGGCAGTAAAATCTGGCAACCTCTCACCAGTAACCATTTTAATTTATATTGCTGTAACCAATAAGCACCACTAGATGTCAGAATATACTCACCCATGACATCAAATAGCGTGCTGAGTACTTTAAAATACTGAACAAATGCTGCAGTATCAATGCAGAAAAGTTCATAATAGCATTGCATTAAAATGACTTGAGGCAAACTGACAAGATTCAAAAGATAAGATATAATCTTCTACTCTTATCTGACCTGGATATTACTTTAGAAAAGAAAAACTGCTTTACTTCAGGATAAAGCAGTTAAACGCTCACATTTACCTGGATGTCACCCTTTGTAGCCTCTGCTACTCTGTAAATTGGTTGTCAGCCAGTGTGACCCGGGCTAATAGTGATTCATTATTGCCCACACCCAGCCAGTGTTCACAGACAACTTCATCTGGGCTGAGGGGAAAGGGGAAGGGATGGGGGGGTGGGCTGTGTCAGTCCCTGAGCATCTAATGAGGACAGGCAGGGTAACAAACCAGAGAGACAACCTCAGTCAGACCTGTCTCACCACCTGACACTTCACACCAAGAAGCGGGAGATGAACTACACCTTTGTAGGTCGACGGAAGTATTGATGAGAACAGCTCAGGAGGTGCTTCAAAAACATTATCAGCGAAGCATAGCGGTTTCATATTTATAATGCCCCTGTGCAAGCGTGTTTGCAAATACATCCCATACCTGGTAGTTATCCTCTTAGTTTTCCTAATTTCACCATGCATATGCATCACAATGTGTTTTTCTGACAGTATATAAATTCTGTTTTAAGGTAACACTTTCTCAAAAACAAACATTATTCACTTTATGTTTGAAGATTTTCAGACTGAGGCATCACACATATTAATGGTGTGCCAAAAAGGTGCAGTGTGGCCCAGTAAATATCTTTGCACAGTGTTAAATTAGCAGGAAAAGAGGACGTTTGGACTTTTTTTTACTCCGTTTTCCACCAGCAAATTGTGATGCAAGTCAGTGACATTCCCTGTGGTCGTTCCCAGAAGTAAGGTGTTGAGTCAAGAATCCGTGCTGACGTGTTTCTTTGATTTATGGGTGTAGCATTTCTTTGTAACAACAGCAGACACATAGACACGCTCGATGTGAAAGAGTTAGACCTGCTGCTGAAATTGTACATATTTTCCTTAAGACATGGCCGACTGTTTACCCGTTTTGCAAAAGCATAGTCTAATAAATGTGAATGCTTGACTTCTCTTAAAAAAAGGGTTGTCAATGGACCATGAATGAAAATGAGTTTGTCATCCCTTGTTTAGACCAACAAAGGGCAAGCCAAAATTTCACCTGTATTCACATATGCACAAAATAGCCTCTATGCCATCTGACACGTCATCAGTTTTTTAGACAGCCCATCTGTGGTATCTGGAGCAAAGAGGGTTTTTTTTTTTTTTTTTTTTGCAAGAATGTCACTTTTTTCCCTTTGTAATCCTGCTCACTGTCAATCATGGCTTCTGATGTGTCACATTCTTATAACTCCCACCAGCTGCTGGGATGGACTGGGTTTCCCTTTTTTTGTTGAGGGATTATGTTAGCCATAGCACAGTACACACGCACACGACTGTGTGTGAGGGGTGTGCTGGTTGTGATAGTTCCATCTACTCCATCTTCCTGCTCATCAACATCATCATCATCATCATCATGACTTCAAATACCTCTAGACCCCTCTTACTTTGTGCATCTGCATGAATTTACAAAGCTGCTCTCATACAAACAGCTGATACATGCATGATTTTCGGTAACATAGACTAAAGCTTATGCAGCACAGGGTTGCAGGGATGTTGGAGCCTATCCCAGCTTACATAGACTAAGAGGCTGGGTGCACCCTGGACAGATTGCCATCCCAACAGACAGACAGAGCACATGCACACCTACAGTGTCACCAGCTATCCTAACGTGTGTGTCTTTGGACTATGAGAAGGAGCCTGAGCACCCAGAGGAGACCCACACAGGCAAAGGAAAACATCTTTGTACCAGATCACGCAGATGTCTTTACCTCAGTCCTCACCTCCTGTGAATTTCTGTCCACTTGTCTTTCTGAGCAAGAGGGCTGCCTCTAAGATTCACTTCACATTCAGCCTGACCAGTTGCCAGCATTTATATCAAGCTGCCTTTCTGCATTAAGCTCTGTCATGTGTCAGTATGTTCAAGTCTGAAAAATCTTAATTTACTACACAAGCGCCCTACTGTGCTTTTTGCATATAAGCCTAGTTGTATTCAACAGATAATAACATTCCTCTTAATATTGAAATTCCTGCAGTGCAAAAGATTACAGTCGGCTCAGTCAGTGCACAGTGTGGGGAAGACACTGTAAAATTAATCTCCTGGTTTATTCATAATTGTAAATGCTACCAGTGAGAAGACAGAGAGGCAGAGGGACATAGGCACCAGAGCTGAATTATACTTTGTGCCATATCAGTACCATTTGATCTTTTCAAATTAAAATGTGATGCACTGACGAGCCATTTTCATGCTCCTCACAATGTGACCGGGAAGGAGGGAGCTTCATCGTCAAAGGAAAACGCTTTAGCGCATTCATTTCATCGGAGGATGCTTTTATTTTGTCTCTATTTTAACACATGAATTGACCGCTCCATGTAAATTGGATTAAATGCCCAATTTCACCACAGCTTGCAAGGCACTCTCAAAGACCAGGTGCCTTTTTTTCAGGGGGGCGGGGGGATGTCACATTTTGAATTCCCCTCCTGGTAATGGTTGAGAAACTTCACAGACACTGTAAAGCATGTGTGATGTGGTAAAGTTTAGGTCTTTTCCCTGCAGCAATTTTCAGTGTGTATATGGAAGTGTGTGAGGGAAGGGTTGACTGAAAACACCCACACACATACCCACACCTGAATGTGTAATGCAGCCACGTCGACACATAAACACGTTGACATTTTCACACACGCAAATGTGTACTGAATTGGAGGTAAATTTGATCTTATTGGAGAGACTGCTGGAAAGCCTTGGGCTCAGAAACCTCCTTGAATCTCTGGAAGGTCGCCAGGCTCTCCGAATTCACAGGAAAACCTTGGTTATTTCCCTCCCTCTCTCGCTCACTCCCTCACACCTGCACCGAAACCACTGAAATTTAAAGGAGTGACATCAATTCAATAAGCTCAGCCTGACAGGGACAGAGCAATACACCATAACACAGCTGCTCTCTCCATCTTTTTGCTAACCCATTTCCCCTCCTGGCTTCCTCCCTTCCCTTTAAACCCTAGCTCAGCAAAGAAGCGTGATGACAATTTTGTTTTAGCCGGATGAATCTGCTGCCTGTGATGACCCAAATCTTTATTAAGTTTCTTTCTTTTTTTTGTCACTTCCCTGCTATCGTAAATGATGTAGAGAGAGTCAGGAAATTGTGTCCGTGTCAGAGAATTGCTTACAATCATTTTCTGTTGAAATTGAGGTATTTCTTTCTTTATTTCACTTATTTTTTGGTTGGGGGAGGTAATCTTCTCGCCATCTCGAATAGGTGAAGCAGAATAGCAATGGAGTACCTCTGGTCCCTTCAGTAGTTGTAAAAATGAATGTCAACTAGATGAAGCGGATCAAACTGTACACATGCGAGTGAAATCTTTTAATGGCTCCGTGGGGCTGTTGCAGCACGAGGAGGACCACGCAGTAACCATCTATGTGGGTCATTTGGCTCAGCTTAGGCTATAGCTGTCTGTCACCATCGATGTGTCAAATCAGCTGTGGCATGACATGATCGGCTGTGGGGCTGAAGCCGGGGATCTCAGGGGTAAAGAGACAGAGCAACATTATTCATCTCAAAGCCTACAAAATGCTAAATGTGATCATCAGGCACATCATGGCTAACCTTATCAGGCCTTTCAAAAATCCAGTTAAAGGACCTGAGAGAAAACATACACATGTATGTGGTTTTGTTCCACAGGAATAAATTAGACCCAGGCCTCCCTTCATTTCATCGACTTCAGGCAGGCCTGGTTCTCTTTAGGGCTGAGATGGATGTGCCTGCTCTGCCATTATGGCACCCAAAGCCCTTCTGCCACATGGTAGTGTACATTATGAGCTGGTCTGGGACATAGATACCACCCCAAATGGGTCTACATCAGAACGAATGTAAGATATAGATTGCAGGAGGGAGGCTACATAATCCCACTGACCCCTAAAAATCCATGTATATATTTGGAAGTGAATGCCTCCTCTTAAGGACATCTTTTTAAATAATTTAACAGCTCCATAAATGATCCAGAGTTTTCTTTTGTAACTCACTCCTTAAGGCATCATTGGACTCATAATGGAGCCCATATAGTATAATATTACTGATACCATGAGTATAATTTCTTTCTTTCTTTCTTTTTCTTTTTTTTTGGGGGGGGGGGGGCTGTGCCAAAGATTTGATTTTTTCCAGATATTTTTTTAACCTATGGTTCTTTTCTTTTTCACACTAGGACCTCAAACTATTCACACATAATTTATATTCACAAATTAACCACACAAGCATGAGTTTAGGCTGTAGGAGGAAGTTGGAGTACCTGTAGGAGAAGCCATGCTGGCACACGGAGAAAGTTTTCTCCCTTCCTTCCCCTGTTGTTTTCCCGTCTGGACTTTCACTTCTGGAAGGCTCGAATAAGGCTGGAAGTCATTTCTTTTTTTCAGTAATCTCATGTGACTTGTTTGTCTCACTCTGTTAATATTTTAATGTTCATTCACTTGTTTTTTCCTTTTACAAAATAGTTATAACTCCTCTAAGCAGCCTCAGTTGGCCAAATTAGATTCCTCCCTACAGTATCGTCTTTTGGTGTGACACCCTTTATTTTAAAAGGGCTTTTGCATCATCGGCACCTGTACTGAGCTGATAAGCAAACTGCAACAAGTCAAGAATAAAAGCTCTTTGCTCAAAAGTATGGAACTTTAGAATTTTCTCCAACGTCTTCATTGTAGTGGTCACTGCATTTGTGTGCACATGTGTTTGTCGGTATGTGTTTACTGGGAGAGATAAAGGTGCAAACAACCCACTGAAGTGTGATGCACATGATTCGCTTGATAAAATGCTCAGATAGTCACGATGTGGACAAAACAGCAGGAGAATACAGAGCCCACTTTAACACATGAGAGCTGCTTGGGTTGCCTTTTTGTGGCTTTGTGTGTCTTCGTAGATAAATCAGAAGCACTTCTTCAGGTTCAAATATTTGCCAATTTTTTTCCTGATAAGACTTTTGGAGACCTCAGCACTAATTAACATTCCTGTGGCTCCACACATCAGGATGACATCATCCAATGAGATTAAATTATTATTTTATTTCCTATCTTAGCTACAGGGAGGATTTGAATGATATAAATCCCCATTGCCAGAAAAAGGATTGGAGCTTTCGCCTGACTTAAAGGTGTCAAACAGTCCGAGACGGCACTAATCCTGTAATCTGGCCAGTCAGCAGCACTGCAGAGGTCCTTACTACAGGATGTACTGCACAGGCAAATACTGATACAGAAACACCACCCAGCCACAGCTGCCACCAGAATAACCAGCAACACTACCTCCCATCTCTCGTCTGTCCTCAGATCCCAACTCGTATTCCTCTGCTTCATCCCAGCAGCCCTTTGTCCTCAGCTGAAGTCAACAGGTGGCAGAAAATGGAGTGAAAATCTTTTGAATGCATTTGTGGAAAAGTAAATCTTGTTTGAACTAAGGCTTTTCACAGTCCTGAAAGTAATCAGATAAAATCACGAGCACGAAATAATCCTTCTTCATTTCTGGGACCATGGAAAATCATTAAAAGTTCCAGAGGTATTCCTAAAGTTTAGTTTCAGTTAATTTGCAGATGTATAAGTAAATAAATGTATAGCAACACTGGTGGATCAAACAGTAACGCGTTGCACAGACTGAATTCAAAAAAGGAGATAAAGGCGCATGCTTGTGAGACAAAATCTCTGTCCAAATGTAAACCATAATTTTGTTGTACATGTACAACGACAATGGCTATTCTGTTCTAGAGTTTCTAAAAATCTTCACTCTGGAAGAAGTTTTTCAAAAGCTCAGTTTTCATTTATTTAAATATTTTGACTTGAATTTGAGCAATACAAATAAAAACTGAACTGAGTTGACCTTTGCAAGAAAAGAAATTATTCATAAATATGCTTAGCAGAGAATCATGTAGATAAACAGACACTATGATAAGACTTTTTACTGAGGCCTGGGTTATATCAGCATACTGATTAATGTGTTTGACAAGCCCGTTTAAAAAATGTCTTTTGTAAGGTTAGACTCAAACCAAGTATAACGTAAAGTTGGCAGAAACAAAACAAAAAAAGGCCTGTGGAAGTCAGTCAAAACGACAGTAATCCATGCTTGGAGGTGCCAAGGAAGCTGTTTAAATACATTTTGAGGTCACGGGCCAGTTAATATCGTGTGGAATGCCCAGGTGAAATAAATCAACAAATAACACTCAGATGTCGAGCAATTACCTGCTGAGATACCTGCCGAGACTGCAATTACCAGCCTTCATGACTGTTGGAGGGTGCACTGACATATTCTCAGGTTGTGACCTGTAACATGATTGACATCTATAAATGTGCTAGCTTTTTTTTTTAATGTCAACAGCCTGTGTACTGGTGGGAAATTAACAAACACTCCTTCCAGTAACCGGCATGTCCCCTCTTACTCTCTTAAGTACGGGGTAGCCGAAAACATTCGGAGACTTGCCCATGTTGCTGGGATACCACAGGCACGAATGCATTGATTACATCTTATGCTTAAAGACGTACACCGAATCGGATTACGGTGACTGTTTGTATCTTATTAGTGTGACATTTTAAACAAGAAGAGGACAGTGCCCTGAGATGACTCAGAGAATTGGCTGCATTTAAATGTCAGACAAGAAGGACTAATGATTTTTAGGTCTTCACATGTTTTAATATGCTTATGAAAGGAGGGGGGGCGGGAGTCTAGAAAACTGCAGGACGGCGGGTTGAGCGGAGAAGCTGATAAGAGACCTTTTTATCACTGCGGTTCTTTTCAAGAAGAAGAGGAGACGCAGCAAACTCTTCAAGTGGAGCCCTGACTGAGTGCATTTGATGATAGCAGTTGCATAATGAGACTATCCTGAAGCTTGGCTAATTCTCGACTTGGAAAAAAAAAAGGCACAGGTTTACCGTGGGCGAGACGGAACAATGCCATGTTTGAAGTCTTTGTTGTGGTCCTTCTGTTTTTTCTTTTAAAATATTAACAACTTTGGAATGACCCAAATCTGTACAATGTCACATCTTGTTGAATCGTGTTGTGAGCCCCGCTAGCTTCCTTAGTACTGGCACTCACAGAAGAACAACACAACTGTCTCTAAAAAACAGCCTTTTTTTTGTTTTGTTTTTTGAAAAAGAGACAATAATTCAACTTTAACCCTCAGCGATACCCTCAGTGTGGCCTCTAATGTGTCGACCATCTGTATTGACTCATACTGCTAGGACTGGACTTGGCTTGTGATGAGAGGTGCTTAAACCACAGCAAGCGCTATAACCAGGCATCGATCCGTGGAGAGGTCTTGGTCGCTGTATTCGGTTGGGCCTTTCCAATTTTGATAAAAACGTGATGTATAGTGGGTGTACTGTAGGGGAAATGAGCTGGGATAATTATTGTGTTGGTGTTCCCTCCTTGACCCCACCATGCCCTCAGTGAAGGTAATGCTTTACTAAGTGTTTGGCTGCACTTGCAACCATAACCATGCAGTTATATAGAATGGTGTTATTGATCCAAGCTGCCTGTGGCTTTCCAACATCATATGTTACATTTAACATTCAGAAATGGTCCATAAATATACATATATAAACAAAAGGTTATGTATCAGCTGAGGGGAATAAATATTAAGTGTAGAGACCACATTCAGTGAGATTGGTGTAAACATGATTTCATACTAACTAATGGCTTGTGGGAGCTAATTTAAGATGCTTCTGCCCGTCTGCAAGCCAATTTGCAACCCACTTCCACCCTGAAATCATAATATCTGTTGTCATCAATAGAAAACTGTACTAGACATCTTGCTGATTATGGATCTCCATATATGTGTGCATGGAAGGGCTGGGAGATCCCACAACAGAGCCATTCCATGGTATGAATTACTGCTGATAGAAAAAATCCTTTCAGACTGATTCTGACTAAAATCTTTATAAATCTCGCTGTGGGCATATCTACATATGATGTACTCAATTGCCATCATAGTTATTTTCAAGTAAACTTGAAAATAATATTCTAAAAGCCTGATGATCCATTTTCCTTTAGTTCCTTCATTCAGGGCCCCAAACTTACGTTAGCTTGGATTTGTCACTGGCAGCTGTTCATCTTGAACATGTTTCTAAACGTTGTTGCTCATTTTTATTAAAATGAAACCCAAAGATATCAAGGTCCAAGAGCACCTGCCTCACCTCACCTGGAACCCCCCCCCAATTATATTGATATAACTATATTGATGCAGACTTGCACAAAGTGACAACAGAGCATTTATTTAGGTATTTTACACATGCAAATTATCCAAATGCTAAAGGTAAATGCAAAATTTCAAATTTCATTTCAAAAACTCTGATTAAACATTAGCAACACATAAAATGTACCAGAATATAAAAAACAACAAAAAAAGTCCATCCATCCATTTTTGTAAACAATACTCCAACTAAACTATCCCAGCTGTCATATGCTGAAAAATGGAGTACACCATGGACACACTGCCAGTCTATTAAAGGTGATAAATAAAACTTTTCAACATTACTGTGTCCTAATAAACTTCAGTTACTCCATGAGTCACCAAAGCAACAACAAATATCCCCCAGCCTTGCTCATCACTTGTTCAAATTCCCTAGAAGCACATATATTAAAGTCTCTGCTACCTGACAGTATTTGCAAAACACTTTAGTTCTTCTTTAAAGTCTAGAACTTTAGTAGAATATTTGCAAATATTTTCTTTTTTCGCTGGTGTTTTGCCTATTGACCCGTTTCCTTTCGAATTGTGCATCAAGCTCTCAGGGCCACCTGACTTTGGCTAAACAGAAACTTTTTAAATGAGGCAGTGACACACAGGATTTATAAACTGCTGGAATCCAATATTTACCACATAAATAAAGAAGCATTCATCCTGGGATTTAATGAATTTGAATGAGTGAAGGACAATCTTTTCATACTCTCAGAATGAAACTCTCAAAAGTGCAAAGACACCAAACACAGTACACAGAGGCAGCTGGAGGCAACAGAAAAGGCGAGTCTTTATATTGCTAAGAAGAAACAGAAAAACAATATATATCTAAAGTTAAGTAAAACAAGAAGAAACTTAAAAACAATAAACTAATACTGGAATGAATATTGTGTCTCTCAGTAGGGACTCAACCCTACAGACAGAAGCATGGCAGAGGTAGAGTATGACACATACAGTATACAATATGTGTATGTATGTGGAAAACATATGTGTTGATGATGCAGTAGACACTTACTGCTTCAGTGATGTTCCTGTTCAATGCTAAAATTCTAATGCTTATATCAAAACCATCTAAAAGCTAGAAGGTGATATTGTGGCGGACCACCAGATGGCTCCACTCACACCCAAGTTGAAGGGAAGAGCTGGGTGGAGATTTTGGCGCTTACTGTATCTTAAGTTCTGAGAGACAGTGTGGGAATAAAACAGTTGGAGTGAGACACACGGACCTCTCGTGTCGTTATTTCTTACCTCCACATTGGTGACCCGGACATCCTCGAGCTTAAATCCACCCAGACGGGCCTCATACTGGAGGACAGGCCCATGCAGGACGGTGGTCCTTTCCTGGTCTGTGACGTTTCCACCGGCCGCCCTCGCCCAGTGGTTCCCGTTTCCTGGCGTCGTCGGGTTTTTGACTCGGTACATGCTCTCTCTCATCCGGGGGTCCGGGCCTCTGTTAAACTGGTCAGCTCTAAATTTGTTTGGCCAGGCCTTCGCAAATCAGTTAAGGAATGGGCGTCAGCGTGCATTCCCTGCCAGCGTGCGAAGGTTCATAAACACATCAAGGCGCCTCTGGAGCAGTTCTTTATACCCGGCAAACGTTTCGATCATGTGCATGTCGATCTGGTGGGTCCTCTGCCGCCGTCACAAGGTTTTACGCACCTTTTGACAGTTGTTGACCGGACCACCAGGTGGCCGGAGGCAGTCCCCCTGGCATCCACTACTGCAGCAGTGGTGGCCAGGGCATTTTTGTCAACCTGGGTCTCGCGTTTCGGCCCGCCCGCGGACATTACGTCAGACAGAGGCCCCCAGTTCATTTCCGAGCTTTGGTCGGCCATGGCTGATGGACTGGGGGCTAAAGTCCACCGCACAACCGCATACAACCCGCAAGCTAATGGGATGTGTGAACGGTTCCACCGGTCGCTTAAGGCTGCTTTTCGTGCCTCCTTACAAGATGGCAATTGGGTTGACCGCCTCCCGTGGGTTTTGCTTGGGCTGCGCTGTGCGGTTAAGGAGGATCTCGGCGCTTCCCCAGCTGAGCTCGTGTTTGGTCAGCCCCTCCACGTGCCTGGAGAATTCTTGCCTGAGAACCCTCCCCCCTGCTTCGATCCATCAGTGCTATCGCTCAACCCACTTTTGCACTCGCTTCGGGTTCCTGGTCCTGTGCACCATTGCGTGCCTGACACTTTTCTTCCAAAGACTTTAGAGACTGCTAAGTTTGTTTTTGTCAGGCACGATGCCCACAAGACACCGCTGCGGCCGCTGTATGACGGCCCATTCAGGGTTATCGAACCGGGCCAGAAACATTTTGTTTTGGATTTTGGGGGTCGAAGGGAGACTGTGTGTGTTGACAGACTTAAGCCTGCACATGTTCTTCCGGACAGTAATGTAGTGCCGGCCCAGGCCCCTCGCCGTGGCCGCCCTCCTTCAATGGGGTTGACAGACTCTGGTTTCCCCCGCAGGACTACCCCCGGACCACCAACGTTTGAGCCTCCTTCTGCCTTTCCTGCTCGCCTTCACCAGCCTCGTTCACAGGATGGACCTTCCTCTGCCTGTTCTCTCCCTCCCAGGTTCAGTCGTGCGGGTCGTTTGCTTAGGCCCAGGGTCCTGGACTGAATAGAGACCTAACTGTGTGTTCAAGGGGGGGTATGTGTGGCGGACCACCAGATGGCTCCACTCACACCCAAGTTGAAGGGAAGAGCTGGGTGGAGATTTTGGCGCTTACTTTCATTATTGTTGGGTCCTGCTTCTCTAAATTTCTCTTATGAATGGGATGACCGGATTGGCCTCAGACTAATTAACATTGCAACAGATGCACCATGAAAACAGATAATTCTGTTTGAGTGCAATGTCTAAATCTCTTTTGACCAAAATACCAACAATTTGATTTGCTCTGCCTCATTTGATTAGACTTCCTATTTGTCTCCTCCTACTTATTTACAATGCACTGGTCATGGTGCTACACTGAAAACAGGACACACTTAGTCTTATACCAGTCTTTATTTCTTCATTCTTTTTAAACTGACCTGTGTACTTTGTGCTGTAATTGGCAGAAGAATGATAAGGATATAGTAATGTATAGATTTCAACTGATATAGGCATGCTGGCTGGCTATACGTTAACTAGGAACTACCTTCCTTGCTATGCTTGAACCCCCTTCCTTGGCTGGCGCTTTGGTCTGCTGTTTGTAATCCGTCAGGCTCTTGTGAATGATGGTTATGGGGTGTTAAAGGTCAGCGCAGTCTAGCCTACACCGCTTAGACTGTGGATATTCTCAACCTCATTAAGAAGAAATCACTGAAGTCCTCTTGGACCAGACGCATTCTCATCTGTATGCCAGGAGACACTAACACAGACATCAATGCGGCTGGTGCTTTGCTCCATCTGCTTGGCCAAAATTGACCCAAATAAAACACAAATGAAACACATATCACTGCAGCTGCTTTGCTTGGTTTCGTTTTCGCATGGTCCCAGTCATAAAATCTAAGTTGTGAATGCAGAAAGCTCATTTTGAATGCTGTGATCAATATTCATAAACCTGATGAAAGCCAGAATTAAGTTACGCATCATCTTTGGAACAAAAAATAAATAAAAAATTCGAGAAGTTTTAGGAAAAAGTGTATAAGACATTTTGCTCTTGTAGTTAAAAAGTTACAAACTCATCCCAGTACAATGAAGGAGACCATTTGGGAGCATGGATTGTAATGCACCACTTTTAATGCTTGCTAAAGAGAAAACAGCATTTGCATACTTCAATTATACATGAAAACTCATCAGCAAGCATTAAGCATGGGAGACTGCAATGCAGTGGATAATCCTTACATTCTATCTTTGCAAGAATGTCCTTTTCCAACCATGACAAACGGCTCTCTGCTCAAACACGTTTCAACAGAGGGGGCTGCATGCGGTTTCATTAAAAATGGATGGTGATCAAAATGTGGTGAGAGTCTTAAAGCTCTATGTAAATAAAATTACTCTGCTTTCTTTGTAATTTCATCTGGTTGTCATGTTTATCTCTAGCTGTAGCCTTCTCTCAGTATCACGATCAAGTCTTATACATGGATAATAAATTGACTTTTGATCAAATACCCACAGGAAAGGAAATACTCAGATGATTCTTTACTCCCTCTATTTCTCAGAATCAGCAATCTCTTTAGTGCCACAACCACTAAAACATCCTTGCACTATTCCTGTACTTTTCCTTATTTTAAACTCTGCAATTTCTATATCATTTTATATTTACAGTCCCATGTCTGTTTTCAAAGGGCTTTATAGAGTGCTAAGCATACCCTTACTGCTTCCAGAGGAATTAATAGAGTAAGGAGCAACCAGCTGCTGTTAATCAAATACACTTGATTGTGAGCATTCAGGTGTGTGATAACACAATGCCAGAGACTTCCTGGGATGGGAATTTTACCTCAAGGTCAAACTGTCCAGTGCTCAGAGAACGAACCTAAGAGCTACATCTCTGATTCGACAGGCCTCAGTTAGCACGGTAAAAGTTCATGGCAGTACAATTAGAAAGGCTGGACAAGTATGACTAAGTTGTATCTGAACAAACCACAACAAAAATGTCCTTTGAACATACGGGACCAAAGTCGAAATGGTGCACAATGCTATGTAATGATACGTTGTGTTTGCAAAAAGCAGACATGGTGTATCAGCACAAATCCCTCATAGCAACTGTCAAGCATGGTGATGGAGGCGTCCTGATTTGGTACTATTTTAGAGCCACAGGACCTGGGCACTTTGGAGTCATTCAGTTAACAATGAACTACAATTTGAACTACAGCTATGGGTTGTTCAAAACTGGGTTACACAACAGGAAAACGATTGCAAATACACCAGCAAATCCGAAAAAAACTCCTGAATGACTTACCCTTGCCCTATTCTAGCATGATATATGTTTCTCTGAAGTACAGTATTTGCAATGAAATGAATGTAAAATAAGTCTAACTGAAACATATTTAAAAAAAATCAAAAACAACAAAAAAAACTTTCTTTTTGTCCAAAGGAGCACTGGGAGCTCTTTTACTTCTCCACTTTCTGGACTGACAGTGTACACCTGCAAAGAGCTGAACCAATGCCCACTAAACTGATGTGTCTTTACACGCTTGGATTGCTTGTCAAAGTATCCACAACCTGAGAAATAGGCTCAGGGCTCCGTGCCAATCATCAACATTTTAACTGTCTTGCTAAACATCCCTGATGACAAGAGAGGAAGAGATTTTAAAAATGAGAGTCAAAAATTGAGACAAAATCATATCTTTTGTATATGTCTTGTATCACCCCAAGGCCATGTCATTACCACAACTATTTCCATAACTTTTTCTTTGAAAGATCAGGTCAGTTGTGCACTAATTGGCACTGTGGCTCAACCTCTTTCCTCAGGTCTATGCCCAGACTGCCAGTGGTAATTTATTTCCTCATCGATTAGCACTGCAGGTCTTTCCAACCACTGACAACTGGCAATCAGTTGAAGTGAGACAGAGGTGTTTTATTATGAGGATATTGACTTCCATCTAGACTCACTTCAGTTGCACAGGTAAGCCATCTTCATAAAGTTTTCTGAGGCGAGGTGCCGGCCAGAGCATGTTGTATTACACAGACCCGGATGGTTGCCTTTGTGCAGCACAGGTCTCCCATCATCAAACAGGTTTGAGGAACAGGTTTTCAGGTTAGTGAGCCTTCTCTTCAGCGTTTCCTTTAAGGGGAAGGACGAGGAAGGTTCAGCAGTTGGTCGCAGAGCTATTTCCTTCACTTCTTTCTCTCAATCAGCAGATAAAAGGCCTGTGCCAGTGCCAAGCAAACAGACCCCTGCCCACTGGCTACAGACTAGATGACAGAGAACAAATCAAACAGAAAGACAAGTGCTCCCTCAGGGTTTGAGGCTCCATCAGTGATAGCAGTGATGCCAGGCAGTTTTTATCTTCCTTCCCCCCTGCCTTTTTTTGCTGCCCAGCTTGGCACTAATCCTATTGTTAAAGGTGACGGCTGGGAACACCGCGATGCTTTGAGCTCAAGTACAGAGCTCTGTGTTTTTTGGATAACACAAAGTTACTCTTACAGAACCGAGCAGATGATATGTCATTTAAGTTTTTCTTCACCTCGTCATCATTCTGTGCAGGTTTTTTCCCCCCCACTGCAATTCCCTCGTTAATTGGCCTCAAAGCTATTGATCTATTCAAGTGCACACATTCTTTCTTTGTCAAGCTCTGGGTTGTTTTGACAACTTAAAGTCGAATTGAAAAGAGTGACATGAAATATGGAAGACTGTGTTTATTTCACCACAGAGCAAATACCCAAAGGGGAGTGTGAGAAACCATAATCCCAACAATACTTAAGAACAAGACTGCAGAACAGTGTGTCTTGTTTACAAAGTTGTTAAGGCAGACAAACTTTTGTTCCATCCCTTTTTTTTTTAGGTTTCCAATCTCCTCAATTTAACAAATATGAATCATGAAAATGTTTCATTCAGCATCAAGGATGTTGATGTTTTCCAGCATTACTCTCAAACCACCACGGTGAATAACTTGGCCTCTATAAACTTAGTTTACCCCGTGTCTTTCAATGTCTTTCGCAAGTTCTTAATTTTCGTTTGAACTATAACTTGCTTGAAGCTTTTATACATTTTCATTTTCTGTCATCACCCCTAGATCTCATACTTGATTATCTGCAGCACTCGACATCAAATAGCTACAAGAAGGATCACGTACATTTCCTATTTCTAATCTAAGCCTCCTTTTTTCTTTCATTTTTTTTTCTTTTTTGGAAGAAAGGCATTTCATAATCTTGTTTCTACTCTATAGCATAAGATTGAAAAGCCATTAATGAGAACATATGCAGGCCATACTGGAAACACAGAATTAAGTCATTAGAGATTAATGAGTTTTGGGGGGGAAGCGTATGGAGGCAGATAAATGCTGGGCGACAGGGCCAGACTGTCGGCTGAGAGACGAATCGGGCGAAAGCTGTTTTTGCCAACGCTGTCACGCTTCACCAGCCATGCTGGAGTGTTTTTGCTCCTTCAGATTAATTGTCAGTCATAACTTAAGTTCTGCAGTGTTATAACAGGACTGCCAAGACAGGGGCCTTTCACTGACACGGTTATACATGAGTACAGGAGAGAACATGTTTGATTTATCTGGCTGGAGTTGCATTAAAATTCAGCAGAGAAATTTCTAAAGGCATTGTGCACAGCAAAGCGAGCACAGTATCAGATTTCCATTTGTTTGACTGGTAGAAGTTTGCACAGTCTGACATTCAAGAGAAACTGAGAACTTCACATCCCCTAAGATCCTTTGGGGATCCCAGTGCAGGGAAACCACATTATCATACAAAAGCATCAAGCTAGTAAATCAGCATTATTTCATTTGAATTCTGATTATCTTGCTAATCAATAGATTTTCACCATTACATTGCTGATGCTAAAAGTGTATGATGACTAATTACCATCAAATGGATTTTAAATGGAGATTAAATACTGCATTAAGGCCTGAATTAGAAATGCAGCTGCAGTACTGGAAGTATAAGAGGTATACCTTTGCTTTTTACATTCCTTTATCTACAGTAAAAATGTGAAAAAGTCATTCCTGAAGTTCCAAAGATGCCAATCATTTACCACAGGGAATGCTGAAGATGGTCGTTGAAAAAGTGAAATTCTCTTTACTTTTATTAGCTTTGGCACAGGCATATGAATATTAATATTCAACTGAGAGCTTATGTTGTATTAATGAACGTGAGCTTCTTGTGAAATTAAATGGGCATAATGCAATACTGTTCATTACCTTGTGCTGAATTAATTAGAGCCACAAACTTTTGTGTTTTCAGAAGGAATAGATTGCGATGGAAATTGACTTTACTGAAGTTTTCATGTTGTGTTTGTGTCCAATTAAAGTTGTACAAGACTGTGTGCTTCTGAAAAATGATCAAAATCAAATGGAATTAATATTACAGTAACAATGGGTGCCATACGCTGCATAAAATGAGAGAGATGTTGGTGGTGACAAATCCAAGAAACTTTACTGATCAGCTCTGTGCTTCTCATTTAGTCTCGACCTTTTACCAGAGAGTTGCTCAACTTGAATCTTCAGCTTTAATGCTGCTTTCACAAACACTGCCTCATCAGGCAGCTACTATGAGCGCAAAATTAGCAACTGGCTGGTAAACATACTGGAATAACTAGCAGAGATTGAATATCACTGGTTAAGCGTTTTTTTAAATAATATGTAAGATGACAACCTGTTGAAGTTCAAAACGGATTATCAGAATTGAGAAGAAAGGTGATTTAAGTGACCTTGAACGTGGCATGGTTGTTGATGCCAGGCAAACAGTTCTAAGTGTTTCAGAAACTGATAATTTACTGTAATTTCCCCACAAAACTCTCTCTAGGGTTTAGCATGATTTCAATAGGAGAGAGTATCTAATGAAGGACAGTTCTCTTGGTGAAAGTACCTTGTTGATATCAGAGGGCAAAAGAGAATGGGCAGACTGTTATGAGCTGGTAGGAAGGGACTAAAAAAAACACTATTACACCAAAAGTATGCCGAATGGCATCTCTGAAGTTATAATATTCCCAACCTGATGGGCTACTGCAGCAGAGGTCCACACTGGGTGGCACTCAGCTGAAAACAGAATGATTCACACAGGCTCACCAAAATTGGACAATAGGAGATTGAAAAAAATGTGGCTGTTATGTTTGGACTGTAGTGTCAGAATTTGATATAAACAATATGTAAGCATGTAATCCAGCTTTCTTGTATTAAGATTTTAGGGTGATGGTGTAATTGTGTGAGTGATATTTTCTTGGAATGCTTTGGCTCGCTTATTACCAGTTGAGCATTTTATAAACCCCACAGCCTGCCTGAGCATTGCTGCTGACCATGTTCATCCCTTTATGACCACAGTGTACCCTCCTTGCAGCAGGATAACACACCGTACATTATCCTGCTGGAAGCTCAGATCATCTCAAACTGGTTGCTTGAGTATTACATTGAGTTGGCTATAGTCCAGTCACCTCCATAGTCACCAGATCTCAATCCATCTGAGCACCTTTGGGATTCAGTGGAACGGGATATTAACATTATGAATATGCAGTCAACAAATTTGAAGCAATTGTCTGAAAAAGAGGACTCAAAAAGAGTCCTTACTAACATTTCTACTCTCCCTTACTGTCAAGGTCTATGTAAAGGCAGGACTCAGAGGCAGAGAATAGCGCCTTTGTTTAAAGTGAATGAGATAAAAATTTCAAAAAAAGACCAAACAGTTGTGACAGTCCCAGTCTCCTCTTAGGCTTCCAACAGATTGCAGACAGTTTTCAATCCACACGTTCTCTCCAATCAAAGAGCAATCATCACTCCGTGTCAGCAAGTCCTCCAAGCAAAACCTGAGCACAGGGAAAAGCAGTGTGATATATTTTTCGCAAAAAAGTCGCAGCGTAAAAAAAAGGCAAGGAGCCGGGCAGCACCGAGTGTTATGGTAAAATGATCCAGCAAAAACTGAAGCTCAGCCACTTCGTTATGGAGTGGCTCCAAAGAGGTCATTAACGGCAGGTGTTTGATCATCAGCAGGTGTGCGGAAACCAGAAGGTGGAACCAGGGTTAAGTCCCGCCCACATACCAAAACAGACACCAAATGGTGGGTCAAGATGGCGATGACACCTATTACTACTAAATAACATCTCTACTTACTCTACAGTACTACTGTTGTAATACTAGCATCTAGCATACTAGCATCACTTATAATGCTTATTGAGGTTTTTCTATGCTCTACATTTTAGACAAATGTGAGTAAGGTTGTTATAAATGAACTTGTTTCATTAGATGTACTGTGGACAGCTGATGGTATGTGGCTGGATTTCAGTTTAAATGGTGGTTGTGGCCTCAGTGTGTGTCAGTGCGTGTGAGATTTGTCCTGTGCCTGATGTGACTTGAAGCCTCGCAGGACACGTTATGTTAATAATATTGCTAAGACATGTTGGGCCTCCATTTTCTCCTCATTTACTATTACCATATGATGAATGAAATGCATTTATTGAAATGATAAAAGTACAAATCTGTCTCCGAAGGGATATATATTACCATGAAGGGCTCAATATGTTCTGATGATAATCTTATACCTAAACAATTTTTTGAGTGATTTGAGAAGATGTTCACAGACACAGCTATTTTATCTGTATCTCTTACATCCATAAAATGAACCCTATTTCCTTCTAGACACACTGAATACTTGCTCTGAAAAAAGGAAAAAAAAAACTGTGGAAAAATGACTTCTCTGCCATTTCCTGGCACTCTCATCTGTGCCGTGTTTGTGTCAAGGAATGATGGGATGAAGAGGCAGAACCGGTGGAGCTGTGACTTTAAAAAAAGAAGAAGAAGAAAGAAATCATGTGGCTGACTTTGACAGGCTTATTTCATTTGGTTTCATCAGGCTCTCGCCACAGAAAGGCCGAGTCACTGCCATCTCTGATTGGGCTGCCGGTGGACATGTACTCAATGAACAAAGCTAGTGGAGCTTAACAGTGACTTCATCCCTGGCTCGCAATGACAGCAGCCAGTTTAAACTGTGTAAAAAATAATGAGGAAGCTGTTGGGTTTAACATTAAAGTCATATTTCACTCAAACCCCTTTAGATCTAGCTAAACTCTTTTGTGGAGTTCTCTTCATACTTTTGAGAGAATAAAAACAGAAAATCAACTCTTGGAGCATTCTAAAGACAATCTTCTTTTTCATAATTTTTTCCTTGATTGCCAGATCTCATTTAATCAAACAAGGGAAATGATATCATTTGAGAAGCTCCTTGTGGGTGACACTAAAGAGCAGCACACACTAAGTGGTGGACTGAAGGGAAAGCAAATGGATCAAATGTATTATTAATGAGCTGAATATGAGATGGCAGGAGTGGAATTATATATCTTTATCAGTGGGGAATGGGGGGGGGTATGAGTCATGCTAATTACTGACCATCACTGGGGCTGATGCTGAAATCCCCAGTAGTGCAACACGAAGCTAAACATGTGACCCTGAAAGGAAAAGAAAGCCCGAGTTAAAGGTTTATGTTTCATGTAAGTCCTCTAAGCGTTATATGTCCCGTGCTATGATTCACTTAAAAAAGTAGCAGTTTTCTTATTTTATGGATACATTATGATTACATTTAAATGATTAGATTCTGATGAATATGTTGCCTGAAACAAATGTGAAAGCAGCAATTTGCATTGGCATATTACTATCAGCATCCTCAGTGGCTGAAAAAGTGAGTCAAATATAAAGTGCCAAACATTGCAGTTACTTAAATGGTGTTACGGTCGCTGACCTCTAGTGGCTCTCCCTCTGTGAGAGAGCCTTTTTCTCCCTTTCCTGTGTTCCAGGTTTGCCTCATGAGCCGCAGCTGAGGTGTGTTGTAGCTCGTCAGCCACAGCATGTAGAGTGTGTGTGTGTGTGTGTTCCTGTCTAGCTATCTTTGTGAGGACCAAAATCTGCATTCTACTATACTTGTGAAAACCAGCAGTCACTTGTGAGGACACACAATCCGGTCCTCACATTTTTGAAGGTATTTTTGAGGCTCAAAATGGGGTTTTAGTGTCAGGGTTACAATTAGGTTATGGTTAGGTTTAGGGTAAGGGTTAGGGTTAGGCATTCATTTTTAATGGTTAGGGTTAGGGTAAGGGGCTAGGGAAACCATTATGTCAATGAGGGTCCTCACTAAGATAGCTGAACGGGGTTGTGTGTGTGTGTGTGTGTGTGTGTGTGTGTGTGTGTGTGTGAGAGAGAGAGTGAGTGAGTGAGTGAGAGAGGGAATTTAAACTCTGTGTAACTTTGGCTTTCTTTCTTTGTTGTGAGTAAAGGTGTGCCTTTACAGTCTTAATGGTTAATCACAATGGAAGCAGGTAGGGGTTCTCTGCCATTTTTGTTTCAATTGTTTTCTCCTGTTTTTGGCTAGACAGGGAGCTCAGCCACTGTATTTTGTTTTTGGCTAGAGAGTTCTTGGTTTGTTTTTAGTTAAAGGAGGTGTTTTGTTTGTTGTTTTGGCCTTGGAGACCCTGAAGAAAAGAGCTTCCCTGTGTTCATTTTAACTTTAGTAGTTTTGTGCAATAAATCATGTTTAATGACACCTATTTTTCAGTATTTTGTTTTCTTTTTCACTTTGTGTTAACACCCCACCCCAGACAACACTTCGTTAAGTGGGGCGTAACAAATGGTCACTTGAAGCCAACTCCAAAAGTAAGTCAATCCCTATAGACTCCCACATTTAAGCAACTCATTCATTTCAATGTTACATGTAGTTGCTGGTGCATTGCTTGTAAGAAGGCTAATTTGATACTGGTATGCCAACACATGTGGGTGTAGCCAATTTCTGTCTGCTTGTCTTTACTTCAGCTGACAGGAGTGGCATCCGATGTGGTCTTCTGCTGCTGCGCTGTAGCCCATTCAAAGCTCGATGTGTTGTCTTCAGAGACCTTGGTTGTAATAAGTTGGGGTTTTTTGAGTAACTGTTGCAGTCTGGCCATCCTCCTCAGATCTGTAACATCAACAAGGTATTATCCCAAAGAGCAATACAGCTCATTGGATATTTTCTCTTTATGGGCCATCCTTTGTAAGCCCTAGAAATGGTTGTGTAGTAAAAATCTCAGTAAATCAGCAGTTTCTAATCAGCTTTCTTCACCACTCTGATGCTGAACTTCACGTTATCTTGACCACGTTTACATGCTGAAATGTACTGAGTCCCTGCCATGTGATTGCCTCATTAAATATTCATATATAGCAAGTGTTTGTATATACCTTGCTAAAGGGCTTTTAGCATTAGCTGGAGCTTAGCGATCTGCTCTCTTGTGGAATACCAAATTGATGAGAGCCTTAATGCTGAAATTGAGGCTTCAAAATTGGGCTTTATAAGCTATGGTAAATCATAGTATGAGTGATGTGAGTCTTAAAAAACATAATAAATCCCTCTGTTTCTTCTCTCTATGTCAGGACAAATGAACAGTGGACTAAAATATTGTGTAAGAATAAAACTATGTGATACACAACACAACTTGCATCTTCTTGATGCCATTTGGCCATGTGTGCACTCAAGTGTGTTAATCTGTGTATTGTCAAAAAAAAATTAATTCTTACATTACAAGTTTTTACCTTAATTTAGACTATAGATGAGGACACATCTATCTTGGGCAGATGCACCAAGGATTCTAAAAGTTTCTTACTAACTAATCCATGTTTTTGCGTCTGGCCTATTGCTTTCCAATTTCAGCATTTTTTTTTTTAACATAGCAACACTCTAAAGACTTTCAAAACAAGCCTTCAGTTGCTAGGCGAAAGGTGTTCAAGGAGCACAGCTCATCATCGTGCTTTTGAACTCTAAGTCTAAATGCTTGGGATCGAGCGGCATGAAGATTTTACCCCTCACCTTTTCACTTTTTCTGTCAGTCTTCATCATATCACCCTGAAAGAAGCTGCTTAGTCCAAGTGAAAGCAGATTTCAAGACTTGAGACTTGACTTGAGCGAGACTTGCATCAGAAAAAAATCAGTTATGGTCTTGAACTTGAGAGCTATGAGGCTCCCTCAAGACCTTACATGAAAGCTTATTATCATCCAATTTTAGGATGATAAAAATCAGTGAAAATAGATAAAACATGGAGAGGTAGATCTTATAGGTATGTGCACTACATATCTAACAGGTATGTTGTCATGTTTCAGTTTAATTTATGAAACGTACCAAATTTTTTATTCAAAACAGCTTGACAATGATGGCAGCTGGTCATATTAAATCAGCTGTTAAAAATATAGCAGTAAAGTTTAAAAGTAATAAAAACCAAACTATTTAACAGAATGAGGGAGGACGGTGGGTTAAACTGCAACTGATTTAAATTTAAAGCTATTAAATTGACGCTGCAGAATGACAACCCAACTTTGAAAGGAAAATGTTCAAACACTGTGAGTTTAATAATTTTTGTTCAGAGACTGAAGTAAAATTCAACTCTGACTCCTTCTGAATTCATTCTTGATGTAAAGAACTCTGGTGAAAAGGCTTTGGGGCATATTTTAGTCACTAAGGTTATTTTTTCCCCTATTTTTAATTCATAATGTTGAGCCTCACCATACTAACTAATGGTTCTCGAATGTGCATAAAGACGATTAAAGTTGTAATTGTGCATTATAATCACATTGCGAATGACTGAATAGCACCTTGACAGCAGTCCCTGTCACTAAAATGGGTTATCTAATAATTATGACCTGGAGAGATGCTTTCATTTCGAGCTAAGAGGCATTTTAATCTAGCACAGAAAGAGCCTGTGCCAGGTTCTCAATCAATAACTCAAGCCTGGAAAAAAAGCCTTATAATGTGATATATAAGGCCATTCCTCTTTGTGGGGACTTTAGCGAGTACAGAGGCAGTCTGACATCAGTATTGTACACAGGGCATTGTGGACAGAACTAATGGGAGAGTTTATTGATTGTGTGTGCTGTAATCTGTCAATCCAGACTTGTCCAGCTGTGGAGGGGGTGCCGGGTTTGCTCTATAGGGTCATCTGCAGCCATCTGCTCTTCGAAACACACTCACTGTATTCACAACTTATTACCACACTCCCCTCCAAAAGGATATATTGCTACAAATGAGAGCTGAAATTGATTTAACTGGAAATACGAGAGGAAGAGAGGAAAAGATAGAAATCAAGTGACTACATATCAGCTGTCAGACACTGTAGCTCTAAAGGCAATTCTCAGATTTAAACCTAATTCAAGTTGACCATTAAAAGTCACTAACTGTTTATTCTATCTAGATTAGACTGCAAAATTGTACACTTTGCTGATTTGTTGGTCAGGTGATGATTTATTTTCAGCCATCCATTTAGCCATTTGTTGCTTCTTATGTGGCAGTCAAAGCAGAGATACCCAGACCTCCCTTTGCCTGTGCACCTCCCGCCTTCAGCTCTTCCTGGGTTACACCAAGGCCTTCCCAGCCACCCAAGACATGTAATATCTCCAGCATGGCCTAAGTTTTCTCCAGGGTCTCCTCCAAATACCAAAGTACCTCACCTAGGAAGCACCCAGGATGGATCCTAGTCAGATGCCCAAACTACTGTCTGACTACTGACTACTGCTTTTGATGTGGAGTAGCCACCTCACACTGAGTCCCTCCTGAATTGCTGAGCTCCTCACTCTGTCTCCAAGGGAGAACCCGAGCACACGCTGGAGGAAACTCACTTCCATTCCTCGTATTCATGTTATATTTCTGGTCACTACCCAGCGCTTGTGAAAACAGCTAAGGGTAGAAATGTAGATTGACTGACTGGTGAATTCATTAGATTTGTTTTCACACTGAAGTTTCTCTTGAGCTCTCTTTACTGCATAGACAATATGCAAAAACCAGTGAACAAGACACCCTTTACCCAGGGGCATAATTTCCAGGGGGGTTAGGGGGGTTATGACCCCCCCAATAATCAGACCCAACCAATATAATGCCCCCAATAAAATTATGATTTCTCTTGCATAAATAGGCTGTTGATTTTCTTTACTCATTTCCGTTATTACCAGCAAAATAGTTGCATGTTTAATCATCTGGGAATTTACTCAGATTTATTTATTTGTTTATTTAGACGGAGATCTTGACCCCCCCTATGTTCAGCACAAAGTTACGCTGATGCCTTTACCTCTTGACAGTGCCAAGAAACTCTGTCAATAAAAATTCTTAATAGGATTGGTAATTTTATGTTTGGGAATGAATGGATTAGCCTATTAGTCAAGTTACCTGTAACACATAATCAATTACTAATTACTGACTGAAAAATTTCATTAGTTACATTACTGATAACATTAGGCTCCTCACTCTGGTGTTCTAGAACAAAAACAAACAAAATTGATCTATTGATTGAATTTTGTTTGTCAATGAATCATCTCAACCACTCTTTAGTATATTATCATGAAGTTCTTTGAAGCCTATTTCATGATAAAGTTTCGTGTCACTGGTGATTCCTGACTTCCCATAAAGGGGCACAGCCAGGTAAATTTCCCATTTTTCTGTAGAGTGTATATAAAAGATCACCTATTGGTTAGTGAAGTCCTGTTGCTGCGCTCTAGCTGAATGTTTCCACCGTCACCATCTTGGTGTTTTAAAAATGGATGTGACAAAGGAGGCGTGGATTTTACTGACTGATACAGTAATGACTTGTTAATTACGCCCTTAATGGGCACCATAATTTACAAAATGAGCTTCATGTTTTAATCAATAAGATGTGAAACTAGACATTGAGACCAAAATCTTATCAGGAAAGTGTTAACTGAGGTCATAGATTAAAGAACCCTAAAGGGTCATTTTCCCATACACTTCTGCACAAGAAGACTTGCTCCCCACTGTCTTTGATTTTTCCGTTACTTACTGCTAGTAATATTGCAAGTTCATGATTAAATATCTGAAAAGCTGATGACATTAAATAGAAGGATTTGCTTTCACGTTCAGTGCTTTCAACACCATGACAGACAGGTCCAGCATTACTGCAGATTCTGCACCAAATCTGTCAACTTTCCAGTTCTTTCCTCCCCCATTTTTGAACAATTCCCTCTGTGAATGGCCACTTTATTATATTTGTTGGTTTTGTGTACTCCAGTGATAACAGAGCAATGCTGTCAGGGATAATTTGCCCCTGGCAGGGTCTCAGAAATCAAGCTGGTCCTGTGTGATGGGCCAGACTAAGTGTGATTCAGAAGTCCTCTACGATGGATACAGATGACTACATTTTGCCTGTAACCATAGATGGGGCTTGCCAGGGCCCCACCCTGGAGTCAGGCTCGGAGGAGGGGCTCATTGACGAGTGCCTGGTGGCTGGACCCACCTCAAATCAGCCACACTGGCAAGACCTCCTGTAGATGACCCAGCACTCTTAGGATGGGCCATAGAGGTCTGGTGCAATGTGGCTCAAGCAATTTGTTGAAACTTTCTAGTTGATAGTAAACAATGATGGTAAACACCGCAGTTGTTGCATCTGTTAAGAATCTCCACAATATCCCTGTTGGGAGCTAATCAGACTACACTTAACACAACTTCACTAACTCGATAAGTAAATACATCCAATAATGTACATTTTCTGAATTAGCACGCTAGCTTCTTTTTGGCTTTTATTTTTAACGCTAATGTGTGGTAAAATAAAGAATTACTTATATCTGAGCCAGCTTTTTGAGTCAGGATTGTGCCGATATCTGATCCAAACACTGCATCAGCACAAGTCTCATTATGAGTACACCATCTGGACGCTGATCATGCTTATCCATGTGAGCGCAGAATATCAAATACAAGAAGTACATTATGTGAATAAGTCTATGTCAGGCACAGCATGCTACTTTTTAATGTTTATATGCAAACTGCAACTTGATTAAATATAATAATTAAAAAAAATACTTAGTTATCAACAGAGTTAAATCTTAAAAGTTGAATCTGGTTTAGTGTAAAGTTTAGACTAAGCAATTATCATTGTTATTGTTTCACACTATTGTTTCAGAAAATATGTTATTTACCTGTAAAAAAAAGTTTTTTGTTTTCTTTTTTTGGAAACACTGGCCTATATAAAGCACTCAAAAACAAACCCAGAGCCCTGCTGGTGTTTGCCAATATTCTATTGATTGCTTTGCACTCACTTTTCCATAGATCAACAGGATATTTTATGTAACTGTGTGGTTTGGTGGGACTGCTGTTCTCAGCTTGCTCACTCTGTGGGCTCAGAGTCACACGTAGACGTATTTCATTGTAGCGTTAGCTCACTCCTCCTGAATATCTGCCTCTCTGTTGGCATTTGTATCAGCGTCTCATTTCTCTTGCTTGTATATATCTGTCCGTCTCTTTTCCCTCACAGGTTTTTCTCCCGGTCCCCATAGATCTCCCAAACACTTTGGCTCTTAACTGCTCTCTCCCCCTATCTCTTTCTCCCACACTCTCATCCACCATCTTACATCTTCTCTCTGGTGTCTCCATAAGTGCCAGGCCGTAGCGTCCCTGGAGTGACCTTGGGGGTAATGAGCTCCTGATCACGAGTCAGGAAACCCGGCATTCAACACCCAACCCATCACCCTCCCCTCACCCCATGTAACAGACACAAAAAAAAGAAAAAAGTCTACACTGCTATCGAATGCTCAGCCCACAAAGACAAATAGTATTGGAGAGGCAGGGCAGCAGGGCAGAGGTGCAGATGAAAAGAGCCTGGAGAAACTATTGCTTTAAGCTCTGAAATACAACTACCAGACCTCCAACACAAAGTAAGTGGATTCTTTTTCTGGGTCTACACTTATTGATACGTAGCTTTTGAGGGGTGATGTAATGTTGAGGTGATTAATAGAGCAATAACTTGACGTTAAAATTTGTATGATTTTTGGTCTGTCTGCTCACTCTGTATGTTTGGGATGGGATTTATATGGATTCCAGGACTGCTAGAATCCATCCAGCTTGTTTTCATATGGCTTTAAAACTTGCAATAAGTAAAGTTTTTAGTAAAGTTGCAAAAATTAACTCAGCAAAAGTTTCTGTTCCAAGCACAACACTGTTTTGAAATTGTGCATTTTTCTGATATTTCGCCTTTTGGTAAAAAAACAAACAAACAAACAAACAAAAAAAACCAAACTTGTGTAGACATGGTCCTAATTGATTCTTTGTTGTTCTTCCCATTTTAAGCAGATTTTATCTTGAGGCTGTTGATAGGAGATAATAAACATATGAAAATATAAAAGACTATTAAGCTTAAAATGCTGAGAATTATAACAGCAGATGGAAAAGTGGCTTGTAGACATACTGTGTAAACAATTGGAAAGACCCAGTAATCCAACAGCCATGGGCTACGGACTTTACTGTTAAATCATTAACAGGCCCTCTTTCTCAGTGATTAGACTTCAAACATTCATATGTTTTGTTTATTACTGCTATCAGCCAAATATGTGTTGGCCCAAATTAAGTCTGTCTGTGCGTGGGCACTGATTGAAGTGGGCTACTTTTTCCCAGGATGTCGTAATTTGGGTCAGGCCTGACTGGAATGACAAACCCAGAGCTGCTGTATTGTATCAGCACTAAGTGATCCAGTAGACCTTCTGCTTGCGTTGCCATGGCTTTCTTCAGCTCCGGTATAGCAACCCGAGTCAGACCAAACAGTGTTCCTCTCTGTCTTATGGGCATTCCTACTGTGGACAAAAGCTTTCTCTGGCTCATTCTTGCTCGAAATGAGGTGTCCGCTTCATTTCTTCAGAATCAACACATGGTGTGGTCCTAATGAAAGAGCAGGGGGAGATTAAACATGAAGTGGAGATGAGCTTGAGAAACCTGCTTTGGTCTGTAGGAAGTCAGAACACAATGTGGATTAAGCTGGATGATAGCCAGCAGGGGCAAACTCATAAAACTGCTTCATTTCTAAAAGAATCTTGGCATTTTTTCCCCCAAGATGGCCACTTGGAGGCCTTTAAGAGACATTTCACACATTCTGCCCTTTTTTCTTTTTTAAATGTTTGACCCCCAGACTTCACCACATGATGTCACCTATATGTCAATGTGTTTAAGCACAAAGCCAGTTCATTCCTTACAAATGCTTTGGCGAGAAAGTTCTCCGTGGAGGAGCTGGAGCAATAAGGCATAGAATTACTCTGTTAGGGCCCCGAGAAGTTCGCTCCAGGGGGGAGGGGACACTGTGAATGGAGCCAGTTCTCATCTATAGGGCGCAAGTAACTGAGTGAGAGAGAGATGGAGAAAGAGGCTAGGGGGGTAAGGACATACACAAAGATCCTCACATTGAGTGGCTGGTTTATTTTTGTGGGGTATGCACTGACCCCTAACATGTGGGATGTACAGAATGAGACTTGATGGGGTCCAGGGGGCCGACAGAGAAAGGGAGGAAAAGATAAAGAAAGGGAATAGAAGAAAAGAGGAAAGGAAGGATGCCAGTAGAGAGGCCTGTCAAGGAACTGTCCTAACCATCAATCTCTAAAGACAATAGGCTAGAAGTAAAATCTGCAGTAAAGCAGAGCTGGAAAAAGCAATCATGTGACCCTTAAATGATTATTCTGGTGTCTTTTTTATAGATTACCCACCTCTTGGTAGTAAATAAATCTGGTTAAAAATACTTTGTGTTTTAAAAAGTTAAACACAAACTATTAAATATTTCCAAAGGTTTGGTTATTACAAGTGGCAACAAAATAAATAAAAGCAGCAGAACTGAGTCATATTTGATTCATACTGCCTTATATGGGTAGCACTCTAGAACCACTGGACCCTACAGTTGAGGCAAAGCAACCCATTACTCTATCTGTTAAATTCTCCCTGCCTCTGTAGCAGGGATGAGATATTATCAACTTGGCCTCAAGATTAATTTTTACCTCATCCAGTACTTTGGGTTCTCAGGCAAAAGTATGGGTTTGCTTACTATCAATCTTGTTGCTGACCACTCGTTCTTTAATCCTTGATAGTTGCAATTTAGTGCATTTAAACATTTAAATATTTGATAAACTGAGTAGAGAGCTCTTGCTATCACATTTCCTGAGTTTGTTGGTTGTTATAGTTTTTTTTTTCTGCAGTTGTGGCAATAAAAAGTTGCTGCAAAGAGCCCACCTTTTTGGTCTGTTGGGTTAATAATCAAGAGTGGAAATGCTGATGTTCTCACAGAGAACAAGCCAGCACCTCTTTCACTACAGGAAAGGGTGAGACAATCAAAGCTGTCTGCAAAACCTCTAGGTTTGTAGGGGGGTTGTCCCTGTTGTCTAAGGAAGCTCACTGGAAACGCTATCAATGCTTTTTGTGGAAGAATTCAATTACACAAACCAGGGTTTGTGTTTGTCCATAGTATAGAGGCATATTGTGAATTTCTCAGTTTATTTTTGATCAGAAGCAAGTTTTAAAACATCTGATTTAAAAAGGTAAAACTTTCCATCTTGCTATTTGTACAGATTTTGAAGTTTTTCAGTGAAATTTTGTGGCCAGCATCTCTCTCTGGCATGCTGTTGGTTTGATCTAGTATTCGATCCTCTGAGAGCTAATGAAAACCTGAGGCTTTCCACTATAATCAGTTGGCTCATTAGTGTTCCACTCAGTCACAGAGCCACCCACGCACACTTACACACATGCACAAATACAGACAAACTCGCCTCAGGCCCCTCAGTCAATGACTGAAGGAAAATAGGGCAAAGGTCATATGGCTGGGTGTGAATTTCTGTACTTGCTGAGGAAGTAAACATGCAGCTGTGATGTAAGACTTAATTGGATGCATTTGTGCAGCTGTGCTAGCATGGCTAGTATTGTTTTTACCTCGTGAGCCATGTATTTATCCTCATAAATACATTCAACATAAACATGAAACAGCCACTTCCCCACTGTTTTAAAACCCCTGGTTTACATTAGCCATGGAAAGGGTCCAAAAATCCCAACACAAACAAAATAATAAAAATAAAAGGTAGAAATTCTCCTCAGAGCGCTAAAAGAATGAGGATAGAACTGTATGAAACCCTCTTTTAAAGGCCAAGGGTCTCCAGATTACATGAATTCACTCTCCCCTCTAGAATGATTAACACTGTATCACAAACATAACACAATTTACAATGTTCACAAGGAAATAGTCCCAGTTTCTACTAGTGAGTCCCCAAAAAATGACCATTGAATATGAAACCATGTACAGTCTCTTCTTTGAAGGTGTAACTGTGGTGAACAGGAGATGACTGCGGGGTCCTAGTCTGTTAAGCTGACCAGAGGTACAGCAGCCCGAGTGAGGAATCAAGTCTTGGGTTCACAAAAGAAAAGAAAATAGAAACCATGCCTTTGTCTCTGGGCGAAAGTACTGGGCTATGAGAAGGCAGCGCTTTTAAATACACCTTAACAAAGCCGGATGAACAACCAGGATGTCATCTGGATGGCAGGGTAACCTGTTCACCGCTGACTCACTTTGAGCAGATTCTACGGACTCGACGGTGAGAACAAACTCAGACCAGCAACGGGCAACATTAAGTGAGGTCGCTAAAGCCCTCCAAGAGACTCGTTAGCACCCAGCGAGGCAGCTAGCCATGCTGCCTTGCTCTGAACGTTCACTTAAGGGCCAAACTCAGCTGTGCTTTTCTTTAAGACCTATCACCGTTGCAGTTGAAATCAGCTAAGGTTAGCTCTCACTCCAACTCCCCACCACCACGCTGTCTACTTCCACGATGGCCTGCAGCACCACACGTTGCGGCTACACAAGCCAAGCTTCCCGCATGGAGCGAAACTCCGTCTAAACTTGCTGCAGTCGCAACTTCTTTTTTGACTGACCTCTTGGATCCCCCTTTTGGTCTCAGTCAAACCGTGAGACACGCCGGAGACAGCTACTCCTCGGCTCCACACACACACACACACACACACACACACACACACACACACACACACACACACACACCAGAGTGTGTGCACGGGTTCTCGATCTTTTTTTGATGTTTCTTGCCTTACTCAGCGAAGCCACTTGAGGCACTACATGGCAGCTCCCGACTATTTACATACATGTACCCTTACAATGTGATTTGACCCAACTGTAATTCATAAAACAATGTAAATGTAAGAAACTAAAATATATCTTCATTTTAACAATTAAGTAATGATTCAAACAGGTTAAATATTTCAAGTGGTGTGCAAGATTGAAACCCTGAACAGATGTACTATATGTTTAGCAAATGTCATAAAGGGAATACAGTTCCTGAGGGTGCTCCCTCACTCAAGGTTTTTGTGTGTACATGCCTTAGAGTGTGAAGCACAGGGGAATGGGTAGTGTTTGTATTCCTCTAATAAACTGAAGGGTGATCTTGTCTCTCAACACAAAGGGAAAGCTTGAAACTCAGGATTTTACAATAAACAGCAATACTTTAGTTGTAGTTACAACAAAGCTAATGGCAAAAGCACATTTATAACATCTAGATAATAGCACAAGTTTAGTAGTAATTCCTTGGAGACTGTGTCATTTTTTAATAATTAAAATCTGGTTATTCTGCAAATCTTTCTCTGTTGATAATAGGTACAGCAGAAATAAAGTAAGCCACATCAGTAACTTTCTCTCCAGTCCAGAACCTTGCTTAATGGCTCACAAGTAAACCCTAAGGGGGCTATTAAATAACATAGAGCCAATACGTTGGCAAAGCTCCACCTAAATACTATAATGTACAGGCTCAATCAATGGAATCTCATTTTATTTAGAATGATTTTTAGCTGCTTTGAAGCCATCAGTGGATCTGCCAAGAGAGTTATTAGTGATATTATAATCGCTCCTATAGTGAGAATTTGATCCTTGCAAGCCATAAACTATGAAAGGGTATAAAATGAAGAAAAGAAAATCTGATATGGATGGGAGTAGGTTGCTCTTATGCACAGGGATGCAGGAGTTTGTTGTTCAACATCATGTGACCAGTGATGTTGAATGGAAAGTTAAATTGATTGTGAGCATCACTGTGGAACACCGTCTGCCACTTAGTTTCTCTATCCCAGTCGCACTGCTAATTGGATTGCTAATGACAATGATGCACAGAGGTTAGACTCTTCTCTGGTTAGAATGGTTTGCATTGTTTATCGTGAAATCTAACCACATTACCATTGCTGTGATCACATGAAAGGGAGCCAGTTTTGTAAAATATATAATTCTCTTGAACTGACTCAATAAAATGATGTGTTCTTTTTTACTTGTGGATCTTTTTATTAGGCCAAATAGTGGTTACTTGGCTGCTTGAAGGGCAAAATCGTCAATACTTAACATAAAAATAATTTGAAACAGTTTATATAGCCTCCTCATGCCAAAGGGGGTTTCTAATCCTTGGCTAAATCTCAGCAGGTTTTAATCAGGCCCAGTGGAGAGTTTCTGCAGCTCTGGGATGTCTTTGTATTCTTACCTCAGGGTACCACATTCTAGAGAAAGTATGATTTGGAAAGTTAAATGCCTATGATGGATGGGGAGGGGATTAGATAGGCCCATGGTTACAAACACTGAGGATGGCTTTATGTCCACCTACCAATAAGTGATTAGATAGCAGGATCAGTAGGGGTGGAGGTGTTGTTACTTGCTCTATTTTAGTTTCCATCGCTGTTAATTTGAACAGAATTAAGCATCCTGAATACTTTACTCAGGAGTTTCTTTCCACAAAGAGGCAATGGGAGATGGAGGAGTGAGAGGAAAGAGTAGAGTGGGATGGAATCTGGAGAAATCGAGAGAGGCGAGAGAATCATTAGTCATATCCATTAGTATTCCATCCACAGCTTGTGCTGTGAGACAGCCGGTCTGTCCAAACAAACAACCGGCAGAGGGGGGATGCCTCATTATAACTTCCCCCCTTTCTTCTCACCCGGAGTTCACATTCCATCTGACCATAAACACTAGGCCAGGGCTGTGACCTTGCCCTCTTTCTCCACTGGAGTTTAGAGATGTTAGTGGGGCTAGTATAGCAACAATTCACATGCTGTTCAGTACATGATGATGACAGTACAGTACAAGGCTGCATCCTGCAAGAAGAAAGCAAAAACACAGTCTGAATTCCTATTCTTTACCTCTTGGAGCAATTTAGCTTAGTGGACTCTACAGCCTGATGCATTTATGGAAAGGACATCTTGAGACGTTTACTCCTTTCACCTATCTTTCCCAGTACAGTATCTAGCAAAGACTTCACAGGTCCCAAAGGGAGCCCTGACTCTCAAGGGGCATGTAAACCTCTTGTGCTTGATGTACAGGGGCACTGAGAGGATATGTGCAGAAGACAGAATTCCTGCAAATACCTGCAACCAAAAAATCAAATACAATACCTACGTAAAACATTCAGAGCCATATGGCAGGGTAATATAATTACCCAACAGATGGCATTTTTGTTTTTAACCCATTTGTGTCCACACTGGAACTTCATAAAGAACTTGAGTCAGCCACAAATCCATTTAAATAGGTATAAAAATATTCATGGAAATTCCCCCTGTTATTCAGTGTAAAAACAATTAACAAACAAACTTAAGTAAGTCGAGAGGGAGAACATCCCTATTTTGCAGTGGATCATCATTATACATTAATCAAGAGTTGACCACTGTTTCTTCACTTTCTAGAAACAAAAATGAAAGAGCAAATGTTCTTTTAACAACTTTTCTCATGAAATAACTCAAAATGCCACGAGGGGAGAGGCAACCCCGACTTATGCATACATGTAAAAAGTAGACGACAGTAGCCGTCAATGGAACTGTAAATGTGAAGATTTAAAAATTAAAAGCTCTCACCAGTCCACAAATACTCTGAAAGCATCGATGGGATGCTGGAACAAGATGAATGCCAGCTCTGCAACCCGCATAGTCTAAATCATCAGCTGCAAATATCCCTGTTCCAGACATCACTGGACACATTTGGAGGTCAGACATCGGAGCTGTTTTGGCAGTGTGAGGGAATGTACATAATTTTGGTACATAATTCTAGTTGTTGCTGGTAATTGTACATTTACCAGTGAATCATGAATCATCAATCATTTATCAAGAACTGTAGCATTTATCACGATTACAAAATTTAAAAAATTATTTAAAAAACATATTTTAGAGGAGTGACATTATTTTTTTTAATTTCTGTTACAGGGTATGTCAGTGTTACCAGTTCAGTCACCATGAACAGTGATTTAAACATTTTTTTGAGAATAAGGCATATCTCACTCACAACACCTCTTCTCGTGTGCTTGGCACCAAGATTGATGGCGGCCAAGTACAGCAAACCAGACTATAAATAAAAATAAACCTGCACTTTAGAGATCAGAGATGTTTATAAAGAAGCACCTGGCTTTAGGATTATTCTCCCCCTTTCTCTCTGTGTTTGTGTGTACTCGTAAACCTATCTCAGTGAGGACCAGCATGAGTTTATTGCCAATGAAATGAGGACATTTTTGAAAAGAGAGGGCCTAACTTTTTCACTTTGCTTCAAAAAAAGCAGTTTGAGGGTTACAATGTAGTTTAACAGTCAAAACTGGAATTGCGACATGCAGCTGTATATCAGATGTTTAATACTCTTTCATTCAATGCTAATTCATTTTTTATATATTAAGCTACAAAGCTTTGGTTTAATGTAAATCTGATATGTGTACATGTTATATTGAATGTGAGCTTCTTTTGTTATTTGACTTGCATTTTAAATGCAAGTCAAATAACTTGCATTTAAAATGCAAGTTATTTGCATTTTTAAATAACTTGGTGGCTGTTATGTTTATCCACTAACTGAGCTTCATACTTGATTGAGATTTTTTAAAGTAAAGATTGTTAAACAAATCCACAGAATTGAGCTTAGTTGTCACTGGACCCTAGCTGGCCACTTGTGCATAATCAAGAAACATGTAGAGTTGTACTGCAGAGCCCGAGAACTTGACCCTAAGAATTATATTACAGCACCCTTTTTTGCAAGTCAATTTCTGAACCTCTAGCATTTGCCATTTGTACTTTGAAAAGTTCAGTTATGTACCCGAGTGACCTTTAAACGTAATCATCAGAGAATATGGAGAAAATCAGAGTACTGCCTTAATTTGAAAGGCCAATTTTCCATACACTACAGTTATCGCTCATGCTTGGCTTGGGAATGCTACAGGCAACCAAACAGAGGAGCAAGTCACTGCCATGACAAGGACATGAACCTTCACTGGCTACAAACAACCTAACAGCCACACTAGCGGGAATTCAACCGGGTGTGTCTGCAGCGTGAATGAACCCCCCACCTCAACCCCCCAACTCAATATTTGCATTCCTTAATTAGTGCATTACTTAAAATGACTCTGAAAACAGTGATGTTTAATCTGCCATTGCAAACCAAAATGAATTAGTATACATTTCTTTTGTTCTTTTGTATGAAGGTACACTTTTGGTGACTTTTTTATATACAAAGTTAAGAGAATTAGATGAAAATTTGCTGGTGCATGAAATTCTCATTTACCTTTCCCATTTCTACATTTATTTAGGGTTTTGCTTTGATAATGTTGTGTTTCTCAAAAAATAGAAATAAATAAACTAACTACTTGCCAAACATTTCAATTTTTATTATAGAAACTTGTCATTTATGTATTATTTTGCTGTATAAGCTCTGCAGAGACAACAACCTCTTACTGAATTATCTGCATGTCAGTTTTGGTCACTCGTTTTACAGTAAAACCACCTCGACTGCAATGGCTTACTTAGCAGATGTTAAAGTAAAAGAGTGTGTCAGTCCTAGCAGTAGTCCCACCACATTCTGTTCATACACAAGGACTTGATGTCTTTTCTGACTGCTGCAATGCTTGGTGGCAAGTTGAAAGGTTATGTTTAATGCCCTGGGCTGTGACTGAAGGCAAGAGCCGCTCTCTCCCACCATGTAAACTCCTCTGACTCCCCAGCTCACCTCTTAACCCTACACCCATCCCACAGCCGAAAAGAGCCTGTGTCACAGAAGGGCTGCTGGTATTTGCACAGCAGCTCTGAGTTGTGTTTTCACTTTGAATAGGAATGATTGGATCTGTCCATGCAGCAAAATGGGCTCCCTTATTTATTTGTAAATTGTGTCACATATAGCATTGCTGCATTTATGGTTTGGTAAATAAAGCTGGAGCAAATAGTATTTTGTGCAGATGAATGTAGACAATGACACTGGTGGGCACCCAGAAAATCTGGTGCATTGCATTCCTGATGGATGGAAATAGCTTACTGCAGAAGCAGGCTGATGGTGAATAGGATGGATCTGTGAGCTGAACTTTAGTAAACACTGCATTGTATGTGTAAGCAAAAAGACTAAATGACTTTGGCAGGAAAATGGACAACATTTTTAAAGGAGTAAAAATTGTATACATTTTCATTCCTTATTATCATAAAGTCCATGCCATTACTATGACTATAGATGTTTGAACTTTCTTTAATATATGTGGACTATTAGAACGCTGGGTTGGATAGTGTTGTAAACAACACTATCTGTGTTGGGGGGGGGGGTAGAGGAATAACATTATAAATATATATATATATATATATATATATATATAGTATATACATTGGGTGAATGTGCAGTAGAAGCAGCAGCAGGTGAATTCTGTACATTAATATGAATAGACATCTGACTATTTTACAGAATGGACAATATAAACATATTTAAAGTTAAAGGAAGTTAAAGGAATTGAGTGTCTGGAGGAGAGTCTCAGTCAATTATAGATGATGTGAGATGGCGTGTGTGTGTGTGTGTGGGGGGGGTGTTGGTTTAGGGCCTGGATGGCTTGAGGATAAAAGCTCTTCTTGAGTCTCTCTGTCCTTGCCCGGATGATGCGGAACCTTCTACCAGATTGTAGAAGTTGGAACAGTTTGTTGCCAGGATGGGACGGGTCCTTCAGTATCTGCGTTGCATCTCCTGGTGTAGGTGTCCTGAAGTGGGGGGAGAGCAATCCTGCAGCAGCGTTCTGCTGTACGGATCACTCTCTGGAGAGCTTTTTGGTCCTTCACACAGCTGTTCCCGAACCACGCTGTCATGTTCTGTGTGAGGATACTCTCCACAGCGCCTGTATAGAAGATCCTGAGGATCTTTGGAGAGACCCTGAACTTCCTTAGTTGTCGGAGGTGATACAGGCGCTGCCTAGCCTTCTTGGTCTGGACCTGAATGTGGGCAGCCCATGTCAGGTCTGAGGAGACCTAAATGGAGCCTGTGTGTGTTTAAAGTTAGATTAGTAATTTTATTTTATTTTATATATTTATTTTTTTAAACCATGACAGTTCTGCTTATGTCAGACTAATGACAAGGCTTCAGAAACTCTGAAGAATTGCGCTTCTCGTCTGTAGAGCTTAAAGAATGGATTTCCTTTTTCTCCTAGAAACTTAGCTTTGGGAAACAATGCTTGATCAAAGAAATGCTACACATTAGCCAGCCACCCCTGTCCACCACCACCACCACTACCAATTTGATCGCTTTGTGCCGAATGGCCCAAAAGACAATGCAATCAAAGTGAAGGATTTGCTTTGGCCAAAAGTCATGTCCTTGACAGATCAGGGATGTCCAATCTTTGTCCATCGTGCATTCTCAGTAAATAACATTACCCCTGCTTCATCGATGGCTGGAAATAAGACTGTCACTGGATTCTAGAATAGTACATCGGAAGCTATGTGTGATTCATTTCAGGTCATGTGGAGCCTGGCGGCATAGGAACTGAATGACACTATCATTACAAACTGGAGTGAACAAGATAAAATTGCTCTATTTGTCTGCTGCATGTTTCTACAAAATCTTTTTTTTTCATGGTGAAACAAACAGACAAGTTTTATAATATGGCAACCACAAAAACATGACACTGAATGCACAGAACTGCTGTTGAATTATGTAGTCTCTTCCATCACATTTATATCTCCTGCCACACTTAACTTTCATCATTCATTCTTGCAATAAAAGCAAGACAAGATGAAAGAAAAGTAATATGAAATGCCTTCTTAAAAGAGTTTATAAATTAGCACAGACATGTCTTACTGTAGCAGCAAGCCAAATGCAAAGCACTGTATACTGATCCTTTTCAAAGCCAAATAAGTGGTGAGCATACCAGGGACACGAGGCAGAACTTTAAAAGTTCACTTTGTTTTCAGCCTCAGAAAAGTCCTAAGATAAACGGACTGTTTGCCACTACGTCAAGTAACTTGTTGTTGAGATGTTCTGTGTACTGCATGGTGCTGAACAGATAGTCCTTATCGGGAGTTGTTTTTGAATGTCAAGTGGCAGCATATAGGGATGAAAAATGAAGTCACTATGGAAGTATCAAAATACTACTACAGTTCCTTGAATGTTCACTTGAGCTTACACAAAATCGAGTTCGTCCCCAAAGGCTTGTATTAAAATGCCAGCAGAAATAAACATGTTTACAGGATGACACTATAAAAGTTACTGTTATTTAAGATTAATTAGCAGATATCGTTATCTCTGTATAGCTGCAGCTTGATAACTCACACTTATGTCCAAGTACAGTAAGTTTTTGGTCCTAAGTTGGTAGTAGCTATAATGCTTCTGCTGAGACTTCAAAAACCAAAGGTCGACACATCTTTTGTCAGTCTTACACACATAAATCAAATACTTAAGTATGTTCACCTGCTTGTCCCCAGCTTTCTGGTTACTTTGAAAGACGGTGCGAATCAAAACAGTCTTTATAATCCTGGTTTCTATATGTAAATGTGAGAAAATGTTTGTATAGTCTTTCCCTGTTTCAGATATTTATTTCCATTATACACAAACAATACAGAGATAATTTTAAGATTCTTGTCATAACTAAATGTTTGTGATGTACTCATTGATATAAACATGACTTGCAGGGAGTATTTATTTATTTATGCCAGGGAGAAAACAAAGATTAGGTAAAGTTTTCATATGTAAGAATCTCCTTGCTTTGACAGCACATTTTCTCAAAGACCGGAGGGGAGTTTGACATGTTTGAGAGCTTCTTGCAGATGGCGGGTATTTCATGCTTGTTTCACTGAATAAATTTTGATGGGCTGCTGTGGTCCAGACATCTTTTAACTGTCCCGACAAGCCTTTGTTCTTTTCCTGTTTTCATGTCTGATCCCCAACAGCCCACAGGGGAAGCTCTGTCGGCTGTGCGCTGCAAACCTTTCTGTTTGATCAACTTCTAACATATTTGAACAATTTAGGCAGGGATGAGGGCAGGTAATTCAAAGCCTGCCATAAGAGTGTTATGGGGAGATGAGAAGACACACGGGTTCACAAAGAGCAGCGAAGAAGATCTGTTTTCTTGTTTCTGCGCCGCTGCACGCTCCAAAACTACCCATCAACGTGGAGGATATTCTTAAATGAACCCCTAATACGGCTGACATCTTCCATCTACAAAAAAATGATCCTATCTCCCTCAAAAAGCATCTCTACCCTTCCCTTGCTTTTCTTCAGGCAATAACTTATTTTACCCAGAAGAGGCCAGTGTGTAGTTGATGAGGTCATCCACTCAATATGAGAGATACTGTACACACACAAAAAAGGCTTTCAAACACCTTCACATGGAGGTCAAAGTAAAGAGACAGAGCCGTGGATATAATTTAGTCCAGAAGCACAGCGAGGAAATCAATGGAACATCGAGCAGCAGGAAACAAAGATGCACATACTGTCTGATGGTGAGTTAAGGTAAATGATAAGGCCATCCCCACCATTGTTTGAGTCAGAAAAACAGAGTGAGCTGGAGAAGAAAAGTGCTGTTCAGTATTGCCATGAAAGGACATTGATAGTGGGTGTCATTAAATACAGTTACTGCAAGAGAGGTCAGACCCATTATAGATAGATCATGAGAGCCCTCTACTGACAGTTAAATCAAAAGAGACCAGTATCACCATCACAGCAGACTCTCCAGTTCTTTTTCCTCCTGTGCATTAAGAAGGAAAATAGACTTTACTGAATATGCATTATTATTTTCTGTGGCTGAACCATCTGAAATTAGTTATGTTCTTCTCATCATGCGGAGAACTCAGAAATTACGATCATCATTTAGCTCTAAAAATCCTAATTCAAACGCCCACCTACTGTTCGGAGAGAAATGGAGTAAAGATTTAGTGATCTGAAGGGAGGCGTGAAAGAGATAAAGATAACAGCGGGAATATGATAAAATTTTTAATAGCCTAGAGAAGTGACCCCTGATTGATGCTGGAGCCTTTAAGACGGAAGTGTAATTTTACAAGGTCTTTTTACAGGTGTGCTGCATTGCAAACAATTATACTTTTCTAACTCTATGAGATCAAATCTTACATAATACATTTTCTGTTGCACCAAATGTGACAGATTTTGCAATTAGATTGTAGTGAAATCTTATCTCTGTTGCAGAGGTACTCATTAGAGTAAGCGTGGCATTTAGGCACTTAAATCCCAGTTTAACGCAATTGTTCATTACTTTTTCAACACATTTGAATCCCATATAAACTCTGACTCAACTTTGCTCTCCTCTCCAAGTTCATCTCAACTCCAACTTTCCGTCTTTAGGCTTCAGTCCAGCCACAAGGGGTATTTGAGTAAGGAAAAAATGTTAAAACAAACAAACAAAAAGAACACACACTGCAGGGAGAAACAAATCCCCCACCAAAGCAGCGGAGGAACACCGTTATTCAACGCTGCGCCTTAAAATCCCATCTCTCTGCAAGTTGTTCTCCTGGGAGCAGCCTGTTACTGAATATTAATCAAGCAAATATTCTAAACTTGAGATGGGATCAGGCAGACGGTTTGCACGCATGTGCGTTAATTAACAGTGAAATCTCCATTGTATGGGGTACATGTGGTCCAAAAAATCAAAGGGTCACTGACAGATTGCCCTTGGGAGAAAGTGGTTGAAAATAACAACTGATTGGCTTCTGCTAAAGCATACAGGTTAGTGATTAAAAGGCCTAAACTTACTCGCTTGCAGTCATCCCTGAAATTGGACAGATATTGAAGTAATGCTGCGACGTAAAGGGCTGTAGAGACCGACTATTACTGTTATTTTAAAAATCAATAGGCTATTTTTTTATGCACCACTTGTGGGGGTTTGACCGGTTGTGGATGTGTGACGTGCATCTCGTAGATGTTGGACTGCAACTATTCCTGGCCCGCTGCTGCTGTGTGATCAGAGGTGAGCCTCAGCCTAAGGGGAAATTTACAACAGTTTGCCTTTGTGAGGCTTTCGTAATCTGCAGTCAGGCTTTGTTCCACTGCCACACAGAAAGGGAATCATCAGGGCTTCAGGGAAACAAAGAAACCATACTGTATCTTTGTTGTTCACCTGCACTTTTAATATCTATTTCAAGAAGGCAGAAGGAATACACATAAAACGCTGCTGCTTCACAGTATGTGGGCTCAATGAGAGTACCATTTCAACTGCGGGCGGTCTATCCTTCAAGCTCGGGCCCTCTACCAGAGGCCTGGGAGCTTGAGGGTCCTGGGCAGTATCTTAGCTGTTCCTAGGACTCCGCTCTTCTGAACAGAGATCTCCGATGTTGTTCCTGGGATCTGCTGGAGCCACTTGCCTAGCTTGGAAATCCCTGCACCTAGTGCTCCGATTACCACTGGGACCACTGTTAACTTCACCCTCCATATCTTCTCGAGCTCTTCTCTGAGCCCTTGGTACTTTTCTAGCTTCTCATGTTCCTTCTTCCTGCTTTATATATATAGCACAGACTGTATATATTCTCTCATGTCTATGGCAGAAGTGTGACACTAAGATTGTAAACGCAACAGTACATATTCTAAAAATGGTGGGAAGAGCTGTCAGAGCTGTCCACCACAATTTGTTTTGCTAAAGTGAATAAACACAATCCACCCACACTTTCCCTGTTATTGTCTCGCATCGATGTCAGACAGTCAAAACTTCTTCATCTTGAGCAAGTCTCAGTGACAGCACACTTTAAAATGACTTTCAAGCTAATGTTGCACCATTGTCACCACAGCTTCCCTCCAGAAACAAGATGAGAGCTGCAAAAATGCAAGAGTAGTAAAGAGGAGAGCAATAATGAATCCCTTGACAGTTTTGCTCACATCTTCACCCCTAACTTACTCACAACAAAAAGTAATGCCATCCAGAAAATAAAACAGAAAATGCCAAATTAAAGCAATATTGTGAAAGCAGATTATTCTGTCTTGGGCTTTGCCACAACTAATAACGCAGCTAGCGACAACAGAAGATAACCTTCTCCTGCATCCTGTGACGCACACTCAACAAAACTGATTCAAAAATTTGTTTAATCAGCCTGTTTGCTAAAATCTCGCCAGCACTGTGCTGCAATATGTTTTGGATAAACATAGCCACCAAATAATGCTCATTATGTTATGTTCTGCCTGCAGACAACAGTACATGTCCAGTGCTCTTGGCACTCATTTTTTCTTTCTAACAGCTGATCTTGATGCTCTGTTGTACTCTGTTACAAGGACAGTTGGTAGCTTCACATTATAGAAGATTTTACAGATTGGCAGTAATATCTAACTTGTGAGTTTTTTCATATGACATATGCGAATATATACTATTATCTCTATTGCACTGCTATTAAATTGCTTATTTATTATATTAAGGCTGCGTATTTATATTTCATACCTATCCTCAAATTCAAAAGCAGCAAAGTAATCTCAATTACTAGAAGGTAAAACAGTGAACACTGTCACATTTTATGGCACCAAAACACATTTACACAACTCAGCCTTACTCCTGGGAATATGCAAATTTGTACCAATGTTAAGTGTCAAACTCACTAAATGAAACAAACAGAACTGCGTGCAGTGCAGCTATGAAGTAATAATCTGTGACATTTTCATATAAATAAATTTGATTCTCCCCTTCATCTGCTTCAACTCGTGAAAAGCGTTGATTTAATGCTCTCAACAGCTCTCACCTGTTGAGGTAAATTTTCCTGGATGTTTAAAAGGAATCCAATCAGGTTTTAGGTTTCTGGCTTGTTTGATAAAAATGGAATAAGTTCTAAGTGAAAGAGAACCATCAGCAAAAGAAAATATGAAATTAGACTGCTGTACGTCTCCGGTAGTCAGTTTGACCTATATAAAATATAATATAACGTGCATAATACAACAACAGTCGCATAAAAAAGTAATTAAAATTAAAACAATGCAATGCAATTCTTTCTTGTTGTTATTTTTTGCAATTAACTGACAAATAATATTGCTTGGTGCATCATTAACTGTATTAATTGGGTGCTCAAGAAGTTTCATGAAATAATTTTATTCGTATGCAATACTTAAGTCACACAGGGCAAGAGACCAATCTGTGACACCCTGCCAACGTCAGGTTGCTGGAGACTGGAAGCACGACTTTGACTTTGAACATTCTTCATTTCTGGTTTGCGTTACACTTTCTTGGATTTCACAAACCTTCAGTGAATAGTTGACGAGTGTTTTCAGACAAGTTTGCATCTTTTATACAAACTGTAGGCGAGTGCAACAATTAGCTAGCCACCAGCTAGCAACCAAAGCAATCACTGATTTTACCTGTAGCTACAACGAGCAGTTAGGGAATACACATTCTTTCCCAGTAGCCTGTTGTTGCTAGGGTGTCACAGACTGGTCTCTATGCCTGTGTGACTGGAGCCTTACATAGCACTAATTAGCAGGCACCTATATAGTCAACAGATGCATCTTTGCTTACCACGCTTGCTAGTGTTAGCTAATATCTAAGTCCGCTTTTCTTTAAATATTGTCACATCTAACTCTATAAAACCAAGATAGTCTGGGCATGTTACCATACTGAGTGTTTGTATCCTATTTTAATCATGATTATGTGACTTCTTGAATTATGGCTAAAAAATATTTGTGAAATCATGGTGACTTTCACCTTTCAACGCTAAATCAGCTCATCCTTGAGTCCAAAGACATATTCCAAATTTGAAGACATTCATCAAAGTTGATCCTCAGATAACTTATGAATGAGATCACAGAGATCTTCACTTGTGGCATTAAAAATCAAATAATTTCATCCTTGAGCCAAAGTAAGTGTTTGGCCAAATTTGAAGAAACTCCCTGCACACATTGATGAGAATTGAATGCAATTACAGATGCACTTCCGTGCTTGACAGCAGAAGTACGGCAAGAAAAGACGTTTCAGCACTCAACCATATTGACTGTCTTAGTATTTCTGGCTCTCAGTCTGGCGTTAATCCCAGTAACTCTTAGTCGTTGAGCATGTTGTTTTGACCATAATGCGGTGCAGGAGCAGCCGGTGTGGAATTACAGGTAACAGCGGGCTTTATCTCTCCACCAACGGCTGTAAACCTGCTCCCTCTCAGCCTCACAGTGTGATGGCTGGTTTGGGGAAAGTGGGTGGGAAACCTCTGAGGGGAAAGGTTGGTGTGTGTGTAGGTGGAAGATGTAGGTTATCTGAGACTAGAATCATGGTTAGATCCAGAGATGAGCAATACCTCCTTCTTTGGCATGTGGCAAATAGTACATAACCGTGTGCTGAATTCGGAGTCCTACTGTATGTGCCAAGCTTTCAGCCTACGGTCATTATTATTCAAATTACCTCAAGAGCCAGACTGCACAAGGGAAACACGTCACTCCTTGGCATCACACAGCCAACAGGAGGTTCTCAAAGGAGATGATACATCTGTTCCGATTCGTGATTATCTGTGTATTCAAAGATGCCTCTGAATATACTGATTATATATGTGAGATTCCCAATAGTCCCAAATTTATCTTTCTGAAGGGGTCTATGTTTTTTTTTTTTAGAAAGGACAGATTTAACAATTATGGCAAAAAAAATTTAACTGGCAACACAAAGTCAAGAAATAGCATTTTTAAAATGTATTTGTAGCCATTTTTGAGACAGTGGGATGGAAGTGTAAGATGGGATTATAATAAGTAACTAATTAAAAAACACATTAGGTTGTGCTAGTTAGGATCAGTGGGATTAGATAAAATAGATTTGTTGTTGCTGTAAGAATTTTTTGAATAAAATTAAACTTTTTATTATAGGGATTTTATATGTAACAGTTTCTATGGTGGCTATGCAAAATAAAGGAGTTTGGTATTGCTACGATAAACTTTCTAAATCTTTTAAGACCTGAGATTGTTTCTTGCAGTATTGAAAGACCAAATTCAAACTGATGGAAGTCAGCCACTGTGTGGATGATCAAAGAGTTCTTCTGCACATTGGAGTTCTTATGAACTCCAATGTGCATTATATATTATTATATATGTTTTTTACTGCAGTTTTGTATGTTTGTTTGTTATGGGGATTACTTCATAGCAAAAAAGTAAATGCTGATCTAGTATCATGGTGTATCAGCAGTAAAAGAAACTACTCATGAACCTTCTAGTGTATGTACAAAAAACAACCATGAAGAGTTTAATTAGATTTCAAAGCTATCACTTTCTGTTTAGGTGCAGACCTACATGAACATTTCAGCAATCAGTTTTAGAGCAGATTTTAGACTATAATGTGAAAAACACAACAAAAAAAGCCATTTACTGTCAAAGTTTTAAATAAAGTTCTACAAATTATGGAGCACTGAATGTAGTTAACTGTTGAAAATGGCCAGACCTGCTTATTACCCCACTAAAATTCCAAGGTTAAAACATTCTGTTCCTAGATAGCACATAATAGCTAAGCATAAAAAAGAACCTGCTTTCTCCTTCTGATGTTTATTTCGCTATTCACCACTTTTCTCATCATCACTTGCAGATTACATCAATAAATCCATTATTTCAGCACACTTTGCAAGGTCAGGAAAAAAAGAAAAAGAAAGCAGTTCTCTTTGTTTTGGTGCACTTTCTCTGCAGCACTGATCATGTTTTTCTTTCTATTCATGTTTAAGCAGGTTTTTGAGTATTAGATGCAAACAGCCTGAGAGCATGCTTTCAGTGGTGATGGTAACTGCTACCTTTTCCATGGATTGCACCAGTCATGCTGCTGCAGCAAAGATAACCTTCAAGGTTTTTATATAAGTTATATGATGCCATGGTTGCGAAAGAATATAATGGCCCTTCCCGATAGCCTGCCCCATCCTCTCCCTTTACTACGTAGAAATATTGACATAACGGACCCTTACATCTGTGAGGTATATGGATGTAAGGGTTTCAAAACAGAAGACTGAATATTTGAAGCTTACTCAAAAAGAAACTAAGAGAAACCACTGAAAGACACACATTGAAAACTTTATTTATAAGTCCATGTCTCTGCCATATACCATAATACCATATTGTCGTACTATATTATCAGATTTCTGTTCTGCTTCCTTTTCTGAACGTTAAAGCCTCTTATGTGCAATGCTGCATATAAATATATAAGCAACCTTCACTCATGCTGTTTATTTTGATTGCAGCTCAGCATCGACTTCAATTAAATGATTTTTATTAGTCCTGTGTAAACTTTAGGGAGTTTTTCACAGGTCCCACCTACAAGCTATTAGTCATTTCATTTTTGAAAACAAAATGTAATTCTCCCACCGAACAAAAGCAATTGCTGTAATAAGATCAGTTGCTTATTATATTTCTTTGTATCTCTGAAAACATATCGTAGTTTTAGTGATGAGACAAATATGCTGTGATTCATTTGCTAGAATTGGGCTACATTAAGGTTTGACATAGTGATGCTATTGAGCAATGACACAACAGTTTAATTTTGGAAAATATTCTGTTGCAAAATAGAATGTAAATGCTACATACAGTCCCGATCAAAAATTTAAGATAGTTGAAAAATGGCAAAAAAATCATATTTTGCATGGTTGAATCTTAACAAGGTTCCAAGTAGAGCTTAAACATGCAACAAGAAGAAATGGGAGTGAGACAAAACCCATGACCATCAGATGATCTTCAGATGATCCTTCAACTGTTACCAAAGCCTCATCAGAAGTAGTCTCAGTAGTGGGGTGGCTGTCAAGAAGCCGTTCTTAAAGAAGGGAGACAGAGATAAAATTACATAAGAACTGATCACACAAATCTGTGGCAATAACTGCAATTTTATACAGTGAGTGTCTACGGCCATCTAAAAGACACGGGTTCTAGAACAAAAGGCAGCTAACAACCAAAGAAGACTTTTGGAATTTCCTTCAAAAAGCCTGGAGAACTATTCCTGCAAACTACTTCGAGGAATTAGAAGAATGCTTGCCTATCACAGTTCAGACGGCGAAGAATAAATGAAGAATAAATACCAAATTTGGCACTGACTTTCAAGCGAATCTGTTTTAACCTTATATACTGTATTTTCATTTATGTTTACACATATACATTTTAAACAAATTGTTAGACCCATTTTATCATTTTCTTTGCAAAATGTAACAAAATGACAGGTAGCTTAAGATGCTGAGTGCAACATCTTTGGTTTGTTGGACTCTGGTCACTCTGTGATTGAACCTTTTCTTTTGAAAAATGTAAGTTGAAAGTGGTAGCCTATCATTTGTGAATGTTATCAAACTACAGACGTTCAGAGCCTGCAATGGCTTAAATGGATGAGAAGGGCAACTATTGTGTAGGTTGGCACTGGCGAGTGAATGGAGGTGACTTGAGAGGTGACAGGAAGCCATCACTTCTTGAAAGCTTCAGAGGGATATATATTAGGAAGAATATGAAAATGGTGACTAATGTTTAAAACACAGCCTCCTGTTTCCTGTCGTGCACAGGATTTTTATTTATATAACTAAATACCTCAAGGTGAACTAATTTGTGACAGCTTAAAATAAGAAATCAACAGTTTACTGGCAAGGCATGGCTTATATCTTTTGTTTATAACTGCTTACTGCTCAGTTGTTGCATATTCATGTGATTTCTAAGAGAAAAAAAAAAACAACCACATGAAGATCTGAATCGGTAGCAAAAGTCAGTATATGTAATATACTGAATTGTATATATAATATACTGAATGGCATTCATGTAGTGTCCATTACATACAGATGAACACAGTGTAAAGACCCTGATATTTACAAAATACACTGAAACAGTTAAAATAAATGTACTAAACAAAGCAGTAGATACTTTTTAAATTAAAATCTTCCATATCCATTGTGCAAATTTACTGTAGTGTTTGTAGCTGAGGTGTGACTGACAACTAGATCTTCTACAGCATTATGTACCTTATTCAGCTGCAGATGAAGTCCATTCTCACTTTCAAGAAGAGTGATTTCTTGGCTCTTTAATAAGCTGTCACCGACTTTCCACCACTATTAAGAAATTCAACAGTCTGTTTACAAGCACAAATTAAATACACAGAGATATGCAAAGCACTGCTCAAGTGGACAAAAAAAATATTTTTTTTGCATAACTGTCTGCTAAATACATTGAATAAGAAGCAGAGAAAGAAAGCGAGAAGTCATTTTAGGAGGCAGGGAGGATGGGGAAAAAAGAGAAAGGGAGGGAGCATGGCTTTATCAAAAGCCAGACAAAACTACCCACGCTCTCTGCAAAGGCTTTCTCATCCAGCATACTTTAATGAACAAGTGACTCAAGGTGCTTTCAGCAGGTTCCTAAGAGAAACACAGACACACACATACTCACTTTAGCCACACACACACACGCACACATAAAGATAAATGTTGCCTACTCAATTAGACAGACACCTCTAAATTGGCGCCTTTGGAGAGTAGGCAGGAGAAAGCATTTGAGAACGGAGAGAGGGGAGGCGGTGACTGCTGATGTTACTGTGTGGGGCTTGAGGGATGGAGCAGCATTGAGCTCTGTTTCTGTACCGTCAGTGGCTGCCAGGGGGATCAGCCTGCACAGGTCCAGCATGTGAAGGGAACAAGACTAGCTATTTCAAGCAATCAAAAGGTACCCAAATGGAGAGAAAAGCAAAAGGACAAGTAGTGGGTGATAAGATGTCCCCCGCAGCCAGGCACACAGGTGTTTCTACTGTAGCTTCACAGAAAGGAATGGAGATTAAAGGACAGGGTAAAAATAGCCCAGCGTATGAATACGGCACCTCTATTTCAGTGTTCTACAATGAGCAAAACCTGCTGACTCAAAGTAGCCTTCTTTTCAGCCTACCATCAAAATGTGTTAGATTTTATCGTGAAACCCTTATAAAATGGAATAGATGCAGAAGTAATATTTATGAATATCTTCGCAGTTTGGATATGAATTGTGCATTCTGTTCTTTTCAGAAAAACTCTCAAAAGTGTCTGCAGTTTTGTGGTTGTGTAATTTGAACAATTTTCCTGAAAAAAGGTTACCAATTTTGCTATTTCAGAATCCATTAGAGAATAACAGTTATTTGGTTTTCTCTGTTTGTGAAGATGCCATTCTCATTCTCAGGCCATCTAATATGTCCACTTTTGCCTCACAGATACATCTAGCATTATCTTTTGGTGTTGGTGCTACACACACTTGATTTATGGAAATAGAGTGAAGGGTCTCCCTCTCAACCTGTCACATAACAACAATGAAAACGAAAGTCTTTATTAAACTACTTTTTTTCATTCCTTAAAGTGAAAATAGAAAGCACTAGACAAATCTAAAATAAAATTGGCTAGCACAAAGCTCCCAACTGGACTCAAACTACAGTCTTGGTGGCCAACCCATAACATCAAAATGTGAACTTTAATGGTGTCATAAAAATTTATATCTCTTTGTGTCCTGTATTGCTGCCCCCAGTGTGCCAAGGCACCAGTGTCTTGTGTGCATCTCTGCTATCTTTGCCAAAGACATCTGACTTCATTCGCTCTTAATTGTCATCTAGTGTTATTATTCTTTTACTGCCTTCATCACATATTCATAGTAGCTTAAATAACATTTTTCTCATTTGAAACAACAATTTCTCATGCTGATTGGAAACCCCGTTGGCCCTTAGATACTCTTCACATTTTATGCCTTTAGACCAGTATAGTCTGCACCAACTTTGACCAGTCTACTACAACAAATTTTGAACAACAATTTTGAAGAGTAATTTAGAAAATCAATTATTGGACAATAAATAACTGAATGAATCATTAATCCTTAATGTTTCATTGCTGATGTTAACGTTCATCTGTGCTGAGCATGGCCTGGAAGTCCAAATTGGTGATGGCTAACCAACTGGACATAGTAACTGTGGACAAGCAGATAAAGAATCCATGGTAACAGATGTACCTACACCAAGCAATAGCAGCATCAGGTAGAAGGAAAACAAGATGCTGGAAAAATACCAAAGGCTGAGAGAGGAGTAAGGGAAGATGTAGAAGTTGAAGGTAACATCCCCATGGTGAGAGTGGGAGAGTGCCTCCAGCAGATTCCGGTAATGACATCTGAGATCTCTGACCAGAAGATCACAGTCCTAGGAACAACACAACACAACACGATGGAGAAAAATCCCAGTGAACTCCAAGCGAACCAGAATGCAGTATTACGAAGCAGTGCACTGTTCCCCACACTCACTGAAATGGCAGCTCAGGTGCCTTCATAATCTCACACCCCTGTTTGTTACAGGGGGTTGTTAATCTGCTTATGGAAGCCAACCAATCAGAAGACATTGGGGCGATCAGGCGCTGCAGAAGCTAAAACGCCTGATTCGAGAAAAATGCCTAATTAAATGGCAGCAGCGGAGCGGTGTACGATAAATATGGAATGTTTTTTTTTTTGTAAATTATGCAAATTATTTATAAAATTCCGATTCACTTAAAGTGCGTCTCAGTGCTGCTCTGAAATAACTTTGGCCTCACTCAAATGTTCGTGCACAGCATCTTACATTTTAACATTCACTAATATTTGTTTTAAATGTTTACCCTCGGAGGCAGAACATGTTTGTTTTTCAGCATTTTACCAACTTATCTCTACTTCACTAAAAAGAAAACTTTATTGAAAGTTTGCTCGACTGCTGCAGTGCTCCAGCCGCCAGCTTTCTTTGTGCAACCTTTGTAAAAACATAGTTAGATTATTTGAAACTTTAATTTGCCAATAAATTTTAATACAACTGTAATTTTTTTATATTGCAGTTTCATAACCCTAAAAATTGGGATGACTGGAATTTGTCACAGCCATAGTATGGGGCTCATAATGTTCTCATGCAGCTAATAATATACTGGGGAGATGAGAGGGAGGATAAGCAAATGAATGAGTGTTTGGGGGTATAATATAATACGATCATCGTAATGGAGGCATTCATGCATAAACCGAAGTCTTCAATTTCGTCTGTTTCAGCTCTGATGCTCTCACACAGCCGCTGCCTGCCGTCCTTGTTATTATATTTTTTGGGGGGGTTTTGTTGGTTTTTGTTAATCATTAAACAAGCCTATTTTACACTGCTGTTCAGACTTAGTTTCATTTTGAAGACTTGGCCTCAGAACACAATACACGCAAGCTGAAACACACACAGAGGATGCCACACATGCTGCTTTTGTTCTGGAGCATGGCTCCCTGGAGGCTTCTCTCAGGCTGTTCTGAGAGATACTGTAGTAGGGACCATCTTCACACACCCTCTCCCCCATTGTCTGACCTTTACAAAACACAAGTGTGGCATTTTCCTTTAATGATCTGCACCTAAACACACAAGAAACGGTGCCGTGCCACATTTAAGGCATCCTACGGTCCCACGAGAAAACGATTCACTTTCCTTCAACACTGAACCTGGAGGGATTACTGCACCTAGCAGCATTTTTTCAAGCTTTCACTCACATTATTTACTGTGTAGTTATCTACATTTTGTAGATTTTGTACATTTTTGCTTTGTGGGTGTTCTGTTTTTGTTCAGACGAAAGGATCTCAAACTCTTAGGCAGGAAAAGGTTGCTCCTTATAGGGAAGACAGCAAAGTCTAGGTAGAGTGAATCACAACTGAAGTCCAACAGAAAAAAAGAAAAACCAGAGGAGTAAGCGAATAAAGGCAAACAACAAAGAGGCACGGGCAGACCTGTAGAGAAGTTGTTAAAAAAGCAGGAGGAAAGCACGCAGACTCACAACTAAGAGGCAGAAAAAGTAAACACTAAGATACACGAGGGAGGTGATCGTACAAGCTAAAGACAGGACCCTCAGCCGTGACAGTGGCTGCATATTGGAGCTATATGCTCGACTTTCCATGGCTTTCTGCCTTTCAGCTCCTTTCAAAGGCCTTCCTTTGTCTTCCAGTCAATACACTTTTCATTTCATCTGTGCTAGAATCTCTCAAAAGCTCAGCTCAAAGAACACACACAAACAGAGAGACTCCTAAATAAATCCTTTCTATATGCCCTGTGTCTAGGTGAGGCACTCACTCCTCTTCTGAATCACAACTACTGGGATGGGAAAGCCACTCAGAAGTGGATTTTTCTGCCTGACTTTTACCAAGGACACAGAAACAAAAAAACAATGAACCACACAATGGAAATCTGTCAGCACTGTGGCTTTTCTTTTGTTTTTTCCCCTCTCTCTCTAAATATCAGATGTGACTTCGGAACACAAATCAATATCCAAGGAGACATTTGTTTTTGTCACATTTTATATATTATTATTTTGGAGAACAGATGACAGTTCAGCTGAATTTTTTTTATGAGGGAGATTTCCAAACCAACAAAAAAACCCCCAAAACTGTTACCAGAGTAAGTTCAAATCATATCCTATCATGTCCTGAAGAATATTTTCCATTTGTAGTTCCACAAAGTTTGCTCATATAAGCGTTCCAGGTGAAATACAAACATTTGAGCAAATTTTACGTGATAAATGTTACGTGTATAGAGGAAATGTGCGTTTATAAGAAAACCACACTTCCTACTCCATTTATGTTTAACTGTGTCAGAAAACTGTAACAATGTGACATGTTTTTTTTTTTTTTAAGGCTTGATGACGACATGAAATTAGATACATAAAAAAAGGTAGTCCAAATCAAAGCGATGCATGACCCAAATGATAGGAGGTGAAGGGGATATACAGAAATAGAGCTGGACATAGAACAGGTGCAGTCATGGGTGATGATGTGCTCTTGGGTATGTCAAAAGCTCAAGTTCCTCTAGATTAGGAGTCTCAAACTCCAGTCTTCGAGGGCTGGTGTCCTGAAACTTTTCCATGTGTTCCTGTTGCAACACATCTGAATACAATGAGTAGGTCATTGCCTTTGGTGGCATTTCAGCCATTTGATTCATGTAACAGCAGCTCATGAGTGAATGAACATGGTGCAATAAAAGTACTTGTGGAAGTACATTTTTCCAAACACTTACATTTACTTGACTTTACTTGAGTAGGGTTAGGGGTTGCTACTTCAGCATGCAGTCAAGTTCTATACTCTTGCTAATGACCTACTAATTTTATTCAGGTGTTTTGCAACAGGGACACATGGAAAAGTTTCAGGACACCGGCCCTCGAGGTGGTGGTGACTTCTATAAAGACTTCTATAAGGGGTTCATATGGAGATGTACCTTGAACATCTTAGCCAGCATCAATTGTTTAAGTTTACAGTGTTAAGACTACCATAATCTTTTGTCCAATGTCCTAATACTTCTTTTTTCAAGTGAAAATGTGTTTCATTTAGCATTTTTTTGCTTATGTTTTAGAAACATGAATAAATACAGTCACCTTATGAGACAAATAGCTAGTGTCAAAACTGTCAGGATGTATTGGAGGAAGAACCTAAACACAGGTCACATAAACAGGCGAAGTAAACAAAAAACAAAACAGAAATCCAAAAACAGAGAGGGTGATTGATGATGTGGGAAGGAAGTGCAGGTGGAAACAATCAAATACAGGCGACTGTAATGAGGATGGTGCAGGCACAAAGCTGGGAAAGGTGCAAAAGCAGGAAGTAAATTTTAAACAAGAGACAGAAAAAGTAACCTTCAAAGTACAACAGGAAAAAAATAGACATGAAAGCTAATAATAAGCATGATGATAGAGAAGGCTGAACAAACTAGAAACACAAAGAAGCGCAATAACACCAACCATGACAAACGTGCCACAGAAAAAAGTAAAAAAAAGAAAAAGAAAAAGATAGTTTTGTGGAGCATCTTGCTTCAGGTGCATTTCAATGGCATCATTGTATCAAGAAGTGTATCATGCCCCCCACTGCCAGCAACATTAATTTGGTGGCAGTGGGGAGCATGATCCAATCTAGGCATTTATGAAAAGAATGAGGGAAGAAAATTAGTATTGGTTTGGCACTTTGCTGCAAAAATGCCTGTATTATTGCGCCTATGATGTGGGGCAGATTTGAGGTTTGAGCACTTTTACAGAAGCCTGGTTCGACGGTTTCTGTTTGCTAAGATGCTCAAAGTTGTCTCTGTCAGGTTCCAAATTTCCATTTGCACCAATGATCTGAATCAATAATCAATAAAAACATGGTAAGAAAAGGTCACGGTGCTGCTCAAAATTCTCCCTGTTGTAATGCATATTCATTTTTCTTTCTTTTCTTTCTTTTTTTATTTTAAGAGTTGATTTATATTTTTTCCACAAACCTGAAGAATATTTTTTATACCGCTTCTGCAGAACCTATTAACCCTGCGTGCTTTTCTCTGTACAGTAGATGAACCATTACTCATTATAACAGTGTAGTACGTTCCCTGACATTTTCAGACTAAACAGAAACTTTTAAAACTGGTGGCAGGTAAAGTTGCAGTCACATATGTTCAGATGTGCTTATGGAACACAGATACAGGTAAATGCACATAGCAGTAAAGATAGTTTGTCTTCTCTCAGTTCATCTTTACAGACCTCCAACTGGCCTGAGTAACATATTTTTAATCACTCGGTAGAAAACTGTGAGTGCTAGCTTAGTGTTACCTTTTCTATCCTGTGTTCATGTGAAATTTTAAAACTGAAAATAGAGAAGCTAGAGATGCTAGAAGGAAATCGGGGAGCAAAAAACTTACAGCACCATGTTTTTCCTTCACTGCACATATAGTTTTCCACATGGGGACACATGAGGAGTGAGTTTTTTGGTTTTTTTTTTTTTCTGGTCTATTGATCGGTGTTGTTCCGTCAGTCAGCTTTATGATATGGAACACTTTTGGCTGTCATCCCTCCTTTTACTTAGCAAATGAAATAGAAGGAGAGTTGTGACTTGTTCCCGTCTGACCTGTTGCTCGATCCTTTGTTACGATCTGAAGTACAACTGATTTTTTGACATTGTGAGCTTGGCTGAATGTGGGGACATTAAATAGATTTTCTGACCATTCCATTAATCACTTAACTTTAAAGGATTTCTAGGCTCTTTGTAATAGTTTGAATATATATTCAAGTACAATGTTCCCAAGTCTCCTGAGGTCTGCACAAAATCTGATTGTCAATCTTTATGGATTTTAAAATATTTTCCAAAAAGATAATGACTTTTGACTACTTGAAGCAAAAAAAAAGTTCACTGCATCTTAAATGCTACAATAAAAGATAAAAGAAATTCATGAAGTCTGACTTAAATCTAATCTTGTTATTTGTGAGTTTAAATGTGCGTGTATCAGCTCCGCTCTGCTCAGTGTCAGTGACTGTATCTGATGAGTAGTTGGGACATGTGCAGGGTGTTGCTGTATTTATCACAACTTGTTGTTTGTTTTCATGGCTTGTGTTGTGCTGTATTGATCAACTATGTGTAATTATTACACATGAATAATTGCACACCAAATGAAACTCATTGCATGAATTTGATTTGGTGTTAAAAGTTGGTGTGTTGCTGCAGCCTCAAAGGCTCAGTGAAGAACTGGAACTCCCTTTAATGCTGATTGGAGCTCTAGATTGGGGTAATTATTCTCTTTATGTTCACAAAAACAACCAACCCATGTGACCCACTTTATTAATTGTCATTACTGCACGTTTGGACTAAACTCCTTATATCACAAATGAAAAAAAATTTCCTCTGGAGCAAGTCTAAATATTGAGTGATGGAATTAGAGATAGCCAAAAGTATCTCCCATTTGGAAGCGCATCCTTTGATTTACTTCTGGGAGCCTGGAGTTGTTTAAAAATGTATAATTCATATGCAGCTAAGTGATATTAAATGCATACATGTGTCTTATGGTAATATTTGTGTTCATTATAAACACACAGAGGAGCTGTTGCCTAATTGCATGCTCCCCAAATGTATTTATACAAGTTCTCTGATTAGGAATTGGATTGTGAGAGGTTAACAGCTTTAATTAAAGAAACCAAAATCTATTCTTCACAGAAGGGTAATGGTGGAAATCTTTTTTGCTCAGCCGGTACAGCTAATAACCCGAGCAATTCCCCTTTTCTTGGGCCATATAATTGATTCATTAAACTGCTCTCTCCTTTATTCCTTCACTGTTGACTCCATCGCCTCCTGCCTTCATATCAAACGCAACCAAAGGATCCGATCGTATAAATAGATTCTCCTTTATGTTCTCAGCAGGGATTACGTCAGTCCGCGAGAGAGGGGAAAGAGATGGGATGTGTTTTGAATGCAGGGTTATTGTGGAGTGGAGGAGCATCTTGTTCGTATTTATTGAAGCATGTGAGGAGTCACTGAAGATCCATCGATCTGTGCCCGGTACTGGGTTTCCTCCTCCTTTCCTTTCACCAGCAAACTCACAGATTTGTTTGGATCAATGGGGCAAATGGAAGGGTTTGATAGGGCTCATTCTTAGTGGCTCATGAGCCACATCAACCACAGGATGTTTCTGATGTTCCAGCTAAAGTAACCCCCTTTGTTGAGGTTTGCAAACACTCGCTTCTCCTGTTCTTGAACCGGGGAAAGGCGGGCAGTGAGGGGTATTGTCTAAAGACAACCTTGAGGGCAAAAAAATATCTCCTATTTGAAAAGCGCCACTTCACTAAACCTTTACTTACGGCAATTTCCTGCCTTCAATATCTAGTTTGGAATCTGGCAATAAGTTCGGCAATGATTAATGACTCTTGTTCTCTTGTGTCAGGCTACTTAGGTATCAACTTTAGCTGAACATTAAAATGTCTAAGAATTTTATGATAATCTTTTATAGACTAGATATAAAAGATGGACCTAATATTGCAGTCTGAAATATTAAAAACCAATCACAAAGGCTTAACCTGCATTTTTTCTAATGACAAACAGAAGTGAGTCTTTTCTTCTCTTCTTCAAACACATCTGAATGTAGAGGAAAAAAACATGGCCCTGCTTTTCACATCACTTTCACTTCATCAACATTTTTCTAATAGTTTTCTACACTCAATGGACGTTTTATTAGGTACACCTTACAGTTTAAAATACAGACGCACACAGTCACACACACTCACACATAACATGACATGTCATGTTCAAACACCAGTTTGGGATTATTTGAGCCTTGTGGCAATTCACAGCCATTGACAGTCATACAAGGATCCAGTCTTTCATGTTGTTCAGAAAATGCCAGAAATGAGACCAGGGGAAGTTTTTTAATCTTCTTTTGTGCAATTCTGGTGAATCAGTGTGAACTTTAACTCTGTTTCCTGCTCTTAGCTGACAGAAGGAGCACACGGTATCATCTTCTGCTGTTGTAGTCCATCTACATCGAAGTTTGATGTACTCTTTATTCAAAGGTAGTCTTCTGCATACCTTGGTTGTAACAAGGTGTTACGGCCCTAGCTGGGCCTCCTAATACTGCCCTTGTGTGGGCGTGGTGTTTTTCTCCGCCTCCTCCTCTCTTGCTCCACCCCTTTGTCTCTCTCTTGCTCTTCTCTCTCCCCAGGACACAGCTGCTACTCATTGGCCTCATTTACCACCTGGGCCCAGTCAGCAATCATCTCTCTGAGGCTATATAAGCTGGGGATGGACTGGATGTGGGAGAGTGGCTTTCTCTGGTGTCTCCGCATTGCGTGTTATGTGTGTGATTGTCCTGCCTACGGTGTGGAGTGGTAGGAGCAGTGGGAGAGGTTTCTGGTGGTTTTCCCCTGTGCTGGTCAGTGTGTGTTTCCAGCCTAGGTGTGGAAAAGGCCTGCTGTGTGTGTGTGTGTGACCAGCCCCACTGTGCGTGGCTTGTTGTTAGTAGCTCAACTGGGCAGTGGTTTTGTTTGAGTGACGGCGGCCTCCATTACTTTGTTTGGCCTGCCTAGTTATTGCTAATAGCAGCGTTGCTGTCTTTTTCTGTTGAAGCCTTATAGTTGTTTTCTTTGTTGAAGTGGTCACCATTCTCTTTGGGTTGACCTGTCTGAGTTATCATTAAAGCAGCGGTGCTCTCTCTTTCTGTTGTTACCATTTATATGATTATTGAGTTAACTGATTATAATAAAGATTTATTTTGTGTTAAATACCTCTGCCTGGCGTTCTTTTCATTTCAACCCGCATCCAACTGTTACTGTCCCCCACCCTCTTCGCCTAGCTTCCAAGTGGGGACGTAACACAAGGGGTTAGTGTTAGCTTCATTACTTCTGGAAGCAGCCTGGTATCAACAGGGCATTTTCAGCCAGAAAACTACCTCACAATGGATATTTTCTATTTTGGCGGTAATTCTCTGTAAACCTTAGAGATCGTTTCAGGATGAGCAAGTCCTGAAATACTCAGATCAAGTTAGATCACTTTTCTTCCTCTTCTGATATTTGAGTTGACTTCACCTGGTTCATCTTGACTATGTTGACATGCCTAATTGTGTTGAGCCTACTGTCATGTGATTGGCTGATTAATTACTTGCCTTGCAGTTGAACAGGCTTATCTGAGAAAGTAGTCGATGAGTGTAATCCTAATTGCAAGTTTCATGTTTTACTTGGAAAAAAAGTTCCAGTTTAGAGTAAAATGGGCAATAAACAAAGTTAAGAGCAAAAAATAGATTAAATGCTTAAGATGAGATTTCAAAACGGAACTTTATAAACCAATCGACTTACATCACAGTAGCTATATCCATCCTTTATTTGGAGTCTGTATGTATTTATCTGAATACACCAATTTCCTTTTGGCTACACGGAGGGAAGTGGTGACTTGAGGGACCTTGGAGAATTATGTTTTTTACAAACCCCCCCATTGGTTCAAGTCAAACTATAGGGGTGTGAGTCATGAAAGAAGGCTGATTTGTGCTCAGGTTAAAGCAGGAGCCGAGTCTTTTCCTTTCTGTCAATGTGTAGAGCTGTAGGTGCCTCTGAGCGTAAAGAAAGTGAGAGAAAGCATTTATGGAAAGCATATATGCTTGTCCTTTAAGACGGCACTTTGGAAGGCTTCTTATCAAAGTCTAACACAGGCAGCACGCATGCCTACTGAAGTATAGTCAAATGCTCAGACCCATCCATCCATTATAGGTGCTGTCATGCTCTGAAAACAGGTACAGTGACTTTCATTTAAATTATTAACTTCTCGAAGAGGAAGAACTTGTCTCCCAGGATCCACTTTCTACAGAGGAAATGGTTAAGTCAGCTCAATTCCAGGACATATTTTTACTTTAACTTACTGTATGTAGTGCCCATTCAAAGTCATCTGCCATGTCCCCTATTATTATGCCTGCACTGCACCAAAAGCCTATCGTTCTTTGTGTGACTAACTCAGGGAACGGCTTTCTTATCTTTTGAAAGGCCACAATGCCTTTTTCTTGGAAAATGATCTTTATCAGTGAGCTTTCATTGGGCTTTCTCTACGAATCTTTTAGAACTCATTGTACATACTTCTTACAGTTGGGATTCAATGATTTTTTTTCCCCCTTTCATACTTTGGGTTATGGAGATGAATAGTTGTGGACCTCTTAAAAACTGGGAGACGGAGTCTGAAGTATTTAATCAAAACAGGGTTTCTCTGTGAGCTGAGCACTCAGTAAAGTATAAAAACAATCTGCCAGGCAAACTACAGGCACTGGCATAAGGTCCATTATGAATTTCAGAGAAGTGCTGGAAGACATTAACTCTGGGATAAAACTTACTTCAATAGCAGCAAATAATTAAATATAACATTTGAATGCCTTTACATTTCAGAGGCTCTCACTGCCATAGACTTATGTGGAATCTTAAGTGAGTGAAATGAAAAGCTGAGAACGCACAATAGGACGGACGGCTCAGATCCAGCTCGTGATTAATTAAAAATGACAAATGTATATTTCCCTGCCAGGCTGAACTGTTCTACAAGAATTCGAGCCCAGAGGAGCGTTTCTGGCGTCAGACACTTTGTAATTGCTTCAGTCTCATGCTGTTTCCCCCTCAGAGAGTGCTGTCGGCTAGAGGATCTCACTCAGGAAAAAAAGGAGAGGGCAGTAGAGCCAAAAAAAAAGTAAGGTTTTTGCAGCAATTTCATCTCAGTGCATTAGGCTAGTGGTAGTGACAGTAACAGCTTTCTGCCAATCCAAAACCAGCAGGAGGACTAAATAAGGTAGAGAAATATGAAACATGGCTTTAGTTTGATTTATGAAATCATAAATCAGCTAAATTTTGAATTTCTAATGTCGGCTGCTCTGGATAAAAATGAGGCAGACGGCTAAATTTCTCCTCGACCGTTTCAATAATTGTACAGTGGCTACATAATAGAGGCCACCTCTGCTTCCTTGCTCTTTTCTCGCTGCAGGTGTAATCTTTTCTTGAGCAAATGTTTTGCACCTCAATAAGCCTGGACTCAAAGCATCTCAAGTCTCTCGAGCCTCTGGGAATATTGCATTTTATGATGGCAAAAAATAAGAATACCTGTGAATTTCAACAATGATTGAATCTATATTAAAGAAAAAAGAACAAATATGTTGTACTATGTGCTGTACATGTGTTGGCTGACTAATTTGGGTATCTTATTATATCTAATTAGGCAGTACAACCATGAACTCTATCATTCAGTTAGCGTGGGTCAAATAATTATAAAATATGGGTTATTTACAGTATATTTGCATCCATCAGTAAAGTGACCAGAAGGATCAACTTAACTTGAATGACAATCCAGAAACAGATTAGGTTAGAAACTCAATAACATTTAGGATTCTTGTTTTGGGTGAAAAAGAAAAAGAGTTTTGACATTTTAAATGAAACCCATATAGTGAACATTTCACTGACACCAAGACCAAATTACTTTGAGTGCAGACAATCAAAATGTTGATTTAGACTCCAGCACTGTGGGACTAACATAAAAAGAGATTTTGCAGGATGTTCTTGTTGATCCATGTGATGGATGGCTGCATGACGATTGCTTTTCAGGTGTATTTTCTTTAAATCGGAGCTTTGAAATGTTAGAAAATTCCCTTCCACATGCATACATGGAAACCTAAGGTTATTCAGAGCACAGGGAGGTTGGCAGAGACAAAAGCAGATATCAGTGGCAACATCCATAATGCTGATGAAGTCAGACAGCATGAAATGGAGAAGCTGAGGCAATGGTGGTTGCAAAGTGGCTTGCAGATATATGGCAACAGCCTATAGGCATCAAAGAATAGTATGATCTGAGCTTTAGCTGATGTGGAGTGGCAATGATATCAGATTATTTGCTGGGATTGGGGTCTTGTGTCCTGTGTGAACTAAGGGAGTGGATTAGATGACTATAGTTGCTTATAGAAAAAGCATTTTAAGGAACACAGAATAATGCTTAATGTTGATCTGTAACATTTAAACCATGAAGAAGTAGGATTCTCCTGCTAACAGCTGTCTCTTTGGGACTTTCAGAATGAATGGACAGAAGCAGTGGACACGGGTGGCAATAGCACTCCTGGTGCTTACAGTGATTGCAGCTGAAGGAGGCAAAGCAGAAAAACAAGGTGATTCCTTCAAACTGTTAAGTATACTTGTCAGAAGATAAAGAGGAAAAGTGTTAGTTAACCTTAAATTAAGCAGTGTGCATGCTGTCACATTTCATTGTCCTGTCGAACAACTAATTTAGTCATACAAAACTCTTCAAAAAATACAGATATAAGTTTTAAAATACAACTTTGAGGATAAAATAATTGGTCTCCTATGAGAATTAACAAGAGACAAATAGGAATAATTTGCAATAAGGAACAAAAAAAAGTCCAGTAATCCCGCTTGGGTAAAGAAAACACATTTAACCTAATTTAAATTCAGGGGAAAAAAGTTAATTTGCATTGGAAATTAGTGCAAACACCTAAACTCATTACAGCCGCCTTAAAATAAGGTGATACAGTCCTAAAGGGGGTACTTTAACAGACGAACATCCAACCATCCATCTATCCTTGCAGTTTCTACCATCTAACTGAAGTTGGGCTGCAATTGCTGCAGGAATTCATAAACAGAAGATTTAATAAATAAAAATGACGAGCAAGATTGATGTAAGACCTAAATCATGACTTCACTGTGGGAAATAACTTCACAGTTGATGTTAAAATCTCAAGTTTTGACCCTCTAGAAGAGAAGATAACAGAATCACGTGGGTGTCTGGCTGAACACACGCCATTACAGAAGATGACATGAGTAATGGAGAACCACGTTATTGGAATACTATATTATTTGTACTATATTCATTTATTTTAAGAAATTACAAACAAAACAAAAGGAAAACACACCTTGTTTGTCCTAAACTACACAATGAACAACAATCAATGGTTTTTCAGACAGTTCTTCACCAGTTTAGGTCAGCAGTGTATGAGTGCACTGTGAGCTGTCATTAACTTTTGGCAGCAAGTACAAAAATCAGTGTAATAGAACAAGCACTATCATCTGTTTAGTCTATGTTTTAGATTACCCTCAGTGGAGCTCCGGCCCTCTCACTTCATTAAGTTTCAGTTGTTTTATACTGACAGAAGTAATACAACCTGTAGCTACTAGCTTTAGTAGAGAAGAGCTGATAAGTTCACATCTCGCTAAATTCATGCCTCCAGATTTGATTCCTTCTGTGTTGTCTTGGGCCCCAAATATGTTGTTTTCAGCCTCAAGTAGTGACATTTGCTGTCTTTTGTCAGGTTTTGTGAGCAACTTTTTACAAGATCTGTAAACAGACGTTCATGCGGAAAATAGGTGGCATTTCTGCTCAACGCTATCTATTTTGATGTTGTGTTATAATATGGATGTTTAGTGTGCTGTGTGGCTGATTCTACAGGAAAGAAGGAGCGCAAGTCAGACTGTGGGGATTGGCAGTGGAGTGTGTGCGTAGCCAATGAAGGGGACTGTGGACTCGGCACCAGGGAGGGAACACGCGCCGGCACTGACTGCAAGCAGACCATCAAGACCCAGCGCTGCAAGATCCCTTGCAACTGGAAAAAGAAGTTTGGAGGTGATAAATGTTCACATGTTGCTTTGTTGAAGTAGGAAAAGAAGGATCTACTCTTCTAGTAGAATTTAGAATACCTACTGTTTTAAGTTTTTAAATAATTTATGCCTTCTAAATGACCCAGGACTCCCCTCCTTCTGTACAAATACATGGATGCCATCCATCTCCCACCACGTCTCCCGATGATTTATTGTGGCCCGTCATTTACACAAACAATGGTCCCATTTTCAGAATAGGAATGAGTAAGCTAGCTAATTAGAGGTACAACAAAAACGTCTATGCAGTATATAATATATTGTCATGGAAAACATAGGAATAATTGCCCAGCATTGTCATTTTCTTTTTTGGGTTTGAGACGGTGAGGCTTTTACAGCCGAAATGTCTTGCAGTGACAAGCCTGGAGGACATTTGTTCCCACAGTAAGGCCTGTCAGGCCGGAGCCTGCTGCTCTGCAATGAGCCTGTCACGAATGATGAACACTCTGCAGGAAATAATGGTGCTAACTGGCTACATAGATTACAGCAAGAAAAGTTTTGGACGAGTGGCATTAAGTTTCACGCCTGTGTGTTTGAAACTGTGGAAAGTTAGTTAAGAAAAGAAAAAAAATTAAAAGTGTGAATTGCCCCTCTTGGCTGGAAATCCTGCAAAATGAGAGCAGTGAAAAAAATGGATAAACACTGTAACATTTGGTGCCTGCGCCCCACAGAACCTGTAAGAATAGGTGTTAAAAGACCCTCTACTTCAACCCTGGCTGTTAGGTCTGTATTTGGATATGCTGCAGCTGAGTAAAATGTCTGTTTGCCATTAATTAATATACTATGTGACTAGTACACTTATTATCTAAGCTCTAGTAGGTAGCGTACTCAAATAAGGAGCTGTATTATATGCCTTTAGCTATGAAGTCTTAAAAGAGACATGAAAAACTGGGATTTTTTTTTTTTTTGAGTATAGTTCTAAGAGTCCTGAGCATGAAAGATTTGACATCCCATCTGGCAAAACTCTTACATCTAATTAGAATACTAAGACCCAAAAGACCCTTAAAAACCAACTAGTGAAAACTAGGTTAACGTTGGTTTTCCAGTTTGCAGCACACGGCCCAAACTGTTCTTTGCCTCTTGCCAAAGTATAACACAGTGATGCGAGGAGAATAAATATTAATATAAGAGGTGGGCACAATATTGTAAAACTGAGGTTTCCAGCAGCATGACACAAAAAACACGAGCACCTATGGGACTGGTGACCAAGGTAACAAACACAGCAGCTAATGGGTACTCATCATAATAAACCGAAAGAGATAAGTCATATGGAGTGCTGCAGTGGCTGATACAATATGAATCCATAGAAAGCTTAAACAGATAAAAATATGTGAGAGCTGAATGGAGAAGAATTACTAGGATGTAGCAATATTTGGTTCCGTGGTGCATTTCTATAAAACTGTTAACGTATGCAGGTTTTTCATAGCACAAAAACACAAGCACATTGCTTCTTTATTAGGTGGAAATGAAAATGCATGAAAGTAATTAAAATAATAAATAATTATAAATATCTGGATCTCTGATTGCCAGGAAAGGGATTAAGGGGTAGTCATAGAACAAATTCTGTCCACTCCATATAATAGATGACCATCCCCATGTGTCATAGAACCAATACAAGCATGCAATAGTTTTGCAAAAGTCTCAAGACATCACTTGTTTCTTTATATATTGCTCAGAAAATGGGGAAAAAGGTGCAGTGATGAAATGTAGACATGTGCACATACAAGAATATACAGTATATAAGGCAAAAACACTAGTTTATACCATTCTAACAAGGTTAAAAGTCAATATTTGGTATGATCACCTTCATTCTTTAACATAGTCTGGACCCTCTTAGTCAAGCTTTCTTTTTATTTCTTTAAGTAGTCTTCAGGAATAGTTATCCAGGCTTCTTAAAGAACATTCAAAGCTCTTCTTTGAATGTTGGCTGCCTTTTTCTCTGTTCTCTTTCAACATGATCTCACATTGCTTCGATAATGTTATTTAAGCTCTGGGCAGACCAATCCATGACTGACAGTGCTCCATTGTATGTTTTTCTATCCAAGCATGCTTTTCTGTACTCATAATTCCATCAATTCTAGCAAACACCACTGGCTGAAATGGAGCCCTAAACTATAACAGAGCCTCCACCATGTTTTTTTTTTTACTGTACTGTACTGTTGTACCTCTCCTGACCTCCTGTCCTCCATACATACTCGTGATGATTGGAAACGCACATTTAAAATTTAGATCTATCACTCCCCAAGACATTTTGTCGCAGTCAGTCCAATTCTTATGTAATTTAGCATACCTCAGCCTTTTCCCTTCCTTAAAATGACTGACACCCACGCTTCCTCTGAGACCATTTCTGATGAGTAGATAGATCAGGTACTCATCAGAAATGGCCGTGTCTCTCAGGTCCTGTGTCAGGTCTTTGCTGCATTTCTTTTCCAGCAAAAGACATGACTTTCACATACCGTTCATGTTTTTTGAGCTATAGCAAGTTTTCAGTTAATAGCTTTTAGGAATCACCTTGTTGGTGCAAAATTGCTCATTTATATCTGTCACACTGTGTATTATCTTTGGCATTTTATATACATTCAGCTAAAAAAAGGATCAAATGATGTGGTTCTTTGAAAAAGAAAGGTGACTTTTTTTTATCCTTGAAATATTTATAGATCAGTATTAAATAGCTTGACAAACAAACAAAAATTCCTTTAGAAAACTGCTTAAGACCACTTTAAAAATGACAAAAATCTTGCTGGAAGCAAAATATAAGGAAATTTGGAGGGCTCATGACCACAGTACTGTACATAAAATTTATGTGCATATTTTTTAAGATTTTGAAAGCAAGATGGACTTAAACTAGAAATCATTCTAGAAATAAAGAATAAGTGGTGAAAAGAATAGATGGTGGGGATGGTGTTAGTGATGGTGAAATGTATGAAACAACATCAAAAGCAAAATGTTGACTGATGGCAATCCAGTTTCTTTAGCCTCTGTAGAAATGAGTTATGACTGAGGTCTTTTTCCCTCCTTAACAAATTATATTCAGTGATTTGAGACTTTGGTTTAATAAATAGTCATTAATGAGAGGGTGTTTTCACACTTTTGCAACCATCATTTTTGCCTGCACAAATACTGTATGTTACACTGTATGAAACACTTTAAAGAATACATGAGCTGCCTGACAAATTCCTGGTAGTCAGCAAGGGAGCTCTCTCTCCAAGACAAATTACAGCTGTGGAGGCATGGGGTTTTTAAAGTTGGTTGCTCAGGAAGTCCCTGTAGGATTCTTGCAACAATGGCCCTGTCACTCCTCCTCTTCGCTCTTCACCCCTCTTTTCCTCGCCCCTTCTCCCACCTCTCCCCTCCTCTGATGAGCACCTTGGGATCTCAGAAGCAGCGACAAGGGCGCTGATGCTTTGATGAGAGAGGAGGCAGAAGAATGAGTGTCACATCCTCGAGGGAACCCGGCTAGACTGGGGAAAAAAAATTAATGGAGAGAGATAAGGGGGACATGGACATACAGTACATAAACAAACACTAACATACACACGCCTGCATGCTTTTCAAACCAATATCCGTAACATACAGATCATTAGCGACTGTTGCCATCCGTCTAGAGCAATCTTGCACTTCTTTTGGTTGAATTTAAGTTGTTTAAAATGTATGATCAAATGAAAGCACCAGCAAGACCTCGCCCCCAAACATCACGAATATGTAAAATTGTCCTGCTCTAAAATTACATCTATCCAGGAGCCAGGCTCTGCTTGATTGCATTCATCTTTTAGAAGGTTTCATCATATCAAGAATATGGGACTCAAACTGTGAAGCATCACCGATTCCAGCAGGAAAAAACATAAACACACTTTAGTTTGTTGTTAAGAAAATGGTCTCATGAAGACACTTTGTGAGCGGTGGACAGTTTCTCTTGATGGAAGAGGATAGGCAACTGCTCATCAAACGCCCATTCAAAGTCAATGACTCAGCACTCCCCAGGCTCAGAGGCTTGTTACAGTCACTGATTACAATGGACTCCTTTTAGAAACAAATGTAAGATGTGCAGGTTTCCTTTCTGATCCCGTCCATACCATTCTTTCTTCGAGCTACTTCACTAACGAAAAGCAGGTGATTTAAAGTCTGATGTCTTTTTACTTGATAGGCGAATGCAAGTACGACTTCCAGGCCTGGGGGGAGTGCGATCTGGCAACGGGCAAGAAGAACAGAACGGGAGTGCTAAAGCGAGCGCTCATGGACGCGACCTGCGCCGCCACCGTCACAGCCACCAAGCCTTGTGGGAAAATCCCTAAGACCAAGCTGCAAGGTAAGATGACAGAAATAAATCATTTGCTGCATAAAATGCAACTCTCCCTGGATGTGTTGAGCTGGTCACGAAAGGTGGGATGCACTAAAGTTGTTATGCTGAATCACCATGTCCAAAAATGTGATGTGTTGTATTATGCATTTTGTTGCTATTACTTTTAAAGAGATTAGCTTTTGGGTAAAAATCGTTCCTTGATAGTTAATTATAATTTCATATCTAAAGTATATCTAGTGTCTCGTATATATTAAGTATCATTATTATTAGTTATATAGAGAGGGACGTTTTAAAATAAAGGTTTTGTTACTGATCTGAGAGCGTGCTCTACTCTAAAAATGAAGGCGACTCAAAGAAACATGCATGTGACCTTTAACATTGGCCCTATGGCATATCCAAGAAGTTATCTATGATCTAATATAAAGTAACTAATAATGTTAGCTAAATAAACTTTAGATATTAGTTAGGAGGGTGTTACTTTAATGTGTAATTGGTAAATATTTAAAATTTAAATTAGAAATACATCAAATGTAGTATTTCCTATCTTTTGTATCTTTTTAAAAACGAGGTTACTGATTAGCAGCTAAGCTCAGCAGCTTCTGATGACTCACGCCGTACAGCCCATAGTGCAACTTTGAAGTTACTGGAAATGAAATTCCTTCGCTGACTAAGTACACCTCCAGTTCCAAGACTACACCTTGTGGGTGGCTAATGAAAGCAGAGAGACGAGCGTATTGTAAACCCTCCATTAAATTCCCAGTAAGATAGAATACATGCAGATCCTAAAATAGTCTGAGTAATGGAGCCTTAGTGGAACTTTCAAATTGTAATCTCTTTTCCTCAAAGCAGTCACAATTCTGTTGGCTACCTACCCGTGAATATTTACTCAGTCTGTGGAACATCTCACTAATAAATGAAGGAATCTGTGTTTGTATTTCTTGGCCTTTTTCCCCCTCGACAACTGCTCTTTTAACTTGCACTCACTTTGACCACCAGCCTTACACCTGCCAAGTATGAAGTACATCAAAAAAACGTCTACAAATTCCAGTGAGGCTCAATTAGTCCAGCTATTATGGGATCTACTGGTTTGCTGTCTTAGTTTCATCTGACAGCCTTATTTGGTATGTGTAGGAAATCGGGGTGTACAGAAAAGTGCACAGCTTATTGGTTAGAATTTAGCGTGCTAACATAGGAACTGTCTCCTTCCTATTATATAACTTGTACCTAAAAGAAAATGCCAATTCAAAACATTTACAGAAGGAATCAAAATATCATCATAAAATATAAATCTGGGGTGAAATTAGAGCAGGACAAAGCCTTTTTTACAAGCCATGTTCATAAACTTCCTTCAGTATTTGTAATGGAAGACAGATCTGTTGAAAACCACCCTACGTACAACACTGGCCTTTTTTGGGCTAGTTTGAAAACTGTTTACTTTCCAGGAAACTCACATGATATTAGGTTGGTTTAGATCAAAAGCCAGACTCACGCAGACACATGGTCTATATGAAAAATCATTCCGGGACTTTCACTGTTAGATCACTGTAAATAGTTACGGGCAATGTCAGATCACTTCGTTTTTTTAATTAATCGTAGCTGAAGGGATGCTTACCGCTCAGACCTCTTTGTTTCTTCTGCCAAAGTGCTTCGAATGTATCCTGACACATCCGCACATTTACATCTTTGTTTGTCATAACACAAGGGTCAAAATCAAAGGCAAAATAACTTGGGCTTCATTTTAATCAGGACGGATTGGCGTCAGTAGAGTAGTACAAAGTATGTATCAAGGTATTTGGGAGAATGAACTAATTCTATCCTCTTTGTGATAATAACTGTGTAAATTCAGGAGATATTTATCTTGTCTCCGGCACATCTCAGACTGATTGCATCTCTGCTATATCCAGCAAACCCTTGCAAATGATTTAATCGAGGCAAAGCCAGCTGTGATTCAAATTTATATTCAATCCACTATCAGTATGATGGAAACCCTCCTACTTAAGTGCTAAGTTGGAGCTGTGAAAGACAGTGTTAAAGCAAGGGTGAATAGGTTAACTCATTATTCAGCTATAATTACAAGCTTTTAGCTTTTTTCAGTCATGTATAAGACACTAAACTGAAGGATACTTTTTGCCTCCATTTCACAGAGAATGTGGGAAATAATCAGTTTATAGAACATTTAAGGAGCTATAAGATACCAGGTAATTAGAAAATCTGAAATAAACATGGAATATCTACAATATATCCCTGCCTGCTTGAAAAATTGAGGCAAAACTGTTGATGAGAAACACTCGATTCATTCCAAATGAGTTGGTGCTTTTTGTCAGTTTTGTAAACAAGGATGTTCCATTGTCCAAACAGGATTATAATGAGTACAAAATGTTGCCAGTGGCCATAAACGGCAACCTTATCACACTCCCCAGATGCCATGTGTGCACATGAAGTTTGCACATACAGTTTACTTAACCTTACCATCGCTTCATCAAACAACCACAGTCAGGCCAAGTCCCGCTCTGCAAAGATAAGACAATGGGAGCACTTCTGAGAGACCCTCTCCGTGCAACACGTCTGCCACTACAGTGCTGTGAAATGTTGCACATCTGTCTGCAACACTGTTTGTCTTAAGATTTTATTCCACAAGCTATTTGACTTCCAAAGGAGGGATCAGTTTAGTATTTCTCTTGGTAGCACATCGTTAATACATTGTGACAGTAGGAACATCTTGAAGAGATGTACTCTACTTACCATCTCTCACGCTTTGCAGCAAGTATATGATACTTTTAAACACATAAAGGTGTATGTGGATTTATATTTAGAAGGTATAGAAAGTAATTGGATCCATTTTGTTCAAAATAATATTTTACTTAATGTGAAATTGAATGTGTGCTCATTTATACTTCTCAGACCTTCATCTATCTGTGCAACTATGGACATGCAGGCTCCATGGGTTAGGTTTTTTCAGTTTCTTGAGTGTTTCATAAGGAACCAATTGATTAATTTACATAATTAAACAATCAAATATGACTTCCTTATTAAATACTTATTAATCGTTTAGAGATGCTTGATTACATCCACATTAAACATGTAGACAATATCACTGCACATCAGTTCAAGGCGCAGTGCAAGTAAAAAAAGTGCAGCATGTATTTAAATATAGTCTGTGAATGTGTCAAAATCTATTTGTTTAGCAGTCATGTGTGCAGCACTGCATACCTGCACATCAATTACAGCCAGATGCATGGATGCGGTGTGACAACCTAAGAGGTGTGAGAGCTGAGGGCTAAAGAGATGCAGAGCAAGGATGACAGGGGCAGACATGAAGGGAGGCAGTTGGGAAGAGAGACTCGATATCTGTGCGAGGTGTGATATCCCATGTCTGCCAGTTGGAAGATAAGCCTTGGGAAACAGGGGAGCTACTAGGAAACAGAGAGGGGGTGCTGTGCACAATAAGGTTCACATGGTAGGGGGAATTGTGCATGCTCTACTCTGTGAGTCAGGGGATGGCAGAGATACAGTCCACAGCAGCAGAATCAGAGGGCTTATGAAAAGGGAAAAAACCCCCTGAAAAACAAACAAACAGAGAGAGAGAAAGTGAGAGAGAGAAGAGGCCATCTAACCCCCAGCTGGGAGCACATATCTGCCCAGCCAAATATGTAATCCTGACCAGCCACTTTATGTTTAGGAGATGCAACCGGGTTTTCCCTGAGTGCAGCAGGGTTGCTGCTGTGGCGGCAGCATCTGTCATTTGCAGATTTTGAAGGAGACAATGCTAAGAGGCACCTTGGGAGCGATCTGAGATCCAGAGTTGCGTGTCTTTGCTGTCTAGTCCAGGTGAAACACGGACCCTCCGGAGCGAAAGAGAGAACAAAGACTGACAGAAATGAAACATTATGAATACCTGTAGAAATCTCAAGGTCCCCACCTTCTCTTTCAGCAGAACACACAGAGCAGTGCGTGAGGGAGTCTTTGCATGCCAAAGTTGATTTCAGGTAAAACAAAAGGCTTTGTTAGGAGAAATCTGGCATCTCTGGATCTGCTTAGAGTGAATTTGCTTCTGTCATTCATCTTGAACAGACAGGAGGTGTCCTCATTTTTAAGTCAAAGACGTGCATTCACAGCCACATATGGCTGTGTTACTGCACTCAGGATTACTGCCTCCCAAAGGCAAAGAGGCATAGCTGCGAAAACTGAGGTTGAGAGTGGTCAAACTTTATAATTGATAAAGTTGTAATAAGAAATAAAATGCCTTTTTATTCCTTTTTATGACATTTTATGACACTGATGCTGTGTGCATCAGTGCCATACTCCAGCTCTCTTGCTTTAGCTGTCTAAGCAGCTGTCTCCACCTCAATGAAAGTCTGAGAAGCAAAACAATTAGAATAAATTATAAAACAAAAAAACCTGATAATACTGTATCCTTAGCTAATGTTTGTAAATGTTATACATTTTCAATCGAGTATATTTTTGGGAATAATGTTTTAATTAGAAAATAACACAGAAAGTTTGATCAAATGAGGCTAAAAAAGGTGGATGTCAAATAATAACATTGCATTTCATTGAGGTGGAACTAATTTTTACTTTGTGGTTCAATAATGTAGAGCAGTATCATTTTCTTCCTGTGACGCTGAAGAATAAAGTAGATAATAATATAGGATAACTGTAAACTATTTAACTTAATATGCAAGTTTTACTTTAATATGTGCATTTTCATTAAGTGAATGTAAAAAGCCTGAAATTTGTGCAAATATGTAGCCACTGTGTTTTGGCTCAGGGCAGGTTCGAGCTGGAGAAGGCAGCAAGGGTCTGATTATGAGTCTGTGTCAGAGGCAAAAAGAAGCAGAGTCATGCAATGTGCAAATGCAGCAGAAAGTACTCCAACCTGGCATGAGAGTCCACATCTCATATATGGAGCTGAGAGAACAGCATGAGAATAAATCCTTTTGCTCCATCTCTCTCTCTCCAGGGAGCAAAATATGCTGACACAAAACAGCAGGGAGATGAAGAGAGAAAAAACATTGAAACAAATAAAAAAACCAAGTAAACAAATGGCATGGAAGAGTAATTTCTGTATTTGCAGGGGCGAGAGCGCTTTGCATGTCAAGATTCTTATGCCAGTAGAAGTTTGCAACTGAGATGACAAGAAGAGATTTTCAGCTTTTTCCTGGTAGTGCACATTGAGAATGTTAAAAGGCTGAAAGGCGGCTTGAATCTCATTGATAAAGCATGCCTTGTCGGAGTTTAGAACCGCTTGCCAGCATGTTATTAGGCTAAGATAATTTTTTAAGGTAATCTCTCCACACAAAAGTGCACAAAGTGAATGCACACAGAATCACAATGTAGCTTTTCTGTATGTTACTGTCCCTGCTGGATTTCCAGACATCTTATAATGACAGTCATTTTTATCACACACCATCACTTTCTACTTTGCCAAGTCACTTCTTTTGTTTAGAGCATGTGCTTTGGATGCAGATGGCTGACATCGCCGTTCAACGTGTCCTAAGCTGGACAAATCTTGCACAATTTATAGTCAGAGATTAGACATGCCAAACATCTAAGAACTTCAAACATGTATTTTTGAAGAGGATGATGAAAAGTGCAGAAGGAGCAAAATGTATTATTTTTATTCAACATTATCCCTATGCATTTTTCACACCAGCCATTTTAACTTGTCATCGTGGGGAAAGCACAGGTGTTACTAACAATATTAAGCATGGCTTTGTTCCTTTGAAGTGTCCAGATGAGTCATGGCAGTGTGGCTACCTTGACAGACTCATGGTTACGTCGTAGCATTTTCAAAAACCACTTTCTTGCAGAGAGGGAGTGCAGATGCCACTGCACTGTCTGTACTCTAAATATAAAGCTATAGGAAAGGCTAAAAATGGGAAAACAAGCTTTGATATGTGCACAATTAAAGACTAAATCTTTTTTTTTAAATAAGGCTTTAAGGCCCTGTTATTGTGCTAAGTCAGTTTGCTAAGACACTTCCAAGCATAATATTCATAGCACTCTGAATTCTCCACATAAGTAACATTTGCTTCCAAATTACTAACTAGACATATGGTGCTCTTAAAGAGCTGTGATTTGTTAATATACATCCATCCATTCTCTTCTGCTTATCCTTATAAGGGTCGCAGAGCCTATCCCAGCGATCATAGGGTGAGAGGGAGGGCACACCCTGGACAGGTCGCCAGTCTGTCGCAGGGTTTACACAGAGAGACAGATAACCACAAACTTAGAATCACCTATTAACCTAACTGCATGTCTTTGGACACAATATAGTATTATTACATAATACTATATTGTGTTCAAAGACATGCATAGTGTATGAAAACATTACATTTGGTGAGCCCGTACAGACCCGAACTATGCAGAGTACTCGGCCTATAGCAGTTGGGATTGGCTCCAGCTCTCCCGTGACCCTGGATTGGATAAATGGCTAAGGAAATAGATGAATTTGCGCAGGCCAATTTTGCTAACATACATAGTCACCACCCAAAGCCCTGTTCTGAGCCAGGAAAAACTCTGGAGCTCACTGCTGCTGCACACTTTCAAAATGCTTTGGCTTAGCCTGAAGTAAATATAGTAGTCCTAAATTGGCATTTATATATTTTACTTCTCACTGACAGAATGCTTGCTGCGAAACAGAGTGAGTATTGGGATTCCACAGAATTGTCATTTGTCCTTCTGAGGTCTCTTGTTTTATTGCCTGTATCCACTTTGTCTCCTTAAGGCTCAGTTTTTCGGTTCAGCAGCTTGCAAAACTTAGTTCTGGGTTCTTTACCCTTGTGGTAGTGCACCACGCCACACTGTAGCTTTTAGGCATTTTCTTCCCTTTTTTCTCTTTTTTTGCAAAAGCAGTCTTCATATAGTGCAAAGTCAGTCGAGAGCCATGAATTTTTTTCCTGTCTCTATATGCACATGATTAAAAAAAATGGCTGTATTAATTGTCCAGTAAATTTCAGTCATGATTTGTTTTATTTCCACCTGTGATGTTCCCAATATGACTTGGCAGAACATGTTCTAATGAAATGAGCCATCTCCCTGCCAAACAGCCATTTGCACAGATGTTAGATGTGGTACTTTTAGACATATAACATCTGCGCGCTGAAATGCAAACCATCAAAGTTGTAAAATGATAAGACAATGACAATTTGGCTAAGAGATAGACATACATGGAGCCACGCAGATACAAACAAAACTAAACAGCACAGCTGAATGACCAACACACAGCTAGGCAGAAGCTAGCTGTCCAAACCTCTGAGGGTTGTGCTCTCTTTCTGTTTACCAGAGTGGAGAGGCCATAAAGCAGAAAGAAGAGCCATGCACTGTGGCTCCTGTCATGGCAGCCAGGTACCAAGCCACTGTTGCGGCAAGTTGATAAGGTGGTTTTTCATGGGGTACAACCCAGGCTGCCAAATCAATCCCCAAGAGAGCACAGAACTACAATCATCACAGCACAAAATGTGAACTGTGGCGAAAAAAAGATTAAAACTCATACAGTTAATACATTTTGTTACCGAGCACAGGTTCTCTTAACTTTTCACAAAACAGCACAACTAGTAGAGAAACCATCAAAGTAAAAATTGTCTATTTTAACTTTGTCTATCCTTGCAGATGCAAAGAAGCAAAAGAAGGAAGGCAAGAAGCGAGAGCGCACCCAAATGGCTGATGAGCTTGTTTGAGCCGGTGAAGGAGGAAGAAGACAGCGGAACAGACGGCCCTATTTCAACATGGTTCCTCTTTACGTGTCCTGTAGGTTGACTGTAGGAGCCCATATAGCTTTGACAAAAATCAGTCGGAAGATGACTCTTAGTGACCACGTTTTACTTTTCTTCTTTCTAGCACCTGAGAAGAAAGACTTGTATGTTGCAATAGAGGATGTAATACAATAGAGATAAATAATCAGATTTAATTAGTAGCATTCCCACTTAATGATGTTATGTCTACGATTATTTTCTTAAGAGCAAATTGCTTAGGATTTGTCTTACAGTTTCACATAGCATAACCCTAATTTGGAAAACTCTTTGATCCATGCCCAGACTTAATAAGTCGGTTTGTTAAAACTGAAGCTATGAAAATGTTTACTCAATTAATTTGAGCAAAAAAAAAAAAAAAAAAAAGTCATGAATTTGCAATTTGTGGCTCACTTTAATTATAATTCTTTTTCTTCCTGTCAAATAGCACCGAATAAACATAAGATAGTTTTTTTTTTTTTTTTCTCCTGCTGCTCTGTTGTACCTCAATTTATACTCACTGGTTGTAACTCTCCATCTCTCGGTTGTAAAAAAAGAACGAAAAAAAAAAACGAGTCCCCACTGTGGTAGCCCTTTGAGTTAACATCCTCTTTGTTTCCTGGTACATTTCCAAAAGGTAAAAATGAATAAAATAAAATTCAAAGTTAGAAAACAGTGTTTGTGCTTCATCCTGTGCTTCCCGTTAATCAAAAACCTCCAAATTTCAAACACGTTTTGTATATTTTTATTCGAATTTCATTCCGAGAGGATATGGCACAATGTAACCACTTAATGCAGTTCATCTTACAGTGTCATAGGTAGCCAGTGATAAGAACACTCAGATTCATTGTCCAGAACAGATAATTGATCAAGAATGCATCAAAGCAAAAAATATTACCATTGTTACTGTACAGGGAGTTTCATAGTGGGGGGGAGGGGAGGGAGAATAAACGAGGGATTGTCGAGGGGAAACATTCAGAGAATAGCTATTAATCGTGTATGTACATTTCAAATATACTGCATCTGAATTACATATAATGTAATATCATATAGATATATACAATGCAAACAATAGATTTATTTTTCCTATTACAAGAGAAGCCACAAGCCACAGTGAGTGAGTACACAGTGAGCACCTACATATATAAGCAAATGAAAAATTAACACCTGAATGTACATTTAACACTTGCAGCAGGCTACTGATTGCTTTTTTTTAAAAAGTTGGTTTTCATTTTAAATACACGTTTTCCGACCCTTGAAGTTCAGACCAGGTCATAGAACTCAAACCCTCAGCACATTAGGTTTTTTTTTTTTACAGAACACATTTTTCCCATGATGTTAAAATTGCAAAAAGTTGTAAAGTGTGTCTAGCAAGATAGCAGGTGAACCACCTTCTTCTCAAGGTAAGTGTGAAGCCTTATAAATTTACAGGTGAAATCAAAATGAAACCCTTGCCTCGGAGCTTTCGGCCACACTGAAACTAGTTTTAGCTTTTGTCCCCATCCTCGGTTTCCCTTCTTGGGGATTGCTCTTTTTTTTCCCCTCTTTCTGGCTGCATAAGTCATTCTTCAAATCCCCTGGAACGTTTTCCAGTGTGTAAAAGTTTGGATTCAGTCACTCGGTTCCCAAGGCAAGAATCCATTTCTTCAAATGACGCATTCCAGAAATGCACATATTTATACCTTCTACCTTTGCAGTTATATAATCTTAGAAACACAGTTTATAATATTCACATCTTTATAGATTTTTATTAATCATTTTTTAACCAAAAAAAAAACCCTGGCTGTACACTGATCAAGTTCTAATTTGTAATACTATATTTGTACTTTGTACAATGATAAAAGGTTCAGATTTACAAAATGTGATAGAAAATGTATGTATATCATATCTCTTCCATGGGATTCTGTGTCTCAGTGAGTCTTTGGAAGCTTTTTGCTGTTGAAAGACTTTTAAAGACTGATTTAAAGATTTAAAGACTGTTTAAAGAGAAAGAAGTGATGACAAAGAAATAGGTAATGCCTGAATCTGCCCTGATGTGCGTTATGATATTTTATCCAGTCTGATGTGTTCATGCTGAGGATGCCAGTTAGAAAAAAAATAAACCACCACACAGCAAGGTGCATGCACACACACACACACACACACAAATGAATGATGACCCCTGATCTCAACGTAATGACACACACATAGGTTTTGCATGTAAAAGTACAAAGCCTTTGAAGACGATTTAGAATACATACATAAAGGATTGGCAGTCCACTAAAAAACGCCCACTGTGCCTGCAAACTGGTTTAGCTGTGGATATTTCGACATCATTTCAATTCTTTAGCTTGTTCAGTCGAAACAGGCTGTTAACGTAAAAATTATAGTGATGGTAGCCCAGAGCTGGCAAAATAATATCAATAAATAAATAAAATCAGGAAGGCTGAAAAACACGCTCTTTAATGTGCAACAGAAGCACAATCCACAACTTTCAGGCCAGACACTCCGAAGAAGCAACAGGGATTTTAGGATAAAAGAGCAATTTGTTTATGTCATTCTGGATAAGGCACTTCAAATTGCTCTGTACAATCCGGCGATATAAACTTTCGGTCTCTGAATAAAATCTCACAGCATGCACAAGCTGCTGCGTCTTCGTATCTGCTTGGTTGCACAAGACTGTTGAGATTATTCTCAGCAACGGCCCCAAGAGTGAAGCCAGAGAAACCTCAAATTTAAAGTTGTCTCTGATAAACGTTGCGTGTCACATGTACTCCTTAAAAAAGGAATGTAGCCCTTTGACATAAGCCGTATGGACAGGAGCCCAGCTAGCTCTGACGGCACAACATGATATGATGACTATTACAATATAGAGAGAGAGACTATGTTTATTTTGGTCATGGACATCAAGATACGTATGTGAGCATAAATGCATTTGAAATCACTGATAAAAGCTAAAATGCTTGAAAACAGTGAGAAACTATGAATTGCGTTTGCACGGCATGAGAATGAGATGAAATAAAAGCACAGGAGCAACAGTAAACGGTGCCGTGTCACTCTGTTTACATACAGTGGCAGGTTTGGGACCGGGACACTAAAATTCTTGCAGGAAAACCTTTGGCTGACCTGCCGAGAATTACTGGGACTTCTCCAAACATGGTCCACCTGCAGTGTGATCCTCTAGCTTTGGATTTTGTCACTGAACAGACCCTACTGTCTCCGCCCTTTCTATGTCTCACTCAGCCCCTCTCGTAACCACGATTATCTGCTGTTTCACATGTACAAAGAACACCTTGGAGCCATCAGCTTGCTTTCTCCGTTATATGGATGACAGCTGTACTCTTTCACTGTCACTACGTGTTGCACTTTCTCTCTGTCATAAGGGTACATTCCTCACCTAACCCCCACACACTTTGACCATTTCCAGTCAAGCCCTAATACAAGAACATCTTTTAGTTCTCAAGTGTTTGACAACTTGGCAACAAGACCAGGATGAGTGAAATGGCTTAATGGCCCTAATGTTCAAATACACACATTTGTTTTGTTGGATGCATTTTGCCCTTTTCCCGCTCCAGGAGGTGATAAACTGCCATCGCTTTCCATCAAACACCTACGCAGCTGCTCAAGCTGAGACCCCTAGACCACCACTTGAGCTGTGAGCCACTTAGTCTCCTGCTGGTATCACTCAAACGACAGCTTAGCAAAGATTAATCAGTTATTCTGGAAGGCTCTTTACTCACTTCTAAGATGTGTGACAGATGTCAGACAGACATGGCTCCACTTATCATCGAAAAGGATGGCTGCTCTGATGGACGTCTGAGTTCCTGCTGGAGGTGTTTAGATAAATATGGACCAGTTGGGTTTATGTTTTTTTTTCCTTCTGTTGCTCAAACTTCAAAAGTAAAATTCTGAGGTGGTTTAATTTTTTTCCGTTTTATACTACTTTATATTTCTACTGAGAACTTTAAAAGAATGACAAAACATTTTGTGCCAATATTAAAAGATAAATACATATGAATGCACCACTAAGACACCATGACCTATATCAGAGCGTTATGGTTCAGGTGTCTTGGTGAAAAAGAAGAAGATTTAGAAGATGCAGAACAAATGGAAAGATGCTGTGGGAGCCCTTGATGCCATCTTTCATGGATGCTGAAAGAACTGTGAGGATTTTCTGGGCAAGGCAGGCAATCACTTCATCGAGAATAGAGGCAGTCAGCGGGTGTTCTGTCTACGATGCAGAGTCCAGCAAAATCACTGGATCCCAGACCTGCTGAGCAGCTGCAGGAACAGTTTGACTGTATGACACCTAAACAGTGCCATCAAGTCAATCTAACTTGTGAGGGTTGCTTCAAGGAGCATGGGGTGTAACACATTTCCAGATTAACTAGGCAAACTGGCCACTAGATTGTCAAATGCCTGCGAGAATGTGAAAATTGATGATTCTTTGATGAAAGGCAAATTATAATTTGAACTAAATATCATTATTTCTAACCTTCTAATGTCTCTGAAAGTCATTTGAATAGAAGTATCCATAAAAGACAGTAACTCCAAACTTTCACTACTCTCCTCTGCACTGTAATTTTGTGCTTTGACCTTCTTGTTTAATCTCTTCCCCCTTTCCCCACTTGATCGTGGCAGAATGCATACTGCTGCTTGAAGTCTCTCCTTTTGAAATGCAGTTCTTCTTCCCCAGCAAGCGTATGCTCATAGTGGATTATTAACTTTTTACCTTAAAGTATAAAGCACCTTGAAATATGGTGAATCTGCAATATATATATGGACTGATTTGAAATGAACAGAGCATAAATCAGTGGTGTAGTAGCTGGAAGTAAGGTGATACATTGAGAAAAATGAAAAATACAATGAAATAATATATGATAATGACTATATAAATATATATTTATATGTACATTACATTCATGGCCTTAAAAGAGTAAGAGACTATAACAGGATCAGGGTTGAGTGGAGCACTAAGTGGGGCATGGGCTTGTAGCAAGCTGAGCGTATAATGGGCAATCTTTAATCTCAAATGTAGGTGTTCCACATCGTCCCATAATCTGATCAGCCTCATGGTGAGTTTTCATTATAGGATCTGTCCCAGATTTCTCTTTAAGGAGACAGCCTTGAGTAGCTATTTGGTGCAGGCGTAATTCTTTACAAAAAAAGCCCCCCTACCAGCCAATGTGGCAACCTCCTCGTGGCAATTTCTCCTGCGTATTAATCAGATCAACTGGTGAGCGCACATTACTATAAATGAGGATCTTGAGGCTTAAGTGATGGATGACATGTATGAGCACACAGAACATGTTGTGCTGGAATAAGATATTTTTCTCCATTTTTCATTTCATTAACACAAGTGTACGTGTGTGTATATGAGTGTGTGTGTTTATAATAATTGAACAGTAGTAAAATAAAAAAGGTCACAAAACACAAAAGATGTAAATAGCCCTTTTTAAAAAAAGAAAAATCACGAGTCTATGACCTGTGATCAGAAGTAAACTCCACTCATGGAGTGCACAGACAAACTCCGCATGTATACACCCACACACAAGTGTACCCCACACACACACCTAGGTCTTCACAATCGCAATCATCATCAGTACAGTACAGAGCACGCTGTGACATCAATCCACTAATCAGCATGATCAGATGACGTCTCCCACTCATGTGCACACACAAAGTGCCTTCCCACAGACGGTAATAAAAAACAGCTCTGAGCTCCAACCACCTGTTTCACTCACTGAGAAGGACGTTTCATTTCAGCGGCGAATATCTTGACAGCAAAAACACATTTCTTCATAGCTGTCATGAGCGACAAAAGAGCGACTGAACAAGCTATGCCACATTTTTAATTTATTTTTTATAGCTATTTATAGCTACTGCAGTTGGGTCTGTTTGTTTGCCTTTCAGCTACAGCCTTTTAGTTATCCCTTGTAATGGTATATGACAGACTACTCTTTGAGACTACTCTTTGGCTGTGTGCAGTGACTTCCTCACACTGACAGCAAGACAAAAATCACTGCCCCGAGACAAAAACAAACAGGTAGTATCATACATATACCTTCAGAAAACATCACGTTGTTCTGTACATCCAGTCCGATCCATTTTCTACCTCTTATCTGGATCCAGGATGAATGGCAGTCAACTCAAAATTGTGCAGATCTTGCTCGCCTTGGTGATTACCTTGAACCTTTCTGGGGGTCTGCAGGGCATTCCCAAACCAGCTCAAGTGATTTCTTTCAATTTGAAGAAGCAAGCGCTCTACTTGAAGCTCTTCCTCCTTGTTGCAGTTTGCATTTACATTTTTGTGCAGATTAAATGACAGAGCATGTTAATCAGCAATTTCCCCCTTGTTTCCATTATTTATGCTACACTAAGCTACAGCAACTGTCTCCTGGTCCCATTTTCATCTCAACAAACATGAGTGCTAATAGTCTTCCCATCCATCACTGAAGTGAATGAGCATATTTACATCCTCAATGGGGATCCATCCTCAATTAGCAGAATAATGGATTTATCTGACTGGTTCAAATTAAGTTTTGCTGTTGAGTATTTTCAATCTTTATCAGCTGCTTCAGTGGATTTTAAATGCTTTTTTTTTTTTAAATGTACAATTTTTATTCTTAAAAAGAACAAAAAAACTTTGCCAAACTATCTTATAAGCTCAACATTATTTCTGACTGGGATCTGTTCCTGCCAGTGTGCAAACTTGCCAAGAGCAACTTTAACATTAAAAGTCTTATGTAAGTATCATGTATTAATGGCAACTCATTTCCACAGGGGCTCATTGTTAAATAGGAACTCTTTGAGTCCTTATGTGAGTGATTGGAGGTGTCATGATGATGATCACAGAAAGAAGGCAGGCAGAGGGCCACAAGTGTGCACACAAATGCAGAGCCAGCACGCACCTACTTCTGCACTCACACACATAATTACATAGTGATATTTACAGTTATCTACAGGTATCTTTTCTGAACTTCAAACTTCTGATGTTTGTAAATTCAGTCAGCCCTATTTTCCCATTTTGAAGATTTCTTGTGTTTTCTTATAGCACAGATATTCCTCTGCTCTTTACCTTTGTTCATTTTTCATCGGATCAGTTCCTTTTCCCTGCTTTACACCCCCCGACCCCCTTTCTTTTTTAAGCATTCAGTAACCCTTTTTTGTTTACCTCACAACCTTTCTTATCTACACTGTTTCTGCAAAACATATCTCAATGCAACTGGCTTCAGTTGAATTTGTGTAAAGTGCTACAACCGGTTATTGAGAGAATTTGGAAAACTAATGACTGAATGATGCAAACGTACCCTTGCAGTCTTTATGATGCTTACAAACCTCTTTCATATGCACAGATACACATGTTCATGGATGACACACACAAACACACAATCATAGACACATGACTCATCCATCTGTGGTTCCTCCCAAGCGATCTGTGTTTATCTGGCTGACCTAATATTCTTATATTGGCAGAGAAGAAGATGTTTGAATGTCTTTTTAAATGTGACATTGCACAGGGCGTAGCAGGCCGGATTAATGGTGCTGTTGATATAGCATAGCCAGTAACCAATAGTCCATACTGTGTTGGGGATACAGCTAGAGCAAAACGTGTTAATAAGCACCATCACGTTGTAAGGAGTCCAAGTGGCAACAAACGCTACCAGGATGGCCATTATGGTGCGGGTAACTTTTTTCTCCCGTGATGGCGCTGCTTTCTTCTTCTTGTTTGGAGGTTGCTTAGTCATCTTCACAATCTTCCGAGCCACATGGTTCTGCCGCTCTGAGGTTGGGACAATCTCAACAGTGGCATTAGATGGTGTGTAGCAGTCACCTTTGGGTGATTTAGTCTTGATCTTAATGCATGTCAGCTTGGAGCCCCCTGCTTTGGCTCGCTGACGTGTGATTGGCTGGTTTGTCTCGAGACTGGAGTTGGCTGTGGATGGTGCTGGTTCCTCATCCTTCTGGTTGGAAGCAACCACACTGCCAGATGTTGAGTCATTGGAGCTTTCCTTCTCCTCTCCAGGAGTACAGTTCTCCCTTGCTGCATCATCACCTTCAGTTTCTCCCTCAGCAGTGGTTGAGGAAGGCCCTTTGCCATTCTGGAGTTTTCCATCATGCTGGTTTGCCCCATCAGCAGCATTCTGGCTTTGCGAATGCCCCGCATCTTCCCCTGGTACGTTGTTGTTGTTAGATTTTGGAGTGTTGTTTCTTCTCTGGCCTGGTGAGATAGATTCAGGGTTTACTCCTGATGGCTTCCGGTTGTCCTTCTTCACACGGCTCTTGCTTGCTCTGGAGATCTGCCAGTAGAGCTGAATCATGATGATGACAGGTAGGTAAAAGGCGGCAATGGCTGTGCCAAAAGTAACGGCAGCATTGGAAAAGAACTGGATATAGCACTCCTTCTCAGGCACTGTCCGCCCACCAACAATGAACTGCCAGAAGAGAATAGCAGGCGCCCATAGGATGAAAGACAGGACCCAGGCAGCCGCAATCATCATTCCTGCCATTTTGGTGGTCCTTTTGACAGGGTAGGTGAGGGGCTTGGTGACACAGAAGTATCTATCAAAGCTTATGATGAGAAGATTCATGACAGATGCATTGCTGACAACATAGTCCAATGCTAACCACAAGTCACACACCACTGGCCCCAGGGGCCAGTAGCCAATCACTATGTAGACTGTGTATAGGTTCATCGAGCACAGTCCAATAATGAGATCAGCACATGCAAGGCTGAATAAAAAGTAGTTGTTGACAGTTTGTAAGTTCCTATTAACTTTGATGGAAAGCATGACTAGGATATTTCCAATAACTGTAACCAAACTGAGGGAACCAGCCACCAACACGATGAACACCACCTCCACAGTCTTGTAGGCGCTTTCGCTCTCTTCCACAACTTCTGTGTCATTGCCTTCAGAGGCATTCCAATATGTGAAATTGAATGCATCCATGGCATTTGGTCTTTTGTTGCCACCTCCTACTCAGATGGAACCTACAAGAGAACAAAAGAGAGAAGATTTGTAATAAGGTGCAAAGGATGACGGTGATAGCTTCAGCATTTTAGTTAGCTAAAGACTATTTTAAATGCATATACATTGTATGCACCTATTTTTTCTTTTCAACTGTGAAAGCTGAGAAGCCCAGAATAACTTATTTTTAACTTAACTTAGCAAGCCAAGTATTTTCTCACATATAGTCAAGGTACCTAATCCAAAATACATTAATATGTGCTGATTGGCACTAAATTAAAATTAAAACAGCAAATGACAGCAGCACTTATCATCACACTTGATAAATATACTTTCAGAATGCTACAAAAGATGCGATGCCATCTTCCAACCTGTAAATGTACAAGTAGAGCAGATGATAATCGAGATTCATTACAAAAATGTGAAAATATGTTTCTCTAAACCATCAGTATGGGCAATATGACCCTTTCTGTTTCAAACTAGCTTTTAGCCCTCCTAAAAGCAATTCATCAGATAACAGTGACAATTTTGGCCACACACCAATTAGCTTGATAATTGGAAGCACAGGTATCAGGCACTTATATTTTTCATAATCACTGCATGAATAACATCTACCCATTAGACACCTGCCTCATTATAGAGAAAAAAACAAAAGGGCCCTGAGAGGCAAAAACCTAATGCACATCAGTGATTGATGAATAATAAGATATGTAAAAATAAATCGAGGTAGGATATGAAATGAGGATATCATGATGACAGATCGCCCTGTGCCAGACTGGTGACCTGTCCAGGATGTGCCCTGCCTTTCCCCCTGTGATAGTTCAAAACACGCTCCAACTCCATGACTTTAGTGAATTAGTGGAAAGAAGAAGATGGCTGGATGGACAGATGGATGACGACATGGTCATGGTGATAAAAATGTTCACATATAGCACTTTTTATTTAATAAGTAAATCATTTTAATGCACATATAAACAAAGGATAAATAACTTTCATAAATGATTCATTTTAAACAAATGTCTAACACAGCATAATTTTACTTCAGTCAAGAGTCAAACTCACTCTGAAACCCCTTTATGTCAACTGATCTCAGTGCCTGCTGGCTTCAGTGTATATCTAACCTTATCACACCTTTGAACATCCCAGTGGTAAAATAGAACATGCTATGTAGCCCACATAGAGTTTAGCTCATCTTTGCTGCTGCTTCTGCAAGCTGCTTTGCAACCCACTTTCACCTCAGCTCTTTCTCTTTATACAATTTCTCACTTAATGTCATGTCTGTTGTCACTGATACTTGTTCTATTTTATCTTTGGGATCTTTGTGTATGTGCATGTCAGAGGGAGGGGAGGCCTCAGGACAAAGCCATACCTCTAAATCTTAATTGCTGCAGATGATTAAAAGCCATTTTCTTGCCACTGTTGTGGTCCAAACTGGACTGAATTTGGTTAAACATGCAACAACATACCTGTAATGTTTTCTTTGCTATTTTTTTAAACCATGTACATATAAAAACATATTTATTTATTAATCCCTAGTGATTAAAGCTTACTAGGTGTTAACACTTTGATGGATACACTTTCAGACTAATACCGTAATGCCTAATGACTAGTTTGGGGCTTGAATTACTGTCCTTTCATGTCTTCTTCATGTGTTTCTAAACCCATATATTAGCTATTGATGATTGTTTTAAAATTACTATTCCTTTAAACCAAGGCAGCGTTACTGCATACATTCTTAAACAGAGCGAGGAACTGTGTGATTATACACTACACACATCATGTTACCAAGAGTTCAATGAAAACTTTAAAAGGAATTATTGACAAAATTTGAGCTAGCATTTTAACTTCAAAGGCATTTCCAACTTGCATTTAAAAATTCTTTTCATACAGCACTTTAAACTTCTTTGGATTCCCAAGTGACCCACTAGTTCTCCCTTTTAATCTTAAACACTCATCAGTGTTGTAGACCTTGCTTTGATTTTAAAAGCACTGCTCAGTTCTGCGCATACTGTACTAGAGTCTTTTGAAATTATGAGTGATGTGTCTTAAGGTGGGTCAAAATTCTTTGAGTCATTTCAGTTGTTTTTTTGCAGATTTTATGGCACTTGGTGACCTGTTTAGTGTTTTTACGCAAACACCTTAACGTACTCAAACTTTGTTCAGCCTCTGAACTGAAGGTTCAGATATTAGCAGTACTCTTTTGCTGTTATTTAAAAACCAACCTTGATGTTACCCAATACATTTCTTGACATTGCAGTAAATATAAATCAAAGCATATTTGACTAAAAAACTGCTAGATACCTTGAATTTAATTACACAAGACAGAAAATCAAACTGTTTGTTCTTCGGGGATAAATGCCAAATCTGAAAAGTGTAGACAAACTGGAAAATCTGTCTCACTCATTTGTTTAAGAACACACACCTGCAATCCTCTATAATATAAAGTAGTGTAGTACTCTTCTACATTTCCTGTCGTTCAGCTTTCTTCAGTTTACATTTAAGCAGTCTTTACATCCAAGTTTTTTGCTTGAATAAAGTTTAAAGTTTAATGTAACAAAAGGTTAGTGACCAATCCGATCTATCACAATGTCACCCTTAACATTTCTCTGTGACGCTTCTCCAGCTTGAAAGCTGTCTTGTTCAAGACTTTGCCATTTTGGTCTAAGGTCTTTAACCGTTGAGCCCAGTGAGTAACTAGTGAACATTCACTTATCTGCTGTGCCAGAAATCCCTAATCATTGCATTAGGCATGGAGCTAAGCTTGTCTAATCCGCATAAAATGTTTAAGTCCACCGATTTACATTCAAAAACACTAACAATACAAATGGGACACACTTGTGACTTGCTTCAGCCAAGTGGATTAGAGAAGTAAAGTGGATCAGTATAGATGGTCATAGCACTGTTGAGACAGTTAACTCCCCTAGCTGCTCTTTGTCCACCTCTAGCTGCCATAAGCTATGTCCCCCACCTGAAATCTCTTCCACAACAGGGCGAAAGCTGGGCCCCTGCTAGAGTCAACTAAAAATGCACAAATCCTTTTTAAGCTCAATGTGGGCAGCCATGGTTTTCCAAAAGCAGACTTAGGGGCCCAGACTTGGTTTAAAAGCTTCACTTTATTCACAGGAAGCCATTAGACACCCCTTCCAAGGAAACCCATTTATTTACTTTAGCTTTACTGTTGTGCTTTTAGCTGAAAACCTCATTAAACATCTTTATCTTAGCTCCTTAAGAAGAATTGAGGAACATTAATAAACCATTACTGAACAGAAGCAAGATGCTTTTGCTGTAGTGTGACTGGTAGACATACTGGCACTGCAGCCTGCTGAGCAGCAGTTCAATTGCCGTCACCTGGGGAGAACAGCAGTGGCACTCTTAGCATAGCTATCAATCATGGAGCTTACCTGCAACTCTCAGTACTACAGTAGTCAGGTACCACTGCATCTGACAGAGCCCAATCAGAGCATGAGTGACACCTCCATTATTATCAAGACAGATGAATATTCAGATATTTTTCACTTATTCTGTAAAGTTTTTTAAAGGATTAACATAATCAGTCACAGATGATGTAATAAGAAATAAGTTTGCTGTTTGTTGTAATTTGTGAACTTGTGCTCTGCAACTCAAAGAATTAAATGTGTGTCAGTGCAGTAATCCTAAATTTGCCATTTTTGTTTAAAGTGTTTTTATAAAAAAAGGTGACAAATCAGTTGCTACCATGGGAAGACATGACTAAATGAGCTTCAGTATTGTTCTGTGTTCAGATGCTGGTATTCCTAGAGCTGGCTCACTAGAGCTGAAAATTGCGTATGCCCTCTGGGAAACAGAGAGGGCCAACCTCACTCTTCCACGTCTTATGTCCTCACTCTGTCTCTTCTGGTGGACTCCAGGCTAGTCAGATATAACAAAAAAAACCCAAACTGAAGCCAGAAACACTTGGTGCATTTAACCCTAAGTTAAAGTTTCTCATTTAAAATAAATCAGAAAATAAATAATCACTTACACGATGGTTTTGCCAGAGACAGACAACAAATGTGAGCTTTCTGTTCACATGGCTTCAACCAAAAATATATAAAAGATTGCTTCCAAATGTCCCACCATTGTAGCTGAACTTAAACTGATGCATTTGACTGCTCCTAGCGTCCAGATTTCCAGCCCCCATCTCTGAGCACTGATCCCAAGCAAATCCCAGGGCACTTGCACCCTGCTTTCTGTGATTATATGCAATTTCATTGCAGGCCCTCTCCATGGGAGCGTGCAAGGTTAGGCCTTCGTTTACTTGCTGTTTGCACAGAAGCATGACTGGAATGTAAAAACCCTGCATTGCTACAGTCCAGCTCATCCACAGGGGTACAGATTTATTTAGCCCTATTGTCAGGGGTTATACAGTTTACTGAAAAAGCCATTTTTCAAAAAGAAAAATCACTGCTTTTTTTGCTCATCTAAGCTCAAGGATTCTTTATTGTGGGCAAAATGAGCAGATGCCTTAAAAAAAAAGAAACAAAAAACAAAGAGAAGTGTTATAAATACAGCTTTAATAATAGGCAATATGTGAGCAGGTTAAACTGGCTCTTATCTCTTTGGAATCAGATTTGAGGTTAAGCTAAGCAGGTTTAGTTGGGATTAAACATTTTTGTTTTTTGCCTGTTTGTAAACTAATCTTCAGCTGAGTTGTGATTCAGACAGGGATACTGACAAAGACGGGAGATACACAGAGACACAGAAATGCATACAAATATTTTTTGAGGAAAAAAAAGTCCAGCAGGAAATGAAAACTGTTCTGATAACCATCAAAACAACACAGCATCCCAGTGTTCTGATGAGACATGGCTACCAAACGATCCAAATCTTGAGCTGGAGTGTAATTACAAATTTGCATTCATTTCCTCGGGCCCTTTCGACTGTCTCAGGGGTATCAGACTGAGTTATAGATCTTGACAGATGCCTGTAGAGATTCAGAGTAAATATTTATACTGTGAATGATCAAAGCTATTTGCTAATCCATTTTCTGTGATTTATTGGATATTGGATCTCTGTGGTACTTCTAAACAAAGTAGGCAAGGTACTGTCCTTGTCTCACAAACCTGAGCTAGGTCTGGGTAATCCTGATAGGTAACACCATGGCAAAATCTTCCTGGATGTTGTCATGGAAAGAGACCCAGCAGATTTCTCAACAGAAAGCACCCTGTCAAAACAACTCACTATTTTCAAAAGAACAGTGGTTATACTTAACGGGTGAGTGCAGGCAAACTCTTTGGCTCCTTTCCAGTGTTATTCTTGAAGTCTCTACCCAGATGTCATGACCATGGCTAATGGATGGCATCACCCGCGAAACTGAGAGACAAACTTTCTTCTGACCAACACAAATTCAGTACAATACCTGTATCTGCTTGTCAGACTCAGGCTCTGCTTTAAGCCGTGTCCACTCTGGAAGTGATATGTTCATTGTGTACTGCTTTGTCACTGATGGTTGGGTGCTAGTAGCCATTCCAGGCTCTAGTCCAACACTTTGTTTCATGGAAACATCATTGGAAATATACTATTTAGGGCATAAATAGAGTTCTTCAACTCTTAACCATTTTTTTTTGCAATTTTTTCATTTCCTCTTGAAGGATATTCCAAAGCTCTCTGTTGCTGTTGGCTGCCTGTCAATGTGATCCCACACTCCTTCAATAAAGTTAAGGTCTGGGTTGCAGGAAGGCCAGTTCATGATTGATGGCGTTCCACTGTGTGATTGTGTGTTTTTCTCTCAGGTATGCTTTTACTGCCGTTGGCAGTGTGTTTGGGATCATTGTCATGCTGAAAATGAAGCCACTGCCAATCAGATGCTTTCCAGATGGTACTGCATGATGGCTCTAAAAGTGACGCTACTTTTCTGCATTCATAATAACATTGATTTAGACAAGAACCCCAACGTCACTGGCTGAAATGCAGCCCCAAACTATAACAGATGCTCCACCATGTTTGACAGCTTTTGTCCTCCACTTGTCTGGTTTTCTCAATTATTTTAAGGACACACTACATGCCATTTCATACAATGGCAAGATTTGAGAATGCCAAATAGAATTTGTTAACTTTGGTATTTCTCATAGATTCAACTAAAAAAACTAAAAAAAATGTGTTTTTACAACAGGCTACTAGAATTTAAGTAAGTGCTTAAAGATACAGTTGTAAGCTTTTGTAAGAATGAGTCTTTACTGTTGCTGTGGTCTGATATGTGTAGACTGATACCTTTGATACCTTGTCCTTTCTCTGCTTAAATGAGTCATAGGTCAGTGTTAAGTGGCTTAGATAGAAAAAAGTCCAAAAACTTCAGAGTACAACAAAAATCTTTGAAACACCTTTAAAAAGCCTGGAGAACTATTATTCAAGGCCATTTTAATAAACCACTGCCTCCTTGGAAGCAAAATACAAATAAAAGAGTGCTGGCTCAAGACTTTTGCACAGTACTATGTTTACTACCCAGTCATGTCAATCAGCGGTGTCCTGCACTGTCATTCAAAGTCGCTTTAATCTCTGAAAATGAACAAAGCTGACCTTAGAATGTGCCCATTTCATGTCACCAGCAGTTTCACGGGTCTCTGCTTGAATATCACTGACTTTCTGTGGTCTCTGGACATCACATTGCTGCTACTCACTTCCTGTGTGACTGAAGCTTCACACTTAGGCTTTGAAAGGAAATACTGGGCATTACAGTATCTCAGAGAGTGGGGAGATAATTGAGCTACATTAGTGGATAACTTGGTGCTTATTTTTATATAGTCCCATTTGGCAGACACGCAAGCTGTACTCAGCTGCATAAAATTTAAATGATAGAGTTGTGCAATGCATTAAAACAGAAACAGAACTTGAAAAAGGCATTTAAACCCAGACTGCATTTTCAGCTATGTAAACCTGGCCAGTTACTGTAATATGTTGTAAATGCCAGATTCTTGTTTTTTTTGTAAAGATAGTGTTTACATCTATCAATTACAATCACAAAAAGCAACAATGAGATCCAGAACCCACCCCCTGTGGTGCCAATAGCACATGCACTAAGTCCTGTGTTATAGAGGATTTATGTAAGTGTCTTATGATTACCTCAATACTTGGCTGGTGTCTCCCATCTTGGGCAGCTCTGAAGAAGTCTACATTAATGATATTGTTTTCAGAGCATGTGATATGTGAAAATGCATTAGGGGATTTCCCAGTTTCCCTATTCTGTGTAAGGTTAATCTCTACAATGAAAGATAAAAGGGGGGATCTTAGAATCCCTCGCCATCTTGATCTTCACCAGAGATCATAAGATCCTTTTGAAGCTAAACATCACAACTTCCAGGGTCATAGCAGCATGTAGCCTCTTTAACGTGATAAGATTATGATTCACTAATGGGAGTATTAAATCTTTATAAAAAATGGTAGTGGCTTCTTATTAAAAGTTAGACAATAGCATTCTGCATGAGAGGATGTAATTACTGGGACAACCTCTCTTTTGCAGGTGTGACACAGCCTCTCAAACCCAGACCTCTCTAGCAGTGCTTGTGTTAAGTGGACACGAAGCAAGGGGTACTAATGGAGGGTTAACAAGCAGGAAATGACATTCAAGCAGGTGGAAAAACAAGCTGTAATAATCTGCAAACAGTCAACTACTCACAAATTCCCTGTGGAACCTGTAGGTGGCCATGTGTCACTGTGCACAAAGTGCTGGGAACGAGTTCAGAATGTACACAGGAGAATTTACTTGTCTTTCAATGCACATATTAGGAGAGCAGGAATACAGACATTGGTCACACTCCTCCCTGTCTTCTGTTTTACGGTCATCCAAGTTTAAATCAAGTGGCTGCTGCACTCCTGTTTGATGTGTCCTGATGAATTGTCGCGAGGCTTGACAGCGAAAGGCTCACAATTATTTTACTGTGACCTTTTGATGTGCACTTCATATAAATTATGTTCATACTGATTTAGTGCAAATTATCTTCAGCACTGCGGGAATGTCATTTTAAGGTGTCCTTTATTCTGCTACCCTCTGCCTCTTCGGTGAATGCTCAAGAGATCTGTCCATAGATATTCCAGCTACATTGCTATAGCAGCCTCAACGCCATCTGTGAAAAATGACAGCGTCATGTTTGACCTCTGCTGTTGTGTTTGGAAGTAACCTGACACGTTAAAGCCAAAATAAGAAGATCAACACATTTTGAAGCATGTTTTAGGCTTCTCCTGCGTGTATATTAAACCAGCCTCGAAGAACCGAGTGAACTTATTTTGAACAAATACAGGTCAATGGAAAGAGCTTTTACAGTTCTCGCTGCACATGACAGTTTCAAAGCCGTCCTGTCTGGAAAATATCACAAGCCTTCTGGGATTCAAAAACACTGGAGCTCAGCCAGTAATGAACGAACAATGTCCTCAAGCAAGCTAGGAAGGTAAGGGGGATGAGTCAATTTTCCTCCTGTCATACAAAAGAGACCCTGCAACAGCTACGACTTGATAAACACCGTCACGCTACCTACTCAAACGCTCGCTATCTTGCCTCTCGCTTCACATTAAACATTTTATTTCATACAAATAATTCACCCTCGACTGAAAAACCCCGCACCATGTATCCTCTGCTGATTTGGTTTTAATTAGCAGATTTCCATATTTCTAATCATAATTGCTTCTCAAGAGTAGAGCTGTGAGCTTCTACCCCACCTAGTACAATTTCATTAGTCTGATTCTCAGTGGGGAATTTTAGGGACTTATTTTAGTGTAAGTAACATCAGATGTGTTTCCAATGTCAGCACAAATATCCTCTCTTATCCCCACCTAAAAATACCATCATCATTATCTTTCCTAAAAAATCCAGGGCAGGCGGAAAAACAAAAAACAAAAAAGAAAAACGGGGCTTGTAAGACATTACCTCTTTTGCTTTTTCCTTTTGGAAATTGTCCCAGGTGTTAGCTAATACATGACAAACATTTTTTTACCCGGCACCAAGGACATTTGCAGCAGCTCTCAAACAAGCTATAATCAACAGACAAACATATTAACCAACATCTGGCAGGCGAGCCATTTCTCTGGTGAGATGCTTCACAACACTGGCAGCCCACAACAGCCTGCGTGTTTGTGTGAGGCCAAAGCCATGGAAATAATAATGCAATAATGTAAAGAATAATGTACAATGATCACAATAGACATTATTCTTTCCACACTGTGCACGCAGAAATCCTTTGAGTTTGAAAAAGTGTATTGACATTGCCATAGCTTCTCCCATAAAGAATATGCCCACTTTTCATTATCTAATCTGTGCCTCATGTGGGCAAAAATAGCACATCAATGAATGTTCTTGCACAATACAGTGCATTCCTTTTACCACGGCTCCTCTCATGCAGACCTGCTGCAGCTGAAGCTATGACTCAGATTCAGATGTGATCCTAAGGAAAAGGAGCCACTGCTAAGCTTTGCTTAGGTAGGAGCACTGTCATGTATTTTATAAGTGGCAATGCTGTTTCTTTTCTTATTGTCGCTATTAGCTAAGAACATCTTCAGAGTTTGGTTTTTCCCATAAGGATGACAGAAGCAACATAGAAAAGCCTGTGTCCATTCTTAGATCGCCTCTGGGACCCCCCAACCCCCGTCACTGACTCTTCATAGAATGCATGATAATGAACCGACCTGCTACTGTCTCCTGGTAGTTTCTGGCTCATTACCGAGTTCACATAGAGCACGGACATGGATGCAATAATCATCTCACGCAGGTGAAGCACCGGGCCTTCTTTTCACAGGCATTGTTCAATTAAATCCTGCTCATGGGTGCCAGCATTGAAAAGGCAAATAGTGCCACATTTCCTATTATTGTAATTTTAAGGAATGGATTGGGTAGGTGTTGCAGACATAATTCAATTTTTATCTACTGAAGAGCTTGAGCTTGCACGACTATGAAGAATAAAAATAAAATATAAGACAGTGTCTGCTGTAAACAAATGGAAAGGTCACCTCCTATTAACTTGGTGCAATGTTGCCTCTGAATAATGAGACTGCGTTACGCAACTAAGCTCTCAGACTTTGTATGGTGAGTACTTCTGATTGTTCCGTGGGGGTCAGCGTAGACTGACTTTAGACTTGACATTTTAATTCAGGCCAATGAGCAATTATAGCTAACTCTTTGACTGAAGTAAGCTGAGCTGGAAGAACACGAACCTGTTAATGTCAGTTTCCAAGTGTCACTCTCAAAAGGTTTGACTGTTCCTCAAAGGGTGTCAAGCACATAAGGTTTTATTGAGCCACTGAGAACAAATTCAAGAGAAGCTGTGTGATATTAAAAAGACTCAGGCTGTAGTATTAGAGAAGATGACATTACAGTTTTTCCCTATTAAATAGAAAAAGTTAACATGCCTGAGTCAGAAAAATGAAGCCACTGAAGAAGCGAATCATTCTGTTTGAAAGCCACCATAGTTGGTTGGCTGCACAAAAACCTCTGATCCTATGGAGGTGTATGGCAAAACTGCTCTCTGACTTTGCCTCTGTAAACACTTTGCTGCTGAGTTTGTGGGCTCAGTCAGTCATTTAAGTTCACGATGAATAAAAAAATAAGCCTTTTTTGTAAATTTTGATCATACTGTGTTTCAAAATGGAGAATTATCTCTGGTATGAAAACACACACTTGTCGTCTAACAATTTATGATTGACACAAAAACTTAAAAATCTGTCAAAATAAATTGGACTTCTCTGAGAAGTTAAATATTGATCAAGTATAACAGTCATTCATTTTAATTTGGCATCTTAATCAACCAATAATAATGGTTTTTTGGGGGGGGGGTTCAGCTTAATTTGTAAAACACTAAATTTGAAAATTTATGAATAACAACACTAATTATGTTTTATTATTGTTTTAGCCTTGGAAATATCATTTCAATTAAAGAGCTTGTGCATACTCCTTGTGCACACTGTTATGGAAACCAAAAGAAGAATAGAAAAAGAGAGGGCAAACCCAGCAAGGGAGCTCACTCTCTGGGCACTATTGTATGTTTAAGGGAATGCTACTGTGCTTTTTATATTTTGTTATTTGCCCTCTTGAAACCCATTTTAATATACTTAATATACGTACATCATTCTGAGCAGAAATATTTTGTATCAATTTTTATATATGTGGATATAATACATGTATAGCATCTATTTTATTATATAGTAAAAAAAAATATGCTTATTCAAGAAACTTGTACTTGTATTCAAATTGTTATGTATTTAAACATTTATAATCTGTTACTAATAAGTCATAATAAAATAATAGGAGGTTAAAGGTAAAAGTTGACGTGATATTTTAAATCCTTTCACTGTACTTTTGATATGTTGAGAATACACAGTACATGTGTAAAACGTATTGTCGATTTTCAACCAATAAATCATTAAGTTGACGTTGAAAGCCGTGGTGGATGTAAGCCAGGTTTTAATAAATTGCCAGTAGTACCAGAATTCATTCAAAGCTTTTGACGATATCGTGTCTAAAAACCAAATGCGACACACCCATGCATAAATGCATGCATGCACCAAAACGCTCAGAAAACCATAACCTCCTCAGTGGCTGTAATGATTGTTTCATTTAGCACAGCTGGGGCATAAACCTTACAGTAGGTGAAGTCTAGTAAATGTGTTAAGCACTGTACATCCATTTTTCAAAAAATATTAGACATCCATTTAAAGCCAGTATATGCAAAATGTATTTACGATTTGTATGGCTGTTCAAATTACACCGATGGAGCAATCCGTTACTTTCACTCCACTGGTCTCAGTTTTTACAGGTCAGATGCTCATGGATGAGAGTATCTGCCATATATTTCTGTAAATGTATTCGTGAGTGTGTAAGTTTAATGCTTTGTGTCTTTGAAGTCTTTGAAGTGAGCGCATAGGTGTTAATTTAGTCTTTTTGTGACCACCTTCACCTACACTCAGAGCATTCAGTCTTGGAATTGACTTAGTCATGGCTACACAAACACACGCACACACACACACTGAGTGTTCTCAGTCCTCTTTATTTATTTATTTTTTTCTATAAAGGAGTGAATGAGGACCTCTGCCATTTCCCTGAGCATGATGGTGCTCTTTTGCTCACACTCTGAATCAGCATGCCTGTTTAAGCACTCTTAATCGCTCTGCCAGCATCACTGTCACCCTGCTACTGTCCTGTCCTCATTCCCCTGTATGTGTCCTGCCTGTGATGTATCACACTGGCACCATCCCTCGATAGAAAGCTGTGGTGCTCATTAAGATAAAGAAAGATAGCAAAAATGGAAAAAAGGCGGGGAAGGCGAAGGGAACGAGATAAAGCTTGTGCCTGTTGGATTTGTTCCACTTCATTGTTTCTGTATTATGCTTCCCATCCCCCTACTCTGTCTTTCTCCTGTGATTCAGAGTTTAATGATAAAACACAGAGTTATGCTGCCCTTGCATAGGTTGTTCTATTTACAGTACCTGTTGTGGTTTTTTGCCCTAAGCCAGAAGATGATTTACACTGCAGTACTGTGAAGTTTTAATGGGTGTAAAGTACTGTTGTACTTTTATCTTTTTTTTTTAAATGCTGCACCCAAATGAAAAGCCAAGAGACTACAACAAACTGTTTCAGTGGAGTGTTATGGGACTTGCGGTCCAAAAACTACTGATGTATGAAGGCTCTCTGTGATTGTTCACTTGCAGAAAGATCTGTCTCACGCTTGTAAAGAAGCAGCGTCGGCTATGTCAGATAAGACAGGAGCGCAATATGCCAGAGCCAGTCACAAGTGGCCATCAGCATCCTTGGCAGTAATCTGTGCTCTGAAGCCTCTTGGTGTCGCTGAAAATAAAGCTGACAGACGCTAATCCAAGGAAGTCAACCTTGATCTGAATAACAGATGCGTCATGACCAAAACTCAAAGTGTTCAAACCTGACGGGCTGTCAAACCACGTTGTTACAGGCAGACAATTTTGACAGAATCCACTTATGTGACCCTCCCGATTAGATTACCATGTCACTCCTTCTAATATAACTGCTGATGAAAAGAGATTAGTAGTGGAGTAAAGCGATACCTAAAAGCAATTTTTCATCTTTTTTTCTTTCTTTCTTTCTTTCTTTCTTTTTTACATTTTACCTCAATGACCTCTCCAAAGTGAATCTGCAAGGTTTTGGATATTATGAATAAACTTTCTGCTATTGCAGAAAAGCATCCAGCCTTTATCTTCACTATATTTCACAGCTGTCAACTATTATAAAAGTCAATTAAATACTTTTGCTTCACTATTGATTCCCTTCCAACATTTCTCATTTCCAACTGGTCTCATATTGACATTTGTTTGGGAAACCCCCTTCTTGTTATGCTGTTTTAAAGCGTGCCCCTTTATTGTCTGGTGTGTGGAGTAAAGCTCCAGAATACTTTTGTCTCTTGTCTCAAGGCATCAGTTTCAGATGTTAGGTGATTTCTACTGAAATTTCTGCACAATATGAAATTATACTTCAGGGTGTGCTTTGCTCTGCAACAGTTGTACAAGTCCTGACAAAAGGAAGCTGGAACTTGGAAGTGAGAGTGGCTTGTTTACTTACATTGCCTTGCAATGCTCGGAATAGGAATTCCTAGTAGCTGCATAGTGAAATAATCTTTATGGAGTATCAAAAGAAAAATAAATATCAGAGTTTAATGTTCTGAAAAGAAGGCATCACAGGGAGAGCTGCTGGCATGCTGTCAGAGGCATTTAGATTTTGCAAAGAGGGAATGCATGAAGGATTCTGAAAGACAAGATGCTCCTGCGTTACATTTGATTTATTTCAGGCATCTGTCTTTCATGTAGGTCTTGACACTGGATTGATCCAACTGACAAGCGATGCTCTCAATATTTCAAAAGAAATAACATAAATTGCCAAACTGTGTAATGCTCAAAGAACATGTCACATCATTTCTGTCCATCTAATACCGCAATGGCCTAAAAATAATGGACAAAACACAAGATGCACACCCAAACAATACCACTGTTGTGAAAACACTGTGTAAAAGAGAAAAAAGTAAAGAAAGCAAGAATCAGCCATGTAATTAGTCCTCCTTAGTCTGTCCTCCCCTTGCTTTTAGTATATCATTCCCTTCTGCTCTGATTGACAGTTTTATTTTTTGGAGAAAGCATGCTACTGGATTTTTGTGCTTAAAAAACCCAACTCTCTCCACCATTTAAATGTAACTAATTGGCGTTTCAGATTTGCTGCAGCAACAACAGCGCACCTGACCCAACATTTCATCAAAACACTGTGCCTCAAGCCAATCAGATTCTTTCAACTAAGCAGTCATTAGCAGACCTGACACCAATGATGGCTAATTTGTTGACATTAGTACGTGAAAAGAAAATCTGCCTCAGGAAAACCACTGTCATTTTAGATTTTGGTAATTACGAAATTTTGATGTCATGTTGATAGGTTTGTAGCTTGAACCCATTCGCTGGAACGTTGAAGACAATTTAATTACACAGCAAGCAAGACACGAGTAGGCAACGCTCTTTATATTTTACGTGCACGGGAGAGAACCGGACAAACGCCGTTCCTTCGCTTGACCCCAGTTGTTCTCGTCCGCTCTCCCGTAACACTGCTCTTTTATTGTGGTTACATGAATATGCATAGGTTCATTAACATATGACATCTTACATAGGTATACATGTGAACAAAGAATACCCTGTGTGTGTGTGTGTGTGTGTGTGTGTGTGTGTGTGTGTGTGTGTGTGTGTGTGTGTGTGTGTGTGTGTGTGTGTGTGTATGTGTATATGTGTATGTGTGGGGTCAAAGCATGACCCCATATATGACTTCCCTAAACCTGCTGGCCTGGAAGTCCAGCAGTTCATCTAAACAAAAGGCACTTAGCCTAAAACAGATATAGATACGTTTATCCTACCATAAAACAATAAGACAAGGTACGACCTCTCCCATGCTCCTAAAATGTGGGTGTGAAAGTCAGAGAGCTCTGGAATGCACACAAAGCCTTTTACAGCCTACTAAAGATCACACATCCTATCACTACACAATTGATTATACACTTCTAAGCATATATGGTTAAATATTTCTAAGCATAAATGACAATCACAATACAAAACCTAACACATGTTGCCTTCAGCTGAAATCACTTGAAAAGGACAATCTTTGACCCGTGTTCACCACCATCAACATCCTTTATTGATTGTTCCTTTATATAAGAACTTTAAATTACATTTCGTTTTTTGTTATTAAAGTAAACATGCATTTGCTTTTTTTTATTTTGGTAAATTGGCTTTTACTCAGCTTTCAGTGATTAGCCTAATTCTTTATGTCGACGAAAAATATCAGCATAGTGATGAAATTGGTTCGGGACATAGATAAATGGGAGCCAGCTTAGTAAAAACAACAAGATGCTCATGTACCAAACTTCTTAACAGCATAGTTGATGTTTTGCTGTTAAATATCATGCAGTGTTTTAACCCTGAATCATAATTTGATTTTATTAAGAAAAACACTCCAAACCAAAAAAAGTAAATATTTTTCAAGATAAAAATATTTTATTAATGGATTAAAATTAATAATGTAATGTATACTGACGTCTGTACTTTCAACATGTCCAGATCATGAATCACTTTACTCAATGAGACTCCTATCTAATTTACACAAATGAGTGACTTGGTAGTCTGAGCGCACATCATTTAGCTTCTGTGGGCAACTGTTTTTTCAGGGTTTGAGTTGTTTTGGAGATATCATTTGTTACAGACATTTAATTGTTTTTGTTATTCTACTGTTGCTTTGAGTGCTTGACTCCTGTTTTGTTTCCATTATATAATCTTGAGCATTTCTTTATGGTGTTTAGAGTCCCAGTTACTGTTTCATGCTCATGGAGGTTTGGATACTTGCTCGAGGCCTTTATTATTTTATAGTGAGACTGATCCTTTGTACATTAAGTCTTTGGTTCCTGTGTTTACTGCATTTGAGTGAGAAGTCTTAGTTTTTGGTTCATGTATATTCTTCTTATTATTAGCAGTACCGTAGTGATAGTAGTTGTAGTATCAGTAGTAGCCTTCCTATTGTTCCCGTTTATGCCTCCCTCTGTGTTCCTGATTTCTTGTTAAGTGTTTTCAGACCTTTATTTCCTGTTTGACTGTTAGTTTCTTTTATATCTACTTCTATTTTTACTCCCTGCCTTTTCCCTCCTTTGTGATTGCCTTCTCCTCCCTGATTATCTTCACCTGTGGTAATTTTAATACTCTGCCCTCACCTTTGTCCTGTTCCCCTAATTACTGCTTTGTGTATAAATAGTCTCGTCTTCCACTCTGTCTTTGCCACAGTGTCTGGTAAGTGCCCCTTAGTGTGTGGTGCACTCTGAGCTCTTTTGTTGTGTGTCTGGTTTGAACTCAGAATCAACCTTAATAAACGGCTCCCAATGCCATTAATCAGTCTGCATACTGTGTCTGCATTTGGGTCTTTTTAGTCTTAGGTTAGGTCAATACAAGCTGTTAGTCAGGGTGGCCAAGCGGTCTAAGGAGCTGTGTTCAGGTTGCAGTCTCCCCTGCAGGCATGGGTTCAAATCCCTCTTTGACAAAAATGTTTTACGTAATTTTGTTGTACATGTACAATGACAATAAAGGGCTATTCTACTCTTTTATCTGGATCATATGACAACAATGAGTTTCTGGGCTTGGTGAATGATTCTGTAGTTATTATTTACAAATTTCATTAGTCAACAGAACTCTGCCTGTGTCGCTGATAAAACAAGAGGAGGTTACCAATGTTCTGGATCTGAACCTCCATGTAAAATATACATATATATATATATATATATATATATATATATATATATCTCAAACATGTTTTTGCAGAAGATTTCTCTTCAAACAAAACACTGTGTAAAAAAAATGAAGTTAACATCAAGTCAGGATGAGCTGATCCTGATGTTTCTAAACAAAGAAAGGAAGAGGACATTTTTCGGTTCTCACAAGGCGGCAGCAGCAGGGAGAATTCTGTGGTTTGATCCAGCGGCGTCACGACCGCTTTCATACATATTTCAGGATGTCAGTGGGGCAGTTTGAGCTCAGTTGGCAGAGTTGGGACCACATCTGAGTAAGCAGGGAAATAATTTCAGAGAGCCAGTTGACATGAAGCAGCATCTAGCTGTGTCTGAGGAAAATAGTATTATTTTACTATTTGTATATTCAGTACTGGTGCACGTTTTGTGCTACGAGCGCACTTGTTGGCAAATGCATTGGTCTGACTGGTCAAAGCTTTTTATTTGGATCCAGAAATTTACCTGGTTGGTGTGAATGGCTGCATGAAAAATGGGTTAGCCTTAAAGCCTTTACACACCAATTGCATTCCATCTGTCTGAATATTTTGTGCATTCAAAATATTTTTTAGACTATGTTTAAATTCCATATTTAATATTTGCTCTCAAACCCTAAATGAGAGACTAAAAATACAACTGCTGGGATATGTTACGAATTTCAGTTTAAATCAGCTCAAAGCACCGCATTTTTATGGGATCTCTTATTTACAGCATGTTTTCAGCGTGATATCGATTCTATGGTAGAGGAATGTGTTATATGTGCAGCCGTACCTTACCAAAATCACAAACTGTGTGTCACATCGTCATGGGAATACGGATATATTAATTTGGTGATTTAAGGGAAAAAAACTAAAATACTTGATTCTAATCTGCTGCTGAGACAACGCACACACCAATAATACCTGCTCAATCTAATTCATTTTGCTGCGATATGCTGAGAAACTAAAGCGATCTCCACATGTTCTTTATTAGACTGTGGGACAGTAACATTAAATGTTTCAATGTATCCAGTTTAAAGTTTGAGAGCTCTAATGTGCAGCGATAACCTTAGAAACAAGCAGCAGCAGTCAGCGCACACTCAGTGATAAAATAATTAACTGGAGTTAAAATGTTTATTTTACTACTCAGGTTCTTAATGACTTGCTGCAGCATGCTCCTCTTCTCCTTTTTACATTTGCATCTTACTGTTGCATTTTTATGTTCACTAACGAATTTTAATCACCATTTGATAAAGTCTGTGGAGTAGGTGGCACTCATAGGGATCATTTTCTGTCGAAGAAGAGTCATATGACCCACAAAATGCTCATTTTTAGATTGGTTAGATGTTGCCAACAACATCCTATCCATGGAAATGCACACCGGAAACCCCAGGTTAACTTAGCGAGTTGATAACCAGCTTCTTATGACAATTTGTCCTGATGGCCAGTGTTAGGATAAGTGAAACCAGATAACAGAAAGATACCCGAGCTATGGTGACCTTCAGAGTACAGTATCGGGCCCAGAATGCAAAATCTGCAATATACAGATTTCTCCATATGTATAGATCATAGACAATGAAGTGGTTGCTACTGAATAGAATAGAACCCACTATATAAAAATTTAAAGCTATAATGAATTCAAAGGATGAAGCCATTAGGACGTTTCTGGGCATCATCTTGATTTGTAAATTGTGGGCAGCCCACCATAGTTTGACACTAGCTTTTACATCTAAGAGTTTGTTCTAATTAAGCACCATTTATACCTCAGTTCAAGCAAATTGACATTACATTAGTCTTGTGCCCATTAATAGCCCTTAACATAACTGTAAAACATGCTTTTAACTTAAAATCTAACCATTTACATGCGTTTAGGAAGACACATTCCCATAATATGCTTGTGTAAACAGATTTTGGTCCCCATAACATTCGTAATACCTGAATTACAAGCTCACATACACACAAACACCGCAAGTGGTACCATGGCATTTATGCCCACAGTCAACCAAATTGTGTTAAGAGGCCAAGTTAATGCGTCACAGAGTATTTCAGTGCCTTTCAGCCCTCGCTGAATTAATTTTGTGGCAGTTCTGCTCCAAACAAGATTATGGCACATTACTAGACATAATACACAAACTGTTAATACATACTGACAACCAAACTTGTAGCAAAATGTAGGAGTACCGAGAATCATTTCACTGGTATGCAGAAGTTCTATGCACTCAATAAGAGCTATTAGAGCTGCAGTCAGTCTGCAACTTTTCAATTTAAGTCAGCAAAGACCGGCTGTTAACCCACTTTAACATTTGTGTTGATCAAATTATTGACTTGGCACCTCATTTTTTATTTTTTTTTTTATTTTTGACGGGTTGTCAAACTTGAACGCAGTGTTTAGACATTATTCAGTCCATAGCTAAAAATGACCTCATCTGCAGTGGAGAAACATACCGAGATAAAAGCTAAATGGTCTCTAAAAACAGACCAATTAGATCCTGGGCCAGATTTAGCTTTACTGCTCTGTTTACTTTACTTGGCACTCAATTTGGATTTCCACCATTGCTCTTATAGGAACACATTAACCAGCAGACATGCTTCACTTTCCTTTTTTTCACTCAAACTAAGAAATTTAGGGAATCACAGCCAAACAAATTGGTAATTAATACTAAATGCTTTTGTTTGGTAATATCAGTAAAGATATGATATATCTGCTCCACTGTGAAGCAGATACAGTATGCATAGAATGGACTTTTCACTGATCTCGATGCTTCACAAAAGACACACACACACACACACACACACACACACACACACACACACACACACACACACACACACACACACACACACACACACGGTATATTTTAAGTTTTACACACTGATAACTAAACCACAAGACCAAGGACATTGTTTTGCAGTAGCTCTTTGTTTGTATTGTTTTGTTCTCTCAGTGTAATTCCCCTTATCTTGATTGGAAATGAGCAAGTTAATGAAGCTAGAGAGGATATATTAGAGGGGATTATTTGCCAACAACCAGGGAAATAAACATTGCTGTAATCAGCCAACAGGTAACAAGATGAGCTATACCTATGCAAAATCGATCATCAGTGCTTGCCTTACAATATATACAGACTGGTTTTTAGCTCTATCAGGACAAACTCTGTCATATAAAAATAGGAAACCTTGAAAGAGCAATGCAAGCAACACAGTTGATCTTCACAGACTGCAAAACCTCAGATCAGGTGGGAGAGGATATTTCCCATCAGCTCAATAACCGTCCGTGCTGCAAAGAAACTTGTAAGGATATTTAAACTTTACCAGTAAAATATTTCATTCTGACAGATTATTCTGTTACCACAATACACATGTGATTAACTTGCCAATTAGGCTGAATGCATTTAATTTGCATTGCACATTTCTCAGACTGTAGAAAATCTCTCATAGTTCTAGTGTTCAATATACATATTTGACACAGTAAGTGGGGATGTGAAGACTTGTAAAATCATATCTGTACCAGCAGCTCTAAAAAGCACAATTTTTGCTGTAAATTTAAGTAACTGATGACCACATTGCTACTCTGTGTTATGCCCCCCCTCCTTTCTTTTTTTTTCATGCAGAGTTTCTACCTGCAAGTGTGTTGGCAGGGAGAACAAGGAAGCTAATGAGGGTGCATATGTTACGACCGTCACACAGAGCTGAAATAAGCATCGTTTAACCATTCTGTGTACATAGGAGACCCCTCCAGATGCTGGTTCATGTTGTCATTTGCGTTACAGCCACCACTGATCTTACTTTCTTCTTACTCCTCATGTTTATCATTCTTGTCTTTATTTTTGCAATTAAACTTATGATTAGCATCCTAACAGCTAGAAACACCTGTTATCAGTCACATACAATGCACTCTTGAGATCCCTTCCCAGGCACCGCCTACCCCATTCATAAATTGCATGAGGTGACCTGTATAGGTCACATGATAGGGTGACCTATAAAGGTGAGATAAAGCCTCACTGTGGTTTCCAAAACTTTTGGTGGTAATGACCCACGCCTTTTTTCACAACTTGGCTCATGTAATGACCCACACGAGTAATAGTGGGTTACCTCCTACAGGACAAGCTCCAGTAGGTTTTAAATACCTGGGAGTCTCCACCTTTTTGGTTGAGAAATGGAGAAGTCTCATGGATGAGCAATGAAACGCCTGCAAAAGAAAGAAGCCCAGTCGCCTCATTTCAAACTCTTGAGACTGGCATGATCTGGATGGCTGAGAACCTACACAGACGTATGATTAGCATCCTAATCTAATCTGTCTTGTCTTTTTTCTATTCCCTGGCCATGAATTAGCTTGTCATATCATGCAAGACGACTGTGGCTCGAAAATGGTGGACCTATCTTGCAAAACTAAAAGTGAAAAGCCAAAATATTAAGATGACTGTCTCACAATGTGCACAAGGAGGAACTGCAGCTGTGCACTGTAGCCCATGGTTTAGTAGGTATTATTAAGTGTACAGTCTACATGCACCAGACATCATGTCTCAACAAGGCTTATTAGATCCATGTCACAACTGAGCTTGTGCTTAATTTCACAGTGCGTAGGTGCCTTTGGTTGAATGAACTTCAAAAGTCCTACTGACATGTAGGACTGTAAAGCTACCACAGAGCAACAATAATTATAGGAGAGTACACACATAGTGGTTTAGTCTGATAACATTAGGCTGGAAACAACTGACAAAGTGCGTTTCTGTAGCTTCCTGTGCAGACTGTGAGGGCAGCTGCAAACTGTTTATATTGACTGTAGCTTTTTGTCTTCCTCCCCCTGCTGCTGCCGCCTGCTCTTACCCACTTTCTATGCAAGACACAGCTCATCCTAAGCTACCCTAATCATTATTGTATACGAAGCATTTAACTAGACACTGACCACACACAGAGACACTAAATGAGATTTTATAATGGATGAACAAGGACATTCAGCTCATCCATGCCACTCACTAATCATGGTCACTGCATACACTGAAACTGCTTTCATTTTATGTTGTTTTATCTTTTAATCCTGATTAAATTGATGCCAAATTACCAGAGGGCCCTATAGATATTGTGAAATACATATATGATTTTTTTTTTGCCCTTTTTGTGGCCACAATGGAAAAGATCATTAAATAAAAGGTATTGGGCAGAAAGGATGTTTGGTGGAAATTTGATATAAGATAGAGAAATGTCTGCATTAATAGTAAATGCTGAAGTGTTTTTGTTCTAAGTGATTCTTTTTACAAATGGGATAAAGCTTTTTCCGATTCCCAGCCTAATGGTTTAAATCTGTCCTCAAATATCCAAAGGGGCCCTTTTCAAACTTCTGACAGAGACTGAGCTCAGCTTCTGAGTGTTAGAGTGCCTACGCAAGTGTGACAGTGACAATGATAAATTCTGATTAATTCCAGCGAGTTCATCCCACATTTCTGCTCAAATTTTGTCATGCTCTGTAATTTGCAGGGAAGAGACTCATTTTGATCCCCTTTGTTGTAATTTGATTCAGATGACTACCAGTTACATAAAAAAGGATAATTGACCAGAGTGAAAGGGCAAGAATATCCTTGTCGTTGGAGAAAAGATTCAAATCTGCCTCAGCTGTGTTCTTTCTTTGCTCCAATCATGGCATCAGCCAGACTGAAAAGGTGAGAGCAGAGAAGAAGAAGGAGCTTCAGGAAAAAAAAAGGTCCATTATGAAAAGGAACATGTGCGGTTTTCTACATAACCATAACTGAGAGGAATCCTTTTTCCTGCACTTGTTTACATTAGTGAGCCATTTCCTCCTTGATGAGCAAAATAAATATGCATGCATCTCCTGTTTTAGTGGAACACATTTTTTTCAAACTCGTTTCTTTTTCATTTACTGCACATTTACCCATGCGTCGTGTCAGTAAGTAATAAAGGCATGAGGGCTTCACATGGCACATTGCAGTTTAATTGGGTCAGAGTTGCAAGCTGTTTCATTCAAAGACAATTAGCAATTATTATTATTATTATTTTTAAGTAGTTTGCTGACAATAAATGAATGATGAAATTCTGGGAGAGTAACACACTAAACCTTGGATGTCGGATAGACATGCAGATGATTGGGTCCGTCGGTCCATGACCAATTCTGGACATTCTGGCCCAAACTAGGTCCACAATTTGGACGTCCAACCTGGACATAGATATGAAGTTCAACAGTTGAACTTTGGAATGGGTAATTTTGATGGACGTCATGTGGACGTCCATAACAGGTGCAGGAAATTCACATGATTAGTGAATGTGTCAGGGGCTGGGTGTGTGATCCAGCGCTTTCAGTTGGTTTTGATCTCTTTTGTTATATTTTGAAGATAATGTGGAGTTTTGGATTATTATTAATTGGCCGTGAATTTAAGTTTATTCTGTTTCACCCAGGCCTTCTGTGCTAGTTATGTATTTCTTTTCTGCATGTTGTCAAGCCTGTGTTGTCATGTCTATGTCTCTCCATGTTTCCTGTTTTATTTTGAAAGTCTTGTTTCTTTGTTTACTGTGTTTACTTTTACTCTTCTCCTGTGACGTCGTTATGTTCTTTTTTGTCAGCTGTTTCCTCCTGTGTTTCCACTTCCCCTGATCACCTCCTGCGTGTGTTTAGTCTGTGTGTTTCATTCAAGCTTTGTTAGGTTGTCTGTGCGCTTTCCTGTCGTGTCAGGATCAACATATGATTCTGCCGAGGTTGTGTTCATGTTTTTGATTTTCATAGCCACTTGCACCTTCCTGGTCTGAATCATGCTCATATCAGTTTTCATAGTAATCATAGTTCAGGTTTAGCTTAGTTTGCTCCTGTTTGCCTTTTGCTCTATTTTTGCATTTATGTTTACCAGCTCATTTTTTTGTTTAAGCTAAGTTACGTCTCCTCCTATCAACCTTGTTGTTATCAACATGATACGTATGAATATAGATTATTTATAAACAAACATGATTTTTTTTTTAGCCTATTGATTTATTCAGTCAATGTGCTTTTTTGTGCTCTTTTATATAATTCTGTTTTACTTTAACTGGTTTATTTATTTCAATTATTCAAACTTTGTCTGTAACCAGGTTAAAACTGTCATTTATTAAAAAGTGTTGAAATATTAAAATGTTGAAATCCATGTTAAAATGTAAAATAATAATAGTTGGTATAGTATTAGCAAAAGAATTAAAAAAATTTTTGAAATTCCTTTAATTTAAAAGGAGTACAATGTGTACAGGTTTAAAAGAGCATTTGCATCGTATATGGTTCATTTCTTACAAGTATCTTCTTTAATTGTGACAAGACGAAGTGAATGTGGTTGTGATTGGTAGCAGGACTGAGAGAAGTTGCATCGGAAAGTACGAGGTGTGTGTGTGTGTGTGAGAGAGAGAGAGAGAGAGAGAGAGAGAGAGAGAGAGAGAGAGAGAGAGAGAACTGGACTATCTGCTCAACAGTCTTTGTCGATGTGCACATTTTGTAAATTGCCTGTGAGAAGTCAACAACCACATTTTGGCCCGTACACCGAGGTTGTACAGACAACAACACTAGACGTTCAGTAGATGTTACAAAACAACCCCTTCAATGGAGCAAAAATGACATAAGAAACGTCACTCTGATGTCACTTTGCTCAGTTGCAAGGATTGTGGTCCACATAGTGCATGCACTGTGGATGCATGGCATTTAGTTTGGTCTATATCTTACCCTATTAGCTTTCTCAACAAAGGATTTCTCGCTTTCTTTGAAACCCTTTGGATAAACTGGAAATTTCTCACACACAGGTTTTCATGAAGACTGACTAACTTTCAGTATGACCTTGCTTTTTATAACATCTTTCCTGTACACCATCTAAAAAGCTTTGGGTTCTTTTCTGCCGTATTTTTAGACTAACCTTCGGTATTTCTATAGCTATTTTCCATCTATTCAATTGAAATGTCAGCCAAGAATATTGTATCTCCTCTGCACTCATATTTTCAGTTGAAGCTCACAATGCACAAGCCCTGAGGTCTATTCCAGAAAACAGGTTGAACTCAGTTTTTGGTTCCAGGTGATATGAGTTTCTTCAGTCAACTATAACTATGTTCACTCCATGGCACCATTGCAGTCAGCAAGCAGAAAAGGTCATCCTTTGTATATATACATATGTACACATACTCAGAAAACAGCAGTTACTTTTACAGTTACAAAGGCATGAAAGAGACCTACTGCTGAACTGAATTAATGCGAATCTAAAATGCTAAACTTTTTGAGTAGACAGTTCATTAGCATTCAAGCACATTTTCTTTACTGTTACAGGTGAAAAAGTAATCACTAAATTTAAGTTTAAGTACAATTTCAAAGTGAATTTGCTGGAGGGCACTGAAAATAAATTAAAACATAAATTAAAGACGCATTGATGGTGATGGACTGAATACTGACAAATCTGCACATCTATCCATCCATTCTTTTCGGCTTATCCTTATCAGGGTTGTGGGGAGGCTAGAGCCTTTCCCAGCTACCACAGAGTGAGAGGCAGGGTACACCTCTGACAGGTAGCCAATCTGACGCAGGACTAAAAATCTGCATCTGTCATTCTTGATGTCATCTTATTAACCAAGAGACTAATGGTAATTAACAGGTCAAATACTAATATCAAATGTCTGGGCTTCTCTCAACCCTATTAGCAGAAGAAAAAAAGAGATAAGATTGGAAGACACATAAGAAGAGGTAAAAACACTGTGGGTTCCTATGGAGATTTACTACTTGACTCCTAAAACAAAAAAACAAAACAAATCTATTTTTACATCACAGCCAACTAACCAAAAAAGAGGCTACAAAACCTGCTCTCCCAACAGTGTTCCACATGTTACTCAGCTAAGCCTTGAGGCTTCTTCAGAGCGCAAAACATACCAACTCTGACCCCCACCCACAACTTCACAGCTGCAAGCACTCAGTCATGAGGTGATCCAATTTAAAGATAAAAGCTCCAGACATCAGAAACGCACCTGATCAATCATGAGTTTATTTTTTAAAAAAGATACCCAGCATAAATCCACAAACATACATTATGTTTTTAGGCATGTTAAAGTACATTAGGTAAGGTTTGGTGATGAATCTTTTAATGAACATACAGATTGTGAGTATAATGCAACACTGCATTCACAATATTAAAACAAAATATGTATACACTCATTGGACTAATACTGTTCTATCTGCAGTTTGGAATCCAGCACACTTAATAAAATATTTACCACTCAGTTAAACACAGCTAAAAGCTGAAGACATTTGCAAAAATTTAGTGGGACAGCTTGCTAAATTGTGCATTTATAAACCTAATAAGGTCATTTTTAATGGCAGAAGCAATTTTTAGCTATGAACCATTATATATGGAAGCAATCTACAAACTCTCTGACCTTTTGATGAGTCACAAAAATTTACAGTCCATTACTTGAAGTATTGGCATAGCCCATTACCAGATCTAACTCTAAACTCAATTTCTTGATATTCCGTTTGTATATTATTAGACAGAATATGTTTAGATAAAAATAGTATCTGTTTGGTCAGCACTGGTCTTTTTTTTTATAAGAGATAATGTAGGCCAAAACCATGACAGATACCCTCTGTAGTAGCCAGTCATTTTATATTCATGCTGTCTGTTAATTAACTCAATTGGCTATTCCTCTCATGCAGCCTAAAATTAAACTTCAAAGGAAGTACTTAAGCAATATGGTATTCCACCTCCACAAAGTTATGGGACTTGTGAGCATCAGATTTAAAAATTGGTCATGACTGATGCAGCGAAGCCCTAAATGGTTTTTTAGAGCCTGTGTCGGGCTTGAAAAATGGTGTATCCTAACAGACCAATATATGGCAAAAGTGCAAAAGTATTTGCAAACTGGATTGAACACTAAATCAAAAAAAGACTTCTGCATAATGTCTGTGTAGGTTCTCAGTCATCCAGGTAAGTCAAGTCTGCTTTTTCTCCTCCAAGCTATGTCCTTAGATTGCCGTGACATAATGTTAATGTTGAAGAAATGGCAGACACACTGAAACGTTTAATAGCAAAGTTAATTTCGGTCATTTGAAGCCTTAAACAGCATCCACATTGGCTATGAACACGTTAGAGAAACAAACCAAAGTTAAACTGTAGATAGAGAGCCAGTTATTATACACAGAAATAAAGCCAGTATCAACCTTATTTAAAAGGCAGGTTTTCTGATCTCTATGCAGTTATGTATTTTGGATTTAACTACAGGCTTTCCATAACCCAAGTTCTTGACATTCAGACAGCCCTACACTAAAGCAAACAGCAATATATTCCTGTATATTTTTATATTGGCATACATGTTGGCTTGGCAACGTGATCTATCTTTGCAAATCTGTAATTAAGCGAGTCACTCTTATAGATCTGAACTTATAGATTTGAACCTCCTCCGAGCTCTGTAGGTAGCCTGTACCTAACGACAGAATGCCTGCAGATGTACGATGGTGGGCGTGGTCATATAAATAACATTTGCAGAGAATGAGGCATGTATTTGCACACCGAAGAAAGCTTTAAGTGTAAACATTTGTGCTCCTTTAATTCCCATTTGATAATAAAAATGTCAACAGCACTTGGAGAATAAATCGAATTCTATTTTGGGTAAAAGACAGCAACACATTTTCTTCTTTCACTATAAATATGCTCAGAGGTTGAAGGAGAAAAGAATGGAGATTAGGGCTGGTATTTTTAGGTACGGTTACTCTGGTCTGAAACCTGCGCTTTGCATACCTCCCTATGGTGATAGGAGTATCAAAGAAGTCATTGAATTTTGATTTGGATAATGGCGGTTTAACAGTCCTTAAAAAAGCCTCCTATGTTGTGTTTGCTTGGTTTAATGCTTTTGATTTGTTTGTTTATTCTCTCTCGTGTCTCTATGTGATTTCCCCTGGCTCCCCTGTGGTGCGGTGCTAAATGAAGTGAGGTCTACACATACACACACGCTCTCCCAAAGTGGCACTCTTGTCTCGCAACGAGCCGGGGGGTGGTATCCATCACTGCAGGTTCCATCTCGAAGGAAGTGATTGATTTTGGTCGGCCTGGATCACATGATAAATTCCCAGCTTAAGGTGCATTATTTTCTCATTTGAAAGACTCTGAAGACATAATGTCTATTTTTGTTAAGCGTGAAGTAACCCAAGAATGTAACCACATGCATCAGGTTTTTTCAGTGCACAGGGATGATGTTGTAAAGGGGCATATATTACTATTATTTTCTGAAACATTTTATTTTAAACCTAACTAGCAAGTCAGAGCAAAACATCCAGCCTGGGAACAGATTTTCACATAAAATAATACTTTTTGTGGCCAAATGGATAATGGATGGGAATAACTTTTTTTGTTTTTAACATATAATTTAAAATGAAAAAGACGAGATTCTATGCTGTTGCTTGCTTTAGAATTTCTAGCTACAGCAAGGTTTCCGCCGCTTTAGTTGTTCAGCATTTTTCGCAGATGATCTCATGCTCCATTAAGCTCTATAAGACGTCCAAGCATCTGGGCATTTGGTTACCAATAGGACTCCCTGCTCCTTGCTACTTGCAGACAGTTGACTATTAGTGTCAACCTAGCACTTCAAAAGGGCAGACTTTTCAGGAACACTTTGCATGACTATACAGATTATATTTTAGCACATATATAAAAATTAGCAGACATCCAGTTCTGTGTAATTTCGCCTTTTATATTCATGAACAATAAAAACCCATCTCGATTAGTCTGCTCCCTCTTGCTGTCTAGTCTGTCTCTCTTCTGCTCAGCTGTGTCCATCTCCTAATCAGATTAGGACATTATATTTGAGGTTGTTGGCTTAATCAGTGTAATAAAGGGTCTCTGAGAGCATTGCCGCCCATTAGTGTCATTAGGCTGCTGCTGAAAGAAGGGATTTGTAGAATTTGCCTGATAACCTCTGCTTAGAGGAGGTGAGCATCCATCTCTCAGGTGAACATATTGATCTGTTTACTCCCATATGAGCTGGCAGGACTTGTAGGAGTTTGCCACCACACAGAAGCTAAAAGGGTAGTATTCGCTGAACAAATTGCTGGTTGGTTGCATAATAACTTCACTTCTGCTGCTTCTTTCTGGTTTAGAAAAGTAATGTTCTGTTGAAACTGTTCACTTAAGTGCATGAGGATAACTGTCTGAATGTACTACTTTCAGCATTCGAGTATCATTGTTGAAATGGGAAGTTCACGAATGGGGCCAAACTCAAAAAATTTGGATTAGGGTCCAGTTTTTTCCCCCTGCACAGACGAATGGAAGGGAAACGATAATTCTATCTGGCTGTGACCCAGACTTGTGACTTTTGTCAAATCTATTTTTATAGGGTGTTGTGTGTTTCATCTTCAAATGACGAAGCGCTGAGTGGTTTTAATCTTCAGGCCTCACGCTGTCATGCTTTCATGACACACTGGGTTTGATAAACCACTGCAAAGCGCTGTGTGGCTGCTATGGCAGGAAGCAAGCAGAGGCACTGCCAGGCATCAGTCCAGCTGGATCACTGCAGCTAGACTCCAGGGGCTGGCATCAATATGCTACACTCGGCTATGCTGCCTTTATGGAGCAGAGGCTGCGAGGGAGTGGCTTTGCCAATTTTGATTTATGGCCTGAGATTAGCAGCTGCATCGAAGGCTGGAGGTTGTCATCCTCTTGTGTATATGGAGAGATGTTCTTAGAGAACGAGAACCGTCTTGATATGAGCCAGAGTATGTGTAGATGGTCCATTATGCACATCAAATCCCTCTTTGTGTGTTAGTATGAGTATTGAAATGAACAACCACATGGTCCGTGGGCGCTAGGCAGCTCGCAGAAACAGTCAAGAACGTTATCAATGACCCCTTCAGTAATATAAGCAAAAGCATTGTGCATGAAAGACTGGGAGGCTGTATTGAGCAGGCAGAGAGGCCAGACTTCAGTAATGGGTCACTGCACACTCTAAGCAGAGAGCTCCTCAAAGCCATTTTCCTTTGCCAGCTTCCGTCATCCATGGTTTTCCTTACTACAGATTTCAGTGATGTAACTGCCAACAGTTCAGAAGTGCATATTTAACTGCTAAGCATTGAAACTAATTGGCGTGCAAGTATGGTATTTACATATTGTGGTGACTGTTTGAAATAAAGTTCTAGGAAAGTTAAATTTTTGAGACAGTTAATACTTTGAGCCATGTGGGATTTCTTTCCAATAGACTTGAATGGACATTAACTAGATAATCACTTCTGTACAACACTATGCAACTCTCAAACCGCCACTTGTTTCTTTACACTTTGCTAGGAAAATGGAAAATAGTGGCAGCAATATATTGAATTGTGCAAACATGAAAGGGAATACACTTAAAAGACAAAAAAGTGAATTTTACAGATGGCTGTAGACACTCAATGTTGCAGACACTCCTGATCTCTTCAGCACATATTGACAAGGATTTGAACACAAAATTTTATCCCTTATGAACTGTTGCCATTGATTTTTCTAGCTTGACTTCCATCCTTCCTTTGGGACCATTTCTGATGAGCCTTCAGTGAACAGTAGACAGATCAACTGAAGGACTAGATACATCTCTTAGGTCCTGTGTTAGGTCTTTACTGGATTTTATCTTCCCAAGCAGTTGCTTGGCTTCTAAAGAAGAATGTAAGGGACATTGGAAGATTACCTAGTCCTAGACAATGATCTGGAATTGGGAAAAGGCAACACTCTAATTTCTGATCCAGTCCATGTACAAATTTTCTCCCACGCTCTTCCAACTTTCGTATCTGTTTCAGGCTACCAGGTCTTTGGAGCATATTTTGAGCTGCTACCCCAAAGCCCCAGTAGAGGGGGAATACACTGTTGCGCATTCAATAGCTCACGTCATCATCCAGACAGATTTGAAGCCTCCAAACCAGCTGAAGAACTCTATAGATTTGCTAACTCCAGCTCATGATTGGCAACTACAGGTGGACCTGGGGGAAACAGCTGAGGTTTCCAGAGCACACTGCTTAGACAGAAGTCAGGGCCTGATCAAACCTATCTGGGTCACCCAGGTCAGGGTGGCTGAAGATCAAAAAGCTGAAATCCCCAATTACCCATGGTTCTTCACTGATGACATGTCCAAACTGCTCAAATGAGGTTTATTTAAACTATTCCTGTCAAACTTGTCCATATCTTGAATTTAGTGTCTTATTTGTGTTTGAATCATTCATAGGCCATAGTTAAGTGGCTTAATTAAAAAAAATAATGCATCTTCTGAAAATCAGTGAAAAAGCAGCCAATGTCCAAAGATCATCAAAAAGTCAGGACTAGTAAAAAGTAAAAGGAAGTCTGACTTTTTGGAAGCAAAATATAAATAAATGAGGGGTAGATTTTTTTTTTTTTTTCAGATTAGGATTCACATTTTGGAGGTGAAGTAAAAACTGTCATTTTTTAGTTGAACTTTTAGAACCATAACCACAAAATGTACAGCAGATAGCTGGGGGTCAAATGAAAAGTGAAAAAACAATGGGGCAGTGCATGACCCAACAGATAACAGATAAATACATATGAATAGGAAAAAGGGAAACAAGCATAAAGATGGGACAGACAATCACAGAGAAGGGAAACTGACCAGAAAAGTGTGAGGATAACTAAAAATAAACAGGTCATAACGTATTCTAAATCTATGACCTGGAAGTCTTTGATTTTATATTAAAAAAAACATAATTAAAATATAACAGTGTTAAGTCCTTTAGTGAATGTTCCATCTCAGCTGCTAGGTCAAAAAGAAAAAAAGGAAAAAACATGTAAAATGATATATTACTTCTAATAACATTTCACTCCCTTTGGCACCATTTTGTCACAGACAGAAGGCAATTTTACAGTTCCATTCAGGACTATAATTTGTAATTATGTGCTGGTTATGGTGTTATGATTCTGTCTGTGGCCTCTGATACTCATTTGACAACCAAAGAATGATTAAAGTCACCCATCAGTCTGTCATTTGAATTATTCACCACATAGACAGCTATAGTATCAAAATCAGAATCAGAACAAGCATATCAATCTTTCAGGGAAATTGCTTTTTAATAGTTGCCCAAGACTGTATAAACTATAAAATTATACAACTTCAGCAGAAAGACGAGGAATTATATAATGACCACAGACAGGAAGGACCTCCAGTGACATTTGGTGTAGCATTCATTCGTTCCAATTTTCCTGCTCAATATGCTCCTCTGGCTTATCAGAAGACTGTTTAATGAGTCAGAGGTATACATGATGAAGTGCCTGCATTCACTGTACAGCTCCGCAGCAACTATGCTGACCTTCTGAAACAGTTAACTGAGTCTCTCAGTCACTGTACAACCATAGTGAGAGCACAGCTAACAATAGCTTAGACTCATAAGTGTTGGACAGAGCTTCCCTTTGTCACTGACTCTGTTCAGAAATTTTATGGATGGAAAATGGCAGAAAAAAAGTGGCCAAGTCTTCTGGGTTCAATTTTCTCAGGATAACAACACTCTTCCTTTTGCATATGACATAGTCCTGTTATTTTCGTCGAGCAAAGACCTCCAGCGCAGGTGGAAACGGGTGAAGTGCCTGCTCCTGGGCCCTATAAATATCCCAGGGTATTGTTCATGAGCGAGGAAAGAGGGTATTGGCAGAGCTCCTGCAGTACTAAAAACGCTGAACTGGTCTGTTGTGGCAAAGAGACCATTAAATGCAAAAGAAAAGTTGTCCATTTCCCACACTCCCCTATAGTCTCACACTTTGAGTCATGACAGAAAGAAAGAGATTGTGGATACAAGCATCAGAAATCTTTAAAGAGCTGTAAAGAGCTCAGTCATTTGGGGGAAGCTCAGAACAGAGCTGCTACACTTCTACATCGAAAGGAGTCAGTTAAGGTTTTTCCTTTATTTCTAACTGATAGGAGGCATCGTGGCACACCTGGGACATGCTCGGTGTCCCAGGTGTCTTGGCAACACCTTAGGGTTTATTTAGAAGATTTATATTATGTTATATCATGTTACACTTGAAGCCTGAAACCCAGTTGGTAAAAATAAAATGGAAGAACACAGTACTTTGTGGACCTGCTCACAACTGTTTCTGAGTTCTGATACTACAAATTTGTCCTGAAGGGAGAAAAAAGGAAAACACTAAAACTGAGGATATGCAGCTGATACAGAAAAACATACAGTGTCAAAACCACTGCTAGAAAAGGAGGATAAAAAATATGCTGAACTCTTGGCCTATCAGCAAGAGTGTTTATAGAAGTCATGACACCAGATTTGCCATTGTGCATAAGTAGTTGTTCTCGAGTCATTCCCTTCCATAATTAGTATCCATCACTTGTTTTCATACCATTATGAATCTAATTAATAATATATATTACTAATAATAAAAAAAGGAAAAAATATTTTGAAAAATTGTCAGAAAATGGCTTCACATTGTGAATCTTGCTGACAACGCCCTCATACCAGATCAAGGTGAACTGACATTCAGTAGCAGAAAAGCTGCATACTAGAGTGGTTGAATAATATCTGGCTCACTGCCAGCCTAAGCATCTTAGAAAAAGTTTTTGAACAATGTCCTGTTGCTGCCATGCAGTAGTGGGATTACCTAATGCGATTAGCAGAGTCGCCAAATCAACCGTGCTGAATGTAGCTCATAATTTACAGTGAAGAGCAGAGGAAGGTGTACAACAGAGATTAGCAAAGGTGAACTCCAGTGAGCCATACCCTCCCACCCAGTTCAAAATATACATACTGGGGTTTACAACAGGGGGGTTACTTAATTTGACAGTAAATCTTCCTAATGAAGACTGTTCTTTAGACAGACTAAACAGATGCTCTACCCTATCTTATACTTTAATTTACAATTAGTTGTGTCCACTTGAGAAATGTATAATATTTTTAAAGCTGTTAGTACTAAAGATGGTCTCTTTATCATTTTTTTTAATTCTACAATTTGTCTGAGAGCCATTAAATAGGACAAAAGATTTTATTTAATTTATCTCTCTTCCCTCGCCCCAAACATCCAGCCTGGTTTTTTTTTTTTTGTTTTTTTTTAATCACAGAAATGTTGACATTTCATTTTCAGCTTCACTTCAGATAGATACCTGGAAAATATGCTAAATCTTCTTAAGGGGCATGCCTTTAAAGTTAATGAAAACAACATTATGTTATCTTGAGAGAAATTTGCAGTGGATACAATTTGAGACTGGGCACATGAAAGTGACACCTGTAATATAGTATCATTGTTGTTTCTGTTGTTTAATAGCAGAAGCTGATAATTCTCCTATTGCGACATATTTTTTCCCAGGGGCCATGTGATTGGTCTAGAAATTACTATGTCAGCATAAACAATTTATGTTTCTGCATCCCTCAACTACATGAACCCTGTGCACATATAACTGATCACATGTCGATATAATCAGGCTGTCCTAATCATCATCCATCTAAAGTATTGATTATGTTATGAGTATGATGCCATTGATGTCTGATTTAGATGACATATGTCTAAGCTTCCAGTCCTGAGAAAGATTTGAATCTTGGGTCTTCAAACTGAGCCATGATACACATTCACATCCTTGCCTCGCTGCTAAATTTGTGGGAGGGGAGGCTATACTCTGACAATGTTATAAAGAAGAAGAATGAATTCCGACAGCTAAATGTTAAATGAATGTTTTAAATGACACAAACAAACTAATTACTCATTTATGTGCCCTCGTGGCACGTTTGAGGCATTTATGCAAACTAGGCTGGCACTTAGCTGACCTATCTCATGTGCTTTAATATTTTAAATCTCGCCATTTTCCTCATTTTCCTCATTTTCCAAAAAAATTCAAATTCTGTTTCTCAAAACAGCAACACGTCAACTCGTCCAGCCATCAAGTATTTATTGAAAGTGTACACTGAGTAAAGGCCATCTTGCTGCAGTGACCAATGGGTAATAAGATCACCAGTGTGATGCAATAAAAGGTCTTTAATGTCAAAATAGGAACCTATACTTTCTGCATTTCCTATATCCCAGGAAAAGAAATGAGCCTTATCTTTGAGGAAGGTGGCCATCCATCAGCAATTTATCTCAGTTTATCAGTCTGCCCGAGTCGAAATGTGCAATGATGTTGGACATTAATCAAATCCTGACACCTCACATTCAGGACTGAGACATGCACCCTTTCTTCCTGCCCAAATCTGGTCATTGTCCTGCTTGGGTTCTCTGGCTGCAGATTTAAATCCAGGCGGTGCTGGGTGCCAACATCAGACTGCTAGAGGGCCCTGTCATGTTAAAAGGGCATATGAAAATTGCAGAGACCGTGCAATGAAAATCAAAAAAGCAACACATTAAAAGTCTTGTACTTCAGCATCTTCATTACAGTTTTATTGTGCTAAATGTATCGCTGAAGTGCTCTTAGAACTTGCCCTGTTGAAAAGAGCAAAGATGAGAAGGATAGAAAGTTACATTTACTGTGTGTCTGTGTCAAAAATAATCTCATCATAGACAATGCTGCAGATCAAGGGGAGAGAGCTTCTTGTGGCTGAGTTCGTTTTCTCTCTTGCTAGACTCCCTACTGACCACTCATTCATTCTGTTTTAGAAATTACTGAGTGTTACTGATGTACTGAATCGAAACTATCACAGGAGCCAAGGCTGCCATAAATTGAGCATTTTGGACACTGGCTGCTCAATCTCTCCGGTCTATATTCATGTCAAAGCATCGATCTAACGTGGACAGCCAAAGGTCTGATATGGAGAGCAAGATTTTAAGAAAAATCTGTCAGTGATGTAAGACCTTAATTCAGCCTCGGAGAGTAACCCCTGCCGTCGATCATAAAACCCTTTAGAGGACTTAAATTTTTCAGATGGATGAATATCTGGATACAAAATAGGAGGGAGCCAGATGTGACCCTGGAACAATTCCCTTCATTTTCTCTCTGCTATCAAATATAACGGATGTTTTGTGGCTGCTCTTGGTTGAACTCCGTTCTTTCCTTTATTATTTTGTCATTGCAGCAGAACATTTTATAAAGAGGAGATGTGTATGGATTTTACACAAGAGATTTACTTTTTTAAAACTTATTTTACATGAAATGAGTTCATGGGATTTCATCTATCAGTAGCACCACGGTAGCACTGGATGATTCACATGTTATCATAGCTTATAATTGAAATACACTGTGCAAAGTAATTGTATGCACATTCTTCTATCAAGTTCTTTTTTCCCATGTTTACACTCTTTTACTGTGACAGAGTGCCATTTGGTGGTACCAGAGGTCTTACAGTGAATGTAGATGCGTTTAAAAGAAGGTTTTAAGGCTTTTTTGACTTTCATCCATCCATCTTCTTAACAGTAAGGTCATCTCAGTCTATCTCATCCTAGATGGGTTACCATTTCACGGTCCATTTCATGGACTGGTTCTTATATAGCGCTTTTCTACTCTCCTACTCAAACACGCCACATTCACCCCATACACACAAGCACTATTATTTATACGGTGAGTGCTTTCTAACTATCATTCATACACATTCATAGAGAGCAAGTCGGGGTTAGTATCTTGCCCAAGGATATTTGGCATGCAAACTGGGGGAGAGGGATCGAACCACCAACCTTCCAATCAGCAGCTGACCTGCTCTACCTCCTGAGCTACAGCCACCCCTCCATCACAAGGCTAACACAGTCAGAGAGACATTCACACTTGCATCCTCTGGTCACTTTAGATGATCTTTACCTAACTGTTATCTGTTTTGAGTGTGGGACAAAGCCACAAATACCACACATACTTAATCCCTCAGTTAACCAGCAGGTTGTTGTGAGGCAACAGACCTAATGAGCGCCTTTTAATGTTTTTTCCTCCCTTGTTTACATTTAACTCAGTCGTAAAATGTCACTGTCTTTCAGGCTCTTTTGGAGGCTATTTTTTAATAGTGAAAGGGCATTTTATTGTCTAGCACACCAGGCCGTTAGGGATGACTGAAAAAGTTCATTGTGAAGTATTTCTTTAAATGAAGTTTGACCCTTTTCAATAACAAATTTAAACCTTTTGCACTGGGAGTTGAAATCATGAGAAATGTCAGCAGCAATGCAATTACAGGTGCTATGCACCCTCTCCTTTGCACAGCTGACATCTTGAAGAGTGAGAATTCATGCAGAAAATTGCATTTTTTATGCTGGCCTCACACTGAGTGGCTGTAACATGTATGCAAATTCCGCTGCCTCAGAACATTCCTGTCACTGATTTGGAGCATATTAGAAATGGCTTAAAATAAAATAGTGTATGATTCTTTAAGATATATACAGCATACAGTGTAATATACGTGCACTGAGAGGTACATCTTTGTCTTTTATGAGATCATCTGTTTTAATAATGGCCATGATGGATGATAATGTTCTGAGAAAGCAGCTCCTAATGTGTTCCCACTGCTAATGTTCAGATTATAACCCGCCTTTTATGATGGCTCTTGACCCCCCTGCAGAAAGATGCTGTATAAACATAATATCTTTTGTCATTAAAGTACTAGAAGAATGCTGCATAGACTGATACAATGCTAATGTCTTTCCCTGTTTGCTATCTGGTGAGGACACGACTCCCTTTCTGTGAATATTTGAAATTCACACGGCTTTTTCTGAGGTGTGTGTCAGTTATTACCAGGACATTTTAGAAATGAAAATGACTGGTAAGTATGTACTGTATAGCTAAGCGCATTTGAAAACAAAATAAAATAAAAATAGCATTCAGTTGCAGTCAAAGTCAATGGGGGATATGCAAGGTTTTGAGATAATACCACTTAGTGTTCCAGTACTTCTGTATGGTATGGTATTTCTTATCATCATATTGTCCATTTAGTCAGTTAAGTAGGAAGGACAGTAGTAGTAGTATGATTCATATCTGGTCATATCTGGTTATGGATGTATAATTGACCTCTAAGCCCTCTAAGCTTTTCACCAAGTTGATGGATCTAGGACTCGGCTCATCACTGTGTCAGTGGATCCTCAACTTCCTCGCAGACAGACCCCAGTCAGTGAGGGTGGGTAAACAAGTCTCCCCCTCCATCTCACTCAGCACTGGAGTGCCTCAGGGCTGTGTTTTAAGCCCCCTGCTGTACTCACTGTACACTTATGACTGTGTAGCCACATCAGACACCACCTCCATTGTCAAGTTTGCTGACGACACTGTTGTTGTGGGCCTGATCTCCGACAACATCGAGACGGCCTACCTGGAGGAGATTAGGAACCTGGAGAACTGGTGCCAGGAGAATAACCTCCTCCTAAACGTCAGCAAGACTAAGGAGCTGATCGTGGACTTCACTACAAAGCAGGCGAGGAATTACAAGCCCCTCATCATCAGTGGCACGCCAGTGGAGAGAGTGGACAGTTTCCGATACCTGGGTGTCCATATCACTCAGGACCTGTCATGGTCCTGTCACATCAACACCCTGGTTAAGAAAGCCCGTCAGCGTCTCTTCTTCCTCAGAAGACTTAGAGACTTCCATCTGCCACTGAGGGCGCTCAAGAACTTTTACTCCTGCACCATCGAGCGCGTCCTGACGGCAAACATCTGCACCTGGTTTGGGAACAGCACCAAGCAGGACAGACGAGATCTGCAAAGAATGGTGCGCTCGGCCTAACGCATCATTCAATCAGAGCTCCCTGACCTGCTGTCCATCTACACCAAGCAGTGCAAGACCAAAGCTAGGAAGATTATGATGGACCTCTCCCATCCCAACAATGGACTCTTCTCACTGTTGAGGTCTGGGAAGCGCTTCCGCTCCCTTAAGGCCAAAACAGAGAGAATGAGGAGGAGCTTCTTCCCCCAGACTATTCGGGCCCTGAACCAGGTGTAGGACTGGACTCTCCCACACACATCACATCACCACACGCACTCTGGTTTTCTTTATGCATACTTCATATAATTTATAATCTTTATAATCTCTTTCTACTATTTGCACATTTTTTACTGTAAATTTCTAAGTTAATTTGTAAATTTTTGTAGTAACCTGTAAATTGTAAACCTGTAAATTGTAAATACTGTAAAACAACTGTCATTTAATGGTCGGGCATTGCACAGCTACAAGCATTTCACCCCATGTCATACTGTGTATGGTTGTGTGTGTGTGTGACAAATAAAATTTGAATTTGAATTCACTGGTGACCTGTCAAGGATACCCAGACATCGATGGATGGACTTTTTCCTCATTTCAAACATGTTCATTTTAATGCATGGTCAGCGTGTAGAAATTATTGCTAAATGTAAGCCAGGGTTTTAAAAAACAGTTTAATAGTCACATTTATTTTACTTTCCTAATTGACTGGCCTTAAATCAGTGAAGAAGCTGTGACAAAAAGACATACACTGACAGGCAGTTTGTATTTTCGGCATAATGAGTCCAGTAGACCAACATTACACATCAATTTACTACTGAAAGAGGAGGTCCATTTGCATAACCCAGGGGGCACAGAGCACAGATAGTTTTCATCACTTGCCTTATACAACCCTGATCATTCCAAAGAATACAATTCTTTTCTATGTGATTAACCTCTTGCTCCTAGATTTCGATTGTGTCCCAGATTGGAATAACTTCGACTAATCAGCCATTCTCATGTCCATACTGATATCTCTCCTGATGTGATCTTCAGCATACTAAGACAAAATCTATATAGAATGCATTATTCATACTCCCAAAACAAGCCCCATGAATTGATTTATGATCACTGATGAATAATACATATATAATTTCAAGCAGTAAAGCTCTGGCAACCATACATCTTATTTCTTTTTTTCCCTTTTTCTTCTGTGAAGTATTTGTGAAGCAAGAACAGCAACACCTGGAAACATGAAGCTTTATAACACAGCCTTAAATTCCTCTCTGTGACTTTGCCCCCCGAAACTTTAGTTACTGAGCACATAGATGATGCTGTAATATTTAAGATAATGACTTGACCGCTATTTTCATGTCTTATTTCTAATAATCTAATTTCAGCATCTCATCAGAAATCATTGGAACAGCTATCCTAAAACTGAGGCTTATTTCTGGATTTTGCTGATCTTAACTTGATAGGGAAATTTCAGTCTGTCCCATTTTATGAGCCAATTACTTTTTATTAAAAAAAATGTCACTTTCAAAAATTTATAATAACTCTAACTGTGAGATATCAGCTTGAAATTCAAGATGTGTTGACTGAGCTTAAATAATAAAGCACACCATCTTTCACCACTGGGGGATTCCACAAAGACTTAGACTTCTGTGTTAAATCCATGTAGGCTCTACAGCCTATGCAATTGGCTGACACCACTGCCAGCATTTAACATGCCAATATCACAGCAAACTGTGTAGTAGGCATGCCGGTGCACCGTGTCCATTTCACGCCTTTTCTCTCCAAAGTGTAAAAATGTACATGCATGCAGAAGTTGCAGTAAGCTGCAGTACCATCAGAGGGAGATGATTTATTTCAAGCCAATGTGAAAATAGTTACAGGAAAGAGCTAAAAGAGACATTATTAACACATTTACATATAAATGCATATTAGTCAGATAACTTAATTGTTTCTGACACAGAAAGACCCTGGAATGTACTTCATACTTAGCGACTTCTTGGCTTTAAATGTATTATCTCCCCCTGCTGGTATTAGAACTTCTGCATGCGTGTACATTTCACACTGGACACGTTGTGTCTACTACACGCTTTGATATCGGGCTGTTAATACAGCAGCATAAGTCTATTGCAAGCTGATATCTAACCTTTGTTGCAATAACCCATTCCTCTTGAATCAGTTATTACCAAATCTAAAGTTCACGTTATAAAAATAATTAAAAAATAACACTTTCTTGCAAGAAATTCCCAAGGGTCACTGTAAAAGGTAATTACATTGTAAAAAATTTGAGTGTCTGACAAAAATCAATTTTAACTGCAAGCGTTTTACCTGTGATGTAGTTTCCTTCATATGTGTAAAGGTACGTTTGAAGCTATTTTTTTCACCGTGGCTCATTAAGCCACACACTGGGCTTGGGATCAAATTCCCAGGTGGCCAAGACCACACTGTCAATAATGTAGCTATTCATAGATGTGGTTCATTTACAAGAGCTCAATTAAATCTGTTTAAAAATAGTCGGAACTCTTATTGGAATCTTATCATTTCTCTTTTTCTGCTGCTATAGTTACTGATTTCTGTATCTCATTATTCTCAGGGACTTGATCAAGTAATAACCCTCATGTGAATGACATGTGGCTTTAATAATTGGTGGTTGCCAGGACACGTATCCCCCGCTTCTGTTGTAATGCATGTTGAGAGGAATGGAGGTCAGGAAGTGAGAGACGCCTCAGGTAGCTATTCTTGGCCTTAGCTTCGAGTCATTCACATTCTCTAATTGCTCAAGTTAACGTGTGACAAAAGATGAACAGCAGCCCTTCGTCTAGCAAAGCAAACGGCGAGCACTGCACACGTGCTTCACATGGCGGAAGAGAACAGTTTATATGTTGACATTTACAACCTAATTAAAACCAACAGGGGAAATGAACCACACAGGGTCAGATGCTTATTCACACAAGTATTTACACACAAAATAAAGTATACTAGCACTTGCACAGACAATGGCACAATCCTGCACACTGTTTAAGCACTCTGCACATTTGCTAATCCCACCCAGCTGGAAAACCTGCTCATTTGAATCACTAAAATCCTAAGATGATTAAAATATATTACCATGTCAGAGAAATTCATACTGGTAATATTAAAGATGTATATATGCACATAAATTCCCCAAAGCCCCCTGCGTTTTGATTAGCAGATGAGAGAAAAAAACTGTAGGTAACAAATAAAATGAATCAAAGGTGGAATTTTAAACAGCGTAAAGTTGTTATAAGAATACATTTGCACATCGTTGCAGTATTTGTTCACAAGCACGGACTAAACTACCCGGGGCGGAGCAGAGTCTGCTGTCACATCTAACTTATCAAGTAGGAACGTGCCTCTCAGCCACTTGTTTCAGTTTTTCTATGGTAATAGAGGACATGAACTGAACTCTAGTTCTTCAGGGTGAAGGACTTTTTTATGCAAAGTCTGTGAATTGCACCACAGTTGTTCTTCCTTCATTTGATGTAACTCTTGATTGGAAACCAGCACAAGGAAAATCTCACTTTGGTTTCACGTTAACAATATTATCGGTGCACAGATTCCATGTCATTAAATTTCTTTGTAAGGAACACAGCATATTCTTCACCTTGCTGTGACATCAAATGCCACTGCAATAAAGTTTGTTCATTAAAAAGCCCTTTAAGCTCTTCTCTGCAAAGAAGAACACCATCTAGACCTTATAGTTTAGTTAAGCTCACACATGAACGTGCTTGCCGTGATGTCATGGTGTTTGCTTGTGCAGAGCCTCCTGTCATTACACTGTGTTGTGAGTACAGAAAAATTACATGCATTATGCTTATCCTGCAGTTCATTGCGGCTCTTATATTTGTTTATTTAAATCAATTTGTTGAGGGAAAATGTATATATATGAAGTTTTATATATGTCTAAACATAAACATTTTTTTTTTTTTTACATGCATCCAAATTTTGTCTTATGAATCCAATAGGTGTTTGTTTAGTGCATGTTAATCATTTGCAGCTGGCTTTCCTTATCTTATTGTCATGGGTAATTGGTTATGCAGCACATGGAAACCAGAGACCTGCAGGCGACACAGAGGAAGAGGCACATTGGGATGGAAGAATCTGCGATCACTGAAGCGTGTCAAACATTTTTTCCCCCCTTTTCCCTCCTTTAAATTGCTATATCTTGTTTACCTATTAATTTCCCCTTCTCCTCAAACCTATCACAACCCTCCCAAGCATCTCTTTATATTTTACTTTTAAAAATGTGCAACTTGAATATATACGCCTTCATTCCATCTGTCTCGCCTCTCCTTAATTTTCCTCTTTATTCTTACTCCTACTCAATCTGACAGCGAACCCATATCTCGATTAGACCTCTGGAAATGCCTGTGCAATTTCCTGGAAGATTATAGTGATGGATTTACACAATATCAATCAGAGCAAAGATGTGGCTCAAAATAGCCCTCTGCTACTGGAAGGAGATGTTTTGGAGCGGTGGTCAAAGCTCATATTTGCTCGAGTACTTTCTTTAAGCACGTAGTCAAAAATGGATGTTTTTTTAATTATATGAAACAAGCTGTTACAGTGATTTTAAAAAACTAGTGGGCCTCCTGACAGCAGTTACCTCAAAGCAAGATGAGCCATTCCCTGGTGACTTTTCATCTAATTTGACTAGTATTTCTCTTGCTTCCCTCAACAAACTACTCTGAATGAGGTCACATTCCTCTGACCTCGGGGCATTATTACCCTGTAATCATGTGTTGCTCTGCATGGCTACATTTGTTATTTCTCGTTGACAGCCTAATGTTAGAAGAAAGCAATTTTACCTGATGGATGATCATCAGACTGGGAGAGGCTATATCAGCTTCATGCCTCACCAGTGAATTATGCACAACAAAATCCCATAGATGCCTGAACCAGCTGCCCACAATACCTGCCTTCTCAAACCAGCTCTACACACTAGGTATTATTGCCAGAGGTGTGAGGACTTTTCGGCTTGTCAGAATGTGCATGAAGATCATTCATTACCGCGGTATTTGCTTGCCTTCTTAAATCAAATAGGGTGCCAGTCCTTACATTACAATGTTGTCATGAAATATTGTTGACTTATTTTTAAGCAGCATAGGTTGGACAACTGATTCATGGGTCTCAGGGCGTTCATGATCACACAAATCAATCGGCACTGCTCCTCTGGCCCGCACTTTGTCTGTTGGCAGCAATAGGGATAATGTGTCAAAGTGGGCCTCCTCCATCTTGTCACTTTAAGTGCAATCAATAATGCTTCCCCACCAACTGAACGCCTCTGAATATCAGCCCTCCCCTCGCCTCGTACTGGGCCGAGCATTTCAATCAATATTTGACTGGGGGGCTAAAACATCTGCAGGAGCAACAACAAAAAGCGAGGTAATATTAAATGCTTTACAATACACTGAAAATGACGCCACACTCTGCAGGAGTGTCTCTGCAGGACCGGTAATGTGATGGAAACCAAAAAAATAAATTAGAAATTGAATTCTCTGTGACGGTTGTGTCTACAAACGTCATGTTTGTGTTGTGTAGATTTTTACATGGTTTGAGACTCAGCGGAAAACGATTTCACAGCCTGTCATAATTAAACAATTAAACTGCTATTTAACTTCAGCTCAATTTAGCAAATCAAACACTGCATCACAGCTCAATCACTGCCACGGCATAAGTACGTTTTATCTTTAAACACAGTTTTCCAGCAGTGTTTTACGGTGTGAATGTGTTGTCCCCACAGCCTCATACATCACTGTAGAGAATTCTCAATGTATGGCTTGCCGTCGGCTTCCAGACGGGTCCAATCAATAAAAGCTAGCCTCTGGCCAACGTATCTGTAAATTAGTCTACCTAAAAAATTCAACAAGCCCATAGAGCGGTTAGATGTGTGCACATAGGTGCTTGGCCCTGGAAACGATTGTATTAATTGCCTCGGGGATTATGAGACACAGACCTCCACTCTCTCATGCATATTTGACACTTCTAGCAGCACTCTCAAGCCCCCGTTGCAGCTAATGGATGGTGTTTGGCGCAGTGTTGCATATGTATTAGCTACCAACTTATAAGTGGGCATGTAGTGAGCACATCTCCATGCATGCCTATGTGTCTGTGCGAGTGTGTCGCTTCTGTTATCCTGAGCCGGGCAGGGTAAGTGCAGGGCTGGGTGGTCAGGTTGCTGGTTCCTAATTGGTATGACTGCTCCCACTACTCTTGCCCTCACAGGCTGGCACTACCCTTCCCTGTTAATCTGTGCCAGGGATTTGGCTCACTTGACACTCAACTGACCTGACAGTCCTTTGGGTGTCTGTTGCAAACAAAGATACACACAAATATGAAATGGATGACTGTACAGACTCTTAACCACAAGTACTCCCGCACAAAGAGACAAACTCTCATGCAAATGAGAGACACGGATATGCAGTCACTCAGACAAGTGCACGCACACATCAACGCAAAATCACAGTTCAAAGAGCCGCAACTCCATTTGAGATATGTTTCTGGACAGCATCACTATGATGTAGAGGGAGAGCTCTTGACAGTGTTGTTAGGGGAACGGCATCAAACAGTGGTGTGAGTATGTGTGAGTACGTGCCGATGCCACATCTGCTGATAATGTCCGCACGCAGCCCTCGAATGAGAAGTGAGCTTGTTGATATCAAGTACTTGCACATAGCTATACATGGTGTCCTTTTTGTCTGAAGAGCTCATCTGGCACGGCAGACTGACATCTGATCTGATGGCTTTTGAAACTTCTGAACATGACGCACAGCCTCGGAAACATGTTCTTGTCTAGTCACATATGCAAATATTTTATTAAGGGAGACTGACAGGGAAAACATGCTACACAATTATAAAAGGTCTTCAAACACAGGGCATTAAATGAGTGTCACTGATGAAGCAATAGCTGCAGCCTCTGATCAGAGGAAAAGCAGGTGTCAACTGCATTGCGAGAAGTCAACAAAGCTGAAAATTTGTGGTTTAGCAGCTGTAAAACTAATAAACTGGCTAAAGCGATGAAGCAGCAGTCTTAACACGATCAGAGGTGTCAAAGCTGTTCATATGAATCTGCATTAAGTAACAGTCACTTATCTAAAAAGGCAAGGGAACAACATAAAAAAGACGTAGTAATGCCTTGTGTTGTTATAAGTGAACAGATGTTTACAGAGCAGACAATGAACAAATCAGCATTAACTTGGCAGCGTTCTTTCAAACTCTCGAGGGAACTGCTAAATTTCTCTTTATATTAGCCGTTGCTAAACATTTCTGTCAGCTGTTCAGTGTTAATGTGTGATTTATACAGTTTTTTCTAAAAAATATCAGTTGCTGCTGGAAATGAAGCTGATAAGAGCACCGAAACTAAACAAAACCAGTAAAGTCAAAGGTCATAAACCAGAAAAGTGAACTGATCAGGTTTAAACCTTAATTAGATTACAGATATATAAATGGTAGAATATAGAGCCGGTATCTTTAAAAAAAACTTTACTTCAACTGGACTGCTTTAAATTTCGATTGCTTTTTCATAAATACTACCAAAAACAGTGTCAGTTTAGTACGTGGTACCATGAATGAAAACTTACCTGTGATTCTCTGAAGTTTGAGTCTTTGCTCAAGGGTTCAGTGTGACTGTACAAAGACACGGTGAGCTCTCCTCTTTAGCTCAAGAGCTCATATGTAACTCTGGTAATATGTCACATATACACTTTAATAATGCTTCAAGGGTAGTCTGTGCATTAAGCTAGCTCAGAAATTCAGCGCACAAAAATGTAGGTTATTAAAAAAACAGGTATGAGTTTAGAGAGTGGGACAGATATTTCACTACAATAGTGGAACAGATGGGTCATAATTTGGAAATGATTCGTTTTGAAAATCAGAACTGAGGATGAGTTAATCTCTTGTGGGGTTTGACTTGGTCTGAGTAATAAGTGAACTTTCTATCACTGCAGAGTCAGAGCGCATCCGTACTTACAGCAAGTGTTAAGCAGTCCGTTGGGCTTTCTCATGCTCGGTTGACATATTCTGAGTGTCCGTTTAGTGTAGCACCAGAGAAGCTTGGTTTGACTGGAAGAGACTGGCTGATCAGGCTCCAGCTTCATGGTTAATAGCCATGGCCACTGCACAAAAACAAAGATGAAACAGAATGAGCAATAGAAAGCCTTCCAACTCAAGACACAGAACGCAGGTATTGGATGATTCTTCAAAACTCAGTAATCGATGACCATACATAGCAAGGCTTTGGGAGGTTTTTCCATCTGAACAGAGCCTGTACAATACAACGCCACTGTATAATACGACACCCTCTTGATTGATACTGCTCTTTTTTTACCTTACTTTTATCCATCCACATAATAGAACACAAAACTTAAATAAAGTGAAAGATGTGCATGAACAGTATCTTCACATAAATTCCTAAATCAATCCTCAGCTCCATCTCTGACATTTCTTTTTAAATTAAATTAAACCTCTATTTTCAATAAATTACTGTCACTCCCTGTTTATAATTGCAAAGACCATTTTATCATGTTAATAGTACAAATAAATAAACAAAAAAAAATATTAACAAAGAAAGGAATCAACAACCATTCTGATATGGTCTTTATTATTGGCGACTATAGTGTTGCAGTGCATTTTTTCCCCGTAAATGTTCACAAGGAATCTTGGAGATAAGTCGTGCCTAAAAAATGCAGCGATTTCAGTGGACTTAATGCTGTCAGGAGCACAATCATCATATTGCTGCACCCGTATTTTCTAAAATAGCCATTCTAATGAGAATGTCCCGTCTGTGCAATCAAGGACTCTGCTTGCTTCTCGGCAGGACACTACCTCTCATCTGAACACATGCGCACACATTTGGGGATGGGACTGATGCAGGCATTTCTTTGTCTTTATTTTGTCATTGTTTTGGAGTGGAGGCTGGTGATGGCGTAATGTACAGCTTGTTAATTGTAACTATGAATCCAAAAATCAAACTAAAGTTTCTGCTAGGACTTAAATAAGCTTTAGCTCACAATCCAGCACTTCTTCAACTCTCTGTCCTAAGACAGTGGTGCTGTTTCAAGGGCAGAAAAGTGTCATAGACCACTTTGTAAATTATACAGTACTCAGTCCCAGGAGACCTATAATCCTCATTATCCATAATGTATACATCCAGCATGAGAACCAAAGAAAATGACGATGTTTCTGACTGCTTCTGATGTAAATGATTGTGGCCTGAGTTCACTATATGTTCGCACCCTCTATGGCAGCCACAGCCCTCTGAGACCATTATCCCAGAGTGCTGAAGCACTCTCACCCATATGGACACTAACAGGCACACGTCATGTGTGTAAATTTTACACAGAACTCTTCACAGGAACCCAGGCAGTTTCAAAATCCATCTAATGAAGACTTGTACACGTCATGGAAATAACAGCTGCCGCTTGTGTCTTTAGTACATGAAGGGCAAGCATGTAAAAAAAAGATAAAGAAGATACCTTCTTTTGAACTGTGGATGAGCAATAACCTTAGTTTAAGACGCAAGGGGAGGGGAAGACACGAGCAGGTGATAATAGGGTAAATCCTGAGTCCTGAGGCCACAGTGTCTAGTACACTAAGTATGTGTTGCTGAAAAGATGTAGCATCATGATAACAACTTGTGTTTATGGAACGTCGCCGCACGGACGCATTACTGTCTGCACCGTGTCAGTCATGTTTTGACTAATCACATAACAGAAGATGGCAGAGAAATCATAGGACCCCCACGTTCAAAACAAAACAGGTGAGGTGAAGGGAATTTTAGCAGAATCCAGGCACCAGCAGGGCTTTTAGTGATGGAAAGATTTCGGGAACGCTGGAGGGTGAAACATGCTGAGGCTGGGTGACACACCACTGTTGTCTCAAACAGTTAGACAATACATTGGCCAAATTATTTCCCCGTGGTGAAAATCTGCCTAATGATCCTTGTCTCTGGTGCTCTAATTCATTTATTATGCTAATAGGAAAAGCCTTTAGTCTGATCAGACATTGCATAAACTTAAGTGTGCTTCAGTGTTGTCTAATCATGTAGGAAAATGATTTGAAGGCTCCTAGCAATTCTGCTGCATTATAACACGATGGAAATTATTCACGAAATTGTCAGATGATAAGGGTTTTAAATATCTAATAGGCAGCTTTGGGCGGGGATTGCAATCTTCCTGGCCAACAGCCATTTTAATCCTTCATCAACAAATTTGAGAATTCTGAATAAACGCTCTGTAAGGCTAAACATATAGAGCTGAGAATGGCTCACGGTAGTCTGGCATGACCTAAGGTAAGTTTCTTTTCTGCTGCAAGCAGTGGGCTTACTGTATATGTCAGTAAAAAGGGCCATCAAGGTTATAAAAATGCAGTGTAGGTTCTCCCTTGGCATATGACCCAGGCAGCTGTCTTTACCCACACTCTATCACCTTAATCTCCCAAGAAGTACTTCAGCCTCTGGGGAGGGGGAACTCTGATTTAATAGAGTGACCAACCTGTCTAGCAGACTGTCATCACTGAGGAGAACTAAACATTTGGTAAAGAGCACACTTCCTGACTTGCTTCTACATCCTGACACTTGTCTAAGTCCTCCAAAGATGTAGGAAAAAATGTTGTTGTCTGGTTAGCGAGTATGTTCGGGCAGCCCGGATTATTTTTCAAATCTTCTGTAGCTGCACGAATATCACAAACCCTACATTTTATGGTTGGAAGCTTCAAACTTAATTTTATTTGTGTCATTGTGTGGATGATCTAATTTTATTTTTTATGTAAGGCAAGAAGGCAAGGCTGTCTACTAATCACATTTACATCTGATTACGCAACAAAAGATTTCAGATGGTGGTGTCTATTCTTGAAATATAGCTACACCAGTCAATCACATCAAAACCACCCATTGCATAAGTACCTGGCCAATTCCAGTCTGTACAGGACTGTGCAGGGGTGTCATTTCCTGTAACTGTGACACCTGCAGAAGATCCTTTGGGAATTGTAAAAGGATTTTATTGCCAGATATCCATTAGATGTTCATTTGGTGTCAGTGCTTTGGCAGTACTGAGATGGGTCTGCAACTACCAAGTGCTACTTACAGAAGCTTGCCATGAACGCACTCAATTGACAATTTTTCTTCATGCAGCATTAATGTTGTAAGGGGGCACATTTTAAGATAAAGCAATTAGACCAAGCCAACACCTCGGGCTCTTTGTGTTCCTCTGAAGTTTTGGCGTAATAGCAACGTGTGTTGTCTTACTAATACAAAGGTTACAATTGTTTTTATTGGTAAGTGTTCATGATTAGCATTTGTCTTTATTTTATTTTATTTTATTTTATTTTATTTTATTTTATTTTATTTTATTTTATTTTATTTTATTTTATTTTATTTTATTTTATGAATACCATTTTTGGTTATTGTTCAGATAACTTCCAGCTTGTGGCACGGACGGGTGTATTTAGCAAAATAACCAGTTACTGGATATACAAAGTATATATTTACCAGTTGCATCATAGGTGTAAAGAATGCTTGAGAAACGAAACATAAATGTGTTTTTTAAGGTACTCTGTTTTTTTTCTTTCAAGTTTTTATTCAGTATCACTTACTGAAGCACATTGTTATTTTACATTGTGCATTATTTACACTAGCTTTCTTTGTGTGTTGCTGCCAGCAGTTGTCAGTAGAATAGCATGTGACAGGCAGCAGATGCCGTTATCTTTGGGACTGACAAACCTCTTGGGGATTCAAACATAACAGCATTAATCTGTTGCACTTTAACCTTTAAAACCTAAAAGAAAATATCTAAAAAAAAATATATCTCCCAGGAGTTTGTGTTCTTAAGAAATGCTTAAGAACAAAAACGCCTGAAACAAAAAAACCCCCAAACAAACAAACAAAGATTTACTTTCCATCTCTGAATGTGAATAAGATCTCACCCAGTTTAGTTTTTTTCTTTTAATTCTTGAATATTTCCTACAGGTCAGAGATGATTTATTAACACATTTTAACTGCAGCTAATAGTGTCCTTTAATGGAATTAAGGTATCACTAAGTAATTATTTTAACGATTGATTAATAAAGTAATTTTGAAACACAATATGCCTAATTCCTGTAATCCCAGTTGGGCTTTGTCTTTTCTTTGTTTTATGAGGTACTGAACTGAATTTCTTTGAGTTTTATATTGCTGGTCTAATAAGTCAAACCATTTGAAAATTAACCACCTTTGGCTACAAGCATTGTGATTTTTTTGTATAGATCAGTCAGCGACCTAATTTAGAAATTAGTCAGACAATTAAGAAATAACAAAAGTAGCTTTCTTTGCAATCTTAACACAACTAAACTTGGAAGCTTAAATTAGGTTTTTTCATGCTATTATTAATAGCAGTGATGTGTTGATAGTTATGCTATGTCATTATTTCATATAGAGAAAGTGTTTTTACAGCAAACTGATAAATTATTTTATTTTATTCAATTGATACAGTAGGTGCAGGCTAAACTGGGTAGTTTGCAGTATTACCATATAGATTACAGTGATGGACTCTTGCAGTGGTGCAGGGCAAACTGTGGTATCCATGGTCACTGCTAGATTAGGTCCTGGTAAAAGACAGGCATGGCACTCAGGATTTGCTGACTGGATATTCTCTACATGCAGTTTTTATAAACATCACAAAAAGCAAAAAATTACAATAATAAGAAACATGTGATAAATAAAATAAAAAAATCTGACACTGAGACATAAGAGAGTAGTATAGTAGAGTCACTTCAAAGTTCTTTGGGTTTATGGGTTGTGGTTTCCTTGGCAGTCGATAGTATAGTGGTAATTACTGTTACCTCAAAAGCAAGATGGGTCTGGGTCTCAACCTGTTGGCCTTTCTGTGTTCTCTCAGGCTACATGTTCTCTCAGGGTACTTCCACAGTCGAAGGACAACTAACGATTCTCAGTTGGCCTTAGGTGTGAATTTGAATGCATCTCACCTAATGTCAGCTTGGACTCCAGCCCCCATGACCCTGAATTGAATGGATGGATGTATGGATGACATTTTTGTCATTTTTTTACCTCAATATAAAACTTCATGAGGTCAAGGAAAGACTTTAAGGATTTAATTATATAATGGCAGATGTTGATGGGGATTTGGAATGTAGTGCAAACCATGTTTTGAAGATGGACTACAAAAAGCACATCTTAGATGCTTTGCCACATGTGTTTTTCACATGTTGTTTTATGGAAGCTATAAGTCATGAAATATTACTGTATTAAGGGCTACCGTGGTTGGGAAGCGCATCTTGTAACCGGAAGGTTGCCGGTTCGATCCCCAGCTCTGTCTGTCTTGGTCGTTGTGTCCTTGGGCAAGACACTTCACCTACCACCTACTGGTGATGGCCAGAGGGGCCGATGGCGCGATATGGCAGCCTCGCTTCTGTCAGTCTGCCCCAGGGCAGCTGTGACTAAACTGTAGCTTGCCTCCACCAGTGTGTGAATGTGAGAGTGAATGAATAGTGGAATTGAAAAACGCTATATAAATGCAATCCATTATTATTATTATTATTATTATTGTATTACCAATGTTAAAATAGACAAAAAAGGGAAGTTACCAAATGTAACGGTGAAATAAGAGTGTTTGCTTTCATTTTTGCCACTCATATTGTGTCTTCTCGATGAAGAGATGATGTAATTAAACTTTTGCCTTCATTAAGACTCTCAGTATCTGTGACTGAAGTCAAACTAATTAATGATAATCCTAAAGGCTGGCAATAAAGGAAGGCTTAAAATGAGGACCTAACTAAAGCTGAGTTGACACGCAAAATAATCTCAACTTTACTTTGATCATTTTGATACAGCAGTCTTCATACAGATATAGAAAACTGCTAGACCTGTCTGACAAAAGTAACAACTTCATAAAAAGCTGCTTTTACTAAATCAGATTAAAGCTCACAGTTAACCTGTAAAGTAAAGATATTATTAAAAGCTCAGTTGTATAAGCATCTTAGCAAGTTATACCAAGAGATGGAAGCACATCAGTAATTTACATGAAGATCTGCATCCTTTGTCAGTCATGTTGATCGTTTGTTTTCGTGAACTGTCAGATGGTGCATTGCTCTGAATTGTGAGGCGGCATTATCACCTTTCCTTTTCTTATGGATAGTCCTGTGTATTCTCTGCTAAGGGAGATAAGAAAGGGAGCATTCAAGCACCTTTTTTTCTCAGCAGTCAGACTTCAGCCGCATCTTATTACGGCTGTGACTTAGACAGTTTTCTATCTTTTAACACAGTAACCATCACAAGGAAGAGATCTGACCATGATTAGGGTTGACCACAGACCTGGTTGTGCATTAGTATGAATTTAGCTCACTACAGGTCACAACAAAATAATAAAATTTGCCTACATAGAGAAATGCACATAGAAGGAAATGCATGTGCATTAAAGGAAATGAGGACAGGTGGATACCAAGCTACATTTGATATCCACAGAGATTAAACCATTCATATCACATTTTCATTCATCACAGCATCACCTCAGAATACCCCATCCTGAAATTGCTGTTTTATGTCCAGTGACATCTGCATCTCCACAAGACTCCCCTTAAGAGGGCATTTTCTAACAAAAACATGTTCACACTGCTATGAACTGTCGGAAGTGCTTTGGAGAGATCTCATCGAAAGCATAAGCAATAAAACAAGCCTCCCAGTGTTTCCATTTTTAAATACTCAGAAGGGAAGGTCTATAATGCAGTTTCCTAGTACTTGGTGTCCCCTGACTGAAACTGCCAGGGCCCTCCTTCGAGTGTGGACTCTTGCTTTCCTGCAACATCAGCATTATGTTAGAGAGGAATGAGCGGCGGTTTCTATAAGTCTAAGCGCGGTCATAGATCTCAGTGGACATCTACTCTGGCTCTTCATTATCTGCTCTCAGCTAACATCCCAGTTGGGGGGCAATGTGTCTGGATAAAAAGTCTTTATTATGTAACTGTCTGAAAAGCTGCCTGTCAGCTTGTTTACACGCCAATGCATCAGTCTTCCACTGCTTTTTCATCTCTTTAGAATAGAGAGTCATATGTTTCCAGCATACATTATAGATCGACAGGCATGCCCATCTGGTGAATGTTTTCCTCTGGTTGATTAAGAAATCCAAGTAACAAGTATCTTACTGTATCCTGACTAATGCAGACATCAATCATATTATCAGTAGGTGGATGTTTTTGCACCTACATGTTGAGCCAAATCATTCAGCTTGAAAGACAGTAGAGCATTGACTGTGCTGCCGTCAATTGCTGTGGGTGCTGCCTGGATGAGTGCAAAGCCCAGACCAAACAAGGAGAAAGATTAGTGGATCTGTTTAACCTCAGGGCAAAAGGATACGGTATTAGACCGTGGAGTTTGCTTAGCTGTTTGCACTGCCGTTTGCCTTGCCGTGTGCTCTCCCTCTACAATATGTCTCGACAGTGCAACTCGGAGCTAACGGCACTAATTAGATAAACCACTGAAGGATTTTTTTTTCCATTTCGATTACTTGCACGTGGGATTTTGGAATCAGTGTCGGTCTTGCTTTGGCGTAATGTGTGCCAATCACCCAGTTATATATGTGATCTGTAGTCAATTTACTCAAGTATTTAGTCAAGAAATGCAACTTATCTTAATATTGTGCTACTGCTCATGATGATAATGTGTTCTTTGTCTATAGAGATGTATTAAAGATATTTTTGTCTGAGCTCAAATATGAAGTAATAACTAAAATGGATATAAGATTAAATTAACTGAAGAATTGGAGAAGCAAGCGAAATGAACAGGATTTTAATAAGGATGTGCTCAGGTTAAATTTGGTTTGAAAGTATGAAAGACTGTGGTAGAAACTAATTATTAAAAATTGTGATGCGTTCAAGACACTTGATCACACTGGTCGTGACACTCTATCTTGTTATCACCCATCGGTTTATGACGAACTAAGTGTTTTTCATCGTTTCCATCTTGGTGTTTTCAGATCAGTGTGAAGAGTGAGAGGTGGATCTGACTAAGAAACTGAGCAACCCTGCACACTTGTATACTCGTTGTGACTTCTTAGTCACACAACAGGCCAGGTGTAAAGCACACACCGCTTTTTGCTTCTCTTTTGTCTTCAGTGGGGACCACAATTTACACAATAAGACTTGAAAGTAACAATCACAAACTGATCACGACATGTTTTTACTGTTTTTTTCCCCATAGACTTCAATACATGTGCAGGTCCTTTTTCACATTTAAAGCACTACTTTTTTGGCTTCAGGGATTTTTCCATTTTTATATGGAATCTATGGAAACAGAGCACCGTGGGGTAACTTGTGTCTTGCCTAAGGAAACGTGAACAAGAAGAGCTTGGGGTTTTAACCACTTTTTTCTATCTGAAGCCAGTAATACCATGAAAAAGATGACAAAAAATGTTTAATATACTGTAAAATCTGGAGTTTATTGCAAGTCAATTGCTGTATTGTGAAGTGTTTCCTACGGTGTAACAAAGTTTGTATTAAAAAAAATAGAATAAATACATAAATATAAATACATGAATATGCTGGTGTCTTAATAGGCACCACAACTTTTAACCAACAAAATACATATCTAAATATATATAACAAAATATATATACATGTGCAGCTTTCACTTCTGCTTTCTGCATCATCCCCAACTAGTCTGACATCCAAGTAATAAAAAATATTCAACAAAATATGATATAAACTGTAGCACACTGACACAAGTACAGGAAGAACATTTAAGAAAAAAATGAATTCTTTCATGAAGGTGTGGGAGAAACAATCTGGAACATTTTAAGAGCTCGGAATAGGATCAGTGTGAGACAAGAAGCCATTTTTTTCCCATGGGAGCGATATTTCAGAAGTATCAGAACATGTTCAAAAGCTAACTGTTGTCAAAACAAGCTTCAGTGTGTCTAGGAGAAACTGTCCTAGCAAAGATAACATCTTTACCTGAATTTCCATTTTCTCTTCCACTTAATGCCTCTGCTTCACAATTAGACAAGCTAACTGTGTGGGCCAGTGCAACCACCGGTCTGTTTTGCAGACATAGTGACACTTATGTATATGTTGGCAAATAAGTAACAGAAAATACATTGAAAATGTAGAGGTTAAAATACATTTTTTGACGTTTAATTGCACAGTACAAATTTTTGTCGTAATTCTTAAATAAGCAAGCGGCCTTCACAGGTTTCTATTGTTGTAAATCGGGTATTCCAGCTTGTCTTTTTTCTTGGAGTTTAGATCCATATTTTTTTGCTTTCCCAGCTACTTTACAAAGTAATACCTGCAGCTCTTGCTGATGGTATCTCTTTGGTCATGTTGCTCAGTGTTGTTTAACCTTAAGAAATTCTGGTTCTCTAGATCTCTGACTGTGTCATCTCCATCACTTGGTGTTTGCACTACTCTTCACTGGAACCCGATAGGAATTGAGGTTTGTGCTTAAAGGCTGAACTGGTACCATCACATTTTGAGACATCAAAACATTGAGCGCCACATCATTGGACAGACTCGTCACTTTGACTCCACTCAGAAACTCCATCTAACTGTCACGGTGATTCAAAGTCAAGACAAAAGCGTGTCACTACATTTTCACGGCACTTTAAAACTGACATTAACTGAAGGGTGAAAAAATACCTCAGACAACTGGTAGAAATAATCATATTTCTATGCATTCTTAGCACAAATTGTAGTGTTTTTCATATTGTAATGATGAGCTACTGCATGTGCAGGTACTGATATTCTATTAAGGAGTTTAAGAGCTACCTGCACTTGGAACTGCTGCTGATTTTAAAAAGACCAGACAGAGAAGAGTCTTTGATGTTGCTGCCAATAACCTCCCAATGAGAGGTCGGATTTCTCTTTCCTTCCAGGTGTTATGCTTCTTGTCTGAGTTAAAAAAAAATAATAAAAACAAAACAAAAAAGTACTTGTTCACTGTGTTAGGTTTTCACTGAGTGAAAAGGAAGAGCCAGTATAGCAAATAACAACAATTTGCTCGTTTTAGCTCTCAGGCTGCGAGCAAAAGGGAAAGATTAGATCAAAATCTGCAGATGGAAAAGTCTGCCTGAGATTAGTTTGTGAACACCACCTATGGTTTAAACACTATTGTACAGAGATTTAAGATGATAGTTAAAAAACAGAAAAAAATAATATTTAGGTTTATTCAACTTCATTTATTCAACATAAATGATAAGCAATCTAAATTAGTCTTCGCTCTTTTGATTAAAAGAAAAAATCCTAAAGGTTGGCAATAAGCAGAAATCCAGTCTATCAGCTTTTTCAAATCCTCGCTATTGAAAAATGTGCCTTTACACCATTCATCTTCTTTTCAGTTGAATCCACTTCCTTGGTCAGGCTCAGAATTTTACAAAAGGATGAAAAAGATTTGGACTTAAAAGTTCAGGGTGAGCTTTCCTAGAGAACAGAGCAAGAGTTATCCAACTACAGAGAGAATAAGATTTGAATAAACAGGAGGTGGAGATCACATCCAAAGAGATAAGATGAAACTTCACTTTGCTTTTATTTAAAAATAATCTGCAGGGTGACTGAATCCACCCTGTATACAGTGCCACTGGGGTTTTAATCGTGTATCCCTAGACCAGAAATATGACTGAGATATTTGACTGCAGCACATGATGCACGATCAAAGGTGTGCATGTGTGTGTGCAGGGTCATTTACATTATATATTCCCTTTAAAGAAGTCCAGCATCTGGGAATATTTTTAAAAAGCAGGGTTTAAGCAGATATAGCAGACAGAAAGTATTTGCTGTCTTGCAAAATTATGCTAATGGCTTGTGCATGTGGATTACATTTTTCATTGCTTTTTTAAAATATTTGACATCCTTTTTCATCCTTTTGCTGGTTTAAGAAAGCTGAAAGATACATTTATACTACTCTTCAGCACCATAATCCTTTTGGTGGATTACGAGTAACAATTTTAAAGAAGTACTGCCTTCATGTCGTATCAGCAGCTTTTCAAATCAAGCCTTTAAATCCCTTATCATACGTTTATATTAGGTGTTGCAGATATTCTTTTCTTGCTTTTCCAAATCGCATTTAATGACAGCTGACAGAACTTTTGCTAATACACAGTGAATCATCAAGCGTCACTATCTCTCACAGAGCAAAACCAAGGCTATAGTGAAAGCTAAATACAAACACATGGGAATGCCAATAACCTACCTCTCACACTCTGAAGTAGTACTGATGTAGTACTCTGCCAGCATTTATGCCATGCATACTTGTTGTTATTCTCCTAAAAATATGATTCTTCTCTCAGTTTCTTGCACCAATTTTCTCTGCTGAATTGACCGAATGGGACTGTAACATCAACTGAATAACAACCACCCCACATGTGGTTTAAAACAAATCTTGAGGGCCACTTGAGGCTGGCTCCAGTCTGCTTATTACTAGGTATCAGCATTTGTGCTATACTCCTCCCTAACCAACCTTACCAGCATTTGCTGATGATGTCACAATTCACTACTCCCCATGGAGCCGCTTTCATGGGGAATAGTGTGAATAAAGGACATGTACAAAAGGCATGTGACATCTTACTCAAAAGTGGTAACATGTGAAACGCAAGATCACAGAAATTCGTTGTGAGCCATAAAGTGCTCCTAAATTATTTCTACATGTATGTACCTGTACACCCACAGCATTAGGGGAAGAGAAGAGAGGGAAGGAAATGAGTTAAAATTTAAAGATAAAGTAGATGAAGTTGGAAAAAAAAAATCTTGGAAGACCAAAATACCTCCTAGTGAGATTGGTGGTTCCTTAAATGTAGCATAAAATCATATTATTATTATTACTGCACAATGCTTATTAGTGTACAGTGGCAGATGTAGTTGTTCCCACTGACTCATGCAAATTCGTGCCCTATATGCAACTTTACTATAAGGTGCAAAATGTCTCAATGCTTTTAATGTGCCAAAGTCTTAGCCAACAACAGGTAAGAGAATAACAGAACTAGAATTTTTCACTATATTAAGTGTATATCTGTAAATAAATTGCACTTCATTACACCAGTAATGATGTTTTATTTCCCATCCAGTGAACCCAGTATAATCCTCTGGTCAGAAGAACTATACTAAATTAAGCTCATCTGTGAGTGCAATGTTAGGCTATGCAGAAAATACTGTGTTTTCTTCTATTGAATGGAAAGGTGTCTACCTAATGTGACACATCCAACTTACTGAAAGACAAAATGACAAACAGTTTAGCTTTACATTACCTTGAGGAGAGTCTACACGTTTTGATAATATTGCCTTAAAAAATATGTGCCCGCTCAGTGTGACAATAGGGTCGCTGTAGAGAAGAACAATTCCTCTTTTTGCAGAGAGAAATTGCACATATCATCGTACAAATTTAAGAATGAATCAAAATGTGATAAAATGTTTGTATTTTGGAAAATGTTAGTATATAACTTTTTCACAGGCTGTGAATCATCTCCTAAATCCCTCTGCAAATCATCTTGCAATCCCCTGGGAGGTACCATCCTGTGGTCTGCTCTAGATTAATACTCAGGCATTTCTTTGGAATTGATTATTTAACTTTCTTTAGTATTACGTTTTATCTCCGTCCAGCAGAATGGCTTTGCGCTGTCATAGAGGGCTTTGCCAGTGAACTGAAATCCTCAGTGCAGGTGTGGAAAGCAGAGTGGTGAAGGGGCTCCTTCACTTCTGGACTCCGCTGATAACCTTAACATTTGACCACGTATTGTGTGCAGGCAGCTGGTTTTATGAAAGCTTGTGGCGATGCTTTCCTCCAAACAGATTCGCGTTTTTTTTGTTCTCGCACGGCTTTGAGTTTTGAAAAGAAGAGCAAACTCTTGAAAGGGAAATAGATGGCACACAGCTTCAGTTGCTGCACAGACCTGATTAATGAGCATTTCTTATCAGCGATCTGCTTATTTTTTTGCTAGGACGGAGGAAGCTTCAGACAAATTGAACCGCTCGTTGTAAATGGTCAGTGAAGTGAATTTCTAAAGAGATACATTTTGCATACCTCCAAGGTGGGGGAGTTTGAAATTAATATTTTAAATACTCAGCAGTTTATGTTTCTTAGATTCAAGTTATAACAACAGAGAGTTCTGGCACTCAGATGGCTTTATAATGAATTAGTCAAGCTTGGAAATGAAAACTTCCCCTGTCAGCTGGATGGCAGTCAAACCTGTTTGCACCGCTTCTATGTGAAGAAAAAGATGAAGTGCTTGCATGCTGATTTTGTAACTAGGTTATTGGTCACTCCCCCCTTCTTCCTTTCGCTTACTCACCCTCTCTCTCTTCTTCCATTTCCTCCTCAACTTCTCAGCCATGAGTTTGTTACTAATTACTGGATGACATTTATTTTTTTAAGAAAGCTATTTTTAACCCAAATAATGTGTTGGTAGAGTTTTTCTCTATTAAAAAAAAGGAACAAGATCTTGCTTTAACTGGATACAAACACAACCACTTGACTACTTCTATACTACCAAGCAAGCCCCTCCCCCCACCCCAACTCCCTCTGTCACCAATTCCTATCTTCACACTGGAGCCATTTTCCAGAGCGATTTCAGGGGATAATAGCACTCACAAATCATCCGCTGGGCACTGAAGCCCATAAAACTGATGTGCCTTCACTTCAAAACAATGGAAGGGCCTTATGAAGGGCCTCATGATGTCATAACTTTAGTAAGTGACAGCCTGGACAGGTGTTTTTTGGCCCCAGAATGGGCCAATGACAGCCTAGAAAGGAAAACTTAATCAGCTGCCATATTGAGAGATAGAAAGCCTTTCACATAAGAAGCCATGATAAATTCTCTGTCATCTTCTCCATACTAAACAAACTAACAGCTTTCAGCTTAAAAACCAGCCCCCTAACTCAAGTGACTAATGCCTCACTGTATCTATGGCTAAGTATGGCTAAGTTTTATTTTGTTTGTTTTTTAAACTTAAAAACTGAAGACTAAACACAGATCTACATGAGAGTTTTGTACCAATAAGTGTTTCTTGGGTTTTGCTTGAAAGTAATAAATTATTCATATGGTCAGGTTAACAGGCACTATAAATCTCTGGAGTTTTTTTAAAAATGTAATTGAGTCGGTCAAATATCAGTGGAACTGACACCCTGATTTGAACGCATATTGGAGATTAAATTCAAAATGAATTAACTTTATTTTTCACAGGGAAAATCAGTGTTATCCACATGACACGTTGCCTCCTTTAATTAACTTCCGCTGCACTTGTTGACATTCTTTGTAAAGGGTGTATGAGTTAAGCACACCCCCAGTGTGGAAAGATTCAAAAGTCACTTACATGCTAAAAAGAATTATGAATGACTGAGGAGCATGGCCTGACTGAAAATTGATCGAGTTAGCCGTGTTACACCTGGTCTCGTAGCATTTCACATCCTTCATGCACAGTGAGTTTGATGCATTTTTCAATAAGTAGCTCCGTGGCAGCACAACCTTTTCATACTTGTGTTTCTCTGTAGGGAAAATTTGTTTGGATGAAACCATGTTGCCTCCACAGATCCAAGCCATTACTTCAAAGAGACAGGGTGGGGATGATCTTTGCATGACGGATGCAGCTTTCCTAGCTGTGGGTGCTGCAGAACGAGCAGCGTCTCATATCTGGGCTTCAAGTTCCATTGCCCTGCAACTGCTACAAACAAAAACACAAACTGAAAGTAACTCCCCCTTTTCCAAGATGGATACTTAGTGTTATTATTATCATTTTCTGGTTTACCAGACCCAGTGTCATTTAGTGGGCAGACGCTGGGTCTGGTAAACCAGAAAATGTCATGTATTTCTTGTATATGTTTTTCCGTATGTTATGTTTTGGTGGTTTTCTCTCCCTTTTTTTGTCCTTTCTCCCTGTGTGCTCCCGGATGTTTTGGGGTCGCTGAGGGGACTGCGACCCGGAAGTGTTCCCGCACTGGGGACTGCCGCACCTGCCGCTCATTAGCCCTCACCAGCTGCAGCTGATGGCTTCATGAGGAGCGTCTTATTTAAGAAGGTGGCGGCGCTCCAGTCGGCGCGGGATTATACTAAGTCGAACCTGAGTCGGGAGTCAGGAGTCAGGAACGTCGTCACGAGGGGAAATCACGGAGTGGAATCAGGGTTTTGGAGTTGTCACCTTTTCACTGCTATGGACACGTGCACTGTGTGGGATTCATAGAGGAATCGCCACAGGAGTCACAGTGCTTGAATTGTATATAGTTGTCGTTTCTGTCCACTCACCATAAATAAATCCACTGTCCTTCACTAGAGTCTCGCGTTTGGGCCCTACTTTCTCTACATCTCCAGGGTCTGCCGTCGCAGCCCGTGACAGAAAATGAGGACCAGAAATAAGCAAATTATCCCCACACCTATAAACTATTAGATTCCAGGGTGTTAAAATTGCCAATTTACAAATGCTCTGACTTGCCCTGACTGCACATCACGAAATGTTCTACTTGCATTTAAATTTACTCTACTAGTGCTTATTAAACACATTGAAATTACAGTCTGAGTTTATAAAACAATAGGAAATATTCATATAGTCACCAGCAGAGATGGGCAGTAACGCGTTACTTGTAACGCGCGACTGTAATCTGATTACTTTTTTCAAGTAACGAGTAATGTAAGGGATTACTATTGCAAAAACGCTAATTAGATTACCGTTACTTTCACGTAGGAACGCTGCGTTACTGCGTTACTAAAACCGTGATTTTTTGCGAGAATGTCTCATGACAGTGACCTAAGCGAGTGCCACGTTCGTGACAACAGCTGTGTGCAGATCAACAATGGATAATATATCGAGTGCGGGAGAGAGTATGAGCGTGCAGCGTTTAAAGTGTGGAAGTACTGACCTTATTTTCAGTTTGATTCCATAAAAAGTCACAAAAACATTAGTGTCCGTTGTGCGTGGGAAGAAAACTTCTTTTTACAGCGAAAAAAACCCATAAACTTCCAAGCAAGCACCGAGTGCGCTATGACGTAATGTGAAATTCACAGAGAAACTCGCGGATTCTTCCACTGACCGCTGCGGCACACCTGCACCAGGGTAAACCTCCGCCTAACCCACTCCTGCTTTACAGGTGAAAATAGAGCAACAGGACCGCTAGTCTTTGATTTTATTTATTTTCTGCTGTGTTTTACTTGCATCTATTTGAAAGACTGAGTGTAAACACAAAAAAATATTTTATTTTATATGCTGGAATGTGCAGAAAATAGGTGTAAATGTTAAACAAATTTCTTCCAGTCAGAGAATGTTGCATATAATTTAATTTTTGCTTGATGCATAAAGTTAAAAGATTTAAAGTTTAAAGTTTTAAAAAGAGACGTTTCCATTTGATTACGCAGAAAAAGTAGAATTGGGCTGAAAGATCTATTGCTTTATCTATTCAGGTTGTAAATCGTGTTTTTACAAAGTAACTAAGTAACTAAGTAATTAATTACTTTTGAAAATAAGTAATCAGTAAAGTAACGGGATTACTTTTTGGGGGGAAGTAATCAGTAATTAGTTACTGATTACTTTTTTCAAGTAACTTGACCAACACTGGTCACCAGCGAACTAATGAAACTGCCATTTTTTTTCATGATTGGATTCTAAATTTTACTCCACTGTTTACAACAGGCTTTTAACCCTTGGATGCACAACCTACCAATACCTACACTCTTCCACGAGTGGGGTCAAAAATGACCCCAAATAGAAATAATGCATTTTGCTATAAACTCAGTTGTTATTCTTCAAAATCGTTAAAACGAAGAGTTGTAATATTTTCATATTTGAGGTATTCCTCATAAAACATGTTTGTGACATGAGGCCCTTTGCATTTTTATTTATTTTTTCATTAATTTTAAGAAATTGCAGTTTTTGTATCACTTGTATCACTTTTGTATGCTTGCTCTGCATATACTGCAGAAGCTGGGTCTTCCCTCTGAAAGACTCAAGTTGTTCATCCACTGTAACACAATCACTGAGGATGAATTTCTGCCTGCAGTTGACCAGGAACAGGTCCCATATGTAGCGGAAAGCTGCCATGTGGTTTGTTTTCAGTTGGTAGGCTCTGGTCCTCTTGTCATCAAAGTGCAAGAAACGGCGAATATCTTTAAATCTTTGAATTGACATAGTGGCCTTGCAAAAAGTCCATCAGTTTACATGTAACGCAGGTCAGTTTCTGTACAGTTTATGTGCCCTAAACACCTCACGTTCAGGGTATTAAACACAAGATGCCAAAGGTGAGCCCCGAGGAGCAGAGCTCAAATAAATCACTGCAGCCATTGCTAAATAATCTAATGGAAGCGTGCCTGCTTTTACAAAGCCGTATGAGGTGAGAGCATTTCTTTTTATCATTGTGCGCAATTTCCACTGCAGTGTTTCCCACAGAGTGAGAATTTACATGGGATTGTGTGTAGCACAGCAACCACCAAATTTCTCACCCCTAAATTCCTGACATCCAAGCAATCAGTAGTTGGGAGAAGTGCTTACCCACACCAAGTGTGAGTTAATACACCCCCCCACACACACACTCACACACACACAAATAAATGACACATTTTTTTTAATTTATTTGTGAGAGAGGATCTTTTTTTCTTTGTCATTTGGGTACATTTGCAAGCTGCATGTAGAGTGCGCTTACAAACTGCTGTTGTGAAATAACAGTTTTCTCAGCAATGGCAATTTGTTTTCCTTACTTGCAAAGCTGTATTTATCTAACAAGTGTTACAGCTGCATTTTTTTCCCGTCACCCCTGAGTTAGTCTGACAAAACTGATCAATTCAGATTTTTACACAGGCAGTGTAGCGTTTTTTTTTTCTTTTCTTTTATAACTAAAGTCCTTTTCCCTCTGTTTTAAGTGAATCTGCAGTGATTGTGTGCTGGGCCCTGATTCAACATCACATTACTGTGCCCATGTAGACACAAAACACTGAGGCTGCTCTGCTAATGTGCCACTAAATTAGAAAGTTTACATTCAAAATTTATCATTTCTTCCCCGCACTTGCTTAATCCACCTTAAGGTCACTTTGCTTGTTGCTTGTCGAGTTCTACAACCATATTGAACATACATTTCAGTGATGTTTGAGAAACCCCTGGTTTAAAAATACACCTTAGACAGGATAGAATCCAAAAATCTGACTTTAGCAGCAGTACATATTATGCTTGGTTAAATATTAGTGTACGTGGCAGCCAAACCAGGTTTAGTTTTACTTAAAAGCATCACAGTGGGGCTTTACATTAGGATGTCCCTGAGGACAAACATTTCAAATGGGCCTAATATAGTTTGAAGGTACTTAAATGGATTATACATCAGGCTACAGGAACATGGGTGGGCATAACAGACAGAGTATTGTTGGTGATGGAGGGAAGGCATGCATGGCTGCTCTGCAGGCTCCAGACAGAGTCTGACAGGAGAAACATGGGAATGGCAAACGTAGGAAACTCCTTGTGCCTGCCTATGTACATCAGCCGGGGTCACTGGCACACCAATCCTCAGATGTAAATGCAGCTAAGCACAGAAGAAGACAGACAGATGCACACACCTTTCTACTAACAGAGCGCATCGCTGCCTGTCAGACCGGATCGAGGGGGTCAAGGGAGGTCACAGTAGCAAAGCCAGAGCAGTCAGACAGCTCGTCAGTGCTGTTGACAACCAGATGGATGAGCCAATACTTAAGGGAGCTGCAGTTCCACTTCCCCATTTATTAACACAATGTACTACTCCAGTTGGACATGCCCCAAAAAGCTACAAGTTTTCAGCTATTTACTACAAGTTAAAGTTATGTTAACAGCTCATTCAAATATCCCCTGGTGAGTAAATTTGAATTTCTATTTTCTCATATCCATAATCTGTTGGCAAAATATCTCATCTCCCAGTTCTCAGTCAAAGCCCCAAATCTATATGTGCTGTTTACTGAGCTTGGTTGGCTCAATCTGGCACATTCATTTGTCACCGCTGTGTGTCTTGGAGCAGAATCTGATCCCAGAGTCAACATTAACATGGCTTTTCTGGGGCAGCAGCTTCATTATTGAGTCCCGGCATGGTGAACCGCACCATTACTGCTCTGGAGATATAGAGGCCAAACACGGAGAGCGGAGGGGAGATGGAAAGACGAGAGAAGCCGGGATATGGGATAAGCAGAATGATAAAGTAGGGAGAGGGGAATGAGGGAGTGTGAGTGAAGGATGCTAGCGTGGGGATGGAAGGAGAAAAGAAGTGACCAAATAAATCACCAGCCAACAGGTAATTGGACGAGCTGCACTCCTCTGTTGCATCACTGCGAAAAGTGACACCACGGTTTGAAATTAACTCCAAGGGATTTAGTTCCTTCTGGTATAATTCCAGGAATGGCTGCCATAATGAATCTTTTGGGGAGTAGGAATTATTATCCTAATTTAACTCATATTATGGCACAGCTCTCCAGTGAGTAGAGGCCCCTAACTGAGAGGCTGAAAACATTTGAAATTACCCCTGTATGACCACAACAGGACTGTCCTTGGAAGCTGAGCACTTTCAATGTTTGTCAGGTGAGCAGTTTTTATCATGTGCAAAGTGCGTCTTTGCAGTTCAGAATTAGAATATACAAAGTTAGGTGGTTTCAAGGACAAGAAGATTGAGTCAGACTCAGTATCAACATTTGCACTTCTGAACAGAAGTTGTTTAAGGGCATAATTATGCAGAACACGCACTCACATTCTCACAGAAGTGTAATTTAAAGATAGAATCGCTCTGATACAAGGTTTGGTGTTCACTTATCTACCAAAATAAATGTATTTCCCAATAAGGAGGTTTGTTTGAACACATAAAACAGTACTGCTGAGGTGCTGTGCTGAGACAGAATGTCAAGGTCGCATCAGTTATCTATTATGTAGATGATAATAATCAAAGCATAAACGTGCATATCCACCTTTGAATCCAAGTGCTAACAATGGGACATTACAAGAAGCATAAAAGCAGAGGGGACGACCCATCACAAGAATCCTTAGTTCTCCCATTCTTGACGTCAATGTGCGGCAATATTAAATATCACCAAAGCAACCTATGTTTTCTGTCGTGTTGATAAGAATCAAGACACTTAGCCCTTTATTGTAACTCACTTATTTGACCTTTTATTCATACTGTACCTAATTCAATATTACCAAGATCTAATTTAAAACTGACTATATGTTAATCATTCTAATTAGGCACCTGGAGAATGGTGCTTTCCTCAAATGAGTGCTATGGCCATCTGTGCTTTTAGCAAAGTGGATGACCTTTCCTGTACTTCCCCCACCAATAAACCACTAATCTAATTAGGATTTTAGAACACCGCAACAAGTCCTCAGTCCCCCAATGCAAAGTCAGACAGTCAGCACTAATCACCGGAGACATGTGTCGGCCCACAAAATAAAAAAAAGTTAATATTACTTTGAAGACTGAAAAGCTGCCTTGCATAAAAAAAAGAAGTATGAAAAAAAGTTAAAAGTACTTCTGAGTATTGAGGCTCGCAGTTTTAAGAGTGATCTGGAAACTGGGAACATTTTTGATCAAATAAAATCTGAACATCAAATGAGAAATGTGAAAGAACAGAAAAGAAAATGTTTTACAGGTACAGAGATAAAGAGACCCGGGACATTTCTTTGTAGATATTCATTATTCCCAGTCAAATAAAAACTTAAAACCCATATTTTTCAGCTTATTAAAAACAATCATCTTTTACTGATACAAGTTGGTTTTACAACTGAATTACTTGAAAGAAATTCTCTAAGACAATGAAAAACATGAAAGTTCCTGCATTAAAACTTTTCTATTAATGCATGCTTTACTGGATTTGGATACTCTGTGTATTTTGCCCTTATTTATAAAAATACACAGAGTATGTCCCAAACTGAAGTGGAAAAGGTTTTTACCTAAAACATTCCAAGCACTGAGTTTGAGCTTTTATTACAAAGCTTGATTTTATTCAATGAAAAAGCAAGAAGCAGACGCCACTGTTACTCACGTCCCATCTTCTATGCTAACTGCTTTCAATTATTAGGTGACTGGGGAATGAGACCTCTCTGTTTTAGCCATGTTGGAGAGTATTGATTGGACAAGGAAACTGTATAAAATTGTAGAGAAGTGGGATGACCTTGTCTCTTGTATTTTTCTTCTGATCGACAGACAAAATAGAGACAGCTGTGGAGATGTACCTGCATAGCAATGCTCTCCTTCATTTTGTTCATATATGTACGTGAATTTGAATACGAAAAAAAGACTTAATTGGCATGAGGTCTTTGGAGAGCCACAGAAATTTGTGGAGGTAAAGGACCACAACTGATTCCCTACCTGCATTTCCAATAACATCTCCAAGCCCAAACATTTCCCAACTACCTAATATTGCCAAGCTAATAATGTTAGTGATGAATGATGACTCACAGATGATTGGACAAATTAAAGGATGAACCACTAATGCAGGATGAGTCATCCAAAAAACATGCTTTTAGAGACATCCAGTGGCTCAATTTTGCACTTCACTGCGGTTATGTAACAAACCACACCCATTGGTGAGTGGCAAGTTTATTGACATGACCTACTTCACTGCAGCCAATTAAGAAAAAAAAGCACTAGAGGTCAAAACTATGAACGCTTTTTAGAAAAAGGTAGGAATTTGCATAGTATAATATTATTTAAAATGCTAGCCAAACAATTAGCGTGGATGACAACAAAGGATAACAACTTGGAAAATCCGTTTCGTGTGACTCTAAGTTGTTTTATGATGAGGCATTTTTTTCCTGCTATGACTGGTTTGTTTGTGAGAGGGCTGTCAAAAAGGGCCATCAGAGAGTGTGAACATAGGGGCGACGGGTGCCTCACACAGTGAATCTATCCTACAGTCTGTTTGTGTTCTTCTGACACAGCGTAGTCTCTGGACTCTGTCAGCAGTCCTGTTCCTGTCAAGTCAAATAACAGCATTTCAGATGGACTTCTCTCTCTGACATAGTGAGCCCACTGAATAGTATACCAAAGAGGTTAAAAAAGTGGCTGGAAAATGTGCTGAACTTCACCATACATCCACTGAAGAATGCAAACAAGAAACCCCCCAAAATTCCACAACACACAAGCACGCGTGAGCTCGGAAAACCCAAGAAGTGCCCACTTTCCTCCTTGCTGGCATTTCTTCCAAATGTCAAATCGTTCACCTGGAACGAGTTACACAGACCTTCAGGGATCCTCTTTGAGAATGTCAAACTAAACCACGAATCTGTACAAAGCTTTGGATAAAGTACAACGTCCACTGACTTCTTATAGCCAAGCCTGAGGGGAAGTGAACCATCCAGGTCTCGGATGACACAGTCACACTGCACTTCATAAATGTACATATAATCTTAGCCTGTGCTTTGTCTTTTAAATAAACCAAGCATGTTTATCCTGTGGAAATATCACATGCCCCTAATTTCCGTTTTTGTGTATATTGGAATAAAAGTGAAAATGTCCATACTCTGGTTTCCCTGGAGGCACCTCAAAAACAGAAATCTTTTCTGAGAGGAAAAAAAAAAGGTCAACATCCGCCAAATGTCATCAAACGCTGTGGTATTTACTACCATTATCTGGGCTTCATCTCACGTTTTCGTTTAAAAAGACAGTGTTGACAGAGTCAATAAATTGAACCGACTGACCACATAAAAGGGAACTACAGTTTGCAATGCCTCTGGACATTAAAAGAAACACAGGAAGAACCAGGTTACACCTCAGGCAATAAACAAGTCTTCACTTGCCAAATCAGAGGAATAAAACAAGAGGTGACACCGGATGCAATAACATTAACAGACTACTTTTATGACTGGACTTAATAATATTGACCTGGTAAATGATGCTCCCTTCTTGCTGTGCCAGCCACTACGCTAGCCTCTTTTCCAGTGTGGAGAGAAGAATGTTTACCTTTTGATTTGATCCACAGTATCCAGGGTCAGGGCCATGTTCATCTGCTGTGTGTGTACACAGTATTGAGTCGTGTGTGAAGTCATCTGTCTCAGAGGCAGCTCTAATTCAGCTTTGATTTCACACATGGTCTTTTTCTCACAGGGAATCTGAAGACAGAGTGTAATTGTTTCATACTCTTTCTGACAATTTGTAAACTGTCTGGAAACTAAATCTATTATTTTTTTCTATAGACACTTTGTTGTAACACTTCAAATCCCTTAAGCTATTTCAACTAATGCTTCTAAAATTAGTGATTTTCAAAGCTCTGAATGCAATATGTCTGGCTTTCGAAGTAAATTTCCTTTCATTGTAGACAGATATATTTAATTGTGAAATAAAATCTATGTGTGTATGTATGCTGTATGTGGTTTCTATTTTTGTTAGGGATTTAAAATTAACAGACCTGTTAGTCACATTCCTAAAAAAGCCCAGTTTATTGATGGAGATTGTGGATCCAAAATGCAATAAGGAATATTCAAAGAGAAGACTGCTCATTGCTTTTTGTATTATTACTGATTGCAATTCAAAGTACCCCATTGGAGTGTTTTAGGTTTGTTATTTTAATTACAATAAAGAGCAATTCTGAGTTTAAATATCTACCCTAAAAAACTTTAATTTGATTCTAAAAAGCAACTTTGTAGCAATAGTCACATTTTGAGTTTTTAGCTAAATTTTTAGTCGCAGTGTTGTTACAAAACATTCTCAAAACTCCAATAAGAAAATATATGATCATATTTTAGAACTGCAAACTGAAACGAAGCTTATAGCCGTGTATGCTAATGCTAGCTAGACATGCTTACAACATCAGTGTACACAGGTATAACAACTGCTGTGTTGTTTTCCATTATAATAAGCCAATTAGCAAATTTTATCAAAACATCATGACAAACAGCGGTGCTGAACATCATTATGTCTTCTAACATTTACCCAGACATGAATACCTATCCAGTTTCATGGCAGTCTATCCACTAGACATTGGGGTATCTCAACTTGCACCAAAGTGGTCAAGAAGCTAACAGATGGCATAATCTGTCTGTGGTAAGAACAAGAGAATGGCAGGGAAGAAATGACTGTGATTCATTACTGACGTTGAGTACATGGCGTCTCCAACTGATGATCATTCCTGTTTATCAGCTTCAGGCAGGCCAGTAATTAGGACAGCAATTCCTCCAGGAAGAGAGTTTGACTTTTATTGCCTATTCAAATAGAAATCAACCACCAGCAGCTCATTGACTCGCACTTAGCATGAATTAATGCTCAGCTACTTCTAATGGATCACACATACTGTTGTGTAATCTGTGGTACAAAACTCCCAATGGTATATTGAAGGTTATGTGCATCTGTATCTTCTGTTTGGTCATTTTACGTCTTTCAAACACTAGCAGCATCGCTCCTCTGCCTCATGTACCTTAAAGGATTTTAACCTGCATTTGTATCTGCTGCGAATTTTCCTTCCTATAGCAACCAAAACCTTCAAAGGCAAAACAAAGAGCAGTCTTAGACTGTAAGCTCAGCTTTCGTCCCATGAAATACCAAGCACTCCTCCTGTTGGCTAATTGCTTGTTAGTGGTCCTCGCCAACAAGACGAAAAAGTCACACAGGGCTACTTCAAAAACATCTGCAGCAGCACAGTGAGATATTAAGGCGCCCTGTCATGTTGGCGCCATTTACAAGAACTTGTGACACCAGCTGAAGCTGTTCCCCCTGCTGCTAAAGTTGCACTGCAAAAAGAAAAAAAGAGAAAGCAATCTAAATTCACTCCTACCTTCATTCTTTGTTTTTGTCCACATCACAGAGCTCTCTTGGTAATGCCATTCTGTGAATAGGCCCTAATTGTGTGTAAAAGCATATGCTATAGGTCAGAGGGAAAGCTTGATTCTACCTTTTTAGTCTAATATGTCCTACAATCTCCAATCATAGAGGAATTTGGCCTGTGGGCAATTAGAATAACGCCTCCCTGCCAAGGTCAGATGCGAGCAGACAGGCATACCGAATCTGAATGTTTTATGGAGGAAATGACAATGGCGGAGCCAGATAATAAAGCTGGTTGGAATTATCTGGTACTGAGGCTCAGAGTAATTAAGAGCAAAGAATGGCTGCCTGGCATTATTGCTGGGTGAGTGGCAAGACTGGAGAACACCTGAGGCTTTTGGAAGTGCACCACATTCAAAGGAATCTCCAGAGGTTTAGAGGGTAGTACTTACAACTGCTGCTGTCGCATTTCAACTGCTGTTCAGGTTTTGTTATTCAGGAATGCAACACAGACCAATGCTGCTAAGGTAAAAGGACTAAAATTATGAAGCTGCACCACCGGGACATTTTGCATCCAGTTTGATTTAAAGATAAGATGTTGATAATGTTAATTTTTGAAAAAAAAAGTTAATGTATCATGGTATCAGTTATAACATAGTAAAATACATAACAAAATAAATGGAGCTAAAAGTGTCACTATCAACTAAATGAGATTTTACTAAAAAACTCAGGACATGTTTAAAAATGCTATAGTCTTAAAAAATAACTTTTCAGGTCTATTCAAGAATTCTGTCTATGAATATGTTTAAATTAAGATCTATGATTAACAATGGATACGTAACAGTATTGAATGGGATAGTAATAAGCTAAAAAAAATTATATTATAACTGAATTCTACTGAAATCTATCTTGAAATTGAACATCTTTCACTTTTTTGGTTTTGCTGCCCAAGAGTAAAAACAGGCAGCTATTTTCATTTAAAAAAGTTGTGCACACAAACTTCAGTCAAAAGAGTTAAAAAAAAATGTCCAACAATAGAAGAGTAAAATAATGCTTTAAAAATGAAAATTAATGAATGAACTAAATTGTTTTCACATGCCATGTCCACGAACATGTGCTTTACAAAACAAGGGTCGGGCTCATAGTGGGTGAGGTATTCTAGACAGAGATGTCCATGCTTTCTTCTTACCAGCCACCAGCTAAAGCACTTCTAAGAGGGATACCGAGGTCTTCCCAAGTTAGCTGAGAGTCTTAAGCCCTTTCTCACGACAACAGATGTGTGCTGTGGTGTACTGCACCAATTTGTCAGAGGGTTTCCTCCACTCGTTAGCAAAACCATGAGGTGCTTGAAGTATTCCAGTCCAGGAAGCAACTCATTCCCAACCCACAATGGGCAATTCAACCTTTCACAGCTTAGCTCTGTGGCTTCGGGTTTGAAAATGCTAAAACAAAAGTGGATATAATCAATTTTAGAAGGGAAAAAAAGTTCTGTTTTGGAAAAAATATATATATTTGAAGCTGAAGTTCTGTCTTAAGTATTCTTAAGAAATGGCCTTAAAAAGAAAATTCCCATAGACTAGGCATTGAGCTGGTAAGTTGGATGCCGGCTACAGATAATCTGTGAGATGTATTATTTAAAAATCTAAAAAGTATATCTGACATGTCAAGCCAATAAGAAACTTCAAATCAATTTTAGACTAAAAGAAAAACCATGCAACGCCTTTGAAATACAATCCTAAAGTATAATCCAGCTCTTTTGAGAAATCAGGTTGTAGACATTGCTGTTTGATCTTGATCAGGCCTTGAGCTGCAACTTCCTGAAGAACTAGATAAACCAAACCAGACAGCATTGCAATAGTAATGTAAAAAGAACTCTATGCAGTCCTACGAAAAACTTACTAAACCCAGTGATTTAATAGATTGCAGAAAAACCTTTAGCGGCAATGCCATTGTTTTCTTTTAGCAGTCTCTCTGGAATTTTGTCCCACTCTTTACAGTGTTGCTTCAGTTCATTGATGCTTGCGGGCATTCATTCTTGCACAGCTCTCTTTAGGTCCCACCACAGTATTTCAAAAAAGTTGAAGGCTGGATTTTGAATGAGCCATCACAGCAGCTTGATTCTTTTCTTTTACAGTCATTCTTTTATAGATTTTCTGGTATGCTTGGGATCATCGTCCTGTTGCATAACCCATTTTCAGCCAAGCTTTAGATGTGGGACAGAAGGCCTCACATTCAACTCTAGAATACTTAGAATAATTTAATATACAGAGGTGATCATCGTTGACTCAATGGCTGCAAGGTTTCCAGGTCCTGTGGCTAAAAAGCAAGCCAAAATCATTACCCCTCCACCACCATGCCCGGCAGTATGAGGTGTTTGTGCTGATCCACTGTCGGTTATGGATAATTATCTCCACTTTGGTCTCATCTTTCGAAAGAAGTTTGTCCAAGAAGTCTTACACTCTTTTTCAGATCAACCTTTGCAAGCCAAAACACCTGGTTACAACTTCCCCTCTTGATTTCTATCGATGCAGTAAAGGTGTACTTAGTTTTTTGTGCACTTAGACAGTACATGTAGATGTCTGGAAGAGTATGAAGCTTAATAGTCCCTGTTATTACATCATCAAATGTTAATGTGTATGTGTGTAGCAATATTATGTATAAATAATTATCTGTCAAAATTAATTAAATGTTATAAAGTGTTAAAAAGTTTCTGGTTTGTCAGACACATTCTGAATCGCGACATAAGAGAACAGACTACATCATAGAGAACTGCTGAACTAATTTCGTAGCATAGATTTTAAAAGCAATTACAGTGAGACTGGATCCATGTGAATGTTGATGAAATACACTGACCAATTGCTGTAAGTAGTGCTTAGTCCATTGATTCCAAGTCTTTTGTTACAAATGCAATTATACTGGTTTGTTTCGTCTAACTCTCTCTGTCTGCTTGATAATGACCTTAAGGAGGAATCTCCCTCCTCTCATGCTGTCCAATCAATGCCACTTCGTGCAGTGGTTTAGAGGCACTTCATATTGCAAAGCTCTGTAGTCGCTCATCATCTGAGAAGCAGTCCAAGTAAATGGTACATTGGTCATTTGTTCCACTGGCCGAATCAGCTTCAACGTATGAGAATCTGCACGCTCTGACTGTGGATATATACATATTTAGAAACAACGTTTATATATGTATGAGTCAATGACATCCTCATCCTGTCACTCTTTTCATTCGCATGACCTCATATCCCCACATATACATCTGTACTTGTATGCAACATGCTCACTGTTATGTAAAACCCCGTCATCTCTTTTCATCTCTTTCAGGAAAATTCCACAGATCAGTTGAGCCCATTCTTTTGCTTCTGCTCAATTGCGTCCTTCAACACCCAGCCGATGCTACACGGACTTTCCGGCTCATCCACATGGAGCAAAAATAACATTCTAATTGCATAAAAATAAAATAAATAAGTATGTAATGACAACAAAAAGAAAGCGATTAGAGCAGGAGCTCAGTGCAAATAGAGGACCCTACTGCGGCTGAAAGCGTGATAATTAGACATTCCTTTCTGTGTGTGCCAGATACACAGATTCACTAATGTGCACTGTGCAGCCTCTCTACAACTGAGAAGCTTATGTCCATGCAAAGAGGCACCCCACTGGCTAAATTTAACTATTTACAAAAGCAACCTTGTCTGTAACACTGTTTCCAACACTGCCAAAAGCACAGATTTAGCAATATGTGTGCAATGTGCCCTCACTGAAGGTAGCAGCGCTGGCATGAGCCTCCTCCTTCAATCGCTTTGCTCTCCGTCCTTCGTGTGAATGTGACCGAGAAAGACTGATTCATTCCATTTCATTTGAGTGTACGTGCATGCATGTCTCACTGTTATGAAGCACTGTTTTGGTTAAAATCGTCATGATTTCAATGTGAAAGACATCAAACGAGAACGAGAGCTTTCGTTAGCGTGTTTTGTACACATGAGGAATAAAGATCACTTTTAAACACAAAAGCAAAGCAAAAGGTGCTGATTCCTAAATCCCAGAAATACACTTAATCTATTAAATATTTGTCACATTACTCTCATCTGCATCAACAACAAAGACACCAATACGCAATATTCATGCAGAACTGCAGGGTGATACATAAATCAATGCATGTCATCATTTACTACATCAGTCAAGCTCATGGAGACCAGATTCTGACACTCTGTCATCTGCATATTTCATGAAATAGCAGTAGGGTTAAAGAAAAGGGTTTAAATTAAAGCAAGCTACACATCTGATCGTAGTAGACCTCAGTGAGCTTCGCGAAATTATAAATAACTTTAAAAAATCTAATACATTGAAAATGAATAACTCACAGTTCATGTAAACCTCACCTATCAGCATCATGGTATCAGACACGGTCTTAAGTGGAAATGGACAGCAACAAGTTGTTGAAAGTTACAACGAATACTTGCTTAGAGAAAAATTTTCATTGCTACAGAACAGAAGGAACAAAGGGACACAATAAAAGCCTTGGGAACTTAAAAAGTGGTTGGAGTTGTGAAAAAGACGTGGGTAGCACAGTGAAACAGTCACAGTTTATACAGCTACAACAGTTAAGCTACACTTTACCAAGTGTACACAAATATCACCTTTTATAATGCTATTATGTAATAAATATGACTCCATCCAGGTTTGGATTTGATTTTCAGTGATTATTATCTCTTTTGCATTTTTGTTTTTAGAGGTCCTGTGAATCTGTTGAGTGATTTTTCTACACCTAATGGAATTTTTTTTGCCCTGTAAACTGCTTTTCCCCATAAAACATAATAAACAACCTTTATCTGCACATCCACATACAGCAATATTAAACATTTTCAGGAAAAAACAATCATGTTTTTGTCTCAAGCACAAACCTGTTGACGGTTTTGATATTGGTTTCCTTTTGACTTCATTATGTTTTAAGAGTTTTGCCAAATGAACACTATTCGTCACACTGAAAACTGGGCTAGTTCCCCTGCAGTGCAAATCCAAAGAAGAAAACGGTGCGAAGCGGATTCCACACCAAATGGAAATCCTTTTTTTCTGGCAAGAAACTAAATCAAATGTCACATGAATTAATAATGATTTTTACAAGAACAAAACCAGCATCGTGTTAATGTTCCGCGTCGATAGGAGGTACTAAGGCAACACCACTTCTTTTTGTTTACTCTTCAGCTCTTTAAACAAAGCCAGTTACAGCCAGGAATCAAAACGTAATCAAGGTCAAGCCACAGCAGTTAACTGTACAACACCATGCTAAAAATACCAGATATCAGCACAGATGCTGGTGAACTGCATCAGACTAAATATTTACAAAATAAGAAATGAATACGCACAAGCAAAATGTACTTAGCCTTATTATAATGTCCTTAAAATCAAGGTAAGAGGCACACAGGAGAGACCATATGTTTCCTCTTCTCTCAGTCAGAAATAGCCGCCAGTCTTGGCGAAACCCGATTTTCTCCCCACTGTAACAACTGAGAAATCCCCCCACCCCCACCCGCCCCAATTCCAAGAAAACCTCTTCTCCTTCTTCTCTGGCTGTAACTTTTCAGTGAAGTGAAATGACCCCAAACTACAACCTCACCTCCAATCATCACAGCGAACCACAGAGCTCGTACAACTGCGATGATTAATCTAGCCGAACGATACAGTAGGAGTAGACTGCGTTTTGTTGTTGTTGTTTGTTTGTTTTGGGGGGGGGGGGTTTGTTTGTTTTGTTTTTTGGGGGGTCTCCTTTCCAGTCACACGACTGTGACTGCGGTTAATTTTGCTGTTGTGCAGATTAGAAAAATATAATGGGTTTTGTAGCCAAACGCTGTTTGATATAAACTAATGAGAAAAAAAATCAAAATACTTGAAACAAAAAAGAACAGAAACAGGTTTACCTTTGAGCCCCCTGTTCGATTTAGTGGCAAAAGCCTCTCTATCTGTCGTTAAACATGACTGGAAGATCCAATCTAGAAGTAAAACATCTCAACTATAAGACCCGTGGTTATAAAATCCGACAGAAACCCGCAGTCTCAAATCTGTTCTGTTGCGTTGCGCTTTTACGCACCTCTGGTGCGTCTTCGACGCCAAATCATCTCCTAATCTCATTCTAAAAGGTGACGGTAGATCTCAGTGCAAATATGAAAAAAAAAAATGCTTATTTTTATTGCGATCGCTGTTGAAAACACGGGGAATGTGAACATGTGGCGAAAAAGCTCGCTGAAATCAAGAATGGTTTTATCGAATTAATGAGACGAGAGAAAACCGCTTTTGGGCAATTATAGACTTTCACAGATCTGTATCTCTGGTGCCACATTAACGACTATACATAAGGTTTCAGCACGTAGGAATTGTCAAAAGGCGAGTTTTCTCTCCATTGGGAATTATTTGCCTCCTATTGTAGAAATGAGACCAGCAATTTTATCCAGACTTGAATGAAACGATGCGGAGCGCTTTTATCCAAGTCACATTGGAGTCCTTTAAGCACACATTATGGTTCGAGTAAGTCAATTGGCTCTTCCTTTTAGAAAGGATCCAAAAACATATTGTTGGAATTAGTAATGTCCGGAGAAATTAGGCTTTAACGTCTTGAATACTTGATAAAAATGCGCGCAATGGACGCGTGATCGTATAATATTGACAAAATTAATAAGGTATCGCGGTCCATGACTCTGAAATTGTTTCCGCTTCTGGGGTTGTCAAAAAAAGTATATCAGAACCACAAAGTTCCCCTTGCTCCATCTAAGATGCGCAAAGACACCGATGTTGGCACAGGGAGCTGTTGAAATGTCTTTGTGTTCATTGCGCATAGCTTCCAAAGCAGTAGATATTAGACGGGCTCTTTCTAGTTCGATTATAAGGTGTGAAAATATTTTTCAATAGTCACCGAGGATCAGGATGTTTTCTCTGAGCTGAATTACGTGGAAACCAGAGTTATGTACTTTTGCCACTCCATGAAACCAAAACAGCGCTGAAATGTTTGAAATCAGAATAACCCCCACTCGGAGTAGCACCGTGACAATCGAGTTTCCACATATTGAATGTATACGCAGGTGTTGATGTGGCTGTGTGAGCAACCTGGCGGGTATAGATAGATAGTCCCATACTAAAAAAAAAAAAAAAAAAAAAAAAAAAAAAAGTCCAAGGTTCAACTCCTGACCACAACTACTTCCTCCTTTCGGACTGTCCTTGAGCAAGACAGCTTAATAAACCCCTTTTACTGAAAAAACAAGCGCTTCTTGTCTGACAGCTTCAGATAAAATATCGAATCCTTTGGTTCCTTTCAGAAATCACAGACTATTGATCATAAAGGGGCCAATATTCAGTCGGCAGCTTACCTGCTTTTATGCTGTCACGCTGGTGGCTTCTTTTTGGTCCGCTTCATCGCATCGCTGTTGCATGTCTGAGGACATGCTTCTGAAGACGGGCTTTGGAGACAAAACGCGCTGCACAGGAGAAAGTGCAGAGGGGGTGGGGGGTGCGTGAGCAAGACGGCGAGAGAAAGGGAGAGAGAGCCGTAAGAAGTAGGCTGGCTTCTCTTTGACGGTAACGACAGTCGTTATTTGCCTTTCAGATTTAGGGAAACCAGCCTGAGTTTAGTGCAGCAACACGTGATTTAAAACAGAAATCACCCGCAGCTTGAAAGAGTGCTATTCGTCGGTACACTAATTAAACCCCATGCCAGGAGAATCAGACACTTGCCACAGATTTTCCGCGGTAAATCAGCTCATTTAGCCCGTTAGTATATTTTTTAACGACATTGGATTTTTTCTTCAAATTATATTTTAATTGGCTGGGGTGTACTTCGGTCTTAATCATTGTCATTTTGATTGAAAAGACAGAATTTTGCTTGTGGCTTTTCTCTTATATATAGTTCCCATTAAAAAAAAGCCTGAGTGAGAGCTTTGCGTAGACTTTAGATTCAGCACCAAGGAGAGCGAATATAAGCGATGCGGGAAAAGAAATCCAAAAGCAAAGCTTGCTCACCTTTTGCCTCTGCAAAATTCAATCTTTTCATCGACGTGGATTTTAGTGTACCTTTAATTAAGAAACAATCTTTGTTTATTCAAGTACTTTTTGAAAAGAAACCTAAATTCAAACAAAAGAAGAACTGAATGGCTCTCAGACCTGCATCATGTATTTCTGTCTATGCACACGTGTCTTCGCAGGAAACCTGTTGATTATCTAAACACGTGGCCAACAGGACCTGCTTCGTGTCAAGTTGTATACATTGTAGGGACTTAGTTTCCCCCCTTCTCTCTCTGAAGACGGCTCTCACAGCGGAATGACTCCTTTTATCATAACTGACTGGCGCTTATCAGATTTACCCGCTTAGCACTTGTTTGAAAGCTGAATTTCTGCCTGATTTATTACAACATTGCATTTGGGAACTGGACTGCTGCTATTAAAGTCTTGGAGTGATTTGACATTATTCAGTATTTCTCAAAAAAATCTGCCACACAGCCAAGATTTCTGGAAAAACAAACAGAGGATGAGAATGTTTTACTGACATCTACTGGGGAAGTAGTTTTTAAAGTCACTCTGGCTCTGTGTATTTATGTGTTTGCCTCTTAACAGGTCATCTGCCCACAGGAAGTAAAGCTGAAGTCAGTTTCATAGACCCAAACCAACCAGCACCCTTCCCAAGATCATCCAACATGCAGGTAACACAGGTAACTCTTTCTTCTTCTTCTTCCTCTATGCTGAATTTGACCAAATCACCATGAAGATTCTTAAGTGTTTTCTGATTCAGAGACAAAGAGTGAATGATGCCACCCCAAACCCTACCTGCCAATTAAAATGTATCAAGTGGTACTAGTTTAGGTTTGGGAAACATACTGCATTTGAATTATTTAACAATGTGGCTCATGTAGCAACTGAAAAAAAAAATGCTAAAATGCAGAGAGGTTGAATATAAAGTGGGAAGGCTCTGCAGAGAAATGGAAAAACTAAGTAAGAGACAGAAGAGAGGCTGTTGTCATCTAGTGACAGATATCAGACATGGTTTTACACGGCTATGAGAGAATAATACATCAGTGACTCATGTAAATGCTCCAGGTACGTGATAAATCCTTAAATCCCATCTGATTGCATGTGCCAAAAACAAGTAGGGTGACAACAAAAACATCCACCACATGCGTTAATTATTCCTATTCGCATTGCTTCTGACATGCACGACTCACTGTATATGCACACACGCTGCTCATGTGAGTGCGTGTGTGTTAGTGCTGTGAGCAGTCACCTAAATGGCCACAGATGCGTCACGTGTTGCATTCACACCTGTGTTATGCTGATGAACAGGAGAGCCTCAAAGGGTGGCTCGAGTGCACTGCAATTAGTTATAGAAAATCGCAGTTTTAATGGACTCGCTATTGCCCAATTAACAGAAACACGATGAACAAAGAGTCATCTAATGCACTATCCGGAAAATAGCACACACATCAAAGTGCATATATAAAATTCATCGTTAATGTACTTTTATGGCAGCTGTGTGGCCGTGGTGTGCTTTAACTTTACTGCAATATAGAAATCTTGTCTTCGTCTCGGCTCTGTCTCTCATCACCTCTGATCCAAAGTCTTTGTACGCCTGCTCGACAAAGATTTCCAATGTACTGATTTTGACTGACGTCACTGAACATCTGGACCCATACAGTCAAATCACACGGCCAAGAAAAGCAAAGCCATGAAGGATTTCACAATGCTTAGCATAACCTATTCTGGAAGACATTAGAAGGATGATGAAAAGCACGATGAATACATTTAAAAACATGAGTTTCTTAAACTATCTTACATGCTTAATCTGTATTGAGAGATGCTGGCTGGCATGCCTCTTCCTTGCACATTGGAAGCAGCTGTATAATTGTTTTTCAGGCTCTCAGACATTAAGGCACATTGTTTTCATTTGAAAATAATACAATCTCATTAAGAAAACCAAATGCTGTCATTTCAAACCCAGCAACTGATAAAACAAATCACATTTTATTGTTCTGTTTTGGGGATGTCATGCATTTATTTGGGTTTATGAGGCCAAATCTGAATAACAATTTTGCACTTGTGATAGGTGATGTGTGTTTGCAAAGTATAAAAAAATACAAATACTATTTTTCCGCTCGTGTATGCTTACCACAATTTATGTAAATAATACTGGCTTTTAATAATCTCAAACGAGATTTTTTAAATTGAAGAATAAAATAAGACAGCAAAGAAAAGTAGAAAAAAAATGTAGTTTCTTATATGGATATATTCATTTACTGAAGTTACATAGTGCTGTAATACATAGCCACTAATGTAAAGGCAATAAATCTGGATCCAACACTTGAAACGCTTCCACTGATTTATATTATGTGGCTTTCTTATCGGAAATAGGACGTTAATGTGAGTATTCTGAAATCAATATGTCTAAAAAATGCATTAACGTCACCATTATTCGTGTTTAACCACTTGAAGGGTAGTTAAATACTACAGTCAGCCACTGAGTGTGCTTGAGAATGCTTATTGATCAGCAGGTTGTCCATCAATGTGAGCAGCTGTCAAGAGACTTTAACTTGCTGTTGAAAAACCTAAAGTACCACTCGACTAAACAGAAGGATGAAATAAACCCCTTGGTGTCTTAAACCAAGTCTCTCACCACAGTTCTCTATATAAAGTATTTTGTAACGCTCCAAGCTGCGGAGAATTTGAGTGGATGAAGTAAGGCTGATCCTGTGATCACTTGTTAAAAAAACAAAAAAACAAAAGGGGAAGCAGAGGTTGGTGTTGGAAAATTTTAAATGAGAATTTTGAATTGAAATTCAGCTCCGTTGTAGTTTCTTCAAAAACAGCTTCAAATTTGGACCATTTAGAGTTCATGATTTAACTTTCCACTTTAGCTGAACTAAATAAACCTAGGGGAAAAGTCAATACTGCATAAGGTGAATGGGGAATCAGAATACTCAGCACTGCCTACATTAATACAGTATGAAGTAGTAGCACGTAACCACTCACTTTTCAACAGTTAACAATTCTGTTGGGATGAGTTGTCATTGCAGGCAAATGTGCTGTATGTAGTAAGACCATTTTGTCTTGATTGGGTTTAACAAGTCAGTGACAAGCTGTTCCCGCAGTCCTCCCAGGACCAGCAGAACAAAAGACAGAAGCGAGGGAGAAAGGAGGGGGTAGAAGAAATACAATACACATGATTCGATAGATGGGATGGGGAATGCGATTCACCTGCAATTTAAGGAGCAGGCCAAACAGCTGTCACAACAATTTCATGTGCTTGCTAATTAATTTTCTACATGAATCAGTATAAAAAAAACAAAACTATCTTACGTTTGCATGTCATCAAGCTTTTCAAAAAGCAAGTCTTATTTCTCGTTATTAGTCTTTCTTCCCATATGCTAAACTTTGTTTACAGTTTGGCACACTGCAATATATATGTATATATAATGTATATACAGTATAATGCTAGGGTAGGAATGCCAGCACTCATCAAAAATAGTTCTCAAATTTTGTTCATCCCTGTGTGAATATATATACTTTATGTGGGCACTGTCCAAAAACGTGTGCATTAAGCCCCAAACAACAGCCCAAAGCTGTGATTGGCAGTACACAATGTAACTTGCTGCCCAATTTGAGCATAAACATGTTAAAGCACATAAGGACCATCTGTACTGGATTATGTAAAAAGATGAACCGCTTTCTCCGTTGTCCAAGGTCTTTATAGAACTAACCAGCACTCATTTACAAAGTTCCTCTGCATGTATATTATAATTATACAGCTTAAAAGTATATGCTGGGATATCTATATGCATACATATTTAAACAGACACACAGTATGTAAAAATGCATTATTATTATTGTTATTATTGTTAATTTTGTCAAAGCTGTTGACATCAAAGAAGTACGTGCAAGATATTTCTTGGACATGGCCCTGGGTCATGGCAATGGTGAAAACGGCCTTCTTCCAATGCTTGTGCAGGACTCCTTGGCATGTTTTTAAACCATTTTTGCCATTTAAGCCATTTTTGCTGTAGGGTTATGGTGTGAACATGGACTTTTTAAACCAAACCAAAACCTTTTCCCAAACTTGTCACTTTTGCTGTCTTCTGTTTCCTAAATCTATGCAAACAGTATGCAAAAGCACCCATCATGTCAGCTGATGTAGAAATAATTGCTAGTAAAAATCATTCTTTTTATCCAAAGCAGTTGCATCAAATTAACTCATTGTTCTCTTTAGCAATGACCTAAACAGCAATGGAGTGAACGTGGCATCACCCCCTGTCAAATGTCTTTTTAATCAGTCTCAAAACGACATCTTTATTTTACTCATATTTCAGCTTTAATTACTTTGCTTCCATCTTTTACAGTGTTTTCAGATTAAACTGTGTTCAGTATTGTCGTCATGAGCACCACTTTTCTGATGGCTCATATTCAGCTCACACTGAGTCATGTCACTTGTATTAAATGCAGGACAAAATCAGTGGAGGAGTGCAGACGGGGTGGAAAGAATAAAGTAGAGTTTTATTAGTAAATGGGATCTTTTCCAGATGATATCTCAGCCCCCTTAGCAACACATGAAAGCACAAGCATTCAAGTGCAGGTACCTATTCATGGTCAGCAGATATTTATCTCAAAATATTGATTAAACTGTCTCATTTTTGGGGGTGGACTTTCACTTTAAGCTCACATTTTCTTTTTGTATAAAGAGAAGGGCTAAGGGAGTGAAGTGGCTTATCTAAAATGCCTGGGGTTAATTGCCCTCAATCCAGGATCTGCTTTTGAATGTTTCCACGTCTCCAAATTAGTTCATTAGCAATTCTTTGCAATTCTTCTATAGTGTCTTAATTGAGGGTAATTAAGTGAAGTGATGGCATTAGTGGAGTGGTGGACAAAGCATCAAAACCTCTGCTAGGGGTGTAGCATACATGAATATGTCATTAATGGTGACACTCAAGAATAAACCCCACAATCTCTAATTGTGGTAAAGCTTTAGAATGGCTAATGTGCATTTGCCTGAAACATTTTTTGTTATTTAGATAAGTGGGATAATTGGAGGGGGATGAATGGTGCACCAGAGTGCAGATGTGCAATAAAGCTGTGCTGAAACTGTGCAGACCAGCAGGATTAGCACTTTGTGTCACGCCTTCACTTTCCAGTCTGTTTATGTGTGTTGAGAAGAAAAAGAAGTGTCGTCCCGGTGCTCGTCTGATCAGTGATAAATCGAATGTGACTTGTGATGTTTGCTCATTTATCTTTAGTCTCTCCGTGTGTTTTCTATATGCAACTTTAACCTACTGACCTGTCCAACCTTTCAAAATGGCCTTTGCAGGTGGTTGATCATAGTAATCGATATTTACGAGTACAAGTACATGTAAATCCTTTGCTCTTGCCATCACTCATTTTCCTTTAGGTGAGACAAGACCTGTCTCCTTCAGTGCTGTTAGATCAACTATTTCTACCATGTAGATTGTGAAAGTAATTTAACTAAGTCTATGGTCTTTTTTAGTGTAATGTGTGATTCTAACCACATTTTAACTAAAAAAAATAATAAAAATAAAGAAGACATCTACCACCTACAGGGTAGATAAGTTTGGTGGTACTATTTTCCCCTATATTACCACCAAACTTATCTACCCTGTAGGTGGAATTTGTGGTACTGTATTTTTCGGACCATAAGGCGCACCGGATTATAAGGCACATTAAGCGAAACAAAACAGTCAGATAAGTCAAACTTTACTCAGCTCATTCTTCTTGCTTCCTCCACTTCCGTACCATTGATTCATTAATGTTGAATTCTCTCGCAGCTTCTCTATTCCCATGTTGTTGCAGTATATTAATGATTAACATCGTATTGTGGATGGATTATCTCAGTTGTTCTCCTGACTGAAGTTTGGTCCATTTACAGCATCCTGCGATGCGATTGCATTTGTCCCTAACCATCAGGAAACCTCACGTTGTGGAGGTAAACACAGACGACACGAGAGCTCTCGATTAACACTTGTCGTTTATTCTCATCACCACAGAACTGAACTCTTTTCCCTCCAAAACATAACAACAACACTTCCTGAGGACTGGGTGTGAGTGGAGCCCTCCAGTGGTCCACCACACATGCCCCCCCCGAACACCCAGTAGGGTCATTCCCTAGTCCAGAACCCTTGCCTTAATCAAACGTCCAGAACGGCTGAACCGGGGAGGTGGAGAGCTGGCTGAGGGGAAACGTGCCTGAGGACCAGGCTGGCATGGGCGGCCAGGAGAAGCTGAAGATAGCTCGGGCCCTGCCAGGTGGGGTGCTCCCAGAGGAAGAAGCAGGGTTGTCCAGTCCAGTGGAAGGCGGGCGGCCACGGCGGGGGGCCTGAGCCGGCACCAACTGATCATCCTGCAGCACATGTGCCGGCTTAAGTCTGTCAACAGAAACAGTCTCCTGACGACCCCCAAAGTCCAAAAGGAAATGCTTCCGGCCAGGTTGAATAACCCTAAAGGGGCCGTCATACAGTGGACGCAGCGGAGGCCTATGAGCGTCATGCCTGACGAAAACAAACTGCGAAGAGTCCAACGACCTCGGAACAAAGGTGTCGGGCAGACAATGGTGCACTGGGCCAGGAAGAGAAAACGAGTCTCTTGGGGGACGGAGAGACAGCACAGAGGGAGCGAAGCACGGGGTGGGCTCGGGCAAGAATTCCCCGGGACCCGGAGGGGCTGACCGAGGACAAGTTCAGCCGGGAAACCCCGAGGTCTTCTTTAACGCAAGCAGCGCAACCCCAGTAAAACCCATGGGAGGCGGTCAACCCAGTTGCCATCTGTGAGAGAAGCACGGAACGGCCTTAAGCGACCGGTGGAAACGCCTCGACATCCCGTTGGCTCGCGGGTGGTACGCAGTGGTTCGGTGGACCTCGACACCCAGGCCGTCAGCCATGGCAGACCAAAGCTCGGAAACAAACTGGGGCCCTGTGTCTGAGGTGATGTCGGCGGGGGGACGAAACGCGAAACCCACGTTGACAAAATGCCCTGGCCACTGCTGCAGCTGTAGTGGACGCCAGAGGCACTGCCTCAGGCCAACGGGTTGTGCGGTCCACCACAGTCAAAAGGTGCGTGAAACCTTGTGACTGCGGCAGGGGACCAACCAGATCCACATGTACATGATCAAAACGCCTCCCTGGAACGCGGAAGGATTCGAGGGCGCCTGTGTGTGCCTATGGATCTTAGCGTTGGCATGGGATGCACGCCGCTGCCCATTCTTTCACCGACGAAGGCCCGGCCAAACGAACCTAGAGCTGACCAGCTTGACCGAGGCCCGGACGCCTGGATGAGAGAGGGCGTGTACGGAGTCGAAAACGTGACGACGCCACGAAAGTGGAACTACAGGGCGTGGTCGGCCGGTGGAAACGTCACAAAGCAGGCTAGGCCCGCCGTTCCACACGGGTCTGTCCTCCAGTACAAGGCCCGTTTGCTCAGACCGGCGGGCAAGGACGTCCGGGTCCGCCCGTTGATCAGCGGCCATAGCGCCAAAGTCTATGCCAACATAAACGGGAGAAACCAGCGCGGGATAGACAGTCGACCACGCAGTTGGACTTACCAGCCACGTGCTGAATGTCAGTTGTGAACTCGGAAATGGCTGCCAGCTGGCGCTGCTGGCGCCCGCTCCACGGGTCAGAGACCTTGGACATCGCGAATGTCAAGGGTTTATGATCAACGTACGCGGTGAAACTCCGACCCTCGAGAAAAAAACGAAAATGCCGGGTCGCAAGGTGCAGGGCCAGCAACTCCCTGTCAAAAACGCTATATTTGCGCTCACTGTCCCTAAGCGTGCGACTGAAAATGGCAAGCGGTTGCCAGACACCGGAGACCCGCTGCTCCAAAACTGCGCCCACCGCCACGTCCGACGCATCGGTGGTCAACGCGATCTCCGCCGACGGAAACGGGTGGGCAAGCAGGGCGGCGTTTGCCAGCGCGGCCTTGCCATCAGAAAACGCCTGGATGCGTTCAGGGAGCCAATCAATCGGGTCCTTAGCAGTTTTACCCTTCAAGGCAGCATAGAGAGGCTGCAGCAGGTGCGCGGCTCCGGGGAGAAAGCGGTTGTAGAAATTGATCATCCCCAAGAACTCCTGCAGCGCTTTAACGGACGCGGAAAAGCCGAAACGGCCCGGACCTTGTCCGGCAACGGAACCACACCGTCAGCGGAAATGTGGTGGCCCAAGAAATCCAGAACCGGCAAGCCGAACTGGCACTTGGAGGGGTTGACGATCAGGCCGTGTGCCGCCAAGCGCTGGAAAACCTGACGCAAATGTGACGCGTGCTGACTCTCAGAACAGCTGGCCACCAATATATCGTCAAGGTACACGAAGACGAAAGGCAGCCCGCGCAAGACAGAGTCCATCAACCGCTGAAAAGTCTGGGCGGCGCCTTTCAGGCCGAACGGCATGCGCAAAAATTCAAACAGGCCGAAAGGGGTAATAACGACAGTTTCGGGGGACGTCTTCGCGCGCAAGACGGGAACCTGGTGATACCCCGCACTAAGTCAATTTTAGAAAAAATCGAGGTGCCGGCGAGGTGGGTGGAAAAATCCTGTATGTGGGGAATGGGGTAACGGTCGTTCTCCGTGACATTATTCAAACGGCGAAAATCCCCACACGGCCGCCACCGACCGTCGGACTTGGGCACCATGTGTAGCGGAGAGGCCCAGGCACTATTCGAGCGCTGCACAATGCCGAGGCGCCCATGGCGGCAAACTCTTCCCGAGCGACGGAGAGTTTCGGCGGGGTCGAGGCGATGCGGCGAACACCGGGGACCGACCGTCGGAATATAATGTTCAACCCCGTGCTTCGTTGCCGTGTTTGAGAAATTAGGAACAGTCAGTGAAGGGAACTCAGAGAGCAAACGCTGAAAAACATTCCCAGAAGTCACCAAATTAGCCCGATTCAGGGGCTCGATGGCACGAGTGAAACAGGGTACTGAAGAAAAAGACTGGGCGTCGATTAAGCGTCTGTTAGCGACATCGACCAGCAGTCCGTGAGCACAAAGAAAATCAGCGCCCAAAATAGGAACAGAGCTAGCGGCAACAACAAAGGTCCATTGGAAATCCCGACCATGAAAACAAACAGTCACGAACCTTTCCCCGAACGTTGCGATGGGAGAGCCATTAGCCACAATGAGCTGCGGTCCGCAGCCCGATGCTAAACTGTCGGCGCCGGACGGGGGAAGGAGGCTCTTCTGTGAGCCGGAGTCGACTAGGAAACGTCTCCCGGAGCGCGAGCCTTCTATGAAGAGCAGCTTTTCCTTGTCGCCAGCGGTCGCGGCCGCTATAGCGCGCTGTCGGGTCCCGTGTCCCAGGGTAGGAAAACCACAAGGCAGCAAGCAGCGGCGCGCTCTGGGGCCAAAACGCTGATGGTAGAAACAGAGGTCCCGTCCGCGGTGTGGCTGTGCCGCGACCTTTGCCGCCAGCGAAGGAGCGGACACGTCGGGGCAGGTCAGCGGGGAAGTAGGAGGTGAGGCTGGAACTAGGTCGTGATCGTGGAAAGCACGGGTAGCCAAGAGAATACGATCCGCGTCCTCAGCCAGGGAGCGATAATCCTTCGTGCCCAGAAGTGGAGAGTTGGCGAGGCCGGCTCTCACGGCCGCCGGCAACTGTCGGAGGAAGATGTGGGCGAACAGGAATCCCCCGTCGTCCGGACCGAGAAAGGACAGCATGCGCTCCATCAGTTCGAGAGCCGTACCGCCACCCAGGCCTGAGAGGGAGAGGAGCTTCTCGGCTCGCTCTGCGTCGGAGAGGGCATAGCGCTGAAGAAGCAGCTCCTTAAGGGCGGCGTACTTCCCTCGGGCAGGTGGGTCCCGGAGGAGAGGCAACGCACGACGGGTGGCTAGCGGGTCGAGAGAGGCCACCACCTGGTGATATTTCGTGTCGTCAGCCGAGATGCCACGAAGGGCGAACTGAGCCTCCACGTGCACGAACCACGACGGGGGATCGTGAAGCCAAAAGTCCGGCAGCTCGAGTGGCACAGCAAACGCAGCCGCAGCCGGAGGCAGAGGGCTGGCGGCTGCTGATGCATCCGGAGCGGAGTCGGTGCCACCATCGGACTGCGGCATGTTCGAGTCAGGGGTCACCAATGTGGAGGTAAACACAGACGACACGAGAGCTCTCGATTAACACTCGTCATTTATTCTCATCACCACAGAACTGAACTCTTTTCCCTTCAAAACATAACAACAACACTTCCTGAGGACTCGGTGTGAGTGGAGCCCTCCAGTGGTCCACCACAACGTTAACTTTTATCAAATGGAAAAAAGTTAGCGTTCATTCTCCAGCTTCACTGTGTTTACATTATGCTAACATAGCTGTGATGCTATGTCACAAGCGATCACGTAGCACATCATTATATACCAGCTAGTCCAACTTCAGTAACCCCACAAAAGTCACTGTTGTTTAGTTTTCTGTCTTCATTTATGTCGGAAGCGATAGCAGAGCTGTACGTTTTAATTTTTCAGAAATCTCTCAGTCAGAACATGCTATATCATGTTTAGGTGAAAACTAGCGAGCTAACGTCCTGCTAACTTCTAACTCCATTAAATTTAATAAATTCTGTTTTCATGGATGCCTGGATGTTAAACTTGATTGTTACACCTGGTAAAGCAGCAATGCTGATCATTTTTATTAAAGATGAAAGAATTTAGACAGTTTTTAACTCTCAGTGATGCTGCAGTGTTCGTTTGACTTTGGGACCTGAAGAGGACGGAGTTTTGGACCCAGATTACAGAAGCCGTAATGTTCCGACAATCCATCAAGCGGTGCGGCTTTGTAGCTTACCGAAGTCATACTAAAACATTTGACAGATTTTTGAGCGCCGTGTACCACAAAAAATCAGTTTGAGGTCAGTAAGCACAACCAGAATTCATACATAAGGCACATCAGATTATAAGGCGCACTATCGATTTTTGAGATATAGTGCAGAAAATACGGTATTTTGATTTTAAGGCGAGTTCTATGGACTGGCTCTAATGAGAATTTTTTCCTATCCAGTTGTGAATTCAGCAGCTGGTTGCTAGCTCAGTCACCTTAGATTCAAAATTTAAGTTCAAGTGACAATGGCTGGCTGGAGAACTTTTGAGTTTTGTTCCTGGTTCATGAAAAGGTTTGGGACATTTTGTTAGCTTGCCATTCCTCTTATTTCTAATCTTAACCTTGATTGATCCTTTATCGTAACTGATACCTCAGTATTGTCCTATTCAGTTGATTTGGGTGGCTACAAACAACAAAACTAATAGTTTTATTGTTACCAGTCATAATTTTGACAGCAAATATTCATTTAGTTTTAGTCATAGTCTAAATCAGGGGTGTCCAACTCCAGGCTGGTGTCCTGCAGGCTTTAGGTGTTTCCTTGATCCAACACAGCTGATTCAAATGTCTAAATTACCTCCTCAACATGTCTTGAAGTTCTCCAGAGGACTAGTAATGAGCTAATCATTTGATTCAGGTGTGTTGACCCAGGGTGATATCTAAAACCTGCAAGACACTGGTGCTTTAGGCTACGTTCACACTGCAGGTCTTAATGCTCAATTCCGATTTTTTGATCAAATCCGATTTTTTTTGTCTGCTTGTTCACACTACAAATAAAATGCGACAGCAAATGCGCTCTAGTGTGAACGCTCAAAGCGGCCCGCATGCGCAAAAGAAGACTTCACACACAACGCGCTCTGTTTACACCCAGAGCACACAATATTGTTTGACTGATGGCCCTTAATATAAAGACTTCGGACTTTACGTTTCCCAATTTTTGCTTTAAGTTATTTTGTTATTTACATAATAATGTAAATAACCTAATAATGATCCTTATTGCTGTTTTAGAGAGGAGCGGTGCTTCAAAGGATAGTTGCAGATTTCTGTCAGAATTATACAGATTATGCAGATTATACAGTACAAATAAAATGTTCACGTTGTCTTCCCAACAGTTTCACTGGATGGCCAGGAAGCGTTCGCGATGTCTTCTCGGGCGCTTCTCCGGCGCTGATAATTGGCATCTGTCTTGTGTCGGTGACGTAAAAGACAGATTTAATGTGACATGACCGTTCAAACAGCAGTCGCTTTCTAAAACATCAGATATGTATCGGATTCAGTACCACATACGAAAGTGACCCAGATCGGATTTGAAAATATCGGATTTGTGCCGTTCACACTGTCATACCATGATCGGATATGGGTCGCATAGGGTCAAAGAAGTCGGATTTGATGCGCTTTCGCCTGCAGTGTGAACGTAGCCTTAGTAGCCTAAATCTAAAGTCGATTCAGTTGACTAAAGTTGTTATCATGTGGTTTACAAGCATGTTATTTTCCTCGACATCAAATGTGAAACGTTCATACTTCTACACTTCTCTTGTACCGTTTCACAGGGACAGATCAAATATGTGCATGTAATCTTACTGTATCAGGAGATTACTTCTGATTAGATCACTTCCAAACCTTCCCGCCTTTCTACACAACTCAATTAGTCCCGATTGGATCTCCTCTGTCCAGATGACTTTCTTCGCGTTTTTTGTTCATTGACAAAAGTGTCAGTACATTTCATCATAATTTTATTAGCTTCACTCTTAGCTTTTACTTGATGTTTGATGAAAACTATGACGAAAATTATTGGTCAGTGAAATTAACACTGATTATTGTATTGTTTTCAAAGGCACAGACAAACTGTTCTAATGGTCTGTGGTGTGAAACGGTACTAGAACTATTGTTTGCCAAATGGATAAAGTGACCTACTACTGTATCTATTCTTGCAAAGATAAATGACTTGCACTGTAGTGGTAAGCATTTTTTAAAGAGAATAAAAATGAGATGAAATTATGGGCACTGATCCTCAAAGTGTACGGTACTTTGATTTGTAACCTTTAAGCTCAAAAGAAGGCACCATATGAATGGATGTGGTCAGTCATCCTTCACTTGGACTTTCTCCAACCTTCATCTTGCCATTGCAATAAAAAGGGAGAAGCAAAAACAACAATTGTCTTAGCCAAACAGACTGTTGTTTTGGCTGTACTTCAGGCCTGTCCTGTTGAAGATACTCAAGTCCTTTTTAAAGGTGCTTCCACCTGTGACTGAAATGAAGTGAATGTGAGAGGACTGCTTTTCCGTGCACAGAGGCTGTTGTAGCCTCTAAATACCTCACCTACAGCAAAAGCTTTGTGCTGCAATGACTCACTGAGACAGTTGCTTTGATATAAAAAACGTAACATAAGAGGCAATTTGGCCTTTTGCTACTCTGAGCTGAGAGACAAACACTCAGATTATGTTTTGAATCTTTCTGATTCTGGCAAGTGTTGTTCTAGTAATGAAAACTCTGTCTTTGTGAGCAGACAGATGCAATTTAAAAGTTAAATCTCAGTGTGGTTCTTCTTTGAGCTTTGTCCTTTGTTCTTCCAAGCCCCCCCTCCCAGTCTTTAACTTTTAAATTGTCTCCTGCTCGAATAAAGTGTTGCCGTTTCACAACGAGAAAACTGAAAATTACTGAAGAAAAATCAGAGCCCACTACAAGCTGTGCGTGCAGTGGTGAAAAGACCCTTGTCTAATTATCATTTAAAGATGATTAGAGCAAAAAATAAACACTGTGTGACAATGCTGTGAAGCCACTGGATTGGAAAATTCCTCCAAAACTTTATGCATAGAGTTTGTATTGAAGCAAAATGTGTGCAAGCAGCTTGAACCTCATTGGACTGAAATTATAACCGAGGCTAAATCTTATAGAAACTTTTCAGGTTTTGTGAGGGGAAATAAATAAGTTGCATTTTTGTCTGAGCAGCTGAGCACAAATGTTTGTGTTTGCTTCTGTTGTATCATTAAGTTACAATGCCAAATTCAGAGTGATTTCATGGAAAATGACAGACAGATAACGCAAGTCATAAAAATGCAAATGCATCTTCACTGTACTTTTATATTGTGTGGACAACAACAAGCTGGAAATTGGTCTGGGAGAGTATATTGTCAAATGTGTGGTGTGTGTACGGCCGTGTTTGCAAAAAATGCGATTTTACTTGGCACACTTCGTCTCATTCTTGTAATCAAATGTGACCCCCAATGAGCTCCATCAGCTGAGCTAACAAAATGAAGAGGAGAGTGAGGGAGGGTGGAGGAGGATGAGAAGGTGGTCTACTTTAGTGGTGCAAATTATGAAGGACTGTGGAGTAAACTGGTGCTAGATCAAACATTCTCAGTCAAGCGTGGCTCCCTTTGTCTCTAAATAATAAGAAATTGAAATTGATTATGCCAAGTGGAGCAAGACAGTACAAAGGAAATTGGAAATTATTGCTGGTGAATGGAGGAGAAACTCAGAAGAGAAAGGATGTACTTAGTCTGCATTGTTTTTAGATACTCACTACAAACCCTGTGGTATGGTAGGTCCATGATTCCTTGTCTTTGGAGAGAGCATCTGGCACAGATTAACCCATCAGGTCTGATTCCACATGTGATATTTGCACTGGTGTAACTGTTAGCCAACTAAACATTTGGCTCTGTTTTGTCCCCATCTATCTCAAGTCATTTTTATTGCAAAGGTGAAGCCATTCTTCTGTTTCAGAGAGTTTGAGAGAGCTACCCATGCCTTCGTTTCATCTCGCCTCGACTTTTGCAATAGTCTTTACTCAGGTGTCAGGTGTGAAGGCTGCCTCCAGCACGATGATATCACAAAGGTCAAATGATCTCAAACGGGTTTCTTATGCATGGCAATGAGTTCTCTGTACTAAAGTCATCAGATTGTTAATCCAGCAGAGCGCGTTTGGGATGTGGTGAAACAACAGATTTGCATCATGGATGTGCAGGTGACAAATTGTGTAGTCAGAATCCAGCATGAGAGGTGTCACATTAACACTGCCGCATAAGAATCCAAGGGAGGTCGTTGTAGTAGATGCTTGCTCTATAAAATTTAAGACTTTGGTATCTTTGAACCTCCCCAATGCTTGCGCTTAGTACCCAAATCACCCTGAAAAAGATCAGATAAAGAATCTGGTTTTAGAGGTTGCTAAAAATAAAGCAAAGAGTTACTGTGTCTTGTCTTACAGGAGGATTAACCAGAATGTCATCTGGAGGCTAAATGAACTAATTTGTATACACAGCTGTAAAACGATCACCTGGAAAAAAAAGCACTTGCAATAAAATCTGTTTTTTGTAGTGGTTCAGCCTCCTTACGGAGGTCTTTAGACATTCTTCAGCCCAGCTATCAGGGATTTATTATTTATGATTCATTTATTTTGATAGTCCAGCACAAAACTGTGCCACATAAAGCTGTTTTATTTAGCTCTGCTTTGTTCATCGGGGCCTTGTTTTCAGAAGTTTCAGCAACACGTATGCCACCAAAGGATTCTACATGGAAATGGGTTACCATCTATACTTTATTTGGAGTGTGGTCTTATGTAAATTAAATATGAGTCATGCACAAGCGCAGCCATGCAGAATGCTTGCCATTAATCACAGCTGTGCTTATCCGTGCATACCTGCATGATAATTTTCTTGTTCTTGGTGCCACAAAGATTCAAAAGACTTTCTTTAGAGTTTAATAATAAAAAGTAATCTGAACAAATTTTAGTTATAGGATTCGATGAGGTCTCGGACGTGGTTGCTCCAAATAGAAAAGGGATTCTGAAATCAGACAGGATTGCATTGTACAGTCTTGGTTTTGCTTCCGGTTAAAGCTTCACGATGTGTTGTTCACTGTGCATTGCATTTGGTTTTTATCTGCATTTTACTGTGTCCCAGCATTTTTGGAGAGGGAGTTGTAATCACTTCATCTCAGGCTGATTTTAACGTTATGACAGACTGATTATAAAATTAAATATTATCAGAGATAAATCAGTTTCTTTTTCACTTTGGCTTAGAAACAGTTCAGTCTTACCCGGCGACAACAGCAAACAAAACACAGTTTTAAGAGCTGAGTTTCAAAATGTACTTTCTCTGTTCGGTTACTGTTGAACATTTTGGCTTTTTTTGGGATTGGACACACACGTTATAGCCCAAAAAGTCAACAATGACTTTGTGAACATTGCATATGTCACAACAGTTCAGCTAGGTTCGATCTAGGGGCGATCGTGGCTCAAGAGTTGGGAGTTCGCCTTGTAATCGGAAGATTGCCGGTTCGAGCCCCAGCTTGGACGGTCTCGGTTGTTGTGTCCTTGGGCAAGACACTTCACCCGTTGCCTACTGGTGGTGGTCAGAGGGCCCGGTGGCGCCAGTGTCCGGCAGCCTTGCCTCTGTCAGTGCGCCCCAAGGTGGCTGTGGCTACAACGTAGCTTGCCATCACCAGTGCGTGAATGGGTGGATGACTGGATGTGTAAAGCGCTTTGGGGTCCTTAGGGACTAGTAAAGCGCTATACAAATAAAGGCCATTTACCATTTAGGTTGCGCTCACAGTTCTTTATCGACTTATCCCACACACATATTAATACTGCTGGCTTCACACAGCTGCCTTGCTGCGGACAGCTCACTGTCCACTTTAACACTTTTCAGAGATCATCACAGCTGTCTGCCGAGCTCCAAGTCTGTGTGTGTGTGTGTGTGTCTCCTCTGTCTCACACCTACTGTATAAGGAGAGAGGTTGATTAGCAGGAGCATGCCATGTGTGCCTCTGTCCTCAGCTGGCACTGTTCCCTAAATCACTCTGACCCACCGCTCCCTCCCACAGCTGAGCCAGACAGCCACACATCACTACCACAGTATATTTAACAGTACATTGATGATATCAGATGAGGGATAAGATTGTAAAATAAAAAGGGAACTGGAGGAAAAAGTAAAACGTGAGGTTTGTCTAAGGTCAAATAAAATTTTAAGTGACCTTAGTGTGGTTTTATTTCATGCATCAATACAAATGGCAAAAGTTTAATGTTTTCAAAATAATTTCAAAGTACATTTCAGAAACGCATTTTCACAAATAAATGATCTTTTAACTGTTAAGGCATGACCGTCTGATAGTTTTCACGAATGCCTAAATGTGAGTGAATGTTTACTCTGTTTTGTAATTTCCTGAACTATATACCATAATTGTAAACTGTTTTTGTCTCTGACTTTGGCCAACGTCTAATATTGTCAGCTGAAACAGTAGTTTTTACGGTGGTAGCCCCAGCACTGGATCCCTGTGTCACTGTGTGCTTCCTGAAACGTCGCTCTGTTTTTATGACCAAAATGAAGTTTAGCAATATGGTCTGTGGCAGTGTGACTGAAAAATGGCTGCTGAGAAGTACTGGAGCCTGGCACTGATTTTCGAGCACTTGCTGTGATGAGACTAAGAAGAAACCACCAGAGGAAAAATGACAGACGAGAATGCCTTTTATTTAACAGTAATTACGTTGTATACTTGAGTGGGATCATTAACTATTGTGACCAAATCTAAAGGGAAATTATGCAGCACAATTAATTAGGAATCTGGAAGATGGTCAAGCTCTGTGTTGTGTATATTTATAGGTAGGTCAGAAGAGTTCTATGTAACTGGGGTATTACTGTCAGGAGGTTTAATAGCTAACCTTGGTTTCGTTCCTGGATTACTAATTGTTTACAAAATATTAAGGAAAACACAAAATTGCAAAGGTTCAGTAACCGTAAAAGCATTCTTTTACAACAGCAAATGTTGAATGCTTACAGTGAGATAAATCACCACACTACAAGCTTGACACAATGTGTATTTCCTTGAAAAGAGGAGTACTTTTTATTAATAAAAAGTGAGTCAAATTTAAATTCACCCCACAGAGAGTTTCACTCACGTGGATGACTTCCGATTTCTCATTAGGCCACAGAGGATGGAACATATTTGTTATGCAAGTGAAGCAGTTAGCCTTGGGTGTGAAAAAAAGTTAAAATATTTTTTTAGTTATTCCAAGCTCACTGAGTTGCGGAAAAGTAGACTGTTGGAGTCCATCGAAGTGCTTTCACAGCTTAATAGAAGTTCCTGGGAAAGGAAAAAAGGGGAGGCAGCAGTGTGGAGTGCTGACTGGCAAACAGCCAAAACACCAACTGTGGTTGTGGAGAAAAATTAATAAATAAATGAATCAACTTGTATTTTTGGCAGCCAGGATGGATGTAACAGTCGGATGGCTCTGTCAATGACTGCAAGCTGCTAAAAGTGCTGTAACTCTGAAGAAGTAATGATGTGAATATGTTTAATTCATGTGTGAATATAAAATGTACAAAATATCAAAAAAAAAAAAAAAAAAAAGCTCCAGCCATTTCCCACTAGGATTGTAGACATTTAGTTTTTTGGTTTTACAGTTTAGACATAATTTTAATAAATATATTCATCACTTTAAAATGTCATCTAATTTTTAAGCCTCTGTGGAACTGGGACATTATCTTTATTCCACTTAAGTCAGCAGGACTAAACCATGTCCTCAATAATAAATATTTATTACAATTTAAATGTGACGCTTTAGTACTTTTTATCAGACACAAAAAATGTGCATTTGAATAGAGTGGTGCAATTTTACAGTCCTGGTGGGTTTTCTGTGAAATAAAAATGAATAGGAAAGTTTTGTCCTCGGAAAGTCATCGTCTCACAAACCTCTGACAGTGCACATCAATCTCTACATAAACGAGAGAGGCAGCCTCTGTTAACAATACGAATACAGGAGTTATATGAGGTTATATTACAGCCTGGTGCTGGTTGTTCAAGACCTAATCCGGGATCCACAGTAGATCCGCTGTGAGTCATCACACTTTGGCAATGCACATCAATAAATTAGACACTGCAGATGGAAAACATACCTGGTGCTTTTGCAAAGCTCTAAAGGGAGTTAATCAGCTAAAAAAGAGACGTCACTAAGGCAAGCTGTTATGCATAAAAGATGCAGAGAAAAGTAATTAATTTTTACTCTTCCTTAAAGGCATTATTGATGTAATTATTCTAAAGCTTTTGTCTGTGAAGGATCTCATCCAGGTTGTAGTACATAATGCTCACTGAACACGATGCCATACTGATAAACACAAGTTTCGAACATGAAAAAAATGGCCGTATAAAATCGTCAGGAGATCAAAACGAGCTGTAGCATTTTAAAGAAACTTTACACCAATCAGTGTCTGTGTAGGTTCTCAGTCATCCAGGTCATAGCAATCTAAGGAGTTTGGAAAGAAAAGCAACTGGACTTCTTTAAGTTTCACCTCATCATCCGAGAAGCTTCTTCAATTTTAAGAGCAAACATTGGAGAGTCCCAGGTATTTAAGCCCCCTCATCACATGAGCCATTTTGCACATCAATCAATCCAACTTTTAACTATTTTTCACATGAATTATGGATAAAATTAGAAGAATCAGATCAGGATTATGTCCATAGTTGCCCATTCTTGTATGCTGCATGCTCTTACAGTTACAGCTTCCATGTGATGTCTTCTCAGTACTGGAAATAGGTGCTACCACAATAGATCATGCAGGAGGAAGGGCACATGATGAGCATGGGCTTACTGTGAATTAACTGTACTTTTATTTGCACAATTCTCACATGGGCACAGTTTGTACTGAGGGAGTTGTCAGATTCAAGGCCAGACTGTGTTGGGTATGTTGGTTATCACATTCACCTCTGCCGGGTATTATCTAGAAAGGTTTAGGGTGGCAGTGTAAAAAAGGACTTAGATGTTCAATTTAAACTAGATACCATGAGCTACGCGGCTGGTTATTGCAAGTAAAAGATTAAATAAATGAAAAGGAAAAATCAAGCATCTAAAAAGAGCTGCTGCAGCAGGCTGGTGACCAAGAGTGAAAGCTGCACAATAGGCTAGCCTCTACTGGCCCAACCCACAAGCCATCACAACTGCTAGCCAATCAGCTTATCACAGTTAAGATGGAAATAGAGAATATCAGAACAAAACTAAGAAACTTAAGGCACTCTTATACATTTGGAAGCATAAACTATCAGCACTTTCAAATTTTCTCTCCATGACCCCATTTGAGTTGAAGCATGAACCCAAATCTTTGGCCAGGTCCAAGATCAAGTAAGCGGTTGCATTGTTTTCCCTTAAGCTTCTATAATGTGACTTCTTTTTCCAGTAAGGGAGTCACCCCCTGCTGGTCTCAAGAAAGAATGCAGCCTTAAAATACTTCCACACTAGCTTCACTTGACATTCCTCTTTAATGTACAGTCTATAAACAAAAAATAATAGTATCATAAAGCCATTATAGGAAACTGCTGCCTTGCATGTATATTTTAAAAGGCACCTTTCAAGCCCATTTGTCATATTAATAAACCGCTTTCTGGAACTCGGGTTGCTGAGTTGTATCTAGTTGACACCAGCTGCACATCTGCCTCACTGTTCCGCGAAAGTTACTGTTGATTGTGAAGACGTTATGAATATTTAAAGCAATTATAATGAGAGGCATACTTTTTTGAGACACTTAATGGTTTCTAAGTTATAGATGAGCGGTCAAAAGGTTGAAGCCAATGCGAGAGCTCAAGAGAAAATCCTAACTCGTGTAGCAAGTTAATTGGTAGTGCCTGTTGTCTCTTGGTACATTTCCAGCACTTATGATTCCACACTCACTTTCTGCTTTCCATTATCAGTGTTTTCCTCTTCTTTTGTTTTGCTGCCTTTTTATATCTCCCTTTTGTTTCTTCTCCTTTGTTTCACACATGTTTTCTGTTCTCCCTCTTCCTCACTTTATGCTAGCCTATAATCAGTGTGGTTTCTATTGAACTACACAGTGCAGTTAAAAACCAGGAAACAGTAGCTATTCTTCTGTCATAAAAACAGGAACAGTGGCTCTTAATGAGGATGTGTAGTGCCTCTTAAAGCTGGAAATAGAAGCCTCCCATATATCACTGTTTAAAATGGCTGTAAAGTTATACAAGAGTTCTGATTGTTCTGGGACCAGCGAGGGAGATAACGAGACACGTCGACTTTGAGGCTGCACTGCAAACTGCTCACAGAAAAGAATCAAGCGAGCCAGTACCTGAGACAGATAACACAGATTGATCGGGTTCACAGTTTGGTTGGTGCCACAAAAGACTGGACAAGCTTGGGTGCTTCTCTGAGCCAGTCGATAACACCTTGAATGCTTGTTTTCTACCGCGCTGGTTGCATTATTGTTTGAAAGGTGTGCACTGTTTGCTAGGTGCATTCCATCATTTAGTATTCCATAATGCACTTGCTGAATGTGAGTCCAGCATTAACTGTCCTTGAACTCGTCCAATCAACTCCAGAGGAAAAAATCAGAATCTTTAGCTGCTAAATGGTTCACTAAATTGTTGCTAACTTTTTCTGTCTGACATTTATTGCTGGGCTGAATGGAAACAGAATTAGTTTAATCAACCAAAGTTGTGAAATCAAACCAATTAAAAAAGAAAGATGAAAGAAAGACGCTAAAATGCTTTGATAAGGGAGGAACTTGTTATAATTTTACAGAATGTGGGATCAGAATCAGAATACTTCATTATTTCCTGAGGAAATTATGTGCTTACAGTTGCTCCAAGATAATAACAACAGCAACAGGGTGAACTAAATTAAATAATACAATATATTACAAAGTTACAAAAATAAGATATAGCTCTACAATATACACATTTTTTTTTTTTTACCATTTTTACAGTATAATTTTTTATTTTGCTATTAGTATTATTTGTTGTGATCTATATACAATTTGAAAATATTGATTTTTATCTGAATAATAGGTCTTTTAGAGTGGATGAGACAATTGCACTGCTGTGCCAAGCACATCATTTCCAGTGGCCTGTGGCCTGTTTGAGATGATCTGAGTTTTGTGACGTGGTGTGTTATCCTGCTAAAAGCAGCCACTGGAAGATTTGTATACGGTGGTCATAAAGAGAAGGACATGGTCAGCAACAACACTCTGTGGCTGTGGGACTTAAACGATGCTCTGTTGGTAAAAAGGGCCCCCAAAAAGTACCCTACATCATTACACCACCAACAACAGCCTGAACTGTTATTATAAGTCAGGATGGATCCATCCGTTCATGTTGTTTCCATCAAATTCTGACATTACCATTCAAAAGAAGGAGCAGAAATCATCAGACCACTCAACATTTTTCACTTCTTCTTTCTTCTTTTCTGGTCTTAGCTGAAGCAGTAGCACACAATGTGATCTTCTCCTGCTGGAGCCCATCAGCTTCATGGGTCGACGTGATGTGCATTCAGAGATGTTTTTATGCACACCTTGGGTGTCATATGTGGTTGTTTGAGTTACTGTTGCCTTCCTATTAGCTTGAAGCACTCTGGCCATTCTTCTCTGACCTCTGCCACCGACAAGGCATTTTCTCCCAGAGAACTCCCGCTCACTGGACATTTTCTGTTTTTTGAACCGTTCACTGCGAATCATAGAAATGGTTGTGTGGGAAAATCTCAGGAGACCAGCAGTTGCTAAAATGCTATTTGGCACCAACAACCATGCCATTCTCAAAGTCACTTGAAAAATCTTTTTTTTCCCCCATTCTGAGGCTCTGTTTGAGCTTTGACAGGTCATCTCGCCCATGTCTGCATGCATACACTGAGTTGCTGTCCTGTGATTGGTTGATTAGATATTCATTCATTTCTAGCCATACATTTGTCTAAGAAGCAGAAAAACGAATGTGCCTATTCAAGTAGCTGTTGGGTTCATGTGTAAAGATTGCTTACAATTTTTGCACTCTTCCCCATCACACTACATTTTAAAAAATTATTAATTATTGAAAAGAGGGTCGTTAGCCTCTTTAGAAATAAGGAAAGGAAGAACTAACCTCAACTTCATTTGATTAGTTCATGATTTTATAGTATAGCAGATACTGGCATTTTAATTAAGGTAAAACTACCTTTGTTAGAATAACAACAATGTCAGAGAAAGAGAAAGTCCCAGTTCATATCTGAGGGTGATCTCCTGTGAGCACAAGTTTCAGAGTTAATGTTAGAAATAAATAAACGTTCCTGACTGGAAACTTTATGAAGCCCCCCCGCCCGCCCGCATTATTGTTTACTGTGTTTTTATTGGAGTCAACAACCTTAAACTCGGCAATGTTCTCCAGTAAAGTGATTTTTGCTTTGCTGTGTGTGCAAAGCTGGAAAAGCAAAACAAGGCCCATGGTGAAAATAATTAGAAATACTTGGTTTATTACTAATATCATTTTAAGCATCATAGTCTCTGGGTTTTCTTTGTTTCTCAGCACTTTGAAATAGTTTTCAACCAACTTGCATTTGTGACCTGTTCTACTATCACCACAATATTTTTGTAACGGTGTCAAAAAAGGGCAACTGGGTCATTATTGTGTCTGTTTGCATGCTGGGTCTGTTTGCATGCTGTGTCCCTCTAGGCGTGCGTATGCTGTGTGTCCAAGTTTGTTTACTGTAGATCATCCAATTTCAAATAAACCACTCAGCTTCTCAACAGTTGACCAAATGCCAACTTAACTGGCAGGTTTGAAAATAGCCTCTCTTTTGTTTGAGAAAATAAGAATTGTGAAGTGAAATATGCAGCTGTTACCTCTTAGTTTAAAACTGTTAGAAAGCATTTGCAGTCACTGATTTATTGAGTTTATGTGGTTTATAAAACAGCACATCAATTCACAGATCCTCCGCCGCCTTACTTTACACTCCAGCTGGTTCATTGAGCCGAGTGTTTTTTTTTCCTCACACGTTGTGGGTAATACTGTCTTTTATTTGTATTCAGCTCAGGAAGCCTCTTAAATAACTTCAGTCCATTTAACCTGGACTGTTTTCACCTGAGTGTTATTATCATCTCCTTAGCATGCTTCTCAAATTAATCATCTTAAAAGAGAAACACTTGTGATGTTCAATGTACAGCGCAGGAATAAGCGTTTGCTTTTTAATCATCTTAGCTGTACCTAAGTCCTAAAACAGACACATATTATGATCAGAATCACAATTTACATTAAATTTGCCTAGATAAATTATATTGTAAGATAATCTAACACATTTTGTCCAACCAGTGGGTATGTGAGAGAAGGTGGTGAGGTGTGAAAGCTCATCTCATTCCATATTTTGTTAATACATACTGATTTCCAGCAAAAGGTTTCCAAATACCATTTTTATACTTCACGCTTACATTTTTTGTGCCTTTATTTAGTTCGTTTTCCTTCCAAACCATCACAACTAAAGAGCAGCAGTCACTTTGTGGAGCTAATTCTCTTATCTAATAATTTCAGAGTGGAACTCTCGCTTTCTTCCGCACACCCACTCATCATACCTCTCAGGTCTCATTTAACAAGTTAGAAAGGAAAATTTTTGAGATCCACAGAGGCTATTAGTTGCTCTGCAGAGCCTTTGGCAGTGCTGGGGTCCCACCTGCAATCACACGCCTCTATACTTAGACACACCTTGCTTCCCAAAGCAGAAACCTACACAGCAATTAAAAATGCATTGTAGTCTCCCTGAAACATACATACTGCCATCAAAGCAGTTTGTGAAACTGCGCTCCTACACAGGCTGAGTTTTAATCATCTAAAAGAAATAACATTCGATTTGACCTTTAAGGACTTTCCACACTTTAAGTCAACAACACTGACTTTTCAATAGTGTCATGAAGAAATAGTGCACATATTGGATTTACAACATTAACGTGAGGCGATCACATTGCTGGTGATAGAATAAACTGGGGCTGTGACATTCCCAAGCAGTGTTTTTGGTTTATAAAAAGCATTCAGCCAAAAATTTAGCAGATAATAGAAATTTCATCAGATGAGGCAAACTTGTCATTTTAACTGGTCTGGCCTAGTCTTAAATCAAACAAACATGCAAATCTTAATTAAAAGAACCCCTAGCAAGCTAACCCCGAAACCTCTTTAGGTCACTTTGGGTTAAAGTCTGGAGGTACGTAAGGACGACACAAGAGCTCATCGCGTTTTACTCCAACTTTAATCTCAGCTTCATACAACTGAACTCAAAAGGTGGCAAACACCTCCTATGACCCAGAAACATTATCCCTCTCACTTCCCTTCTCGCTGGGTGTGAGTGGAGTCCCCTGGCGGTCCGCCACAAAAGATGCATTGAACACAGCCCAGCCTGATGGAAGGCTTGCTTTTAATCATCTTGTGGGGATCCATGGGAATGCAAGTCATGTGGGACAGATCTGTGATGAAAATAAGAAAAGAAGTTTAGGAAGGCACATTTTTTAACTTCAAGCACTTGTGGCCAAAATGTTCCTGCAATCACCACAATAATTTGCAGGGAAGCTCAAAGAAAAAGTGACACGACGGAGGAGAGGAAGTTAGGAAGCCAGAGGGGAGTTTTTATTAAGCGAAGAGCAGAGGTTGACAGTAATGAGCTCCTTTTGCTCTGTGACATGTAAGTAACTTTTTATTTTACTGCTACATATATTCAACTCTTAGTAGAGCAGATATTTGAAGAATAACACAATGAAACCATTATTATTTCATGACATTTCTGTACAACCATAGGATTAGTGTGCTGATTGCAGGTCTGTTCACACAGTATTATCATAATGCAGCTATGCTTCTGTTCAGTGCTACAGTGGGAGATTTAGCATGATTATTTTACTTTCCCATTGTTGGCATTTGTTATTGAACAAGTGCTAACAGGTAATCGAGCACAAAGCAGAGAGCAACGAGCTCCAGTTGTACATGAAGTGATCTGAAGTCAGTATATCACAAAAGCTTTTAGACATTCAACTGCACATTGTGCTATTGTGGATTACATCTAAGATTATATTTACACATATATTGTATGATACTTTCAAACTTCTGTAAAAATGGAGCTCACTGTGTAGATCGTAGTCTGAGTACTTGATCAAGGGTAACTAAAAAGTAAGGTGGACATGACTCTGACCAGGTAAATTTGATTCACAATAGTCACTTATTAATATGATGTAATTTTAGTAATAGGATGATGTTATAATAGGACCGAATAGTGTTACCCCCCAACTGTTACCCCATCTCTGCTCATGTCCCACTTCCAACCTTTCTCTGCCCAATCACAGCACTTTATCCAGGATAGCGGACCGTTGTGAGGCCTGTCTCATCCAGTAACTCTTCACATTAACTTTTTCTGACATGATTCTAACTGAGTACAATTTTTCACTTGGTTGCTCACCTCTAATGTAGACTGACATTTATGCTTGTGGAGTTTGCATGATTTACAGGACACACTCAAACTTCTAGTGAGTTTAAAAAATATATATATACAACTACAATCCCTGAGATATTCCAACTCCTCCACGTGGGGCAGTAACACCTCCCTGACCTGGAGTGGGCACTCCACCCTTTTTCAGCTGAGGACCATGGCCTCAGACTTGGAGGTGCTGATTATGATTCCCACCATGCTGTACTGGTTCTTCATGGTGAAAAGAGAGCTGAGCATAAAAGCAAAATTTAGATTTACCGGTTGATCTACGTCCCTACCCTCATCGAAGGTTATGAGCTCTGGGTAGTGGATGAACGAAGGAGATTGTGAATACAAGCTGTGGAAATGAGCTTTCTTCGAAGGGTGGCTGACCCCTCCCCTAGAGATAGAGGGAGGAGCTAGGCCAACCAGGAAGGGCTCAGAATAAAGCTGCTACTCCTCAACATTGAAAGGAGCCAGTTGAGGTGGTTCAGGCATCTGACAAGGATGACTCCTGGGTGAGGTGGCCCTGTTCCACCAGGAGGAGGGCCCGGGGCAGACCCAGGACACGCTGGAGAGATTATCTCTCTCGGTTGGTCTGGCAACACCGCGGTGTTGCCCCAGACAAGCTAGAGGAGGTGGCTGGGGAGAGGGAGGTCTGGCCTTCTTTGCTTAGGTTACTGCCCCCGTGACCTGGCCCGGAAAAGCTGAAGAAAATGGATGAATGTATGGATAAATACGGTCTAGTAGGAGACACTGGTACAGCTTAGTATTACAGTTTTCCCAGCTTAACAAGTGGCACAGCCAGTAACTGTCTGATTGATCAGTCCCAGGCTGTTTGAGACAGAGCTGAATATAATGCTACTACTCCGAGCTGAATGAAAAGAGAATTGAGCCTTGCACATCTGTTCCTCTTTTTCCCTTGTTCTTTGCTTTCCTTATTCCCCCTTGTAGTTTGTGGCGATAAGAACGCAGGGTGTAATTATAAGCAAGATTTAGAGTTTTTACATCAATAACTCTGCTGGGTTGCATAAAAGCTAAACAGCAGCATGTTTTCTGCTGATTAAAATTCCTTTGATTCTCACTTTTCAGACTTCTAATGCATCAGTTCCACAGATTACTCTTTCTTATGCAAAAATGGGGCAACCTTCCAAATGTGTTCTAAAGAAATATATAATTCTTGTCGTGAATGGTATTTAGACTGTCAGGAAAATTAAAGATACAGCATTATTATGTGATATATACAGCTAGGACCATAAGCTTTTGAAAAATCATGCTTTCTTTGGTAATTTTGCCTCTGTGCACCATTACAGTGGATTTAAAATCGATCGATCAAAATATGATTGAAGTGCAGATTTTCAGTTTTGATTTAAGGGATTTAATAAAAGTGTTACATTTTAGGGACTACAGCCATTATTATATAAAGTCCTCCATTCTGAGAGGTTCGAAAGCAATTGGGAAAACTTTTTTTAAACCTATGGATCGTTCATTCAGTGACTTCATTGGTCATGATCCTTTTGCACTGTGAAGAGCAGAGAATATAGCCTTGTACTCTTCACAATTCATCCTGCTACTTCCATCATCAATAAGCTCAAGCGGTTTTTGGTTTTTGTTGTTGGTTTCCTGCTTTTGAGAATTGTGAAAGCTCTTTTAGATGTTTACTGGCAGAGTCTACTGTCCACTGTAATCAGTGGTTTGGACCTTATTGTAAACCCTCTGATGATTGTAGACTCTATCAGTGTTATACCTGCCTCCTTAATAGTGTTTTCTCTTGTCTGTGTTGTGATTTTATTGATCTATTTATTTGTTTTTATTAACCATTTAAAAAAAACACTTTCATACACCTTTAATATTGCTGAGCTAGCCAGTGCATTTCTTTTTTATACGAGTCGCCAACAATCTCTTACATTCCTGACATTTTTTTCCGCATAATGAAGACCTCCTTACGTTCATATTCATTTCAGTTCATATTGAGAATTCCAGTGAAAGCTACCAAATACTGGTTCAACACTTGGAATCAACCCCAGATTATTTTTCATCTTAACGTCTCATTAAATAATGAGGGAACAGACCTCACTGCCATAAAACTACTTGTTACTCAATGGTCCAACTACTTTTGAGCCTCTTAAAATCGGGGACTGATTGAGTGTCTGAATTAAAGTCCACTGTTACAGCAGCTGGTAAATGAACTATTTAAATTTGTAATTCAGTTGCATATATGTATTTAATCTTTTTTATCAAGTAGTTGCAGCTGTAGTAAAATTTTATTATTCTGACCTGTGGTAGTTTCCCTTTTTGTGAATAAGGAAATAAGACATCATTGGATGAGCTGAGCAGACAGTTAAAAACATTTCATCACATGTGTCTTTTTTTCATAAATTGACTACTGGAAATACTGAAAAAAGTTTCTGCATTGAATGTTAAATCTGCAATCGCTATATGTCTATGTATACTACTTATCCAAGCATTGTGCTGAAATGCACTGTTACACCATTGTATTCTGTCACTTGAGCAACTGACTTGAAAGTATGACGTACTCTTGGTGCGAATGCTAAATGGAATCTGCAGATACCTCGCAATAACTGAATCTGCGGCAGATCCAGCTTGCACGTGATTAGCGCCTTGCTGAGACATAACGGGCAAAGATAGCTGTCTACTTAAGCAGAGGATTCATTCATCTTCTTCCTATCCCAAATAACCAACAAGTTCTTGCTTTTAATATGGACAAAAAACAGGGTCACTTACACATACAGGAGCCGCATGGACATGAAAACAAATGCCATGAAGTTTCACGTATACGTTTTTGTTTGTTTTTTTTTCATTCTGGAAGGTCCTGAACTCTGTATGTAGCCAGCAGAGTGTTAGTGACTTTTGTATATACATTTATTTCGGCATTCATCATGTGGTAACATCATGTGGTCTGACAGTTTGTGGCTTACATGCTGTAGTTTCTGAATTCTTCTATTTTGCAATAACACCATTAAGTTGCTTGTGGAATATCTAGGAGGAAAGACATTTCATGAACTGAATTTTCGTAATGGAGGCATTACTATAGATGACTCACTTATTCACAAATGTTTGTAAAGGCAGACTGCATGGTAAGGTGCTTGATTTTATGCACTTGTGACAATGAGACTGAAAACAGCAGTGATACTTTTATCCATATAGTCTACAAGGAAACACTCTGTGAACAGGGCATAACATGCAGAATTCGAACTGTGTGTCTGTTTGAGCAATTTGTCTTTGGAGCATGATTTTGTGTGAAAATATAGACTGAAAAAGACCACACGAGAAATCGTTTCATAGCTTACAATATTTAATAATATGTTAATTAGCCATGTGTTCCTGTTGCTTATGGTAACTGTCATGTAACGCTGTGATTTTGTGTTTTTATTTTTTACTTCCATGCCAAATCAGTACATAAAATACCTGCACTTCTGTGTTTTAATACATACAGTACACTCTATTTAAATGCTCAAACATGTACCATCTTTCTAATAATTTTTCCTAGGATCATCACATTTCCGGAAAACCACACCTACAGGTCACCAGCCTTCTCATACCTGGCGCTCTAAATGCATTAATGTTGTTCCACACCATTAAACAAATTTTTACACAGCACACGACAAAGGCACAGCACACAACGTAAGGCAATGATGCAATAACTCGAAAACATTGCGCTCTGAGCAATATTCACATAAGGCTAGAGTTTCCCTGTAGGTCAGCGTCTTGTCATAATGGTGGATAATATCACATCAGTGCATTTACCATGACGGCCTGCTGCAACCATTCAGCATGAATGACAATTTAAGGAAATAACAATTAAAATAAAAATATAAATAAATAGATAAATGAGGGAAAACGCATGTCCATATCAAGCACGAATGCCCGAACCTTAAAAGAGAGGATAATTTAAGCTCTTTAACTCACATTTATTCTCATTGATCCCAGTCAGTGTTTATAATTCATATTTCCATCTACCAGTTTTTCTGAGGTCTACAGTGAAATACCGCCTCAGCACATATATATTAGTTTTCATAAAAGACTAAATAATATCGCTAAATGTTGTAAGAGTTGTTTGCCTTCATGCTTAACTCTACTTTGTGTACATTACTTTAGTGTTTTTCTTTTTCCTATCTTCAGTGTTTTTTCTTTTGAAAACTGCACAACATAGTGAGTAACTGTAAGCACGGGTTTTGTCTGTCTTCTTTTAATAAAGTCGTGGACACTGATTGTTGTTCCTCTTCAGCAGCAAGGATCTACTGAGAGGCCTGATGGGAATCCACTCATGCCCACTGTTCTGATGTGACAGCTGTTATCAAAAGCAGTCACAGTCAGCCACAGGCATATAGCCGAGGCAGTGATTAAAGTTCAAAGTTTTACATGATCAAATGGATGTCCTTTTTGTTCTTTGGTTGCAAATATATATATTTTTTGTGTTATTTAAGAATAATGAAAACAGAACAGCAGCGAACTTATTACAGTTACAAACGCCATGTCTCCTCTAAAAGAATACACAAGCAACATATGGCAGCCAGCTACAGATATCTGCGATATCATGTTATACATTAAAAATGATTTATGTAAATCTTCAGTAAAGAATGGTAAATTCTAATGTTACTGTGTCAAGCATTCATGTTTTTAACATATTCTTACTTCATGAAAAAAAATAGTACAATAATAACAAATGTGTTTTCATTGGCATATTGATTGTCTAAACAAATAATGCCCACAAGGGCTTTATTAGTACTCATACCCATGGATGGATTTCTATATATGCCTGCCAGGCACAGGGCTCATGGGAAGACATGTAATAAAAAAATCACCATAAAAAAATGCAAAATGACTACAGACAGAAAGCGTGACTATGAGAAGACACAACGGAACCACAAAGTGATAAATAATGACCATCACAAGAAGCAAAATGACCACAAAGAGACAAAAGATATAAACCAAAGAGAAAAAGATTTGATACATTCACAGAAAAAAAAAAGAAAATGATGGGTTTTGGGTTTTTACATGTCTTTGCAGAGGAGCGTTGTGTCTCATTATCCCATACTCACAGATATTCTTTCTGTATCTTTGTACTTTCAATTTCACCTCAAGTGCCCAGCCGCAAATGATTAATGTGTCCTGTCAACCAAAGTTTAACCACCACTTCTGGTCTCTATTTGCTTTCCTGTATAAATGTACTTTTGTAAACTGTATATATTGCTGCAGTGTCAAAAAAGTAGGCATCATTTAACTAATATTTATAAGAGCAGTGTCAAAAGAAAGCAATCGAAAGCATTGCCTTGAAGGGTTTTGTATAGAATAGTATATCTCTGGAAAACTGTGCATTTCTTTCTCTTGTGTCACATGTGTGTCTGAAAGTGGGAGATGTGGAGACAGAGAATAAAAGTGTATTAATGGACTTATGGTTAAATGACATTGAGTTAAACTGAAGGGAAATCTATAATAGCCTACTGCAGATGTTCCTTTTTGTATTCTCTGTACATCAATACAAACAACCAGAATGTTGGAACTCAATTAAAAAGAGTGATGTCACTGTGAAGTGGACATGTGGGGATGCAAGGACTGTAAGGACAGCCCATACAAGACAGCCATATACATAGACTAGATATTGAATTTTGCTGGGAAAGATGTAAAAATGTTTTAATGTTTTGGATCACTTCTCTTGATCATTTGGTTTGCAAATTATGAAGCAACAAGAATCGGAAGCAGCCTACATTGATCTGAGGTTTTCCATCAGGGTTACTTACTTTGTTGTGTCCACTCAATAGGGCTTGTGGGCTCAGTATGTAACAACTATTATTATGGTATAGCACCGCTAGTGGGTGTCGTCCTATTATTGTAGTAGTTTGAGAGTCTCCTAGGGTGAGTGGAGCGGCAGCCATTACGGCCGAGCATGCTGCTCTCCGTGAATCTGTTTAGAGAGACCGTACCATTGTAACAGGCTGGAGCTGGTGACTACCTAACCCCGGTGTTCTGACAAACCATCCTACTTTGGCAAAACATCCTACCGTAAGTAGTTTACGCACATTTCTGCTGTCACAGGATCCCAGCACAAATTTAAGTAGGTATGACGGTTTGCCACTTAACCTTGCCCATCAGAGTATGCTGTAGCTCATATTCATAAAGCCAGGATGGTTTGCCACTTCATTTTACCCGCTAAAGTATGTTTGTAGGTCACATTCACAAAGGTAGCATGGTTTGGCACTTAATTGTACCCGTCAGAGTATGTTTCTAGCTCTTATTAACAAAGGTAGGATGATTTGCCACTTAATTTTAGCTGTTAAAGTATGCTTCTAGCTCATATTCACAAAGGTAGGATGGTTCGGCACTTAATTTTACCCGCCAGAGTATGTTTCTAGCTCATATTCACAAAGGTAGGACGGTTCGCCACTTAATTGTAGAAACAATGGGTAGGATGGTTTGTCAGGTAGGATGGATTCCCAGAACACCGGCACATGTATGTATGAATAGGGTAGAACCGTGGAGACCTAGCTTGTATGGTCTTGTTCTTTTAACGCCAAATGAAAGTCTGTTGGTCTATTTAACTGACTGGTCTCCGAGTTGTCCGGCTAACCTCCACACCACATGCCCGCTGGACCTGCTAGCTGCTCCTTCCTCGCCAGACCGCATTACAAGTGATCAAATTATACAGGTACTGCTTGAGTAGGACCAACACTGGAGCAGGAATGCATGCAGTAGGTACAATGCTGTGATTTAAAAGATAATATATATAAAAGCTCATATTCAGGTCATTTTGTATTTAAGGAAATGGTACCCAGTCTGTTTTCCAGGAGGAATTAACTGTTCTTATGATGTAACTCTTTTTTTCTTTGAGCTTTTAAATCAAAATGACCTTCAAATAATTATATTACAGATAGTTGCAGACCATAAAATGTGACCATATCTCATAAAACCTCAAGAAGGGTCACAGACAGTGTCCTTTGCACAGTCAAAGCTTGAGATGTCCTGGGTGGATTTCTTTCGTCTTGTGACAGGACTAAATGTTACGAGAACAGGGCATTCTCCATATCTGCTCAAATTGTAGAACTTCCACCATTCCCCCAAACTATTCGCCCTCTCTGTTAAGATTTTCAAGGGACATCTTAAAAAGCACTTTCACTGATTAGCCTTTAACTGTGTCTAGCTCAGATTGCACTGCTGTGGGAACTGAAAACTTCCAGTAATTGTCCTTGTTGTTTTTCCAAAGTGTCGACTTATAATAAAAGCAAAGAAAGCCCCATAATGATGCAAGCTCAGGGTACAGTGGCATTTCAGATTGCGCTTTTGGAGTTAAATTTAGAAAGGTATTCATTCAGAAGCCAGTACCAGAAACCATCAGCTAATCATGCGTGATTAGTCTCTAGGGGGAATAGGAAATGCATCGGCACTGCAGTGCAATGATTAAGAGTAATCAGTTTTTTCACCCACACATAAAGTAAGTACAAAATCGAAGTGAAAGCTAGAATCACACATAATTTGTGGTATGTCTGCTGCAAATATCCCCGTGGGTTTGTTTTTCCAGAGAATTTAAAAGTCTGAATAGCACATTAAAGCAGCTAGACGTTCTAATGTCACACACCATGAGGTATGTAAGCTGTGTTTTATGTTTATGGAAGCAGTTATACCACTGAGGGAGGGAAGGTGATAAAAGATGGGCATAAAGAAACTTATTTGATACATCATTTGAGAAGGGAATGTCTTGAGGGCTTGGATGAGGAGTAACCATTGTCTTTGTTTGTAATGTGCTTGTGCAATCGAGTATTCCCAAAGGTTGCATTTATTTGGATTGTATTTGTTTAAATGAATGCACATTTTTAATGTGCTTTTGCTTACTGAATTGGACTTACAGACTGTTACTCAGGCTGTGCTGTGTTACTTACAAAAGGATTGAAGAAGAAGGCTCAGTTTTGCAGGAAAAATTAAATACTGTGAAAACCGTGTGGGTTAAGTGGACACGGATTGAGCATACTTAAGTACATTATATTATAGTTGAGCCATGGAATAGAAGGCGAGTTTTAGCAGATTCTTTTGATTTTGATGCCCTTGGATTCAGCTGGAAGCCACTGCAAGGACAAGGATCTTTTCTTAGCTCTCTTTAAAAGTCTCATGTTGGATCAACTACTGATTTTTAATAACGGCAATCACACTCTCTTTATTTAAGTCAAAAGGTCTGATCTATGCATGCTCTTTAAACGTTTCCTGTTGCACTGCAGTCTGGAACCCGCCTGGCCAATCTGCTCATTTAGCTTCCACATGCAGGAACCACAATTCTTTCAGGGCTTCCAGTGCAGCCAGGATACAGAGATGGCACTAGCAGCAGTTGACTTCAGATAGATTTGCAAACGCTAATAAAAAGCTTTGAGGTTTTGCGGCAGCAAATGCAGCACCTGCTTTGTTTTGCATGCATCTGTGTGGAATCAGTGACAATGGGAGATGTTCTGTGCACATTTCATTGTAAAGGGGGGGTCTGAGATCATGTTATAAAGCTTTATTGAAATATGAATGTCATCTTCATTTCTGTGCAAACTATATCCTACACTTGTTTTATTGACAAAATAACTCGAGCTAATGGCTGTTTCAGATTTGCTGCCCTAGTTATGTTTTTTAACCTAGGTGTCTTTGACATAATCAAAGAATACACAAAGTTTGTTCCTGTTGTAAGAGCTGTGCTCCCTGGAAATAGACCACCAGCCTCACTCTAATTAAATTGAGTTATTACCGCAGAAACAATCACACAGGATGCCGGGGACCCTCGTGAGTGTTAAACACCTTAACTTTTCTCTCAACCAGCTGTTTCAAATTACTTCGATCTCTCTAGTGCTCATTAATGGAAAACGGCAATAAAATATTCATGAGAGCTAATAAAGCAGGATCTTAATAGGGCATAATTTAATTACTTGATTGTTTATGTAAACCAATAAACTAAAAGGGAAATCTAAAGGAAATATTTATAACTTAAAATTCAGAAAAAACGCCAGAGACAGAAATTGACTGGGAGTAGAAAAAGTAGCAGGACCACAAGCAGGTTAGAGAGCTGGTCTGCCTTCTAGCAAATGGCCTTTAAGACGGTAATGGAGTGTACAAAGTGTTAAACAGCAATAAACCTGCTATAACAAACATGCGATCAATAGTGTCAAACATATAAAGCACAGTGGTCATTAACTGAAATGGTTATCTAGATGCAGATAAAGGGAGTGTCTTCCTGTTTGAACCTACTCAGGGCTTCATTTGTCCAGGATGATAACACCCCGTTGTAAAATCAAAGTTGTAAACAGGAGGACTTGTTTACACACTACAGATATATGACGATGGATTTATGTCTGTCCGCACCAGATAGGGATGACAAATAATGTCGTGTAAAGTGATAAAGCCAATGGAAATGAAGGAGAGTTTTGAAAGACGGCACTGCTGCTCAGATGTGACAAATGAAGGCAATGCAAAAGAAACATCAGAAATTATGACAAACAGAGCACGAGGCATACCTGGCGCTAAGGGAAATCATGGCAAAGGCAAAGAAAGGGAAAACACTTCTGGTATAATGGAATTGTCTCGAGCTCCCAACACTGATTGCGGTTCCATTCGTCTCATTTGAAAGTAATAGACAATAAATAAAAGCTCCAGTCATGACTTAATATTGAGAGGGCAGTGGTGAGGAGGCCCATTGGATGGAATTTAAAGGAAGTAATCCGGCTCTCAAGTCACACTCAGTGCCACACCTGTCTTACACCATATATGATAGTCTGGTTTCCTCACTGAGCTTCACTTGAATGGCTGCTGTTTTTATCTCTTTATCACAGTGTAAATTATAAAGATGCAAAAACATTTGGCGATACGCTGGATTGGGTTTATTTTGTAGCCCATCTGTTCCCTCTTTGAATTAGAATATTTGGGGTCTTTGATTGAATATGCTGTTTTATCCACAGTCTCTTACATTTTAATTATCCCCACCCTCTACTTTTTCCTAGGCAGTATACGCTAAAGGATCCTGTAATCCTGCACCCAGTCGAGCTGACTGCTTTATAAATATAAACTGTGCACAGCTAAAACAACGGCCACCGAGAGGTGCATGAACATGAGGCTATTCATTGGGCACAAATTGGGCAAAGCTGACAGTAGACTGATTGTTTTTGGACCACTTGTTAATGCTTAAATTTCTCCACAACAGTATTTCAGCAAAGGTTGTCTTCTGTGAATTTCATTGAAAAACAAAAGGTGCATTGTAGTCTTTAAAACTGCCATACACATCTATTGCTCAATGTCATCTAAAGCTACTTCTGAACCACAGTGTCTATGAACTATAAGCATATTCAGTATTGACACTTTGGCCAGAGCACTATGTGTCCCTGAGATCAGTGGCTTCTGAGTTGAACAGTTAAGCCAAATGACAGGCAGAATACCTTGTTTTTGTTTTTTTACTTTTTGTTTTTTTCCTCTCGCTTGCCTGTTTTATCTCCACTCGCTGTCAATACAGAAGTATTTCTCTGTAATGCCCTGGGCTTTATTCTGTTTTCTTTTAAAGCTGTGTGTATGGGCAAGCGAAGAGGCTCAAAGGGATTTTGGGAATGCAATCCAATTCTCTAAGCATGCATCCACAGTTTTTCGTCTGCTCCCGTGTTGTGCAAAAAATGCTGGGAGGATTTAGTCTGAAAGCGTGGTTGCTTTCTTGCTTTTGTCTTATTACGGGACACAAGGTTAGATCAACCTCTCTCACTGGTGTGCAGCTGCTCGCGATCCCATTTCTGTTACAAAAATACTCTCACAGATCGCTTCCTGTTTATGTCCTGTAAAATGGCTTATTTTTTATTTGGTAAATTATATTTTGGGGAGTTCAAATTCTCACAATGTCAGTGCTGGCCTACCCTTGGCTGAAATGTTTCCTTTTTTGCTTCTTAATTTCCTGTAATTTCTCTATTACCACATCTATAAAAAGCATAAGAAAGTGTTGTTTGAATATCAGAACTGACTTGCAAGGCATAAAATGACAATTACACATGCATGTCTGTATGAAGGGGGGAGTTGAGATGTTTAAGAAGCCATCAAAATAATTTCTTGAGTTAGAGTTAAAAAAAAAATCTACCCCAGATCTGATTATGTGGCAGATTTACCCCAAACATTTGAACATTCAAAGAATATTGGTTGACAATCACAACTAAGCTGTCTTGAGGTCTATGAATTTACCTGGACTCTCCTTCCTGGACTGTTTTGCTTTTTGGGTGCAATAATTTGATAAATATTTTATGGCTTATAAGAGTTACTATCTTGAGTCCTACTGGACATGGCCATAACGTCATCATCTTCTTCAGACCATGTACAGAGGAATTTCCTGCTCTCAAACAACAATTGACTTTTACCCATCGTTTTCAATTTTGGTGGCAATGACTGGCATAATATTTCTCCTTCACCTGAAACTTAGTGAATTAGGAAACATTTCCAACTATATTTGGTAATGTCATCTAATTTTTTTTTCATTGTATTACAACACACCCTTGTTTCTGAAAAGTGTGTTGTAATATAGAAGTGAAAACTTCTATAAAACATACATACATTCTAAACTTTTTTTTAACAAGCAGGAAACAAAGAGAAAAAAATTTCTTTGAAAACTTGCTGATTTGCCTCGGTGAAATGCTAATTTTAATTTTAAAAGACCCCTTGCTGCTTCACTGCTTTAGATGTACCTTGAAAAGAAGATGCTGTTTGTTTTGCATTTATCAAAGGGGTCCATATGTGCATTATTTGAAGGAGATGATGTGCTACTTTTTAGCTTGTGCTGTGCCCTTGCTTTTACTTTTGCTAGTGCTTATTTTTCTTTTTTATTTGTACGAGTCTTAGCGCCTTCAGGCGACTGTGTTTGTGATTTGGCGCTATATAAATAAAAATGAAGTGAATTGAATTGTCAGGCTTTTTCTACTACTCTAAGTTGATTTAATGTGAATAAAGCTCTTATATAAGTTTTAATTAATATGTACAAAAAACACTGCAATCAAAGCAGTGTTCAGAACCTGGTTATTACTCACTGTTACATGTGTTCCTACTGATATTCGCACCTTGCCTTCTCTTAGATTCCAGCAGCGTCATTCATTGCCTTCCCTCTCCTGAGTCTGCCTATCTCTTTCTCACCTACATCTTTCTGTGTGCTTTTTATCATCTCTGCCAGCCTAGGCATCCGTCATTTCAGTGTCGCTCCCACTGAGTAGATCTGCAGTACACGCAGACAACCCCGGTGTCTTCGGTGGACCAATTAGAAATGTATCTTTATGTTCATCTCCAAACACAGTATGTACTTCCCTTTCGAAAACACTGATAAAGTACCTTTCGTCCTTCCTCTTATCACCTGCTGTACTGTTGCTTCAGTGTCATCCTTCTGATACAAGGAACGAGAAAGCTGTTTGCCGCTCCCAGAATGCTCTCTCTAACCCCCATCCCCAGTAAAGTTTATCTGAATGAGGAGTTAAGTAGATATATGCTACATTTTTTGTATTTCTTAGGGAGTGTCTCAGGTTTGAAAATTGCTGGATCTGTAAGCTCATATCTGCAATACAAAAATACCCACTCCTCAATATCTCTAAAGCAATGGGTGGAACAGCTCTCATTTGCCTGTGTTGTTATTTCAAGGGATCTTTGAAACTGTCTGATATTAAATATGATATTAAAGCTGGCAAGGTGTGTCAGAAGTGACATGAAAAAAACTGTGACGTTAAGCACTACTTAAATTCAGCTACATAGACAGTGTTACATGTGTGTATATTTTTTACAGCAGGGCTCCATGGTGTAAATTAGCCTTTATACATTTAGTGTTTTATTTACACTTTAAACCTAATTTTATTTTATTTTGTCCAGAACTGGTCACAATGTGATCAACTCACTTTCCATGTCATACACTTGTACTGGAATCAGCTCTGATCTTTTAGACACCTATGATTAAGAGGTTAACACAAAGATTTAACATAGAATGAGTATATTTTGAATAATTCAAGGGGAAACTCACTGATTGGTTAAACTACCTATATGGAAAAGATATATATAAATCTTATAAGGTTTGTATCTGTTTTGTGTGAAACTTGTATGAAAAGCATACAAAAGTGAAAAGAGATATAAGATCCCTTGAAAAATTATATAAATGGAACTTGTATGCTTTGGATATTTCCTAAAAAAATATATATGAAAGTAATGAGAAAGTGGCCACTTTCATGAGTAAATCATATAAGCCTTATATTATTCACTATATGAAGCAAGCTGATGCAAGTCTTTTATAAGTTTTTCCTATTTCTTTTCCATATGGGTAATGACAGATTTTCATGCATGTATACATCATGATAGGAGGTTTCTAATGAATGACTCTAGGCACTTTCTAGCTTTCATTTATTTCAAATTTCTGTTTTCTCAAGTCTGTTTTCTGTGAGAGGACTTCTGAAGGATCTTCTTCATGGCAGAGTGAATGTTGGTCAAAAACACATAATTTCGCTTCTTACTGAAGTGAATTCTGCCTGGTACAAATATGGTGTTGTCATAATCTCTCAGGGAGGGATGCTCAATGATGATACCTCTATAGGAATTAACTGCCTTTCTCGTGACTGAGTTTACAGTTGTCTTGTCCTTATTGATGTACTTTGGATTTCCGTACCTCTACATTTGGTGCTTGTTGATGCAGGAATATATGATTGTAATGGAGGGGAACTTTGCATGCAGTTCAATCATTTCTTTCTTCATTGCAGAGGGTATCCAGGGTGGATATGAGTCTCAAGTCGTTGCGGCCGGCATAAATGACCAAAATATCAGGTGGACACTTTGTGTGGAAATCTCTGCATAAAAACGAGGAGGCACCCATTCCGGCGCATCCCTCCTTTTCCAAACCAGTGAACACTGGCATCAAGTCCAAACTTTTCCTCAAACATCTGGCGCATTGCTCATTCTCCTTGCTTTATGCACCCTGATTCAATGATCCATATCTTAGGTACTCTCTTAATTACCCTCTGCTCTTTCTTTTTTTTCTCCGTGTGGTTTTGGATGTTCTGCCACGATTGTGAGGTCTTAACTTGACAGTGGAAGAGGCATCTCTTGATGTGCTTGCGGTCACTGCTAATTCTCTGTCATCTCTATTTGTTTTTCCTCTGTGTTCTGGGCGACAGATCTCTGATACACATTTACTGCTGATTGCAGTGTGACTGTAACGTCTTTTTAACAGTGCTCTCCCTTCACAGATACGCCGTTGCTTCTTTGCTGGGGAGAAGATTTTTTTGCCATGAAGTTCAACCTCAACTTTGGATCGCTTTCTTTTCGATGCAAACTTGGTGCTTGTTAAAGCAGATTGATCAGCCTTAGATGCTGGCAGCACACTGGGTGGACTTTGCACTCCAGTGGAGGAACTGCTCCATACTTGGTTTGGACACGTGCTCGTCCTTAAGGCTCAAAGCCCAAATCATTCTAATGATGGTCTCCATCTCAGATGAAGAATATTTTTTTGGAGTCAGAGCCATGATTTCACAGCGATGAGTTCAGGGATGTTTTTTAACATTTTTTGTCTAGACGTTTATGAATTTGAGTTTTGTTGTATACTCAAAAACAACAATGAAATGACTCAAGGTTACAACCTCTCTTTATAGACCTTCTTTCATGTGGAATTCTTTTCTCCAGGATTTCTTCTATATTTACTGTGGTATTTATCAATGACATTGCTGAAACTATCAGGATTTCTAATCTGTTTTTATGACTTTATTTTACATCAATGACATAAGAGAGCCTAATAAAAACTAATAAGACAGAGTTTTAAAGTGTGTGTGTGTGTGTGTGTGTGTGTGTGTGTGTGTGTGTTAAGGGGGAGTGAGGAGGGGACTTTAGGATTTCACTGGGGACAGCATGTGACACATAAATCAGCAGGGCCAATCTTAAATGACAGATCATCAGGCAGGTGGTACAGTGTTCTGATGCACCTATGCTAATTAAATGCTAAATAAAGCCCTGCTATGATATTAAATCTCACTTCATTCAACCTGAGCAATTACTGGTTAATCAAATAAGTTACTTGGTGGGATAAATGATTGACTGGCTGATGAAGCTTGTTTTAATCTGCCACGAACAGCAGGTTACAGGTTGCCCCTCAGGGTTAGCTTTGAAATTGTGTCACTAAATGGGGACAACTGGAATATGACTTTGTAAGGCCATGACGAATAGGTTTATATCCAATCAGACTGCCCAGACTATTTAAAATAGTACCCAAAGTGACCCATTGGTCACTTTTTCCAATGCTAGATGTTTCAGCAAATGGAGGCCAAATTGTAGATTTTCACAGCCCACAGAGAGTGAGTTTGCAAACAGCTGCTAATTTCCTAAAATTCTGAAAAAAAAGAAAAAAATGCAACTGGAAAATAAATTTCATTATTTATAATACTTTATAGTAGTTCCCCAGTTGAAAAATGGGGGACATATATTGTATATTATTTCTTTAAAAAAATAAAAGAAGGGGTGTGTGGATGATATGCATAAGAACAGGTCCTACTGGCTTGGCTCTGTCTTTCTCCTTCCCTTTTTGTTTCTGTTGGCCTGCCCCCTCTACACCATGATGACCTGTGTGGTGCAGGCCTGACTCATTTTCCTTTCTCTGCATCTGGCTCTCTGGGGTGGAGTGGGTGCCATTTGCTTTGTCATGGGTGGTGGGAGTGGGAGGCTTGGGTGGACACCCCATGGGAGTGGTTGTCCTGTGCTGCTGGGGGTGTATCCCGGTGCCCGGAGTCTGCTGGCTGGTGTCTTTCTTGGGCTTAGGCTCTGTTTGCTGTACCTGTGGGCTTTCTGGGGGCCCCACATGTTGAAGCATTCAAATTGCCGTCTGTTCATTCATCAGTGTCTGAGTGTCTATAGCTGAATGGGTTAATTTTTGTCCATATTGACATAACAGTGTCAAGCAATTACTGCTGATTTGTCAGTCTCCCATTCCACCACATCCCAAAGGTATTCTACTGGATTGAGATATGGTGACTGTGAAGGCCATTTGAGTACAGTGAACTGTATGGCTGTTTCAGCTTTGTTGAAGCAGTCATACTTCATCAAATGGGTGACGTGTGTTTTGTCATTAAATCATACTGAATTGGTACGGTACTATGCCTGAACTCTTAACACAATGCAGTATGGATCAATGCATTTACGTTGTTTACACTGGAATTCTGACCACACCATCCCAATATCACAAGAGAAACTGAGACTCACTGACCACTGACATTTTCAACCAGAGAATTGCTGTTTACTGGATAATGCTACTTTGGGCTGCTCCTTTATTTACAAGGGGTTGCCAGCAGGTAGCTCGACCTATTTGATTCAGCAGATTTTTACACTGCATGTCTGTTGTGTCGTAACCCTAAAAGGATTTGTGTCTCTTCACTGAAAGTTTAAGATGAATTTATAAATGCAAGTGAATAAATCATTGGCTTAACAACATGGCCAGTGTGTAAATGCCATCCATTTACTTTTTTGTTAATTAAAGTCTTTTCACACACACTTATGTTGAGTGTTATTTGGACACTGAGATTTCTCATTCTCTGGACATCAAATAATGCCTATTTGTAAAATCTGCTGGCATCTCCAAATTACTCATAAGCTGTCCTTTGATGTCTACGCCCAGTTAGGCGATCCTGAGAAAGGTTAATTTGGAGTACTTTGTAAAATCGACAACATGAGGTAGACCCAGCCTATGGTTTATTCTGGCATGCACCTTCCCATATACGTAACAATAAGTACCCATAGTATCGTATTTTCGGACTATAAGGCGCACTTAAAATCCTTTAATTTTCTCAAAAATCAACAGTACCTTGTGTATGAATTCTGGTTGTGCTTAGTGACCTCGAATCTGTCAAAAAATGTTTTAGTACGACTTTGGTAAGCTACGAAGCCGCACCGCTTGATGGATTGTTGGAGCATTACAGCTACCGTAGTCAGGAGCCTCGCAGAGTAATCCAGGTCCAAACTCCACTTCAGGTCCCAAAGCCAAACAAACACTGCGGCATCACTGAGAGTTAAAACTGTTAATAAAATGATCAGCGTTGCTTCTTTACCAGGTGTAACAATTAAGTTTAACATCCAGGCATCCATGAAAACAGAATTTATTAAATTTAACGGAGGTAGAAGTTAGCAGGAAGTTAGCTCACTAGTTTCCCCCTGAGGTGGACTGGCTGGTATATAATGATGTGCTACGTGATAGCTAGCGACACAGCTATATTAGCATAACATAAACACAGTGAAGCTGGAGGATGAACGTTAACTTTGGTTTCCTGATGGTTAGGAACAAATGTAATCGCATGGCAGGAAGCTGTAAACGGACCAAACTACAGTCAGGAGAACAACTGAAATAATCCATCCACAATACGAAGTTAGTCATTAATATACTGCAACAATATGGGAATAGAGCAGCTGTGAGAGAATTCAATATTAATGAATCAATGGTACGGAAGTGGAGGAAGCAAGAAGAATGAGTTGAGTAAAGTTTGACTTATCTGAGTTTTTTTTTTTTCCTTTAATATGGCTTATAATCCGGTGCGCCTTATAGTCCGAAAAATATGGTAGTTATATGAGCACAGTATATTAGTTATCTACAAGGATAGTAGCTCTCTGATGCTGTATAATTGTATCTAGTTCGTTCATTATGCTAATGCAACACCAAGTATTCTGCCAGTACTATAGTACTGGTAAGACACTATTATAAATTATTCTTAACTATAATGCACTGTTTGCATCATATTTAAATACACTGGATGAGGTAATTTTTCACTTCATCTTTCATCTTTTCTTTAACTTAACCAAGTATAGTTTTTAGTCTTAAAGGAATTAAAAACAAATTCAACTGCCAAGTATAAACCAAGCAAATCAAAGATTAGAGCAAAAAGCAAACCATGTTCTCCTGCCACACCTATGGACCTCTAGTACCATTGCCTCAGGCTTACAGTGTAAAAAGGCACAAATAACAAAAGGACACCTTGTAAGAAATTTGGGAATGCCAACAGCATCTCACAGAACAGCATCTCACAGAACAGCCCTGGGATGAAAACACTTTGGTATCACATATGGTGATGGTTCCTTTTGTTGACAGTACAGCTGTTAACAAGTCATTTAAATTCCTGATTCCATCACCAGCACACACGAGTACAAGAGGATTATATTATGCTTTATTACGAATACAAAGCTACTTTATGACGCTGTAAACCATAAACCTATCATAGTTACTTACCCAAACATACTTCAAGTTTGGACATTATTTTAAAAGGGAATTCAAAACCCCATCATCTTATATCATCAACTTCTTTACACAACTGGTGTTTACTCACTTACTTTGCATCTCTAATATCTGCAATTATGGTGCTTTTACTCAAGTGTAATTTATTAGTACAGTTTAATGCTACACTAATTATGTTAGGCTGTTAATAAATAATGATGTTTATCCTCCATAAGCTCCATAAGCAGTTGACTGGAGAGCTAAGCCATTCTGCTTTATGTCAACAACCTCTCTCTCCCACTTCACATCAGGCTCCATAACATTTTGCTGTATACCAGAGCACTCTGAAATGTCTCATTAGATCAATCAAATATATTTGCACCACATCTTTCTCAACAAGACGATCTATTCACTTTACTTGTCAGTGGTTTTAATGTCCCATAACTGGTGTGAAGTTACAGTTAGAAGTTGAGCAGTCTTCTGCTAAAACCACCAGAGTTATAGATTCTGCACATTTGTAAGTGGCTGCTTATACATTGTTCCATGACACTAATTGCTTGTGTATTCGTGTCATATTGACATGATGTTGGTTTCTTCTGATAGTGAGTGGCTCCACTATTAGGAAGAAAAGTGTTTCACAACGTTGAAATACATTCCTCTCCTCTTTTGTGCACTGAAGTGTCTTCGAGTTGTGTCACATTTGTTCCAGGTGTATCATAGGAAGGCTGTGAGACAGAACAGCGTTTGGCAGATAGCTGACAGTGAAGGAACACTGGCATCCGTGACACTTCCGTTTAATTAGCAACCACATTCAGATACCTGCTGTTCTTGTCAACTTTTTGGGGGGGAGGGGCATGCTTGCTAACTGCTGTTAATTGGACATATTCGCATAATGTAATTGTGCTAGTACCATTTTACCTGGCTGGAGTTGGGGTTTTTTTGGTCTTTTTTTTATTATTGATGTGTTGTGAGTTAGTAGGGAAAAGGGGGAGCAAATTTTTTCATTCAGGTGCATAAGGCAGTTTTTTATTGTGTATTTATACCCCTATCCTACTATAGTATGCTTGTACAAACATTTGTGAAAGAACTGGTTGATCTAAAGAGCTCACTGAATTCAAGAATGGCTCTATACTAGGATGTCACCGTTGCAACCATATTCTACGATCAGCTGTAAGTGGAGGTGTCTGGGGACCACTGCAAATCCATTATAAAACAGCAAACCACATAAACTTACAGAGTTGGGTCGCTGTGTGCTGAAGCACGTAATGTGTAAAATTCAGAAATGCTCTGCTGACTCAGGAATTGCAGAGCTCCAAACATCCTGTAGCCATTAATATTAGAGCAAAAGTTGTAGACTGGGATTTCCACAACCAGACAGCTGCATGCAAGCTTTCCATCACCAAGTACAATGCCAAAGGTCAGATAAAATAGTGTAAGGCCAACCTCCACTGGACTCTGGAGAAGTGGAAAGGTGTGACAGATCATGCTTCTCTAACAGGCAGTCAGATGAGAGAGTAGGATTCATAAATGCCAGGAGAACGTTGCCTGCCGGACTGCGCTAGCCGTAAAGTTTGGAGGACAAGGGATAATGCTGTGGGGTTGCTTTTACAAGTTTGGTCCAGGCCCCTTAGTTCCAGTGAAGGGAAATCTTAATGTTTCAGCTTACCAATACATTTTGTACAAGTCTATGCTTCCAACATTGTGGGACAGCTTGTTGAAGGACGTTTTCTACCTCAGCGTAGGTGTGTACTGGCAATCCTTACAGAAGAGTAGAAGCTTTTATAGCTGCAAAGGGAGGACCAGCTTCATTTCAATATGGAGAGCTCAGAAGGAATTAAATATGAGTTATTGATATACAGAATTCAGTTAAGGTATTTGGCAATTAGATTCCCACGCCCCATCACAGCAGAACTGAATCTCAGTGGTGATGGGGATTAGGCCACGGCCCCCTGGAGTTTAGACGCTGGTGGTGGAGATGAAGATGGAGGCTTAAATGGAGCCTGAGTAAAAAGGAAGAGGCGGAGATGCAGAGGTGGTGGTTTCCATGAAGGCATCTGCAAGGTAGAGTAACAGATGAGCAGTGAGATTTAAAGTATGCAAAGTAGAGGCTGATTGGGCTGAAAAAAGGGGCAGAAAGATGATTGGACTAGACCAGTGATGTCACAATAAGGTTAACAGCGTGGGAAAGTGGAAGTGATGTAAAGCTTAAATTAGCCACCAAACACCTGGAAAGCAGAAGCGTGACTACAGATCCTCCTTATTAAAATTATTAAGCTTCATATTAATGCCTGCTAATTTAGAATGAGACGCTAAAAACACTCACTAAAACTCTGGGTAACATGTGTAGATCTTACATCGTGAGGCATCCCCTTTCCTCTTTGCAAAAGAGGAAGGGGGAACATTCATATGAGTTTATGTGAGAATAATATTAGATCCATATTCCCGACCTGTGGTATGGCAAGGGCCCGCTCTATTTGAAATATTAGCCCACTTAACTGCTCTTCTCAGTTCACTGGGCTGTTACCAGTAAGCTATATTTTCGAAGTCAAATACAATATTTGCTACCAGAGATTTTACATGCACTTAGCTGCAGAGAAAAACTTCCACTGGCCATTGGCTCCTCGTCAACATCATCTTCTGGCTGACCTGATGCTACTCTCCTCTGCATGTCTCTCGCTGTGGTGAGTGTGTCTGCTTTTCTGCACGAGTGAAGACAGGTGTGTCAGAGTCAAACAGAGCTTCACCATCTGTAACCACTTCCATAATCAAGAAATCTCCAAATAGTAAGCTCTGCTACCCCCATTAAGCGATATCGTAGTCTCTGCTAACAGCTAGTGCCACTAGTTTGTTGCTATTAAGCATTTTGATTATTGCCCACCTTCCCTGGCTTTTGTTTTGTTTTGTGCCTTCTTGCCTCCTGTGTCCTCCTGCTCAGAAATCAGTCTTAGCACACCATCCTGGAGAATGCCTTCAATCTTAAACTGCATCAGGTAGAAAAAATGAGGAGAGATGATGTTTGCCAGAGCAGCTATGATTGAGGATGCACAAGTGTGACACCAGTCAGTATGACACAGGTGAAACCATGGCAGGTGGACTTCATAATAGTAAGGTATTACACTTGTGTGTGTGTGTGTGTGTGTGTGTGTGTGTGTGTGTGTGTGTGTGTGTGTGTGTGTGTGTGTGTGTGTGTGTGTGTGTGTGTGTGTGTGTAAAACCTGGGAAACCAATTATGAACTCTGTACATGCTTCTGATGTTGTGAAAACACTGTAACCTCAAATAAAAGGCCTATATATGGTATGGTCTTTGGCCGCCCCTTGTTTCCTAAGGTTTTGCTTCCAAGGAGACAGATTTTTGTGTATTTTTTTTTTTAATTGGCTAGAAGTGTAGTTCTTCAGGCTTTCTGATGGCATTTCTTTTTTTTTTGTCTTTGAACACTGGCTGATTTTGTTTTCATCTAATTTCAGTCCAATCCTTGTACCTGACCATTTTCAGAATCATTCAAGCATTACAAAAATTGTTCCGAGCTAAAGGGCTGCATTTCAGCCGGTGGTGTTTCGGATCTTATCAAAACTGATGAAACTTTGAAGGCAGAAAAGTACCGTCAGATTTTGATCCACCATCCAAAAAGAGCCTGACTGGCAACAGCCTCATTTTTCAGCATGACGGCAATCCCAAACACACATGCAGTAAAAGCATTCAGTCATGAATCGGCCTTCTCAGAATCTGGATTTCATCATTAATGAAGCAGTGTGGGAACACGAGACAGTCAACATCCAAAGAAGTGCTTTGAAATGCCCTTCAAGACACCTGGAGAACTATTCCTGAAGACTACTCAAAGAAATTATAAGGAACTCTTCCCCAAAAGACTTCAGGCTGTGTTTAAGAAGGAGCTCATAACAAATATTGACTGTAAAGTTTGTTTGTTTCTTACACACTGTATATCCACATACATTTGCACATGTTTTAAGAACCCATTTGTCATCTTCCTAGCAAAATATGAAGAAATGAGGAGTGGCTTAAGACTTTTACATCGCCCTGAATAACTCACCGGCTCACGTTTCTCTTACTTTTGTCAGCTACAAGACTCTACAAATGTAAAGCAGCAACCCCCAGTTTTCATCTCATTTCACCTAAACTTCATACTTGGTCTACTGAACTATTTCCTGTCCACTTATATGTGATTGCACTTGGATTCAAGTAAAGATAAAGTGTTATATTTTTTTTATTTTATTCATATATTCACATATCATATATTTATTATCTGTTTTATGTTGATGCCAGTACTATCAATGTAAAGTATGATTTGATTCTCTTTTATGAATGCAAGAATTCATGCTGTCACTGCAAAGTATTATTGAAAAATAATATTGAAAAATATTAGTCTGAGTTTCTCCTCTGAGGTTCAAAGAGTGTCTAGCCTTAGTTTTTCTACAGCTAAATCACTGCAGAAAATCTTGTCATGTTTTTGTTTGGGTTATGATATATAGTGCACCAAAGATAAGTGTTTTTCTTTTATTTTCTAGTCTGAACTAGTCACTGTATGACAAATGATATGAGTTCTGCAGAGAGAACAGAAAACTCCATACTTGCTGGCAGGCGATCTTCACACAGATGCCGTAGATGCTCTTTAACAAACTAATTGTCGCAAATGTTTACAGTTTACAGATTCTACTAATCCATTAATCTCTCTTTGTTTTTCATTAAAAATCCAGAAAAATCCATTAATCTAACAACCCAACAATCAAGGCGTCCTGACTCAGATAAGTGATGCATTTATGTTCAAAGACAAACTGGCCAAGTTTTCTCATAGACGGGAAGTTATCTTCACCCACGTATATCGGAGCAATGAGATAGGCGCGAAACTCATTAAATGATTATGTGTGAGTTGTTTGGCAACACTGAATTATTCATGCTTATTTGATTGCTGTGTATGAAGGATTTATTGGGAGGTGGTGCATCAAGAGAGGCACTCCTTGTCTGGGTTGCTGTAGTTCAAATTCCACAGGCAAAGTACTATTTATGTGAAGTGACATTAAACAGCCACTGAGGTATTTGAATCTGCTTGTTCTCCTCATTATTTTTTATTATTTTGCATTTATGCTTATATCTATGGCCTTGTTCCACATGTTTGCTCTCCATCTGTCAAATCTTTTTATTTCTTCTTCTGCTCCTTCACACGACTGGTGATACTGGTATGAAGTCAATGCCAACATCACTTATTTTGCCTGCATATACTATCTGTGGACCATGACTGGTGTCTCCTAGCAACGGCATTTAACAGTTTCGATTGAGTCCCTCCGAAGAACAAAAGAAGATTTAGCTTTAAACACTTAAATTAAGCTCCTCCTATTCCAATGATTCATTTTCCGTTTTAAAGAGCGTGTCCCCCACACTCACCCATTTATTCCTTGCAGCAGGCCAAAGGGGTTCTCCTTAGTCCCCTTGCTAGGCTTTACACTGTCATCAGGCATCTTAGAGTGCACAGTATGCAGATATGTTGGAACAACCTTGTGTGGATGGATTTTGAATGGTCTGTTGCAAAAGCTAAAGCTGCAGTCCCCCCAAAAAACTTGCTGATTGATGTTGCTCAATGACGCAATAAGACTATAAAAAGCTCTGTTCATTCTCCTCTCAGCTGGGTGCAGCATGGGAGGTGAAGCCGAATGCAGCTGTCAGGGTGGGTCATCGGACATCTGGCAATTGTGGCAAGTGGTGAGGAGATAATGACCATTATCTTTATTTCACCAACCTGCTGCCTTACTCTGCCCTGCAGCTCCATTCAAGACAGCCCATCAGCTTGGCCAGAAAGAGACAGCGTTTCATCCATTAGTTTCTCAGCAGGGGTTACAAGCATAAACCTGACAGAAAATGTAGGTAGTGACTAAGTCAAAAACAAGACAGGCTAAGAGAGACTGTAAGTGGGCTTTCCAAAGATAAAACATAGTGATGGAGCAGGAATACCAGCAGATGCATGTCTTTGTAAAAACTGCAGAAGGAGAGCTTTGATGGCTAATCTATATTTTAGTTTGAATTCAATCAAGAGTTTAAAAGACACATGAAACAGACACAGTACTCCCAACCTATTTTTAGATGATGCTTTAAAAAAAAAGTGGAGCAGCACTAAAAAAACGTGGGTCCTCTAACTTTTTCAACAATGTCACTGCTTGGGATGTCTGGCAGGTGTTTGGGAGGTGGTTTTAGGAGGCTTTCCAATTCAGAGGGTGAAGTTATACCTGCCTGCTGTTCAACAAAAGTCACATCAGAAACCGGCTGCACCAGCTGTCTTCCAGTCAGCTGTAAGCAATTTCGAAAATAAGGATGCCACCAAAAAAATGAAGGAAATTTCTCCCTGAGGTTTCTGCTATGAGGCATATTTGCTTAGCTTTGTAAGCTGGATCCACCATTGATAAAGTGCAATGACAAATACAAACTGGCATCTGTGCCCCATAGATCTCAAAGCTGTAAATATTTAGGAAATAAGTTAGAGAATCTCTCTCGGACTCCCTAGTGTAGAACTCTTGCGCACGCATACACGCACCTGGAGAAATAAAGCTCTACTAAACCTTTAAACGTTCTCTTTTTTTCCTCTTTTTATCTACAGAGCTTTTTTGTACTTATCTTTTTATCCAGCCCTAAACTCTCTGATTCTTTGATGCAAACCGAGGCTTACCGTTCTGCAGGCACCCTGCATTGCTGCTTTTAAAGCTTTGTCAGCAACTATCACTGAAATTAGGAACAATCCAACCCATTTGCAGCAGGAAGGGTGACACTTCAGCACACTTTAGTAAAACAGAAATGCAAATAGAGTATGACCAGCATTTATACAACCCCGAGGTGTAGCTCCAACTCGTCTCATTTGTTCAAACTCAGTGATGAGATAAAGAAATTATCAGATTTCCTTGGTTAGCAAGCTGCATCTGTAATTTTCCGTGACGTTAAATAATATGATGATTTCCAAAAGGTCAAACAATGAGAAATCTGAGCACGACTCCTTATTGTCTTGGTCACATTTGACAAAACTTATTGCTAAAAAATGACCACACAACAAGTAAAGGCTTAATAAAAAACCAAATGGATGTTTATCTTAGCTGTAAATCTGGACATTGTAACATAGAGATCAATAAAGATTGCCATGTTTTATGTGTACATTTGGGAAACTGTAGATTTTTGCTTTTCTGAACTGTCTTTGTTTTCATAGCTGGCACTTGGGCTGAGATAGCTTTTTTGGTCAGTATATTCCTCACATAATTCAGATCTGTAGTGACCTACACCTCATTACTCATTAATGCACACCTCAACTCCTTTACCTCACTTCCTTTTCTCATTATTGATTGGCTAATGAGTTTGTTTGTTCCTTAACTTAAACAACCTGGGACACATTATTAAGGACTGCACTCCCTTACACTTGTTCCACTCCCACATAGAGCGGCAGCTAAAGTGAGTTTACTTTGTCCTTCTCTTGAGTTGATTTAATTTAAACATTATTTAGTAACTCATTCATTTTTAAGTTGATGGCTTATAGTCTGACCTTGTTTCCTCTTTCAGAGTGTAGCAGTCCGTGTATGTCTTTCCTTTTGTTATGTTAAGCTTAGTTGATGGCTGTGCTCTTCTGACCGGATTCCTGTGCTGATAACAATCCTTAACTTTGAACCTCCCAATTAACAATATCTATTTTTAGTTTTTAATGCATGTATCCATATCTCTACATATCTATATTTATATGTGTATGTCTATAATATATGTATTAACAAATACTAAAGTCTATATATGTGTTTTGTTACAGTAGAGACAGCATGTTGACGATTTGTCACCTAGCATAAAATATTACGCTTTGGGAGTGAGAACGTGTTGCAAGAATGTGTTGGTATAACATGGGTCTAATAAACTTGCAGAGGTCAATGAGTTTGCATTCATGGAGACTGGATAATAGATAAAATAGATAATAGATAATAAATAGATAATAGATAAAAAAACAAATTTCCCACCTGTGGGACTAATAAAGGTCATCTTATCTTATCTTATCTTATCTTAATACCGACTAAATCATGGGCTACAGTGTAGGCCACGGTTCCTTAACTACTTGTTTTCCTGTCTTTCGTCAGGGTAACTAGAGAGCACATCATACAGAATTTCTGCTGTCAAAACTCAGCTAGAGGTTCTTCTTCGTTGGAATCCTGAACAATTTTTTTTCATATTTTTTCTCATTTCTTTTCCATTTAATTTTTAGAATTCATTTACCTTTTTAACAAGTTCAGGTATCACACTAATCAGTGTGTCATTTCATGCTGCATTTCTATTGATGAGTTACTACCTGCAGTCACTTTGTGAGATGTCACCATTGTTATTTTGCATTGAGTGTCTTTCATTTGGGAAATCTTTCTTTAGAGATGTTTATAGATACCTTTCATAGAGCTATGAAAAGTAAGGTAACACAAATTGAGCAAAAAGTTTAAAAATGTAATTAGTTTTTTCAGCGGATGACAAGAAATTATATAATTTTGCACTAAACACTATAGTCTATAAGCTGGTAGTAAAATCACTTTTTACTTATGATATTAGATGACCAATACTTAGCATATTAGATATTAGATATTGATATGGTTATTACATCATTAGCTATAATGTACAATTTGTAAACTTGTACTTTGGTAACAAAGGGGTCAGATGTGTCAAAAGAGTACCATTCGTCCATCAGGTTACCCCTATGGTTCTTCATCAGCTCCGGCTAGCTGCAGAAATCTCAGTATCCATTCTGATGTTCAGCCACTGTCTAAATACTCATATGCTCTGAAGCTCTGAAATCAGAATGATTTGAGAGAGGTGCTGTGCTGAGATGTCTCTGCAGCTCCTGATTGGTGTCTATTCATACCATCGTTTTCATATTCAAGCTTAACGCAGTGAGATTGGCAGATAAATCTCCATGCATGGGTGCTGTGGGAGTTTAGACTATCATAAAGAAGCAAGGTACTTCTCATAATTTAGAGCTGCGTATGCAAGCAGTAACGACCCCAATCAAGGTGATGAAGGAGAAATATTACAAATGCGTCAAGGGTGTATTTTCAGACAGTAATGAGCAAAGTATTTCAAACATTATGTCTAAGAACTCATCAAAATGAAGCAAATATTTAAAGGTAGCAGCTTTTTTTCAAATATTTAAATGACAGAAAAAGATTGGCTTTAGTGAGTCCTCAATTTCCCCCCCAGGATGTTTGCAAGTACCTCAAACTCAGAAGGCAGTGTGAGCTCTTGAATCATTCATGGCTGAGGGCAATTGCATCGTTTTCTCCTTTACCCCCAGGGTTCAGGGACAGAGCGGAGAGAATTTTGAAAAAGAGAAAAAAGACCTGATCTCATCCTTGCTGGGAAACTAGAAAATGCTGGCCTCTTAGCTGCCACTTACCGCTTTAAAACTTGGAATAAAGTTGGTATACATTGTCGAGCGACGTAGCTGTCATGGAGATGATTGTCTTAATAGATGGAATTTTTAATTACTTAAGTGAGTGCTGTCACGCAAGGCTGGTTTCAGAATTTGCTGGATTTGCAAAATGAGTCTGCTTCCCAACAGAGCTTTCTTTTTTATTATTTTATTTTATTATATTAAAGATTTTATCATAGTGGTTCTAAACAAATGCCTCCTGTCAAACCAATCCTCCTCAAGCAAGTCTACCACTTATAGTCAATCATGATCACTAAGATGACTCTAATAGGCTTGGCCTTGTCAAGTTAAAAAATATGATAGAACCTTCAGCTCTACTTATATTAATTAAAGGCTTTGAGTGGACATAAATATATTTGAGCCCGTGTGCATACTTTTGACGCTTATGTGGATTAGAGAAAATCCAAAATACATTCAGACTTAAACACCCAATTCTTGTTTGTTTTTTTAAGTCATTAAAGCCATTAAATATATATGCTGTACAATCATTCCACCCTGGAAAAGAACAGTTCACAGAAATCATTAAAAGCCCCAGATTATCAATCATTTGACACTAAAGATGGGTGGTCAGCATTTGGGGACAATATCTTGAAAGAAGATTCCCAACCGTGTTTAATAAAGTATATGAGCATAAACAATACACAATACAAAGATAAAGTCTTACTTTCTGAAGTGTTGTTTTAGTCTCAAGTGGAATAAAGGTTCATATACTGACCATTTTAATTATCAAAGTTCCTGATTTTGAGAAAGTTCCGATTTTGACCAAACTGACACAATTAATAGGCCTCTGCTGGCTCCACACCATTTATCTTTCCAAATGCAAATAGGTTTCACATTGGGTGATTGGTCATTTGTAGACTTTTCAGGGTTTTACTCATTAATTCATGCCCCGCAACACTGAAAATGACAAGCCACCCACCACGAATCATTGTTTAGAAGAATCCTTTGTCAGCTTTCGGGATATGAGTGAGCCCACTGGGATCCATTAACAGTGACATTACAGAAAACAACCGCATACCCTATGCTCTCAGAACTGGAGTTTGGGCAGTAGAAAAAGATTGTGTGAATTCTTTTTTGCACACGGAGCCATAATCTGATGTCAGAAAATGAAAATACCATGACACGCTTGGCTTATTAGTACATTCAGTTGGGTGATTGGTTCTGGTTGTTTGTGCTGCCTACCGTCAGCCAAAAGAGATAATGATTAGTTGAAGTCTTGAGCCTGAAACTATTAGTGTGCCACTTGAGAAATATCTTAAATATGCTGACTCTGTTACGCTAACTATATGAAGTAAATAAATGTAATAGCTGACTAAAGACCATTTTTGACAAAAGCAAATATGCCCATCAACTTATTGATGTTCTCACCCCTATGTACTCGGTGTTCATCAGTTAAATATTCAACTAATAGTCACTACTCACTTCACACAACGGCGTTTAAAAACCAGAGGTCAACTGTCTAAAGCAACGGACAGTGAGAAGCAAAGAAAAGAGTGCAGGCAGGGTGGAGTGAGTGGAGATTAATGTTAGGGGAAATTTGTGAGAAAAAGAGCACCAAGAGTGAAAGAGGGAAATTTTCCAAGATAATAGTGAGACCTGCTGTGATGTATGTTTCGGTGGCACTGACAAAAAGACAGGAGGCCGAACTACAAGAGACAGAGTTGAAAATCCTAAGGCTTTAATTGGGAGTGACCAGGAGGGATAGAATTAGAAATGAGTATATCAGAGGGAGAGCTCAGGTTGAGAGTTCAGAGACAAAGTTAGAGAGGCAAGGCTGAGATGCCTTGGACATGTGCAGAGGAGGGATAGTGGATATATTGGACTAAAAGTGTTGAATATGGAACTGCCAGGCAAAAGGAGAAGAGGAAGAACTCAGAGAAGATTCATGAATGTAGTTTTGAAGGACATGCAGAGGGTTGGTGTGACAGAAGACTGAAGAAGAATGCTTGGCATGAGTGACATGAGGACGGCTGTGTGCTGTGGTGACCCCTAAAAGAAGAATTGAAATTTATTTTTTCAGTCAACAACAACACAACAAATTATAATTTTACATAAAAGCACATAAAAGCACTCAAATAGTAACCGAAAAAGGAATAGGCTGAAGCCTTGTGGCTTATACTTATCCTATCCCTTACCCCCATAGAAATAATCAAATCCTTAACCAAGAAAATAAATAGCATTGATAAATAAGTTGTATAACAGTTTGAAAAGAAAACAATGATAAATCAAAAAAAAAATTTAAACCATCACAAAAAATTTTTAACAAACCAAATTTCTATAACCTTGTATAATACAAATTTTTAAAATCCTCCTGAAAAATGACAAAGAAAAACACATCTTCAGTTCATCATTAAGTCCATTCCATAATTTAACTCCCAAAACTGACACACATCTATACTTAACATTGGTTCTCACTTTAGGCATTTCAAACTTATAAGACCCCTCAAATCATATTTTCCATCTCTTAGTTGAAACATACTTAAAATACAAATTGGAACATTCTTTTTTCATCACACGATATATCATTTCTAAAGTTTTAGAATATATAATGTCCATGAATTTTAACATAGATGATCCTACAAAAACTGGTTGGTGGACTCCCTATATCCAACTTTATTTATTATTCTAATAGCTCTTTTTGCAATTTAAATATTGAATCCAAATATGTTTTGTAAGTGTTCCCCAAATTTCTACACAGTAGGTCATATAAGGCAAACAAAGGGAAGTATACAATAAATAAAGATAGTTCTTATTCAAAAATCTTTTGTTTTATAAAGAATAGAAATAGACTTGGATAATTTCGTTTCACATATTCTATGTGGGGCTTCCAACAAAGTTTATCATCAATAATTACTCCTAAAAATTTTGTCTCATATACTCTTTCAATTTCAACATTATTTAAATTCAATTTTACTATAATATTACTTTTACTACCTCCAAACAACATAAATTTTGTTTTACTTTCATTCAATGATAATTTATTAAATACAAACCATCTATTTAACTTCATGAGTTCTGTTTCCACTGTTTTCAGTAATTTCTTTATGTCTTTTCCAGAGCAAAATAAGTTTGTATCATCAGCAAACATCACATATTTTAAAATATCACTAGCTGTACAAATATCATTTATATAAAGTAAAAATAACTTAGGTCCCAAAACAGATCCTTGCGGAACTCCACAAGTTACTTTTCTAAGTTTAGATTTCATGTTATTAATACTCACATATTGGAACCTATTATTCAAGTAACTATTTAACCAAAACTGTACAACACCTCTTAAACCATACCTTTCACACTTCTGTAAAAGTAAAGAATGATCTATCGTATCAAAAGCTTTTACGTAAATCAATAAACACACCTATTCCAAACTGTTTTTCATCCACAGCCGTTGCAATATTTTCAATAAATTCCATCACAGCTAGAGATGTTGAGCGATTTCTTCTGAACCCATACTGATGATCATTCAATAAATCATATTTATCAATAAAAGAATCTAATTTGTTTGCAAATAGTTTTTCAAGAATCTTTGAAAACTGAGGCAGTAAAGATACCGGTCTATAGTTTGACACAATCTGTTTATCACCAGTTTTATATAGTGGGATCACTTTGGCAATTTTCATTTTATCTGGAAAAATTCCAGTTTGAAATGATTTATTACAAATATATGTTAACGGTTGAAGGACACTATGAAGAACTTCTTTAATTAGCGACATATCAAGGTCATCACAATCCATGGATTTTTTACTCTTGAATTTGCTCACCACTTCTACAATGTCACTCTCACAGACTCCACCAAGAAACATTGAGTTACATTTACAAGAAGTAGAATCTACTTCATCATTTCCTCCTGGTACAGAAATCTCTTTTGCCAAGTTGGGACCTACATTAACAAAGTAATCATTAAATTCATTAACTATGCTCTCAATATTCTCAATCACTACATTACCTCTTTTTACAATACGTGTTGGAGAACATATATTATGTTGATTTTTTATTATCCTATTTAATACACTCCAGGTAGCCTTAATATTATTTTTATGTTTTTGAAGCAGCTGTTCATAACATCTTTTCTTTTCATATCGCATAATAGATGTTAATTTATTTCGATATTTTTTATATTTGTCTTCATTTTCCTTTGTTCTATGTGTCAACAAAATCCTGTATAACCTATTTTTCTTTTACAGGCTCTTTCCAGACCTTGTGTAAACCATGGTTTTTCTTTTTAGAATTTTTGGAAAACTTTTTAATTGGACAATGGCTGTCATAGATTGACAAAAATATATCCAAAAATGCATTGTATGCATCATTAGTGTCTTCCACATAAACTTTTTGCCAGTCATAATTTTCTAAGTCTGTTTTAAAAGCCGCAATTTATTCTGGTGTTTTTATTCTACCACTGTAATCAATTTGCTTTTCCTCTTGAAAATGAAGTTGATTGTTCATTTCAAACACTGAAAAGACAGGCAAGTGATCACTTACATCTGTGACTAACAGTCCACTATGTATCTTGCCGTCGATCTTATTAACTGTCACGGTCCTGGGTCTGTGACCCAGTGTTTTGAGTTTCTTGTCTCTGAGTTTTGTATTATGATCTCAGTTCCCTTTGTTCCCCAGTTTATTCTTTAGTGTCTTAGTTTGGCTCTCTAGTATTCTCTTTAGTTCTCTGAGTATTTAATAGCTCCCCTCTGTGTCTTTGTTGTTGTTCTGTGTTCTTAGTTGCTCTGTCTCCCCTAGTCTAGTTTGCGTCTGTGCTACTTCCTGTTTTAGTTTGAAGGTCCATGTCTCTTGTGAGTGTATTCTACTTTGCTCCCTCGTCTCGTCAGTTCTGATTTCTCCCAGCTGTGCTCCCCTTCTGTGTCTCATTCCCCTCGTTACTACCCTGTGTATATTAGCCCTGTGTTTGCCCTTGCTCAGTATCGCGTCGTACCCTCAACTAGCTGTGTGTGTGTGTGTGTGTGTGTGTGTGTGTGTGTGTGTGTGTGTGTGTGTGTGTGTGTGTGTGTGTGTGTGTGTGTGTGTGTGTGTACTTGTTTTCGTGACATCTGAGGACAATTTTATGATAACACACTCACAAAATGAGGCCTTCGGAAAAATGAGGACATTTTTGAGGTCCTCATTTTTCCGAGCCTTCTAAAGTGTTCTAGAGGCCCCCAACATGCTCCCAAACCAAAAATCTCGAATGTCCTGAAATATCACAATTTTATGAAAAGTGTGTTTAAGTGTGTTTAGCGTTTTTGCTCACTTTCAGTTTCGCCGCCTACTGGCCAGTTTTGGAACAAAACACACTTTTAACACACTTTCAGTGACGTCACTCTGTGAGTCCTCATTTTGTAGGTGTGTCAGACACAATAACACATTTGACCCAGGTTATAGTGGCGTCACTCTGCGAGTCCTCATTTTGTAGGTGTGTCAGACACAATAACACATTTGACCCAGGTTATAGTGACGTCACTCTGCGAGTCCTCATTTTGTAGGTGTGTCAGACACAATAACACATTTGACCCAGGTTATACCCTTCTTGGGGCTTAAGCAAGGGTAACAACAGTTAAATCAGGCAAATCTTGACAAAAATGAAGGTCTTTAGATTCAGTTATTAGTGCCTGCACATCTTGGGGTTTTTGTTGTTGACAAAATGTCTCAAAATATAAAGTTTCAACATTTGTGTAATTATATTACTGTTATTTAATGAGTCTTACTTCTCAAAATCAATGCACAAATTGTCTGACCTTCACTAAGCAGAATGATGTGTGTGCAGATTTTGACCCTTGAAGAGTTTATATTAATCTGCATTAATATAATTGCATCTGCAATCTGCAGTTGAACTTAGAGATTCCTGCCGCTGTCATGTGATTCAGTATGATCATCAGGCTCAGTCTCGACTCTGAATTCCAAGAGGGCAGCAGCATGTCTCCTTGTTGAATGTCTGCTTTGAATTTTGGGTTGTTTTTTTGTTTTGGTTTTTCTCCTCTGCTACTACCAGAAGTTGTCTGCACCACACCAGGGCCTGTGCTGCTAGCATAAACCAACTGAGCCTCAACCAGGGCCTGTGCTGTTTTCTGAGGCCATCTGCACCGCACCAGGGCCTAGCTAGACCCATAGGCACCACACCAGGGCCTTTACTGCTGTGTAATCAATTACTGTAAATGTACATGTTATCAGGAAATGATCAGACGGCAGAGGGTTTTCAGGAAACACTGTTAAATGTTCAGTTTCTATTTCATATGTTAAAACAAGATCTAGAGTGTGATAAAAGTGGTGGGTGGGTTCTTTTACATTTTGAGAGAAGCCAATTGAGTCTAATAACAGATTAAATGCCATGTTGAGGCTGTCATTTTAGCATCTACATGGATGTTAAAATCACCCACAATAATTATTTTATCTGAGCTGAGCACTAAATCAGATAAAAGTCTGAGAAATCAGACAGAAACTCTGTAAGGCCCAGGTGGGACGATAGATGATAACAAGTAAGACTGGTTTCTGAGTTTTACAGCTGGGGTGGACGAGGCTAAGCATCAGGCTTTCAAATGAATTAAAAGTCTGTCTTGGTCTTTCGTTAATTAATAGGCTGGTGTGAAAAATTGCTGCCACACCGCCCCTCCGCCTGTGCTTTGCGATTTCTGGTAGTTAGAATTACTCGGGGTGTTGATTCATTTTAACTAACATAATCATCCGACTGCAACCAGGTTTCTGTAAGGCAGAGTAAATCGATTTGTTGATCAATTATTAAGTCATGTACTAACAGACTTGGAGAGAGAGACCTAATATTTAATAATCCACAATGTTTTACTCTTTGGTTCAGATGTGGATACTGTATTGTTCTTTCTTTTGATTTTTTTTATGTTTAAATTGTTTTTGCTGGTTTTAGTTTGTTTTGTCTGTTTGGGAGCTGACACGGTCTCAGTGGAGATGGGTTTTTGGGGGTAGCAGGAGGAGAAGCTGCAGAGAGGCGTGTAAGACTGCAACTCTGCTTCTTGGTCCCAACTCTGGATAGTCATATTTTGGGGCTTTAATAAATTTGTCCATATTTCTAGAAATGAGAGCTGCTCCATCCAAAGTGGGATGGATGCCGTCTCTCCTAACAAGACCAGGTTTCCTCCAGAAGCTTTGCCAATTATCTATGAAGCCGACATCATTTCTGGGACAACACAGACAGCAATTTAAGGAGAAATGCAGCTAAACAGGTCACTCCTGGTCTGATTGGGGAGGGACCAGAGAAAACTACAGAGTCAACATTGTTTTGGCAAAGTTACACACTGATTCGATATTGATTTCAGTGACCTCCGATTGGCGTAACTGGGTGTCATTACTGCCGATGTGAATTATGATTTTACTGAATTTACGTTTACCCTTATGTGGTGGCGCGAATGAGGAATAACCGGGACGGTAACTAAGATGTTGACAACGCCACCTGGGGAGGGAGTTACACCCCAGGAAAGATATCTCTAGCCAATGTAAGTGTTACACTGGCAACCAAAGCCCACAGACTTGTTATTAACGGCAAAGGTGAGGCAGGTGAATTTTACAAATCAAGGTTTATTAAGAAGAACTACTAAAAACATAGAATTATAAAATCAAAGAGGCACCTAAGGTAGCAGGGTTGAGACGGCAAAATAGTTAATTAAAACGACCAGACTCCCTACCACGATGCTACCCTAAAACAATCACAACATGATAAAGAGCAACTAAACAAAATGGTGGAGACCCGCCACTTGAGGAGGCAACCTACAGGGAGGAGTGCCCAAGGGTGCCACCAATTACTCACCCATGTGATTTCACTGCAGACCTCACTCACACTAAACGGTGCAATCTACCTATGCCCGGTGTGTACACTCGCATGCATCGGGAGGATTCCACCTCACGTGCCTAGCCCCTCAACAAGCAGCCACACCTCCACTAAAGCAATAAAAGAAAGCATAAAACATTAAACAGATTAGTAAAAGATCTACATAAAACAAATACACCCCAAATTACTGTTTGTTATAAAAGCATTGCGTAACAAACAAAACAGCATATGACAAGACAGCAGTAGTATAGTGCAAGCCTGCAACAAAAGAGGGAAACAGTTGTCAAAGTCCACCCTACTATGCCACGTTATGATGAACACAAGAGTCCCACTTACCACTCTCTAAAGGGCAATACTAAACTGAGTAACTTTCCTGGAGAGATCTGCAGCGCTTAACTGCCTAATGCTCGCAGCCACCTTGGATGGACAAGACTACCAAATGACTCCTTCTGGTAGTGAAGCGCAGCTGTTTCTTATAAGCCTGCTAATTGTCAACTGGGAAGGTGTGGATGTTAGTGGTGCGTTTGTGGACATCATGTAAAATCCTACCCCAGAATCTACTTCACTACACTTAGCCAGCAGTTTTAAATTTCCTTCAATGTCGCCTGCTCTGGCCCCTGGAAGACAATTAACTATGGTTGCGGTGTCTCTAGCTTCACATGTCTGAGAACAGAATCACCAATTACCAGAGTTTGACCCCGACGGGTGTGTCGCCGAGTGGGGAAAAAGCAGTTAGACACATGTATGAATTTGAGGAATGGACCCAAAATGCAGACACAAAGGAACGTGAAAGAAAATTTTAATATTAACAGAAAGCAAGCTGTTTATTAAGGCTGGTAAAATAGGCAGAACCAGCTTCCAGTTTGGATTCGGGAGACAGACACTATCTCTACTTTTAAGATTAGGCTTCAAACTTTCCTTTTGCTAAAGCATATAGTTAGGGCAGGATCAGGTGACCCTGAATCCTCCCTTAGTTGTGCTGCAGTGAACGTAGGCTGCCGGGGATTCCCATGATGCACTGAGTTTTTCCTTTCCAGTCACCTTTCTCACTCACTATGTGTTAATAGACCTCTCTGCACTGAATCATACTTGTTATTAATCCACAGCATGTCTTTATCCTGTCTTCCTTCTCTCACCCCAACCAATCACAGCAGATGGCCCCGCCCTCCCTGAGCCTGGTTCTGCTGGAGGTTTCTTCCTGTTAAAGGGAGTTTTTCCTTCGCACTGTCGCCAAAGTTCTTGCTCATAGGTGGTCGTATGATTGTTGGGTTTTTCCTCTGTATCTATTATTGTGCGATCTACTGTACAATATAAAGCGCCTTGAGGCGATTGTTGTTGTGATTTGGTGCTATATAAATAAAATTGAATTTAATTGAATTAAAAGATTACAAAACAAAAGGCAGAAGTGAAGCTAAACAATAACCTAACCTGGGGACAAACCATGAAACCTGACATGGATACAAACATACCTGGAACATGGAAACGTGGCACCAAAGACAACAGATGACCTGACACTGAACAAATGAGGACAGGACTTACAGTGGCTTGCAAAAGTATTCGGCCCCTTGAACTTTTCCACATTTTGTCACATTACTGCCACAAACATGAATCAATTTTATTGGACTCGCATGAAAGACCAATACAAAGTGGTCTACACGTGAGAAGTGGAATGAAAATCATACATGATTCCAAACATTTTTACAAATAAATAACTGAAAAGGGGGTGTGCGTAATTATTCAGCCCCTGAGTCAATACTTTGTAGAACCACCTTTTGCTGAAATTGGATTCCATTAAAATTGATTCATGTTTGTGGCAGTAATGTGACAAAATGTGGAAAAGGGGGACGAATACTTTTGCAAGCCCTTGTAAGTACACAGAGAGACAATGAGGGGATGAGGAACAGCTGGGACAAATCAGACCTAACAAGACAAGGGGAAACAAAACTAGACTCACTGCATATAGGACAAGGACTTTCACAATAAAACAGACATCACAAGGGTAATCTAATAAACAAATGAACTTAGCTAACCTAAAGAACTTATAAATAAACATCGACATCCAAACAAACTAAAACTTAAAATGCTGGGTCAACAAACCCAGGAAAGTGACAGTAAAATCATTTATTATACACATTATACTTATTTTCTTAAATTGCTTATCTATTATCTGTATTTTCACTTGAGGGTCTAGGGGTACTGCTCTTCTTTTCATGACAAATTAGGACATGTTTATGATAACACACTGACAATATCAGGCCAATTTTGGCATTACTCCATCAGTGAACAGCATGCCCATGCTAACTTAAACTAGACCAGCAAGCTAACCACATGTGTATTTAAGTGTTACTTAAGAATAGGAACCAAACAAATTAACGGAACGAAATTAACTGTAACAGCAGTTTGCAAAACACTGTGACACTTCTCAAGTGTTCCTACCTCAAATACAGCGAGTGTTGCTGTGTTTTGTTGTTAAATGGACGAGGAGAGCCCGTGGCTGGTGAGAGGATGCGGCATTTCGTCAGTGGAGCATAGAACGACGTCTGTGATTGGACAACAAGTGAGTAACGCTGCATCTGATTGTTCGAAAGCCTCAACCAAAGAGCTGCTGGTCACGGCAAGATACAAACTCGCCGGAGCTCTGAGTGAACTGCACATCCGGGACCTTCAGCACTCAGCAGAGATTTGTCTTGACGTATGTATTTACCTTTGATATCCATGACTCGACGCACATTTAGCAAGGTAAAGTTGTATGTTTAACAAGCTAATTAACGCTAGTTAAACGGAACTAAAACAATACACAATCGATTTGAACAAACTGTGTGATGAATGATGATAAATGCTAAAAATTACTTAAGATTTATCTTCAACAATAGATATTAGAAGTTTAATTTAACTGTTTTTAAATTCCCACTGGAGTTAAAGGGACCTGTGGCCTTGCACGTGCTCTGCATCTTCAACTGCACAGACAGTCAGTCTAAGCTCTTTTAAGTGTAGCTAACTGCAACACACATTTTTTTTTCAACACAAGATATGTTTGGGGGATTTAAATGTTAATAATAATGTTTTCGTATTTAGCACAAACCAATAGGGTCTGGGTCTCTGGCCCAGCGTTTCTGACGTTATTCTAAGTTTTTGAGTTTCTTATGTTTAGTGGCGGGTTAGTTGAGTTTGGCTTAACGTTATTAACATTGTTTTAAGGAGTTTATGTTAGGGTTGTATATTACAACGTTTGTATTTTCATGCCATTTTCCTGTTTTATTTTGAAAGAGTCTGTTGTGTTCAGTTCATTAATCTCACTGACCTGTTGTGTCAATAGAATCATTTGTGCCAGCTACTTCCTGCTCTCCTTCCATCCTGTCTCAACCTCCAACAGGAAAGTAGAAGTCCTCATATGGTAGGACCAGTGATTGTAGTGTGTGTGTTACACTGTCCTCATATTGTTTTAAGCTGTGAAGGACATGAGTGTGTTTCAGTTGCCTTCCTCATGTGGTTGGATCAACAACTCTAGTGTGTGTTACACTGTCCTCATATTGTGGGTAGCAGAACTGTACAGTGTTAAGTTTCTTTAGAATCTGGTATAAGGAAGTCGGATCCTTCTGTAATAATGTTCACTGATACAAATATGATCTGTAGTTAATTATCTAGTCGGGATTTATACTAGAGAATGTTTCTGACGTTATATTGTTGTCTTTTGTTGCAGACACCAAGTGCTGAGGTCCTGTCTCAGCCTCATACTTACCCACTTCATTCTTCCAACAGGTTACACATCATATTTTTGTATTTGGTATCAAGTATATGTGTCAGATGGGCCTAGTGCATAAATGAAATGCACTTTAATTGTATTAAAACAATCAGTTTCAGTCAAAGTTAACCAAAATCAACATTAGCATTAGGAGAAAGTAATTGTCTATACCATTTGTTAGTCCAAACTTTCCCGTAAAGCATCAGCGTGATCTTTATTCTGACTACATTTGATATTTTTGTCCTTTTACACATGTTTTTGTCCATTTAACCTCCCGCTGATCAGTTTACATGATTTAATTTCTGGGGAAATAGATGCCTTTAAATCAGTGTTGGGTTTGGAGCTTTTATTGACAACAGCAGAAGAAGTTAGAAGTCAGGAACATGAACTCTACATGTGTTCAGTCGTCATGTCCTCATATTGTTTTAAGCTGTGAAGGACATGAGTGTGTTTAAGAAGAAGTCCTCATATGGTAGGACCAGTGATTGTAGTGTGTGTTACACTGTCCTCATATTGTTTTAAGCTGTGAAGGACATGAGTGTGTTTCAGTTGCCTTCCTCATGTGGTTGGACCAACAACTCTAGTGTGTGTTACACTGTCCTCATATTGTTGGTAGCAGAACTGTACAGTGTTAAGTTTCTTTAGAATCTGGTATAAGGAAGTCGGATCCTTCTGTAATAATGTTCACTGCTACAAATATGATCTGTAGTTGATCATCTAGTCGGGATTTATACTAGAGAATGTTTCTGACGTTATATTGTTGTCTTTTGTTGCAGACACCAAGTGCTGAGGTCCTGTCTCAGCCTCATACAGACCAATCGGTGAGTGACATACCCACTTCATTCTTCCAACAGGTTACACATCATGTTTTTGTATTTGGTATCAAGTATATGTGTCAGATGGGCCTAGTGCATAAATGAAATGCACTTTAATTGTATTAAAACAATCAGTTTCAGTCAAAGTTAACCAAAATCAACATTAGCATTAGGAGAAAGTAATTGTCTATACCATTTGTTAGTCCAAACTTTCCTTTAAGCATCAGCTTGATCTTTATTCTGACTACATTTGATATTTTTGTCCTTTTACACATGTTTTTGTCCATTTAACCTCCCGCTGATCAGTTTACATGATTTAATTTCTGGGGAAATAGATGGCTTTACATCAGTGTTGGGTTTAGAGCTTTTATTGACAACAGCAGGAGAAGTTAGAAGTCAGGAACATGAACTCTACATGTGTTCAGTCGTCATGTCCTCATATTGTTTTAAGCTGTGAAGGACATGAGTGTGTTTCAGTTGCCTTCTTCATGTGGTTGGACCAACAACTCTAGTGTGTGTTACACTGTCCTCATATTGTGTGTAGCAGAACTGTACAGTGTTAAGTTTCTATAGAATCTGGTATAAGGAAGTCAGATCCTTCTGTGAATAATGTTCACTGCTACAAATATGATCTGTAGTTAATCATCTAGTCGGGATTTATACTAGAGAATGTTTCTGACGTTATATTGTTGTCTTTTGTTGCAGACACCAAGTGCTGAGGTCCTGTCTCAGCCTCATACAGACCAATTGGTGAGTGACATACCCACTTCATTCTTCCAACAGGTTACACATCATGTTTTTGTATTTGGTATCAAGTATATGTGCCAGTTGGGCCTAGTGCATAAATGAAATGCACTTTGATTGTATTAAAACAATCAGTTTCAGTCAAAGTTAACCAAAATCAACATTAGCATTAGGAGAAAGTAATTGTCTATACCATTTGTTAGTCCAAACTTTCCCTTAAAGCATCAGCGTGATCTTTATTCTGACTACATTTGATATTTTTGTCCTTTTACACATGTTTTTGTCCATTTAACCTCCCGCTGATCAGTTTACATGATTTAATTTCTGGGGAAATAGATGGCTTTACATCAGTGTTGGGTTTAGAGCTTTTATTGACAACAGCAGGAGAAGTTAGAAGTCAGGAACATGAACTCTACATGTGTTCAGTCGTCATGTCCTCATATTGTTTTAAGCTGTGAAGGACATGAGTGTGTTTAAGTAGAAGTCCTCATATGGTAGGACCAGTGATTGTAGTGTGTGTTACACTGTCCTCATATTGTTTTAAGCTGTGAAGGACATGAGTGTGTTTCAGTTGCCTTCTTCATGTGGTTGGACCAACAACTCTAGTGTGTGTTACACTGTCCTCATATTGTTGGTAGCAGAACTGTACAGTGTTAAGTTTCTTTAGAATCTGGTATAAGGAAGTCGGATCCTTCTGTAATAATGTTCACTGCTACAAATATGATCTGTAGTTGATCATCTAGTCGGGATTTATACTAGAGAATGTTTCTGACGTTATATTGTTGTCTTTTGTTGCAGACACCAAGTGCTGAGGTCCTGTCTCAGCCTCATACAGACCAATCGGTGAGTGACTTACCCACTTCATTCTTCCAACAGGTTACACATCATATTTTTGTATTTGGTATCAAGTATATGTGTCAGATGGGCCTAGTGCATAAATGAAATGCACTTTAATTGTATTAAAACAATCAGTTTCAGTCAAAGTTAACCAAAATCAACATTAGCATTAGGAGAAAGTAATTGTCTATACCATTTGTTAGTCCAAACTTTCCTTTAAGCATCAGCTTGATCTTTATTCTGACTACATTTGATATTTTGTCCTTTTACACGTTTTTGTCCATTTAACCTCCCGCTGATCAGTTTACATGATTTAATTTCTGGGGAAATAGATGGCTTTACATCAGTGTTGGGTTTAGAGCTTTTATTGACAACAGCAGGAGAAGTTAGAAGTCAGGAACATGAACTCTACATGTGTTCAGTCGTCATGTCCTCATATTGTTTTAAGCTGTGAAGGACATGAGTGTGTTTAAGTAGAAGTCCTCATATGGTAGGACCAGTGATTGTAGTGTGTGTGTTACACTGTCCTCATATTGTTGGTAGCAGAACTGTACAGTGTTAAGTTTCTTTAGAATCTGGTATAAGGAAGTCAGATCCTTCTGTAATAATGTTCACTGCTACAAATATGATCTGTAGTTAATTATCTAGTCGGGATTTATCCTAGAGAATGTTTCTGACGTTATATTGTTGTCTTTTGTTGCAGACACCAAGTGCTGAGGTCCTGTCTCAGCCTCATACAGACCAATCGGTGAGTGACATACCCACTTCATTCTTCCAACAGGTTACACATCATGTTTTTGTATTTGGTATCAAGTATATGTGCCAGTTGGGCCTAGTGCATAAATGAAATGCACTTTGATTGTTTTAATACAATCAGTTTGAGGAAAAGTTTCCCAAAATCAACATTAGTATTAGGAGAAAGCAATTGTCTATACCATTTGTTAGTCCAAACTTTCCTTAAAGCATCAGCTTGATCTTTATTCTGACTACATTTGATATTTTTGTCCTTTACACGTTTTTGTCCATTTAACCTCCCGCCGATCAGTTTACATGATTTAATTTCTGGGGAAATAGATGGCTTTACATCAGTGTTGGGTTTAGAGCTTTTATTGACAACAGCAGGAGAAGTTAGAAGTCAGGAACATGAACTCTACATGTGTTCAGTCGTCATGTCCTCATATTGTTTTAAGCTGTGAAGGACATGAGTGTGTTTAAGAAGAAGTCCTCATATGGTAGGACCAGTGATTGTAGTGTGTGTTACAATGTCCTCATATTGTTTTAAGCTGTGAAGGACATGAGTGTGTTTAAGTAGAAGTCCTCATATGGTAGGACCAGTGATTGTAGTGTGTGTTACACTGTCCTCATATTGTTTTAAGCTGTGAAGGACATGAGTGTGTTTCAGTTGCCTTCTTCATGTGGTTGGACCAACAACTCTAGTGTGTGTTACACTGTCCTCATATTGTTGGTAGCAGAACTGTACAGTGTTAAGTTTCTTTAGAATCTGGTATAAGGAAGTCGGATCCTTCTGTAATAATGTTCACTGCTACAAATATGATCTGTAGTTGATCATCTAGTCGGGATTTATACTAGAGAATGTTTCTGACGTTATATTGTTGTCTTTTGTTGCAGACACCAAGTGCTGAGGTCCTGTCTCAGCCTCATACAGACCAATCGGTGAGTGACTTACCCACTTCATTCTTCCAACAGGTTACACATCATATTTTTGTATTTGGTATCAAGTATATGTGTCAGATGGGCCTAGTGCATAAATGAAATGTACTTTAATTGTATTAAAACAATCAGTTTCAGTCAAAGTTAACCAAAATCAACATTAGCATTAGGAGAAAGTAATTGTCTATACCAGGGTGCCCAATCCCAGTCCTCGAGAGCTACTGTCCTGCAGCTTTTAGATGCATCCCTACTCCAACACAGCTGAATCAAATAGTTGGATTACCAATTCGGCATGCCATCAAGTCTGGCAAAGGCCTGATAACGAGCCATTCATTTGATTCAGGTGTGCTCGAACAAGGACGCATCTAAAAGCTGCAGGGCAGTAGCTCTCGAGGACTGGGATTGGGCACCCTGGTCTATACCATTTGTTAGTCCAAACTTTCCTTAAAGCATCAGCGTGATCTTTATTCTGACTACATTTGATATTTTTGTCCTTTTACACATGTTTTTGTCCATTTAACCTCCCGCTGATCAGTTTACATGATTTAATTTCTGGGGAAATAGATGCCTTTAAATCAGTGTTGGGTTTGGAGCTTTTATTGACAACAGCAGAAGAAGTTAGAAGTCAGGAACATGAACTCTACATGTGTTCAGTCGTCATGTCCTCATATTGTTTTAAGCTGTGAAGGACATGAGTGTGTTTAAGAAGAAGTCCTCATATGGTAGGACCAGTGATTGTAGTGTGTGTTACACTGTCCTCATATTGTTTTAAGCTGTGAAGGACATGAGTGTGTTTCAGTTGCCTTCCTCATGTGGTTGGACCAACAACTCTAGTGTGTGTTACACTGTCCTCATATTGTTGGTAGCAGAACTGTACAGTGTTAAGTTTCTTTAGAATCTGGTATAAGGAAGTCGGATCCTTCTGTAATAATGTTCACTGCTACAAATATGATCTGTAGTTGATCATCTAGTCGGGATTTATACTAGAGAATGTTTCTGACGTTATATTGTTGTCTTTTGTTGCAGACACCAAGTGCTGAGGTCCTGTCTCAGCCTCATACAGACCAATCGGTGAGTGACTTACCCACTTCATTCTTCCAACAGGTTACACATCATGTTTTTGTATTTGGTATCAAGTATATGTGTCAGATGGGCCTAGTGCATAAATTAAATGCACTTTAATTGTATTAAAACAATCAGTTTCAGTCAAAGTTAACCAAAATCAACATTAGCATTAGGAGAAAGTAATTGTCTATACCATTTGTTAGTCCAAACTTTCCCTTTAAGCATCAGCGTGATCTTTATTCTGACTACATTTGATATTTTTGTCCTTTTACACATGTTTTTGTCCATTTAACCTCCCGCTGATCAGTTTACATGATTTAATTTCTGGGGAAATAGATGGCTTTACATCAGTGTTGGGTTTAGAGCTTTTATTGACAACAGCAGGAGAAGTTAGAAGTCAGGAACATGAACTCTACATGTGTTCAGTCGTCATGTCCTCATATTGTTTTAAGCTGTGAAGGACATGAGTGTGTTTCAGTTGCCTTCTTCATGTGGTTGGACCAACAACTCTAGTGTGTGTTACACTGTCCTCATATTGTGTGTAGCAGAACTGTACAGTGTTAAGTTTCTATAGAATCTGGTATAAGGAAGTCAGATCCTTCTGTGAATAATGTTCACTGCTACAAATATGATCTGTAGTTGATCATCTAGTCGGGATTTATACTAGAGAATGTTTCTGACGTTATATTGTCTTTTGTTGCAGACACCAAGTGCTGAGGTCCTGTCTCAGCCTCATACAGACCAATCGGTGAGTGACTTACCCACTTCATTCTTCCAACAGGTTACACATCATGTTTTTGTATTTGGTATCAAGTATATGTGTCAGATGGGCCTAGTGCATAAATGAAATGCACTTTAATTGTATTAAAACAATCAGTTTCAGTCAAAGTTAACCAAAATCAACATTAGCATTAGGAGAAAGTAATTGTCTATACCATTTGTTAGTCCAAACTTTCCTTAAAGCATCAGCGTGATCTTTATTCTGACTACATTTGATATTTTTGTCCTTTTACACATGTTTTTGTCCATTTAACCTCCTGCTGATCAGTTTACATGATTTAATTTCTGGGGAAATAGATGGCTTTACATCAGTGTTGGGTTTAGAGCTTTTATTGACAACAGCAGGAGAAGTTAGAAGTCAGGAACATGAACTCTACATGTGTTCAGTCGTCATGTCCTCATATTGTTTTAAGCTGTGAAGGACATGAGTGTGTTTCAGTTGCCTTCTTCATGTGGTTGGACCAACAACTCTAGTGTGTGTTACACCGTCCTCATATTGTTGGTAGCAGAACTGTACAGTGTTAAGTTTCTTTAGAATCTGGTATAAGGAAGTCGGATCCTTCTGTAATAATGTTCACTGCTACAAATATGATCTGTAGTTAATTATCTAGTCGGGATTTATCCTAGAGAATGTTTCTGACGTTATATTGTTGTCTTTTGTTGCAGACACCAAGTGCTGAGGTCCTGTCTCAGCCTCATACAGACCAATTGGTGAGTGACATACCCACTTCATTCTTCCAACAGGTTACACATCATGTTTTTGTATTTGGTATCAAGTATATGTGCCAGTTGGGCCTAGTGCATAAATGAAATGCACTTTGATTGTATTAAAACAATCAGTTTCAGTCAAAGTTAACCAAAATCAACATTAGCATTAGGAGAAAGTAATTGTCTATACCATTTGTTAGTCCAAACTTTCCTTAAAGCATCAGCGTGATCTTTATTCTGACTACATTTGATATTTTGTCCTTTTACACATGTTTTTGTCCATTTAACCTCCCGCTGATCAGTTTACATGATTTAATTTCTGGGGAAATAGATGGCTTTACATCAGTGTTGGGTTTAGAGCTTTTATTGACAACAGCAGGAGAAGTTAGAAGTCAGGAACATGAACTCTACATGTGTTCAGTCGTCATGTCCTCATATTGTTTTAAGCTGTGAAGGACATGAGTGTGTTTAAGTAGAAGTCCTCATATGGTAGGACCAGTGATTGTAGTGTGTGTTACACTGTCCTCATATTGTTTTAAGCTGTGAAGGACATGAGTGTGTTTCAGTTGCCTTCTTCATGTGGTTGGACCAACAACTCTAGTGTGTGTTACACTGTCCTCATATTGTTGGTAGCAGAACTGTACAGTGTTAAGTTTCTTTAGAATCTGGTATAAGGAAGTCAGATCCTTCTGTAATAATGTTCACTGCTACAAATATGATCTGTAGTTAATTATCTAGTCGGGATTTATCCTAGAGAATGTTTCTGACGTTATATTGTTGTCTTTTGTTGCAGACACCAAGTGCTGAGGTCCTGTCTCAGCCTCATACAGACCAATCGGTGAGTGACATACCCACTTCATTCTTCCAACAGGTTACACATCATGTTTTTGTATTTGGTATCAAGTATATGTGCCAGTTGGGCCTAGTGCATAAATGAAATGCACTTTGATTGTTTTAATACAATCAGTTTGAGGAAAAGTTTCCCAAAATCAACATTAGTATTAGGAGAAAGCAATTGTCTATACCATTTGTTAGTCCAAACTTTCCCTTAAAGCATCAGCTTGATCTTTATTCTGACTACATTTGATATTTTTGTCCTTTTACACGTTTTTGTCCATTTAACCTCCCGCCGATCAGTTTACATGATTTAATTTCTGGGGAAATAGATGGCTTTACATCAGTGTTGGGTTTAGAGCTTTTATTGACAACAGCAGGAGAAGTTAGAAGTCAGGAACATGAACTCTACATGTGTTCAGTCGTCATGTCCTCATATTGTTTTAAGCTGTGAAGGACATGAGTGTGTTTAAGAAGAAGTCCTCATATGGTAGGACCAGTGATTGTAGTGTGTGTTACAATGTCCTCATATTGTTTTAAGCTGTGAAGGACATGAGTGTGTTTAAGAAGAAGTCCTCATATGGTAGGACCAGTGATTGTAGTGTGTGTTACAATGTCCTGATATTGTTTTAAGCTGTGAAGGACATGAGTGTGTTTCAGTTGCCTTCTTCATGTGGTTGGACCAACAACTCTAGTGTGTGTTACACTGTCCTCATATTGTTGGTAGCAGAACTGTACAGTGTTAAGTTTCTTTAGAATCTGGTATAAGGAAGTCGGATCCTTCTGTAATAATGTTCACTGCTACAAATATGATCTGTAGTTGATCATCTAGTCGGGATTTATACTAGAGAATGTTTCTGACGTTATATTGTTGTCTTTTGTTGCAGACACCAAGTGCTGAGGTCCTGTCTCAGCCTCATACAGACCAATCGGTGAGTGACTTACCCACTTCATTCTTCCAACAGGTTACACATCATATTTTTGTATTTGGTATCAAGTATATGTGTCAGATGGGCCTAGTGCATAAATGAAATGTACTTTAATTGTATTAAAACAATCAGTTTCAGTCAAAGTTAACCAAAATCAACATTAGCATTAGGAGAAAGTAATTGTCTATACCAGGGTGCCCAATCCCAGTCCTCGAGAGCTACTGTCCTGCAGCTTTTAGATGCATCCCTACTCCAACACAGCTGAATCAAATAGTTGGATTACCAATTCGGCATGCCATCAAGTCTGGCAAAGGCCTGATAACGAGCCATTCATTTGATTCAGGTGTGCTCGAACAAGGACGCATCTAAAAGCTGCAGGGCAGTAGCTCTCGAGGACTGGGATTGGGCACCCTGGTCTATACCATTTGTTAGTCCAAACTTACCCTTAAAGCATCAGCTTGATCTTTATTCTGACTACATTTGATATTTTTGTCCTTTTACACATGTTTTTGTCCATTTAACCTCCCGCTGATCAGTTTACATGATTTAATTTCTGGGGAAATAGATGGCTTTACATCAGTGTTGGGTTTAGAGCTTTTATTGACAACAGCAGGAGAAGTTAGAAGTCAGGAACATGAACTCTACATGTGTTCAGTCGTCATGTCCTCATATTGTTTTAAGCTGTGAAGGACATGAGTGTGTTTAAGTAGAAGTCCTCATGTGGTAGGACCAGTGATTGTAGTGTGTGTGTTACACTGTCCTCATATTGTTTTAAGCTGTGAAGGACATGAGTGTGTTTAAGAAGAAGTCCTCATATGGTAGGACCAGTGATTGTAGTGTGTGTTACAATGTCCTCATATTGTTTTAAGCTGTGAAGGACATGAGTGTGTTTCAGTTGCCTTCCTCATGTGGTTGGACCAACAACTCTAGTGTGTGTTACACTGTCCTCATATTGTTGGTAGCAGAACTGTACAGTGTTAAGTTTCTATAGAATCTTGTATAAGGAAGTCGGATCCTTCTGTGAATAATGTTCACTGCTACAAATATGATCTGTAGTTGATCATCTAGTCGGGATTTATACTAGAGAATGTTTCTGACGTTATATTGTTGTCTTTTGTTGCAGACACCAAGTGCTGAGGTCCTGTCTCAGCCTCATACAGACCAATTGGTGAGTGACATACCCACTTCATTCTTCCAACAGGTTACACATCATGTTTTTGTATTTAGTAATCAAGTTTATGTGTCAGTTGGGCCTAGTGCATAAATTAAATGCACTTTGATTGTATTAAAACAATCAGTTTGAGTCAAAGTTTCCCAAAATCAACATTAGCTTTACTTCTTTGTGAAGATCTTAGGAGAAAGAAATTGGCGTACCATTTGTTAGTTCTAACTTTCCCTTTAAAGCATCAGCTTGATATTTATTCCTACTAAATTTGATATTTTTGTGTTTTGTGTTACATTGTCCTCATATTGTTTTAAGCTGTGAAGGACATGAATGTGTTTTTGTAGCCTTTCTCAATTGGTAGAACCAACAACTCTAGTTTGTGTTACATTGCTCCTTTAAAGTGCTCCAGTAGAAAGCAAGGTTTAAGAACATTTTGTATTCACATTATAAACTATAAACTAGAATATTTTCTATCTTTTCTTGCATTCACATTAAGATATTTTCTTTTGTTTCCATTTATGACAGCTGGGAAGGTGAGAAGCAAGTGGACAAATGATGAAGTAAAGGTTGCTGCAAAGTACCAGGTAAAAAGGAATGTGACTGCTGCTTCCAAGCAGAGCCGGCAGCTCGTAAAGGCAGAGACTGGGTTGCCATAAAGTACTACATCCACAACAGGATCATTGCATTAAAAGAAAGATGCAAGGAAAAAAAGAAACAACCAAGAGAGATACTTTGTTGCTTCCACAGTTATGTCAATATTGTAGTTTTCTGTATTGCATTGTTCTTACTCATAAATCTGTGGTTTATGCTGGGTGCTTTTTCCAATTAAATGATAAGAAAGGCAGATAATGTTCCACGTTTTTATTGACATGAACATTCACTACAAAATGAATTAATGCATTACAATATTAAGACTTAAAAAGTAGACTGACCACATTTGACCTATGTCTTTTTTTAAGTCTCTACACAGCTCATATTTACTGTTTTATTAACACATAAATGTCTGATATTTCTGTCAGAAGTTACCCGACTGGTGAGCATTACTATTGTGCATCCATGCCTATTATATTGTAATCTCAAAAGGAGCCAAGCTTAAAAATACAGAACCTACCCTTACCTGGTCCTTATAAGTCATATATACTTGAAAATTATGTGTTTCCATGGGCTTCACAATTCACCTAAACATGAAATATCAGTGTGTGACCTTATGGTACTCATAAGTCACATAAACCTGACAGTGTCCTCACAAGTAGCATTAAATTCAGGTTTGACCAAAATTTCACCCTAGCCAAAATCTCAACAGATGGGCGTGTTCCTGGAAGCATGGGTCAAACTTTGTGTGATTCCCATGCCTCTAGGACCTTCAGAAAGGCACGTTCCCATTTGTCACATTTTTGTCATAGGTCCTGATATTTCACGAAAACACGTATGTGTGTGTGTGTGTGTGTGTGTGTGTGTGTGTGTGTGTGTGTGTGTGTGTGTGTGTGTGTTCTGTTTCCAGTGTTCCTTGTGTTTAGTCATCTGCTCAGGTTCAGTTTTGTTTTCCAGTGTTTCAGACCTTAGTTCCTCAGTTCCGTCTTTTGTTGTCTTTTTGGTGAGTTTAGTTAATTCAAGGTTTTGTCCCAGCAATAAAGCTGCGCTTTAAGTTTGAACTCCCCGTGTCTGAGTCCTGCATTTTGGATCCACCTCTCCTGCCTGCCTGCCACACAGCCAACCATGACATTAACAAAAATATTGTCGATCAAAGTAGCACTATCCATCATTATTCTGCTCGGCTTTAGAATCAACGGATGGAATCCAAAACTAAACATTGTATCAATAAATTCTGAAGTCTTATTATGGTCGTTTGCCTTCAATAAATCAATGTTAAAATCACCACAAAAAAAGTCACCTTCTCTTTGTGATTTTCTAATATTACAGAAATTTCTTTGGTAAACTGATCTATACAGGATGCAGGTGTACGATAAATGCAGCTAACTAATATGTTTCTCGATCTTTCACACTGAATTTCAATGGTTAAACATTCCATCAAGTTATCAATCACATCAGTCATATTATTAACAACTTTACATTTAAGATACGAAAAAACAAACATAGCAACACCTCCTCCTCTTCTATTCTTCCTATTTTGCCAAAACATTTCATAGCCCTCTAGTCCATCTTGCAATTCTTTGTCGTCATTCAACCATGTTTCTGAAATTGCTACCACTGCAAACTTATTTTGGAATTGATCAAGATACGCTTTAATTTTAGAAAAATTACTGTAAAGACTCCGACTGTTAAAGTGGATTAATGAAAAACCTTTTATCTTGGGATCCAACTCTTCCCCATTATAATATTCACATGTCATATCAACATTCTGATAGAGGTGGATATCTGGATCAATACTACTGTCCAACTCATAAAATTTATAATCATGAGATCCAAAATATTCCTTTTTTTTTTTTTTGTTCACACATTCACATGCATTTTTTCTCACACTTATCAGATGTTGTTCATATCACAGTCAGCAACACAATTCTTTTCCACACTGAACTCTATTTCTTTTGTTTAAATCTCTCAAGATCTGCAATGTCTCTGACAACAATTACTTTAGCTTGTTCTGGTGTCCCATTAAGTCTTATGAATACCTTACAGTTCCTGGTCCAGGTATCTTGGATGTGCCTTTCCTTCTTCAATAGTCTTGCCTGTCGTGCAATTTCAGCATTTCTCTTGGTGAGATGCTCATTCACATATCTTGGTTTCCTTTAACTTCTTTCCCATCTTTAACAGTTCAACTTTATATTTCCTGTTCACAAATCGTAGTATAATAGTTGGCATCTTGGTATGTTTTTGTGGAACAGTATGACATGCAGCTATGTTTTTACTATCCAAAAGAATGTCTTTGTCTTTGAAAAACTGAATAACTTGCTGCTCAAGCAAATCCTTTTCAGCTCTTGGTGCATCTTCCCCCTCCTTGTCACCTGCTGTACTCCGTGCATAGGTGTAGTGATTTGTCTTCAGTCCAGAAATAATCACATCTTCCATTCTTGTATATTGCTCCAAATAGTCAACTCTTTTTTCCAGCTCTTCAATCTTCTTATCTTTTTCCTTAATCACAATCTTCAGTTGTCTTATTTCTTCAATTAAGTCCAGTAGTCCTGCTTGCTGTTTCACCACCTTACTCAATTCCTCTGACATGAAGTTAAGAGACTTCTTAACTTCTTCAATATCTTCTGTTAGCCTCTTAGTTGTCATGTTTCTTGATCACCAATTTAAATTGTTAGCAGACAAAATGAATTCCAGGCTCCAGGTAATCCAATAGGCCAGGTGTTACTTGTAGAGCACATGTGATGAAAAAAAGGACCCTAAACTTCAGAATTTGTGGAAATACTCACACAAAATGAAGCAGAACTTCTTTGTGAGGATACAAGTCGTAACCAATCTTTTAGATGTTAAGTTCTTTTCGTGATGTTTGTTGGATTGCTAAGAGTAACAAACACAGTTTTCCCAATCAGCAGCCATCTTGGTTTTCTAATGAGCTTTGACAGAACAACACTCTGAACATCAGTAAAGTTTTATACCAACATCCTCCACACTTGTGCTATTGTGTTGGCAAACTGTATCCCTAAGCACACATATACACCTCTGCTAACATATTAAAAACAACATTTGTAGCATGTGACCCCTTCTCCAGGGCCACATGTGAAAACAATATAAGGTACACTATTCAATATGTTTAAATACCTGTCAAAACTACTTATATATGAGGAATAACACACAATAACACATAGAAAATTAAAGTTAATTCAGGCAGAAGTGGGACAAATGCGGGAGAATTGTTCCATACTCATATGTATAAACCCAGCAATACTTGAACTCTTATCTTGCATGGTTCTGTTTTATCATGTTATTAGTAACAGTCATTTCCTGCTATGCATTCATATTTTTCCAAGATACTTGGGGTGGCTGCAGGTCAGGAGGTAGAGCAGGTCATCCACTGATCTGCTGGTGATTGGATCCTTGGCTGGTCCAGTGTGTATACCAAAGCATCCTTGGACAAGATGCTGAATATGTATGGATGTTAGCTGGATGTAGGAAAAAAGTGCTTGTGTGAATGGGTGAATGAGGCATGTTGTACAAAGGGCCTTGAGTGCTGGATTAGAGAAGAAAAGTGCTATAAGAATTGGTTCATTTCAAATTTACCATTTCCACACAAACAGAGAGGGAGACAGAAAGAGAGACTCACAATCACAGACTCACAGAACAATATCAGACTGGCCAGCTGGTATTAATAGATATGGAGACCATGAAAAACCAAAATTAGCACTGAGCACCACACACCGTTTATCTGCCCACATATTTTTGGACATAATGGCAAATGCAGCTTTTTGAGTTTGTTTTTTGCTTATTTTAATTACTGCGCCCTCTGAGCAAGTTTCTGAAGAGTTTTTTTCACTATAGCGAGCCACTGTGTTCCACTCAAGGTGTTAAACTAATAACAGTAGCCAGTATCATCTCAAGTGAAGCGTCAGGAGAAGTAAATTGGAATAACAAGAACTGGAAACTAGGGACATGTCATTATTTTCGCAGTAGCAACTTTTACTCTTCTTCCTGTTATCTCTGTCCAGTTTGCATTGTCTAGCTCACACACTTTGTGCTGCAATAAACTTCTTTTTTTCTTTTTTACATTTTTACAACAACAGACCGAATCTGATATATTTTGCTCTCTTCTCAGAAGAACATTTCTTGCAGTATAATCAGCAAATAAAGAAAGAGCTACTTTGACTTTTATTAGCGCTAACATTTATCTCGTTTTATGACTATTATATTTCTCTTTAGGGACAGCTTCATAAAATCTTTGTCCAGCCAGCAAGCCTGTGAAGTTTTGTCTATTAAATTAAAGTTTGCACAAACATATCCCAGATTCTGTGTAAAAGGAGCTCCTATACTGATCCATATGGTGCTTTAGAGACACAACAAGATGGCCTGGCTCTTTGAATGATACCAGCAGCTGCTTGGTTTATGGCAGTAGAGAGGTAGTGACAAATATGTGGTGGATTTGCCACAGTCATTGCAAAAGGATGAAGGGAAAAGCATGGAGAATATTGCAAAAATTCCTGACTATTAGATCAACTGAGATCCAACATTTCATACAAACACCATGGTGTACGTTTGGTCGACAAAAAGTTAAATAGGGAGTGAAAATAAAGTTTCACTCCACCACTACAGTTTTGAATTGCATAGTGGAAAAATGGATGGATTTTTTCACAAAAATGAAGGGTGATAAGATTTGATAAGAATTGTCAAACTTCTGTTATCTTGTAGAAATGGCCAGCATTTAGCACAAACCGAGGCCCGGTCTAGTTGTTGAAGCAATCAAAAGACAAATAAAAGACAAACTGGTAAACTTGATGATGCAGAGCGTTATTTAGTCGCACACTATCAGCCTTCCTGTCAAAAAAACAGAAAGAAAAAAGACACACAGACAAACCCAGCTGCTGAATCTGGGCTGAAAAGACTCACACTCAGCTTGCAAGCAGCACCCATGTATAATTGATTAGGGTATTTTAGAAGAGCAGGCCAAATATGATAGATGTGCTTTATTAAATGAATTTTATATGCCCTCCTATTTTGTAAAGTTGGATAACCCCAAAGTTTGCCAGAGATAAATCCATAATGTACAATATTTGATGAAGTACTCAACAGTATGTTACTCTATGTGATGTTAATGACCGTTTGGAAAGTGAAAAAGTTGATTATTCAGGGTGCTAGTGTGGAAAAAACACGATTTGATTGATACAATGTTCACCGCTCGTACCAAAATAATTCAGTCTTCACTGAATCGCCACTTTGGAAGTGTTGTATATGTCATGGTTTTAGAACACACATATCTTCTGTGAGTACACACAAACATGCTGAGGAGAACCCTAAAATAAACCACCCTCCACTTTATTCAGGACACCCAAACTCTCAATTAAAGCTCTCTGGATGATAATTTAGACACAAACACTTCACTTCAAACACTGTTACTTCCTCAGACCCATTGTGTCTCTTCTTAGTATTTAAGTGTCCTCTAATTATCCATTACACAGAGAGCACCCACTCTCTAGCTGTAGCCATGTGACAGGTGTTAACGCGACACGTTTTTAATAATGCATTCGGAGCTCAAGTGACCCTCCTCAGGAATTTTTGGTCACATACACTCAGATGCGCGCACCGTCCTGCATGCAACAACACCATCTGCTCCTCCTTTTCCAGCTCTCTCCTTATCGCTCTCCCTTTCCATGCAAGATGACACATATTAAATGGTATTTTTAGCCATTAGCACTTGAAGCAAACAATAAGGTACAATGAATCGAAATCCGGCCTCATGTTATGGTTGCTTAGTGGGAGAAAATTGCTGGCATGTTATGTATTGAGTGTTTATGTACTGCGTGGAGGTTTATATACGAGTATCTCTCTCCCAGTCTGTGCTGAACTGTCTCCAACAAGCCGTCTGATTCCCAGTCTGACTGTTCTCAGCGGGTACAGCCTCAGGCTTTGCTGCCTCACACATGCACACACACAGACACGTCTGCCCGCGTTAAAGAAGGTACTGGCTTCTGCTCAGTATATACTGGCCGTATGGCAACCATACTCCTGGAATATTACCCTTCAGTGTTTCTGAGCACTCCACCTCCCTCCTCCATATATTCTTTGCCTCAGTCTCCTCTCAGCAGTGCTGTCAGCATGTCTTTGTTTCATACCTCCTCTTCCTCTGTCTGTCCAAGCTCTCTCCCCCACCCTCCTCATTTCAGTCTCTTTTCAATATCCAGATTCACAGTGAAGCCTCGCCATGCCGCAGCCCTCCAGCTCAATCTCTGCTTCACAGAATCAGATACTTGCCTCCGAATCTCAAAGTGCAACCTTCTTTTTTAATGCTCCATATAAACCAGAGATTTATACTTGAATTACGTTTCTGGTGGAGTGTCCAGCTAGTGTTCACACATCGCTTATCTATCCAATATTGCTCACACACCTGTGAGTTTTGGAGTTTTAGAGGCTAAGATGTTCACAGGATTTTTTTTTTAATCATTCTTTACAAATTGTTTTGCATACACACTGAAGCTCGAAGTCTAATCCCAAAGTCACCGGTTAAAATATTAAATACTTATTTATTAATAATGAACATTTGTTTTCTTTTTAACAAAATATTCTAGGACTTCTGTCAAAACTTTTTGGGGAAATTTTGCCTGTTATAAAGTATTATATGTGGCATCTCAGGTTTTCTGGCTAAATTTTATAAGGAAGCATCAAAACACCAGTGATGTTAAAAACCATAGTAAAGTGTAGCAAAGTGGTTTATGTAAGTCTATGATGAGATTACATCAACCAGTACAAGTTTAGGTGAAGTACAAAAGAATCCAGTTTGAATAACTGAAGTGAACTGAAACTGAAAACAATTCTGACATATCTGCACCTGGCAATTATGGTGAAAAGTAAAGAAAACAACTTCCATCGTCAAGCTGGTTTCGCCCATCACAGAAGATACTCACTACTGGAAATATCCTTTTTGGTAAGGCAAACATATCTAATGCATGATAAAAACCCTTGTGGATATTTTGGGGTAGTATGCTTTGACAATACTAAATATCAATTGAAGGATTAATGCTAATTAGTACACTTATTGTAAATACACTAAATACTACTAAGAGAGCATTATCTTGCAAATTAGCACAACTGCATTTTGTTGCATACAGGTATAATCTAGAAACAAACTTGATTTTATCAAAGTATGTTGTTTAATGCATTTAAATTTTTACTCTTTTTTTTTTTTGCCCAGTGTGCTGCTTAGGTAGAGATTGCAGGAAAGAGGATACATAACATCCACTTCCCTTGCTGCAAAAATTGCCTGTGCTATTCTTGCACGGGCTCAATCGGACATCATACAGACTTTGTACCGGGGAGCTGGCAGGATAAAGACTGTTTAATGTTCAAACTCACTGAGTCAGACATTTGCATTTTCATGTACAGCTCCACTGAGTAATGCTGAGACAAATTCAGGGCTGTAAAAAACAGATTTGGTAAGCAGTGATACTGAAAAGGATCGGTACTCTGAGCCGATATCATGGATATTCTTGTTGTGCTGTTTGTCTGGTGGGGCAGTCATTAAAAAAAACAAACAAGTTTTAAATAGGTACCATTACTGCAGATCATGGTGTTAAAAAAACAAAAGCCAAATATTTCCTACTTTATGCTAAACTAAATAATTCAAATAGAATGCATGCGCATGTAACAAGAGACAAACCTGCCTTCCAACTTTCGTTTATTTACCTCCAGTGGGGGTTATATACAGTAAGTGGGCTGCTGTGTTTTATGCTAGTTTGAAATCACCCACCAGCCAGAACACAGCCAATGGAGGTCTGCTCACAACCAGGCAGCATATTGAGTCTGCAGGGCACAGAGCATGAACAGACCTGACTCACCTTGTGGTCAAACAGATGCTGTTTTGAAAGTTCGTGTATTGTGAACATGTGCGTTTCTGTGTGCACATGAACGTGTGTGTGGGTGTGTTGTGGGCTGGTAGCAGCGGCTGACCTGTGACCCTACTGGGTCATTTGAGTCCAGTACTATTTTGCATAAGAGCTAAAGGTTTAATGACAATGGCGAGACCGCCTCACAGTCGCTTCCTCGGGGACAAGCCATTGGTAATTAGATACATAGGATAAGAGGAAAGTGCCCTTGTCTGAGCAGCTAGATATCAAAGGAGCTGGCAAAAAACTCTGTGAGATTATGTAATTTTCATAAAGTGTGGTTTTTATGTTTGTTTCATTGTGTGAGAAACACGGTCCTCATGGAGTAGCAAGCTGGGCAGAGCTGCACATTCAAAAGTTACTTCTTCAATTTATGTTTGAAGGGTTTCTAACAATAGTGACCCCTTTGTTTCTTTATGTATCATGGGATCTACTATTATATTTATATATTATTATATTGTGTTATGTCCTGGCAATTTATTCTTTTGTTTTTTTTAATGTCAGTGCGTCAAATTACCCAAAATACTAAAACTTATTTACTATAAAAAAATCCCATTGACCAGACTTTGGCTTTCTTATTGTTATTAAGTGTTTAGATACCAGGATGCATTGTTCACATAGATGTTTGAGTTGCTGCTTTATTCTTTGGTTATGCAACTACAGTGTCAGGCTTATCTGCATTGATCAGCTATGAGTTACCAAAAAATATAAAATGTTAGAATTAATTTCTGAATCATGAAGTCTTCTCTCTGCACGATTTGTCTGTCTGATCATCTATTCCAAGTTTTCTATGAGTTCACAATAAAAGCTTCTTTATGAATATGTGTTTCTGTCCATTGAAAGGTTGAAGCCTTTTTGTGTTTAGTTAGTATAAACAGTGTATTGCAGTAACTATAACACATCTGGAGCAAAAAAGACTGATGGACTGTCACATGATCACTGTTTGATATAATGCCAGTCAGATGGATTAAGAAAAGAACAGAGGCCTGTACTACAGCAAGATCCAGGTAACTTCAGGATTAAACCTGGATTTTTGGGGTGACAACGGTGGTTCGCTTCTCACCAAGGTACACTGCCATGGTAACTCATGCCGCAAATATTAAACAGTTTGAAATCATTACCAACTGACCAATCAGTTTTCCAGAAAATAGTGTCATCATTCCTAGAAGATCCCTCAGACTTCTGTGTTTAAGAATGATCAATTTTAAGATCCAGGTTTATTGATTTTTTCTTGTTGGTTCTTGTTGGTTGCAAAACATTCTACAATAGTTTTATTGTTCCATAAGCATGAATATATTTGATACTAAAACACGGCACCAATTTGTACTTGCAGATCCTGTTTTCGAATTTGGACGTAGCCTGTGTTTTTATATTTGTTCTCATATGCTCTCGAACCCTTAAATAATAATAAATGTATTAACGTTATTATTAAAGTTGGCCTTTTCCAGGCTTACCAACTACAGCCCTTAAAGTGCAGACACACTCATGCAGCTGTTTTACTTATAATAAATGACTGTACAGAGCATTTCCTCTCACACGCTGCTTCTTAGTCTGCAGCAGCTGTTCATATTATCTATTCATATTATTCCCATAGTATAGTTTTATCTATCTTTGTAAAATCAGCCGCTCTGCTGCAAGCACATTTATCCATGTTTGTGATTGGTCAGGCGCTGTCAGCACCACCCTTTTCATGTGAACGCACAGGAGAGACCCTGGATGAACTTAGCAAGCTGATAGTGAGCCAGCGTTAAGGTAAGTGAATCCAAATAATGGAAAAATACCCTCAATATGCTGAACTTGCTTTATATTACAAGACCTAATTCTCTATGGCTTCTGAGGTAAATAATGTGAGTGTATGAGGAAGCACAGTGTTCATGTGAATGAAGCAATAGTGATCCTAAATTTGATCAGCCTTTAGCTTTTGGAGTACTTCAAAAATTTGGGGTAACTTTGCTGCTTTTTTATTTTTACATGTTTTTGTGTAAACCTACGCTTTAACATTCTCCTGCATCGTACTTCATGCATAAGCTGACATTGTGAACCTGTGAACACTTTCAGGACCAAATTTACTATGTGGAGGAAATGATTGTGTAGAATATTAAAAATGTGCTGTTGGAAGTGTAAAGTTCTGTGGGTGTTCTACCAATAATGTATTAATTTATAATTATCCTGTTCATTTTAATAATGACACATTACATGTATTATAGCAAGAGTTTGCAGGGCAAAAGGAAGCAGATCTATTAATGGAGCGAGTAATCTACTAACTGAAGTAATACAGTGTAAGCAGGGGTTAAAGTAAGCCGGAACAATCCGAAATGGCATTCCAGCACCTTCAGTTAATGAGCAATTAAATCCGATCCAGATTAATGGGTAACACTGTGGAATGAGTTAATTTTTTATGCCCTGCGGCCTGTTGTTTCAATGACAGCACGGACATACTTGCTCAGTAATAAGAAAATAATGACATCCCACGGCCTCCTTACAATAAAAATTCTTGTGACTTATTTCCAAATAATTCTTATACCCGTGCTGCACTACACCTAATGTTAGGGTTCCCCTACCTGCCCAAAACCACTTTACCCCAAAGTATAAGCACTGTTTTTACTCACGTTTCTCTGTGGAAACAGCAATTCAAATCAATTTGAAGTCAACAGAGAATTAATGTTTTTGATATAAGGATGAACACTTTTAGAAATAGCTGGGAACTTTGTGTAGACAAATGTGTGTGTCATCTCTGGATAAATCTAATCAGGAAGAGTGTAGGATTTATGCAGAGGAGGGCTGCATTACCGCAAACTATTCCATCATATAAATGTGAAATCTGTGTTATAAATGACTTGCAGGAGGTCCAGAAGAAGAACACAAAACATTATTTACTGTCAGATCCTGGCCCATCAGCGTTGATCCGATATCAAGTAAATATTGCAGATACCAATACCGATACTTTGAACTTATAAAGGCAGCTTATGCAGGGCAGAGCAGTGTGTCATGATTTACCAAACTCTGAACACATTTTAAAGACTTTTACTTTTCTTTCCACAGTAATTAGTTAACACAACAACAACACACCTTTCAGCTTTTCATGTATTTTTAAAGATCTGGATTTTAAATGTTCCTGACTCTGAAGGACTAAAGGAACTGTGCTATAAGTTATAGATAAAATAGACGTTACAGTCAACACAAAATGGTTCAGACACTTTTCATAATGCATGTTTGAGGTATATTTTCCTTATTTATTTTATTTCCCGCCCAAATTTTTTCGATTGTATCAATAGTGTCAATCCAATACTATTGATATTTGGATCGCTCCGCCTACCTCTACTGAAAAGTATTAATGAAGTTACAGAGTGCCAAGTGTGTGTTTGTATTTCTTGAATGCCATGTGATCATTCAGCTATTATTAAAGTCAGCATTATATATTCCAACATTTAAACATTAATCTAACCCACTTTAGGGTTGTCTGAGTCTGATTAATTGTTGTATTTCGGTAAATATACCAAGCCGTGTTCATTATAGACCCATCTCTGTGTAGAAAAGTGATTAAAAGTCAGAAACATCCATCGACTAAGTGCAAAAAGTAAATTGACTTGCCCGTAAGCACTTTAGGTTTATCTAATAATGTGCTGTCACCAAAACATGAAATAAACCACTGTTCTCAAAATCCCATGAGAAGAGAACAATCCAGCTAAACTATTTATTACAATACCAATGATTAAAAATGCTGCATACGGTAGCAGGATGAAGACAAAGCAGGTGACGCCCTCAGATTACCTTGTTGCTGAAAATAAAAGTGATTGTTTCAGACAGCATAAACAGAGGAAATTGCCTTTGATGTCAGCATGACAGGTGAAAGAATACAATTTGCTGATTTCACTTGTGGGTGGAGAGTTTTGTCAGATCTGCAGAGGCCCCGTGCACACACCTTGAGGGCAAGTAGTTTTTGTGTAGAGTATTGGTATGCACGTCCTCTTCAATTTATACTCAACTTAGTGCGGTGTGACGGTGCACCACTTTCATGTTGGAATCGGTTTCTCGGGAAGACTGACTCAATTTATTTGTTCCCCCCCTCGTTCTGTCCTTTCTGTCTTCTCCATCTTTTCAGCTGTTTCGTTTCACCTGCACAGCTCTGACTTACGAGGGCTAAAGGGTGACAGTGTATTTCAGTACCTATCTGTGTTCACTGTGAGGCACATCACACACAGTTCTCCACTCTCTAACCTATACTTTTAGATTTGTTCATCCTCAAGCTTGTCCAGCCATGCTCGTGTCTTTATTCAGGTCGTTTCTGTGTGTGTGTGTGTGTGTGTGTGTGTGTGTGTGTGTGTGTGTGTGTGTGTGTGTGTGTGTGTGTGTGTGTGTGTGTGTGTGTGTGCATGAGAGAGATAGAGAATAGGTGGCCAGCTGCTTGGCAGTGTGCTGTGAATCTAAGACAGTAGTCTCCTCTCCATCCAGCTGTCTTGCCAGTCTCCCCAGTGTTTCTCCGACACACTCTGTCAGCCAGCCTTTCCCACACACAGATCAGTCTGAATTCACTCCATACCTCGCTGTCATGGTCTGTACATTCTGTTCCTGGATGTATGGTTTTCTCTGTATATTCACCTCTTTGTCTGCATCTTTGACAAGTTCTGTAATACATCGTAAATTCCTCATTTCAGGCATGCTGTGTCTTTTTTTGCATCACTGCAAAATGAATAACAGTGAATGGCAGCTGACACTGTTATTGTCTGTCACTTTTTTTTGCAACCAATGCTCCATAAATAAAGCAGGGTAATTAAACTTTCAAACCCATCATACAGTATGCATGTGGTGAGCAGTTTATTATTTTTTATACTGATTCATGGGCTACTTTAGGAAACTGTGTGGGAGACACAAACCTTAATACCACGCACACATTTGTAGAGTAGGTGGGTTGTAACAAAGTAACTGGGTTTGTATGCGTGCAGAAGGTAGAGCAGGTTGGAGTCTTCAGAGTAAAGAAAGGCAGAGTGCATCTGTGGCCGGGGATCCTGACCAAACGTCCATATGTTAAAAGTTAGGAGTGAGACCTAAGTCACCACCTTGGCCTTGTGCTTCACAACAAGTTGGCCAAGAAAACGCTTTTGGTCATCTCTCTGACACCAGCAGCTTTGAATAAATTACAGCACTTCAACACCCAGTTGACCTTAGTTTAAGATATGTAAAACTGGTCAAAAATAAAAAAGTAAAGCAAATTTAGGCATCATCTGCATAGCAAAATAAAATGAAGGCTAATTAACATCAGTCAAAGTTCTAGCCATTCACTATCTTCTCACCATTCGACAAAAGTGAACGTAAAAGCTAAGATGATCAGTTCAAAGATGACTTTTATCCTGTAACAGAAACATCTCACCAAATCTGTCAACAGGCCTTTTTTCTCTTTGGCCCTGTCTCTTTCACACGTTCTCTCACTTTGTGTTTCTGTGCCTTGTACTGGCCCTGTAGTGCTGTCCTCAGATTGAACAATTACCTGGTCTTAGAGCTTGAGAGCGAGAAAAGACATTTGTCAGCTAGAGCAACTCAAACCCTCGCACCCCCCCACTTCCACCTGCCCCCCTTCACACCGGCAAACTTGTGGGCAAAAGCCCTGCAGATGATTCACTGAATTTTCTGTGTGTGTGTTTCCATCCGTCTATGTGTAGGTGTGCACTTACATTCCCTAGAAATACACACACACACACACACACACACACACACACACACACACACACACACACACACACACACACATCCATCAGTGCAGCAGAAGAGAGTCAAGCGGGAGATTGACTTTAGCAAAAGGAGCAGACAGCCGTCGCCAGCTGAACGCTTGAGATGTTTCCTTCATAGCACTCAGCTTTCACAGCAGATTACAGACACTTGCTGACTAGTCTTCAGTTTAGTGGCCAAGGACCTTTCCAGAATACTGATGACAGGCAGTATAGATCTCTATCGCTGGGTTTGCTGTATTTCTGCTCCCATTCTGACTTTGATGGAGGAGATCTGAATATTCTATCTCTATTTAATCAAGTTTTAAAAAAACTTTTAGTTTTTGTATACATCTAGAATAATTCATCAGTGACTATTTTTTTTACAACCTGTGATAATGCTGTGTCATGCATTAGAACCATGATGACATTTTAGTTTTATTCTTCCTTAACAAGATCTATTTAACCATCTAACCTGTCATAATTAATCATACTGTAGACCATCAGATATTTTCATTATTTTATTTACATTGCTTTCACCTAAGCCAGTTGGATCTTGAGAGATAATTTACCATTAAATGAGCAAGCCCTAACTTGCAGAGCTGAGACTTGAGCTTTTTTTTTTTCCAGGGTCACAGTTAGGATATGAATACTATACAATACTGTAAAAAAGTCTTGAGCCACCCCTTATTTCTTCAGATTTTATTTTTCTTGTATTTTTTTAATTGACATAAACAGACATAAAACAATATTTCTGCACCAACAAGGTGTTTCCCAAAGAGCTATTAGCTGAAAATTTTGCATATTCCAACATGACGTGCCTCGTGTCCTTGAGGAAACTGGGCAAGTGGAGGACACTCCACAGGTATCTTGTGTGCTGCGTGTAATTTTTCTTCCCTTGCCTGGTCTTCCTTGATCAGTTTCAGCTGTGTTCCCCCAGTGTTTCCCATTTCCCCAATTACCTTGTGTGTATTTATAGCCTTTGTGTCCCCTCAGTTCTGTGTTGCATTACACTGATGGTTTGCCTGCCTGTGAGGTTTCCGCTCATGTAGCTTCAGTTTAGGATCGTTAACTTTATTTAAAGCATTGTTTTTTTTGTCTGTAATTTGTGCTGTCATCCCACACAAACTCGCATCTGCTTTTGAGTCCAGTAAACTAACACAATATACACATGACAGATGGTTAGGATGTTCTGAGCAAGTCTGTAAACAATAAAATAAGAGTTTAATTCATTTTTAATAAATTGTTATGTCTGCAAATAATAAACGAATTTTTCATTTATTTTAATTTATTTTATTTATTTACTTTTTGTCACATAATGGATGTGACTGTAGTTCCGTTTTATCAGTTGCATGACTGTGTAAAAGGACATTATTGGTGTATGACATAGAAAATATTTTTTTTAGTTTTATTCTTACTATTGGTTCAGTGTATTATTCCATAAGGTCTGCTACAAGCTATCATTACAAGCAAAATATATCAATGGTTAGAGCTTTGAATAGCTGGTTATACCAACAATTAAAACTGATTCGATAAAAATGACCATGAGATAGATAGATAAACACATCTAAAACCTGCAGGGACACTGGCCCTCGTGGACTGGGATTGGGGACTCCTGTACTAAATGTTCTTACTCATTAACTTGTGTGTGTGTGTGTGTGTGTGTGTGTGTGTGTGTGTGTGTGTATATATATATATATATATATATATATATATATATATATATATATATATATATATATATATATATATATATATATCACACATTCAATACACTTTTTAGGTGACTGGAAAAGAGAAACAGCAGCCCGAGTACAACATGTCACGGTATCACTGTAAGGTGAGTGTTTGGACAAACTACAAATCGAGAATAAATCTATACAGTTGAGGCATGGCAGAGTCTTTAGTGGATTTTCATCGGTGGAAAACAAAGTCTTTGGGGCACAGCTCGTCCCCACCCTCCTGTCTCTCCTGGCCCTGCAGAGTGCAGCCCATTGATAAGGGTTTCTGTCCTTGTCACCAAGGACTGATGTCTTTCTGTCAACTCCCAGGCAGCCCTGTTCCTCATTTTGTGCTACTGTTTTGTTTCGCTTCTATACCTGACAGATGCCCTATCTCCCCTCCCTCCTCTTCCTCACTCCTCCCCCGTCCCCAACACCATTCACCGCCCTTGCCTAAGAAGCAGTTTTTTTCGTAGCACGGGTGCCAGCAGCTGCAGTTTACGAGTTATTGTCTCAATCACAGCTCCTTCTTTATACTCACAGCCACCATCTCATAAAGCTCTGGGAGGGTGCTTATCTGGTGATTCCTTTCTCACGCTTTCTGTCTTGAGCTCATCCATGCATTAGAGCACCAACACGCTTGCATTACATTGTTCATTGTCATATCATCCAATCAGAGGAGAATGCTATTTCAGTAGGCACAAATAAGTCTTTTCTTCTTTTAAGCACACAGGAACATGCACAGCCATTTTGATTTCACCACCCACCTCCACATTACAGCAGTGACTGAGTCCCCTGCGGCTTAACACCTCTTGTGTTCATTAGTACTGTGCAGCACCGTGTCAACAGCTCTTATTTACTAATTAGTGACTGATGACAATAGCTGAGGCACACAATAGAGGACAATGGTGATCCTCATCTCTGATGCTTGTTGTCCTATGACAGTATGAAGTATTAGTCATTCAACTGTGTAATAAGCTCTTCTGCTCTCAATGAAAAGTGTAAGAGCACAGCAGAATACAGCTTTGTCTCGGAATCGCAAAAGCTGATGGAAAAATTGTTGTGATTTTGGAAAGAAAAAGTTTTATTTCGGACGACTCTTCGTCCAAGGTCAGAAGCAATGCTCTGACTGCCACTTGCTGCTGGGAATGGAGATAAAAATGTCAAAGCCATTGTAAATAAGAATATAAATAATAAAGTCCCCTACCAGGCTTGTTTAAATTGAACAGCACAGAGTTGGCTTTCTCACCATCCCTTTGAGATTTTAATCTCACCCACTAAATCTTTTTCACCCTTTCTTCTTTTGTCTTATGGTTGCTCCTCGGAGAGTTGGTGCATACACAACTGCCGCATGACGCAACCCTGAAAGGACAGGCCCTCCCAGCCGACCCTGAGGGCCAGTGAGTCAGTGAGGGTAGATTGTGAATTTCATCACTTCTTACAATGACTTCTAAAAACAGATGGGATGTATTATTCCTAAAGTGACGTCTGGTGATATTTATCCAGGTACAAGATTTTGTATTATCCAGGGCGGTGTTCAAAAACTAGTGCTACTACTGATGTTCACGAAAAGAGAGAAAGAATGATTAAAATTACTAGATATAATTATAAGATAATATTTATTAGATTTGCCTACTACAAAAAACAAAACAGACAAAACTAATTAGTGTTTTAATCATCATCAAAGTAAAAATCCTTTTGAATGTGTTAGTTGCTGAGGTAAGGCACAACTTTTACTTTGAAGGTGAACAGTTGAAATTTTTGTTTTATGATTAATTTTTCACAACTTCACTACTGCTCAGAGAGCAAATGGATTAAGGTCTTACTGGGCTACACACCCGGTAGTCACTAACCTACATGCCATTTACAGTTGACTGAGGAGGGATGAACTTTCTCGTGACTGACTTGTTGTAATGGTACTATACCATCCTATTAAGATACCATATGTGAATTCAGTGAGCTCTTAAAGGAGACTGAATGGCTAGGTGTTTAGTTTGATAACCCTGTGACAATGAGTGTGAAAACAACTGACTTCAAATGTTACCTGGTGTAGCCCAATACTTTTGTGCATGTATTGGTCCTAAAAGCTTGTTTAGTTTCCATGAGGGAATCCACAACAATTAATATTTCGTCATATGCTAATAACAAAAGAAATATGCGTTTATTATAATCAGTGCTCTGAAGGTACGACAATCAACCTGTCATTTGATGGGAAGGTTAAAAAATAACTGCAGTGTTTACTCTAATAATCAAGGACTTACTTAAGTGTTTTAAAGAATCCTGACTTGCTATGTGATGGACGGATATGTTGTCCTACAAATTATTGAGGATATTACAACAGTGATATCCTGTCTGCAAACCCGTCTTTTTGTACTACAGAGAGAGAAGTGTGGAAACAATGCAACATCTGCATCCTGGGTGGGAATTTAAAGCATGCGTTTTTTTGTTTATGCACTCTCATAAACAAAAAATGAACTACCTGCAAACTCAGATGCCAGAGAGCTCATCAGCAATGCAAATCCATGAACAACGCCTTATGTTTTCCTTTGACAGACTATGGATACCTAAAAGTTAAGCACCCTTCATTCATTTCGATCCTGAAGGTTGATGAAAGCATCATGATGCTCTACATAGAGCTTGTCTGCAGGTCCTTTTCATGGAAGTTTTAGCCAACAAACTTAATTTTAATGTGACTTTTTCATCATTGTTGTGCCGCCTGACATTTTTCTCATTCAGAAACCGATGAGGCGAAAATACTAAGCAGCTTTTGGTGCATTGTGTAGTTTTTTGACATCATTCCCTCCATATTTTCCAATCATTTTTTCCTCTGACCTTTTCGTAAGTCTTGAGCCCAAATGAGTAGGCGCCAGCCACTCTGATCCTCCCTACACTCAACCACGCCTGACCCTGATGTATCACTTGCTCGTGGGCATGGAGGAGAGAAACACAGAAAGGGAGAAAATAGAAGAGAGGGGTTTTATACTTGTCTTGTAGAGTAGATCAGTAGTCTTCTGCTGCTTTCATCTCCAAACTCCAGCAATCTGCCACCTGGCCTCTGCACAAAACCTGTTCATTTGAGCCTTGGAGGTTTCTTTCTCTTTCTAAGTTCTCCTTCTCTTCTTCTGCATCTGCCCTGACTAAAGCTAAGCTAGAAAAAAATCAAGAGACGTGCACATTCACCCATGGGCGCACATTAACCATTGTCATAATGCCCCCTTATGAAACAAACTATAAAAATTCTTGTGCTTTATTTCTGAAGGGAGCAACATTTCTGCCTTGGGCGAAATTCATCTGTTAAAAGTCGTGCATTGTTTCTCCAGCTTTTATTACCGCTGGCCTTGATCCACTTTTATTTGTTAAGATCGGCGATCACCCCGCTGCACACGCTAAAATTAAAATTACCGGGCCAATGATTGTAAGATAACTGTACGCTTGTAAGATAGCTGGAGGTCCTGCATGATTTCCAAGTAAGTTCCTCAGAACCCAACAATCTGAGAAAAGAGAGAACTGTTCATTCCATTTACCTACTTACTTGAAGTATAATGTATCTCCCTCTTCTTCCAACCTGAAACACTGCCTCCTAAGCTTTTAACTAGAGACTTACCTGGGAATCAGTTACTTACCTGTGATCACTTTTTGTTGCCTTTCATCTTTTTGTTTGTTTTCATGTCTTGGTGTCTGTATTTGTCCATGTAGCAGTTAGATGTCTTGTTGGGCATAATCTAAACTTCCATGCTGAGACGTACCTGTACAGAAAGTCTTTCTTACACGGCCATCGAAAAGAGGTTTATCACAGTTTATTACTCAAGGATGAATGATCAAGGTAGGCAGTTTAATAATACTTTAGAATTGGCTCTGAATTTAATTTGACAATAATTTCCCTACACCTGGTGTCTGTTGCAGTGACAACATCTCCTTCTGTCCCCAGGCTTTCTTGCCAAAGTCATACATAAATTTCAAACCTTAGAAAGTGATCACCTTTCATTAATCCATGGGGGTTTAAATCTTCATTTTCTCCTCATTTATCACTGGTAGTCCATCTTTGGAAGTTCTGTCTTTAACCACATTAACCTGTTTTCACTGATCGTTTCTTAAGGTTAATGGCATTGGGATATTCCATGTTGTCTTAAAGAGGTGAAGTACAGCCTTCCGGGGCAATGGTACAAGATTGTGTCCAGACAGGATAGGAAATCATTACTTGCTGCTGACAGTAAAAAGCCTCTCATTTTATCTTTTTTTTTTTCCCCTTTTCTTCAGTGGTTGACCCTCAAACATGGTTATGAAAATGTTTTAAGGGCAGGTCACACTCCAGACTCCAATGATTTTCATGGAAGAGACAAAAAACACTGAGTTAATGGACTGGTCACTAAAAATGATTTAATGTTATCTTCTTCTTTTTTTTAAAGTCACCTCACTGCACTTTATTGCTTCAACCAGCTGCCTCCCCTACATACTCGACTTTCAGAGCTATCATGTCCCAACCCCACCCTGTGTTCCCCCAGGCAGCTGCCTCAGGTTGTTCCTAACTCGCACTTGAACAGAAGGCCTTTGAACCGTGTTTTCCGCACACACTCTTACATTTTTTTTTTTTTGTGAAGAGTAGACTGGTTCATATTTTAAAAGGCCACTTTTTTCTATTAGCATCGAGCAGACACGGTATAGTTTCACTGGTACTGAAATGTTGAAATGAAAGCATTACGGCTTTAGCTTCAGTTCACTGTGACCCATGGCTTGGTCATTGAAGAATTTCAAAGATTTTGGCTGCCGAAAAAAACTGGAAGAAAACAAACTAAAAAAACCCCCTCCTAAATCTTTTTTTTTTTTCTAACAGTGCTTCTTCAACACCTGAATATAAATTATAGAGCTGGTCCATGTTAGGTCCATTATGTTTTTGCAATTTTGCCTTGGTACACCACCACCACTTTTTAGGAATTACAGACAGTTTTTATGGATTATCCCCCCGACTTGTCGATCTGATGACGCACATGTGCAGAAATATACTGCAAGGCAGAAGTTTAAAATGAGTATATAGACTATATGAAATCACATGGAGGAGCTAATAATCTGTTGTGTGTGTTCTTGTTGTCAAGCTACATACATATATTACTTACATACTTTGTATGAGTGATTCTCTTTTTTCAACATATCTCTGTTTTTAAGCAGGTACATGGGTCAACAATGAAAAGCAACCTCAGTGATTTTATGCATCAAAGTCATTTTAACAGTCATGGAGAATCTTATGCAGCCTGTTAAAGTAGCTGTATACTATCTTTTTTAATGGCATATTCAAAGACCTTTGTTCAGTCAGTGGATTTGGCCTCACTGATAACAGGGATTATTGCTACTTAAACAATAAAGGCAACATTTTTTAGAACAAGTTGTACAAACTGGGATTTGGTATGTGAATGTTTGATGTTTGATGGTGATCTTGTGAATGCATTCAATCACATATTGTTTTTAACTCCTTCAGCTGAGCAGCATTAGAAGCAGATTTTTTACACTGTCCATCATTGAAATCTATTCCTTCGCTTTGGCTTTCATTCACTACATGAATGAACTTTCATTTATTCTGTCATTTAAGTGTCCAAGTGATGCGACCCAAATCACCACCAATCGTTGCAATGAGCACATCATTTAGATGTCAACCAGATGTCAGGCTTATTCTTCACTCCTTTACTCCTACCTGTACCACAATCACCAAAGACTTGACATATATCTCCATCTTCATCGCATAAATGATTTTTAAAGCCCTGCTGATAACTCTTGACACAATTGGCTTTAGTGTATGCCTCTTTTATGAGCATGCAGAAAGAGGCTCTTGCCTTGTGCCTGTGGCTCCATCTCCAAACACTGCTCACTGGCATTATGCTTCTTAAAATAGTGCTGAACAGATGTTATGTTTTGAGACATTAAGAAAGCAGCGCACAAACACAAACCGCCATATAGCTGGAAGCAGTTGTGGCAGAGTTTCTGTATTTTTTGGGTTTTTGTGTCATTTGTGACTTAGGGCTATTATGTCAACTTCCTCTGCACACTTGCAAGGCTGAGGTGGCTCCTGCAAGACGGAGCTGAGCTGGCTGAGCATATGGCAAGAGGAAGCTGCCTGCGGAACCCCTCTTTTTCAAATTAAGGAGAACACAGTACTAACAATTTGCATTTCTCCTCCTCAGTGTTGAGGAGTCAGTGTAGCATGATGATATCACTTCATGATTTGTAACACAGAGCTCACCAGTCCAGTTAAAAGAACTGCGCTTTTTGATATATGACTCAACTGTTTTTCTTTCTTTGCTTTTGTTTAGCTTTGGGGAAGTTTTTCATTTACCTTTTGATTTCAGAGGGACAGTGCCTCAGTTTTAGACATATTTCTATTGTATTTATTGTATATTTATTGCTTTATTTTGTTGTTGTTAACAAAATCAACACCTCTTTCTTGCTTGTGTTTGTGTCTTTAGAATAATGCACAATTGCCAAATGGGTAGGGGCCAAACTATTTCGATTAACCTCTAAAGCCTGACCACCTTTCTGGCCATGTCACCAAAACAAAGCTAAAGACCATCAGTGGTGCAACACACGGGCTCGCAACTATTACTATTATTACTACTATTTTTTTCTAGAATAACCATTTTGATATTTCTTAAAGTTCATTTTTAACAGTCCTAAACATCTATGCATTCCTTCTTCAGGAAAATCAAACCAGTATAGGTGAACAAACAGTGTAAGATTTTGTCCCATGTCCAAGTTAGGTAATGATCTAGCTCACCTCTACAAAATTATCTGACTCTGTCACTGGGTGAGTGAGTTCTGGAAGTAAGACTCCCATTCATATTATCCATAGGGTTTCTGATTTTGGGCTACAATGTTGTTACCATCCGAAGAGGACTTACTCTTCGGAGTTACAACACTGTGAAAGGATGGTATGTGCTTCAGCCTCTTACCATCCATATGATATCCACAAGTCCATATGATATCAACTCCTAATCAGTAAAAGAGTAGTCAGTCACTGTTGCGCTCTATTGCACTAATTCATATTAGTTTGCTCTTACCAGCCAAATCTCAAGCTATTATTTCCATCTTGTCAGAAGGGTTTAAATTCATTTATATAATGTACCTGTGATGCAAAACATTGTGGGCTAAGAGTAGGTTAAGTGTCAGGCAGAAAGAGTGAGCAGGAACACAACTCCTTTTGAAAATAATGGAGTCGCGAATGAAAATATTCATCACAATGGAGATGGTATGACTTTTCAAAGCATGAAATGTCAGGTTCACTTATTCATGAGCCCCCTTATCATACTCGGCTTCACTCTTTGTGTGAAGCCAAGAGTTTGCACTGACAGATCAGCACTCACGGGGAATTTGCATTGTTAGGACAACCGTTAATGATTTAATACACAATCTCTCCCCTCAGGAGGGAGGCAAGAAAAAAAAGAAATGTGAGTGACAAAGCACCGATTCAAAAGTAAAGTGGGTCTGAATATAGCATTATAAGGATTGTTAGGACGAGTCGATAAACTCCCTGCAGTGAGCTCAGCAGGAGAGCTAGAATGTGGGTAAGTCTGAGCCCTGCTCCTCATTTGTGATTGGTGTGTCGGCCACAAGTCTGCCTTCATCATTAGATGACCTATTAAAAGTGGAACCAGCCAAGTGAAAACAGACAGGAGGGGAAAAGTGTCTGGAACAGAGGCGGGAACAGGAAGATCACTTTTATCTCTGGCACAGAGTAGTAGCCTGCCTGGAGACATTCTGTAAGGCAGTGTTACTCACTGCACCACTCACAAGCCGTATGTGATCTGCCAAGCTTTAATCAGTGCCCACCAGGTATATTATAATATATGGTAATGTAACCAATGCTCACAATCTCTTAAAAAAATTCAAGCACCTACAATAGGCATTTAGCAGTGAGGGCAAAGACACAAGACATATTCTCTGCAGTGCTGGGAGCTTCGGTAGCCCTTGGGAGTAGCCCAATGGCCGAAGTGTTTCTGGACAGATAAGTACATAGAGAGCAAGTGATAATTTTAAAAGGACTTCTTGCGATGAAGTATCTACACAGTTTCTTCCTCAATTGAAAACTGACTAAATTCTGTAACTGAAAGTCCTTACTCTACTTATCATGTAGTAGATACTGTAGCATTTCATTCACACTCACAGACATTTTAGAATCACCAATTAACTAAACCCCATTAACTGCATGTTTTTAGACCGTGGAAGAAAGCTAGAGCACTTGGAGGGAACCCACGCAAACACTCAAACTTCACACAGAAAGGCCGTGGCCAGATGGCAGACTCAAACTCAGGATCTGCTTGCTGTGAGGCAACAGTACTAACCACTGTGCCATCATGCTGCCCTTATTTCTGCATCCTAAGTTGCAATAAAGTTGGGGTGAAATACAGGAGGGTAGCAGGTAAGGAAAAGGTCTAAGGAAAAATCAACTGAAACTCAGAACAATGTGTAGGTAGTCACTGTGAGAGAAATAGAGAGGAAACCTTGGGTGCTAACATTCATGTGAATGTTACTAAGATATGTACCACACACCCAAGCATTGCTGCAGATGAAGCACACCACTCCACGGAAATAGCACTACTCCACAGCAGCAGCCTTCCTCATCAAGACAGTATTCACCCCACCATAGTGCAAAAAAACTGCTCAGGAACAAAATGAGATCAATACAAAGGCCTGCGTTCAAAATTCCCCAGATCCTGACTGAGCATGAGAAGAAAGCAGTGGAACAAGCCTCCACAAGAGAGGCCGTCCCATGACACCAGACACCAGCATTCAGTGACTCAAGGTAGATGTTTTAAATTTTATAGCTGATTGGTGTATAAGATGGGCATGCAGAATCTGGACAACTCATTTATCCTTTACACATGCAGATTTAAGTCATTAAATTTAATATGGAACCAACATTTCTGCTTTCAAGTGAAGTGACTTGGAGTGCCATTACCCAAAACTGTGGTTTTCTGTGACATAGCAAAAGTGTCAGTGCAGCTACATGGAGAAAAAAAATAGTTAAGATCACCACTGTAGGGGAATCTTGGCGACAGTTCTGCCAAGTATCTGACATCTGCTTAATCAGAAAGGTAGAGCTGTTTCACCAGCCACCTGTCCACCTCGGCACGTAGGCACAGGTATATACAGCAGGAGATATTCTTAGTAGTTAATGGAGAATGTGCCAGAAAAGACTGGTGGAAGTGGTTTCAAAACCAATGTATGATTTTGGGACAGAGATGTACTTACAAAATCCATGCACACATCTCCATGGATTCAAGTGTCAGATTTTGCCACTAGACGCAGTCAAAAACTGTGCCTAATAAACTGGACTGGTTAAGATGTGAAATATAAAAAAAATGGCTTACAGCATTTCAATCTGGTTGCTTTAGCATCCAAGCCACAACTCAGAATTGTGTCTGAGGAAATGACTTGACAAACATCTCCTATCATGCCTTCCTCTTTTACAATCCTCCCCCAAGTCTTTTTGTTCGAGCTAGTTCCTCTCCTGGGGCATTTGCAAGCCACAGCACTAGTACTGGGAGGTGTCAGTATTTGCTTTCAAGGCATTTAGCTATTGCCAACATGCCTCAGGGTGTTGAGGGGGAAAAACACTAGGTCCCTCTACATATGGGTGCATACAACAACTAAGTCACTGGCTCAAGGACACTGCCCTGAGGCTGTTCAGTGACGGCCAAAAGAGCTACTGTACTTAGTCAATTGGGCATGTCTGCTAATGAATCAGACAAGGCATACATGTAATCTTCGTTAATGCATCTCAGTACCCTAGTGTTACAAAGCAACTGAAATATTAAAACATCTACAACTACATTTCTAATACACTCAACTTTGCGAATCCTCATGCTGATACATGTGACTGCTCCTGAAGCATTACCTGGGGATTTCATACAGATTCTACCATTACTGCATTGCACTACTGCACTGCAGTTCAACATACCTGCTGTGTTTTACCTGCAGCATAATGGGCTTCTGATGGGTATAGGTAACTATGGAAGCAAGCACAATCTTAACATGTACAGTAAGGGATTTAAGGGACAATTAAGACTTACTTGACAATGACTTATGAACTCTCTTGTTAATTCTGAGTGACAATTGACCAAAAAAATGTCCATTATTATTGAGATAATGAAAATAGCAATTACTTTATCTAAGATGCTGTTTGGTGTAAAAGGCTATGGTTAAGCCCCCTTTGAGGCAAACCAACTATTAGCACTGATCTGTAAATAAACACATGCTTCTTTATATGTCTGATTAGCTACATAGTTTATATCTTACCTTCATTTTCATTCATAAATAAGGCCTTTGGCTCTGCAATTACTACCTCCAATGCAAAAGGTACATTTTTGCATTAGGTAGTACAAAGACTCCTGTGAGAGTTGTGATGTACAATTGGATTACAGCTAACGAGTTTGCAATCAATTCGCTACCTAAAGGGTAGGAACAGGCATCCCACTGGAAATGTTTGTGTGTTTTCTGCCTGCTATAAAGCCAGTATTTACTTGAGTTTTGGCCCAGTTTTGGTCAGTCATATCAAAGGACTGGAGTCCTGAATGGAGTCAAATAGTAGAAACACAATATGGTGAACATATTAAAAGAACAGAAAACAACAGTGGTATTATTTACATTGCTAATTACTAATAAAAAGGATTTGTCTTGCAAGGAGGCACAAACCCTTGTCGAGCTTCAAGAGGCCACTATACAAGCAAGAACTTGAATCAACTGTAACAAATAAGCCACAGTGACCACTTCTTAAATTTGAATATCCAGTCATGATGTGAAACCTTTTGGTCAAATTAAAGAATAGAACTGTAATGCTTTCAATAGCACATACCATTAGCCTTGCAGTGCTTCACAAAACACATGGCAAGTGTTTTTAACAAGTTCCAGATATATTGAGCTTCTGCAGGCAGAAAGGTCTGTTAACAGTCTATACATGTTAAATAAGCAACATGGCACCGCGCAGGAAAAAAAGCCACAAACCCTGCAGCCTTTCAGTTGAGGTACCAATCAGAAACAATAGCAGAGACAACTGTTTACCTTCTCTTTATCCAAACAGCCATCTGATCAATAAACATACCCTTTTCTATACACTTTATTACAAGTTTAAGCCATTAAACCCACCCAAATACACATTAATTGACGCATGCATGACTTGTCTAGCTATATACTTGCTATTTGCACTGAGGAAGGTGATGGGCTTAGTATAAACTACACTTGGTGCATAAATAGGCCTAATAGACCTACTCCTCTGACTATAGATGTCAGAGTGTGGCTATGGGAGTCCCAGAGGTACTGTTATATCTCTTTTCTCAGCCATTGGTGCTCTCTTGACTTTCAATCAGAGCGTCTGTTGCTTAATTAGTGATTTGATAGAGCAGAGGGAGTGAAGTCAGAAATTAAATGTCTCAAAAACTGCATTTCTATCACAGAGGTCAACTATGCAAATGTTTTTTGCTTGTTTATTTGTTTTCTCATGTTGCACTGTTTGATATAATTTATTGGTTGGAACTTAAAAACAGCCTCTGTGCAATGCTCTGTGGATCCATACACAGACGAACTGTAGGCGTATTTATTTGTTTGTTGTTGTGTGTTGCTGAATCCATCCGCAGATGCTTTGATGCTGTATTGATGCACAGTATTGCAGAGGATCATTTGCTGTGCCTGGAACTGATTGGTGCAACAGGAGTGAGCAGGGATCACCTTTTTTTTTTCCCTGTGTTTACACCTACACATCTTAATGGCTCTGACCAAGCTGTGAGACTGGCTATTGATCAATAACCGCACTCAAGTGATCTCTAAGGAGAAGACAGAGAAAGACGCTGAGTGTTATCAACATATAATACACAGTATTTATTTCTATTCCCAATGTGTGTTTGCCCTTTCTTTTATTCCCACTGTAAACACTGCGTTGTTGATGGAACCAGTGATAAAACGAGATGTTAAATCATATTGCCTGCCTTTACTCTTTGGGCTCTTTTGTCTTGTTGTGCACAGCCACTGCAAGCAGATGATGCGAGCCACTTGATAGTTGAGTTTATTCAGTGTGGCCCGATAAATCCTGAATAGAACGGTGCGTCAAGAGAGCTGCAGAGATGGCGTCAGCATTGGATAAGACAGCAAGAATAGAAAATGGAAATTGAGAACACTCACTTCAAAAGACGAAGGCTTGGATTCAATCTAAGTTGTATTCACTGGTCAACTGGAATCAAATGATAGGCGCTGGCTTATGGTAGAAAGTTAAGAGAAAAAAAGAAACGTAGTCCTGCATAAAATATGGTGATGGGGAGGAAGGATTGTAAAGGTAGTGGAAACATGTTTTGTAAAAAAAACTAATTAGAAGGGCAGCATAATGTGTTAGTGATCCTTGATTTATTTTTAATGTGTCCTGTGCAGAATTTCAAATTCTCTCCTCAGCATTATTCCTGTTACAGTAATGACTGCTTTGCTCTAGGCCATGGCTGCTCAGGCCAGAGGGTCTTCTCATAATTTACACCTTGCCACTTGCTGTTTCTGTATTTTCACTTACCGCAAGTCAAAGAAAGTACTGCATGATATCATGGCTTGTGCTTGCTAATGCAGTCCAATTTGACCTTGCTCTTGTAGGTCCATGCAGTTTCTGAATGGTAATAGTTATTGTTTTGAAGTCGTGACCTTCTATTTAGCTGGGCCATTTTCATCCAGGCATGAGAGCGAAACTGACAAACAGCCTTGCCTGTAAGCGGTTTTCTATTCTGACCTTTAACCTTACTGTAAATACTGTTATAGCCTGGGATCAGCGTTATTACTTTCACAGACTGCTAGAGTTGTGCACACAATATACAGTATGCAGCATTGTAGAACATTCTTGAGATGCCTCATTTCTTTAGGTTTCTTAAGGTTTTTCTTTGCACATTTCACTTAATTTCAGTCCAGTTCCGCTCAGTCAATTTTCACAGAAATGCTTTGTTTTTTTCTTTTTATTTGTTCATCCACTTAACACTGACCTATGAATCATTCAAGCATTAAAACAGCACTTAACTCAAGGGGTGAAACAGTGTTGTGTCTCCACATAACAGACAATTTAGCAAAGAACAAATTTGTATCTTTAGGCACTTGTTACTAATGGCCTGTTGAAAATCATGTAATTTGTTCCCACTTCTTTTGTTGAATCTGTAAAAAATGCCAAACATACCACAGTTTGACAGGCATAAAATAGAAAGCGCTATTAGCCAAAAACTTGTTATATTTCAGATTGGTGCGCAGGGTGCCTTTAAAAAATTTGAGGAAACTGGACAAGTGGAGCATAAAAGAAGAAGTGGCTGGCCTAAAAAAATATTTACATCATTTTTTATTGCATACTTTAGTAAGAGCTACAAACTTCCTCTCCATTCATTTCTATAATCAGCAAATAACATCAGTTGTAACAGTATGGGGGGGCATCCCATGACATGTGTTTCTGCGCTTCCTCCTTGGTTGTCATGCTCTACTTTGTGCACACATTCACACGTGTACAAGCACAAGAGCACACACAAGTGAGATAACACAGCAATTTTTGTCCCACGATAGCTGCTCTCCATTCCAACCAGGCTAAGAGCTTCAGACACCTCAAGTCTTGAATTAGCAACAAGTGCACCCATCATCTATACTGACTCCTATTATGGTAAAGCTTGTGCATCACGTGAGACCGGCCTGTAGGAACGAAAGTTCAGAGTGTACTCGTCTTCATGCGTTTTTTATCTCTTTGTCCTCTCTTCAATGACAAAATGCAACCAGCTGTTGTGAAACAATCAGGTGCACATGAGGTGATAAGGATTAAGAGGCAATAACGACCCATGGAAGGCGGGGGGGGGTATTTCATCAGTCAGATTAGTGCATTAATGGAATCAAGGTCAGATCTTGATGCTTTTAAGAGCCAAGTCACGCTTTTTACACTCTCACAAGTTCGCTGGATATATAAGAAGAGCTTAAACTTAAAGGTGTTACCACATCTACAGAAAGATTGTATTGTGTGGGTAAGCAAGTAATATGCCTCATTCAACAATAGGAATAAATGCTGCTGTTGGTTATCAATTAGTAGGCTGTTCACTTAATTTGAAGAGTAGTTAAGACTAAACCCTGCAAAGGATTAACAAAATAGTAGACCTTAAAATGGGCATATAGTGATTATCAATTTCCTTATTTGTCATAAATGTCAAATGCACAGGTATTCTATATTACTAAGCACTCAACCCTTGCTAAACCCTTGCTCTCAATGATCAGTTTTCAGCTGTTTTTGCTTTTGTTTTTTTCTAATAAAAGGGGATATCCCTGATCTGCTCATATCACTGACAGATCTGGCCGTACATGAGATGATAACAGCAGTCCCACCCACCCATCTGCTGTTCAAACCATCTGTTTGCATGAGGGAGCAAATCAGAAGAAAGATGGTTTAAATGGTGAATAGCCTAAAGGGAGAGAAGCTAAAATGACTTGTTTTGTACATTTGATGAACTGAGAGGGTGGACATGGTCCAGTATGAGATATTTTCAGTCTTGCAAAGCTACTGGTAATAATACAAAGACAGAAATGACCACAATATGTCTGCTTTAAAATAGCTCCTAAGGCAAGAAGCAAAACTGTTAGGAGTGAGGAGGAGGATTTGTAAGAGGCTTATGAGGCTTCTTAAGCAGAGAAGAAATGGTGGAAAGACAAAGAGCTGAGAGAAATATTCTTGAAACACTATATTAAAGTGAGTCAATCAAGAAATACAGACTAGACCATGCAGGGATTAGGTTTGTGATCGATCTCATTAGGGATGAAGTCACGACTCCAACCAAACACATTAATGCTATGATGCCAGAAATGAGAGTGATCAGAGTAGTGGGATGGTTGGCAAACAGAAAAAAAGCAGTGGACCAGTGATGGATTTGATCTGTCACAGCCTTCTATCAAGAGAGTAATCACACAAGCAATTGCAGCGCATTAGCAGTATCATTTTGTAAATGCAGTATGTTTCATTTGTACTATGGACAAAAATATTTCTTAATACCAGCTAAGTCTACAATTAGGTTCATTTATTTTATTGTCCATTTTTTCCCCCTTTTTTGAAAAGTGCAGTAAGTAATTTTTAAGGTTAATAAAAGAAAAAAAATATTGTACTGCATATAAATACACTGATTAGTTTGTAATTACATCTTCCAAAAAGCTGATGCTCTCATAAACTTAGAATTCATCCATTAAAAACATATGAGTGGGCATTGGTTTCATGGTCTCTATCTCATTAAATCTCACATTCTCCTCACTCTCGCCTCCCTCATTGCCACCTCATTCTCTTCATCCTCATCTCGAGGTTAACTTTCCGAACTTAAATCTAGGCTCTAACTTAAAAAAAACATGCATAGTGCTGTCAGCGTTAATCATGTTAAAATGACGTTAAAGCCATAACCGCATTATCGCCTCAAAGTGAGTTAGCGCGATTGCCCCGTGCGTGGGGCTGCACGGCGCTAACACGTTAACAAGCTAACTGCGCTAACACGTTGACGCCGTGCAGCCCCACTCGCTAACGGAGATTTGCCGCGTTAATGCGGTTATGCCGTTAATGTCATTTTAACAAGATTACCGCTGACAGCACTGGCATAAACATGTTCATTATCCCCAAATGAGACATGCAACCGTTCTGTTTCTGGACAGCTGACAACAAGCCGCTAAACAAAACCATTAAGCCAGCTAACATTATGTCAGCTAATATTAGGCTCAAGTCTCCTAAAAATCCCACTTTCCTCCTGATAAATACTTTGATATGCATTCGTACATCATATGAAAATCTATTCACTAAGTGACCAGGTCCAGTTCCAGTCAAAAGATCCAGTTAAAAGAAAGTTTTATTAATGCTAGCTAACAGCAGATAGCAAAGGCCAACACAGCAACACTTGCGGATGGAAAAGTTCGGCATATTCTCAAATGACTCACCACAGTATCGCTGTTATCAGATAGAAGTGAGCTTTCTAACTCATCAACTCAAATCAGACTCCTATCTATTTCTCCTAAATAGAAACAGACACCAGTTGAGGTAAAGCGTGGACAGCCTGCACTCACTACAGATTATAGGTAGCCACAGCAGCCACCATAGCTAGGATTATGCACTTAAATCGGGAGGGGTAGGAAAACATCTTCTGACATCTATTGGTGAGATTTTACACACCATACTTTTTAACTATCCATCACATTTTGAAATGTGATATATCCTTTCTGTTTCATAAAGTTTTGGTCCATGCCTTGTTCAGAGTTACTGTAGCTGTCACTTCTTAGTGCCATTTTCTTTTCTTTTATTTCAGCTTGACTTCTGCTTGACAGGCTGTGACATGTCAATCCATTTATAATTCCTATGGTAAATTAAAACTTCTTGTGCTTTGTCTTAGTTTAATTTTACATGGCCTGATTTATGACTTTGATGAATTTGAGTAAATTATACTTTAAAATAAAAGGGCAGCCATGCTTTTAACAGCAATTCAACCAGGCCCAGGTCATAAGATGTATTTTATTTTATTTTTTGCTAGCAGGTAATTGCGAGTATAATTTTTAAACATTATAGACTATAGACCACTTTTCACAGACATAAAGTCACAAAGCATTGTAGAACAAAGTAACTAAGGACTAGGAATTATCATAATAAAATAATATAGAGTATAGCCTGTATAAAGAAATTTAAAAAAGTAGTCCACAGAGTCAATTTTTGTGACAGAGACCAAAAGGCTCTGTCCCCCTTAGTTTTCAATCTTGAGGAACAACTAATATTAAATTTAACTCCATTTCGGTCTTCACCCACTCCAAAGAGAGTTTTATGACCTTTGATTACAAAAGCTCCTGTCATTTTCAACTAGTCCTCCTAAGCAACATCACCAGAATACTTGCAGTCCCTTTTCAGTAATAAACATCCTGACATATCCTTTAGCAGTATCATCCTCTACTCTCTTTCTGCTCAGTATTAATCATGTCACCAGTATGATCCACAGCAGCAATGCATACATTTGTCAACAGGAGAGTGCCTGTATCTTGGCGTTAGAACGGATCCATCACACATACAGGAACTTGCCAAATATATTTATATATCTATATTTAGAGATACACATGTGCTCTTGTAATGTATGTTTACACACAGTTTACTGTTCAGAATTTCAATTACGGCCCATACCTGCCTGCCCCATGCTGAAGATGAAATGTTTGGCAGTGTGACAAGAGCAGGTGGATATTATGCTTGTGGAGCAAATGTGGCGAGCAAGGCCTGCGGGAAAGAGAGACAGAGAGTGAGGCAGGGAATATTAACGGGGGAATAAAATGATAGTGACAGCAGAAAATGGCAGCGAGCTCCAACACGGTGCTTATGGATTTATTTGCCTTGTATGTGGGGGAGAGGGGATATAGAGAGGTGGTGTTTCACTGCAACTCTTTGTATGACATCTTGTCACTGCATGGTCATGTCATTCTGTCTGGTTAGGTCTCACCAGACCTGCTTTGTGTAAAAACATAATGATCACTCTGTATGCATCGGGGGCGATTCCTGTACACCAACATATGATTGTTCAGGGACTTTCACACTTTAGGGACGTAATTTCCTGCAGTTTGCAAAAGCAATCATTTATCTTCTAAAACTCCAGCCACTTGGATATTACTTTCTTTTTATCTCAAAAAACATCTGTTGGACAAAATTTTCCTCTTCTTCTCAAAAACTTTCCCCCACCTCCTATCAGTTTTTACCTTTTATCAAAGAAAATTCAACTTTAAAGTGACTGTCAAACCAAGTTATTTGGAACCAAAAACAAAAGTCTTTGAGTAATTACAAGCAAAGTGAAGCCATTAGTGGAAATTCACCTTGCTTCAACAGTTTTACACTCATTTTTCAGAGATTTTAGGAAAGCAAATTCTCCATGTAATCAGTTGTTAGGCACATGAATCATCAGCAACAGACCAATCTGTTAACATGTGACTTTCAGCCAATTACCAAGAGGACTGGTGTTGGTTAATAATATGTCTCGTTTGGTCAGAGATGAACATGTATGTGCATCAGCAGAGGCTTCACTGAAATGAATGAATACAGTTGAATGAAACTACAGTTCCCTCTGTGGCCATCCTGCACCTGTAATATTAAATTATACATTTGTCCAGTTTCTTCAAGATAATCCATATAATATGTGATGTGTTTCAGTTGCAGTGTGGAATAATAATTAACATTATTACTTCTTCACGAGTGCTTTGAGACAAGAGCAAATATAAATAAATATAATGTGCAACATGATTTGCTGTCAGTCATTCTGCTCTGATTTTCTGATACCCACTCCATGCGGTGCTGATGAATCGACATGACAACGCAATGAGTTACTTGTCAGATATTTTGGAATTCCTTTTATTCTTCTTGGTTTCTCTGTGAACGGCCAGTCTAAACCCAGTACTAAAAATGTTCCTGTGTTATGTTGAGTATGATAAGCAAAATTATCAAAAAAAACTCCAAAACAACCTAAAAGGGAACATTTCTCTGAATTCCTCTACTGCAAAAAAAGGTTGCTTTTTCTGTTTTTCTTTTTTTTAAGGTACATCTCAAGTGTTCCTATAATGATTTGAAAACAACTAAAGAGCTATTTTTCTCCGTCACCTCAATCTCTCCTTGATAGGACATGCACACGGAGTCTGTTTCAGCTCTTTTCCCTTCAATTATCTGGTTGCTTTTCCCATGTTAAGCCCCCTGCTGCTGCTCAGTTATCCTTTCTTTCCAACATCCTTGAGGGGGGATAAGTTGAAATGCTGTATTGATTTCTATCACTTTTCACATTGTTGCATTCAGTGGTTGGCTGGCTCTGGTTGCGTTGCTTTAATTCTTTTTCAGCATCTGTCTTTCTTTTAGTCAAAGCTTCACTGTACCTTGTGAGATAAAACAGAGTCTATAAAAGACCTGGTGTAGTGAGTAACTGTAGTAGTGGTTTAAAAAATAATCAACTGTGGTTGGCAAACAAAGATGAAGAATATGAATAAGTGAAGAGTTATAATATTCAGAGACATCAAAGACGTCTGTAAATGTATCTTCTACACCCAGAGGGATTTTTTTCTTTTATTTTCTCAACTCTCTTTGTTCACTTACATTTTACGCTTTTCATCTCCATTCTCCTGGACAATAACAAGGTATCAGGTGATTTAAGTGTCAGTATGAAAGATTCTTCTGAAGGCTTTTCAGCATGCATTCATGTGCAAACTGGTAAAATCCACAGCTTACAATCTGACCACAGGTTCTTGTACTCTAGCAAGAATTTCTGTAGTTTTAGTTTTGGACCAAAATATATCCCATGTAATAATGTTGGGAATAAAAATTACCAAATTTGTCTTTCTTAGTAAATATAATGACATATAATGACATATAATGACGTAAAAAGGAGCAAGCTACAAGCTATGCTCTTATTTTAACAGTTTCCAGTTCCAAACACAACTACTGAAAACCAAACAAACAGTACAGTTTTGCTGTGAGGTGATGGTGCTAGCCACTGCACAGGGGTGCACAGCATGAGCATCCACAGCAATGTGAGAAAAAGCAGTAACTACCAAGCTAACTGACATCTAAAGATACCTACCTGAGCCTCAGGGCTATCATTTGGAGAAATAGAAACTTTGCAGTGGCAATATCTGTTCGAGGTTTTAGCATGGGGCTTGAATTATACCTAACTGACTGATTTTCAAGTACAGCAACTACAATAGAAAAGTGCAATCAAATGGAGAACACACTGAAACTGTCCAAAAATATAGTAAAAAAGATGCATTACTCTGTCCAAAGGAAGAGGCTCCTAACTTATCAGTTAGGAACTGATGTTAATGATGTTGTGGCGTGATTTATTTGCTACTGAAAAATGATTTTAAACTGGAATGGTTAAAATAATGAGTCTAAAGCCTGGTCCACATATAAAACGACTGGCTCTTCAACCAGTGCTTTCTCGCCCTCTTGCCCCATTGGTAGTCACTTCAGTCATGTCACTTAAAATTTAAATTACTTTACCAGTGGTTATTTTGGCTTTTGTTGAATTACATTTACATTCCTTGCTCTCTGGTAGGGTAGAGCGGCTCTATCCACATATAGATAGTATTGATCTAATGCTGGTATCTGATCAATGCTAACCTCTGTGGAAACGCCTCTTGTGCAGACACACTTTGCTCCGCTCCCTCCTAGCTGCTCTGCTTTGTTCACGATCACGTGACTTAGAGGCACCCAGAAGAACCATACAGGCTGCAGCGAGTGGAACAGCAGAGCAAGGTGTAGAGGTACTTTACTGCTGTAAATGAAAACACTGCAAACCATGATGTGGCAACACCACCAACTTATGTAAAGACATGAAAGAAAAGAAGAGCTTTGTCCTGGAACAAGCAGCAAAAGAAACTACAAGAGGTGAAGGGTCAGACAGACCCAGACACTCGACACAGAGACAGAGCCCGCTGTCACAGTCAGTCAGGTAGCTCATATAGTAGTGAAAGTAATGTTTTAGTCATGACTGATGCTGACTTTTCAGCTGAGCTTTCCTCCAATATCTTCTGCTCTTTGTGGATTTAGCCGGCTGAATTCAACAATATATGAACAGATGTTTCATAAGATGTATGGCTCATCGCAAACCTAGTAAAAATATATAATTTTGTTAGTGAATCTAATTAGCACCATTAGTTTGAATATAAATTGATGTCTGATACCCTTGATGTAACGCTACAATAACCATGCACAACACAGCCACTTTGGATCACTTTAAATTTCACCACAGTAATGTAGTTTAATACAGTTTAACGTACACTAAACTGTATTAAACTACATAATACAGTGTTTTACTAGGTCACTAGGCAGTTAACCTCTCAAGGATACTTGAGGGTGCATGAGAGTTTGCCCAACCAGTCTACATGTGTTTTGTGGACTTGGAGAAGGCATTAGACCGTGTCTCTCGGAGTGTCCTGTGGGGGGTGCCCTGGGAGTATGGGGTGTCTGGCCCATTGCTACGGGCCATTTGATCCTTATACAACCATTGCAAGAGCTTAGTCTGAATACATGGCAATAAGTCGAACCCGTTCCTGGTGGGTGATGGGCTCTGCAAGGGCTGTCCTTTGTCACTGATTCTGTTCATAATTTTTATGGACAGAATTTCTAGACATAGCCAAGTGGCGGAAGGCTTTTACTTGGGTGGTCTCAGAATCTCATGGATTTCTTGGATGATGTGGTTCTGTTGGCTTCATTGGGTGATGGCCTCCAGCTCGCTCTGGAACAGTTCGGCGCTGAGTGTGAAGCAGTGGGAATGAGAATCAGCACCTCCAAATCTGAGGCCATGGTCCTCAGCCGGAAAAGGGTGGAGTGCCCACTCCGGGTCAGCGACGAGTTCCTGCCCCAAATGCAAGAGTTTAAGTATCTCGGGGTCTTGTTCACGAGTGACGGGAGAAGGGTTAGGGTGATTGACAGACGGATTGGTGCTGCGGCTGCAGTGATGTGGACATTGCACCGTTCTGTTGTGGTGAAGAGAGAGCTGAGTGTAAAAGTGAAGCTCTCAATTTACCGGTCAATCTACGTCCCTACCCTCCGCTATGGTCACGAGCTGTGGGTAGTGACCGAAAGAACGAGATTGTGGATACAAGCGGCAGAAATGGGCTTCCTCTGAAGGGTGGCTGGCCTCTCCCTTAGAGATAGGGTGAGAAGTTCAGCCATCCGGGAGGGGTCAGAGTAGAGTCGCTGCTCCTCCACATCGAAAGAAGCCAGTTGAGGTGGTTCGTGCATCTGACAAGGATGCCTCCTGGGCGCCTCCTTGGTGAGGTGTTCCGGGCATGACCCACCGGGAGGAGGCCCTGGGGCAGACCCAGGACACGCTGGAGAGATTATATCTCTCGGCGGACCTGGGAACACCTTGTTGTTCCCCCCGGATAAGCTGGAGGAGGTGGCCGGGGAGAGGGAGGTCTGGGCTTCTCTGCTTAGGCTGCTGCCCCTGCGGCCCAGGCACGGTGGTTAGCACTGTTGCCGCACAGCAAGAAGGTCCTGAGTTCAATTCCACCATCAGGCTGGGGTCTTTCTGTGTGGAGTTTGCGTGGGTTCCCTCCGGCTACTCCGGCTTCCTCCCACAGTCCAAAGACATGCAGTTTGTGGGGATAGGTTAATTGATTAATCTAAATTGTCCATAGCTGTGAATGCAGGAGTGAATGTGAGCGCGAATGACAGCTGGGATAGGCTCCAGCAACCCTGAAAAGGATAAGCGAAAGCGAATGGATGGATGGATAAAGTTAGTGGTTGGAAAAGATGAAAGTTAAGGTTAAAAGGACAATCTATGTACTTCATACTATTTCCGTCCTACTATCCATTTACTACTTACACCTATATCTATTTAGCTTAATAATACCTCATTTCAGTATCATTAACTTACTTTTATAAGACAGTCAAAAGACAAATCAAGACATTGTCACATTTTGCTGATTTCTCTTGTGAATTTCTTTTATGCACCCTCAGTGGAGATTGGGCCACACATATCCTCAAGCACTGACAAAAAATGAGCAACAGCAGGAAGATCTAATTCACAGGCCATGCCCCTCCCGAAAGTCTGCTTCACAGTGATGGCAATACCGCTCCTTATATTACTTCCATTCTTCCCTCCAGGTGCACAAATGAAGAACAGACTCACTATATTGCTCACCGGCTTTGTTTAAAGTGCAGAACTTGAAAGGCTTTAGACTATCCCCCCTGTTAATTAGGCAATTGAGAGATCTAAGGCATAGGGGTAATTTGGGTTAAAACACCAACGTGTGTCAAGCATTTATCCAAATGGCATTTGCCATCCACAACAAAGGTAAGGGGCAGCTGTGATCTGAATGCAAGCTCTTTCAATATTTCCTCCGCTTACATACGCGCCTGTGTTTATTAGTAGGTGTTGAGCGGATTGGCTGACTTGCTGTTCACTCTACTCAATATTCTCAAGTAATGAATTGGATCTGAATGAAGGCAATGGTAAGATTAGTTGATTTACTTTTTCTCAGCCTCTGAGATTTTTCTCTCATCTCCTGCGCTAAAGTGTGATTGCAGGAAGGGAAAAAAAAGAAAAAAACCAAGACGAGAAAAAGGGGGTAAAAATGATTGATTTTAATGGATTTTGCTGGAGGAAAAATGAACCAAGTTCATTAAATAACAATGAGAGAGCATCACAATGTAACTTCAAACGATCCCTTTATGAGTAGGCTGTTTTTCTGTGGCACAGGCACAGCAGCCATTTAATAACTTGTCTGTTATTCATGAAAGAAGTCACAGTAACCTTGAACAAACCTTGTTTTCACAGAAATGAATTTATATCTCAAAATGAAGGAGGAAGAAACTCATACAGAGTATTGCTCTTACCTCTAGTATAGCTTTACTTGAGTGCTGGAATCTCTAAAGAAACTAAGTTATATCCCATTAAATTTGTTTTGACCTTTGCTCTTTTTTTTTTTAAAGTGGAGCGATCTAAAAAGTGTTTCTCAGTGGAGTTCTGAAGCCAAAGAAAGTTTAACTTCAACTCACGCTTTGGGGATTTAAGGAGTTAACTATTTAATTTACATGTACAATTCTCATGTCTAATTTGATCCAATTATATTCTTGCTTTTCAAATTCACCTACAGTGACTAAATAGTGGCAGATAGTAAAGTATAAGTAGATGACTTTAACCAGAAGTCAAAGGTTCAAGTGCAGTACACCTTCATTTCTGATGCTCCTTTTCCATTGCTTTTTAGTCACCTTGAAGCAACGAAACTACTTGGTTAGTTTTAAGAAAAGATGAACTGGATTCAAACAATCCCTTCTCCAAGATTAATCACACCTTACAAGGTAAATTTCTGCAACCTGAAATAAGTTTTTCCACCGTTTCTTTGGTTGCTTCTGTTATAACACCAAAAGTCTTGCAACAGTAACGGCACATTTGCCTTCAGTCCATTCTGTCTATTTCAAAGGTTAAGGGAATTCTATTCAAATATGTTTGACTTCCTGCCAAAAGAAATTGCATTATACAGGTACACTGTGTGGTGCAGTATTACTGTTGTGATCAGGTCATAGGCTAAACAAAGAAGGGACACACACTCACAAATAATGCAGTTCCCAGGTGTTTTGCATTTCTGACAATCTCACTAATCTCCATATAAGAACCAACACTGAGCAGTCACAGCTTTACTTCTTTATCAGCCTGCCTGAAAATTATTATTCACCTTTTACTGCTGTCAGAAATGCAGTAATGTTTTTGTCTACACAAAATGTAACGATAAAGTTGTACAAGTCTGCCTATAAAAGAAACAAACAATAATAACAACACAGAAAACACCTGATTTCCCATTCCTGGATAATCTTCCCAAGGATCTCTGTAACACTTCCAACCAGTTTTCTATCTTTCTATAGAAGTTTTGACAACTTACATGTCAAGAGGTCAGGAGCAGACCAGGAGCAAATGAACTGAACGGTCTCTGCACAAAGCAATCTAAAAAATGCCGGACGCCATGTCCAAGAAGACATCCTTGAAAGGTGTCAAATTTGAATCACATATATCTTTTGATTTTTATGATTTTCTAGGCAGATTTATAACTATTGTTATCTGGACTTGACTGCATGAGAAGAAATTGTTTCAGTAGATGCTAATGCACTTTATTCAACTGCACAGCCCTGTGAATCCTTGAGTCTTCTTTACCATTTATCTGCTCACTGAAAGCAACGGTAATATGCATAAGCTGCTTTTGTAATGTATAGACGGTGCTTAACCTTCATAATATTGGTTGACATCCACTATAACTTTGCCTGATATCCACCATTCATATCAGCCATTTTCCCCCCAAAAACAGCCTATGTCCAAAGATAAAACTGAACCACAATTCCCTCATAACAATGCAAAATCCAGTCTGCATTCTGACTGAATTTCACTTGGCGAAATGATGCTTTATTACACTAATCTTGTTGATGTGCTGTCCATAAGATTTTTCATAGCCAGAAAGATGTGTTCTGAACATAGCTTTAATGCACCCTAATACTTTGGAAGTTTGGCAAGACATCCAGTCTTCATCTTATGCACTTTAGAGGGAAAGTGTCAAAGTGCATAGAAAAATTACCCTGATCACAGTAGGGTGAGGCTCCCACAGTCCTGCTCAGTGTCAACATGAATAGGATGTTCTTTCTCTAATTAGGCAGGCCCCATCACATGTCTTTTAGTACGCTCAGACGCCTTGGCTCAAGAGGCGAACCCATGCCAAAAGCCCCATTTGAAGGTCTAATCTACAAAACCCAGCCATGTGAGAAGTTGTGGTCAAGAATGATTTCTCAAAAGAGCCTTTAAAAAGCTATTATACATCATAAAAGTCTAACCTTCTTTTTTTTTAACATTTTTAGAAAAGACTCCTCATTATCTCCCTAGACCCCTTTTCTCTGTGAAAACCACCAATTTGTTTTCATACCATTTGGAGATGATGTGGAAAGTCACTCCTCTTTAGGCACCTACTCTCCAGACTAGCAGTTGCCATTAATAATTACCTGCCATGCCTCGACTGAGAAGTGGGCCTAATTAATTATACATGTAAACCAGACCTTATTTTAAACTGGATTTTCCACCGAATGATACAGGTGTCACTCAAAGGCACTGAGTCGCAGCCAAGTCGCTGAGCATCAGTCGCTGTCAAACTGTCCGCTGTGAGAAAAGGCGGGGGCAAGTTTGCAAGAAGGCACATTTGCACATTTGTCATGTCTGAAATTACAGTTGGATGAAGGACAACTCCTATTAGTTATCATTAGAGAAAAGAGTAGGCAGGAATATTGAAAAATGGGAAGTCCCATCATTTAGACAGTGACACAAAAACTGCAGTTCTCTTGTTGACACTTTTATGAAAAGAAAATCTGCCACCAGAGTTGTTATCTAATATCAGAAAACTTTTATTTTTCTTTTCTCTTTAAATAGAATGTCGGGGTACCTCTTAAGGTAGTATTGACAGGAGTCTAATCCAAAATGTGTTTTTCTAGTTGATTTGGCCTAAAAAAAAACAACAAACTGTTTCTGTGCTTAACCTTTAATCTGGTATTTTTGTGACATCTGCAACAATCGTTGTCTGATACGAAGCTTAAACAAGTGTGCGTAAGCATCACACTGACTCACATTTTGCAATACATGTCTAACCATTTTAAGCATTTTGTATTTCATTTCATTTCATTAAATGACATGTGTTAAGGTTATGGTTGGATCATAATGACAGAAGAATGCAAAGAAATATCATGTGAAATGATGTGTCATGTTATTTTTATATTATTTGACAAGGCTGCCAGGAACTGAGAACAGGAACTGAGAATGGATTCTGTGGTGCAGCAGGAGACATGATTTTTGGAGAATATTACATTTTTTAGTAAAGCCATAGCACAGGCATATAAACTCTGTGTCTGTAAATATATATATATATATGTATAGCAAGAAGGCTCAGAGTACCACTCCACCATCTGCCTGGATAGAGTTTGCATGTTCTCCCCGTGTTTGCATGGGTTCTCTCAGGGTACTCTGGCTTCTTCTCACACTCCAAAGACATGCAGTTATTGGGGTTGGGTTAATTGGTGATTCTGAATTGGGTGAATGGTTGAATGGTTGCCTGTCTCTCTGTATTAGCCCCACGATAGACTGGCAACCTGACAAGGGTGTACCCCACAGAGTCGAGATGGCAATTTTTCACTTATTTATATATATAAGTGGGGACCTTCCTGGCATGTTGTACCCAAACACACTCACTACCTCTCTCTCTTTCTCTCTCTCTCACACTCACACACACACACACACACACAAGGCAAAATAACACTTAACAATAATCAGTATCAATAGCATCAGAACTCCAGCTTTCAATCTGCACCAGGGACAACAACCACAATCAGAGTTCAGGGAACCAGACATGTTTATTTAAGCTTCTGCTGTGAATGTAAATCATCTTCTTCAACTAGGCTACCACACGCCCGAAACAGATCCAACCTTCAGATCCAACTGGATGACAACTGTAATGTTTGTAAGCATGCAGCAAAAGAGAATCCGTAATCACAGATTCTCACAGACTACCCGGAAAGGGTCATTGTACCAAACCAAGACACTTATTTATAGAATTCCTCAGTCAACACTCATTTCCAAATTACAGAATGAGTGCATATATATCAAAATTGCTCCAACACTGCTCAAATCCAAAGCCCTGATGGTATATACATCCTGCTCTCTTCTTTTCTTTCTCTTTTAAGCACCACTGTTTTGCTTAGGCTTTCTAAACTTACTTTTAATGTCACTGTGCTGACAAAATACTCTATAAGACACTTAACGAAAAGCAATTTGTTGCATCGTTGACGTCAAACAGCCAAAAAATGATCGAGAACAAGGTCAGGATGTACAAGTGATAGACTTCCCAGCAAGCTCATCATCATCAAAACCTTTCAGAAAGGCCCCTATTTTTAATCAGTGGAGTGTAAAATGATCAACTACATATTTGCAGATAAAATGGGACACTGTCCTGGCTGCACCACCTGAAGCTACACCTTTGAGCAGTAGAGGATGTCTGAATACAAAAATACATGGGGGTGGAGTGGGGGTAAATACTTATTAAAAGGTTATACTTTTAACCCAAACCAAAGAAGTACTGACTAAACAGCGAGTCAAAGCAAAAGTTGAAACAAGAAAGTGGAAATACTTCTATATAGAGTAGGTTGTTTCAGACAGTAGAAACAAACAGCCAACATTACTAGGACAAATTCTTTTTTGCAAGCATATACGTATTAAAAATATATTTGAGGAATCATTAATAAACATTTATTGGGTTAAAAAATGTCACTTGTTATTTAAGTTAAAGCATCAAAAATTGCAATTAGAGCCTTTAAAGTCGCTTTTTTTCTCCTTACCGACTTTTGTTTATTGTGGGTAGCTGCATTTGGACTATGGATTGTCTATATAAAGATGTCATCATGAGCTGTGGGAGATTGCAAGCGACAACTTATTTAACTATTTTCTGACATGTACACAAACGGAAGTTCATAAATCAGAATGATCGGCAGATTTTTTTGCACATATACAGAAAAGAACTCGTGATTTCAGCAGTATTGCAGTTAGTTACAGCATAATGACATCTCTCTTGTCCTCCCACACTGAGCCATGGAAGCTACATGGGTGACAGTGAATTCATGTAATTTTTCAACTCTGACGTCCTGGTTGCTTTATTCCTTTCTGGTGGCAGACTGCAGCTGCACTGGCCATCTTCGCCCCATGTTCACAAACCACTGTGTCGTTCCCACCCCGTGTTACTTTCTCCATCCCTCACATCTGTCTGTCTAATGGCTCTGGAGCCCCTCTCTTGATGCTTCATTATGATGGCAGACACCAGGGCTCACTGGCACACCAAGTGTGTCCAGCCAGAAAGCTCCCAGCCGCCCACTTTCCTCTTTGACACGCATCTTATTCTGCGACATCCTGCACTCACACACCAGCCACCCTCTTTCACCTGGCACCCAAATGCATCATTGTAATCAGAGGAAGCTAAAGAAAGTATAAGTCTTTCCTAAAGCTGAAGCAGAAAATCACCAAAGATTTAATAATTCAAATCTCACTGGAGGCACTTTGAACGCTATTTAGTCCATATCAACAACAAAGTGTAGATGTACTCTGCCAGGTGAGGCAGGGTTTGATCAGAGGAGGCAGACAGTGTGAAGCACAGAATCTGATGCCTATTAAAATATATAAGGAAAGAGTCTCCATGTTGATCCCACTACAGGAATAATTTATAAGGGGTAAATCCCTATAAATTAATAAATCAAGGAGGATTGCCCCTGGAGGATTAATAGATGGGGTCTTACCACAGGTGATGAAGGAGTTCTGAAGCAGTGCACTCAGTAGGGATATGAATCAGAAAGACAAATTCAACTAGCATCTGATGAGAAAACTTGTTAGCGTGAGCTGAAGATACAGTGTGTTCTTTGGTTTAAAAAAGTCAGAGATGATTTATATTTTCTCCGATTCAATCAGGAATTCATGGAATTCAGAAATGAACTACACAGCAATCAGAGTGAGGCATATTATCAGAAATAATTACCAATCAGACATTGCACCAAACATCAGCTTTGGTGTAATTATGTGTAGTGTTTCCAGCACACACTTTTAGTGGCATAAAATGGAAAAATGAGAAAGAAGTTTCAAAGTAACTAACTAAATTAAATTATACACTGTATTACAAAGTTACAAAATAGCTGTAATAAATACAAATTGATCTAACTATAAATATATTACACAAAATTAAATATATATAGCTGGCATTGAGATGCCCTTCTTATCACATAATAATAGCCAGTTTACCGAGCTGGCTGGATTAGATTAAGTTGAATATCACCTGAATCCAGCAGCTTCCAGAATAGTAGTGTTTCACTGCCGCTCTGTAGACAGTTCCCAGTTAATCCTTATTTTAATACACTGGTTGTGATGTTTCCACTTTTGCCTGACAGCAGTATAGACCTGACTTCAAAGCCCACAAGAGCCCTTCCATCTGTGCATTCTTCCCATGCTCGTATGCACTGGGTGTTTCAGTTTCCTCTCACATCAAATCATATATGATCTATGTTAAAGATCTCCTTGAGATATTATTTTTCACTAAGGTGCTGTTTTTACATTAGAGCTGGTCATTTTGCATCAGAATGCATGCAGATGAGTGAAATGCACTTGTCATTTACAGTTACATGAAAAACCTTCCTGGCTTAAAAGCTGGGGTAAACTCCAGTCCATTCAAATGTAGCCACAGTCCTGACATGAGAAATGTTGCAGGGGGGAAAAGGCAGCCTTCTTATGAGTCTCCACTGTGTCTCTTTGATGTGAGAATGTGATGCTTGCTGGATGAATTTCTCCTTGTTCCTTGGATGTGCCAAACACTCCCCAGGTTCTGCTTTTGACTAAAAAATTAAAGGCGCTGGATGTGGTGTGAACAGCAGGGGCATCAGCATAGTTTTTGAGGAAGAAAGAGATTCCTCCAGAGAAGGTCAGTGGCTCTGCTGTCCACCATCAGGGGGTCTTTTTGTTCCCTCATTGCTCCCATGTTCCTAACGTTTATCTCTTAATTAACCGCACTTTCTGCAATTCAATTAAAGGAAGTGTAATGGTGTACAAAGTGGGGAATGGTGTTGATCCTTTAGGCAATCCACAGTCTCTCGACGGTTATCTGGCCTTGTACTAGAACTGTCTGAGAGGCCAAAGGATTATTATGTGAGGTCTTTAGGGCACAATATAGCAGCAGAGAAATAATATCAATTTGAATTTAGCTACTTTGGGTTATTGTCCAATTCAGACTGACTCAGTTGAATTGTTTCATAGCTTTATAATTGAGCTGAATATGTGCCAAAGTAGTAGTTTCATTCATTTTTATATTTGAGCCTTTCTCCAGGCTAACTGGTGCACATTATGGTGCAAAGTGGAAATATTATAGATTGAAGTATTTAAATGTAAAACTTGATGCTTTTTAGTTTAACATACAATGTTGAAACTGAATTTGAAAAGTGTTTATTTAGGATTTAAATGGAGTATGACTAATCTTGAAGGGTTCTGAACACTAGGCGTAAATTAAAAAGGCAGCGTTATCAGCCTCTGCGCACATTTACATGCAGCTAAATCTAAAAAACAGTTGTACTGCGCACATGCCTTGAAAGTTAAGGTGGAGACAGTTAAGGTGTGATCCTCTGACAAAGAGCCTAACACGATGATTGGAAATTTAATGCGGACAGGGTGAAGACCAGAAGGTGTGTTTATATGCTTTCATCTTATGTGTGACTCTGTATCTGTCTAACCCTTTTTTGGCTTTCATCATTTCACTGCATATGCAGCAAAGTTCCCCTCCCATAATGTACCTCTTCTGGAGTTAATTAATGGCCTAATTAGATGAACTCATTTGCGATGAACTGTAATTCTCTTATTTCATCTACTCATTAGCCGACAATATTCATAATTAGTGGCATTAGTGACGATTATTGCATGGCAGGTTGGCCTGCATCAGGCTGCGTTCCCTGCTGTAGGCATCCTGCTGTGCAGACAGGGAGGCCTGATATTGGCTTCATATTTTACAAGTATCAAAGCTTTTAAAAAAAAAAAAAAAAGAGTGACAGCATGGGACAAAGAAAAAAATGCACTACTCCCACCAGCAATGTCATTGCAGGTCAGTTTCTTTCCCAAAATAAATAAATAAATTCCCATCATCAATAAAAATGCAGAATACAAGGGCCAGCATCTCTGGTGCTGGGTGGCTCATTATGCATTGAACAGCATTAGGTCTTTGGGGAAGTTAAATCACAGTCGTTAGCAAGCATGCTATTGTTCAGATGTCAACACTCCTCACCTCCACGTTGCGGTCCCATGCTTTTATCAAAAAGCTTTTTTTCTCCTTAACAAAAACACAGTCGGAGCAGCTTTTTAATTTGTGGTATTTTTTCATTTGGGTTATTATCTTGTATTACAAACCTGTTTCAGAAACACACAGAGAGAAAGGAATACAACTGCAAAACAATTAGGATGTGTTTATTTATTTAAATCACCATTAACCATGCACAGCTAAATAATGTGGCTGCGTGGCAAATCTGAGCTGTGCTGAAACATCCCTTCAAATGTTTGCTGTGTTTAGTGTTGTTTTAGTAATTGTAATTAGGCTCAGATCCAGTAAGAAACCAAACGTGTCTACGCAAGAGGGATGATGTGTAAGGAAACATGAATGAGTGTGTTAATTACTACACTGGACTTGGCTGACAGCTGCCTGCCACGGCACATGTTTTGATTTACGACAGCAGCAAAGAAAGACACAAAACTGTTTTCCATCATCTTGAAAGGAATAGGAGGTGAGTGTATGGTTCATCACTTGATTCATTTCTCCTGCATTTGTTGCATTGGAGGGTATAAGGCGGAAAAGAATATATTCTCTTGCAAGTGTTTGTAACAAAGCCCCACAGGTCAGTTGGAAAAAAAGACATGGGATTGTGGGATGTTGTTGTTTTACAGTTCTGTTAAAAAACAGGCTGAAATGGAGACAGGAGCCAGACAAGGAGGTAGTGAAAGCAAAGAAAACTAAGAATAAACTGCAGGTACTGCAGGGAAGAAGCATGAAAAGTCCAACAAAAGTTCAAGAAAGGTAATCCAAACTGACAGAGATAAGATAAATCCAAAGAAACATGAGAAACCAGCCAGGTACAACGCTGGACTACATGTTATTTCCACACAAGCGCACACACTGCTAAAAGCTGAAGTGCTTCAACAAAGTTTTGTTCAATTCACAGCCTACTGACACCTTTGCAGACTGTTTCTACATGTTGTAACTGTTTACTGTCACCAGGGGGCAGTGCCACGGACCACCTGTCTGCAGGCTACTCTCATTTGTGCTGTTGTGGGTCCATCAACCAGCTGCAGAGAGGAGCAAAGTTCTAACATCAGGAAAAATACTGAAAGGTCTAGGTTAAAGTATTTTTGTGCCTCACACATTTGTGGTGCATGCTACTGTGCCTTGCCTGTTCCGCCCCACCTTTCGGCCAATCAGCGTTCGACCTGTGCCTATCGTCAACCACATCGAGCTATGTTTGTTGGGTTTTAGGAGGACTGCACACAAGCATGTTTGTGTAGGTGGAAAACCCCCGTAGGCTCTGTGTAGAGACAACTGCTGTACCATGAATAAAGCATAACAAGACTCAGATCAAACTAATCAGGATAGATGGAAGGTGGGGAAAAAAGTGAAACGTGACACACAAGGGCATCATTCAAATGGCTGATTAGAGCTGATTAGATTAGGTCCATTTATAGTCTCTGACTTTTCAACTGTAGCTTTCATCTACTACATACAGCGTACTACAAGTGACTTTAGAAGCTCAGTCTCAATCTTTAAATAATATGACCACTTTGCATTGTATATTGATGATTAGTGAATAATAGCACAGTTATAGCTGCTATCCTCAAGTGTAGGCAGATATAGTTCAAACCAAGTGTGTTGTAAATACAGTTGTGTTTAAAGATTTGTTGAACACAGCTGTATTTGTAACATTGTGCTCTCCACGAACTTAAATTGGGTACAGTTTATGTGACAGACATAATTACAAATAGAGCATAATTATGTTGTAGTATTATATTCAAATGGTGTCGAGAATGTAGCTGTATGCTGTCGTTCCCTAGGTGGTTCTTTATGCTGCAAACACTATATAATGGATGAGTGGGCAAGTGAACAAGTAGACAATTTAACAGAGCCAAAGGAAGTACAGCAAGCAAGGCAGGAATGTGCAGGAAAGATAAAGAAAACAAAGGGGAAAAACATAGAAAGACAAGGAAAGAAAAGAAACAGATTAAATGCTGGTGTGATTGGTGATATCATAGATACATACATATGCATGTGATTGCTGTCATTTTGTTTCCATTTGCTCATATCAAAGAGGTAAATGAATAAGTTGTGCAATTTCTGTCCTGATAGACTAGCACTGTATAACAATGACAAGAAAAACATACTGCTAGGCTAACTATCAAAGCAATCGACATAAAACATTAACTGACATGAGCAAAGATGGCTATTTATAAATCTGATATTTTAAAAAAGGAATTTTCAGTTTCAAGTGCTGACATAAAAAACGTGCAAAAGTCTCGAGTTACCCATTATTATTTCTATTTTGTTTACAAGGAGCCAAATAGTCTTTTTGCTGGATCGTTGCCTTGCAACAGTTAGAGCAACCTTACTCTAAACCTTGAGTTAATGCTTCCACTTACCTGTGAAAGAGAACGTTACCTGCACATTCCCTGCCCTGGAGTGGTGAGCTTTCTTTGTTTGGATTGAGAGAGAGTCTAGAAAGTGTGCAGAGCCATTGTGAAGTCTGCGACCATCACCACTATTCAGATCATTTTGTAAACTTTTATTATTCACTGTAAATAAATGCACGAGTGTATGTATTTTGACTTGGAGCACTATGTAGGATTTCTGCCTGTGTCCAGATCGAGACATCTATAAAGATTCACTAAATCAGTGATAGCTTGACTTCCTGTTTTACTTTGGTAATCATTTATCTCTTATGTGTTGTGTTTAGTCTTACGTATTGACTGTCTGCACCTGTGCTAGTTTCCCCCAGTTACCTTCCCTAATTATTTTGTGTGTGTGTGTGTCTAAGTTTTCTCAGTTTGCCTGTGTGCCCATATCATGTTTCCCTGCCTGTCTGTTTCCCTCTGTGTTTCCTGAGCTATCTGAATTTTGTTCCTCTGGGAGCTTTTCTTCTTCTGTTATCATTTTGTGTTTTGGGATTTTAACCTGCCAAATAAATGGCTTGCCTTTTGTTAATGAGCTCTGTCTCTTAGTGTGTCTGCATTTGGGGTGATGCAGGACCCGAGAGACGAATGTGGCACTTCAGTTCATCCAAATACTGCTCACCAAAGCCTCATTACAAATGCTTTCAATGGAAGGGTGTCTTTCAAGAAGCCCCTTTTCTAAAGAAAGGAAATGGGGGGGAAAAGGTTAAGGTATGCCAAATCTCACAAAAACTAAAAAACAATGATAACAGATTTAATGCATTAAACACAAATTTTAAATATTTGGTTCAAAGCGTCAGTATGGACTGTCATATTTTAATCCACCATGAAATACCATCTGCAAAGGATCTAATTGGTAACTGACTCATTATTCAGAATGACAATGATCCCAAACACACTGCCAGTGCAGTAATAGCATACCTGGATAGAAAAGCACACAGTGGAACACTATCAGTCATGGGCTAGCTTCTCCCAAGCCAAAGAAGAGCTTTGAATGTCCTTTACAAAGAGAACTATTCCTAAAGACTAATGAAAGGAATTACAAGAAAGTTTGCCTAATAGAGTTCAGGCTGTGTTGATGAATAAAAATGGTGATAACAAAAACTGACTTCCAAGCTTGTGAGAATTATATGCATAAAAACTGTTTCTGCCTTGTATACTGTATATCCATGTGTATTTGCATATGTTTCAATAAATCACTGCACCTTCTATTTTCATAGCAAATTATCAAGAAATGAGGGGTGGCTCAGGAATTTTGCACAGTACTGTATAGTCTAGTGGGAGCAATACTATCAGTTTGCACTGGCTGTAATAATCAATGGACACTATTGCATAACAAATATCTTTTGCATTACATATAACCATCTTAGTCGCTATTAATATTAATATTGATTGAGACAGCTTAAAGATTTTGCACCCACTACAAGTGGCATTTGTAAGAAATGTAGTGATGCCACATTTTGTAGGGGATCCATTTGTAAAAGGTTAATAAGCTGTAATAAAATGATTTATTAATGAAAAATACATAATTTACTAATGATTTACAGGTCAGGTAAAAGCCATTCATTAGTATAACATTTCAGTAGCCATGCTGATCCAGTATGGCACCTTCTTCATACTTTTGGACTTTATGACTCAGCACTAGCCCGCTCCATTGAAAAAGGCCAGCAAGAATAGCAAAAATAACAAATCTCAGACAGGTTACTCCTCTGCTCTCCTCTGACATCCACACATATTCTCAAGCAGACATCCTTACCTTGCATTTAAGGGTTTTTCTTTTTTCCCATTTTTTTTTTATAATTCGGAATAAATAAAAGGTCTGGCACTCCTCTCCTGTCACTGCCCTGGTCTTAATCAGCGTGCCTCCTGCGGCTTTACTGAGAAATCGGGCTGCCTAGGCAGGCAATGATTGGATGCTGCCATTTCGTGGTTCTGCAGTGTTGTCTGAAAGACCTCAGGCATGACGGCTTCTCACAATCTTGGAGGCAATGTCAGAAAAGCAAGCAGCAGTGAGAAAGTATTGACAGGCCGCTAAATCTTTACCAAGTTCAGTTATTTTAAAGACTACTTGTTCACAAAAATGTGTCCCTGGCAGCAGTTCAATAAAACTGTAGTAGAAATAGATGTGCGCATTCAAGTCGATGAAAGAAAGAAGGCTGTTTGCGATGCAAGCGCAACTCCCAATAAGACATCAACCTGTTCATTCTGTCCTGAGTATATATTAGAAGTCCACAGCTGCCCCCACAGGCCATGAAATGAAAATGTGGACTCAACCAGTTAAAGCTGGACTTTTTTTTCCCCTCAGTTATTTCTCTCTTCATTGACTCTCCCCAGCTTTCATAGCCAGAAGTGCCTCTTTTTTGGATAGAGTTATTCATAAGACCAGGACCTCTTCGATTATTCTCCAAGAAAATGCAAGCATGGCCGTTAATCCGGCCTCAGACCAAGATTAACTCTGCTGCTGCCTCCAACTCTCCCTTTTGTTTGTTTGTCTATTTCACACATGCCCCCTTTGCTTATCTCCTGAAATGGTAAATGCCATTTGTTTTGTTCAAAGTAATTCGGGGTGTATTGGAGTGTGATTGTGTTCCTGAGAAGGGCTGCCAGGGCATAGATAAGCATGTCAGTTCTACATCCTCTAAAATAAGGCTGGAGTCCAAGACCCTTATGTACCCCCATATTATGCATACAATGAAGAATACGGCTGCCATATAAATGCATCAGCCATACAGTAAAGCTGGAGGTTTTGACTGGATACTTGGATATTGAACATCTGTGTCCTTCCTGCAAGGGTGTCTTCAGCCAGCGTATAAAGTTTTGTAAGCTCAAGGCAGGATAATAACTTTCTCCTACTACTTCTGATTTCTTTTGGAGAGCAGGGCCTCTTCATCATTTATCAATTTTGCTTTTTGGGTTTTTGGGTTTTTTTTTGGATGATTTAAATATATATTTTCTTACATTTGATAGGCAAGTCTGAATAGTTACACTTTGTAGTAACTAAAACCCACTGGACTACATCAGTGTTTCTCAAACTGTGGGATTGGCCCTTGTGTGGTGGGGCATAGATGCACTTCCAGCAGGGGCAGACGAAAAAATGTTGAGTGAAACTGTGTTTTTTGTTTGTTTTATTTTAGCAAAAATTGTACAATGAATGCTGATGCTGTCGTGCTGACCTTTATTTCACTAAAGTTCAACTTGGATCCTTATTTTTTTAATGTTAATGACTGCTAAGAAGAAATTGCTGGATTTGTAGCATGGACTTTCTTCCATTAATGTAAACAACACTCGCCTTTCTCATTGATCTTAATGTAAAATCCTACATGTTTGGACATGTAGAAGGTGACTTTACAAGTGTGAAATTACTCAGAGGGATATTTTTTTGTAGTAGTAGTAGTTATAGTAGTAGTACAAGTGACGCTGTTTGTTTCATTCACATCTCCTGCATGGACCCCTTACACTCACTGGTTACCCAATCTTGTTGTTTATGATGACTCAGGACTTAGAGCCTACTATTCACAAGGTCAGTGGTTTGATCTCCAGCTCTTGCATCCATATGTTCAAGTGTCCTTGAGCAAAATATTGATCTCTATGTATCTTCTAATGCAAGCATCTGAGTTTGCAAGTTAAAAATGTGTCTGTAAATTCAGTTTGCAGAGTAAAAAGTGCTTGGAGTGCTACATAAGAGTAAAAAAAAGCTACATATAAATTGCAATCCATTTGCCATAGAGTAAACTAGGAGGTGGTATAACATTAACTAACCTTATAAACTTTTAGTTAGATTAGTTATATGATATGAGAACAAATAGATAGGCACCACAGCAGTTTACTGGTGGCCTTGCAGCAAAAAGGTTTGAACCTCTCCAAAGACACACTTGTGCGGTTAATTGGTGATTCTAAAGTGGCTGTTGGTGTGCTGGTGAATGGTTATCTGTCTCTCGTGCTAACCTGTTAAAAAATTGATGACAGGGTGTTCCAGCAAGAGAGTGCTTAGCCAAGGGTAAAGGAGTCTTCACACGTCGAATACATGAAATTCACTGAATCGCACAGAAACAAATTGGCACCAGATGAATAACAAATGTCTGAACCCAGCTGTATGCATCACAGTGTTACCAGGGGGGTAGAAGGGTAATCCCTCGACCTGCACAGTATCCTGCAGATGAAACTGTCATCAGACCACTGGAGCAAAGTGTAATATATGTAATATAAGTTTTAAAGTAATAAATTGGATTTACTTATAGTCAAACATATAAATCAAGAAAAACACCCTTGGAATTTTTCTAGTGATTCTCTACTAAAACAGCTGTTTTCTAACATTAAAATCAAGTTGGGATTTTTCAAATTAAAACTCTGAAAGGACAAACATGCTCATTTTTCCTTCACTGTAAGTAGTGGGGAAAAAAAGACGATTTTTTTCTAAAGTACCTTGGATGAGAGTCACCCAAAAAATTCCTACTCCAATATCATTTCAGTCATTTGGACAGTCTATTCCAAGGCATTTAACAGACCCAGTGTGTGGCATGGCATAGTATATTAAGGGGAACACACTTAGGATGTCCAATTCCATCCATACTATAAAAGAAATACTTTAAAATGTTAAATGTAAGTGTGCGTGAATCTAACACATGTGTAAATGTTCACTTGCAAATATGGTGCATGTGGTGAAAATGAGCCTACATCAGGCACCATTCATTTGGCACATCCCGACCAGAGGTTTGCTATCATTCTGATGAAAAATGACCTCATCTGTGCAAAGCCTTATCTTCCTCACTTGTGACCTGCACTTGCTCCCCAAACTCATTTACAGAAACATCCTATCATCTACCACCCGAAACCAGAGAGACAGAGAGAGATAGATGCTTGTTATAAAAGCCATAGTTATAGTTCAGTGAACTTCTATTGGCCCACTGAAGGTTTACAATTCATTTTCAACACAGAGTGAATTGTCTGTGTAGTTACATTATGATACCTATTCCTCTCATTTACTGTAGTAGCACCTACGATACAAAACTCAGCTAATGGTGCACATCCAATACAATTAAATGAGAATAAATGAACAACCCCTCCTTCTAAATGTATTCTGCAGAACTGCCTAAAGGCCTGGATTTGTATCTGACCAAATATAAAAGCAATGGCACACTGCTGATCAGTGAACCAACCAATGAGGAATGTATGGTTTTCGGGGACGTCCTCAGGCCCACAGGGTTGACCTTTTAAGGTTAAGTTGCAATTGTTAAAGTTCTCAGTTGGTTGACCAGCAAAGGTAGACCTGAAAGCTTTACTCTTGAGCTCAACATGTTCGTTTTACACACATTTCTAATTTTCAAAGTTCACAGAAAACCGTCTGTACTTATGGTGACAAAAAAGTTATCTAAAAGAGTCAAATTGCACATAAGTCAAATGTCACATAGAGACTCTTTGTTGTCAAATTTTTAATTCATTAGAGTACTTCATTTTGATCACCTTTGAGATGTCTCTCCTCCTTCACTGAAGTCCATCTGTTAGCATCGTTTAATTGGACATATGTGAAAAGGAGCACACCTGTTTATCTAAGACCACACAGCTGACAATGATATTGTTGTAAAAAACCAAAGGTACTGTATTTCAAGCTGAGAGGTACAAACCTGGAGACGGCCATAGATAAAGTTTTTTTCTGGTACTGTGCTTTGATGAGCACGGAGAAGTTTGGAAGAACCAGGACCGTTATCTGAGCTTGCCACACACACAAACTGACCAGTCCAGAGATGAACCGCCATGGTGAGAGAGTGACCAAGAACCATCTGATCACCAATTTCCCTGCCTTGACTATCTGCTCAGGGTTGTTATGTTCTAAGATTCGACAACTTCTCTTGCGAGATCAGTAAAGTGTGTATCTATCTATGGTCACTCTGGGTGAGGGTCAGATTTTCTAGAAGAAACTTCCAGAAAAACAGTAATCACTGGGACACTCCACTGATCAGACACATGAAGAAAGAGTTTTCTCTGGTTTTATTAAGCAAAGAACTGAAGTGTTGTGACATGAGGAAACTACCCAATGCCATACCAAAGGTTTTTCAGGGACAGTCTGGGTGGTCAGGGTTGAGGAAAAGTTGAACTTGACATCAGTCTGGCCTTGAACAGAATAACAACCCTGAGCAGATAGTGAAGACAGCAGCTGGGCTTGTTAAGGAGCTGCCCCATGAATGTCTTCAATTGGCCCACTCAAAATCTAATCAACTTTTAGGGAGACCTTTCACAGAAATACTATCCAACCTGAGAGGGATTCAGACTTTCTGGTGAAAAGTGAAAATCCTATCATACCCAAGAAGACTTGAGATAGTAATCAGACTCAGGGGTGTTACAACTAAATACAGAGTCTGAATATTTATTTTTCATTATTAATAGAACTGTAAAGATTTCAAAACAATTATTGTGTTTTATTATGTCATTATGGGTTTTGTGTAAACTGATAAAAAGTGATTAATTTAAATAATTCTAGGGCATTATAGGCTGCATTATAGCAAGACTCAAAGGGGTCTGATTATTTTATGAACCCACTTGAAGTTGTGTTATTTTGCCTCTGTCTTGCTGTTTTTCTTCTATTCCATTTTTGTTACCTACAGTCTTTTCAAACCCCACGTTTTTCACTCTTTTGTGAACGCTCTTAACTTTGTTATTTTCAGAGACCATTGTCCACACCGGCCATCAATCCCGTGTTTGCGTTTAATGCTCATCTGAGGGCTGCTTCAGTGCCAGATGTCTTCAGAACAAATGAACATGTGCAAACACAGAGAGAAGGAAGATCAAAAGAAAAATAAACAGGTTTTGACCACAGAACAAAATACAGCCACAAAAATGGCAGCATGCAGACTGAACGAACTTATTCTAATAAAATAATTATTATAGTGAGAATGCAACCTGTCCATATATGATTATTTTTATTGTGAGTGTTGAAGCTCAGGGATTACATATGGCTACAATGCAGTTATAATATGTCGCTTGAACAGTTCCTATTTTACCTAGCTGTAATAAAACATATTCAGTTGTTTCGGCACAATCTATATTTCCAGTGTATTTACAGCATGAGGATAACAGAGAATGTCAATGTGATGCAAATTTTTATCCAGTAAATACATCTTATTAAAAAGTTTGTCCAAGGTATCTCAATATAAAGTAAATTGTGTGGCCCTGGACTTTCAAAGCAGTCACTTTGAATAATCCAAACCCCCATCCTCTTGTTTAAAAGTAAATGCATCTGATTTACATTTAATTTGCATATATCTTTGTTTTAAAACATACTCATTGTGGTTATGGGTGACCAGTCTCAGATCTTCTGTTTTTAGCTATTGTTTTCCTGACACTGTGGTCTCTTCAGCTTCAACATACCGAGTCACCTGACAATAAAACTTAGACCTTGTAAAGGAATTTTTTTTTTTTTAAGTGATGGGCTGCCAGAGAGAGGAGTCAACTTGAGTTCCAGATGGCAGCGCTGATATGAGAGTTAAAGACCATTTTTAGGTTGACTGCTTTCAAGAGCAAGTGACCCTCGACAGTGTTTTGCATGAAGAGATGTGCCAGGTTATGTCACATGCAACACACCAGCTGGACTGCAACCTTAATAGGACACCAAGAGGGCTCGCCAGTGCCTTGAGGTCTGCCTCGGGGCATTGTCTGAGCCTAAAGGGACTTAAGCACTGCACTGACTTTTGTGGCCGTAGCTGTATTAATGCTGAACTCAACTGTTTACTTTTTCAGGCATTTTAACATTATTTTGATCAACTAAATTGCAAGTAGCCCCAAAGGCTTTGGACAAAGTTTTGGTTGGAAAAGACTCATTCCGTTGCAGTTGTATGACTCAGGAAATAGGTTGGGGTTTATTTTACACATACTGAGTTTCCTGACTGCTAAGAATTGACCTATGACAGTGCCCTTATGTGATTAATCTCACCTGTGAATACTCGATCTGCTGTTGTTGCACCAGTTGCATAAATGTCTCTGTAGGTGAAATCGCAAAGCTGCAAACACAGCCCGCCGCAACAGCACAAACCAAATTAGTTAGGGATGCAGCAGAGGAGAGGATTGGAGTTGGGGCGGGGGCTGTTTTGAGTTTAATCAATCATTCCCACCGAAATCCGAGTTTGGAAGAGGGGGAGGCGAGATGTAGAGGCTGGGAATATGTGGTGTTTTGCTAGGAAAAGGAATCTCACTTTTTCCCCTTAAGGAGCTGCAGTGAGCCAGCTCATTTTTCACCTGGGTGCGGCTCATTCATTCATTAGGCAGAGAGATAGGGATGTATACAACGGATCTGTGGAGCTGCTTCATTACTCTCTGAAGCTGGGCGAGATCAGACCATGCTGTGGAATATTTAACCCCCTCCCCCGCGTGCTTCCTCCTCTTCCTCCTCCCTGCCATGGGAACGATGTGTGTTCAACAGGGTTTGGGTCTCTGCTCATTATAGAGGCATGATCATAACTCAGTGATGGGTGCTTGCTACATGCTGAGAGAGCAGCACTTGCAAAGGCAAAGATATGCTGATCCAGTGAAGGCACTGCCGCCCTGAAGAGATAAATGAGAGATGTGGCTTTGACTGAAACGTGATCACGGTGGAAGACAGAACACCTTTCCATAACGGCATGTATCCACTGAGATGTTCTTTCCAACCCTTTAAAGAACAGATTTATTAAAGTTGGCTCCGTTCCCAGAATATCCCAGAATAAAAAATAGAGGATTATTCTTTCCAATGTATTCAGTTTGTATTGATTAGCGCACTGAGACAGCTTTATTACTTATGCATTTGGTGGTCAAAGGTCTCTCGATTAGCCTCCAGTGCATTAGAACAATGAACATAGCTGCAATGTGGCTATTAGGCATATCCACATCCATTACAGCGGGTAATATGGATGTCTTTACTGCCTCCTTTGGGAACTTGCACTCAGATTTTATATTGCAGTTTGGTAACTGCCCAATGTTTCTAGATAATTCTTTATAAAAAGTAGGAAGCAAAATAATATGATTCTATGAAAAAGTCCCTTCTAACAGGTAGAAATCTCCAGCAGAACCAGGCTCAGGGAGGGGCGGCTATCTGCCATGATCGGTTAAGGTGAGGGGAGGAAAATGGAACAAAAGACATGCTGTGGAACAGAGCCAGCAATTAATAACTAATAATTAAATATAGAGAGGCGTATAAACACACAGTGAGTGAGAAAAGTGACTGAAGAAGAAATATTCAGTGCATCATGGGACTCCCTCGGCAGCCTACACTTATTGCAGCGTAACCAAGGGGGGATTCAGGGTCACCTGATCCAGCCCTAACTATACGCTTTAACAAAAAGCAAAGTTTTAAGTCTAATCTTAAATGTAGAAACAGTGTCTGTCAGATGTGTTACTATAATTATCATAATTATAGTTCCTACAATTACTATAATTATATACTAGAATGTGTACTAGCAAATCATAAACTCATCATCAATGAATGAATGGTAAGTTTATAGTTGAGGAAATGTAACACTGTAATTATACCAATGTTTACTAACAGGTTTATATTTCATTTATGGTTATTATAAAATGTTTGCTTATGAAACTTTGTAAATATTTTAGAAGTGCTGTGTAGTGCAGCCATAAACACATTCATAACCGTATCTCGCATTTAATTTAACAATAGTGCGAGTGGGCTGGTGGGGTAGCGATGGAGTAAAGCAAAAATCTGTGAACCTGTAAACTGATATTTGCTTTTGGTTTCACTGACTGTTTAGTTCTGTTTTCACTTCACAAAACTATTTAAATAGATCTAAGAAAAGGCAATTTAGCTCAAATATGACAAGTTAGGAATGAGTTCAAGAGGCACTATTTGACTCACAATACTCAGGAGTGAGGACTTCCTCACTGACGAGTTGTAAAACTCTTATATAAAAGCAGAATTAGCAAATAATAAACAGTTATGCTCATGCATGTATTATCACTTACTAGCTCTGGCATAGTTCAAAATACAATATATAATTCATACATTATGTAGTCATTAAATTAATATTTTTAATTAACCAACTAAAAACATAAATAAATTATAGTTCATGTGTAAAGCCAGCATTTTCAGTTCAGCACCCTAACTCTAAATATGAAACCATGCTGTTTTAATAGCTGCTGTATGCAGGTTTAGCTTTATCATGCTCAAATACGCAAGGTCTTTCCTGACAAACATGCTTTCTGGGTGGGAGCGTATGTTGTTGTGAAACCTGTATATACCTTTCAGCATTATGTTGCCTTTCCAGATGTGCAAGCTGTCAAATTGATGAACACTCATGCAGCCCCATACTAACAGAAATGCAGGCTTTTTGAACGGAGCACTGATGCCAAGCCAGATGGACCATCTCTCCTTTAGTATGGAGGACGCAGCACACTTTTTTTTTTTTTTCAAAAAGAATTTCAAATTTCAGCTCATCTGATGACAGTTTTCACTTTGCCTCGGTCTAATTTAAATGAGCTTTGGCCTAGAGATTTCATATGTCTTCTTCTTTGCATACGCACGCTTTAACCTGCATTTTCAAATAGTGCAGTGAACTGTGTACACAGACAGTGATTTCTGGACGATTTCTTGAGCCTGTGTAGTGATTTCCATGAAAGAATCGCGCCTGTTTGTAATGCAGAGCTGTCTGAGGGCCTGAAGATCACAGGCATCTAATATTGATTTTTGGCCTTGTCCCTTGTACACATAGAATTCTCCAGATTCTCACAGTTTAGTTTTTTTTCTTGTTTTGTTGTGCTTTTCATTGATATTATGTAATATGAATGATTAGATATTCCAAGACTTCACAACTTTATGTCGAGGAGCATTCTGACATGGTTGACTCAGATTTTTGCAGATTGAACTTCTGTCCATTTTCACTTCTGAGAAACTCAGATATGCTCTTATTATACATAATCATGTTATTGAGCTGTTACGAGTTAACCTACCTAATGTTTCTATAACGTCATCTAAATGTAATTTCAAAATCACTATATAAATAGCTCTACATGTTAATGTAATGTTTTATTGATATTTCATCCTCCAGCGCTGCAAACCCTGGCATTATCTCAATGAACTTGTGCAACTTGTGTAGTCACCTGAAATGGTTTTCACTTCACAGGTGTGCCTTGTCAGGGCTCTTTTGTGGAATTCCTTGCCTTCTTAATAGGATTGGGACCATCAGTTGTGTTGTGCAGAAGTCAGGTTGGTACACAGCTGACAGCCCTATTTGACAACTGTAAGAATTCATATTGTGACATGAACCAATCAGCTAAGAAAAGAGAAATGACGGTCCAAGAACTAAAGGTCAGCAAGTCTGGAAAATTGCTAAAACTTTGAATGAGTCCCAAAATGCAGTTGCAAAAACCATAAAGAGCTACAACAACACTGGCTAACATGACGACCGCCCTAGCAAAGGAAGACCATGGATTTTCCCTACTTTGTTTTCTGATTAATAGACTGTGCATAAATTATACAACTGTCTAATATTTTTTCATGAAGTTCCCCAATAAAAGTGTTTGAGTCTTATTAGTCTCTAAAACAATAAAACTTTCTGTGTATATGTGAAAGTTTTCATATTTACTTAATTAAAGGCATATGGATAAACCACTGCAGGTGTTGGGTCAGACAGCTCCGGCAAGTCTGAACACATTATTTCAAAGAACACATTGTTGTTCAAGTAATACTGGCAAAAACTGGGAGAAAAAGTTCTTTCTTCAAATTTCCACCACTTATTTCAGCAGATAATGGCCATGGAGGATCTCTGCTCTGCGGTGACTGCATATAAGCAGGATGTCGAGGTGAAAGCAGGCTCATGGCAGGACTGGCTGGTAACTTGTTGACATCTGTCATATGCATTTGTTTGTGGAACAAGGCTTTGCCACAGGAGAGACAGATACTCTCCAGAGAGTGACTGAGCACAAAGCCCACTCTCTTTCTAAAGAATGAGACACAGGTCTGCTGCTATACAGACTCTATACCTGCACATAGGGCTGACTCATGGATGGAAAGCGAGGGCAGCTCAGTTATTCTGAGATGGTCTCTTTATCTCCTATTACCGAGTGATTTCTGGGAATTTCATTGTAAACGAAAGCACAGCAATGATTTATCTCTTTAGACTGCCGTGATAAATGATGTTTTGGTGTAAAAATACTATTTGTGTAATTGGATCATTCTTTGGCCCCTGTTCCATAACTCCTCCGTCAGGCTGCTGGTAGAGTTATGTGCACTAGTGGCAGGTAATGTTTTTCATTATATGCCAGGCCAGTTTTATATATAGAAAATGGGTAGGAAGGGACTGCGTCTAGCCTGCAGACATTTGCTTGGTTAGTCCCTGTAGGTGCATTCAATATTGATTGCTTGAGAGTAGAGTGCTATCCCCACAGAAAAGCTGCATATGTACTGTACGCGCAGAGTGGAGATACTTGGTGTTCTCACTTGGCTAAATTTAGAAGGCAAAGCAATACCCAACATGACAACCTCCAAGCAGAGGTGCCATAGAGTACACTTTATAGCTATGGAGATGCAAACAAACACAACTCCATCATAGGCCTTTGAACACAAAGTAAAAAAACAAACAAAGACTTGAGCTTCGCTTTCATCACACCCAGTACATATTTTAAGTTTAATTGGTTTTCAGTTGCTGTAAAGGTAATGCCCTCTGCAACTACTTCAGCGCGCATGGTGACAGGGTTGGTGAGGTGAATAAATTAAAGCATGAAGATGCACCTCCTAGGAAATGTTTGAGGGTTCCAAGGCTGTTATGTAAACAGCCTGTCGGTTGATTTCAGACGTCTGATAGCAGCTCACTTCCTCAGATAAGACTTCCCCGAGCCTCAAGAGAAAATCGTACCTGCATATTTATCTGTCCATTAGTCTCTGTCTCTCATCTCATCATTTCCCATCTCCAGGTATCAGTTACACCACAGAGCATGGTAAATATTTGAGATCCCCCCCCTGCCAATGAACCAAGTCTCATTTTCAGAGTAGGTGGGCATATTCTGGAGAAAAAATGACAGTGTTTATCTCCATTTTCAGAGCTCCGCTGCATGATGGGCACACTCTATAATCTAACAGATTAATTCAAGGCAAAAGTTCCCGATTTGCATTCCAGAGGTTAACTCTCGTCTCATCCGATTTTCCCTTTGAGCTTTGATGAATCTGCGGCTGAATAGTAATATTTTTTTTTCTTTTTTCGTGCAGTTAATGTTGGATTAAATGAAAGAGCTGTCAGTTTTGAAGGGCTGGTAGTTTTTGGCTGTCAAAGTATGCTGCATGGTTACTGCCGCGCTCAGCAAGTGATTTTTCTAATCAGCACATCTCACATGAAAATAATTAAACCAATCTCTTTCATATGCACTTAATCAAGTTCAAGTTCAAGTTGGCTTTTATTGTCACTTCAGCTATATACAGTTGTACACAGTGAGGCGAAACAGCGTTCCTCCAGGGCCAAGGTGCTACATGCAACATAAATTTACAACATAAATTAACAGAAAATTACTAAACTAGCTAGCTCGAGACAGGGCAGACTGACCTAGCATAAATTACAACATAAATTAACAAAAACTAACTATCTAACTAAAAACTAACTATTCTAACTAGGTAAGTAGTGCAAAGATGTTTTTAGAAACCGTAAACATACTTGGTATGTAGGTAGTGCAGGAACAGTAAACATAAAAATTATTGTGCAAAAAAGAGCATTTTCAGATTGATGTGTAAGTCCAGTCTCAATGCTTTGAGGTAGTTGAGTTGAGCTGAGTGATAGAGTGTGTGTGTGTGTGTGTGTGTGTGTGTGTGTGTGTGTGTGTGTGTGTGTGTGTGTGTGTGTGTATCAGTCCAGTTCCTTTTTGTTGAGGAGACGGATGGCTTGTGGGAAGAAGCTGTTGCACAGTCTGGAAGTGTGTGCCCTAATGCTTTGGTACCTTTTTCCAGATGGCAGGAGTGTGAAGAGTGTGTGAGAGGGTGTGTCCGATCAGCCACAATGCTGGTGGCTTTGCGGATGCAGCGTGTGGTGTAGATGTCCTTAATAGAGGGAGAGAGACTCCGATGATCTTCTCTGCTGTTCCCACTATCCGCTGTAGGGTCTTGCGGTCCGATATGGCACAGTTCCCAAACCAGGCAGTGATACAGCTGCTCAGAATGCTCTCAATAGTGCCTCTATAGAAGGTGGTCAGGATCGGTGGTGGAAGCTGGGCCTTTCTCAGTCTTCTCAGGAAGAAGAGACGCTGTTGGGCTTTCTTGTGCAGGAAGCTGGTGTTGAGGGACCATCCGAGGTCTTTCTCCAGGTGAACGCCCAGGAATTTGGTGCTGTCAAGCGATCTCCACAGAGGAGCCGTTGATGCTCAGCGGTGAGTGGTCGCCTCGTGTCCTCCTAAAGTCAACAACCATCTCTTTTGTCTTGTCAACATTCAGAGACAGGTTGTTGTCTTTACACCAGTCCGTTAGCCTCTGCACTTCCTCTCTGTACGCTGACTCGTCGTTCTTGCTAATGAGACCCACCACGGTCGTGTCATCAGCGAACTTAATGATGTGATTTGAACTGTGTGTTGCTACACAGTCATGAGTCAGCAGTGTGAACAGCAGAGGACTGAGCACACAGCCTAGTGGGGCCCCAGTGCTCAGTGTGGTGGTGCTGGAGGTGCAGTTTCCGATCCGTACTGACTGAGGCCTTCCGGTCAGAAAGTCCAGGATCCAGTTGCAGAGGGAGGTGTTCAGGCCTAACAGGCTCAGCTTTCCGATCAGTTGTTGGGGATGATCGTGTTGAATGCTGAGCTGAAATCTATGTACAGCATTCGAACATGTGTGTCCTTCTTGTCCAAGTGTGTGAGGGCAAGATGGAGTGCAGTGGAGATGGCGTCATCCGTTGAGCGGTTATGGCGGTATGCAAATTGCAGTGGGTCCAGTGAGGGGGCAGCAGGGTCTTGATGTGTCTCATGACGAGCCGCTCGAAGCACTTCATGATGGTGGGTGTAAGTGCAACAGGGACGGTAGTCATTGAGACAGGACACAGAAGACTTCTTGGGCACGGGACGATGGTGGTGGCCTTGAAGCACGTGGGAGCGACGGCACTGCTCAGAGAGATGTTGAAGATGTCGGTGAGAACATCTGCCAGCTGTTCAGCACATTCCCTGAGCACTCTGCCTGGGATGTTGTCTGGACCAGCAGCTTTACGTGGGTTGACTCTGCGTAGAGTTTTCCTCACCTCAGCTGTAGTGAGACACAGCACCTGGTCGTTCGGAGGAGGGTGGACTTCCTCGCCGCCACGTCGTTCTGCCTGTCGAACCGGCGTAGAAGTTGTTCAGCGCATCTGGAAGGGAGCCGTCACCATCACAGGCAGGTGTTGTCGTCCTGTAGTTGGTGATGGCTTGTAAGCTCCTGCCACATGCGCCGTGTGTCGCCGCTGTCCTTGAAGTGGTTGTGGATTCTCTGGGCGTGTGCACGCCGCCTCTCTGATGGCCGAGAAAGTTCGGCCCTAGCTCTGCTAAGCGCCACCTTATCTCCCGCTTTGAAGGCAGAGTCTCTGGTCCTCAGAAGTGCACGCACTTCCGCAGTAATCCACGGTTTCTGATTGGGTCGTGAGATGATGGTCTTGGAGACAGTGACGTCATCGGTGCATTTGTTGATGTAGCTGGACACTGATGACGTGTACTCCTCCAAGTCAGTGAAGTCGCCATAGGTTGCAGCCTCCCTGCCAATCATGAATTGAAAAGACATGTGAAAAGCTTGCTAAGCCCGGTTGGCTCATCTGTCAGCACTGATCTCAACACACAATATATTTTTGTGTTGTTGTCTTAGGTGACACTAAAACAATACTTTAGAAAGGTGTTTATAAAGACCTTCTTTGAGGTCTTAATTCTTCTGTATTTTTTGTCATCCTCAGATGAAGTGTTTGCAATATTTTAAATTCTTTTTACAGTATGAATGGTGCCATCCAAATACATTTTTGTGAGCAATTGTTAGGCAATACAGCTGAATCTGGGTTTGCCCTGGCATGAGATAAGCTGGATACTTACATATAATAAGGATGCTCAGTGGAAACCCACAGAGCAGGCGAGAAAAAAACCCTGGAGAAATGCATCAAGTCAGAGGAAAAAGTGTTTGGTCAGCAGGAATAAAAACGCCTCTGATTTTCTTCTTTCAGACGCTCATTTTCCTCTCCTCCTCAAAACCCAGTTCAGGCAGCATTCAGCAAAACCTGTCATTAAGGAAAGCAGGATTTCTAAAGCTGTAACTCACCCAGATTTTGCACGGTGTTTAGACTGGGCAATTTAAGTGATTCACAGTTGAACAAGGAAGATGGGAAGAAAACAGCCTTCATACCTGGGGCAGCAGCCGGTCTGCTGCCCACACAGGTAATTACAATTATGTAAATGAAGCACACAGTCGAGCCCTGGAACAAAAGCAATGCCACATATGCAAACTGAGAGCCTGACGCCGGCTCACCTGTACATGCAGAAGCAGGTACATCCAGCGAGGCAGATTAATTATCATTTTGTCGGAATAAACAATTAGAACAGCCTCTGCAAAATCACAAGCCTTTCTCTGGGATCAAAAATCACTCTGTGAATGGCTTGCAATCTTCTTTTTCTTGTTTCAGTATCAGACTGCAAGATTGCTTCAGCGGGAAACTGAAGTGTGAGAGTGGTGATTAAGAGGAAAAAGAGAAACCTGGCAAGGGGTGATGAGTTTTGGACAGGAACCTGATGAGGCTCAGGTGATGAAAGGATGGTGTTCTCTCTAATTCATTAGTGGGCTAAAGCAAGATGCAATGAGGTGTGCTCTGATGGCACCATTGAGCACGAAGCGTGAACATGCTGAATACAACATTCGGTCACACTACCACTTTTCAGTGCTACATTTGAAGTCTGTTTGTGAAGCACAGCCATTAGGCCTAAATCCCTTTGTTGCATTCACTCCCGCTGAGGCCAGTGCTTATGATGTGAGGTGTGTTCACATGAATTATAAACACTACACAGTGAAGATGCATGAAGGTTGCTCTCCCTTTCCTATTGTTTTTGTATGAGTGCACCTGATTGGATGAAAGAGTCCTATGGGCCAACATATATTTTGCTTTAGAACTAATAGAGATTCTCCACCTCTGGTCAACCAGCTGGTAACTACAACTTGCATTCATTCTCTGACAGCAAAAAAATGACGTTGCCTTCCTGTTTTTACTCCAGTCTGAGTGAACCATCAAGTAGCCATAAAAATGCTTAATGGTTGGTTACACAGAAATAGACTGAGACGCACAGAAGTGATGGATCCTACAGACACATAACACGATTCCTTCAGATTCGGCAACTGTTTGTCACAATCAATGCCTGTTAACTCTATTTTTGACATTAAGCTGCATAAAGAACATAAAGAGGACAGGAAGTCACAGAAACACTGCTGGTGGTTGCTGATTTTCAAAATAAAAGACTGTATGCTGTGCTTCTGAAATTCAGAGTGATTCGAAGCAGAAGGGAACAAAACTACATCAGAGATGCAACATTGGAGGCATGCATCCAGCGTATTCCCACGGTAATAGAGAACATAATGTAGGCCAATTACATCCCAGCAGCTGAGGTACAATATTCCTGGAGCATCTGAAGAGGGAAAAATCATTAAATTATTGTGATCATTGTGATATATTATCAGCCCAGCTTTACAGTATCACAGCATTCAAAATGTAAATATGACTAAAAACAGCTTCCATGTAAGCACTAAAGTGTTACACTGTGTCTATACAGTAGGTATAACTTTTCTCATTCATCGGAAATGAGGTGCACTGAGATGTATTAAATCTGTACTTTCACTTGTTACTATGAGACAGCAAACTCTTGTACCGCAGGATCACATTGCATTTCTCTAACTGATGCCTATTGAAGCTGTCAGGATTTCAGATCCCAAACCAAAATGATTTCTTACACTTTTTGTCCGATGATTTTGTATCATGGTTACTTCTTTAGAGCAACTTCCTGCTAAGACTAACACTACTGATTTACTGGGTAACAGAAATCAGACACAGCATTTTCGGAAAAATCCCTGCATGAGCTCAAGGCACAGCTTGCTGCGCTCATACATAGGGCTTTTCAAATTCAAGCTGATGGTTACAAATTGAACATTTATTTTTTTTTTCCCTCTTAATTGTAAGAGTTTTAAATTTAATTAAAGCATTACAGTGCCATGCCCACCTCGTTACCTACCTCTTAAAAAAGTAGAGCAACTTCTCACAATATACTTTTTTTTTTTTAAATGTCACAGTTGGAAAAACAGATATTACCATCTGACTGCCTTTCCTTTGTTGCCTATGGTACATAGATTCTTGCTGAGTATTCAGCTGACTGCTAATGAGCCCATCTCCTGTTAATTTAATTTAGAGCGTGGGCTCTTCCATGTAGCCACCACTGTTTCTGCTGCAGGGCCTTTAATCCCTGCACAATTAATCTCTGGTCTGCTGTTTGGTGTCCCACCTTTGTTACATCCTGTCTTTCCTGTCGTACATCCTTGTGTTTTCTTGTAACCCAATGCATTATAATTTACACAATTAAATGCTCGGCTACCTTCCCCAACAAATACAACAATAGATAGCAAGGATGATCAGGCGATCCACACCAAAACTGTTAAAGGAAGCACTGCGTACCACTCGGTGTGTATAATTTGCTAGGTAGAGATGCAATAGGATGTTGTGAAAGGCATTTCAATTTTTAATGACACTGACTCTTATTGTGAAAGTAATGATCCTTATCTACTGATCATTTTCATTGTCATTGTGTCTTCAGCATGCCTGCGGATTGTTGAATAATCAGCCAAAGTGGACTCAATGTGCATCACCTTGAAAAATAACAGCTGAGCTGGAATACAAAAAGAAGGTCAGCACGCATTCTCATTTTCCTTCTCATATTAGAGTAAATGACCAAAAATGTGAAATTTAGGTAGTATTATCAATCATAACTTGTCTGCCTGAACCAGAAATCACACATCCATCCTTTTCTCCCTCTTATTTTCAAGGCAGAGCTGTCGCTTTGAAAAAAAAAAAGCACAAGAATGAAAAGGCAAAATGTAACTGCACTTTTCGAAAATCCCATTTTCTGCATCATTTCCATATATTTCCAAAAACAATCATAACTTATCACAGATATATCACAGATTTTTTCTGGCAAGGCTTTACTGTTTCCAAACAGGGCAGCTTCATATCCTGAAATTGCTACTATTTCATTTTGCTGCTACATCAGTCGCGCACTGAAAAAACTGAGTTGATATTTCTTTTAGGCGTCATATATTGTTGTGTTTGCAGCCACAAAGGGATTGATGTCTTAACTGACATGAAACTCTACTTGTTGTTTCGTGCAATACAAAGTTCATCCGCTGTGCAGAACAGTGTGGAGGAGATGCGCTTTGTCCTCCAGTGGAGTGCATATCCTAAAGGCGTGTGATAAATCTCTCTTACAAGAATCACTTGAGCCTTGGATACAATTTATGCCTTTTTGTTTTGTTTGTTTGTTTTCTTGTTTTTGTTGTTGTTGTTTTGATTTTTTTCTGTTTTTTAGAGATTAACAATCAAATCCTAAAAATAGAAGATCCCACTTCTGTAGCTATAGAAGCGACTTTGCCTCTTTTTAGACCTTATACATTCATTTGAATATATGCAAAGAAAAGAAGCGACTTATGGAAATTGTCCGTGCCTTCTGTCTTTCTTTTCTGATCTCCCTTTGGGGTGGGGGACTGTTAACAAAGCCAGAATGAATGCTGCTGAAGTGAGAAGGAAATGTTAATGCATGAAATCCTTTTTCGGCTCCCCTCTCTCCATAATGCTTCTCAATTTGCCCAAACTTTTCTCAAAGAAATTGGGTGATTTTCATTTTGCTCTTGAGTGAGGAGCTTGGGGAACATGCCTGTGTTAATCTCTTCAGGATTCCCTCTGTTTAACCCCTCACTGAGACATACTGACAAATGGATTTTTCTTCTTCCTCTGTTGCGCTGAAATAAATCATTGCACCCGAGAAAACCAGAGTGGAGTTATTATTTATCCTTGGATTAATTTATTATCTCTAAAGCCAATTGTATTTCATTGCCTTCTTGTATATTCCTGTTTCTTGATGGCCAAAAGTATTTTACGGTGAACCGCTACAGTTAGCGTCCTGTGTACCGCATGGTGTGGACAGGCTGATCAGCTATGTCATGTGACTTAATGTGACTTGGCATTAACAATGGTCCGAAGTGACAACTGTGGTTGTTTTTGTCGTGAGCTTGATACTATTCCTTAATGACAGGACCAACAATCCAAGCAACAATATGTCCCCTAAAGCTCCTGTAGTAGAGCGCTGAGGGGAGGGAATGATAAAGTCTGAGAAGGACCCAGGGGCTTTGAATAAAAAGAGATAGAGCAAAAAGTGAAAAAGAGAATTCCACCCATGACGAGAACCACAGCTTGGGGCGCACATCGCTCACATGTCCACCAGAGAATGAAAGTGCGGCCGCCTGATTTGTGCCTAATAAAGTTGTCAAATCCTATCAAGACTCACATCTACCATATAAAGCACTGGCCCCCAGTCAGAGCTAGTCAGGGGTGATCAGGGGTAGCCGGTAGTGGACAAAACCTCATAGTGATAGATGATGTGATAGCGGTGCCTTATGGAAGTGAGGGCCAGATGATAGAGGGTGAAATGGGTGAACAATTGACAGCCACGGGTGTTTCTGCTCAATTTATTAGGAGCTGTAAGCATCCAAGAATTATAGTGATGATCCTGGTCTCCTGGTAGCAAATTCATCACAGACTCTGTGAATTGAACAAGTCTTGGAATATATTTTCTTCACACCTCAGTGCCTGAATGCCCACGCTCACAGTGGCTGTTAGGTTGGCATGAATGTGGTACACATCAGTGTGCCTCTGCTTGCAGACAGGTCCTGTTCTATGCCTTCCCTATTTCCTCATGCCCACACTCCCATTAAGGAAGGCTGTATCTATGGCCTGACCCCTAGGGGGAGGCAGTGCATGGTGTCAGAAGAAGCAGCACATGTCTGCCCACAGAGGACACACTGACTGCTCCCTGTAACAATGACGAGTCAGCCTCAGATAAATCAGACCAAACAGGATATTTAGAGAATTAGCTACTAGTGGTCACCATTTGACCGCGAGGGCATCAGGATCTTAAAAACCTCAGGTCCTCTTTAAGATCATTCAATCGCAGTTCTAAGGTAGACTTTTTAGAAAATCACTGACAGCTGAAGTGAAAATGTTGCTTTTTAATATTAACTTTAACAAGTGTTTCCACAGGTTGCTGAAAACTACAACCTAGAGCTGTTATGCTATTAACTATCTAGCATGACTACCCATTGCTCACACAGTAATATTACTTTATCTCTGCATTGCAGACTTCGACAGAGATTTAATTTCTCTTGAGATTACGCTCGATAGCTCATGGGTCTATTGGATGGAAAATTATTTACTACTAATGTTTCCTCTGCCCCTAAAACACAACACGCTCTCCCGCAGTTACCAGTTTTTATTAGTCTTTCCAAACTGCTTTTTTTTTATTTCTGCTTCACAAATTCATCCAAAAGAGTTTTGCCTGAACTCCCCTTATCAAAAGTTTTCAAATTGTGAAGCTGAAAAACCAGACGATGCTCACCGTTTCTGTCACAATACATTCCCAGTTTACAAACCCGATTTGCTCCGTGTGCAATATCTGAGAACAACAGGGCAGCTGTGATTGAGAGGGTTGTTCGAGGTCTAAATCAGTCTAGGGTGGCACGTTACAGGGAGGTAGGGAAATTGCTTTCATCTCTAACTTGGTGATGGTGTTTTTACATTAAATCTGTGATGAAACACACATATTATAAGTTCAAATTCACAAAATGAAACAAAAAGTATGCTGAAGTTGGGAGAGTTGTATAAGCTACTGAATCATTATTTTTTATATATTCATATGTAATATACCTAATAATAAAAAAAATGCCCGAAAGCTGTAATAAAACATATAAAAATAGTATACCCACCAGATGAAATATGAAGTTTCTGCCTAATAATGTGCAGGTCCACTAGTGCTGCCTCAACATCTCTAATCTGTATAGGCAGGGGAAAGACCTCTGGGGGGATTTCTGACATCAGGTAGTCAGCAACAGATCGTTTAGGTGTTGTCCAAAAGCCCATTTGGCTTGATATGGCTTGATTTGATTAGGATATGGTTAGCTTGGAAAGCAGGATGACTTTGGTCTTTGTTTCTCAAGCCTTTCCTGAACAGTTTTTGTAATTTGATTGGGTTCAAAGTCATGGTTAAGGGACCAACATAGGGGTTGGTCCAATGAGATTGCCATGTGGGTTTGTTTGGTAAGCTACAGGTTTACAGTCAGTACCCAAGGTTACACAGATGACTGTACTGCAGCAGCTTCCAGTGCTATTTATTTCAGCTATCAGTTGTTTTAGTATCTGTTTGGCGCAATGAGTAATCTGTAGATTAACCAAGGAGAATTTTCTCTGGCTCACAATTTAACTGCTTTGGCTGCCTTTTAGCACTCTCATTAACATTGTTTCTAACAGCAGCAGGTTGACTTTTTCAACAAAAACAAAAAAGCTCAAATGAACCTAAATACATTTGCAGCACCAACGAACTGTAAACATTATCATTAGCTGGAGATTGAAATCAGAGTGTGAAATTTGACACCATCCCAAGCATGTTCAATCAAACTAACACACAAATACAAAACTGTGGTCCTAACCGACCTATCACATTGAACACTGAGTTTTCAGATGAATATTATATTTTATAATATATTTAAACATGTTTTAGTTTTTAGTTATGTATACCTACAGCCATCATTATTATTATATTACTATAATATATACTATATTTTTAAGGAGCTTTCAACTAGCAAGGGAATTTCTCAGATCTTACAAGTTTATTCAATTCAGGTTTGTTTATATAGTGCCAAATGACAACAAAAATCACCTCAATGCACTTTATACTGTAAGGTATAAGTATTCTGGAGAAAACCCTAACAATCAAATGGCCCACCAGGAGCAAGTACTTTGTGATAGTGGGAAGGAAAAACTCCCTTTGAACAAGAAGAATCCTCCAGAAGAACAAGAAGGAGCCATCTTTTGCAAGTGGATGAGGATGATGATATGAAGCTGATGCCTAAGTTCAAGAAGGAAGATCTGTCATCACTCATCTGCCTGCTTTCCTGAGTTCAGCTGTTTATCGCTTTCCCACGTTGTCAATCTCAACACTGACATCATTACTCTAGTCCAGTCATCTTCTTGCCTGCCTTTCTCGAGCCAATCAGCCTCCGCTTTGCATGGTTTAAATCTGTGCTCTCCGTCATTCTCCATTTTCAGGTTCTCTTTCGTGCAGCCCACTTCCTCTATGAACCACAAGTAAGCCTGCATTCTAAGAGTGAAGTGCCCTATTAGCATAAAATACTACGGTATGGTATGGTATGGTCTTTAAGACATGATGGGGCTTGAGCCCTGAGACAGAAAAAAACTCATCAATTATATACTACAAGGACTATTGAGGATGAGTGTGACCTAATGTTTAATCATCTACATTTCATTATTTTGCTCTTTGTTACAGTTACAACATTTACATTTTTCTTCCTTTGTCATTTTTTGGTAATTCAAATTATTTTTGCTGGTATTTTGTTAGTTTTTTGGTGGTTAGGGAGCAAACACAGTCTCTAGGGGGTTGTTGTCTTGGGGATTGTGGTGGCCATTCTGTTGGACTGAATAATTAAAATTTATGATTCTGATTTTGAAGTTGTTATTGAAATGTGTTGTTGGATTTGTTGGTCTGTGTCTATTGTAAGAAGTAATTAGATTGGAGGAACAATTCTGAGAATAGCTTGGACCTGGAGGACATTAAGTACAGTGTTTAAAAAAGGAGAGAAAAAGAGCGAGAAACAAAAATCAGCAAGAACTTAAAGTGCCATGCAAAAGTTTTGAGCAACCCATTCTAACACACTTGAAATTCAGTAGTTTGTATGACCACCTTTATTCTCCAACACAGCCAGAAATGTCTTAGACAAGCTTTGTTGTAATTTCGTCCAGAGGTCTTCTGGGATGCTTTCCATGTTTGAAGACCATTCCAAAGCTCCTCTTTGTGTTTTGGTTGCCTTTATTCCAGATGATCACACGCTGCTTTGGTTATGTAGAGATAAACACGCTGGGAAGGTAATTCCATGACAAAATCTGAGGGTACCTTTCAACATTCATAGGTCCATTAGTTTTTACAAGATCCCCCAAATCACTGGCTGAAACCCAGACTTCAAACATGGCAGAGCCTCCACTGTGTTTATAGATGGCTGCAGATATTCACTGTACCTCTCTTCTGATTTCATCTGCACATACTGATGACAATTTAAATCAAAATGTCAAATATGGATTCATCACTTCTTAAGACCTGTTACCACCAGAGATGGGCAGTAACGCGTTACTGTAATCCGATTACTTTTTTCAAGTAACGAGTAAAGTAAGGGATTACTATTGCAAAAACGGTAATTAGATTACTGTTACTTTCCCATAAGCACGCTGCGTTACTGCGTTACTAAAACCGTGATTTTTTTGCGAGAGTGTCTCATGACAATGATGTAAGCGAGTGCGACGTTCATGGCAACAGCTGTGTGCAGATCAAAAATGGATAATATATCGAGTGCGGAGAGAGTATGAGCGTGCAGCGTTTAAAGCGTGGAAGTACTGACCTTACTTTGAGTCTGATTCCGTAAAAAGTGACAAAAACATTAGCGTCTGCTAATGTTCTTTTTACAGAAAAAACCCCTTAACTTCCGAGCAAGCACCGAGTACACTACCACGGAATGAGAAATTCACAGAGAAACTCGCGGATTCTTCCACTGACCGCTGCGGCACACCTGCACCAGGGCAAACATCCGCCTGCTATACAGGTGAAAATAGAGCAACAGGACCGCTGAGTCTTTGATTTTATTTATTTTCTGCTGTGTTTCACTTGCATTTATTTGGAAGACTGAGTGTAAACACAAAAAAATATTTTATTTTATATGCTGGAATGTGCAGAAAATAGGTTTAAATGTTAAACAAATTTCTTCCAGTCAGAGAATGTTGCATATAATTTAATTTTTGCTTGATGCGTGAAGTTAAAAGATTAAAACTAATAAAACAAGTTTTAAAAAGAGACTTTTCCATTTGATTACATTTTGTATGATGGATTATGCAGAAAAAGTAGAATTGGGCTGAAAGATCTATTGCTTTACCTATTCAGGTTGTAAATCGTGTTTTTAAAAAGTAACTAAGTAACTAGGTAATTAATTACTTTTGAAAATAAGTAATCAGTAAAGTAATGGGATTACTTTTTGGGGGAAGTAATCAATAATTAGTTACTGATTACTTTTTTCAAGTAACTTGACCAACACTGGTTACCACTGATTTTTTACAGATCTTATGTAATTTGGCAGCCCTCCACCTTTTTCCCTGTTACCCTACCTTAAGAAAGGCTTTTTGAAGCTAATATTTCAATGAGACGATTTGTAATGAACCGACGAGCAAACCATAGATGGATGAACTGAAGGGTCACATGCATCTCACAGGTCCTCTGTCAGACGTTGCAGTGAAGACGTTGCTATATCTTACGAACATTACCAGAGAAAGTCACAAGGAAACTCTGGCTTCTTGGAAGCAAAATATAAAGAAACGATGGGCAGCTCAAGACTTTTGCACAGAGTGAAAAAGTTATTTCATGGTTTCTAGGTCTCTCAACTCACAGCTTGTTGCACTGCCCCCCAGTGTCCAAAAGGTAAATAACTGCAAGCTTAAAGTAGATATGTTTATGTGGATGTAATTTTTCATTGATAGATAAACATACACACCAACATAAAACACAACACAAAACCCTCCATCTATTCTGATAAATATGAGGCTACTGATAGTACTGATAGTACTACTGTATTCTAAAGGTACATAAACTTGTATGACTGTGTTTCTTTTCAAATTCTAAATATGTCTGCAAGTAGTTATCTCTTTTTGATTGAAAAGAAGAACAAAATTAAAAAGCAAAGAATATTTTAAGTGGCAAAAACTACAGTGTAGAGTGTCGAGTATTCATTTAATTTAAATTCATGGCTAATCATTAAAGACAAAGTATTTAAGAATAAGTTTGGAAAATTTCTATATTTTCAATGCTTTTAAAAGATAAAAACCTAACAATTAATTGAATCCACTGTCAAGCAGTATCTGTGTATATATAGCTTGATACAACGTCTTCATGATAAATCAGAAAAGTCCTTTAAAAAGAGCTACTCAGTGTAACTGTTCACTTTCACTCTGCGGAAAAAAAGTCTTCAGTTCTGGGGTTTCTGGGGCTTAGGTATGCTGAGAATTTAAGATGGTATGCATGTATACAACAGATGAAAATATACTATCTTCCATTTGGCAGGCTATAGAATATTCTTTTCACTGCAGCATCTACAGCATAAGCAGTTTTGTATGAGATGCTTCATCAAAATGTCAGAGAACTTTTATTTGCCGGTATCTCCAAGCTCTCTGAGCTAAGTGTACATCTTAGTACTCTTTTTTTTGTCATGTTTTACGGCTGCAATGTAAGTATATTTATATGAATACCAGACTGAATGGTGTATTGTGGTCAGTGTCACCAAGCAAAATTTTCTAGGGCTGAAAAATTAGGCTAATATGGCCAAAAGAGTGGTCACTTGAGGCTGTCTCCTAAAGAAAGTCTATCCCCACAGACTTCCATGTGAAAATACCCAGCGTTAAAACAAAGAATTAAAGTTATGAGTGAAGCACGGTAACTTTTACAGTCGTCCATACGCCACTTGAAGTGATTAACAATGAGGTAACTGCATCTATGGATGTATGGTGCTAACTAAGCTTGCTAGCCCTGGCTAGTTAACTCTCCATCCTCTACTGTCACTTTTGGCTTCAAACTACCCAAAATGGTGCTAGCTGAAAAGTTTAGTTTAGTCTTTAAAACTGAGGGTCATAAATTAGTGTGTGACATCAGAGTGACTAAATCCATTTTTTACATACAGTCTATGGGTTTTGCACATTGTCATAAATTGTCCGGATTCAGGAGTTCTGCGGAGAAGCTCTTGCAGCTTGTTGCTTTGTTTTCTGGCCATCAACTGGCCCATTACCATTTTTATTTGCTCTCATTTCTCTAATTAACCTTGTTTTGAGCATTGCAGGCAATTATATATCTGTAAACTCTCTCAGCGTGTCTCTTGTATTTTTTCCACCGAATACTCCTGCTCGAAAAAGTAAGGTTCTAAGAATCAATCACCGTCTTCCTTTATGTTCCTTTATGGCCCTTGCTTTGACAAGTGAAAACTGTCATTATTGGTCTTTTGAGCTGCTTGTACATATAGTACCCTTATCTTCCTTAATAAATGAACCTTATCTGACTCCCAAGTCCTGACCATGTTGGAGAAGCAGGTTGCTTTAGCAACTGCTGTCTTTGCAAACACACCTGACATTTGGGTGATTTTCAGTGTGTCCCCAGGATTGTGCTGAGACTTTAGTGGATACCTTGGGTGCCTGTGACAGTGACAGCAGGCCTCACTAATCACATTAAATTTGGCTATGGCAAAGACAAGGCCATGTACAACTAAGATAGATGGATTAAACCAATTTAGCAAGTATGGATTACCCTTCACTACAGTGATCAGCATGATAAGGATGGTCTTGAAGCTGGATTCTCAAACTCTCCAGCTATTAGTTTGTATTGTGTAAATTTTGCTGTACCTAAACATATATATCATATATATCATATATCCTGTTGATGTTAGTACCTGTACTGGCAGAACTGAATGAAGATTTTCTGCTCCAATTTTGACAGGTGAGCATTTGGTTATCTGTACTATAAACATAACTAGTGATCTGTACTACATACTGGTGCTGAGATTCATATTTCTTCTCCAACTTAATTGTTGTTCATGCCTTTATTTCTTTTTTTTTTCTTCTTTTTTTTAACCTGTCCCGTTTGGTTCTTTTGCCATCAGAATTATAGGCGAAGAAAGATGCCCAACGGATTTACTTTACCAAATTGACCATCCCAGCCTTGCCGTAATGGTCTATTTGATTCACCTTTTATTGTTTATTTTATTTTCACTTGCTGAATACGGGACAGACTTAACTGGGGGAAAGAAAGGGGAGAAAGAAAGAGGGAAAGAAAAACAGCAGGGAAGAGGGACGGGGAAAAAGGGCAAAAACCAAAAACCAACAGAATAAGCAGACAAAAAAATACATATATCGATCATCTGGATCACCTGTTGAGAAAGAAAGAGAAAGCAAGCAGAAGAAAACGAGAGTAATAAACAACATCACAATGATATATGGGAATATGACAGTAAATACTAAATGTTAGACATTATTGTGCAGCACGTAAGATCGACAGCGCACAGTGTGCTTTGAGGTAAGAGCCAAAAAGGGTGTAGTTTGTGTGTGATCACCTGTGTGTACACCTGTGAGCATGGACGCTTGTTTTTTTTTTTTTTTTGTTTGTTTGTTTGTTTTTTTTTTAAAAGGTTCCTTCATGTAATGATCGGCTAGAGGGGGTGTGGGGGCCACTGCCCCGTCCTCCAGGGCATGACGCAGGTATGGAGGAGATCAAAACTCTAGACATCCAGAGGCCCCCAGAACACAAGAGACCAAGGAAGACCAACAGAGGGGCAGCTGCGTCACTATCCCAGAAAGAGCTGAGGAGAGTCCCAGATGAGGGGTCACTCAGCAGCCGCGGAGCAGAAGCCAGGGGGTTGCAGTGACGTGCCCGTGAGCTCCGCCCGGCAGCCAGCTGTGCCTGAGTGACCGAGCCCCGGGCCGAGGCCGAGGGCACCCCCGCCCAGTGGCCCGAGCGAGCCCCAGGCTCCAGGCCCCGATAAGCAGCCGCCAAGGAGTGAGCCGGTGAGTACCTGGGCGCCCACCCCGGACACAGAGAACCACCAACGCACCGATGTCTGAGGGCGTCCACCACCGGCAGGGGAAGTGGTGGGGAGATAGGCCTCAAACCTTGGAGGGCCTGAGATGTCCCCAGAGAGGTGGCGTCTGATACCCAACCTGACATATAGACACAGACATACAGGCACACACAGATACAAACATCCATTCCCACCCTCATGCTCTCATAGGCAATTATTCCACACTCAACCAACGCGGAGACAGACATAAAGAGACGCTGTACACACAATCACTCTCCCCAAGCGTACTCAGCCCCGGGTCTAGGTACCCTTGCCCCTGGAGGGGAAACTGCACCCAGACCCAGGTGGTGTTACCCTTTTCCCTGCGGTGGGAGAAGCAGACCGCCCGACTCCGCAGCAGCAGGAGGCCCCACATTCCAGACCCCAGTCGGACGGCCAACTCCTCCTCCTAGCCCCGCTCCAGCAGGCCGCAGAGAACGGGGTGTGTGAAGACTCAAACCTCCCTCCACCCGCTCATATGTAGTGTTGATGTATGTGTGTTCTAAGGTGCATTTAAAACCCAGGAGGGCATGGAGCTACCTGCCAGAGCAGCAGGTAAGCGCATAGCCCCTCCTGCTAGCCCTCAATGTCTACGTGTATTTAAAATTGAGAGGTGGGCAACGACGCCAGGGGTGAGGTGTACACCCTGATGGTAATTTGGATTCTGTGTGGCGTGCCCACCCCCAAGATCCTATATGTATATGTAATGAGAGTGTGAGTAATGTGAATGTCTAAGTTGTGGGATAAAATTGAGGCAGAGGCAGCCAGAAGGGGACAGAGGGGGGGGATGCCTCCCCTGTACCCTGGTGACACACCCCTACCCCAAGGCCCTGCATGTGCGGGTGATTGTGGTGGAGCGAGAAGAGGGAGGCAGCTGGAGATGGGGAGGGAAGGAAGGGAGGGGCAAGTGACCCCTCCCTGGGGCCAGCTCCCCCGCTGACCCCAGTGCCTTTATTTCATCTCGTGTAGATTATTTTAATTCCTTGTTCACTTGTCTCAACAAAACCTCCTTGGAATGGCTACAAATTGTTCCGATTGCAAGGCTTCTAACTAAGTCTTCTAAGTACTCTGATGCCACACCCTTGCTGTACTGGCACCCCATCAACTTCAGATTCTGTTTTTTGAATTTTAGAGCATTTTATGGGCAAACCCCAGCTTCCATACATCCCCAGCAGCTCCCTGAGCTCCTAAGATCGGGGGGTTTTCCACATTGGCCCCGAAATTCTAGAACTTTCTCCCACTTAGCCTGAGATCCGTGGTTTCTTTTTAAAAACAGGTAAAAACTTTTTTTTTTATTTAATTTGGGTGGGTTTTTTTGTTTTTATTTTTGCACCATTTTTATTGAAATGTTTTGAAATATTTATCTTCAAAGTGCTGCCTTTATTGGATATCACTGTGGGGAATGAAAGTCCAAAATTAGTCAGTTCTGAAGGTTCTTAGACCTTTGGTATATGAAGTATGATGACAAATTTCTAGATGGCAGTTTGGTGTGATAGCTACCACTATCTCTACAAAGCAACAATCTACCAGCCATTGACTAGCCAAGTGGGTCTTTCTGTGTGGGGTTGGCATTCTTCCCCCATGTCAGTGTGGATTCTCCCTGGGTAATGCAGCTTCCTCCCACTGTCCAGAGACATGCATGTGGTTAGGTTAACTGGTGGTTCTAAACTAGCAACAGATTGGTGACCTGTCCAGTGTATAGCCTAGGCTCCAGTCCATCCATGACCTGAAGGGGATAAGTGAAATAAATATACCCCTTCCACTATGGCTGCTACTTCTAGATTGCTGCCTAGAAGCACCTCTCTCCCTTCTGACCATTATCATGTTTGCTTTTGTGATTTCAATATGGACTTCAAACTTGTGAAAAGAGCAGCCATCAACTTCTGTGTCAAACTGACCTGACTGTCATGTCAAGAGACATCAGTCGTGATGAGAGCTGGGTCTCAGGCTATGACCCAGAGAGAGCAATTTTCAGTGGAAGAGCTAACCATGTCCAAACCTGAAGGTCATCAGACCAGGAATGCGAGCAGGATCATGGCTGTTTTTGACATTCATGGGTTTGTGCACTGTGAATTTGTCTCCTAAAGTGAAACTTTCAATGCATATTCTGCTGTAACATCCTGGGAGAACATTTGGCGCAAACAGCCTAAATTGTGGCCTTTGCCATCACATGTCTGCTCACAGCACTTTGAAAATGACTTTTTTGACCACAATGGCAAATTTGGCACTCACCACCTGCTTTATTCTACTAAATATGGTTCTCTGCAACTTTATCCTCTTTATCCCAAAATGAAATTCAAGGTTAAAAGTTCAGCCTCAACAGCACTGGTGAAGTATCGAGGTTTGTGCAAAACAGCTGCTCAGTTGTTGAATACACTGGAAAAAGTAGATTTAACGGACTGTTTCAGAAAGATAACTGGTTAGTTTTTGCTGGAAATCAGGGACATTATTGAAAGAGTGCTAAAAAAAGAAGTACAAGTGTCTTTTCTTCACAAGATCAAGTCTGGTACTACTGAGTCCAAGGACTGGTGAGAATACTCTTGCAGATTCAGGTAAATAGATTCTGATTTCACAGGTTAGGTTGATCTCATTGATTTCCTTTGTTCTCCCATAGGCTTGGGTTCAGGTAAGGGGTATTTTATTTCTACTGGCATAGGCTGGGATGAGAATTTCTCTACAGGGCAAGAGTGGCTCAGGCCAATTTGTTTGGAAGGCAGACGCACTAGAAAGGACTCTGAAAGAGGACGGGCAAGGCAAGTTTGCAAGTTAAACTACATCACTGTTTGTAACAATGCAACAAGGAGTGGAATGACACACCCATGGTTACATACTGCATATGATTATAGAAGGGAAACAGGTGTGCCAGTGGGATAACAAAAAGACTAGTTATAAGTGGGTACCAAATTTAAATCAGGTTTTGACTTTTATGGGGACTGCACTTTATGATATCACAGTCCAGGCTTCGTTAAGCATTTATGCAGGGAATGACATGCATTAATTTGAGATCTACATTAATAAGGTCTACACTAAACTTCTATTAAGATATTTATCATTTTGTATTGAAATTAAACTTCAGGGGACTTAGATGAATATCTAGAACAGACAAGTGAGTGAAATATTCCTTCATCAATATATGAGCATGGTAGCTTCAGTTGAGTCAATGCCACATACTCTGGCCCATCTGGTGTAATTAAGACTCCACCAGATTTGTATTAATCCACAGATAAAAATAGTCCACCATTTTACAAATTTACTTACCCCCTTTTTTTAAATTGAAACTCTATATTTATAACCTGATTTGGAAGACTCATCTTCAGGGCCAGTGCACTTAAAGCAGACGCAGACAGACTGGAGTAGACAGAGACTATTCAGAGATAAATTAAGCATTGCCTGTTTTTGAATTTGGAAACAATATTCCTAAACTATTTGAAATAAAAGTAACAGTCATAGAACATGTTTCCATTTACATTTTTTTCCATATGTTAAAATAAGCATGAGCAGTAATCTTTTTCCTGCATCTTACAATTGATTTAAGGCATTTAATGTGAACCTGTGAACAACTAGAAACTGGTTTTATGCAACATACTGTCTGGCAGTGTGGTTAAACCTTTTTATGGTTTTATCTTGGGAGAAACATAAATGGAAAATGGGACTGAGGTAGCTGATTTACATTCACATGGTGAAGGGAGTTAAATTTGAGATGCTAATCTAGAGTGTCAGTCTGAAGTTAAGTAAAACACATTTTTTTCCAAGCTTGATAGGCTAAAGTGTTATTATTTAAATTAAAAATGTACTCATGGAAGCTCTTGTCTATTCTTTGCTAGATAGCATTCAACAAAGTGTTCGTGCACAATTAGAGACCCAAAATGTACAATTTCAACTTTAAAGCATCAATTATAATCTCTCGGTGAAGAAAATAGTCCTCATAAAGTGGCAGCATTTGATCCATGAAGGAATGTCTAATTGACTTACTGCAGAGGTTATGTGAATTAATTATTATTCAAACTGACTGCAATGGCTGAGTGTTCTTGTAGTTATGGGGAGGTATATGTGCACCGTTGACTGAGTATTATCCCCAGGAATGTTTTGAAAAGCGAGAGAGAAGGGAGAATGTCTGGACAGTTTAATGGACACAGTTGCATAGCGTATTTCTGCAGCCTGGGCTGCTAATAGACTGAAAAATGGAGGTGCCATACTGTCATGCCTATGGATAGAATTGCTTTAACATTTCTGTCAGGTGGAAAATTCCACTCTGGTGCTTGTACATTAAAGAAATGTGCAGCACTCTCACAAACTTGGGCCTCCCTTTTGACACAGCTAAAGTATGTTTTATGTTCTCTTTAAGTATGGTAAAAGTGTAATTTAGATCTTTATTACAAATAATGATTAATCTGAAAACCTGGAGGATTTTTATTAATTTTCTATCCAGCTGACGGTCATATGAATTGAGGATATGTGATGAAATACTTAAGCAGTACATTCTTCAGCACCATTAGTATGCAGATGTCGTCATTATAACCGTGAATACTTGCGACTGACTATAATTAATTTAGACTTCACATGAATTTGTAGCCCATTCTGGGATTAATTTTAGTCGAGTTCTGTGTGTCACATTAGCATGGCAAGCAGGGGAAATCTGGGCAATACTAATCACTGTCCTTATTAACTGTTAGGGTCTAAAATCTGTTGCATAGACTGGAAAAATCTGTTTCTTATTGTCAGTTAAAACGGTTTTAATAATTGTGTTTCAGCTACTCAGTCTGTAATATATAGATGTACATATTGGAGAGATGATGGATACTATGCGACGTATGGTGATAAAGGAAACTAAAGGAAGAGGAAGGCAGAGCACTTAAATTTAACTAGTAGTGTTTACATTCAATATAGCATTTGCTTAGAATTGTATCTTTTATTGTTATCTTCTTCGTCTAGACTAGTTCCAGGGAAGTGATTTCATCAAATGAATGTGTGACAAGACTTTTGTCATCACCTATATTTCACAAAGATGGTGCATCGGAGAATATACACTTAGCTGGTTTCACTGGAAGAATGGAAGCAGATGTAGGTGTCTCTAGTGGCTTAATAAGCAAAGAGGCGGTTGTAGGCTTTGAACTTATTGCTCTGACCTTGAGCCTTTATAGATCAAGGTTATGTAATGATTGGTCTTTCTATCCCCTTGGAGTGTTGCTTTCTGCAGCTGACCCTATTCATCGGGGGCTGATGGAGCTGTCCTTAAATGGCATAGGTCGGAATAAGGATTAACCTGCAACACATGCTGTATTTGTTTTTACAACTGCCTTAATAAGTTATTATGCACAGCCATGCTCACTTAATAGGAAACATTCCTCAGGGATTTTGATCCATACTGGCATGATAGCATCACGCGGTTGCTGCAGATTTGGCTGCTGCACATCCCATTCCACCACATCCCAAAGGTGCTCTATTGGAGATAGATGTGGTGACTGTGAGGCCATTTAATTACAGTGAATTATATACTTATGTACCTGAATTATTTATTTAAGCCAGGATGGGCCAGTGCTTTCATATTATTTATGCCAAACTGACCTGACAACGATTTTACAATCTTCTGTTCTTCAGTTCTGCTGAATCTGTGTGAACTGCAGCCTCAGTTTCCTGTTCCTGTTAGCTGACGGCCAGTGTGGTCGTCTGCTCTTCTGTATACTTTGGTGTTAACAAGTAACAGATGTGAGTTATGGTTGCTTTTATATCAGTAGGGCCATTCTCTTGTGATCACTGGCACCAACAAGCCATTTTTGCCCAGAGAACTGCCATCCACTGGATATTTTCTTTTTAAGCCCTGCACATAGTTAGCAATTTCTGAAATACTCACAGCAATCTGTCTGGCCTTAAAAATCATGCCATGATCAAAGTCACTCCAGTCACCTTTCTTCCCCATTCTAATGCTTGATTTGAACTTCAGCAGGTCATCTTGAACAAGACTGTATGCCTAAATGCGCTGAGTTTCTGCCATATAATTGGCTGATTTAATATTTGTGTTAGCAAGCAGACGAACAAGTATACCTAATAAAGTGGCTAGTAAGTATATGTGACGTCTTTCTTTTTTATACATCTTCAGGTGTTTTTCTGTTCTAATAAACCACTTAACGGTGAAGATAAAAAAAATGTTTTAAAGTGGAAATAATGTAGCTCAAACCCAGGCTGTGCTCTGAATAAAAATGAAAGTTATATTGAAGGCCATGTCGGGTCACAGCATTTTGAAGAAAAACAAATATGGTGTTTAGTCAAAGCTATTTAAAGACATGTGAAACTATGATTTTAACTTCCCTTGGTTACTGTGGCACTATGTAAGGAGAATTTAATATAGTTTGCATTTGGATGACATATGGCGGTGATATTTACTGGGTTTGTTTTCTTACATCGTTAACTGTAGTGGAGTTGAATGTTTTTTGTGTGTTTATTATTTTTATTATTAAAAATGTTCAGTTAAACATTTCTGAAAAACAGTGAAAAGGTGTATACTCAGATGTGAAGACATGATGTGCGAAAATACAAAAATGCAGAACCATATAAGGAAAATGAATTTCCGTTTTACTTTACATTGTAACATAGAAGCTTATTTAATTATACTTTTCTGTATATGTTTATTTAGGAACTGTAAATAATTGTTACAAATTAGGGATATTCAAAAACCCTGACGAGTCATGTGCGTTGCATTAAGTATCTCCATCTTATCGCCACAGAACAGCATAAACTTCTCCATAAAGATTCTCTTCCGGGTAAAGGCATCGGAAATATTTCTGGATTGCAGAAAGGCGGATACCTGTTTGCTACTTTGCCGTTTAGAACTTTTCGTGAACCATTTTTCCCCGTCACTCGTCATTGAGTCGCCATATCGAACAAAAAATATTATTCTGAGGATTATTATTTAGCCGAAACGGTATTAGCCTCGACGAGAGTAGTAGTTTTCTAGCCTCAGCTAGCTAACTTTTAACACACTAGCCGATAACTTGTCAAACCCCCGGCAGTACAACAAGGAAGGTGCAACACCGAACCAACAACAAAAAGATGTGCGATAAAGATCTGATTTGGACACTGAAGACCGGGGACCTGGATGAGGTCAAAGCCACACTGCGAACGGTAATTTGGCTGTTATTTGACTTGCCCACTGTTGTGCAGTTGTGCATTTTTGACTGCTGACAGCATAGCTAAGGTAATCAACGCTAGTTCGTAGAGCTGGTAGCGAGCTAGCGTTAGCTGGAGTTGGGCAATGTTAAGTTTGGTAATCCAGAATTGAAAAGCTGTTGGGACATTCTGGGTCTGTAACATTAACGGTAATATGTGCACCTTTTAACTGATTTTAATTCGTCTTACGGGTAACGAGACGTGTTTAAAGTTAATTCATTATCACTTTCCGCTGAGAGCAACTTGTTGGTTAGCTAACCAACTATGGTATCTGTTGGTACGTGACATACGGATAACGGCTCTTGACTCCAGTAACAATGTTACTGTAGCAAGGTGTTTTAAGCACAGTATATACGTTACTAGAAAACGCATATTACAGTCTTCTATAAGCGTGTTGTTAAGAGAGCTGAGGCAAATGTCTAGCTATATGCTAGCGGCTAATCGAGCAGACAGGCCCAGTGTCTAGTCAGCTTTGGTGGGCGGTGGTCTCAGCTGTAGTCTAGGAGATGGAGGCTTGGCTAATAGCAGTAGCAGCGTTCATTAATGCCAGCATGCTCTTTTTGGAGCAGGCTGATGAGAAGGTTTCTGCCTATGCTTACCACGAAGAGATGTTTCTGTAAAACAGCTATCTTAGGAAACACGCCTGCATTCGGATTTTGTAGTTGGGTAGTAGCTGGATAGTTTTACTGCCACATATGATTTACACTCAGTTGTTTCCCCACAAATGACTAACTGAATCTATATTTGCTTCCTCATAAAGTACAGCTCACTAATGTGTTTAAATTGTAAAATGCTAGTTTCCAATGTAAGCTTTACAATACGTGAAACTAAATATAGTTTTTGATCAAACTCTTAAAGACTGATAAAATGCTCAGGATGTTGGTGACTTTTGAGAAGACGGAAGCGTTTTCTTTTTTTCTTAGTGTCTTGTTCTATTTGTCATCAACTATTAATTATGTGTTTGTATAAATGAGTGTTTACATACCATGACGATCATGATGAGTGTAATTTGGTACTTCAAATTATTTATTTTAACGGTTCTTTTTCCAGGGTGGAATAATTGTACAGCATACAACTTTCCACACAGGGTCAAAACTATACATACTGTCTCCAAGTATGTGACATATTTTAAGATTCTCTTACATAGAGCAAAAGAACAAAAAATGAATTAAAATTTTAGGTTGTCTGAGGTAACACTGTACTTGTTCAACTTGGCACCATAAAGTGCTTGCCACTGTTTTAATGTAGTCACTGATAGATTTTTTTTTTTTCACCTTGAGGCTGTGACGTCAAGAAAAACACAAGTTTTTAGACACAAATAACTGTCCTGTTAATAATTTGTATTAATGTTACAGGCAGGCAGGACTGATCATTTTTGCTGCCTAGTTCCCACATTACCATTATTATTATTTTATTAGTAGCCATAACGAATAACCTTCAGTGTTCCTGAAAGGGCAGCTTTAGTGACTTCTTCAAATTCCTGATAAATTGTTGTTCAGTGTTGTGCAGATCAACTACTTCAGCTGCCAGTGTAGGGAGGGGCTGTGTGAAGTTTTGTATGCGTGTGTTAACTGCAGGAGGCGAAGACCGCACTATAAGAACTGTTGACATAAACCACCACTACAAATGATTGACATGAGCTCATGATTACAGTTGGTGACTTCTGAGAAGTGAGGTTTCTTGTGTTCCCTCTGTAATTGTGTCATTGACGAAACATGTAGATAAAAATAACTAACCTTTTTCTATAGTATAAATGGAGCTCGTTTAATTTTATCAACCACTGAAGGTAACATTTAAACATTCTCAGAGAAGGTTGAGGTTTGATATCAATCAGCTACGTGACTTAGCAAGATGGGGTGTAAGGTGAAACATTGTGTTCAGTATGTTGAATTTGACCTACAAGGATGTTTTTGATATGGCAGTGCTGCAGTGTGGATTCTGTTTCAGAAATATCTAGTAGAAATAAAACAGAATTTGTGTGCAACTGACCATGTTCATCTGACCCCAAGAAATGGCAGAGAGTAAAAAGAAATGTTTTTTTTTTAGTGTTTTTTTTTAAAGTGTAACCTTAAGGTTTTAGGTCTACATAAAACTGGATTTATTATATGTACAAGACGATATTGAGTCCTTTCACAACAGTTATTTGATTAAACTAAATATATATATATGTGACATTACTGCCATAGTAATTCAATGTGTCTGCTTCGAAAATCATATTTAGAGATCTGTAGCAGGTTGAGTCTTCATTTTATGCTGTCATGGTAAATATTGTAGCAAATTTAATTTAGGAATTAGAGGCAGGAGATGACTATAATAATAATAATAATCTAAAAACTTGAGGTCATATGTAATCTCATGTAGTTTTAATATCAATAATGCACAGTATTTGTCAGTGCTGTTTGCCTAGTCTGTCATTTTATTGCCATCTCATTAATGTTGATCTTAGTTGCCTCAGGAGAACCAACACCTGAGCCTTCATCCCCAGCTCAGGTGTTTATAATATGAAGGTCTTGTGTAACAAGATATTAATGCATCTTCTAGGGCTTCCTATGCTTCTATATTCTCGACAGTATACTCATTTTTCTGAGCTTTTCTTGCTTCACTTCCCTTCATCCTTATACAGGCAAGTAATTATTCATATACTTCTGAGGAAAAAGTCAGGACTGACAGCCCTCGCTGGGACTGATTTGTGTTTTATTATGGGTCCAAGCAGCAAAAAATGATTTAATAGATGTTACCTTCTTTTGAAGGGCTTTGATTTCTGTGTTTTCTTTTTTGTTTTTGTTTTTTTTAAACTAAGACGCACCATACTGGCTTGTGGCAATGCCAAGTTAGGCGATCTCATCCCTGTTAATGTGTACTTTTTCCCTTCTCTAGGCTGAGGATGTTAACCGGACCCTCGATGGTGGGAGGAAGCCGCTGCATTATGCTGCAGACTTCGGTCAGACAGATGTGGTGGAGTTCCTCATTTCTAAGGGGGCAGATATCAATGTAAGAGTTACAACTATCTCAGCTTCATTCTTTTTGCATTAATTTGCCTACTGCTCAGCACTACAGTGACCACAAAAATAACAGAGCCTGTGTCTCCTTCCTTTGACTGTCTAATGTCTGGTTAGAAACAAACATTATTTGTTTGTTTAAACAAAAGCAACCTGGCTTTAATAAAAAGGGGTTTATCATATACATTTCTACCCACTGTTCATTGGCTGTCTTTTACCAGTGAGTTGGCCAGGCCTCAGCAGGGGTTTTTTATGGGTCATAGTGGGCTTCTCATGAGTGACGCACATAACCACAATTGATCCGCTTGCAGTTAGGGCAGTGAGTCTGTGTTGCCTTACTTAACAGGAAATGCATAGACCTCTGTTATGTTTAGTAAATTAAGCCCCTCTTAAAAAAATTTCAGTAGTAGTTCAGGTAATCTTCCTTTCGTGTGAGGCTAAAACCTCTTTGAAAGCCCCAAATTTTTGATGCTAGAAAACCCCTTCTCAAATTTAACCTTGATGGCCCCTTGAGCCTTGTAGTTTCGTCAGATGGTGTGGTAGTGGCCTGATTCAACAACAGTCTCTTAAATTGCTTTTTACCTTGAATGCATCATGTGTTAGTAATTTACAATAAGACATGGATGCTTTAACTCCAATAATCAGGAGTAGGAAGTCTCTAAATCTTCCTCGCACTCAGCAGACGCACATTAGCACGGTGCATCTCACCCTTTGCTTAAAATTGGTATCTGCAAATCACAAGACCTTTTTTTTTTTTTTTAAACAAGGGTTTAAAAGTGTAACAATATACAATCTTTGCTTTCCCTCCAAAGACCAAAAGTCTTCTTCTTCTCACTCATTCCTCTCTCATCCTCTTCTTCCACAGGCTCCAGACAAACATGGGTTTACTCCACTGATGACTGCCTGTTTTGAGGGTCATCTCTCATGTGTCAAGCTCCTGCTAGAAAAGGTTGGTGCCCTGATTTGAGCTTGCATTCATGTATGCATATGCAAGCATCTGCACAAAGGAGTGCACTGGTGTCTTTCACCCACTAGTGCATGCTGATGTATCAGTGGTTCCATGGGAGCCATGAGTGCTGATGAGGTAACTCATTGGACAAAAAGCCCTTTAACACATTTCTATGGAGGCTGTGCTGGAATGTTCATAGAGCATCGCACACTATTGCTGCTGCGCACTTGCTTTTTTGTTGTTTGTTTCTTTCATTCATAGGAGCACTGCCTTTGGCTTCATCTAAGTCTCTGCTCTATCCCTCCACATTAGCCTCCCTAAGGTGTTTAGCTCTGGAACTACCTTAAATGCTACTTAGGTCCAAAAAAATACATGCTGCCATGTGCGGATCTAGTCACAGCTGTGAGGAGAGGCACAGAACAGAGTCAGGCACAGCTGGCATTGGCTATAGCACTACAACATAGTAACAAGAATACTATAATAAATGTCCAATCTATCCAGTGTCATCTGGCTATAGAATACAAATTTCTGCAGTTCCTTCACAGTTAGATAGCCTCATTTGTAAGTGGGGAGCTTTCTTTTACACCGTCAAGTCAGTGTTTCTTCTTGCATGTCTTACCTGAACGTTAGGCTCAAAAGTGTATGCGCTCCTGGCATAATGACACATCTTCTACCCATCAGGGCAGCTGTAGCTACTGTTTCACTACAGTCCAAATGAGCCCGACTGCAGTTGAATTGATGGCCCAGTGGAGGATGAATGTCACACATTCATTTTCACGCACACATTTCTTTTTCTGTGTACTCCTCTGCCTTATAACACTCATGATGTTTAAAAGAAGCAGGCAGGTATATAGTTGACTGGGTCCTCTATCTCGGTACATGTTTATTATTAAATTTAATCAATCAATTTAAGTGGGAAATTTAAGTGGGAAAAAAGCTTCTTTGAACAATGATGCAAAGAACATGGATGTTGCAGTCAGTCAGCTTAGCTTTGTAAATGTGCTTCAAACAAATTGGTCAATTTTTATAGTTTGGCTTGAAATTTGGAAAATGACACAAGTACACCACCACTGATTGAGTGGAGTTTACATTGTGGAAGACGACATGATGTCATGAAAAAGCATCATTCAAAGGCTGCTCCAGACTGTTATGTGTATATGAGAAGAATTCAGAGAGAGAGTGAGAATCAGGGGCCTGAGGGTGAGTGAGCAGCTGTCTGTTTCCAGCCAGGCTTAATGAGGCAGGGTAAATGAAAGCTCCTCTACACAGTTGTTTCACAGTAGCATCAAGTAATGGGAAGTGGGGAGGGGTCACACTACAGAATGGGGAAGTCACTTTTTGCAGTCTTTACAATCTCATTGCTAACAGCCAGACAGACTTTTTAATAGGTTCACAGGTTGAATGGGACTTTGAAGAAGGCATTTGAAAAGAGGAAACCATAATCTATATATGGGGAAACAACAGTGTTTGGTTAGAGAGACATGGTTGTAGTATGCTACACCAACTGATTTCAGTTAATCAGCTGTATTAGTCCTGCATTTTTGGCAGCACAGCTGCAAACTCTGTCCTGCGTATCAACAAAGGCACCAGAATCTTGTAACTAGTCAGCCAAGAGCGAAAAACTGTTGTCAGCTGGCGATCAGCGCTATGGTAAACTGAAGGAAATAACGGACAGGAAAAAGAAACTAATATACAGCAAGTCATTTGCTATAAAAGTTGCTAGCATGTCAGCACGCATTTAACATTGCATGTTTCTGACTTAGTGTACATTTGACTCAGAGCTTTTTATTCCTACCACAGACCATATTTATGTCCCAAGAGCTATTATTTAAGCATTGAAAGATGACGTGTTATAGAGTGATTTCTTTGCTCAAACTAAGCAGTGTACTTCAAGTTAAGATCTGAGCTGTCACTAGATGATGCATTTAATGTCCCTAAGAGTGTTAATATCACACAGCCACATTTCACTTTCACATTACAATGAAAAACTTGGGTTTTAAAAGCTCATTTTCTCTTTAAAAAAGACTTCATTATCGGCATTTATTTTCCTTAATTTCTTCTGCTGCCAGTCACAGAACATCCTTCTGAGAGTCAGAAGCTCTTCTGCATCTGAAATAGGCAGCTGTATCATGTAGTGCCTCATCTTTGTAAATCAAAGACCTTTGGGTAAGTTTTGTTTTAGAGAGGGATGAAAGCACAGCAACTTAAGAAAAGGTGTGTGATTGACTTATTACACAAGAAAAATGAGTTTTGTTATGACAAGGACTTTGACAGGGAAATAGTAATAATTTAACGTTGATTGTCTTGTTTTCATAGTCATTGTAGATCACAATTGTAAATTTAAACTAAAGTCTCATGAATTATCCAGCTACTGGTAGACTTTCAAAAAGCTAGTATCATACCAAACAAGACAGGTGGTCATAATTCATCACAGTTTTTGATTTTATAATAATTCCAACTAACTACCATCAATAATTAACACTAGATGCTAATAGTTGCCACAGGGGGCAGGTCTCAGTATATCCATATGACAGCTTTGAAAACTTCCCATGTATCCCAACATGAGATTAATAGATATTTCAGAGCTACACCACTGATAGTGCTAGTGTAAATCCACTCTGTCTGGCAGCACCTGTAGCTTTGCACAGCTGCCACATTGCACTGGATAAAAGGAGCCCACTGAGAATACTGAATTGTGACTGTTGGACTGTCAGACATTCTTGTGTTGGCAGATTAAAAATGGCGTGGTTCCCTTGTGCATCATGGAAGCTGACCCCTGCCCCCAACTGTGTGCTGTGCTGTTGTTGTTAATGAATTATGAAAGGCCATTATTACCCCAAAGGTGACCCAGCTGTAAGATCCTGGCCAAGAGTGCTGACTACAGCCTGCAAAGACCAGCCAGTTAATTTTAGGTCGGCAATAAAAGGGCGTACACACAAATACACACACATTTTTCTTTTAATGGGAACTTGCTATTGTCTAGGAAGAAATACAGTACTGTTTGAAGTCAGTTCCTATTGTCTTTGTGTCTTTTACATTTGCCCCTAAAGGTTTTCTCCTTTTTTCTCTCTGCCCTTTAATACAAAGATGGGATGGAACATTGATCCTAACTGTATAGATAATATATATATACACACACTAGTATAAAACATCTTTCACTCGTCACTGAAGTGTTTTTGTTTTTTGAGGGGGGTGAAAGTGCACACCTGCAGTCTTTATTGCTTCATATGTTGAGGTTACCATAAACGTATAAAAGGATTTTATTTCCCAGCCCCCACCGTATCTCATCCAGAGCCTTTCTGGCACATCCTGTCCTAATGCATATATTGATCTTATCCTTATCGCTGGGTGTTAAAAATTTGCCCTTTTAACTGCTCAGTAATGTTTGATTGCTGACAGCAGGTCAATAGTCTGATGAAAATCTTGTGCTTCAAATAGGTTTTGAGTGAGGCTTTGGCTCAGTATTTGAAGACTTATGCATTCCATTCACTACAGTCATAATGAAAACTTAATGGACATTTTGGCATGTTGGTGGCATTATGTTACTGACCCACTGCTGCTTTGTATAGCTCTATAATCCAGGGTGATGATGTATCTTATTTTGACTGGAGACACGCTGGGAGTCTATTCTTGTTCATTAGTCTGTGTCTCAATTGGCCATCAACGTCTTTGACTGGCTAGTGTTTGGACAGTGAGGTGATCATGTGGGGTCATTATTCAAGTTGAGTAAAGCTCATTACTCTAAGTGGTGTCAGGAGTGTGCCAGTGAGCTGCTTGGCCGTTGGGGGTAGCGTGGTGTATCCTGAAAGGCAGAAAAAGGAAGACTGTGCCAGCACTATTACTGGAACTCGACCATAAATCCTTTTATGAAGCATTATCTCTGGCATGGCTCCAGTACACAGTTTTGGGCAGTATGTTTGGTGACGAGAAGGTAATGATTATGAGAATGGTATAACCTTAAATATAGTGGTACAAATTATGCAGTTGTGTTTATTATACAGAAGTAGGGCTGTGCGATATGACCAAAAGCTCATATCCCGATATAAGACCTCTATCGTCCCGATAACGATATAAATAACAAAAATTTAACATTTTCTATAAATTCTGTGAATCTCGGGCAGCTCGACTTGCGTGAAGTGTTTCCAGCTGGGCATCGCGTACCTGGAGTCGATTGTTTTAACCGATGCATGAAACGATACATTTTTAGACGTAAGTTGTAACGGCCGCCGTTTTCTTTGTTAGTATTTATTATACGGCGTGCTGCGGGGAAAAGCCTGTTCTAACTTTTGAGTCAAAGGTTTATTTTTTTAGCACCCGACGGCTCTTTTTTGCTTCTCATCCGTAAACACTCTGCATCTTTCACGTGATTCAGTTTATTTTGAAAAGTCTCAACAGGATCTTGAGCTTTTTTGTGAAAGGTTTATGTGGAAAATAAACAAGCGGACACGCGATGGCTTTACCGTCGTTGTTGCTAACGTCAACGCATAAAAACAGGCGCTTGTCCATCCGTAGTGTGGTTATATTAAATATAGGAGAAAGAGAGAACTTTAAGAAAGGCCACTACAGTGACCATCAAAACGATGAAAAAATATTGCCGTAAACCGTTTATTTTGCGACACCACGAAACAAACGATAGCATAAAATGAAACGATAGATGTTTTTATATCGTCATCCGATATATATCGTTATATCGAACAGCCCTATACAGAAGGCTTTTTTGTCGCCAAGAAGGCAGGGATTATTGCTAAAGTCAACATGTAGTGCTGTTTTTTTTGCAATCTAGATGAGGTCGGTAGGGTTGATTAAGTTTGGACTGAACCAACAACTAATGACCTCTCCAGAGCTGGAGAAAAGGGGAGGGATAAAGAGAATCATCTCCATTCCTCTCTTCTTTACCCAGTAGTAAGACTGGGCGATATATGGAGTTTTTAAAAAATATCGATATATTTTTATACGAGATATAAGATGCGGCTATAAAAGTTGCTGGCATGTCAGCACGCATTTGACATTGCATGTTTCCGACTTAAGTGTACATTTGACTCAGAGCTTTTTATTCCTACCACAGACCATATTTATATCCCAAGAGCTATTATTTAAGCATTGAAAGATGACATGTTATAGAGTGATTTCTTTGCTCAAACTAAGCAGTGTACTTCAAGTTAAGATCTGAGCTGTCACTAGATGATGCATTTAATGTCCCTAAGAGTGTTAATATCACACAGCCACATTTCACTTTCACATTACAATGAAAAATTTGGGTTTTAAAAGCTCATTTTGTCTCTTTAAAAAAAAGACTTCATTATCGGCATTTATTTTCCTTAATTTCTTCTGCTGCCAGTCACAGAACATCCTTCTGAGAGTCAGAAGCTCTTCTGCATCTGAAATCGGCAGCTGTATCAAGTAGTGCATATCGGCAATATCGTTTATATCGATATAGTCTACGTTGCGTTATAATTACACTTGTGGAGCTGCTAGTTTGCCTCTCTTTGGTCCACTTTTGTCTCTATGCAACTTTACTCTGTCCCGCCTCCCTCCTTCACTGAAAACAACTCCCCCTCCCCATCGCTTCACCTGCAGCCAGCGTCAAGATGCTGATAATTTATTTCTGAGTGATTTTTTTTTTTTTTTTTTTTTTTTTTTACATCTACACTGTATGTTAATAAAAGTGCCTGTGTGACATCTGCAACACATAGCTTTGACTAAGAACTCTTTTTGTTTAAAAAAAATATCGAGATATACATCGTATATCGCCATCCAGCTAAACAATATCGAAATATGAAGTTTGGGCGCCCTACCCAGTAGCACATCAGAGTAAGAGATTACGGTAATTGGTTATCAGGTACCTGGTATGCATGAATCTGCATTTTCAGGAAAAGTTAACTGACAGAAGAACAAAAATTGGGTAGCTTGTTAAAAGGAGCAGACTTCTAAACTGTGATAAATGAAAAAAGATTAAAACATTATCAGAAAAAAAAATGTTTTTTTCCTGGCAAGCTGCCCTATCTCTGAAAAGATGAATTACACTGAAGAAACCCTTTGTTTATTTGCAGGTAAGGTAGGGGAGGGAAGGACTTTTTTCCCCTTGAAATTGAAAGATCTGGCTTCCAAAACCATCGGGTTTTTTTTGTGTTGCTTCGCTTCGTTTTGTTTTTAACACTGCAGGATTTGATTAAAGACTAAATTTTGCACAACTTCACTTAAAAAAAAAAAAAAAGTTTGTCATTGTTTATTTTGTAGTTGATAATGTACAGCTTTTGTGTGAGATCAATTCTTCATTAAACAATGAAGACTGGCCCCACTTTCACTCTTCTGCACAGACAACCAAATCAGTAATCATTTTGTGAATTTGTGAGCATTATAGAAGCTGGTTGTCAGATTTTGTTCCCCTTGAAGAGAGCTGTTCCTCTGTTTCTCCTTGCATCCATGTTTTATGTCCCAGCTAAGACAAGTTAGCTGTCAACCATCATCATTTTTAACAGACATGGGGGTGATATGAATTTTATTATGTAATCCTTTGCAAGAATGCTTCAATTTATGAAATTGTATTTTTTTTAACTTAATATCTATAACAGGCATGTTTGATACCATCAGAATAATCAGATAAAGTGTATAAAATTCACATTGAAAAAGTGAGAGAATGGGTCTCACTAGACTTCATACCTCAAGTGTTGCATAACAGGGCTCTAACATGTTTAACTAGAGTGTTGAAAGGAGCATTATGCCAAGAAATGTGAAGTATGTTCTGATGGGGGGGGGTGCTCTCTCTCATTTTGTCTTCCATTTCCTTACCAATTAGAGCTGTAGATGTGACAGGTTACCAACTCAACCCTGGTAAATCCTCCTTCTCGCTTTATGCTCTGTTGCTCTTGTGGCATGGAATTCGCTCCCAGATAACCATCCTCCTGCTACCGGGTACTCGAACTGGGGCACATTGTTTTTGATGCCCTGCTTCTCCACGCAACAATAGACTCTCTCTGCCTTGGTTCTGTAAGCCCTTTGCTAAGAGGCTAAACTTGGCAAGCTAAACAAAGGGACGCATTTCCACTGCAAGCCCTTCCACTCCTACTTTGCCCATTAAATCTGTTGTCACTACAAATGCATTAAAGCATGTGGCCTGTTTCTATCTCTCCCTCTTTTTTTTTTGTGTGTGTGTCTGTGTTTTTTGTCCGTACTAATCTAAATGGCTATGTCTTCTCCCATCTCCTTCACATTGATTCTGTTATCCCTCAAAGCTCGAATGGATTTGTGTCTCAGTGTGTGTGACTTCAGCCCCTCTTAGTCATGCACTCCTTTCCATTGATCTGATGGCCTCTGAATGTGGCAGCTTTATGTCTGAATGACCACCCTCACTTTTCTGTAAAGATCTTTTATACCACAGCCTTTCTGCTTCCCTAAAGCAGTCAACCAAGGGAAAATCTTGTCCTTGTTGTGTTCATGATTGACCTGCATGCCTTTCCTGTGTCCCTGAGTATGCAAGGGTTCGGCTGATGTAAAATTCATAATCGGACCGTGAATGCAAGGCTTTGTTTGGACGTCAGCATGCCTGCCAGTTTGTGCTGGTGCTGCTCTATAATTGAACCAAATATACATGCCTCCTCCAGGTGGACTCCCTGCAGCTTAAGGAAAAGTATAACAATAACTACACAGCCACAGTGTCAGAGTCAGCATACACATATTATCACAGCTCAAAGGAGTAAGGGGCTAGTCTAAACTAAGTCTTGTTTCTCTTCCTTTGGCAACTAACTTTAGTCTTTGAGTTTTTCACTGGTCTTTCTCAAAAAGTGAAATATGCATTTGTACACCAGAACCATTGAACCTGTGAGATACTTGCTAACTAACTTGGTTTCTTCCCAGTTGAATCTTATCAACTGATTCCTGATTTTAATGACTTTGTTAATTAGAGATGTGTATGCATTTATTTTTTTTTCTTTTCCCATTTCTGGAACAAACCTCTTCTGATTTCACTTTAGCTTGGCTTCCAAATGCATCTACTCAAGGCTCGGTGCTCAGCCAACAGTTTTGTTTTTGAGGAGTACACATTTCAGCTCTGAAAACTAAATCACAGCTGGTGCAATTTGTGTCCAAAAACTGTGCTTAGATTTTAATCCCTTGTTTTGGTTTCCTTAATCTTCCCAGTTCTTCAGATGCGGGCAAAACGAAAACAAAAAAATGTGTATGAAGGAGTTTGGGTCTGACTGGTTCAGACCCAAACTCCAATCTAGCCACGCAAGATTGGGCATTATTCAAGAAGGGGTTGTCAATGCTGTATTTGACTGTCACGTTTGAGCAGATGTCACTAAAGTTTGAGGCACCAAGTAAACATTATGTCCCCTCTCCTCCACAGGGAGCTGACAAAGACCAAAAATCACCAGACGGCATGACTGCCCTTGAAGCTGCTGCTACTGAGCCCATAAAAGCTCTGCTCAAGTAAGACACCACTGTATGGGAGGTGGCTGGGCAGCTGTATGAACGGGCACTCAAATGGATGCAGTGATCTCCTGAGAGAAGATGGACTTGCCCCTTTGACCCTGATCAACCTCTGTCTCAACAATGCTTTTGTCTGTTTGTTGGAGGTTCATTTTGTCTGTCTGGTGGTCTTCCTTACATTGTAATTTCTCTTTTCCCCAGGTTTTTGGGATAGGATTTTTTTTTTTCCTTAGTCCTCTGTTTTTAGCCATTTAACAGAAGGACTTGTCAATTATATCTCCCTTAAGGACCAAACACTTGGGGAGTGCTCTTGAACCTGGATCTTAACACTGCTCAGATTAGTAACAGACTCTATAACACAAACACAAAGCTTTCATATACGAGTAAATGCACATCTTTCTTTGCAGTTTTGTTGTAAAAACATACTGAAATTAAATGGTAATGGATCAGTAGTGTGTTAATATTTTTACAACTTCACAGTTTAAGTATTTTATGGCCAGGATTTCTCATGAACATTAATTGCACTGTACTATACTTGATAAGACTAAAAGGATTAGTTTAATTAACATTTCATTATGTGTGGCCTCTTCCTGTACTTTTTTTTTTTTTTTTTTTTTTTTTAATAGATCAAATTGTCCCTCAAATCCAAGCTTAATATTTTACAGATGTTGGCTGAGGGAGGTGCAGAGGTCAGATTTTTCTTTTCTACTTGGTGATGTATCACTTACATATCAAATGGTGTTTTTTCCACAAATTTTACATCATTAAGGTATTCTCTATTCTTTGACCAATCACCATGCTGGCTAACTAGAATGACTTGAATGTTGCAATTTTCAAACATGTTACTCAATCCCTTTTGAAGCAATGTTAACAGCACATAATAGGATTAGATATTTTAGAACTTTCTTCATTTTGTCGCCCCTGGGTGAGAGTTCAGAGCAAAAATTCCTTTTTCATTTTTTTTTCTTGCAGCTTCTCTGAGTATTTTGTAACTAATGGGCTCTAGGGGTTGTAAGTGATGGGTTAATGGGGGTCAGATTTGAAAGTTGTTGGTAGGGGTTCTTTTTATTCCCCTTGCCTTGTTTTTGTTTCGGTTTAAAGCCCTGCCTGTTTTGCTGCATGTCAAAACTGCCTCTGCTTTTATGCTATGAAATGGTCACTGTCCTCTTGGTTGCTTTCAAACAAATTACAACAATGCAATAGACAAAAAAAAGAATGCTCTTGCTGACTTTGTTGTGACAAAAGTCTGTAAAAACAAATAAAAATACTGAAAAAAAAAAAACTAACACATCTGTCATCAATATCCATTTTCCTTGTATACTGGAAAGGGAAACGGCAAAGAACTGTAAAAAAGATGTTTGAGATTAATGATGGGTCAGCTGTGAGAATGCTTTCTTTATTATCTAAAACAAGCACATTTTCTGTGGAAAAACGCATTCCCTTAAATTTGTCATATTTCTCTTGTGCACTGTGGTGACCTTTAAGTTGGATTAGATGAGGGCATTACTGTGATTTTTTTTTTTTTTATGCTGAATTCACTCAAGATGGGATTTGCTGACACCACAGTGCTGCTTGTAACAAAATCTTGTTGAGGTGTTGACTTCAGCAGAATGTTTTACCAAGAGGGATGCTCTTCACAGACTTGTTGATACGAAAACCACATTTATATGTGTGATGCAGCCATCAACACCTCAGCAAGCATCAAAGTGATACGGTTCTATATTGGTGTTTTTAGGATTTAAAAGTTAGTATTACTTTAAATGCATTATCTTGGGACTTGCAGAAACTTAAATTCACTGATTTGTTCAATCAGCACAAAGAGCGTTCACAGTATAATGCCAAGTAATCAAACAGTAGCATTGATTGTCCAGGTAAAACTACCTTACCTTAAATATTACCTGCTGCATGTGTTAAAATCCTTGTGGCAGTGGAGTCGGTGCTACACAGGTAATGGCTGTAATACAGTACAAGCACAGTAGACAGGATGGACTCTAGTTGCACCCATATCTCTAACTTGTGATAATTGGTTAATAGAATGAATTTATAAAAATGCAGAAGATCTGTAAACTAATATAATAATTATTAATTGGAAAATGAGCTAAAAATCTGAAAGAAAAAAGAACTAGTGTGCCTCTTCTTCATAGCTAATGTTAGATTGCTTATTGTCTTAGGCAGCTACACTATATTTTGAAAGTATTTATTCACCCACCCAATCATTAAATTCAGGTGTTCCAATCACTTCCATGGCCACGGGTGTATAAAATCAAGCACCTTTGTGAAAGACTGGATCGCCTGAATGCCAGTGTGGTATCATGATAGTATGCTACAGCTGCAACAAGTCCAGTCATGAAATTTTCTCACTACTAAATATTCTGCAGTCTACTGTTAGTGGTATTTTGACAAAATGGAAGTGATTGGGAATGACAGCAAGTCAGCCAAGTGGGATCACAGTGGGATCACTGAATGCTGAAGTGTACAGTGCACAGAGGTCGCCAACTCAAAACTTTTGGCAGTGTTCTACTCACATGGTGTATAATGCATGTGTGGTGCTGTTGACTTCGAATGAGGATATAGACAGGTGGTGAAAGAAATACTCCCAGGGATCTGCTGACACTCCTTTTATAGAGCAAACAAAGTCTAGGACTAAGGGGGATGGCTCGCCCATCACTAGCAGCGAGGTTACCGAGATAGTTAGCCAACTTGCTGGTGGGCCCTGGAGTGGGTGAGATTGGCTCATATTTCCTTAAGGCCTATGATGTTGTCCGAGTGTATCTGTTGACACACCTCTGCAACACTGCATGGAGATAAATACATAACATAATTAAACATTAATTAGATCATTTCCTCAGGGATTAATAAAGTATTCTGATTCTGATCTGGGGACAGTGCTTCTGGAGTGGCAGACTGGGGTGGTGGTTCCCATCATTAAAAAGGAGGTTTGGAGGGGTGTCTGCCGATTATAGGGGGATCACACTACTCAGCCTCCCTGGAAAGGTCTACAGTAGGGGCATCTGTCTATTAGTTGAACTTAGAGAAGACATTCAACAGCATCCCTCAAGGTATCCGTGGGATATGTCTTAGGAGTATGGGGTTTCTGGCCTGTTGCTATGACCCTTTTGATCCCTGTACCCCACACTGAAAGGTTAGTATGCATTGCCAGCAATAGGTCAGACTTCCTGGTGGGTGTTGAACTTCACTAGGGCTGTCCTTTGTCAGCAGTCCTGTATATAATTTTTATGGGTTGGTCAACAGTTTTCACTTTGGTGTTCTCAGGACCTTGTTTCTACTTTTTTGTTGCTGATGTGGTTCTGTTGGCTTCATCAGGTGGTGGCCTCCAGCTTGCACTGGAGTGGTTTGTAGACTAGTGTGAAAGGGGAGGAATGAGAATTAGCACCTCCAAGTTTGAGGCCATGGTTGTTGTGGTGAAAAGTGAGCATAAAAGCAAAGCAATTGATTTACCTGTTGATCTACACAAGTGGTCGAGTTTGGGAGGGACTCAGTAGAGCCAATACTCCTCCATATCGAAAGGAGCCAGCTGAGGTGGTTCCAGTTTAGAATGCCTCCTGGGTAGTGTTCCTAGTAAGTCTTATTGGGAGGAGGCCCCAGGGCAGACCCATGCTGAAGAGATTATATCTTTTTGCTGGCCTGAGAATACCGTGTTATTCCCCTGGAGGAGGTGGCTGGGGAGAGGGAGGTCTGGGTTTTTCTGCTTAGATTGCTGCCCCTGCAGCCTGGCCCTGGCAGAAGATGGATTGATGGATGGCAAGCCTCATACAGGGTTATTAGGTGAGAAAAGGAGTCTTGCCATACTTTAATTTCCCTTTTTCCAGTCTATTTATTTTACATAAACAAAAACTGTCATTCCACTGTTATTTAGTATCATGGGATTATATGAATAACTGCGGTAATTTTCTAGTACAAGGAATATCATGCTGTTTGACAAATTTTACCTTTGGTTTTTCTTGTAGCCCTGGGCAATCTAATCAGTATTTGTGAACTTAAGCAACTCTGTCACAAATATAAAAAACTGCACACTCTAATCTTTGTTGCCATACCAATCTATCGCCTCGAGCAATTCCATTATGAATCATGGACTGATTTTGACTCCCACTAGATTTGTCTGAATGTCTGGATTCAAATAAACTCTTTATAATAACAGGACAGTCAGTTCTGATACAGAAAACGCACTGTCATCCACCATCAAATTATAGCAATCACACCAACTATTGTCATGGTCAGTTTCATCATTTAGTGTGACAGCTGTATCACAAATTAATGTTTCATCATACCAAAGGCCAAACCATTGTACACAAATGTCAGCGAAATTACCCTTAATTATGATTAAGTACTGCTACATTATTCAGCATCTAGCACAGTTTGTAAAACAATAGTTTTTGGATCACACTCCTTACCCCAACTTGACATAAAACTACTCCAAAAAAGTACTAAGCTGTTGTTCCTACGTGTAAATTAAGATCAGCCTTAGCATGACGTGGCACTGGTGTTCATATGCCTATCTATAAGCTGCTTCCCTATCTCCTCATTATTAAAAGCAACCAAAGTGCCTGTCGTGGGTTAAATTCCATCTAAAGTATTGTCTGAGTTTACATGTAAATGAAATTCAAACTGTTTACATTCAGTCATTCAGCCAGCAGGATCCTCATATAAAAACAGCTCCATGATGCTACTGGTATCAAAAACTCCCCGGGGTATATTCAAATTAAACATCATCGGCTCTGTATGACAATCTCACACTCACATTTAAAAAAAAAAACAACGGTATATATAGTAACTACTTTTCACAGCACTTGATTGATTTTTTTAAGGTTTCTTGTAGAAAAAACTTTAAATGGAAATAAATCGTGAAGAAAACCATCACTCATAAAAAATGGAAATTTCTAGATGTCTTGTGAGTTATTTCCTGCACATTTCCCTCTAAATCAACGTGAAACACTTGAGCTCAAGCAGAACTGAAAAGTTATGCAAGGTTAAACACTGCTTGTTTACACGACAAAAGTTAGTAATGATGGACCTGCAGGAAAAACCTCGGGGACAGAGCAAATAAGTATGTAACTGAGTTGTATCCTGAACTGAGGAGTTACAAGAGATCGGGTCCGGTCAAATGAGCACACCTGGAGGGAAGGTGGAGACTGAGAGATGTCACTGAAAGCTGCAGTGCTTTATATAACAGGAAAGACGCATGCCTCTGTAGGCCACTTTCCATGTTCGTATGCTCATGCCTGCGAACAAAGACAAATCAATTATTGCCGTGTGGGCAAACGTCAAGATAAAATGACTTGGCCACATTTTGACAGCCTCATCTCCATGCTTCCACCCTCCAACCCGTACCATCTTATTTCTGCTCATTTAAATCACTTTCAAAGTGAACGACCAGGAAAAACAGAGGTCCGCTCTTGGCTCTGGGCTGACAGTGACATTCTTGTAATTTAAAAGAGCCAATTTTTCCCTTTGTCTTTGTCGCACCAGCAAATAATATTGATGGCTGCAAAAGAAAGCATGCGATTCAGGCTCGCAATAAATGTCAAATGAATAAACGGCAATATGTTTTCATTTGATTTTTGAATTGTTCGCTACAGGCTGTACAAGATCCCTGGACAATCCACGAGCTTTCAAAACAACACTAATCCTGTTTAGTGTTATTAGTTTGGCCTTGTCACTCTGTATGTGGCACAATGTTCCTGTAATGTGTTAATCTGTCACCTTCATATCATTTTTTGTATTTCTTTACTCCACAAATGTAACTTAAATTCACACAAGTTTTCCAAAAGTCAGAAAAATCATGAACTCCTGTCTCGACCTAGGTTGCCTCAGACGTATAAGAAAAAGGCATTTGGAAGTCATACATGGGTTCAACTGAATTCTCTCTTTTTAACGTAACCAATAGTGGGATTTTTTTTTCCATGAATAATTATGCAACCAGTGTTTGCATTTAAATAGAAAGCAACACTTAAGAAATAATTAAAAACATTTGTGATAATGACGGATTGCCAGTCAGGGGAAATTTATACTGTATCAGTCACGTAGATTCAGGAATAGAACCTAATTGAAATCCGAGCGTCTTTACAGTAATTACGATAATTAGCATGTGTGCCCACGTATATGCGTGATCAAATACACACAAAGACACACACAATCTCTCTGACTGTCATCTGTTTGTTTTTTCCACACACAGAGAATTTATGCAGAGCTACCCTTGTGATCAACCAGCTCAAAATGGTGGTTAATGAAGTGGCAAATCCAAATCATTAGCATAATTAATACAGACTCTTGATTGCCTTTTGGGTACCTCTCACTCACTCTCTCTCTCTCTTTTTTATAATCTATTATTGACTCCATGCCTCGTGCATTATCTTAACTTTTAACTGATTTTCAGCAAATCTATAAGTTATTTGTACTTGTTCAGCAGTCACATGGCCTGAAGGCAAGCAAACCATGAAATCAGCTATCAAATCAAAAGGATGCAATAAACTGATGCTCACTCACCGAATGTGTATTTTGATTAAACAACTGAATTGGGGTGATCCTGTGTATGTTGTTTTCGAGAAGACTAGTCTAGCTTTAGGTGCAGCTTTTAATGGACATTTAGGCTTCATAAGGTTTTTGCACTGAGAAGCGGCTTTACCCCCTGGTTGCAAACTAAATTATATTGTAAAGCATGTCGTCTCCAGCAGCCTAAAGATAAAAAAGGCAGTATTTCAATTCATGGTTCACTGTCTATTCCCTGTAGCTCCAATTTGTTCTTGTCAGCAATTTGTTGTTTTGTTGAAACAAACTCCTGATTGAAGTCACTTACTTGTTTGCCTTGAATTGAAAGTCATTTCTTAGCTGAGTTTATTATTAACAGTGGATTCTCAAGTAAAAAAAAAACTAATAAAAAAAAAAGCACAAAACACGAAATACACCAAAGATTGATTTTAACATTAGTTTGTAGGTATTTAGCTATAAAGACAAGGTAAAACTTTGCTTGAGAACAAGTTCATCATAGTTAATGCAATCAGTTCTGTTGGAAAGGTGACAAAGTATAAACAAATGTGATGCATACACAGAGTTTCAGCCATTTGTTAGCAGGTGTATCTTTCTAATATTTCCAAGGTGTACATTTTTCTGGAAATACTGTATGAATAAGTATGTGCAGTAGAAAGAAAACCTGCAGGGATATTCTTTTAACTTAATTTTGGGCAAAGTAAATAACTTTTTAAAGATCTAGATCCTAAGCTGATGAATATAGCCCCATGTTCACTAGTTGGTTTTAAAGTCTTAATGCTGCATTCTGCCTGCTGCTGTGTTAGTTTTCAAAGCCAGAAATGACCACATTTGGATGAGAAGGTGTAATGCTAATCAGAGCTAATAGGGCTAGCAAAGTTGGTTAGCAAACTGTATTCATAAATTTCACTGCTGCTGAATCTTTATGGCACACAAATAAAATGTAGCAGATTATTCCAATTATTTCAGATGATCTCACTCACCAAAACTGAAGCACAAGTTAGAGACATGTGTTCAGAAAGCTCTAGTAGAAACAAGGCAGAAAGGTCAGTGACGCAAATTAGCAGATGAGTCTTAGGATGGGCTACGTCTCCCCTTGTCTTGACAGTTGACAGTCAAAGCAGTCATACCCCTTAATTTCCACGCCTTACTAGTATTGAAATGGATGTGTTTTTAGGGGAAAAAAAACCCTGTTGTTAAAGAGGGAACTTTTATATAGATGCTAAAACCATTTTTGCACCAAGCTGTACAAGCCGTCCACTCAAAATGCTCTAAAGTTGGTCAATTTGGAGTCTATGCGGACTGATTTATGTTTGGAACCTTATTCAAGTGGCCATTAGATTAAGTGCTATTTTTTGGGGCACTAATGCATTGGCTTCATTTTTAGGCCCCAAAAGCTGTCATTTGTTCTAGACATTTAATTGTTATGTCCCAGTGACCACTGAAATTGAAGTTGAGGCTCTCCCCCTAATTCATTTAGATAGGGTCTACAAAACTAAAACCTCCCCCAAAACGGCACTGCCTAAATGACTGCTGAGGCGAAAGACTTGTTTCTAGAAGATGTGTGAGTGAAAAGTTTAGAGGCAATTCTATTTAAAATATTTAATGCAATACAGACACATTCATATGTTTTTCTCACCATTTAATCTTCTCATTTACACTTTTTCTTTTTAATGACAGCTTCTCCAACTAGGGCAGTGCAGCTCAGAGGCAAGGATACAGGTCACCAGTCCACCACAGGCCTAACAAACTGAGACAATACTTCACACTCACATCCACACCTACGACCAATTTAGAACCACCAATTAACTAACATGCCAGTCTTGGGACTGCTGGAGGAAACTGGAGCACCTGATGGAAAACCCACTCAGCAACAGGAAAAACCATCTTAAGCTGACCAAGTAATAGAAAACTAATCCCCCATATGTTGTTTAGGATAAATCACCCAACAAGAAGCCTGTCAATTATGACAATGTGTAGCATTAAAAGCAAACAAAGCAAAACCTCTGCAGGAATGTTCTGCAGGCCTTTAGAGCCTCCTGAAGGGCTGCATATTCTCCGAACTTTAAGTGGCCACAAGCTGGCAGTAAACTTACGAGACTATAAGTGCCAGCTATTTTTATATTTAGAGGAACTTAAAGGAGCTATGGATAGTGTCATGCAAATTTACTGTGTGCATTTTGTTCTTGCATCTGTATGAAGTGAAACTGAGGAGTAGAGGAACTGATGCATGGAGGAGGAATTTGTCTTCATTAAAATTTATCTGAAGTCAACTTCTGCATTTTGAATTTTCACTGCCTGTCAGCTGTCAAATGAAAAAGTGGCGTGGGCTTCTCCACAGAAAACCGCAGTAGACGTTTAAAGCAATCAGTAGTGCTCTCATATACATTTGTATAACCATAATTTTGTTACAGACTGTTTAATTATCAGCCCTTCTTTGTTTGTACTCTGATCCAATGAGCAATGAGCTGGATCCAAACCCCACAAGATGCCTTGGTGCAAATGTTTTTAGCTGAACAGCCATTTGCAGTAAAATCAATGTAACCACAATGCTTGTAGGAAAGTTTTAATTGGAAATAATAGGAGAGTCATTATTATGTTTTGTCGACTGAACTGTTGATGCTGGTGTAAGTGTGTGGGACATTTACTTTTTTGGCCAATTTGGGCCAACTGAGTATCTCCTAGTAGTCTACCTGAGTATTGTTGCTGACCATGTCCATCCCTTTATGACCACAGTGTACCCATCTTCTGATGGCTGCTTCCAGCAGAATGTTGCACCTTGTCACAAAGCTCAAATTATCTCAGACTGGTTTCTTGAACATAATGAATTCACTGTAATCAAATGACCTACACAGACTTTTGAGATGTAATAGAACAGTATATTTACTTCATGGATAGCCAGCCAAATGAATCTGCAATAAAGTGGCCAGTGAATGTAAAAAGCAGTGATATTGTTTTAGTCAGACAGCTTGTACAAGGTAGAGATAAGGAGTCAAGAACCTAGGACACAAGAATATAAAACAGATCACTTTAAACTGTAAAATAAACATTAATACATGATAACTGATGCTCTTCTGTATTTAGTTTACCTCTGTTTGCAAATCCAGCTGACTCTCTCCACAGATCCAGGTAATCATTGATGCAATAAACCTCTGAAGCCTTCAGATCCTGTAACAAATATAATAAGTACAGGAAAATCTGTTGCAGGGTTCATATTTCAATAAATACGGTGGTTTAGTGTGCAAGTCCCTTGCCTAGCATTCATTAAAAGCTTTAAAACTCATCTCAAACTCATCTCTTCATCAGATTACATTGAAGTTTTTACATTTCCCTTCAGGCTTTAAAATGGCTTAAATGTAACTTTACACTTCATTAGTATGTGTGAATCATGAATATGCAAATTGATCCACACCTCTATCCCCACTCTCCCCTTCACCACTTACCACTCAATCATACTGGCTCACCTTCAATTCTGCTCAAACTGCCCTAATCCCATTTTCATACATGAACTCCGGACAATGACATTTTAAGCAGGTCACAACCAGTTGACCTTTTACAGATCCTGCACGCAGAGAAGGACATCATCCACTTCAGTCATGTTATCGTTGCTGGAAATACCATGTAGTAGGGCATGCAGGATGCAGAACACACTTTCACTTCAACTTGCTTGCAATGAAATGTTACATGCACTTCCTACATCAGGTCAAATCAGATCATGTATGATTCCTGCTTGTTTTAGATTGAAGATTTAGATTTTTTTTAAACTTCCTCTGCCTCTCTGTGTGTCCTGCATTTGGGTCCAACTCCTCTGTGACTGTCACAGAGGAGTATGAAACCTTGTCTATCTGAAAGTTACTTGTCAAGATAGTGTTTCACTTCCATGGAGCCTGGAGACAGCACCACAATGCTGAATTGCTGTTAAACTGCATTTTAGAATGAGCAGGGCATACGATTTATAGCAATAGTCTGAGAAAAAATAAAAAAGAATTTGCAGAGAGAAGACTCAGACAATCGAACCTTGAAGTGCAGAGGCTATAGGCTATGACAGACTGCTCTGAGTCACATTCCTGTCAGGTAAAATACAAAAAAATAAAGCCAAAGTGGGTTACTTTTACTCCTGACGCCACAATTGGATAGCTGAAGAGTGAGGCAAAGTGCCACCTGCTCCAAATATTGGTTGCTGTTGTGACAGGTTAATGGCTGGGGTGAAAATTAGTCATGAAGAGCATGAATCAATGAGTTTTCTTTGTCTGGTGCATAAACTGTATATAGAAGACAAAAGCAGCCTCTGGTCTGAAAGGATCAATGTGGATGTGCCTTAAACCTGCATTCTTTCTAATGATCAGCAGACACTGATATACAGAAGCCGACACTTTGGTTCGCTTGATTTATATCCTTGTGAATACTGTACTAATGAGTTTATCTTCCTATCATATCTTATCATAATTCAGGTATTCTTTAATACAGCAAGACTTTCATATCATAAATGATGTCCCCTTTGGAGGGTAAACTAGCTGATATAATATGCTATAGCGTGTGTTTTTTTTATGCTCAGTATTTTATGAAATAAATGTAAGTTTAAAGAGAGGGCCCACAGTAAGGTAGACGCTGTACCGGCCTTCGTGAAGAAGAGAGAGCTGAGCGTAAAAGCGTATCAGTCGATTTACTTGTTTATATATGTCCAATACCCTCAACAATGGTCATGAGATTTGGTTAGTGACCGAAAGAACGAGGTCACAGACATACAGAGCAGAAATGAGCTTTGTCTGAAGGGTGGCTGGTCTTTCCCTTAGAGAGAGGGTGAAGACTTAAGTCATTTGAGAGGGATGCTGTGGTGAGCTGCTGCTCCACCATATCGAAAGGGGCCATTTGAGGTGGTTCAGGTATCTGGCTAGGATGCCTCCTGGGTGCCTCTTGGGTGAGGTTTTCTTGGCATATCCAACTGGGAGAAGGCCCAGGGGTAAACCTAGGACACTAGAGAGATTATATCTCTGGGCTGGCCTGCAGAACATGGATGGATGAATGGAAATGTAAGCATAAGTTTCCACCTAGCTCTCAAGCTATGCTTAGCTCTCACCTAATCATTTCTGTTGTTTCCTGTTTAACTTTTTAAATGTACTTTTTCGTTTCAAGGCCTTCAGGTGTTTCTTGCCAGTGTGATTGCTTGCCCTGCTCAAATGCGTTGCACTTGTTTCATATTGTCCTACGTGTATATTTAGTCGTCATCTTCCCTCTTTCTTTGTCAGATCATCAGCATACCATGTGTTGAGCATTTAAACCTTCTTTTCCTCTCGTAAATCCCGTGCACCTGACTCTTTTTTTCCTCCTCTTGTCATAAGTTTTGACTCTGCCTCTTGACTCTGTTTCTTTGCTCTGTTCGACTGATCACCTGTGTGTCAAACTGTTTTCATCATAAGTACAGTGTGCCTTTTTGACTTTTTACCTGGTCTCTGGAGTTGAGTACTTAAACCTCTTCATGCCAGCTGTTATATAAAGCCCATCATTGACCTTGATCTTAAAGCATAGTTCTAGCATGAACGGGAGAACATTTTTATACATGAGGCTCCAGGTTGGGTTTTTTCCAGTCCCAAAACAGATCCTCTAGAGCACACTCATAAAAACCTAAACTCTGCTGCTGATCAGCTACCTCACTTAATTATTTAAAGTCTTTGCATTTGAAGCAAAAAGTGTAACTTGCCACCACAAAAACCTCTTGGAGGTCACTGAGCGGCTGCGCAAATTTTATTCAGCTATAGCTGTTTATTTTGTGTTGATTTTGATGACAGATTTAAATGCACACTTCTGTTTCACTGTTCTCATCTGCAGGGTTTTAGGCAGAAAAGCTCACGCCAAGCCTGCCAAGCACCAAACACCAGACATTTGGTGAGCTGGCTCTGCTTCTGTTGGCTTGTTTTAAAGTTTTCTACTTTCTAATGCCCAGAAATCAATAAATGAAACTTGAAAAAGTGGCCATTCCGAGTAATTTACAACGGCTGTGAACTTTCCTGGGCAACTTGCTGTACCATACTCTGTCACAAAGACTTAAGAAGGACTTCTATCAGCCATTCTTCTTAGTCACAATGAATAAGGACACTCCAGTGGAGTGCGAGTAACTGTAGCCTGTGGTACTGAGAAATCTTTGAAAGATCTTCTTTGTTTTTCCTATTGATTCATTTATTTTCTCAGGGCGCTACTGTCTGTCCTTGGCACAGTGATAGAGGGAACTGAGTGACTAATAGTACAGGTAGCACTTGAGGCTAAGACCAAGTCTATAACGACAGGGCTTATGTCTTCACTTGTGTTGTCTGGTTTGACTAATGTTAGCATCTGCCATGCTCTCATCTATTATGATCATGTTTCTTCTCACCAATAGATGACAGTAAGTCTTCGTCTTCTCCCGTCTTACTAAGGAGCAACTAAGGAATAGAGAAAGAGACTTCCCGAGGCTCTCCATTCCCTGTTATCCACTGTGTTTAATTATTAGGAATCCACACATATCCCTTCTATTTTAATAGGAGTGTCTGATCTTTGTGGTCCTCACAATGCAAAAAGCACACAAAGAAATTGCTAAGGAACAAAGAAAATACTCGTGCAACACAGAGAGAGAGTGAGCACTCAGGATATGCAACAATATGACAGAAAGAACTTTCTGGAGCTTAATCATCAAGGACCATTGTGGCCTCCATGGCAGAGTGCTGCCTCATTAAGAGCAGCTCAGTAAGCACATTAATGTCCTTCAGACACCGATACACTTCTTAATAAAGTAGCTCAATTGCAGACTCTTGTAATGGGACACTCTGACAAACATAACAAAAGCCTGGTCTGGATTTAATTTCTTTCTTTCTTTCTTTCTAATGAATACACAGACAACACCATGGAGAATTATCCAAATTTCTCAAGTTTTAAACCTTAGCAGTGGATCTTAATGGCAGTCTCAGACATCACTTCATGATCAGGTAATTCAGTTGTAAACAGAGGCTTTTATTTATTTAATTATATATTTATAGTTACGATGTTAATAAAGTGTTACAATATTTCACTTCCTTTTATACTGGCCAGATCAATTAAAGTATGGTGAACTTTGTCTTTGCAGTTGGTTCTCTTATCTTCTTGTGGCACATTCATTCTCTGTATCTGATTACGGTCCAGGTCAGTGATTTCACTTCAGCAAATACTACCAGGGGCATAACAGTGGGGAGAAAAGTGAAAGTGACTGTCCAAGGCCCCAGTGGTGGGAGGGGTACTTGCAAGTTTGTAATGAAAAGTTTGTTTTTGCTTTCAGTTTTTTTTTTCATTAAATGTAATTTCTAAGTAATTAGTGTCCTAATTAAATTGCCTGAATAAATCAGCTGGGCGACTGAACTTTGATTCCACACAGTAGTCAAGGCTCTCTGATGCCACTTTCACTTCTTAAAAATAAAGTAAAATGGTTTAGTCCACTCTGCACTCTGGCTCGCCTGTAAAAACACAGCTAATTTATTCTATATAGGTGATTGCGTTTGCCTTTTCCCAAGAAAGCAAACTCAGGATATCAAAACAGAAAAGAAACGAGAGGAGGGAGAAGTAAACTGAGGGAAGTCGGTGTTTAAGAAGTTCCTTTCAAAAGTAAGGTGAGCAAAGCACAGCTGACATCAAGCAGCATTATTCTTTGCTGTATGTTGCATCAACTGTTTGGTAAGAAAGGTATTTTTGAGGAAGCCAGTGTGTTTGAGACTGATAGAATAGCAATTTAAAATACCACCATGACACTGTGTCTTAATTTCAATCACCTAGGCATGCAAAGAACAGGTCGCTCTCAAGACCTCAGTGAATGCCAGCATTGTACCATGATAGGATGCCACCTGTGCATCAAGTCCAGTCGTAAAATTTCCTTGATACCAAATATTCCACAGTCAAGTATTAGCTGTTTTATAAGAAAGTGGAAGCAAATTGGAAGGACAGCAACTCAGCTGTGGATGCTGAGGTGCATAGTGCACAGAGATTGACAACTTTCTGAAGAGTCAGTTGCTCCAAATCTCTTAATTTTATGTGGCCTTCAGATTAACTTGAGCACATGAGATGGGTTTCCATGGCTGATCAGCTGCCATGTTACCAAATGCAATGCAAACTGTTGAATGAATGATGTAAAGCACGCCACCACTGGACTCTAGAGCAGTGGAGACATGTTCTCTACAGAGATAAAACACTCGCCTCTGTCAGGCAATCTGAGTCTGGGTTTGGTGGTTGCCAGGAGAATGATACTTTTGTCTGACTCCACTATGCCAAGTGTAAACTTTGGTGGGGGAGGGATTATGGTTTGGGGTTGTTTTTCAGGAATTGGGGTTGGCATCTTAGTTCCAGTGAAAGAAAAACTCTTAACGTTTCACTATACCAAGAGTTTTTGGATGATTTCATGCTCCCAACTTTGTGGGAACAGTTTGGGGATGGCTTCTTCCTGCTCCAACATGACTGCGCACTAGTGCGCAACACAAGGTCCATAAAGACATGGATGAGTGGGTTTGGTGTGGAAGAACTATACTGACCTGCACAAAGTCCGGACCTCAAGCCGATAGAACAGCTTTGAGATAAATTAGAGCGGAGAATGTGAGCCAGGCCTTCTCATCCAAATGCACTTCAGGCATAATGGTCAAATCCACCATGAAAGCACTCTTAAACCTTGTGGAAAGCCTTCCCAGAAGAGCTGAAGCTCTTTTTATTTAACACTATGATTAAGAATGGGGCATCATTCAAGTTCATATGTGTATGATGGCAGAAGAGAGTATATTTTTGCCAACATAGAGTCTTATAAATAATATTAAATCTAATTTATTCTGCTGCTTTTAGACCTACTTAACTATGGTAATGTAATTGTAGCGTAAAAGTTTTATAAACCTTAAAAATGCTTGGACACGAACTTTTCACAAATATAAAGATGATTAAATTATTTACAGGTATTTTGGTTTCATTGGTGACCTGGGTTGACTTCTGATAAGCCTTATTACCAAAAAGTTGAAAATAGTATTAAGCCGTAAGCAAGAGTGTGTCTGTGTAACAGATAGTGATTAAAAATATGTGAGAGAGACTAAAAGAAGTAAAGAGAGTGAGGAAAATGAAGTTGCACTGACAGTGGTGGGAAGAATGAGGAAAGCACAGGCGGTGGTAGAAAAGTGTTAGAAAACTCAGATTGGGTCTTAGGCTTTTTTTCTCCACAGGGGATTATAAATTTAAAAATGAATGACGACAAAAATATGAAAATAATTCAAGCTTAACCTTGATAAACAAGCAAAAGGCATTTAGTCATTAATACAAAATCAGAATCTTTATTGTTATTGGAGCAATGACAGGCTTATAAATATGAGGTGAGAGGCAGGGAGCACCCTGGCTGGTTGTGAACTTAACATGCGAGCTCCACACAGAGGAGTCCTGGGAACCTTTTTTTTCTGTGAGGTGAAAGTGCAAACCACTACACTAGTTGGCACAGGGTGCATGATAGCTGACTAAATTAGAAGTTTGCAGGAAGGGCATGTTTATGTCAAGCTCAATCTTGGGAAGATCTCTGTCATGTGGTCCCACTGGGGCCAGTAACAGAGGCTGCTGCTTATAGTAAAACTGAAGCTACTGCGTGTGTAGCTGCAGCAATTCATTTTCTACCACAATAGAAAACCTATGAAATGCAAGATGAAATTACCCAAAAAAAAACCCAACCCAAAAACAGTCCAGTATTTTGATCATAACTGCTCAGATCTCCAGGTGCTCATTGTGCTACAGCAACGAAGACTCCCTTGTGTGGCATATTTGTGGTTGTTGTGGAATGAAAATGCTTCTAAGACTTTTTCATTTGTACTTCTTCCTTTGCCAAACATATAAAACTGTACACATCACTATCATTTCAGGGAAAGGAATACATTTGGAGGAAAATCAAATCTGCAGTATCTTTCCGAGAAGTTGTGCTTCAGACTAACTTTCTAACTTGTCTAAACGAATAGTCTGACAGGTATATGCTTGATGCCATGAGGTGAAAAAGTGTGCAGATCAACACACATTTTTTGACATTGGTCATTTTTTCCAATGCAGCGCCATTAAAGTCCAAAGGGAGATTTATAGTGTGCACCACCATCCCCATTTGTATGAACTATACTACCCCTTTTACGTTATTTTTATTTGAATTTCAAATAAGGATATTTTATTTGGTGTTTGAACAGCTTTCTATTACCTAATTAACATTCCATAACATAATGGGCATTATCCAGCAGCTGAGTGCTGCATTAATGTCAGAGTGACCTGCTAGTTTGAAGAAAGGAAGCTGCAGGATCTTGGGAATCACTGAGCTAACAGTGAGCCACTGTGGAGTCAGAGAGAGAGATTTTCACTGGGGCTAGTTATTAATCATTTCCTGCAGTTGTATTTGTTGAGAAAGTGGAACCAGACCTTAAAAGACGCATCGCCACCACTGCACTCCATCTTTCCTCTCAGTCCTCTCAGATCACCTCCACCAGACAGCCTTTCTCTAAGTTTAGAGAACTTGTCGATTAAGCAAGTTTTAGCAAAGGCCATTAGATTTCCAAAATATACCACTTATTCCAGAAGAAGATAGTGAGGTTTCAGGCTCATATCAGGAAGATTCATCGATACAGAGGCCCAAGGGACGTCCACTCAAAGCTGTCAGACAGTTTGCAGCCAATTATAGGGCTTTTTTCAAATTATCTCTGAGTCCTAAACATCCCCATGCTCTGTCAGAGCTGGCACTAGCCGCAGTTGCTAATGGCTGCTGGCAGCTGGGGCACTTGTTTAACCCATCACCAAAAGGTTCTCAGGGGGATTGATTATGCTTGTTTGTATCTGTCTTCTTTTTCTTTTACTTGCTGGTGGAATTAGAGGGAACCGCTATGCAGACATGTCACGGGTGTTGTAGCAGACAACCAAATGGTGGACTGGAATTACAATGTCAAACCCACCCGATTGGCTTGGGGTGCAGAAATTAAAAAGGAGGAAGTAAAGTATTTACTTGCTCCAGCGGTCACTGTGCACAAAGTGACAGCATTGGAAATACCTGTGCACCAGTTTTCCCTGTTGTTCGGCACTGAAAGTTGAGCTTTTCCTCCCGGCTTGGGGGGTAATTCAACTGCAATCTTTAGAGCAGAATAGATTACGTGCACTCTATTAACCTTTTCCTTTACCCCAGTCTCTTACCGTACACTTTATGAATATCAGTCCTGCATCTTAGCTCAGTACTAACTTTATTGCAGCTAATAGATGAAGAAAAAAGGGGAAAAATTGAGAAACTTGACATAAAAAATCACTTTTCTGTATCAATGACTAATGGAAAAGAGGTCTGCAGGTTAGGAATCTTGTGCTTAGCAATTAAAGTCAGACGTTTTATAGCATGTCTGCTTCTCATAAAGCCTCAGGTTTTACGTGATTATAAAAGTGTTGGTTTGGGCCATTGGATGGGTGTTTAAATTTTTTAAAAGAAATTCCTCTTTTAATCACATAATTTTGCTGTTGTTATCATCACTGAGGCTTAGGAGTATTATTAGTGCAGGGCTGGTGCGTTACCAAACCGCTAATCACTTTTTAATGGATGATATGCAAATTAGACATGGATTTCTGTGAATTTGTTTGTTCTCCTCACTACAAATATTGCTTAAATGAACCCGAAGAGGCACGCTGAAGCAAAACTGTTTCAGTAACGGAAACTACTTTGTTGGCACAATATATCATCAAGAACCACATTTAAAAAAGAGACTGAAAAAGATTCCACAGGAGCAAATAATTTATTTTCCTATCTTAAAGTTGCTGAAACTTGATGTCATACGCACCATGAACTTCTGTGGGATCAATAGAAATGAAAGGTTTACTTTAATGTATTCTGAATTTAGAATAAACTGGTTTATGCCTAATATTCTAATTGGGTGACAAATATGACTAATAATGCACAGGTGTTAAAAACTTACTGGTTACATTACCAGATTAAGACCATTAAAAAGTAATATGTTACATTTCCTCATTACCTACTGAAGTAAAATTTTAGACTTCCTCTGCATTAGCAAAAGCAAATTAAAAAAAGAACTGTGCATGCTTTGTTGCCCCAAGGGTGTTTCGCCTGCTGTACATCTACAGTACTGAATGTATAAACTTCTAGCAAATTGCATAGCTGGTTAATATTGGTATCATCTCCTGCATCACGTAACCATCAATAAGATTGTTCATTTCCCTCAGGGTGACAGCTTTAGCCAGCATCATTATCCTCCTCAGTGGGCCACCAGTGTGCTTAGCTTGCAGGTGCTTCTTCATATTTAAAGTAGACCTCTTAGACTTGGCAGACACACACTTGCCACCCAGGTTCAATTTGCATTTCATTGTGAAACTATTTTTGTCCTTTTCACTCACAAATTCCTAATAATGTGACTACATAGGCAATGTAAAGACTATCGCATCTCTGCCATCTTTCTAGCTGAGGACTGACATTAATGTAGATCAGAGCAACCAGGCAAGGTATAGGAGATAATTAGAAACAAATTAGTTGGAAAATTTCTGTTTTTAGTTGGTGTTGCAAAAAATAAGAAAGAAACTGAACTACTGTTACAACAAACCAGAATGTCATTGACGTAGTAGTTCATCTGGCTAACAATCCATCACAATTCACAGGTTACTGTAATGTGTGAAGTACAGAAAGAAAGTGATAAGTTTTGTTGTCATTCTTTGGCTCAATTGCACAAACTAATGAGAGTTAAAAATCCAGTGAGAAGTCAAAGAGACTCGCAAACAGTCGTATCCAGGAGAAATGAATGTTGTTCACCATCAAATGAAAGAGTTTGGGTTCAGGAGTATTACTACATGGTCAGTATGGTCAGAGGAAGTATGAAAATATATAAATGTATCAAAGCATTGACTCTGTTACTGATGTTTGATCTTCATAACGTGGGAGTCAAAAAAGAAAACCAATTCCTCCATGATTATGACCAATAAGATAAAAATCATTTCTTCAGTTTTGTACACGCAAAATGTATCAACAAACAGAATCTTGTTAACAAAGCCATGGCCCTAGATCTCACCTACCTTATGACATTATTATGCAATGAATAAACCCAATGACAGCATTTAGATGGCAGAGCTGGCCTACATTAAATTCATTTTATGAACATTGAGATCCACATCAGTACTCTTAGGAGTAATGATTCTTTGAAAATGGACGTAACATTAAAAATCTGACCTTGACCTTTAGCACAGTTTGGGTGAAGACCAATCATTTGATCGTCTGTGAAGGTTCTCAGTCATCCAGGTCATCGTAGTCAAAGGAGTTTGCAAAGAAAAGCGTCTGGACTTCTTTGAGTTGCTTGAAGACGTTTCACCTTTCATCCGAGAAGCTTCTTCAGTTCTAAGGTCAAATGGCCGAGAGTCCCAGATTTAAACCCAGTGGGAGTTTCCCCCCAAGGAGGGACAAAGGACCCCCTGGTGATCCTCTAATCACATGCGCCAAGGTGTGAAAGCGGGTGTGGGACCTAATCAGCCAGGGTTTCGGGTGAGCTCATTGTGAAACCTGGCCCCACCTTGTCATGTGAATTCCTGAGGTCAGATGGCCCAGGATGTGAGTGGGCGTTAAGGCGTCTGGGGAGGGAACTCAAAACTGGATTATAGATGGCAGACAGTTGGTGTCGTAAACCACCGCCTCTGTTCAAAGATGGTCGCTCACAGTGGACATAGATGGCCTCTTTCACTCCTCTTTCAAACCATCTGTCCTCTCTGTCCAAAATGTGAACATTGGCATCCTCGAAAGAGTGACGTAAAGGAAGCACTGAAAACATGCGGTTATCCGAACTGGGCGTTCATAAAGTCAGCAAAGAGGCACAGAAAAGAAGATCAGACACCAGCGAGGGAGGATAAGAAAGACAGACGCAACAACGTTGTCATCCCCTATGTAGCTGGTGTATCAGAGAAACTCAGGAGAGTTTTCTCCAAGCACGACATCCCAGTGTACTTCAGACCCAGCAACACACTCAGACACAAACTGGTTCACCCGAAAGACAAAACTCCAAAACACAGACTTAACAACGTGGTGTATGCTGTACAGTGCAGCGAGGAATGCCCAGACCTCTACATTGGCGAGACCAAACAGCCACTTCACAAGCGCATGGCACAACATAGAAGAGCCACCTCCACGGGACAAGACTCAGCAGTCCATCTGCATCTTAAGGATAAAGGTCACTCTTTCGAGGATGCCAATGTTCACATTTTGGACAGAGAGGACAGATGGTTTGAAAGAGGAGTGAAAGAGGCCATCTATGTCCACTGTGAGCGACCATCTTTGAACAGAGGCGGTGGTTTACGACACCAACTGTCTGCCATCTATAATCCAGTTTTGAGTTCCCTCCCCAGACGCCTTAACGCCCACTCACATCCTGGGCCATCTGACCTCAGGAATTCACATGACAAGGTGGGGCCAGGTTTCACAATGAGCTCACCCGAAACCCTGGCTGATTAGGTCCCACACCCGCTTTCACACCTTGGCGCATGTGATTAGAGGATCACCAGGGGGTCCTTTGTCCCTCCTTGGGGGGAAACTCCCACTGGGTTTAAATCTGGGACTCTCGGCCATTTGACCTTAGAACTGAAGAAGCTTCTCGGATGAGAGGTGAAACGTCTTCAAGCAACTTAAAGAAGTCCAGACGCTTTTCTTTGCAAACTCCTTTGCCAATCATTTGATCATTTCGTGTAAGTTTGATTAAATTCTGAGAAATTCTGCAGGAGAAGTAGTGAACTTAACAGATGAAAGACTCCTTGCTTTTGCCTAAGCTCATCAGCTCAGAGCTAGATAAGTCAAAAAGTAAAATCAATACACTATAAAATTTGGTGCTGATGACAAATTATATGAATATCAATCACACTGTGGCTTACATTTGTTTTACTGACATAACTTCCTCAAGCTGACTCACCACCACCATCAATCTCATTCTGTTTGTGCAGCTGTGATTACCTCCTATATCTTTACTGGTGTGTTGATGTTATAAATTGTAAATTTGTCACTTTAGTAAATCTTAGAGTTAATTAACCAAATTTTGAATAGGGCAAAACTGCTATCATACAGGATAACACCAGTTCAGAATGATGATGTAGAAAATGATGCCAGTGAAGTCCGTAACTTGTTTGACATTACAACAAATTGTGTTTAACAGGCCCTCTGAAACATCATACCAGGATAATAAAATAAGACGCAACAAGTCAAAATTACGAGTCAGTTTGCCATTTTCATCTAATCAAAGTCTTCGGGTTTGATGATCAAAAGCCTTTCTCTCAGGCTGATGAGAGATTTGAGGAACTTTTAAACAGAGCGAACTTCTGAGCGCTGGTGACAGAAACATCTTCATTTACATTTCCTGTATTGCTATTTGAAGATGCTCCACAGAAAGTAATTGGGTATGACATTTATTTTTCTTAAAAGGACACTTCAAAGGGACTTTCTCACTGTGCTTCTCTCTCCATCCTCAACATGGTTTCCTCTTGGTGTTCTGTTAACTTTTATTCACTTTAGTACAACGACTTTACTCTGAGTGGCACAGACAGAAGGGATGAGACACTGTTTTCCCAACCACCCTTCTCTTTTGAGATTATTAGTTTCTGAAATAACTTCACATTAATTCCTCGTGGTCCTGCCATCTGGCTATTATCTTTACAAGTAGTAGACAGAACTGAACAGCAGGCATAGGTTTCTGGCAGGATTTTTTTTGGTCTCACATTTGTTATCGCTTTTGGATGCCCAGAATTGTCCTCCCATATGGAAAAGAAGTAGAAAACCTTATAGTAAATGCTTAAGGTTTATGTAAGACTTACATGCCTAATACTATCATGTACTTGTGGCCCATTTGGCATTTTTCTAATTTGAAAAAAAGTATTGACTCATTTTATACATAAATCTTACATTAATGTTGTATTAAAATGAATTATTAGGAAGCTTTGCGCTCCATTTTAGTGCAAAATGTGTGCACTGATGGAAAGATGTCAGTATTGCCCAGATTTCTGACCTCTGAGGCCATGACACATCATCAGGTGTAATTATGGTAAGCAGGCTGTTGAATTTAACACATGATCAGCCTTCTATCCTAGCTGTAAAACTAATGGTGCGCTAATGAGGGCTTATAGTCACGGTGTAGGTCTCTCTGCCCAGACATTTGCCTTACATGTGTCACATTTATCACTACGACTGGTCCATTAAGCTCCACCATTACTTCTCAGCAGCTGCTATTTCATGTAAAAACAAATTACGCTAAAACCTCGGCATAACTCGGGACAAATGGCAATGGTGCTATAAAGGCAGAAAGTTCCAATGTTTAAGTTTTTATTTGAGGAGTGGGTGGCACAAAGATAAATTTCACTCCTCTATCCTCGCTTCAGAAGGCAGTGCTTTTTTTTTTGACGGAAATGGGGACTGGCTTCAATCTCCTGGTGTTGATCACTGCTCTGTGCTTTCAGATGAGATAACATAAGGAAGTAAGGAGAAGAGAGCAGCAGGAAGAAGAGGAGGAGGATGTGTCTGCTAAAAATAGAATTTAAGATGACTAAATGGAGAGATAGCATCCGCTGAGAGGACTGAAAATTATGGTAAATTGCACCAGTTGTAGAAAGTGATTAGCTATGAGGTTTCTTGTGCTGAGAAACTGCCACAGTTTACTGCCCCAACATTACCAAAACATGACAATAATAACAGCAGTAGCGCATGTCCTCGGTGTAGCTCTCGAGTGTACCTTGGTCGTTTGTTTTAAGTTGGTTTCATTCCTGAAGAGGAATTAAAGACCTGATTAAATGAAAAAATAAAGTAAAAAGTCTGAACTGCTTTGGTGTCAGTTCTATAGCCCTGTTATTGGCATGGCTAAACATGCACCAAATTAAGCTGCGGACATCTCAGTATTGCTATTTGTGAAAAACTATATGATATAGTTGCCATATATTTCTGCAAAAACACAAATAAAAATAGCATCTGCACCGTTTATTTAAAGCTGAACAGATTATAAAAGTATCACTATATGTTCTGACCCAAATTTTTTGCTGTAAATCTCAACTATTTACACTCCGTTTATTCAAAATATGTGTTTTTTCTAGAAAGTTTTAATGGTGGGGAGGAGGTAGGAGTAGGAGTGGGGGTGAGGATGACGCACAGGTTGAAATAGTTTACTTGTACTGCCTGTCCTTGCTCTCATTATATCTGCACCTGGACCTGTCAGAGTTATTTTGCTTATGGATTATGTTATGCCTTAAAGTTTGTTGACCTATTCAAATATTTCATTAGCAAGCTACTACCAGAACATATCACGAATATATTTACAAGCTGGGACAGCTCAACTAATGACGCAAATGTTGTTCTGGTAGTCTTTTGAATACCTATTTTTAACAGTTCTGCAGCACAGGCTTAGAGCACAACATTTCCACAGATGAGAAGTCTGAAAAGTCTTAATTAGATTTCTATTATACTCCCATCTTTCTCTGGTTAATAACAATCACAAAATGCTATTTTTTATTAACTAGAATCAGTCTGACTACAAATAGTGCACTCAACTCAAATTCCTAAATATGTATTGTCTTGGTTTGTGCACGAGACAACTGCACAACATACTGGAAAGAGTTTAGTCGTTTTTAAGGAACGCTTTCAGTTTAACAACTGCACCAGTTTGAAAACATACAGAGATTATTATTCAAGGAAGGGACTTCAAGTATGTTTTTAAAACAGGACCACAGATGATTTACATTACAATCCAGGACCACAAGAAGCTGATTTTTAAAAGTGATAACAATTTAATTTGATTTGACTTATATAGCACCAAATCTCAGCAACTGCCCCCTCAAGGCACTTTATGTTGCAAGGTAAAGACTCTACAATAACAAAGAGAAAACCCCAACAATCACATGACTCCCTCAACAGACATGGTACTATGAGGTCATTAAGATAAGATGGGACCTGATTATTTTAGATAAGATGGATCCTGTATGGGAGGATATATAATGTATAACAAGAATAATATCTCAGCCGTTGAGTCTCAGAATGTCTATGTATGAACTTGGGTAGGTATTCTTCAGTGGCTGAGAGTGAGACAGGCAAGATCCTCCAGAAGTGAGCCAGGTTGGCACACCTATGGCGGATTCTGCGACAAAGAAGGGCAAAAGTAAGCACACAGCTAAGGTGAGCAGGGAAATAATAAATCATCAATTGACTAAGTGGACCAACTAATACTGCCACTTAATGCTCCAGCAAAAAGTGGAGAGTGAGCCTGACAGCATATGATTGCTTGCACTGATGCTGAGTGTACTCTAATATTTCTTGATTGGCAAAATGCAAAAGGATCATCTGAATGAGAGGGTTGTGGCTCCTTGAGCAAGATCCATGCTCCATGTTCCTATAAGCCCTCCACAGGAGTAACCTGCAAGTCGGGCTGCTACTACTAGGTAGCTTCCAGGTATCAACACCTGTTAAAGTATGAGTATGATCGGGAAATTTGGTTAGCAAAACTTTACTGTAAAGAAAAAAACTAGTTAAAATATGGAATTGGTTTATGCTTTTGGCAAAAACAATATAACAGAAATAGCTGTGAAGTGAGTAAGATGTAAACAAGTAGGGGGCAGTTATAACACTGGCAACGTGCCGTTTTATCTCAGGATGTAAATGTTGTTTCTATTTGACATTTCATCATTTTCAGTTAATACTTTGCATACTACTGAGCTGACCACATTCACCTCTAAGACAGTTTCTATTAACTCCAGAGAGCAGGTCATTGGTTGTTGTTTATCACTGCCTCTGGAGTAAACACTGCTAAACTTTCCATTTAAATTATAATAACCTCAGACTGAAGTGGTGAGATCGTCAGTGTTGCTTTGTTGTTAATGCTTTCAAAAAAATCTATCCAAAGTCACCCACTGATTAAAAACTGCATCTAACATGCAGGCAATGTGTGAAAATATCAGCTGAGAGTTTTGCTTAGGGAGTGAGCTTTTAAGCTGAGCACATCATCTGTGCTCTTGTTTACAAGATTCTGAAATAGGTATGGAGAAAACAAATATGTCTTCTTTCTCTTTATTCTTGGAAGTTTGAAAAGTCGTGACAGCTTCAGAAGAAAGGTGTAGTTCAAGAACAGAAGGCCAAATGTCAGGGGCTGGGTCTGTGAGCCAGCATTTTGACTTTATTTTGTATTTTTAAAGTAATATGTTAAGTTCTTGTGTTATTATTATTAGTTAGGATTTAGTTGAGTTTTAGTATAGTTTATGTTTCACCTGTCTCTTGTTTATGAGTCTTTTCTGTTTGTCATGTGTTTTCTCCTCGTCTATGTAGGTCCCCCTTTCACCTCTCTCCTCTGTGTCCCTCTCCCTCTCTCGCTCCCTCTTTCTGTCTCTTGTGTCGAGCTTGCGTGCCCCAGTTCATGTCCCTTCATGTTTCCTGTTTTATTTTGAAAGTCTTGTTTCCATGTTCAGTGAGTTTAGTTTTGCTTCCCCTGTGGTGTCATGTTCATTTGTGTCAGCTGTGTTTCCCCAGGTGTTTCCACTTCCCTCATTACCCTTCTGTGTATTTTAGTCCTCTGTCTCCCTCTGTCCAGTGTCAGGTTGTCTGTTATTCTCACCTCATGTTTTATGGCTGTCGTGTTTCTCTAGTCTTGGTTTTCTCATGTTTAGGTTTATGGTGATCATTAGAACTTTTCCATGTTATGCGTTAGTTTCTTCCCAGTTTAGGTTATTGTGTAGTTTTTCACCTTTGTGTGCCTTTGCTTTTGTTTTTGTGGTAGTTATTGGCCAAAATAAACAGCTCGCTTTTTGTTCAACTTCAGTCCTGTCCCTCGTGTGTCTGCATTTGGGTCCACGCTCCTCAAAAACATCGGCCATTCCTGACGTGACACCAAGATTCCTCTAAGAAACTTCCTCTGTTGATACAAATACAATAAAGCACCGGCATGCCAGATATTGCAAAACATCTCATTTTTAATGCCTGGCTACCTTTTCATTACATGAGCTGTTTTACAACCCGAGCTGTAATTCTCGCCTTTTTTATAATTAAACAAATATCATATCTGTCCAGAAGATGCCAATAAACAAATAAACTCACTAATGAAAATTCTACATTTCTTCTTTCTGCATCATGAGCCAGTCCTCAAGGGGTGAAATACTGTAATTTATAATTTTTCAGGGCTGATTGTTTGGAATATTTTGACACTGCAGAAGTGATTCTGTACTAAAGTAAACAAATAGTACAAAATAGCACAAAAGTCCTGACAGAGTATCAGATATATAAACTTACATTGGGTCGGCTTCATTATAGAGCTCACTGCTCACAAAAGTTTAGTTAATAAAAGCTGCCATTATTTCATCTCTCTTATATTTTCTCTTCAGTTCTAAAATATTGTTTAAGGCTTTACAGTTAAATAATTTGTAAAGACTTCCCCTGCTGGCCCAAATCACCTGATTAATCTTTAACTGCAGACTCAGTGGGCAAGGCAGGGAAAAAAATGCAAAGTTTGGAATAGTTGAAAGCAGCAGTACTCAGAGTAGAGCAAGGGCTGACAATTATTGATTACATGTGATGGAGAGCTCATTTGGAAAGGTTGGAGCCACGTTGCCCACCGGGAACTTCGAGTCATTTTGTTTGTCTAACAAGCTGTGCAGCCACAAGTTGGTAATTTTTCTTCATTAAAAAACAAAAATTATATTTTTGATTTATGTTCAGTGCACAGAAGGGTTGCATATATTACCATAAAAATAGATACAGGGACATAATTAGTCAGACTTAACACACATCACAGGTGACAGTTATTTTCCCCTGGCCTTGCATTCGTGCACTCAGGCTCACAGACAAACCTATGTGAGTGTTTGTGTTTCTTTATCTAAATAGCCCCCTACCCAAGGGACATTTCTATCTGCTGGTAACAAAGTCATCTGACCTGCAGAATGAATTTCACTGCCCTGCTCTTGTTTTATTAAGGACTCGCATAAGATAGTATATAGATAGATAGACTTTCTCAGTAGCCTCAGTGCTTAGATGCTCTTAGTGTCTGCATTTGATCATCGAGGTATGTCCCATTACAAAGACAGAGGTTAGTAAATAGACAATTGGTACAAAATGGAGCAGAATTGGCATACAAACAGAAAAATTATACACTTTTTAACTGTGTTTGGGGAACACCAATTTCATAGCTTAAGGTTTAGTTAATGGTATCCTGTCCTCATTTTCATCCTCTAATGTAGTTTCGTGCTGGGCTGGTTGCTACATTAAGTACAATTTACAAAAAGAATAAATAAATGAAGTGGACTAGCATTTCACCCTCTAGCTTCTAAGTCACTTGAAAAAAGTGAAAGGAAAACCAAAAAAGTGAAGTTGACCATAAACAGTGAACTGAATTTACAGTCAACACAGTCCCAGGATACATATATTTAAGCTTACCACCCACATTGTTAGATATACCTGCTCAACTGCTCATTAATACAGAGCTCTAACCAGCCAATCACATGGCAGCAACACAATGCATTTAGACATGCAAACATGCCTAAGCATGCTATTTGGAGATGTTGAAGTGGGGAGCATCAAAATTGGGGAAAAAAAGGTTATTTAAGTGACTAAAAGTGAAATGGTTATTGGTAAGATGAGCTGGTCATAGTATTTCACAGCGACCTATTGGTTTTAACACAATTATCACAATTATACAGTAGAAGACTGAAAAATCATTGCGTGGACTCATGAGTCCTGTGACATTCCAAAGGTAGGGACACAATTTGGTGTAAACAACATGAAACCTTTTATAAATGGTTAAGGCTGCTGGTTGTGTAATGGTGTGAAGGATATTTTCCTAGCACATTCTGGACCTTCAGGAAAAACTGAGCATTGAGAAAACACCATAGTCTACCTGGGCATTGTTGATGACCATGCAGATTCCTTTATAACCACAGTGTACCCATCTTCGGATTGCTGTTTCGAGTACATAACGCATCAAAAAACTTAAATCATCTCAAACTAGTTTCTTGAACATAATGAGTTCACTGTACTCAAATGGCCTCCACAGTCATTAGAACACAATCCAGTGGAGCATCTTTGGGATGTGGAAAATGAGAGATTTGCCTCATCGATGTGAAGCTAACAACTCTGTAGCAACTGTGTGATGCTATCATGTGAAGATAGACCCAAATCTCTGAAAAATATTTCTACCAGCTTTTTGAATCTGTGCCACAAAGAATTAAGACAGTTCTGGCCAAAGTGAATGCAACTCTAAAAGCAAGGTGTACCTAATGAACTGCATGCATAACATTGGTTTATTTACATGAGTGTTTGATTTTGCCCACTGCAATACTAGTGAGTTATTAGCATTTCAAAATTCATAATCAAATGCCATTCATCTTCATGTGGTGGAGTTGTGGTCTGTCCAAGCCAACACTGGGTTTTTGACAGGTCACCAGTTCATCTTCCTGAATGAGGAAAAAACACGAACAGCTCATGTTGAACAGTCACAGTTCTTGACAATGACCTGACCTCAAGTTGCAGTAATTACAAATGGAGCTGTGTAGTGCAGTTTCCAGGCAATGCTCAATTCACAGCATCAGTGCCCGAGGCCAGCATATAAGTGAAAAATCTTAAAACATTTGACCTAAAATTAATGAGAAGTGCCTGGATAATTCATTAGTTTAATTCTGTGAGCCTTGACCATCTGAAGTCAATGTTTGTAGGTCATATTATACTGAATAGTTGTGCAAAAAAAACCCCAAACCATTAGAAGCTGCTATTTAAAGCCCCCCAAACTGTTCCTCACTTCCTTCAGCCAGCCTCTTCTCTCAGCACATTCATAAACAAAGTTTATGGTTGGAAGGACTTTTAATCAATGGAATCTAAATAGTCTGGCAACTGTTGCTAAGATGGTAAAACTTTTCCTTGTTTTTCATGATCCTTCCTCTATTACTGTCAGCATTGTCAAAACACTGGGACAGTTGCTATCTTCGAACACCTTTGCTGAGATCTTGACTCATCTTTGCCATGTTCCCTTAACTCAAACCCCCGTTTGTCAGCAGCCACTGGCTTTTAATTGCACGGGGCCTCAGCTTTGGTAATTATGTTGTCAAGTGCAAGAGTAGTGAGTGCAAATAATGTGAATGGTACAGCGGCTGGTCTCTCTCTTTTCTCTCTCTCTCCCCCTCTCTCTGCAAGGCCGATCCGTCTTGATCGCAGGGAGACATCGCTGTGAGATGAGGAAAAAAGCAACCCGGGGAGCAATTGAGCATACAAAGAACACTGTCACCTCATTTGCAATCAGGAAACTGTGGAAAATAAAGAAACTATAGTTTCCTCTATGCCAGAAATAGAGCAACACAAAGAGAATGTATCTTCTCTGTTGTTTTGTTTCATAACATAAAAGGTTTGCATCATGTTGTCAAGAAAAACTGATAGTATACGGCTTAATTACCATATAGTTACCTGCAGTTTAATTATATGGTGTTTTGTTTATGTCTAGTTTGCCTCCAATCATTCAGACAGTTTCACCTTAATGTTACTTCATCATCACGGGTGGAAGTTTTTGCTTTTGTGCTCAAGACAACTTAATATTTATGTGTTGGCATTCAAAGGAAAAACAATTCAAGCTGTCGCATAGCGTCACATGGTGTCTTCCGGGAGGTAATTTTCCTACCTGTAGGTATGAAGGTTCTTGAGCAATGGGTACCCAAAGGAGATGCTGTAATGTCAGCATACAGTTAGACCCATAATTTGTTAGACAAAGACAGTTTTTGTACTTTTGCCTCCAAAACACTTCAATAGTAGATTTTAAAGCAAACAATCAATGCATGATTGAAGGGCAGATTTTCATCTTTAAATGAAGAGCTTAAAAAAATAACTACATCAGCTGTTTAGGAATTACATCAATTTTTATACACAATCCCCCATTTACAAAGGCCCCAAATTAATTGGACAAATATAATTTTAAATATAAGGAATGTTTTGAGTACTTGGAGGGAAATCTCAAGTCTAGCACCCATAAATAGGACCAAATGGTTATTTTATGCTCTGCTAGGCCTTTACTGCAGCAGCCATTAGTTTCTATAAGTTTGTGGGTTTTTCTGCATTTAGTGTTGTATTTAATACCTGAAAAGCATTGTCAGTTGAGTTGAGATCAGGTGACTGACTGAGCCACTGAAAATATTCCTGTTATGTTAGGATTTCCAAAAGACAGACGCACTGGAAAAACCACATTTCATTAAAAATTTTGCGAACACAACAGGCAAGAATATTGCTTGGAATTCTAACTCAAACTTTTCAGGAATTAACTCAGGTAGGTTGTACAAAGTTTCAAGGGTTCATGATAAAGTACTACATAAAGTCCTTTCTCAGGGTGAATTTCTCCAAAGTCTCTTTATTATACTCATGGGCTGATTCAACTCGTTGATCGGTTGAGTTTCTCCAAAACTCCACAAGTCCAATTCTTCGATTAGCTCAGCTCAGCTCTCAGTTTAGTCCTGATGGACCAGGAGGAGATCTGTGGCGAGATGTGGAGGACACAGGATAGGGAAAGACAGACCGAGCAGGAGAGGAGAGACAGAGAGAAGGTAGGTGTGCACCTGGAGAAGAGGAGGAACCTTAACTATTCAATTTCTTTGCCTTGAGAAACTCTTGGGTTGCTTTCGTAGTATATCAAACACTAGCTAAAATACACTTAGGTGTAGCAGTTAATTTTTTAAATTTCTAAAGTAAAGTTTTTGGTGTTTCTGCACAATGCTTGTATATAAAGACTTTTGTTTGAATTAGATATTCATTGTCTGTTTAAAAGATGTATAGCAGGGGTGGCCAACTCCAGGCCTCGAGAGCCGGAGTCCTGCAGGTTTTAGATGTGTCCTTGATCCATCACAGCTGATTTAAATGGCTAAATTACCTCCTAAACATGTCTTGAAGTTCTCCAGGGGCCTGGTAACGAGCTAATCATTTGATTCAGGTGTGCTGACCCAGGGTGATATCTAAAACCTGCAGGACACCGGCCCTCGAGGCCTGGAGTTGGCCACCCCGTGATGTATAGGCTTATTGCTTTACATGTAAGTACAAGTACATTTGTAAGTGGAATGATGTTGCGTATTGCTTGTGAGGTTTTTTGGGGCACAAAAAGGCAAACTTGGTGTTCAAAATATGTGTGAGCAGAGTTACCTGGAATGAAGTCAAATTCAAAAAAGAGAAACTTAGCGACCATATGACAACCCTCTCCGAATTCCTATTTTGAAGCCTCAAAACATCATTATGTATGTCACCGTCTTGGCTTTTTCTGAGCCAAAGTGACAATGATTAGACAAGAGCTGAGCGTTTAATCATCAGCCAAGGCTAGCAAGCTTGGTTATCAAAGTGCATCCAAAGACTCTATGGGTGGACTTCATGGACACAAGAAGCTGGTTATAGTTAATAATTGTTGTTATAATTAATCACAGAGCAAGCAATGTTATTTTTCAGTTATTAAATTTAAGATGTTCAAAGAGTAACAAACAGTCTAAATGTATGCAGCCATGTCCATATTAAATGTAAATGCCAGAGTTTTACTAGGTTTTGAAAATATGTATTTTTGCTGTAAAGATGGCCATTAACTAATGCAGGGGTGGCCAACTCCAGGCCTCGAGAGCTGGGGTCCTGCAGGTTTTAGATGTGTCCTTGATTCATCACAGCTGATTTAAATAGCTAAATTACCTCCTAAACATTTCTTGAAGTTCTCCAGAGGCCTGGTAATGAACTAATCATTTGATTCAGGTGTGTTGACCCAGGGTGAGATCTAAAACCTGCAGGACACCGATCCTCGAGGCCTGGAGTTAGCCACCCCTGAACTAATGCATAGGGTCTGGTGGCCATTTAAGGAACTGCTGTTTTATCAATTCTGCATTGCATTTTTTACTAACCAGGTGTTGCCAACCCAGGTGTTGGCAACACCAAAGGTCACCTGCCCAGTATCACATCACAAAGAAATAGCTTGAATATCGTTATCATATGATTTCTACTTTGGTCTTCTGAATCCCAGGGATTTAAGTTTTTTCTTATTTTTGCCTTTTCAGCATACCTGAAAGTATTTTATAGGCAATGGGTATGTTAACAGTGTGAGAAGTTCAAGGCATGAAATGTAATCATTGACCTCATGGGTTTCTGTGGTGAAGAGCATTAAACCCATAGAAAAACAAATTCACATCTCCAGACACATCATTTAAAATTATCAGCACCATTGATCATAACAGAGTTTTTAATAATATATAAATAAATAAGCTACTCTATTTCTAATCCAATATCTTTTCTCATCTATTGCAAAATAATTCTTTTGGGATTCTGACACTGTGTGTGCTGTAGTCTGAGCTGATAACACCTTTGGATCTAATAAATTTTCTTCATGTGATTTATTTTAGATACGATACGGTAGTAAAGTTTTATCGGCACAAAGTAAAGCTCAGCCGGGTAATGCAGGATTATAGGCCCAACGTTGCCAGCCTGTGCCCTGGAGTCTGTTCTGCTCAGAGACACTGCAAGGGATGATGGGAGACTTTGTTTGTTTACTGTGTGAGAAGTGATCAATGGGAGCCTCGGCTTGCCAGCAAACTGTCAGGGTCAGGGTTCCCCTGAGCACTGGGGAGTATCGGCAGAGAAAATAAAATCTATACAACCCCATTGGTGGCCTCATTCTCTTGATTCACAAAAGCATGCGAGAATTCATAGGAAATGCCACACAAGCTTGCAAATCCCTTGCCTATGGCAAGAGCACACGCATGTAGATGAGTTTACTGTATGAGTATGTGAGACTGTGGTGCAGTATCTGCGCCCATTTGTTGGGGAGAGAACGGTCATTGCCATGGGTCTCCAGAACACAACCTGGAGGGCCGAGCAAGAGGCGTGACAGTAGAGGACAAATAATCAGAAACTGGCTGGGTCATCCCCACAATCGTCATATCTGTGAGGCATTGTCTGTGATTAGACGTGAAAACTGACCTTGAGGCTGCAATTGAGAAACCCCGCATCCTACCACCAAGAGGAAGGATTAGAGGGACGGAAATCAAGAGAAAATGAAAGAAAAGACAAAGAAAGGAAAGAGGGCAGGGAAACGCTCAGGGGGCTGGGTGAGGAGGAAACAGAGAAACATAATGGAATAAGTTATGAGTAGGCAAGATGGACAGATAGAGAGCAGGGAGAGATGCTGGGGAGCAGAGAGACACATTTAGGACAGTGCCTTTTCACATTCTGGGTTAGTATGCAAGCACAGAAAGATTAAAATAAATCCCAAAGATTATCCTCACAATAGTTTGGGAATTTTAAGTGGAAAAAAATCGGTGTGAAGTTCCTGTCTTTGTCCTGAGTTATTTCCTTCACCCGCCCCCATATAGTAAAGAAATAAAGTGCTTGAAGGCAAAAGTCAGCTTATGTTTCACAAGTATCATTAAAACCAATATAGATCATTTTCAGAAGAAGCGAATCTAGGAAGTAATTTCATCAAGAGGCGGAGAATGAAGATGCAGAGTTGTCATATAGTCTGATTAACCACTATATGGCAGAATAGAAGAAACATGCACGTATAATGACTGCAGAAATGTGGAGGACTCTATAATTAGAGGCAGTAGGCACACACCAAACAGCCACAACCTAAAAGCCATCCAGCTAATAAAGGGTAGATCCTAATGTTGCCACAACAGCTGTGACCCAGTGTTGTTACAGAAATTTGTGAGAATAGGTTCAATTCTGCAGCAAGTGTATGCGGGAGAATGTCAGATGTGGGTGGTACATGTCAAAGTAGTATCCAAATGAATGCCAGTACCTAAAGTTTTCCAGCTAACATTGGAATATAACAAGACTATCGATGCGCTTCACTTCACTTGCCAATTGGTTTCAATGATGTGGCTTGTATATAAAAATTGGTTGGGGTAATGGAGGCACATCAATATAGTTTAATTTCTTAGATAAGAAGCCGTTAGCACTGTTTTTTATTAAACAGAAGTGCATCACAGTAGGAACAGCTTACTTTGCATTGTCCAAAGTTTTAAAAATGCCTACCAGCTTTTGTAAGCCTTACTAATTAACATAGTTTATGTGCCTGTCAGCCCCATGTTGAGAGAAAGGCTTAATTAAGTCACTTTTACTGGCACCCCCCCACTGAAGCCAAAACCTGTCATTTTTTTGTCTTTGTTCCATGTAGAATTTGAAAAAAGAAAGAAAGAAAGGAAGATTTGGACTATTTATATAAATGTAAATTATATTCCATCATTATTATTTGCATAGCAAATACTGTACATATCCCTGCACGATCACAGTATGTAACCATCTCCCAGCAATCCAACATAACTAACATAACCTTCTGTTTCTGTGCAACAATCGATTAGCTTTGAAGGGTAGGTCATATTAAAATAGTGGGTATGATTCAAATGTGGGCTGCTGTTTCTTTTAAACAGAGAAATGTCATCTAGATGTTAATGACATCTTTTAGACCTCTAATCAATGGGAAATTGGCCATTGGAGAAGTCATTTGCTTTGGAATTGCTTTCGATTTTTGGACAGTGTTTTCTCAAAATTATTCATGGGTCACACCTGGAGAAAAACAAAAGCAGCTGAAAAAAATTTACTAGCCCATCACACAGACCTAGAAACCAGTCAGAGACCCCACACAACCCGTGGTCGCTAGGGAAAAAATATGTATTCTCCAACTAACTGGCAAGTGTTTGCTGCAGGTTCCCGCACCTATGAAAGCAGCTTTCTAGCTGATTCCCACGGTTTCCTACAGTCTAAAAGGAGGACACTGACCTGCATAGAAACACTTACCATTTAAATATAGTGACAGTTACTACAAGCCTATTTGATCCCCAAGAGCCTTGTCTAACATTCATCCACATACTCTATGATGGATTCACTGGGGGCAACTTGCAGTTATGCATCTTGCCCAAGGATGCAGCATGCAGAACAAAGGAACTGCTGGTACACAGACGATCCCTTCTACCTTCTGAGTCACAGCCACTCTGGCAGCTGAGTTACCACTATCACTAAGAAGCATATCAAAAATATTACATTTGTGTAAATTAATTGCATGTTGTGTGGTCGAATATTTGTGCGTGTTGGATTTCCTCTCTTTGTTGGGTCACTACTCAAAAAAGTAATGAATTACACTTATTACATAGAACACTTTTATTAAAAGTAAGTGAGTTATTTAATTACTCCAAGGAGAAAATAATTAATTACTCATAACATTACTTTCATCTTACTCTGTAAAATGACCTGCAACACATTGTCTCATAATTACCATTTAACAGTCTACTACAATCCACACACAAATCCCTAATGAGAACACACATCTGATTTTTCTCTTAGTATTTAGTTATGAACACAAAGCCAAGAGCGCAAAGAAGAGATGAGAACCAGCACAACGAAACTACAAAGCGACTGTCACGGTGAATTTGCTGTAGAAACATTTGCAGGTAGAAATAAGACTGCATCCTGACTGCTCATCCATTTCTTACCCGATGAAGTTCAGTGGTCGGCTGGCTTCACCGCAGCTCACAAATGACTGCTCATTGACCCTGGTGCTGGGCTGGGATCAGCATCCACTCAGTGAATTCACTTCACTTTTTGGCTAGCTTAGCATTAGCATGCTGTATACCTGAGTGCTTACAATGAGCCAAATTTGTGTTAGCAACATAATGCAGTTGTTTCTGGCCTGGATGCAGTTTGAACTTTAACATTACATTCTTGTCCTTTTGTGTAATAAAAATGAAAGTAATGTCGATATCCAGGCTTCAAATTCCACTACTTTTTTCCTCCTCCGACAACTGAAATCAGCTCGTTATAGCCCAAGTACAAGAACCGATAAGCGTGATCAATAGGCAAGCAGACAAATGATTCCAAGGAATTTGACTACTAGGAATTGGTTCTTGTAGAGAACTGGGTCCCATCCCTAAGATCCAATTTCATGCTAGAGACTGACAACAGGCTTTTGCATCTGGTCACAAACTTCCTTAGCGACCTGGGGGGTACATGTCTGGCCTCAAGCCCTGCATGATTCTGGCACAGGCAATTGATTTCACAGAAACTGCCAGCAACCTCCAGTAACCAATCACCTATTGGAAAATTTCAGAGTGTTTATTGATCCCTTTATTTGAAGCGCACTGACAGCCTTAACATGCACAAACTCAATGTAGTGCTTCCTGTTTTCCACAGGCATGTTGTTCTGTGCAAATGCAACAAGTCACGTTTGTCTTAGTGCATTTATTTTTGTGCCCAGAGCAATCGCAGTAGCTCTCTAAGGCACTGATTTGTTGGCAAAATCTGTGACTACAGATGTAACTGTTAGATCATGACATCTGGACATTTTACTGCTTCACTGGGTGGTCCCAGTTCTTCCTTAACAAGCAAAAAAAAAAAAAAAATTAATCTCAAAGGGAATCAAGACCAAGACCTAACTTTGGACATAACTGTGCAATTTCTTTTTATAGCAGAGCGAGGCAGATCCCCGGCTATTTACTGTCACTGACTGCTCCTGAGGATGTGAGGGAATGAGGAAGGCAACCAGAGCAAGTCTGCTCCAGCGGAAAAGCCTTGATGGAGGAAGCTTTGAGAGCTGACTTTACAGTGGTACTGCTAATGAGACGAATGAATGAGCCGACAGACTAGAGGAAAGGATCGCATTCACAGTAAATAACCTGAAAAGAGAAACCAAAGAGAAAAGAGAAACGGCTCATGAGCACAAAATTGTAAACTAATAACCAGCTTCTTGTATTTCTGATGAGGATACATGCTCCTCCTCTGTACATGTACATCCAGTGCAGACGGGCTTCAATTTTTTTAAGCTGTTGTTCATTTTCATAATTCTGTATGTTGTTTATGCTTTGATGAAGGGCTTAAGCTTTGAAATGCAAAACTGTGGAGTTTAATTGTATAATCCAGACTTAGTAAGCTGGGGATATTGCAGGATAAGCGGCAACAGATCAGATCTAACAAGGCACTTTGCGCCGTGGTAGACAGCTTTGAGAGGATTGGAGGGAAAAAGAAGTGTGAGATTTTAACAAGGAAGAGATTTGGATTTGGTTGGCTTTGTGACTGCTTGACAGTCACAAAGATGCGCGCACAATGAAGAAAGAAAAGCAGGTTCAAGCTGAGCTCCCTCCAGATGTTGTTTTGAAATCAGATAGCCTTCAGAAAGTCGAAGCATGAGCATTGTCAGAGGCTGAAATGACAAAGAGAAAATCCAGTCACAAGCTGAGAGAGGAAACACATTGGAAAGATGTTTTTTTTTAGTTTATCAGACTTTGCATTCATAGGTTGTCACAATACCTTTTTTTCAGATTTCTTTTTAAAAAAACATGTTCTCTATCAAAAATATTATCCAGGTCACTTGAAAAAGTGGCACTTAATAGATACAGCTTTTGATTGTTGTTGTTTGCTCTTCCTTAAAAGTATTCTTTAGCACTGTATATGCATGGATATGGGGTATGGAACTAGGATATATACATAAGATTTCTCCACGCTCACCTTTAAACCCATCTTCTTTAACTTCTGTGTCAAATGGACCCAACTTCATCTTTAAGTATAAGGATTTTGTGATTCCGTCTGAGGCTGAAACCATAGGTTTCAAAGGGAATAGTCAGCATTATTTGAACATAAAAAGCAGAGAATTACTCTGAGAAAAAACACTAAAACCTCCCTCAGCGACACAAGAATGCCTTCAACAGGAGAGTGTCCTTTTTTACAACAATGGATCTTTAATTACTCCTAAAATGTGGGAATGAATTATGAGCTCAGACCACCGCTGAATCTTTTGTGTTCAAAGCAATCTGGCACACGCATACAGTGTTGTGATCTCAGCAGCACAGCCTCTCTGCCTCTCCTCTGATGCAGCGTGCTTGCAGGCAAGTTTATACTAATGGATAAGTCAGGGAAAAAAAAGGATGAGGAGGTCTGATATTATAATACATTTTTTCTCAAGGGAAGTTAGCCACTGATTTTTATTATTTTCATTTTTGCTTAAAAAAAATTCCTCTGAGATTTTGGTCGGCATTGACATGTTAGGATCACACAGTTGCTGCAGATTTGTTGGCTGCATGTCCGTGATGACAATGTCTCATCCCACCACATCCCAAAGATGCTCGACTAGATTGACATCTGGTGACTGTGGAGGCTTTTTGAGCACAGTGAACTCACTGTCATGTCAGCAAGGCAGCTTGAGAGGATTCGAGCTTTGTGACGTCCAATTTTGGTAAACACCTCAGTTTCCTGGTCTTAGCAAAGGTTAAATAACCTAAACACTTAAGATTCATGTTCCTCTCTGCTTTCCCAAATACTGATTTTATTTTTCTTGTACTGCAAAGTGGTTTTACTTTTTTCTTTATGTTTTTAGTTACTGTCTGTCCTGTCATGTAAATGACAATATAGCACTATAAACACATTTTAAAGTAAAAACTTACTAAAGAATTTTCCTTGATACGAAGCCTATGAGACATTTTGGAAAGCTGAACTTTAAAAGGATAAAATACCTTGAGCAGTACCTCACACTGTGGCTGTGCATGCTGTTTTTTCCTTGATCAAATACAAGTATTTAAGAATTCATGTGTGCAAAGACTCTTTCTTTTGAATTTCTGGCATCCCAGCAGGAAGTCTGAGTCAAACCATAAACCAGGTACTTTTTGCCAAAGGCCATATAGGCTTTTGGCATTTATTGAACTTTAATTTTTTTTACTCTCTGTTGACCTTCTTTTACAGCTTTTTCAGCTTCTACCAACAGTTCTGAGTGGATTTGTAGCCATTCGAAAACCCTTTTTGTTTTTCAGTCGGTCTTTGTACTGTGTGTTTCCTGGTTGCTCTTCCCCACTCATCTTTTATTATTTAAGTTTTTTGTTTTTCCTCACTTTACAATACGTTTTTTTCACCTTTCTGATTTAGAGGGGTTTTTCAATTAGTCTGAGTCACTTCTTTTATTTCACTCATCTGAGCCTGTGCTTTTATTTAATTTTATTTAAAAACATTTTTTGTGGCCTCCAGGTTCAGAATCTCCCGTCCTTTACAAATCTTCTCATTAAATAAAAATAGCTGTCGTGTCATAAGTTCATGTTTTCTATCACTGGGAAACCACCACAGTCTATGACGATACATCTTTTCCTTCCTCATCAGGCCTGTTTAGTGTCTTCCAGGTACAAGTAGCAGAAGCCAGCCCCCCTAACAGTTCCCACTGGAGTAATGCATGATCATCAGAAGGCCACAGACTGCTATCGGCCATCTGGAATCTGGGCTGCACATGCTTTGATGTGTTACACAGCTTTCCATATCGGGGAAAAGAATGAACACCTCATCCCACCTCCCTATACTGACCTCCCACCTCACACTCAAAATATTAACACACACACACACTACACAGCCCCCTAGACCTCATTTGCTGGGTTCAGTCTGTGTCTACCACTTCCCATCTTTCATTCATACACATGATGTCTCACAGGATTCCAGCTTTGTTCTGTACAGGTGGAGAAACATTTTCATCCGCTGAGGTCAAGGAAGCTGCCGCGAGAGACACAGGTGTCTAATAGAGACTGATGCAGAGTCAGTCTAGCATGCTGAAAAAGACTCAAATGTAATGTTTTATTTCATGCAGATGCACACACCCTAGAAAGAACAAGGAGAAAAGTATAATACTTTTTAACTAGGTTTGCCATAATCGCAGGAAAAGCTCTGTTTTATATTGGAAGATATTACTGTTATTATGTGTTCTACTGGCAGGAAAGCAATGAGACTACTTCATACCTTGTAATAATCACCCACAGAAAAAACAAACATGTAATAGTGTGTTCAGGGGGAATTTTGACTGTGTGTTTTTCATGAAATTGACCACTAGACTCCTTCTGCAGTCTCTGTTTGTCTGAACAGCTCATTAGCTTGTACTCAAAGTAATATCAGAGCTCACCAGGACCTCAAGTTCTTTCTCATATTTCCCCCTAGTCTTTTCCCTCATCTCTGTCTTCATAATACACAATCATACACCTTCTGGAGTACTGAAGTGTTTGTTCAAGTTGAAATTTCTTTAACTGACATAATAGAATCTTTACTTTAGATACATAAGCCAACCCTACAAAACGTTAAACATTTACTGAAGCATATTTTACATATAAGTGGGGGACAATATTTAACTGAATTTAACTCTATTAGAACTACTTTACACTGTTTCCTATGATGAAGTTTGGGAACATCTGGATAGACAGAGACTGCAAAAAAGCTAATGACTCTAGTAGAAAAACAGTTAAGCTTGTTAAATGTTGAACTTCATTAGAAGCTGGGTTTATTGGAAGGACTGTCATGAGAGAACCTCTTCTCTCTAGAAGAGCATGCCATCATGGCGCAGATCTGCAGAGTTGCATCAGAACAAACCATTAAATCTACATCAGAATAGATGAAAAAGAAAAGGATCAAGGTGTTGCAATGGCCCAGTCAAAGTCCAGACCTCGACCTGATGCTGTGTGGGAAATTAAAAGAGCTGTGTATAAAAAAAAGACTACAGTTGTGTCTAACAGTGGTTCTACATGTTACTGAATAATAGGCTGCACTAACTTTTCTACAGCACTCAATAGAGTCCTAAAAACTTTCTAAAAACAGTATCCTGTTTCCAGACAGAGATCGTTTCAGCTTTTCTCACTGTCAAAATGTTATTAATCTGGAGCATTTTTAACCCATCAAATCAAAGTAAAGGCAATACTGGTCTTGAATGAATGCAATCTGTTGTGTAGTTCTTAACAAGCTTCAGCTGCAGAAGTTGGATTAATTAATTGACTTTATCCATCAAGCACAGAATAGAGCTTGAGTTTGAAAGCTTGCAAATTTCCCTGTTAGGAGGAACAAGAACAAGTTAGCATTAGTCGGAAGAAATGCAGCCTGAGAACTGTTTTGATCCCTAAAACCAAGTAAAGATTCCTCCAAAATCAAATGTTGGCCATACTTTTTCTGTGAACACATTTTCATTTTGCCAAATGGGCTTTACTACATAAAACTTATTCAGTTATCCTATTTCTATGATAACATTAGATAAGGTTGATTTATAAGCCTTTTGAAGGTAAAGATTAAAATTGTATTTACAACCAAGTAAAACTTAGAAATACAAACATCAATTTGAATCATTTTTTGAAAACCCTTTTAATTGAATTTCCTCATAAGTATCCACACAAGTGCTTCCTAAAAACATAACTAAATAAATAAGCCAGAGCGTTCTCATTACCTTGTTTTATGTAAGCTTGAGTTAGTCTGTTTCTATGCTTGTGGCTCACATCGTGACTCCCCTCTCTGGAGTGTGTTAATACTGAGGCACTTATGATGAGGCCCAGAAAACTGCTTCCTCATTATTCATGGCCAGTTAATAACTGTAACTGGAAATCGTGAGACCAATTCATGCATCGGTCATGATCATATTGAGTGATGTTGCTCTGCCCATGCGTTTGTCTTTCACCATGACTCAATAAGTACCTTTCATTAACATGCAGAAATCCGCCAACGCACAAGCAAGCATGAGCGGCACATGATTACAGGAAATGAAGTGTACATATCCATCGTTATTCAAGATACAAGCAACCAGTTGGGCGACTGTGGGGCACGGGGAGATGGTTGGCTTTCCTTTAAATCCTGTAAACTCTTCCTGATCCTGAGATTAGTGAATTATTAGCTTTGCTTTACTTTCACATGACAGAAAAGTCCTTACACCACAGTCAGATTTCCATATTATTATTCTGAAGGCAAAAACAAGCAATTAGTGTTGCCTAGTTTGCTAATTAACTTCATAATTTAAGATATATTTAACTTAGCCCTTTGGTTGCAAAACCTAAAACATTACATTTAGAAATCTAATGGATATTAAATTTATATGATAGGGTGTTTTCCCCAGATAGCTCAGCTTTAATTCTGTTGTCATATGAACATGGATCTTATTGGGTTTTTTAAGAACTACAAACATGCTTAGTCAAAATATATGTTCTGTGAACATTTTGTTCTTTTCCTCTTGTGTTCCAGAAGAAGAGGGTTTTTTTTCAGCGTATAACATTATTTTATGCATAGACATGATTTTTCATTAGAAACATAATCGGCCAAAGGGCCTTGGGTAAAATGAGCTGTGGGCCCCTGTTGAGCAGCCGCACACGTCTTCCCCGGGTGTTTTTTTTTTTTCTGGGAGCCCGTTAATTTTCCCTTCAGTGGATTATTTCCCTGCCCTACTTTGAGTGCATATCAGTTAGTCAGTGATAATTTGATGAAACGTATTTTTTAAAAGAATATTCACCATGTCAGCATAACACCATCTAAAATATTAAAGGTATTAAAACTAGAAACTGGGACTGATTTAGTAAAATACAAAAGTTTTTATCTGCAATTTCAGGGGTCCACATTTTGAAGAAATTGTGCAATTATAGAAATTACAACAAAAACAGTGATTGTGGCCTTCTGGGCTCATGGGGAGCCCAGAGGCATTGATAGCGTTGCCCATTTAGGTGCAGCTCTGAAGTATAGACTGAATTAACTCTATGAAGATAATCTACATGTGAATGCACAAAACACCTTTTAGGTACCAAAAGCTGTCTGATTTAAGTTTAGCCAATTTGCAGTATAAATGTATTCAGTCACATTTCAGCAGGTTTTGGTATCATGCTGCTAATCCGGAACATAAAAGATGAAATACATTTGCCTAAATGCCTAAAATGACTGACTATAATCTGACACTGATTTGGCTTTATGTTAGCTTTTCGAGAGCTTTAATATATTTTGTTTAAAGATGAATCAATTTATTCGACACATGCAAATATACATGGTCGGCCCAATATCACCGCAAAGCATGCAATAGACATGCCGGTCCACCGTGTCCATTTCACACTTTACCGTGAAATGGACATGCATGCACAAGTTGCGGCAAATTGCAGTACCAGCAGGGGGAGATAATATGTTTAAAATAATGTTTTAAATAAAATATCCAATTCTGCAGCTTACTGCAACTTCTGCATGTGAGTAGTTTTCAGAAATAGTTATCCAGGCTTCTCGAAGGACATCCAAACCTCTTGTTTGGATGTTCGCTGCCTTTTGTTCCGTTCTCTGTCCAGATGTTTCCACACTGTTTCAGTAGTGTTGAAGTCTGGGCTCTTGGTAACCCAAGACTGGTAGTGAGCCACTGTGTGCTTTTCTGTCCAGGTACGCTTTTACTGCATTGGCAGTGTGGTTGGGATAATTGTCAAGCTTAAAATTGAAGTTGTTGCCAATCAGATGCTTTCCAGATGGTATTGCATGGTGGATAAAAATCTGATGCTACTTTTCTGTGTTCATAATTCCATCAATTTTAACAGGATCCCCACCAACACCACTGTCTGAAAGTGGTGGCTTTTATTTAAAAAAAAAAAAAAAAAAGAATTTAAAAACTGTGCTATACATCATGTTAATGAGTGTGTCTGCGGTTTTAAACTACAAAGACAGTTATTTATGTTGTTTTGCTGTTTTACACTCATGCATTGTAATAATGGCTGCACAGCTGACTATGAATCAGGCTATTATAAATTAATTGGTCAAACAGGAGAACATAGGAGAAAATTAGCAACATGATTTTTGCAAACACATTCTATTAATTTCTCAAGTGTTACAAAGCTTTGTTTCCTGTCATGGCTAATTGGGATATTGTTTGGTAATAAATACTGCATGCCAAAGTAATGTGACAGGTGGCCTGTTTAGGCTAACATGCTGCTGTAGCTGTCTCCTCTCTAGTGTGTAGGATATATCAGGCAGACAAGTACCTACTTTTTAGGATTTGGAGACACCCGGCACCCACGAGGGCTGATCGTGATGTTCCAAGCTGTCCAAGACATGCTAGCTCCATTTAAAGACTCAGTGCTGTGCTGTGACTGCGCTTCTGTGCTGACGAGCCCTGATGAAATTGTTTGCAGAGGTGTGATGGACAGTCGAGGTAATTATTCTGCTTGAGGTATGATGATTAGGCATTGTGGTTGAGCACTCACATACTCGCAGTATTTTGTTGAGTTGTTTTGAAGTGTGATGTGCCTCCTGCCAGGTAGGTAGAGATTCTCTAGACAGCCCATTCTCACACTGGCCTCACTTGTTGTGACGGCTGCCATGCTGCCACTAACTATGGTCAATCAATAGATCTTGGTTTTAAACTCTAAGAGTTCATTTCTAACTGTTCTCAAACTTTTCTCACTCTTTCCCCAAAGCCTGAACTTGTAGAACTTGAAGTTGTAATTATCCTCATGATGCACTTTTCTCTGCAACCTTGTCCCTGGAATTTACTTGCATTTCTTCTTTTATTTTAATATGGTTTCCTAACATATTTATGACTGTCTTTATGATTTTTATTTTATTTTTACCTCTTTGCAACCTTGAGCACAAAGCAAGAACAAATTGTCATTTACAGTGAAATAATTAAAAAGGAAGGTGTCTCAGCAGAGATCTGATTGAGGATTAAAACTAAAAAGAAACATTGAACTGAACAGCATTATATCCAAGTATATTAACAGTACTGTATATGGTCTGGAAGCATTTTTCCCCAGGTAGTGTGTTTAAATGTGTATAAGCAGTCGCTTGCTGTGGTCTCCAGGCTTTACTTGCAGCAATATGTCAAACCAATAACTACCTACATCATAACATGACAACATTTCGCTATTCCTCCGAACACTCCCAATGAGTCACAGTCTCTTAAATGGGAAATGGTACCAAGCCCCAGCGGTCCGAATCTCAGCATTTTCTTTATTTGCACAATCAGATCAGGTGTTTATTTATTATCCTGACTCATTGCATTATAACATAAAACTGCAGCTGCAGACTTCTCGCGTGATAGCAATTCGACTGTTAAGCAAGCCTCATGTAAGTTCATGCAGTGGCCTTGTGTAAATTAGCATATTTGAGGCATTCCACTGATTTGCAGCATAGAAGCAATTAAACTAAAGGATGTCTCGAGGGTCCCCACCTGGTTTGAACCCAAACAACCTCTTTGATCTCTCTTAAGTGGCTGCATTCACGTTGCCAGACCTTATCTGAATGGAATTCAATTATTTTTGAATTCATGCACCATCACCAAAAGAGTTGGGGAGCAGCAGCAATCACTGCAGGATCTTGGATAAGTTGGGAAATTGTGGATCACTCAGGATCTGTGTCGTAACACTGCCCCCTCATGGTTACAAAGACAAAAGAACTGGTTCTCTTTCACACTGCACATGATCGGACTGTGTTTGTACAACCTCACGCACTCAGGGGTCATTACCATTTTTCTTGTCTTACAGTAGTTAAATCTGTGCACCTGCAGGCAAACACAAAGGACATAAGCAGCAGAGAATTATGTTTTGGGCTTTTGTTTTGCCCTTCAGAACGCCATCTGCCTGCGCCTTACGTGTTACTCATGTGAATCGCATGCGAACGAGACTTACAGCTTGCCCACAGAGGCACTCTTCCAGAGTTCTCATCCTTGCAACTGTGTTTTGTGTTTAGTAGGTTAAAGAAAGCTGAGGGCATTATACCTTGGGCGCCCATCTGCTACTAGCAAAGAAGCAAACATATGGTGGCAATAAAGCAAAAGCACATAAATTCAGAGCTGTGTAGATGAATCAAATTTGTTAATATCACTAAATTACCATTTCTATGCTTTATGTCTCCTAATCAAGCAGGATGAGCTGTTTTTTTTTATATTATTGTTATCCTGTATGCTGTATAATTCGTCCATGCACCTTCTTCACTTTATTTCCCATCAGATTTTTTTTGGCACACTAAAATGAAATGCATGAATCCTTCACTGATTATGCAATTTTTCACACTGTTAAAATCACTTGAAAGGTTTCCCAAACATCCACTGACTTTTCATTAACTACTCAAATGAAATGAGAGAACTATTTGTCTTGTGCGATCACATGTAAATGCATTTGTTGAGCTAAACTACTGATGCTTCTGTCAAATGGTAAAACTTCAGTGGCTTTCCATTCAAAAGGTGGATGTTAACTGCATGCAGATAGTAGACTTCATTGTTTATTCAAATGGCATAGTGTCGATAAGAAGAAGCTAGCTCTTATCACCTTTATTTTGTTAAAATAAGCATTTAAGTTTGATATCGTTAAGACTCTATTTGAATAATTAATTGTTGCTCTCTAATCTACTGCGGGGCCACAAGTGTCTGTCTTTTTAACTGCTTTTACGCAGGACCATCACCGGCATATCATCTCCTTTATTTTAGCAGACACAGCCTTAGAGAATCAGCCAAGAAAGCATACTATCTGAAATCCAAAAGCACCTACACAGGCTATTATATGCCTTGGCACAACAAGGCGGACTGCGTGTTTATTGCACATATTCTGTGACAACAAAGAGCAGAAGGCACCGTGGAGGAGAGAATATAGACTTGGGGAGAGAGTCTTGACAGCCTTTAATCAAGATGCTCTGAGCGGTCCTCACAGCGTCGTTGATGTTGACTAGCTGTTTGTCTCCAGTCTGGTTTTCTTGATGTACTTTCAACTTTTTCAAATCCATTTTTTTCACATAGTAGCAAATCACAACAACAGTCATCTCAAGGCGCTTTATATTGTGAGTTAAAGACTCTACAACGATAGAGAGAAAACCCCAACAATCAGAAGACCCTCTTTGATCAATGACCTGGCGACAGTGGGAAGGAAAAACTCGCTTGTAACAGGAATACAATACAATTCTTTTAAGGCAGGGCTTTGTTTCTCGAAAGTTTAATTTTAAAAATGTAATAAAATAACCAAGAATTTAAGCTTATAGCAACAACAAAAATGTTAATCTACTTAAGGGGGACAGTTTCCATTTTTAGTGAGTAAACAGAATGAATAGCATTTATTAGAGATTGCAGTAATCAAATGCTGAGATTTGGGATGACAAGCACACAGGCTATAAAGTAGTAGGACAGTAAGCAAGGGGCTTAAGGGACCCTCAGGTTACCCAGACATACTTAAAGGAAATAAAAGGCAAATACCAGAATTATTCTATTCTAAGAACCTAGCCTGGGTCATTTTCTTATGTAGCTAAAATAAAATCCAAATTCCCTGAAAAAAATATCTCAAATATTGGTTTGATGTCACTTGTGGAAGATAAACTGCACTAACCTCCATCATAGTGTACAGCCAAATAGCATCTGTCACTCTCTGCTATCCAGAAGTTGGGTTTTTTTGTTTTTTAAAGAACTCTTTCTTCCAACTGTTGGCTTATTTACAACCTATTTGGACTTCAGGCTGCTTCTTTCTTGAAATGTTGTGAATAAATGAAAAAAGAAAGCTGTTGTCCCATGTCTGACCTCTGACTACAGTGTGATGGGATAAATGTGGTAAAATTAGGTATTATCCTGAGTAGTCCATCGCTCTCATAACTGGCTTGATTGTGGCTCAGTGGATGTCATTATGTTCAGTTAGCAATTTAGTCAGCCACTCAACCATTTGCTCAGTTGCCTGGTCAACTGAAGAGTCACTCAGTAGCTGAACCACTCAGCCAGTAAAGCAGTCATCCAGTAGCTGTAAGAAAAGTCCAGCCAAGAGGGCAGGCCTTCCCAAAATTCTGATGAATTCCAGATGAGAGCCTAGACACCCTGGCTTGAGAAGAGAACACACACACATGCAAAAAAAAAAATAAAAAAAATGAAAGTAGATGAAGAAGGGAGGGGACAAAAGAAAAGTGAACACAGTGAAAGATGATCCTATGCACAAAGCCTATGAAGTGGAAAGGAGGGTTCTCATCCATCCTTGAGATGTTCATTTATGACTGAGAAACAGAACTCAGAAAGAAGGGAGTGTGTACTGATTTGTACGCGTGGATCTTGGTTGTGAGCATCAGCATGGCACAGTGGTGGACTTTACTCACTGTTGTTTGCCTGTGCAGCTACTGTGCTGCCAGTCAGCACCACAGGAAAGGTATGTTGGCACACAAGCTCTGGTAATTAGGTCTAAATGAGCAATTATTAAGAGTCTGATTAGTGTCTCTCTATTATGAGATAAATGACAATTTTATCACCATCGACTATATTTGCATTCACAAATTATTCTGTTTTCATTTGTGGGATCATTTAAAAGATTACTAGAAGACAGAGACAGACAAATTGTGATGGCTGAGTCCTGGTACGAGTCTCTGGTTCCAGCTGTGAAAGAATGTGTTTATCCTCTTCAGTTAGCAGGAACATTGCAGTTTGCAGGACATCAGCAGATCGTTTTCCAGCGAAAAATGACTGGCCTGTTGTTACTGGATCTACTCACTGAGGAAATTCCTTTCTCATCACTCGCAGGCCTTGAAATCTGTAGACAAGTCACATGACGCTGAAGCCAGCAAAAACAAAGAAAGTTCAGAATTGTTTACATTTTTATACCATATCACCAAAATCCAGGAAATCTTTTTTTTTTTTATCATTGTTTTAATAAAAGTTTGTAACACTTTTTTTTCCTTCAGCAATGAATCAAATATCCAAAGTGACACTGTCACTTTTCTGAACATGCATTAATTGTCTGTGTTGTCAACAACTGCCCACTGCTGCTGACAACAAGAGCAGAAAGAAAGTGAAGCTAATGTTCAGAAACTCCTAGAGTTGAGGGAAACTGCAGTTCTCTATTTACATTCTCACTTCAAGCAGCTCAGTTCACAGTGGAGTGGATAGCACAGCATTGAATCAGGCCAGGACTGCTCTGTTTACATGTACAGGCCAGCGGCCACTCTTTCAATGATGAGGATGTGCACATTCTGGACAGAGAGGAAGGCTGGTTTGGGCAGCCATCGCTGAACCAAAGAGAGAGCCTAAGATTACATATTTCATCATTCACCATCTTACAATGATGTGGTTGCAGCCATTCAGCGCTCTGTGAATAGCACTCATGACAATCAGTCAGTGGTCATGCCAGTTTGCAGTATGACAGTACTTACATAACTGAAAAGTATTCCCTAACTGGTTGGCAAGTACTGTCTTTAGGTTCGTGGCTGTAGGTGAAATCAACAGCAAAGAGAGTCCTGCACCAAAAATCTCTTTGTGATTTCTTTGGTCATTAGCAGAATTTGCAGTAAAGGCATCGAATTGTCTGCAAACACTGGGCACAGCTTTTAACTTGAAAGTAAATGTTTCCTGCTTCTGTCTCACTTTTCACAGTTTCAGTACCGCTCGGCCAGCGTTGGTGAGTGTCAGGGACTTTCCATACAAACTCTGCAATCTCTGTCTGGCCTTCAGGTCTGGTTTGGTCTCCAACCAATTGCTAAACCACCAACAAGCCAACAAGTTTTAGGAAGTAGTGAGCAACTGATCTGCGATCATTCTGAGAATGGTTAAACAAGTGGTTACCCAGTTTTGGACCCAGGGTTTTGAATTTTCAAGTTCAGAATTCTTTGTACTTTTGAACTTATGTTATCTTTGGATTAGGTTTCTGTTATTGTTGGTGTTTAATTTTTTTTTATTGGCGCACTTTATTCGTTAATTCCTTTGTGTTTACAAGTTTTGTCTTTCTAGCCTTGTTATTTGTTCCTTCAGTTGCTCGCTTTAGTTACTGTTGAGTTTAAGACACCAGTAACTGTTCCCCTTTTTCTGTTCCTCCTCTGTCTCATCTCTGTTTGTCTTTGTCATCTCTGTCTTCATGTTCACTCCATCTTCTTGTCTGTCTTTACTTTAAAAGCTACTGTTTTCATTCATGTTGAGTGTAGCTTTTCTTCCTGTCCCTGTCCTCACTGATTCCCTGATTGGCTTCAGCTTGGTTTTGGTCCCCACCCGTCTCCTCTTCCTGCATTACCTTTTGTATATATGTTGTCTCATTATTCCTTTGTCTTTTGTTGCATTGTCCATATAGTTGTGTGTTTCCTTAGCTTTGTGTTCTTTGTGTTGGATTCCCCAGCTAAGTGCTTTGTTGACTAAAGGATTTTTGAACTTGATTTTTCTTGATTTTTCTCTGAAATACGAAGCATTGAAGCTGTTAGTCCTGTTTTCCTGTTTTCCTTCATCACATCTACAAAACCTTTAGACACACAGTGGTTCATGACATGACTTAAACTTTAGTAGTTAAGCAGTTGCTGGTTGCAAACCCATCTCTTGGCTATAGTAGGGGCTTTAGTTGGAATAAGACAATAGAGCTAACGAACACTGGTACTGAGAATAGATACCCTCTCTACTTTTAAGATTAGGCTTAAAACTTTCCAATCTGATGAAGCTTAGTTAGAGCTGGATCATTGAACCATCTCTTCCTGCAATAGGCTTAATATGCCTCTTCACAACATTAGCGCATTTTGAAAAACAATGTTAAAGGGTAGTGCATGTAAACGTGACACCAACTAATCGCAGAAGAAACTAACCAAGTGTTTCTTCTGTGATGAGTTGAGAATGTGCCCAGGCTTGTGTGGGTTATAAAAGGCTAAGCTCACACCTCCATGAGGTGGAGTGTGGGTGATGGGGAACCAGGAGAAACTGCAGATGTATAACCCAAATCTCCCATATCTCCAGTTGTCACCAGTGTCCCCAGTATATATCAGCTCCCCTGGGACCACTGCATGACTTTATTGCAGCTGGGCCTTACTACTGCTGGGCTCACAGTTACTAGGAGTATTTATGATGATCTGTGTTTACATCATAAATAGTAGAATTTCAATCTGTCTCACGAGAATAATGTCATGGTTTGGGATTTTACCATTTTCTATTATTTGGAGATATAATGAAATGTAGAAGATGGTCCATTGCAGGGAAGATTTCATTGTATCCTGTGTCCTTTTCACCCTCTTTTATCGTACGCTGGAGGGATCCAGACATCCATTTGGATTTTTTTTTTCTGTTTTTGATTGTTTTTCCTTCTCTCGCCCTCTCTCTTTCTGTCTCTCGTCAAGACATCCTTCCAGCCAGGAGTACCATTTAGCCCAGCTAATTAATGGATCTTTGTTGTTCCCTCATCTCCTTGCAAGCAGTTAGCGGGAGATTACAAGTTCCCTGCCTCTACATAATGACACTGGGGGGAAGCCTGCCCATCCAAACATTGATTGTTTGGAGCGCCGAAGGAGGGAGGGGAGCATGACGGATGAATGGGCTTAGAACAAGCAGCAGGGAAAGCTGATATGTTGTGATAAAGGACATCAGCAGTATATTAAACATTCAAACTGAAAATGAGAAAAAAGAAAAATTTGCTCATAAGAATGAATCACCTCATGATGGTTTGTTACCCGACCCCTACCTCCCGACCCCCCACCCACCAAAAAAACAACTTCATGGAAAAGAAGTGCCTGAAAAATCCAGCGCTAACATCACCAGCCTCCTCACTTACATGTGATAAAATCGTAGTGATTAAAGCTGAGATGTCACTTTCACATTCATAAATATTGCACATTAACGTGGCATAATCAAAGACATTAGTTTTGCATAGCGGTTGGTAATCAAAAATGACTAAATATCATTATTTCTCCTTCACTATGATAAATTCCTGGATTTTATATGTTGGCACTGCAAAATTCAGTACATTTTCTGCACCATTAATCATCTGTAGTTGTCTGCCTGTCACCAGCTGTGTCAAAATATTTCTTTCCCATTTACTTTATTATGCACTCTATTTGGTCATCCATTAGGGAATGTGAAATTCCACAATGGCATAAAAACATAGTCATGTAATGAGAGACTATTTTGTTCATGCAGTTCCTCAAAGCTGAAATCCACAATGCAAAGATCACTGTCCTGCAGCTGTCCTGCAGCTGTCCTGCAGACGCTAAATGACAATAATTTATTTGTTGCTTGTAACAGAATGAATAATATCTTGAATATCTATCCTGCAATGGCCTCAATTTCTCACATCTGTTATCTCTACCTGACCTTCACAACCACCTGTGCTCTTTCATTAGCTCCTTTCTATGTATATGTGCCCTTTTTCTTTGTTAGTTGCCATATTGTCAGTCACGGTGTCCCAAACTTATTAGTTAGTTCATTTTCATTGTAATCTTCAAGCATGATTCATTTAGATATCCACCGTGTGCCCCTACATATCTTTCATCTAAGTCAGTATCGCCCTCATGATATTGTGCAGGGACAAATCGAACAATTTAACGGAATGACTAGAATTACTGTTATTGCCTGTGCACATATACACTAATGCAGCTCCAACTATAACAAGCTATAATATTTTTATTCCAAAGTCCTATTGGAGCTGCTATAAACATAAAACACACACTTTCCTACATGCCAAAGGACTATTGTAGTAGTAGTAGAGCCTTTTTATGTAAATTACAGATTATTAATTTTAGATGTAAATCAGCGCTGGGTTGGCCTCCAAGCTGTCATTTCCCCGCATCTCCTCAATCCTTTAATGATATAACCCTTGTTCTAATGAGCACCCTCGGGTGTTGCATTGTTTACATCGGCAATGGCCCGCTGAAGCTGCAGCATCTATTCGGTAACTAATATGTCTGCACAGGCATCGCTCCTCCACAATACCTGATGCATTTGGGAGTTGCATACTCAACGAGGAGTATACATTTTCACCTACAAGTTGTCATCCACTTAGAGTTGGATGTTAGTAGTTGATCTAGGGAAATCTTCTCTCTACTTGTCTTTGGTGTTTTGGGGTTGGAACAGCTGTGCATGTTGCATATTATATTGCTTCGGAGTCACTCTTCAACAAGTTCAAACTACTCCATTGGAGGTGTTTGAACTTTTATTGATTTCTGGCATTATGATGAGGGACGTGAACAGCATTTAATCTGGAGTTGGAATTTACAATAAATACACGTTTTAATCTTTTAAACCCAAATTCATATTATGGATTTAAACTTAAACAATGAGATTTCACAACGTCTGGCTATGGCCCTGTTTAGTTGGAGACGGTTGGGCAGGTGGAGGATTGAGGTACATGCTGAAGATTACACAGATGTGCCAAATTTTTGGAATTCATTACCTCAACATAGAAATGTGGAGCTACACATTTTCTTTACATTGAGAGCGGTGGCTGTGCTGCGAAAGGGAGGCCAGAGCTGAGACTGGCAGTCACCCAAGCAGGAAGCAGGTACATGGGGAGCTCTGCCAGTTTGTGTGGCTTTGGCTGGCCTGACAATTGCTATAAAGCTAAATGTATCTGGCCAGCGATGCTGCAGGCAGTCAAGCTGATCATTACTGCAGAATTGGTGAAGCAGCAATCCATAGATGCCACTGTAGGATAGAGGAAGGATGACATCCAAATGCACATGAATGCCAGTGTTTATATACTGTATACCTCGTTAAGATCTCTGCTTGTTGGCTTACACACTGAACAGAGTACTGGACGGCAACAGAATATGGGTAGCAATGGAAAAAGAGAGCTGAACAGCTGTAGAACCCCAGAGGAAGTTTTACCTTAATTCATTATACTGTGACTCCTCCTTCTGTGCAAATCAAATTTGATTTTAAGTTCCTTCTCCTGATGCTACATTAACAAAAATGGTTCGTGGAGTCAAACATAACAGATACAAAAAAAACGTTTTCAAAGTCCAGGCAGTATTCAAAGTTATATTATTACAAACAGACCCTGCACATTCTCATGTGATTCTTAATCTTCCTTTTAGCCTGGAATAAAACTTGCCAGTAGGAATATCTGTTCACTGTCACACAGGACTGCTATCCAAAAAATTATAATGCAAATGTGTTGCTGGATTAAGGGAGTTCACAAATCATTTCTTAGACACAGCTATGTCATTTAGACAATTTAGATCATAACGTTATTTTTCATTTTAGACCAGTGAACCTCAGCATCCCTGAGGTTTTCAAGGCTTCTTGACATGTGACAATAAAACAAATTAAAAATAAATACTTCCGGTCAGACAGAGTTGTGTACAACAAATCTAATAAACTACCACATTTAAATATCTCACAAGATTATACTTTTAAGTTATGAGGAAACAGATCATCAGTTCATCAGATCGAAGGTTTCCCACTGAAAACGCTACATCCAGATGAACACAACTCAGCTTTTGGGGATTTCCTAACGTGGATGATTGTGCATGCGTCAACACATGATCCCACACTGTTTCAGCATTGCTGATGCTCAGGTTCAGGGATGATAATCCATCACTAATAGTGCTCCACTCTGTGTTTGGAATCATTATCATGCTAAAAATGTTCTTGATGTACATTTCTACATTCATAATTTCATCAGTTTTGACAAGAAATCTTGACAAATTGAAACTGTGACAGAGCCTCCAGCGTGTTTCACAGATACCTGTAGAAACTCAGTGCTGTAACTCTCAGCTGACTTGTACAAACTGATAACAATTTGTAACAAAAGTTGTAAATTGGGATTAACCATATCAGTTCTTGTGTAATTTAGCTTACCTCAGCCCTTTCTCTCTGTTTCCCTTCTTTCTTGAGAGCCACCCTTTCACTGAGAGCATTTCTGATCAGGCAGACGGATCAACTGAAGGACCTGATGAATCTCTTCTAGATCCTATACTAGGCTTCTGCTGGATTTTTCTTTCCAATTTCACATCTCTATAGCGCAGCTCAGTCTGGTGGTCCAGAATTATGAACTCTGTGCATTTTAAAATAGTGTAGGAACAAAATATTCCAAAATAGCCCCGTGGTTAATTGCTAGTACATCAGATACTTAGGAAAGTATGTGAGTAATGTTAGTTGCTGTCCACCTCTAGATGTGAGCTGTAGGTTTAGCCTCTTGTTATCACTTCCAGGAAAATATGGATTTTGCTCAATTTTATCACAGAAATGAGGCAGCAGCAGCAACTGTTTCTAGCTGAAAGTGAGGGGTTTCATTCCAGCCGTATCAGGACACCTCACATTATGGGATCCCCCATCTGCTACACATATGGACTGACACTTTGAAGCCTGACCAAATGAGGTCAGTTACACCTGCCCTTCCGCGAGTCAATAAGCAGATATCTCACCTCTGGGGGCACCAGGCCCCTGGTGCTTGTAGCAACTGTGGCTCAGGTCAAAGACCAGTTGATCTCTTCACAGCTGGAGCCCAAGTCTCACCCACATACATAATATTTGAACAGTAATGAATATGTGTTTACTCAACCTCTGGCCCTCCCACATAAATGTATGTGGGAGGGCCAGTATAAATAATGTCCCACCTTAATTTTTGAATAGGGAGATCCTATAATCCAATTTTTTCTTCTTGTGTGTTCTAGCGCTGTACCCATCTGCATACAGGATAAAACGGGGGACATATTCACTGATCAACCCCACATTCCAGCACTCAGTGGAGGACGTCAAGCTGCTTTTTGAGGTCAGTTAAGTTCTTGCGGCCCTGAAATAGTTCATGAGCTAGTGTTTCTTTACTGGAAACCAGTATGCTTAGAATGTGCACAGGACTTCTAAAAATAACACATTTGTGTCCTCACCCTGCTGATTAGAACAAAACACTGTGTACTGCTGCTGTGCTCCTAATCATTAGCAGGAATGTGAGATATTTTGGTGACACTGATGAAACCAATATTTTACTTTCTTATGGCATCTTAAGCTCATTTTAAGATATTTAGATGATTAGGCTCTTTGGAATAGCTGTTAACAGGACGTGACCTTGCTAGCAACTCCATTTTTCAGTTAGCTGCTTATATATGTGAATGTGAATTTAGTGGATGCCTATCTATTTCCCAGATACTGCTGGCTGGAATGCAGATCCAAGGTGATGAACACACCCTGCTGATCCCAGATGAGGAGTTGGCCTCCCTGAGAAGTGTGGAAAAGCTGGAAGTCATCTGTGAGGAAGTACTGCCTAAAAGGCTCTCCGACATCAGGCGTCTGATGGCTGAGCTCACCCAGCGGCACCAACCTCTGAGCTGGCAGGACTTTGAGAGGACAGTGCTGACGTTAGTGTACACCACCCAGACCCTGGCTCGAATCACCAACAAGCACCAGAAAGAGATGTGGACCGAAACCCTGATCCAGCTGTTCCAAGCTCTTCAAAAGGATCTCAAACCCTTTTGAGGAAATAAGTTGTACATATTTTTTTCAGTATTTGAGATGCCGTTCATCCATGCTGTTTCCAGTGTCCTGCAAAGTTTAAAAACAAATTCTGTGATTGTTATACTGGTTTTTATGTGAAACTATTTGTATATATAAATACAAATATCAAAAAATGTATATAAAAATATATAAGCGATGTAATTTTTAACCAAAAAAATGTAACTAAACTCAGGGTCCAAACTCACTTTTATCAGCGCTTTCAAGCTTGACTTCCAGTCTTCCTTAGCTGACTGGGCTAATTCCAATTAAGAGCTCAAATCACAAACTCCTGAAAAGTTATATCATGTGCTTCGGTTTTGTTTTGTTACCCTATGTGAGGTAAATAATAAAATTTTAATTCTCAACAGATCAGCGTATCTTACTTTTCTATAAACTTATTTAAGCACAAGTTTAGTTCAGGCAGACCTCAAGGTCCCAGTACATCAGCTCATAGCTGAGCTGTCAGATGATATTGGCTTGTAGAGATCAGCTGCTCTCACTTTCCTGGATTTTGTTTCTGATCATGGAAGTCCATAGCACCAACTGAGACTCAACCTTCAGCAAATGAAAATAAACATGTATCTGAGTGAAGTGGTCATGGCTGAAGTCCCTTTTCTTTTAGCTATCAACTCGAAATGAAATGATCATCAAAGATGGCTTGTTATCATTTTTCAGCACCTCTTTGCGATAACAGTAGCGCCAGAAAATCAGTGTATAGGCTATCCCTATGACACAAGGTATTTTAGGCATGTTTCAATGCCCAAAATTACTATGCATTGAACCACCCTGAGTCTCGAATTTCCCAAAACTATTTTAGAGTCATTTACAGAATAATTAATCATAATCTGCAGCAGTTTGAGTCACACATATTGCCACAATATAGGCTATTTAGGCTAACTAGATTGCACCTACACATGATTAATTTAATGTCATAATATTATGACATTGTAACAAACCATCCAAAATATAAGGTGATTAAACCAAAAAAGCCAAGCATGCTAATAAAGGTAAACCATTAACTACTATTAAATCCATTTTTCAGCTAAATAATGAATCACCATCACGTTTCTAAATGAACTAGTTCTGTTTTGTTACTGCATCAGTTGTGTTACGTCTCATCTCCTGAGTGTGTATTTGTTTTACGCTCAGTAATGCATTACTTCTGAGCCCACTTATTTGTACATCATGAAGAAATCAAATTAAATCAACAATGCTTTTGAGCCCCGCGTATGCATACAAGCCAGAGGATGGCCTCATTAATCAAGTGCGTCCCGGTGTGCTCAAATAAACTTCTCAAACTTAGTTGAATGAAAATACATCACGTAAATACACACATACGCGCAATTACCCCAAAGTTTTTCCTTCTGATTTTTCTGATTATACTGATCTTTGACCTACTTTCAAAAAAAATACTAAATCAAAGTGGTACATTAGTTTGACAACTCCATGGGAAGTCACCTCAAGCCCCCTGCCATGCCTGTGTACATGTTTGATGCCATCAGATAACTTTAGAAGGCGTAAGATGCTTTGCTCTGTCTGGAAAAGATTGCTCAGCTCATTTGATTTGCCACTAAAAGCCCTTTGAATAAAACCCACGGATTTATACTTAAGAGTCTGTGTACATCAATACGCTTGATTGCATTTCTGCAGTCTGTAAAATATCTGATAGATATGTGCTTCAGAGCTACCCATTTCCCCATTCATTATGGGAAATAGGTACTTAAGCTTTTGTGCAGTTCACTCATCAAGAAGGGGATAGAAAGCAGATATCTGGTTTGTGTTGTTTTCCCTACTCGAGTTGATTAGTTTTACATTTGCTTACACCTTACAGTATTTTGCTCAATTCATACTTTTATGTAACCGTGGAAATGTTCGTCATTCCCTGTCACCCAGATCGCATCTTCAGTTGCAGCTTCTGAAAATGTATACGTTAATCGCAGCATTTTCAGTGTCTTTCTCAGCATGTCAGCATTCATTGCTGAGCTGTATTGGCACTGACTAGAGGGGGCTGATTAATGAGGAAGTCAGGAAGACTGCAGCAAGGAATTTCCTTCCAAGGCGAGGGATCAGCCTTCACCCTCGGCACCACTCTAACTATAATAGTGACCGATGAGTCTTGCATTTGACATGGCTGTTTTTTGTTTCTTTTTTTAACTCAGTTTAAGTTGCTTAATGCAGATGTTATAATTTTCAAGCAGATTCCATTTTGCCAGTGACTTTCCAGACTAACTTAGAGAGGAATTGTGAGATTGTGGAATATTTGCCGAGCCTCTAATTAAATTTTGCTCTGTTATCACATTCAATATACAAAATATCGGGGACATGATGTTCCATTTGTGCAATCTAATCCTTAATTGTCATAAAGTTTTAAAATGATCTCACAAACTGCTCTGCTAGGCTTCATTTCCTTCCCCTTTCTCTGTGATTGTGGTGCAGATTTAATAAGAAAAATCAGGCTTTTACGTGGATTATTAACTTATCAGTGTGACTCGTGAAAAACGAGTCTGCAATATTTTATCTATTTAGAGTATTATCCCTAAATGTCAAGTGGAGCCCTCTGCATGTTGAGAGAGCATCACCAAGTGGCTGCAGACAGAACTGCTCTCCTTATCTGAAACTGCATGTCTCTAAAGTGTCCATCACACCCGTATCCTGTCTTCATATAGGACCATTTAGGATATTTCTATACAATCACAGCCTAATATACAAATATCTGGTGTATCATTTCTCATGTTTTAACAGTAACTGTTTCATGTCTACAGGAAATAGCATGTTGTTTAGTATAGTTTGTTCAAGCCAAAACTGATGAAAGAGTTGTAGCGTAGATGGTGTTCTAAAGGAATTTAAAATTGTTTCCTATTGCTGATACATTTTCAGGAATAGAACAATGAAGTCCAGTGAATCCAGAGAGTATGTCAACATTTCAACTACAGTCTTTCCTAAAATAAAGCAAAATATAACTGGATGGATGGCATAAAACCTTTTTGGATTTTTTATTATTATTATTGGCTCAAGATGCTCACTAGGTGGCAGCATTTCCAATCTGTTCCCCCAGATCCTGGCTCGTGGTATCTGCCGCGATGTTTCCTTTTGTTATTGACTTGTGCAGCAGATGTAATGAGGAGTAATGAGTAAAAAGGGAGAACTGAACTATATAATGAAAGCAGCAGCATATCTTGTACTCTCACTTTCTCTTACTCTACAGTCAGTGTTTTGTTATGCATGCTGTAAGGCTTCTCGAAGAGTTCTCGTATGCATTACAATACATCTTTTTATGTTGACACAAAGTGCGGGAGACAGAAAACGACAGCGTGGCATTTCTAATTAGATTTATTTTTCTTTGGAGGGCGTGTTTTTGTTGGAGTTCGCTTAATTAGAGCTGAATCTCATCATAACTGGAATGTGTCTTTCCTGGTTGAACTATCCTCTGATCACCTCCAGATGAATACCCAGTTGTTTTAACTCAAGCTTATCAGCTGCATATGTTTTCCCCGCAGCTGTCAGGCATATTTTCATGCTTCAAGTCCGCAAGCAGAGCGAGATGGGACTTTAAAATGTGTCACATGTAGCCTATACGCACCGTGCTTTCTCCATCAAGTTAAACAACTCAATACCTGAAGTGAAAAAAATAAATAAATAAAACAGCGATTCAGGATTTTCAAACTCTACAGTCACATAAATGAATACCAGTTTTTCTTCTTTGAAAAACAGTCCGTCACTTCAAAGAATCTTTGACATGTTATGTTCCCGAAGACACTTTTTTTTTTTTTTTAAAGCAAACAGATTTTATTTGTTGTGCAACACATTGTCATCCCAAGTGGGAGTAAAAAACATAGTGTGAGCATCCAGATGTAAGACTGCATGACGGGTGGTGATTTGTGGGCTGTGAGGTCATCAGCATCTGCCCATGAGCCCCTGTCATGCCAGTGTCGTCGTCCCTTTTTGTATGGCTAATAGTAGTTAGATCAGCTCCACCCTGTATTGCCTGGAGTCCAAGTGTAAGGTTATGATAGTGCAGCTTCTAAGGATTTAGTATTATAGCAGCTTGTCAGCTGAAACCACGAATCTGGAAATAGGTTTGGGGCATTCTTTCAACCCTGTTATTCTCATGCGGCTAATGTTGCTGAGCATAGCGGAAAGATGGCGCCAGGGATGGATGGATAGATAGATGGATAGACAGAGGTAGGCTGCTTTATGAAGAGAGCGGGATACCTCACTGAGTAGGAGAGCCAATTACACTGCATGGGTGAGAGCAGGCAGCCTGCTCAAAACAACCTCCTGCTTGCTCCGGCTTCCAGTAATCAGCACAGTTTTCCACAAAATCATCACAACAGCTGGGAGAGCGTAACAAAGAAACAATGCTGCGTGGATAATCGCTGTCCTGATACATTTGGATGTAGAATTGAAACCTTTTAAAAACAAAATGCTGTTTCAGGATTCTGGTCCACAGTGTTTTATCTTATCATGTCCTTCCAATCACGAGGATCTGCCACTAAGAGCTTGCAAAGCCTTTTTAGTTGTGGGATACATTTCAGCTTTCCCACCAAATATTTTCTTGGGCATTGGCGGGTCTAGAGATAGAGGCTAATGCTCGCTTATCGGACGCTGTAATGAAGAGGTCTGAGATTCACACGGGAGTTGTGGTATGCTGTGTTTCAACATGGCTCCCCAAGTCACTAATTTGATTCGGCATGGTGCAGCCCCGTCACAGGTGGAGCAGTCTCAAAGGGACTCTTCCGATGGCTCTGCTGCTGTATGTGGATGAGGTCTTAGACTCTCCTAAAATATTTGTGAATTGGAGGATTTTCGCATTAACAGTTAAATTGAACGATGTAAGTATGATCAGCTATAAAGGAGGTCAGTCACCTTACTCTTATCTGTATAAAGCTGTTTGCAATTTAAAAAAAGCACTGCACCAACAAAGCTGGCGACTAGCCTTTAGATTTTAAACCAAAAACACTTTCAGCACTTTCATCCAACAGAAGTATTTCAGATTAACACCAGTGCTACATCATATATGATACACGTGTAATGGGATAATATGTCAAGCTGTGTTCAGAGTCAGTTTCACTCCACCAAAGAACCCAGAAAAACCTGCTAAAGCCCAACACAGTAGCTGTAGGATTCACCACAAATGTGAAATAGTCCTCTCTTTTCTTCTAGCGGTCAAAACCACTTGGCCGAGCTCCAAAACAGCAGTAAATTCACATTTTAAATCGTCGCCCCGGCTGGAAATGTTGGTCATGACAAATGGCTTTTTCCATTTCATGTCCTCTACACAGCAACTTGTTTCAACATCATAGGATTAAGAGGCTCTTATAACAGGAAAAAAATAATAATAGAAGAACATATTGCCCTTCATTGGGAACTTGCTGATTATATTCTATGGATTCTCAAAAATATGACCCCACTAATGAAATGTGATTGCAAAGGAAACAGAGGGTGAGACCTAAAAGAAGTGGGGCTTAAAGCGCTCTTTGACCCCAGCCACCCAGCAAAAGTCCTCTAATTTACATCACTTTCTTCTGATTCGTTGTAATGAAATCCTGTGCGTTTGTGCTCTACAGCCGCATGAGCAGGCATGCTTTCAACACAGAGTGTCATTAAAAGTTTTATAGCACTCTAACGTGCAGAACTTTAGGCCTGCCCCCAAATTCCTCTTAATTGATAAGATCTGCAAGTTTTAAAACTTTGTTGATTTTTTTGAACTAACTGTAGCACAAAGTTAGACACGTGGCACGGTCCCGGAGCCTGGAGCCTGCCTGTAGTAGCCAGGCAAGGCTTAAACGGTGGACTCACGGGTGCAATCTGTCACGTAAACACAGTTAAACGTATCTTCTTTCAGATTTTCCGAAATTTATTTTTGTTTATACTCAGCCTCCCTTCCGTTGAACTCAGCGCACAGTGGTAAACGATATGGCCCCAGCAGGTGTCCAGGAAACTTGACTATAAATGAATTCAGTTCAATAAAGTTTGACTCACATTTTCCTGTTTAAAGGAGAATTAATGATTAATTGAGTTGATAAGTCATTTGGTCTGATTGTTTTAATGCCACCCATACTAGTTTGCTTTTCCTGGACTTTCTGCTTCAGCATAAACACTTTGAGGAAGCACAGTGTCAGAGAACAGAATAGAAGAGTTTGTTTCTTACAGAACAAACACTTTTTGTCTGTGTGTGTGTGTGTGTGTGTGTGTGTGTGTGTGTGTGTGTGTGCGCGTGTGTGCGCATGTGTGCCCTGGACAGCTCATCAGCGGCCGGCCGCCTGTCCCATTATGTGTTCGGTGTCAAACTGACTGTGAAGAGGTGTACAGCCCCTGTGGGAGTCATATACCAAAGTTAACAATTTGCTTACACTCTCATTTCTCTTCACATCTGATTTGTATATCATCTGTGTACACTCTCGTGGCATAATAAACTGTGCTGGTAAATGTTTTTGTCCTCAAGCTGACCTCAGAAGAAAGGCCATTGCTTTGAACCCCCACACCATGCAAACGTTTAGAAGAGGCGTCGTTTTCCTCTTCAGAAAGGAAACATCTTTAGGAGGAACAAATGATTAAAAAAAAGATATAAAACAATGATTCACTGACCTCAGTTCAATTTTTACAGCAATTTAATTTAAAGAAACAGATGTGTGTTTGGTCGCAAAGTGGCTCAACAGATGCTTTCAGTTTGGGCAACAAAGCTCCACTCACTGCACAGACATTCGCTCTGACACGTGGGACGGTATTCTCATTGCATTCTCCTTCTCCTCATAATCTGACTTCATTCAAATTCTTTTGTAAAATCAGATATTCTGAACTTTTAACTTCGACATGTGGGATCTTCTCTTTTAGAAAACCTATGATTGATGTTTTATGCACAAAAGAATGTGTTACTTGTTTCAGTACGCAAGCAAATCCCTCCAGTCATCTGCCCTCCCAACAAATTTAGCCGTTTTCACTCAGGAAATCCATGTCTGGTATCTGTGCCAGGAAAGCATAAAGAAGTGTGCTGACTCCAGTATATATGAACTGCAAACATAAGCTTTTCATCTGTATTTTGTAATAAAAAAATGTAAAAAGCATAAGGATTAAACTGTGTTAGCGGACTACGCAGCTAATGCATGTGTTATGGTTTGTTTTCATTATTGACCTCATAATCAATGATTTCATTTAGATTCTTTGTCAGAGATTTATAATTTTATAAAGATATAGTCCATGACTTCTTAGTATGCTGTTACGTCCCTCTGCAGCCTCTAATCTGCTCAGTGTGTTCAGCTGGTGCTAATTGGCCACACCTAGTCAGGTGTGGATAAAACCATACCTGAGGCAAGCTTCCCAGGGAGCTCACTTGCCTTTACCTTGGTGGCACCAGCCATTTTAGCCAACCTGCTATGCCATTTTAAGATAAAACCTCTTCTCACTAACACTCTGGTATTCATCTCCTTTTTTTATGTTGCGGCTTTTGAGCCAGGTCGTAACATATGCCAAGAGCAATGCCTCTTATATGAAGAACTACATGAGATAATCTGCCAATATAACTCCTGCTACTATAATAATTATGCAGTTCTTGGTTTGAGAGCGTGTCTGTAAATAACACTGCAGTCCATTTGAGTTAATTAAATATACACTTTATACTAAGTCATTAATGCTGCGGCTGCTGTAATGTTGGTTACTCTCGTGTGCTCTGTCAATACGTCTTCACTGTTTTATCTCCTGCGACTTGGCAAATTTACAAGAAGAGTGCACAGTGTTACATACTGTTATCTTGTTCCCTCTGTGTACACGAATGAGGACATTTAAATTGTAAGATTAATATTGTAACCATTATAGAAGTAATGCAAACCCATCCACTAAACATTGGGAAAATACAGGAAAATGTAGGGATATACAAAAGACATTCACACAAATAAATTGCATCATCATCTTCCTTCGGCCGCTGTTTAAAGGATCACTACCGTGGATCATCTGCCTCTATATCATCGCATTTTCTTCTGTCACACCAACCCTCTGCATGTCCTCCTCCACTCCTCCAACCTCTTCTGTGTTGTTCCTGTTTTTCTCCTGCCTGGCAGTTCCATCTTCAACATCTTGATTATTGATTTCATTTGGCAAACATTTTACCCCTGGTGCCCTTTGTGACGCAACACTCCCTATTTTTCCAGGCTTGGGACCAGCACAAGGAGTACACTGGCTTGTGGCCCACCCATAGCTGGGTTGTCATCATCATCATTACTGTCATCATCAAGGACGACTGCTCTGCTTCCACATTTATGTGTGCACATGATTAACTTTTTGTATTAAGGCAGCATTTAAACTTTAATACTCTGGCACACTAAATCTTCCCTTCTCCTTTCGTATGTTTCAGTTTTCCAGCTTTATTTCTAGTTATTTCGGCCTTTTTCTTCACTTGTTTTCAATTTCAGTCTAATATGATTTACTTATGTTGCTCAAAATCTATAGACTGTACTTAAAGGATGGATGTAGCCACAATGACATCATCAGCTAGTCTGTGGACTCTGCATTTTAAAGTTGCATATTAGCATTTGTGGGTGCCAAAAGTGAACGAACGTGGACAATTGAGTGGGCTACTAAGTTATTGGTTAGCACTAGCATGCTTGTTTGGTCAGTTTTCACATTTCTTATGAATTAGGGAATCAAAGGTAGCAAGAAAAACCATGTTTAGTTTTGGCTAATAACACTAAAAACCTGCTTTTTAGTGTAATTAAGGTGAACATTTTAACAGCGAGCCAGCAGAGGGTAACTTATGCCTGTTTCATGCTTGAGCAGGGGTAGAGCGCAGGCAGTACACGGGCAGTCACAGACTGGCCGACTACTGCAGAGAATGTTTGTTTTCAGATGGAGGCAGTGTCAGAAATATGTGGTACAGCTGGTTAACAAAATTAGAGATGGAAATCCTGGTCATCCTCTTCGACTAAAAACACAGCAACAAACTTCATGCCCAAAATATTACTCAAAGTTAAATCTGTAGTTAAACAAGCAAAAACAAACAAACAAAAAATTTCCTTCCACTCCTTAGTATTACTGTTGGTGTCGTGCTCAAATTTGCACATAATATAAGCTTCCTGTCCTGCTGTCTGCAGCTACAGACCGCTGCCACTAACATGCATGTCAAAAGTGCATATCTCATATTGGCTCTGTTGGTTTTTGTGTGCTTGGCAAATGTGTGTATAAACTGTGAGGCTGCTGGAGACTATAGTTTCTGCCACAGTTATGTTTATGGGTAATTATCTTCCTTGAGAGCAAATATTAGTGAAATTATGGTCACTTACTTTTCAAACTACAGCTTTTACAGATGCTGTTTTTAAAATGCAGCCTACACTAATATGGTTAAAGCCAATAAATACAACAATTTTTAGGCACGACAGTTTTTCTCCTGGATTTTGCCAATTATAAACATCATGTTTCCTCAAAATTAGGCCGCAAGCAACTGTGATCTTTGTGATAATACCTCAAAGGGTAAACAACTAACAATTTAACTATTTCCCCCATAAAGACGACATTTGACACCTCAGTATATATCAATATAGGTGCAGTTTGACAACCTTTAGAATAGTTTCTGGGTTTTTCCGAGGGTTGTTGAATAGGCAGAGACCACCCTGACTGACTTCTGGTGACACAGTCATTTTGTTCTACATCAGCCCTGAAATATAACAGAAACCACACAGTTCAGAAAAGAGCTTCAAGGGTTATTCCCAGCAAATGGTAAAGAGTCAAAGCAAGAGAGGTTTAGTAGCTATCTCAGCATAGCGCTTTTCAAACTGAAACACACCCAAAAAGATGGGTTTTTACATCTCTTTTCTTCTCTATCACCTGCCACCTTTGTCAAAAAAATAAAACAAACTTTTATTACTGGCCATGAGATTTTGCTGAAATGCATGAAATCTTAAGCGTGGCAATTCAAGAAAGTAACTGGTCTCTTTATGGGGATGGCTTCACGTGTACCAGATGGCTGTCTAAACCAATCTGCAATTGAGACAAAGATCTCCGCCGCACACTCCCCTGGGAAACTGGGTGTACAGGTTAATTCTGACCTAATCAATCAAAGCCTTGAATGGAATTACCTTTGAGTATTCCTGATCTTTCACTCAGCCAATTAGGACTATTCATCTGCTCGGGGTGGAGATGGTCCCGTGGCACTTGCAGGGTCGAACTAATTAAACATCTTGGCTTCTCGCTGCTGTCCTTCTGCTCATTTACTTAAAACATGGTCACTGGTTAAGCCAAACTGCTCTTTTTGTTTTAGATGTGTACTGTGTTTGATTATTGACTTGGACCTGATGTCATCCCAGGTTAAGTGTAAATCTGTAAGAGGTCACACTGCAGAGGTAATCAAGAAAATGGAGAGTGACAGGCCTTATTTTAGTTGAATTGTATAGCAGACAAAATGACATGTAGGTGGAGGGGCTGCTAGACTGAGGACATTTGATTAATGATCATGCTAACATTGGCAAGCCAAGCAACAACAATCTGTACTAAAATTCAATGATTGGGAAATGATAGTCTTGCTTAAGTCTGGATGCCTTTGTTTCAAAAGCTAACTTAATTTTTGCCTCCTGCTCACATATGTTCATAATTGTTTGCTGTAATGGGTCCCTTCTCTTTAACTAAGCAGGCTTGTCCTTGGACACAGCAGCTGCCTGCCATATAAAATGAAGTCATAGCCATATCCTCCCAGCACAATATAATCTTCTCTCCATGCATTTCAAACTTAGACAGGATTACTCAGACTAGATAAGGAAAGTGGAAAATTTCATTTCTAATGGTTGTACTAAAAAAATACTGCATTACCTTCATGCTATAATCTCTATAATGGTAAAAAAAAAAAAAAAAAATTTGAACAATTCGCACTGGTACTGTAGATTTATACTGAACTGCAGTATGAGCCATATTCTTTAAAGTAGGGAAAACATGTTGCAGGAGATTGACAGGCAGATCCGTACAGTCTGCAGTGAAGGCAGAGCTGAGGCTGAAGGTGAAGCTGTCAATTTACTGCTTCTTTTCTCGCCTCTGACCATGAGCTGTGGATAGTGACCGAAACCATGAGATGCTGGTGACAAGCGGTGCAAATGAGTTTCCACCTAGTGGAGTCTGTACTCTGGAGATTGTGTGAGGAGCTCATTCATCAGGAGGCGCTCAGACTATGCTGTCCTGTGGAAGCTTGGCTGGAGGGATGTTTGGGGCATGAGGACCCAGAAAATAAACCTGGATCGTCACCATCCTATAAGTGACTACATATTGCAGCGACACATACCACAACAATGAAAGGTCCACTTATAAGCAGCATAATTACAGTTCATTGTTTAGCACAAGGACAATGCCTACATTGAAAAAATGTGATAGGCTCCAAGTTGCTTAACTTGCTCACATTGGTAATGCAGGAGCCACTATTCTACCAATGTCATCATATATAGCCTATGACATTTTCTTGTTTGTATTATTTTCATAGCTGTGATAAACCATGTATAGACTAAACTGATTCTGAAGTCATCTCATTTCCCTGCGTTTCAGTAAAAGTACCTTGTTCAAGTGCAGCATGATCACCTCTGCTTTGTAATTGCAGAAAAATGCAGACGTACCAGCACACAAGAATTAATGCAAACAATATGTGGGGATAAGTCAATGTTTTGGAGAGATTCCCAAGTAATCTGAATGCAGATAATCTGTGGATGGATGGATGGATGGATGGATGGATGGATGGATGGATGGATGGATGGATGGATGGATGGATGGATATGGATTTGTGGGATTTAGAAAAACATGATTCGATTCATTTATATAAACCAATATGACTCAAAGGAAAGCAACACTTGGCAATCTTTTTCTCTCTTTTTATGCCAAAGATGCCCTGAACAGTTCCAGCAAGCAAAGCAGTAGCGCTAATTAAGGCAGTTCTTCAGATGATAACGTCTTAACACTAATCCCGGGCATATTGATTAAACTGTCTGGGCCTCAATCTATGTATCACTTAGGGTTTAAGTGGCCTTTAGAAGCCCCCACACTGAAAGCACAAACAAATAACAGGTACTAAACAGTAAACGATGTTAAGAACGCAGGTCAGCCGCCTGTATGACTTTATTCATCCACTGTAATAAAAGCCTTATTTTAATAAGTCCTGATTAGTTAAAGAAGCAGAGGTGAAGGGTGTGCGTTTGCAAAGAGCTGACAGATATCAGCAAGACAAAGAGAGTTTGGCTATATGCTTTTAGATGCTTCCTAACAGCAGGTAGAATGTGGACTGGTGTATTTCTTAAAGGTGATAGAATCAGGCACCATGAAAACTCAGAGAACAGCACTTTTTACTACTTTCTACTTTTGTTTCTATCTTTATCCAAACTGCAAGTACATGCAAATATCAGCAGCAAGTGAGCACAAAGAACAGAACTGCTCCCAGATAAGATTTTATAACTCTTGTTGCAAGTGAAGTGTGTTTGCCTTTGTTGGTCCTTTTCATTAGAAACAGTTTCATGTTGTTTCAGGAATGCCTACACGGGTAGTTTGAGATGGTAAGACAAACAGCTGGTTTACACTGAAGGACTCTTTGTGAAAAAGATACATTTAACTTACTGATAGTTACTTAATACTTGACAGTATTTGCTCATTAGTATTAAATGCAAAGTAGTTAATGGGTCTGTCTTTTAGTTTTGTTGAGATTGGACTAACTTCAGTGACATATTTAAAAACAAAACTTTGATCTAACAATGCGCTGGTGTAAGGTGGAGTGGGGATTTTGCAATTATTTCAAAGTAAGAACAAGATTTCATTGTAATCCACTGACTAATTATTGAGACATTTCACTGTAAACCATAGAAAACACTCACGGGCCACTTAATTCAGTTTGCCTGAACTCAATGCATTTACACATGTAGACATAGTCGAGATGAGTTGATGAAGTTCAAACTGAGAGTCAGAATGCAGAAGAAAGGTGATTTAAGTGACTTTGAATGTGGTTGTATGTGTCCCACAGGCTAGTGCGCATATTTCAGAGACTGATAGGAAAGCAAGAGTAAATAACCACTTGCTATAACTAAAATATGCAGAAAAGATGCCAGTCCTGTCAACTAAGAACAGGAAACTGGGGCTTTATGACTACAGTGTACCCATCTTCTAATAGTTGCTTCTAGCATCATAATATGCCAATTCCCAAATCCCAAAGCATTTCAAACTGGTTTGTTTGACCATGAAAAATGGTTCACTGTACTCAAATGGCCTCCACAGTCTCCACTTTAATGTTAATAGAGGACTTTTGGGGTGTGGTGGAACAAGAGATTTACATCTTGGATGTGCAGCAACTGTGTAATACTATCATGTCAACATGGACCAAAATCTGTAAGGAATATTTCCAGCTCCTTGTTAAATCTGTGCCACAAAGAATTAAGGCAGTTCTGAAAGCAAAAGGAAGTCCAAACCAGTACTATCTAACAAAGTGACTGATGAGAGTACAGATGTCATAATGGGAAGGGATGAGAACGGCGTTCTGGAGGATACCAAAACAAGAGGGACTCATGCTTGTGAGACTATAAATGCCTGAGTGGCTATGAGAAATAGGAAGTTAAGGTTTTTTCCACTTGGAAGCTGAAAACAAGCTTAAACCCATAAAGCCCTGAACCATGAACTAATTGACAGAAAATTCAGTTTGTTTTTAAATGTAAATGTCTTGTTGAACCTGCTGACATGTTGTTTAAAAAGAAATTAAATATCAGTTTACATAAATTAGTTTTAATTTGTATACTTTTTTACTATATCTGGCTTTTTGGTCAATTTATTGGTTCAAAAGTCTTAAAACCCTGAAACAGAGTTCTTTATAAAAAGAAACTAACATCTAGTGCTAGAATAAAGTGTTATCTGCCACAACGTTTGTACTTGTGTTAGCCAATGCACTTTGTGCAGCGTGTGCATGCAAACTCATGGTTAAAAACAACATCCATCAAGATGAGTAACAACTGGGCTAATTGAGAACCTTTACAATGAATGAAAGCTAATTCAATTCTACTGTGCCGGTGACAGAATGCTTTCAGATGCTGATTTATTTTGAAATTAGTCATGCTCGTCAGTTCACCCCTGACCTCAGGAAGCATATAAAACAGCAGGAAGTTTACACAAGGCCCAATTTATATGTGGTGGGTGACACGGGGCCAGTATATCCGCCCAGGTCCTGTCGTGCAGGCACTCTAATCTGATAAATGGACCTTGGTTTCACATGAATTTATTTATTACGTGGATTTACAGCAAGTGTGTGCAGTATTTGGTATCTATACTGAGTACATTTTTTATTGAGAAGAATAATATGGTTGTAAAATAAAGGCATTAAAAAGTATATTACGCTATTAATCACTGAAATCAATAAAAAATTGGACACAATTTATTTTAAACTGGAAATATACAAATCACTTGATGCCAGAGAGCAAAACAATATCTTGTATGGAAGTAAAACAAGCCACATTTTTACTAAAAAAAACAAAACAATATCCAGGTCACTTGAGCCTCCAAAGGCTTCCAGTGAAATATATCGTGGTAATGATAGAGATAATAACATAACATCTGCTCAATACAAAAAGCTTTTTATCTCTTTAACTGCAACCCATAATGTAACTACTTATTGAATAATTCCTTCCATTTTACTGCTAAAGAATGAAAATGTATCCTGAAGAGGTTTTGGCGGAAGGGCAAGAGTGCAGCAGTATTTTATGGGAAGTGTATCCACTACAGGGTGTGCCTTGTGTTCAATAAATAATAAAAAGGAGCTGCTCTGAACCAAGAGTTACAAGGCCAGGACATACAGAGAACGACGACCTACAAAATCACAGGTTGAGACATAACTTGAACCTCTTCTTGTATTATGTGCTTCCTTCCGCAGGTGAATGGCTTTGGTGGGTGTCTGGGGGCTGGCTGGTCGGGGTAATGCAGGGTGAGGGTGAACAGAAGAAAGTCTATAGGCCCTTTGGGGACGGATAATTTGAGGCTGGTATCTGGCATTTTGAAGGTTCACGGTTCACGGGGGAACTGACGAGATTGCAGCTCCATGGGGAAGTCTTTGGTGTGTCAAAGGGTTTGCAGTCACCTTACCGGTCCCAACACATGGGAACTGACATCATGCATCTGTCTCTAATGCCAGGGTCGGGTAAGGGATATGTCTTGACCTTTGGCCTTTGGTGAAATTCAGCCATTCGTCACGCGTCGCTGAATCAGGAGCTCTGGCTTCTGGCACATCTGTTCGTAATGCAGGTAGAGTGTGGGGGCTGCGGCTTCCATGAATCCTATCATCCCGTCTGCTGATGTATATAAAATGATCACAGGTGATGTTGATGGGGGTATTTTTTGTGTGCAAAACCTTGAGATTTATCCAGATTGGGGTAAAGGGTACTCGATTTTGAACCTTAAAAAATATAGATAGTTAGATAGTTTAAGATACTGCTTTTTTTTTTTGATGTTCCATCCATCTTTACACTTCAAACAGTGTCATGCTTGTATTAAAATGCCCCCTTTAGCTGTCCACTGATGTTTAAAAGGATCATGAAAAGGGTTTTTAAAGGAACTTCAGCTGTTTACATTATCCAAGATAAATGGCACTCGCCCCCATTTAGTTAAACACTTTGTACATGTTATTTTTTAAATGGCTTTCTCTACATTTCCATACTCCCAGTAATGATCACAGAACAGATTACATTTGTTACTGACTACATAGAAAGTTAATATGCATTAAAATATCAGATTTAAAAAATGACCATATTGGATATTGAAGCTGTGAACGTTTTCTACCACATCACCAACAACTGGTTCTGTTATGAATACTGTGAGGCTAAAACAGTCGCTGAAGCAGCGTCTATTGAGTCAGTGTGAGTTGTGGCTAAAAAATTGGATTTTGAAAATGAAAAAACAAACCTGAGCTTATAATAAAAAAAGTACGCTTAATTGAAATCTTTATCCATCTCCTTTATCCTGCTTGAGGCTAGGACTCGAGGCTACATTGATTCCTGCCTTCACTGCTACTGGTATAGCACTCCTTGATATCTTGGATTTTAACAATGCTAATGTTCTAGTTTAAACAAAACTGCATTCAAAGTATGATCTCTTTGGTTTTAATGTCCACATTTGATGATTGTTAATCTGGAAACCTAACAGTGAGGCATTTCCCTTTGACTTCCAACCGTTTGTTGACCAAACTTTGGTCCGCAGTTCAATCCTGTTTTTCTCTAGTCAAACCAATTATGCACTCAATTACTAGTCAGCTAGTTAACTGATAACCCTTCAGTTCCACCCTCTCATCCAACTGCTACAATCTTTTGAACCAAGATAGAGACCTGCATGCTAATTCATGACAGACTTGCAGCAAAAGCAGAACATAAGCAATTTCTCCCTTTTCACTAATCAGTCAGTCAATATGTGATTGACACCAGGTCAGTGATAGACAGTTGACCCCAACTATTAATTAGGGCTCGACTGGACAATCATGACTGCTGAAAATTGACACTGAGCTTAAAGCTGAGAACGCCCACAGAGTATTAATGATCGTGATCCACACTGAACGGAGTGACAACTATTGAGTGACGTTGTTGCTCTGAGATGATCAAGAAGAAAAATCTCCTCTTTACCTGATTGAAATTCCTGTGGATGTGGTACAGAGGGGTCTGAGGTCACACCAGTGACCCACAGTGACAGCCGAACAGCAGGAATTCAGATGAAAAAAGATAGCAGATACCTCAAGATTTTTATCTCTGTCGCCTTCCTATGTGCTGCCTGCTTAAGTCCTGAATTATGATGAATGGTTCTGCGGTGGACTGTGCTTGTTGCAACAGGCTTTACTTTCACCGTCAGAATACTTTCTTCCTTCCAGATGGTGTGTTTTATCTCATTTCTATCAGTGACTGAGGGTGTTTACTATTCAAAGTAATCACTGCAGGGTCTCGTCAAAGTTCATACCACTGGCCAAATCAGGAATACGCTGCTGATTTGAAAGTTTAAATGTAGGTTAAACCAACATGTTCCTAGCATGAGGTATTGCAAAATCAACTAACAGGAAAAGCTACTGTAGCCAGCCATGTACTTAGCCAATCTTACATTTTTATCTTTTTAATAGTTTATTTTGCATATAGGTTTAAAAAATGTAGTCATCATTAAGTTGTTCTTCCAGAGAATTTGCACTTGTAGGTCTGATAGAATTTTACATTGTGTAAAACGAGGAAGTCTGACACAGTGACAGTTTAGGGAAATGAGTGAAGAAATCCAATAAAATGCAGCAGACGACTCAGTAATGAGATGGGAACTGCTTTGGCAAGTTAATGAGCAGGAGCTGACAGACCAACATGGACTCTGTGATTAGGTTTTGTTCCATCTTCCCGTGCTCAAATTTAAAGTTTGTCTTTGTTTCACTGACACGTTCATCATTACAAGAACTTATTAAGCTAATGGCCTCAATTTGAATGAATGTGTGTTCAAACTGCAAATAGCAACCTTTCACTATAAAGGATAAGAGCAAAAGAGCAATTCATCTATTTCGAGACAATGTTGCATTACCTGTACACGTGCAATATGTTGCCTATTTTCTTAACTTTGAATGATAGAACACTTGTTAATAGCCCTGGGTTAAAAACTAGCAACAACTGAGCCTCTTAGTGTCTCTTTAAAGGCAAAAAGACATAAAGAATGAGAGTTAATATGCAGGAGGAAGCTGCAGAATCAGTTTCCAAATTTTCAAAACACAATTAAAAGCATTGACTTTGACTCTTTGTTAAAAGGTAAGTAGAAGTTCTAGCATAACTGCAAGATATATAACAGGAGCAGCTAGGTAAGGTTTAATATTCGTTGATGATTATAATTATTCCCTATTACTGCAAAGCCTTTACCTACTTTTTCTCTGTTCTTCCAACTGATACATTGTGTCAATGTCTCTAGAGAGACAGAGAAAGAGAATGTGAACCAGAAAAAAAATGGCCTTCACCTAATTTTCTGTGTTGATGTGATGTAATTATAGCCCATCCTGGGTTTCAGCGTTACATGCATTAATAAAATGGAATATATAGCCATTGGAAGTGAAAAGGTCAAAGGTGTTATGTAATGATGAAGACTTGATTTCATTATGACTATCTACAGAGCTTTTCACAGTCTATTTTTGCTGAAATTCTTCAAATCAAACCTACTTTTAGACATTTAACAAAAACAAATTGGCAAACATTGCTAAACCTTCCCAAAAGACCACTTACATCAATTTGAATGCTGTCTCCCTTATTTACCACATTTGACCCACACCGAGAGCATCTGTGTTGCCTCAGAGTGGCTTAGCTTAATATCCTCAGCACCCTCTTTATGCACTTTCAACATCTGCCGCCAGAAAGGAGTTAATGCTTCACAAGTAGGGCCAAATTTAAATGCATATGTGTTGCCATTGAAGGATGTAGGAGATTCCACTAAACAAGCGCTTTCATTTAATGTATCCAGTATGTGTGAATAAATGTTTTGACATAATAAACTCTGTCTTTCCCAAAATGTCAGCCCCAAGCTTTTTGTCAGTGTCTCTTCTTGCTTATATTTGCTGTATTTTATATTTACTGTCACCAGTTTCATTCTGGCTTTCATTAGAGATACATCTCTGCTTTTTCTGTCTGGAGTCTACTATGTATGTCCTCTTGTCTCAGCCCCTTTCTTGAGATACGCTCTTTATTCCAGAGACTGTCTCAGTGGGTATTAGACATCCAATAATCCACCACCTGAATGGTATCCAACACCATCAGCCTTCCAAATATCCAATTTATCCATCCATTTCCTCTGTACTGGCGCTGCCGCTAGTGCATCCCCAGTTCGGTGGCGAATGGCCCTCCCAAACCTATCATTCTTACAACCTCGCCACTCTCGAGTAACTCCATTATTCCAGGATCCGCTTCCAGGACTCTCCTCCCAGCAGCTGTCACTTGCACAAGTCCAAGCACTCATTCCAAACACAGAGCCTCTTGGTACAGTGTAATCCCCAAACTATCAGCCTTATCCAGAATATGCGCCAGATATCCATATCATACTGGCCTCCCACCACTGAACTCTGTTTCGGTTTATTAAAAATCCCTTCTGCTCAGAAAAGTTCTGTTATTAAACTGAATGTTGTCCAGCATTACCAGCCTGGTCCTGACAAAAAGCTGCTGCACTGGATGTTTCAATTAATGTCACCTCATGCCACACAGATTTCATTTAACAATGCCTTATTGTATTTTGCATTCATCAATATGTCTCGCAATCTCATACATTTCTCTCATACATTTATATGTACAGTTTGTTTGTAAATGAACATAATGCTGGCTGAGTTGTCCACTTAATGGATTACATAAATTAAAGCCTGCCAAAGCTTTAATCAATCTCTACAGCAGTGGGTTGTGGAGTTTAGACAAATATTTTACTGCTACTATTCATAACCATCATCATTACCATTACATTAATTATCATTTCATCAAAGCATTTATTGAAGCTGTTACACACACACACACAAACAGTAGTTAGACTCATGTGTAGGTAAGAGTTCAAATAATAGTTTGCAAAACCTTGTAGCTGCAAAATTATGTCTGCATAAGGGGCAGTTTGTTCCAGGAGATAAGTGAGAGTTAGAAGATTAACAGGAAGCACCTGGACTCGAGACGGAGAGAATGTTCTTTTTAAATGTATCAAAAGTCGTCAACATTTATTGTATTGTACCTTCTTGACACATGAGGGGGCGTTCTAATACCCTGATGTTATAAAACAACTGCTTGTGTAGTCTTGGGCGGAGATCAATGCTGGTGTGTGCAGTGTTCATCTCCCCACACGTGTGTTCAGTAAAAATCATTGTTTGACCAACTCTTCTGGACCATTGTTGTTTTGTGCTCATCCTCAATATCTGAACCCGCAACAGGGTCTATCATTTACATCCAAGGAGCTTGATTTCCAATTTCAAGTAATACCAAACCCCAAGAGATACTGATTAGAAATGATAAACAACAAAACAGTGATTAATATTTTTTTCAGTGATGCACATATAAAAAAGTGGCATCTTTAATTTGTATAATTCCACACATAAGAGGCATGACATGACTCTAATCATGAGAAAACAGATGTGGAATGCATGCTGTCATACAGTGAGAAGATTTTTTTTTTTCCTACTTGGAAGCCACTTTCGGGGAAATCTAAACCTAAATTCAAGGCAGTCTTTGTAAAATATCTTGCTGATCCCTATATTTTCAAATGTGATAGACTGTTTCTCTATCAGAAAATCAGAAGTACATCCCAGTTGAGGCTTCTTGAAGCTGCCCCTGAAAGCCACAATCACTGTAACAGAGGCTGTTCAATATGTAAGCTCATTAAGTTTATTAGAGTGATAAAGATGTGGATGTGGATGTTGTTCACTATAAAATCTATTAAGATGTGAGGCTTGAACTCTGTGCTGCTGTGGAAATGTGTATCACATGCACATGTACAGCAGCTACAAGAAGCAGGAAGTGGGGATAAATCATAGCCAGATTGTATTAGTTCCTCTGTGGAAGTTAATGCCTCGAGTAGAGAACTTTTAATTTGATTCAGTGTTTTCCTCTCCCACTAAGATGGAAAAGTGTGAGACAGGAAATGATGTGCAGAGATGGGAGAAGAGACATATATGAGAAATTACCCGTGTGCCAGGTAAAACTGGGACAGAGGGGCTTTAAGCTACAGAGGAAATTACAAGGTAGTGTATACTAATAGTTTGATATTGTTGACACATCTTGAGGACATTAAGGAATGTAGAATTAAAGTCTTCCAGGCTTTGTTTGCAGGTTATTTTAAAATACTCAGTATGATGCAAAAGTCTCGAGTCAGCACTCATTTCTTTATATTTTGCTTCCAAGGAGCCAGACTTTCTTATCATTTTTTAAAGTAGTCTTGAGCAAGACTTTTGAAGGCTTTCAGAGCAAGTTTTTGTCTTTAAATATTGGTTATGTTATTGATTATCAGTCCAGTCCATCTACGTCACCAGTCGAGGCTTAGCTTAATACCCTGTGCAAACTATCTACAGCAGATGAAGAGTATCGTGAAATAGGAAACAGTCCAACAAAGACCTGACACAGGACCTAAGAGATGCATGTGGCCCTTAAGTTCATTCATTTACTGTTCACTGAAACCTCATCAGAAATGGCCTCAGTGAAAGGGTGGGGTCAAGAAGCCATTGTGGAAGGGAAACAGGGAGAAAAGGCTGAGTTATGCCAACAGGCCTGGAGTAATGGAGTAATTAATCCAAATGTGACATTTATGGTAAGTAATTGTAAGTATGTATGGATGAAGTCAGGAGAGAAGTACAACAGTGTCTGTGGCCATCTGTAAAACAAGTTGGAAGCTTTCATGGTTTAGGGCTGCAGTGTCTGATTGCCAGTGGCTTTATTTTTGAGCATAACAATGCAATAAAAGAATGCCTGGATAGTAATAACACCATGGAAAACCATCAATCATGGACTGGTCTACCCAGAGTTCAAAAAGCAAAAAAGCAAAGCAATGTGGGATCATCTTGACAATGAACAGAGCAAAAGTAAGCCTCCAGATTTATTTCTGGAGACTAGTTGAAGAAACTGTAAGAAAGTCTGGCTAAGAGAGTTTAGGCTGCAATTTTACCTTAACTTAACTTAACTTAACTTCACTGGAAGAAGTCCAGTTGCTTTTCTTTCGAACCTACACCGACTTTATATACTATGTTTACATGTTTGGAATTTAAATACATTGTTACAAACATCTGTCATTTTCCAAACAAGTTATGAAGAAATGAGGGACGTCCCAAGACTTTTTAGCCAGGTCCTAACATTCGCAAATCCCAACGAGGTATTGTGGAAAGTAACAACTGATATCTCCAGTAAGATAAGTTAGCCCCTGATCAAGTATGTGGGTTTCTCACACCCTTACCATTTCATTGAACAGAGCATTGTGGGCATCACTGTAAAATCTAATACGTGGTCAGTACTGTTTACTTATGATAGCTAAGTTAGGACAATTTGTTCTTTGTGAGTGGACAGTAATTAGCATATTTTTTTTCATATGGTATATGATGACATATATATCAGGTAAATTAAAGCAGTTATTTTAATTCATAGATTTTACAGTGATCCCTGTTTTTCTTTGAGAAATTGTGACTTTATACTGTGTGAACATTATAACACTGGAAAAAATGTAGGGGAAAAACTGAATGAGAGCATCCAGGCAGATTCAAGGTTAGATGGAACAAATAATAATTAGTCAGCGGACAAATGAGTCACTTTAATGAGCTCACTAATTGTTTCCTTTCTTTAGCTCATCACCAGTGTTTCTGTCTGTCCTCGCCGCTTTCATCTTTTCTTGTTCCCTCTTTTCTGTGTCAGTCTGTGCTGGATATTATGTTTAATTTGCTATGTGAGCTCATGCACGGCGGACATCTTTCTGTTAAAATTACCCTCTCACAGAGAAAGTCATACTCCAGACTCCCTTTACACCACTGTACTGTAATACGTGTATTCCAGCTGATGACTTCAGATGCTGAGAAAGAGGCACTGAGAGATTTCTCTCCAGATGTTTTGACACAGAGCGTGACTCTGGCAGAATTCCTCATCTCTTTTTGCAGGGGTGACTAAACTTCTCGATTAATCTCTCAAAGTGAGCTGTTGAACGTGAAGGACTCTGCATAGTCCTGTTTAGCATTCATCAGATCTGCCCTTTGGTGCTTAGCAGCTAATTAGTGTGCCATTATTCACATCTCTGCCTTTTGTTTTTCCTCACTTTCACAGAAGTGTCGGTCGTAAGTATGCCACAGCCCCACAGATGGAAGGAACATATGTAAACTCAGAGCAGCTGCCCTGATGGAGAAAAATAATCTGGTTTGACTTATGCAGAAAAAAATGCGTGTGGCACGGCCAACTGATCAGTCGGAGGTTCAAAAGCAGTGCACGGTATTGCTGTGCTAATGCAAGTTTAATAGGAACTTTCATTACAAGTTCTCAGACAGCATTTGAAGAATGTTGGACAAAATGTCAGAATAGACACTGAGATACTGTCAGCACTAAGAAAGGACTTTTTGTGTGAAGAGTTCTTGTGCCCAGCAGCTTTGAAATAGAAATAATTAGAATATTCATAAAGTGAAAAAGATGTCCCAAATATGTCTTAAAGGTAATTTTATCATGCAGGAAAATCTGCCATGTTCACAGTTAGAACTTTGTGTTAGTTGCAATTTGTGTAATTTGTGTTTGCTTTTTTCTTTTTACTTTAGATTATTTCAGTTCAGTTCAGTTCAGTTCATTTTTATTTCAAACATGTGCCTTCACAATCATTTCCAAATATCATTTCATTATTTGTTTGAAAAGGAGTAGGCAGAAGTAATTACTTATTTGTCCCTACCCCCTCAAGTTTTACCTCTCATTCTTTTAATTTTCTTTTAGTCTTAAATTAAACAAACAACATATGAAACAAAAGTACAGCAAAACAAAACAAAACATACATAAATCAAAAAAAAGAAATTAGCAAGCCCCACCACAGTATAGTTTCTTTTATATGAAAAATACAGAATGTGTATATTTGCATATTCATAAGTTATGGAAAAACAAACAAACCCAAAAAAAAAAAATTAATGAACTTCTCTAAATCAGCTTCACAAATTGCTTCCCAGAAACAGAATAAAAGAACAATCCAGGAGGAAATTATAAGCAAATACAAACAATAAAATGTAATGTGATTCCAACTGTAATTATTAACTTAAAATTAACCTAAGAATTTAGGAGTTAAGGCACAAAAAATATGTACTGGTTTTTTGTTTTTGTTTTTTCAGCCTTTTACATCGCTTTGGAAGAATTTCGGTCCACTTGTTTTTGCAGAATAGTTTTACATTGGAGAATAACAGGCCTGCTAAATCTGAGACCTTGTGTAGGCCAGTCAAAAACCTTTGCTTAGCTTCGTGTTTTAAGTCATTCGGAGGTGGGCTTGCTGGTCCGTTTTGGATAATTGTCCTGCTACATAACCCAACTGTGCTTGACCTTCAGGAGGTGAATCCATGTCCAAACATTCTCCTTCAGGATATTCTGGTAGGAATGGTATGGAACTATCCCATAAATGGCATTTTTGCCCAGTCTCTTTCTTATTGCTGAATCATGAACTCTGACCTTAAATGAGACAAGCGAGGCCTGCAGTCCTTTAGATGCCGTTCCAGTTTCTTTTTTCCCCTCCTGGATGAGTCATCAATGGGCTCTTGGAGTAGTAGTAGTCAAACTAAATTCAGCTTTCCAGCACATTTGATTAATCACAGTTAATTCATGATTGAACACTAATTACTTTATCACAAATGGCTAGATAGGTTTGGATAGCCTTTTTCCCCTTTATGAATTAAATCTAGAGATGGACCGATCCGATATTACGTATCGGTATCGGTCCGATACTGACGTAAATTACTGGATCGGATATCGGTGAGAAATTAAAAATGTAATCCGATACATTAAATATAAAAAAAAAACACCTCACAAAACTTGCGACACGGCGTAACTCGGCTCATAACTGTAGCACCTCGGAGCAGTGTGCTCACGTGATAGAGCGGCTGTGTGTATTTGTAGCCTTGCTACCAAACCAGCATTTCATCTCCGAGGAAGTTATCCCAGAGAGAAGTAAAGCAAGTGTGTAAGTTCATCTCTGAGTGTTTGTAAAGCGTTCCCATGTTAAGCTTAACAACCGATATATGGAGCGACTGCCTCTCTCTCTCTCTCTCTCTCCCTCACCTTCCTGCAGCTACTTCAATCGTGAAACTGCTTAACGATCAGCTGATCGGCTTTTCTGTCGCGAGTCCGTCTCTCTTCTTTGTTTTTGGCCCACTTTGCACCAGAAAGAGGAAACCAGCGGCTGAACAACAGCAGCACCTTTAACCTTGATAAGCTGTTGTTAGAATTTATTTAATATTACTTTCTACACCAGGATCTTTTTCACGTAGCTGACTGCTGGTAACTGTGCAGGGGCGGATCTAGCAAAGTTTAGCCAGGGGGCCGATAGGGCATTAACAGGAAAAGGGGCACAAAGACATACTTTTCTTTCTTATTCTCATTTAAAATGTCTAGCTTTTAATAAATAATTATCTGAATCTTACACCCAAAGTTTTAATCTGATGTAAAATGTATAGAAGTCCATTACTGTATATAGTAACTGTTAAGTCTAATATACCCTAGTAAGCTATAGTACTTTTTCCTTTGGGAAGATACCATCTGTGCAGTCTGCAATTCTGTTGAAGAAAGATGTTGAATCTATTTAATTATTCTTGAAAAATAATTTAATTCTGTGCATTTTTTTCACCCTGCATCAAATTAAAGTTGATTACATCGATTAAGCATCATGAGGTGGAGGTGGGTGGTTCCCTTTTTTTTTGCTGGGAGTTTGCAACCCTATTAGTTAGGTTGCTTAATATTTCTGCTAAGTACTCTTTAAAATACCAGAATAGGGAGGATGGAGTAGGTTTAAGTTTATTAGATTGATCAGTGTTGCTGAACTATAAAATATTTTGGGTGCAGTGTATTTTTTACATACAGGTATAACAGAATAGCTTTAGTGTTATTGTTTATTTAAACTTGAGTATGAACTTATACAAAATGCAGCAAGATATTAAAAACAGTTTTATTGATTAAAAACACACTATATCGGATTCATATCGGTATCGGCAGATATCCAAATTTATGATATCGGTATCGGTATCGGACATAAAAAAGTGGTATCGTGCCATCTCTAATTAAATCATGATTTAAAAACTGAATTTTTACTTTTTACTTCGATTATCTTTGTGTGATATTAAAATCTAATGGAGCTCTGAAACATTTGAGAGTAACATAAAAAAACAAATAGCTCAATATAAGAAGAAGAAGAAGCTAAAAAATCAAATATAACACTGGTGCTGACAGTATATTAGTGTGTTAGTGCCGACCATGTGAGTTGGCAAGTGTTTAAATGTGCATGTGATAAGGCGAACACCATAGGAGGTCCTCCCCTAACCTTGGTCTGTGCTTTTAACATCAGCATGACAAATGCATAACATCTGCACCGCTAACGAGGGACAGGTTTTTTTCAAAGGCACATGTGTGCATGGCCAAGAGATTAAGTGAGAAGACCATTTCACGCACAGAAACACAGCACAGTGCTTGTCAGATACAGTCTGTGTAACAGAGACTCTGACTGGACGCTAAGTGGCCAGACTCAAGACAGTTATCATAATATTTGGGAATAAAAGATAAAAACATTGGACCAAATTCATCTCTTTTACAATCACTTACTGTAAGACAAAGTCCTCTATAATCATATGTCATGTCAGACAGCACACCTGTCTGCCATTTGTCACCCTCACTTTGGCTCTCCGCTCTCATCAAGTTAATTTACTGCTGCGGCTCTGTCACGGGGACTGTAAAAGATACGCCTCATCTCAATTTTGCTCTCACCCACCTCTTTCTGTTCTTCTCCTTCTCCACCTATGAGGACCTTGCAATATAGTCGTCATGCACCAATGAAAAACCTGCACCGCTCTAGCGGGCCATCCTGACACTTTAATTGGAGAGGCGTAAATCTGGCTCCATTGTCAAGGCGAGGGGTAATTATTTCCTCCTGTCTGAGCCACCAGTGATCCTCTCTTCCCTCCCCCTGTTTTACTTTTTCTTACCGTCAGATGTGTTCATCAGAGAGCTGGCTCACACACCACCTTTTATTTTCTGTCTTTCCTATGGTCTGATTTTTAGCAATCTGCTCAAATATTTCCATAAAACCGCTGCGCTAAAGTGGAAAATCCTTAACATCCTGCCTCATATACCTGCAATGTAGTGACATGTGACACCCAGCTAAGGGGGAAGAAAAAAAACACCTTTTCACATGAATTTTACAAAAATCAAAACTGCATGGTATCTCTCTGCAGCTTAGTGTGGAAACAAGGTTAAATCAAAGGCTTGCTGTGAGTGGTACCTGATATTACATACTGTAGCGCTCGGGTTTTTGGCCAAGTCTTCCTGACGCCTTGTGTTGAAGCTGCAAAATCTGTATTGGAATAAATAATTATGTTGAAGCAGGTTTGGCAGGGTTTACTTACACAATATAGCTTTATAAGCTTCCCATGCTGGCCAAGCTTTCCTCACTGAGCTCATTTAAAGTAACTGTGTGTTAACAGTGATTTTTTTCAGTTTATCAGAATCGCTACACATTCAAGTTCAGGTTCAGGTTACTTTATTTGCACCCGCCGGTACATCTGGTCTGCAGTAAAATGAGTCATCCATCCCGACGTGCGCTTTTTCAACACAAACACAGACAACAGACAAGCATACGCAACATAGTGAAGAAAAAAAATAAATAAATAATAATGGAGAAGCTGTTTTTAAACCTTGTTGTTCTGCACTTTGGGACTGAAAGGCTGGAAACTGGTGCTCAGTGTGAAAAGTGCGAGTGATCAAATATAATAGAGCCAGCCTACTGCTGTGACTGTCTGGTGCTCGGGGACGCTGGGCTCAGCTGTGGCCTCTTTTAACCATTTAACAATTTGATTTAATCTGGTTTTGTTCTTTACAGATATGTATCCAAACCATGGAATCAAGGAAGAGAATAAACCAGACTCAATAAAGGTGACTTAAAATAAAATTATCAATGTGGATTTTAGAAAGTTTCCTCAAACTCGACAGACATTGGTGCCTTTTTTAATGCAGAGCTGCACCGTTTGCCTCAAAGTTCAGTTTGGAGTTAAGAGATTTATAAATGTGATAACATTTCCCCAACATCTTTCCATTAATGATTTAATCTTGTGTATGAGTATATTTTCTAAGAATCAGTGATCATATCTCTTCTCATATATATGTTTAACTGAAGATCGTGATATTTAACACAGTAATCAATGACAGGCCATGGCTGGTCTCATTATCCTGGAGCTGGACTAACAATAACAAGAGTCATCTGCCCACTTAAAGTGGTTCTGTTTTCATGCCTGTTGTGTATCATATTTGTGCACCGGATAAATAACAAGGGCAAGAGAAAAATATCACTTTTATACTGCTCTTTGTCTTTTTAAAGACTTTGTTGGAAAAAAAACAAAGTAATATCCTTTCTTTTTCATCCAAGATAGTGGGTTTGCTCAGAGGTTGGCAATGCTCTTCTGAAGCATGGCGCTTATATTGGCTTATAGGTGATCCCCTGATGTCCAGATTTTAGATGAAAACCCCTTAAATTTAGTAAAAACAAAGTGAAATCTTTATTGATGTTGAGATCTTTCTAAAAATCCCACAGTTTCTTTCGTTCATGATCATAATTTTGTTCATGATCTGCAAACTCAATATGTTCCCATCACTTTCAGGCAAGTGCTAAAAGAGATCATCACTACTATTGCTATACTTATTGGGCAATTTGGGTCATATTTAACATAACAGCTGACTGCACAGACATCACCTGACTTTAGTGATGCCATGCATAGTGGCGAGCATGACTGTAGTTCATATTTGAACCATCTTCAGAGAGAAAATGCTTCTTCTCTGACGATTATTTGATTTGCAAAGTTTCAAGTACCCAGTAATTAAAATAGTTTGTTTCCCAGTGGAAAAGAAAAAAGGCCCATAAAAGTGGAAATGAGCAGAAAACATCTGATTTCATTTGTATCACAGGAGGCAATCTAACTAGTGGATCACCCACAGATTAAAAGCAATGCAATCTGTTTGTGATGTGAGTGTGCCTGACCTTTTCGGGCTTCACCCTCTTACTGTGTGAGGTAAACGTCCTCTGCCTCTCTGATGTTTTAAGCTGTGCATGTGATCCGTTTGCTGTCTAGTTAACGGAGAGAGGGAGGACGATCGTGGAAAGGAGGGGTGGGGAGGAGGAAGAGGAGGAGGAGGAGGGGGGATTTCAGTGAAGAGTGTGTAATAGGACACCCGCTCTCTCTGTCTTTCGTTCTCCTCCCTCTCTCCTCTCCTCTCTCCTGTGCTCTCTCAGTCAAGTCTGCTCTCTGAGCACTTAGATGGAATAGCAGCATTTTTCTTCTTTGGTGTTATTAGAGGATACTGGAAACAGGCGAGAAATACGATCCCGCCTTCCTAAACTTGGACCAGCACCGGAGGAAGCTCCTGAGAGGTGAGTCACTGGTCTGATGTGTTCCCGTCTCTAAAGGTAGAAGGTTTACCTGCCTGTACTGCCTGTACCACACTGTACTTTTTATGCAGTGGAGTGGATGCAGAGAGGAGTTGGTAGGCAGCAGGCTAACAGGTGCAGAGTCCCACCAGTGAGAATTGGTAAAAAAGAGCTGCAAGTAAACTCAATCTGACTGTGGAAGAGTCTGCCAGATGACTTGGTGCTTCTCCGAAATCATGTGTGGTATTACATCAGACTTCTGTGTCATGCTTTATTTTCCACTCATGTGCTTGGTGAACAATTCCTTTTAAATACACTGTGACTGGTTATTACGCTGCAGCCAGTAAAATGGAAAACATGACTTTATGAACATTTTTTATTTCTTCGTTCATCAAAAAAGGCTTAAATCTTCGGTTTAAGTCTCCACCAGCATCTGTCTATAACTATATAGATTCTTTATTTAGAGCTTTTTAAAGAAAAAAGAAAAAAAGTTGTGGTCAGTCACAGGGTTTGAAATCAGAAAATTAATCTTAGTCAATGTGCTTGTATGAAGTTTAAGGGTTGAAATACACACTTTTAGCTGTGCCTGCTGGTCATGTGTGCAGGGGAATGTGTGGCTGTAATAGAGCTGCTGACAACCGAATGACAGGGTGTGGTATGAACGCACACCGTCCTGCTAGGACAAAACTTGTTTATCATTGTGATTTTAATTCTTGCTGTATTGATCAAAATGCCAAATTGAATCCAAACGGTAGGACTCGTTCCCAATCGTCTCATAGCTGATTATGGTTCATGTGTTTAAAGCATTAATAGGAGCAGATGGGAGCGATAATCCATGCAGTTTTCCACTTTCATCAATATTAGTTTTTGAGCCTCCAAAATGACAAGATGGAAAATTCATTAGGCTGCCAGCCAAGCAATGAGCACAATAAACAATTATCGTTACACCTCACTGGAAATATAACTATCCGTTCGCTCACTTCACTGACCTGCTTTGTGAGAAGATATTTAATTGGTGTTACAGAGATTTCCTGGCACACTGACGCCCTGGAATTTCTGGGCCGAAGAGCTCCGAGAAATTAATTGGAGAATTTATTATTTTTGTTCATGGCAACAAATAGGAAAACATCCTTTACTGGGAAACCCTTTCATTGTGGGGAGCGTTACGGCGCTCCACGAGTGTGAGGGAGAGTGAGCTCATTCATGTATTTAGTGTGGCATAGCAAAGTGTCGGAACACAACCTCGTGGGGATATCACAGTATGCACATGAGACTCCCTTGAGGATGAGTTTAGCAGCTGTGAGACCAACATTTCCATACCAGAGCCTCTCCGTGGGGAGATCACCAACTCTCTGAAGGGAGCAGGGAGTGGTAGGTGTGGAAGCTCGGCAGCTCAAAAGGTCAGTCCACCTAAAAATATGGGAAAATGTAGTTCTCACTTAAAAAATTAGGGTTGTCTCTAAATTTTATTTTCAAGGATCTTGCTTTCTAAAATATGAACTGCAGTATGCTTTTTTTATGAAAGATGGCACATGGACAAGGTTTGGTACAAAATATTTTTGCACCATAGATCTGTATACTTACAAACATTCAAGTCATAACTAAAGGAAAACTTACCTAAAGCTGGAACGCTGTGAAAAATATTCAAGTTTGATATTTGACCTGATGAAGTTTAGAAGCTATAAATGAAAAAGACAGGGTGCTGCAAAGTCTTGAGTCTTTAGCCTTAAGTAATTTTACCAATGTTCTGCTTTTAGCACAAAGATACATTAACTGTTTCATTTTATACTCGATATTCTAAGATTTGGAGGACTTGCAAAACTGCTGTAATTGTATTATGACAAAGGCGGAAATCTCACTGTACAATATTTCAGAATCAGAGCACATCGGGCTTTATGTACAAACTGGGTGACCAGTTTCTTTGGGGACTAGATCTTTTTGGGGACAGAAGCCAGAGCAAGGCAAGTTGTGTGAATGCCTGAGCTTGAAGGGGAGGGTGTGTGTGCATGTGTGAGGCTGTGTGGATGATGCAGCAGGAGAAGGGCTGCAGCTACAGCGGCTGGGGCCCCGTGCTGTTTTATTTCTCTCAAGTGCAGCCAAAGACATCTCGTCCCCCAGCAGTCCTCCATATGTTATCCTTATGCACCTGAACACCAGAATTCCACTTAAGCTGTATATCAGTCATGCTTCACTCCACCTCATACGCATATTTTAACCTATTTGTAAACCACACCCCCAAACTGAAATTTTCATAGCGAACTTGCAGCTTTCTTATCTCTTGGCCATCAATTTTTTATTGCACATCCATAAGGCATGACATCAGAGATTTAGTCTGTGAAATTTTTATTTTGTTTTTGCATGTGAAAGGGTCATTTTTGTTTTATGTCTAGTGCGATGTGGTTTTGTAAAGCACAGGTGGTGGAGCGGCCAAATGAGTGGTTAAAAACAGCCCGGCCCTTCTCCGGAGTGTTTCATTGCAGGAGTTAGTGCCCCACAGGCAGTACAGTACCTGCCTCTATCAATAATTGAGCTGCTCTTGTCCCGTTATGGAAAAGGAATGAGAAGAGGCTGTGGCGAGAGTTTCTCCAGCAGCTCTTTTGTGCAGATTTCACTCATCCATATTTAAGAGCTGTACATTTGCAAAGCAAGTGATGGGATTTAACTGACATGTTGTTGTTTTTTTATCTCTTTCTTTATTCAGTGTTGTTTGTTCAGTGCTTCTTGCTGTAACTCAGCATTTCTAGATCAGTGAAACTGATGAATTAGCTGTTGAAACTAGCAATGTGCTGTATTCTGTAGGGTGTTGTCATCCTGCAAAGTTAGATTTAAAAAAAAAATCACATTTCAAATCCTGATCCCATGACTGGGTGGTACCAATTAACCAGTCTTCATATGTCATATATAGTCACTGTAATTGGACTGCATTAAGCTGAAAATTAAGAGCCATTAAATTGACTAAATTCAATTTAATGGCTTCACTGGTTGTCACAAAGTTCGATGCTCCACTGCTATGTAACCTATACGTCAAATCTGTTCCATTTTGAAATTTACTGATTGAAATAAGCCATCAACCAACTCTCGGTTGTGCATAAACCCATAATGCATACCAAATCTCAGATAGATAAAGCTATAAATCATTTCAAGTCCTCAGCTACTTGTATGTTTGCTGTTTAATGAGCCAAATGTTTCTATCAGGAATTAATGAATACCAAACCAGAGCTAAAACAAGACTATTAGGTTTGTAATTAATGTTGGCCACCAAAAAAAACCTCCAGCAACATTTTGGTAACACTGCTAAACTGTTAAAAAGTAAATGGGCTCGTACCTACATAGTGTCTTATAATCCCATCTAATCTGATGAGGACTCTTTCTTCTTTTTTCTTCTAAATCCCATTCACCAAAGTCATACAGATAATCATGCAACCCATTCATAAGTGCTTCTAACATTCAAACACACATGTACTCCAATGAAGGCATCGGGGGCAACTTAAGGTTCTTGTCCAAGGATACTTCAGCACACCGACTGGAGGAATCAGTGATCAAGCCTCTGACCAACTAGCTTTACCACATGGATTTTTTTGATTATACTTCTTTTATTAATTCTTAGGAATTTCCCTGGTCCTTGCATGGTGGTTTCCACCTCCACAAAGTTAGCCGAAAGAGCATATAGTTTTGTAAATCTTTATTGCATATGAAAGCATGACCTTGCTAACCTTTAACTTGCTACATCAAAGGTTAATTGCTATGTTCTTCAGAAACCTGCCCGCAGTTACCACAAGAAAAAGTTTTTTATTTCTAATGATTATATTTGAATGTGCACTATGACTCTAATAAATCCTATTTAAAATAGCATGTAAAAATGCTATCTCTATATTTAACTGGGACATATCTTAGGTATTTTTGTGGTACATAAGCAATTTTTATAACAACGCCTGTGGTGGGACATGAATGCTGTTAACTTAGTTTTGATTTTAGCATTGAAGTATGAAGAAGCATGTTCTCAGAATTCACTATTTTCTCTCCAAAACCTCTCTCCAGCAGCAGTGGTGACTGGCTTTGGTTCCTGAGTGGTGCAGTTATGGGCAGGCCGGAGGGGTTGGCCAGGCCACCTCTGGTGTCAGCCATGGCGTTTTCCCTCCTGGCTCTCTTTTTCCTCTGCACCAGGGTCTCCGGCCTCCCGCAGCCTCTGCCAAGAGTCTTCCTTTCCTTTGAAGGTAAGAAAAAAAAATACTCATCAACTTAATTGTAATGATTATCCTCTGGTGTAATGAAGTTAAACTGATGCCATGTCTGTACATTATAACAGAGTGGAATAGGACTCACCTGGGATCTTTAGCAACTATGCTAGAGGATTCAGTTAGTTGTTTAATCTTGTTTGATGGATCAGAGTTTGAAACCTTTTCTTCTATATAATCCAACATGCCCCAGGCATTAAATTTCCATCTGTGGACAGTCCTTAGCTATCCATTGTCTTCCTGTGTGTCTACCAAAGGGAGGAGGTGGCACCGCCTGTCAGAACTACCCTGTATCTGTTCCTAGTTAAACTTTAATCATACCACTCTGTGCTGTGGGCATGTGGGTATTGTTGCTGCTTCTGGTTTTGATTCTCCTGTTTTATTCATTTATTTCTCCGGACACAGATTATTTTTGGGATTCTTTAACTCTCTTTTGGTTGGATGGGGAGGTTTGATTTTTGTGCGTGTGTCTGTCTGCATGGTTGCGTGTATCCGTGGAAGGGATAGTGGATCACTCATACCCCTGAGCTATGAGTGGTGCAGTAACCTTTTTGCAATAGAGGGATAGTGTGCAGGAGCGGAAGGAGACGTTTGATCACCTTTCAGTACCTCTCGATGTGGATTAGGCGGCACAGAGCAGCTGAGGCTGTCCATCAGCAAGGTTTCTGCACTCAGACAGTGAGTGAAGCCTCGCAGTATAAGTCTAAAGCAGGTGTAGTTTTATTTTGTTCCCTTTCTCTAGATTTTTCTTAGTTTTGGCCCAGAAACACACTCTTCAAAGTTCAATTTCCTTCTCTTTCATTCTCATTTCTTCTTCTCTATTTCTTTCCCTTTTATGGTTTCATGTTTTTTTCCTTTTGCTTATTGCTTCATTCCAAATAAATGAACCAGTCTGTGGTCCAGGTCCAGACTCTCTCTGCTCTGCAACCTCTGAGTATTTAAATGTGACAGCCATCTTTAAGAAAAAAAGCCCAAACTAATGACAGCAAAAAAGCTGACATCGCTATCTTTCGCATCTTTGGTCACATTATTTATTCAACTTTTTTCTCATTATTGTTTCCAAACAGCCACCTAAAAAGGTCTTAGGTGGCCATGCTGAAAATCAGACTGCCTTGAATGACTGAGTCTCTTTCTAAGTGTGGATTAGATTAGATTTGTTTTGCTTTGTGAAAGAGTTTTTCACTACAGGGAGGACCATAAATGGAGAGTTTCAAGTGCGCTATCTGAAGCACATTAATTCCTCAACCAGCTCAGGACTTTATCTTTGATGCGTGCTTATCTGTATAATGATGTAGATGTGTGTATTTGCATGTGCTGCAATTGGACACCTGTGTTCATGGCCTAATCGAGTCCTGAAGGGTCATTAAAGCTGGGCTCACATAGCATTTTTTTTGCCGTTTTTCTGTGGGCACTCCTCTAATATGCTGCCATATTTTGTTTGTAACAGCTTCCAAGCTATGTTTTCCCCTGCTATAACTGCCTTATATCCTTGTGTTACCTAGTTCCAAGCAAAAAACTCTTTTTGCTTTTGCCATCCTTACTCTGTAGTATTTTCTATTAGCAAGCAACCATCTGTTTCCTGCTTACACTGGCACAAGTATGCCCTATGTGTCATTTATGTTAGTGTATATGAACCAGAGTAGATTGGTCGCAGTCTCCCAACAATATGTGAAAAAGCTGTGCTAAAAAGTGTCCAGTGTCCTACTTTTACCTTTAGTCTCTTTGTATCGCTGCTCTTTACAAATATGCCTGGAATTGGGGGACATTCTCTGCAGTACTCAAGTGCTTGAACAGTTATGACACTGACTTTACAAAGAGCAGTCCTGTCTGAGACAATGCACTTAATATAGGTTCACTGGGAGTGCACAGGACCAAGGTGTTTGCCAGTAATACATTAAAAAAAGGATTTCGTTCCAAAGAATAACACCATGCAAGGTTTTGGTCAAAAGCAGTCATCTCAGAGTGTGATGGTCGCTATCATACTGTCAGTAAGAGTAAGTCAAGTAACAGTAACACCAAGTCAAAAGTAAACAGCTTTGTTTTTGACTCAGAAAGCATTTTGAACTCTTGGTTGCTGGAAGAAAGTTTGGCATGGCTGAACACCAGATGCAAGGAGAGTCTTACAGAGAGCAAGGTGGAGGCTCATTTTTTACAAAAACACGGGGGAGGAACAAGTCAGGCAGTATGTGCTCAATCCAAAGCAGCCAGAAAGATAAATGAAGAGTCCTGGAAGATGTATAGGAGACTGGTGTCCCAGCGGGGAGGACAGCACAGGTGGTTTGGCACCTGCTGGGTGTTTAAAAGGTCAGTCATTCAGTCTGGATTCTTCTGCTCCCAGATGTGAGGACCAGTTAATTACTGTGAGCTGGAGCAAACTAAACAAAAAAAATAAACCAGTGGCTAAACTGCACATAGATCATTTCACAACACTTGAATATCCCTTTCCCTTTACCTCCTCGTGTCACTGCTGAAATCCAATCCGGGGGTAAGGCAGGTTCGTGGGACTCCCGGTGTAGCCTCACGTCCTGCAGAGAAGTTGCTGTCTCCAACATTCCTCTCTCCCGCTCTCCTTTTGCTCTTGCACTCTTCAAGCGAATGCAGCCAGACCGCAATTAAAAACGCATAATAAACAGTGAAAATTGCAGCTAACCCAAATAATAAACTCTCAAGTGGTGCTTTTCTATTCCGTGCTGCGGATAATAAACAGAGGCTTCCTTTGCTTACAGCAAAACTATTTAGGGATACCAAGTGTGATAAAAGATAATTGCTATACTCCCCTTCAATTGCTTTAAGTATCTATTGTTCTCTCAACATTTATTTTGGCCTGCTTTATGGTATGTTTGATGCATGTGCTGTTTCAGAATCAGGCTGAAATGCTGAGATTTCGACGAGAAACTTATTTGCTCTCAGACAAAGAAATCCTCCAACTTTCAGATCAATGTCTGCAGTGTTGTTACTATAGATTTGGTCTCATCAGAACAAAGTTAAAATTGATTTTCGTTTCCAACCCATGACATTAAGTTCTTAGACCTTTTCAAGAAGCCTTGAGGCCGCAGCTGAAGTAATGCTTGATACTGAGAGGTAAAAGTGCCCTTTCAACAAGCCACAAAGTTAAATATGCACCTTCACCACGTTAACCCTGGACAATGAAAAGTGAAAACTGCCCAGTTATGGTAGATAGACTAGTTTATATAAAGTGCTTTTCTACTCTACCAGAGCGCTCAAACAACCTATTCTCAACCTATATTCATTCAAGCACTTTTTTATGCTTAAGTGCTTCTGTCTAACATTCAGATACATTCATTAGAGAGCAATTTGGAATTGGAGTTAGTACCTTGTCCAAGGATATTTGGCACGAAGTCAGAGATCTCCCTCCTGAGGTACTCCCACCCTATAATTAAAATCCATTCAATTACCAAAACTGAATGCTAAGCAAGAACAAACATTCGCCATATCTTTAAGCTTTAATACATTTTTAATCCCCCATACATTAAGTGAGCATCATGATCATTCAGCAGCACAGACACCAGACATGGTTTTATGGAGGAAATTGCCTATAAAGCTACAGAGATGTTCTGTACCAGCCTAAAAACATGTTAGTTTCTGCTGTAAATCTGGGCTCGTTAGCATGGATGTCTACTGGGAATGACACACTTTTGGAGTCAGCCTCAAGTGGCCACTAGAGCAACTGTTTTTGGCACATCGATGTCCGCTTAATTTTTCAACCCCTGAGGCTGCTGCGTGGTTGAGCGTACAAAATGAATATATTTTTGCTGTGGGTATCTCACAAAATACTACTACTACACTAAAATACTCCTGTGATTCAAAACGTGGTTTAAATATTGGGTGGTGCACTGTAAATAGGTTTCTGCATACTTGTGGGAGACATTATTATGCTGTATAAACTTTGAAACTGTAAGGTGTGTTATTTAAAATAAGCTTCTATTCACTAATGTGCCGTTTACTGGTTCTGCTACTGTATCAGAGGTTGGCCTAACTGGTGCCAAATGTCATTCTGGCTCATTTATCTCCCTCGTAGGCAGATGGGGCAGCGGCCTGTGTTTACGATCAGGATCATTTACCCTCATCAACAGTCTCCCGCTGTTCTGGAAAACTTCCATATTCAATACAGTATTAACTTACAAATCTATACGTTTGGAATGTCAAGCCATGAAGCAATGTTTATTTGAAAGTGAATGGGCCATATGCTTTTGTGTTAAATGTAGATTTTGGCACACACACGTTTGAGAGCCTGGCTGAGACAAAGGGGAGATTGATTAAAATGATGTCTGCAGTTAAATCGCACTGGTATGAGCCACATGTGCCACGGCCTGAACCAGAACCAGGCACGGAGATCAGGAAGCAGGCGTCGACGAGCGGATACACTCCCTTTCATGAGTCATTATTGCATCCCCTCACCCCCCATTTTTTCATACAGAAATAGTGCTGTTCATGCTGTCTGTTGAGGATGTTTACATGGTGTGAGTGAACGTGTGCATGTCAGTAAACCTGACAGAGTGAGTGAGTGTGTGCTAATGTTAAGTGCCTGATTGTGCATTCTTTGACTTGATTGCATTTAAGTGGCAAACTTTTCAATGAGTCATTGTTAAAGCTATGTGCTTTTCCAGCTTTCTGAACCGCATGCAGCTATGAGACACAGTCTCCAAGCTTTTTAGCTATACCTCAAAACCAAGGCTTTTTCTTGCTTGTCCCAGATGATATTACTGTACATTAACCTCTCATGTGAGGTTTTAAATATGAACTTTTTTCGCCTGAGGTTTAACCACTCTTGATAAACCTTTTATAAAGATTTTTACCTGTTAAGTGAGCATCATGATCATTCAGCAGCACAGACACCAGACACGGACTGAATAATTGCATCCATATTCTCTTGGGGTCAACAAAAGATCAAAGGGTCAAAGGGCAACACTGACAAGTAGCCAGAAGCAGAACAGGATGTATTTGACTGCGACATCGCGCCAACATGCCTCAGCTTTCCTGCCTCTGCTTCACATTTCACCTGCATGTTAGCATCTTCATTTTTTGAGGAGTAAACATAATGAAGAAAAATCAGTGATGCTCTGTTGTTGCGAGGAATTCATGGCAGGCCAAAGCATGAGCTTGTCAGCACACAGAGAGATATGGTACAAATAGCTAAAGGTCAGTGGTGCATATATGAATACCAGCATATGTTTGGCATATTTCTTAAGGGTGTATGTACGCATTCTCACACAAACCCACACGCGTGTCATTAGATCTCTATGAAATTGCCAGAGTGACATTTTCTGCAGGGGTATTCGGGAATGTGGTGAGCTCCAGCTTGAGGCTGACAGCCCGTGAGATGTTTGACAGCTCCTCTGTCAGCTGGCCTTTCTCTGCCTTCCTCCGCCTGTTTTTAGCCGTTTCCAAGTCTGACCTTGCGCACCCTGTTGAATGTTTTATTATTCCCCCGCTGGAACATGTTGAAAGGTAATCAATGGCCATCAATACGAACAAAGACAGAGTCTCTTCAAGGAGAGCCAAAGTCTATGAAAAATTCTTTAGTCAGAGATTGGCATTAACACAAAGCAGTAATCCGATTTTATGAAAGGATTATGCTTGTTTGCTTCCATCACTTGTTCTGTTATGTAGTATAGTGTAAGCTCAGCTTATTGAAATGGACAATGGCTACATTCATATGCAAGATTTTCTGTGCATATGCACAGATTTACTATCTCTGGTTTAAGACGCATTATTTTTACTTTACTGGAAATATTTTGTGACACGGATTTTCTTCAAGCACATGCAAAATAATGTTTGCTACAGAAATCCACAACAAGCTAAAAACCAGGCACATGCTATTTTTTCCCCCCTAAACAAGTCATTTTTTTTAAGTCAGCACAACAGAACCAACCCAGGTGCCTCATTCCCTCAATGATTTGTTCTGATAAGTGTTTATGCATCAAAAAAAATTATTTGGTACTCATTTTGTTCTAAAATTATTTAAATGTACTCTGAAATGAACAACAGCACAGGATTTATTGCACCATGTCATTAATTATTTAACAAAATGAAGCCAACATACAGAAGCAGGGTTTGCTGGCGTTTGTTTATGCACAGCTCTCTTAGCAACCTGCCACGGCATTTCGATCAGACTGAGTTCTGGACTTTGACTGGTCCATTGCTACACTTTGATTCTTTTCTTTTTTGGCCATTCTGTTGTATATTTGCTGTTGTGCTTAGGTTCATTGTCCTGTTGCATGACCTGGTTTTGACTAAGTTTTAGCTGTTGGACTTATCACCTCACATTTGGCTCTAGAATACTTTGGTATTCTAACAAGCCCAAATAATTACTCCTTCACCACTGTACTTGATGGCTGGTATGAGATGTTTGCGCTGATATCCTGTGTTTACTTTTTGCCTAATGTGATTCTGTCTATTCTTGCCAAATATCTCCTCTTTGGACTCATCTCTTAAAGAACGTTGTTCCAGAAATCTTGTGGTTTGTTCAGATACAGCTTTGCAAACCTAAGATGTGCTGCTATGTTCTTTTTAGACAGAAGATGCTTTCTCTTGGCAACCGTTCCAAAAAGGTCATCATTGTTCAGTCATCTTCTAACTGTACTTTCATCAACGTTAACATTTAACATAATAACTGTTGAGTCTGAGGTGTAGCTCTTGGGTTTCTTGCAGTTTCTCTGAGCATTATAAACTCAGGTTGGGATGACCTCAGTGGGACCTCCTCTTCTCGGAAAACTGTAAACCATTTTGAATGTTTTCTACTTGTGAATAATTTCTCACTGTTGAATGATGGGCTGCAAACTGCTTAGAGATGGACTAATAAACTTTTCTACCTGGACAGGCAGCAGCAATTGCTTCTTTAAGATCACTGCGGATCTTTTTCTTCCTTGGTTGTATTTAAATTATTTTTGAACTTGCTAAGGACCAGATGACTTTTTATGCCCTAGTGTATAATATAATTTCAATCTTGAAGATGGCTGAAGATGGTTTTCCTATATGCCTTGTAAAAACAACAGCTCTAAAAATCCTCTGACCCATATCTCCTGCAGGCCTCCCCTCCCTCTGAGACTCTCTACAAGATCCTTCCTGACAGTAAAAGCACAGAGATTTACTGTCCACTAGAAGTAACTAGGGACTCCTGATGTGGGCAGGTGAGAGGTCACAGGCTAAAAGTCATGGCGACTGCATAAGTTGATTCTGTGTGAAGGATCGACTGTTGGTGACATCTGAGGACGCTGCATAAATGCTAATTGAGGCACTGGGATTGCAAGCTAGCTGGCTTGCAGGGCGGATGATGGACAGTTTATCAGCTCAAGTTTCGTCTCTTCGAAATACTAGCTGTCACCTTAACAGGTCAGCCACGCACCAGCGGTTGACATCACTCTGCACAAACACACGCAGAAAACCAAGGGAGAAAATACACTGCAATCTCGCATGTCATGTTTAGATATGGTGTCTGCTTTTGGACGCCAGCGTGAGAGAAGGCATATATTTCAACTCACGCACTCTGTTCAGCCATGTGATTCACATTAAAAATGTCTGGATGTAGATAATTGATGACAGACAACAATCAGGAAATTAATGACACACAGCAGATATAAATCCAACAGGGCTTTTGTCCATGACCAGCAGTTGCAGTACAGTAAGGCTGAGAGTGCTGTTTGCATGCTGAGTGCAGCTTTCCTGGGAATTTGGAGTATGTCAGTAACACAGACAATCGGACGACTCTGTCAGCCAGCACAAGATGTCTTGGGTGGTCTTCTTGTACTAGATCGACACTTTAACTTCCCTTCTGCCATATTTATATGCCACCAGCCATTACTGTATACCAGAGGGTAAATCCCCAAGGAAAATGGGTGGCTGAATGTTCCAGCACCAGCCATTTTTTATTTCTAAAGAGGCTTGGCAGTTGCCGGGATAAAGTCTTTTGCAGACCCAGTATGTGTGAGTGGGTCAGCACAGTGTTAGGTGAGTGCAGCCATCCAGAAGTGAACCCAAGAGCTCTTTGCATTGTTCGGACAAAGAGCAATGGCATTTGGCACCAGGTTTGAAGTCAGGCTTCTGTGATGAAACCCACTCCTTCTTCTTGTGAGGAGAGATGAATGAAAAGTGGGCGGTATAAGCCCCTGCTTCAATATTTATCAAGATGAGTGATTGGGGTCCTCCCACCAGCTACCCCTGACAACCACAGAATGGATTCTGCTTTAGCTAAATGGAAAGCAAGCCTCATTAGCATGGAGTTAATATATTCATACTGGCCTTTCAGGTAAAAAGCCAATTGATGAGGGCTGATTTGCATAAGAGAAACTAAGGTTGGTTTGTAATTGGCCCACCGTTCAACCTTGAAGTGTGTTTAATTAGGTGCATGGATGCTTTGGCTCATGTTCAGACACTAGCATTAATCAAAAAATCCAACTGTCTAAACACCTAGTCAGTTTGATCAAAGCTGATCTACAAAGACTAAACTAACATCCTGACAGAATAATCCGATATTGTTCTCCTATGCTGATTTTATCACCTTGTCGTGTGGACATAAAAGTGTCTGCCGGTTGATTTTCACGACGTAACTCCCTTATCTGATGACTCTAACAAGTTACAGCTGCCGCCGCATTTCCCTTCAAAATAAATCGTGACACCACGCCGTTTCTATTTCCTATCAAACTGGACGAGGATCCCTAAGGCTGCTTGAAGCGACGCCAGCTGAGCGAGTTGGCACCAGCTCCTAAAATCTGAAACCAGGCGGTCCAACATTACAAATGCCTCTCTCATAAACATCTCACATATTTTCCAGCCACTGTGAAGTTCTAATTTTTATGATGCCACATTACAACAGACCATTTCTTGTATTATTATCTGCAACCAGAACCATGGAAGCATTGTTTTCTTCTGGAGTCACTGCTTTAAAACTTGAATATCTGATATCTCACGCAAACACTTTTGGGGCCAAATGTATCGGAAAGTCTTGTGGATTTAAAACCTGAGAGAAGATTCATTGTGGCTGTTACATTTCCTCTCCTGGATATGTAATGACAACAGAAGAAAAAAAAATGAATTGTGCACTACAACTTCCTTTTCTGGGTTTTGATTGCTGCCATACAACAAACAGGGACACAATGACAGGTCACTTCATTTTAGCCACACTTTCTTTCTATTTCTTCTACGTTTTTCACCAGTCACAGAAAAAAGGGATGTTCATTTCGTTACCCTGTGGGATACCTCTCTGGGTTATTGCACTGAACCCTGTGCCCATGAACAATCAATTCTCTCACAGCTTAGAAGAGGCTGAATTAACTGCCACACTGATCACAGCTTGTAGTTGTTTCAGATATCCTTCAAAAAAAAAAGGGAAAAAAGTCTTCTGGCAAGAAACAAAAGTCTCCATTTTATTTTGAACCTCCAAAAATATGAGCCATACTCTTTTTGGAGTTTCAAAATAAAATAGTGGACTAAAACAAAGGTCTCTAACTTCCTGAAGGTGATGCAAAGTCAAATTCTCTTTTAAACAAATAAACTTAAGCACTAAAATTAAGTTAATGTAGTTTTTTTTCTTTTAATTGTAATGCATTAAACCCCATCTATCAATACATGAAGAGTATTTTCTGCTTATATGATGAGCAGGAAGTAATCTGTTGTTTAATATTGGAGAACTACTGTGGTTTCTCAACCCAACAAAAGCCTTTTGTTGGGTTGAAAAAAAAAAGAGATGTCACAGAGATAGAGTCTCAGCTTTCCCAGTACTAGTTTTCCTTTTCCGCTAATCCCACCGTCCATCCAACCGATCAGGATGGATTCTGTGAAAATTGGTCTTCCATCAAGGCCTTAGGGCACTATGGGTCAAAGCTCAAAGTCAAAGCCAGGACACAGGGGTCTGGTGTTACATCCATAGGGAAGTGCATAACCCACCTGCCTACATCCATAATAGAAAACCCACCAGCTGTCAGTATTTCCAGACCCAGTTCCTCTGTCTTTGCTTGCTGGTGTCATCATTGCAGATTGAGAGGAAAAGATAAAACGCGAGAACAAAAAAAAGATAAACCCACTTCATCATCCCCATTACTTCAGCTTTTTTAAATTTCTTATCATTAAAAGTGCGGTTCACACCCTTAGCCCTTTTCAAGAAATATTTAAAAAAGCATCTCCCCAATCCTTCCAATGTATTCTGTTTTTCGTGCATAAACCAAATAGAAAATGTAAACCTTGAACCTCCAACAAGTGTCTCGGTCATGCTTCAGTAACTGTGTAAACAACCAGTCTTGACACTCTTGCCTCTCAGCATTTGTGTGATCTCAACAACTAAGAACGCCCATAAAACCACAACAGAAGAACCACATGTGATCCAGGGGATTTCGTCATCTTGGACACACAAACAATGCAGTTGTCCTCCAACTTCTGTTTTCTGTTTTGATTAAAACAAGAAGAGTCGTGTTGTCAAAAAACAAAAAGAGCCTGATATAATGCCTCAGTGGACTGAAGAGGTCCTTGGGAGGTCTACGGATGCCTCATACACAGGTACTAATTCTGTAAACACTGGGTCCCAATGAATGTACTAAATGACTCTGGAAATCCTGGACTGTTCAGAGCAGCCCTCTCTCCCTGAAAGAGCAGGTGCACCATCTGGCAGTTTGAACTTTAAATGCTGGTCCACAACGCTGCAGCACTGCAGGCGTGACTCATGTGTTTATATGAGATTGAAAGCAGAGCACAGAGAAGATACTGGATCCAAAGGTATGCAGGCTCCAGAGGGTTTCAGTTTGTCTCTAGCTGAATAGGCCGGATCCATGTGACACACCCCTGCTGCGTCCCGTCTCAGCACCAGGCTTAACTGGTCTTCCACCTTCACGAGGGAACATGAAAGTCTCCCGTTTCCCCCCACTGACAAAACAATACAAAGTTCACCATAATATTAAACAGTTGTTTTACCGAGACCCCGCCCATCCGAACAATTCGTTCTTTATGTGGAATGTTCTGGAAAGGTTCTGTCAGAAAGAACAGGAGTTCTTTATCTTATTAGTGTCAGTGAGACTTGAGAGTGAAGCAGTGTCAAAAATTGGTCAAGCCTGGTTTTCACAGGACACATAAATAATTTTGGATTAGATGGGGGGAGCACTAAAAAATTCAAATGGAAAATATGAGAACTATATGAGCTCTGGTTAAGTTTTCAGTTAATTCTAGAGATGGCACGATACCACTTTTTTATGTCCGATACCAATACCGATATCATAAATTTGGATATCTGCCGATACCGATATGAATCTGATATAGTGTGTTTTTTAATCAATAAAACTGTTTTTTAATATCTTGCTGCATTTTGTATAAGTTCATACTCAAGTTTAAATAAACAACAACACTAAAGCTATTCTGTTATACCTGTGTGTAAAAAATACACTGCACCCAAAATATTTCATAGTTCAGCAACACTGATCAATCTAATAAACTTAAACCTACTCCATCCTCCCTATCCTGGTATTTTAAAGAGTACTTAGCAGAAATATTAAGCAACCTAACTAATAGGGTTACAAACTCCCAGCAAAAGAAAATAGGGAACCACCCCCCACCCTCCACCTGATGATGCATCAACTTTAATTTGATGCAGGGTGAAAAAAAATGCAGAAATAAATTATTTTTCAAGAATAATTAAATAGATTCAACATCTTTCTTCAACAGAATTGCAGACTGCACAGATGGTACCTTCCCAAAGGAAAAAGTACTATAGCTTACTAGGGTATATTAGACTTAATAGTTACTATATACAGTAATGGACTTCTATACATTTTACATCAGATTAAAACTTTGGGTGTAAGATTCAGATAATTATTTATTAAAAGCTAGACATTTTAAATGAGAATAAGAAAGAAAAGTATGTCTTTGTGCCCCCTTTTCCCTGTTCATGCCCTATCGGCCCCCCTGGCTAAACTTTGCTAGATCCGCCCCTGCACAGTTACCAGCCGTCAGCTGCGTAGAAAAAGATCCTGGTGTAGAAAGTAATATTAAATAAATTCTAACAACAGCTTATCAAGGTTAAACATGCTGCTGTTGTTCAGCCGCTGGTTTCCTCTTTCTGGTGCAAAGTGGGCCAAAAACAAAGAAGAGAGACGGACTCGCGACAGAAAAGCCGATCAGCTGATCATTGATCAGTTTCATGAAGTAGCCGCAGGAGAGGGAGGGAGGGAGAGAGAGGCAGTCGCTCCATATATCGGTTGTTAAGCTTAACATGGGTACGCTTTACAAACATTCAGAGATGAACTTACACACTTGCTTTACTTCTCTCTGGGATAACTTCCTCAGAGATGAAATGCTGGTTTGGTAGCGAGGCTACAAATACACACAGCCGCTTTATCACGTGATGCACACTGCTGCAAAGTGCTATGGTTATGAGCCGAGTTACGCCGTGTCGCACGTTTTGTGAGGTGCTTTTTTGATATTTAATGGATCGATTACATTTTTTATTTCTCGCCGATATCCGATCCAGTAATTTAGGTCAGTATCGGACCGATACCGATACGTAATATCGGATCGGTCCATCTCTAGTTAATTCGCCTTTATTTTACGAATAATCTTTATTTTGATGTCAATTGTATCAAGATTTGTAACATTTCAAATTGTTAAGTTAAAGATATTCTCCATCTTTCAATGTAAACTCTGACTGTTCAGCAGTATTAGAATTTGTTAACTTCTGATTTTATTTTATTTTTTAAGTTAAATGTTCCCAAAAACCTAGTAAACATAGACTAGTTTGTTATTGGTGGTTTTGTTAAATAAGACCACATTTGTTCATGTTGGCTAACATTAGCTTACTTAAGCAAAAATGTGAATGCTGATATAAATGGTGCCATTGTGGTGCAGTAGTTAGAATTCTTGTTTTTATACCATGGAGGTTGTGGGTTTGAACCTCCTGGTGGGCTGTGGATTCTGTATGTTTGCTGCCGTGTTCTCTCTGTGCTTCCATGTAGTCCGGCTAGCTCCCACGGTCCAAAGACATGGTTAGGTTTATTGGTGAGTCTAAATTGGTAAATTGGTAGTCTAACACATTTGTTAGCATACCATACGTGCCACTCATAAGAAAATTACCTTTTGTCCTGAATAAATCAACTTCTATAGTTAAATCTTGTCTTTGTTAGTTATGGCTAGTTTAAATATAATAACCCTGGATTGTCCAAACTTCATATACTCATCTTTCTTCTTCTCCTCGCCACCTCTTCTCTTTTTAAAGGCCACAACTAACATAACTGATCCTTTAGTTTCCACCCATTGAGGTTTAACTCAACCACTGAGATTATTCTTGCCTGGATAGGCTATAATGTATGACTGTAAAACCTAAACCCCTACTTAGTCCATCCATTGTGAAGAGCTGCATGTTTTAAATACAGCTGCCACTTTTATGCTCCACAAAACTAAGATCTTGAAGAATATTTAGGTCTTTCTAGAATATCATCCAAGAAACTATTTTTAAGAAGATTAGTAAAATGTTGTTATTTTGTTTTTTTAAATAATCTGGAACCCTGCCTGTTTTTAATTAGCTGTTAATTAGTCTTTCACCCTTGGTGGCTTGCACTGTGCCAGAGCAGAGCGTGTAACATTATTAGCCTTTTCGGAATTAGAAGAATATTACCTCTGCACAGAGCTCACTCTGTGATGCTATCTACGATGCTATCCTTATGGTCGCTTTGAAGCGTGATCCTAAAAGTTTTTCTTTTATTAAACACAAATCTTCTTGACAGGACACCTTCCCTCCTAATTTGGTTTCTCATAAGTCAGGTAAAAACACTGTCGTATTCATGTGCCTGTTCTTCATTAGGCACCAGACGATGCTCTCACTCGGATGATACAATGTTTAAAAATACCCAGCTCTCTCACTTCAAGACATTAACCATGTAAGGCAATTTACCTAAACATAGTTGGAGTAGAGAGCGAAGAGTCGTGGGAAACTCGCCTGCGACTGAAGTGGTTAACTCGTCTTTCTTTAAAGTTAAATACTCCAGGCTTTACGTGGCCAACGCACCAAACAACAGCCTGGGATGAGAGCGAGGGGTGCCACGGAACAGCCACTCTCCTTTGAGATAAAAGGCTCCAGCCTCAAAAGCATATGTCACACAATAATGAAAATGTGACTTTAGCCGAAGGCAATGGAGCAAAGTATAGACAACCTGTTTGTTGATTAGAGGAGGGAATGCAAAGAGAGCTCAGAAAGGGTCAATAGATGGAAGGAAATGGAGGGTGTAGATCTACAGTGCCCCCCATCCCCACCCCCATACCCCCTGCTCTCAGTGCAGATTGAAAAAGTGATAAATATGCATGAGTTTGGCTTCGACAGTGAAGGCCTTTGATGGTATGGTTGAGAATTCTTTATCTCTGGAGCAAATAGGCTGAAAATAACTGTCTGGGAAGGTTTACTTTGTGTGTATCTGAACAATGTTCACTTTTAATGAGTAGAAAAGAGTCTGTAGGAAGACTTTTCTATACTCTATGCATTTAAATATACCCACATGCGGCATCTGCCTTGAACATGTGCTCTGTGCTCACAGCTTTCCTTTAACTGTGTCGATTAAACTTAAGTGAAAAATCGTACATCTTTCCTGATACATTATAGTGAGATTCATTTCAGTGGTCATTTGTTCTCCAGTCCTCGATGTTCAGACTAGGGGGGGGGGGAAGAGTGATTTCAATTTTGCACCATTTTATGAGCCATAAAATCTAAAACTGTTTTAGAGGAGTGAAAGTGCCAAGTTGTGACCACAGAGTGTATATAAAAGATAGACATAGAGCTACCCTGGTTCTCTGTAGTACTTACTAATGGCCTTCTCTATTTTAAGTGACAGTTGATGAAGCAGCAAACTGGGATTGAATTTGTATACAGTAGATTTACAGCGAAACCAACCAAAGACTGCATACAAAAAGTAGGAACCAATATGGAAATGTCCAACAGGAGGCAATTCATTTAATTGCAAAAAACATTCCACTTGCACAATGATGATTCTACTCCTCATGGGATTTATGACCTCATTAAACACTTTCATGATGACTTCATTCATTCTATCACTTTATTCGAGTTGTTTAATACAGCATACATTTGCCAATTAGAGAAAGCCTTGTTGTGGCTATCTGGTGATTCACAAATCCCTAATATTTAAGCTTGCAGTATCCTGGATTTGTCAATCAGATCCACTGCTTGGTTACTATTATTGGTTTCAAAATCCAATGTGCCAAATTGCTAAACTATGGTTTCAGAATGGGTGTACATAAACCAGGGGTAGGCAACTCCAGGCCTCGAGGGTCGGTGTCCTGCAGGCTTCAGATCTCACCCTGGGTCAACACACCTCAATCAAATGATTAGTTTATTACCAGGCCTCTGGAGAACTAGAAGACATGTTGAGGAGGTCATTTAGCAATTTAAATCAGCTGTGTTGGATCAAGGACACATCTAAAACCTGCAGGACACCAGCACTCAAGGCCTGGAGTTGCCTATCCCTGACATAAACCAATGGGTGGCATTATGGTGGCTGTGTCCACTTTGTATATGTAGTTTGTGGTTGTGCCACATGAGATGTTAAGGTTTTTTTTATTATTATGATATTAAGCAAAGTGAAATCAGTGTAGTGACCTTTAAAAGGAGCTGCTACTACAGATGTCAAAGGCTGTCTGTGGGGAAGGCAGCATTTGAATCCAAATGCAGGGCTCAGGGAAAAAGGAATAAACTCTGAAAACAGCTTTAATGCTGTTAACATCATAAGGGTTAACTTGAAAGAGTGCAAAAAGTTCAAAGCATCTGCAGAGCAGGAAATGTGGATCTAGCAGGAAATAAGGATCTAGCAGGAAATAAGGATCTCAGGAACAGAAGCTAAGAACTGAGGGCATGAAATAACAACACTAGAAGGAACTTGTATAAAGCTTTAGGAAGAGATGTAAAAGAAATAACTGTGGATGGAAAGCTAAATTCCAACAATCCAGAATCCTAATCAAACCAAAAATACATAAAAAAGAACCCACAAACTCAAAACCCAAAGCATGACAACTGTGGTTTCCCTGAGCTTAGCTTCAACCTCAGGCAGGACTGCTGAAGTAACGTCTTTATTTACACCCAACCACACGGACAGTTGACATTGCTCAACACTTTTAGAGCACATACAGTTCATAAAATTAACAAATGACTAATCCTCAGTAATGCACAGGCTTGGTGTTCTCTCAGCATGGTTGGTATGTGTGGCAGCCCAAGTCCTAGCAGCCCAGCATTCGACTGCATAGATTAGCACAGCACAACAGCTCATACTGGCACTGCTCCTTAAACACTCCTTTCTCCAGCTCCCCCTTTGCAGCTGTACAAAACCGCACACTGCTCCCACAAACCCTTTCAATGAATATGAACCTCTCCCCCTCTAAGTTAAACCAGTTGATATAGTCACAAAACAGCATCCGTCAGGTTTTGAGACTTCTAAATCCAAAGAGTGATCAGAGTGATTTCAAGCGTCGGGTTTAACTTCTTCGGTCATTCTCCACTGTAAACTTCTGGCATGTGATCTTATCTAGGCGTTACCTTGCGTGGACTTGACTGCAGCCCTCTCTATATCAAGAATTGCCCCTGAAGCATATGTTTCTAATACAAAGGGGAGAGATTGTGAATGTTAAGGGGTTTGATGCTTCTAGCAACCTTCTGTGCTACTTAGAAATGCATTTGAAGCAAATATTTTGCAGCAGCTGTGGTTATCTTTTATAAGGTGTGTTTAAGAAACTGATTCCAAATGTTAAAAAGTTTTCTTTTTGGATCCTTGAGGCGCCAGTGTGGACACAAGAGATCAGTGTGGGCTTGCATGTATCTGTCTCTCTGTGTTTAATTTAGTAGAATTGGGAAAAGCTTCTCCTATGTCAGTGTTTAAACAAGCTTATTTGTATGTTATACTTAGTCAGCTTTCTCTGTGTGCCTTTTAGACCTGCAGGCCTCTGAGTCATTTGAACATTATAGTATATCAGACAAAGCCATGGACTACAGGCTGCTGCAGATGGATGAGGACCAGGACAGGATGTATGTGGGCTGCAAGGACCACGTTCTCTCCATGGACATCAACAACATCACCCATGGCACACTTAAGGTCAGCAGATGCTTACTGTTACAGTTAAACAGAAACGCTTTATGCCACTGCAGCGTTGGTATCATGGTGCGCTATTTTTTTTCTCACAGGCACAAAGAAGAAAACATGAATGTTATGTAAAAACACTGTGTAAGAGACATCACAACACCACTGCTGAGGATATTATTATAATGTGTGTGCAAATTACCATGCATTTGTCATCCTCTGTACACTTTAAGGGTTTTTCAAAATAGCCATAAAAATGCTCATGCTCACTTATAACTAATTCCGCATGCAGCGAAGGAATCATCTTCTGTGTAATTGACAGGCATGAAGTGCATAAACAGATGGGAAAGCATTTAGGTTCCCCCAGAGAGTGCTGCACCGCATCCATTTTTGTCAAGTAAATTGCTTGATATATTCATTGAGAGCGACCTTTAAGCACCTCTCCCGGGTTTGAAAACACACATTTCCACAGATGATAGGTAGCTGTAATCACTGACACTGAGACTTGTGTGGAAACTAAAAATGTCTGAGCATTCATTGTACTCATTTTGCACAGTGTTTTTTTGCCCATGTACTCAGGATATAATGAAACCTCATGAGCATATTGATGTTACGCCTCTTTCAATCTGTTAGTCGCTAATTTAACTGATGTGCTTTTTTTTTTAACCATCAGGTGTTTTGGCCTGCTTCAACAAGCAAAATAGAAGAATGCCAAATGGCAGGCAAGGACCCTACAGTAAGGAGGACAAACCTCTTTGATTTCTTGATTTATTTTAGAGTCCCACTGCTGTACTAATACATTACAGCATAGACTGCATGTTGTTCATTTTTACATGTTTTTAGCATTCAGCTAAACGCAAAGACTCTATAAAAGATAGTTTTGGTCACCATAACATCACCCTGTGTTTTGAAGCTTTGAGTTTACTGTTATGCTTATCACCATGTTGGGTTTTTTGGCGCCAGCAGTGACCAAATTTTGACAACAAGACGAAGCGTTAATTTAGCAGTTAGCGATATTAAGTTTGGTTAGCAAGATGTAGCTAAAGATCAAAGATAGGTCACACATGTCACTGATCTGTTAATTAGTCCTACAGTATGTAAATGAAATTAATGTTACAGCGCGCCATAATATTTGCCAGATGAATGCATAAAGGACTAACACTACAAAAACATTTAAGTACTGGAATTAGTGACCTACGAGAAGCCTAACATTGCTAGCAGACAGCTAGTTGGTACAAGGTAGCCACACCACTAATAATTCATAACTAAATCCCCAATACTAACTAAAAAAGGTAGCTTATTTAGAAATTATTTAGAAGCTCACCCCGTGCTCAGTTTTCAGTAAATCAGAACATTTTAACGTGTATCTATATAATTTTTTTGAGACAACCTCAAGTGGCCATTAGAGGTCCTGCAGTTCTTAACATTTCCATGTTTGCCATTTTTAACTCTGGAAGTTGTTGCTCAAATTCAGTTATATCACTATCTAGCTAAACAATAAACAGTACCTTAGCATTTAGTTTTGTTTGTCTTAATCCCATAACGGTAATTTTTAAAAATTTTTGGATCATTCAGCATTAAATCTGTCAGTGTCCCACAATAAGAACAGTTAAAGTATGATTAGAAAAACATACTTTTGCTCGTATTTTTCATTAAAAGCTTTATTTCTTTATTTGTAAAATTGAATGTAAATGCACAAATAACAAAAGAAGAAAGTTGTTTCCCTTTGACAAGAATTATAGCAATAAAAGCTCATTATTATATTTGGTGGACAAGAATCAATCTAAACCTACCAAACCCCCTAAAACTGGAACACATTGTTGAAATTGCACTTCTTTTTCTTAAGCCATGTCAGGGATTAAATGTGTGGTTAAACTCCTTCACACTAAAAGAAAATGAAGAATTTGGAGGTGTTTTTATAGGTTACTGAGCGATAGTTTTGCTGGCACAGCCTACTTAAGACCAGACTGAGCTGTATGCGGCCCACAAACTAAAATGAGTTTGACACCCCTGATCCTGACTAAAGGTTTAGTCAGCTGTTCCAAGATCCGCTCCTCCAAGTGGGTCTGCAGCGGAAGTTGCCTCCTGGGATTTCCCTCTCGCATCTGTGAGTTTGCGTCAGATCCAACTGTATTTCTATCAAGCAGCAGATGTCTGCAGGGTCACCGGCTGGCCTGGAGTCCTTCTGGCATCGTCACAGTTAGTCAGTGCAAGAGCGAGGTGTGGAGGCGATTGAAATGCCACGGATCACTGTTAAAAAAAAAGAAAGAAAAAAAACAGAATCAAAGCTTACTGACGCAGATATTTCATAAGCCACACTGATTCTGAGAAGCACTTGTTAGCTACAACAAGGTTTAATGAAGACATACAGCGAGAGTCAATTTATTCCTCCTCCGCATCTGTTTTCCCCTAATTGGGTTGTTCTGAAACAAGTGCATGCACAGTTGTCTATATATACAGCAGTGCTGAGGACATGGAACATGGAAAGAGAAAAAGTAACTTTTTACACAAAAGAAAGGCCTAATTTTTAATGTAACTAAAAAAAGAGTCAATCTGCTGCCAGTCCTCCATGGTTTCACACATTCTCCACCATCTCTGCATCATCTGACAGGCCCTGGGCTAACAGAGCCAAGGTTTTATTCAACATGCTGTTGCAGATATAGAAAAAAAGCTGTTTCCAGTCATGGAGTGATTTGTGCTGCTCTGACTCATAGCAAGCCTGCTGCAGACAGGCTACCACAAATATTTGGGTGAGCCATCTCTGTGTGGAGCCACTTGATGGCCTCTTCTCCCTTCTGTCATGCCTTTTCTTATTGAATCCCTGCGAGTTTTCTTTTAAAGATTTTACTTTCTGTTTCCATCTTACCATTTTTCCTTGGTCACTTTTTCCAACTCCTTTAACATCTCTCCCTTTCTTTTCTTTTTACACCACACTGCAGTTTTTTTCTCTCTCGTACAGTCTCCCCTCTCACAAACTTTTTTTCTTCTTTTATCAGAGCCCTTGTACATATGTTATTGTTATAAATATAAGGTTTCCCTTCTGCATTACGATCTGTGGTCACGCATGTAGCATCATGGGGGATATTAAGTCTGTTTGCTGCTTTGTCAAATGTATCAACTTTAAAAGAAAGCTGTATTTATATCAGGAAACATGAAATCAAACATGATAGCTCATATATATTTGAGTTTGAAAGGCCTCAGAAGGATTTGATGAGACAGACAGATTTTTAAAAAAAAAAAAACAGTACGAAACATGATAGATGTGGGGGTGTGTCAGTAAAAAAGTTTTGTTACTTTGCATTGATCGCTCTCAGTGGAGCCTTGTGCAGTGACCATGCGCCGCAGCAGCTGTCATTCCAGCAGCCTTGGCCAAGTTCCTGACAGCTCCCTGGACATGTGTTCTTCTCCCCACTTCTTTCTCCTCACTTCTCCACTCATTTTCTGCAAACTCAGGCTTAATTAGCCACAAAGTCCAGCACACCTACAACTGTGGGGTTTGGAAAGTGGAAGCAGAGATGAAGTGAGAGCAGTAGTCAGTCTTACCTAGATATGTCACATATACCGCTGACACGTTTTTTCCACTGCCCTTAATACCAGACCTGTGAGCTCTGGGATCCTTTTATTGTGCAGCATGTGATTTTATAACCGTCACAACAAGTGAGATAAGTTTGAATTACTCCCGCATATGGGAATGAGATACTTCCAGAGTGATAAACAGGTTCTCTATTTGTGTGTCTCCTTGGCTATATAACACGAATTAGGTCTCTCCTCAGCGGCTGGTCCGGTGCAATGTGTGGGATTAAAAAAAAAAAAGGCAGCAGTGATTATCTTTGTTATTGCTGTAATAACTGTAAAGATTAAATATAGCTTCAAATATGAATACCTGTGGGACTAAGGGCACCGTGGTTATAAATGAAAATCAGTTAAAACATTCAACTTTTGTTATGGCACAACCAATCCTGGGCCAGTGCCGTAGGACCTAAAAACTGCAGTTCCTGTCACGGCCACTTGAGGCTGCCTTTGATTAAAGAAAGTACCATATTAAAATCTCTTTAGTCTACATACCTTCCCTCTGTTTATTGATATAATTAATATTAAAATTTAAAGTAAATAACAGTCTAAACCAGGAATGTCAAACTTATTTTACATCAGGGACCACATACAGCACACTTTGATCTCAAGTTTAACTGCACATTAAAATCACAGTGATTCCTTAATATAAGGAAAAGTGTGATTTCACCAGCACATCTTGGTTTTTGTACATGATAAAGAAATGATGCTCTGTTTATAAATTTGCCAACATTTCCCTTTGGGTTTAAATTGGAAGAAATACGTTTTGAAATATGAAATATGTTTTGAAACTACAGAAAAAGTTCTGATAGCTCATTTGCCAGACTGCCCTGTAATTATAAAACCCTGTATAAAAATACAAGTTTTTGTTAAATATTTGTTTGTTTTTTTTATTTCACTGTGGACACATTGTAAAAGGCAATAGGCAGAATTAAAGTCTTTGCCGGGCTAATTTTGGCCCCCAGGCCACATGTTTGACACCACTGGTCTAAAGAGTCAGTTCAGTTGTTTCCTTTAGTTTAGTTTATTTGGTGTCTCTGTAAGTAGAGTCATAAAGTCAGTTAGTTAGTTCACATTAGCTTACATTTAATACCAGAAAGCCCCTTCTTAGTGGATCAGCAAAAGATACAAATGCTAAATCCCTGATAGCATTAAATTAAGCAAGAGCTTATGAATTCAAAATTAAATTTTTAAGAGGAAAAAGTGACTCATTTGTTCTCTCAAATCTACATCACTTACATTAGCATGTGCCTCTCATTGTTTATCCTTATTTTCTAGCACGGCTGTGGGAACTTCATCCGGGTGGTGCAGCCTTATAACAGAACTCATCTGTTCATGTGTGGCAGTGGAGCGTATAGTCCCGTCTGTGTGTACGTCAACAGGGGCCGCAGACCAGAGGTGGGTATAAATCAAGGAAGCATTTCATTAGAAAAGCAAACAAAAAAAAAAACAACAAAAAAAAAAAGAAATAAATGTTTTGGGGGAGCACCAGGTAGGTGATTGCAACTGGCTCTGTAACAGTTGTAACAGATTAAAATTTTCATTGTGCAGAGTGATTAGACACGAACATGATCTCAAGAGTGGAAAAATAAAATAAAGTCTAGCGCTCTTGTACATCTGTAAATATACTGTAAATGACTGGGTTGTAATGGTGCACAAGTGAGGCTAAGGACACTTTGTAAAGTTTATGGAAGTTTTGGTTTCTCTGCTATTTCCAAAACAAGCTTGTATCAACTATCTTGAGCAAAAATAATTAAAATGATGTAATTTATTTAGCTCCTGAAAACTTTAGTCGACTGTTAATACAATGAGTCAATGAGTGAAATTAGTGTGAGAACTGCCACACAGAGAAAATAAGCGAATCTCATTCACTGTGTGACAGTAATCATAAAAAATGCCTCAAGAGGTCTGTTTACCCTTTTTTGCAACAAATCAAATTATGTACAATTATTTAAAGGTTTAAACCCAACATGACATGTTTTTGACTGATTGCTATAATAACATGAAAATTGAATTTTCCTTGTATTACTGACTGTTGGAATGAGAACAGCAAAATTCAGAATCGCTAAGTGCGGAAAATACATTAAGTTGATGTCAATTGGTGCATGAGAAAAATGGCTATAAACACACCACAACATTGTTTTCGCAGATCTCCTAGGAGTTGGAAGTGTCAACATATGGTTAAAAAAAACTTACACATCTCATAACTTTTTTTGAGCACAGTTTTCATATAGTCAATTTGATGCCACATGAGAGCAGAGATGCTAAGGCTGAGAGAGAGAAAATTGAGGTCTAGTGTCAAGGATGGATGGCTGTTTTCTGAGCTCTAATCTCCAGTCACACAGCCCTGAAAGTAAGAGCGGGGAAGCCCTCCAGGAGAAAAGTGCTCACCGAGCGAGCAGCATTCAGCCACAGACCGTCAGCTGCTGCCAAACACTAATAAGCAGACCGAGAGAGCTGCAAACCAGGCTCCTTCCTCACCGCGGGGCCTTTTGTCATTTGGGGTTTTTGTTTGAAAGGCAGACTGCTATGTTTGCAACTTCTGAACTCAAACATGTCAGTGTCTCAAAAAAGGTGATCTGTTAAGTGTAACAAGCTGTTGTAGTGGGACGCTGACAGTGAGCTCTCATCGTGGACCTTTGCTCTAGGTTGTGAACGTGCTGCAGCCTGTTGAATGGATGTAACGAGATTTTTTTGCACGTGTTAGTGTTTTTCTGCCTTAGTTTTTCAAGTACTTCTCAAACACATAGTGAATTACATACTGCAATAAATGTCAATCTTAGTAAGGGAAATAATCTTTTATTTAGTCTTTAAATCTTTATATGATGTCGTAAGCCTGCTTTTTCATGAGTGCTCATAGCATATTTTGAGGTATAGGCATTTTTTATTTGTTGAAAAAAAATGTACTTTATAGATCTCCTTTGAAGAAAAGGAAAAAACAATCTGAACTTAATATCAAATAGTTAGTGGATGATGAACTGCACGTTTATCCTTCATCTTTATGCAAATTTTTGTAACAACGCTGCTTAACAAAGGTCAATGAGCCAAATGAATTACAAATAAATAAGACGTTTTTCCAGATGAGAGGGGCTTTAAAATTAATAAGATGGCTATTTTTTGCAGTGTAGAGGTTAATGACAGGACCTGCCAGATGGAGTCTATCCACTTCCAGAACCTCTTGGCGAACAGGCATATTTTCCTGGAATAACAGCGCTTAGCTGACGTCATCCCCATTCAAGGAAGCTGCACCATCGCCATGGGCAAGATCTAAATAAGATGGGACAGGAAGTGCTATAATTTACCTAGGTTACTGCGGTGCTTGGACTGTCCAGTCTGCCGCAAGGAGGCTGTTGAAACTTGGCAGCATTTCCGCCTGAGAAGAGGAGTTGGCGGTCCAACAAATAAGCAGGGAAATTCCTCCTCTTCTCCTCCCAGATGGAATGTTCTTTTACTATCCCACATGGGGCAGTTAAGGTAGACCAGGGCAGGACAGTCTCTGTGTCTCCTTAAAGGAGGTTCTGAACAGGGCTACTCTGTGGGACACAAAATACACTGTTGCACTCAAATATTCAGTTTTATAGCGGTAGAGAGCACAAGACAGAATAACGTATCATATAAAACTGTCTCCAAAATGTCTGACTTCCTCTTTTTCTCTGTGGCAGGAACAAGTATTTCACATTGACTCCAGGACAGAGTCAGGAAAAGGGAGGTGCTCCTTCAATCCACAAGTGAATACAGTCTCTGTCATGCTCAGTAGGTGCCTCAATCGCTATCTACTATTTTTTTTTCTTGTTTTTTTCCGAAACCCCTGAAAATAACATTATTTTTTTAGTACAAAACTACATTTCTTTTGTTTTGGAGTGAACTTTTTGAAGCAACAACAAGAGTATGCATTAGCCACTAGATTTAAAAGATGGCCACTAATCTTTTTCTATACCTTTGGGCCTTATCTTGATGTAACGTGATGACCAAAGACAGGCTCATTTCATATGCAGCCATGTGACTATGGTTTACACCCTAAGTTATAATCTGCGTTGTTATTTATTTGGCTGTAAATGAAGTTCAAGAGTCCTTGATAAACTGTTCACTTAGGTAATAAATCAAATGAGCCTTGAACAGATAGAACAAATGAACAAATAGAAGTTATACAATGGAAGGTACTTTGAAACTGGTGTCACTTTTTCGAACTGGAGGCTAGATCCTAGAGGCTAGCAAGTACTGAACAATAATATCAACATTAGATAATTAGTCTCCAAAAGTGAATCAAGATTTGCTAATTAGTCTCCAAAAGTTGATTCTGTTCATCTGGACGTAGCATTTTAAGTGGGGGAAACGTTTTGATCAGTGGTTTCTGATCAATGGTCATGAAAATTTGCATAATTATGATGAAGGAACTGACCTCCCAGCCCATTGTTTCTTCAGTGGTGCTAGTTTCAGTCATTATGCAAATGTACTGTTTATAAGGTTGGGGAAACCTGCAGTCAGCTGAGACTGAAGAAGTCACTTGGATGAGTGACGAAACGTTTCTCCCACTGAAAACGCTACGTCCAGATAAACAGAATCAACTTTTGGAGATTTACCTGGATGATTGAGCATGTATCAAGACATTAGCTAATTAGCTTCCTAATTAGTTTATCATTAGCTCTTATGTAGCCAAACTTTGTCATCAGACTGTGCATAACCAACCTTTCTTTAAAGTTTGTATATACATGGCTTTGTGCCATGTAGTTACACACCGCTAAAGTTAGCAGCGCGTCTTCTGACCTCAAATGTCAGTTTGCCATGGGCAGTGTTGGGGATGTTACTGAAATAAAGTAATGTATTTCACATTACTCATCATTTTTCTTTAAAAGTAATGCAGCTGGAGGAATAAATTGTTACACTACCTGTTATATTACTTTTTTGTTACTTCATAAAATGACCAAAGATGCATTATACATAATTACCAGCTAACCAATTGGGGTACAGTCCAACACACCAACACAAATGACTGCCCTAAAGAGGACAGGCGCAGGAGTTTTTTTTAGTTTTTACCTATGATGCAAAGCTGACAACAAAAGCAAGATGAAGACCAGCCCAAAAATGAACACCACAGTGATTCTACTTTAGAAACATGAACAGGCAAAAACAGATTGTTACCTGTTAAAGACACGATGTGCCTGTATGAGCATGCTCTCTGTGCAGGTGCTTGCAAAAAGCTGAAGTTGTGTTAGAGGTATAATGTGGTTGTTTATATCCAGAATGCAGTTTGCACAATATGAAATGCAATAAAAATAAAATAACGTTTCTCCTCTTATGAAAAATGGGTCTACGAATTCAAATAAACATTGTAGCCTACACCTTCTCACTAGAAAAGTGAAGTGAATTAAAATTGCAGTTTAATTTTAATACACAAGAAATCCCCAGATTAATACTTCAGTCAAATCAGGCTAAACCCATCCCTTTCTCCAGTTCTCTTTCCTTTGATCTCTGATTGGCCGAGGGGTGTTTGGTTGCTGTTGACATGTCTAAAGGCGAAACACTCCACCCTGAGCTCTGCTTTCTGACACCTGAGTATTGCCATGTCAGCAGCAGCTTTGCCAGCCAGTGAGCAATGTCAGAGATCACCAGGAAGGAGCCAGAGGGAAGGGTGCAGAATAATCCAAAAGCAGGGTCAAAGGCAGTGCTGTGAAAGCAGTGATGCAGCACACCGAGCCCCTAAAGACAATCTGAGGCGGTGTCTGGGCTCAATAAAAAGCTGTGCTTCATTTCCAAATCCTCATGTTTTGGACCCTGTGTGGCTGTCTGAATACTGTCAACACTCACTCCTTAGCTAGCTGGCTTGGATACGGGCCACATACCCTTAATCCTCCCCTAACTTGCCCCACATCCTCCAAAACATATGGTCCGAAACTGATAGATGATTAAGTGAGAGAAAAGGAATGATAAAAAGCATGAAGCAGCTGTGAGGAACATGCTTATTAACAGCAGGACACACGCAGAGTGTAAGTGCTGTTAGTGCTATAGGCGTTTGGGTTTCAGTTCATTCTCAAAAAATAATAAAGGAATAAATATATTACTAAAGCATCTGAATGTAACAAATTCATGCAAGGCTCTATGTGAATTGTGGTGATGTTTTCAGGATTGTTGTGTGGGAATGTTGTTGATTGGGCTTGTGTGCATTCTTCTAGATCAGGAGCTGTTCTCAGGCATGTACATTGACTTCATGGGGACAGATGCTGCCATCTTCAGGAGCCTAACCAAGAGAAATGCAGTGCGGACAGATCAGCACAACTCTAAGTGGCTTAGTGGTGAGCACATGCCAGAGCTTCTATGTACAGTATGAATTCACACAAATATGATCTAGAAGGCCTCTTACCTTTTTTACTGTTTCACTCAGAGCCCATTTTCATCGACGCCCACCTCATACCAGATGGAACAGACCCCAATGACTCCAAATTGTATTTTTTCTTCCGCGAGAGGCTAACAGATAACAGTGGAAATACTAAGAATATCCACACCATGGTGGCCAGAGTGTGTCCGGTAAGTCCCTTTTGCTTTTGCCAAAATAAACCAGCACCGTTTCTTTTGTGTTTTCGCGTTGCTATGTGCGGCTTTTGTCGGCAGAATGATATTGGCGGACAGCGCAGCCTGGTCAATAAATGGACCACCTTTCTTAAAGCCAGGATGGTTTGTTCAGTTGTGGAGGAGGATGGCACTGAAACCCATTTTGATGAACTTGGTGAGTTAAACAGAAGAATATACTTGCAGCAATGCACCCTGTTATTATCAAGGTATTACTTTTGACACATCATTTCCATGCTCGGGGTCTTCATGGTCTGCAGACCAAGTTTAAACAAATTTTACTGTTTGAAAAATATATTGCCGAGAACCAAACAGATTTTAATTTCCAAAAGCTTGCTATTTATGTTCCAAGGTTTCAAACAGATTGCTTTCTCCATAAACAATCCCGGGAACATCCCATGTTTGGTCTGGATAAGAATTTCAGCCCTTTGTCCAGTTTCAAAACAATTGTTCTGTTGCTTTTGGTTACCTGGTATTTAACTATAAGCACATCCAGGACTTTCTTAGCCTTAGCCTCAAATTTCAAACATCAGCACATAGCATTTGAGACCCAGACTCCATCTGTCAACATGTACATTTATCAGGCATTCGTCTCTCTTTGGCCTTTTTATCTGTAGGATGATGTGAAATGAGATTAGGGGAATTTGCTGAAGGTATTAAACTGGAAGGTGTGTGCTTTTCTCTTTGTGTGCACGTGTGGTTTCCCTTATAGAAAGTGTGTTTTTGCTGGAAACGGATCTGCCCAAGGGCCTGTTGGTGTTTGGCGTGTTCACTTCCACAAGGTAAGGCCGATGAAGCCAACTGTAACATTCCCGTAGGCCTCAGAGGTATGGTAATCATTCAGGGGATATCAGCAGATGGGGATGTGCTTGTCAAAGGGCCACTTACATATAAATATCATGTGTCATGTGGCAGAACAGCTTATTCAGATGATGAACTATCAGTTAGTGTCCTGGTGGTTTCGCCATATGGTATTCCTTGATTTTCTTTCCTCAAGATCCTTTGCAGCATTGTGCCATGTTGCAGACCAAGTGCAAGAGATACATTTATAGCACATGTTAATATAGAATTCATATGACATGATGTTGTTGGATGTCTTCCATAAGCATACTCTGTAGGATTGTTGAGTGCACAAAGAATTTAGTTATTGCATTTTTTAAATAGCTGAAACCCAGCCATGTTTTTTAGCAACTAGATAAACACACATTATAAAAAAATCTGAGAAAAATATTGGAAGATAATAGCCTGATATCACAGAGTATTTTTATCCTTTAAGAAATTTAAGAAATAACAACATAAAACAACATGAAAATGTTTCGATATTTATTTAATTTTTGAAATCCTGGAAATTATTTTTTTCATTTCATTTCATAGCCACAGTTCATTTTTCCAACGTGGAGTTTAGGTGTATGCTTTACACTGTCAGCACCTCTGTGACCTTAAAATAGATGAGCAGAAGAAGATGGATGGATGGATGGGTGGATTAAAAAAGCATTAAAATTCATTTAAAGCTAATTATGTAATTTGTAATGAAATACAAAGTTAAAGACAGTTTCAAATATGTTCAAGGAGTTCAGGAGTGGAGGATCATTAGGTTTGTGTTTAAGTTGTTAAAATGGGCCCAAAAAGAACTAAAAAAAACAACAAAAAGAAATAAAATACACTGCAGGAAGGAAGAAAGTTGACCAACAAAAGTCAACAAAGGCAAAAACATTGGAAATAAATTATAGAAACCAAAACAATACATGGCCCAGGGGACCTCAGTAACTGAAAGAGAGGAAAAGACATGGATGACATAATAGGAAAGAAAATACTAAAAAACACAAAGAAAGAGGATTAAGGAAAAAATCCATGAGCTTCTGTGGTAACTGAAAAGATGTTCTCAACAATTACTGAAACTGCTCTCCTCCAGCAGAAAGCACAGCCAGCAGGGCAACATGGCAAATTTGGAAGTTTGAAAAAGTGATCACTCGATACTTCTGGTCAGATCTTTAATTGGGTCTGTTTGTTTAACCAAGTGTGACACTCCCACAACCCTCGATCCACTTGTTACCTCAGGATTGTACAAAGCCTGCAGTAGTGTCTCCTGGCTCAAAAAAACCAGCCAAACTAAACACTGAGGTCCTCGAGGTCTCTGAGCTCTGTGTTATTCCTGCTTTCTTCCTCCTTCTCTCCACTTTGCACAATACGCTTCTGTTCGTCTTTTCAACAAAGCCTCTTTTATGTGTTAAGCAGTGTGGTTTTAAATGGCTGAGCCAAACCACATCAGACCATCGAGGAGGAAATAGGTGAGCTGTTGTCAGCGGAGCGTGACAGCAATTTCACCCAGGCTCAACTCAGAAAATGAGACCTTAACAACCTCAGAATATTTCATCTGGGAGGGTCTTGAGATGGTGAATACTGGTTCTTGCTGTAGTGTCTCACTCAGGTTGTGCATGTCGTTTCAGCTCCGTGTTTAAAGGCTCAGCAGTGTGCGTGTACAACATGGCCGACATTCTTACAGTCTTCAACGGGCCCTTCGCTCATAGAGAAGGGCCCAACTTTCAGTGGATTGCATTCCAGGGGCGCATCCCCTACCCAAGGCCAGGAACTGTAAGTTACATTTTAGGCCACACAGTCATTTTTTATTGCTTTTTCTATGATATGACAAGATAATCGATAATTAATAACTAATAACATATGAGCATATGATCTACATATTGAAAAAGTGAACTCATCTCTAAGATTTCTAGAGATCGCCTCTAGAGAAGTATGAAATCTTTTGATACATTCATTATAAACAACATATTGTTTTATATTCTAAATAACATATCCAAACAATTTAAAGCCATTAAACAATAAGTAATGTATTTTCTCTGCAGCAGGACTTGCAATACAATTTTTCTGTTTATTTAAATTTTCATTAATTGATAAAAAGAAAAAGAACTTGTGGAAATGAGTGAATGAGATTTTGTTTTTGCACTGTTCAAACCCGCCTTATGTTTCTGCAGTGTCCTGGTGGCGCCTTCACACCTGACATTCAGACAACAAAGGAGTTCCCAGATGATGTGGTGACCTTTGTCCGCAACCATCCTGTAATGTTTAACGCCATCTATCCGGTGGGGAGGAGACCCCTGGTGGTTCGTACGAACGCTGATTATAAATACACGGCAGTGGCTGTGGACCAGGTCATGGCCGCTGACGGCAACTACCAGGTGCTCTTCCTTGGCACAGGTACACGTTCTGTAGTTCAGATACCAACACATGTTTTTTGTACATGTGACTTTTTGAAGAAATATGACTGCATTCTACAGGCCTCAGCTTTCTGGTATTATTTCTGGTATTAAAAAAATACCTTAGACAGGTGTCTCATGCAGAATAATTACAATAGATGTAATTTTGTATGGAAGTAGGATAGAATAATTCTTTATTGTCATTGTTCGTGCAACAAAAAACAAATATTTAGTAGCTCTTCAGCTGTTTTGACATTAAAAGAGAAAAAAGAGACTATACTATAAATATAAAAGAGCTAAAGGTCAACAGAGCTTTAAGGAGGGAAGAGGGGCTTACTCGTTACTGCCAGTGGGAAGAAACTGTTTTTTTTATCTGTTGGTTTTGGACCTGATTGAGTTTAATCTTTTCCCCAGAGGCTGATGTCTGGAGTGGGTGTGGTCCATTATAATACAACATGGTTTCTTTCACAGTCAGCTGTTGTAAACACAACCGAAGGAAGGTCTTATTTACATTAGTAGATAACACGCTCGGCTGCCCTCACCACTTGTTTCAGATCTTTTCTGTTTTCTGCTGTGCAACAGCAGGTCAGAAGGTTCTCTACTGCTGACCAGTAGAAGTTCAGGTCAGCAGGTGATGAGGGAGGTGAGTGTGCTTTAATTTCCTTAAGAAGTTAAGCCCCTCTCTGGCTTTTTCCACCTGATGAGAAGATGCACGAGGTCCAAATGAGGTCAACAAAGCCCTGGTAGTACAGGCATAATAGTCCAGGTATTACAGGATGGGTGTTGGCCTCTTAAAGAGCACTGGCATGCATTTTCCTTTGTTTCGTCACACAAAAAAATTTAAAAATGAACCAGCCAGACTACTAGCGACTCAATATTTTAATTTTACTAGCTCATTTAAATATATTTAATAGAAGTGAGATCAATTTTTGCGGTGCAAAGACACTCTGCATAAAATAAATACACACTGGATTCCATATAAGACCTACATCATGGCATCAGCACATTCAAATATGGCCATCGTCTTTTCCGAAGACTGTGGCACCACCATATTCCTGTTCTAGGAAGGTGAGCTTTAAGTGCTACTATAAATTCATTTACAATGACATGCAGTACACAGAGGCTGATTGTGACATTTTCTTTCTGAACAGGTTATTGCTTGGAAACTCAATAACACAGCTGGTTATCAGATACACAGATAAGCTGGAGTACTTTGTGTTGTTGCCACTCAACTCAAACAGGTCAACATGGCGCTGTATGCAGTATAAATCAGTGCACAGATAGATCAGAGAAAAAGATAAAGTCCATTAAGAGTGGATTTTTTCCATTAAATAAGGAAGAAGGACCTATAAGGGATTTCCACATGTTCTTAGATAGTCACTACCTCCTGAGTATAAGGTTAAATGAGGGACACCATTGTAAGATATCACTTAAATGTCAAGTCACTTGCACTTGCGAAAAATATTTTTATGAACAAATTATGCTTTAAAAAAAGGCCTGACAGAAAAAATGTAATGCTAAAAGTTGCATGTGATCATTGAGATAAAACAGAGTACACGTGATTGTTTTCATCATCAGTCTAAATGTATAAAACGCTTTTCTCATTTTCAACCCATTCACCCACATGGAAACAGCATTATCATGGTGGAGCTATCGTTTTATGGTGCCACGTGAGTACAAACGGCTGAGAAAGTGGTGGGCTGATATTTACAGACGACAACATGAATGCCATAAGTGGATAAACCAAAATACTGGCTGACAAGATGACACCCAGTCTCCAGAAACCTGTCATGTGTCAGGAATATTCCAATGATCCGAAGCTCACTGATGAAGTAAAAAGTGAAAATGTCAGACCCATGCTGAAAAATATGTACTGACTTTACACTGAGTTCCTATTGTGGGGACAATAGCAGTGAGCTATCGTTGCAGAAGTATAACTTAAGCATTCGAAGTGATGCAGTTACTAAAAGGTTCTACAGTTCTGATTTAGTTGACAGGCAATATTGTGCACCAGCTTGCTGTGTAGTGAATATTTGTCTAATATATGCCAGTGTGTTTCTGTGCTTAAAAACATCAGATTTAGATAATAGAAAAATGTGTGTTTGTTAGCAGAAGTGCGTGTGCATTCATGCTTGTAATTGTCCACGTGTGAACATTGGCATTCAGCAAACTGCTCTGGGAGTCTCTCGCCCAGCTGCCGGTGTTTATCGAGCAGCCTTTCCTTTCTGTTCCTCCTGCCTTGATTTTTGAAGAGTAGCCAGTGCCGTGTACCCATATCTGCTCCTGAAATGGCGCTTTGTCTCAAGGATGAGGGAGACGCTCTTATCAGGCATTTCCAGGAGCTGTTACTGTACCCTCCTCCTCCTCCTCCTCCCTGCTCTGCTGCTCAAATTCCCAGGCCAAAAGAGCCATACTGATGAGAGTAGAGCTGCGTTTTGCCCTTTTGTGGTCCTTGACCTGCCTTAAGAGCTTCCATTCCCACTCCTGTCACAGCTGATTTTGTTTTTGGAAACTGGTCATGGCTATCATGCCTAATTCAAAAGCAAACATGGGCAAAGAAAAACAGACTGCTGGTGGAGCTGGTGGGTTTTTTTCCACCAGCAGTCGTGTTCTGCTTTTACTGATGCCTCACAACTCTAGATGTCCATTGCTGGGTAGCCGTATCTTTTTCACACGGTAGTTAAATGCATGTGTGTGGTTGGAACTCATGAGACGTGTGCTTTTTTGCCCTTCAGACAAAGGTACAATACAGAAGGTGATTGTGCTGCCCAGCAACCATTCCCTGCATGACGATCTGATCCTGGAGGAGCTGGAAGTGTTTAAGGTCTGCTCTCTGTATTTCTCCCTTCTCTCTTTTTTTCCCTCTTTCACTTTAATCCCCTTTCGCCCCTTAAATCAAAGGCAGGGATGGGAGGAGTGTGTGTTTGGCCACTACACAAAGACCAAGGGCAGACAGACAAAAGGCAGGGTGGCATCTGGGAGATGGATGTTCTGTAGTGTAGAGCAGTGTAGAGTGATGAGAAACATGCTAGCATACTCCAAGTCTGGAAGTCGCCCTCAAGTGAACCTTTGCATATGTTGTTTTATCTTAGGTGATGGACCTGTGATCAGAAAAAAAGTCTCCTTTGATCTTTCTACCACAAATGGTGCCACAGATAGACTTCAATCTAAAGAGATTTGTCTCTAATTTATTTCTCAGGCTACTAAAGACATCTGTCCAGAGTTATTCTAGACCAGGGGTAGGCAACTCCAGGCCTCGAGTGCCAGTGTCCTGCAAGTTTTAGATGTGTCCTTGATCCAACACAGCTGATTCAGATGGCTAAATTACCTCAACACCTCCTCAACATAATTTGAACTTCTCCAGAGGCCTGCTAATGAACTAATCATTTGATTTTGGTGTGTTGACCCAGGGTGCTATCTAAAACCTGCAGGACCCTGGCACTCGAGGCCTGGAGTTGCCTACCCCTGTTCTAGACTGATTTGTGCTTTTTTGCACCAGCATTGCAGTCCTTGTGATTATGTTTGCTTTGCAAGCTCTTTTTCAAGATCAAGAGGTGTCTTGAAGTCTATAAAGTAAATATCATAAATATCATAGTCTACAAAGTAAAGTAAATATCAGGTTATCAGGTCTTATGAAGGGATGAATCCCAATTTTAGTTTTTTTGGTTCACCCCATCATAAATATGTAGGGAATAGGTCAGGCAAGAGGTACAACAGTTAGTCTACTGCCATTGGCAAATGAGGGTGGAGGCTCTTTCATGACCAGCGGTGTTGGCAATCTTGTCATAATGGATGGAATTATGAATGCAGAAATTATGCATGAATAATACCATCTGGGAAGCATCTGACTGGCAACAACTTCATCTTCCAGCATGACAACAATTACAAACATACTGCCAGTACAGCAAAAGGATACCTGGATAGAAAAACATACAATAGAAAACTATCAGTCATGGACTGGCCTCCCCAAAGCCCTGACTTCAGCATTATTGAGGCAGTGTGGGATCATCATAACACAGAATAGGAACAAAAGCAGCCAACATCCAACAAAGAGCTTTGAGGTTCCTTCAAGAAGCCTGGAGAACTATTCCTGTAGAACTTTCTATAGGCAATTGCTTCATAGGGCCTAATTTATTTTGGACTGTATTTCATGAAACAAGAACTCTGAGAGCGCCCATTCTTTACTATATAATTACCATAAAGTCTGGTATTTGTTTTCTCATCTAAGTCTTATAAATTAAAATGTGTATTTTCCAGAAAGTTCTACGTTTATTTCATCAACATCCAAGCTCTGAACTTTGTTTTTGTCTTTGCTGTTTTTCAGAATAAGGCTCCTGTTACAAACTTAAGAATATCCTCTAAAAAAGTAAGCAATCTGAATTTGTTATGTATGCATCTGCTTATCTTAAGTGCACTTATATTGTTTAAAAACATTCACTGTCCATGGCCACTACGTAATGCATTCAACAGTAATCTCCTGTGCGTGATAAGCCTCCCAACGGCACGGAAATAATAAGCCATTATTTTTTTTTTCTTGCGCCCTGCCTCATTTTCCTGTCAGCCGGCCACTTATTAAGACAAACAGGGCTGCTGACATTTGAACTGTTTACTTTGCAGCAACAGCTGTACGCCAGCTCGGAGTTCGGGGTCTCGCAGGTCTCCCTGCACCGTTGTCAGGCTTACGGCTCGGCTTGCGCTGACTGCTGCCTCGCCAGAGACCCCTACTGTGCCTGGGATGGACTGAGCTGCTCCCGCTTCTATCCCACTGGCAAAAGGTAGACAAATGTTTGCAGTTTGAGGGTTTATAGCTACAGTTTTCTGCTAGTATTAAATTTAATTGTACCCACTGAGGATTGCTTTCTTGTATTGCATGAAAAAAAAATTCTGCAAGCCCCCAAACAAATTATTCAGTGGTAATAAGCACTGATAGGTGTTGACAGGAAGCCCATTCATGGAGGCAAAACTTTCACAAGTCTTAAATAAACATTAACAACTTACATTTTTCAATATTAAATACTATTTTTGTTCACTTTGATTATACTTAACATTTTGCAGTTTGCAGGAATATTACAGTGAGGTTTACAGTAGCCAATGAAGTTACAGCAAATATCAAACCAATCGACTTTCCAAAGCATGGGAAGCAACTGATGTGCCATACGTTACACAGGAATAGAAAGTTTTGCTCAAAACTTGTCAAGGCCAAAAGATCACATGACTGCAATCCATCAGCGCACACTTCTGTGCAAGCCAGATTCCACTTCTGTAGTTTCCCTTCCGGCGTCTAGACATAACACAGACGAGGAGGTATGAGCGACACCTCGCCTCTGCACCGGTGTCTCTCTGGTTCCTTTAAGGACCAGCTGCATGTCTCCTGACAGTTCAGTCAGACGCAGGCCAAATTTAGTTTGGTCGTAGAACAAAAGGCGCGTCTCTGTTTTTCTGCAGAGAATGTCTCTGAAATGTGTCAGCTGTTTACTTGCTCTTTTCCTCAAGCTGTTATATATGAGTGTTCTCCACCGAGTGGAAGAACATGGTCAGATTTTCCTCATATTGTTTTGGCAGCGACTGCTTCTTCCACCATTTCAATATGACAGACGGACGGTTGTTATGATTGTGTATTTTATTTTGTAAGCCATCGACCGAGGTTTTTTTCCCTCCTTCTTTCAGGAGAAGCAGAAGGCAGGATATTATGCATGGAAATCCACTCACTCAGTGTAGAGGATTCAATTTAAAAGGTAATTAAAGCTCCGGAAATATCCTTTTAAAGGTAACAATGGCTCAAGGCATCATGATTAATGTGAAAGATTCAAAACAGAGCTAAAAGAGGTTTAGTTATTAGACTAATATTTGTATAGGTGGCCAGAAACATGACTCTTCATGAATGCTAATGCTGTTTTGATATACTGGATTTGTAAGTAGGCAAGTGGTTCAGTTTTCTTCCCTAATGTAAGTTCATTTGAGGTTTACACACAGCCTGTGCCTGCAGATATTTCTGTGTGTGTTCTGCTAGCATTTAGGCCTATTTTTGAGTCCGTACTCCAGACTTCATTCTTCATGAATATATACCCAGTCCACTAGCAGGTGCGGTTTAATGAGAGGAGAGAATCGGCTCCCCAGAGTGTTCAATTTCCATGAACAGTTTACTTTACTAAATTAACACGAGCGTGGGGAACCAGCCATATGGCCATTACCGCTAATTAGTCGCAACCCTGTCATACACCCGACTGAGTGATGAACCGTTTAGATAGAAGAAAAATGACACAGTCAATAAGTGAATTGGTCTGATACGTCAAAGTGTATATTGTTTGTGGAAAATGAAGTCTGGGGTGGGGTTCGGCTGTGCCGCAGGTGTCAGACTAAGCTTTGAGTCAACATCTCACTCTCACTGTTGAGGCTTGAGACAGATTTGAGTCCATCTGTGCTCTTTGTGTCTGTCAGCAAATGACGTATGAATTGCCTTTCTTGACCCTGCGCATGTGTCTGCCTGTGTCTGCGTGTCTTTGTGTCTGTTAGCCTACAGGAACGCAGTGGAGATGACACAGTACGGCGTAAAAAACAACACCACTTTTCTGGAGTGTCTTCCCAAGTCTCCTCAGGCGTCTATCCGCTGGCTGATTCAGCGAGACAATGACAGAAGGAAAGAGGTCTGTTTGACATTTAAAGCGGTCAGAGGTCAATGTTACGGCCCACTTTAGCTGTAGAATTTAACAAGATAAACCCTTCACGATGCAAGCGATTTGATTAAATGTCCTGTTGTCAGCCCGTAGGGGGTTGCTCCAGTGTTTGGTTAAATATTACAGCAAAGATTAAACATGTCGTAACAATCCAGTGAGCTCATATGAGTTATCAGGATGTGCGTTGCCTGAGGAATGACACTCTTAATGCTTATTGGCAGGGGAGCATCGTAATGAGTGTTGATACAGATCAAACATGATATGGGCCTTGACTAATGGCCCGATACACTCAATGCTCAGTGGGGAAACATTTTGCAAATGTTTGACGGCCCTTAAACAGTGGGAGCATTTTAAAAGGCAGCGAAAGTTTAAACAAAGCTGGGCATGATGAAAACACATCTTTTATGCATTTAGCTCTCACCTCTGTCGAGCAGGGTTTGGGCGGGGGATGGGGGGTGTCTTAAAATAAATCACTTTAGTTTTATGATGTGTAATCACTGGAGCCTTTTCCAAACTGAGGCCAGGCTGATTTGGAAGCAGTATGCTGACAAAGAATAACAGTGTTACATTAAGGCTGTAGGACAAGTCTCATGACGCTTCAAGCACATAGACCTAAAATACCTGTCATTGCAGTGACTCCATGGCAACCTCTAGTCCCTAGGGAAAAATCTGTTCCCTAATTGGTTGGCAAGTGGTTGGTGTAGGTTGCTGCCTGTCACTTGGTGAAATCGATTGCAAGGAGAGCACTGCCCCAAAAACTCCCTTATTATTGCATTGATCGCACAGATTGCCACAGTGGCTTGTAGTTTGCATGGAAGGCCTTGTCTGCAAACACTTGCCAACTAACCTCTGAGTTATAGTGAAACTTCTAACAGTGTGAACCACATCTGAATCAGAGAATGTCCGCCTTCAAATTAAAGGTTGTTCCTTATTGCTGTAACAACACCTTTTTAAATGGAGCAACTTTTGCTATGAAGACAAATAGTCTCTGTTTCCACTTTAAGTCACACTCTTCACAGTTTTGTTACTGCTTAGTAAGTAGTTGGCAGGAGTTTACAGACAAGTAAGAAGCATTCTATATAAAGTAGAGGCAATGACATCAATATCCTGGTGACAAAGCATTTGCAAGGAAGTTTAAGTCTTTAACTTTCAGGTGGCCAAACCAACACTTAAACGTCCCACAGCTCTTAGGTTTAAATTAACATTTCAGGCATACTTTTAGTCATTATTGACTATAATTTTGAGCAGTAAACACATGTAAAATTTGGGGTACTTAAACTTTAATATGCATTCACAGTTTGCCATCTTCCAATCTTCTAATCAGTAATCATGAATAACTGAGACTTGAATGTCCGGGTCAAGTCTCACCACTCGCCATCCCTCTTGATAGCACCAAGATACTTATTACAGGCATTTATTTAGCCAGTGGATAAAAGCACATGCATAAATGAATAAACATGTCACACCCTCAAAAGTCAAATTAGGAAACAAGTCATATGACGGTCATCCTTGCCATTGCACAATTTTCTGACAGGCTTCTTATCAGGATTTCTTAAGAGTCTCCTATAATGTCTCCAATCATGCAATAAATCTGTGCCCTATGTTAGTGAGTGACAAATTAAAGTAAAATAACCATACTAGAGGAATAAACACCGGTCTTACAAGCTATAGTCCCTTTATTAATGTTAAAAATGTCAGTCTTCTCATAGGTGTTCATTAGCTGATTGCAAAGAGTCCTTATCCTGGCAGTGCACCATAATTTTGCTGTACATTCTTGAATAATGACAATAAAGAATCTTATCTTATGTTATTAATCATTAAGGGATCCCTTAAATCTGCATTTTTAGCCAGGTTTTTTGTTGTTATTTTTGCAGGTTAAGCTGAGTGACCGTGTCCTCTCCACCGAGCACGGCCTCCTCATCCGCTCTGTGCAGCTGTCCGACCAGGGTCTTTACTACTGCCTGACCACCGAGAATGGCTTTAAACGCACCGTCGCCAAAATCCGTCTGCGTGTGTTGAGTGAAGCCATGGTGAGCATGCTGACAGACAAGCAGCAGTCGCCTTGGGCATGGGCCAGCTCTTTGCACCCCAAGGTCCTTTTGGCAGCCTTCAGTCCCGCAGAGAGCCTGGCAGTGCAACAATACTGCAAAGAGAGAAAGGAGCTCAAGAACCTCCAACAGAGGCAGCAGCAGCAGCCATCGCAGCCGCCCGGACCTCTCAGGGGCGATTTGGCCAAACTGAAACCATTGCTGGACCGGAGGAAGAGCCGCAATAGACGCAATCACCCAGAAGACTGACAGGGGGAGCTTGCAGCTGCAAAAACGGACATGCACAACTTCCTATAGTCCCCACAAAACAGTTACAGTTACAGATCCCCATATTCCAACTTTCATCTCAACCTCAGAGCTCCGTAGTTGATAGACATTAGAGGGAGAAGCATGGGGAAATGTTATATAGCAATATGTCCTTTTTTTGCATGAGGTACTGTGACCAGAAGGCTGTGACATGAGCCATTCTTTTTTTTTTCACAGTCACAACACAAATCAAAGCAGCCCTATTATGACTCCCACTAAGAATCTGTTATCTCCGCTGACATTGCTAACCATAATAAATGTCAGGTCGCCACTATATTTTAAAGCGGGAGTAGAATTTGAACTAGTTGGACATAAGCTTACAGTCAATTTGTGCTTCTTGAAAGAAGAGGAAAGCTATTTAAAAAGCTCATGTTAAATGGAGCTGTTTAAAAAGGGACAAGCAATAGGCAGATGCATGTTTATTAGATGCTATTCCTTTTTGAATATTTTATTTTTTAACTAACCAAACTGTTAAATTATGGGACACTCTACAGGACTTTGAGAATATATGTAGTTAGCATACTGTTTACAAAAACAATGGTCATGCTAAGAGCCCACGGCAATAAAAAGTGTGGTGTTGGAGGGACGAAAGTTAAAACTCTATTAGTTCAAAGGCCAAGCTTTGTATCCAGTGCTGATGCTACCCAAATGGCAATTCTTGTTGCATACATGTCGTCTGTATTTATTCCTACTACTCAGATGTACATGTACTGTATGAATATGTGCCTCGTGTAATCTGCATATTGTATCACAATTCTCTCATTTCCAACTCAGACGCATGTTCATAGAAGGTGTCTTAAATCCTCGCCTCGGTTAGATTTTAGCAACCAAGCTAGCAGATACGCACGTTTTAATTAGTGTAAAACTACGCAGCTGCTGAAACACGACAGTATCCGTTATTGGATCCGCATTTTCTGAGCTATCTCCAGCAACTTGGACATGCTTTTAATTCAGAAGTAGTAATTGTCAGTGAGGTAGTCTGTGATTTAGAGCCTTCAACATATGTGAAAAGCCAATGTTTTTTTCCTAAGCTTAGTTAATGTAGATAGCGATTATTTGTTGCTTGTGTACAGAGCTTTTTGTTGTTGTTTCTCTGTTTGTTTGGATGTTTCATTCTTTTAATTTAATGTTGTGCCAGGTATTGTGTTTTAAATGTGTATATAATTTCAACATATTTCGCCAACTAACTGCGACTGTGTCTGCAAATTGTAGAGGTATACAGTATTATTTTGATTTTGAGAAAAAGACTTTCTAGCGTTGTCTCGTACAGATCTCTCCAGCATCATGTCAACAGTGTAATTTTAGTGTTATGAAAAATATGTATTTCTATTTATTAATGTCATGGTAGCCTGAATAAATTTGTTCAGATCAATCCCAGTTTTACCAACAAATCTTAGTGTTTATTGTAAAACCACAGCACAAGCCAAACTTCTAATGGTGCTGTACATTTTTAATACTACAGTACTGTACAAAAGTTTGAAGCTGCCCCTCATTAATTTATTTTTTGCTTCCAAGGAGCCTGACATTAGTGTTTTTCGTGTGTTCTCGAGCAATAGTCCTCTAGACTTTCTGAAGGTCTTTCAAAGTCTTTCTTTGGACATTGGCTGCTTTTTCACAAATTTTTAGTCGAGTCCTTGTACCTGAGCATATTCAGGTGGTTTTGTTTGATAAGCTATTCAACATGGACCTATGAATCATTCAAGCATAAAAAGGTAACTAAGTCAAGGGATAAACCAGTGTTGTTTACACATAACAGACAACTTAACAACAAACATATCTGAAGGTGTATCTTTAGACAGTTTGTTACTAGCAGCCTGTCACGAAAACACATCATTTTTTTTCATCAAGAGGATGATTTCCCAAAGGAGTAGTAAGTGAAAACTAGGCATATTTTGGCATGATGTGTAGTGTGTCCTTAAAAAACTTTTGAGGAAAGGGGAAAAAAAATATCTGACACAGTAACTGAGAGATGCATCTGTTCCTTCAGCTCATCCATCTACTGTTTGTCAAAGCCTCATCAGAAATAGTCTGAATGGAGGGATGGCTGTCAAAAAGTCATCACAAAAGAACTGGAAAGAAAATAAATGGCAACGGGTCTGAATTTTAAATTTTTGGTTCAAAGTGTATTAGTATGTACAGAAAAAGGTACAACAGTGAGTGTGAGCAGCCAACCATTAAACATGGTGGAGGCTCTGTCATGGTTTGGGGGTCTGGATTTCAGCCAGTAGTACTGGAAGTCTTGTGAAAATTAATGGAATTATGAATGGAGAAAAGTGCCATCAGATTTTGATTCACTATGCAATGCTATACCTGGATAGAAAAACACAATAAAATGCCAACAGTCATGGAGTGGCCGAGAAAACTTTCAAATAGGACTCCATGAACATTTTCTTTTTCAAAAGTTTCCACTCCTGTACCAGCACCAGTTTGGAGGCTTTGTCTGAGTGGAAAAATTACTCACCTGAGGATTTAGTAGGCAGATTGAGCTTAATTTTTTGTTGAGCCTCTGGTGTGTAACCCTGTGGACTATTCCACTGAAAACTGCAATTTAGTCTGGTTAGTAGCTGGATACCAAGTATCATCACAAGTAATCACTGATGCTCATTTCAAAGATTTGGACAGCCTGACATAGAAGTTAAGGTTCACTTTCAATTTAAAGTTCACAGTGAAATTACTACTCATATCCACTCATGCAAGTGGATATGAGTAGTTCCAAGAGTGATGTAAGTGTTGTAAAATCACTGAAACATTCGCAGTACTTCACAAACAGACAACATTAAAAGTTGCCAAAGATTTAGATCATACCTGGACATGGAAACTTAAAAGGAAAAGATTTTCAAACAGGCCTTGCACACCAAATCTCAAATATAAGTGCAAAGAGACTTGCCTTTTTTAATCTCGATAAAACACTTTCCAGTATAAGTGACAAGCAAGATTCATGTGGAACAGTAGACTCAAAGACACCCATAGGACACTGCAGAGGGTCATTTAAAAACTATTAAACTAAAGAGGGGCCTCCTGCTGAGCAGAAATACTGTTTTCCTACCAAGCAATCACAAGTTCCATTCACAACCAGAGTTTAGTGATCCCACCAGCTTTATTTTATCGCTCTGTCTGATTTATAGGCCACTCAATGTAAAGCGAGAGATGCAGAGACTTTTTAGCCATGGGGGCCATGCAAGCTGTATCCTGACCAAAGGGGATATACGGCAGATCTGCTTTCATATCTTGGTAATTATCAAGAACAATGCAGGAATAGGGTAATCTCTCTTTTCCAGTATTAATTTATTTTAAATACGCTAGTTCAGCAAAGCATACATTCACATAATATTTAAATTCATGTACATTTCTTTCATAGGATGGCAAACTATTCCATGTCTCTCTTCTCAAAGGTCTGATGCATTACCTGACAGTTAAGAGTAGTTTCCATGTGCTCTCCCTCTAGAAATCCCTGATACAGTTAATATTACAGTGTTTGCAATTAAAATGATACTTGGCAAATGAGTTCTTTACAGCTTTACAAAATCACAGTATCCCTCCCAGTTATCACAGGAGGTATAATAATTCAAAATAACGCAAAAATTTCCAAAAAGTGCGAGTCTATATCAAAACGTTTGATGTAGCAGCTTCAATGCACTGTGCTCATACAACAAACAGTAAAATGAATGATTCATTCATCCAAGGTTTGTTTTGCTTTTCCTCCTCACACAAAAGAAGGCAATTAAACACACAAAAAAGATGATCACACCTGCAATCAGCAGGACTTGCTGTACTATCTCCAACATATCAATGCGGGAGATAAGTTCCCTCTTAAACATGTCAGCGGTTTTATCATCCAGCGTTGCCGTCTGGTTACACAAAGGACACAGAATATGAAAAAACGACTTATTAAAAACAAAGTGAGCAAACAGGCTTCGCACATATTTTTTTACTTTTTACTTACCTCATTCAGCCAAGCAAGAGGTAATAATGTGTAATCTTTCACTTTGTTTAGCACCCTGCAGGACAAAGAGTTAATTAATTCATATTCACTGCTCTTAAAATGTCTTTCTTTGGCTAGTTGTAAAGATTAGGAAATTTGTTTTCTTTCACTTTCTTATATAAATATAAGAATATAAGAATATAAATAGCTCTTTCATGTAATTTCTCTAAAGCTACAGTTAGCCATAGTTAGCTTATGGCAAGAGATGCATTGAGACAAATAAAAAGCACCTAAATAACTATATTTAATTATTGCTTGGTTGAAACAGTAGCAAAATGCCTCTAACTGTCTAAAAACATTTAATTTTGCTATTTTCGTAACGCCATAAGTCAAATTAACTCCAAAATGGTTAATGCTATGTATTAGCAAACTGCTGTTGTTAGCTAAGGCACGTGTAAAGAAAATAGCCGATAGTTTTCTAAATTATTCATGCTTGAGCTTAACTTAAATAATAGCCTAACACTTGCCAGGATCCCACAGTTATCCCATTTTTGCTTAGTCCAAGTCATTTTCTCCTGATTCAGTAGCTCTATTTTTTTTGTTTAGTTAGACTGCTTAGTCCTGGGTTCTTTACACCGTTGGTAACTCAAGCCACCACCTGTAGCCTTTTGGACATTTTTCATAATTCTTTAACTGGCATACAAGATTGCAAAAACACACCTCCATACTGAAAAAAGTCATGTAAGAGTTACAAATTGCTTTGAGGGGCATAATTGTGTTCTGTCTGTCTGCATCCTTCTACAGAATTTTTGTTGAAACTACACAAACAGCAAATTTTCACCTCTTAATTCCTTTAAAAAGGTGAACAATAACTTACGTAATGTCTTTTGCTGGTCCATACATCATATTGGCTTGAATTCTCTTGGCAAAATTCAGGGTAAAACCAGTAATCTAGTGGAAATATACAATAAATAAAAGTTAGCATCTACAAACTCCTGTTGTTCCTAAGATGTAAAAAAACATAAAATAAAATAACATTGGTTCATACAGGTTCCACATCCAGGAAAGTTTTATGGTGCTCTTCATCTGGGTGTAGGCCCAACACAACCTCCCGTAGATATTCACTGCCTTGAAGGAAGTGGGGCAAAGAGATGAAGACTGGTCTACCTGTTAAGATGACAAACACAGAATTAAAAGCTGCTGGGCGGACTGGTAAATCATTATAACTTTAGGATGCATGAATTTCCAATGGAGTCATGATATGCTGTATGCTAACTGACCGTCTGAACAGGAACTGATGTCCAGTGCTCCAGCCAAGGTGCAGTTTTTGGTGGTTTCATAATTTCTGCAGAAACATTTATTGTCTGGGTTGTCCACAGGAGAGGCTAGAGTGGATGGTAGGAGGCTGTAGCGGTAGACCTCAATACCTTTAAGATTCATAGTTGCCTCATAGCTAGCTGACACAGACCTGAAGGCAAACAGATAAGAAGTCAATTCAGGTTCATCTTTGGCTCCACAGGGCAACTTTATTCACACAGGAGTATATAAGAAAGCTCTGACCCCTAGTGGTTACTGATAGGATAAAGTCCAAAGGTTACAGTAAAGCTCCAACACTTGCCTTTCCATGAAATATCAAGAGATCTTGATATCAGGCATGATCAAATTAAATTTTACCTACAAATGAAATTATTTATCACCTGCAGATGTCTGATGAGAAGAAATAGAGGGGTACATTCTTATCCACAAACGGAGCAAAGGAAGAACCATCTAAGGAAAAAAATCAGGGAAAAATCTGTTCATAAAGGTAATTCATCTGCATCAGGAGCTGTAGATATATGTTCCATGTAATTGAACACATGTTACTTTATCCTACGTACCTGTCCCGTTGATCATGTCACAATATGTATCATTCCAAAAGCTTAATTTCCTGTGGGACAAGATTGAATTTGTCAGAAACACTGACAATTGACAATTGGATTTAACAGCAAAAATAAACACATAATTGTAGTTAAAATACATGTAACATCTAATTATTCATTAAACTAATTTTGATCGAAGATATGGACTTCAAATGCAGTATCTTTAGTCATAATTGTACTCACGTCTCTCCTCTCCATCTGTCAATTATAGACACTTTTGAAATGTCATCCTTTCCAGTGAAAATATTGTAGGGGCCATCACTGGTACCATTATACTATGGAAAACATAGTTCATTCAAATTTGTTAAATAATTGACTTTTATGCTGCATTTGCCATTTGGTACAAGTGTTTACTTACAGGTGAAAATAGGCCGATGGTGTCTTTCAATATTGGGTCATTGTAACCCCACAACAGCTCCTTAACTGTACGGTGTTGGAATAGGGAGGAATTTGTGCTATTTATGACCATGTCTAGCAAGATATGTGATGCTGGAGGAAGCAATGAATAGGCCCCCTGAAAGAAAATCCAAAACACAAACCCTTACATTTAGAAAATATTATCATCAATGAAGGTATCACGAAAAAGCAATATGGTTCCATATGTACATATATTAAATGTGCAAACAAGAGCAGCTGTTGTCTCAGGAGATAAGGCAGAAAATAATCCTCTTTTATGAGAGTGATTCTTCTTAATTACTTGCAAGCAGTACAAGCAAGCTCACGCTCATTGTTAAAGCTTTATCAAAGTTTCGAGAGAACGCTCATAAACTGCTCATAAAGAAAAATTGCCATTGACTTGCCACTTGTCTGTATATTCCGCCCTCAAACACAGTAAGAGATTTGTGTGTGTGTGTGTGTGTGTGTGTGTGTGTGTGTAACTATAAAGGTGAATATCAGACTGAGTTTAGACAATAAATTAAGAAGAGCTTAAACCACATTATAAAGGAAAGTGGATCAAAAATCTCCCAACACAGCGTGACAGACTGATAAAGTCATACAGAAAACAATTAGTTAAAGATAGTGATGATAAAGGTGATACTAGATAATACTGAGGTGTCTGTAATTTTTCACAAAAGAGAATTCTTGAGAACTTCTTTTTTTTACGCCTGTATAAAAGGAAGTACCACTAATCTCCTAAAGCTATTCTAAGAAGCATTTCAAAACCTTTTTTCAGAGTGTGTGTGAATATGCAAACATGTTGCATTTTTTGCAAACTTCCAGGGCGACTTGTCAGTAAAGCCGCCTATTCATTAAAAGCGTTGAAGTTGTCAGAGTAAGTTGTTGAAGCAGACAGAGGGATTAGTTTCCCATATTAGCATTTTTGGCTATACCATATACTATCTGCTAGTAAACATCTTACTAACAAACCCAAGTATATTGGGTTATATATGTATAATGTTAAAATTAAGATTAGCCTAGATTTGCTATTTTAGTGTAGCTAAATGCATTTCAAATTCAGTTCAACTTCCTTGCTAATCAAAGCCCCATTCATCTAGCAAGTTATATTCTATTTTTCATCCATTCTCTTCCATTTATCCAATAGTCAAGAGGCAAGGAACACCTTAGATAGGTTGCCAGCCTATCACAGGGCTAACAGAGAGACAACAACCATCGTGCTAACCACTGCACCACCATGCTACCCTCAATATTCAGTTACCAATTTGTGCACTTGTTTCAGACCTGGAGATCAGCACCCTGTTCCAGCAGGTTTGTTCAACAAACTCTCAGTCTACCCTTAGCTCTGAGTTGGTTAACTCTGATTTAGGAAACTCAGCTTTTTGGGTTCCAGAACAGCTGGTTAGTTAGTTTCAATCAACTGTAAGTATGCTGAATGAGAAAAAGCTCTTATAAGTGCAATTCCGATACCAGGATTCACCATGGCAGGAGGTAAACAGAGTGCACAGTCTGTATTTTTGTCCTGTGGACTGAAGAATGTAAACGTGGATCTGTACAGCACAAAGGAAAAGAGGAATTGTAACTTTCAGCATCATCAACTTGGTCATTTTTAACCCAACTTAATTTTCCCCTAAGAGATTAAAAGGCTTAAATCCTGTCAAATTTTACCTTCCAGTTTTAAATATAATGAAAAGGCTGTAAACAGAAAGGGCATAAAGAGCTGTTGGTGACCATATGAAACCACCCATTGTGAGGGAAAAATGTGTATTCCCTGACTGGTTGGCAGATGGTTGCTGGCATTCGCTGTGAAACTAAAGATCTCGGCAAACAGGCCTAGAGATCGATCAGTGATCCCACAGTAACAGCTGTTCTCTAGAGCCCCTTTTCCATTAGTACCTACTCGGATCACTCGCCACGGTTTGCCACGGTTTTCAGGGTTTTCAATTTAATCATAGTACCTGGGATAAGGTACTAAAATGAGTACAGGTGATTTCTAGAGGTTGGTGAGAGTCGTAAGCATGAAATTGATCACAAATAGGTATACGGTACTGGAGCAGAAATCACCCAGAAACTGGTTTGGTCCTAGCAAAAGTGAAGGTGAATGGGTGCAGTGGTCATCCGTAATACAGTAAATGTTTCAGTCTAGTGTATAGCTGATGTGCTGTCCATAAAGTCACTGTGTTAACAAAAAGTTGTGGGCTATAGATGTAGTAGTGAATCTTTGATGTCCATGTCTAAATATAACAAGTAACCACCTAACATCTAACTGGTTAGGTTTACAGCAGCTGGACCAGAATTTAACCTCTCTTTCTGGAACAGAAAGCTCAGGATTTCCATTATGTCGAAGTTAGAAAATTCAGAGTTTGCAATAAATCTGCTTCCTTGAACAGACCCCAGATTGCTCAGTAGTATCACAAAAAAAATTAAATTAATTAATTAATTAGTTCATGAAATAGGAACAAAAAATACACAATTTCTGCAATACATTGATGAGCCCTTTCTTTCATCCTTGCTTTCATTCATGATTTAAATGAACCATCCTAGAAGGTAGAGTGTAACCCTTCTTTCGTTATAAACAAAATGATACGGAGGGTCATAAGACAAAAAAGGTTTTGAATCTAAAATAAATGTTTGAAAAGCAAGCCAGCACAGTTTGCCTTGGCATTTGCTCGTACTGGCATTAGAAAAGAAAAAACAAGGGTATGGTAACTGTTAAAAGCAGAGCTGACACAAGTTGGGAATCACTATGCACAGCCGCTGACACTTACGGCCACTGCCAGGTTGAGCGTGGTGACTGTGTCTTCCTCTGGTCCCACTGACATGGATGGTTCGAAGATGGCACCCATGGGCAGCACGAAGGAGGCAGTATTATTGGGGTTGAATGTGACGTTCGCTTTGGGAAGATATCTTGTCCTTAATGAGGAGAGGGTCATGAATGCATGTGATGTGCCATGAGATAAATGTGAGAAAGGACTAAAACAATATTACTATACCGAATGACTTTGAAATTAAAATGATATGCAGGAGGTAAACAAATCCAACTTACTTATATGTGTAAGGTCCTTTTTCCTGTACCTCTGGAAATGCACCTTCCTGCACGACCTGCTGTGGGTTTTTCACGTCAAAGAGCCAGAACTGCCTGTAAACTGCGATCTCTGAAGATGCCCAGTTGTCATAAGCTGTCGTTCCAGGCTCAATGACGGCTTCCTAAAACCCCACAGACACACACACACAATCTATTTTTAACATGCCTCAAGACTGCCAGCAGGCCAGCAGCTCCCCTGATACATGAAAAAGGAGGATGCTCTGTTATTTTAAAAGATCGTTCAGATTTAGACCGTCTCTACAATATCTAAAAAAAATCACACATGCTTTTGACAGACGAAAACAAGAAGGCACGCTTGGCTTTCTGCACGGCTTCTTGTTTAGTGCTTGGAGCAGCTTTCCACAACATACGCCTCTTCCCTCTCATTTCACCTGATTCACCTTGATCTCCACATACACACACACACACACACACATACATACACACACTCACACTCTCTATCACTCCCTATCCTGATTCCAAGGGTGAAACATGAGCACCATACCTTCTTGACTGTCCTCTCAATGATCATGTCCCCCACTGGGATAAGGATGCCTCCCAGGATGGCTATCACCGCCCCAAACACAGATCCGGCTAAAAGCCCGCACTTAATGCTAAAGCAGCCCATGGTGGTGTGTGTTGCCTTCCTTCCAACCGTACGTCCGTCTGGCTGCCTGGCTGCCTGGCTGCTTGTTCTCCTTCTGTCTCTGTGTTTGTGGTGTGTGCTAGTATGTGCAGCTCGCCTGTGTATCAGGAACAGCAGCAGCAGCACAGGCAGGCGGTACTATCAGAGGAGTTGACAGAACAGCAAAGGCCAGGTAAAGGCACACACATATCTTGCAGGTGCCAGATAAATTAAGTTATATAATGACAAGACAGGATTATGGTTCAGCTGATAGGAGTTTCAACCTGGTATGAGTAAGCACTTTCTGGCAAGGTGATAACAGTTTGGCTGAGGAGAAAGGTTGAAACAGGACATGGGGTGCAAGTGTAATGTGAGCAGGTTGTTATTGTACATGATTTTGTTAGATTTTATTTTATTCTTATTGCAAATTTTATAATAAAACCACTGACAAAGATGTACAAAGAGTATATAATAGCAGTCATTTCTTCCTTATTTTATCCATATATATATCTAGTCATCTCTAGCCTGTTTTACTACTTCTACAGTCCTGGGTTAGACCACACAAGCTCAGAAAGAAGAAACACATAAATCATTAAGAATATTCCCATTATCGCAGTGCATTTATAATGCCTTATCTATATTTGTGGCTGAAAATGAATTGCACGTTATCTCACCAAGATATTTCCCCCATGCTTATCATGAGTCTTTATTGAAATAATTTTTTATTGTCATTATTTGTTTCGAGCTTGCTCAGCAACAATATAATATTGATTACAATCATGCAAGGTGGCAAATCATTTAAAGGTTGTTGTCATCTTTTGTGTTGCTTTAATTGCATAGTCTGGCATGGTGAACAGCACTAAAATTGTTCACATTTGTTTTAGGAAATAGATTAATAGATGGGTCTTTCTGGCTATACAGGACTACGTGCTAAAAAAGACTGCATGTCTATTGTGCTATTTCAATTTTATAAGGGGTGAGAAAGAAAATTAGTGTGGATTTGTTTTGACATTCATTCCTTATGGGCCTTATTCCAAACCACTGAATACTACACTTCCCATAATGCAACTGCCTTTAGACCCTCCCGGGGAAGCACACAGATTCTAAAAATGCTTTCTGCTATGAAGGTGACGCTTCAAGCCGAAACCATAACAGCCCCTATGACATCACCCTGACATGATGAGGTGTAATTTTCTCCGATTAGAGAAAGCTCCTCCAGTGTAACAATAGTCATTATAGTACTGCTTTCTACAGGGTGTATTTTACGCAATGTGACAAGCAAATTACTCCTTAGGTGTAAATCTATTGGAGTGCCTCTTTTAAACGTTCTGAATTCGTGCAGCTTGGTGCTGTGCAGAAAAATAAACACTCAGGATTTCCACCACATGCACTCTGAAGTTACGTGTTATTGCCACTAGAGGGCAGCACCACCTTTCCCTCGTTACTCGCTGCACGTTCAGCCCAGTGGGCCTGCTTACACAATAATTCCATTACATATCTTTGCCAAAGGCCTGTCTCTGTCTGCTTAAACAAACACAGTTGTCAAACAGTATGAATCTCACCTGACTGACTTCATTGTTTATTGCAAGTGTGACTCCAGGATTTCACTTTGAATGGGCGCACACTACACCTACAGGCTTTTTCTTTTCTTTTACTTTAATGTCTTTAGTTATTTCTAATTTGAAACATGTAATTTTAATCATAAAATGCCTAAAACTAAGGAAAGAAAAAGCTTACTAGCAAACTGTTTGGATGCACACAAAATTGGTCTGTATTTCCTAAAAATGTACACCTTGGCTTTATTGATTTAAAAGCCATGTAGTGCTCCTACAGGGTTTTGAGTCTTGTGAGGACCAGCACAACAAAACAATAAGCAATGTTTAAAAAGAAGGACATTAAATATATTCTGTAAGAGTGGCTTACTTCATCTCTCCCAAGAGTCTAGTATGTTTTTCTATCACCTTCTTCAATTAAAAAGAAGAGACTTTCAAAACAAAATGTAACTTTTGTAGCACTATGGTACTGCTGTTAAATACTTTATTGTTAATTCTGTTCTAGCTCCTTGACTTATGTTTGGTCACCCTGCACGTACAAGCAAATTTGTTTGTTTTGTTTTTTTTAATCTGGAACAGTCACACATTTTAAAAGTCCATCCATTATCCATCATCTTCTTCAGGACAGTTCAGGACTGGGTGTGTCTGTTGGGAGGGGTTATGAGGCGGGGTACACCAGTGTTAATTAACAATGCTTTTTTTTTTCTTTTTTTTTTTCATTTGGCTGGTTAGAGACACATTACATTGACTTGTTGCACCATCCCGTGGTACAAACTGGTAATGCTTTACAGTAAATGTGGTCAAAGTTGTAGTTTCTTCATATTTTGATGATAGTTTTAAGTAGTTTTGGAACATTTTCAGCTATTTTAAGCACAGAAAATTACAAGATTTGTTAAAGGAAGAAACAAAATAGATGTGCTTATGGCTACAAGTAAAACCCAGGAAAGTATTTTATAACTTCTTCTTTTTTTTTTAAAGCTGAGGTATACATCTTCACTATGTCTAGTCATTATGTTTTTGAAGAATATGAATGCACCACAGCCATACAGTATTTTATAGGTAAAAATTTTTTTTTTTTTAAGTATTTTTCTTTCAAATTCTCACAAAAGTGGATCATCTGCCTCCATCCAGTCTTCTGTCCTCTTTCATTACATCTATATAACTTTGTTTTCTTGTATAAATGATATCAGCTTTTAGTAGTACTAGTGGTAGTACTGCTTAGGGTGTACAACCTAAAATCTACTAACAAACTGTATGGATGCAGGAGAGGAGCTGCATGACAATTCTCCAGCTAACACAGGACTAAAATAGAAAGGTCAACGTTGTATATTTGCATGTACTCGTAAAAAGTCACATTTGTAAATAAAAGTTGTACAGAAAGGCAACGAAATAACGTTTGCTCCGCAGGAATGTGTACACAAAAGTGCAGCGCTTACTTTGAATGCTCACACTTTGTGTGACAGGCTAAATTATTTAAGCCACAAACAATGGTTGTGAGCGGCTGTGAATGGGTGGGGGATGGGACTGCTATGGTAAGAGGTAAGAGTTCCCATGGGAGCAATACATGCTTGTAATGTAGCCTAACCAGTTGCAATAAGTCTAAGCAGATGTGGTGAAATATTGAACTAAAGTGAAATATTGCATAGTACTGTAAACATGTCACGGTTACTTTAAAAATTTTATTTATCACATATGGTGAAATAAAAATGTTGTATACTGTAAATCAAAATAATAGTTTTAAGTTAGAAAAAATATAATTATTTGGGCAAGCAGTTGTAAGCTATGGGTGTGCTATGGGAATGCGTTTCAATTGATCACATTTCCGGTTGACGGTGATTGCCTTCAAAATAAAAGTATCATACGAATCGCTTGATATTTATTCTTGCTAAAAGAAAATAAATAATGAAATGATTAAAAGAAAGAAACTCTTTTAAAATATATAATGATTGATTTTCGATGCATGAAATATGTAAAAGTATAGCACAAAGCTTATTTTAAGGCATTTTGTATGCAGTTTGAAGGTGTTTCTTTTATTGTGGAAAATTAAGCCGGAAGTGTTGATTCCGTTGCTGCTTTCGGAACACAGTGCAGCGCTCACTACCTACAACTGCACACACAGTACTAAGCGCTGCAACGAATGGAGGCGAACGGGTGGGAGAGACATCAGCAAGGAATTGTTTCGCTGTCGAAATAGCTTTCCCTCGGATTTCAACCTGAGGACATTTCAGTCGTGTGAAGAAAACCTGAGTTGTTGTTGTTGTTTGTTTTTTTTAAGAAAAGTCGAATCGCTTTCCCTTTCCCCCTGAAGAGCTGGATTGACAGTCATTTAAAAAAAAAAGGGCGTGTGTACGGGGTGAAGGCAGCATTAACCAATTAATGTGGGTATATATGTTATTTTAGACATTCTTTTACACCAGCTGGGTCTAAAGGACACAGTCGAGGATGGGATGCACACTGAGTACCGAGGACAAGGCGGCGGTGGAGCGCAGTAAAATGATCGACAGAAATCTGCGGGACGACGGGGAGAAGGCAGCCAGGGAGGTCAAGCTTCTCCTGCTCGGTAAGGAAGATTGGGGTGGAGGGGGGCGGTGAACGAACTTCGCTGTGTGTTCGCCCGCAGAACTGCTAGTTCAAAGGATACGGTTGGGAACACACCCTGCTGTGAAACCCACGTTAACCACGCTGGTTAATGGTCAGTGTTGGGGTTGTGTTAGATTACATTAGTTGTGAAGTGTTGCTGAGTTTCCGCATCGCTAGCTTACACCCCTCCTTGCTAGCTACAGTTAACCGTCCACTCTTCTCACTTTTAACACAACCTGTCCTTTTAAAAGGAAAAACGACACTATTGTGGCCGAAATACCAATGATATTATGTCATTTTGCGTTTATTTGGCTTTTTAGGGGGCTAGTTTTGTAGTTTGGTTACACATGCATGGCAGATTTTTCTTTCTTTCTTTTGCCAGCTGTTGGCGTTACATCCATTCAGCCCGTCTCCGTGGAGAATTTATTGACTAAATCCTTTCAACAATGGCACATTTCCTCTCGTCTGGTCCGGTTCAGTGCAGTGAAAATAGGCTTTTGGCTCATTAGGGGCCCAGGCCTGAGTCAGAGTGACTGAAAACTGGTTTTGACTTAATTCATTTCAGGACGTTATAGGTTAAATTCCTATTGTTTCCTATTTTATAACAGTGTTTCCTTGTTCTCATCTGAAGACGTAAGCAGGCCTGTTGCATGCAATAGGCACACAGCTTGTGCAACAAATGCAGAAAATTACAGTAATCAAGAGGCCAGAATAAAGGCTGATTCAGTTAGGAGAAGCCACATAAACATTAGCAAAACTCATTTAAACAAAGCTGTAACCGATCAGCTTACAACCAAAGTTGTATGAAGTTAGATGCTGATGTAGATATAGTGGCCTCATGCCACTTCTTTGCAGTGATCATTTTTGATTGATCTTCATTTGTGTACCCGAATCCACCTAGTATCTGCTGTTGCTGTGTTAAATTGACACTGACCTCAGAGATGTAATTTAAATGGCACAGCACACCCACTGATAACTATTACACTTCATAATTATAATTTGTTGCGTTTATTACATGTGTTTTGTCATTTCCTAGCTCCATCTGACAACCCTGCGTGTACCATTATGTGATCCGTTTCCATTTAGTAGCTAGACGTGTGTGTAGATTAAAAGTGTTGCTGAGATGTGGGGAAGCACTGTTTTGCCTGTAAACAAAGACCACAGGTGAAAAACTTTTCCATCAACCCTTTTTAGATGGCTCACTTTGGGAAGTGTTGACATGCACACACGTGGTATGTGGGTTAGCAGGACACAAAGTCTGAGGGAAATGCCAGTAGCAGGCAAATACCTAACAGAAGGCACATAATAGGAGCTGTTGGCAGCTTTTGCACAATTCAGAAGCTCATTTTCTGCCATTACTTCTAATTTTCAAATGAAAGGAACTCTTTTTTTTTTTTTTTTCTTCTTTTTTTTTCTAACTTGATGGGACACAATTGGCTTTTAGTAAGGTATGGTTTTGTTTGTACAAGCTGGTGCATATTTTCCCATTACAGATCGGTTGCATTCCTTTTGTGTTTGGAGGCCAGATGGGGCTTGCTGAGTAAAAGCAAGCAAGTTAGGTCAAGTTTTTGCTATGTCGCTGTAGGGAAGAATATTAGTTTTAGTTTAGTCTTTTTTTTTTTTTTTTTTTTTTAATATGTATCAGACACAAAAACATGTGGCACTGCTTTAGCACTTCTCATTTTCTGATAGAATAGGTCGTGTGGCGCCACTTGTGGCTGCTTTGGCTCCATCGCCTGTCATCTGTGTTTGATCCATTCAGTGTGGTAGCCAGGTAACCCACTCGGGTTCCTGCCTGAAGTGACACACACACACACACACACACAAGGTTGAGATGCCAGGAGAAAAGAAAAAGAGGACCTGTAAGACGAGAACAGTGCTAATGATGAGAGCATTAAAAATGAAAAAAGCTGCGGTGCGGTGAAGCACGGGGACCCGAGTTGGGCTCTTGAGTTGTTTACCTTGCAGAAAAACAGTCTCTTAGTAGACTTTAGGCTGGTGATTTGCAAGCCACTCATGAGTATACTTTTCTCTAAACACACCCTGTCAACAGTGCATTCAGGGATGCTGTTGTATACCCCTGGATGCACTCGAAGAACATTAAATCTTTTGTGCAGCTTGTGGTGGTTACCTCAGCCCGGTGTCGAGATATTTGTATACAACAGGTGGCCACAGTTTGGCCACAATTTGGTGTGATGACCACCTGGTTTTCAAGCGCTGTCCTAAATGTTAATTACAGGCTCATGGTCTCTCCCTGTCAGCAGCAAAGAATAATCGCCTTGACGTTAAAAAAACAAAAACAAAGCAAAACTCAATTTGCATGAAAAAAATGATTTGAATCTTTGTAGGGCTTCGCGCACACCGTCAAGTCCAAACCAGCCGGCAGGCTCAGGTGTCTCTCGCCGAGCGAGGAAATGTGATCTTTTCTGCGAAACATATTTTTCATTTAGCTCTAGTCTTAATATGGCTCTCATTTTATTTCCATCATCTCCAGGACCCAATTATCCTACTATTCATATCTACATGCTAAAATAGATTACAATCTCCTCAGCCTAATTACTCGTTCTATAGCTGTCGCGCAACTGTGGGAAGATTTTATTAATAAACCTCGGGCTTTTTCTGACTCATGTCATCGGTCTCTTTCATTTTTTTCCCCCATATTTTTGTTCTTTTACTAATTATAAGACCAGCTTTGCACGATGGCTCAAAGATGGCCCCCATCTCACAATAAACAGCAATGACAAAGTAGTTAAATAACTCTTTTATTGCTGTAAGCACATTAGACACCGAATGGGTCAGTCTGTGCCAGCATGCGTGTGGTAAGCAATCTTTTAGTTGTCGATTTTTCTTTTTTGGCAGATCAATCTCTGTGATTTACCATGGTCATTTCCCGCGGTGGGTAGCACCTCTCCGAGGCTCCTGGAATCCTTCACGAGTGACTCATACTTAAATCCCCGAGAGAGGGAGAAGGAGGGGAGGGGAAAAAAAAGAGGAATTGGATAGTGAGTGAGAGGAACAATAAATCATAAAGAGAAAATGACTGGAGACTTGGAGAATGTAAAAGAGGAAGAAGCATGCGTGCAGCTGAATAAGAGTGGAAAACTAAAAGAGGGAAGGGTTCCGTGGTGTTGGGCTCATGCTGCTAATGTGGCATCACTAATGTGTTTAGCACATTGTGCCAAACTTCATAAGCCCTCCTTGAGCCCCTGAACTGCTTAAACCCCCTGACCCACACAGATTTATCTTCATGCCATCGATCCGAGCCCAAAGCCAGCATGAATGAAGAGAATTTTTACTTCACTTTTAACTGCAATTTTGGTTTGCATGTATCGCGTTACTTATTCTCCACAACATTTATCAGCGACATATGGTTAATCTATAAATGAGACAGCCCAGGCATGGGAGCCATTTTAATCACATTCTTATAAAATATCCCTCCCTGTCTTCCTACTTGAGGAAAGGACCAACTAGGGTCCAGGAGGGAAGATGTGTTTGCGGTCAGTAGATAGAAACGGCTCTGTTCTCAGTGGAAGAAGTAGAGGGGGGGAAGAAAACCACAGTTTTCACTGCAAGGGTTTGCTCGAATTTTCCTAAAATAGTTTGAACCACTAGAAACAGAAACCAGCTGCTCCAGTGGTTCTGACTCTAGCTGTTTTAGGGTGGGTGTATCAAAGCTGTGGGCGTGTAACATGACTCTGTATGAAGAGCGATAGGTCAGGCCCGTGGTTCTAAAGTAACCCTTAAAGGTCTGTGTGTGTGAGAGAGGAGAGAGTGAGTCTGTTCGACTTTCTCTCCGTTCCTCAAATATTGAGACTTTGACGAAAGCCACACCCTGATTATGTCGCTGTTGAGACACCAGGGTCAAGTCACTTGTGTGAACACGTGGCTTATGTTGCATAGATGTCTTTTTTAACTTTCTTTTGTTTAATAATAAAGAAAGTTCTTCTTGTGATTTGCACTGAATTTAAGCAACAGTTCGCTCAAGAGTCACTGATAATTTGTCGTCTTAAATATGAAGGAATCCCTCTAAAAGCGTACTGAAATATGTTCATTCTTAATCCCGAATTGCTGATTTAATTAACTGATTCTTCGCAGGTCTGAACTATTTTGTGCTTAGAGCAACCTTTCTGTAGGAAAGTACTCCCAGCGACATATCTGTGGCATTGTCAAAATGGGTCTCGGGCAGGCCGAGGGGTGCAACTGTGCCAGCTCACCAGCAAGCCATGCCCAGTCAAGCAGCGCATGCACCGTCTGTGCCCAAGTCCTGCAGGGCTTCACACAGCCGAGTGTTTTGGCCTCGGAGCACGGGGGAGCTGCCACTGCACCGTCAACCCCCTCAGGGGCGCTCCGGCACCCGAGTGGTGACACGTAATTAAAATAATGTGTCCTCAGGTGAATTTCATCCAATTATACTGAAGGTGAAGTGCCAGTGCTCTGCCAGCATGCAGCTGTTACTGAGGGAAAGTTTGCAAGAATTCAGTCACAAGCTGTGTATACTGCAGTAAGCATATATATAGTATTCATTTTGTTTTCAAGGTTTTATAAATAATGCTGTCTTACTGCATAAGGCAGGCTTGACAAGAAGTGGCACTAAAAAATGCAATATGTCCCTTTTTTCTTCTTCTTCTTCTGCTTCTTCTTCGTCGTTTTGTTTTTGCAATCACAAGGAAAGTGGAACTAGATTAGGTGGGTGATTTATTATGCAAGAGCACACCATGTTGTCCCTGCTGACTCCATCACGAGGTAAGAGATAGTGGTAGATTTCATGATATGATTCCACTTCCTCTTATTCTGTTTCTAGGGCTGAGAGAGAAGCTGTGGGTGTTTACTTGGGAGAATGGCCACGCTTTAGTGGTTAGAAACACCTTCCCTACTGGCAGAGGAGTGTTACGTCAACAAGAAGTGGCCAATTGCTTCACTATAATATTGCTACTGTAATATGAGGACATTGATTGTGCATTAGTAGTTCTGATGTAGTTTATGGTAATACCCATTAGAGCACGCAAGTCTAATGAATGTGGTTTGTGAAGATATTGCATATGGGCTTTTATCGGTGAAAGAGAAATATCAGTAAAAGGGCACACCCACTGGACTGGTGTGGTAGAGGAAAGGGAGCAGAAGGATGTCTTATAGGTGGTGGACTTGCAGTTAAAACCCACATGTGACACGCACAGAGACACATGGTCTCTTCAGGTGACTGTGGCCTCACACCAGAAATGGCCTGGAAATAACGAGAGGAGTCATCATGACACTGAGGTTTTCGAGATCCACAAAAGCCATGCCGACGGTCGCATTCTCTTCATGAGCACCCCCTGCTCCACCACTAGTATTGTCTCATCAATCAAGGAAACTGACGTCAATCTGATTAGTGGTCAGCGCTGAGTGTCTTGCCATCCTGAAAAGGCGCCTCGCTGCTGTTGGGTTTGTTTTTTTGTTTTTGTCGGGGTTTTTTTCCTTCTTTCTTTCAAGGAATCCACACTGCTGTCAATAATAATCCCTTATCATTAGTTGTGCGCCAGCAGCCTTCATACCAAGTGAACAAAATGCTGATAGAAATCCCAGACGAGCATTCAGCTTACAGAGCAACAGATTCAGTCCAATTTTTGGGGATTTAAGAATCAGGGTATTAGAGGCTGTAACTGCCCGGAGCTGAGAGAGAATCAGAAGTTAAAAGCGTCTTTAACCTAAACGCTAAAGTCATGCACAGACCTCAAAGCGCACTCATACAATCACAGTCTTGTTTAGGAGTTCTTTGGTTGACGTGAATCGTGTTCAGGTTGGATTTTCATGGTTTCCCGTCATGCTGTTTGGTCACACTGAATCCTCGTGTAAAGGCATAGAATTTCGTGGGCTGGTTAATATAAGAGTTAGTTTCAGATTTATCTGTCAAAACAATTCAAGTAAAGTCCAATGTTGTATTTATTTATTTATATTTGTCTTTCCAGGTGCTGGCGAATCAGGGAAAAGCACAATTGTCAAGCAGATGAAGTGAGTACATTTCTCTCCTGCACTGAACGAGCAAAATAAATTTCATTCTCTCTTCTATTTTTTTCTTCTTCCATTGGCTTCTCTGATGAGATGCACAACTGACACCACACTAGATTACACACTGGAAGAGTATTCATTTTCCTCAGCTAAACAGTGTCAAACACCTATCATAGTCTCTATGGGTGGTAATACGCCCTGCGAGTTGCAGTACAAACAGGTGTCATGCATAATGGTCATGAAAACAACCCAGCAGCATACATCAGTGCGTGCGTGCGAATGTCCTGCATATGAAGTACATTTTTGATGTTTTTATGGCTGCATCATCAATCACCAGCCATCCACATCTCAGAAGCACAATATATTTGTACAGTTTTGTTTGTTTTTTTACAGCACCTGTCCTACTGTAATATTGCTTTATTTGTTATTAACAAGCAAGAGATCATCATTCACAGTCTCCAGACAGATATCCATGTGATTTAAGGAAAGTGTTTACAATATGTTTAGTGTAGTGTTAATAGAGCTGAATTGTGTGTTTGTAGCAGGTCTAAAGAAATTCAGTTAAAAGACAAAATGAATAATTACATAGCCTAATAAGTAAAGCTAGAACAGTTCAAACAACTGGCTGAAGGCTTTTTAGTCACTTGATTAGTTAAATTAAAGGCTTCTAGGAGCAAGTCTTGCCACTGAAGCATTCTTTGTAATGCAACCAGGCAGTTATTTTGAAGCCAGCGTCAGTTTCAGTCAGTCCCAACGTGATCCGCGTCTCTGTCTCCCCCGACCTGCACTCTTTAACAAAGATCATGCTAACGATAGTCAGAATATAATATTTACACTATAATGAGTAGATGTGACCACCATCACACAGTTAAGAATGTTATGAACCTTTTCTGTGCCTATACGTCAATGCTGTAATACCATTGCTTTGTATTTTTGTTCGAGGTTCTTTGAGTGATTGTCCATCATTTTGGACAGCTCCAATTTGTGAGGGTTTGGTGGCTTAATCTACAAAACAAAACAAAAAAATTGCTTTAGGAAATGACGATTATCATTTTTAACGATTTCCTATTATTTTATAGACAAAATAATAATAATAAAATGATATTTAAGAAAATAAAAGGCAGATTAATCTTTCTGCTTGTGGCTTACATCTGCACTACCATGCTTTTAAGCACTTCAAAAACAGACCAAAACACTGGAGCCACATGATTCGGGTGGGTGACACATTTCAGTGAAAATGGGCACTTTAAGTTAACCGACATTTTAAAAGAGCTCACATGTTCAGGAGCAAAAGATGGACTCAGGGCTGAAAGCCAGCGATGGTGTAAGGAAGATGGAATTTGCCGAAAGACTGACTGACGCATTGTTGGTTTGGGGCTTTTCGTTGGCTTTGTAGACTGCCAGAAGTATGGCATAAAGCCTTTCCTTTTGAGCAGCAAAACCAAAGCGCTATTCAGATTTTTTTTTTGTGTGTGTGTGCGAAATAAACTGAAATAACTTCAAGATAATATTTTTACATAGCATGAATTAAGCTGATGCTTCTGTGTAGTAACCAACACTGAGTGCAACTATAAGAGGGTGAAAAAAGCTTCTTTTCCCTGGATAATCATAATTCCTGCAGCCAGAAATGAGGAGCAAAGAGATCAGGGCCACTGTGGCCAGACAGTATTTGTGCAGATGGGGATTTTTTTTTTTTAAGTGGTACTAAATTTGAACTAAAGAGGAAGAATGATTAAAAAAAATGGTACATCATTCAGCAGGAAGAATTGGTTAGGCCCACTGCTAACCAGTAACCCCCCACCTTTTCTTCTCTACAGGATCATCCATGAGGCAGGCTACTCAGAAGAGGAATGCAAGCAGTACAAGGCTGTAGTCTACAGCAACACTATCCAGTCCATAATCGCCATCATCAGAGCCATGGGGCGCCTCAAGATCGACTTCGGTGACCCAGCAAGAGCTGTGAGTGGAGAGAAGATTGTAATTTGGTCTGTTTAGAGTAAAAACCCAAAGTAAATTTGTGGCGTTGGGGAAACAAGCAGGTAGTTACATTAAGTACTCACTGTCAACAGCAACAATAGTCTCTGCTTACACGCCCTTCAACATAACATTATAAAAAATAGTAGGGTCATTTATTTTGGTCTTTTAATTTGTAGCTTTCCCTGCGATGTATTTAAAATGTGACTGGTGTTTTAGCTTGATAGCTCATGTGAATCATAATGGTGGTGTAATGACTTAGATGGCTGATTTATGATATTGACACCACCCCGACTCCTCTCTCAGGATGATGCACGGCAACTGTTTGTGCTGGCGGGCTCAGCAGAGGAAGGCTTCATGACAGCTGAGCTGGCCGGTGTCATCAAGCGACTCTGGAAGGACGGAGGTGTTCAAGCCTGCTTCAGCCGCTCCCGCGAATATCAGCTCAACGACTCGGCAGCATAGTGAGTCACGCAGTCCAACACATAAGCAACCACGTTAATAATCGCCGGGTTCACCACAGCCGTGAGTCATCCGCAGAAAAGACTGGCGATGACAAAGTCTTTCACGTCAGATGACCAGGAGCCCAAAATGAGCGCATTTCCACTGCAAACACAGAAGCCAGACACACGCTGCCCCAACCTTCAACCATGCTCAGAGAGCTACTTGTACGGCTGATGTGTCTGGACTTTTAATCTGTCAATATTTACTTTCCTCTACCGTGCCTGAAGAGTGATGGCTGCAAAGACTGTTTAATCTTTGACCTTCTCCTTCCGCACAGGAACATTTAGCACATGCTTAAAGATTTTAAAAACTCAATAAAAAAAAAATTACACAAAAATACATTTCTGTAGGTAAACATGTCTTTACTAGTTGGAACCTAGCATATATTGCCCCTGGCACACAAATTCTATCACAAGGCAGCTTTTTTTCCCTTTATTATTTTTGGGTGTTGGAAAGCCATCTGCCTAGTTTTGCTTCTATAGAGCAAACATCAGCAGTTATATTGCAGCAGTTGTCCATTTTCTAATTAGTTCTGCTTATCCTGCTGTCCAGGGGCTTTTCTGAATAGGAACAACCATCGCAAAGCCTTATGTATTTTCTTTTTTTTCACTCCACATAATATCCTGCAGGACAGACAGCAGGCTTGTCTGCATGAAATGGAGCTTACTTTGCTTCTGCTAACAACTACAGGTTACTAATCCCCCCTCCTTCCTTTTAAATTATCACCAGTAACCTTGAGGTATTAACTTAAAACATAATGCATCCGAAGTGTTTTTAGTTTGTCTAATATACTTAACGGTATTGCATATTTTAAAAGATTAAAAATATTTCTACTCTGTTTGCGAAATGTTCTATCTTCATACATGTGTTGCAGCACTACAGTCGGCAGAGAATGTTGTTTTGGTTTGCACTGATGGGCAAGAATTTTGTCGAGAAAGCAAAAACCTACTCGAAGTGATAAAGAATAAATTGAATTCCACCCTTCTATTTTCAGTACTCAGCTATTCCCATACAAGGTAATGAGAGTCTATCCCAGCAGGTACTTTATTTGACAAAATGTGGGACAGCACCCTGGACAGATGGCTGGTTTATTACAGGGCTAAGGCACAGAGACAATTGCACTCACACGTAGGGAGTTTCCAATTCAGCTGCAAGTTGTTAGGACTGTAGGAGGGATCAAAGCATACAGGAGGGAACCCCGCAACCAGCGAAAACAACGTACACTCCCCACTGAAACAGAGCAGGGCTTAGATTAAAACCAAGGTCCTGTTTGCTGTGAGGCAACAGCTCTAACCGCAAAACCACTGTTAAATTTAGACACAATGGCACGAAGGCAAATGCTCTATACTGTCACTAGCTTCCTGTTTTTGTTTTTTTTTTTGTTGTTTTTAATGCATAATTGTTCTGTAAGAGTTTCATTTTGTCTCTACTGAAAAACTGAATTCAAATGTGTAAAAACAGGGCTGTATTGAAATGTGTACATAAAAGGAATAGCTTTAAGACCAGAATATAGAATCTAACCAGGTTTTTCACCTCCATGCCCTGGGAGCAAAGACAGGTGACCTTGATCCATTTTCTCCAACCCTCCCACCCTCCCCTCCTCATGTCCTTTTCTTTATGTCCTTCTCTCAGCTACTTGAACGATTTGGACAGGATATCCCAGGCCACCTACATCCCAACTCAGCAGGATGTCCTGAGGACCCGAGTCAAAACCACGGGCATTGTTGAGACGCACTTCACATTTAAGGACCTGCACTTCAAGTGAGAATTTTGTTGTAACAACTGGCTCAGAGTGTTTTACAAGATGTCTTAATTAGTTTTCCTTCCTGTTACTGACTCATTCACTCCAAAAGAAATTCCCTTTATACATTTACAGCTGTAAGTTGTGACACAGTCTGCGAAGGTGTTGCGCACATCAGCGATGACTCAGTTGTCGCCCTCTGTTAACGTACATAGATAGGAAGTAATCGCAGGAGGTTTGGTGATGTCATGATACCAGAAATGTTTTTAGCCAATTCAGCGTCACATTGTTGTAATGAGCTCCATAAAAGCACACTTCACTTACAAAAGCCAAAGTAGACATTGCTTTATGTAATGTGGGAGTTTACAGGTTTTCTCAAGAACAAAGTATTTATTTAGTTTACGTATTCATCTGGTTGAATTTGCTTCCAATTTAATCTGAACACCAAGTATGATTTAATTTCCTTTCCAAAGCCCGCCTCCTGTTCCATCTTTAAAACTAAAGTATTTCCAGATGGGACTGGTGCAGTTTTATACACCAGTAGGAGCTATTACAGAAGCTAAATGAGGCCTTGAATGGTTCCCTTGGTATTTCTTATTGCACTACAGCTGTGTGTTTTTTGTACATCGGTACACAAAGGTGTCTCACGTAGTGTATGCTCAGATTGATTTTCATAAAAATGTGGAAAAAACTGTAGATATAAAGTGATATCTGTGATGAGCCTTAATTCAAAATCATGGTCCTGTTCACAAATTGAAGTATGCCCAATTCAGAACCTACATTGCCCTCTAAAGTAAACACAGTAAAGTGCCTTCCTGATAGCCTGTATATGAAAGATGGATGTAGCCACCATCACATCTGGCTCAAGCTTGGCATTTTGGCGTTAGCGGGATTTTTGTTTTTGATTTGTTTTGTTTTGTCAGCCAGATGTGACCATAAGTGTACGTCTGTGGAGTTAAATAACACTAGCCTCATGAAGCTCGCTTAGTTAGCAAGTTGAATGTGTAATTCACTGTAATATTGAATGAAAAGGAAACTTTGAAAAATAGGCTTTAAAAAATCTTTTAGTACAGCCAAAAGCTAGAAAAGGAAGACTCACATGTCACTCAGAGTGGCCATGAACCAAATGATGCACACCTTCAAGACCTATAAACTTTTAAATAGGTTGAGTTTCATCCCTTTAAGCCTTGTACAGTTGTCACATAAGGGTTTGAAAGGTGCAGGCACAATAACAGTATATTGGGCTGGAATGTAAGCATGTTTATTTATGCTTTAAATTTGGGCTGACGGGCAAAAATCAAGTCTGTAGGGACAGAAAAGATTTTAGCAGCCAGCTTCACGTGGCCTTTCAGGAAACTAGTACGAGTTTCCTGGCTTGGTTTTCTCAAGACCTCTTTGTGTTTATATTTGTTGTATGCATCAGTGTTTTCTGTAGTAATGGTTTTTTTCCCCAAGTTCATTTTTCATTTATAACCACAAAGTCATTTGTTTTCTATATTTTTATCACTACTTCCCATAGTAGTGTTTTTTAAACCTCTGGTTTTCACAAGCGCTATGTCTAATGTAAGCAGTGATGCTGAGGAACGTGCTCACACGATCCCACTCCTGTCTTCCACCCAGAATGTTTGATGTAGGAGGTCAGCGGTCTGAGAGGAAGAAGTGGATCCACTGCTTTGAGGGTGTGACGGCCATCATCTTCTGCGTGGCTCTCAGTGATTATGACTTGGTGCTGGCTGAGGATGAAGAGATGGTGAGTGGTTCAGCTGTGTGACTCATGGAACATGACATAATAGCAGGCACTCTATGTTCACACACAGCAGGAACTTTGTCTTTGTGTATTATAATCACGATGGTCATAGAAGTAGAAGCGAAGGATCGGTTCCGCTCGTGATGTCTTCGTGGATCACAAAGACCCAGCGTCACTTTCCTTTTTCTCCCCAGAACCGAATGCACGAGAGCATGAAGCTGTTTGACAGCATCTGCAACAACAAGTGGTTCACAGACACCTCCATTATCCTCTTCCTCAATAAGAAGGACCTGTTTGAAGAGAAAATCAAGAAGAGTCCTCTTACCATCTGCTACCCAGAATACGCTGGTGAGTCTGGCAGTAAAAAGCCTTTTTCATTGATTCAGATTGTGCTCGGCATACCCTCAGTTGGTGGTGTTATAAAACAGAAAGTCTTACGGCAGATTTTAAAACTGTATTTAGCAGGAAAGTAAACAAAGTTATAGCTAAGAGATAATGTGCCCACCACTCGATCTTTGAAGCTCAGTAATTAGGGCATCCTCTGCAAAGAAGTGCCACGTCTTAACCCAAATGTTGTTTTTGTGTAGCATCTATGTGCCAGACTACTTGTTGGGCACCACCAGTAACCTTCTGAAATTATTGCTTCAACCCAGCATGTTCGTCTACATAAACCTGCAGAATTTTCTTTTTAATCTCTGCTTTTTATACACAATTCAAATGCATCCTAATTAGTGGATTATAAAAGCATTATAGCCATTAGGGATGTCCTGATCATGATGTAGGCCCATACCAGCATTTAGCTTAACAATTTAGCCATTTCTTTCTTTTCCTTTTTTTTTTTTTTTTTTCGTACAAAGGAAGCACACTTAGCAGGATAAAGCCCAGCCATGCTATTCATTTCCTAGCGCCGTACAAAAACTACGCTTTCCATGTCCCTTCCTTACATGGTAACTTCCTGGGCTACTTCACTTCCACCTCCTTGTCTTTCTCAGGCTCCAACACATACGAGGAAGCAGCTGCCTACATCCAGTGTCAGTTTGAGGACCTGAACAAGAGGAAGGACACCAAGGAGATTTACACCCACTTCACCTGCGCCACAGATACCAAGAACGTGCAGTTTGTCTTTGACGCTGTTACTGACGTCATTATCAAGAACAACCTGAAAGACTGTGGACTCTTCTGAAGATGACGAAATGAAGATGACAACCTTTTTTTTTTTTTATTGGTAAGTAAGCCCTCACATGTGGCGGACATGTGTGTCTTGGATGAGGGCACATATAAGGAATACAACTGCTTATGTGCTCACCAGGATGGACTGGGAGTTGAGTAAACCACTGGAGCCTTATTTGAATATCTACGTCTTTCCGTGATGATTAAAGACTTACTTTTATATAAATATATATGTGTGTGTATTTTTGTTTCCACAATATAAGTATTCGGAGCATAAAGGAGTAAAATAATCCATCATTTAATCAATGATGTGTGCAAGTTTGTGCCTTCTTATTTTCAAAGGCTTGAATTCATTTTCTGCTTAATTTAGATGCATGTGAAACGATAGCGGCAAGGTCGAGGTCTGCAAAACCTCTCCTTAAACCACCACCCCTCCTCCATCTACTCGTCTTTCATGTTTCTTTATTTCTCCCCTTGTGTCCTCAGGCAGTGGAGCCAGCTTATTGTGCATCTTTAGTGGGGAAGATGAGAAGAATCGGGAGAATCAGTCACGGACCAGTGCTGTACTATATGCCACTTTTAACAGCTTTATTTATGTTTTTCGTCTCGGAACCTTTGGAACTAGCGTTACATTTGTGTAGGATGTTTGTATCATTGTAAAGGCGTCACTGCAAAATTCTTTTTATCTTTTAATCTTTTTTGTTTTTCCGTTTTTGAGAAAGATTTTTCTTTTTTTGCTGTTCCTTCTGCCACTGTCTCTGGAAAAGGAAACTTCACTGTTGATGGAAATGCTTCTTTTCTCCCTTCCCCGCAACCAAAAGGGAAGAAAAGGGGTGCAACCTTTGAGTCCAGTTTGTTGGTACTTGTGCCTTCGCATGCCTTTTACTGCGGTCGTAGTACAAATGCTTGTTCTTTTGCCTGCTGAATTGTTCTAGTCATTAAGAGGTAAACTGTTTTCATATGTTAGTGTCTCTGCTATCTTCTGTGTGCACACCACTGAGCTTTCAGGAGGATTTCCCTCTAGTTTATAAGGTACATGGGTCTCCATTGTGACCAACATGTAGCCTCCACAGTCCCCTAACCCCCACCCACCCTGACAATGGAAGGCCTCGTCAGCCAATCACACAGTACAATACTGCGATCTATATTGTTACATTTACCCCACAAATATGGGGTCCTGGTTTTTAAACTATCTGTAAAATATCCATTCTTCCCAACCATTCAGAAAATGGTTAGCTGAGGCACTGAGCTTATAATATGCTTAAGTGTTTTAAGTACAAAGACCAGAGTAGGCACATTTTACTGTATATTTTAATGTATTTGGGGGGGGAAAGCTATGGAGAATTTGGTGTTGAGAAGAGAAACTAAACCTCAGAATAGATTATGAAGGTGAGGATGAGGTCTGAAATGTTTTAAAATTCAGACGCTGTTCTTGGATCCTGCCTGATGATGATTTTTGAGAGTAGAGACACTGCTTGAGGATCCTGGAAACTGTGATGGTCAAGGAAGCCTGGTCTGTTATCATAGATCAGCGATACTTTGGCAAGAGAGTGATGTAAAATGTGATCCTGGATCTGTTCATATAAAGAAACTGCCACAACTGTCAGTGTATGTGTATGTTCTCCATGGAAGGAGAATCTTTGTAGACTCATCTCCCTTATTTTGCTAATAAAAACCATTTACAAACCATGTGGCTGCTGTATCGTATATAATGTCTTTCTTTGACATCTGTGGGCATTTTTTTTCCTGATGAGTAAAGTTTACAGAGTTACCAAAATGATAAAATGTCCCTTAGCAATTTGCACCTCAACCACACACTTGGCCGGATGTTGACCGCTCTTCTTGGCAGAATTGGTGGAGTTCATTTAAATTGATCGTTTCTTGCCACAGACCTGTTTTTTCAGTAGGGTTGAGGTTGGGTCTTCAGGAAGGTCATTTGAGATGGTTCATCTTCAGATGCTTCCCATTCCAAAAAGAGTTTAGATGTGTGTTTGGGATCATTGTCTTGTTTGAACACCCAGTTGTGTGAGGTTTCAACCATCACAGGCAGGCTGTGAAGCATAGACTGTGTATTAAACATGAAGGTAGCTTCTAGGTCTAAAATGTGAGGCCTTAAACCTTCAATTTTCTTCAGAATGACTCTTCTGAATACAAACACAAGTATGACTACTTATGTGTTTATGGTCTGAATGGCTGAATTGCATGACGGACAAGTCTCTACTGTGTTAGCAGGAAGTGATCTTAGTTCACCAGCCAGATCCAACTCTTTGTCAAGACATCTAATTTTAAAAGACGAAGATGGCACTGACCAAAACTTGAGGCTTTAAATTTGGAGTCAGCAAACCAAAGGGTTACATCACAGTGGCTATGGTAGATCTGACTGTGAAACCGTTCACTAGCTAAGGACTTCAGTAGTTAGTCAATGACCATACCCTGGATAATGCTTGTTTCTAAGTATAATTTAAGATGACTATAATTTACAAAATTGCCTTAATGTTCTGTTAAATGTGACCCATTGGCTTTCAGGTTAGGAAGGTTTGCTGATATAGAAGGAGGTAGTAACCAGGCACCCTGATCTCCTAATCCCATAGTATACACCGCTCATCTCCTTTTGGAGAATTATCAACTAAAGAAGAAGCCAGAGGGCCTCTAAGCAGAAAACTTAACAGCAGCAGACTTAATATAAATTGAGTTATGTCCAATAGCTACTGTGCTTTTTTGTTTGTTTGTTTGTTTGTTGTTTCATGCATGGCCTAAGAGGCTTTGCCACAGGTTATCGCCAAAGGATCTGGGTGATTGATTTTCTCTAATCTGTACCATTAGCTAGCCTTAACCCATTAAGTCCAGTTGCCTTGACTTGTACATGCTGCCTCTGTCTCTATCGCTAGCAATGGGTTTCATGAATTCTGCTGTCACTTGCTCTGTTTTGGAGTGGCATGAGGCAGATGGGGCCACAGCCTGCCACAGCCTGGTGACTCAGGCAGGAGGAAATAGGCCACATGGAAGTCCAAAGTTGCCAGCATTTATGGAACGTCCATCTTTGTCTTTTCCGATGTTGCTGCGGGGCTCAGATCATATTCACCGATCCTCAGCATGGCCAAGGGGAAAGGGAGGTGAACCGTGTGTGCTGGGGTTTTATAAGGGACCACAGTGGTCTTTCTTAATCTCTCCATGAGAGAAAATATCTAAGGGCAGGGCACTTATGCAACAGAACTGACTCATCATCTGCTAAAGATTAAAGATAAATGGTTCTAGGCTGGTAGGCCTCCAGTGTTTAGAAACTATGTCCTACAGATTATATGCTTTTAGTTGGCCCCAAGTGTTTCTAAATAGTACTGAAAATATGTATTAGCATTAAGCTTATTGTAGTTTTGATTATGTCATAGTTTTATGTTTGCACATAAATGTGTCTTAAGCTAGGTTCAAACCTGAATGAATCCATGCTAATTCACCTGGCTGAAGGTGTACTATCTGTGATTAGACCCCACCTGGTGGGGGGCCAGCTTACCTTACTGGGTAGAGCAGGTGACCCACATGTTCGATGCAGAGGACCAGGTTCAAATCCTGCCCCACTCTGTCATCCTATAATCTCTCGTCCTGTTTTCACTCTATTGTCATTTTGCAATGAAGGCTAAAAAAATGCGTCTTTAATAAAACAAAATAAAATGACCTAAGAGCCTATCACCGTTACAAACAACATGCTAATGGCCATAAGGCTGTAGCAGCAGACCTAAAACCTAATGAACCGAGCGATGAGGTGTGTCAGTGCTACAGTAATGAATCCAGAATGTGTAAGATGTGCAAGTTGCACAGTCTAGCTTCACAAGAGTTTTTGAAAAACAGTGCAGTGCTTCAAACATCCCTTTGCTTCTCTTGAAGTCAGGGATGCCCTTTTCAAATATGCATTTTAAGAGATCTGGGCGCCCCAAATATTTTGCATGTGTATCTTGTTTGCACACTGATAAACACTGCTGATTTGCGTGTGTGCTGTCTCGCTCTTTAGCAGCAGTGCGGCATCCCGATGTTTAAACTTCTATTGCAAGTTGGCAGAAAGGTGGAACAAGTCTGAGAGAGATAAATGAGACAAAACAGTGTGAGGCTAGGCTTTGTGTTTGTGGTAGGGTGGCTCCCATGGGTGCTGCCAGTTGGAGGAGTTAGAGTGTGTTTATGTGGGTGCGGGTGCATATGCTGTATTTATAGCACCTTTCAAAGATGAGACGGTGAAGAAGGCAGAGTGAACAAGGGGGCAGCCATGATGAAGCAAAAAGAAAGCAACACTGTTGAGTTTTTTTCGCAGCAATAAACAGAGGGTGGGGAATGTTTGAAGTGTGTGTGAGGGAGAGGAGGGGGGTGTAAATAGACTGAACAATAGAGGCATTATTTCAGAGTTGTTCCACTGCTGTCTGCTCTCCTCCCGGTCACTTTGTCTGGGGGTAGGAGTTGGCAACAGAGATAAGACAGGCTTATCTGCTCTGCAGCCATGTCATGGACAGTGTGTAACGCCAAACTGGACACACACTCAGTCTCAGTCTGCACACATTCTTTTACACACTGGAGTTTCCACAATACAGCAGATGACTCGCTTGTTTGTGGTCGAGTCTTTTATCGCATAACTCTTTTATCTTTCAAGCGATTTCTATTTTCTGCTGCTTTAGCCTTGCACTCTTAAGTGACCTCTCACTAGCAGAGAATAGGCCCACCTGTTTACAGTGGGCTGGTTAGGGATTTTTTAAGGTGAGTTCACTAAAATTAACATATTTTCCTACGCACACTTGGATAGTTGAAAAAGCAAAAACAAGATACATTACAACTGGGACCAGTGTTGCCTTCACCTTCCACATCCTCTGGAGTTCTTCTCGATACAGTGGGTAAAATAAACATTGAACATGTCACCAATTTTCTAAGTAAATATATTTCTAAAGGCGCCATTGGCATGAAATTCTCACCAGACGTTAGTAGCAACCCATCCAATCCTCACATGCAAAGAAATCAAACTATAGATGCTCATAAATAAAGTTATGTGTGATAAATAGAAATGACACAGGGATAAAGTATTGAACACATGAAGAAAGAAAGTCAGCACACCAGCTGAAACCTGGTTCAGTCCCAACTGATGGCCTATAAAAAGGTGTCTCATTACCAAGGTGTCACATGATAGGTAAATCCAGTGCTCACTCTCAAGACCGTCACAGCTTTATTGTTGCAAAAAATACTGATGGCATTGGTTACAGGAGAATTTCTAAACTACTAAAGGGTATAGTTAGCACTGTTGGGGCACTAATCTGGAAGTGGACAGAACATAATTTTCCCGTTAACCAGCCACGAGCAAGGGCTCCCTGTAAGTTCATTTAAATTAAAGAAAGTTTAAAACCATCCATGCCTTTGGCTTTAAACAGATTCCCATTTCAGTGGCAGGTAAATTTGTGAGTCATCTGCATAACAATGAAATGAGATGCCATGTTTTTTTAAATATGATCTCAGACAAAGGAGTGAAGAGAATAATCAGAAGAGTTGTCCAAGAATCAAGAATTACTCATGGAGAGCTACAGAAAGACCTGGAATCAGCAGGCATAGTTGTTTCATAGAAAACAATGAGTAATGCACTCAACCATGCAATGCAAGACTCCATTGCTAAAGAAAAAGCACGTTCAAGCATGTTTAAAGTTTGCTGAACAACATTTAGACACGCCCGTGAAATAGGGAGGATATAGTTTGGTCAGATGAGACCAAAACTAAACTCTTTGGATGCCATAATACACACTATGCTTGGAGGTCAAAAGGCACTGCATATCACACCATACCAACAGTGAAGTTTGGAGGTGTGAACATCATGGTGTGGGGCTGTTTTTCAGTATCCTTCACATAATTGAAGGAAGGATGAATGGAAAAATGTACCAATACATTCTTGATAAAAATCAGCTGACGTCTACCAGGATCATGAAGATGAAATGAGGGTGGATATTTAAGCAAGACAATGATTTCCAACAAACAGTCAAGGAAACTCTCAGTTGGTTTCTGAGAAAGAAAAGAAATCTGATACAATGGCCCAGCCAATCACCTGATCTGAATCCAACAAAAAATCTATGGAAAGATCTAAAACTCAGAGTTCATAGAAGGGGCCCACTGAACCTTTAAGACTTGAAGAACGGGCCAAAATCACACCAGAGCAAGTTTCTCCATACACGAGGCACCTTAAAGCTTTTATCACCAACAAAGCCTTTTGTATTGTGTTAGATGTATTAGGTACATCAGTAACTGTATTCAATATTTTTTTCCTATGTCATTACACAAACCATCATTTATGGACATCTATGGCCTTTGCATATGTGGTTTGGGTGGATCGTTACCAACATCTAGTGAGAATTTAATTAAACTGCCCCTTTAGAAATATATTTACATTACATTATCACATCCCAGACATAAGAGTATTTCAAATACAATAACACATATACTAACTGGACACTTTACTGGGTGCACCTTGCTTGTACTCAGTTAACCGCCCCCACCCTATCACATTTAAACCGGCCTTAAATCTTCATTCAACAAGGTCACACTGATCCTACAGATTCATCACCTGCACATCTATGATACAAATCTCCTGTTCCACCACATTCCAAAGGTGCTCTACTAGGTTGAGATCTGGTAACTGTGGAGGGCATTTGAGTACACTGAACTCACTGTCATTTTCAAGAAACCAGCTAGAAAGCACTTGAGCTTTGTGACATAGAGAGTTAACCTGCTACAAGCAGGGCAAACTGTGGTAATGCTAAAAGTGAGCCAACAAATCAACGCCCCCAACATTACACTACCACCACCAGTCTGGACAGTTGATACAAGGCAGGGTGAATCCATGATTTCATGTTGTTTACACTAAATTCTGACTTCAGGACTCATCAGATGAGGCAACATTAAGTCACCTTCCTTCCTTATCCTCAGTTTAATCTCAAGCATGTCTACATGCCTAAAAGCACAGGTTTTTGTTTGTTTGTTTGTTTATTTGTGCTGATTTTGCCTGATTAGATATTTGACTTAACAAGCAATTAAGTAGTCGTCCCTAAAAAAATGATCCTGATTATATGCTATGTACTATTTAAAAACATGCATAAGCATACATAAATCCAAAAAACAATTACAATGTAATAATTTAAACAGGTAAACACATAAACTGGAATTCAGGATCAGCAGAGGCTGGCTCCGAAGTAATTAAGTTAACAACATAGTAAAATGCCAAACTTTACAGCAAAATGAACATGCATATCCTGTTACAAGCTGGTAAAACTTTATTTTTATTAAGAAATCAGATTAATGCAGTTAAAACAGTAACGGTGACACATTCTGTTTGCAGCAATGATTTTTGCCCTTCCCAAAACATCCAAATTCACACACAAGCTTAGATTTAAAATGTAAGTAAATCCAATATTCATTTTTTTATGTTGTGCCTTTTTATGTAAGTTTAATAAAACAATGAGTGAATGATTATGTCAGATGTCAGTAACCTCAGGATTGACCGAGATAGTCGCGATTCAGGTCTTTGATATAAATGTGCAGCCCAGTCTGACTTCTATTTGAAGTTGCATATAGCTAACATAACAGTGCAGGCATTTTGAAAAGCATGAGCAGTTATCATCATTAACCCAATTAGTTTTTCCTGTCCATTTGTTTGGCTGTGTGTCACAGGGTGCGTGACAGATTGGTTGGTTGTGCATGTGTGGGTTGGTGAGTGGGTGGGTGAAGGGCCGTATGAGCTTGTGTGCATGTGTGCGTGTGTGTTTGTGTGCACGCTCCAGCTGGATGCCTGCTGTCTATGCTTCTGCTCGTCACCTGATATTCGCTAGCTGTGTTCATTCAGTCTGCAGATTCCAGCTTTCATCTCCGCACACAAACACACGCGCAAGCATGCACACACTTGTGATGTCATTGATTCAGAGCGCCATGGCAACAGTGAGTGAGGAAGCGAGAGAGGAGAGAGGAGAAAAACAGAGAGATATTCCTTCATATGAGGGGGTGAAGATGTTATAAATAGCTCCTGATGTTTCTACGTGGCCGGCGACGGGGGTGGGAGGGTCTCGGGCGACGGGGGGGACCGGGGGAAGGGGGGTTTTCAACTGGAACATTGTGTCACTGTCAAGTGGCAATTTCAGAGCCCTCAGAGTGACGACAGTCATACGTGGCCTTTAGGAGAAACTTTTTGTCAGAAATGGGTCTGTTATCTCAGGCCTTCATCGATGTGGTAGGTAGACCAGAAAGCACTGTGAGCTTTATGGGCTAAAACTAGCTTGCAGCTCGTGTGGATACCCTTGTTCACTCATTTAATGTAATAACCTCTTTATTGTTGTTGTGTTCTCATATATTCCCTTTTCTGCAGCCATGTGGTTACTTTTAATTCCCTCCAACTCTCTCATCCCTGGTTTCTGTATGCATCCATCATTAATTTCAATAATGGATCACTCAGTCTTGAACAAGAATCTGATTGGTGCATCCAGCTCAACTTCAGCACTTTAAAAGAGAGCAGACTTGTAAACCATATAAAACATATAAACGCCTCTGAAGTAGAAAAGGAGCGGCCATGTAAACATGATGAAACCTTAGCAACTCAGACAATGATGTCCTAGCCTAAGTAAGCAAATCCTCTTCATCTAATATTTGTTTTCTATCAACATAACTAAATATCACCATGCAAATCTGCTGTTCAGAGGCGGCTGTAGTGCCGAGCAAAAATAGCTTCGCTTTGTATTTACCTAAAAGGCTTTTTATAACAGTACTAAAGGGGGAGATCCACCATAAAGTTAGTAAACTGGTCCAGTAAATGCCCCATATTCCGCAAAGTCTCCTGCATACGAACGTGAACCAGCTGGTACCAAACCAATAAGGAACTAGTCTTTAGAACTGCCTTCTCATTTACCTGTGCTTGGCGTGTCCTGTAAGAGTGACTCCATAATGCAGTGGTTTACATATTTGCCCAACAAGCCAAAGGTCTACAGTTCAACCCTGAGAGGAAACATAGAAAGAGCGTCCAGAGATATCTGCTGTGGCGCCCCCTTGTGAATAAGTGAAAAGCTGAAAAGCTTCCAAAATGATGCACCAGATTACTAACAGAGAGTAGAAATAGATCACGTTTCTCCCATACTCCTTGGTGTCATTCACTGACTTCCTGTAACATCAAGAACTGAATTTAAAATGCTTCTCCAAAGACATAAAATCATGAATCTTAAAGACCTGATAGTACCCTGTTAATGCTTAGAGTGCAGGGTTACTTTTCGTTCCCAGAGTTTTCAAAAGTTGATTTTTTTTATATATAAAACCAGCTCCCATTTTTTTTCTTGGTAGCCAGAAACCTTCACCGTTTTTAAGATTATGCTTTACACTTTCTTTGATATCTCTTAGTTATGCTGCTGTAGACTGTCTGTCACTAACTTTGTATTTTCTCTATCCAGTAGTTTGTGCTATGTCATGTTTGTTGGTTTTGTCTTCTTCTTCTTTTCCTCTCTTCTCTTTCCCCTCACCACAAATTACTGTGGCAGATGGCCACTCTCTCTTAGCATATTTATCCTAGAGGTTTCTTCCAGTTAAAAGGGGACTTTCCCGCCCCTCTGACACTACATGCTCGCCTTTATGGGATTCAAGATGTTACATTTACAAAATTAACTTCATGACTTTAATCATCCAAGGTCAAGAGTATCATTTTGATTTTACCTTTATATTTCACAAAATCACACAAAAACTGTCACGATCCTGGCTCATTTGACCCAGCGTTTTGATTTTTAATATATTTTTGATTAGTGCTGTCAGCGTTAATCTCGTTAAAACAACATTAACGGCATAACCGCAATTTAATGCGGATCGCCCCGTGCGTGGGGCTGGGCGGCACTAGCGCGTTAACGAGCTAAACGAGCTAACCACGCTGTGCAGCCCCATGCACAGGGTGATCCGCCTTAACCCGCTAACGGAGATTTGCTGCGTTAATGCAGTTGTGGCGTTAACATCATTTTAACAAGATTACCGCTGACACCACTAATTTTGATGTTTATGGTTTATGTTGAAGTTCATTAGCTTCTATTTTGCCTATGTTGCCCTGTTATAGTTTGTTGTTTATTAGATTCCCCTTGTGTCTTCACCCCTGTGTTTAAGTCTCCCTTGACCGTCATGTCTTTCACATCTGCGTGTCTTATGTTGTCAAGCTCGTGTTGTCATGTCTGCGTCTCATGATGTTTCCTGTTTTATTTTGAAGAGGCCTGGTGTCCCATGTTCATTGTGTTTAGTTTCACTTCCCCTGTGGTATCATTATGTTCATTCTAATCAGCTGTTTCCCCATGTGTTTCCACTTCCCCGATCACCTCCTGTGATTACAGTTAAAACCTCATTCCTTGGGAGGTCGTCTGTTGAGTTCTCGTCATGTTTCCAGGTTTTTCCATGTTCAGGGTTTATCACATTCGAGGTTTTGTTCTTTGTCTATTGTGTTTAGCATCTAGTTAGTTTCACCTCAGCATGCATCTTCCTTTTGTTTTGTACCTTTTCCCAGCCACAAATAAACAGTCCGCCTTTTGTTAAATTATAGTTTCGTTCCAAGTGTCTGCATTTAGCTCCTCTTCCTCCCTCCACACAGTCTGCCAGTGCAAATCATGACAAAAACCATCCAATCTGAGTAGGAAAGTTTGTTTTTTGTTTTTAATGTGAAACCTCAAACATGTTTAAAAAAGAATTTTCATAGGCTGAAATGCAAATATAAATTGTAAAATCCAAAAAGGTACATTAAAACTTTGCAAAACAACAATAGTTATATACAACTATTTACATTAAAGTAGAGGAAATGTCTCAGGTGTTTTTGTACTCTATTCAGGATGTATCACAACTCCTGTTGTCCACCTGGAGAAATCCAGGGGGCTGTTTTACTGGTGGCCATTAGAAAGGATGCAGGTTTAACACATCTAATCCTGAAGCTGTGTATATTTTTTATATGCAGTCTTTGGTCATGGGTTAAAAAGATTGAGGACTACTTAGAAAATGGCTTATTATGATTATACTTGTCTGAAAGCTTGTTGAGTTTCAGAGCAGTGCTCCTTTGTTTTCAGTCTCAGTGGCCTGAACAATAGTCCAGTAAGCAGCCCTGCATCCGTGGATGAGGATGTTTGGGATTAAACAGTGCATTTCCTCCCTCTTAACATTCCTGCATGCCCACTGCTGAGGAACATTACAGCCCCAGTGCCAATCACATGAGCTTTTCAGCCAAAACTGTGGACGGCGTCGTCCAACAAAATTAATAAATAAATAAGAAATTACAATAGCATTACATAGAAAGTTTCCAGACTCAAATTCCAGTATCACATTGCCAGTCCTAAAATAACTTGTTACAGCTTTAATGCTCAAGACTTATCAGACTCAGTGATAATGTGTGATAATGTTTCAAGCAGTGTAAATACAAACACTGGCACAGTGATATGCTTGGACTTACTTTGATGCAAGCTGCAGCAGCATGACTGGTAATGTTTTCACCTTTTGAGTTTGCCTGTCAGTGTTTTCGAGTGTGTTTGTCATGGGAAAATGTGCCTTGAAGGCAGTTGCACCTTTGGTGGTTGAAGAATCACAAGCCTGTCCGCCACGACTCAGTCAGCTTTCTCATTGTAACATTAAGCTTCTAAATCTGTTGAAATGTAGGCTGATTCTCAAAAGGCACCAGGCCAGACTCTACACAGGCACCATGTTAGTAGAAACCATGTAGTCATGTGGCTCGAAATATAGCAAATGCAGTCTGGTGAAGCTTTTCTCCAGCCCGTCTTCCTCTTCATAGACTTTTTAATGAAGTCGCATGAGTTACTTTTAGCTGGCATCTACTTTCCATGATCGAGAACTCACTGGTGTTGCAGCTGGCGTGATCCTGTCACGTGATTGTCCAGTTAATTATTTTTGTCTAATAGATGATGACAAGGACAAGGGGTAGCAATATTCAGATTTCCTAGATTTATGATTCATTTCTAGGTAATAAAAAAGTTCATGTACTCTTGTCATACCGCCGGGCCAATCTGTTTCCTGCTAATTGGACCTCCTCCCCCGCTAACTTAGACTGCATGTGGGAAGGAGCTCACTCCTGTGAGTAAATCACACCTTATTGGTAAGATCATGCCATGCACTTATTATTTTGGCTGCTTTTGTCAAATAAAACAAAGTTGCATTCATTAGTATGGCCTTCTATAGTGGAACGGAAGAGGGGTTTTTTTCAGTTTCATCCTCTCAAAAGCACAAATGCTTCCACATATGGTTAATATGCTAATGGACTGCTTTCGGCCAAGTGTGTGTGTTTTCAGCTGTATTCATCGGCTGATGTAAAGAGAGATAGTTGTTAATGGAGCAGGGAGTGGGGCTTACTAGGTTTGAAGCAGAACTCATCTATATTTAATCCTGTAAATGATCATTTAGAGGCACTTTCAGAGGAATCCGATGCCTAATTACAAAGAGAAACTTTCACAGAGACAAAGCACATAATCAATCGGAGACGTAATTATCAGCCACTCTCCATCTGTGTTCTTCTTCAACCATGTCTCTTTCCGCATGTTCCATGCTATAAAGCTAGCTTTAATTATTTATCATTTTCTGTTTGTACACCCGCACGTCCACACGCCCAACACCCCACCCTCGTGTTTGTATCCGGAAATTGCGGTCAGGGTGGTTAAGGTGAAGCAGGCTGTGATCTAATGGGGAGAAAGGGAGGAGAAGGAGCCGACTGTCAGCAGTAAAGAGTCAGAGTGGATGCATCTACTTAATGGCTTTTTGTGGTGCTGCTGTAATATTATCCAATTTAACCAGTCATCCAATCAGATCCTGGAATTTTTTTCATAGCTTTTCCAATACAGTTTTTCTCCTTTATACAATACTTTCATTCTACAACTTGGAAACACATAAAATGTCTTTCTCTTCATACAAATCATCTTTTTCTACATAGTTCTGACATAGATCGTGCCCTTTTTCATTAAATTCAACTAAAACGTGATTGATTCAAAGCCATTTTATTAAAAATCTGCGTTACATTTTTTTAATGACAAACCTTTCCTACACTGAGCACCAACCTCCTGAGCATCTTTACTCATAGCACCCTCTAGAGATTTTTCAGCACCACTGCATCTGTGTGTAAACTAATAGGTCACAGCGTGGTTTAGAGTTAAAGCGAATTTCCTGAGCTGTAATATCATGACTGCGGTCATATTACAGAGGCGTTTGGCTCCTATTGGATTAGACCGTTGTCACTTCCTACATTTCCACTTCCTTGAAGACGCAGCTGATGTTGCCACATCTCTGTGCTGACACTGCTCTGACTGACGCTTCCCACATGAGTCAGTCCCCACCTACAACTCACTGATAATTACATCTGTGACTAAGCAGTGCGTGTTGCCACATCTGTCTGATGCAGAAAATAATATATGATGTACATCACCGATTTTAATACAGGCTAATGTCTGTACTGTTCTAAAAATCTAATGTTCTGGACAACAACATTTCTATAACAAATTCAAAGACAGACTAAACTGAAAATTTAGTTGATTTAGTTACATTTCATTGTATATGCTTAAAAAAGAGTTGTTCTTTATTTTGTCATCACTTTTCCGTGTCATGTGGCAAGCTTATCTACATCATGGCAATATTTGTTTTTCCCTAACAAAAGGCATGTAGTGTTGAGATCCTCGCAGTTTTCCCCAAAACAGAGCTACCTCAGTTTGTATCAGTCCACATTTTAATCCATTTGAGATCAGATTTCAAATTCTTTTGTACAATGAGCGTTTATTCAGTAATTCAAAACTATTCCTGGGGCAATAATCCATTATTAAATTTCCAATTATGGCCACATAAATACCAAAATTAATGAAGTTAATGGTGTGCAACTTTATATTTTCACTGAATAGACACTACCTAAGTAGTGTCTATTTGATTGTTTGACTAATTTTGGATTTAAAGTAAGACGTGTCAGAAAAAAAACATCAAAACACATTTTTATAGTAAATCACCAAAACTAAAAGGTAAAAATTCAGGGATAATAAAGAGAGACGAAGGCTCCTACATGGATCACATTTGCATCTTGTACGAGACACAAACCTTTTAAAGATAAAAGGCTTGAGGACATCAACAAGCTCTTTAAGAGCAAGGGACTACTCACTGGGAGACACTCTTTTAATTAACCCCTCCCCCTTTCAGTGGCTTTGAAACGGGCACCAGCTGTGTATACTCCACTTTTACACAACCAGCAGCTAGATTGGTCCGGTTTAGGGCAAAAGAAAAACTTTCTCCACCTTATTACAAAGAGACATCCGCACACACAGTTACGTAACCTTTATTTATATTAACAACCCTCTTGGAAGAAGTATGTTGAGGAAAGAGAGTGCTTCTTTGTGTGAAAATGAAAGGAATCTGCCAGAATACCCAGCAAACATTTGGAAATTGAGTAACAGCTGGCTGAGCGTTCATTCACTGCTGGTTGGAGACTGTGAAATTTGTGTGACGTCATCACGTCGTCACTTAAATGTTGTCTGGATGTTTTAAGTTGTTTGGAAATTTATAGCAAGAGGTTGCATTACTCTGTTCCTCTTGTGATTTAAAATTTCTGGTATAATTTACAAATTTGTTGCCCTATCAGTGATGGGCAAGTCATGTTGTCCCAGATGCTGCGAAACAGACCCAGTCCATGATCCTACCATCACCATGTTTCACACCTGAAATAAGAATCTGATGCTAAAATGAAGCATTTTTTCCAAATCTCTCATTCTACCTGAAGAAAAAGTTATATTTTTGTTCTCATCTGTCCACAAACTATTGTGCCAACAGCTTCTGGTTTCTCCAAATGATCTTTAGCAAATTGCTGACAGGCGGGGGAGTTCTCTTTTGAAAAAGAAGTGAATTTCACCTTGCAATTGTGCCAGACATATTGTTTAGTGTTTACCCGATCGTGGGCTCATGAACATAACTCAATGTGAAAGAGGACGTTAATTGCTAAGAAGTGTTCCTGGGCTCTTACACATCTCATTCCTCAAGAGATTCATTGGTTGACTGTTCTTGAATTTCCTTGATTTGTAAACAGTCTGACTAACTGTTGATAAGATGATTGCAAACTCATTTTCCTGAGGTCATCCAGAAATTCCATTGTGTAAAATGTGAATAACAGAATGCAACAATTGACATAAACCTATGCTTGAGCAGAGATCCATCAATCTGCAAAAAAAACAACATCTACAAACTGTAGAAAAAAATCCAAATAGAGTTCCTCAACATTAAATTGGGAAGACTTTGAACAGTATAATCTGAAGAAATCTCTATGAGCAAGAGACAAGGCTGACAATCAATATTAGGTGCTTGTAGTGTCCAGGCCCTCAGGCTGCACTGCACTAAAAAAAAAAGCATGATTGCATCATAGAAATCACTGCAAGGGGTCAGGAACACAGTAAACCATGCCATCCACAAATACAGGTTAAAGCTCTACGATGCAAAAAAAAAGAAGCCACGTGTGAACATGACCCTGAGACACTGTTGTCTTGTATGAATTGTATGAACTATTTTCATCTAGTTCTACTTTTAAAACCAGATCATGGCTTAAGTCGTACTTATGTAGAAATACAGAAAATCTCAAAGTGAGCACAAACGTTTTCACATGGCTATAATTGTTCTTATTATACTGCTTTTTAAATCCATATTGCTCCTGGATGCATACGCTCCATGTGTGCAGTAGATCAACAGGAGATGAATTATTCTTTTTCCAGAGTCTGACTGCCTTCATGATCTGTAGCACATGTGATTGTGTTTAAAATGAATTAGGACAGCAGTGTGCCGCTTCACACATCTCTTCTGTTGTTCAGTTTTTTACCATTTTCACCTTCATTTCACATTTTTTTAACCATTGCTGTTTCACTTCTTCTGGTATTTTTGAAAATTGTTCTATAATAAGCACTGTTGTTATCGTAGAGGTGAAAACACTGGCAGTTTGAGAGTTTTCAGACGTTGGTCTAATCATGTGTTGTTGTGAACTGCTGATGGCTATTTAAAGAACTCCTGCTCTGGCGTAACCCGGCTCTCTGTGTGATGACGATAAAGGGTCCATGTTGCTGTGGAAACAGCTCATCAACCAAGGCCACGTGTGGTTGGCATCCATCAGACGATGCATCTTTGTGTCGAGCCCACCCCACCTGCTTCACAAACATAATTTAATCATTGCAACAAAGAAAAAAAAAAACACACACAAAAAAAACATGCCCCGGCCAATCAGGCTTCTCAGTGTTTTTCAGCAGAGAGAGGCAGAGAAAATGAACAACCACTGCAACCACTACATTGTTTGTGATGTTCCAGCATTCGGCTCCTGTTTGTTAGGCGACCCCCATTGAGCTGACTGTTTGGATAAAGTTTAATGGAGGATTCCCTGTGTCTAAAACAAGCAGTTTCACTCCTGCCCTACAGTGTGATGCAATGAAAAGCAGTGTTATCCGATTATGGCAGATCAGTAAGTCGGTGTTCAGAAATCAATATGTCATCCGTGCCTCTCATCTCAGTATGCAGCAGGGTGTCCCCTAGTGTGTCTTACTCCTCTGAGAAGGGAAATGGATTTGTGTGAGAGAGAGTGAAGCGACTGATTGAATAAGTGAAAGTGTAAAATAGGCTTTGTCCCCAACTTCCTGCAGTCCGTCTCCCTTCCTGTCGGCGTGAAGCACGAGCCATCAGTGTGTGACACGGGGTGTGTTTGCTCCATTCCACCCCGAACTCCCCACTGATGTGATCGTGCCTCAAAACAATACCCCGTTGTTTGCCCACACAGGGGGTCGTGCCTGCCGTTGCATATCATTCCAAACTGATAGGCCAGTCGTCTTTGGCTCTTTCCAGCGAGAGAAACTCACTGGAAGTCTCATCACGAGAATGCCCGCAGGCAGCTGCTGGGAAAGGGAGTGGTGTTGGCGACGGTAAGGGGGAGGTTATTACTCATTTTAATGTGCTAGCCACATCTGAGAAAATATGAATTACATTATCCTGTGTTATTTTCTGACACACTCCAGTAATTAGAGGAATAAAAGTGGATTCAGCTGTAGACAGCTCAGGGTGATATGGCTGTGAAATTTATCTTCAATCCACTGTCCGTTAGGTCGATCATTGCCGCCGCTTCTGTGTGAGGACAGGGATCAATAGCAGAAACTAACTAAGGCACGAATCGCTGGCAGAGGTGAAGAGAAGCTTTCGAATCGATAGGACAGTCACTCAGCTTCCCTGCTGTGTGACTGACAAATTCAGTGTACACTGTAGTGTGTGTACTTGCACTTCTGTTGGTACAGCAAAAGTTGACTCATAACAATGAGTCTTTTACCACTGAGAGGCTCAAAGGCATCTCAAAGGGAGTTATCACAGAGTTACTCAGATGTGGTCCACCTACCCATATTTTCTGACATTAGATTAGTGGATTTACTCCTGCAGTCATCACATCGCTGAGGGTAAAACCACATGTCCTTAAACTTGAGTTCATGTACGTGTATCTTGTATTTTTCTTCCTCTTCAGCAAATTAGAATACATGTCAAGTTTCTAACTGGCCTTTTCTACCAGCAGATGGCAGCATGACCACTTCACTGCACCCAACACCCAGAGGTATTTTTCTGCTGTGCTAACAGTCACCTTAAATCTCCTCTTATTGAGGTGTTGGAGTTTTTTGTAAAATTATTTATTTATCTGGTAAAAAAAAAAGGTGTTGCTTCTAATATATTAGACATTAGTGTTGCTGCTGCCCATGCCCAAACTTTCACACACAGCAAATGTGACTTTATCTTTATCACACCTTTCAAAACACGAGTCGCAAACTGCTTTACAAGCAGAGAAAACGACAATTTATAAGGCTTTATCACAATCGAAAGCAAAGAAGAACTCAAGTATTTCTGCAAGTAGACACTCGTCGACATTTTTATGCTCCTGACATAATTTTATTCTCATGTGGGAAGTGCTCTGCTTCTATGTGTTATCATGAATTCTTTGCCATGCCATTGCATATCGGCAGTGTTTTAAAATAGTTTCCTATTTATCTCTGACTTTCTTGTCACTACAAGCCTGTCTGCATCGGGCGCGTAGTCACCCTGGGTAATTTAAATGAACTGGCCCTTTAAATAGCCCAGAAAAGGAGATAGTAGTGTTTATTTCAGAGGAAATGACTCTCCTCTTGTAAGATTTAGTGATGGCACAGTAATGAGACCATAATCACTCCTGCAAATACTGACTTTGAATTTAAAGGGGTGGGGAACCTAAAAACGACTATTACTGGCAAGTAATATAGTTTTGAGCTGATCCCATCACACCTGTGATGTAGCTTCAGTAACGATCAATCAAGAGAACCATCGTGTAACAAATGATTTCACTGTAAAACTCTGTGTGTCACAGCCTGGCTGTCTGATGTGGCCTTGACAGATCCTGTTTGTGTCACAACTAATTGGTAGCTTTGAATAAGTTACAGCTGTTGTGCCAAATACGAACAACATAAGCAACTAATTACCTGTATTATTTTTTTTTAAGTATTGAAGATATTAAATGTGTTATGAGTCATTCTCAGTGACAGGTAGCTTGCACTGTATAATAACCTACCCCGTGGCTTTACTGGAGATTTTTTTAATTTGTACAATACAATGCAAGAGATTTGAAGACTGATTGGAACAGTGCACTGCTAACATTGTTTGCAGCTTGAAGAATAATAAGTAGGGATGCATTTCCTTGGAGCACAATTTTATATGTCCTGGCCAGTAACAGCAAATTGCATTAAACTGACTGTCAGCCAGGCACCTCCTTACTGCACCCACACCCCATCCCACTGTTTTATCTACTGTTATGGGATTCTTTCCAAAAAAAGAAGAGGATTAAAAACCATCCATCTATCCATCTATCTTTCTATCTATCTATCTATCTATCTATCTGGATGTTATAGAGAATGAATTTTAATTTGGCTTTGGATTGTGAGCAGTTTGGAAAACCAGCAGCATGGGGATACTAAAATGAAAAAGGAATGAAAGAAAGGGATTTTAAACTAAAAGTAATGACCATTCTCTAAGATTTTCTATGATGCCGTATTGTACTTCATTTTGATGAAAAATTATAGAAAAAGCTAAGACATAGCAGGGAAAAGATTTACTCATTCATTCTGTGTAAAATGGTTAGACTGTTATCAGTCTAATGCATAATACTGCTGTAAGCGTGCAAAGTATAGTGTTCTTTTATGTGACCACTTATGAAGGGTTGTTCCTTTTATCAGCCGACAGTCTGTTTCTCAAAAATAAAATGGGTTGGAAATCGTGCTGATGGCTGACCAAAACATTTTTTTTTTTAAATTAATTAATTCATTTATTTATTTATTTTGCATATTTTTCACTCTTCTTTGCAGAATAGTTTTAATTCAGCAACAATGGAGGGTTTTTCAAGCATTGAACGCCTCTTTAAAGTCTTGTCAAAGCATCTCAATGGGATTTGAGTCCAGACTTCATTTTTCTTGCTTTATCATTTTTCAGGTGGAGAGTAGAATTCATGGCTCCATCAATTACAGCAGGTTGTGCTGAAGCACCAAAGCAGCTCCAGACCATCACAGACCATGTCCTCTTGGAGTAATTTAGGTACTCTGGCCACTCCTGGGAATGTTCACCACTGTTCCAGGTTTTCTCCATTTGTGGATAATGGCTCTCACTTCGCTGGAGTCCTAAAGCCTCAGAAATGGCTTTGTAACGCTTTCCATGACTCTGTTAACATCTGCTGTTGAGTTTCTTTTACCTTTTCACACAGAGTCAGGTAGGTTTGAATAGCTGTTTTTCTTTAAGAAATTGAAGAGTCATTTAAAATCTGGGTGTGCTACTACAAGGGTTATCTTTGATTAATATTACAGTTTAAGGAACAACCTAATAAATTAGGAAGATGGTAAATGCTTTTTCACAGCACTGTATATTTGAGCTTTGGAAATAACTTGTTTTGATTTGGTGACCCTGTGCATCATGGTTTATGTCATCTACAATCACGGTAAAGCAGTCTGTCGATTAAAATGTTGATGTCATCATCAGGATGAAACATCAGACATGTAACATATTGCTTTGGCAGGATCCCAACATGAGCATCGCGTTGCACGAGTATCATCATATTGTCGTCGGTAATGTCACAACCAAAGACAAAAAGCTAATGAATCGATTTTTTTCTCCATCCCTATGAGGTCACATCTCAAGGGGAAAAAAAGGAGTTTAAAGTCTTTGTCTGACCAACAGCGTGTGTTGATTTGGCTGCCAGCCTGCTTGTCGACAATGTTTTTCATGCTTCAGCGGAGCGTGAGAGGAACACGCATTCTTCTCATTGGAGGAGCTCACTCACAAACTCGCCCTCTATCTCCCGCACAGACTTCTAGACACACACACAGAAGTCGGCGCTGCCCTGTCAAATTCACACCACTGCGCAGTGAGACCACTCATTCTTATACTCCACACACACTTTGTTGCTTGGGCAGTGCTTGATTTTTATAATCCACCCCAGGCTGTAATGACTTCGTGATAAGCAGGACTAACTTGTATAAACAGTATGGATTGCCCTGTGGAAGCAATTTAGACACCGCAGCGCCTCAATGCCCCATCCCTGCCAACTAATGTGGTGGATGCCAGTTTGAGTGCCAAGACTGAATGATTAGCAATGAATAATCACCCTTGCCTACAGGTAGTGTTATCTAAAATTCTCTCAATAAGTGCCCCACTGAAGACTGCTGAGGTCTTTTTAAACTCTGAGAAATGATATCCCGGGCAGGAGCACAGCAAAGTTAAAGAGGCAGGTGACAGGTGATGTTCTGTAACAGTTCAAAGTTACTTATCACTTATTAATATCCAATCCAGGCTGCAAAACCACTTCAGGTGGCTACTTTTGGTAATCAGTGGCAGCAGTTTATTAAAACACTTGTTAACTTGGTGAGAAGTTGTGTGTTTGTGGATAGTTGGGCCACTTTATAATCCTTAAATGTTGAGTTGCTTCAGTTTGCATCAGAATTTGTCGTGTTCAAATCTGATCACACAGACATGATGCATGATTTTTTTTCATTCGGTTATGCTTAAATTTCATCATGTTCATCTCCAATATTGACAGTCCTGCTTATAAGTAATTCACAATGCACTCTTTAATCCATAAACAAAAAAGGGATAATTCCATGTTATTTTAATCTTTTGCTTTTTGCAAACATGCAACAGGTAAAAGATTTAGTGAGTTCACTGATAAACAGCAAAAGCATAAAGGATGGCAGATGGATCCTTTACGGCCTTCCCGCTGTGGGATTCTGAACCACTTCCGGTGCTCTTGCTATTGTGATTGCTCGCTGGAAATCCTGCTGGGACTGCCCACTGGGACTACTGCACCTGCACTGCTCTCTGGGTCAAATACGATTTGATATTGGAAATGAGGACAAAATATCAGGGAGCCAAATCTGGCGAGCAGGGCAGGCGGTGAGTGATGAATGTACTGGTGTGGATAAAAAAAACGAGTTTACCATGAGCTGTGTGCCTCTGCACAGTGGGATCCACCACAAGGCAGTTTGTTTCCAGTGAATGTTATACCCCAGGAGAATTGACGCCCTGGTGCCGGTGGGCAAATTCATGTTTATTTGGTTAGTGGCCAGAGACACAACTCTTATCACAAGTTATGATTCTCCGAATATTGATTTGATATGTTTTATACAGCAGCTGATGTTTGGTGTTTGCACAAAATTGAATTGGTAAAATTGCAGGTTACAGTGGTCACAGTGGAACCACCAGCATGTGCCATTGTTCAGCGCTGAATGTAAATCAGATAAGGTTTTTACTCTTCAGTGTCACAAATCTATTTGATCGCACCTCATCCGACCAATCTAAAGCAATTCCAAAACTGAGAGTGTTTTTATTAGATAAGTTAAAAGAAAGAGACAACACATTGTCATCATCATCCTTAGCTTGCACTAAACCTGAAGCGTATTTTTTTACCTGCTGCACCCTGCACCAGTGCCAGCCTTTCACAGAAGCTATTAGAAGAACAGCTTCTGTCATATTCCAGAGGAAGAATGAGTTCACTGTGAACTATGGTCACCATCAGCAAGACTGATGGGTAATCAGCAATAGGCTCCATGCCAGGACAAAGATTTAATTTTTTTTAAGTGAACAATATAGAAGAAGGAATTAATAAGTTAGTCGTGCTAGTCATCAAAGTTAGTAACAAAATGAGGAAGAAAGGTGATTTAAGGGAGTTTGGATGTGGTATGGTTGCTGGTGCCAGACGGGTTGGTCTGAGTATCTCATTTCAGCTGCTGATCTACTGGAATCTTCCCACACAACCATCTGTAGGGTTTAAAGAGAATGATCTGAAAAAAGAGCATATCCACTGAGCAACAGTTCCCTGGGTGTAGATGACTGTTGGTGTCAGAACCAAAGCAACTGAAATAACCACTGGTTAATCAAGATGTGCAGAACAACGTCTCTGAAAGCACAACACGTGGAACCTTAAAGCAGATGAGTTACAGCAGCAGACCATTCCAGGTGTCCTGTCAGCTAAGAACAGGAAAATGAAGCTCCAGTTCACATGAATTTCTGCTGTGACATTTAGAATCAACTAAAGTTGCGATAAACAACATGACAGTGTGGATCCATAGGATTATGCCATAATGGGTGATATTTCCTTGGCACATTTTGGTAGTACCAACAAACTACTGGAATATTACTGACCATATCCATCTATTTATGACCAACGGTCCACGTTTCTTGAACCTTACAATGATTTCACCATACATAAATGGCCTCCACAGTCACCAGATCTCAATCCAACACTACACCTTTCGGATGTGGTGGATTTGCATCACAGATGTGCAGCTGACAAATCAGCAGCAACTGATGATTTCATGTCAACATGGACTAAAAGCTGTAAGGAATGTTTCAACACCTTCAATACCATGAAGAAGTAAGGCAGTTCTGAAGGCAAAAGAGGGATCCAATCAACTAGTATCAAGGTATATCTGATAGGATAGATGGATTTTTTATTTAATACTGTCAGTGCACATTAAGCGACACACTGTTCCATAAGCTTGATTCCAGATCTGCTCTTTGCTTTGTATGATGTCAGAAAGAGTGTATTTTCATAATATGACCCTCTGAGGCTCTGGCTGTGTGCCTCTCGCTCCAAAACTTGTGTTTGTGAGAGGCAGTCAGTCAGAAGAAACCTGGCCTGCGATAAGCCGAGGCCCATTATAACATAAATAAGTATTATTTTGAACTGTGAATCATACAAAGCTCCTCTAGAAGTCCAAGAATAAATACAAATGGAACAGGAAAGTGGTTTTAATAGCTCCACATTTAAAACTATGTCTGCAAAACAAACACAAAACGACTACTGCTCTGATGTCGACCCAGCTGTGTTGCATGTCAGTGTATAACCTGATCATTATGACCTCACCAGAGTTTTCCATCTTCAAGAGTGAGTCACACTTTTAATGTCCTCTCTTCTGCGAGCTAAATCCCAAATCAGTCTGAAAACAGATTTCCCAATACACGACAAAGTGAGCTTTTATTTAAATTTGACTGCATTGGCAGCAATATTTATTCAAGTTAATGAAAGAAGAAAATTGTGCCTGGAGCGCCTGGCAGGAATACAAGGACTTATGTCAACTCAGTCATCGCTATGTGTAAAATGACTCAGATTTAACAAAGAGATGAGCAGTAGGTGGGAAGTGAAAGGTGTGGGGGTGCAATCCCAATCACCATGGAACATCAAACAGTGTCACAAGACCGGGGAAAACAAGACTAGCCCGGAGCAATAATTCTCCCATTACAGCCTTTTATGACAAACTCTATGATGATGACAAAAATTTAATTTGAAGTGATCTTGGAGGTCTGTCCTTCAGCTTACAGCCAGAGGCCCGAAACTTACAGAGAGAACTTAGATCGTAGAGTGACTTTAGTAGATGGAGGGAATCTTCCACTTTGCCCTTTGAGAATCATTTTAAACTTCAAAACATTATCTCGTGCATATTTAAAGAAGCCCATTCATGCTTTAATCTCACCTTTAAACTGCTCTATCACTGCTTTCTAAGATGTTCTCATATCTCCAGTTAATTAAGAATTCCAGCTCTCTAACTTCAATTTCTTGCCAGTTTTATTAACTTTGGCACTTCCAACAAGGTGACGATTATTTAAAATATAGTGAAGATTTTGAGTTTTACATGATTGCATGATCGTAGAACCTCTGTGACTGTGGTTTAGGTTTTTCACAGTTAAATTCTCATATTCCCAAATTGTTTTGCTTTGTTTTGTGCAAAGACAATGAAGCAGAAACTGTGTAGTTAAAGAAAGCACATTTCCCATGTAAGCCAGCACAGTGGTATGAAAGCTGAAATGTAGTGTAGCAGCCCACAGAGGCTGCCAGTCCTCTCCCTAATGGTCTAGTTTTGTCAAGTTAATTATAATGTGGAGGCAGAAGTGCTGTTAAGATGGAAGCTCACGTGGAGACACCAGACGCTACCAAACAACTTTTATCAAACAACTTTCTCCCAAATACGCGGCTTTTAGCTTTGATCTTTATCTCCAAGACCATTAGTGTCTAAAATTCAAAAGCTTTTCTTAGTGCATTTATCATATTTGTCTTAATTACAGCTTTCCCTGTTACGCACAGATTTAGTTTTCTTGTTTTTTTTTAATTCTCAGAATATTCAACTTTAGTTGCAGCATCCAAGTGAACAGTAATGGACGTTTTTCAGAGCATCTTAGCTTGCCAGGGTTGGTAAATCAAAGGTACAATCAATCAGAGCAGTGATGGCACAGTTCCATTATGTGTCCCAATAAGCAATGCCACAGAGCCAACTGGAACGAGGCCATTGTTAACACGTGCTTTTACTGCTTTGACAAATGTCTACTGTGGCAACAGCTTATTATAACTTTTGTACATGGTCATTCTTCCTCTTAAAGAAATTGAATTATTTTGGTGTTTGGTATTATATGGTCTCCATATTCTCCTCCAAAATCAACATAACCTGCATAATCCTGTTTTCTAAAGCTTGGATGAAAACATTCAGAAAATGGTCTTACTCTTTTATTTAATATGGATCATAGTCCCATAGACTTCAATAGGACCAGAAGTCTGGTGGCCAAAGAATGCTGGCTTGAAACACTCCCACATTCACTTTGTTTATCAGAGCCAGGACCAACATCCATCTTTTATATTATCTGTGATGCTGACACTCTTTCCAGTACTTTGTAAGATCTTCAGAAAGCCATTGCTCAGTATTGCTTTTAATTAATTAAGAATGTCTGGAAACAAATAGGAGCATAAGGAGTGGCCAAGGACTTTTGCACAGTGCTTTTTGAACGAACCAAAAACCGAAGAACATTAGTAGTTATCATGGGTTGAGTTTCTGGCTAAGTAACTGAGATGACTGTAGACACTTGCTGTTTGTGCTTCTCACCTGACCTGTCAGCTAAAAATGTCACATTTGGATTCTGAGATCTGTTGCTGCTGATTTTCAGTCCAGTTCTTGTTAAATTTAGCATTCTTCAGCCTTTTCTCTTTGTTTCCTTTCCTTAAGAATGGCTTTTTGACAGCCACCCTTCCACTGAGACCAGTTCTGATAAAGTTTCAGTGAACAGTAGATGGATCAACTGAAGGGCCAGATGTATCTCTCTGGTCCCGTGTCAGGTCTTTGATGGATTTTTTTTTTCTTCTGTTTTTTAAGGACCTACCTTTCAGATACTGTTCACCTGCTTCAGAAATTTTTTTTTAGCCCTGACACTTATTCTTTTGTCTTTCACTTGTCCAGTTTCCTAAAAAATGGCAACAAAGCACACTAGGCCAAGATATGTCAAGTTTTTGGCAAATAGATTTGCTTTGCTGGTGCAAAAATACCATGTTATCTCTTTCAAATCATGTATGAAATGGGAAATGGGAAAATGTGTTTTTAAGATAGGCTGCTAGTATCAAAGTGCTTAAACATATAGTTCTTTGCTACATGTTTTGTTATGTGTAGACAGAACACTGGTTCATCCCTTGAGTTTGGTGGTTTTTTATGCTTGAATGTTAAAGAGGCTAAAAAGACCAAAAAATGGTCTTAAAATGGTCACATCCAAGGACTGGTCTGAAAATGACTGAAACAACAGCCAGTGTCCAAATTAAAAGTTTGAAAGGCCTTTAGAAAGAACTGTTGTTGAAGACTACTTGAATCTGGCTCCTTGTATAAAGAAGTGAAGGGTAGCTCAACACTTATTTGGAGTTGTGTTCTAGCTGAGTCACTTCGTCCATGTTTCACTTGTACTAGTGTGTAGTCGTCTCCTCGGTTTAGTCATTGAAACCAAGGTTGACAAAAGTGAGAGTTAACCAAAACAGTTTTCATACTTCAAAATTAAAACAGTGAGCTGAGAGATGATTCAGTGTTAAATAAAACTGACAGGAGCTCTAGCACTGATTGATGATTTTCTGTGGGTTGAGCAGCTCCCTTAACGTTCAACATCAGTCATCCAGCCTGCTCATATAAAATTATTGAGCTTCAAATACCAGTGAGATGCTGATGTAAAGCCACTTCTTAACATCCACATACGTACTTGTATAGTGTAAAGCTTCCTTTCTTTCCCTAGTTTCTTCAAAAACTATGAATCATGTGCTATTTTTAGCTTTTTTATTCTGAGCTATTTCCATTTTATTGCAAGTTTGTATTTTCGGGAAGAAGCTGACTTCATGGTTTCTACATTGTAACCTAACCAAGTATCTGCAGGGCATCAGCACGCCACATCCTAAAGGCCACAGCTGTTTGACTGTTATGAACACTTGAGGTAGACGATAAATGCATCAATAGGTAATTAATTAGCAAGCTCCCGCGTTATCGGCCCACACAGAGACCGGAAACATTGACAGTCAAGGGGAAAGAAATCTGTCATCGTCTCCTCTCCTTATGCTTCAGGGAGAATCATAATCCTCTGCGTGCACACAGACAGAGGACAGTCGCGTGCATGTTTGTGTGTGTGTGTGTGCATGTGTACACAAGCCCAGTTATTCTGCTGTTCTTTTGCGATAGCCATATTGCATCTCCACTTCACCCTTGTCTGTACTTTCACTTAGAGTTGCCTCTGAAGATCAAACTTCATCAGAAACGCTGAACCAAGCTTTTGCCCCTTCTCTGTCTGTGTGTTACAAACAAAACCTTGATCTTTTATGAACCCCCTGGACAACCTATTGAGCTTTGAAGTGTTGGGAGGCTGCGACCTTCTTTTTTTGTTATTTTATCTCCTCAAAATTGAGGGAAAGGAGCAGAAAAAGGGGAGCAATCATTCATATGCAGTTTCACATTATTTCATGAGTCATCTTTTATGCACGCTCATGTAGCTGCATTTTCCATCACTCTCTATATTTTCGAAAAGAGCGAGATGGCACTCAAAAAAAATTGGAAAGTTGTTGCTCATTTGTTTTGGCATTTTACAGAAGACTGAAGTGGAAGCTAGTGGTGGCAACCCGGGCTGTGAGCATGGCGTCTCCTGACATGTCCGTGTAGAATCAGCAGTGTGGTTGACCTCTTGCAGGCCAGTGATGGGGTTTGCAGAATCCTTATGATTTCCAAATGCAGTGCTGGATTTCTTGCCAAGCCTTTTACAGCAGTGGATTAACTGAAGCTGCAGACATGAGGAGCTACAAGAAATTCCACAGAAAAAAATGGATGGATAGATGCATGCAATATATATTCATTCACACTGCTCCATGTTAACGCCGATCAAATATATGATCAAAAATATGTCATGTCTTAAACACAAGTGGTACGAGTGTTTCCATACATACACAGCTGGGCAAGTACTAAGCTATTCTATACTCATAGTACAAGCTAGGATGGCAGACAGTCCCTTGCAATAATGTAACCTAAAAAACAATTTTATTTATATCGCACCAAATCACATCAATAGTTGCCTTAAGGTGCATCATATTCTAAGGTAAAGACCTACAAAAATGCAAAGAGAACAGAAAAACCGCAACAATTAAATGACCCCCTATGAGCAAGCACTTTGGCAACAGTGGGAAGTAAAATCTCCAGAATGGGGCGCCGGGCGCTGCTGTCTGCCGCCATCGGTCGGGTGTGATTGCAGGAAAGCAGGGCAAAGACATGCTGTGGAAGAGAGACAGAGATGAATAATAACAAATAATTGGATGCAGAGAGGTGTATAAACACATACAATAGTGAGTGAAAAAGGTGACTGAAGAAGAAGCACTCAGTGCATCATGGGGATGCCCCAACAGCCTAGAAGTATTGCAGCATAACTAAGGGAGGATTCAGGGTCACCTGGTCTAACCCTAACTATATTCTTTAACAAAACAGAATTTTTTAAGCCTATCTTTAAAAGTAAAGAGGGTGTCTGTCTCCTGAATCCACCTCATATTCTACTTTTTTAAAATACTCTAGGAACCACAAGTAAGCCCACAGTCTGAGAGCAAAGTGCTCTAATGGGGTGATACAGTGTTATTAAGATAAAATGAAGACTGATTGTTCAAGATATTGTATGTGAGGAGCAGATTTTTCAAATTTGATTCTGAATTTAACAGGGAGCCGATGAGGAGAAGTCAGTAATAGAGAAATATGCTCTCTCTTGTAGAGTACCTGTCAGTACTCTACAGCACTTTGGAACAACTGAAGGCTTTTCGGGGAGTTTTTAGGATATCTTGATCATAACTAATTGCCTTAGTCCACCCTAGAAGTAATAAGTGCATGAACTAGTTTTTGCTATCCAGAGTAAGCATCTGGCTAGAAACCCCATTTCTACTATTTTCAGGGCCGAGTACAATAACCTCAGTTTTATCTGAATTTAGAAGCAGAAAGGCCATCCAGGTCTTTAAGACATTCCTGCAGTGTAACTAATTGGTCTGTGTTATCTGGCTTCATGGATACAGTAAATAAAGTTGGGTGTCATCTGCATAGCAGCATAGCAGTGAAAATGTATGCTATGCCTTCTAATGATACTGCCTAAGGCAAGCATGTATATATATGTAAACAGAATTGAGTACTGAACCCTGTGGAACGTGCATGCTCTAATCACTGTAATAAAATGTTATGATCAACAGTAACAAACGTTGGACTGAGGTCTAGCAGGACAAGTATAGAGATGTTCTTCAGTTGGAGCTAGTTCCTCCGGATTTTCTGTGTGTGTGCGCCTTCTTCAGTTCTCTGAAGAAGTTCTGAACTGAAACTTACATGGAGTAAGATGGACGGCATCGCGTCTGTCAACTTTGCCAGTCTTGTCTTGGCTGATGCTAGCTCTGTTCCTTTTTATAATTTCTCAAGATGTCCTAGGTCTCCATGTATATGTTCGCCAGTTGCTATTAGAAATCAAAGCATCTTACAATCTAGCTCTTAAACAAACGGCGACAGGAGAAGGTTATGGACTTCCTCCATTACTTTCTGAGATGCCTGTTCCAGCTGTGCCGCCACCCTCACGCCACACCATGGAAGAAGCGCCCAAGGAAACAGGGAAGGTGAGTTGGTAAACTCGTCAGAGTCAGGGCTTATCTTCGTGCTTCTCGTGGAACTACAGGACCAGCGGACGACACCCCCTGGATGGATCCTGCCTGTTGTCCCTAGAGCTCCCACGACATTTGATCTGCTGCTCCCAGTACTCTACTTCCCTAAGTGGCCTCAGACCCGTGGATGTGGCGTGGATTACAGTAACCTTTGCACATTTACCCAAGCTGGTACCTCAGACATTAAGGTCTGCACCCATCAAACCCATGCAGCATCTTGCTGGACTCACCTGGATTACACCTGGATTACACTATAGCTTGAAACAACGTTCGAGGACAGGACTGAAAATAATTTAAAAAGCAGGCAATGTCTAAAGAACCGACCTTCATAATATATAAAAATAGAGAGAAATTATCAGTCCCTCGAGACTTTTGCACCAAGAGTTTAAAGAAATGTAAAGAAATAATGAAAATATTAGGCTGCAACCTAAAAGAAAAAATGAAGGAGGTCCTCATAATTCAAACAGAGGTCTGAAGAAGTAACAACCCAGCAAACAATAAGTTAAATGAAAAATTATTTCCCAGACTGGTAGAACTTAATCTCCACATCTGGTTTGGAAACTATGAGGAAGCTCATGTGCAAGAATATATTATTATTTTTTTTGTATTATTTTTAAATTTATTTTTCTTTTAAATTATATCTATTTGTTAGATTGGATTCGATGTGCTTTATATTATCAAAGATTTTTTGAAGAAAGCGTCATCTCTTTGGGACACTGCAATCTGGTTGTTGAGAGATGACATAAGAAATCATCTCAGTTGTTCTCCTGACTAAAGTTTGGTCTGTTTACACCATCTTTTCCTGCCATGCGATTCCATTTGTCCCTAACCATCAGGAACCCTCATTTGAACTTTTATTGAGAGGAAAAAGTTAACCACACAGAGTTCGAGTAGCAGACACATCTCTCGTCAACTGTTCAGAGGACAATCCTTGAATCAGGCCTTCATGGTCAAATAGCTGCAAAGAAACCACTACTAAGGAAAAGCAACAAGCAGAAGAGATTGGTTTGGGCCAAGAAGCACAAGGAATGAACATTAGACCAGTGGAAATCTGTGCTTTGGTCTGATAAGTCCGAATTTGAGATCCTTGGTTCCACCTGCCGTGTCTTTGTGCGATGCAGAAAAGGTGAACGGATGGTCTCTACATACATGGTTTCCGCTGTGAAGCCATGGAGGAGGTGTGATCAACGTGTGTCAAGTGCTTTGCTGATGACACTGTTGGGAATTTATTCAAAGTTTAATGACACTGAACAGTCACATGCGGGGCGAGGGGCTTGAGCACCTGCCCCTTTCCTGATGGGTGCCCCAAATGCCCTTTTCCTGAGGCAAATTTTTATTTATTTTTTTTATTTTTATTATTTTTTTTAATGTGTGCGTGCCCGTGGAGTCCTGCCTGTGCCCCTCAACAATAACATTTAACTATTAATCACAGTTTTGCGAAATAAAAGGATCTGGCTTGCATCAGTCACATGACTACCATTAACCAATGATCGCCCTTGACGGAAGAGCGCGCTGGTTATGAACTGGGAACGAGCACGCGCATTTTTTGCCGTCTGAGCCGTCGGAGAAACACAGGTTAATTGCGAGAGGCAGACTGATGCAGCAAAACCCAGTAAGTAATATTAAGTAGCGTAATCTGTAGTCTACAGCACACAGCAGTATTAGGCTATTATGTATACGTTAGTAAACTGTCTTGTGACAACTGACAAACTGAAACAAATGAGCGTGTTGTGTGTGTAACAGCGCGAAAAACATTACCTGTCCTTTTATTAACTGCTCGTCATTAGCTGCTAGCTAACTGGGTAAGGGTGTCATGGGTCTGTAGCTCTGTCCACCGTTTTAGTTTTAAAGTAATGTTTAGTTTAGTTTTAAAGCAGGTTAGAGGGCTTTTCCCTGCCTTTCTGGGGGGCCTGTATTTAATCTAATATGCATATCCACATAATTATGGATTATTATAATTACGATATTATAAAAACACAGTTTTAAAGAAAATACATTAAGAAACAGATTATATTAGATTTAACATTATTATATATAGAATATAACATTATCCAGACATGCCCTGTAAGGATATGAGGAGGAAACGGTGACAAAAGGAGCAGTGTGAGGTTGCTAAGGGCAGTGGATCCCTCACCAGCATCCATTTATTTCTCAGTTTTGTTGCCTTATGGTTGGTTGCATTTTATTATTATCTCATAACACTTGTTTAATCAGCTACCATCTCTCCTATGGACTTTTTACAGTCTACAGTCCCAGATCAACAGAGCCCTTCCCTCCGGCACTATCAGCAGCAGCAACCCCTCAACAGTGCCATTGTACCGCATCAGGTAACACATAGGCTACGTTTGCTTTGTGTTGTCCCCACCTGATGACAGTGATATGGTATGATGCAATTCAATATTAGATACTTAAAGAATGTGTGTTGTTGTTCTTCAGCCTGGTTCTATGTGCCCCTTTCAAACTTTGAGCACCCACCCCTTTAAACATCTCTGCACGGCACTGACACTGAACCAGTATGGCTACCATAGCTTTTGACTGGACTCCTACCCTTCTTTCATCATCTAGTTTCCTGTGCCAGATCTTCTATTGATCCACTGAGGCAGACATGTCAGAAACATTAACTAAAGCACATTTCTGTGAATAAGCAGGACTTTAAATTTTCATCAACAGCTACTTCAGAGGAAATTCTTCAATAAACTGCAACCAAAGGCTCAACTCAGAGGACAAAACACAACCTGTTATAAACAGTGTGACAGCAAACTTTCTCTTGTGTAAAGTTACAAATAGGAGTAATTATCCACAGGAAATTTTATACATCATGGAGTTATATTTGGTCGTGTCGAAATTGTATAGATCCCCTTTGTGATAAGTCTGCTATGAATGCCTCTGAATTATTGTTTTACTTTTACAATCAAACAGCTCACTATGAGCAAACACTCAGCAACAGTGGGAAGGAAAAACTCCCTTCTAAAAGGAAAAAAACTGTGGTAGAACCAGGAAATCTGTCCAAACTGGTTGGGGGTTAGAGCAACAGATGCGAGTCTTCAGAGCATTTGCAGTGTGACTGTCTTTGTGCACACTTTAACCTGATTTAGTTTTCTTACTTGTCAAAATGCACCATGGGTAAAAAAAAAAAAACCAATCTTTGAAATAGTAATGAAAGAGAATCCTCAGCAAAGATTAATTAAACAAGTTTTATTGTTATCAAATTTTACTTTAAGTAAAACATCTTTATTTGATGTCATCAAATAAAGACAGTTTTGAGGGAGCACCTGACCCAGCCCAAGCTCTCTATGAAGACGAGGAAAAACTCCCCAGGGGGCCAGATTGATGGGAAGAAACCTCGGGAAAGCCCATTCAAAGAGAGATCCCCTTTCCTGGGATGGCTGGGGTGGTTACAGGAACTCCAAGAAAGCAAAATTTTGATTTTATTTTTAATTGTCCCATTCTATCTATTCCTGTCCAACAGAAAAAAAGAAAGCAAGTTACTACAATGTATCACACTTGCATGATAAGATGTGAATTGTGTGATTTGTGTGTTTGTGTGTGTTATCTTAGCCAGGGGTGATGCTGGAGCTCCTCCAGTGTTGGGCGCTTCTCCGGGACTTTAGTTAAGCATGCTTCCAAGAAATTCCGGCATTCTGGACAGAAAGAAAAGATAAAAAAGATGAAGATGATAGTCCCAGTTATTCAAGGCATCCGTGAATCTGGAAGTGTGAAGTTTTCTTACTTGTGGACAGACGCTTTTTGATGCTCAGTTTCTTGCTGAGGAACCTCTCGGTATCAAAGTCCCGTGCATGAACCGCTTCATACAGCACCACTCCCATTTGCCACACCGTGGTGGGTCCACACCTGTAGCAGCTCCTCCTGTACCACTCGGGAGGGTGTGAAGAGGAGTACCTAACAAATAGACACAATTGCAATTTCTGCTAAAACAAAAGACACAAATTGTTACATCTGTGAAAAGCAGGAGCAGAATATGTTACCATAGAAGACGCGATACAGAGATCGCTGCTTAACAAAGCAGCTCAGTCCAAAGTCAATGATGCGAACACGAGGCACATCTGAGCCGGTCTCAATCAGAATGTTTTCTCCCTTGATGTCCCGATGAAAGATGTTTTTATCCTCAAGTTCCTTTGCAGCATCAACTAGTTGCTTCAGAATGACCTGGAAAAGATGAAAAAGACAATAATGAGTTAATGCTTTTTTTGCGCCTTGATTGAATGCTGTACAGTCTAAGGTTCTTCCAGTCAACCTACCTTGGCCTTGTCCTCTGGTAAAGTTCTTCCATTTTCTGCTTTGTATTTTTGCAGGTCCACACAGCGGGACAGGTCTCTCCAGCACCAGGATCAGTTCTTTGCCAAGGTTGAACCACTCCAGCAAGGACACAGGTGCTGATGTTCCTACTGACCCTTCTGCTTCACCTGCAAGTTTCAGCATAATGGCCACTTCCACAGAGAGCCTCTTCCCATTTTCATCCTGAAATATTACAAAGTGGATAATGAGGAACGCGCATTCAATCCAGTAATGTAAAACTGATTCAAGTGTTGGACACTTACCGCCACTTTGCAGTAGACTTTATTTCTGGGAATGTGTTTGATGGCAACCTAAAAGACACAGAGCATTGGTGAGCATTTCCTCAGTACGACATAATGAAAGGTGGAAACACAGCACACGTCTCAGCTTACGATATTATACATTATCTGCGTTACTGCCTGTCTTACTACGATCATCTGAACACTTACTGGAAAACGATCTTCTATCCGGTAGCCAGCAAAAACTGCTCCGCAGCCTCCTTCTCCGAGCTGGTGCTCCTCCACGTATCTGGCTTCAAATTCACCTAAACAGACAAACATAAATCTTGTTTTACTACAGCTGTGACACAAATTACTCTCCTCTGTAGCCTAAATGTTCCTTTTGCTCTTTCCCTGAATATAAAACCCAGGCTGCTTGCTACTTACGTTTTTGGTCAGCCACTGATTTTTTATCCTGGTCCACATTCCTTTTTTTTTTCTTGGGTGACTCTCTGTTGTCTCCCGCGGCCTTCCTTTTACCATTTCTTGGACACACTTGTTTGTTGTTCAAGTCTGCAGATGTGGAAAACACCAAAAGCACACCAGCTCACTGGATGATAGACACAAATGTCTCCCAAACACTAAACACCAATATCTTAAACCTAGCAACCACACTTAATCTACCCCTCACTCAACTAATTAGCCTACCTTTACCAGTGTCCAGCGAGGAAGACGCTTGCTCCTTGTCACCACTCATATGGTCGAGAAGTTTAGCCTTCTTTGCTTGGTTCGTTGTGCCCTCTCCATCTTGCACAACCTTGCGCTTCACTCCTTTGACCACATCCGAGCTGGTGGAAGGACCAGCCTGCTCAGCGACCCTCCTCCTTTTATTGGGGTCTTCTTTTCAGGACTGGCCTTTCTTTTAGCAGTCCTGGTCTTACAATCTATAAACGACACCAACACAGTGGTGAAAAAGAGTCCCCGACATCAGGACTGGAAGCATTTTGATGGCAAAGAATTTGAGGAAATTGCTATTGCTTAAATTATCACAAGTTTATTCTGGGATTAAAAAACGGATTAGTGCGAGTCGATACTAGGTCTACTAAGTCTTAGATCTTGATGACACTTGTTGGTCTGTTTTTACTGTTGAGTCCAAGAATAAACTTATTACATTATTTCACCAAAAGACAAAGTGCACCTGCAACCTTTCTTTGATTAGACATGTTGTATTTATGCTCTTTTCAATCAAACACAGGACTGAAACGCTCTAAAAATGATTCACACAGTGTCGACATTTTTAGAATTGTACATTCTGTTTTTGGGGGGATTTTACCAGGATTTTTTTTTTTTTTTTACTTACCTTGATCTGAATCTTTCTTATCTGCTGGAGTCGTGCTTTTTCTTGTTTCCATTTTCTTGGTCATTTCGGAGAGCTTTTAAAATCAAAAATGTCACCGTAATGAGTTGATATTCCTTCAAATGTGCGTCCTTCAAATGCTTGAGGTTTCTAACTGAGTTCTGTAAGTGAGCTTTATAAGTAAACTCTGGAAACTACGGCAACACAACATAGAATCTTGCCTTTAAGTGACATCACTGACTGCCAGTAGTTCAAAGTAGTTTACAGAAAAACAATCTGGCAGACAAAGCCATAATATTTCATATAATTCAATCATTTCATATCAATTAAACAGTTTCTTTCATTGTCTTTTCATCATTTGTATAAAGACCTCATGTATGGATGACAGTATGAAGAGTTTTGGTTGATCACACACTAATAAACACAGTGTCAGCTACATTGTCATCTGATTTAAAGTCTTTATTATTGTACATTCAACTGTCATGGTACTGGGTCATTGACCCAGTGTTTTTTGTGTTTGTTTAATTTATATCCCTTGATTATTCTTATGCAGGGTTTTGGTGTGGCTGAAAATATACACCAAGCATTATCATACACAATACTTTACATTTGTGCTTTACAGCGATAACTTTATTGTCAACCGATGTGAACAATGGACTGGGGGTTGGGGGGGTTATTGGATAGTTTGGTGCAAACAGAATTGTGAGGAACATTTATAATCCACTAACTTTCATTTTTTTCAGTCCAACAGAAATAAAGTTGGTTACTGTACACATTTGTATTTCTTTTTCCCGTAGCCCACACTTTTCCTGATAATTTACTTGACACATTCCACCTTTGCCAAGATATGGCAGGTTTTCATCTAATAGCTCTTTGGGAATCACCTTGCTGGTATAAAAATGGTATTTTTCCTCTTGAACTTTTTAATTTTTATCATTTTTCATAAATTCAAAAAAAAATGACAACAAATGATGTTTTGTCACAAGCTCCCAGTAAAATTTTCTGTTATGTGTAGAAAACAGTTGTTCATCTCTTGTGTTAGGTGCCGTTTTATGTTTCAATGATTCACAGAGACCTCATTAACACAATCATCTCCTGGCACAGCCCCTTGAGCTCACTGCAAGACCCCTGCCACACATCCCCACCGCCCGACTGAGGCTGGGGTCGCATCCTGCCGAACCTACCCCCCTGTGGTCTGAGCGGAGGGTGAATGAGCATCCCACGAGGTAATAGCGTAGTGAATCAACTGCCCACAAGATCGCCAGACACTCCTTCTCCATGGTGCTGTACCACGTTTCTCGGTGGGTCAGCTTCTTGCGGATGTACACTCGGGTGGTCGACCCCCTTACCTGCTGGGACAAAACGGCAGCCCTCTCTTTGAGGTGTCGGGTCTGCAGAATGAAAGGGAGTGAAAAGTTAGGTGTGTGTAACACCGGCTTCCTATAGAGAGCTTTTTTTACCTGTGCAAATGCTGCCTGGCCAGCGTTCCATCCACTGGACCAGATCTGGGCGCGATCTTCAGGTGAGATCAGCCGACGGGCTCGTCAGGGCAGGATCCAATGGCTGCCATCTTCTCCGCCTGCGAACGCATCTGACTGCCCCCAAGTGGTACTCAAAATACTGTACCTCCCTCCATCCAACTGCACACTTCTTCAGGTTGGCCGTGAGCCCGCCTGCCTCAGGGTCTCAAGGACCGCAGCCTCACACTTGACATGCTCCACCCAGATGTGATCACTGTGGATGATAACATCATCAAGGTAGTTGGCAGATTATGCAGCATGAGGACGCAGCACCTAATGCATGAGGCAATCTGTTAGCTGTTTGACAAGTACTCTTTCAAGAATTTTTGATATGAAAGGAAAGAGATTGGCATATAATTAGCTAAGGCCGCTTGCTCTAGAGATGGCTATTTAGGTTTAACTACTGCCAGCTTGAAGGCTTGCAGTACATAGCCGATTATTAGAGATAGGTTGATCATATTTAAGATTAAAGCATTAATTAATGGCAGGACCTCTTTATAGAAAGTTTTGTAGGAATGGGATCTAAAAGACACGTTGATCGTTTGGAGGAAATAAATACTGAAGTTAACTCAGAAAGATCAATTGGAGAAAAAGAGTCCATATAATTATCAGTGATGTTAAGAGTACTCATATATATTGTTGCATTTGTGAGATGGTCTGAAGAGAAACCTATGTTGGTTCTTATTTCCTTCAATCAGTCAATAATAAGATGTTCTAGCTTTACGGAGGGCTTTTTTATAGAGCAGCAAATTGGCTTTCCAGACTATACGATGATCTTCTAAATGAGTGAGATTCAAATTCCTCACCAGCTTACGAGTTATCTGCTTTAAAGTGAAAATTTGAGAATTATACTAGGGAGTCAAGTGCTTGCAAGATGCATGCAATATATATTCATTCACACTGTTCCAAGTTAACGCCGATCAAATATATGATCAAAAATATGTCATGTCTTAAACACAAGTGGTACGAGTGTTTCCATACATACACAACTGGGCAAGTACTAAGCTATTCTACAGTGTTATTAAGATAAAATGAAGACTGATTGTTCAAGATATTGTATGTGAGGAGCGGGTTTTTCAAATTTGATTCTGAATTTAACAGGGAGCCGATGAGGAGAAGTCAGTAATAGAGAAATATGCTCTCTCTTGTAGAGTACCTGTCAGTACTCTACAGCACTTTGGAACAACTGAAGGCTTTTCGGGGAGTTTTTAGGATATCTTGATCATAACTAATTGCCTTAGTCCACCCTAGAAGTAATAAGTGCATGAACTAGTTTTTGCTATCCAGAGTAAGCATCTGACTAGAAACCCCATTTCTACTATTTTCAGGGCCGAGTACAATAACCTCAGTTTTATCTGAATTTAGAAGCAGAAAGGCCATCCAGGTCTTTAAGACATTCCTGCAGTGTAACTAATTGGTCTGTGTTATCTGGCTTCATGGATACAGTAAATAAAGTTGGGTGTCATCTGCATAGCAGTGAAAATGTATGCTATGCCTTCTAATGATACTGCCTAAGGCAAGCATTAGGGCTGCCACGATTAGTCGACTAGTCACGATTACGTCGACTATCAAAATCGTCGACGACTAATTTAATAGTCGACACGTCGTTTGAAGCTTTGTAAGATCACAAAAGACGCAGGAATTAGGAGGATTTAAGAGTGTAATAACGGACTGAAACAGAAGATGGCAGCACTGCATGCACAGGGATGCCAGCTGCCGTTAAACCCCGAAGAAGAAACTCCCAGAATTCATAGCGCGACCCATCGCGGCCCTCCTCAGTTTCCAACAATGGCGGAAGCTAGTTAGTTTTAATGTTACTCTTATTATTCTTTCTGGGTCACAAAATAAACGTTTAACATATTTTCAGGCGGGAATATAGCTGTGTAAACTTCAAATATCCGCTCAGTTTATCAAAACACCACATATTTTCAAAAGCGCTCCGACGTTTTCGGAGATGTCTGTTACCCACTAGCTCGATAGCTAGCTGGGGTTGAAGGCTCACTAGAGCTGGTGAGAACACCGGACTCCCGGCAAATCGTTTTCAAACCCACCGCCGTCTTTCGCTACTCAGGTTAAACATGATATATTAGTCACTTAGATAACTTAAAAATGTTATTGTTTGGCTTTATTCAGTATTTTATTTGTTCCTGAGTAAATCGGTTTGGCTGAGATGAAAGTTATAGTTTTTACACAGCTGAATAAACGTCAAGCAGACGAGTGATTATCAGAAGTGTGAGATGCTTGAGAATATACTCCGGTGTCCTGTTATATTTTAGATAGCAAGGAGCAGACAGCTGCGTTTATTAAACTCCACCGAAACAATCTGCAAATTTCAATTCAATAAACTATCATCTTGTCTTTATTTTTAGTTAGCACATACCTTAAACACTTAAAGCTGTAAGATAATGATAGTTATATAAGAGCAGATGCATGCTGGTGCAATAAGCTGTATGTTTTACGTTCAATGGATGCATGATCTGATTAGTCGACTAATCGCAAAAATAATCGGTGACTAGTCGACTATCAAAATAATCGTTTGTGGCAGCCCTAGCAAGCATGTATATATATGTAAACAGAATTGAGTACTGGACCCTGTGGAACGTGCATGCTCTAATCACTGTAATAAAATGTTATGATCAACAGTAACAAACGTTGGACTGAGGTCTAGCAGGACAAGTACAGAGATGTTCTTCAGTTGGAGCTAGTTCCTGCGGATTTTCTGTGTGTGTGCGCCTTCTTCAGTTCTCTGAAGAAGTTCTGAACTGAAACTTACATGGAGTAAGATGGACGGCATCGCGTCTGTCAACTTTGCCAGTCTTGTCTTGGCTGATGCTAGCTCTGTTCCTTTTTATAATTTCTCAAGATGTCCTAGGTCTCCATGTTCGCCAGTTGCTATTAGAAATCAAAGCATCTTACAATCTAGCTCTTAAACAAACGGTGACAGGAGAAGGTTATGGACTTCCTCCATTACTTTCTGAGATGCCTGTTCCAGCTGTGCCGCCACCCTCACGCCACACCATGGAAGAAGCGCCCAAGGAAACAGGGAAGGTGAGTTGGTAAACTCGTCAGAGTCAGGGCTTATCTTCGTGCTTCTCGTGGAACTACAGGACCAGCGGACTACACCCCTAGATGGATCCTGCCTGTTGTCCCTAGAGCTCCCACGACATTTGATCTGCTGCTCCCAGTACTCTACTTCCCTAAGTGGCCTCAGACCCGTGGATGTGGCGTGGATTACAGTAACCTTTGCACATTTACCCAAGCTGGTACCTCAGACATTAAGGTCTGCACCCATCAAACCCATGCAGCATCTTGCTGGACTCACCTGGATTACACTATAGCTTGAAATAACGTTCGAGGACAGGACTGAAAATAATTTAAAAAGCAGGCAATGTCTAAAGAACCGACCTTCATAATATATAAAAATAGAGAGAAATTATCAGTCCCTCGAGACTTTTGCACCAAGAGTTTAAAGAAATGTAAAGAAATAATGAAAATATTAGGCTGCAACCTAAAAGAAAAAATGAAGGAGGTCCTCATAATTCAAACAGAGGTCTGAAGAAGTAACAACCCAGCAAACAATAAGTTAAATGAAAAATTATTTCCCAGACTGGTAGAACTTAATCTCCACATCTGGTTTGGAAACTATGAGGAAGCTCATGTGCAAGAATATTATTATTATTTTTTTGTATTATTTTTTAAATTTATTTTTCTTTTAAATTATATCTATTTGTTAGATTGGATTCGATGTGCTTTATATTATCAAAGATTTTTTGAAGAAAGCGTCATCTCTTTGGGACACTGCAATCTGGTTGTTGAGAGATGACATAAGAAATCATCTCAGTTGTTCTCCTGACTAAAGTTTGGTCTGTTTACACCATCTTTTTCCTGCCATGCGATTCCATTTGTCCCTAACCATCAGGAACCCTCATTTGAACTTTTATTGAGAGGAAAAAAGTTAACCACACAGAGTTCGAGTAGCAGACACATCTCTACGTCAACTGTTCAGAGGACAATCCTTGAATCAGGCCTTCATGGTCAAATAGCTGCAAAGAAACCACTACTAAGGAAAAGCAACAAGCAGAAGAGATTGGTTTGGGCCAAGAAGCACAAGGAATGAACATTAGACCAGTGGAAATCTGTGCTTTGGTCTGATAAGTCCGAATTTGAGATCCTTGGTTCCACCTGCCGTGTCTTTGTGCGATGCAGAAAAGGTGAACGGATGGTCTCTACATACATGGTTTCCACTGTGAAGCCATGGAGGAGGTGTGATCAACGTGTGTCAAGTGCTTTGCTGATGACACTGTTGGGAATTTATTCAAAGTTTAATGACACTGAACAGTAACATGCGGGGCGAGGGGCTTGAGCACCTGCCCCTTTCCTGATGGGTGCCCCAAATGCCCTTTTTCTGAGGCAAATTTTTATTTATTTTTTTTATTTTTATTATTTTTTTTAATGTGTGCGTGCCCGTGGAGTCCTGCCTGTGCCCCTCAACAATAACATTTAACTATTAATCACAGTTTTGCGAAATAAAAGGATCTGGCTTGCATCAGTCACATGACTACCATTAACCAATGATCGCCCTTGACGGAAGAGCGCGCTGGTTATGAACTGGGAACGAGCACGCGCATTTTTTGCCGTCTGAGCCGTCGGAGAAACACAGGTTAATTGGGAGAGGTAGACTGATGCAACAAAACCCAGTAAGTAATAGTAAGTAGCGTAATCTGTAGTCTACAGCACACAGCAGTATTAGGCTATTATGTATACGTTAGTAAACTGTCTTGTGACAACTGACAAACTGAAACAAATGAGCGTGTTGTGTGTGTAACAGCGCGAAAAACATTACCTGTCCTTTTATTAACTGCTCGTCATTAGCTGCTAGCTAACTGGGTAAGGGTGTCATGGGTCTGTAGCTCTGTCCACCGTTTTAGTTTTAAAGTAATGTTTAGTTTAGTTTTAAAGTAGGTTAGAGGGCTTTTCCCTGCCTTTCTGGGGGGCCTGTATTTAATCTAATATGCATATCCACATAATTATGGATTATTATAATTACGATATTATATAAAACACAGTTTTAAAGAAAATACATTAAGAAACAGATTATATTAGATTTAACATTATTATATATAGAATATAACATTATCCAGACATGCCCTGTAAGGATATGAGGAGGAAACAGTGACAAAAGGAGCAGTGTGAGGTTGCTAAGGGCAGTGGATCCCTCACCAGCATCCATTTATTTCTCAGTTTTGTTGCCTTATGGTTGGTTGCATTTTATTATTATCTCATAACACTTGTTTAATCAGCTACCATCTCTCCTATGGACTTTTTACAGTCTACAGTCCCAGATTAACAGAGCTCTTCCCTCCGGCACTATCAGCAGCAGCAACCCCTCAACAGTGCCATTGTACCGCATCAGGTAACACATAGGCTACGTTTGCTTTGTGTTGTCCCCACCTGATGACAGTGATATGGTATGATGCAATTCAATATTAGATACTTAAAGAATGTGTGTTGTTGTTCTTCAGCCTGGTTCTATGTGCCCTTTCAAACTTTGAGCACCCACCCTTTAAACATCTCTGCACGGCACTGACACTGAACCAGTATGGCTACCATAGCTTTTGACTGGACTCCTACCCTTCTTTCATCATCTAGTTTCCTGTGCCAGATCTTCTATTGATCCACTGAGGCAGACATGTCAGAAACATTAACTAAAGCACATTTCTGTGAATAAGCAGGACTTTAAATTTTCATCAACAGCTACTTCAGAGGAAATTCTTCAATAAACTGCAACCAAAGGCTCAACTCAGAGGACAAAACACAACCTGTTATAAACAGTGTGACAGCAAACTTTCTCTTGTGTAAAGTTACAAATAGGAGTAATTATCCACAGGAAATTTTATACATCATGGAGTTATATTTGGTCGTGTCGAAATTGTATAGATCCCCTTTGTGATAAGTCTGCTATGAATGCCTCTGAATTATTGTTTTACTTTTACAATCAAACAGCCCACTATGAGCAAACACTCAGCAACAGTGGGAAGGAAAAACTCCCTTCTAAAAGGAAAAAAAACTGTGGTAGAACCAGGAAATCTGTCCAAACTGGTTGGGGGTTAGAGCAACAGATGCGAGTCTTCAGAGCATTTGCAGTGTGACTGTCTTTGTGCACACTTTAACCTGATTTAGTTTTCTTACTTGTCAAAATGCACCATGGGTAAAAAAAAAAAAAAACAATCTTTGAAATAGTAATGAAAGAGAATCCTCAGCAAAGATTAATTAAACAAGTTTTATTGTTATCAAATTTTACTTTAAGTAAAACATCTTTATTTGATGTCATCAAATAAAGACAGTTTTGAGGGAGCACCTGACCCAACCCAAGCTCTCTATGAAGACGAGGAAAAACTCCCCAGGGGGCCAGATTGATGGGAAGAAACCTCGGGAAAGCCCATTCAAAGAGAGATCCCCTTTCCTGGGATGGCTGGGGTGGTTACAGGAACTCCAAGAAAGCAAAATTTTGATTTTATTTTTAATTGTCCCATTCTATCTATTCCTGTCCAACAGAAAAAAGAAAGCAAGTTACTACAATGTATCACACTTGCATGATAAGATGTGAATTGTGTGTTTGTGTGTGTTATCTTAGCCAGGGGTGATGCTGGAGCTCCTCCAGTGTTGGGCGCTTCTCCGGGACTTTAGTTAAGCATGCTTCCAAGAAATTCCGGCATTCTGGACAGAAAGAAAAGATAAAAAAGATGAAGATGATAGTTCTAGTGATCCAAGGCATCCGTGAATCTGGAAGTGTGAAGTTTTCTTACTTGTGGACAGACGCTTTTTGATGCTCAGTGTGTTGCTGAGGAACCTCTCGGTATCAAAGTCCCGTGCATGAACCGCTTCATACAGCACCACTCCCATTTGCCACACCGTGGTGGGTCCACACCTGTAGCAGCTCCTCCTGTACCACTCGGGAGGGGTGTGAAGAGGAGTACCTAACAAACAGACACAATTGCAATTTCTGCTAAAACAAAAGACACAAATTGTTACATCTGTGAAAAGCAGGAGCAGAATATGTTACCATAGAAGACGCGATACAGAGATCGCTGCTTAACAAAGCAGCTCAGTCCAAAGTCAATGATGCGAACACGAGGCACATCTGAGCCGGTCTCAATCAGAATGTTTTCTCCCTTGATGTCCCGATGAAAGATGTTTTTATCCTCAAGTTCCTTTGCAGCATCAACTAGTTGCTTCAGAATGACCTGGAAAAGATGAAAAAGACAATAATGAGTTAATGCTTTTTTGCGCCTTGATTGAATGCTGTACAGTCTAAGGTTCTTCCAGTCAACCTACCTTGGCCTTGTCCTCTGGTAAAGTTCTTCCATTTTCTGCTTTGTATTTTTGCAGGTCCACAGCGGGGACAGGTCTCTCCAGCACCAGGATCAGTTCTTTGCCAAGGTTGAACCACTCCAGCAAGGACACAGGTGCTGATGTTCCTACTGACCCTTCTGCTTCACCTGCAAGTTTCAGCATAATGGCCACTTCCACAGAGAGCCTCTTCCCATTTTCATCCTGAAATATTACAAAGTGGATAATGAGGAACGCCGCATTCAATCCAGTAATGTAAAACTGATTCAAGTGTTGGACACTTACCGCCACTTTGCAGTAGACTTTATTTCTGGGAATGTGTTTGATGGCAACCTAAAAGACACAGAGCATTGGTGAGCATTTCCTCAGTACGACATAATGAAAGGTGGAAACACAGCACACGTCTCAGCTTACGATATTATACATTATCTGCGTTACTGCCTGTCTTACTACGATCATCTGAACACTTACTGGAAAACGATCTTCTATCCGGTAGCCAGCAAAAACTGCTCCGCAGCCTCCTTCTCCGAGCTGGTGCTCCTCCACGTATCTGGCTTCAAATTCACCTAAACAGACAAACATAAATCTTGTTTTACTACAGCTGTGACACAAATTACTTTCTTCTGTAGCCTAAATGTTCCTTTTGCTCTTTCCTGAATATAAAACCCAGGCTGCTTGCTACTTACGTTTTTGGTCAGCCACTGATTTTTTATCCTGGTCCACATTCCTTTTTTTTTTTTTTTCTTGGGTGACTCTCTGTTGTCTCCCTTGGCCTTCCTTTACCATTTCTTGGACACACTTGTTTGTTGTTCAAGTCTGCAGATGTGGAAAACACCAAAAGCACACCAGCTCACTGGATGATAGACTCAAATGTCTCCCAAACACTAAACACCAATATCTTAAACCTAGCAACCACACTTAATCTACCCCTCACTCAACTAATTAGCCTACCTTTACCAGTGTCCAGCGAGGAAGACGCTTGCTCCTTGTCACCACTCATATGGTCGAGAAGTTTAGCCTTCTTTGCTTGGTTCGTTGTGCCCTCTCCATCTTGCACAACCTTGCGCTTCACTCCTTTGACCACATCCGAGCTGGTGGAAGGACCAGCCTGCTCAGCGACCCTCCTCCTTTTTATTGGGGTCTTCTTTTCAGGACTGGCCTTTCTTTTAGCAGTCCTGGTCTTACAATCTATAAACGACACCAACACAGTGGTGAAAAAGAGTCCCCGACATCAGGACTGGAAGCATTTTGATGGCAAAGAATTTGAGGAAACTGCTATTGCTTAAATTATCACAAGTTTATTCTGGGATTAAAAAACGGATTAGTGCGAGTCGATACTAGGTCTACTAAGTCTTAGATCTTGATGACACTTGTTGGTCTGTTTTTACTGTTGAGTCCAAGAATAAACTTATTACATTATTTCACCAAAAGACAAAGTGCACCTGCAACCTTTCTTTGATTAGACATGTTGTATTTATGCTCTTTTCAATCAAACACAGGACTGAAACGCTCTAAAAATGATTCACACAGTGTCGACATTTTTAGAATTGTACATTCTGTTTTTGGGGGGATTTTACCAGGATTTTTTTTTTTTTTTACTTACCTTGATCTGAATCTTTCTTATCTGCTGGAGTCGTGCTTTTTCTTGTTTCCATTTTCTTGGTCATTTCGGAGAGCTTTTAAAATCAAAAATGTCACCGTAATGAGTTGATATTCCTTCAAATGTGCGTCCTTCAAATGCTTGAGGTTTCTAACTGAGTTCTGTAAGTGAGCTTTATAAGTAAACTCTGGAAACTACGGCAACACAACATAGAATCTTGCCTTTAAGTGACATCACTGACTGCCAGTAGTTCAAAGTAGTTTACAGAAAAACAATCTGGCAGACAAAGCCATAATATTTCATATAATTCAATCATTTCATATCAATTAAACAGTTTCTTTCATTGTCTTTTCATCATTTGTATAAAGACCTCATGTATGGATGTGTTATGAGATTCTATGTTTTTATGTGTTTTATTCTTTGTTTTATTATCTTTTAATATTCAAGCATATTGTAAAGTGTTTATATATTTCACAGAATTTGCTGTACTTTCCCATGTCACAAGATTCGATGTATTGCTCCATTGTCATGCAACCCGACAGTGAACTCTGCAATACATATAGTTTAAGCAGGAAACAGATGCGGGTCACCCAGACTACAATAGAAAACGGATGAGGCACCTAAACCACAACAGGAAAACAGATGCGCGACTCCCTAACCACAAAAGATTAAGTCAGCGCCACGTCTTTTAGAAAGAAGCAGACACACACGCACATATACAACTGTTGGTCTAAAGGAATTTGTAAAAGAGGAAATGTGACGTATTTGCATACACGATGTAAACTATAAATAAAGAGCCATCGCCTGCACTCGGTGTGGGTCTCGCCAGAGTCCTCACCCGTGCGTGGGTCTCACCAGAGTCCTCACCCGTGCGCGGGGTCTCGCCAGAGGCCTCACGCATGCACGTTGCTGTTATTATATTCTAACTGTCTGAGTGTCTTTATTCAACCTGAAGAATGTCTTATTAAAAATAAACTCTTGACATTTAATTGGTCCTTCGAGCCGGATGTAGGACATCGAATTATAACTAATTTTATGCTCCAACGGAGTGACCTCGTCGTTTCCTGACATCGTGGAGAGCCCGCGCTGAAGTCTGTCGACAGCCTCTTTCCTATGAAGGAGAAAAGACCAACTACGTGAATTCGGGGTTGGCCAGCGTTCTTAGTAAGAGGTCCACGATCCTGGGGAACGAGGAGGAATCTCTGACCGGCACTTATATCATCATAACCAGGTGAATATTAACACTCAAAGACACATCGCAAATAATCGTCTTTTAGATTGACACTTTTCTAAGGGAAAAACTCGTCCTGTAGGGACTGGCAGTTTAAAAAAAGACTCGCTTGTAAGACGAAACTGGCAGTCCAGAAGAGACTCGTTTCGCAATAAAAAAAAGCTGGTAGTCTAAAAGACTCGCTTGTAAGACGAAACTGGCAGTCCAGAAGAGACTCGTTTCGCAATTAAAAGCTGAAGGTAGTCGACAAAATTTACTCCGGGAGTAAATGGGAAAAGGAAAGTGTCAATTAAAATAGGATTACACTACCGCGTATGTGAATTGTTTGTATTTAAAAAGAGGAAGTGAGTGTCATTTGAAGAGGGACAGTAGGACCCTACACCACTTCTATTGTTTTCCTGTGTCGACTGAAATACTGGTGAGGAAGGGAAAAGGTTGCGCTTCGCGCATAAAATTAAGGCCACCCTTGACATTAGGACAAGGGTAGAAGGCTGCCTTAATAACCTCCCTAAACTCTAATACCAGAGAAGGTCACACAGTTCTGTTTGTAGTATTAATAACACAAAATCAAAATGGGAAATAAAACAACAAAACTCACTGCTGACGAGCAGTGGCTAGAAAAGAAATGTCCAGGCGCCGGACAAATTGGTGCATATAGATGGAGAAATCCAAAGAAAACCTAAATGTCCCACGTGGGAGGAAAATGCATTAACTAAATTATAAGAAACCTTCCAAGCAGAAATAAATACTGAAAAGGAAGCTAAAAAGAAATCAAAACATACACAAGAGTTGTAATATTTTAAAGCATGGAAAGAGGAATGAAGTGGAATAAACAAAAGGTTAAATTAAGGTTAACTTAAATTAAAGCAATGAAACAAAATTGGGAAGACAACCAAGCTGAATGAATAGAATGCGTGAAACCAGATAATTCACACAAAATATATCAAATAAAAAGAGAGATGCATAAGGTACATTACGGCTGTGTCATTGTTCAGCCAAGGAAAATGTCTCCAGCTTGGGAAGGTGTGAAACTGCAGGTCACATCGGCCTTTGATGGATACATAATAAAATATAAACTAATATACTATTGTATATTAGTAGTAAAGTAGTGTATTGTGATATACTATTGCTATTATAAAAAGGAAAAACAATACAATGATAACATTAATAATGACATACTATTAATAGGAAGAGGCACCTCAGTCAGTTATGATGCGAGGTGGAAGATTGTCAAAAGTAGTCTGATTCAAGCTTAAGGTTTGCTCAAACTCAGTACAATGATATAGGAGATGAAGAAAATAAGGAAATAACTACACTAATCAGGTGCATAGACACTTGACCTGCTTGTAAACCTGTCATCTTAGATGAGACTTTGTTAAGATGAAGAGCAAACCTATACTAACAACTAATGAGCCAAACCCTGTATACAACAGCTAAAGCTACAGGTTTGAGAAGCTGAATAAGATGAATTAAATATGTGGACACTACCAAGCTGATGAGCAAGTTACACATTTTATTTGTTTTTAGAGCAGAAGCTGCATATTAAAGGTCACACATGCAGCTGTCTGTGAGCTCATTTTTTTCCTCACACTTCTGCTCTGTTTCTGGCAGCAGCTTTTTCTTTTTCTTTTTGTGTCCTTGATGATGATAAAGTCCAGAGCCAGCTGAGAGCTGGGTTATCTGTTTTGTTTTATGTGACAAGGCTGAGAGATTAAAACTTAGTTTCTTGTTTTGAAAAAAAAAAGGAAAAAAAGAGAGGTTTTGTGTTTCTCAGCCAAGAACAACTACAATTTCATTTTCTGTTTTGAGACAGGATAATAATAATAATAATAATAATAATAATAATAATAATAATAATAAAACAAAGAGTGATGTTTTGTTTAAGTGTTGAAGCAGGCTAATACTGCAACATACCGTCTAGTGCATGATCTGCGAGCAATATATGAAATCATCTTATTTATCTTTAAATAAACTCCAATTATGGAGACCTGAAGTCACATGCTTAGGGCACACCCTCAGGTGAAGGCAGAAAGCTACTAAACAAAGAAAAGAAGCCATACAAAATGCACCACAGCCACAAAACTAAGTATTCACATTCTTTCTGACTCTTTGTGAGCCTGAGTTATGACCTTGGCTCCCTGTTTTTCTGCTTCCACCAAGGGTGGGGTGACGCTCCCGTGGCTCTTTACTATCACAAAAAAAAAAAAGAGAGGCCTCTGCTCTCTGAACACAATACTCTTTTAAATCGGCAGTATGAAATGTCATGAAACAGTGTAACTCACTCACAGTAAATCAGCAGTGAATCAGCAGTATAGGATAATACAAACCTATCTAATAAATCTAATGATTTTCACATTCTTTTAACTAAGAAGTATGATGTGGCCTCCAGCAGTATTATGATTCACTCATTTTGATTACAGGTATAATGTAATATATGACAGCATAATAATCTCACAAGTGCTACAAGCACATTTGCCTTTCTTAACACACGCGAGGCAACTGTTAAGAAAATGGCCTTTTGGGTGAGACAGTCCCAGAGGCCCTGCATGCAAGCGTACTAACACACATACATGCAATGAAGAGCAGCTTACACTAGAGCACACACTATATGTGCGCCTCTATATCTCACATTGGTGTTAAAACAGGAAAACCTTAATAGTTTTGTTATCAACTGCTGATTTTACCCACTACTGACATTTAACTCTCCAGCTTGCAGGACAATAGGTGAAACGTTTGTGAAAACAAAGAAGGAAAAATAAAAACACAGAGAGAGTCTGGTATGACCAAGCAGTGATCAGACAATAAATTTAGTTGGTAATACAATAAATTGTGAGATGCTTTCTCCTTGATTGATGCAACACAAGTAATTTACTGTATGGAGGAAATTCTCTTTTGTGATAATCTTTTGAACGTGCATTTCTGTTGACCTGTCAATTTAGCGCATTATAAGCTGATATGCAAATTAGTTGATTGATATTAGATTTGAAAAATAACTGTATTATAAAAAAAGTGAATAAGATGTAACAACAGTTGAAATTAGTTTTTAGTGTGTGGAGAAGGTTTTATCATGGCACACATCTGTTTACACGGGAGGAAACTCCTCATGTGATGCGACATTTAGCAGTTTGCAAGTGTGCAGCACATCAGAAGAATGACTATGAAATTACAAAGGGAAACAATTTTATTGACAAAGGATGAACAAAAAGCAGCTCCCACAGCTGAGTAAAAGAAATGGCTGAAATGCGGAGCGCAACTAAAAGACGACTTGATGATTTGTGAAGGAAAACCAATACTTCCAAAATCTCTACACAAAACAGCAGCCTTAGTGACACATGGAGTTACCCTCCATGCGTCAACAGGAGGGATAAGAGATATAATCTCCAAAACACACTCTAAATTTCGAAACTTCAGCAAAATGCTTATGTAACCATTTTATTCCAACATATAGCATCCCCACTCTGATAAGATCAGATAATGGGACACACTTTGTCAATGAGGTAATCAGCAAAGTCTCTGAAGCACTAGGGTTCAACATCAAATATCACTGTGCTTACCATCCTCAAAGTGCCGGCCTAGCGGAAAGAACTAACGGCACAGAGACTTAGAAAATGCATGGAAGAAACAGGAAGACCGTGGCCAGAGTGTATAGGCCTAGTAAAAATGTGGATGAGATTAACCCAATGCTCGCAGAAACTGACACCATTTGAAATTGTACATGGTAGACCTTTTCCTCTGCTCATCACCAGTGAACCAATAGACAAGTCAGTCAGAGAAACAACCCTAGCAGAATGGATGACAAAACTGCTAGAGAACAAAGAAATAGTTCTGAGCAACCAACTGCCGAATGATTCTTCTCCAGTCTCTTCCAGGTTGAAACCAGGCGACTGGATCCTGATCAAGGTACTCCAGAGGAAAAACTGGAGCTCTCCGAGGTGGGAGGGCCCTTTTCAGGTCCTGCTAACGACGCCAACAGCGTGCAAGATCGCTGAAAGACCTTCGTGGATCCACCAGAGCCACGCCAAAAAGAAATACAAGGGGACACAAGCCCAGACGCCAGTCCACCTATCATCTAGTGATCTGTGAGTGGAGGAGAGGGCAGATTGGGTATACCCCGCCCTCTTGACTTCTCGCTTTCAGTCAACACACTAGGTGATCTGGTGAACTTGGTCGACCTGAAGAAACCCCATTGTAGCCCGAGCACCGACCTAGCCCCACCTGCCCGGTAGAGTAAAGGAAGATCAGTCCAACCTGCAAAACCAGAAGAGCAACCCATCACTCAAATGGAGAGGACCCAGTCCCCAACAGGACTCGACGACGATGCTGGTCAGAGGAATGCCAACTAATGCATAATTATGTACCCCATAACAAAACTGAAATGGCATTCTTTGTAAACCTACTACAAACTCTAGAAACAGTAATAAATACAAGTCTGCGTGCATGTGCTCCAAAAGGTTACTCGTCCACAACAAATGACTCAGACCCATGTAATGGGCAGACACAATCAAAGTATTAGCAGCCACTTTATGCAGTATTCTAGTGATGTTGGCCATTATTGTTTGTTGTATTGTACCATGTTTCAAAGCTTTGATTAAGAAAGTTGCTAAAGACACTGCAACCGGAATCTTCCTGGCACAAGCTTATAGTCCCATAGCAACTGAAGAAGAAGAAGACTGTGTGTAAGAATTTCTTGCACTTAACATGACGTAGCAATTGAAAATGTGCAAACAAGTGATTGTCTACTGAAGCCTATGAAGTATGAGTGAAATATATTAACAACAGGAGGGAATGTTATGAGATTCTATGTTTTATGTGTTTTATTCTTTGTTTTATTATCTTTTAATATTCAAGCATATTGTAAAGTGTTTATATATTTCACAGAATTTGCTGTACTTTCCCATGTCACAAGATTCGATGTATTGCTCCATTGTCATGCAACCCGACAGTGAACTCTGCAATACATATAGTTTAAGCAGGAAACAGATGCGGGTCACCCAGACTACAATAGAAAACGGATGAGGCACCTAAACCACAACAGGAAAACAGATGCGCGACTCCCTAACCACAAAAGATTAAGTCAGCGCCACGTCTTTTAGAAAGAAGCAGACACACACGCACATATACAACTGTTGGTCTAAAGGAATTTGTAAAAGAGGAAATGTGACGTATTTGCATACACGATGTAAACTATAAATAAAGAGCCATCGCCTGCACTCGGTGTGGGTCTCGCCAGAGTCCTCACCCGTGCGTGGGTCTCACCAGAGTCCTCACCCGTGCGCGGGGTCTCGCCAGAGGCCTCACGCATGCACGTTGCTGTTATTATATTCTAACTGTCTGAGTGTCTTTATTCAACCTGAAGAATGTCTTATTAAGAATACACTCTTGACAGGATGACAGTATGAAGAGTTTTGGTTGATCACACACTAATAAACACAGTGTCAGCTACATTGTCATCTGATTTAAAGTCTTTATTATTGTACATTCAACTGTCATGGTACTGGGTCATTGACCCAGTGTTTTTTGTGTTTGTTTAATTTATATCCCTTGATTATTCTTATGCAGGGTTTTGGTGTGGCTGAAAATATACACCAAGCATTATCATACACAATACTTTACATTTGTGCTTTACAGCGATAACTTTATTGTCAACCGATGTGAACAATGGACTGGGGGTTGGGGGGGCGGGGTTATTGGATAGTTTGGTGCAAACAGAATTGTGAGGAACATTTATAATCCACTAACTTTCATTTTTTTCAGTCCAACAGAAATAAAGTTGGTTACTGTACACATTTGTATTTCTTTTTCCCGTAGCCCACACTTTTCCTGATAATTTACTTGACACATTCCACCTTTGCCAAGATATGGCAGGTTTTCATCTAATAGCTCTTTGGGAATCACCTTGCTGGTATAAAAATGGTATTTTTCCTCTTGAACTTTTTAATTTTTATCATTTTTCATAAATTCAAGAAAAAAAATGACAACAAATGATGTTTTGTCACAAGCTCCCAGTAAAATTTTCTGTTATGTGTAGAAAACAGTTGTTCATCTCTTGTGTTAGGTGCCGTTTTTATGTTTCAATGATTCACAGAGACCTCATTAACACAATCATCTCCTGGCACAGCCCCTTGAGCTCACTGCAAGACCCCTGCCACACATCCCCACCGCCCGACTGAGGCTGGGGTCGCATCCTGCCGAACCTACCCCCCTGTGGTCTGAGCGGAGGGTGAATGAGCATCCCACGAGGTAATAGCGTAGTGAATCAACTGCCCACAAGATCGCCAGACACTCCTTCTCCATGGTGCTGTACCACGTTTCTCGGTGGGTCAGCTTCTTGCGGATGTACACTCTCGGGTGGTCGACCCCCCTTACCTGCTGGGACAAAACGGCAGCCCTCTCTTTGAGGTGTCGGGTCTGCAGAATGAAAGGGAGTGAAAAGTTAGGTGTGTGTAACACCGGCTTCCTATAGAGAGCTTTTTTTTACCTGTGCAAATGCTGCCTGGCCAGCGTTCCATCCACTGGACCAGATCTGGGGCGCGATCTTCAGGTGAGATCAGCCGACGGGCTCGTCAGGGCAGGATCCAATGGCTGCCATCTTCTCCGCCTGTGAACGCATCTGACTGCCCCCCAAGTGGTACTCAAAATACTGTACCTCCCTCCATCCAACTGCACACTTCTTCAGGTTGGCCGTGAGCCCCGCCTGCCTCAGGGTCTCAAGGACCGCAGCCTCACACTTGACATGCTCCACCCAGATGTGATCACTGTGGATGATAACATCATCAAGGTAGTTGGCAGATTATGCAGCATGAGGACGCAGCACCTAATGCATGAGGCAATCTGTTAGCTGTTTGACAAGTACTCTTTCAAGAATTTTTGATATGAAAGGAAAGAGATTGGCATATAATTAGCTAAGGCCGCTTGCTCCAGAGATGGCTATTTAAGTAAAGGTTTAACTACTGCCAGCTTGAAGGCTTGCAGTACATAGCCGATTATTAGAGACAGGTTGATCATATTTAAGATTAAAGCATTAATTAATGGCAGGACCTCTTTATAGAAAGTTTTGTAGGAATGGGATCTAAAAGACACGTTGATCGTTTGGAGGAAATAAATACTGAAGTTAACTCAGAAAGATCAATTGGAGAAAAAGAGTCCATATAATTATCAGTGGTGTTAAGAGTACTCATATATATTGTTGCATTTGTGAGATGGTCTGAAGAGAAACCTATGTTGGTTCTTATTTCCTTCAATCAGTCAATAATAAGATGTTCTAGCTTTACAGAGGGCTTTTTTATAGAGCAGCAAATTGGCTTTCCAGGCTATACGATGATCTTCTAAATGAGTGAGATTCAAATTCCTCACCAGCTTACGAGTTATCTGCTTTAAAGTGAAAATTTGAGAATTATACTAGGGAGTCAAGTACTTCTGATTTGAGGCTTTCTTTTTCAGAGGAGCTACAGTATCCAGAGTTGTAGGCAGTGAAGAAGTATATTTACAAGATAGTCAACATCTGTGGTTCAGGTAGCTGCTCTGCACTGTGTTGACACAAGGCACTGAGGAAGATATCAGTGGATGAATTATATTCTTAAACTTAGTTACAGCACTTTCAGAAACACATCTACTGTGATCAAATCTATTTCCCACTTCTATATAATCAATTATTGTAAATTAAAATGTTATTACAAAAAAATCAGACAAGCAAGGTCCAAGTGGACAATAGATAACAACAAATAAAACAGTTTTTTTTTGAGTTTTCCAGCTAGGGTGGACAAGTGTCAGGCTTTCAACTGAATTAAAACTCTGGGGTCTTTGATTGATTAACAAGCTGGAGTGGAAGATTGCTGATACACTCTTTCTTCTGACAATAACTCAGGAGTGTTGATCCATTTAAACTAACATAATCATCCTGCCCCCATCTAAGGGGATGGGGTTTTGAGGGAATAATAGCTGAAGGCTAAAACTCTGCTTCCTGGTCCCGACTCTGGATAGTCACATTTTTTTTTTTTTTTTGGGGGGTGGTCTAATAAATTTGGCCAGATTTCTAGAAATGAGAGCTGCTCCATCCAAACTTGAATGGATGTTGTCTCTCCTAATGAGACCAGGTTCCCCCCTGAAAGTTACCCAATTATCTATAAAGCCCATGTCATTTTTCCGGACACCACTCAGACAGCCAGCAATTCAAGGCGAACATGCAGCTAAACATGTCACACCCGGTTCAGTTGGGGAGGAGACCAGAGAAAACTACAGAGTCCGACATTGTTTTGGCAAAGTTACACACCAATTCAATATTAATTTTAGTGACCTCCGACTGACGTAACCTGGTGTCATTACTGCCAACATGACTTATAATTTTACTAAATTTACATTTACCCTTAGCCAGCAGTTTTAAATTTCCCTCAGTGTCACCTGCTCTGGCTCCTGGAAGACAATTGATTATGGTTGCTGGTGTCTCTGGCTTCACATGTCTCAGAACAGATTACCAGAGTTTGATTCCCAGCGGGTGTGTCCCCGAAAAGGGAAAAATGGGTTGACACATGAACAGGTTAGTGATGTACAGGAGCTTCTGTTTAAGACTATGCTTCCTCCTCACCGTACCCGGCCATCCTGTTTCCCTGGCTTTTTGGAACAAGCTATTGGTTTTTCAAGGGTGTGAAGCCAGGTCTCCAATTCAGCGATCCTGGATCATTTAGCTTGAAATAAACATACAGTATGTTCAATGGAACCAGTGATCCCTGTTATATATACCTTAAAGGTCAGCACTTTATATCATTTTTTTAAACTTTGCATATCATTCAGCCCTTTACAGATAATCTTTACACCTCATCTTTAAGGTGTAACATATATATATATAAGAAATACAGCAAAGGCAGTTGGGAAATTACATTACATTACAGCCAACAAGGAATTAAACGCTCAATACATCACAATCTACATATGATACATTAAGTAGCTCAAATCTAAAACTAATGCAGGCTTTAAATATGAGATGTAAAGATTATCTGTATTTGTCCTTGAGGCAAACAGAGCTGAAACTCAGAGAAATAGAGTTAGAGAAAGTGTTCAGCTGCAAGTCCACTAAGTGCTCTGAAACTGGAGTCAGTTTAATTTTTTTTATCTATTTTGGATTCTTGTTTTTTTTTGTATTTTGAGTTTTTGCATTCTTTTACCTTCAGCAGATATTTCCTATGTGGTTTCTTTATGTTTATATTCTCAGGCGTTTTTCATTTTAGTTCAGCTATCTCATTTTTGCTCATGTTTGCTGTTTTAATTATTGCATTTTTTTTTTCAGTTTTTCTTGCCTTCCCTGTGTTCTTTCATGCTAAATTTTTAGACACGTTTATTCCTCCAGATGTGACTCATTGCCCCTTAGCCCTCAATGTGTGTATATTTTATATTCACCCATCTTGCATTTGGCTCCATATTCCTCACACCGTGACATACAGAGGACAGTCTGGATGCATAAATTATCCACATCCATTAACCAGTCATTTGGATCACCTCTGCGTCAGCTGATGGAGGAATCCAAACAGCGTGTTAATTCAGACTGATTTCCACCAGCAATGATGAATTTCCTTGGTGAGTAAAATGAAAGCATGAAAACAGCTAGCATTTCAATATCCAGGCCACAGAAATGTTCCTTCACAGTAACATGTTCAGTTTTACACCTCTATTGGGTCACAATCAGTGCGATCCCTCCACATTTCTTCTTATTGCTCAGATTAATATCAGTGTCCAACCAGAAAGTCCTTAAATTACAGTTATCAACACATGAACTCTTTAAAAATTAAATAATGTGAGCTGCTGTAATAGGCTGTCACATGCACAGCGCCAGGAAAAAAATAATCGATGGGATGCTTCTTCTTCCAGGAGTAAACAGGCTTAAAATAATGTATTTCCAAAGAAAATGACCATCTGACTCCTTTTGATACAACCAACAGTTAAACAAGACCAAACAGGGCCCAGTCACTCAGAGTCGGCACACATCAAACACTGTCTACACATCTTAATACAAAATAAAAGGGTGACTTGTGCAGAAATTCACTTCTGGTTGAACAAAAGATTTTGCTGGACAGTTTAATATGGTGGTCTGTGGCGTTGACTTACTTTTAGAGCCAACCTAAAGTGGCCAGTTTTTGCCACACATTAACTTCATTTGCAGGTCTTAGCTGCACCTCTAAAAAGTACTGTTACTGTTTACAGCACTTAAGTTCTAAAATATTCCCTTCATGTCCTGTCTTACATCTTATCACACTGATAAGCACATTGCCGAGAGAAGAAAAGAGCATGAACGAAGAATATGAAGAAGCGAGAGAAAACAAGCACTGTAGGAGAGAGACAGAGAGCGTGCAAAGGGGTCAAGCAAGGAATAAAAGGAAGTTCGAGCAGCACACATTCTGGACAAAGCAATATGGCTCCATTCAAGTGAGAAGCAGGTGAAAGGACAAAGCCCTTCAACATTTCCTTGATAATGAATTGATGCTCGCACACTCTCAAAGCTTTTATTTCTCTGGCTCTTTGCTGCCAGAGTGACACACACACTCACTGGCCTGGAAAACACCTAGTTCCTGATGCTTGACTAGAGAAAGCAGCAAAGTGCATTTCAGTGCTTCCAAAAAGGTATTAGCGACAGGCGAGGCAAATAATGTGCATGAGGAAATGGGGAAACGGTAGGGTACGCAATCAGGAGCAAGCGCACTGAAGCACGTTCAACCTCATTGGGTCTGTGTACTGTCAAGACCCTCTCCTATACAGGGAAAAAGGATACAGTACCTTTGCAACTCTGAATCTGAATTGAAATGTTTTACACTGGTAAATACCATAGAGTATATAACAGGTTATGGTGACCAGAGATTTGTTATAGTGTCATTCAGTTTATTGTTTGAAGATGCAAGTTTGGCATTTTGGCTTCAGCAATTTGTTTTTTTTGTTTTGTTTTGTTTTGTTTTGTTTTCAGCATGGGATGGGGAGTTATCTACTAATGCTAGGACTGACTAGCCAGCTTTGTTACCGAGGTGCATTCTAATTAAGGTACCTCTTTATTAGGTACACCTATTCGATTGCTTATTAATGCAAATATCTGACCAACCGTGGCAGCAGTTTCGTGCATTTAGGTATGTAGACATAGTCGAGACGTTTCAACGTGGCATGTTATTTTGTGCCTGGCAGGCTGATGTGAGTAGTTTAAAAACTGCTGATCTACTGAAGAAGAGCATCTCTGGATGTACAATAAATTGAACCCCAAAGCAGATGGGCTACGGACCACACTGGGTGGCACTCCAGTCACCTAAGAGAAGGAAACTGAGGCAAATTGACACTGGCATGAGCTCACCAAAATTAGAAAAAAAATACAAGACTGGAAAACTTTGCCTGGTCTGATGAGCTGATTTCTGTATGATAACTGGACATCGAGTGTCATGCCTCGTATTAATGATTCAGACTGCTGCTGGTGGTGTAATGGTGTGGAGGATATTTTCTTGGCACAGTTGAACCCTTTTGCAGCAACTGAGCATCATTTAAACACCACAGCCTTCTTGAGCATTGTTATGCCTGAGTATTCACTTACCATGTCCATCCCATTATGATCAAGGTGTACCCATTTTCTGATTGCTGCACCAGCAGGATAACATGCTATGTCACTGTACCCAAATAGACTCCATAGTCACCAGATCTCAATCCAATAGAGCACCTTTGCGATGTAGTTTGTATCATAAATCTTCAGCAACAGTGTGAAACTGTCTTATCAATAAGGAGGAATGTTTCCAGCAGCTTATTAAATTTATGCAATGAAAAATTAAGGCAGTTCTAAATGCAAAACAGGGGTCCAATCCACTGCTGTTAAGGTGTGTCCACTGAATGTATATTTGTGGACAGGCAAACCTTTTTCATCAGATCAATTCAGAATTTTGATTAAGATATGTAAACAATACAGAAAGGTGTGAAATAGCTTAAATGGAGTCACTCTGGCATCACCTTTGCAAAGGAAGATGTTCTGATCGTGAAAAAAAGAAAGTGAGGCACTGATGTGATTTAGCTGTCAATTATTGGAGCCTTGAAAGATCCTGATCAAACTTCAATCCATGCTCAGCAGTAATGCCTGTTTACAATAATGACACATTGCCAAGAAGCGTTTTTAGTCTCAAGTGCAACTTCACAGTACATCATAATCATCTCTTTGATCTTTGCCTACAGTAATATACCCACTTAACCCCCATCTACAGTCAGAGTGAGAAATGCAAAGAGGCAGTCCTCCGCTGCAGACACTCTCCCTCTCTCTCTTTCAGCCCCAATACTTAATTTCAACTTCTTATTACTGCACTAAGCAGGGACATCAGAGCCCATCTAGAAAGGAGGCTTTGAGAGCTTGTTTTGGCGGCGGTCCTAGTTATGAATGTCTCATTGGTATTCCTGCTTTGCAGTTTGAAGTAAAAGTAAAAGCCATTCCCACAGAGAGTCAGACTCTGTTCCTTAGCACTCCCGACAAACGGCGAGGGAGCTCACCTCTATTAGCTACAGCCACAATTCCTTCATTTAAATTTTATTCTATTTTAAATCATCACCAGGTCAGGCAGGAAACTTGTCCCCTAGGGTGAGATTGTCGGACTCCACGGTTTCCTGCCTATGCATTTTCTGCTGATTTGTGTTTGTAAAGCTCTTAATGTTGTCACAGTGTGTTTTTAATCATGAGCCGTGTTTGTCCAGACCCAGTTCAATTATTCATGTTTGCTCAAGGAGCTCCTCTACTGCAGTGACACAGTTGATGTGAATTACACTCCAACAAACTAAGAAATAAAAACTAGTTGTCATCAATCTCAGTTAGATATTCTGTGGTGAGATGTGTATTGTGTGTTGGAATATTTTATATCACTCAGAGTTCCATCTGTCAATGACAGGACCAGCACTCAAATTAATTAGATCAATAAAACAGATTTTAGAAGCTAGGGTTCATCCTCGGGGAGAAATCACAGGGGAAAGCAGACCAACAGAAAGAATACATGCATGAATGTGATGGTAATTTAGGGATTTTAACAATTTCTTTGAACTTTACTTTTTATGGGGTGGAATGATTGTACAGTATGCATCTTTAAATACATTCTAAATGAATGACTGGGTGCACAAGTTTGAATTTATTTTGGATTTTCTCAGTTCCAGACAGGTTCTGTCATGATCCGGGTGAGGGGCTGGAAATTTTAACCAGGTCCCCCATGTTTCTCTGGTCTTGGCCCCTGGGCAGGATTACAACCTCTCCAGCAGCTCCACGCACCTGGAGCAATCAGGCTGAGAGATTTAAGCTCTACGTTTGCTATGTCCAATTCAGGGGCTGCATTATTCAGAGGACCCAATCTTCATGGTCTACGTGGGCCGGTGCCTCCGAAGGATGCAGCCCCTGATTGGGACACAGCTGTTGACTCTCCTTTACCGCCAGTTCGTCAGCTACTTCAAGTTGGTAATCAGCTCCCATGCTCCATGTTCTTGTTACTAAGTGCGTTACTTATCTTGTTTTCCTGTGCCTTAGCTCTCCTAGACTCTCTACGACATAGCTTTGGCTTCAGCTTCTTGTCTTGAATAATTATCTCATTCTGGAAATCTCTCTGAGCCTCACCTGCCTGCCCTCCAGCCATCACACACTGTCGGATCCTGCGGAACTCAGGTCAGCCATCTCGCACCATTTAACTCACCCAGACACTCACCGCCTCTCCCTCAAAGCCTGTTTCACTGCAGCTACAAGAAAGCTAAACATCCAGATATACTCACCTCCTTCAAGTGCTCCTCTCTACTCCACCGTTCTCCTCTCTCCTCATTACAACCTTTAGACGTACCTGTCACGCTCCAGTCGCTCCTCCAAGTCCCATTACCCTCTCTCGGCCCACAACCATGGCGCCACACCATACCGTTACATTCAATGTCGCCCTGTGCCCATTACTGTCAAGTCCAACCTGTGCTAGTTTAATAAACATTGTTAAACGTTTTGCCGTCTCTGCCTTGGGTTTCTGCATTTGAGTCCAGTTCTGGTACCGGCCTTCGGCCACTGTGACCATTCACAAGAATTCAAAAAGGCCTAAACGTACATACGCTCATTCACATCTCTTAATGATTGTTGCTGACAGTTCGGCAGTGTCTTGTTACTTGTTAAAGCCAAGAATATTAAATTCTCATTAAACAGAAGAATTTAATTTTGACTTCAACTGGTAGTTTCTCTTTTGTAGCTTAAAAGGGTTTTAGTTTGACAGCAATCAATGAATTTACAAATATACAGAACAATGGGAAAGTCCAAGAATCTCAGTGAAGGTCAAAGAGCTGTAGGTTTAAAGAAGTTGGAAAAGTTTCTTGTACTATTTCTAAAGAAATCTGGATTCCAAGATCATCTGTTTAAACAATTGTCTAAAAGTTATTCAGATGTGTCACCACTTTGCAAGGTCTGAAAGAAGACCCAAACTGTCATCCTTTTATAAAAGTTAGGATGTTCATAACAATCTAGGAGCCACCAGGGTTTAAGCATGCAAAGAACTGGAAACTGCTAGAACATCAGTGTCACTGTTCACAGTTTAGCAGAGAGGTCCCTGGTCCAAAAATCATCATCCTCATGTCATTTATGCATTTTTCCATGTCCTGACAGCTTTTTCTCTTTACTGAGAGAAGTGCAGTTTTACCCAACCCAATATCACACTAAAACATGTAATAGACACACCGGTCCACCGTGTGCATTTGATGTTTTGCAATGTGAAATGGACACGCACGCAGAAGTTGCAGTGGTAAGAAAAAGGTAAGAAGTCAGTAGTGAATAAAAACGTATGAAGTACATTCATTATCAGAAACGATTAAGCTAAGCGGTCAATATGTATATACATGTAAATGTGTTAATAATGTCTGTTTAAACATTTTACTGTGATTATTTTCAAGTTGGCTTGAAATTAAAATCTCCCTCTGCAGTTATTGCAGCTTAAAGCAACTTTTGCATGCATGTCTATTTCACGCTTTGGAGAGTCAAAGTGTGAAATGGACGCGGTGGATGGGTGTTTCCATTATTATTGAAAAGATTATAAAAGGACATAATCGTGTACATGTTTAAATATACATGTTCTTCTTTGCTTGGTCTATTTTCAGTTTGATGTATTGCAACTTGTGGTTTTCAGCATCAGCCTTTCTATTCTCTGTAAGTCAAAAATGAAGTGATTCTGAGTGCTTTTGATAGAAGGGTTTTGCACAGCAGATATTCAGACAAAGACATTTTTGTAATAATATATTCAGCCAACTAATAAGGCCCACCAGGGCAGGAGGTAGTGGGGTGCTAATGCTCATAATCCCTTCAAAAATCCCTCTCATCTGCCTCCTGCATTGAGTGCCATGGGGGAGAACTTGGCACTAAATTACTTTCTGTACTTATTTGTAGCTACACAATTATTTTGAGGGCCCAGGTAGGTGTAATTATACATTTGTAAAATGAATTCTTCTTCAGTGGACACTGTAGCTTTCTCTACGGCGGTAATGTAGTGTAATGTATGTGTGTATGTTCAGAAGAATACATTGTCTTAATAATGATTTTTACTTTAAATATCACCCATTTCACTAGACAGCTTTCTTTGAAATAACTGTTTAAAAATTATGACGTTCTGATGGTATCATGTTTAAAAGAGGCCTAAAATACTTTGCTACTTTTTTTTCTTTTTTTTTTTTTGTCTTATATTTAAACTGTCAGAGTTTAAAAATAAGGAGCTGGTCTTAAAGCTCAGGCTCCAGACTGTTCCAAATAATTATTTTCCAACTTTTTTCTATTATTGTGTTAGCTGACATCAGCTAGGCACTGATTTCCTTATACAGCATGTGGTGTAGCTTTCACTTACAAGCACTGATTTCTGTTTACAGAAGCCAAGCAAGTAGCAGCCACACAAAAAAACGGTGAGATTTAAAGTGACAGGAGCTAAAATAGGTAGTTTTTACTGTTTATCGTGCAAAGCTAGTCTAGTAGTATCAGAGAAAATCCATAAACATGATAGTTATTAATGCTACAGTCACATTACAGGACTTTTTAACTTGCAAACTTGTTTTCTTTGTTGCTTCAAAGGTGAGAAGCAGGTTTGTGTCCGCTCGCAGTCGGTCACCATCCTCAAAGTGACTGTGGTGCATCAAGGCCATGATAAAACAGTAAAAAGATGGAATCAGCCTGTGATTGAATGGGTTAAAGCTGGCAATTTCATGAAATCTGTTTATCGTACTGCAATTAACTCTGGTAAATGAGCAAAAATCTCAGTTTTTTTGCCATCTGTTGCAAATCTGTTGCTGTCAACATACAGAGAAGGTCTCATTAAACTCATATTCACTATTTACATCCAGACTCCATCCAGAAGCTCTCAGACTTGAAACAGAATTGAGATATTCATCCACAAATAATAATAGCGTTCCTACAGGATGATGATTTAACTGACATGGGTACTCAGTAAGCTTATATAGGTCTATATAGGAATATAAGCAGAATACAACCAGTTGCCTCGAGTCTCCTATTGCAAAGAGACAGGCTGCCATCCACCAGATTACCTGTGCATTCAACTATTGATCAAAAGTGGTTGTCCAAAGGTTGAGGGTTTTGCATGATCAGCCTCTGAGCAGTTGGTTGCTGGTTGGTTGAAACCACCAGTTATTCCTTGTCAAAAGGAGGTTACCATCCCATTTTTACTCTGTTGTGGCTGAGCTATAAGGGTTATGCTTAAGGTTATCTTTAAACTAAATACTATGAAATACTCTGCATGACATTTTCCTTCATGTGTTTTCAGTCTGTTTGTTTTCTTGTTTGTTTTTTGCCGTCTGTCAGTGTGGGTGCTGTCACCTCATGCTGCACACCTGCCTCCCATCTAAAGCAGCTCTTCATCCATTTTTCATCAGATTGTTGTTTCAAATGCAGTGGCGCTAACACTTCAAGGCCAACTAAAGATTTGTTTCTAAGTATTCTGCTCCAGTGTATCTTGTTACTAACCTAACAAGAGAAGCCTCCCGTGTCTCACACTCATCAGCCGCCTGTCCCTCTCATTGCCAGCAAGCAAACAACCTCCCAATCAGCAGCCTACCTCAGACTGGCACGCTTTTCCTTCACTCCCTACTACGGAAGCTTTATCCTCCATTACCCCCCTCTTGTCCACTGTCACTGGAATTCCCATTCCGTGTGTACAACCTCTCTCCAGTCTTTTAATGGCAAAATCACTCTGTTTGTAGCCTGCATTTTAGTTATAACTGTGATTCCTAGCATAGCAGAGAGTTTTTGCCACAATCCTACATCATGTCTTCTCATTTTTTCTCACGTCTTTAATATCCACCTTTTTTAAAAAAAAAAAAAAAAAAAAGGAAGGAAGGAAAAACAGATTATCAGAATTATCAGGTTTTCAGATGATAAAATAAAGGCCACAACAGCTACGTTTACTCTGCTTGGTATCAACATAAACATGATATATTGATTTGCTTAAAGATAGTCTTTACTGTAAATGAAAGAAAATGTAACATCTAATATCTTAGACATTCAATCATTCAGGTAAGGAAATCCCAGAAAGTTTATTCTGTTTATCGGGAAGCTAGTTACTGAAAATGTAGCCAGATGAGGAAAATTAACTTTCTGGCAACTTTCAGGGTGGCTGTAGCTCGGGAGATAACACAGGCCACCTCCTAATGGGAAGGTTGGTGGTTTAATTCCAGTCTGCATGGCTAATAACCTTTGGCAAGATACTAAGCCCAAGTTGCTGAATCCTCCCTTAGTTATGCTCTAATAGGCCTAGGCTGCTGGGGGCTTTCCATGATGTGCTGAGTGATTATCACTTTGCATTTAATCATTAGTCATTATTAATCTTTTGCCCCACGTTCCTCCCCTCACTCACATACTGTCGAGGGAGATGACTGCCCCTCCTGAGCCTGGGTGTTTTTCCTTCCCACGGTTGCCAAGTGTTTGCTCATTAGGGTTTCATCTAAATGCTGGAGTTTTCTCTGTACTATTGTAGGATCTTTACCTTTCAATATGAAGCATCTTGAGGCAACTGTTGTTGTGATTTGGCGCTATATAAATCAAACTCAATTGAATTGAATAGAGAATCACCTGAATATAAATCCAACAATGAAAAAGAAAAGAGACGTTTGATTTAAAATCCCTTATCTGTGTTTGGTTCCTGCCAGACCTGCAAAGAGCCTGCTCTAAGGCACTCATCTAGGTTTTACTGAGATAACCTGCTTTCTTATTTTGAGATTTTTGATCATTGAACCTTCCAAACCTTTTCACTGCCACCGCACTTGACTGCTCAGTGTAAATTATGACAATAGAATATGTCAATCACTTCAACTTTGAGTGTTTGTGCTCTTTGTTCTATTTATCTTTCCAAGTCATATGTTTAGTCTTACTTGGTTATGCTTAGCCATCTAACTTCTGTAGGAACTTTGCTGTGAGATGCATGACTTTGACATCCAAACAGACGCTCACCTTTCATGGTGTGATGAGGAGCGCGTTCATCACATTGGATACACTGCTGCGGCTGTCATGCGTGATGCTCAGTGGGCACTGACATTACTGCTTGTTTCTGTGCATTTCCCCGCTTGGCTTTGACTGCCCATCATGCTGACAGGCATCAGTTTCAGTTCAGCTGTCAGACTATGAGGCTTTTCATGTCTTTTCGGAGGCGGTTTTAGCAGGGGGGGGTTAGTGCCTGCAAAAGTGTGTGACGTCTGATAGAATTAGTGATGGAGCCATGAGAGACCATCACTGCTGGTGAGGAAAGCAAATCTGTCAGCATGGCATTAGGAGAGAATTTTTCCCTCATAACTAAGACTGCAATACAATCTGTTTTCTTTTATGGAGACTGACTCACTGCAAATAGGAGGGAGGAAAGAGAGAGACGCAGAGGGAGTGAGATTGTTTGTTGTAGCTCCGTGAAACATGTATAAAACAAAGCTTTATGCAAATTTCAACAAAGCAATGTCTGGATCAATATAGAGAAATTCTACGTGTGTTTGCAAAGAATTAATATAGGCAGAAAACACAACATCTGTTTTTGTTCCCAGTACCCTGCCTCCCTCTGATAACAACCACCGTTGTTCTTCCAGAACAATTCTGTTTTGTGTCACTAAATGGTTGGACCTCATTTTGAGATAAAACACAAAGACCCCCTAAGGTGTCGTATCTGTGCTCCTGGAATTAGGCTGGGTGGTTATGAGCTGGATCAGAGCTTAATCAGTGCTGTGGCACCCAGTGGAGTCGAGGATATTAGCTGCTGGCTGTCAGGCCAGCTCAGGTGTTTTGAACGTGAATATAAAATTACGCTAGTCTTCTGTTTCAACGTTCTTGCTGTAAATCGCTGATATTCAATTAACAATATAAATATTTGCTTTTTAGGTGCTAGGAAAGGACTTCAAATCGATTCCTAATCTACATTTTCTGTATTATCCCTACATCCAAAGACTCTAGCTTTAGAGGAATGGGACAAAGACTGCAGGTTTGCAGTTTTGCCAAGTAAACACAGTATAATTTGTATGTCCAAATCCCTTAAACATGAATTAATTTGCCATTTCGAGTCATTAGAAACAAGTTGCCAACGCACACTGACACATAATTGGATCTCAATGTGACATGGCAAACAAGTACGCAGCTGCCTCCGCTCATCCAGCAGAACAACATTCCCATTAATTACAACCCACAACAATACGATTCATCAAGACCCCCAATTCCCAGAGCTGTGCCTCATCTCCCACATTCATAGTTGTTAATATATCTGTATTTTCCCATATGAGGTAGCTTTATCCTATGTACAAACAATTGCCCCAACAATCAAATTGCTGCTGCAGGTGATATGATCCATTTAACAAAGTGTTCTCTTGAGTTTCTGGCCATCTGATGCATGTAATTGCAATATTCACCCTTTGTTTTGTTTAGTTTTGCTCCGTGGAAACATCTGAGAAGCCTGCTTGACCTTTAAGTTGCTCTCTGCTCCTCTTTGCCACCTATTCACTAAATCTGGGAGCTGCCTGCTGTGGCTAAAAATGACACTGATGAATGGCATGCCAGTCCATTAAACCGGTAATGTAGCAGGCCAGGAACCAAAACAATGAGCTTAAAGGTGACAAAAACATTGAGGAGGAACCTTAACAATTTCTCAGTCCTCACTTATCAGATGCCGACACTTGATCCTTGTCATTACCTTTTCCATCATTTTTTTTAGTATGAGGGGCAATACTTCAAAAAGCCATTTTCCCAACTGAGGAAGTGTAACAGCTGACAAAAAAGTATATGAGGTGTTTCCATCTCTCCTGGTACCCCAACTTTATCTTTGGTGGGGATAAAAATAAAAAATCCTCCCTCTCTCTGATTTATAATGCTGCAAAATAGTCCACAGCATAAACAAAAGTCCAGTCAGACACTAAAACTACCTGGGGGAGTGAGGATCTGTGTCTTTCCAGTTGCCATTAAGCCATTATGCATCACTGTAGCTAAGTAAAAGAAACATGAATTGGATTCAGAGCAACATATTTTACAGGAAACTCACAACAAAAATCCTCAAAATGTTCCCACTGAGTGTCAAACACTGACATCTGAATTCCCCACAGACTGTAGCTTCATACTTGTTGAACTGCAGTTATGCACCAAGGCTGCCGTCTGTGAAATCTCACAGTTAGAAAGCTTTGCTATGAAAGTGATGGGGCATTAGAGGAGAGCAGCCCCACTCCTGTGTAAAAAGATTAATTCTGACCTGACCGTCATTCGCTGCATCATTCACAAGTTACAACCTGTGGTATATTACAAAGCTGAGTAATTTTGCCCTGTTTATTGACTCTTAAACTCTGAAAGTCTGCTGCTGATCTCAATAAATGGAGCAGGGGGTGCCTCAGATCCTCTACAGAGATTTGCAGATGTGGGTAAAAGAGGCGGTCCACAGGAAAGCAGAAAAGGTCCACTACCAAAGCAAACTGTTTTCTAAGCCTGATATGTAGGAATCCATTTCAGCTGAATACACTGAGAGCTGTTTTCACTGTTGGAAATTTGAGATAATTTCATATTAAATATTGAGGTTAAAGTTGCACAGCTGGCCAAATGGTGCTACATGAAAGGGGGATTTCATTCTCCACATTAAACTGTTTCTATTGTTAAGTTTGACTGGATCTCCTGCAGAGGAAGCCTGAGCACTTATTTTGCACATGTTAATTTAATAAAAAAAAAACAAACATTAAAATATTCTTGTGAAGCCAGTGCTTAAATGTTTAAGCTCTGAACTTGTTTGGTTATATTCATAATTAGTGTGTAAGTGTTACATCTTACAGGTCCTGATGCAGCAAAGCAGTTCCAGACCATCATGCTACCACCACCATGCTTAGCGACTGGTATGATGTTCTTTCTATAAAAAGCTGTGACTCAAACTTCCAGAAAGTTCACCTTTTGTCTCATCAGTCCACAGAATATTTTACCACAGGTCTTGGAACTCGTCAAGATGTTCCAAGACCTCAAAGAATCAAATCATTTCAGGCACTCAAAGCAATTTATACACCATGCCTCTTTCACCCCATTCAAGAGCTTTCTAACATTTACACACTTTCATTTCTGATGAATGCATCAAAGAGCAACTTGGGATTCAGTATCTTACACAAGGATAATAAGCCATGCAGACTGGAGATTAGAGTAGCCAAAGACTGAACCACCAGCCTTTCAATGACCTGCACTAAAGCCACCCCAAACATGAGAGTAGCCTGTGGGTTCTTTTTGGTCAGCAGTGGTTTTCTGCTTGCAACTCTCTCGAGTACGTGATGTACTCTTGGAGTAATTTTCGCAGACTTCTGGGAAGGTTCACTAATGTTCCAAAATTTTCTCTATTTGTGGATAACAGCTCTCACCACGGTCCTCTGGAGTCTCAAACCCTTAGAAATGGTCGTGCAACCTTGTCCAGACTGATAGCTGTCAATGACTTTGTTTTTCAGCCTTTCTTGAGTTCCTTTGGTTTGTGACATGATGCACCACTTTTTCAAATCTTTTAGTTAATGACATTTCGTTATTTACTCAGATTATATTTTCTAATGTGTTTGACAATCTGAAACACGTAAGTACGACAAATGTACAAAAAACTGAGAAATCAGAAACTGGGAATAAGAGTCTTTCTTGGCATTGAACATGTTCTCGTACTTGCAAAATACTTCTCACTATTTTCCTGACAAAAATGAGACACATTACAGGCTAACCTGTATAATCAAATGTGATGCCTGAAAAAGAGAAGGAGTTGGGTGAGAATGGGTTGAACTGTGGACTGGATTGATCATTCTTGCTGGGTTCTTTGCTACAAGGGCCCTTAAAAACTCTTCCAGTTGGTTTGAAAAGGAAAATAACTATAGCTGGTAGTCTAGCTTTACCAGAGATAGTAAAATAGATAGTATTGCTACATCTACCGCTATCTTCAAGGTAAAGTACTAAGAGATACAGAGTGTGTCCTCGATAGTGTTTCCTTTCCTTGTTTTCCTGTGCCTGTGATTGCCTGCTCTGCTCTAACTGTTTCCGCCTGCATCCTGTCACCCAATCAACCTGTTTGTGTGAGAAAGTGTGAGAGTTTGTGACCGGGTCCTTTCATTTATTCACCATCCTGTGCTCCTGCCTAACTCCCTATTTGTCCCCTGGTGTCTCTGTGTTTTTCCCTCAATTGTTTTCCTGTTTTCCACTCATCTGTTTGTTTTTTCCTCTGGCAGATTATCTCTTGTTTGAACTGATGTTGGCTCGCTCTACAGGAACCTGCCTGCTTCCCTTAGAGGCATTTCATTTTATCTTAGGTAAGTTTTATTAACATTCACCTTTATTTGCCTTACAAGCACACCCCTGCGTTCTCCGCTGGGGGTCTTTTTTTTTTTTTAATATATCTGAACTAAAGTTGGCAAGTTTCACCCGTCTTTGATTGAGATATGGGAACCTTAGGCCTACACTGGATAGCATAAAATTGTAGAAGTTGTGCCAAGGCCACTCTTGAAGTCAAGCCACATTAAAAAGCTGGTCAGGTACAAATAGTGCAGTCAGTGGCTGTAACACCGCCCCAATTTTCCTCCTCAATTCATGGAGGTGAAACTGGAGAAGAGAGACACAAACTGACAGGCTTGCACTGCACATCACCCGTCTGTCGCCCTGGATGGCGCCATCTCCTCAACAAGCTCATTGGTAAACATAAAGTGTAAGACGATAGCCAGATGGAAAGCACAGGAGGCTATCTGCTCTTCCCCTCACTCACATATCAGCTTGACTAGATAACAGTCGGCACAGGAGCACATTTTAGGAGGGCGATAGCACTGGAGTAATGAGGATCTTTGTAGGAACCTTTCCTGCCATGTCCTCACTTCACCTAACTTTCTGCTATCTTCCTCGCCCAAAGTATCACTTCCACAGCTTCACCTCTGATCTTTGAGGCTGTTTCCCACCTACTGGTTACACAGAAAAATCATCTAAAACCTGCTGGAAAGTCTTGCATTGTTTGATGCTAACAGTTCCCCAGTGCCCACATTTTGTTTTTCTTCCTTGCTACCTTACAGGAAAAGGTTCTCTAGTCCTATGTCCTCTGCTCCGAGCTGAATCTTAATTCAGTTAACACTAAAGGCTCAGGCGAGACAAGGCTATAACTCATCCTGTCTGAATGCTGATGGTAGAGTTTAGCCTTGAATGGAAACACGATAGTTCAACTCTATCAAATGTTCAAATTATCTGCTAAGCTTTAACAACCTTCAGTCCTGGGTCATATGCAAATTTAATGATACTTTTAATGGACTTTGTAAAAGTCTGACATCTGTCTCACAGCATTTCATGTCTGTGCAAGATCCTAAACTCCTTTAATGCAGTGTCATTGTTTCACATACGGATAGTGATGTACTGCACGATGGTCGCTGAACTTTCGAAAAAGCAATTGTCATGGCAATTTATGAAACTCCATTCAACTGTTTTTGAGAGAGTTCAATTACATCCAGACCAAAATACTCTCATTCTCGGGCATCAAATAATCCTTGTTGGATCCCAATGATGATGTCAGAGAGAGATGCACCAAGTAGTGGCGCCCTGATGCGCCAGCTGTATCAATGCCAGACACAAGCGGGTATCAGCCTTCCTTCCTCCATTTTGGGAGTGTTTCACACTTTTCTCCCTTTGCTTTTCACTCAATTTGTCAATCAAAAACAACTTTGTTAGTATCAGGAGAAAAAATGTTCTCAACAGTGTTTTGTTTATTTATCCAAGTTTTCGTTCTTTCAAAAATCTGTTATTCAGTATATTTGTGTATATAAGTGACATCAAAGGACCTTCACAAGCTTCTGTATGAAAAGCTGGGAATCTGTTTTGTCATTTCCATAAGTTCTAATCATCATCTACTCATCTCTGATATTATACTCTGATGAACATACTGCACACAGTGTCTTAAAAACAGTGGATTGAGAGCGTGCTTTGTAGGGCATTGTCCCAAACTGAGCTTTTTAGCTCCCTAGTTATTTCATTGTAATGTACATTTTTCTTTTATGCAGCAAACAAGTAAAGCTTGCAAGTAGATTTAATGCCAACAACAGATGTTTCAAAGCTTTGTTTTGGTAACTGATATTATAGTTTCACTTTGCTTGAACTAGTGTTGAATTCTGACTTAAATTCTAAAAAAGATACAATATTTGAACATCAATCAAATATGAGATTGAGAACAAAGCTGTCTTTTACTCAGCATTCAAATATTACATTATTAAACTAAATGTGCGGTTGGTGCATTAATAAATCTAAAATTAATGTAGGAATTCTACATTTTCAGAATGTCCACATTCATGAGTGTTTCTCTTACACGATTGCAGGAAATAGCAATGCATAAAGTTTCGGTTTCATTTTACTGTGTCTTTGTATTTCTAAAGGCAAAATATCTGAAAAAAGATTTCTTTGAATATTTGCTTTTTAGGTTCTTGGTCCTTTTGTGCACTTTAAGTTGTTCTTATAAGGAGTTCTGGGACTAAGTACTTTGAACTCTGTCTTATCTGTCTGACATAGCCTTTAGAAAATCTTCTTTGGCTTTAGTGCCTTATTCCTAAATATATCAGAGCCTGCAGGAATTAGTCAAATCGTCCTGCTTCTTCAGCTGCTCCTCCACCTGCAGCCACATCTACCCACAAGTCCCCGGTGTCTGTTTAAACCAACATCCTTATCATTTAACAAATTCATCTCTGAGCAAACACCATGCTGCATCTTTTTGCTTTTTCCTCAGCTCTGTGAGAGGTCTGCATGTGCTTTAGCAGTAGAAAAACCTTTGATCTTGCCATTTCTTTTGATAAATATTCATCAAGATGGTAATCTTGTCAGCTCCTGTGTTTTTTGGTTGATGGATCTCTTAGTTATTTTAATTGCCTTTCATGAATATTTCCCTTTGACACGTTGATTCATAAAGCGTAATAGCAGTTAGCAGCAGGATGAGGATGTGATAGGTGGATGATGTATGCTTTCCATGGCAGCCTCCAGGCAGATGCTCTATCCTGAGTGAGTGACGGTTCAGGCTGAAGGTAAGCAGACAGCTAAATCTTCACCGCTCCTGCAGAAAGTGATTACTCTTCCCTGCAACTGGGGAGCATAAAGCATGCTGCCTGCATTGACAAGGCTGCAGCTGTGGGGACTGCTGTGACTTGGTCAGACATGGTCCCCCTGGCATGGTTTGTATGCCCTCAAATACCCCACGCTCGATCTTCCAAACTCAAGTCTTCCAGTCTTGTAAAGAAAGATTACACCTGCCGCTCAGAGGAGCGGTCAAGGTGAGGATTAGGACAGGATTAGATGTCCCGTATGAGTGAGTTTTGGGGGAAACTGCATTCCTGGCATCTAAAAATAATCATACTGACAGCATTCAAAAAAATAATGTATTAAAAAATGAATATTTAAAATTCACAAAACGGTTGTAAAAATGTTAATTAAATCTGCGGGAAATTGTGTTGTAAAATAAATAAATAAATAAAGTAAGAGGAAATCTAAATTTTTCTTCTGATTCTCCAGTTCAGGGTCACATCGGAGCTGGAGCCTATGCCAGCTGTCATAAGGTGAGAGGGAGGGCATGCCCTGGGCAGATCACCAGTTTGTTGCAGGGCTAATGCAGAGAAACTACCACTCACTGTTGTATTCACACCTATAGCCAATTTAGAATCACCAGTTAACCTAACCCATGCATGTTTTGGGACTGTGGGAGAAAGACAAAGCACCCGGAGAGAACATGTGCAAACTCCACAGAGAGAGGATTTGAACCTTGTTGCTGCAGTGCTAACCACCACCCCACCACACTTTCCTAAATATAAATATAATGAATAAAAATACTTGTGCCTTAGGGACTCACTTCTCTTTCTATGTTACAGTATATGCACTTTACTGTGAATGGAACTCATACTGATGTATGAACTCAGAGCAAACCCACAAAAGCTGATCATCCAGAATTTTTTTTCCTGCTTGATTTATTGCTTTTTAAACCAGCAAAGCAACTGTCTGCAGGTCTTGTGTATATATAAGTGGTTAAGTTGACGATTAGTGCAGGATTAGATGTCATGGATACGTGTGTTTTGGGGCAAACTCATTCCAGACATACTCTGAGGATGATCTTTCTGTGTGTGTGTGTGTGTGTGTGTGTGTGTCTGCAGTGTTATTCCCAGGTTATTCAAGACCTAACAAAGAAAGGAGACCCACACAGCAGGCATTTAATCTAAGTTTAAATTTAAGTAATTGTAACCCAAGAAAGATAAGCCAAGCTGACCAAAAATACATGTAACTTAAAAGAGGGAAGAAATTGAAATCTAAGCTGGGTGCCTGACAAACCCCAGCCATCCAGTGGGAAAGAGAGCCATCTTTGGTGGAAAGCAGCTTATATATGGTCCTGAGCAGGAGAAGTGATTTGTCCAGAGGTAGGTAGGAGGTAGGAGGTAGGAGGCCAAGGATTACCTGAAAGGAGAAAGCACTGAGCAAGTGAAATAATCAGTCCTGAAAAGGCACAGGGTTGTCACAGATCAGTTAAGGTATGTTTTAAAATATGTAGAAATTACATAATATTCATCGCTTAAATGCATTCAATCATTTAAAAAACAAATGTTGTTGAATTGGTCATTTTTAAAGAGCCTGTTTGAAAAGCGGTGATTAAAGGTTTCTTTATACTCGTCAGAAAAGCAACGCTGTTTGTACAGTGATTCATCAAACTCATGAAAAGGCACCCTGGGAGAAAGGTGTAAAAGCATGAAACAGTTTGTGCAGCACTCAATGAGGGTTTAGAGGTATAAAAAGATAACGTCATCCCATTTAATCATGCGGTATTGTTTTTGCTTTATAACTTTTGAGTCTGTACAATTATGTGTGGATAGTTGGATAAGGAAGGTCGCACACAGGATGATATGCTTAAAAATGTGCGGGGGTTTTTGTCATGGAGGAGATGCCGAACTGAAGACGGGGCCAATGAACTGAAGTGTCCTCAAAGCTGTTTGGCCTGAGGGGAGGAAAAGGCAGTCTACACCCTACAGCAGGGGTCACTGTTGAACTGAAGCATTCGTTTAAAATGGTATCCATCTGCCTCACACTCGCTCTACCTTTCTCTCTCGCTCGCTCTTTCCTTTCCCTTAACTGTCAGAGGAAAATGTAGCATGACAGAGCTGGAACAATAACTTGATTTAATATCTAGGTCATGCAAAAATCTTCTAATCTTAGCAAAGAGAATATTTATTGACTGAGGGTGAGTGACTTGTAGTGTAGGCTCCTGTTAAAGGATAGATTGGGGATGAATAATTAAGCCGTGGGCTGCAACTGCATGACAGAGGATGTGCACACACAGAGTGGAATACAGTGATGGAGGTGCTACCTTGTCAAAAGGGCTTGGGGGAGAAAATGGGAGAAGAGTGATGAATAAAAATAAGGCATTTGATTAATGTGGAAGGTTTGGAGAAGACGTGGTTAGGAGTTTTGTAGGTCATGGTAGTTAGTCAAAAGGGGATGAGCGGGCCTTTGATGATATCAGAGGTGGAAAGGCTCATTTATGAAGGGAACGTAACCTTCAGGTGAGTTCATGAAGTGACAGGGATTGTTATATTTCATAACGATGCCTCATTCGACTGAAAATCACTCATTTATATACATGAAATACTGCTGCATAATCTGAATAATGTGTGAAAGCGGTAGATTTTTCACTTCCTTTTCTTTCGGAAATTTTCCGTCCGTGTTCAAACGTATAATCAATAGCCAGATTCAAACATCAACAGAGGAGCAAATTTCTTCCCTGGTAAATCATTCAGCATCTTAGTAGATCTATGAAGTCTTAAGCAAACCAGTCCAGTCCCACTGCTTGTATGCAATCCACTGATGGAAGGTATGTGAAGTGGCTGAGAACTATCTGTTAGGACAGTTAACCACACAGCAATCCCTTTATTATTGATCAGATAAGTGCATTAAAATTTCCTCAGAAAGCACCAACACCACAAACTCCATTTAGCTTAAATGATGCTTAGCAGACAAAGCTGCACCCACCTGTCAGTGGACGTGCCAAAGCCCTAAAAATGCATGTTTTCAATGCTGATCTTGTCATAAAGAAGAATGTTACCTATTACTATGATAACTAATTTTATATGAACAAAAGTTTTTAATGCTTTGGTTTTAAACTGTGGGAAATGCACACACACCAGAAACTTTTAGCCCATCCCAATTTATGTAAATTCAAAATAAACAAGTTACATGAATTTATATCCAAACAAATCATCCCCTGTACTGATTTTTTTATTACTATTATTCTAGATTTCAATCACAACAAATAAGAACATTCACATTTGTAAGATGAGAAACCGCGATCCAGACTTTTCCTCATAAATCACATGATCATTTATTCATTTTCCGTGACAGTGATGTAACAGTTACTCCTCACTAAACGAGAAAAAAGGATCTTAAGGAGCCGCTGATCAATGAGGGTCTTTGAAAAAAGGCTGTGTGAACAGAATACCGAAAAGGCCTTTGGGAAAAGCTCGCTGGGGTCGCGCAATCATTCAGCGACTGAGACAGCCTCAGTGAGTCCGTTAGCTGGAAGCTAAGATATCTGTCTTGCAACACAAACTCCTTCATGCTGGACAAACAAGGGACTGGGGAAGGCTAAGGGGCACTAGCTCGTATAGCTGCAAGCTCTGAATATTAATTACACTGATAGTGAAAGCCCCAGCTAACCTCTTTAACACTGCTCTGTTGAATTTTCAAAACATTAGGATAAACTTTGCTCTCCTAAGCCTCTGAGGTGGCATTTGGTGGTGTTGGTGTCACTGGTTGCAGGCAATGTGTAACCTTTCAGCCTGCTGCTCAAACTCTGAATGTTCCCTTTGACAGAGCGACTGTAAGGGCATGTTAACTTTAATTTGGGATTATGCATTATGCAAGTGGGTCTGTTGTAGAAAACATGGTATTTAGAGAAGTAAAAAAAATGCTCAAAAACAGGCCTGACTTTGTTTTACTTAACAATATTTCTGTGATTTGTCGAGATTGTTTCTGTCACGATGAGATTATTATTCCACCCATCCACCTTCTTGTCCAAATACCAATCGTGGGGGGTGGGAATATGTTGTCAGTCCACTAAAGGGCTAACACAGAGAGACACTTATCTGCACTCATGTTGACACCTACAGACAATTCAGAATCACTGGAATTTGGGACAAAGTCAAGTGGTAGGGCAGAACCTGTATACAGGCCCTTCTTCACAAGGTATGTAGAAGATGCTCTTCTGCATACCTTGGTTGTAATCAGTGGTTATTTGATTTACTGTTGGCTTTCTATTAGCTCAAAGCAGTCTGCCAAATCTCCTCTGGCACCAAAAAAGGCATTTTCACCCAGAGAAATGCCACTCACTTTATTTTTCTCTTACCCGTTCATTGTAAATACTTATGTGGGGAAAACTTTGTAGATCAGCAGTTTCTGAAATACACAGACGTACCCATCTCGCATCAACAACTCACGTTCACGCCATGTTTGTTTGAATTCAACCAGGTCTAGATGTCTACTGTACTGAATTGCTGAAATGTGACTGGCTGATTAGTGTTTGCATTGACAAACAGGTGTACCTAACAATGTGGCCGCTGAGCATATATCGTTTGTCAGTTTGGGTATTTTTTCACAATTTAACATTTTTCCATGCAAGTAAACTTTCACACTTACACAATTGGGCCTCTGGGCCTCATTGCAAAGTTGTCTTTAGTTTTTTCTCACGTGTTCATCTTTTGTAAAAGTCTGGCTGATCAAGGCTTCCTTTTTGGAGCATCATGTCACGGACAAAGTTCAATATTCAGTCATTTACTCTACTGCCATAACGGTGGCATTGTGTGCCAGGTTTTATAATGCTAGTCATATGTCTAACAGCATGAATGTGCCTACATGTTAGACTGTGATAAGGAAACTTATGTATAAATGTGTGTGGAGACTGGACAAGGTGGAGAGGAGGAAACTGCTTAAGTAAATCCAACCAGAAGCTGCATGTGATATACTTCAGAGATATGATGATTCTGCTTCAGGAAATCTTTTGAGATGGTGTTGTGTTTTTAATCAGAATGCTTCTATGTTGTAGGTGATAGGAAAGTATGGGATTATTTTAAAAAAAAATCTCTGGGTCTATATTAAAGCACTATTTGATCAGCCCAACTTGTAAAATAAAGTGGGTTCCCAATTTGAACCCTCTGGTTGTCTGCATGAGCCCTCCCCAGATATGCACATTGGGTTAAAGGTGAGTCTAAGTTGGTCGAAGGTGGGAACATGAAAGCGAATGATTGTCTCCCTGTGTTAGTACTGTGATGGACAGCTGAAATAGGCTCAAGCTAAAAATAAAAGTACTACATCCACTTACATATGGGCGTATATCTTTAAAGCTTTAGAAATCCTTAAAATTAAATATAGCAGTCCTTTAGGAATGACAGCCATGCTTTTAAAATAGCTCGCCCATAGCTATTAGCTATAGCTAACAAAATGTTCACTCTCCCACTCATCCACCAATCCCAGACATGATATGCAGACAAATAAATCTGTCATTACTTAACAAATCCGCAATTTCGTGTGAATACAAAGGTGCATTAGTACAAATGTGGATAAAGAGCTGACCAGTTCTATTTGAGAAAGTATTACACCTCATCCCTAATAGGCTGCTGTCTTCTAGTTTGATGACCTGTCTCTGCTGGTTTGTCAGATATGCTTTGTGATGGGATATGAGAGGTGGCTTGTGAAAGTCTATAAAGCTGTCACGCTGTTGATTGCATGGCAACAGTGACACGGCTTCCCTCTCTGATGAACGATGCACCTTGTGAAGGCAGATGACTGACTGTGATAGTGTAAATGCAACTTTTCCCCAGTGAGAGGGTAGGAGAACCTGGTGTCTGCGGGGCTGAGCAATGGGACTCTTTGCAGCCCTAGAGGCAGTTTAAAGCCCTCAGTGAGGTACTTATCTGTCTGAGCTGATAGGGGAGGAGGAATGAGGGAGGAAAAGCAGAGGTGGAGATGCTGGATGTTGTTGCGGAGAGCTGGATTTGTGAAGTAGCGGTCTCGTGAGAAGTCAACCGTGCCAGAATGCCGCCTAAATCGCCCTGTGTGGAAGCCAAGAGAGGCCATAAATTAACAGTCAGACAGCAGGGCAGAGAACAGACCATTAAAACATCGGTCACAAGTGAAGGTAAAATACCATAAAAATTATGCAAAGGACAATCAAATCAAATGCGGTGATGGTAGAAGCCCTGAATTTCACCCTGAGGTCTTTTGATTTACCTCTAGTGCTATTATGCATGTACTGACTAATTCATCAGCAACAGAAAGCAGCTGGGGGCGATGCAGTGGAGGTGCACGGGAGAGGCCATTGCCCTGTATCGTGATTTAACAGTGGCTTTTTCACTTTGTACTGAGACGGGGCTCAGCATGCTGCAGAAATACACAAAAAAGTCACTGTGCGTCTATCGTTCATGTCAAAATCCTTTGTTCTTAATCAAAGAATGGGGCCAAGGTGTGCAGGTTTTCTTCAATTTGTGACCACAACCAATTTCTAGAACACCTGTGATTTAATTCCAGTGAATGAGTGAGAGTGCAATTGTTGCTTTAATTTAGAGGAACCAGTTTCTGAGCGTCAAATATATTTCTCTAAAATCACAATGGTGCAAAAATTTTCAATTACCGGTAAAAGTCCAACATTCAGTGTCTTACATATAGTACCTAACATTATGGAGGAAGAATGGCGTCTGGCAATTTTATTTTGTGCTGTTATTATAATTTATTATGAAGCATTAGAATGTCAAATATAAAAGAATGAAGTTGAATGAGAACAAGCTAACTTTAACAACTTGTATTATACTCACTTGCAGTTTGTCATAAAACTATCTTTTTAAACCCCCCTCCTCCCTAAAAGCCCACTTCTTTTCTGATTGGCTGCCCCTCACCTGGCTTCCGCAGATAACCCAGTGCTTGCTGACGTCTGCTTGACACAAAAGTAAAAAAAATCGATTGGGAACCAAGCATAGAAAATGGTCGGAAGCTGCAGCTTTTGGCACACAGCAGTTCATTTTTAAATACGTTGACTTCAATAAATTAGTTTAGCAGTTTTTTGTTTTAAACAATATATCATATTAATAACACACCTGAAACTGAAACAGGCAATTATTAATCAAATCAAATCAAATCAAATCACCTTTATTGTCACGTCACATGCGCAGGTACACTGGTACAGTACATGCGAGTGAAATTCTTGTGTGCGAGCTTCACAAGCAACAGAGTTGTGCAAAATACAATAACGTGCAACAAGCAAAATATAAAAATGGCTAATCTAAAAAGTAATAAATATATGTACCATATATAAAGGTATATACATTACTGAATGTGTATACTAAATATGTTTTTCTACGTGTGTGTGTGTGTGTGTGTGAGTGTGTATATAGTGTGTATATACATGTTTTACAAATGAAATAGAGTAAACAATAAAATAAGATATATAAAATATACAGAGGTTGGTATGTGCAAAACAGTGGCATTAATGTACAGTATGGAGTGCATAATGTTGAAGTTCCAGTAGTGAGGGTGAGGTGTCTATGACGTGTTCAGCAGTCTGATGGCCTGGTGGAAAAAGCTGTCTCTCAGTCTGCTGGTACGGGACCGGATGCTGCAGAACCTCCTTCCTGATGGAAGTAGTCTGAACAGTTTGTGGCTGGGGTGACTGGAGTCCTTGATGATCCTCCCCGCTTTCCTCAGGCACCGCTTCCTGTAGATGTCTTGGAGGGAGGGAAGCTCACCTCCAATTATCCGTTCAGCACACCGCACTACTCTCTGGAGAGCTTTGCGGTTGTAAGCGGTGCTGTTGCCATACCAGGTGGTGATGCATCCAGTGAGGATGCTCTCAATGGCACAGCGATAGAAGGTCCTGAGGATGCGGAGGCTCATGCCGAATCTTTTCAGTCTCCTGAGAAAGAAGAGGCGCTGCTGCGCCTTCTTCACTGTTTTGTTTATGTGTACTGACCATGTGAGATCCTCAGCCAGATGTACACCAAGGAAGCGGAAGCTGCTCACTCTCTCCACAGCGGCGCCGTTGATGGTGATGGGGGTGTGTACTCCTCTGCACCTCCGGAAGTCCACTATCAGCTCCTTTGTCTTTGCGACGTTGAGGGTGAGATGGTTGTCTTGACACCAGTGGGTCAGGGCGCTGACCTCCTCCCTGCAGGCCGTCTCATCACCGTTGGTGATAAGACCCACCACTGTAGTGTCGTCCGCAAACTTCACAATGATGTTGGAGTTGTTAGTGGCCGTGCTATTATGACAAGTTAATAATAGTTCTGGTTCCAGCTTTTACAATTTGTGGTTTGTTCTACAAGACGTAAACTGAAGAATATCTCTGGGTTTGGTCAGGTAACAAGTAAAATAAGAAAATATTAATATTTGGGATCTGGGAAATTTGCAGATGTTCTGTTTTGCCTCCACATTTTCTCGGTATTCACAGCGTTTCCCCATGACATGGGCAGTGTATGAGATTGAGCTGAACATCTCTTGGCACTTCTTTTTCAGTTGAGGTCAAGCAACAGGAGACAGAGAGTGACGGACTGAATCTTTTCTGTGCTGCGAGGTAGAACAGATGGCAGCAAAGTAAACAGGTCAGATGCCTGAGATTGACCGGGCTTGAATAAGACAAAGTGGCCACACTGAGCGCTCAGAAAGAACAGCTTCTATTCAGTCATTCACTCATTCCTGTATGGAGTGTGACATTGTAAAACAACCTGCCAAATCACCAAAAATGACTCAGCTGGAGCTGGAACGGCAGCGTTCGCTCGCACAGACTGGATATTAACTTCCTCTTTCATTGGCAGTGGAAGCCATCGTCAGGCAGTTTCACTTTATTTCTGACCAGCTTTAATTATCTTGCAATGAGGCCTGTCATAACCATTACATCATGTAGCAGAGCAGTGTAGCAATCCCAGGGGCAGCATCACTGGCTGAGCCAATGAACTCCCATCTGGTCGTGTAGATGTGACTGATGGCTGAACAGAATGATTTCCTGCAATCTGAATCTGTAGAAAAGGCAGGAAGTGTCTGTTTGTGTACTGTGTGTTGTGCTTCCAGGAAAACGATCACATAAACAGGAATTTTGAAAATGCTCTTCTCCAAACATATACATTATTTGTTGTAAAAACCCATTTTCCTCAATCCACTTTTAAGGGCTCAGTGTGGCAGGCGGGAGCCCACCCAGCACATCTTACACAGTTTAATCCCACACTGTTTTTCCAGTCCTTTCATTTCCTGGGCTGTTGTTCTCTTCACCTCCCTGGCACTTATTCTGCCACGCGCAGAGCATTCCTCTCCTTGTTCAAACACTGCCTCCAGAATTCCTACCCTTGTTAAAATACTCCCTTTCTCTTTTGCTTCCATTCTTTCTTCTTTTTTTTAATTTTCACTCAGCAGTGCTCCCACCTCTGGAATGCAGAGGCACTTCTCCAAACCCCACTGAGGAGACAACAGAGCATTGTCTGCTGCTTTACTGTCATCATGACTCAAGGACAGCAAAGATTGTTTTGAGCAGAAATTAATTGCAAAACAATGTTGATTTGATGTCCGTTTTGCAATTATATCTTCAGATGTGCATTTCCTTGTTTTGCTCAACAAAACAGAATGTTTTTTTTCTTGGACTTTGAATCTGGGAAAGTTTAAATGTACATATTTTTACATATTTAGATGATAAAATATGTGTTTCTGCATCCCTGCTGAAGGTAAGTCGAGCTTGCAGTATAACACATGCTTCAAGGTCTTGTGCTTGCTGCATGTGCCTTCTTGTGTGTGGAGGTACAGCTATGATGAGTGTCCATGGGTAACATAGCTCAGAAATTATAATATTATCTGTTGTTTGTTTACACCAAACAGAAAACTATTTTTTACAGGGGATTACTACATTTCTGACTGCTTCCAGGATAGTGATTTCAAAGTTGGCTTAGCTTTGACATAAAGATAAAAGAATAGTATTAATCTTCTCAGTTATACGGGACTTATGCATCTCATATTTTACATAAAAGCAAATTCATTGCATGCGTTATAACAAAGAACTTCTGGACAACCACTGTGCAAGTGTCTTGCACCATCACACATAAAATAGAAAATAGGTGCCGAGATTTATTGGAAGATGTGCAAACAAACATGGAAATACAAGAACGGAGTCTGTATGATTGTAATGAGCTTGAAAGTCAATATTTAGTGTGCCCAGCTTTAATCTTCAACACAGCCTGAACTCTCTTAGGAAAGCTTTCTTTAATTTATTTAAGTAGTCTTCAGAAATAGCTCTCTGGACTTCTTGAAGGACATTCAAAGGTCTTCTTTGGAGGTTGGCTGCCTTTTTTTTTCTGTTCTCTGTCAAGATGATCCCACACTGCTTCAGTAATGTTTAGGTCCAGGCACTAGAGAGTCCAGTCCATGACTGATAGCGGTCCATTATGTGTTTTTCTATCCAGGTATGCTTTTACTGTGCTGGCCATGTGTTTGAGGTCATTGCCATGCTGAAAAAAAAGGTTGTTGCCAAACATGTGCTTTCTAGAAAGACATATCCACCAGTACTAAGTGTGAAGATCACAAAGACTGGACTATAAATGAGTGAAAACTCAGACAATGTCCAAAGGAAAACTTTAAAAGATCTTCAGAAAGCCTGGAGAACTCAAGTTTGGCTCCTTGGAAGCAAATTGTAAAGAAATGAGAGAAATCTAAAAAACTTTCACACAGCACTCCTCATTTCAGTTTGACTACTATGACCTTCATGAATTGCTCTTTGTGCAGCTTTGCACTACTTTGAGTGCTCCATCTATTTTTGTTTATTCCATGAAAGTCCCATTCTTGCACAGAACACGAGTTAATCTGCCTGCTCACGGTGCAATGAAACCCCCTCCAAAAAACCCTGTTTTTGTTTTTATCACTCCTATACAGTTATTGTACTCATTACCAGATTTGGCTCATCTTCTTTCCCCAGACTACCAGACTGATGCAGCGGACACCATGCACTGTAAGGCTGCCCTCACTCGGTATCCACTTACAGCTTCCAGGGTATTCTTTTTTTTAATTCATTTTTTTATAACAATTCAAATTGCTTACAAAACATTTTAATGATCGAGTCCTTTGCTGTCGGTATCAATATCTCCACCAGTTTTTACTGGTATTTTACAAGTAGTGGCAATATGCAGAAAACATTATTGAACAGTTAATTGAATGAATGAATAAAAAAACTCTCAAAAACAACCTCTTTCCTTGAACAGGGTGGAATGAATGACATAATGACACAAGAGGAAGCCGTTTTGTGTTTGAAACAGGGGCACTTATCTCACGTCATTACTGGAATGCTTCCTTATGGGGAAAAATGCAATTTTTAAGGCTTTGAAAAGGATTAAGAATGACTGATAACTCTGCATTGTAGAACAGCAATTATCATTGCATATCTATACAGTTGTGGCAGCAAAGCGGCAAACTATCATTACTGAGAATGGGATCAGTAACTACGTGAGAAAAGGCTTCATCATCAACCAGACTGGAGGATGTCAATGCTGTGACGGAAAGACCCACAACACACACTTGTTTGAAGACGGATTATAGTCAGCCAATTCTCCATTTGCTTTATGTCCCTTTCCTCTAGTCGGAGATAAACACAAGGGGATTTTCACTTAAGAGCCATTTTTTTCCTGGCGCATGACAGCACTATTAGGCCTACAACAAACCGACTAAGCAAGCGGATCATAAATGCCGTTAGAGGGAACAAATGATTCTGAAATCTGAGTATCAATAACGAGGAGGAATTCTCAGCTGATAAATACTTGCAGCCTTTGAAAGTGTTCCGTAATATAAACGTCACGCAAGACCTTGAGGCTGTTCAAGTAAATACAATCTTGCCATCAACTTCACCTGAAAATAATGTTTAAAAAATGTGTTTGGGGCTTCAATTCAAGTAATACACTGAAGTGACCCTCAAAGCTTCTTATCAAACCAGAAGGAGACTTTAATTGATGCAGAGTCACGTTTAAGGAGAAAGGAATCGCAATGATGCTGGGGGAGGAAAAAGAAATTTGAGCAGACTCAGCTGATCACATCTTTAAAGTTATAGTTAGTTATGGTCTCACAGGCTACACTGTGGCAGATACTTCGCACTTATTTTAAAACTGTAGTATTAGAAGTGTCTGTAAACAAGTGTCAAACAGAAGAGACATATTTGTGGTTTGAAAACCCCTGTTATTATCGCTCCTTTGCTGCCATACCAGTGGAAATACCGCTGCTCTGCCTCCCCCTTTCCTTTTTCTTTTTTCTTTTTTTTTCCGTTGAAAGCTGGATTTTGGGAAAACCCTTGTCTCTCTCCTCCTCCTTCTTCAGCTTTCACTTCCGGGTCAGTTGGGTTGGTCAAAGCTGGATGTCGCTTTCAAATGACACTGGTAATGTTGCATTTCGTAGTTGAGAAGTTTTAAGCGCTTTCTTCTTGGCGCTCAAGATGAACTTCCTTTTTGGAAAGTGTGGAATGCAAGTAAAGGTTTTACAACGATCAAATAATGTTTTTAAAAGCTGATTTGCCTCATTGATTTATTTAATAAGATGACGTGTTTCTATTGAACATGTCAGCAAAGTTTTTAAAGTGAAATGATAACAAATTATAATCTAGTTATATCATTAAGAACAAGCACAATATTTCACTGCATATTACTGCATTTCTGCTGGTAGATGCATTCAGATTGCAGTTGGTTTGAGTCTTGTTTTCTACATTTTACTGGTTAATGTCCTACAGTAGGAAACAAGAATACTAAACTTATTAATTAATAATATAACTTCTTACATCACCACACAAAACCACCTATATTTCTCCAGGAGCAGGTCCTAATCATTATCTACGCAGATTTATTTATTTTTTTTAAATCAAATTTTAAGTGTATGTAGTGTTTCTTACAATCACTTATTCACATAGAGTGAATTCTCCTAAACTGCGTTTTTCTTCCTCGAGATGGTGTTTGCGTAAACTGCGATCGTGTGAGTTCCGATTTTTAAAACATCCCCTGAAGGCGGCACAAGTTCGGCAGCTCTCAGTAAAGGCAGGCTGATGATCCAGCTGCTGTGCGCGTGAGTGTGTGCGAGGACATGGATACAGCTGGCGTTTACCACTGAAACCGATCACTTTACAGTGTTGCCGTGACAGTGAGGCACTTCCGAGAACGACAAAACTTCTTCCACAGCCGCACTCATGTGATTTTCCCCTTCTTTGAGCCATGTCCAAGACCCTGAAGAAGAAGAAGAACCACTGGACAAACAAAGTCCACGAGAGTGTCCTTTGCAGGAATGAGGAGGGGGAACTGGGGCTGGAGTTGAAGGGCGGCGCAGAGAATGGACAGTTCCCGGTTATCGGCGAGCTTCTCCCGGGCAGAGCGGTCTGCCATAGCGGCAAACTCTTCCAGGATGAACTCCTGCTGGAAGTCAATGATACCCCTGTGGCTGGACTCACCACCAGGGACGTCCATGCTGTGGTCAAGCACAGCAAAGACCCCCTCCGACTCAAGTGTGTCAAACAAGGTGAGGTTTGTAAGCTTTCGGCGCAACTTTCTCCCATGTCGCAGTTTTTCTTTCGGTTCTTTTTTGGAAACCGTTAGCTTTTTTTCTTTCTTTTTTTTTTTCTCCCTGAACGCGCTTTTCTCTTTTGACAGCACCTATTGTTTCCCAAAACTGATGCGCTTACCCCTAAGGCTCCATACTTACAGTAAACCATGCAAATAAATCACATACTTGCCACATATATATTATAATTATGCCCTTATTTTGTTGCTACACTTATTAGGCGTATAGAAACGATTATCTAAGAGGTGTTGCTGGCGTGTTTTTGTGTTGGTCGTGGTGTGCTCCTGATGTGTTTGGCACTCGTCCGAGTTAGGGGGTGTGTTACAGTTGTGGCAGTCAGAAAACACATTCCAGTGTTATTCATAATTCATAAGAAGTCATTTACAAGTATTGCGCCAACTCCTTCAGCCTTGAACCCAGCTACTAGCTACAGATATGGAGTAGTTTAGGCATGCTGTACTTGCAGTAATGTAACAAAGTATTAATCCGATATATTTGGCATGATACCACAGATATAAACAGTGGATTATGTGAGATGCTGGATCAGATTAAATTGGATTGAGCCTTCCACACACATTTATTTCAGCAGAATATTACAGCCATACATGATCTTTCTTATAATTAGAAATCTAAATTGCTGAGACATTTTATGCCCTGATTTAAAAACAAAAAAGAAGAAGAAAAAGAAGCAATTATTTAATTGAAAGAAAATTAATCAGGACTGACTTTGATAAGTTTTTGTCAGTTTTTGTGTAATAGCAAGCTGTTAGGATTGTGCCACTTTTGGGGTAATTTTGCTGGCCATTTATGGACGCCTACATGTATTTGAGGAGATGATCATAAATGAAAAGAACTGGTCATTTTTGTGTTTAATGCATGTGCCATTTGCCCAAATGGAACCTCTGTTATTCTTTCCAGATTCTTAAATAAAAGAAAATTGCACTATATTTTCAGTTTAACCTTTGAATTACATATAATTTTTCTCTTTTTTTTCTTCAGAGCACACATTTAAGTATGCAATATTTATTATCCAATTTGTGCTTCACTGAGTGGACTAAATTGGATTTGGAAGGGATATTTTATAAATATTAGAGTAAATCCCAGAGTCCCTATTTCAACATTATAGTTGTGTCACAGAAAATGAAATATATCATAAAGTATGATAAGGTCACCGTTAGCTTGGTATTCAGTGCAATGAAACAGCAAAAGCCCCCCCTCCTCAGGATTACTACAGAGGGCTTCTTTTTTTCCTTTTTTTTTTAACATGGGAAGTGCTGTGGATTGCTTAAGTGAGTGTAGTAGCTGCGCTGGATACACATGAGGCTGTGATTATGTGGTCCAGAGGCTATATAGTTTGTTGAAGAAATGTTTGGTTTTGCAGTATATGGAGTAGCCAGAACACACATTTTAAAAAGAGCACAAGTCAAAAAGAATTTCCTAACTTGTCCCTGGTTCAAACTCATCTCATTCTTGTCAGCTTTGTCCTCCGGATGTGCAGCTCTTATGTCACGGACACACTCCTCTGGCTGTCTGTGGTTTTGATCTCGACAGCTAATGACTCTCCGTGTCTGGTGTTGTGCGCCGGGACCGGGATCTGTGGGATCTCATTTTGGGGTGAAAAATCAGCGAAACCCTGTAAGAAGCTTTGGATCAAAGTCTTAGCTTGTGTGCTTGCATAAGTGTATCTGTGTGTGTGTGTGTGTGTTCATCGTCACCCCAGGGATTTATTCAAAAGGCAGCCAAGCCTATACCAAACTAATATGTTAACTTTTTTTTCATGAAATATTTATATCCTCCAGCAATTTTCCAAGTGATTGATATTTTCCCATAGCTGCGCTCGTGTTTGTGCGATTGGTTGTTTACAGTGTTGAGCTCTTTTTAATATGATTGATATGTACATTAAGTAAATATTATGGAGGAAAAACAGGCTTTTGCAGTGCCCTCGCAGCTGTGTGCCCAATAATAAATATTTTCACTTTCAAGCGGACGCACATAAACTTCTATAATCTGTCTCAGTAGATTCTTTATTGAGCAGAGCGAGTCAGAGAGCACAGTTTAGTCCACTTGTTCTGATGTTATATGGTAATATGACTGTGTTGTTAAAGTTTTTTTTATCTTTATGGTTAGTTCTTTGTTTATCGCGTGCTGCTTGAAAGTTGGTGAACTCTAGAAATGCCTGTATTTGTGCATAGATATGAACTAAAGTAGTATTAAACAGATGAGAGACAGAAAAGAGGTCAGCTGGTCATTTAGTGATTGAGGAAATGATCCAGTATTACATATCTGAGTGCCAAAAGTATCTGTACATCAAGATCTAACTGTAAATTTTAGAGTGAGCTTGGAGTGAGATGTGTTCAGTCAGAATCTAGACACTGGTAGTGATGGAGATGAAGCGGGTGGAGACTTGGATGAAGATCTCTCATTGGCCAGGATGAGATGGAGAGGTCCTGGTTTGCATGAATGAAAGTCTGAAAGGCAGAATGGTAGAAGAGCACTGAGATTTAAAGCGCACTGAAGATTGGAGTAATGACGACAGAACTGAGTTAGACGGCATGAAAAAGTGGCGAGGAATGAGTGAATACAGATCTTCCTTATTTAACTTGTGCATAAGTTTCACATTATGTCCAAACTAAGAAAATACAATAATAATAATGTCCTCTCCAAGAATCTCTAAGCAATAAAGATAAAGTCCAAAAAGATAAAGTCCAAAAGGGAGGTGAGGAGTACTCTAGAAGGTCATGAAGGAGTCCTGCCTGCAGTTTAAGAAAAGATCACATGGACAACCCATAAGGCTGTTCAAACCATGTTTTTCAGGCTAAAATAGAACTTTCGCAGAAAGGAACTGAAGGCGTGGGACCAGATCCGCAGGCCTGACACCCCCACTGGGTCTAAGCACTGGGATTTGTTTTCTTCTTCTTCTTCTTCTGTTTTTTTTTTGTAAAATGTTGTCATTTTGGTCTGTCGGACAACTTCCAGCTTTTTTTTTCACACTTTGAAATCTGAGGTCATGTTTGAACATTAAAGATAAAAGCTATTAAGGATAAAAGCTTCACTGGCTTTTCTTACAAGAAAATGGAGCATCTTTCGTTTTGAACGGATCTGTCAAAAAATGTCTAAAATACAGAAAAAAAATTAAAGCAGTGATATGTATATATGTTATATTTCACAATAATGCAAAAAAAAAATGTGTAATACTTTTTAACATGTCACAAAAATGAAGAAAATACTGTTTTCATTCAACTTTCATGCTGGATTGAGCAAATATGACAAGTAGTATCGCATAAACAAAAACAAAAATGTCAGTACATAGTTTCCAGATGGTACTCTAATTATAACCGAGAAAATAATTTAGTTAAATTTATGCACTCTTGTCATTTTCAAAACCTACTTTGTAGGCATGCACATCAGAGGAGGCCGAGCAGCTTGAAAAAAACTATTAAGAAGTTTAGAAATGGAATAAAGGAGAAGGTAAATATTGTGACTTAATACCCCTTTTCCTATTCAGCTAATATCTGCGCACTTATGTTACGTCACACTACTTTAGAAGTGTGAACACTTCCAAAGTGCCCTGCTTCACACTACTTTCAATCAACTAACTAATCCGCCAGGCTGGAAGCATCATTGGTCAAATTTGGAGGCGTTTGAGTCAGTAGGGACAGCAGGTCACTGTACAAACTGCTCTCCATCATGAACAACCCATGACACCCACTCCACACTTGTGAGGGAATGGGAGCTCCTTCTCCCTCAGACTGATTCAACCTCGCTGCTGTAAAGAATGCTTAAGGAAATCATTCCTACTGTTCTCTATAAAGCTGTACAATAACTCTTCATTCTGTGACAGGTGAAGACATCTGAACTGCATCTCGCGTTGGTGGTAATGTCATGGTTTAAGACCTGTTTTGAACCCCCCTGTCATTGATGGAACCATCAATTTGGAAGACACCACTAAATACCATACTAAGGCGAAATGTCAGGACACCAATCCATGAAATGAATCCCGAGACAAAGTGGGTCATGCAGGAAGACAGCTACAATCAGTACACAGGTTCTGCTGCCAATGAATAGTAAAAAAAAGAATGTTTTGGAAGGACCAAATTCGGGCCTTAATCGAATAAAAATGTTATGGAACTGAAGCAAGCAGTTCATGTAAGGAAAACCAGCAATGTCCCAAAATGGAATAGATTGTGTAGGAGTGCAGGAAAATTCTCAAAAGGTGACAGGCAAGAGTGACAAAGTTTGTGCTACACAGCGGTGTCACACCAGATCTTCTTGACCCTCACATGTGTCATTTCCATTCATTACAGCTGATAATTTTTTTTGCAGAAATATAAAAATAAAAGTCTAAAGGCATTATGAACATTCAAGCTTCACTGTAGCTTACGTTTATTAATCTCAGAGCCAGCTTTCCTCTAGAGTCTAGAGTTTATTATATAAGACCTGTAATCATAAATGCAACACTCTTCTTTTTTATCTAGATAAATGTGGCAAATCAGGACTAGCTTTTGTGTGTGTGTGTGTGTGTGTGTGATCTGAGATTGTGGCCTTTATATTAAGTATTACAGAAACATTTCTTCTCTGTCTCTTTCTCTCTCTCTCTTTTTAAGCTGCTAAACTCATTTAACTTTGAGAAAATTTGTCTTAGTCTGTGGCGCCTCATGGTAACAATGTTTCTATGACAACAGTACATGAAAAGGCACTACTTACCCATTCAGTGTTTTGAGATTTTCACCTGAACTTGCTGGCTTTAGTGCTTTAGTGTGTAGATCTTATCCTCAGATAAAAGTGTTAAAGACGTGTAAATGTGTCTTTTGAAAATTTACAAATTCTTTATTCCATCCATTCATCCTGGATAGGTTGCCAGTCTATCGCAGAGCCAACAGAGAGACAACTATGGCCAATTTAGACACGCTGCAGGGCATCCTGAATGCCTCTGGATTTTCACTGACTCGGGCAAATTTTAAAGCTGGACTCTGGGAAACTTGAAGGTGTTTCCATTAGACTGAATGATGTATCAGTTGATCAAAACGTAAACACAAGATCCATCCCGATTATGAGTAGAATCAGGGTGAGACATTGTCTAGAGTGTCCCTTTCTTACATGTAGCATACAGAAGGAGATGATCTGCTTCGAGGCATACCTGCCAGGTTTACACTGGGGTGCTCCCTGAGTGTAGGGTCCAGGAAGCAGGAGGCAGAACACATAATGAGCGCTTGCTAACTGTGTATTTCCTCCAATCAGCTCCCTTTGTATAAGTAAACAGGTTGGACTGTGCAGATCCTGTGAAAAATTTCTAAGAAAGTTCATGGCTGCATTGCATACGTGAAAATGGCATCACACAATGCTGAAGAGGTCTCACTTCATACTTTTACATTTGAATTAACAGCTTACCAGCAATGACTGTTCTATAGTATGTATTTCTTTTTGTAAGCAGAGCTTTTTCTCTGATGTCCTTGTTCTTAATGTAGTGTGCTCCTCGCATTCATAAATGGTTGACAGATTACTTATTGGGTTCTCATTCATTATTGTGTGTTTTTATTTATTTATATGTTTTTTACAAAGAAATTTGAATTTATAAACCCAAATATGATTCAAGGATGAGCAACATCCCATAATAATGAGTGGGTAGAATACGCTTTGAAATTCTGAGCGTTGTGTGTTTTCGCAGTGTACTTGAGGGTAGCTGAAGGTTTTGCTCAAACCCAGCTGTAAACAAAGCCTTTGCTCACAAACCCTTGGTATTTGAGGTTTTGAACAAGGGGCAATCTCAGAAGCCGAAAAGTGAAGCCAGAGCGGAAGTGCTAAAAAATTGCAGTCCCTCTAGCTGCCGCATAAAGCTAGCTTCAAAAGTGGATCTGACCCATGTTAGACCCATGAGTGGGGCTTGTATTATAGCTCTTCCAATTGGATACTGTAGTTAAATGACAGGTGTCATTAAGTTGGAGCTCTTTACTGTGTGCTGTTGGTGCATTTTGGAGCATTATGTCTAAAATGCTATGGACCATCCAGGTGTTTGGAAGTTTTGTCAAATATGTGGTTTGGTTTTGGCAAGGGAAAATCTAATGTGTTATTAGTCTGTTATTTACACTCCTGTGGAAAAGTGTTAAACCAAGATGTCAGAAAGAAACCGTTGCGGAAACAGTTTTAGTCTTTCAAGATTTCTCTTTGGACATCGGCTGGTCTTTCACTGATTTTTTTTAGTCCAGTCTTTGTATCTGACAATTTTCAGAGGACTCATTTTTTTGTATAAGCCATTGAGACCTGCATACATCTCACCTTTTATTTGATCCATCTGTGGTTTGCTGAAGCCTCATCAGATACGGTCTCAATAGAAGGGTGACTGTCAAGAAACCGTTATTAAGGGAGGGGAAACGGGGGGAAAAGGCTGAGGTATGCCAAATTATTCAAGATCTGCACTGAAAATCAGTGGCAACAGGTATTATGGAGTGATGAATCCAAATTATGAAATTTTTGGTTCAAATCGTCTTCAGCAGGTAGGAGAGAGGTACAACAGTGTGTGCTTACAGGCATCTGTAAAGCTCTGTTACGCTTTGGGGCTGCATTTCAGTCAGTGTTGTTGGTGAGCTTGTCAAAATTAAAGGAATTATAAATAAAATACCGTCAGATTTTGAGCCACCATGCAATAACATCTAGAAACCATCTGATTGGCAACAGCTTCATTTTTCAACATGACAATGATTCCAAACACATTTCCAGTGCAGAAAAAGCATTTCTGGATAGAGAAACATACACTGAACCCCTATCAATCATGGACTGGCCTCCTGAGCTTGGACCTCAACATTACTTTAGCAGTATGGGATCATCTAAAGGCAGCCAACATTCAAAGATGAGCTTTGAATGTCTTTCAAGGGGCCTGGAGAACTATTCCTGAAGACTACTTGAAGAAATTAAAAGAAAGCCTGAACTCTTAGGCAAGCTATGTTGCCTTATATACTGCATTTACTGTATGTTTGCCCATGTTTCAATCAGTCAGTGTGCCTTTTTACAATTTTCCTAGCTAAATATAAAAAAATGAGGGGTGGCTCAATACTTTTGCACGATCCTGTAGCTAATTAGATGAACTCTGTCCTTATGATGAATCAGTACAGTTTATGGAAACCAAGCAATCTAGCTTTAGTGAATAACCTAGCACTGCCTATTTTTTATCAAAACGGCTCCAAACATTGACAGCGCAGTGGCATCTGTTACACTGACTATTTTGAACTAACACTACTGTGACTAGTCAGGACTCTGTGGTCTTGAAATTTTGAAATTGTGTACCTGTCCTTAAGCTCAACTAAAGACAAGCCTCTTTGGCTGACATCCAATACTGATAATGACATTTTTTGTTTGCGTGTTGAATTCTCTTTTGTTATGTAATTATTTCCCATTTGGTGCCAGAGAAACAAAAAACCTTTGTAATGAGTTTTTACCTTTTTTTTAAAGAATAGTCGTTAAAATCGTTCCACACCTTCTCACACTATCTTTGAATTATTGGAAATAAGTAACACAGTATTACAACTAAGGCATTACAGCAGGTAAACACTATGCACTGCCATTAATTGATTGGCTTTTACAGCCTTAAATGTAACTTTTATTGTATCCTTTAAAAAGAAGAGCAAGTTGAAGTAGACATACTGCCAGTAATTAAAGTACTTTAATGCAATGTAGCTACCTTATTGTTTTACAATGAGGCCGCTACATTCCAATAAAACAGTAATAAGCTGTGCTTTGTGTAGCTTCTTTCTGCCTCCAGTCACGGAACAGGGTCAATGACTGGCTTACATGCATGGTTGATCTCCAAAAGATGTCCATGGCCTTTCTGAATAATACATCAAGTTCTCTTTTGCAGTGCTCTGCTGCTTCACTAATGCCACAACTCTAAAGGTGTTCTCTCTTTCTCTTGGGATGTCTTGTCTGGATTGTTAGCTTTTACCGTGTTCTTCTCTGTAATTAAAAATGTGGATCTTGATTCTTTTGGTGAACATGAGTACTGTTTATGCGTTTAAGTACTTAATTTCCTACATAATGTAATGCGTCTTTAATTTTTCATGTCAACTGAAATCCTTGGGTATTATCCTCCCCCCCCCACCACACACACACACACACACACACTATAGCAGGGCTTTTATTAGTCTCTGAGGTGAGGATTAGATTAGTTTGCCATCAGCAATCAGGTGTGCCCTGTAGGACATAATTAGGATGTCCGCAAAACACAAAGAAGAATATTAGAGAAAGTACGGCACTGTTACATTCCCAGAGAAATGATGAATTGTGCTTGGAGCAGAACATTATGGATAATGTAAGAGTGGCATTAAGACTACATCCTGTGGCTGTTGTGGCCCCTGTGGATTAGATGCTAGTAAAGAATAATGATGCACATTTTCAGAGTCTCTCTCCTGGGTTCAGACATTCATTAAGTTGCATTCAATTGTTCACCATGAAGTTTACAGAAGAAAAGGAACGAGTATGCTGGCTGTTTACAGTACAGCCAAGTCACTGAATGAACACCCATGTCTGTCCCCGGAAGATGCACCTTGATATCAGGATGACTAATGAGTTAATAACTGTCAGGAGTTAATAACAGGGTTGGGAGACTTGCGATGCCTTGAGCAACTGGAATTTGATTTTTGAAATGTGCAATACATGTTGGAATTTTTGCTTGCAGCTTATCAGCTTGTTGTTTCTCTTTTAACACTTCTCCTGATCCCTATTAAGATTGGTGATTTGTGTACATTAAGTAAGAGGAAAAAATAGCAGTGATGCATGCTGAAACAGCTAGCTGTGGTGATGAGTTATTCACCTATGCAAAGCTCTGTGTGAGAACGAGGGGCAGGATGTCATAACTTTAAGTTAGCAGAATTAACACAAAGCGGCAGATGCTGTTGTGATGCAACTCTAGGCGAGTGTTCTGATAAGCAGAAATTAACACATTGTCGGGCTTCTCACCCCCGACACTGTAGTTTCTGTCACAATTATGTTAACCTATTTCAGTACGTCTTTTGCTGTTTGCTTCTTAGCGAGGAGTCAGGTATACGCTAAGCATGCAGAATGGTTTCTAAGCAGTCACGTCCATGGGCAAAAAGAAGCTGTCATGAGTGGGAAATCTGCATGAAAATAAAATCATAAATGCTACTGCTGAAGCATCAAGGTAAATTAGCTTTATATCACATCTACTGCTGCTTTTACTCTATCCTTCCTGCACACTCAAATGTCCCAGTTCAGTTTCCTATTTCAGCTTCCACCAAGCATTAATGCAGCCAGCTATGGAGCCTGTCACTGTATCTTTCACTGCCTCTACAGTGAGAACACACTTACTGTGGCTGTACTCCAGCGTGACTGAGAACCGTATGCTGATTGAGCTTCGCTTAGTGGTGTTGGGGGTGCAGGTAGGAGCGTTTTTAGGTAAGCTGAAGCCAATCAAGTCTGCTAGCTGGGTGTCCACTTTGTGTTAGCTGGTGGCAGTGAAAGTCATTACAGCAGCCTGAGCTTGGGGAGCTTTAGCAAGTCAGAAATGGCAGCAGCCATGGTTCTATAGAGACAGCAGTGCTGGTCAGTCTGTCAGCCCAGCACTTTTAATACATGTCACTTTCAATACGCTTTTGCCAAAGTTGTATCAGACTTGAGTTCCCACAGGATTGGGCACAACTGGCTTTGACAAGTCTCTGATTTTAAATGTGAACTTCTATAATTCAGAGTTAATTTTAGACGTTAGAAAAACAACAAGCAGTCCCATCTTCTTGCTCAAGTTGAGCCTCAAACTTTGTCTCATTACTGCCGCCATTGATTAACTTTTTGGGAATTATGTATGAATGTTACAGACCAAAAAAAAAACAAAAAAAAACTGCAACACCAAGTATTTACTGTAGTATAAGAGTAGTGTTGGGCGTGTATGTGCCCTAAAAGCCACACTTCAACCTATTGTTAGGGCAATTTGGAAGTTAAAGAAAGCTAGCAGCTTAGGAAATACTGGGGCAAAGAGGGTAGACAGAGTAGAAAGGGTTATGCTAATGTGACAAATTTCTTTAAATGACAAACCCTTCATGCATCAGGCGCTTGCAAGGAAAAAAAATTTTTTTCTCAGATCTGGCTTGGAGGGGGTAGAGTTTTCTTAATGCTAGAACCTCCCTGGGATTACCCTAAAATTTTTCAAGGCTTTACTGTTGACATTTTAACCAAACCAAAACTGGTTTCCCTGGTTGTCTGCCTGAGGATTTTGTTGAATCTTTGGTAATAAAGGCTGGGATTTTTATCTACACAGGAGGGGTGGCATTATGCTAGCAGAGCAGCAGCAGCTTAACTGCTCACTCTGTGACTGCATATTTTTCAGGCACTGTAGTTTTGAATAAATAGACTTTATTTGTACAAAAATAAAGTGCATTATTTGTTAGGTTTTGAGTTCTTTTTTGACCGGAATATTTTTTCAACTGCGCTTACAAGGCTACTATGTTTGGGTCACATGTTAACACCACAGCTGCGTATGGCTAATTAGCATAATGAACATGATTGCTTTGCTGTTTAGCATATCATGCCCTTTATCCAAACTATTTTAACTTACATTGAAAAAATACGTCTACAGAAACACAAAAAGTGTAATAAGTCAGATAAATTTAATAGTTTAGACCCCAGTCACACTTTCCTCGAGCATCACCATTTGTCTGACTGAGGTCTTTAGCTATAGAGATGAAGGAATCCCACCATTTCTTGGACATTCCTGTCACATAATCCTCCTACTGTGTCTGTGTTTATGTTCATGCACTGAGGTCCTGCGCTTTCACGGTGTCTCTCCTGCTCAACACCCCGTCTTGCCTCTATTTGCAGTGTAATAATGGTTGAAATGGAGTAACAGCTGTGGTGGCAGTTTGGTTCGTGTCTAGCAGGACACGAAACATGGATTCAACCTCTGTTTCTGAATTGTTGCAATCTGCTTTTTACTCTGCATCAGCAAAAATGATTTGTTTCTGACTGACAGCGTGAAGCCAGAGAGGCTAATTTAATAGAGATTCATAAATTAAAAGATACGCTCGTTCATTAAAATCTTGGCATTACATGTCTTTTTTTTCTGAACCTTCCAATTTTATTTACAAGTCTTTGGTTGCATATTGACTTCCGTTATTAGTACTGCTCCTGCAATAGTTGAGTCACTGTCTTCAACTATACATATAACTGTGCATGCTGCATAGCTGACAGCTAAGCAGATTCATACAAAAAGAGCAGGTCTCAGCAGAAACTGTAGGTTAAGATAAAAATGTTTTGCAGACTTGTATCTCAAGCATGGAAATCCATACCAAAGAACAGTCTATAACATGGCACCATGCAGGCTATTCACTAGCTCAAGGGAGAAGTGGTATGTTATGACACTATCAAGTCAATGGTGCATGCCTAGCCAATGGAATGAGTGATGTGAGTGATGATGACTTTGGACTGGTGGCAGGTCTATTGGGCTTTTGAAAGATGGGACTGGGCAATCCCTGAGAAGTTGTGTTGAGTCAGAGACACACACTGTTGTTGGGAGGGCGGTAATGATTGTCAGTGCAGTCAGACTCATCTGTCTTGTTGTCAGAGACCCCACTGAGAGTGTAAAGTTGCACCAGCAAGTGCAACACAGACAGTGTGATACACAAACAGACACATCACATGCACGCATAAAGACCTGCTATCCTCCACTGTGTGTGTTTATGTGTTTGTGTCTATGCGTGTGTCTATATATGTGTGCCTCCCTGGAGCCTTAGCACCACTTACCACATCCTGTCCAATCATGCTTGACAGAGGCTTGGTGGAGAGATGCTGTTGTCGTTGCCTCTGTTACACTGTCTGACTGCCAGGCTCACCTCTAGGGACAGGTAATGATAAGGATAACATACTCACAAACTCTCTCACACACACACACACGCATGCACGCACGCGCGCGCACACACATAACTGTCCTTCCCTCCTTGTCAACATCAACCATCTGTTGTGGCAAGCTGAAAAATTCTAAGGACTGAGCAATGAGTAGGCTGTAAATAGTTGTGTGTGTATAGTGTTCATATGTGGTGCTGTGCATTATTTAAATTTGGATACCAGAGTACACTGGTGTTTTTGTGTGCATTTGTGTCTTTGTGTTATTGAATTACAGTTAACTTGATTTATAGAAGAATGCGTGAAGCTGTTTCTGTGAAAGTAAAATTCTTATTTTCCCTTTAACTCGTGTGAGAGTGCAGGAAACTATTTAAGAGGTCACAGTGACAGTGCAGTTTAATACACTGAATAATATCATTTTGTCAATGGACAGTGCAGGTGAGGATGATGGGAATGTACGTAATTGGACTCTGTAAAAACTAATGGCTTTAGATGAATCCTCAAAGTATCACAAAAATGCAATGTTAATATCTGATATTCAGTCTGATATTTGAAGTGATGCTGAGCTCAAAGACAAATAAGCAAACTGAGCAGCCATCATTTACCGTGATTAGAGCAATGCCAGTAATATGTCAAAATTATTTGCAGCTCTTGATTTATTAAAAATTACAATAACGGGAGAGGAGACATTTCATGTTGCCCGTCTTGGGAACCGGGGATCAGACTGTTAGGGTCTCTGCTAAATGGACTGATTCTTATATAGCGCTTTTCTACTCTCCCGTAGTACTCAAAGCGCTCTATACAACATGCCTCATTCACCCATTCATACAAGCACTTCTAAACTCAAGTGCAACGTAAACTACATTCATACTCCGATGAACGCATCGGAGAGCAACTCGGGGTTAGTATCTTGCCCAAGGATATTTGGCCTGCAGACTGGGGAAGCCAAGGATCGAACCACCAACCTTCCAATCAGTAGCTGATCTGCTCTACCACCTGAGCCACAGCCACCCCTCTGCTCTGGCCGCCAAATCCATAAGGCACCAAACCCCCTATGGTGCCTCCTGCAGGTGGTGTGCCCACTGGTGGTTGTGCCCATGTGGCTCCTTCTGGCTTTGCCCAGGCCTGGAGCCTGGTCTGTTTTTCCTCAAGCCGCATCCCAAGTCTAACTCCCGAATGGGGCCCTGATAACTGTATTCTGAACAGTCCTGTGCCTACAAGGAACAAACTGCCCCAGCTCATTGGATCACTAGGGCACAAACCCTCGACCACGGTAATGGGGGGATTTATGGAGGGAGCCGGTTTAAGTGGTTCAGGCATCTGATCAGGATGCCTTCTGGGTGTCTCCTAAGTGAGGTATTTTGGCATGTCCTACTGAGAGGAGGCCCCAGGGCAGACCCAGGACATACTGGAGAGATATCTCTCAGCTGACTTGGGACCTGGATAAGCAGCAGAAGATCGATGGATGGATGGATGTACAATTAGTCATAATAAAAGCAAATTATCGTAGCTTACAAGTTAATTGACTAACTTGCAAATCTGCTCTTTTGTCCCTCTAAGGAGTAAAGTGGGCCCATAGCAGCAGAATAAAAGAGCACCCAGATTCCATTACTTTAGGGGTGACTGGTTCATGATGGTCTCTGACTTACTGTGTTTATGTCTCCGTTACCATTGGCTGTTTCCTCATGCATTTATTTAGTGGCTTCATAATAACAGTCCAAACAACTGCCTGGAGGCATTACTGAGATGGATACCAAGTGGCAAGACTTAGTTCAAGAATGACTTTAGAACTGGTGAGTTTATTAGTCCTGGTTTTCTAAATAAAGATGGGCTAAAAGTCTTGCATGTCAACACACCTACATGCTGTCTAAGTAGGATTTTTATTAATGTGCCAGCCACAGGTGAAGTCTGAGCAGGAGGATATCTGTTTACCTGTGCTCATCTGGTGGGAGAGGGAGCTTGTGTAGCTTAATAATTGATGAATGATTTTGGTAATCCAGCAATTAGCAAGACTGTTTTTGCAGCAAGTCTGTGAATTTTAATGAATTGTAGACAGAGGAACTGCAACTCTCATCTGTTTCCTAGAGAGCATGTATTGTGTAGCGGATGTTTTTTCGGGGGGGTTTTGACAGTAAGTGCAAATGTACAGTATTTTTTAGCTCCAGACAGTGAATGGTTTATTTATTTCATACTGTATATGTACACAGATTTGCTTTGAGAGACACTAGACGTGTTGTTTGTTTGGCAGGAATTCTCACTGATCATAAAATATCTACCTATCTTATTGTCAAATCTCAATGACACTTCTTTTGTCCAAAAGATGTGGCGATTCTTCTCATCTTTGCAACAAATCACAGCTGTCATATTTACACTTTTTCTGCATAGAGGAAGCTTATTTTCAGCCTCCTTTGGGCCCTTTCTTTATCAAAAGCCACTCAAATTCTGAAAGTGGAATAGTGCAGACCCAGCAGCCCTCTAGGCAGATGATGAACCAAAAGAAAACATCAGATTTGGGTTGTGAAGCCGTGATGAATCACAAAGTTGCTGTTGTGCAACCTGCAAAATTTGATAGATGCCCCCCTGGATACCATAAGATTTTGCAGAGGGAGATATTGTAAGTTTTCATATTTCATGTAGGGAAAAGCTCACATTCGACATCCTCAAACAGCCAGTGGTATGAATATAAATGAGATCTAAATAGGATATTTTGAAGCGTAGACACTGGGGAGGGTGAAATTGGCTGACCTGCTCTCTGAGAGAAAGGAATATTAAGCAAACTCCTCAGCCCTTACCAGTTGTTGCTGATTCACCAAAAAAGGGAACAATCGATATGGAGCGATTAAAGCCTTTCTGAGTGCCTCGGTGGTCGTTCTGTCCTTCACTGCCAATCTCTTGGCGAGGATCAAATGCTCTTTTTATTTACCACAAGTGTGTGTGTGAGAGAGAGGATGGTTGCATTTGTATCCATTTGAGTTGTTCCTTTCCCTTTTGGTTTGGGCACAATAGATTTTTTCTTTTTTTGAGGATAATCATTTTTACAAGTAGCAGAACTACTTCCTTTTTCTCGGAAAAACATTTTGTCAGGTTCAGTCACTCTGACTTACTACCAAACAGATGTTCATGGTACATATACATATACAATATCTCCAAGAATACTTTGGCATGCAATCAGGAATTGAAAACCACCAGCGTTCTGATTAGTAGACACGCTGCTCTACCTCCTGAGCGGCAGTCTCCCCGATGTCTGTCTGTCTGTGTGTTCTTCTGCAAAACATGACTATGCAGTCCTGTGAAAAGTATACACTATGATTCTTTAGCTTGTACGATCACTTTTAACTGATTTTTTTTTCCTTGTGGCTTTTATCAGTCTTCCAAATCATTGTGGAAGAATTTTAGTCCGTTCTTGCTGCAGTTTATTGAGGCATTTATTTAATTTTCCTGCCACAGCATTTCAATCAGGTTCAGTTCTAGACTTGACTGGCTCATTGCAAAACCTTGATTCTTTTCTTTTCAGCCATTCTGTTGTAGATTTGCTTTTGTGTGCTTTTGGCCAAGCTTTAGCTGTCGGACAGAGCCTCACATTTGACTCTAGAATACTTTGGTATGCAGAGGAGTTCATGGTTGACTCAATGACTCCAAAGTCTCCAGGTTAGTGGCTGCAAAATAAGCTATCCAAAAGTGACCCTGTGCATTATGGCCAGACATTGCAGCTTTAGTCTTATCTGTCCAAAGGACATTTATCTGTAAGTTTTGTGTTTTGTCCGTATGATTTTTCAAACCTAAGCTGTGCTGCCATGTCGGTTGTCCTGGCAACCCTTCTAAAACAAGCCATGCTTTAAGTATGTTTCTACTGTCATGGCCTGTAAATGGCCTGTATTTATATAGCGCTTTACTAGTCCCTAAGGACCCCAAAGCGCTTTACACATTACGTCATCCACCCATTCACACACTGGTGATGGCAAACTACATTGTAGCCACAGGGGCACACTGACAGAGGCGAGGCTACTGGACACTGGCGCCACCGGGCCCTCTGACTACCACCAGTAGGCAACGGGTGAAGTGTCTTGCCCAAGGACACAACGACCAAGACTGTCCAAGCCGGGGCTCGAACCGGCAACCTTCCAATTACAAGGTGAACTCCCAGCTCTTGAGCCACAATCGCCTGTCATGAACTTTTAACATTTAATATGCTAACTGAGGTCTTCCTCCTGAAAATCTAAACTCATTCACTGTTTGGTTTAGCTCGAGCTGAGATGACGAAAATGGAGCTTTTGGTCTATCTAGATATGGTAGGCATGTTTAAACTTTGGACAGACCTACTGAAGCTGTATGCCAATGTTTCCAGTGGTGAAGCTAATTAAGCTTAGACATGAAAATCTGAATCATTCTCATTTGTGCACTAAATCTTGTAAAATAAATTTTAAACCAAAGATAATGCTCATGTTGTATTTTCCACTTCATATCGCTCACTGCTCATATGATGTGATGTATGCTTGATTAGATGTACAGTTGCAAGAAAAAGTTAGCAAAGCCTTTGGAGTTACCAGAATTTCTCATTTGATTTGTTATAAAGCACGCTCTCATATTCATCCCAGTCACAATAATAGACAAATCTAAACTTAAAACACACACTGTTGCATGTTTGATGTCTTCATTTAGCACTTGTCACGTCATGTTTTGCTACCTCAGGGGCTGAATGTCTTGCAACCACTGAGGGAACAATTACTTGTAAATTGCACCCAGAACCTTTATAGAAGAATGTCAGGGTAGAAATATAAGACTTGAAGCTTAGGCAAGACAATGTCCCAAAGTTCACAAATAAATCAATAAATGTTAGAAAAAGAAGAAAAGTCAGTAATGTAATGACTGAGTCCCGACCTTAACCCAGTTAAGATGCTCCAGCGTTGCCTTAAGATGACTGTTCAAACAAGACATCCCAACAGGATCGAGGAACTGAAAATTTTTAGTAGGAATGGCTGAAAATTCCTTCTCCTTGTGGTCCAAGTTTCAAAAGGAATACTGCTACATGTGTAATCCAGCAAAGTGGACTGTATTGTTGGACCAATGATGGCATTTAGCACATATACAATGATGAAAACAAAAGTGTCTACCTGATATATTGATCTATCTGTGGTGTGTGCAGAAGAATTGCTGTTCAGAACTGACACAGCAGCAGTTTCTGACTACACAAAGAGTCTGCAATAAGACTGTAAACAAGACATTGATTTAATGCCCAGCCGTATAGATTCTACAAGGAGCGATGAGACACATTATTAGCATGTCCATTCAATAACTGTCTCTGTGTTGTAACAAATCTGTGTGCTGACCGCATCTGTCTTACTCTCCTCTTTCACACCAGTGGTTCATAAGCTTGAGACCAGTGTTGTCAGAATGTAGTTTTGACTTTTTGGGATTCCTGTCAACTCTCACACTAGCCTTTAGCTTCCCTTTAGCAACATTTCTCCGCCCGGCCCATGATGTTAGTTTTGCCTGAAGCGAGGTCACCTCCAGCTGCTTTAAGCCAGCTCACATCAACACTCCTGGGATGTTTTTACATATGCAGCATGGTCTCTCACTGTCACTATTCTATCATCCTTTTTCTCTGTCCCCATCCTTTGCATTCACACACTCATTTCATCCCGTTCTCCACTGGGAGCTGAGGGAGAGAAGCATGTTAAAATAGTTACAGGAGATGAAGAGGCCGTGCAGTCCCCGCGCTCGTAGACATTATTCATGCCTTCCACGGGTCTGTCTGAAAGACAAGGAGGCAATGAGAGAGACACAAACACCTGATGCTCAATTGATGCAGAGAAAGCATAAAAAAGAGGGAAGGAAGGAGTGTTGACAGACAGCAAGAGGAGAAGACACTCTGCACTTGTTTTTTTTACTCAGCACATCTGATGACAAACACAGCTTTGACCACCAATTTATGCTTCGTTTAACACAAAAACCTTGAGCATCTTGTTTTTTTTGCTCTTACTTCTTTATTTGCACGTGATTTGAAGTACTGATTTCTACTTAATTGACTTTTACGTTATTGTATTAAAAACAAAGCAAAAGAAAAACTCCAAAGTAATTAGTAATACTGTCGTCTGTTTGAGAGAGAATGCATAGTTCAGTGTGCTGAAAAAACATAAAAATTCTACTGTTGTCTTTTTGCTTCACTACAAAAAATAAACTGCAATGAGATTAAATTGTCACCACAGTCTGTTATTGTATTTTCACACGACGCATTTAAAGGAAGCGAGGAGTTATTTTCATCAGTGGCGTCTTCCATTTTTCATTCTTGCAATAAAGTGATTTTGTGTGTCATGAGTGGCATCAATCCCAGATACTGCATATCATTTTAAATAGAGATATTTTTAATTACATCAGATTGTTTTGCACTATGCAAGGAATATAGCGTTTGGCCTTGGCTCAGCCTCAGAGAGAACATCTTTTATTATTTGGCAAGCAGCTGGATGACTAATCTTCAAATGTGTCACAGTTGTACAACAGTCAGGCCCTTTTTTCTAAATCTTCAGCTGTGCCCAGTTCCTCTGCACTTGGATGGCACTTTGATTAGATCGTTCATTGGCCGTGGTAGTAGTTTTTCATAATACAAGAAAAACAAGGAGCAAGTACAAGAAATTATGTTAAAAAATGCATTGTCAGTGACTCACGCTTGATTGTAATGATCTGTGCCTGAGTAGCTGCAGGATAGTTAATTGCATGCCTCTCTGTCTTCCTGCTTGTCAAGCTAAATAAGCAGCGCGGTTTAGAAAGGGCATCTTCAATTAAACAGGCTTTATTTGACTAAACAAGCCACTTAAGTATTATTACATTCAAGTGCAAGTGTGGATGTGCAGATATCCTAGAATTTCCAAGTTAGTGAAGACCCAGTTTAGTAGTCTAAAAATAAATTTACTATTGTTTACTATTGTACGATTCTGTACTCATTTAATCATTTTATATCATTATAATTTCACTATTTTTGATAGTGATGCACAGATTGATTGGCCCAAGACCAGAGATTGCCCATTTCCAGCGTTCTTTGCCTTCACCAGCAGATCATGTATGTCTGATTATAAGCTGGTCTGTTTGACAGCATGTGAACAGACGCAGGCTAATAGTTGTTAGCTTGTGGCTGTGAGTTCTTGATTGTGACCAAAGGCAGAAATTTGCCAGAATAAACTTTTTGGGAATCAGGGTGAAAACGTCAACCATTGTTATTGCTCTAAAATTTGATTCCCAGACAAACAGACTGACGTGACATGAATGTTGCATGGATTTGACAAACGTAAGAGTTTGCATTAACAGTCTAATCCAAAGTTACGTGAATGCAAACATGTGTGAGTACTCTACTGTGCCGCTCCAGGTATTCAGAATGTGAGAAAGCAGTCGCCAGTCCTCTGTGAAATAATGAGCTATCATAGTCTCACATGACTCCACAGTTGCCCAAATTAATACAGCCCTTACTGCTGTACTCAAAGTTTTCTCCATCGTACACTTTAGCTTTCTGGGTGAATTTTAAAGTTCTGTGTCTCTGCAAAACTGTTGCAACTCTGTGAAATACCTGGGTTTCATTATTTTGAGCATGTAACAAAAGCCCTCATTTTCCGGAACGCTGTATGAATGCAGGGCTTTACAAATCAAGGAGGGGATGCTATTTTCTAAGCTCACGCTGAACTGGGAGCTATGTCAAACTAAGGATGTCCAGTGTTGGTTGTTGTTTCATTGAGCTGATTTAGGGTTGCCTTTGCCATCGTTGGCTAATGTTAGCTCACAATGGAAGTTGACACCTCGCGTTCATGGTGTATTCATCAAGTCATAACCGTTGACTTTGACCTGTCTTTTGCTATTCTAGTACTGAAGTTAAATTTGTATTTCAGTGCTATTCTGTGTCTTTTTTTTCCTCCTAGGGGTTGTTGGTGGAGGAAAGAGCCTGTAACTTGAACTATATTAAAAGTATAAAGGCAGCGTTTGGCAATGCTTTATTAAATATACTGAAGTTATTGTACAAAAAATATCAGCTGATTATTAGAAGTCAAATTCATTAGATTTTATTTGGAATGACCCAACTGTATTGGTTATTGGCCATATAGTGCTACAGCGTTCTAAATAACCCAGGGCTCTTAGCTGTTATTTTCTCTCCTATGCTTGTTTTTTTTTCATGCTTCAGGATCTTTATGCACAGTGAAAATATGTTGTCCAAAATATGTCCCATTTCACTTTATCCTTTTGGCACCTTTGAGTCAGACATTTGGAGCCTGGTGTTTATAATACTAAAAAAGTGCAAGATATCTGTTTGGCCAAAATTTCAGTTGGACTTTCTTGTTCCTACATGTTAAGCCAGTACATTTCCAGTTAGTGGAGAATGTAGAGCACAGAGATACGCAGTCAAAACTTGCTTTCCTCACTAGTTCTCTTTGCCCCTGGGCAGCAGAGCCATGCTGTGCTGCTTTTTGAACCATAGGGAGGTACAAAGGGGGCTAGGCAGCCGTCTGGCATCACAGTGTCCTCATGTCTTCGAAACTCTCTACAGAATTGTTTCCACCACAGGGTATGCAGTAATTAGACTGAGGTCAGGGGAGTGTGTGACCTCTGTGCCTCCTGTACCAACGCAACATACTGTTTAGAAGTGCTGCCCGACTTCCTCTAACAATTAGCAAAAACACCCTAGTTCTTCACTCCTGTTACTGCTGCCCTGCTGTTTATCCTCCGCAGTGATTAATATCTAGTTTTCAAACTCCCTCACCTTGTTCTGTCATTTTTTTCTTCTTCCTTTCATTATTATGTTTGTGTATAAAAGCAGAAGAGAAAACAAATTTTATTCCGATGACAGTCTCATGAAGCTGAAGGACGGTTAAATGAGTCACAGCAACTTTCTCCCAGAAGAGTTTTAAACTTTTTTTTCCCAACTTTTTTTTAGCTTCTGTTTCATTAGGACTAGACACCATAAATATTTTGTTGACTTTAGAAAATGATTATGGTGTGACATTAACCACATCTACAAAAAACTGACCTCGTTTTTTTTATAGCCACTATAATCATGGAACATGGGCTGGCATTAGTCTGCTCTGCATGATAAATGCGATGCTGGAGGAGTATCCAGTGGATAAAAGTGAAATGGCAAAATATCTAAACCAAGTGTTAGTATGTAATTAGAGCCTGCTGTGATTATCTAAAACAAAATAATGGACACATTTAAAAATTGACTGAAAAAACGACAGAGTTTACTCTGATTAGGAAGCTTTTTTATTATATTCTCAAGAATTTTTCCTGACTCTGTTGACCTTTAGTTCTTGCAGTTGTGACTTTTTTACTGCCTCAAGGTCCCATGCCGTTATTTCCATACTTTATTTGCAGTGTTCATTTTGTTGGGATGATGATAATAGTTGGCATAATTTATTCTTTAAGATTCTCAACACCAAATTTGATGCCACAAAAATAATAATTCATGCCAAATTAACATAAAATTTTATTAAAAAATTGAGCAAGCAGTGCTATGCTAACATACGCACATACTTAGATGTAATTTTACTGTTATGGCAGTAGTCAGCTAACATTATTAACATCACCTAGCTCATGTTATAAGTCCTTATGAAGATAACAATGCAGTGTAAACTTATTTTGTTGCCAAAAGTGCCCTCTGGTGGACAAACTATGCAGCATCGACACTTGAAGGGTGTTTCTCTTTTTACTTTCTTTAAATTGAATTTATTGGCTGATAAGTGCCCATACTGATATATTAGCAAATAGTTTATTTAAACGTTGTCGATATTTATCGGCTTTAGCTAGCCTTGTGTGCTGGATTGCATGCAACTACATCAGCACCCAGTACTATGTACAAGCAAGTACATATGAGTCTTTTTTTTTAAATGAACTATCAATAAATATATAAAGAAAATATTAATGAAAAAATCCTGACAATAAAAAAGAGTTAAGTTCAAAGTGTTTTATACCTCACTATGAAAAAGTCTGACTGCTGTGATAATATTTAATGTTCACCCGAGATGCTGGCTTCTCTAAGCTCGTTAAATTGTCCAGTTGCCTCTGGCTTCAGTTCAGTGGGCCAGAAGAGTTCTTCTATTAGCTGCTCCTTCAGTCCACAGGACCACTACAGCTCCAAGGCAAAGTTTTTAAAACGCTTTGGAAAGAACTGAATTTCTGAACTGATGATTTCCAAATTATTTACAAATCTTCACCTAACAGTGAAGTTACAGTTACAGACACGCCCAGATACCGGTTCTTTTTATGTCCTTATTGAATACAAAGAGTAACCACTCACAGCGACATACTGCAAAAAGCGAGTAATCTCTTGGAGCTCTTGGACTTTTGCACCTCGTAGAAGCCGTTTTAGCACCAACTCAACCTCCGTGAGGTGCTGCAAGCACAGTGGTGAGGAGGAACTTTAGATCACTCCTACTATGAAACTGTTCTGTGTTATTTCTGGGATGTTGTAATTGAGCTGTGTTTAGGTCAAACCTATCAATCAGTTTAAGGTTTAATACAAGAATTTCCTCTTTTCTTCCCTACCACTATAAGTGTGCATTTACTTGTATGTTTAGAGCCACTGTGCTGTGCAGTTCTCCTGTAAAATTTCTTCATACAGTTTGAATTTCATACATATTCACTCTCCCATGGTATTTGAGTGTTCCCATGGATAAGCTGAGATTAGAAGTATTACTTTGTTATAAAAGGCATTTTGCTTACTGACAAAATCCATTCTTCTAAAAAAAACAAACAAAACAAACAATGGTGTTGATTAAAGTCGTATCTTAAATTGAGAACTGTCAGGTTAACACTTCTTGGGAAGCATTTAGTGAACTTACAGTAACACGACATGTTGCCGTCAGCTCGGTATAATTACATTTCACCTGTCGCTTCTCAGCCTCACACATTGTGTGTCAGGAGGTGCACTCAGAGTGAGACAGGCTGAGAGGAGAGAAAAGAGAAACTAGTGAGACTATAAATGAGAGTGTAGTCTAATGACTCACTAACACGTAATGAGATGAGTGCATTTTTTTTTTTAAATTTTATATATCCCGGTCTTGTCATCTGTTATTTTTCTAATAAGTAAAAGATCATCTTGAGATGTTTTTCATTTATTTTACAAAGGAAGGGAACCACTTAAGTTGATCCTGCCTAAAACATAAAAAAAAATCTCTTTCTCCTCTGAGTAAAGAATATAAGCTTTTAAATCTATCACTGGTGTTCAGTTCGTTTTCCGTATTGGTAAATGGCCTGTATTTGTATAGCGCTTTACTTAGTCCCTATGGACCCCAGAGCGCTTTACACTACATTCAGTCATCCACCCATTCACACACACACACTGGTGATGGCAAGCTACATTGTAGCCACACCCTCTGACCACCACCAGTAGGCAACGGGTGAAGTGTCTTGCCCAAGGACACAACGACCGAGACTGTCGGATCCGGGGCTCGAACCGGCAACCTTCCGATTACAAGACGAACCGCCAACTCTTGAGCCACGATCGCCCTGCGAATATTATAGAGACGCACAGCACTGGAAGAGGTAAAAAAAGCATTTAAAAGATACATTTGTTCTTAAAACTTCATTAAGAGAAGTCATTACCATGTTCTGTGAACAGGTCTTTTGCAAACTTAAGATGTGCTGCAATGTGTGTGTTCTTTTTTTTGTCCTAATGGACGCATAAAGATTTTAGCAGGTTGTAGAGATTTCAGCAGGTGTTTTGCTGTTACCCTTGGGTCCCTTTTTACTTGTTTCAGGATTGCATGTTGTGCTTTTGGTGTGATCTTTGCAGGACACGTACTTCTAGGAAGAGCACTAGCAACAGATTTTCCTTCTTTTTTTTTAGTAGGATTAACAGCCTTTGTGCATCTCTGTGGCACTTTTTAGGACACATGAAACAAACCAGTCTTTTTGTTGAAAGTGACAGACTTTGTCAGGATCCAGACTATGTTTGCCTTTAGGGAGAAGAATCTCTACGACTCACTCTTTAAATTTCATCTTCTTAATTGGACTTTAAATAGTTTTTGAAAAGTCATTAAACAAAATGTTCACTTACTTTTTGAGGCTGCCATATGAATGATTGCTCAGTCTGTTTAATAAAGACAAAACATACAGGTAATTCCAAAGGGATACGAGCCTGCCCTGATTCTTGTGCCTGACTGTATTCATGTGCCTCTGGCCAGGCCGAGCTCCTAACCATTATGATGAGTGATGGGTCTCTGTTATACGAACATGAAAGCACCCATTGTTATTTTAATTAGGTGAGCCAAACGAGCACTGCATTGCAAAGCTTCCTTTCCACCTCCCTGCTCATTTTTCTACAACTACACTTTCTCGTGCTTTCCTACGCTCTCTCACTTTGCTTCCCCGCCTCTCTTCCTGTGCCAGTTTGCAATGTAGGTGTTGTCATCCGGTCGTTGCGACACCCAGACCCCATGCAGAGAGGAGTTGTATGGTGTTTTTCTGTATCTGTGACAGAATGCTACAGGAAGAGCCTTGGTGCTGAATGTGTCCCAACTGGAAGAATGTGTTGCCAGCTTTGCCGCCCCTGAAAAGATGCTGTTCCTGACACTGTTTAGAATTACAGAATGCACTAAATAGACTGAAAAACAGCTGTGTTATGATCTAAGATTATTCAGTTATACCATTTGCTTCCCCTGATTTTGCACTTGTACATTTCTGTCAAGTTTTAAACCCCAGGTGAACTAAAAGATTCAGGATCTTCATAAACCAACAACTCCAGTAAGAGGTGTGGAAGTGTCACTGAAGTGGACACACTTTCTGTCCAGTGCAGCTCTGCTTGTAAACCTGGGTGAGGCATGTTGTCATGTAATCAGTATTTTCACAGGTCACATACTCAGTCACTCGCAATTCAGTTTCAGTGTTTTAACAAATTGGGTATTTTTTCAGAACAGAAATGGGTAAAACGTTAAAGCTGTTTGGTACAATATTAATTATGGACTTGGTTTAGTCGCAGTTAGTAGCAGAGTAGGGTCATTATTCTGCTTAAATGCTATCAACTTAATTGGGTCCAAGAATTAAATTTAGCTCTCATTTGCTGTGCAGTGGCCTTAAATCTGCAGCTGGAACCTCCAAAGTAGCTGGGAGGACATGTACTAGAATACCAGTTGATGGTGACTGCATTGAGAATAATTCTCCAAAGCAATCGCTTGGAGCTCAGCATCACTTTACTGTTAACTCACAATACTGTAGTGGAGGTCTTTGATGTAGTTCCAGGTCCTTTACAACCATTAACATTTGGATGCAGATGAATCAGCATTGCTAATTATTCTGTGCCACTTTCAAAGAGGGTCTGTCTTGACTGCTTCATGCTCATACACATGAAATCTGCTGTATCGAATCCATATATATGATGTATAGCAAATAATTCAGCGTTGCTTGCCTACTGTATCTTGATTCCCACTTTCTCTACAATGTCAGAACCAATTTGGCCTTCTCCGTTACACCGACCTCTATCCACCTGACGGCTCCACGCTGAATGTGCCCACTTTATTTAAGTTGTACATTAACCGCCTGCACAGGAAGGCATTGAGACATTTCTAAACGCTCTCTTCTCTCCGCCTTTCATGAGTGAATGTGTGTCTTGGCCTCTTGTCATCAAGCATTACAGTCTTGTGTCGAGTTTCGTGCACCTGTGCGCCTTTACAGATCCATGCTGGTGGGTGAGGGGAGGTATGGTATGTGCAGAGTTTTGCATGAAAAAGAGTGGTGCATGAAAGAATTGATTTTGAGAATTTACACTAGAAGGGGAAAAAAGGAAAGAAATCTTGTCTCTGGAATAATTTGCACTTTGTGTTTTGCACTGCATGCTTTGCCTGAGCAAATTCATTTGTTATTAGTATGCTAGTGAATAACCAATAACGTCTGCATTTACATGCGTGTGTGTGTGTGTGTTTGCTTTCTCATTCTCTGCTAATATCCAAGACCTTTCATGTTACAACGTTGGTGCCCTTATCAACATGCCAACGGTGTAAGTTAATCCCTGTGCAAATAAACAAAAACACTTGTTCTCGTTTCGCAGCAGCCCGGATTCATTCCAACAAACAAGCTATCGTCTAGTGTGTATAAACTAGTGGGGGGTGTACAGACTTGGCTCATGGACTGTACAGCCTTGGCCCGTGGTACTAATGAGGTCAAACTGATATACACATTCCCCTAAAAAAAACTGTCCAAGACATTCCGGCGCAGCCACTGTGCAGCCTGGAGGCATTTCTACTTGTTGCAGAAAGCCATGTTTACTGTGGTTCAGCAAATTATCATAGCAGCTTGGCCCACAGCATGCTGAGATTTTTGCCTTAATGCTGTTAGGAAAGATGAGAATTTCATGTCATTCTGTAACTTATCAGAGCCTCCTCCTACTACATCCACAGGGTAGAGAGATGGCCACATAAAAGTCTTTATTCAAGAACCGTACTAAACTGTTTATGGTCAGCTGATGTTCACTACTGCTCCCAGTCATTTATGATGCTCAGCACTACCTTGAAAATATCTAGAGAAGCTTGCTGTTTGGGTGTTGGTAGTATTTGCCACATATCTCTGTTGCCAGTAGGGCTGCCACAAACGATTATTTTGATAGTCGACTAGTCACCGATTATTTTTGCGATTAGTCGACTAATCAGATCATGCATCCATTGGACGTAAAATGTACAGCTTATTGCACCAGCATGCGTCTGCTCTTATATAACTATCATTAGCTTACAGCTTGAAGTGTTTAAGGTATGTGCTAACTAAAAATAAAGACAAGATGATAGTTTATTACACTTTTAATGAAATTTGCAGATTGTTTCAGTGAAGTTTAATAAACGCAGCCGTCTGCTCCTTGCTATCTAAAATATAACAGGACACTGGAGTATATTCTCGAGCATCTCACACTTCTGATAATCACTCGTCTGCTTGACGTTTATTCATCTGTGCAAAAACTATAACTTTATTTCTCAGCCAAACCAATTTACTCAGGAACAAATAAAATACTAAAAAAAAAAGCCAAACAATAACATTTTTAAGTTATCTAAGTGAGTTATATTACATGTTTAACCTGAGTAGCGAAAGACGGTGGTCAGCTTGAAAACGATTTGCCGGGAGTCCGGTGTTCTCACCGACTCTAATGAGCCTAGAAACCCGGCTCGCTATCGAGCTGGTGGGTAACAGACGTCTCCGAAAACGTCGGAGCGCTTTTGAAAATATGTGGTGTCTTGATAGACTGAGCAGATATTTGAGGTTTACACAGCTACATTCTCACCTGAAAATATGTTAAACGTTTATTTTGTGACCCAGAAAGAATAATAAGAGTAATATTAAAACTAAGTAGCTACCGCCATTGTTGACAACTGCCCTGGGCCGCGCTATGAATTCTGGGACACAGTTTCTTCTTCTTCGGGGTTTAACGGCAGCTGGCATCCTTGTACATGCAGTGCTGCCATCTTCTGTTTCAGTCCGTTATTACACTCTTAAATACTACTACTTATTCCTGCGTCTTTTGGGATCTTACAAAGCTTCAAACGACGCGTCGATTATTAAATTAGTCGTCGACGATTTTAATAGTCGACGTAATCGTGACTAGTCGACTAATCGTGGCAGCCCTAGTTGCCAGGTTGTCACTGTAAAATAAAAACCCTTTTAATAACTTGATAAGATAAGATAAGATAAGATAAGATGACCTTTATTAGTCCCACACGTGGGAAATTTGTTTTGTCACAGCAGGAAGTGGACAGTGCAAAAGTTATGAAGCAAAAATTAGAATAAAATAAAATAAGAATAAATACAGTACACAACTGTACAGAATAGAATAAAATAAAATACTATATACAGTATAATAAAATAGAATAAAATATACAATAAATTGATTGGCCACAAAACCTTAAGAATTTATGGTGTTTGTGGAATGCAAAACTAATATTCCAACACTAACTCCCATCAAGTCAAACATTATTTATTTACAATATTTACTGATGTTTTGGTTGATGTTTAATGCGATAAATTTTCCAGGTAATTAATGTGTTAGGAGGCTTAATTCCAAATAAAACTGATACAGAAAAGTACCAAGCCATCTTTCTAAGAGTGTGAATGATTGGGGCTAATCCCAGAATACTCTGGTTAAAATGTGAGCTATAATGTGGATAGACAACACAGTCATCGGGCAGAAAACTATACAGCAACTCCACACATGGGGAAAAACATTTAAATTGGGAGTGAAAATCCTGTGCATTTACCCAGGTTATGTATGTATGATGTGCTGACCATGCAGCTTCATGTATGTAGGTAAAACTTTTAGAGACTTAAAACGTAGAATAACCAGATATTTGAGTGTGATTCATTGAGGGGATGGAGATTATGCAGTTAGAGCCCAGTTGAAAATGGGATAGAGGTCAAGACTTTACAGACATTTTTACCCAAGGGACTGTGTGGACTGTGTGGAATGTAATGCCATAATTTCTCTTTGATTTAAATGTTCGATCATAAAATAACCAAAAACGATCATTTTAATAAAGAGAAGAAGTTTTCTGAAGGTAGTACGGGGAGTTTAAATCATGCGTCTTCAAAGTCATTTAATGAACATGTTATTTACTTGTTGTGATATTTTCTTTTCATTCTTTAGCAGCTTATATACTTGATCGAGTGGGAAATACACAAATTTTGTGTAGTGTACTTGCTATTTTGTTTATGCTGAATATGGGATGTTTGGATAGACCAATTTAATCATTGTTCCATTTTTGACCTGTGCGAATGTTTTTGTAGAAGATAGAAAAGGTTGTACGCTTGTAAGCCATTAAGGTCTGATTGGATGATTGAAAGTAAACAGTATAAATGCACGTGTATGTGTGTCTATATATTTGAATATAAGGATATTGTCTGTTTACGTGGAAAAAAATCAATCAGTCTGAAACATTGTGACTTAATAAATGTATTAGCAGTAAGTGAGACAGTGCGTGAGTTATATTTAAGTTCACTGTGGAACAAATACAGAGACCAATTGTGACCGAGCATCACTGTTTCAGCTTTTTTGCAAAGATGTTATTCTTGCAACATTATATCAGAGTGGAAAGGCTGATTCACTGACGTGCCAGTTTACTTGCTTACTTGCTAATGTAGCTTATTTATTGTTTCAGAATGTTTTCATACAGTAAGCTGTGCAGCAGGTTTCGGATATTGGCACCTTTGTAACTCTTAAGTCATCCTTTTGTCGTACTAATACAAGCATATAATATTTACCCAGGTCTCTAAGTTGTGGTGCTACAGACACAGTGCATGCAGCACTGCAGCATGATATGGCATTCTTTATTCCTCGTCATTGTTTTGGCCGAGTTCACTCAGTGCGCAAACTCCAGCAGCAGGGTGCTAATTGCAGTTCACCTAATGGATGCTGGCATCAATACAGCGCTTTTGCCTCTAGGCTCTTGGTGTCTTACTGATTAGTAGTCATCTGTGGTGCACTACACCAGTCGCACACTTAAGTCATGTAGCGACTCCTGTGCCAGCTCCATTTGCTGAATATTGACTGATATGACACTGACTTTTTTTTTTAAAATTTGCCCTCTCAAAAAGTCATAAGATCAAAGAATTTAAAGTAAGAGTATCCTGCCAAGTTTAGTTTTTTGGTAAATGTGATTAAATGACCACATCCATTTATAAATCATCTTTGTAATAACAGAAAACTGTAACCACCACATGCCACTGTACAAAGACTTGCTAAACTTACTAAATGACACCTTACAAGGAGTCTTGATGCGAGTTAAACAGAATGAGCCAGCAGGAGTGTCTTATCCCCTCCTCCCTCCTCTCTGGAGTCAACAGGAGGCACAACCTCGGGAATGTAAAGAATGCAGCTGGAACAAAAACAATAGAAAGTAAGGGCTTATGACAGATGTGCAGCCTCATCTAAGCGGTAGATAAAAAGCACTAGGGCAGTATATTGTTACAGTTGTCTTTCCAAAGAGGAGGTCTGAGGAGAATTTACATGACAGGAGCAGTGCCAAAAGTGCCCGCAGCAAAGATATCTCGAGGTTAAATGACAATTGGTCTGTAATATATTTGAACAGACCTCCTATTCTTAGAAATAAGCAAAATCCTTCTTCCTGCTTCTAAGGCAGCGTTTATACATCTCCCCATCTTTAAGTCCTTCATTAATGAATCTCTACAATCATTTCTCTGAGCCAGGAGTTAATGATGAGTCATTTTTAAACAGAATGTTAAGATTTAAAGAGGCTTAACAGATTGCACATCAAGTAAGTTTTTTAAACAAAGCCTGGTCTTTCATAGTAATAGCTTGACCCAGAAAATTACAGCAACAGCTATACACACTGAGCACATTTAACTATTAATGTCAGATTTCAGGACCAAATAATTAAGAGGAATGTCATCATAACAATAATAATAATAATGATGATGATGATAAGACATCTTTTAACATTGTAGTGCTGTAGTAGTTCTGTTATTGACTTTGTAAGACAAATTAGATCATGCATTTCATAATGGCGCCACATCATATATAGTGTCTTTGTCGTTTTGTTTACTCTTGGCAGACTGTCGATTCTTTTTGCAGCAGCAGCAGCAGGAGCATTTCTTGCACAATGTTCATAACTACTTGTATCTGCCAAAACAACGAACTTGCATTTCTCTCACATGCTGACAAAAATAATTCTGATTCAAGTCTGGATGCTTGTGGGTGATCAGGTGGCCACATGGGATAAAGCTTGTGGCTTGCTTATGACTGATTAGCTCTCCTCTGGCCCAGATGGCCTCACCAGGGCAACAAAGTGGCAGAAAGCCCTGAGACCCAAGAATGATCCATTCTGTCTCTAGTCCTCCCCAGATGGGCAGATTAATCACCACAGTCTGACAACAGACTACAAGAGGGTGTAAACTCATAAAAAGTGCCGGAAACAACAGATCAGTCTCCGTATTTGCTGTCCCCCTGCTTTTGATGGCTTATTTGTATATTTCTGTTAAATTCGGGGACTTTGTTCCCAGAGTCTCGAAGCTCTGCAACGTTTAAGAATGACTTCATTGATTCCGACTGAGCAATTGGCGCCTTGGGAGCAGCTATGTCAAAATGAAAATCTGCTCATTCAACTTATCTCGGCTCTCGCTCTCTTTGCTATGACCTCCCTATCTGCTGTTCTCACTCAGGATCGAAACAATGAGACAGTCTCTGGGATTTAGCTGTGAGGAAATCTGTGTGTGCAGGATGGTTTGCCTTTGCCGTTTTGCCTGGGAAGCAGCACATAAGCTATTCATTCGCCGCCTTGGTTTTTCTTATTGGCTTAAAGCAATTAAAATCTCTTTGCAGCAGGGGATGCTCTCTCTCCAATTTAAATGTGGGAGAATAGAGACAAAGCACTTTGTCTTACTGCCTGTAGTAAATAAGGGGAATAACCTATGCAGAAAGGTAAATAGTGTGAAGGCGCTGTAGAAAATTGTCTTTATTTCCCTTCAGAGCTGCTCAGTACTTCGCTTACTTAACTTGATTTCACTTTCTCTTTATGAAATTTTGTTGCTGGTTGTCGATAATAGTTGAACACGCTGACCCTGTTGAATACTTTGGCCTTGGCATACTGCGTCCATCAGGTTATAGCTTCATTTTTCTGCTCATTAACTTATTTAATGACACAAAGTATCGTGGCCTTTTGGTTGGATATTTTAATCTCAGAACAGGATAAACTGTTCCTGTCAAAATGACTATACTTCACTGTGGGATGAGGTCAGTTTGTCACAATGTCTTTAGATTGTTAGACGTCATTCCTGTGGAGGGGCTGTACAGGCAGTGCATGAAAAAGCAACCTGAAATTTTCAAAATTACGATTATTACGATGGTTAAGCCTGTTTTGGAGCTCTGTATCCAATCAAACAAAATGCAGACCTGTAAAAAGCTGCCAAAAGAAATGTGAGTTTTGACCTCATGCGCTTATGTAAAAATTACATGTGATTCATTAGAGTTTATAGATAATGGTACCAGCTGTTCCTCCTGTGCAGAAAAGCGTGCAAGTACATAATGTAATGGAAATGGTGACAGCAGAATTAGTTTGTGGATTCGAGACTTTCTTAAATAATATCATATATAAGGTGCGCCTCTTCAATATTTCAGTTTCAAGTAGTTTATGATAAATAATGGAGGTGTTTTTGATCCAGTGAGGCTCTTGATGTCTGCATGATTGTTGTCACAATATTAGCATTTAAATATTGATAGAGATGCCTTAGAAAATTCTCAATACCATTTTCAAGACCACAGAGCAAAAAATGACAAAATTAACATAAATACTTTAAGATCCTCTTAGAGTAAAAAAACAAGAAACAACAATATTTTTAGGTTATCTGAGGTAGCATTGTACTTCTGGTGCCTTGGCTCCATATTACACATACAAGTCTATGTAGCTTCAGTCTTTAAGAGAAGCAAATAATTGTGTTAAAATGTAAAATCAACACTGTCTATTATAACAGATTAGCAGGACAGATAGCATTTGCACCTAGCTCCCACATTAACATTATTATTTTATTATTAGCCACAGCCGATAGCTGCTTCCCTATTCATGACTTACCAGATGGCTAAAGTGGGCCTTGTTTAAAGGTAGTTTTTGCTACTCCCTTATTTCCACTGATGTTGCTGGAAGTTTGATTTGGCTTCCTGATGTTACCCTCCCAATTATCCACGACTGGGATCAACACCAGTACTGTCAGGCAGTTTTAATAGTTAGATGGCTAACATTAATGTTTGAGCTAGCAATGTAAACATTTATGATAGCTGTTTAATAAACATCCCAAAATTAGTCGGCAAATGTAAGGGGTGTGTGTTAATATATCTTGGTTACCTCCCCAATTAAAGAGTGAGGGAAACTCAGTGGAAACCATAATGCTAACATGAAATTAATGATTATTTTATGGATAGATTTCAGTAATTTTCCTGTTGTCTTCCTATTATCCCCTTCCCTTGTTCACACCACATGTATCCACATGTCTTACCAGTTTGGACAGGGTTTTTTTTTTATGTCAAGCAAGTTTTGTCACCATAATTTCATTTATGAATATACAGCACATAGTTTACCTTTTTACCTCTGAGACTCTGTATGAGAAGTAACACAAATACTAATAATGTCAAATGATCAAAGAAAATTAAAGGTTTATAAAGGTTTATAATGTATTAAAGGATAATACATTGTGATTCAGCTTGCAGAGCCTACACCCGGACAGCACTGTGAGGTGAGGTAATTCTACTGTCAGGCAGTGAGAGAAGCAGGATTGCATCGTCTGCTTAGGTTCAAGACTTGTTATGGCTGACCTCTTCTGTTGAAGATGGGTCAATTTTATGGTTCTTTATGTTTAACTTCTGAATAACACCAACTTTTCCTTAAATAGATCGAATACTTTTCCTTTTTTTCACTTAGGAAACTTGGGTTTAGGGGAGTAAAGCTCGGGTTGTACTGATTTCTTCGGGTTTTCTTATCTGACATCACCATCTACACATTTTTGTTAGAGTTAATGTGACAGGTAAACAAATAGAGCAAATCTGTGGGGTCTCAATGAGGAAGAAGAAGATAATCTTCTTTGTATCAGCTGGTTTTTGTAATTATAGTTGATGACGTAGGTTTATTCTATCCAAAACCCATGAGGAAGTTTTTAGCTCTGTTCGCAGCATGGCTCTATGGATGACGATGCCGGTCCAGGCTTCTAAAAACTACTTAGACTCACATGGAAATATCTTAACAACTACTGGAAGGATGGCTATTTAAATTTGCACAGACATTTGTGGTTTAGTGTGAAAGTACATTAAACCTGCATTCTTTTCTAATGGCCAATGGGGGTGGCGTTTCTGGTGATAAAACCAAGTCTGACTGTATGAGAAATGTTTTCTCTTAACTTATGAGATTATAAACTATAATTATAATGGGGAATGCTTTGGGTTGCGTCTGCCTTGTGACTGACAAGGTACTATTGTCTTAGGATCCAGTGTATTTGATTTCCTAGACTGAGCTATAAAGCGCTTAGTTTGCAGAAAACAAGAAAAATGGCCACATCAGTATTTTTCTACAGCTTGTGATTATACCTGCAAAATTGCTTTCAGTCAACCTAACCTTTGCTTTGTGTTTAGTGCTTATTATAGCATGGTGTCAGGCTAACATGCTAAACAAGGATAATAAACATTATACCCAAACACTGTCCTCTCAAACAAAGAGTTTTTGTGAGTCACACACAGCTGAAAGCATGGCTGGCGACTTGTTTTACCTCTGTTTATCCAAGGAATGTCAAATGAGCTTGCTCCCTTTTTTCATCAAACCCCGTTTCACATTCACACCTGGGAGCCGGCCAGTAAGGCCACACACTCGGGCTGCCGGCCTCTTTCCATTTGTGGCACAGTTGTGTCCTTTGGAACAAAAAAATTTGGGTTGGGATTCAATCAAGTGGAGGTGCTGCTCTCAGCAAATCCCATTTGGAGAAAGTAGTGCATTCCAAGTTTTCTCTGACACACAGAGAGAAACAGGCAAGAAGGCTGTGGCTCAGAAGAAAGTGAAAATGGAGGTAGTGCTTCTCAGAAGCTTGCAGAGAAAAAAGTTTTCTGAATAATGTCAAATGTTTGCAGGCTGTTATCTTTCTATGAATATTGTATTTTTCTAACCTTTGCTGTGGCTACAGTTTTGCCGGGTGGAAGGAAGGTCAAACTCCTAAAAGCTCTTTTTGTGTGAACTACTTTGTGCACACACACTCACACAAGCACAGTTGCAAATATTTCCCTTGATTCCCTCTGAAACATGGCCAGGGCACCTATCTTACCATTTTTCTCTTTCTTTTCTACTCTTCTTCCTTTTCTTTTGAAAGATGACCACACAGACATGCTTATCTTATTGTCCAGTAACTTCTGTTGCCAAAGTGCTCAAACTTTAGCCTATTAACGAATTTTTTCTTGATAATTCAAGGCAGCTTCTTTTAAAGGTCAGCACAGTGTTTTAAAGTAGTGATGGATACAGATGCCCAAGGTCCATTTGTAAGACTGCATAAATACTTCTTGACATGATGTGCATCACTGACTTTTTTCTAGGGAGCATATATACAATAGAAGTGAGATTAAATCAAATTATATGCCAAGTATCTATGTTTTTTATGCTGAACCATTCACTTTCTGACTCACCATGCAGCTGGCACTATTACTCAGCTGCTTTTGGCCCATGTCACTGCATGCCAAATGGTTTTAACCCACTGGTAGTTGTAGGTTGTTTTTTTTTCTTCATGCTGCTTAAACAGATGGTTGTTAGACACATACACACACTTATATAAGGCATGTTGAATATGCAAGCTCACCCTCACCCACTCGTGCTATGTCTGAATAATCACATGGAAGACCTGGGAGCCACAACCTCAGCTCGACCTCCTCTTGACATTGCTGGACGCTAGCCTCTGCTAGAACCCCCTCAAAAGTCCGAAAGCCTTCACATCAACAGTGATAGGATTATAGATAATAACCTCCCTGTAAGAAAAACATCTTCTTGGTGTACATCTTGTTTTTCACTTTTTTTTAGAACACACACAATCCACTCATTCCTCCATCTCTTGTAAAAGCATAAAAGGGCACATTTACCTGTTTGAGCACTGAAGAAATCTTTTTATGTGCTAAAAAGCAATCAGTTTTTCTCAGAAACTAAATGCACTGATAGTCTGGTTTTGCACTATTTGCACTCACCTACTTGATATTCTCCACACATCAGGTTTTCAATACAAATGGAATGTATTTTCATAAGAATCATGTTTTCATATCTTCATGTTGGATATAAATCATTCATTCGCAGATAAGAAATATTGTATAAATGTGCCTTTACAAACTATCTGTATTCAAATTTTGCACTGAGCTGCCCAGAATCTGTTTTATTTCCACCCCAGCTAAAGTGCTGTCATCTGTTGTGTTGCATGCAAACATAGCCAAATGCACACAGAGACATTCTTCTGTCCCTTTAGGAGACAATACGCTGACTTAGATTCATTTCATGGGACTTCTCTTAACCATGACCATAAGGCCTGCATTCCTAACCCTAAACTAATTCTGAATTCAACCTAAACCAGTAGAAAATAGTGGGATTTTCAAGCTCTTGTGCAGCCCTGTTTTTACAGATGACATTTCATTTAAAAAGGGACTTGACAAGTGCATTATAACAAATATTTAGACCCTTTGCTTAAGTAAAGATAATAATTCTACTTAGCCCCCAGTCACACAGTATTAGAGACCAGTCAGTGAACCAGTGGTAAACACTGGTTGCTAGGGAAAAGTAGGTATTCCATGACTGGTTGGCAAGAGGTTGCAGGAAGTTGCTGGCAGTTGCTAGAAATTGGTCATAAAGAGGTATACGGTACTGCACTGAAAACCTCAGTGTGATTGCTTTAGTGTCTAATAGGTTGCTGTGGTCACCAGTAGTTTGCATGATGCCGTCTTGTCTGCAAACACAGGCAAAAACAGGGAGTTGGTGAGTCCCATGCAAACTGGGTGACTAGAGCAATCTGCTAGCAACCAAAGGAACGTTTCAGGCAGTGCACTGTATACCTCTTTGTGACTGATTTCACCTTGTAACAGCCAATCAGTGAATACACATTTATCTCTATCAACTAGAGTTTCTTGGTCTGTGAGTAAGGCCTCAATTAATAGGCTTCAACAGACTTAAACCTAACCTCAGCCCAGTTTTTCACCCTAAAATGTAATTGTAATGCCACCCACTCCCACAGCACCTCGCAAGTCACCCCTGTCTTGAACCTTATCTTAATCTTACCCTGACCTTCAACCAAGTCTTCACCGTGAAATGTAATGATTTACTTTATCTAGAATAGCATTTTGTACCCAAAAGAGAAACACTGTAACTGCATAGAGAGGTAAATGTCCCCACAGCATGAGTAATACAAATACGCATAAACACACCCAAAAAAGGAACACGTGTCTGTTAAATTACTATGCTTTCAGTCATAATGTTTTCTTGCTAAACCAACACTTCAATATTTGTTCTGCGCTGCACCATAACTGCTCCCCTGAGCCCCCCTGAGGCATCTGAATCTGAATGTATAATGTCTCACTCCTTGCTGCTGCCTCATGCATACAGCATGGTCAGTCATAGCTATTTATTTCCATAATCTTCAGGCTTTGTGTGTCAGCATGTTGGTACATATAACGGCACGTCACCTGCTACAGCTGTGGGTGTTAGAAGTGATAAGCGGCTTGCTTTGCTCCATGACTCTCTAAGTAGTTTGTTATAGAGGTGGGACAAGGTGTCACTTATATACAGTATATCCAGTGGTTATGTACTGTGTATAATATTGTTGTTCATTATAATGTGTGTTAATCTCTAACAGATGTTCCAGATATTTTTATTTGCACATTTCTAATTGACTGTGTTTGAAAAGTAACACGAGGCTTGTAGCAGAGCCTGGTTTATATTACCGAGACATTTGATGTTCACATTTATATTCAAATTCTACTCAAATTCAATCGGCTACAGTGGATGTGAATGTATAGTGTTGCACATTTTTACTGATTTACAGTTTGTGAGTTGGCAGACATCATTAGCAGAAGTTGTAATTTCTTTGAAAATGGTCTGACCTTGAGGGGAATATCCTGGGATGTTGCTGTGTATGTATTTCCATGAAGAGATAGCAGGTGTCACATCAATGCTCCAGACCATCAAACTGCCAAACCTTCTGCTTTTATAGATGTGGTCACCCTTACTTTTGATCAGTTGATCAAGTGCTTTGATTAGCAGTGCCTTGCTGTGATTTACCTACTGAATTCATAGGACTAAGTGAAGTTTTCACGTGACTGCAGGTACTTGAGGAAAGCCCTTGTCTCAATATCTACCTGCTTCTCTGCCAGTAACATTTCACCTGGTCAGTGAGAAGAAGAGGAAAAGAAAGATACGGCTGGTAGATTGGAAGCTAAATGTTCAAAAATAAATCCCAGTCAGTGAGCCGGACAGTCAAAAACATGAGCTTAAAGTAAAGCCTTGTACATCTGCTGTACATTACAGGGGTTAACAAATTTATTAGACAACCACTCAGTGTAAGGTTTATGCCTCAGCTGCTCCAAATGATCACTATTAGTAATTACCCACATAATTTTTTTATGTTTCTGTAAATGTTAATCCATCAATGAGCACAAACCCTTTAATTGAATATGGAATTTTTAATGCTAATAATTATTGTTATCCATGAATTTTCACTTTTTTAAATAAAAAGGTAGAAAAAAATAGTCAAGCACATCATTTTGTTTTTTGTGTAAGTGCCAAATTACAGTTATTTACTGGCATTCATGAACATAAAAATTAATTTTAGTGGTTGAATGTTATTTTTGATTAATTCCTGACTTCAGTGTGCCAGCTCAACTTTGGGTATAAAACACGAATCCAGTTTATTTGCCTTATAATTATAAAGGTAATTATAATTATAACGATATAATTTTTACTTTTAAGTTACTTGACAGATTTAATGTTTATATTGTTGTTGTTGTTGTTAAGCACTGTACGTTTAACTTTAAGTTTTATAAATTGGCTACTTCCTGATAAGCTCCCAATTTTTGTATTTTGTAATCCAAATACATTTCCTACCAAATGAACATAGTGGCCAATTTAGTAACTAGCCTGGTAGCCTATATGGATGAGAAAATGTGGGGTTTATTTGTACAGATTGACCTGGAATAAACTCCTATTTTTTCATTTCCTCCTTTAGAGTGCTGTGCAGAAGCATTTGGTGACTTGCTCATTCACATAGAGCCATACTCTCTGACTCATGTTGAGATCAGGGAGTTTTTGCATGACACTGGTCTTATACTGTGTCATCCTGCATAATGACGTCGAAAACAAGACGGCACATCTTTGATGGATAAAAGCCTGAACATCTATTTTTGCACAGTACTTCATGTTAGTTAAAAGGTCAGATTAAGACAGCTGACTGACAGTGTCAGCAAGCAGCATTTGAGTGAAAAACACATCCTGTTGACAAAAGCTGTCCCGTGGGCATTGTCTGCTGCTGCTGTTTTTTTCCTTTCTTTTTTTTAATAAGTAAGAGGCTTTTAATGAGTTTGTTTTAGAAATATCTTCATTCTAGTGGAAAACACACATTTCCGTATTTTTATTTTTAAGGGTGATTTATGTTTTCTAGTTTTTCTTCCACCGCTTCTTTGTTTTATATCATTTTGTTAACATTGTTCAGAGCCCAGCAGCTTTCACAGATTACATTTTTGTTCTTTGTCTAAATGCTTCATCTCTAAGGTTTTTCAGCTTAAATTTCATTGAGGAATTCAATTTGCATGTGAGAACGAATGAAGCCTTTACAGCCACTGCCTCTGTGATAAAAGACGTAGAATTGAACAGTAAAGATTCTTTGGATTTTTTTTTGTATGAAATCTACTTAAATCAGAGGATTAGAAACCTCTTCACTGTTTTTCAAATCAAATTATGGTTTGTGTATCTAAATAAGCTCTTAATGATCGGAGGAACAGATCCACTCACCAATTATTCTCCTACAGACGAGTGTTTGCACCCCTCATATTGCTATGGTTACTACCTGGGTGGTGGTGGTGGGGTTCTCATCATTTTTGTGAGTAATTAATCACCCAGTAGGATGAATCCTGGTCATCTAATTACAGACAAATTAGATGGAAGTAATGCCTGAGAGGGAATATGAACACAGAGACTGCCCAGTATGGTTTCTTGCTATCTCTGCTGCTCCTGTTTTTTATTCTCTCCTGATTTCTTCTGTCTTTTAATCCAGTGAGTACAACCTGGTGTGCTTTTCCAAATATCATTTTAGAAGTAATATTGTTTCAAGTTAGAGGGAATTTTATTTTTATGTGATTCAATCAAATAAAGTGGAACCGTATTTTTAGAATAATGCTTGCTATTATTGCTCCAGAAAAAAGGTTTAATAATATGGCTAAACAGTAGAGAAATGGCTCTGGGGAGACAACATGTCATCTCTCAAATGTCTAGACCCAACAGAGGCCATCATTTGCTGCTACTTATACGTGTAAGAGGCTTGTTTTGGGCATTACTGTGGCATTAGCCATCACATTTTTTGTTGTTTTTATCTGCAGGCACCATTAAATATTGTAAATGCTGCCAAAGGAACAAAAACAATACCCTCCCCCAACCTCACCTCCCTTCCCAGTACTAATCAGTTCTTACGGAACCCATTCCAATTTTCTTATGGATACATTTCTCTCCGTTTATCCGCACAGCAAATGCTTTTAGTCATTCTAACCTTTCTGTCAAAAATGTGAGTAATTCATATTTCATTTTTGTGACATTTCAAAAGCTGCCCCTAAAATGTGCTCGGCAGTTAGGTGGAAACACAGCTGAAATACGTGAAATAAGTTTCTACTCTCCCTGCAGGTGCTTCTGCCTTGCTTGCACATTTTTCTTTCACACGTACTCATGAACCAGTCCGTTCGCTAATGTTTGTTTTTCCCTTCTCTCTCAGCCATAGCTCCAGATTCTTGTTTTCTGCTTGCTTTTTGTTAATGTATGTAAAGCTGTCATCTTTCCATGCCAGTATAGAGGCTTTACTGGGAGTACTAAAGAAGGTTTAATAAACCTTTAATAAGCAAATTAGTGCACCCAGGACTAAAGACTCTTTGTGCAGAAAGGGCACCAGCAACAGTGTGTATGTGTGTGTCTGGGTTTGTGTGAATAGGCGCAATTTGCTGTGCTTTTGTTTGTAGATGTGTGTTTCTGTTTAGCTTTGTGTGTGTGCGTGTGTGTTCATCATACCAGACACACTGTGCTATGCTCATCCCACTATGAAAGCCCTTCAGAAACAGGGCAAGACGCCCACTCTCCCACCAAGAATAGTTTGCAGCTTCAGTAATGTGCCATGCATTCTGTGTACAAGTGTTTATCAGTGCAAAGAGGACAAAAAATATCTTGGTTCATGGTTTTGCATCTAGACTGATTGGAGAGAAGGATCTTCATGTTACTGGATGCATTCTGGTTTGTCCTGTGGCTCCAGGTTGATAGTGGGATTATAACCACATGGCCATTTATTGAAAAGACTGGTTTTAAATTTACAAACACAGATGTAACTACTGTGTTTACATCTACTACTATCTGTAATAATATTTTGCAAGTTTAAAATTTATTTTCCAGGTGGGCTAACCCTAAGGTGGGTGTTGCGGACTCCTATGAGCTCCGTTGACTAATTTTCTTTACAGGCCATGTAATAATCTTGTCTGCTGCTGTGGCTCTGAGGTTTACTGCTCTTTGTGAATTTAGCCCGCTGCATGCTTTCTGATCCTTTGCCATTGCATTGATGTGGAATTTGGAAAGTAAAAGTGAATAGCACTAAAAATTACAAAATTAAACTTTGGACTAAAAGCGTTCAAGGATATCACAGCCTGCTCTGCACCACGCCAAACTAGTCCATCACTGTGAGGTTTATTGGATGAATGTGCTTCTTTAGAATGTCCAGTATTATCAAACAGCTTCAGTATAACACAAGAATCGGGACAAGTTGTTCTGTCACCAAGCCTCCGCACTACAGTTATAGATTTCAAGCAAAATTATTATTCAGTGCTTTTACTGGGAATCATTTCACTAGCACAGTAGTGTGGTGTTTCGTGCCACCAATTAAGAGTAAGAATTCAAAGCCATTGGCTGACAGGGGTCTTGTGTGCAAAGTTTGCATGTTGTCACTTTGCCTGTGTGGGTTGTCTTCAGGCCCTGTGGCTTCACCCTACAGTCCAAAGGCATATGTTTGGTAATTGGTTGTTCTAAATTGGCTCAATGTGTTAGTGTGAGCATGAATAGTTGTCTTTCTCTCTGTTAGCTCTATGATTGATTAGCAGTCTGTACAGTGTGTACCCTGCCTTCTGCCCTATGTCAGCTGAGATAGGCTCTAGTCCCCCTACAGCCATTCAGCTATTGTTTAAATATCATGCCCTGGAAACCAATACTTGTTTAAGGAGTTCTAAACAAGAAATTGACAGCTGTAGTCATCCTTGGTTATGCATGTTTTTTTGTGTTTGTACTTTTCTATCTAATCTTACAGTGCAACACATGCCTTAGTAGTCGAGTGCCTCCTAGTTGGTAGCTGCTCGTCTTCTAACTTTGCAGTTTAATGGCTAGTTAACAAGTTGCTGGTGCATCATTTTCTGGTGGTAGCAGGATATTGCGTGCTACTAGGCAATGGTAAAAAAGAAGGAAATGCTATATTTTAGACCAAAAATGGTTACATAAACTATTTTATTGCATTTGTTTGTTTCTCTCTTGCTGTCAGCAGTGGTCATCATCCTTTAGCTTACCCCACTGATGCGAATGGGTTGACATTGTAACAGAGTCAGCAACTTGTCTTACTTTTCTAGAAGAGTTTTTTTAGTGCCTAGCAAAATATCTGGACAATACTGCTCTGCCTTGGAACTTTTGCTCCCATTGGTTTCCCTTTCCGGTCAGCAACTACACCCACATGGATGTTATGCCTTCAAAGAATTTCAACATTCTCTTGCTTTGCTTTTCTTTCTTTTTTTGGTTGGGAAAAATAGTTACAAGTGCATGTAGTTGCCACTCAAAGCTTTTATTTTACTAGTGCACCCAACACTTATCATTGCCTGCTGCCAGAATGCATTCAATCAAAATTAAACAGGTACCTTTCGCAGTAAGAAAAACAGAAAAATGTTCTGGGGCTAGAATCTGAAGCCTATAAAAGAGTGCCTAAAATTATGTTTATATTAAAAACAAATCTAAAATAGTATGTTAAAATCCTTTATATTATATCCAACAGATACATTTTATTTATATTCTAAATGCTAAATCATGATTACCAGATTTTCTTGAAAGAAAAACACAATTTTACACCCTAATGATACATAATTGTTTAAACTAGCTGTGACACATCCTCTTCCACCTTAAAGTCATAGGTCCTTAAGGTGAAAGTAATATAGTTACCTACATCAGTGAATTAAAAACTTAAGAAATAAAAAAACAACAAATTAAATGTTTAAATACCCTTTCATATCTTAGACATTGCATCACCTTGATGCTGGAAATGAACACAAATTAAATCACCTGATTAAAATTCATTATCAGTCACAACAAAGATCAAGGTAAGATTTAGAGGCGGCTTGAGTGTCTGACAAGTAGAAATTTCAAAAGCTGTGACAACATTTGTACCTAATGTCTCTGTGTTGCAACATATTTGAATATTTGACTGATGTAGTGAAGTAACATATTTGAATCTAGTCTTTGTCGGTGCTGGCTCGCCCCGTTTCTCCGGTGTGGTATATAACCATGTATAGGCCACTATGCAGACTAATACGTAATTATTTTCACACCAGAATATCTGACCTCTGTGGTCTCAGCAAATCTAAATGACAAATAGAGTTCATTATTGTGGTAATGCTGTTAGAATCTGGAAAATTGTCTGTCTGAAGGCCGAGGCAGGCGTATCAATGTGTTCCATTAGTCAGGTGAATACATTGTTATGGTTGTTTTTTATTTATTTATTTCCTCTTTTAGATCTGAGAACTCCAGTTGCCTCCAGCATCTGTGTTAGCGGAAATGAATCTGATTTGTTTTTAGGAGAAGAATGCATTTCCTCACTCACTGTTGAACAAGCTTATTTTGCACTTAATGAGAGTTTCATACGAAGTGCTGTCAAACTGAATTTGAAGTGTCATTTATCTTGAATATAGACACTCCTACTTTAGCAACACAACCATAGCACAGCTACATCTCCCTCAAATCGAAAGGCGTGATCCACTCTGCTGAAAATTCTCTCAGGTGGAGACTTTTGGGCCTACAGGGACTTGGTGTTACAGACTGCTGCCCTGAGTATAAATGAAGTCTTTCCTGCTGAAGGTGACCTAGGAATTTAGAAAAAGTACTGCTACTACAGCAAAGCCAAACGCGTCGACACCCTGATACAACAGCCCAGAAATAAATTTACCTTCGTGAAAAGCATATGACTCATTTGCTTTATATTTGGAATTTATTACCAGAACCTCGAAAACAGTCGCTCCAGTTTCAGCTTTCAGACACTTCTCATGAATCAAACTCTTATCTGATGATGACAGCTACATTTAGGATTCTGTGCTGATTTCTCTCTCTTTTAAAAACAGCATATTAAACCCCATAATAAATGTAAATACAAAGAAAACATATCAAACCTTATGTATTTTGATATGTATTAAAAACTGTCTAGCGCCCGGATTTTTGTATTACACACGCTGTTGTTTTGCATTATTTTCCTGAAACATATATAACTGTATATGCTGCTATAAAATCAGTTTATATTGTTTTCCATTAATGTAATCTTCTCAGGTGTGCAGGATGCCCTTTAACTCTTAAAAAAACACATCAACACAGATGCCGGATTTTAAACTGTGCACTGATAACAGGCCACATGATTCCCCTATTTTAAATTATGAATAACTGTTAGGGTAAAATAATTGCAGTTTTTGCATTCACTTTGCTACAAAGCTATATTTGTTTCTTATAAGTCAAATATATCTCTTTTCATTACAGCAGCATGCTTTTACCATTTACTAAAAGCTAAGACTCACTTGCTGTTTAGTTCAATATGTATGAATGAAAGAGAGAGTTCATTTTGACAGCTAATTTTGGTTTAATTTTAGTCATAGTCTTTGCTTGACGTTTATGCTAATGAATCACCATGTTAAATAATGGGCATTATAATGTTAAAGATAAAAATAGTCATGATTATCATTTTTATTATAATCAATTTTTAACACTGATGTTAGAAAAAAAACCCAAACAACTAATAAACAATCAATCAATAAATAATTATCAGAATATTGTTTGTCCAGGACAAAGAAACACCAAGACCCAGAAAAAAAAATCATAAACACTACTAGATCTCGTGTTTGTATATGTAACCACATTTCATCTATTATTCTATTTGTTTGTATAAGATGTGCATCATGTTGTGTGTGTAGTGTACACATATTTGCAGTCCTCAAACTCAGTGCCACACACTCTAAACTCTCTCTAAATTATGAAATCCCACTGTGTATTTTCTGGTGTTTGTTCAGGTGTGTTTTCTTCCAGGTGTGTTTACCTGTCACGAGTCTGTGAGTGCTAATGTAAAATGTGACAACCATAACAGTAGGATTTCCTTTGTGTTTGTGGAGTGCAGAGGTTATCTGGCTGAGGAGGTGAGTGCTTGAATCTCTCAGTTTTCTCTGCTCCCTCTGGGAGACGAATAATCTCAGTGTCGCAAGGCTACGAATATAAGCTCCTCATTTGTGAACTAATTGTGCCGTCACTGCTGAAAAGCGAGCCTGGGAGAGCCAGGCAGCGTGTGTTTATGAGTAATTAGTATACAGATGTCGCACATGCATCAGAAAGCATTTGCTTCAGGTAAAAGTAGCTGACTGGTTTGACACAAAAGGAAATGGAGACTGAAGAGGTATAGCTTGCAAATATTTTAAAGGTGTCTGTCTGTTTCCAGTGTAGGGGTCTCGCACTCGAATCATTATTACTTTGAATTTGAAAGGAAGACACCTGAGATGTGTTCCAAGGAACTACAAGTTGGGAGTTATTTCCGTTCCATATACTGCTTTTTCTCTTATATGCCTGAGCACAGCTGATATAGCTGAGAGGAGAAGTGTGGTGAGTGATTATACAACTGGAGTGGAGAAGTCAATAGCAGACCTTACTTTTGTTAGAACTATTAGAGATTGACTTTTCAAAGATCAGTATGAAAAAAAATCTCCCTTTTTTGGTTTGGCTAAGAAAACAACATCAAAGTCTTTTCCAGGATATAGAGAAGCTCTGTATTATCATGTCTGCTGTGTTTGGCTCAATAAATAATTAAGACTACCTAAGTATGGCTTAGCAGGTCATCCTGATGGGTATATCTTTTTGTTGGGGTGTACAGATTCGTCGTTTCAGGGTAGCTGTTGTGGTCAAATATTTTTGCAGTACTTACTGACAGTTGCTGTGTTTATAGAGTGCGAGACGTCGCTACAGTATTTGACAGATTGTGATTACCGTCCTAAGCAATGGCCTTATTATAAAGGACTCCAGAGGAAATCTGCAAGTAATGAGAAATGGGCACAGAGTGGCTAAATAAAATGGCATTTTCAACAACATGCTCGCACAAATTTACTCATCTAAAATCAAGTCACAGCTATGATTTGCTTCCTTATGGATTCAAATAAGTTTTCATTTTTTCCAGGTAGTTGAGAAGTCTGAGAGACTTTTGGTGGGTTTTTCTTTCCCCTCTATCTCTCTTAAAAGCCTCCTGCCAGAAACCCTCATGACTTTGTACATTTGGACTTTCATGTTTGCCTTTGAAGCGCTGATTATTCCTTTCTGTGAAATTCAGGTCTAAAAACTGTATTTCAGATCATGAGGGGTCTTGTTGGACCTGACTCCGAAAGCCTTGCTGAGAAAGGATTATCATGAATCTTTGGCTGCAATCCCAAATTGCCATGCGAAGAGCTTAGATTTCTTTGGCACTGTGCTAAAATTATTCATTTTAGTGGTTAACTTACAAATCCAGGGAAATATTCTTTCTTATTGTAGCGGAATATTATTTAATACAGTGCCGTGCAAAAGTTTTGATCCACTCCTCATTTCTTTATATGTTGCTTTCAAATAGGCAGACTTTTTTGTGATTTTTTTTAAAAAAAAATTGGTCTTTGAATAATATTTCTACAGGCTTTCTGATGGTATCTTAATGTTTTTCTTTGGACATTTGCTGCTTTTTCATTCATTTTCAGCCCAATCCTTGTACCTGATCATTTTTAGAGGAATTTTCTTTTTTTAAACACTGACCTATGACGCAAGCGTAAAAAGGCACTTAACTTGAGGGATGAATCAATGCTGTGTCTACAAAAAACAGACAAATTGGCATTGAAACAATTTTTAATTGTATTCTTTGGGCACTTTGTTACTAGCAGCCTGTCACAGAAACAAATTGTTCCCATTGGTTTAGCTGAGTCTACAAAAGATCCCAAAGATTACACAGTTTGACGGGCGTAAAAAACTTATTTTTTAACCAACAAGGTGATTCCCAAAGAGCTATTAGCTGAAAACCTGGCATATCTTATTATCGCGTGAAGTGTGTCCTTAAAAACTGTTCTTTCACCCACCTTTCCGGGACACAAATGTTACTTTTTTTCCATGAGTGATTTGATAAACTCTTTAGTATTAAAACCGTTTAGTGTCAACAGCAATCTCATACACACACACACACGCAGACCTTCATACATCAAGTTACTTTTTGCACAATGCTCAGTCTTTTGCACAATCCACTGTCATTGTTGCACTTTTCCTTTGAACTCTTGTGTCTTTGTTTCGTTCTTTTGCAATTTTTGCACACCTGCACTTTATGTAGTCCTGTGTTGATTGTCTGTTATATGTCATGGTCTTGGAGGAACGTTGTCTCGCTCCACTGGGTACTGTACCACTGCACATGGTTGAAATGACAATAAAGCCACTTGACTTCAGTTTACTTGACTTGGAACAGAACTCGCAGTACCTTGTAGGTTGTTTTATCTCCAGGCCGGATCTCCAGCTCTCCATATGAGCTTGTCAGTTCCCATAGATGGCAGTATCGAGCTGTAGCCAGATTGAGGCCCCTTCACCCCTCCCCGGAAAGGAAGACACAGACATGATGTAGACTTTGAACACACAAAAAACATGCACGCACACATTCTGTGTCTCATGCTTACACAGCCCCCCTTCACACAAGTGTACACCTGCATGCAAAAATAGCATTCACCTAAAAAGACCAAGAAATGGGACGTGAAACATGAGGCAGAATAATTGCTTTGCCTCTGCTAAGTCGGTGGCCGGAGTAAAAATCAGAGAGCCAGAGTGCTTAAACAGAGTTTCAGTTACATAAATGTTTAATCTTGTGTGCTTACAATTTGTGTTCATATCTGATTGGCCACTATAAAAGGAAGTAGTGGTGACAGGCTTAATCAATCCCAGTGGGGGAAAAAAAGTAGGTCTGACTCAAACATACAATGGCGTTTTACAACAAGTAAATGGGTCCTCTGGATAAGAAGAGGTTACATAAATTATCATGACACCAACTAATGACCCTACAACATCTGCACCCTGCTGACTTGTCCTTGAAAATGACATTGAAGCCACAAAACTGACTCTTGGGTGCCGTTCTTCTTTAACGTCTGCTGTGAAGCTGGCCAGGCAAAATAAAAGAAGACAAATCTCCTTCTCCACCAAATCAATAGTGTGTTGCGTTTAAGAAAAAAAGAATTTCAAAGGCTTTTAATATTTGAAACAATTGAGTGGAATGGGTTTGAACGAGAAAAAGAATCACATAAAAGGTGAATGTGTGGTGAAAGAGGGCATTTCAAATGTACATTTACAAAAAGCCTTTATTATGTTCTGACCTTTTCTGAGTTTGAGAGTGTGAAGCAGCTGTGTAATTCAGCTCTAACAGGGAGCAAAAGCTTTTTAACAGCACAGAACAAGTTTCCACATGTGGGTTCATGCAAAGGAAAAAGTACAAGTCATGCAAGTCAAATGTATAAACCTGTATATGTGAATAAATAAAACAATCTGAAAAGTAAAAGGACTTTTAAAAAGATGGCAATATTTACATCTTTCTTTCTGAAGTATGACACAGCACTCATTCCTGCACTTCCAAACCACTAACCACTAAATATGATAAACGGCACCAGTCTTTTCAGCTAGCTGCTTAGCTGTAGCAAGCTTTCATCAGTTAGCTTTCAATATAGCTAACTTCGGTAGCATTAGCTTACCTATCAGAATGCTTTAATGTCTGTTATTACCTTAGTGTACTTCTGTAGTATTAACTGCTGTATATATACAGTAATGGATAATTGATACCCACATTGGTCATAAAATTGAAGCCAGGATCAACTGCTCATTATTTCAGATTTAGTCTGACAAGAACTGCACAAGGTGGAAACAGGTAATAACTAGGCTAAGTCAAAATGGTTGCGAACTAAGTTCAGCATGTACACACAGTAAGTGCCAGGTGTGACTGTTGCACTGCTGACTGCACCAATTTAAAAGTAAAACATAAAATAGAAATTAAATCTATTTTAAACTTGATGAAATGCAGGTGAAAATTTGCTGTTATCACAAACATCTAATTAGACAATCACATGGCAGCAACTCGGTGCATGTTGCCGCGTAGGTATTCACAGGACGACCTGCTAAAGTTTAACCGAGCATGGGGAAGAAAGGTGATATAAATGATGTTGAACGTACCTTGATAAACTGGGGTTTCCTGCAGAGAGTGGAACAAAACAACATCCAGTTAGTAGCAAAAAATCTTCGTTGATTCCAACCAGCAACAAGTTATGTAGATCTGCACGTTGAAACTTGAAGCAGATGGGCTATAGCAGCAGAAGCAGACGACAGTCCTGCTAAACTGAGTCCACCATCACTCACCAAAATTAGTCAGGAGAGGGTTGCCTGGGCAGAAGAAAATGTTTGGACGATAGAGTGGTAGTTTGGCATAAACAACATAGAAGCATGGGTCATTCTGCCTTATAAGAGTGGTTCAGGCTGGTGGTGTATTTTCTTAACACACTTTGGTGCCCTTAGTACCAATTAAGCATCATTTAAAAGCCATTGCTTTCCGCTGGATACTCCACTATGTCACAAAGCTGAAATCACCTCTGTCCAGTTTTTTGAACATGACAGAGAGTTCACTGTACTCAAATGGCCTTCACAGTCACCTGATCTCAGTCCAATAAAGCACCTTTGGGTGTGGTGGAACAGGAGCTTTGCATCATGAATGCGCCGCAACTGTGTGATCCTATCATATAAATATAGACCAGAATCGCAGATGACTGTTTTCAGCACATTGTTGAGTCTTTACCAGAAAGAGTCAGTGCAGTACTGAAGGCACAAAGGGTCCAGTCAAGTTGACATTGAATGTACAGTACTGTGCAAAAGTTTTAGGCAGGTGTGAAAAAATGCTGTAAACAAAGAATGCTTTCAGAAATATGATATATAAAATATAATGATTGTTTATTGGCCCCAAATGTGTTCTGCAGCAGGACAACGACCCCAAACATACAGACAAAGTCATTAAGAAGTATCTTCAGCGTAAAGAAGAACAAGAAGTACTAGAAGTGATGGTATGGCCCCCACAGACGCCCTGATCTCAACATCATCGAGTGTGTCTGGGATTACATGAAGAGACAGAAGGATGTGAGGAAGCCTACATCCACAGAAGATCTGCGGTTAGTTCTCCAAGATGTTTGGAACAACCTACCAGCCGAGTTCCTTCAAAAACTGTGTGCAAGTGTACCTAGAAGAAGGCAAAGGGTGGTCACACCAAATATTTATTTGATGTAGATTTCTCTTTTGTTCATTCACTGCATTTTGTTGATGGATGAAAATAAATGATTAACACTTCCATTTTTGAAAGCATTCTTTGTTTACAGCATTTTTTCCTCACCTGCCTTTGCACAGTACTATATGTCCAGTGACTAAATGTTATCTAGAAGCTTAAATGAGTATTTCACACTCTTAACAGCATAAAATCTCACAAGTAAATGTATTACCTTAATAAACCCCATATGAATAAATGATAATATTTTCATTTCCAAAGAATAGGTAGCTTAATGTCTTCTTTGGAGATTTGATTGTGATATTTTTACAGTGGACGCTGCAGGGGATATTTTATTGTCTATTAGCAACTGATTCACACATTAATGATGTGTCTACTAGTTAAGACATTTTTAATTTCTCATTATATTTGAAACAAAACAGTCTCACAGAAAAAAAGGAGGTTGAAAGGTGTTGGGACTCTGTGAGCCACAAGATCAGTTACAGTAATCCTTGTGATTGATTCTCCAAGCGTGTGGGGGTTGCGGTTGGCTTGGGTTGACAGGTGAGCAGTGGGACCATTACACCATTAATCACAAAATTATCAGCAATCAAGGAAATCCAAAAAAGTATTTTTCAATTTGAACTTTTTGGAGATAAATTACCATTTTGTTTTTTCTTTTTATTCTCTCTTTCATTTGTCTAAAGTATTACCTGTTTGTTGTTGCATTTTTTGACTGCTATGTTAACCTTTTGCTGTCTATTGTTTATGCCAGGGCTTTGTTAAACTTAAACACTATCAAGCCAGTGAAGTGTTATTTCCAGCTCTGTAAGTGGCCAGCAGTGTTTCCCTCTCTCTTTAGTTTCGCTTGTTGACAACATGTCTCCCAGAGAGGTGCTTGTATTCCCACTGTGGTGCCATTGCAAGCATGTGTCAATGGCATTTAGACTAATGTAATGTGATTCGTTCCTTCTGATGAGGTGAAATGAGATGACATTTCATTTGACAATCAATCACGAGCCAAATACCCATTTGTAAGGCTGCCCTGAGAGTCCATGGGTTCATGGTTAACAACAGATGGCTAATTAATGAAGCAGTACACAGATGACACGTTAAAAACATTTTTATACGATCTAAAAGTCAGTGCAGCATAATAAATAGAAGCATTTGTTTTTAATTAATTGCCATTGCGTGTGCTTGTTTGGCCACTTCTTATTATTTTTACTTTGCAAAAATAGCTGAGCATTGTGAAATAGTAGTTTCAGAGGTTCATGGCAACATGGCCTTCTACATAATAGGTAGTTAAAAATAAGCAGATTATTCTAGAAGAAAATAAGCAATTTTAGCATTACTCCAGAGTCTAATGTGCACTCAAAAGATAATTATTTCTTTATGTAATGATTTTTTTCAGTAACATAAAGCAATAATTTTTAGTAAAAGCAACTAAAATGTACAAAATTAAAGATTTATTTATTCAAATAATTAATCATTAAGCAAAAAAATGCTGTTATAAACTGAATGTATACCAATTGAATGTTTTACATTGTGCTTGTGCAACAAAATACGTGAAAAATTTACATGTAATCAAATTACTTAAAGTAAACATTTCGGGCATAAATATTTTTTGGGAGTGTCACTTTTGTTTGTTTACTACAACAAAGTCTTCACTGTTGTCGAGCCTCTAAATAGCATTGAAACCACCAGTTTCAGCCTTATAACTAGTTCTCTTGTTAAATTGCAATAATTATAATTCAGACACATGTGATGCCATTATCATAAACAGCAAACCTGCAATTTTTTACTATCTTGACTCAGCTCAGTTAAAGCTTTCCTATTACACCCATCCATCCCACGTAATGTGACCACAGTGTTAGTCACTGAAAGCTTCCTCTTTTACATATTTTTTTAAGTTATATAGTGAGCACATTTATTAAATATATTATTTATAGTAACATGTGGCTGGGTGGTTTTTTATTGGTTTCCCCTTTCAGTTCTGGCTTCTCCCAACATTAAAAACATAGTAAGTTCCTTCTGCTGTCAGTGTGCCCTTGACCAAGACATTGGCTTACATCTGGAGTTGGTCCCCAGGTGCTGCACTGTGGCTGGCCATTGCTCAAATACAGGGGAGGTGTTCAATCACAATGTCCTTAAACTCTTATTTTCCTTCAGTAGTATTTTTAAAACGTCAAAAAAATTTTTTTTAACAAATTCTCACAATTTGTTATCAATGGGTAACGTATAGCCTCTGTATTGTTCTGTTAAGAAATATGTAGATGTGCTTCATGACTATTGTTATATTATTTGTGCTGTGTAACGTTGATCAGTGTAATACGTTTCATATTGGCGGCACTGTAAAAAAGCCAAGTCGCGTGCTTGTGTGTTTATGTGTTTGTGTGAAGTGGATCGTGTAGGGTTAAACAGGTCTGGGGTTTGATCCTGTCTGCCCTGAGTTGGCCTGGCTCTCTGCTCTCTTCTGCCCACTGAAGCTGAAAATAGGACTGGGGCTGCAGGCTCTCCCCCTCTGCACAACTCTCTGCCGGAGAGCACAGCACTGGACAGTTCTCAACATAACAGCACTTCTACCACTGTAGATGCACACTATCTACGGATATCGACATTTTAGAGGTGATGCAACCGCCAAGCTCGATCTCATCAGTAAGGGTGATGATCCAAGTGTCACTCATTTTTTGCTCTTATATTTAGGTTGCTCAATGTTGTTTTACATAGAATAATGTGCAAAAATAACTACAATTTGTATAAACAGGTGCGCGGCTCTATGGTCACATGACACGGCTACGTGAATAAAGCATTGCAAGTTTATATCTAGTTTATCATGTTGACTTTTACTGACCAAAATATGTAGACAGAAGAAGTCAAGGAAGAAGATGAGTTCAAGTATTCAATAAAAAGGAATTTGCAAGTGTTTGCATAATGAAATGCATTGAAGACACTTTTCAGGTATCTCTGTTTTTTTTGGCTTATTAAAACTTAATGAAAAACTCGACTGTCCACAAGACACCTCTGCAGGGTAATTATTAAATTTGTTCCCTGTTGATTTTCTGACAGGCCAATAATTATTGTAACAAATGTCTCATTCTGGACCGGTTTATAGATAAACAGTAGTGCGGTAGGCTCCACACAGCCTATTAAAAATAAATGGCATTCAGCCTGCCTGGCTCATCCTCATTATGCCAGCGACTTTCACAAATAGCAGCTCTTGAGAATTTTCACATGTCAGAAGACATTTTTTGCTCATGCTGAAAAAGACTTTTACAGCGGCAGAGTGTGTGGCACTGACGCAACAATATTGTGACAGCTCAGAGGACTGATCCCAATACAAAAGAAGCTCTCTCTCTATTTTGCTGTTGTTTTCTATAGCCGGCCTCTGTGCCGCTTGACTCTATGTAAAACCTCTTAATGCGTGTCTAAATGAAAGCATATATTCCCCCCCCTCCACTTGAAATGTACTAACTCCATTTTCACCTGGACAGCAGCCAGCTAGAGTCAAAATAATTACCTTTTTTTAACTATCATGTGCTTGACAACGTTTCTTCAGGTCTGTGAGCTAATGACAATCACCTGCAGGTTGGTAGTGATTTGATCACAAGCCTAATAGCAAGCCTCATTTAAGCACAGCAGACACAGTCCATTGGTATATTAGCTAATTAGGTAATTGAGTTTAATGAAGGGTGGTAATCAAAATGATCTCCTGAAATAATAATAAAAAAATAATAATGGCAAATCTGAAAGTTAATCTTCAATGTGATCATCATTTTGCATTGTAATATTTTGGAATAAGCAATGAGGCTTAAAGTATTCAGCCACAGGCTGTGTGAAAGAGGTGGATGAAGCCACTTCTTAGCCACATAATCATTTCAGTCATTATTTTGTGTGCGGCTGTTTTGAAATCTAAATTCTGGCTTTTTGGCTCTGAGCATTTTTTAAAATATATATACAATGCTGCTCAAAAATCTTGAGCCATCCTTTATTTCTTCATATTTTTATAAAATATAGAACATCAGAAATAGGTACAATGATTTACTAAAATGTGCAAACATACATGGAATTACAGTACATAAGGCAAAAAATATAATTTAAAATTCTAACAAGCTTAACAAGTCAGCATTTGGTATGACCATCTTTATACTTCAACACAGCCTGAACTCTCTCAGCCAAGCTTTCTTGTTATTTAAGTCTTAAGGAATAGTTCTCCAGGCTTCTTCAAGGACATTGTAAGCTCTTCTTTGGATGTCGGCTGCCTTTGTTCTCCCCTCGTTGGCCAATCCACGGTAGTGTTTCACTGTGTTTTTCTGTTGAGGCACTATGCTTTTACTGCATTGGCAGTGTGTTTGGTGAAAAATGGAGCCACTGCCAGTAAGACACTTTCCAGATGGCATTGCACTGTGGATCAAAGACTGACGGTACTTTTCTGCATTAATAATTCCATCAATTTTGACAAGATCCCCAGCACCACGGGTTCAAATGCAGCCCTAACCAAACAGAGGCTTCACCATGTTTTACAGTTAGCTGTACATACTCACTGTTACCAAAAATGCAGTTTTATGTGTGTCACACTGTGCTGTCTTTGGTATTTTTGTAGCTTTCGTTAAAGAAATAGGAACAAATTATGTGGCTGGCTGTTTATAACAAAGTGCCAAAAGATACAATTAAAAATTGGTTCTTTGCTCCAATTGTCTGTTATTTGTAGACCAAACACTGGCTCATCCTTTGAGTTAGGTATTTTTTATGCTTTAGTGATTCACAGGTCAATGTTACGTTGTTTTAAAAATGACCAGGTACAAGGACTGGACCTGAAAATGAGTGAAAAAGCAGCCAATGTCCAAAGAAAAGACTTTCAGAAAAACCTGGAGAACTGTTCCTCAAGATCACTTAAAGTGGAAGCAGAATGTAAAGGAATGAGGGGTGTCTTGAGACTGTATGTTATATACAGCTATATATTTGGTATAGGAGGCAAATCTTTTAGTTGACTCTTGATTTTGTTGTAAAGTAGGTATTTGTGCTCTCCTCTCCGATGACACTGATTAAAAGTAATTAATTTAACTAATTTTAAATAAATATGTGGTTTTATTTGGTTTTCTTCATGTGAAGTTGAAACTTTTTTATTGATGTTTTTTGTCCCATGATGTTTTTGAGCCAGCACTGGTGGCCATTTGTAAGTTTTCACTTTCCTTATGTGCTAAATCCTCTTTCAAGAGACGAGCACATGCACATGGGTATTCTTCAGGTGTGCTGAAGAAAACAACTGTTTGGTGCATGCCAGGATTCAAACCCAACCTTTCCAGATAAAAAGGAGTGTTTCATGCCCAGTAACACCAAAAATATACCTTACTTAATTTAAGTGAAGAACTCTTGATTGCCATCAACATGAGTGTGAATGGATCAATGAGAAGCAAGTGACCAAAAAATATGTGTTCTATTTTATTAGCAGTAAAACAAAGTAGAGATCAGGCTGATGAAGATGCTGTTAGTTTGTAGGTGGTTCTTTGCAAGTCAAAGATTGGACCTCTTGATCGATTCATCATCCAGGAGATATAAATGTTTGTTCCAAATTTCATTTGCAGCCCATAAATGAATTGTTGAGATGTCAGACAGACGTTGCCGTCTACCGAGCAAAACCGCTCTTTTTTTTCTGGTACAACCGACAAAATAATTCTAATGTTAAAAGTAGTCGCAGCCCTAAATGCATTCTATTATTTGTGCAATGCTTTATCCATACAGGATGGCTCGGCTTTGATTATCAGTATTCTCCACACACCCACCCATCCATGAATCATCTCAGCCAGTCTCTCTCATTCTCTCTCTCTCTCGTCTGTGTGTCACTTCACTTCATTTGTTTGCTTTGTTTCCGGGGACTGCGTAGCGCTGTCTGTCTGTCTGCTCACTTTAAGCACTTGCTCTGGCTTTGTTTTGTCTGTGACAAGTCATATCACCAAGCAAGCCTCTTGCCAATAGTCATACCTAGCACTAGTGATACAAGAAGGCTGGCATCAATTAGGCAAAACACGACAGGACGGTGGCAGCACATCAATATTTATTTCATCTACATATAAATGAGATTGGGTTTTAGGGAGCCATTTGCTGATGAACCTCTCCCTCTCCAGAGTTCTCTGCTGACACCACTTTGGTTATGACAGGTAGGGGTGGGGCGAGACAGGATGGGAGCAACAGGAGGACGAGTAAAGAGCTGCTGTGTAATAAGATTCAGGAAAGAAGAGATTTCAGGGCTGAAGGTATTTGTTCTCAATGAGTAAACTCAATTTGTAGCTAAGGCTTTATTTAATTTGTAACTGCAACTGACGCCCCTCCCCTCAGATATGTTGTAAACATATCTGAAGAAGAGGCTAATTCAATGAGGTCAGAGGTCAATTCCTGGCAGCTCACTCCAGACAGTCAAAGTAGTCTGAGCGGTTTGACGTTGATGCTGATAAACTGTTGAGCAAGAAGGCACGCTCGTGGAGGGCTTTGAGCTGGAGACTCAATCTCATGCCATTGTGGCGCGTTCCCACTTGGCCCTCGGGGCGACTGGGGCTTGGGCTGCAGCCACAGCCTGCATGGGGTGGCTCTGCAAGACTGCGTGAGTTTGTGTCCCTGACTGAGAGTGCAAGAGGAGTAAAAACAGTCATTTGCTCAGATGGAAATGCGGGTAAACCAGTTGATGGAGCTGTCTGAGGAAGTTTGAGTCCTCTGCAGCCTTCAGCTATTTGAACTACGTCAACCAGCATGCAACAGTGATGGGACATGACAGGTGGAGTTTCCCCTGGTGGTACCTAGAAGAAAACTAAAGAATCATTTGCACTGCAAAATACAAGTAAACATTCTTGAGCTCTTCTCAGACATGGAATATGTAGCATTGTTGGTTTCATGCATCTGTTAAAGTGACAGCATTTAGTTCCTCAGACATGAACATCAGCTATGACATTAATGTTTCCCGTGGCTTTATGCAGACATACCCATAGTACTGTCAGAACAAGCCCACAGTACTTGCGTGATACTGTGTACTATGTGACTTTAAGGGTCAGTGACATTTGTCTGCACACAGTGGGCCAAGAAACAGAGACTGAAGTGAGTGCCTCACAGTTTTTTCCTAAAGGCAGTCTCCAAAACAGTCATGTTTTAGAGAGCAGAGAAGCTCCAGATGCAGGATAGACACATGCACACTTTTAAAAAAATATTCCTATATAAAGCCAACACGATCAGAATTCATTATATTGACATAAAATAATAGATCTAGAATATGATTAGTTTCATGGCTCATTGCAAGTTTCCTGACCCCATTCATTTAGAATGCGCCCTCACAGTTTCTTAAAGCTCTACTCAGCCTATAAGTGCCGTTTTATCTGAACAACAGTGCAAATCCAAAACCTGTTCACTTTAAATACACGGAGAAGCTGAAAATCCTCAAATACAGCAGCTTGGAGCTACCAAATATTTCATGATTTTCTTCAGTGCTACAAGTGATGACAATTAAATGATTTTATTGTCAAAAAAGCTTCCTGCAGAATATTACCTACTGAAGTAAAGACCCTTCCACTTGTATGGGAGGAAATTATTAGACTTTCAGTTCACAAGCTTCATGGAGATTGATCAGAGGCGTTAAACACAAAGCCCACATATTCAGTGAGATGATTGCTCTAATCGCTACAATAATCACAGGAAACAGCATTCATACTTGGTGGTGGTTATATTTGAGGAAAAACTCGCTCCACAGAAAGAGCTTCTGAATGTTTACTTTACCCAAAATCTACATTTACTCTCATCAGCTTTTGCTTTCTACTTACTTTCTACTCTTACCAGATATGTTATCTGCTCATCATTTACTTGACAGTCCTTTTATTAACTTCTCCACGTTATGCTGAAAGCATTTATTTAGCTTTCACCAGGACTCCCATGTTGGGCTGCCCCCCTCCCAGTTTGTATTATACCATGTGCTTAAACTGTGAGTTTGAGAACATGGGAAATATTCCAGGCTCACATCAAGGAGCTTTGAAGCAGCTCTATAGAGAGGCTCTTTTTGTTCTCTTGAAGTTATGAAAACCTTTATGTGTAGTGCTTTGTACCCACACTGCTAGAACAAACATAAGCACTTAAGGTAGCTCTAGACAGTAAATGGCAAGAACCAGCACAGATCAGTAGTTGAAAAGCAGAATTTCTTTTCTCATCCATTGCTCTGCTGAAGCCCTTCAAGCTGAGGTCAATTTCCTGCTAACACTTCACTGAAACTGAAATTGACCTCAGGTTTATGTGATGAACTCTTTTTTGCATTTTCCTATTCTTATGCTAACACACAGAGAGATATAAAGGTCTGTATATGGCGCTGAATGCATGCCGTTGACCGCTGTCGAGTTTGTAATTAACCTCTCATGCAGAAAAAATCAATGTGCTGCTTTGCACAGTCATTATTGGGAAAGCAGGCCATGCACTGGCCTGTTTAAATGTTGATTTTCTTTAGTCTGCAACACTCCATTGGAGGGCTTTACAGGTAATAGGTTGCACTTAGAATTTAAAAAGGCTTAACCAATCAAGTGGTTGGTCAGTCCTGTTTATCACTTGGATTCATCACAGATTTACAGGAACCTATAAAACTTACAAAATAAGACTTCTAATGTGTGTCTGGCTTAATTTTCCTTTGTTTAATATTTTGACTGGAAAACAGTATGATCAGAGCACGGTACGTTCAGAAAGTAAACAAATGTGAGAAGGAAGTTATAGATAAAACTAAAAATAGCAGATTTGACTATGAAAAACCACACAGAGAGATTTGCAAGCTCCACTGCCATTCCCAAAAGTAAAGGGCAGTTGACAAAAATGCCAAATGGCTCTAATGAAATTATAATAAATGTCAGGTGGAGGAAGCATTGAAATGCCACAATTTGGAGAGACAGGTTAAAGAGCAATAGCTTAGAGAAGCTCTACGAAAAGGCATAAGCATTTGTGTGAGAAAACTTTGAAGAAAAAACTTTGTAATGTTGAGCTTGTGAGAGCAACAGACTAAACTAAGAGGAATAACTGAACCGTGTGTTTGAGTTGTGAGCTGGAGCTCTTTAGCAGCCTTTTATGCGTGCAAGAACCGGTACAGTGCAGACAGCCGTGGGCAGCCTGTTACGGGGATGTTTCCGGGGGGGTGACATGGGGGAATTTGAGATGGTTGACCGGTTGCACTGTTGTGGCTGAGTTGAGAGGGCTGACCTGGATGAACCAGTAGCAGTAGTAGATTTGCTCACGGTACATCATGCATATGAAAGCTAGCACAATACAATGACAAAGGTTTGAATCTAAGCTAAGTCCCTCTGAGGGAACTACTAATCCTAGTCACACGGTTTGCTTTAAGGTTTATGATTGTATGCTGAGATGAAAATCAGAAGGTTTGAGGTCTCCTTTAGGAATAATTGAAAACATTATTTACAGTAGATTGGTTAACTGAAGGGTCAGGTGCATTTCTCAGGTCCTATGTCAGCTCTTGAGATTTTATTTTCCTGTTTTTTTTTTCAGATACTTTTAATCTCCTGTAGACAGATTTATATGCTTAACACTTTTTCTTTTGTCCTCTACTTGTCTAGATCCCTTAAACCTTTGAATGACATTCTGCAGAGCTAAAGAGCTATCAGCCGCAGCTCTGTATCACCTAATATATGCAAAAATACTATTTTATGTCTGTCAAACTGTGTTTTCTTTGACATTTTATAGTTTCAACCAAACAAATGGGAATAAATGATGTGTTTTGCAACAGGGTGCTAGTAAAAAACATGCAATTTAAATGGGTTTGTTGCTAAATTAATTCAATTAAGTGTTGAGTGGCTTAGCAAACAGAAAGACATTCTACTGAAATTGGTCAGGTACAAAGACTGAATGAAAAATCAGCTAATGTCCAAAGAAAAACATGTAAATCACCTTAAGAACGCCTGGATAACTGTTGCTCAGAACCACTTTAAAAAGCTAAGAAAGTCTGGCAGCGTGGAAGCAAAATTTCAAGACCTGAACGGTTGTGCAAGACTTTTCCACATTACTAGACACGCTCACTGGATCCAGTGTTTATATGAGTGCAAGTATAAATGAGTGGTGCAGCGGGTTTTAATATTCACGAATGTTACTAAAAACTGTGTCCAAAACAAATCTTGAGCCAAGTTACGACCAAAATCCAACATAGCTTCATTCGTATGCAAATGTAAAGCAGTTAATTTGCATGTTGCATCTTCAAAGTATGCAGATGACCTTTTCTTCAGGACCACGTCCCAGATACTCGGTACTTAATAAGACACTGTAGGGATTCAGACTTCCAGACACATTTCCCTCCTAAAACTTCCTCTGCACACCAAAATCCAAAATACTGCTTGCTGAGTGGTCCCTGTACAGCAGCGAAGAGCTGTGGAGGATTCTTGTTGAAAACCTACCGAGATCTGACCTGACAGGGGGCCCCTCTTGGAGTTTGATTACCTCAAATGATCTACTCTTACTTCAGCTTGTAGTCTCCACTGCACACTAAATGGTCTCATCCAGAGGGTGCCGACTTTTGTTGGTTGCTTGTGTATGTGCTGCTTGTATAGTATGTCTGTGAACTCCCTGGTGCATCTCCTTTTCTTTACAATGTATTGGTTTATCCATAAAAGGCATTCTGCTGGGGGACGTTAACGCCGAAACCGTTCTCCACTTTGCTCAGTAAGCTGTGATCTGGAGCCGAACTGCCAAATGCAATTGGGCGAAAAGGGCTTTGAAGTGTGCCATGATTGGCTGTGTGTGGCGGCTTTCCTGACAGTGCAGGTTGTGACGAGGAGGCGAGTGTTGGAGCTACAGTAAGTGTGTAGGTCAGACTGGGCTAGCTTTCGATAAATCTCAGATGTAAACGTGCATGCGCATGTTTGTGTCAGTGAGAAAGACCTACTAAATCACTTCAAACCTATGCGAGTGCGTACAAGAGCGAGAGAGGAGAGGGAAAAGCGGCGGAGGCTTGATGGATTACATTTTAGCTCTTGTGAAAGCAGGGTGTTTGTGGCTGTGTGTACGAAGTCAAACAGCCAACATTTCTGCATCTTTGCACAGCCCTCCTGCAGTTTCTCCTATTTAATACCCAGCAAATATTTCACCGACATTTCCCCTCTGAGCCTCACATTGTCACAGTTCATTAAAACATAATTGAATGGAATATTCAGCAGCTCACTTTGCACATAGACCACTTTACCCCATTACACTTGCTAAAGGAACATTTACATAGAATATCGTCTCAGCTCTGTTTGCTCTCAGAAAGCTACATGAGCTGCTTACATGGCTCCCTTATCATTTCCCATAATTCATCTCTGCCAGCACAAATAAACATAGCAGGGAATGTGGGATATGCAAAGCGTGATTCAGCAGCAATATTTTTAATCTTTCTTCCATCAGCTTCTATTACCTGCACTGCCGAGCTCTGTAGACCGAAGCGCTTCTGGGCTCTGATTGTGTTAGTTCAATTAAACCGGCCCCAGCAAGGTGTAATGAGAACAGTGCTGTATCAGTGACAGCGTGTTAGAGTAAAACCCAGTGGTAACCATTATAGCTTTACCTAGCTATTTACCTAGTGACCCATCAATACCAAAAAGCTGGTTTTATGCAGTTTAAGTTGGAGTCTTGCTGACTAAGCCAGCACTCGGGACAACCAGACACTTCAGTTGCAGTGAGATGCTAATGTGCTGCTACATAAGCTAAGGTGCGACGTGGCGCCATTGTGTATGAGACTTGTCCTCTACCTCGTTACAATTTAGGCCTTGTTTTCAGAGAGCTGGCGAGTCACATGATCAGACAGGATATAAACAATGTGAAACTTAAGCCTGATTATTGAAACCATTTCATTTGGCGGTAAAAAGGGGAGTGTACTCACATTTTATCCATAATCCCCCCCATGCAAAGGAAAGCTGTGTCCACTTAATCATGGTACAGTGTAGCTGGTCACACTCTTCACATTGGAGACCTGTGAATACCTTGGTTTTCTCTTTTAATAAATAAATTTGGCAAACTTATGATTTGTGATCATTTCCTGTCTTCTGTTTCTTCTACATCAGCACTGATGTCATTTTGCTTGACACAACCTTTTTCTTATACTATATTTAGATTTACTAAATGTAAGATAAAGTAACTACATTGTAAATTGCAATCACAGTTTGAAAAAACATCCCACAATGAATCTATTTTCTTAAGCCCTCCTTTAGCTCTCTTCATTGATTTTTTTTTTTTCATAGCTCAGTAGACTTGAACGGGTCTATTATGAGAGAACCACACCACTGATTAGTCGATGTGGGTCCTGCTTTATAATGAAAGTCCAAATAAGAAACAAATATTGATCTTTCTTGCTCCCTTCCCTTTTAGGCCTTTGCTACTCTCACTAAGGGGAGAATTCTCTAACTGCTTTATTTCTTCATCTCATCTTCGCCGCACTAATCAGTATCTCGAAGCTCCACAAGATCAGTGAAAGGTTTCTATTTTGCAGCTACATTTTCCTAATTAATACAAATATTAGAAGCTATTACTCTAATCTGTGGAGCTAGCGTGTTATAGATGAAAAACTTATTTCAAATAAATACTTTTGTGATGCCAGGCTTGACCAAAAACACATCATCTTTACTGAGTTGAAAGCATGTTTACTCTTTATTAACTATTCAGTCAGTTGACTAAGTTGAGGTCACTTCACCCAGTTCTAAATATCATTTAAGGGCAGCTTGACTGTTTGTCAGCTGATATAAATGCCAGTACCTATATTTATGTAAATAGCTAATAATGGCTGATAAACTGAAGTTTTTTGACAAATTTACAGCTATTGTCTGAAAATTGTACATCATCTTTGTAAGTCAGAATATACAGAGGAGGAAATAATAAATAATTAATTAAACACACAGTAACTCTTTAAAAAAAGATCAATGGATAACCAAAACTAATTCTCTTGTTTTTAATTAAGGTTATCACTGAAGTGTAACTGGTCGCTGGCAAAAATCACATAAAAGTTCACCAAACTTGGTGCCAAATTCTCACACAGATTGATTTTGCCCCAGTGCAATAATTTTATTTTAGTGTGACATTTTGCTGTTTTTAAATAGGCTGCTCTGATTGGCCTTTATCTCCTCTCACCCACGTTCCAGGCTAATGTGCCATGTGTCGAAATGAGCAACCTTTTAGCGTCGAGCATTCATCATGTGTGACAGCAGGACATTTCTCTCGGTCCTTTTAAACAAACTTTCAACAATTTAATGAGGCAAACGGCGACTTTTAGTTGCTTCTTGAAACTAGTGACCTTACTCATGAATAAATAAACAACACCATTTGAGGATTATTATGTTTCTTCTACAAATATAGAAACCTGGGAGAAAGTGGAGAAGAGCGAAAAGGGGGAGGGAGACAGAGGAATCGCCTGAAAGAGGAGAAGGTGAAGAGGGCAGGAGAATAGCAGAGGAGGACTAAAAGGAAGGAGAGAAAAGTGACATGTGAAAGTCATTATAGAGCTGTGTTCAGCTGGTGACTGCTTTTGAAGTTTTCATTCTGTTTAATGCATCTTAAGCTGGCCACACAGGAGTCATTTTTAGACTTCTGGAGATTTTTAGGCAGTTACAAGGTTGGCCTGATATAGTTCTAAGTGATAAGAATCAGATCCAGGAATTTAAACAAGAGGCTAAGAGATAATTCATGCCTATCTGATCCACTAAAACTTACTGGAAAATCAGCATAAAACATTTGTAAATAAACAGGGTTTACTTGAATGCTTTCCTTCCGTTTCATAGTTCTGATTTCCAGAGACAACACTTGAAGATAAAGTTATTTGTAACAGTAGAGATGCTGGGGGAGGTTGGACTAGTCACTGGGAAGCCCTCAGTCAACAATAGTGTGAAAGGGAAAAACTACAAATTGAGAAATTGTAAGCTAGAAGTGTAGGATATGGGGATAGGCTGTATATCTGTAAAGTTTGGCTCCCATAACCTAAAAGTCATTCGATATGTGCTTGTTGTTTTCAGGCATAGTTTCTCTTTAAGGTGTGAAACAAGCCTAGGAAGCAGAACAAAGTGCTTAAGTGCTTTGCAGCAGCGAGTGGTAAATCTGGGTAAATCTGGCTGTCAAGTTAATGTGGGCTGCCAAATTTAGCTCAATCTAGCAGCCTGTAGAGGCATTATTGATATGTGGTCAGTTTAATCTGCCAAATATCTCTTCTTTTTAAAGACTGGGATTGAGAGATATAGCGGCTCAAATTGAGTGACAAGGGAGTAGTGTTACCTGTTTGCTGATCTATGATGGCACAGCCTGATGACAGGTGAAGACCAATGATGGCTCAATATTGCACATACAGCTTCTCTAAGAATCCTCAACCAACCTTTACCATATCACAGTGTGTATTGATTTACTATAATTTATAGGACTGTTAAAAATGATTAATGAAAACACCTTTAAGGTTCTCTGTACTTGTATTTATTTACAGTTCCAATCAGTGTAAATGTACCATTTATCCAGTATTTATAGAGTGTTTATAGAGTATTTATTTATCACAAACCCTTTGTGATTTAGGCCTAACCGTAAACAACACAAACACGCATTGCATGCCAATTCAGCCGTGACTTTACTCATACATGCTGCAGCTGATCAACACATTAAAATCACACCTGGTTTGTATCAAATAAAATTCATGCATGCAGATAATTTGCTCAGTAGAACACTTTGTGTAATCACATCATTTTTACACAAAATCAGGTTTAAATGAAGCTCAGCCAAACCTTTAGTTCACCTCTGCCATACCACAAAAATCACATTCATGGATATAAGTAGCTGTCTGATGTGTTTCAGTGTATGGCAGGTTCAAAAATGTTTGTTTGCACAAGTCTGCATAAAAGCCAGGATTAGGTTTGGGCTTTCATGGTCCAGCTGGGTGTTGATGCAAGTGAAGGAGGCTATCATCAGGCTGAACGACCTAAATTAATCAGAGAGACGGCAAAAATTTAAGGAGTGGCATAAAACTCTCATCATTGTCAAAGTCTGTAATCAAAAGATTCCCTCATGAATGGAAATACAGAAGCTCTGCAAACCACTCGTTACACCCCAGAACTGAAAGACAAGATTAGAGTTTATTAAAAAAAATGTAAACATCTAAAAGGCTCTCGTAAATAAAATTCTATGGACAAATGAAACCAAGATTAACTTGTTCCAGAAGGATGGGAAGATAAAAAGTGTGGAGAAGGAGGGAAACAGCCCATGATCTGAAGCACACCAAATCATCTGTCAAGTTCGGTAGAAGCATGGTATATATATCTGTCTGTTTATTGATGATATTACTGCTGATAGAAGTACCAGGATTGATTCTGAAGTATACTGGCATATATATTAAATCAATATTGATCAAAAAGTATAAATGAATACTGACCTGAAGAACACTGTAAAAGCAACCCAAGAGTTTCAAAGAGGCACCTTTGCTTGTTGCTTTAATCAGATTTAAACCCGAATTAATCCCAAATAAGTGGTTTTGTATTATGAGAAGTGAAGTTTGCTCATAATGTAATGTAAAAATGTAAAAGAAGATTAGGAGGGAAAAAAGTTATGTTATTTAATAGTTTTTACCTGTTCATCTGATATCCACACCCATGTATGTCCACTGCTAGAGACCCTTCCCAGTTCTCCTCTTTAAACTTAGCTATAGGAAGGATTTCTATCAGATCACTGATTTAAAACAAGACTTAATTAACTGATTATGCTACAAATAGCAGAGGCAGTGTGTGATCATGTGGGATGATGGTTGTTGTCTGACAGTTATTTTATTCCATGTGTATTTATTTATTTATTTAACCTCTGGCAGGTCGTGTTGTTTTACAATGACTGAGGTGTTTCAGTATTTCAGTATTGATGGCTGCATAAAAACTCTTACTCTTACAAATTGTGTTTTTTCTTTGCTTTCGATTTCATTCCTGTACTGCAATGACATTAAGGAATTATCTGCATCCTTTAGAGGGTGAAGATACTGAATGGAAAGGATTTCTGTCGATAAAATTTAGCAGTTTTGGATATTTATTTTAAAAAATAAACATGTATCCACAGCGATATAAATTGGACAACAAGAATATGTTTGCACATTTCTGTTTATGTGCTCAATCTATCCAGAATTTTATGCTTCTGGCTCCAGGCTTTCCCTGCCAAGAGACAGATGCTGAGCATCAGGAACGCACACAAATGCTCACATATAAGTCAGCAGCTGGTGGGTTGAATGAATTTCCATGGCAGTGGATGAGCTGGAGTTGGTCAGCATAAAGCAATGGAAGAAAAGCATGCTATGTAATCACCTGCGGGACTTGGTGAAACTTTGGAGCCATATTTCAGAGTCTTGTCCTGTATTTTCAGAGCATGAGTTTTGGTTTTTATGACATCTGTACAAAACATATACTGGACGGTCAAATAATTATGATATATATAAATACACTGAAATTAATATATTAAGGGTTTGTTTCATAGATTCAATATATATAAAAAATATATTTTAAAAATTAGGGACGAGTGCCCTTTGTGTGTACCTTTTATTTATTTGTTATCAGGCTCTATCTATACTTTATACTAAATACTTTGTCTATGTATAAATCCTATTTTATGACCTCATAATTTGTTTTAATGGTTGACTATGACATGTCTGTGAAGGTTCTCTATGACAGTTTCACACCTCTTACATCCCTTAATTGATAAGATTTATTGTTGATTTTGACAGTACAAACTGCCTACATCATAAAAATGTCAGCAATATTAATTACTATACCACACTATAAATCTGTCATAACAGGCCATTGCTTCTGACCATATATGCTGATATTAACCATAAACAGGTATTTAATCTGGTAACCTGGTAAAGATCAGTATGTAACTGTTCTTTAAAAAAGATTTGGACACAAATTGGAAAATAATTGGTGCCTAAAGTTAAAGTTTGAAGCAACCAAGACTTAAAGAGCCGTACAGTAAAAGAAGGAAGCTCCAGCAGCTCTTTTCTCAATATAAGGGGCATCAGTCACTTTCAGCCTCTGACCTGCATGTGCTTAAGGGCTACTCTCTTTCGGTGCTTCTTGCTTTCCTCTTTGTTTTTGTTGAACCTGCACCTCTGTGGACGTCCAATAAATAAGGCTGAATTGAATCTGCTCTCCTCCAGCGATTTTTTGTTTTTGTTTTTAATATATATTTTGGCTTTAAAAAGGTTCTTAAAAGTCTGACTCTACATCTTTTTGGGCCAAAGATGTTTAACAATTACTTCAAATTTGTGACCCGGCTTCAGCAGAATGCTTTATAAGAAAATTACTGTGGGTTTTTTGTTTGTTTGTTTTTTATGGGTATACTTTTGTTTCCCATTTCTGATGATTGGATTTCAAAGTACTGATCTTATAAGGGTTTTCAGTTTTGGCAGACTGTTTGTCCTCCCGTAAAATATCACTTATCTTTAAGTGTTATCATGTCCCATGCTGCTATCATGGTCCTTCCAATAACTGTTCCAAATCCCTGTTGGTTTAGAAAAAACGAGGCATCAGCGATAGGCTGTAAAATAAAGAGTTAGTTAGAATCTATTCATCCACCACAATTTCTCTTTATGAAAATTAGCGGCTGTATAATAACATCGCACAGCTTCAACCTTTGTTCGCCTAATGGGTGCTGAGAGGATTTTTTTTTTCCTAGAGCAAAAAATTTTGTACTGTAGCCTGGTGTCACAAAAAAAGGGAAAATATGAATTCGTCTGTAAACCCTTACTTGAGTTTCATTTTCCTAAGGCTTTTTTTTAACAGTCCCAGACTGAAATCCATCCAAAGCCTTCAAGACGACATAATATATAACACATTTTCTTCATTAAGATAACATATATCATCCATTTATTTTAATATTGAAAAGATAGCAGATTCCAAAGGCCTTTCAGCCATCTGTACAAAAAAGCCTGTGTAGAGTTTGTCTGTATAGTCATCGAATCAAACCTCCTCATATTAGATGAATGCCGTTCATTAACTCATCTTAAGTAGAAACCTGTTTGAATGGGGCAACGCATTCGGCTCGAACAAAGGAAACATGAAGGCTCATATTCCAGACGTACACTTGCTTTCATTCATTTCCTTGACTCTCGAACTTTGTTCATTATGTTATATTTTGAAAGATGAATACAGCTGTGTCATCGGACAACTGTTTGTTCCAATTCTCTATTAAATTAGGAGTAAATAACAGCAGCTGTTTGACTGATGGTTAAGAAGCTACGAATTGTAAAAACAGTGCTTTGTTCCTTTTACCCTAAATCATATAAATTGAGGAATAAAGAGTAATGAGGGTTGTCAGTTTTTTCTCATTTCATGTAAACCCATTTAGGTGGTAGGAGCAAAAATGTCGTCCCAGAACTATTTAAATAATATTTTTGTGTGTATTTGCATGTAGCTCCATCTGAAAGCCAGTTGGCGTTTATGGATTCTAGCGATTCACCACAGAGTTGGCATCGTGCTTTCCTATTGAAGACTAATCAACAGAGCGCAGTGTGTGTCTGGTGAAACTGGCAAGGTTTTAAGCCCATCCTGATCATTTAATTAGTCTGATTATCCAAACAGCTGTCTGCTGGTGCTCTTTCTGACTTCAAGTCGCACACAAACACATGCGTGCACGCTGAGTGATGATGCTACATATGCGCCTGCTCACGGATGCCCTTTGGAGCGCGTGTGATAAATAGTGTCATTGAAGCTGTGATGACAGCACTCCAAGCTGACTGACTGTCAGCATGAAATCTTCCATGCTGCACTGTTCTTGACAGTGCAAAAAGTCTTTGGGCATTTGTGGAAGATTTTGAAGATTCTACGGTCACAATCGTGTTTGCAGAGTTGAATTCTTGAATTATCAAAAAATACGGTGGCCCTGAGAGGCCAAACGCACTGCAACTTAAGAAAACACCAGCAATAAGAAAAACGCTGCAAAAGCACACAAAACACAACGGAAATAGGAAAAAAGAAAACAGAAATAGGAAAAAACAGATTTCCAAAAGCACAAGGGAAGTGTTTCTGGGGAGACAATAACCCAACGGACCAGTTGCAGGAACCAAAATATGCTAAGAATTGCGCTGGGAGACACTTAAAAGAAGTGGAGGATCTATCGGTTTTGTGAGGAAAGAAAAGATGAGAGGTAAGTGTGTTAGCCTAAATATTAGCCTAAAAATCCTTCATCAGTATTATATGAATCATGATAAAACACAGCTACCATGTTTTGGGTTCCTGCAACTGGTCCGTCAGGTTATTGTCTCCCCAGAAACACTTGTGCGTTTGGAAATCTGTTTTTTTCCTATTTCTGTTGTGTTTTTTCCTATTTCCGTTGTGTTTTTTGTGCTTTTGCAGCGTTTTTCTTAAGTTGCAGTCTGTTTGGTTGCCTCTCAGGTCCACCATAAAAAAGGGCAAAAAAGGCTCTGCCAATAGACAATATATTGATCCTTATATGTTGGTTGTGTATTTAGTCCATCAAGATGACCATGTGATCTTGTTTGTCTTTATTTTTACAAGCTCCAGTCACTCAGAAGTTTCTGACATGGGGGTTGTTTTAGAGGTGATGGCATCTTTTCAATCACAAATGCAAATATTAGGAAATGGCCATCTCTGGAGCTGAAATATGAGGCCGGTGTGAAAGTGCCGGAAACTGTAGTTCCTTAAATGGCCACTTGAGGCAGTCTCCAAAAATGGACGTCACATTTTATCAGCAAACAAAGTTTTCCAACTCAGCCTAGATTAGAAAAAAAACAAGCTTTTCTTTCTTCGGGTGAAACTGAGCTTAAAAGCAAGCGCTGCTTTGCTCTGATGCAGGAGTAGTTTCGCTGAAGACGTGGTTCAAGAGTCTCTTATGTTTATGTTTTAGCTGAGTAAGGAAATCTCTTTGGCTTTAATTCATTGGCTTCTGATCAAACAAGTTAAAAGCTGCTGATAAAAAATAATTCTTCTTTAGAATTTACCTGCATGCATGTAAATTGACTTATTTTCTCTTCTTAAAACATTGATATTATTAAGAATTTGTCAACAACTTATTTCCAACTGCAAGCCAAGCTCAACCAACCATGAATAATTCATTGCAAGCCTAGTTTAAATTGTTGAAGGCAAATGAACTGAAAGGGCATATGCCATATGCCATGCATTTAAAAACGGACATCTTTTTAGAGCAGACTGCTGTTCTTGAGAGCTTTTCCTCCACCTTAATATCTTGCAGTGGTAGCCAGAACTCCTCTGTGAGCTTGACTGGTTTGTGCCTAGGTATGAGGCAGTTAACTGTTATAACACCTTGATCCCCTGGAGGAACCAGCTGCTCTCTTGTTTTTTGACTCTCCACAGGCTGTTCGCTCTTTCTCTCTCTCCCAGCCTCCCAGGGGATTTACATGACACCTGCTGAGCTTAAACAGGGAATTGTCTTCTTCTGCAGAGCAACAACAATTTTCCTTCATCCATCTGTTTTAGAAACAGTAATAAAAAAATCTGATTTTGGCTCTAAACACACCAGAAGTGCTCCCTCAACTGCACGGAGGAGTCTTTTCATTTTGCATCGTGCTAAGATGCTTTTTCATGTCTTGTGTGCATGGAGCCATTTGCTCAAGGTGAAAGTGGAAGCAGTAACTGCCTAATAGACATGAATGCTGGATTTATGTTAAGCTGATCATGCATCAGCCAGTGGATTTTCCTCGGGTACTGTCAATTTGCAGTCATTTTTTTTGTCTTGCTCCAGCCCTCTCGTTTTTATGCTCGCTCTGTCATTCACCTTTCCCCATTGGCAGCTTTGTGATGTTATGAGGGCATCTCTGTCAGAGTGGGAGGAACTGATGAGGAACCACCTTAACAGGAAAAAAACAACAACTTTGCATCACATTAAAAGACCTCCTTCAGCCTTGTACACTTCATTGACTATAGAGTTGCTGCTTGATTTGCACCCTTATGGACTCTTGCCTGCCCACATACTCACACAACCTATTTTTGGATCTGTGGCCACATATTGGGATGTATTGAGCAGAGACTGTGGTGGTGGTTGCTCTAACTGATTCTTGTTGTTTATGGAAATTTTTGGCCATTCTTCCAGAAGTAGATTTGTAAGATCAGTTTCTGCTGTAATTCACCCCAAAGGTGTTCTATTGGGTTAAGGGTCAGGACTCTGTGCAGGCCAGTCATGTTCTTCTACACCAAACCTGCTCATCCATGTTTTTATGGACCTTGCTTTGTGCACTAGTGGGCAACTCCCAACCCCCGAAAAAGTGGCCTACCACTTCCTGGCTGAGTGCCTTTTGTTCCCAGTCGCTTCCACTTAGCTACCACTAACACTTGACTGTATAATATTTACTAGTAAGGCAATGTCATGACTAGACTTGATGTGCAGGTGGCATCCTATCATGTCACCACGCTGGAATTCACCGAGCTCCTGAGAGCGACCCATTCTTTCACAAATGGTTGTAGAAGGAGTCTGCATGCCTACAGTAGGTGCTTGATTTCATACACCTGTGGCCGTGCATGCGATTGGAACACTTGAAGTCAATGATTTGGATGAGTGATTGAATACTTGGTAATATAGTGTATAATAAAATCATTCCACTTCATGTGTAATGAAATGAGACTGATTCCTTTAGGGGCAATAGCTAAACTGCAAAGTGTGAATATTAACTAGTACACATCTTCCCATGTAAATCAAAACTCACACCTAGTTTACGGGCTGCTGTATTTTATGTAATTTTCTCCCTGCTTTGCTGTCTACGCTCTCAAATAGAAGTTAAATATCTCAAAAACCTTTACGTGGGTTGTCTTCCCGTCATGGTAGTATCCTTAGACAGTGCTGCTTCCAGTATTGCTGCTATTTTTAGCCTGGAAGTCCCATTCAGACCACTTGCAAGTGTTTGATCTCCGCTGTGTCACAACAGTGACCCTTCAACTTGAATTTCAGTTTGGTGAAGAGGATGAAGTCACAGGGAGTCAAATCTGGCCAGCTCCAAAAAGCTCCTACATTTTTTATTGCCCTGTGTGCGGCAAGGTAATGGCACGATGGCACGCACCACCGTTTAGGTGATTTGGGACCAGTGTCTTACCTCCAACGCTTCAGGAAATTGCAGTAGAACTCTGCCCTGACAGTCTGATCCTGAAAGATGAATTCACAGTACACATCCTCGTGAATGTGGAAAAGGAAAAAAAAACAAGCACACTCCTGGTCATGCTCCTGAACTCATGCTCCGTCTTCTTTCATTGAAAACGGCTGTTTAGTCTCTGGTTCATAACTAGACATCCAGCTCTGCTTCAAGAAACACATGCAAAAAAATGCATTTCTTATTACTGATAAACCATTTAAAAAAAAAAACCTTTTTTACATTGTGGGAAGTTTTAGAAAATGGAATATTACATATATGGGATTTTATATCAGTATCAACATCAGTGTGCTGTAAAGCTTTACAAAGATTCAATTTGAAACAGAGAATAAATGTCATTGCCAAGATGGCACGTATGACATGACCAGAAATGAAAAAATTGCTGTGGGTTTCTAAACACAGCGTAAACAAACAGCAAATTAATTAGTAGGAATACTGTTCTGTGGGAGTGAGACAGCACTGCGTTTGGCTGAAGCATATTATTTAGTTTCGCCACATGGTTTCTGATGGTGGAAGATGGTCATTTCCAAGCCATCTGGATGCTATAAGCCAAGGAAGACGATGTGGCAGAGGATTGCTTTTAATCGCTAATAGGCATATGAAACCCATGTAGTGCACTGTACAGCAGATGGGGGGCGTTGCAGGACCTGTGAATCTGAAGGAAAAACCAGGGATTTCATTGCGATAGGTCCCCACAGCCAGAGCTGTGCTTCAGCAGTCGCTCTCCCTCACTCGCAGCATCACACACTTCCCTTCCCCTCCGCTTTGCCACCGTCTCTCACACACACACACTCTCTCTCTTTGCTTCAGTGTTTCTCAACCACTCATTCTGCCGCGCTCGCCCGTGTCATCTCTCCTCTGTGGAGTGCAGAGAGAGGTGATTCAGCTCGCGGGCTCACTGGCAGTTGCTGGACTGGGCAAACAGAGACAGAGTTGAGGACCTGAGGGACAGGACAGTACTGTTTGAGGGGGGGATTCCATCGGGAGAGATACAGCGCAAGATTACCTCCAGTGGAGATTATTTGCATCACAAAACCTGTGGAAAGAGGACTGTGACTCTCTCTGTGTAGTGGATGCACAACCGCTGCCTGTGGAAGAGGTGCCATTCACTGTTTTAATTTTTGTGCTTTTGTGTGTGTGACTGTGTGTGAGTGTGAATTTTGAATGTGCTCACCTTTTCAGTATGCAGATTCACCGGCTTGCCTTCTTTTCTCATGCAAATGTAAATTGGCTGGTTGTACAGCTCTACACCTTTGACAGAGACTCAGATGGAGCCGGTCTCTGTATTTCAGGTTTGCATGATTATAATGCAACGCTGCGTGAAATAGTTGGGGATTTATGCATCTTGCTGTGTGTGTTTGTATTTGTGTGTGTGTGTGTGTGTGTGTGTGTGTGTGTGTGTGTGTGTGTGTGTGCGTGTAGTTCGAGAACACAGAAGTGAAGAACCAGAATGTGCTGAATAATTGATCCCCAGTATGACAGAAAACTTCCAAACTAGGTTATTCTTGAATTAATGTGCCACTCATTATATTTGCTGCTGTTTCACCCACCTTCCCTCTGAGCTCGTTTACAGTCGATTGTTTGGATACCCCCCTGTCTCTACATGTGTGCACTGGTGATATGCATGCTCTCCAACATATGCGTGGATGTCGTTGCCTTGGGAGCACACGGGGAAAAAGAAGGGGGCCGCTAAGTGGTATGTGGCACTGTGCCAAGTTGCTGCTTCAAACTGGATGTTGAAGGTTAGTCAGATCCACTCTGTCTGCTTCTCTGCTTCTATGCAGAGGAGTAACAAACATGACAAGTATGTTGGTTAAAGCGACACCGCGAGGAATCCCTTAAGTAACATCGGCCGACCATTCCCCCTCCTCCACTTAGCCGTCCTGTCTTGCCTCCATTTCAAATGTGATTATACGAGTGTGTGGCAGAGTAGATAGATGGAGTATTTGTTGCAGAAGGAGGAGGTGGAGGTAAAGCTTGTTTTAGTTTGCTACTTTCTACCTCGCCACCCCTGCCACAGGATTTGCCTTTGCCTTCCTTCCTGCTTATCCCTTACCTCCATTTGTCTGTGGTCCCTTGATCACTTTTTAACCCCCTCAGTCCTGCTGAGCCAGCAGGATTCACTGGTTTTAAATTGAAGTCCATTCACAGAGCTGGGATTGCTAGAGAGACACAGAGAAAAGAAAAGAAGGGGGAAGTAACCCAGGTGAGGGCAAATAAGAGGGAGTAAAAACAGCCCCTCGGGGAGTTGGTGGCTGATTTATGTGTAGACATTTCTCCACACGTGTTTGGCCAAAGCTCCAATTAATACCTCCGCCAATCCGTGGCCGCGCTTGACAACTGCTGGATCTGTGAGTGCCAAGTGTGTTCATTAGTGTTTGTTTGTAGGATTTTTAGTGAATTTAAATTGTTTACTGTGGTCTTGGGAGATTCTGGGTCATTTGATGCTGCAGTGTTTGGATCTTCCTCTGCTTGTTGTTGAGGTTTGCACGAAAAGAAAAACAAAAACGTGTGAGGCAAGCAATTTTCCTTGCCTGGATAATTCACAAACACATCCAGCTGTCCCCATTTCTGATCAAAGGCTGATTAGGCTCTTTCCTTTTATAACTTGACTGGAACAAATTTTGGTATCAGTCTTAGAGTAATTGCACTTATTTGAATTTGGTGCTTTCGATTATTGATTATTGACCTTTGTGTTCCTCCAGGGGGCGTGATAGACAAGGACCTGCGCCACTACCTCAACCTGCGTTTCCAGAAAGGCTCAGTGGACCACGAGCTGCAGCAGATCATCCGGGACAACCTCTACCTCCGCACCGTCCCCTGTGAGTTACCTCGTCCTCACCTGACTTCCCTTTGTCCATCCTTGTTCTCTTCACTCACCTCCTTGAGTGAGACACTTACATTCAGTGCTTTGCCAAGGGTAGATCATCAATAAAGCCAAGTGTGCAATTTCAAAGGGGGCAGTAAAAGCTCCAGGTTCGCTCTGTGACAGTTTGAATGTGGTAAGTTGCCAAAAAACAAGACAGAAATGAGTGTTTGGCTCACATCTGCAGTTCTCTTTTGGCCACATTGGACCTTGCCTGACATAGGATGACTTTGGCTGCCTCAGCTCAACCATAGATCCACCTTGTCAGTTCAGCTGTGTAACAGAGCTGTAAGTAGGCCTAATGTCTGCATGTGGATCTCCAGTGTCCCACACTGTTCAATAGCATCTTTCATTGCCCTCTACGTGGTGTTTAAATACCCACTTCTTTTGGGTTACTGACCAGGTTCCAGACAACAGTGATGTCCTTGATGACATCAACAAGTTTAAGGATGTCCTATAAATTAATTAAAGAGAGAAAAAAATCAGATGACAAGCAGACTAGTCTCACAATATCAAAATATTCAAAAATCGAGCCCAGTTTAATGGATGACGTATTTAAGAGCTATTTAAAGCCAATAATCACATTGTTCAGTGATCAAATCACGTTGTAAATTTTGCAGAAAAGTGTGACATATTGCATAATGTGTGCATAATATTGCAAACCTATGATGTCAGGTTGGTTTCCAAGTGTTGCTGAAATTAGCACCGCTAGCACCAGCGGCATTCTTTTCCTAATTCCTTTTTTCTTTTTCTTTTGATTGTCCACGCACCTCATCAAACAATGTTTACACGTTGCTCTCCTTCAGAGGTATATGCCAGGTTATTTGTCGGTTGTTGTAGATTAACAAAATATGAAGCTACATCCACACGTACAAACGTATGTTTTTTTAAGATGGAGATTTTCACATGAAGACACGAAGAGCACTGTCAAGAGCATGCCAAAGCAACATGTGGTGATATAACCCTAACTGTATGAATTGTTAGCCAGTTGGAAGGGTGGAGATGATAGCAATGTGCACAATTTAACATTAAAAAAAGGAGATAAAGGTGCACACCTTTGACATTGCAAGACAAAATTTCCTTTTCCTCATCGAAACACAGAAGTAGTTTTTCAAAAGCTCTGATTTTAGTGGCCTGAAACACCATTTACATGTGGATGAAATACCAGAGCACATAGAAAAAGCTCACTTTACCAAAATACCTGTGTGTATATATGGATTGAATACTTTGTTTAGCTTGCTAACAGTTCTGTTGCCAACTAGAGACAGCAGCAATGTTTACCCTTCAAGTGGAGTGAGTGAGTGGAGCCATTTATATGCACTGTTGTGGTATTTTCTGTTGTAAAAGTGTTTCCTGCCATGAATTTGGCTGCCTACATTTCCTGCAACTTTTTAAAATATTATAGGCTATGATTTTTTTTCCTTTTTTGCAATTTTATATTTCTACTGACTCTATTCTAATGTGGAAAAATGTACTGCTGCAGAAGCCTTGATGGTTATCCCTAACCCTAAACTTTTTTGTATAAAACTCACTGAACGCCACAACAACCAGTTATATAATAACAATAACAGGTTTATCTTCTCTCACTTTGTGTTAATGATTCAAAATGCTTTCACATCTTTGGCAGCTGTGCAGTCTGTTGATTTTTTTCAAAAGCTCAAGAGCAATGGACTGAATAGATCTAAAGCTGAGGTCAAGTTCAACATGTTACCACATTTTCAGGCAATTTTATACATACCCACTGACAGAGAGCAAGCCTGAGGGCAGGCAGTACTCTTGCAGGTGGTTGGTTTCTGGAGCTGCAGAAAATGTAACAAACTAATAGGTTGTTGTGTATACTCCGCTGCGTGCATTGTCTAGTGCTTGAAGGCAGCAGAACTCATACACATGCAGAGAGGGTGGGAGGAACAGGGGGCCAACAGGGGCATCCTGACAGGTCGATCCAGCTTCTTGCTTCGCGTGAACTGTTTCCCCTCTGAGTATTTTTCAAGCGCGGTATGTGCTGAATATACTGAATTTTCTTTCTGATGTGAGTACGTGATGTGATATTTTCTTTCCCTGTTTGCCATGTCCCTTTGGTTTCAGCCCCAAATCCCCCAAATATCTATCTGTGCGGTGATCGATTTAGCTGCTGGAGTGTTAGTTTAGCTGGAATCAGGCTTGTCTGGAAGTTCGACTCTTTAAAATCAAATGTTGACTGCAGCTCTCTGTCTCTAATTAGCTGCATTAACTGCCTCACAAGAACACGGAGCTGCAACCAAGTGCTCTGTAGACAATCAAAGATAAGATTTGGAGGGCTTTAAGCTATTGATACTTGGTGTTCTTGGTTCAGGATAGCTTTTTAAACTGAATGCTTGTCTAAGTCTTAAATATTGTATGCTGGAAGACATTTTCTTTTATCAGGTTATCGCACAATGTTATATGTGCTAGGGCTAAGAAAAAACAATATTTAGTAAGTATCATTCTGATTCCTGTTTGTTTTTTGTTTCCTGGATGTTCAGCCGTCCGTTAAAGGCCTGTGATATTAAAGGGTGTTTGTCTGCAAACTCTTATCTGTGCACACTGTTTGCTAGCCTAGCTGTGCATTTAGACCCAGCTGTCTAGTGGCTAACTCCCCCCTGAATCCCCTAATGGAGGTGCATTCTTCAAGCCTAGGTGCAGGCAAATATCACTGAAACCACTTTTCTGTCTCCCTGACTGCACAGAATGCAGCAGGAGAAACAAAAAGAGACCTATTTATATTACAATACAAGCATCATTTTCTCTGATAACCACTCATAGAGCCACTGCCAGTGAGGCACTGAAGATAGAGAAGAGGTGAACAGTAAAGACTGAGAACAAATGGAGGAACAAATAGAGGGAGAGAAAGACGAAAAGGAACGGGGGGAAAGGGAATGAAGCTTGATGATAGAGACACGGGCTATATACACATAACCACATAGGGAAATTGACTACACATACAGAGAGAGAGAGAGGGTGGCAAAGAGAGGTTAACTGGTGCATTAATGAAGGTTTAACAATGGGCTTTAGTGCTGCTGACAGGAAGAGGGCTTAGTCATGACTGAACAAGGCTTTTTATATCTGGATGCATAGATGTGTTCTTTTTTTAGATATGGAAAACATATGTTATTGAAAGGAAACAATGCACTATGACTGCAAAGCAATCAAGGTGGACAAGACACATCTGGAGTTGGTCTTGGCCCAAATTATGAGTGTATTTCAACCAATTTGTATATTATTTTCTTATGAGAAAAATCCTTCCAACCGTCTCAAATGTCCTGTGTACGCATCAAAAGTTGAGATGCTGTGTGAAATGGATTAGCTAAGAATAGCCTAGCTAATAACATAGTTGCAAAGACTTTAGTGATATTGTCTCATACAGTCATATCATTAAACGATTCCGAGAAGCCAAAGAAATCTGTAGGCAGAAGATAAGGCTGAAAACCAATATTGAAAGCCTCTCAGGTGGCACTGCATTAGAAAAAAAAGACATGACTCTGTAATGGAAATCACTGCATGGGCTGAGGAACATTTCTGAAAACACAGTTTGTCTCAAATGCATCCTAAATCTCTACCAAGGAAAAAAAACATATACTGTATAATATAAACTAGATCCAGAAACACTATGCCACCTTGGCCAGAGAGAGGCCAACTGGAAAACCGTCATGTGGTCTGATGATTGGACGTTGTCCTCCAGTCCTCCAAGTCCAGAGTGGCTTTAATAGTAGGTTGAAACTTGCACATCTCTGAAGGCACCATTAATACTCAGTGATATCTGCAATTTTTAGAGCAACATGTGCTGCCATTCAGACAATATTTTAAGGTTAAGCGATGAAAGATTACTTTATTGGAAAAAAACAACAACAAGAAGTGTCCCTTTGCTACCAAGCATCTGAAATCTTATCCATGGTAAAGAATGGGCAGACATTTCCCCTTCAAACAAGTTATTTCAGATTCCAAACAGCAGAAAGTTTAAAGTGAAGAGATGATTCAGGCGTATATGAGCTTATTTTTGTAAAGATAAAATTTCTCTTTTATGTTTTTATACTGCCACCATATAGTTGCTTAGTGGTGTACTGGTTAATACAAACCCAGCCTCAGCACGTCACAAGCTAGTGTACTCCCAGTGCCAGTACCCAGGCCCAGAAAAATGAGAGGATCCTAAATCAAACAAGCAGATCCGTTCATTTTGGCAACTCCTATGGAATAACAGAGCAGCCAAAAGTTTGTTTTTTTCTTTGTGCTTGTACTATTTCTAGTAAATAATGGGATTACATGACAAGCAAATCATTGGTTTGTGTTTTTATTCATATTTACACACTGTGCAAACCTTTTTTTTTAGGATACTGATAATATGCCAGGTTTAAACTGAGCATTTGACTTAAATGAGCTAATTGTGGACAAACCACTGGGAGATTCATGAAGTAAAGCCCCCTCTCTCAAACTGATAAAAAAAGAGTTGCACTGAAGACTCCCGAGATGTGTGATGAATCTAAAGGAGGCTAAGGGGTGAGAGAGAAAAGGCATGATGTGAAGTAGTTCATCATCACAATTTACACATAACCCTTGAGTGGTAAAGAAAGGACATTTTTCGTGGGGATGGAGGCTGACGGGCAGACAGTGGGAGACTTACTGCCATTCACACCAATCGTGAGGCTTGGATGGAGTCGGCGAGGGCAGCTAAGGCTGTGCCAGCTCTTAGACAAATTGCCTGGTTGAAATCCAAGGTCAGAGCGTTAATAGCCTGAGCCCATGTGAAATCAGGCCTATCTTCTGGTAATCCATATAGATTTGATGGGAGGGATAGAAAGTGGAGTGAAACAAGGTGTGTGCAGACTAGTCATGAGACCTAAGTGTGCTATATTGGCTGAATTATTTAGGTAAAATTTAATTGAAAGAACATGGCAATGGAATAAATATATAATTTTATACAACAGAGTGACTCCTGACTGTGCTTTCATTTAATAACTTCATAGCTGAGCAGAAAGATATTTGAAAGATGCTATAAATATTTGAACTAATTTACAAGTGTTTAGATATTTAGAGTAAATAACTTGAAGGTCAACTGAAAGATTAAAAAAATACAAATGTTACTCTTGTTTCCCCATCGAATACCAAATCAAATATAAATATGCACAGTGCCTCAGTTACAGGGAAACAAAAATGTGTTAAAAATATCAAGGTCATCAGGATATTATGACTCATTTCCCAGAAGCCACTGAGTCTTTCATGTACTCATTATATTTGTTCTTCTCTTGTTTTTCCTTGCCTGGCTGATTTTTTTCTTTTACTTTACTTTCTTCATACAAAAACACTTCAAGCACTCCTTTTTATCTCAGTGGACACAATAAAGCACTTAGTGATGTGGTGTCATTGATGGTCTCTGAATAATAGAGCTGATGATCAGGAGGCCATCTGGAGGTAGAAAAGGGAGGAGATGCTCAGTTTGTCACTTCCTTTCAACTTCTTAGAAATGTAAGTGACATGTCCTCTTAAAACAAGATCTAGAGTGTCTATTTGTAACTAAATGTTGGTTTAAGCCATCTATAAAAAAGCTTAAAATGCCAGAAATTATACAATAATCCACAAGAAAAAAAGGCAAAGATCAAAATAGAGTCTGAGTAATATAATTTAATTTATCTGTTCTGTTTCCATTAATGTTAATAATCTTCCACTTTCCTTTTTTTTTGTTTTAAATTACTAGACTTTGTAGGGTCCCAGCCCAGAGTCAGGAGCCAGTGGAGCAGACTATTAGTGTTTAATAGTAGGCTATTACTGAATTAATTATAGAAATAGAAAATTTGGTCCTTATAATGGAATAGACCATGATCTGTTTTGAAACCTCCTGTGGGCCCACCTGCCACAGGATGAGCCACACTGAGGTGTTCCAGTCATTCGTTGTCTTAAGTGAGAACTGGTGGGCAGGGATTGGTATACTTGTATTCCTCTAGTTTTAATGCCTGCGCGATACCTAATGCCACGCTGGCACTTCAACACATACATATAGGATGCCTCTTTGGTGTCTCATAAGTGAGGTGTTTCAGGCACTTACTTCAGGGAGGAGACCCCAGGGAAGACCCAGGACAAACTGGCTTGAGAACACTACTGCCCCTGTGTCCTGGACACTGTATTGATTGATGGATGGATGGATGGATGGATGGATGGATGCTGAGCATATCTGCCATACCATCTTTTAAACCTGGACATGACAAGGTTGATCTGACTGCGAAAGATACTGCACTCTCACATCATGGAGACTTATCCTTGGCCTGGTAGCCATGCCAGAAGGCATACCATCCTTTATTATATGTATTATTTCCCACCACTTTGAGCATAAATAGGCAAAATAAACATCTTGTTGTATTAAAGAAGACTTTATGAGGAAAAAATGTATAATCATAAAGTGCAACGGGTAGGTAATTTCCTCCGTCCGTATGGTCTGACTTCTTTTTTACAGTTTGTTGTGGTGACTATCGCACAGTTCAAAGCAGTGATGGCCTCTAGCACTCACAGCTGTATTAAATTATATTAAACAGTTTAAATCAGCACAATAAACACATTACCTGTTAGGTAAGAATGTCGTAAGCTGCAAACGGTGACATTGTGACAACATTGCTCTATGATCGCAAAATAACCCAACCACAGACTTAGTGTACTGTACTGTTACAGAACAAATTAATATATTTTAGTATTTTAATAACTATGGTATTATGTCAAGATAATTTGTATTGTATTATGCTTTCAAATGTAACTCTTTTGAATATAAAAGCAACATATTTACAACGTTGTTTTATTTTATCTTAATGTTTGAAACACTGAACAGACGTCACCAGAGACCAACGCAAGACGTTACCGCTGAGCTGCACCACCAAAAGTTTGTTGTAAATGGGAATGACATTAAGTGACAGCTCAGTCGTTCTGTGTGGTGCTTTGTGACTCTAATCCTGTAAATACAAGAGCTGCCATTAAGAAGCATTTGCAGCATTATCCACAATTCAAACTAAGAGACATGTGTATACCTGTGAGCATGAAATCTATGCTAATATCCCAGCTGCTGGACAATTTTTTCCTTGTTACAGAAGATATTGCCCAATTATAGAACCCCACACTGTGATCCTTTTGGGAATCCTGCCTTCACTGCTAACAGCTTGGCTACCTTGCAAAGAATGCGATAAGCAATTTGATAGCAGAGGTGGGCCTCTTGAAGAAAGAACATTTCAGCGAACCTCCGCTAATGGAGACGTAAAGTTTATGAACGGTGTGATTGGATACTCCCGCATGTGTTTTTAATGCCCACAAGTGCATTTTCATTTCATTGCCTCTTATGAGTCCTTGCATTAATGTGTGAATGTGTTTGTTTTCTTTGGCCTTTACATGCATGTGCAAACAACATATGCTTAAATAGCAGGAAGTAGAGATTGATACTGTGAGTTAATGGGGAGTTTGACGCCTACAGGGACACTGACTTTGCGTTAATGGCTGGGGCAGCCGTGCACAATATGGATGGTGTTTACTAATGAGAGAGAGAGAGAGACATACTCGACGTCCATCTGCCTATCCACAGTTGTCAGTTTGATCATTCTGAAGTCTTGCAGCATAGCAGGAAATATGACTTTCTCTCCGGCTTTCCTTTCCTTTCCTGCTGCTCTGCTGCTCCGTCTTTATCTTTACTTCGTCCCCTCATTATTTTCTCCCTGAGTCCTGTTGTTGTTGTTTTGTTTTGTTTTGATTTGTATTTTTTGCTGTGCGTCAGTGTGTACATTTCATTGCAAAGAAGATTTGCAAGTCCAGTATGTAACTTGTAAGATCACACCGGTATCTGTGATTGGCCCTGCTTTCTTTTTTGCAGCCTGTCACATGTCTGTGTTTCTGGTTAATAGCCTGATGTCTGATAGATGACGGCAATAATCAGGATAATAAAAAAAGTCTAACAGCTCCCCAGTGCCCCGCCATTCATTATTTAGCATCTCTGTGAGAAACCCAATAAACCGTAGAAGTGTGAGCCTGAATGAGGAGCTCAGAGAGGCCTTCCTTACTGTGGAGCTCTGAGATGAGGCCTGGTGTGGAGATGAATGAAGAGCAGTTTATGTGGTTTTTTTAAAATTTTATTTTATTTAATTTTTTTTTATCCTGGTCATGAAAAACAGGAAAACGTGCTGCTCGTGTGCTTGTTTGCTTGCTTGCGTATTATTTTGTCAGTCTTTGTGAAGAAGGTTAAGCAGATCAGACAAATACCTCTAGTCAAAAGCTCACTTTCTTTCATCCATCCATTTACTCCGCTCTCCCTCTCCTCACTTACTCATTGACTCACTGGAGGCAGGGCCGGGTTTCCATGGCAACCGTTTCCACTCCCCATCTGCGTCAGAGGCTCAACTCTTCTTAAAACCTCAGCCCCCTTTCTTTTCCCTTCCTCCCTGTGCCCTTCCTGTCCCACTCCCCTCTACTTCATCCCACTTTCTCCAAGCGAAGACTGTAGGTCAGGAAAAACCCGGCAACTCGGGGTCAGCGCCAAGTACACCGCTTGCTGGAAATAGGATTTCAAGGTGTAAAATCGAGTGTATAATCCATATGTTAGAGAGGTATGCGCGTTTTCATCTGTGGGCTGAGGGTGAGGGAGTGTGGGAGGGGGTTGAGTGACAGGGCAGGACACAGATGTGGATGTGCCGGGTGGCAAGCGTGACGCGGCACTCTCTGCTCGCTGGCAGATGCGGCTTTCAGGCGCAAAGGGGAAAAGGTGTGAGATTTGCTCTCTAATTGGCCTTCATCACATAAACCTCCTCAACATCACCACGCCTCATCATCAAGCTCCTGCTGTCTCCTACCCTTGGAAGTGAAGAAGCGGTGTCAGATAGACAGATCCATCAGGTGTGCCGCCTGCGGTCACCTCACCATGATGCTGTAATGAGAGCTTCCTCAGTTGTCTTTGGTATAATGATCTGGTGTCTTTGGGGGAATGGCGAAGACCTTGATCCTTCTCAGGAGGTTTCGCAAAAAAGTATTTACACATTTTTCTTATTCCAAAGCATGAATTATTTTAAATGGGAGCGAAAGCATTAACAGTACGGCGGCACAATCTTAATGGGGCATATTTCCACTGCAGCACATCGCTCCCATGACAGCTTGCTGGAAGCTCCTGGAATATGATTGAAAATGACTGCTTCTTTAAGTTGGACACTGGAGATAATAGAAACTGTTGGGTAAGAGAGTAAAGCCTCAACTCGCTTAATTGTGTCCACAAGGAGTAGTCTAAGTATGTCTTATTCACAGAGTGCTGTCAACACAGAGCCCTTAGCGCAACATGGCAAATTTAGCTCAGTCAATCAAACACGGGGCATATATTGTTAGGTGGCAGTTTGTTCTGTGAATCAGAGAATAGGCAGACAGTAATAGATTGAAGTTGGTATTATTAAGTATTTTCACTCTAAAGATTTACTTCATCTTCTCTACTTAGCTTCAAAATTTCACACCATCATCTGATATTTAAAAAGAACAATACTATGCACCATCACAGCAAATGTGCCTCGGGACTGAACTCTTATCAGCACATATCTGGGGCACTTTCCCTACTCTCCTGTCGACTGACTGCAGTTATTACCTCCATCCTTATTACCCACATGTGGAAAGAACTCGTTGAACCAGCAAGTGTAGAAAGCCTTTTCTTTCTTTCTTTTTTTTACAGTGCTGTGTGTTTCATCTCACCACCACATGCTCACAACCAATCCTCCCATCTATATTTTTCCAAGCCCTTCCCCTAGCACTTTTTCTACTAAATGCTTTGTATCCGTTTTGGCAGGACAGCGCAGACAGGTGCACAGCTCAAGCTGTTGTTCACCATTGAGCTGGCCTTATCGCCAGAGAGGTACACGGAACTGCAAAACTCAGGCTATCGTTTTGAATCCAACCCTATTGTGACAAAGGAGTTTTCTATTCCTTTATAAAAACAATGATGCAACAGATGTGAGAACATGGTATTTATCAGAAGTAGAATGTAATTTCTGGTACCTGTGATAAATAAAGTTAGAAAACCAGCAGAATTATGTGCACAGTTTTGGGGTGTTGCTATGCATAAAAATGTGAATGCAGAAAGGGTTTCTTAAAGTGTGTTTCCGATATCATTTTTGTGCCAAACCTAGAATACAGTGTGCGTGCTACACCTGAGAGATAAATGAGAAAATTCTGCAGGTTGATAACAAGGAGAGACAACGATGTCCCTGCACCCTTCTGATTACTGTTATTATCACTGAAACAATGGGTCCTTAATTCCCAGCATAAAAATGAGCGAGCAATGTTTTTTCTGGTTAAAATGAAAACTGTCATTATCAGATTTTATCAGTTGTGGCTAACTAATTAAACTAACATGAATTAGCATATCAAGATACCGCCGTTAGTTAAAAACTGCTTTTCCAACTGACTTGTTAACATTTCTAGCTTGATTTAAACAGGAACTTTGTCTTAGCTATGACCTTAATGGCTTCATACAATATATATAGATTTTTTAAAAATGGCATAAAAGAAGAGGCTTTATGCCAAGAGCTAGAAATTCCAGATATGTATGAGAGTAGTACCTTTTTAAACTTTGGCTGCAGCTGAGCTGCCATGGGCATTGTGGCAGCACAAACATTTAAACACAGTTTGACCCATAGCATTTTATCCATTACTTGTTAATTAGGTGGATGGCTTCAAATAGTCTAGATGAGGCTTCTCCAGAGGCACCACACCCTCCACCCATCAGACATCTGTTTATCAACCTGACTATTGCTGTGAGCTGCCACTTTGTTTGACTGGCATACACGAGGTAACATGCAAATAAATTACAGAGTTGCTAATAAGTGTTACTCTAACCAAATTTGGAGTATCGAATTTGTTCAAATGTTGTGACTGGAGCTCGTAAACGTTTCTATTACGGTGCAAGGTTTTGTACCAGAGAAACAGAGTGAACAGGCAGAGAAACTGACTCTGGGGTTGGGTTAAAACGCGGCGCTCTTGGTTCTATTTTTACATATTCACTGCAAATAAACCGCAAAGGTCTTCAGATTTTGATGTTTTGTGTTTCTTGTCTGGTCTAAATTGTGGTTGTTGGCTGACTTATTCAGGCGGCTCAGGGACTTGGTACCTGTATCATTTGTTTCCAGGGTTTTGCTGTTTATAAAATAATACTTTGTCAGACTGAGATTCTGACTAGAACTCTAATTTAACTGCCTGTGGTCACCTGAGGTTACAGTTGCTAAGCTATGATTGGACAGTCGTTCTGGGGTTAGTTTTAGCTGTCATTTGAATGATGGGTCCTGAGACAGGCCTACAAAATATTTTACTTTCTAGACTTGAACATAAAATCTTCATTCTTTTAAAAACTCAAAAGAGCAATAACTGGCCATGTGTGATGTTTGAGATGTCTGTCAACTTTCTTCCACCTCTCTGACTGGTGTTTCAGGTCGCTGCCTGCAGACTGATTCGGTCTAGAGAGCAGCATGGGGACACACCGACCCACAGCCTTAATATTCGTGGCCAGCGCCTTTGTGGCCAAAAGGGCATTTCTTTGACCAACCATAAGACAAACCCCTCCTTTCTGGAAAGAGCTGCACACACATAAGGACAGCCTGAATAATATTTATTCCATATTTATATTTGCTCTGGTAATTTTATTATGAAAAGGGACGGCAGTAGTCTGATTACAGAGCTATATAAGGATCTTGATCATATTATCTTAGTCATTATGAGGGTACTAATTAGGGGAAGTATAACTTGATTATGAAGTCTTTGTTTTCCAGCAGTATGTACAGTAGATATACTTCTGTGAATATACAGCTCTGTTTCAATGTTGAACGACGGAAGCATTGATGTGTAATTCGGTGTTTGAAAGAGCAACTTTGCCCTTGGCTAATATCAGTACTACATCTTTTTCTGTCAGTTTATCTACCGTTTATTTTTTTCACATATAGCTTAAGGAAAGATGTCTTTATTACAAATGTTTTATCTAAAATTATCTGGCTCAAAAACGATGCGACTGATATCTTTCAATAAGGCCGATACTGAATGTTGGCTCAAACATTGGTGCATAGGGTGTACCCCTGCCTATCACCTTGTGACACTTGGCATGAGCTCCAGCCTCCCCATGACCCTGAATTGGATAAGCAAAAGGAAATATTCTTATTCATTCTTATTATTTTTTTTATGTGATATTTACCACTGCTATTACTACTTAATAACTGACACTAGTCAATAACTGACTCTCATCACATGTAAGAGGAATTACTGCTCATGTGTGTCTGTCTGTGTTTTGGCTGATTGAGTTTGGCTGATTAAAATGTTGAGCGTTTGACATTCATGGACCAGTTTGTTGTGGAAACATTTTGTCCTTTTTTGTGAACCATTCTTTCTAAATAGTCGCTTCCATGTAAACTAACTTCATAAAATTATATATTTGCGTTACTGCCTCCCACCTGTTTTTCTACTTTTTCTTTAATCATGGGCTTCAAAGTGACAGCTATGGTATTGTGCCACCAACCATTGTAGAGACCTGAGGAGTCAGTAAGGCCAGAGAAGAGAGAAGAAAATCCCCAAGGCCTGTCTCATTAGAGACAGCTTCTCTGTCATAATTCTCCAGTTGTAGCAGCATTAGTCTTTCCTTTCCCTCATGTTAATTACAGGGGCTGTGTAAGTAATTGGCTCTTTTTTGGATGGTAAAGCTAAGGCAGAGGAAAAGAGATCATAGTTTTTCTTTATTGGAAGGAAAATTCTGTGCACATTTTTTTGCTCATGAGAGCAAGTTTCAGTGTTTGAGGATAAGATTAGGGATCATTCTCCGGTATCTGGTATCCCAAATATTAAAAAAAGCCCCTTCTGTCCACCAGCTATTTCTCTTCCTTTTTGAAGTTAATGTTTTCTTCATCCACCACCCCATGTGTTTTTCCATGAAGTGTGGTAAAGTAAGTGTGACACTGCAGTTGACAGTAAGGTGCACAGTCACCCAGGCCGATGATCTCCAGAGGGTTGTCAAAGACTTTAGCTACAGATAGCATCAGCGGGATTTTGACCGTCATGTATGTGATACTCAAATAATAATTTCCACTGCTCTCTGTGGCTTTAGGTAATAGCAAGACAACTGCTTAGTCTGCTTAGCCTGCCTGCTCCCACAGATATATCAGAGCAGTGATTCTGTTTAGCCCAGATCCTAATGAAATATTCCATCTTTGCCACCTCAGTGGGATGGGGAATTGAATGTGCAGAGGCTGCTACGCTATCTCATATTGTGACCTGCTGAATGAGGGAAAGCTATCAGAATGTCAGATTGTCTGTATCATTATTTGGTACGATCCGCGCATATAAGCTTGACACTACAAGTATTCAATTTGGATGGTAATGATATTACGCCGGAAAGTGTATGCACTCAAATCATCCCTAATGGCAGCATTACAGCAGGCATTCAGTTGGACAGATTGAAACATGCTGCAGCCTATTGATGTCGAAGCTCAGGTCACAACTGACGCAGGTAGAACTTTCATGACGTTTTATGAGAAAGCCACAGACTGTGAACATTTGCAGGTTTCATTTTGTTCCAAAGTGCATGGTGCAATGCAGCAAACGTCTCGGTCAAGCAACCCGCTCGGTGTGTACAAACACATCCCGACACAGAAAAAACGGCACGCTGGTCACAAATTTGGGTCAATAACATACAGTCAGATAATAAAAGAGATAATAAACATTTTCATTCCCTTTGATTATTTTTCTTCTTATGTTATCTCGGGCCTTTTTATTTGTCTTATTATCTAGTACGTCCCATTTTTTTGCTGCTGCAATGGCCCACTTCCCCTACAGGGGTGATTAAAGTTTCATCTTATCTTCAAACGAGATTACAGCATGCAGTAGCTCTCCCACAGGTTGAAGAGCTAATTCAGGTACAGCAGATTGACCAACCACAATGCTACCAGCGAAAGGGAATCCTTTTTACTTTTTTTTGGCACAGTGCAGAGTCTCCAAGGGTAGGATTAGCGTTCAGCCCTTTTTACAGTATGTTTGTTTGTTTGAGTCCCGTTTTCATTTATTTATTAGAGTGACACATAACTCGAGGGATTTTGTAGATGTCCTTATCTGAACAGATGGGCTTCATATTATCACTTCTGATCCATTTCACAGGGAAAGTGTCAGGCGGGATTTGTATTCAGATGTTTTAAGTTGTCTTTAAGACAGAGCTGTTAATAGAAACAAATAAGGTGTTGGGGGTTTTAGTTGAATCTTTTTGAGACACTTGGGGACATTGATAGAGCTTTATGTCCTGTTTTTAGTCTTACCTTGTACTAAGTGTTGGCATAATATTTCTGAGGCTGATCTGAAGTCAGCTAGGAACATAGCACAGGTGTCAAACAATAATATTTATTGCATCTTGATATCAAGGAGAACAAAGATGAATATACAAATTGTCAAGATGTACGAAGGTTGTCCTCCAACAGAGAGTATTTATAATAATAACCATTTCTTCAACCTGCTCTCTGCTTCCAAACAAGGCCAGGACAATAGAGAGTACTATTCAACACATAAAAATGTAAAACTTCCCTGTCTGAGGATCCATTTTTGCCTAGCATCTCGTTCTTGTCAAGGCAACTGATTCTCTGGAGGTGTTTTCCAATGTCTGCTAATTATCTCCGCCAGGGTGGTTATGGGATTGTTTCGGTTTGCCTCTGTTTGTTTTCATGCCTGTTAGCAGGAAAAACTTCTGGATGTATCTGCGTGAACATTTTACTAGACGTGGGACTTGGCCTGGCATCAGATCTGGATCCAGACATTTTTGACAGGATTCTTTGCCATCACAAATACAAACAGAGACATGATGTGATATGTTTTCAAGAATTTTTCACAATCGATTTCACATTCTGATATCTTTCTGATCCAAGGATTTAGTTCGTGCTTCATGTCGAGGGGATTATCAGCCTTGATGGAGGTAAGGCCCCCGGGATTGGTCAATGACGCCCCCTGGCAACCTTCTGTCACTAGGGAAAAATGTGGATTCCCCGACTGACTGGGGAGTGGTTGCTTGCTGTCACTGGATGGAATAGGATACTGCACCAAACACCTCCTTGGTCTTGCTTTGGTTTATAGCAGGTTGCCACACTTGCCTGTGGTTTGCCTGAAAGAACCAGATTGTGAATATTTGCTAACTAGTGGCAAACCAGAAACAAACACTATTGGCCTTCAAAGTAAAAGCTGCTTCATTTTGAAAAACATACACACTGTATTAGTATACGGAGCTCAATGATATGGAAAATAATCTGATTACAATATATATTTTTTCACATCAATGAATACTGATATAAATATTGCAATATAAATAAAATCACTATTTCTCTAAAGCTTACAGCTTCCTTTGTACTCCTCAGTAAAGATGTGTGGTTAATTTCAGTTTAAATAGTATTTCATTTCTGTCAGAAATTGTATTTTCATACTAATAAAAGTTCATCAAATTTATTGTGCAAAATTGATTCCTGGAAAATACTTCTTAACCCGTTACCCCCAGTACGCCAGCAAATCCGATCAAGAGCTCAGTGTGCTACCAGTGAGCTGAACACTGAATACTAAATGAGCATCAAAAGCTGGGGGATCAATTTATCTTACAGGGTAAGACAAATTATCTCTCTTTTGTTTATCTTGGGTTTTTTTCTCTCCCTCACACTGTTTCACTGGAATCCTGCCATGCCCCAGAATCGTTTTATTGTACAATATTAAAGAGAAGAAACAGTCAGCTGTTGAATTTTCATATTCTCATCCAATTCGGCAAAATGCAAGGCAGCACTTACTTGATTCCCTCTCACTCCACAGAATTTTTTTACCTGGTTGTTCAGATAAACCGCGCTCTGTCACCACAGGCTTTTCGTTTCTTTTCTGCCGATCGGTTTACTGAAGGGAAAAAAAAATATGCATGGCCTTTTTTTTGGCTCGCTTCTCCTTTACCTCCCTCCGTTACTTACTCCACCTCTCTCTGTTTCTCAGTTGTGTTTGCTTTGTTTTGCAGTGCGCTTCAGTGCGCAGGAAGATGCTTTGGTTGCTCAAGGTTAGATTGCTACACTGATCAACAAAGAGCAAGTGCGTTTTCTTTTGTTTGACACGAGCAGTGCGCCTCCCCAGACAAACATACAATGCATTTACTCACAGACAATCACAAAAATGTGCATTAGACACATCCACACCCAAGAGGTTGGAGTACAGGGCGAGCAGTTTCAGCACTTTGCCTGGCAAACAGCTTTATCTTCTGTATTGTCAGATACATATTTAATTGACCTTTCATGTATTAAGCTACTTATGTATTCATCTTAACTTGGCATTTTAATTAAACCAAGTTTTCTGTTCAGTGTATGTTTTTGTGGACAGGAACAGGGTTAGGGTTTAGCGTTAAAAATGTTATCGCTATGTCGCTATATTTGTTAGCGATTTGTCCATGTTCAGGGTTATTAAATCTTACTTAAAGCAGCGTCTCTCCAGCCATGCAGTATATGGGCTGTGGGAATTGCTACAAAAACATACACATCCCAAAATGTCTCCTGAGAATAGATCTTAATATTGCATAAGGGTAAGATAACTGGACGACTATATCACCCTCTGATCTCCCACACTGATGCATTGCCTCCTTGAGAAATCCACTGGAAAAATAATCATCTTCTAAAGGACAATTGCCAAATAACACCAAAATGTTGCACTTCTGACATATTTACCAGGCCAACAAGCTATCTATGCCAGGGACGCTTGCTGCAACCTTAAACTGCACGCACATAAACATGTATCTAATCACCAGTTGTTTGAATTACTGTTAGCTACTGTGCCTGTTGTCCAACATAAAATGGTAAACTGCGGTTTTCATAATCATATTTTCTGAGTTGGTTCAATTTTAAGTGAAAAAACAAAGCCTTGTCAAATTAGTAGAGCTCACGTCCTGCCGCCCTTATGTTAAGTTCAATAGCACATGCCAGTGATTTTAGGCTGTTGTTAGGAGGTTGCTAGGCATCGTGATGACGTCATAAAATATGCATAATGAAAGTAAAGTTTTGTGGTTCCAAATCAGATGTTACTGACATAAAATAAAAATTATATGATGCTTTTCTAAGCATAAATGCTACAGATGTTCATTTTAACCCACTGGTAGGTCGTTGCTAGACAACATGATAATGTCAGATTAGATGCAAATCAAAAGTTTTGTGGATGTAAATTACAGATAACTAATAACTGTTAACTAATAACTTTAATTTAGATCCACAAAACTTGCTGTGAAGTAGATTCTTACTGTGCTTTTTAGGTTCTACAAATAGATTATTTTAATGAATGGTGGTTCGTAGACAATTTAATGATAATATGTCAAGCATGATGAATATTTTGTACATGTAAATGAGATGTTATCAGTGTTGAAATCAAAATGATACAGTGCCTTTATAAGGCATCAAAGGTGCATAAATGCTACATTTTAACCCACTGGTAAGTGGTTGCTAGGCAACGTGATAATGTTATAATATCTGATATAGATAAGAACCTCCATGGTTTCTCAACTGATTACAAGTTAACAAACAAAGATTTATGTTTTTATTTTTTAACGATCTGACTTACTCGTATTGAATAACTTTAAATTTTATTTCAGCCAGTGCCAGTTTTTGGAGGGTTTTTTTGCAAGAATTGGGTTAATATTGCTCATTGTTTTAGAGATGTAACAGCTTGATTGAATTTAACAAAACGTGTGTGAAGCGCACAAAAAGTGCTGCTTACTTTTAATTAGAATTTCACCAACCTTTACAAAGTTAGGTTTGTTTAATTGCTTTTGCCACAATAGTCGGTTTCCGTTTTTTAAGTTTACTTGACTTTAAAGACTTTAAAGCGTCGGGAACATCAGACATAAAAAATACTGTGGTTCATCTTTCCTGAACAAAAAAAAGGCTAACTCCAGATATGAAACGTAGTTGCTTTAGTTATTTATAACTTCTCCAATTCCACAAATGTTAAAGACAGATTTAAAATCATTTGTTTTTTATAATTCCAAAACAACTGCATTCTGATGTTTTGCTGTGAAACTGTAAATCCTGTGTCTTTTCTTAAGTGGGCAGCATTTCTGCCTCAGCAGCTGCGTTAGTTCTCAGAAACAGAAAGCCCCTTTCCCCGAGCCATCACACATCTGTCACAGGAGTGAGATGCACACGTCTGGTTTCATTAGTCTTTTGTCACACACCCACCTGCTCACATGTACCTGAACATGTGCACAGGTGATCGGCTCTGCTCGTACTGCAAAGTGATTGATTTCTGTCACTGCTGCCAGTCCGCATCTCATTTTTTTGGGATATGAAGGTAGATGTCTGCTTTTGCTTTTTATGCAGCAAGTCTCGGCGTATTGTTTACACATGGCTGTTTACTGGATAAAAGAGTGACTTTTAGTGAGGCTTGAAGATCATTATTTGTTGTCTGTGCACACTGTTTCTCCAGTGTAACAGCAAAGACCAAACTTGTATCATCTCTGCAGGGAGAGTGAGCCAGTGCTTGAGATGTCTGGCAGTAATGTTGAGGCTTGACTGATGGCATCTGTAGGGACGTGATGAGAGCCAATTATGAGCCAATTATGCTGATTAATGGGATTATAGCTAGTACCTCTCCTGGTAGATAGTACTTACACATGCAAATAGAACCTTTCCTCCTCAAAGTAGAGCGGATAAATTCAATTTCTCTCACAGTTCCACCACTACTCAACAATACAGGCTTTCCTAATTGAGACGAGATCCGTTGTGAATGAAATAAACATTTTCAGTGATCGTGCACCCATGAAGTCTTTTCCTCTGAATTCGAAAAAAGCTTAAACGATCACTGGCACCTTATGGCTGTCTTCATTGAGCCGTTTGACTTTGCGACACCTCCGAGTGCTTCAGAAATCTTCAAGGAAGTCTTTTGGTCTGATGGGCATTAGATGCTCAGCTCACGTCTGGAAGCAAAGCTCTCTGTCAGGGAAACAAGGACAGCAGAAAGTGGCCCTGTCCTCACATCTCCTCTATCCACTCCCTCTCCCCGGGGTCTGCTTGAGAGAAATGAACTCTCGATGGTGCTTTGCCTCGCTCACTCTGAGAGACCTCTAGTGGCGTCTTCCCTGTCTGGGTGCAGTTATGGGAGCTTTGGAGAACTCTTTGGTTAAGTCTGTGCTTCATTTATAGCGTATATGCTGTTAAACGTCAAATCTTTATATAAACTCTGGTCTCCTGCAAAGCCACAGCAGCTGCCCCACAATCGTGTGACTCTCAGCTAACATCTAAAGCACTGCCTACTCCAATATTTATGAATGATAAAAGCAGCACAAAGACTAAGTAGATTACATTTGAATGGTATCTCGGTGTGCGTGTCTGAATGCTGTTGTGTTTGGGAACAAAGCTGTATACAGTATGTGCACCTATCCCTCAACAAATACGTGTAGTATCAGTATTGAAAATCTGAATTTGTAACAACCGAGCAGCTTTTTCATTTTGAGACTTTGGCATGGTAACCAGGTATGCATTGATTCCACTTTTCCCCTTAAAAGTAAACTCACAGTATTGATGGGCACAGAGAACCTGTTCAATAGAGCCGCTGTTTCTCTCCCTTTTTAGTATTTGCTGAACTGATTTGGATCATTAGTGAGGATAATATACCTATAGAATAATTTATTCTTCAGTTTAAATAAGGAAGGGTCTGTCATTACAAAGTGACTTATTAACTAACAAACGCATGTAAAGATGGACATTGGTAAGATCATAGGTCTGTTTCTTTATTAATTCCTTTATTGATTTTACAATGTTGCGTGTTTAAATTAAAAAGATGTCGAAAAAGATTTTTAATGACTGTTACTGCAGAAAACTGTGCATGCATTGGTAAAAAGAAGATTGGAGGCATTAAGTTGTAATTGATTTGATCATTAGCATTTTGATCCACTTTCTTATGGACATGGGCATTGCACCTGTCCTACGTCCATCTGTAATCTGATGTGTGGCATCATGATCCTTTGGGTCCTGTTGGCTGTGGGGTATGGCCTTTGTGAGTTAGGCTTGCTTGATTGGATCATAAACAAAGGGAATCTGGAGACCAAGTCAGCTCTTTATCATGCTCCATGAGCTCTTTGTGAGTTGTGTTGTCCTTCTGGGGAGTGCTGCCAGTATGAAGGCATGTGCTTAGCCTGCAGCAATCTTTAGGTTGAGGGTACCTGTCAAAGAAACATCAATTCAGACAACTTTGAGTCTGAGTACCAGTAAGAAAGCAAAGAAAGCATTGAATCATAACATTTGAGAGGCTGAAATCAGCTAGTGTTTGACACTTTTCCTCGATGAATAAGTTGATTAACATGAATTGATTGCCAAAATTTTTTCTGATGAGTTGTGTGGTGCTTGAATTGAGCTACTGTCATTATTTTACCACCTGCTAAGGCGCGTGGATGAATATTAGTTTCGGGTTTTTGCACCATGAGACAGTTTTCCATGTGGATCAAAGACATCTGGCCAGTATCCAATTTGTTCAATAACACTGGCATAGGCACTGGTACATCACATCTGTGCTTCACTAATTGTAACTACAGTACTTTCTTTAGTTTTTTAATTAATCAGTGTCTTCTGATAAATGAAACCAAAGCTAAAAATAACTGGTTTTAACATTGCAGATGAAGCTGGAGCAGTGGTGTGTTCGTTGGTCTTTAATACTGCATTTTGAGCTGACAACAGAACTGTGCAATAGTAGTGTTTAATGTAGCATTCATGAACTGTGAGTATTGTGAACAACATAACTTGAGTGTTTAGCCCCAGGCAACATTCATTATTGATATTTACATGAGAGCAGGGAAAACCTCAGCAGGAATCGGTAGGTAAGCTCAGGTGTGAGAGCGTTGATCTGGCCAGTAAAACACACAAATGATTACTGGTTCAGTGACAAAGACATAACACATCAAAATCTATACGTGTATGTTTTGAGTTTTGGCGATCCTAGCTCAGTAATCTTGTGGCGAGTCCTTACTCTGTGTGTATGTGTGGGCGTGCTCCATCTATCCCTCGGAGAGACATTGTACCCACAGCATGACTCATTTAGGCGCCGGGCAGCAACGAGTACACACTCCCCCTAATCTCCACGCTCCCCAGAGCAGAGAAAATGGCTGCAGTTAGCCAATTAGAGCACTGGGACTGGATTAGGTGGACAAGCATTGTGTCTGGAAGGAAGCAACATAGATAGAAGAGGCACGTCTTACAAGAAGTCTAAAAGCAGACATCTGCACAAGCTTGCTTCAACAATGATCTAGATAAATGCATATACCATGTGTGCACCCACACAGAGAAAAAAAATGCATAAAGCTGCCTAAAGTGCAAACAACTCTATAGAGAAGAAGGTGTTATTTTATACAGAAAGGCTAACAAAGCAGCAGAATCAATAGCTCAGTGCTTCCCGAAGTGAACAAGCCTGCAGAGGACACTTTGATGAACCAAGCACTGAACTGAAGTGTTTGGTGTGGTAAACAGGTACAATACAGCCTCCATCTGCTGGATGCAACGCTGTCTATCAGAAATGGAAACATAATGTTCTGTGCCTCTGATTTTGTTAGCAGCCTGCTGGTATTTTCAGGCAAAAAAAGAAGAAAGACCACATGTTTAAAAAGAAAAAAAAAGTAGAGAAGCAAGTGGAATTTGCTGCAGTCAAACAGTATGTGACACCACGCAGACCACCGTTTTCTGTTTGCTTTGCTTCCTTGGCTTCCTTGGCTTGATCTGTGTCTTTGCTAATTAAGCTGTGCGCCTTTATTCCTTTGTCGTGTTCTCCTTGTCTCCTTATTCCCCACCTCTCTTTTTGTGGGGAGAAAACAGATTTAATTCACACTGAGCTCATCCATAAACTACTTTGATAATTCTGCCTCCTCCTCTTCTCTCCCCCCTGTCTTTCTCAATCCCACCAATGTCTATATTTAGAGGGGTGACTTTACCAAGCAAATAGGTCAAAGCTGTTGAGAAACACACGAGAAGACAAAATTATTTGGGATTCCTCACGACTCCTACAGAGGCTTAAGCCAACCCTGAATAGATTTCTTGGTTATTAATTTATTTTATTTGCTGCACAGACTGCGTCACGGTTGTTGTGTGTTCACGTATCTGTTGAATCCAAGGTCCAAACATAATTCTACTTGGGCTAACGATCTGTCATAAGTTAGTATTTTATTAACAGCTGCCAAAACAAATCCAAATCCATTTAGCATCCTAGAAAGACACAGCGCAAGCCCAGAGGGAAAGTCAGCAGCAGAATCTCAGCACTTCTGTACGTCCCCTTTGTAATTATTGTAGTTTTCCTGCAGTTGATTAGTCAGAATTGAATACCTACATAGAGATCCACTGATGTCTTTTTTTCTACTTTCGTGAAGTAAAAGAACATTTTAATTCAGCTTACTCTGCAACAAATGACCTTTTGTTGTTGTTTTATGAGCTTATGCATAATTGATCAGTTACTAAGCCCTGATCAGTCAGTGAGTGTTACTACACCTGCCAAAGTGTCAGACTGTGATTTGAGTCTAATGTAAACCTGTTTGGACACTGAGCTTGCATACTTGGACAAGCATGACAGAGTCAAGATTTAGGCAGCAGAGAGCTGCTAAACTCTACCAGCTTCTACACAGGAGAAAATAGCACATCACATTATGCATTGGTTACTATAAGCTGTGACCTAACAGATTGCCTTTGAAAGTGTACTGTTTCATTAATTTTTGCCAGTTTTCAGTTGAGGAAAAAAAAGGAAGGTCTCTCTAACAACAGCCCTACACTCGATCTTTTAAAGAACTCCAAGGCTTGACAACCTGCCAGCTATGGCAGGTCTGCCTGTCAAGGTACTGAGGTATAGGTGCAACACTATAGGAGGAGAATACCAATTCAGCAAAGCAGTTTTGCAAATTGTCACTTATTTTGTATGAATTCAGAAAGGTGACTGTTACTTAATTGCTGACATAACTGCAGTGCTAAATGTACCTTCTCTCTCTTTCTTGCTATACATATAGTCTCCTAATTATTTAAACCAAAGGCATTATATTAAGTTCAGGAATTAGAAAGTTTTCAAAAACCCTAAATCAGAACTGCAATGACCTCAAATTAGAACTGCAATGCTACTGAATTGGTACTGAAATTCCAGGTTTGAGAAGTATAGCCAATGTGAAAGTCAGCATTTTTTCTAATGGCCAGCAGGGGAAAATCCTGTTTTGATTGGAAGGCAATTGCACAGATTGCCTGATGTGAGACAACCTCTCTACAAACTATTACAGTCTGATGTGGACTGACTGCGATCACTGAGTCGGTGTAGGTTAATCAGTTTAACTCATCTGCAGTGCATTTTTTGAACCCAAAAAACAACCCTGTTTAACTCCATTAATTCACTAACCAAAGTAGATCGATGGCAGACTGTGTCAGTCTTGTTGGCTTTTTATCTCCATTTTGTTGACTGGTTAGAAGATCGCAGCTGACTACAAGCGCTTGCAGACCTGGTCCTTGTTTCAAAGGAACAATTTCGGCTGCAAAATTTTGGTCATGCCCAAGTCTTCTGCAACTGTTTTATGGTTTACTGTGCTCAATTTTTTGTACACGGTCCATGAGTCTGGAGAAGAGGAGAGAGACAGGTGAATTAAAGCTAATATTAGCAAAATTTCACAGTTCATCAGCTATTCATCATGAAAAACGAGCTGCAAACTGCTCCAATAAGCAAACTTCTCCATGGAGCTAATATAAAATACCACAAGAGGGATTTGTTAGCCCTTCATGCAACTTGTGCAGCACTGTTGATGCCAGATGTCTTAACAATTGGACAAGATAAATTTAAATGGCCAACATGGACTGACCTCGATAACGAAGACTAAGTGTTGGATCAGTGCATCCCTAGGTTACATGTTGTGGACTTCCTCCTGCATGTCAGAGTCAGACAGCCTGTATTTCAGGGCTGGATCAATATTGTGAATATTATTTAATAAAGCTTAGAAGGCTGGTGTCGCTGACATTAATAAAAGAGAAAGAAACCAATATGAGTGTCAGGTTTATATTGTTATGTATTTGATTTTGATATTTTTAGCATACATAAAGGTTGTGCTGAGTCAATAACACAAATCTTTCTCTTAGAGATATTAATATATTGTCAGTTACTAAAAATATAGCATCACATCAGAATCATATCACCCCGTGTTCCTTACTTTGAGGTGTCTGCATGCTAGAAACAGATAAGAGCAGCTGCTGTTTTCCAGGACACTTTGGTGAATCTGGCCTATCTGCAGCATTTCCTGTCCTTTATGCACTCACCTCCAACCTGCATGCAGTACAGAGCATGAATCATGAGGACTTCTCAGGGCCAGGGTTATTGTTTCCAAAACTATTAGACTGGACTCAAACAAGAGGCTCTTATATTGAATGAGCTTGAACTTTTCCACAGAGATGAATTGACAAGATTTTCTTGCTGCATTTATCAAAGACAAAACACGGCTCTGCAAAGGCTAAGGCTACACTGGCACAAAAACGTACTTTCCAGTGTGAAAACATTTTCTTAATGATTGATTTTAACCCAGTGGGTGGTGAATTTTAGGACACTTACAAGGCTTTGAAGAGTTACGTGGCCCTAACAAAATAGTCACAGCCTTTCAGAGGACTTTTTATTTCAAGGTGTGAAACTGACGGAAAGAAATACTTTATCAGATGTGAGAACAGGTTTTCATATTTATCTGTTTTTCCATTTTCTTTTGTCTTTCTTCGCTGGCTGTCGGCTCTCTGTGGAGAGCAACCTGAAGCTTTAGTCCAATAGGCTTTAATATCACCGTTGGCTTCGGTGACATTTGTGCTCAAAGGCCATTTTTCACTTGATACTGTCTGACTGTTGACAAAACTGAGAGAGACCGTGTCACTGACTGGTGTGTGTGTGAGTTTGTGTGTGCACGTGCTCGCCTGTCCATCTATAGCCTCCTATATTAGTATTCAGAGCGGGTAGCTTCCTGACACTATGTTCCTTCACGCCTCTCCTAGAGGATTTCCGACACTCTCTTTCTCTGTCTGTCTCCCTCTATCTCTGCCTCCCTTCCTCTCCTCACTCGCGTTGCTTCCAGATACCAACAGCCTACGTTTCTTCCACATTGCCATGGAGACAGACGTGATGTCAGCGCTGGTCTGCGGAGGTTTGTCAGACTATAAACTCATTCTCCCTATGTAATCACCCTAAAGATTATTAAAGAGCACATTACATGCCTGCACCACCTGGCGCAAAATTAAAGTGTTTTCTCAAGGACGCGCGATCGATAAAATGCATGGAGCAAAGGATCCTGTTTAGCTACTTTCAGCACCAGACATCGGTCACTTATTATTTGGAGACATGGTGTAAAAGGGATGATTTGCAACAAGCACAGGTGGCAGAGGGCTATTATGTTCGATTCTGAAGAATGAGAACAGCACACACACAAGATTGCACCTGCGCTGTTTGACTTTTTCATTTATTTTCATTCTGGGGTGGTGAAGCGACACACACAGCTGATAAGAAGTCGGATTTGGGACACGCACATCAATACAATAATCTTGTACTGATGTGTGTGTGGGTGTGTGTTCTAAATATTACTGCTTAATATATATAATATGCAAATACTTCCTCTGCTTTTGCAAAAATGCTCCCCATCCCTTCTTAAAAAAATAACATGTTTCTGTGTGTTTATTTATATTAAAGATAATGTTCTTGTAAAGCACCATTTATTTGTGTTAGATTATATACATTAACATGTAACTCCTGGAACATCTTCAAAGACAAATAGCTTTTCTGGTGTAAAGAATTGCTTTAATCAATTTAAAACTCTTGGCTGCATAAAGTACATTTGTAGTGATTAATAATAATGGCTATAGGAGCCAAACTTTGTTTTCCCCACAGAGTCAGATTTCTGCTTGTTACTCGAGTGTCATCTTTATGATTAAGTCCTATGTCACTGTCTTAGTCTGCAGCTGGCAACAGTACTGGTAGTCCCTGTTCATAAATGAACAGGTTCTCCACATGCTGCTGGTTCTGGCTAGAGTGGCCTTCCAACTTGCAGAGCAGAACGAAGACCACCATTGCCAGACGCAATCCCAGTCGGTGTAGTTGGAATCCAACTGACTACAGCACAAGAGACTAGAAGCTAGAAGTTTGAATGCAAGACGGAAAAGGCTAGGGCTACATTGCTAGCATTAGCAGTAATTGATCTTTCAAGAGAAAAGAAAGAGGGCTGTCCGCTGGTAAACTGATCACAGATTATGTAGTTCCATCAGATAGGAAATAAAATCACCATATTTTACTTTGACAAGATACCTGCTTCAAGGCAATTTACACAATCACCCATCCACAACTTCCAGATCACAGTACCTAAATTACATGACCAAATAACTGGGAAAAAACAGCTACATGAATGATTACAGTGATCCCTCGCTATAACGCGGTTCACCTTTCACTCCCTCGCTGTTTCGCAGATTTTTTTTGCGCAATTTTGCATGCTTTTTACAGCCTTAAAACTTATATAATAATAGTAAAAAATAAAGTTGGCTACTTGGCAGATTTCACCTATCGCGGGTTATTTTTAGAATGTAACTACCGCGATAAACGAGGGAGCACTGTAATGCAAATATTTATGTTCACCTGAGAGTTTAGTATAAAAAGACAAAAAGAAAGTATTGACACCTCAAAAGGAACTTTGTCCTTTCAACAATTTATTGTAGATAGTTGTGTTTTTACATATCATACATATACACATACATATTACTCAATTGTAGAAATTTAATTACAGAAAATACTTTAAAGTGACAAAACAGACCTTTGTTTAAGAACGTATCTTTGTAATGAATACATCTTTAAAGAGCTTAAACCTCCAGCACTTTTAGTATACATATATATATATATATATATATATATATATATATATATATATATATATATATATATATATATATATATATATATATATATATATATATATATATATATATATATATATATTTTATTTTTAATGCAGGTTTCAGCTTGTGGCTTTCATCTGGTTTTCTTTGCGGCTTCCCTGCTGTCAGTCTTTTTCAGACAACCTTTCCTATAACAGATTATTATATTATGTATTATTTAGAAGATGCTTCTGACATGGTTACCAAGTTAGTGTCTGGGTAAAAATGCCTTGTTCATGCCAGAGGCCAGAGGAGAATGGCCAGACTGCTTCAATGTGATAGTAAGGCAACTGTAATGCCTGAATTATGTATAAACTGGAAAGCTACATCCTAACTTAGGATAACTTAGTAATAGAAAACCCCTCTTAACCCCATGCCGTAACCTTCCACATAACCTGGCAGCACCTCCCAAGAAATGTAACTCCATGGCGAGTCAATGCAGCCCGCAGTGACTGAACAGCATGGAAAGTTGCATGGTTGGGATAAGAAGGGTTTCCAATTATGTCATAAGTTATGACATAGATTTCCCACTGAAGCATTTTTTGGGCATAACTCAAATAACCAGTCATTAAAACCAAGGTATGCAGATGATCAGACGTACTTCAGCAGCAGAAGACCACAATAGGTGTCGCTCCTTTTAACTAAGAACAAGAGATTGAGCTTACAATTTGCATAGGTTGGAAAAGATCACTTTTTGTTCATATACCACTAAATCACATTTAAGTAACTGTATTGGTTAGCTTGAAGAGTAAGAGCAAGAGTTGAAAGCCCTTAACTTTCACACAACTCCTATGATTCTCTGTGTCTGCTCACAAAGCTCCAACGGGTCTGTCTCATCTCGGATATAATCAGCCTAAATGTCATATAATGTCTCCCCAGCCTTAGAGGAGGTAATTGCACACTCTGCTGTTGGGTCTCAGGTGCCAAAGCAGAGATGTTGCTTCAATCAAAAACCAGACGCTCTTCACTCAAAAATAAATTGGAAGACTGCTGCCATATGTAGAGGAAAAAACTTCAAAAGAAAAGAGCTCTTCAGAAAAGAGCTAATTTTGGAAGAACTAGTTCACGTTTTGAGTCTCAATATTTAGAGATGAACTACATTTATTACTTTTAGGTGGGGTGTTTTCTTCATTTTTAACATTTTCTTTTTATTTGTGATGCTTTTAAGTTTGAAATCACTACTTTTAGTTCATCCTGTACTAATCAACTAAACGTGAATGTTACTGAAACAGGAGTAACTGGTAGTTTCTTTATCACAGTTTTTTTAACCCCAGAATTCCAGAACAGTTTTGACCTCTGCAGGGGCCTCGAACATAATATTTATCCTACACATGCCTTTCTCTATTGAGACTGATAAAAGCCGAGCACAGTGTGAAATTGTCCTCAGTCTGCTTGGTGTCAGAGAGCTTTTAGATCAAGCTTCCCGCAACCTTTCAGAGCGCTTTGTAAATGTTTCTGAGGAAAACTAATTAGACAGCAAGTGGTATTTCACTGCTGAAGAATGCATATTGAAATTGTAAATATCCCTCCAAGACACACTTAAAATGTGCATAATATTTAAAGGCGCTGCTGCAATCAATATTAATAACATGCACGGATAATCTAGCTATAGTGTCAGAGATGCTGTTGTTTCTTGTCTTTGTTTAATGGGATCACAGGTTCAAAGCAGCAGCTGCATTGTTAACTAAACAAGAGCGTACACACAATACATACAGAGTATGAACCTGCACTGTTCACAGTAATGGACTGTTGCTGTTCTCTCTCTGGAGAAACAAGAGCAGTAATAGCGTGTTCAAATGCTAACAATGACATATGCTTCCATTCACCAGCAAAGCTGAAAGTAGAATAGCCCCAATTTGTGCCCTTCATCTATTAATATTCAAACTAGAGCTTAGCTTCTGTTTTTATGAAAGCTAAGGTCACTAACGGGTGTTCGGAGGCTATTTTCAGACTCTTCAAAGACACCTCGTATCATCACGATAAAAAAAAAAACCACTCAAATTATAGCAACAATACAAAAGGTTTTATGTCAGAGATTCAAATTCTTTCTCACACCAGAGAAAGATTGTGTCATTAGTAGATTTATGCAATGTGAATTCAGATTTTATCACTCTGCATATTAGTTATACTCATTCACAGGAAATCCATTAGTTATTAAAGTATAACATTGAATTTAAAACTCCACATGCTTCCCTTTCTAATACACTGATATCAGTTAGTTTATCTAAAACCGAATGAACTACTAGGATTGTACTTGAGTTAAGAAATCATCTTATTTATCCCTTAATGGAAGAACAATACATTGCTTTATGCAAAAACTAGATATTTCCACAGTTAATTATCGTCTCATCAATGTAGAATGTGACCAGATACTTAAAATACAGTTTGACACCAAAATTCTGTAAATGCCACTGTACTTGTAAGTAGGGCTGTGCGATATGGCCAAAATCTCATATCCCGATATTAAGACATCTATCGTCCGATAACGATATAAATCACAAAAATGTAATATTTTCTGTAAATTCTGTGAATGTCGGGCAGCTCGACTTGCGTGAAGTGTTTCCAGCTGGGCGTCGCGTACCTGGAGTCGAGTGTTTTAACTGATGCATGAAACGATACATTTTTAGACATAGGTTGTAACGGCCGCCGTTTTCTTTGTATTTATTACACAGCGTGCTGCGGGGAAAACCCTGTTCTAACGTTTGAGTCTAAGGTTTATTTTTTAGCACCTGACGGCTCTTTTTTGCTTCTCATCCGTAAATACTCTGCATCAGTTTATTTTGAAAAGTCTCAACAGGATCTTGAGCTTTATTGTGAAAGGTTTATGTGGAAAATAAACAAGCGGACACGAGGTGGTTTTACCGTCGTTGTTGCTAACGACAACACATAAAAACAAGCGCTTGTCCGTCCGTAGTGTGGTTATATTAAATATAAGAGAAAGAGAGAACTTTAGGAAATTAATATAGCCACTACAGTGACCATCAAAATAATGAAAAAATATTGCCGTAAACAGTTTATTTTGCGACACCACGAAACAAACGATAGCGTAAAATGAAACGATAGACGTTTTTATATCGTCATCCGATATATATCGTTATATCGAACAGCCCTACTTGTAAGTATCATTCACAGCATTGGTACCAAGACTGCAATTCTTCCAGGAACATCTATAAATGTTTTAGGCTATTCATACATGATAAGGAGGAAGAAGAAGATGTCCACAGGAAAAACTACACATGCTAGATGGTGACAAACACAGCTGCTGTGGTAGCTCAGTCTTGACTTATTTACAAGAAAAAGTCAGGTTCAAGGCAGAGGCAAGAGGTGATAACTCACTGACAAAAATCAAACTGCAAAAAAAAAAAGTCAGGGTGCTTTTCGGACGGTGGCGGATCTAGAAAAATTTACGGGGAGCGGGGCAAAGGAGGGGCAAGAAGTCTGTTGTTACCAAGTCTCAGCGGCTATGTTTTTATAGGCTAAAGTATTTACAATAAGTTATATGCTTTAGCTAATGTAACTAATGGTATACCTTGTAGTAAAGCTAGTAGGCTACTCAGCAGCTATCCTAACATTTAGCGATGGTAGAATCGGTTTTATGCTGCTAACACAACTTGGACATTGCAAGCACCTGCACAGACAACATGCTAACGCTAAGCTAGCCAAGAATCCACAGTGACGATAAGGCCGAGTGAATGTCGACCCCAGCCCAGCACCCAGACCCTGAACTTGTGTCCTCATTAGGATAGTTGTTAAACGGTAATTATGAGACAATGTTTTTCCCGTCATTTTATGGAGAATTGCGAAAATGTATGGGTAGTATAATGAATTACATTCTCCTGGCAATAATTAAGTACTTTATTACATTTAAGAAAGGTTTTTTGCGTTATATGTGTAATACAATACTTTTTTAGAGTAACAACTCCAATACTCCTCACAACAAAGACGGGAAATGCATCCAACATGCACAAGCATTTTACCACACAGCATACAATTCATTTGCACGAATGTATTGGCTTTGATATGCTGCATAGAGATGGTGGTGACTCTCAAAGCGAGGCTAATAAAAATTGATTAGAGAGTTGAATCAATAAGTCATATCGATAATCGCTAAATTCTTAGCAATTCCCATCCCTAAAATTGTGTCTGTGTTTTTTCAACAAAATATAATGTTACCATGTTGGGGATTTAAATTGACCTGTTAATAAATGTATATTTCAAGACACGTGATAATCATATAATTCTACTGGTATTGGTTCTAACTTCCAAGTTTCTGGTGTCATTACAATCAGTATATTACAAACCCAATGTGGCCTGCCTCTGTAGAATACAATTAAGGTATCTGTTTTTTCTTTTACATATAAAACAGCTTTAAAAAAAAGCTAAGAGATTGCTTTTTTAATTAATAAAGAAAAAAAGTTTTTGCTTTTTCAGATAATATCTGACCACTAATGTTCATTCATTGCATATTTAAGAGGAACTGTGATCCGATGTTCTCTCTCGAGTATCTGTGTGGGGTTTTTTCTTTCTTCTGACACACCTGCTTCGTTTCCATAGAAGTGGCGAGATCAGCTACCTTTAGGCTACCTGTGCACCTTTTCCATTTGTGCCACACAATTAGCATAATAGTAACATTAATCATGTGCAATATTCCACCTCCACCACTCATTCTCCCGTCCTGTCACAGCCACCGGGCTTAACAACATTTTTGGCTGAAACTCTGGTAGTTGAGCCTGTAAATCATGAGACTGGTAGAAAAAAAAATCAAATCATTGCACAGTGGATTCAGTGAATGCAACTCCAGACTTTTGACTGCAGGTTTTACAGTCCATAAATCATTTATAAATTTATTAAAATCCAAAGTTTTTTTGTGAGTTTTTTCCTTATTTGAATTGGGTAAAACTTGATTTTTTTGGCCAGCTTTCACTCTCTGTCTGTGATGACAGCTTCTAGAGTGCACACTCTAAAACAAGCTTAGCTGCCAACATGGCTAAAGGTCGCCAACTTGGTGACCTTTTAGTTACTTTTCTGACAAATCTTTGGTTCTGGCTCGCTAAGATTTGCTTTTCTTCCCACTTTTTTGCACATCTCTATCTGCATGTCTTCTCTTCAAAGAGAGCAGCACATTAAGCAGACCTACAGTTGCTGAGCTAAAATAAAATAATCATCGCGAGATGTGTCATTACAAGGCACATTTGTGAAACAGTTTGAAATTGAATTTATTTTACAGTACTGTCATGGCTTTTAAACATTCGTTCCCCATCCCCTTACAACAGTCAAGGTTGGTTTCTTTTAATCATGAAGACAATTTATTTTTAGGCTTTAATCTCACCACATTGCAGCCTTTCTTTCTATTATCCTGCCAATATATCCTCCAGATCTGCCAGAAACTCATGTCATTTGAAAGTCACTGGCAAGCAGCCTGCAGTATATTATTCCTGTTTTCGTTGTGTGGCTTCATGTGCTTGCTTTTTACATGTTAGATATTCGCACCATTAACATAGATAAAGATAAAACAAACACACATGCATACATTTGCTCACACTGTGGAGGAATTTAGGTCATTGCCATAGAGATGTAGATGTCTAGATGACTGATGATGACTCTGAAGGGGATTACTGCTCAGAGAAGGTCTCGCTGATGACGTGAAGGAGGTTGGGTAGATGGTGGGGATGCGTGTGTTGTATATATTTGCTCATGCGCGCGCGCGCGTGTGTGTGTGTGTGTGTGTGTGTGTGTGTGTGTGTGTTTGGGGATCATCAAAGAAACAGCAGCAGGTTGAAACAACTCAGAGGTGCTATGAAGAACAGCATATCTTCATCATTAACCACCACACAGGCATACACTTGTTCACACACACACACACTCACATACTTTCACTGTTTGTCTCTCCCTGAGAGCCGTTCACTCTCTTCCTCTCTCTCTCATTATTTAAACACTTGAAGAGCTTGCGGCACATTCAGACGTTACACACACATTTGGCACATCTTCAAACACAAAGTAAAAATGGATGCAGACAGGTGGATGTGACAGGTGTAGAAACCCTTACAAGTAATAGAGAAGAATAAAATTTTTTTTTTTTTTATTCTAAGTGTAATGATTAACAGAATAACAACTGCACCGCACTACAGCCGTGTGTTGTAGCAAATACCTTAACGATAGAAAAATTTATGTTGTAACACTTAAAACTGACTGAAGAATTCCTAATTTTTTAGATGTAAACTGATATTTGAAAGATCCACACGCTGTATTAGAAATAGCACTACTTGATCTCCTGCATTGGGGGAATGCATCATTCCACATAACACGAACCCAAGAGCCGGTTCTCAAACTCTGCAAATCCTAAACCGAGCATCTGCAAGCGTCTGATGGATGCACTGGAACTACCTCAGAGTCACCACTGAGTCCCCACCAATGTGCCCAAAGTGTGCAGTGCAAACATCCGGAGCCTTTTTGGCAGCACAACCAGGTTGTTTTGATACCGAAGCGGATTCTTGCATCATGTATTCATGTATTATATTTGTGGATTAAGATGATTTGTACAGGTAGCTAGGCCGTAACTTGTCAGCTGTGTAAATAAGAGACAGCTGGTGAGTTTTCAGCTCATCAAAGTCAGACTGGTGAGTGATCTGATTTTTAATAGAGAAGCAAACTTTGCGTTAAATTTCTGTTTTAAATATTGGATGTACACACACAATAATTTATTTTGTGGGAAATAATTGCAGCAGGATTTGGAATCAAAAGAACAGAAGCAGCCACAGAAAAGTATAATTTCAGTGCAACAAACGCAGCATCAGGCCCTAAGTAATGGTTGATTTAGTCCCTCTTCACCATCAGCATTCAGCAGCTCTGCTTTCTTGTTGTGGAAGATCCTGGAAAACAAATTGATATCTTGATGTCCAGTGCTTTCGTCAGCCTTTTGATTGATAACATCAAAGTAGCGTGGAGCACATCTGTTCAGAGAAAACAAGCTTTTTTTTTTTCCTTTTTACCACATCTTCACTAAATAACTCATCAAGCATGGTGAGGAAGAAAGTTTGGAAAGAAGAAAGGGTGGGAGATCTCATCTCTTTAATTAAACACCATTCTGAAATTTCGAGATCACATCTGAGATTGAAACAGTTTTTCACAATATCTATTACTGTATGTGGTGCTTTTCCGCTGAATCCCAGACTAGTGTTTCCCTGCTGGCAACATTTTAGAAATTCACTATAATTCCCGCATTAAAATTTCGCCCATCTGATGGAAAATTATTCAGCCCTGCTCTGCTTTCCTTTGCAGAGTCAAGCGTGGTTATGGTTAGGACAGTCTATAATTCAGTCTCCAATTCAAAAGCAGGCTAGCTCCACAGTAGAAGTGATTGCATAAGCGCCTGGCTCTGCCATTATGTAATACAATGCAGATGAAACGAGGCACTTCACTGTTTGACATAATTATTGGCACAGATGTTTCACTCTATCATGGTCATGAGTCCAAGATTACACCAACTTCTCTTCCTCCTTTTTTTCTTTTAATCAGGGGTCTTTGCACAGAAAGCAATTCGGGATTTTTTTCTAACAGCATGGTTAAATATGTCTGTTTTTGTTTTTTGTTTTTTTTAATACTCAACCTGGACGCTGCTAATTTGAGATAGAGATTCTTATAGAATCAATATCAATTTTTATTTTCTCTGCTTCTTTTTATTTCTATCACCTCTGCTGAGCATGCTGGGCTTTTTTCAGGGCGATCGATATTGCATCATGAATCCGCTTCCTAATGTTTTGACATTTGCATTCAGCAGGCATATTTTTCTGGAAAGGAACCCACTCTTTTTTGTGGTGGAAATGTCTGCTTTGAACAGGAAACGAGGCTGAAATAATCAGTAAACCCCCTCCAGCTGCGCTTCACAGAGCTGTTTGACTTTGCGGCACCTCACAGAAACCTTTAAAGAAGTCTTGGTCTTGGTGACATTAGAGGCTCCGCTCACGTTTGGAAGTGAAGCTCTCTGACAGAGAAACAAGGACAGCAGAGAGTGGCCCTGTCCTCACATCTCCTCTATCCACTCCTATCCACTCCCACTCCCTGGGGTCTGCTTGAGAGAAATGAGCTCTCCACAGTGCAGCGCTTCGTTCATGCAGAGAGACCTCTAGTGGCGTCCGACCTGTCTGTTCGGTGTCTGTCTGAGTTTATGTAGGTTATGCAGACATGTTGGTCAAGCCTGTCCTGAATTTCTAATGTATATCTGTGCCAGTGAGAGCATCATACCCTGATACAGACTGGTGATATGTCGCCTGTTCTCCTGCCAAGCCACAGCAGCTCTGCCAACAGTCATGTGTCTGTCAACCACCATCCACAGCTCTCCTGCTCGCACTGCCTACTCCAATATTTATCTGAAAAAGAACCCTTGTATAAACTGTTTATATTAGCCCTGGCTTATGTGTCCTACAAAACAAAACAGATTGGAAACATTAAACACGGGAGAGCAAATATGAGCGGTCCAGTTATTATTGTAGATTTTTCTGTCTTCCACATCTAGCAATCAGGGGAAATCCTGTTTTTGTTTGCTCTCATGGAGCTGATTGCACCAGCTCTTTGTAAAAAGGAGCCTGTTGAATTAATTTTATGCAGCTTAATTCTTGAGATATGATTTCCCAGAATTTGAGAATTGTTGCATAGCTAACTCATGAAAATAACTTTAAAAAGTCGAGTGAATGACCCGTCAAAAACAGGCAGAAGAAAGTTTGTTTGGTCAATGGTGAAAATTCACATCAAATTAGTGCGACAGGGCAGTAGAGAGCTGATGTAAGCGATATCCAAAAAAAAGATAGGAAATAGGAAAGAACCCAGAGAATTTAGACGGTGGGAGTGCAGATGGTAGGAAGACACAGGAATGATTGAACATCCAGGATGAGTTGGGCAGCTGAAGGGGAGGACCAGGGTTGCTCGAATGATGGTTTGAAAGGCAGAGTTTCATAACAGAAAAGAGTTTTTAAAGAACAGAAAACTAATCAGAACAAAAAGATCACTGGACCAGTGATGACATCAGAACTGAGGATGAGGAGTTGTCAGTAATGAAAATCATGAACAGAATACAAAATATTTCCCTTAATAGTCAATCGTAAGAGCTCATCTTCCACCTGCCAAAGACTGAAATGATTATCTGCATGTAATAAATAAATAATTGAAGTAACACACCCCGTTTTTTGTTGGGGTTTTTTCAGTTGAGGTCTATATTTCACAAAGAGGGATATTTTAGAGTCTACTGATGATAGTGTACAGATTTGATTAGTATTTTGCAAATGAACCTATTTCTCTCGGAGGAGTCTAAAGAAAATGAATCTCTAGTTCACCAGGCAGTAGAGCGGATTGTTTTCCTTCATCAATAATGTCTCTGTTGTTTTTCTCTGACATTTCTTTCAAATGTCAGAAAATAATGAAAACAGCACATCACAACAGCACCCAAAGTTTTGGCTGGCCTATGTGATTAACTCACTAATCATTCAAGCCCTGCCTGGCATGTTTAAGGTCCCACTGACGCTATGAATCCTTTGTTGAAACTCGGTAATAAACACCTGTATTACCAGGTACGCTTAATCAAAGGCTAATGAAATCCAGCTATTTTATGACCAACAACAACCAACACTGCTGTTCCTCTCTACGCTTGCTTGTACTAAGCTTGTTTGGCTCTATTGTTCTGCACTCTCATCAACCTTGTTTCCAGCAGCAGCAGGCATTTGTTTTAGTGATAAATTTGTGATAAGCCCGGTGGGCACAAACCTGATTCTTACAAAATCGTGCTGTTTTTCTGTATCTGGAAACGAGACTATTTAAACCCTGTTCTCTTACGGTGTTTGACAGTGTTTGCTCCACCCTCATTTGTGTGACATACCTGTTTGTTATTGGTCTAAATGCCAAATACCTTAATATACCAAAATCATAGGGAAACAGTTCATTTCACTCTAAGGCAGTGATCTGAAGTGGTTGCACTCCAGAGTTAACATTACAAAGTTGCTTTTTTAAACTGGCCATTATTGTAGCAGTATAGAAGAAAATGCCATACCACCCTTTTCCAGTCGAATGAATACAAGGAAAGTTCTATTAGTTTTCACAGCGCGGCTGTTGATGACAAGAAGAACAGAAACAAGCTTGTGAACAAAGACCCACACCTTCCTCGCACTTCCCTTTGATGTATCTAGTCGACTGAAAGCGCTCAGAAATGCTGCTGGTTATTGTCAGATGTGGGGCTTCTTGGGTAATTTCCTGTTTTATAGATAGGTGGATACTTTATTAATCTAAACAGTATTCATATGTTTGCCCCACCTTCATCAGTGTTACCTGTGTTTAGTCTGTTACTCCTTGTTAGTTATTCTCAATCTTCTAGACAGATTCTCACACTTTCTGTTTTCTTGAGTCTTAATGTTTTGTCTGCTGTGTTCCTTGTGTTTTACCTGCATTATTTCGTAGACTTTTTAATTTCATTGCTCCTCCGTTGGGTTTTTTAGCCTTTCTGACTGCTTCCTCATGTATGACCATTGTCTGCTTTGTAGATTCAACATTTGGATTTTAGATTTTACCTTGCCTTTGTGTGTGAGTCTTTTTTTATGGCTTGTACAACATTTGAAAACCAAATGCTGTGCCTACAATTTTCTTACACAGGAAGTCTGAACCCCCTCAGATGGTGAGTGAAAATTACATGAAATACAGGACATTTTGGAGGATCTCTTACTAGGCAAACCATCCACTAAGGCAGTTGCTTCCTCTGAAAGCAAACCACAACCCTGACCATAAAGGTACCTGAAGGTCTGTTTAATCAGCTCAGCAGGCTGTATAACAAACACACGCCCTCTCGGTTGGCAAGGAGCACACAGACGCCAAGGTTTCGTCCAGCAAGGTCCAGCAATTGATGTCACTTTAATTCTTATTATTTTTTCATAATTCAGTTGTAGTATAATAAGCTTTGCATGCCTTCATAGGCAGGATTCCTTTTAACAACTTTATGAAGCGATAACACAAATTAATATAGAGTTTTGGTTTTTAGAAGATGGCAATAAAAAAAGTGTTCTTCTTGCACATGAACTCTCTTTACATTTTGGGTCCTTTTATGGGGCCACATAGGAGCTAAATGACTTTTTGAGTTGAACCATTGCTGCAGTTTATTTTATTGCTGTCTTGTGGTAGAGAGCCACTTGAGGAAAGAGAAACACAGCATTGGTGGGAGCAGGTAATTATGGTGGTGGTAGGTTGAGCTTCGCTGTTGTTTTGCTTCCTCTAATCATTAGATATTCTGCTCCAGACTGAGCTCAATGACTCCCAAGGTTGGAGCGGCGACGTAAAGGGACACCACTGCGAGGACAATAAATACAGTAGCATTATGCTGAAATCTTTTTCTCCTGCCTCCTCTTCATCTGCTTTCATTCTGACTTGACCTAACCATCTTTCACAGTCACACTGAAATGAGAGGAACATCAGGAATCAGGGAATCTGAACATGTGTTCCTGTCCTACAAAGACTTACACACATAAGCAGACTCTCTGACCCTCTGCATCTGGTAAACATTTAATAGCAGCTCCCAACTGAAACTCGGGCAGTGACTCATTTGTTTGAGGACCAGGTTGGCTCCCACAAGGTCAGCTGTAGTGCGTAAACCAATACAGTCTGTATTAAGGGACGAAGAACAGAGCAGAGACACAAATGTGTCTCGATTCCCTGCTGAGGCTCAGAGCCAATAAGCTGCTGCTTGAGATGTATAGGAGCATTACAGCTGCGCTCGGACAAAACAGAGGAGTGCAGTTTGTTTGTCTTTGTAGCTCCTTAGTGGATCTATTTCTGTTCTTGGGTGTATTTGTTTGTGTGTTTGATTCTTTGATGAGAACAATACTTGTGTATTCATGAGAATCCACAAGCGGATAATGCTACGTAATGCAAAGTAGCTGTCAGTGAATGGGTGGGGTAAGCGAGCAAGAAATTGAGTATTCGTATCAGTCTGAAGCAATCAAGAAAGGAGGCGACACATCTACCATAAACAGCGGCGTTTATGTGTTTCTTCTCCAGCTATTGATGCTGCGAAGTGTGAAAATTAAATGAGCACACTGAATAGAGTAGTTTACTATCGCTCATTCAGCTTAAAACAGGGATAAATATGGAATCGCGTTACGGCCTTCTTCTAATCTCTTTGATGACAAACAATATCATTTGGAATGGGATTATATGTACATGTGACAGTAGATGTGTAGTGATATGGTAATTTCTGCAGAGGTGTTGACATATAGTACCTGATCTCAACATCTGAGAAAGGAAATTTGGCAATCAATGGTCTAATTTAAATCTCTGATATGATTTGGAAAACGTAAGCAGGCAGCATAAAAACATATAAGGAAGCCTCTCTGTGTCTCCTACAAAATGTATAATTCTGTATGCATTTTGTATGACACACATCTTGCAGATGATGTTGCAACAGACACGTGCAAAGACAGGCTTAAAAATAATCCTAAAGCAGCACTCATCAAAGTGGTAGCTAAGTGTGATGAATTATCACCCATTATCTGCAGCTCCTCGCCGCTGTAAATAAAATTTTCGCATCTTTCGGCTAATTGTTTTGGTTTTACGGCCCCAGACTTTACTGCTCTTTTCATTGAAAAGCCTCGTACATTGGCAGCCCAGTGCCTAACAGTAAACAAAGTTTGAGTGGAGCATTTAGCAGGTAAAGAATTAGATATTTCCCTAAAGAGTGGCTGGAAACACTAGAAAAAACAGTAAGTAGATTAATGCGGGACTTGGCTTAATTGACAGGTGGCCAAAAAAGAGGAGTAAACTCCTTTAGGAATATGGTGGCAGGTTGTGTAATTTTTTTTTTTTTAACTTTTTGAGCTGTTGAAGTATAACCTTAAAGTATGAGCGCTTATGCTAAAAAGTATGGAAGACCTAGAGAGGACAAGCAGAGAAGCGGCAGTTGGTCAGTGATCCTCAGGCTACAGGAAAATGAAAGAATTGCAAGTCACCTCTGTCACAGACTCCCTTTTGAGGAGAAGGGTTTTGTTCCCTTCGGAAATCCCTGTAGCGGACTTTAGTGTGGTGGGAGACCATGGTGGTCCCTGGCACTATCAATTGGAGCTGCTGGCTCACGCTCCGCTAGTGCCTGAAGCTGGACCTTGCCCACTCGCCATCTCTTTCTCTCGCTTGCTTTCCCTCGTTCTTTGCTATCACTTGACCACTCTGCCAACTGCAACCTTTGCAGAGCAAAAGGTGTAAAGGGAATAACTGTCCCTTCAAGTCCAGGGCAAAGAAGTCTAGCAAAAAAAACAAAACAAAAAAATAGACTTAAGCGACACTCTTGTGAAAGATAAATACATCTCAGTGTATACTGCAGAATGAGCACATTTTTACAGACTTGATTGTGGATTGCCAACCTCTGATTAAAGCTTCTAAAAAAACCTAGAGTAATTACTAGTATTTACAAATCCTTGCTATATTCACTAAATACATTCAGAGAATTTTGCATATTTCCATGAACTGCAGTGGGAGTGATAATACATACACGCATATTTTAGCAGGTAACTGTCATGTATGCATTGTACAGTCACCTGCTGTCGGCATGAAGGATCTGCGATAGTGCTCCGTCCCACACTGTTTGTAACAGTCTGCTGTTGAATGAACACTATCTGTGTGTGTGTGTGTGCGTGTGCATGTGTGTGTTACCATACCGTAGAAACATGCATATTGTAGACAAAAAGAAAAATTGTTTGGATGATTACCATTTAAGCTTATGCAGTGCGTTGGATTTTAAATGAGAATCCAAGATTTCCCATGTCTGTATGTCTGTGCTGGCTAAATACTGTAGATTTGTACCGTTGTTTGTGTTAGCCTAGATTTATAAGGGAATATACAATAATGTACACACTATGTCTAAATGAGTATGTCATTTCATTATTACAGTGTGTTCACATCATCTCAAAAATGTGTCTGTGTAGACAAAATGCTTTGTGTTGATGTGACATCTAATAGAAGACGTTTGCCACTTAAAGGTTTTTTCATTGGTGCAGTCTACTCACCACTCCCTAACAGCGAATGACTCTACTGCTGGGGCATGTGTCCAGATTTATACTTGTGTGTTTCTTTGGAAAAGTTAAGGGACCAATGTGAGAGAGTTGAATGGAGCTGGAAAAGCAACACGGGAAAAACCTGATGGCAAATAAAGTGAGATAAGAGACGGGTTAGTTGGCAGCAGAGGGAAAGAAAAAGGCTGAACGCCCATTGAAGATGAGGATGAAGGAAATGGCAGATGCTTTTACAGAGGGGAAGATGGCCAGAAATATAAACATTTTCAATGCTGGTTACAGGGGGATCCACAGTTAAATGCTCCTCCTTAAATGTTCTTTATGGCTCCTTTACCTGCAGTAGAAGGATAAATGTGAACTCTGCCTGCCATCTACAGAGGCAGCTTGAGGATGTTGGTCATGATATACAGAAAACATTGCAGGCACTTTAGACTCTTATCCATCACACAATATTACCGCAATATCGCTGTCATGCATGGGTGATCATCCCAGATACAGTGTAATAATCTGAGATAGGTATGAAAGCACAGAAAGCTTTTTGTGTCCAAATCTTTGCCTCAGCATAGTGTGTCATAAATGCAAATACACAGCCGGCATCAATGTACCCAACCGATGCTGCTTTCAGTGGGAACGTGTGCTCTATGAAAGGAAAGAGTGGCCCAAAAGTAGAGGATAGAGGACTTGCATTATTTATTGCGAGAGCCCAGGGAACTAGGAACAGTGTGTGAAACGATGTCTAGACGTTCCATACTATAAACGAGCTTGGCCTACTGATTGGCCCAGATAAAGGTGGCAGATTAACACCAGCAGACAGTCTCGGATCAATCGGCTGCACAGAAGAAAAAGCTGGGCACAAATTTTCTCTCGGGCTACTAGATGAAGACATTTTTCTCCAAAAGAAACGAGTCTCTGTAGACTCTGTCACTTTCTCCAGTGAAGCTTTTTAAAGAATTTTTGGTACATTTTATGTCTTTACCACACAGTGCACAGAGGAAAGAAGCGGGAGGTAGGATTGACATTCACCAAAGGTTAAATTTGGACTAGAATTGGACTTGACTTACTCAAGATTTGACTCCCTGGAGGCTAGACCTGTCACAAGGTTTTATATCAAATCAACTTTTGACCTGAAAATAGCCTTTAACAATAGACACAGCAACAGGTAGACCACACAGAATCACTTCAGAAGTTAAAGTCATATCACCAGTGCATTACCTGCAAAGACTGACCGAATCATTTGTCAAGCAACACACAATTACTGCTGTAACTGTCAGGGTCAAAAAGACAGAACAATGTATGTGACGGTTAAACAAAAAGGTTAACTGAGGTGTTTCATGTTTTAGAGAAGGCATGTACAGGAAGACTCCTGAAATATGATTAATTATTAGGAAACAAAACTCACTTTTAAACCTTTTTCATAACTTTGTGCATCAGTTAGTGTTTTTCCAATAGCAGGTGTCGAGAAAGGGAGGTCATCATGTAGGGCGCTGAACTGTAATCGAGCACAATGCTGAGCTGAATCCCAATCCCATCAGGTCCTCCGATCTTTCTGTCCTAATCTTTAAACCAATTTTGGCTTGTGCCTGTATGTGTTGCATATCCATGTTCTGCTCCAATGTCTTGTTCTGTTGTTGTTCTATTGTTATAAATAAAGGTTATTTTAAAAAAAGGAGGAAACCACCTGAATTCAGTGCCAGCCCACATCAGTTAATGTCCTATTAGCAAATCTTATATGATGGGATATTAAAGCTGCTTTAGTCCGCTGACAGTTCCTGCTGCATCTGCAAGCTGCTTTGCAACCCACCTCAATTTCAGCCTCTCCTTTATTTATAGACATAGCAATATGTTTTAGTATCACAGTCTGGTGGTTGTGTGGATTGTGGGGGTGAAGAGGAACCACGGTGCAGAACACAAAAAGTGAGCCTTTAATGCTGATGACTAAATTCAATGGGCAGATACAACAGACAGAACAGAGACCGAAACAATAGACCTTCACTCCATCACCATGTACAATAATGAGAAGTAGAACAACAGCAAGCCAGACAAAGAATTTTTCATAATAAACAAGAACACAACCACTCAAACTCCTGAGTCCACAACCAGTACCATGATAATTAGGCCTGTTATTGAAATAACCCGAACATGCTTCTAACACTGAGTGAACGTATTGACGATACTTGGCGTGTTGATGGCGAACAGACACTGAGCAATGGCGGCGGATGATGTTTGTACCTGTTGTTTGTACCTGTTGTATCCCATTAATTTTTTAGGAATTTGGGGTAATGAAGCACTGAAAGACTTTAGATTAGCTGTATATTGAAACTAGAGATTTCTTTGTTTGCCTGGCACAGAAGAGGGACGAAGACAGAAAAGACATCAGTATTGACATTAGCTATCAGCCCAGCTGTTATCTTAAACATCGGTTTTAGCCCTGAATTTCTCAGTCACCTCATCCCTGCTGAACGCGGCTTTTAAATTGTCGCTTTTAAAGGTCAGAATTCAGACCAGAGACTTGTATCTACTTCAGAAAAATAACTTAAGAAAGAACATAAGGGTTTCAAAACATCAGTTTTATTTCTCTCATTGGAAGCACATTGTTTATGATTTTCACCTGTCTAGGCCTTTTCTACTTGGTTTCTAATTACCTGTCTAATGACTGTTGTGCTGTTTACCTGCTGGTTTTCTCACATTTGATGCAGTGCAGCTGGTTTTGTTGAATCAGGGCTTTTGTGATGAAAGGGTTTGTGAAGTTCTTACAATCGATGTAGACCCCAGCATCTGAGCATTTCTGTCAGCAGGGAGAGGGAGAGGGCAGAAGTGAGAATTGAAAACTGACAGAAAATAGGAAAAGAGATGAAAAAGTGAGTAAAGGAATCAGACTGAGCACGGAAAAGCGAGAGGAAGGTTATTACGGTTATTATGGCAATCAGCCTTCCATTAAAACATCCAAACAACATGCTTTTGCTCTGCCTTAATGTTTGTTGATACAGACGCCTGAGATAAAATTAGTCTTTCACAAGCGATGATGACAGGAAACCTTCATCAACACGCTACCTGAGCGTCCACCTCCTGTGCTACGCTCTGATTGCGCCCAGGATGAGAGCATTTAGCCGAGGTTTTCCATCCTGTGCAACAGCCTCCCATTCCTCTCTGCCACTACAAAATTGACGCACTCCCCTTAGCTTTCCTTTTTTGCCCACGTCAGGGGCAGCAGGAAGAAAAGTCAAATGTCAAGTAGTTTGTGCTTCTGTGAGAAATCCATGTCGAGTCTCGCCTCTGCTGAATGTGGCACTGGCATTGGTCTCAGCTGTGTCTCCTCAAGACTGAATCCGCTGCACTCTAATGTTCTCTGACTCTTTACTGCAGCCCAGGCTCAGTAAAGTTTGAGTGTGAGCTGATCACAGAAACACAGGAAGAGCAGAATCATGTCATAAAAAACATGAAAGAGGTGCCGAGGTTTCAGATAGATGCTAGCCTTGATATGTTGGGCTAAGTTCTCCTCTCGAAAATACTCTTAACAGGACACTGATCCTGATTAAAATTGAAATAGATTTTTGGAGCTTATTGTATGAGAGGTTATGATGCGTTTCTTGTCATATATATATATAACAGTGTTTGGTTTCTCATTTTTAAGCTGAATGACTGACTGTCTAAATGACTTGTGGCATTTTTTAAATAAATCATTTGTGAGGACATTGATTAAAGTAAAGCTAAGTCAGCTATGAGACCTAAAAATATTGTCCACGCATCTTTTTGGACACCGAACTCCATCACAATCCATCACACAAGACTCCAGTGGGAGTAGCAGGATGTTCGTATCGTCAGTGTTTGGTGCTTAAATGCAGTCAATTTAGAAGGACAGTGGTTACCTGATGTGGACTTCTGTAATGTTAACACATCTGCTTTATTATATGATTTTATCAGTGCATCTGCCGCTGCTGTTACATTTCTCCAGATGCAAATATAAAAAATGGACTTCAGGAATTTTACGAGATCGCCAGGAGCACAAAGGCTCTACCGAGGGTGATGCTAATCACCCAGAACATCTCTGCACCCTTTTTTTCTGAAGCATATAAAATGTGTATTTTATTTTTTATGAGTAGCAAAAATGACTACATTTAGATTTTGGCATGCATTCCTCTGCTGAAAAATGACAATAAAAAATACCTTGAATTTTAAATCTATATAGAACTGGCAGAATGACTGATTTAGAAATTCTTGTCAGCAGTTTCTACTCTCCTAGACTAGCTCATACTGAGGACTCACTAATAATGCACTCATCTGTTTCTGAGTCCTTCCCTAATGCTCTGTAGCCTCCTTCTGCTGTATATTGTTTGCCTGCATGCCATTATGTTCCTTTCAAGTCAAACCATTTTAGATTCACCTCTTGTACGCCGTAATTTGTTGCCAGATTTTTATCTTTCAGGACAGCAGAAACTCGGCTGTCGGTGTGGGCACTGAAAAGAGTGTTCATCTCCACCACTGCCTTAATTATTTTCTTCCTTTTAATTTTTTTTTAAAGCTGTGACAGTTTTGTTTTTTTAGTTTCCTAATTTTGCTTTATTAACATGCATATGCAGTGTCACGTCATCTTTTTGCTTCTACTTGAATATATGTGTGATAAAAGTGGGCACTGCCTCGTCTAATCATGTGAACTTTCCCTTTAATCAAAAGCAGTGTGGCCTTGCCTGTCATTCTGTCTTCTCTTTGTGTAGAGATTTTAGATCTCTTTTATCTAAAGCCCTGATGGTGTACAGTATAAGGCAGCATGTTTATCAGACCGTCACGTAACACTTAGGAAAACATGGCTTGTTTGATCAGCACCGTCGGGAGGAAGTGAGCTGCAACACACGAGCTAACAGTTCCAGCTCGTGTTGCTTTTAACGTCTGCTTGTGCAGAAAGAAACTGTCTGCAGAAGAGTAATTGTGGTATTAGTTTAACAAGCACTTTTGGCTTTCATCCATTTTAACTTCTGAAGGAAAGAAAAGTGAAGGGCTAACGGAGAGGGAAGCTGTCACCAGAGACTACATAAAAAAAAAAGTTTGTTTATGAAAGACTGTTTGATCAGCTACAACTGATTGTTTCCTTTGTCATTTAACAGGATACATGTCTATACCCTGTGTTTGTTTTTTAAGCAAACATAATATATCCTTTCTGTCCGAGTTGCCCATTATGTTTTAATCCTGATGCTGGGTTTGAGGCTGAAGTGAGGTCCACTGCTGTGCTTCATTATATTGTTTCTGGTATTCTGTCCATCTCATGAATGTAAATGATGCCACAGAAGTGTTTAACATTCTGTCCTGATCGAGCCAGTGCTGACTAAGCAAACAATCTTGGTCTAGTCCAGCCATTCGCAAACTTAAGATTGCTACAGCTCATCGAAATCTGAAAATCGTCTGCAGACCATTGAAGCCTTTTATCCCACCTGGATCATCGCCCGAGTCTAAGATGGAGTATTTCCTTCTTTTTGTTTTCATTAATACATTTTGATCTTCTGCTGATTTGCTTCTTGATATCAAGGCTCTATTAACCGCTTTCATTTCACCGTATAATTAACACTTTTCCATTTTAGTTCATTGTAATGATAAAATATAAGATGTGCTCAGAGCCAGCAGTCCAAGCAAAATTGCCTGCATCACCCTCACCCCAGTCACGTCCTCCAGGTCCGGAGACATACAGTATGCCTCTTTTCCACTAGTACCTGCTGGACTCGGTTCTACACAGTTTTAGTTGTTTTCTAATACAGTTGAGTATCATCTCAAAGTGGGTGGGGTTGTTATAGAAACATGGCCCGAAACTCTCATGACATCATTTGTATGTGACACAAACACAACATAAGAAACATTTGCATGTAGTTGCTGGACCATGTTGTTGGTTTTTGTGTATGTTTTTGCTTTGTTGGTGGGTTTCAAAGATGCTGGGATTGATTCTTGTGAATGTGATGTCACTTCCTGGCCAGTCGGGTTGGCCAGGAAGGCAACGTCTGAGCCAGTATGGCTTCAGTTTTATCTCTCTCACTCATATCCGAGCTAGGCTTGGTTAGCATGTGGAGGTCTAGCCTAGGGACCTTTACTGGATACAGAACCCCCGACCTCAAGTTCTAAGGTCGGGGGTTACTACAACATATTATATATATATATCTTTGGTTACTGACTCATCACAAATGAGTCACAAATAGAATTTAAATTTCTTGTACTATGACCAAACAGTTTCAAAACTAATAATACCCCCGTTACTTTAACTTTACCAGTGACTATATGGAGACCCTGTTCAAATCCCATGAATATCATTATACCATAATTTGTCAAAGATCCCTTTCTAGATGAGTGATTGCGGAAGGATATTTTCTCTTAGTGGCTGTACTATAGCAGGAGATTGTGGTCGTATCAAAACAGGAGATGGATCTGTGTCTCGATTTCTTCTATTAAAAACAACAAACTTTGTCACGTTTGTTCACCCTGTATATATAACAATTTACAGATACATCTCCATAGGTTACCATTCATTCTGGATTATTTTACAGGTACTACCTAAGAAATAAGGACTTCTGAAAAAGCCACAGCTTCGAGGAACCCACCTATGCCAATTAAGCATTAATTCTCACCAAATAGATTAATGTTCATGGCAACAACTGTCACACGAGTAAAATAAGAAATGCTTTTTTTGCAGTCACATTCACTGCAAAAAAAAACTTAACTTAAATACCCTACTCCCAAAACTTTTCACTCTGAAAGGGAAACTACTACAAATATGTATGCTAAAAAACAATGTCTTAGCCTTTCAAATACACAACTGACCTTGAATTTTTTTTTTTATTTGTTGGCTTTTCTTTAGCACCAGAAAAAGGGTTTACACTGGTACAGGCCATTAGTCAATCTGGTCTTCAAAGCTGATATGTAACACTGGCTGTGGCTTGGAAAGCAGCAATGATATCTGCAAACCAGATGGGAAGTTATTTTGAGAAAAGTCATTTTTCCCCACTACACCTGAACAAACCTCAGTAAAGAAACCATCTAATTTTCATTTTAGCACTTGCATCTGGTTATTGCTTTTAAATAGACTTGGACACATGTTAACCTGTTCTAAAACATTGCAATAACACAAAGATAAATGTCTTTTTGTTTGATTTTTGTTGTAGATTGTAAGCATGGGTTCCCAGATTAGTGTCATTATACACTTGGTAGCACTGAATCTGGAATAAACTGTCACACTGCAATTCACTATTTTAGAGCCGCCCATAGATAACCGTGCGCTATTGATCATTTCCAGTGTTTCACTACACTGTATTACACATCAGGTGGATAGGGACTGGCTTATATTGGATTTTAATAAGAGCTCAACATTTACAGTCTGCTCAAGTCCTTTGAGCAGACTGTTGTCAATCAAGCTTATACACAATATAAATAATTACATTATGTATGTAGTGATATTTATCATGTCATCTAACAAGGAACAGAAAGAGCTAAACTGACCACTTAGTTGTCAAAAATAATGCATTTAATAAGGACTTTTCTTCATAATAATTTGTTGTTCTTTCAGCTTGGACCAAGCCTGGCAGAAAGATTTACTGCCTCGGGGGTGAAACTATCCATAACGCGGGATATCGGTCCAGTCTGGGCTTTGTAATGGAAAAGTCATATTTCTTCTCCTGGGGTCTTTTACTTTTCTGACCAACAACTTCACTCCTAGCGATTATGATGAGACTGTTTCAGTGGCAGCGACCTAGTGACAGAGTCAGGTTATATCATACTGAGGCCAAGGGGTGAATCAGTAGCCCAGCAGGTGAATTATTCAGGTGATGAGATGTAGACCTTCAGCTCTGAGACCTGGCCAAGGCTAACATTCATTTAGACCTGTCAGGCTCTATTCAGCTTTGCAGCACTCTCACAAGTTGCTCTCTGCCACTTTTTTCTACCTTTTTTTCCTGGGGTAGGGAGCTTATTAAATTATTTTTCGCTTTCTCACCTTCTGATCCGCCACCTTACCCCCTGCGCTGTTCTCAAGAGCTGTATTGTAAGTCTGCCAATCGTTCTCTTGAGTTTTTCACAGTAAATTTGGCTGGACTTCAACTTGATGGATGATCAGCATAAGGAAATGCAAGCCTTCTACAGAGCTTATACTGGCTTGGACCCTGAGGATATCTCTATTACTGTGTCCACATTGCTTTAAATAAACAGCCATAGCAGTTAGCTAGTTTATGGCACCAGTGGAACTCTATTTCCTTGCCAAGCCAATTTCGACTTACTATTTCTATCATTTAATCCTCAACACTTCTATTATATTTACATACTTTTGCACATTATCAAAATAATACAGATACTTTTCATTTTTTATAAAAAGAGCGTGTGTCCAGAACTGTTTGGTTGGATATTTAAATAATTTGGTTCAGCACAGCAGAAAGCTCATTAGTGCAGAGATTTCAATAATCATTATCAGGTTATATCTGCAGGTGCATAAGGCTGATAATTTTACCTTATCAAATCAGTGACTATTAAGCTTACAGTCCATTTGGGCAAAAGTTTTACAAAAGAGTAGTATGACAGCGTGTCTTTGAATATTGGCCACTGCTTGGTTACACTGCAAAGCAGCTCTTATTCCTCACCAAGTTACTTTACTGTGTTAAACTACTATTTTTCAAGTAGTCTCGTACTTCCTTTGTCTCAGTATTTCCCTGTTCTCTTTATTGCCACAAAACAGCAACAATAAAAATCCCCCACTTGCACTCATTCTGTCTCTCTCATACTTCTTGGCAGGTAGCTTTGTGCTTGTGGAAGGCATCCAGTCTTTTGTTAATGACAGTGAACGTGTGTAGCTCAGCTTGTAAGATGGTACAGAGGACATCCCTTACCTCGATGATTCACATTATTTAGAATTTATAGGTGAAATTGACAAGAGCTGCATCACTATGAACTGCTCTATTAGCTATTTATATAATCACTTGCTCCAGCAGCTAAAGCTCCACAAAAGGAAATTAATTAGCTTGGTGCTGGTTAAATGGAGTAAGAAATACTACCAAAATCAATTTGCCGTGCAATAAGGTAGCTTCAAAATGTAAGGGTAGGAGTGCAATGGGCTAAATGCCCTATCGGGAATACGACTAGCATGTGCAAGGATATATGAAAGTTTAGGGATAATCCTTATCTGAACAATCTGATCACTAAGAAGTGTAGATGTCTGCCTGTGGGTGTTTTACCTACATACTAGGATCTTAAATTACACTATATGAAAAAAACAAACTGCCATGAAGCTCCCAGCACAGAGTTTTACTGCTGATGTTAATGCCAGAGGAAGATTAAACTCTAGAGTTGATTGGTGCCACTCGACACTGCGAGGTCTGACACTCACCCTGAGTTGCTGTGGTTTTAAAACACTTCTCCTGTGCAGTAACACCACTTACAGTTGACCGTTAAATACAACAAAAAATAATCGTAGTGGAAGGAGATTGGCGAAACTATCAGAGTGGACATGAGGGGATGTACAAAGAAGTGGAAAAACTCGAGGGAAAAATCCACAAAAAAACTGACCACAGCAAAGTGTGGGGAAAAAAACATCCCAGCATTTTATTTGCTCCTATCGGCTGGCTCCACATATACCACACCAGGATATAACCACAAAGTAATTAACACATAATTCACCATGCACAAGCATAAATGCTGGTAATGTTATGTCATAGGCTCCACAAAGCTTCCCAGCAGAAATCTAAATCAGGCCGTACTGCACATGGAGCGGTGGTGCCTCTGTGTGTAGTCACTCCCAGTCGTCCATTCTGAGCCAGACAAGACTTTAGTGAGTATTAGAAACTTGCTTTAATTTTGATCTAAGAACTAGGATATGCTGTCACAGTGAAGGATTGTAGGACTTATACCTATATTTTCATTAACCCCATCCTGACTCAATTTACTCGGCAGGTGGGCTGTGCTGCTGCTCCTGCTGCTGCTGCAGAATAAGAAAAAATGAAAACAATCTTTATCTCTCAGCTAAATAACTGCTATTGCTACTGCTCTTAGTGTTACCTGCAAGCAAAGTTCTGGGGCACAGAATATTAAGAATATGTACCGTTGTCAGTTTATTAGCTTTTTATCTATATATGATGGATTCGTACTTTAGCGGCGTTCAAAGTGAGAAAGGTTCTCCACCACTGTTCCCACAGATGTCACATTTTGCAGTCATTTCATTGGTTTAAGGCCTGCCATGTTTTCTAGCAGAGTTATCACTCGTTTATATATGTAACAACAGTCTTTGGAGTGTCAGAGATAGATGCCAAAGAGACTAACTAATGCAGGGCCTGAATAAAAGATTAAGGATTCTGTAGCTGCAGAGCTTGATAAATCTGGGTATGTTAGATCCAAAATGAGACTGGATATTAAAAACCATTCCTGTCTTTTAATTTACTTCACTGTTTAAAAAACGTTTCATTCTTTGCAGCGGAGCGATGATCACTAAAAGTCATGAAAGGAAGGAATCTTTTCTTTATTACACGGTAACTATGCCATTATGAGTGTGAACAGTGTGCCGCCCTTCAAATTTTCATACTCTTTTGTTTCGTCTACATCAAAAGTTGCAGTTGATGCTGTCCTCTCTCAACTTTCCCTCTATGTGTTTTTCATCCTCTTCTCCCTGACATATCTCCTGCAGGGATTGTGGGAAGCTCAGATTGATCTACGGCTCTCGCTGTGTGGTCATCCCCATAGGAAATGTTTGTGTAATGGCTTCTATATGAGCGCTGTCAAAGCAGATGAGGATCCAGCGCTCTCGGCGGCCAGTGTGAACACTGTGTCGACAAGCCCCAGCAGGAAACGTTCAGCCCCCTTTTAACCCCTGCCGCTTAGTCACTTACATTGGGTTTTCTCATTAATTCAACATGACTGTCTGTTTTTTCCGACGGTGAATCATGAGATCCAAGTAGGCAAATTATGTAGTTCTTGACTTAAGCGCAGATGTGACCCATGAAATATGTATTTGAGGGTATTGGGCTCGGGCTATGGTTTATGTATGAGTGCTATGTTTGCAACCGTGTCTATGAATGATTGAGATGTAAAGCTAATAGTTTCTCAGCAGCCGCATTCTTTTCACAAATATGTTTGTTTTCTCGAAGCTGGTGTCTTCTGTTTCTCCTTCCTTCCTCTTTTTTTAACAGCGTGTTCACAACTCGATTCCTTTTCCTTTCTACTCACGTCCCGTATTCGAATTCAGAAATCTTCAACTGCCGGCTGCTTGAAAAAGAGCACAAGTAAAACTGAAAATACTTATTGCAACCAGTGTTTCCCCTGTCATCCTCATATCTTTGGTGTTTCTCATCTGCTATGCATCTATCTCCAAGACTTTCTCTCTTTTTTGTAATTCCCTCATCGATATTTATTTTCTTCATCTCAGTCTCTTCCTCCTGTTTTCTTTCCTTTTCCTGTCTTTTCAAAGTTGTCGCTAATATGCCAGTGTAGTCTTGCCTTGGCCCTGTCCATCACTCCACATGAAAGCCTCACTTGTTCTCCAGCTCTGTCTGCTTCATGGTCTATTACTCTACCCTCTCTTGTTGACAGAGAGTGTGTGTGTGTGTGTGTGTGTGTGTGTGTGTGTGTGTGTGTGTGTGCGCATGTGCATACTTAAAGGGTCCTCTCCTCCTTCATTTGCATCCCCAGAAGGACTCGCCGCCACACTCTAGAGATGTTTTACTTCTATCACTGACTTGCAAGCATCAGTCAACCTTGCTTTTCACGCTTTCATTAACTTTTCCTGAGCTCATTCACACACACACATGCGCACACACACACACACACACACACACAAAGAGGAAAGTAATGGAAAAAGGGACAAACAAAGAAGAAGCAGGCAGGTTTAAACCAGGCTGAGGAGCGCTTTGTTGATGTCGTACTTCCAGCATAATTCATGCTTAGCAAAATCTAGGACATAATCTTTTGCTCCTTCTCAGCATCAGCCGTCCAGATAGCAGCGTATTTACAGCATTACAAAGCAGGAGTTACAACAAGGCGCTACCTCTCTGTCTCTGTCCTGGAGAAAGCAACACTTCTGTAGTCTGACACTTTTTCATGGCAGAAATAAACCTTCAGGGTGTTTTGTTTTTTTCGTAGAGAAACTGAGCTTCATGTCACAAATTATATTATAATCACATTTTTTCACAGCTTTCCACACAATATCCTGACTTTGAAACACAATGACAGTTATATTTAATCCACACCGTGAGGCTGGGAGTGGTGGCACGGTGAACTATATACAGAATATATTATGACTAGATTTTCAATATCTCCACAAATTGTGCTTTTAACCTAATGTGGCATATCATTTGTCTCTGGTAATATATTTCTACTATATTTGTGCATATTTACACCCTGGACGTTTGCAATTTCCCACAAGGAGAAGCCAGTGTTATCTTTATTTGGTGAGACATTTTCATCACGCGCCGTTGTGAATGGCACATGATGAAAAAGAGATGAAGACATGAATAATGCGATGTGCTGTGAAGATAAGGCTAGAAATAAAATGGGTTCATCTCCACAGCCCTGTGTTTTTTTCAGTGACTTCACAGCTAAATTTGGTCACATGGTGACTCTTGAGGAAGCCTTATCCATTGTATGTGGTGTGAATTCAATTTACCTGTCAGTTTGTGTTTCAAGGTCACCATATTACCAGGTATTGTAGAACTGCAAAGAAGCTGGGATTTGTGCAGCTTCCTTTAATGCAGTCAAAAGCTCCATTGTAATCTTCCAAAAGAGCCTTGATATTGGAATATTTTACCACAGATATGTGTAGTGACAGTTATGAATAAATATATGGAATGTTTAATATTGTCACTCTGTAGTGTTGTGTCATAAACTGTGGATGAAACCGTATTTGTCAGGTTTGCAGATCAAATATAGATGTTCAAAATGAAGTGTTGTATTTCACATATGTAATCTGATTTTTAAAATTAGATTCGGTGGCACATCGAGACTGGAGTGAGTTTTTGCCGCTTTGGGATAAACCTACTCTTATTGTGGTTGATTTTAAAAATAAATGTATTCTTGTTTTTTAACCAATATAGCAAATATAATATTGTATCGATCAAACCACTACAATAGTCCACTTATTAAATATGGCTTCATTTATACAGTCCTAGAGATCTGTATATTCCCCAACCAGCTGGCAAGTAGTTGCTGGCAGTTGTTGAATTTGTTTCAAAGAGGCATACGGTGTTGCACCTTCAATCACCTTCTGGTGATTGCTTTGGTCGCAGTTTTCTGCAGTCACACATTTGCATGAAACACACTGACTTGTTGCAAAAACTAGTCAGTTTCTCACCCCTGAGCAGTAAAACTGAAAACTGCAACGCAAAGCAGAAAGGGAGACTTTTCATTGAACAGCCATCCAGGTCATGTTAGTCTAAGGAGCTTTGGAAGAAAGCAACCGGACTTCTTTCACCTGTCATCCGAGTAGTTTCTTCAGTTCCAAAACCAGGTATATAAACACTAGTGGGGGTTTGTTCCTTATTGCTGCATCCAAGTTTTACTTTGAAATTTTCAGTTTCCGTTTTTGCATCACACTTTTTCAAGCTTTGCTACTCCTCAGCAAGTAGTTGGCAAATGTTAGGATACAAGTCGGCATCTTTAATGCAAACTGTGGCTTGATGACCACAGTTTGAATGACTGTTATCGGCATCTAGCCAACCAGTTGGGGAATCCACATTTTTCCCTAGCAACTGGTGGTTTCCAGGGTTTTGTGACCTGTGTGACTGAATGGTGTCTATTCACACACTCTGATTTATTGCAGTTCAATATTGTGCCCAAGGATATTTTCCTCCAGAGCCACAGCCAACCTATTGTTGCACAAGTTGCCAATCCCAAGTACCAGTTAGATTTTTTTTAAGAGCAGCTACATTAAATTTAATATACACAAACAATATAAACAACAGTTCAAGTTAAATGAATTCATTTTTCATGCATTTCATGCATTTTTAACCTTTTCTGGGGCACTCTATATAATTAATCAACAATCTCAATGGTTATAAGTAAAGTATGAGTCAAGACACTAGACTAGGCGTTTATGAAATGACAGTGACAAACAAAATGACTTATAATATCTTCCCCTTGTCTTTCAAAACCAGGAGATCTATTTATCAACTCCTCTCAGGTGACCACCGGGCATCTCTGATCTCATGAACATTTGTTACTTAACTTCTCTGCTAAATTCAGTCACATGACACCTGTGTAAGTCTTATGCATCGTATGTGATGAGAGTTTAATTTAGCTGTCAAAATGTTCACAAGGTAAAAATACCAATTTATAGAGCTTCATAAGCAAGTGGGATTATTTTCTTTCCTTTCCTTTAATGATGTAAAATGTTTGATTTTTGAAGTGAGCCTTGATATTAGAATATCTTAGAAGGTTATGAATGAACAAATAAAAAGTTTGATATGATCATTTTCTTGTCCATATCTTTCTGGTTTATGAATAAAATCAGTGTTTCTTTGAAAATTGATTGAACGAGTCATCAACACTTATTTTGCACTGTATGTGTCTGTGCACGTATTTGTGCGTTTTCAGGCCAGAATTAAAAAAATGCACTGCTCCTTTTATTTAGAGCTGACTTTAAAAAGTAATTAAATGGTATTTGGCTTATAGTGAACACAAAAGTTGCACCCCTATTAACAGCATAATGTTCTATATATTTATTCATAGCAGGAGCAGGTTGGGGTTTATGGTACACCTGTGACTGTCTAAAATTGCCCCTCAATGACAGACAAAGCCAAATAACAGATAATGGTGATCCATCTGTCAGACTTCAGAATTTTAGCCCCCACAGAGGTAATGAGCACTTTGAATTTCAACCTAGAGGGCTATAATAAGGTTAAAAACCACGCCTTAGAAAATAACTCCACATGTCATTGTCCCCTGTAGTCCACCGGTGGAAGCTAATTAGCTAATATGGGTCTATTTGCCTCCAGGGTGCATTTCTCTCTGTTAGCATCTACTGCCACAGATCTCTTTTTGTCCCCCTACAGTTTGACCCATGTGGGCTGAATGGACACAGTGCTCCGTAATCGCTACTCAGTGGAGCATCAAAGATGGTCCATCAAGACATTTAAAGTGTACCGTCGTTTGTGACGGATCACAAAATAGCCAAAGCACTTTACCTGTCTCCCTCCTTGCTCTCCGCCTAATGCTATAGCAGATGTGCAGATGCCGTGATCAGAGGTCACTCAGTCCAGTGACTTTGGAAAAATTCACCTGCACTTGATGCTGACTTCACCTGTGCACTACTTCTTCTCAGAAAAGAGGCACTCTGGAAAATGGCATGCCGGCCCCTTGGCTCCTGGAGTGCTATTGCATAATTTGCTCTCTTCTTTGAAAGCAGATACTCATCAAAGAGAGGCAGATAATGAACAATGGCTTTGTCAACCGTCAAAGCTCAAGCCCACCCTTCTCTTTGATTCCTATTTAATATAGCACAGCAGGGTGGTATGCTGCAAGAGAAGAACATAGTTCCCATCTTCTCTTTCACACGTAAAATACCCAACATACATTCCTTGGCATACATTCCAGCTCACCAAATCACATGCAGTACTGCTGTTGAAGTTTAGTCTCGATATTGTAGGGCAAGAAAAAACGGATTCTTATTCTCAGAATTGCTTTAATTTTCCCTGAAACTTTACAGATCTAATCTAACATTCCTCTGTGATGATAAACCAGATAGCTCCAGGTTTGAAAGTACTATTAAGATAATTGCATTGGGCAGATTCATTGATTTATTAAAGTGATTGTTAGTTCCAACTGGTTACTTCCTTAAGGCTAGTGTTTTGAGTGTGAGTGATCAAATTACGATCAGTTTGTAAAAGAACAAAATCTTTGGTGAGTTTTCAAACCAAGATTAAATAGGTGAACTTTGGACTTCTTATAACAGTGTTTCTAAAGTCTTTGCCACATTAGTGAGTATATGCATGTGTGGGTGGAAAATGGACATAGTTGACCTTCACTTGTACACTCCCCCTCGACCTGTGGAGGATTTTTTTTAATGTGACGGCGGCATGTGAAATGCCACCATATTTCAATGTCTTTAATGAGACAGGAGGATAGCGGACAGTGGCTGCTCCAGTAAATGAAGGACTTAGTGGCACAGGGGCTGTTAGAGAGATGGATTAGCACGACATGATGACGGCGTAATATCAGGCTTTGTTTTTGGGCTTTGGCTAAACATTATTTACTGTATCAATAATCGGCGACATCAGTGATCTAAACTGAATTACTGTAACAAATGTCGCATGATAAATGAACAAACTTCCCTAATAAGTTACAGTAAACTGCCAGCTGCTACATTTACTTGAAATTTGTTATTCTACAGTGTAAACCTCTGAGTTTAATATTATAAAATATTATGTTACTGTATTATATATATATAAAATACTATATTCTATTTTTAGAACCGTGGCATAGTGTTTTTTCTGAAGGCATTACAGTGTTCAGCAATCTTTACAACGAACAGAATATTGTTGTATTTTTATTAATGAGGTGATTACAATAACCACAAGGGTGATATTTGTGATTTATAGATTGTTATTGCATTCAGTGCAAACCTTAATGTTGCCCTTTCAAGTACTTTGGTTTCCTTTTAACTTTTTCTTTAAAGCCAGTGAAGGTCAACGTCTGCATTTCTCTCCCTGCTTAATATCTGTAATGAGTAACATCTCCATAGGCCCCAGCTTTACTTAAAGTTTTCCATGGTAAACACTATATTAAGTTTTTAAAGTTTGTAAAATAAGTAAAGGCAGACATTTAGCTCTGTTTCGCCAATAAATGTCTTCATTTTTTAGTCTGTAAAATATCCAAAAAGTGAACATTTCATATTTCAATACGTCAGCTCTGTGGTTCACACTTTCACTTTATGTCCTATCCAATCATCTAAACCTCGTAGATGAAACAGCATGAAAAAAAAATCGAACAATATATTCCATCTATTTTGTTCATAATTAATACTCAATAATCAACATTGTTGTCTCCCAATCAAATATATTATCACTAAAATAAAAAGACAAAGACAGCACATAATGTGCAGCACTGCCAAATTTAAACAATTACATTTCTAAGTTGCATTTGTGGCTCACTGATCATGCAGCTGAGATGCCTGCCAAGATGTTCCCAAATGCATACTCTGCATGCTGTGTTTTTTTTTCCCTAAAAATCTCATTAACACTCCCATAAAAGTACACAAAAACTCAAACACACGTTTAAGTATTTTCTTCCAAAGCGAAAGGCATCCGCACATCTATGCTGGCACACTCGACAGCAGAAGCAGAAGGATGTGAAGACTTGTTTAACTTTTCTCGGAAAAGCTGCGCAGCACGTCAGAGTGCTTGTATCATGCTTGGACATGAAAGCAGACGCGCTTTACATTTGTTTCCACACACACACACACACGCATATGAAATAATCACGGAGAAGCAAACCCACGCTGACACTGCATGTAAAATTGTGACAGATGCTTTCCGAGGTGCAGACATCATAGTATAGTGAAAGCACAGCAGTGCCTACATCATTCGGCGGAGGTTGGGTTAGAGAGTGCACTTGATCATTGTGATAGGAAAGATTTAACTAATGAAACTAGGTTGGAATTAAATGTGGGATACTTTTGGAACAGATGGGGTTTCTCTGTCTATGTATGTCTTGTTCACTTGCCCCCCTCTTCCTCGCTTAAATTCATAAACATCTTCTGTTCCATTAGAGATCAAAAAGAGGCGAAGTGGTAATAAACCAGTTCTCCTCCTCTTCTTGCCTCCTTCTCCCCCCTCTCTCTCTCCAAGGTTGTTTGTGAGTAGCCTCTCCCTGACACAGAATGTCTCATACAAAGTCTGGAGCAGATTAATGGAAAATAATGAGAAGGGGGTGTTGGGGGGTGAATATGCATCTAGCTGAGATAAGCTTGATGGTTTTTCAGTTTACTTAGGCAAACACAATAATGACCCACATACTCAACTCTAATTATGCAGTAGCTGCTTCTTCACGGAAGATGTTCAAAAACTGAGTCAGAGACAGTTTTAATCAATTATTTCCCATGTTACGATCAAGATTAAATCCCAAGGTTTTGTTTATTCCAGATGCTCAAATGTGATTGTGTAAATTGAGTACCATTTGGATTGCTGCCTTGGATATCGGCAAGAGGTAGAAAAACCTCTCCTCGCGGTTTTAAAACCAGGCTCTTGGAAGTGATGGGCTTTTTTCAGTATTTCCCTACATTTTATGGACCAAAGGATCATTCAGTAAGAAAAAAATTCTATTCAGTATATTCCTCTTTTAAATTTCAAGCCTTAATACTTTACTAGGAATGAGGAGCTGATAATGAATTTGCAAGGTCAGTGAGATGCAGTATAAAAGTTTATAAATTAAACAGACTGATACATTTCTGGACCTTTGGATTTAAATAGTTTGAAGAAACTTCAGAAGAATTCTGTTTTAGTGGTGTGATTAAATGCCCGACACTTCCCAATATGTGATCCATCGTTTATCACTTAACAATAGATGTTGTAGGGAGGTGTTTTGAGACCAGAGGTTCCAGTGGTTTTAATAAATAAACAAAAACAAAAAAAAACTGAAGATGAAAATGAAGATGTAACTTGAACACTTGGAAGAACTTGACTATTTCTCCACACTCTGCAGCAGTCTAGCTGGTAATAAGCCAGGCTATGTGATCTCAGGACAGGCTCATTGAACACTGACACAACCAAGTGATTTCATGACAGATTAAGTTTCTAATGGCCCAAAAATAAAACTGCGGGAATACTAGACACAATATGCTTGTACTGTTGATATAAATAGTTCAGTCTGTATACATTTATATGGTAGCCTATATAAACGCTTACACTCACCACTTGTTCGGTAATGCAATTATCTAATCAGCCAATCACATGGCAGCAACTCAATACATTTAGGCATGTACATAACCTCTTGAAGTTCAAACTGAGCATCAAAATCGGAAAGGTGACTTTTGTACGTGGTTTGGTTGTTGGTCTGAGTATTTCAGACCAACAACCATATATCCTGCTGTCTGTCAGCAGTTCAAGTAGTTGGTCCAGACCATGTCTTTCTCTTTATGAATGCATTATAAAGAGTTAGCTGTACTCAAATGGCCTCCACAGTCACCAGATATCAATCCAACAGAGCATCTTTGGGAAGGAATGGTGAATCATGGAAGTGCACGATCATGTCAGGATGGACCGAAATTTCTCAGGAATGTTTGCAGCACCAACACCAGCCCGGTACTATTAAGGTGTATCTATTAAAGTAGCTGGTGATTGTACAGTGTTAATGATACAGTGTAATTCTGAGCCTTTGATTGTGGGTGAAATGAAGGAGGTTAAAACAGCTTGTTAGACATGCTTTTGCGATTTTATAAACGAAATTATAAATTAATTGGGGGAAAAAAAACACATATTGATTGAAAAACATTCCTAACCCTTGCCTACATTCTGCAAACCTGCTGCACTAAAATTTATTACATCATTTGGCTCCACCGATATTGCTGCTATTTTACATTTTGCAGTTGTTCTTCGTGTTCTGTGTTTGGTTTGAATTTGCAATAACCTGAAGCCAACATTTCAGATTCACTGTGCACTTGATTGCCGTGACAGCGCAGTGACAATTTCTATGAATTCGATTGGATCAGATTTAATACCCACCTCAGCGTTTCCCGAGCTCTCACTTGTTTCCTAACTCTCTTTCATCTGCCTTTGCGTATCCCAGAATTTGTCCTAATTAGCCTCCACTGTTATTTTGCCCTTTTGTCGTATTTTTTGTGTTGGAAAAAGATCAGTGCACCAAAGAGACTGGGAGGCACTCATGGGGAAATAAAAAGAGAGACATAGAAAAAAAACAACATCAAGGCCAAGATTTAGAACATCAAGGGCACAAAATGCTAACAGGGTGAGCACAAAATAGGCCTCATGCACGTTTTCATTAATCTGAGTGCTCATCACGCATGTCGTGTCCTTCTATATAGTTTGTTCGTTATCTTTATGTTGTTCAGTTTTGTTCATTTATATGAGCACAAAAAAACCTACAAGATATGCATTGAATAATATAGATAATTTATATATTTTTAAAGGAATTCATTATCATTATTATTAAACTCATTTCTAGCTCCAGTAATATTAGACTGCATGATTCACCCTTCAAAATAATTCCAATTTTGTTGGAGTTTGTGGGTCCATGTTGTAAGTGGTAATACTTCTGGGTTACATATTTCCAGTTCAATTCTGGGAGGAGACACAAACCCAGCCTCAGGATGTCACAATCTACTGTCCTCCAAGTGCTGAAAAAAAGGAGCAACCTAAAGTACCTGTCTAGTTTGGGGCAGCCCCTCAGTCCGACTAGATGCTTTAGCTTCCTTCTTTTTTGGGGCACCCACCCTTTAAGCTATCTCTCTGCTGATTGGCTGCCCCATGCAAACAAAAGGTTAGAAAAGTAGATGAGTGAATCAGTTGTGTGGAAGGTGACAGAAGAGTGTTGAAAATTCACACTCTCTGTTTGCAACTGTTTCTTCTCACCAGGCAACCTATGCAGTCATCTTGCAAGCAAAAGAGGTTGAGGATGTTGCATGCTTAACCTCTGGGCAACCAGTTGATCGCTACAGCTACTTGCAGTTGGTTGCTGAATACAAAAAACTTTACTGCAATCGCAGGGGCAACCACCAATTGTTCCTACGATGACAATCTTTGGAGGAGGTTCCATTCTATTTACTCTAGTGTGGCTGAGCCATTACCAACAATGAGAAGAACTTAGAACTTGGATTTACTTCAGAAAGTCAGAGTAGAGTTGGGCCACCAAGATGATAATGATGATGCCAACTATTCCCACTCAGGTCAAGTCCAAAATTGGAAATCCATTACCTAAATCACAAACAAGCAGTGGAGCAGCCACACGAACCACAACATGCTGTCACTGTTGTTTCTGCTGCACTAATTACAATTGATCAAGAGTCTTTAATTTGTGACCTACAAGTAAAAACAATGGACACATATTATGATGGACTGCAACCAGTTTCCCCAGTTATGTTCTTCTGTTGCCTTACTGTTCTCATTAAGCTGCACTTGTTATTAGCTTCATTAATTAAAGGTTTTTGTTAATCTCTGAATTAATAGACTTTAATTAAGTGCATCCATTACTGACATCATTTGTGATTCAAGGCCTTTTCTTATTAGATGAACAAGGAGATTTGCAGTTAACAGATCTAACACTTATCAAGTTATATCTTACCGGAACATCATTAATAAAGCTGTCCTACACTATATCTCAGAAGGAGGTTTAAGCATACATTTCATTTGAACTGAACTGTTGTATTTAACTAGTTTCCCTGTGCTTGTCAGCCTGCATGGTCTCTAGGGATGACTGTTCAGCTATTTTTCTCACCTATCCATCAGTTTTTTAGGGCTATTCCCATCTGTCACTCAAGTAGACAACCTCCCATCATGATGTGCTGTCAGACTCCCACCAACCTGGTTTATATTCCCTGGATAATCGGGCCAGGGGTGCAGGATATATTTTCACGGCTTGCCTGCACCTCTCCATCACTTCCCTGCATCCGTCACTGAAGAACTGTCTGGGAGAAGAGCATTTTAGTTCATTTTAACACATCCCAGCATCTTTTTATAGAGATTTTATGGTCTGTTGTGATACAATGAGACAATCAATGGGTTTCTTAATTTATTTTTTTTCTGTCAGTAAATGTCAGAAAAAAGTGACAAATTGTTCCCATAGTAGGTGCTTACTGATGTCTCCAGAGCAGCTTATCAGCTGACTAGAAGAGCAGTTAAAGTAGCATAAATACGAAGTTTCAGCCAGGAGATAACGCAGTTGCAGGCTGTCTAAAGGATGCAATAATATATAGTATTGGTATGGGATCTGGACATCTTTACTTTTGGGGGGATTTGCAAATATCCCCAGAATACATAGTGTTTCAATGGGAAACAGTATTTTACTGTGTGATTTTTCCTGTTTTCTTGGAGTAATTTGTCATATTGTTAACTACCGCTGGTCAGAATGAGGGTAGTTGTTTCTATAAACTCTGCAATTGGTCAAGGCCAAAAAGAAATAAGCTAGCTTGGATTTTGTGATCAGAGAAATTGGAGCTCCTAACCTGTGCAGCACAGAAAGTCCCTTTTACTGTGACTTAAATGATCACTCACTCAGTCGTCAACTAAGTGTTACAGCGTCACCTTCACTGAATGTAATGAACAAGAAAATGTTTGATTCCTGTTCGTTCCTTCTGTTTTTTTTAATACTCTTGAAACTCTATTACTGTTTTTTTAAGCCCGGAGACCAGTCATCAAAACTAAGGGATGTTTTATGCCCACGAAATCTTCTCTTCTTTTTCCTTTTCTATAATCCAAACCAGCTCTGAGGGGGAAATGAGCCGCCTGGTCTTTAGGGACTTGTGAAGAACACGTCCCATGATCCTCAGCTCTGTTCCACCTAGCCCATGGGATTATTGGAAATATAGAAAATGCCTGGCTGACCCCTCTTTCTCTCTGACGCTCACACATGAGCAAACTGCAGTTTCATCCCTTCACAATGTTCAAAGCCCATTCTTACATGGAGACGGTCTGTGGATTTTCATTTTCCCGATGACAGGCATTTATCGCAATTTTCTTCCCCTCATTTCTATCATATGAACTTGGCTCTTTTATTCTGTGCCTTTTCAAGTTCCAACTCCTCCTTGGCTTCCAAGTACCTTCTATCACCAGCTGGTAATAACTTCATTCTATATCAAAAACCAAGACTTATTATTTCACTCCCACTACCTCCCTCTCTTCAGCCTTTCTGTCTCTCTATAACCCTCTTTCATTTCTACCCACCCAGGACATTAAGGTCTAGGCAGACACTCTCATAAACAAACACAAATGCATGCCACATCTCTAGGGAAAAAATATCACTTTCTGAGAGGGTTTCTCTTTATTCATTTCCCCCATATTTTATTTATTTTTGCCTCTGCAGGCGGTTTTAGTTAAGGGATGAGGGGGCTCTGAGAGTCAGTGATAAGGGCCTTCCATCGACTCCATGCAGGGACAGGCTAGATAGGTGAACAGTAAGCTGCACAGTGCGTAGTTATCTGAAGACACACAAACACCTGGGCCATGTTTTCATGCACATGAACTATGAATTTAAACAACTAACATGCTAACATGCGAACCAACATTTAACTAAAATGTGTTTTGCTGCAAACCCAGTTCTCAGCAATACATTGCTTAGTTGGAGTCAGACAATCAATGGGTTATATATAGAGAGTGACTCCTAATCTAAATAAAGCTCTGACCATAGATAGGAACCTCACTTCTTGCACTTCAAAAAATACAAATGTAACCCTTAAAGAGACCCTTGCTCGTGCAGTCAACAACAGGATATAGGATTGCTAGTGGCTAAGACATTTTAGGCCCAGCAGCATGCTATCCCTAAATCTCAGAAAAAGCAAGCAGATAAGGGATGCGATTATGCATACTTTTAGATCAAAATTATTATACAGCTTCTTCTCCTTCACTATCACAGTTTTATGGGGCATTTTAAATTTTCCAGTTTATTAGTGTCTCTGGATACAACTTCCCTCGCCTTATTTCTGTTTATATGACTATAATCCTTCATCAGATCAATCTCATCTGTGTTAGTGTCCATAAAGTGAAGAGTTTCCACTTCTTAATGGAGACCAAGTCAACATTTGGATTCAGGAGCACATAATTGAGTGGCATGAATCATTTTGCCACTCACACGAGACACCAGATTTTTCTTTTATACTTAATAGCAGCAAAACTACATGGTTAGGGTCAGAAAGTTCAGACTCTAAAGCAAGATGCAGGCCAATGAAGCAGCAAAAAGAAAGCAATTATTGGATGAACAAGGTCCAAAGGGTCCAAACAGGTGATCTAAGAAATACACACATACTATAGGAAGACCACAGCCACACAGGTCTAAAGAGCAGTTGGCGACCCCTTGGAAACACTAGTTGGTTGGGAAAAATTTCTGTTTCCTGACTGGTTGATAGTGGTTGCTGGAGGTTTCTGGCAGTCAGTGGGTGAAACTGGTCACAAAGAGAGTTCTGCACCAAAAACAATTGTTGGTGTCTAGCGGCTTGCCATGGTGGTTGGCAGTAGTTTGGTAGCAGTACAATGAGATCTCTAAAAACACTTGATAATCAACCACCAAGCGCTACTGAAACTTTACTTGACTCAGAGGTTTACTACCACTTCCCAAACATGTACTTACAGTCGTTAGTTTTTATGGAAGTTGGCATCTTCCATAAAAACTAAAGACTGCAGCAAATCTGCTTGCAGCAAGGAGATTTTTGTTGCAGCATCCTGCTTGCTTTGGTTGCTAATAGATTGATGTGGTCCCCTGTAGTGTGGATAAAACATGAGAATTTGTCTGCAAAAACTTGCTAACTACTAGTCCAGCAATAACACTTGGAGAATGCAGAGGTTGTGCCTTTTGAAACGTGTTGGCACAGTTGCATTGGAGTTTAGAAAGTAGTTAAGGGGAGTGTTTGCGGAGAGGTCAGCGTCTTGCATAAATCTGTAGATGACTCTGGCAATCTGCTAGCAATCAACGCAACCACGAGTAGTTGTTTGGCGCTGTAATGTATACCTTTTTGTGATTAATTTCACGTGGCGACTGACAGTAATCTTCATCAACCATTTGCCAGCTGATCAGGGAAAACACATTCTTCCCTAGCAACCACTGGTTGTTTAGTGGTCACAGACTGGGGTGGGGCATTAATGAATCACAGGTTGGAACATCTGCACACAAATGAAACCAATAAGGGTGAGGCAGATCGCAAAGAAGGAAACTGAGCAAAAACACACCGACAAACTTCAAGAAGCTATCCTTAAAATGAAACTCTAAGTATAAAAGGCAACTAGTAAACACTGAAATATTAAGATTAACTAAATATGAAGACAGAGACAAGGAAGACAGAAGGCAGGAGGAAAAGGTTTGGGTATATGTTGCCACTTTATCAAAAGTCCATTTTCATGGTTGCCTGGCAAAGAGACCCCCAAAGCTACTTGGTGCATGCATAACACATGCTTCACATTGAAGTACATTCATTTCAAAGTCATGATTACATTTTAATGATTACTTTACATTTTAACCTTGAGACCACATTCCACAGTTTTAACTATAAACATTTATGAATATGCGCATACCGTACATTCATTGTACTCCATTCTATTCAGCAGCCAGTGTTTCACAGGCTCGACATGCGTGCAGCCTGCTCTCCATTCAGCTGTCATTAACTCCAACACAAGGAGGCAGATTAATTTGTGAGGTTTTCAGCAGGTGGAAGAGGGAGAAAGGTTAACATACCAGGAGTGATGAATGAATCACTTTGAGCGCCATTGTTTCGTTATATTCCGCTATTGTGGCTATAATGATTTTCTGAGCCACTCAGAAATTGTCCTTTAGTCTTAATCAAAATGGATTTTATTTTTGTCTTGCCCTCCTTGCTAAACTGCTGTGGCATGTGAGTGCGTTGCATATGTTCGAATGTGATTAAGTGTATTTAATTAAGCCTCAGCCAGATGGTCCTGCTGGTGATTTTACACTGCTGCATGTTTTATAGTATACATTATAACCCTATAATGCATTTCAATGTTGTGGCAGAGGGTTGAATATAAATGTTTTGTGTTGTTCAAGAAAGGATGTAATGATGCCATTTTTTCTTTATTCGGGCCTTCTCATCTTTCCAGATTTGTTGTTCCCCCTCTGTTGCAGTTTATTAGGTGAAGTAGACAGGTGATTAAAATTTCTAGTCTTACTTTTAGAGAGATGCATGTTTTGCCTGAGTCATCACACAGGCACCCCATTCCTTCAGTTTTAGCCAAATGCTTCTTTGAAGTTTTTCTGCTTCATATTTTCTGTTTACAATTACTTTCATTTGATCTTCTTGATTATTGGTTAAGAAAATGCCCAACCCTCTTTCAGCATTTCGTCGTTGCATCTCTCGTTATGTCCGATCTACAGTTGAAAGCCAAAAGATATTCACTTTACACTCATGTAAGAAAGAGAAAGGTATTACAACTGAAATAAAAATGATATTTAACTGAAAAAATCTTATTGAAATAGCTTCTAGATATTTATTTTTCTTAATATTGTTTAATCATCTGATCATCCCAGTGTTTCAGCTTATATTGCATCATGCCACATTTACCTCTAAGGGGGAAATGATCTGTGGTTACAACCCGCAGGTGCTCATGTCATCAGGCAGCTCAGTGAGTCAAAGCATTGTCATCTGAGAGTTTAAAAATACCCAGGATGCTGAATTAAGCACTATATTGACGAGATTAGTGTTAAAGTACCTTGAACAACCAGCTTATTCGGCCAATTATGTATAATTTAAAGATCATTTTAACCTCAGGCTAAAAAGCCTGTTTTTATTCAGCTTTAACTGTCATTGTTTTAATTGAGCAACTGAAGTGCAACTTGGTCACTTGTGCTTTAGTCTGAAGTGGGGCTGACTCTGATTGTTTTGTAAACTGGTGAACAGAAGAATGCAGTCTGATTGGTGTGGTTAAAAGTGGCAATCATATAACTGTTGTTAGTAATGATACATGTAGCTTTTATGTGAGCAGTCAGTGTTGTATTGATTGCATGTGCACTATGCTGCACTATGTACTACATATCATTCATCCTGAACTGCAGCTATATACAGCACATAAGTATAATGGCAAAAAAGGTGACTTGGACAAAATAGAATACATAGCTTTTTACTACAAGCCCTGTTCACCCATTCACACACACCTCATCCATAACACACTTCATGATGATGGCATTTTACTAAGGCCACAGCCACACAGGCCTCTGGTACCCTTTGATTGCCACAATCGGTGCATAAGGCACTCAGAAATATGTCAACTCATCTAGAAAACTCACTACTAGCTGAGAGGTTGAAATTATGATGAGATGCCCAAAGTTTGAAAAAGAAAACATTCACCTACAAAGTAAATTTTATCCCTTACCAAATTTCAAAAGATGTTTTATTTTGGAGGGGAAAATTCCACAAGTGAACCACCAACTCTCCAATATGAACTGGACATTGATGATACGTACTAATGACAGAGAGCACGATCAGACTTCCTTTGGAGAAGTGTTGCCCTGTGGTCTGAGTGGACTGCACTGCTTTTTTTTAAGCAGGGAATATTTTTAAGGGCAAGATGATCAGTCTTCATGATGAAAACAGTTTGGAATCGACTTTTGGGTGTAAACAAATGCACTTTTTTGCCTCTGAGGTATGAACTGTCAAAACAGTCACCTAGAGTTATTGAAAGTCCTTTTTCACCTGGACAGGTGGATGACCCATCCATCTATTGTATATCCACAGTGGCTTATATAGCACCATCTCTTTTTTCTTCTTACTTTCTCTACTTTTGTCAGTTCCTTTTCTGTCCCTGGGGGAGTGCCTCTTTGTATTTATTGTTATTAAGCTGCTTATGTTCTCCCATCATCCATTCATCCATCCATCCCTGAGACTGTGCCACTGCCTTTTGATAGAGCGCTTATACATATATTATTCATTTGATTGACTCCCTCTAATCGCCTCACAAGTGGAAGGAATTAATCATTCCAGAAATCCCATCATTTGCATCCCGTTCGGGGAGTTTTGGTGACGCCGTTTTGGGAGCGTTGCATTAGCCAGGGAAGGCAGTTTGGAAAGGTGCGAGCCAAAAAGAGAGCAAAGGAAGGCCACTTTGCTCACAGCCAAAAAAATCAATGAGGCTGAATATTCAACACTAGTCTTTTGTTTTTATGGTGGCCCATAAAAACCCCATTGAAAAAGTATATATGGCATGAGATGATTTCTCTGTGGGTGAAATTGGATTAAGTCTAGTGTAAAACGAAGAGTCTGGCCTTTTTTCCTCTCTTTCTCTGTCTCTTCCGTTCTTTCCCTCATCCACTCTCCCTCTCTCACCCATCCCACAACCATTAAACTCTATAGGATGAGAAACCTAATTACATGGCTGAAAGTGGCCATAGTGAGGACTATTAAAAGGATCCAATTAAAGTTTGTGTGACGCTGGCAGCAGCATTCTGGTGAGGGATTATTTGTGGAGGTGGAATTTGATCTGACGCATGGAGAGTTGTACATTGGCTGAGTATTCGCAGATGGATGGCGGGTGGGAGGGTCTTCGGAGCAGTCCAAGTAATTGGATCCTGTGTTAATGGACACTCGTGTCAAAGAGGGAATGAAATACAGTGACAGAGTAGGAGAGACCAGAAACGTAAGTAAAAATAAGTGAATGGAAGAGGGGGTGCTCATGAATTCACTGAGAGGACAGAACACAAAAAGTACCCTGTTGTTCGATGTGATTTTAAGTAAGAGAATCTACGCTGTTATTGCAAAGAAGGTTACAGTATGTTTGACTGCGACTGGGTTTGTAACAGTGCTTTTCAAATTATTAGCACAATAGATGCTGGACATGGCAAAGCCAAAAGAAAATAGTTACTTTTGGTGGTGATTCAGACTAGGATATGATATAGTATTTTTGCTTTCACCTTGCTAACACAAAGCTGAATCTGACTGTGAGGTTGCATGCTCACTGGCATCTTGGATAATCCTCCTTTCTAAGAGCTTCTAAGGTCACACAGGCCTACACATGGTTGGCAACCTCCTGGAGAATAGGGAAAGATTTGTATTCCCTGAAGGATTGCGACTGGTTGCTGAGTGTCGCTAGGTGAAATCAATCTACAAGAGTGTATAGCAAAAGAAAAATCTCCATGTGATTGGGTTAGTTTTCTTGCAGATTTCCATGATTACCAGCTGTGTTCAACCAGTAAGGATGTGAATAAGACACTAAGCCTAACATTTCAATTGACCAAAATTTTAAAAATGCATTGTTTTATTCATCATGACCCAAAATCAGAAACTGAGCCGATAAACTCCTCAGTGAAGTGTTTACAGAGGTCAAGTCCGATGGCTCAATAGGAAACTATTGACTTCAAACCAACCAATACCAACTGCTCCACCCACAGGTGTATTCCCCTGGTGGCCATTAAAAAGAATGCAGGCCTGAAAGCTATGTCCACCTTTTTTACCGCCTGTGAGCCAAAATTTCTTTATGTCAGATTTCAGCTAAAAGGTCTTCTTTAATCAAATTGTCTGACATATTTTAGTTTATTCCTATAGATAGATAATAAATAAGGTGATTTGTCTGTTAGATATGAGTATAGTCAGAAGACTGGTGCCTTATTAGAGTTCAAGCCAACATTTAAGTGCAGTTATAAAGTGTTTTTGTAGCAAATATCCCACAAGGAGTTTAATATTACCCAAGTGCTTGAAAACCATCACATCAATAAAAGTCTGAAACAGGAGTGGGAGGGAAACAGCAACCCTGTCAAATGCATTTGAAAAACTGAAGTGCAGGAATGTAAAGTTTTCATGGGCTTTTTCTGAGTTTATTTCTGTCCTGACAAACCTCTGATATGTTTACTGGCGCTAACAGCTTCTCTTTATCCTTCAGTCCACCTTCAGAGGATCAAGATTATCTAAACACAACCTTCATTGTTATTTATAGAAACATCTTCCACAAACCATTATTTATACCAAGTATAGCACATTATTCTAGAAGCTTCTGCCAACACATTTTTTTAAACTGTTTTTATTTTTTTTTGCCTTGAGCAAGTAACAGGAAGGAAGATAGAATTCATGAATAATTTTCTGTCACTTTTTTAAAAACCACTATTCATTATTCATGGATTTGTATTAGCTCGGATATTTTAACAATTCTGTGAACAACTTTGGAGTAGATTTTAGTTGAGGCATAAATAAAAACACACCTGATGACTTAAATGCACCATTGACAGAAATGTCAGTGCTTGTTTTTGAGAAGGTCAGCATTATTCCCCATGATGGCGCTTGTAATTTATCACAAGTGCTGTTATTAGAGCTTCTTTTCTAAAAATCTTCAGTGTGTTAGCACAGATCACACAAACAATAATTCCAGCTCTGGAAGGTTTCTGCAGAAAATATTTTTCACAATGTGAGGTGCTCTTCACTGTCACAGAGCAATTGCAATGCGGGGGGAAATTTATCAGAATTTGGGTGTTTTCACTCACTTTTGCTGCTGGGTAGAATTATGTATCATAAGCTTGAGTCACTTTTAACATTTAATTTAACTGTAATTTGTACCTATAACTCAGCATAAATGACATGACTAAATGACTAAAACATCACACACATACTGCTGTACTCGGCACAGACTACTGTGTCCACTCAATTCCAGCTCTTATAAATGTTTTCTTCTTCACTACAGTGTTATAAAATAGCAAAAGATTTAATAAAAATTGAATGTTTTTCTACAAGCTGAAGCAACTAGAGGAATTTGTTTATTATTAATTATGAAGTTCGTGAAGGTTCAGGAAGGTTTCATATTTGAAGAAACTTCCAAGCACATAGAAAAGTTGTATTTTTGTGACAGCATAACAATGGAAAACCTGTGGGCTTGCCATTAATCCTCATGGTCTACCAGAGAGAGAGCCAGTATTGCACATACGTAGTGAGCTTCACAACATGGGCACAAACCAGCCTGTTATCATTCCTAGGGCAACAAATACCACTGTTTTGTCACAGCCAACAGTGATGCCGACACAGATTTTCACAAGTTTGCAGGAGTGTTGCGATGTGTTGGACAACATAAGTCTTCATAAGAATGCAAGAGTGCTGGCAGTGGTGTAAATCATAATGCTGTCAGCAAACAGGCTGTGTTTTGTGTCGTAGGTGGGAGCTTTTTTCTGTCTTTTCTTTGGATTTCTCTGGGTTTCTGGGTTTTTTGGGAAATATCAAAGTTTGGATTACATTATGCCTACCGTGACATTAAAGAATTATGCTAAGGCTGTCCACTATGTTAAAATGTGATTCCACAGGTCCTGAAAATTGTAAGCGTGTGACGAGTTCAGACTGAGACCAGACTCAAGCACCAGGTGTAAGGTTTTTAGTGCTATCACTTTATACAAGTGTTTATTCAGCTTTGAGTATAGGATCCATCCATGAGCTACATGCGGGAAAATGGCACACACAAATCAGCTAAAATTTAAGATAATATCCAAATGATTAACACCCCACATTGTGGGAGTCAGCCTGATAGTAAAACAAAAGCCTCCGGCTCAAAAGGATTAAGCAATTTAGGGGAAGTCTTTATGCGTCGCGGGGAAACACAACCGTGGTTTCAACTTCCTGCCCTTGTAATCGTGAGCTCCTATAGCTTTAACTGAAATGCTTAGGCTTCTCCACATCTCGCTCTCACATGCTGAGCCGCTGTAGGTCCAATAGTGGGAAAGGGGCAGAGGTGACGGCAGGGTGAAACAGCTTAGCCTCCAGTATTAAGGGGTCAGGAGGTCTCCGTATGAGATGATTACCGCCATGTGGAGTGTGATGATTATTCCAGCCTCTGTGGCCCACAGAGCCACTGGCTCAAATCCCTCACCTTATCCAAAGAGGTTACTGGAAACCCTCGAGTTGGCTCTCCTGTCATTGCAGCTGTTGACAGTAGAGAACTGTGAGGGGAGATGGTGTTGGATAGCAAGCAGGGTTAAAATAGGAGCATTGATTGAAAAGTTTTTGAGCTGTTGTTCTGATAGAAATTCATGTCTGAGTCTTATGGCTAAGCAGTCATGACAGGCTTTATAAACTGATCAAAATGGTGTGGGCCATCCTGACGAACAGGATTGTGTCATTGGATGGTAATGTGCTCGAGCCAGAGTGGCCCTTACTGGAGGATTAGCCTGACAAAACAGCACTTTCACGTCCCTGATCACTGCCTATGCACACTCTGAAAAACACCCACCCAAATGAATGACATCAGCGTTCCCTTAATCTCTATATCTCTGCCCTCTTTTTTCCTTCATGTTCTTTTCCCCCTCTCTTTATACCTCGTCCACTGTGTGTGTGAATGCGAGCTGTGATGCACCCGTCCTCGCTGGATTCTGAGAGATATTGAAATAGCTGCAGAGAAAATGAAACGGCCTTCTTGCGTTTTCCATGATATTTTTGGGGGGCATCTCTCTAGATTAAAGTTCGCTGACACGAACGCTCGCTCAGCTGCTGTCTGTCAGGGATCTCCTCCACAGCTCTGAATAATTATAGGAGTGGCTTTCTTTTTCTTTTATTCTTTTTCATTTCAACTTTGCGCCTGCTGCAAACGTGATGGCTTTGATCCCTGTGGAAGTTGAGATGCTGAGCAAGACCAAAGGAGATCTCTCCTAGCCTATGGAGAAACACGAAGGCTTAGAGGAAGCTTGAGATACAGTTAAAGAATCCATTCACATCTTCTCACAAGAGAAACGGGAGCGAGAATAGAAGAGCTTGCTCATCTCTCAATGATAAAAGACTTCATGATGACATCCCTGTGTAGGGGTAGGTTGTTTTTATACTTCGTATATTTATCTTTTCTGCATACTGTATTACATTTGTAGGATAGACTTACAAAAAACTTGCATATGAGTTACACCCTGAATGTCAGCATTGGTACTTGTTGCTGCCAGTTTTGGGGATTCACAGTCATGTCTTGCCTTAAATGTGTTTGTCACAGCACTTAATCAACACCAAGAGGTCTTTTAAATGACTGGATGATCTGTCACTAGTAATTTATAAGTTGTTTGTGTGACAGCTCTGCATGCAGAAACATCTAGACTGAGTGGGTGTGGATGTGGACTAATGTGATGAGTATTACACAGTAACAACTCCATGACACTCAGTTTGGTTCAAGCTGCAGCCCAGAACTCAAACAAGTCCAATTTACTATCTTATAAGACAATTAAAAATAGCAGATCGTTGGAAAAAGGTAGATCATTAAAGTAGTTAGTGTTTGACATTATGGAGATGAATTTCATGCTCATTTATTAATCATTTCAGCTCCAAATAGAGTTGAATCCAATTGCATGCACACTTAATTTTCATCGTAAAATTGTTGACTAAATTATAGTAGCTGCTGCATGTACTGCAGACAGTGCTGAGTTATGATTTGAAACTCCTATATTTATATTTAGTATATGTTTTTTTTTTTTTTTTTCATTTTGCTCAGTCAAAATATAATATAGGCGCGTATTGGACAATATATAAACAAATGCTTTTATACAGTCATATGAAAATAAGAGTTTAAGGACAGCAGCCGCACCATTTCATGGATTTAACAGCTTGTAGAACTCCTTTTAGCAGAAATAATTTGTTGTAATCATTTTCTATTTGGTTTTATCAGTTGTGGAAGACTTTTGGCCCACTATACTTTACAAAGTTGCTTCAGTTCATTGAAGTTTGCAGGCATTCGTTGATGCGCAGCTCTCTTAAGGTTCCGCCACAGCATTTCAATCAGGTCGAGGTCTGGACTTTGACTGGACCATTACCACACCTTCTTTTCTTTTTCTTTTTCAGCCAGTAGATTTGTCATGCTTCTGGACCCAGTTTCAACCCAGCTTTAGCTGTCGGACACATGGCCTCACATTTGACTTTAGAATACTTTGGTATTCAGAGTAGTTCACATGCAACTTTGCAAATCTTATGCCCTGCTGCCATGCTCTTTTTAGAGAGAAGAAGCTTTCTCCGGGCAACTCTTCCAAACAGACCATACTTATTCAGTCTTTTTCTAATTGTGCTGTCATGAACTTTAACATTTACAATGCTAACTGAGGCTTGTAGAGTCTGAGATGTAGCTCTTAGATTTTTGGCAGTTTAGCAAAGCAAGTATTGCATGTAGGGCTGCACGATTTTGCAAAAAATGAGAATCACAATTTTTTTGCTTAGAATTGAGATCACGATTCTCTCACGATTTTCTTTTCCAATATAAATATTTATTGCACTTATTAACTGCACATCAACTTCGTAACAGTTGAAACTGAACATAAAAACAATAAATAAACATAAAAACAATAAATGCCTCACATTTTGTCGTTGCCGCAAAATGTTGTACTGCTTGAAATTCTGTCTCCACCGTTGCTCGACACTATGTGTATAGAGCAGGTAGTGCAACAATAGAAAAATAGCTGCGGGACGGCACTGTGTAGCGTTTGTCTAGGGCAGGGGTCAGCAACCTTTAACACCCAAAGAGCCATTTGGACGCGATTTCCACACAAAAGAAAACTCTGGGAGCCGCAAATACTTTTTGACATCTAAAATGAACATAACACTGTATATATTGGGGGTTTTTTTTACCTTTATGCTTTGTGTGAACAACTAAGGTGTGTTGCTTAAATGCATGAAGTGCTACAGAGAAAATTACATTTTATTTATGTAATTAACACATTTTGAACTTTGCAAAATTCCGCCTATGTATTTTACCTGATTAATATGTGTGGCGGGGCGTGGACTGCAGCGCCGCTGCAGGGGAGGCGGACGCACCTTAGCGGTACCGGCAATCACGCCTCGCCGCCTTAACGTCTGTGCCACCTATGCTGTTGTGTTGGTGTGTGTCGGGCTGCGAGCTTTAACACCGGCTGTATGCGTAAAGCAACCGTGTGTGAAAAGTGGTCAATAAAAAGATGCTGAAAAGCGTGTTCATGGAAACGTAGTCGGGTCTGCCGTGATATGTTTACAATGGGACTTCCGCTCCTGAACCTCTGCGCACAGCGCCTGCTGTACGATCGGGCTGTACTGAAGTCACTTTCATCTTTACGCACGACTGTAAGCTGTCGTCTGTGAGGCGTGAACGTGTTTGTTTTTGGAGAAGAGCTGCTGACATAATGTGGATCCGAAGATCCATAATTGGCCTACCTGGGGTTGGCGGGCGTTTCAGCGGGTATATCGGCTTCCGCAAGTGTGACGCTTATTTTGATTTATATTTCAATATCACAATAATCTTCCAATTTAGAACTACGAGTTAAAAAAAGAACTAACATAAATAAAATAGACTTTAGCTAATTGCTTACAAAAAATTATTTATTTCCCCAAACCACGCGGAGCCGTAGAAGGACTAAAGATCCGCATGCGGCTCCGGAGCCGCAGGTTGCCGACCCCTGGTCTAGGGTGTTGATCATTTTCCTAAATCCCTCGTTTTGCAGTGTTGATGGGAGCCATATCTTTGGTCAGGTGATAAGTAATAGCCTCCGTAATTTCTTTGTGCCTGCGGGAGTTCAACGTGTATAGGGAAGCGCTGTATAAGGCTCCCGTTATTGATGTTTGGGTGGTTGATCAGGACGGATTTTCTCCTGTCACTTTCTCGTCATCCATGACGTGTTCTCCGTTGTTTCTTTCCTGCCAATTTGAGCATCACACGGCACAGCTTCTGTATCAGTGGTATAAGGCTCCGCCCTTGTCATTTGTTGAGCAGGAAGAGTGAGCGCTTGTTTTCATGCAGGTTATGTCCCGGATCAAAATGCGGTACAATCGTCGTCGTCTTTCTTTTTTTTTTTTCTTTTCTTTTTTTTTTTTTTTTAAAATCGTTGTCATTTGGAAATGAGATCGCACGTAAGTATGAATCGAGATCGCGATTTTCTAACGATTAATCGTGCAGCCCTAATTGCATGGTCTGATCCTAGAGTGAATTCTACACCTAGGACGAATGCGGCCTTTTCTGTCATGTGAATCCTTTTCACATGACAGTATATTGACCAATATGTTGGCTGATATATTGGTCACACTCTGACTTGAACGTAAAGAAGTCAAGACAAAAATACAAAGAAGCTCTCAGCTATTCAGTTTGCAGGACTTTTAAATTGCAATAAAAACATTTTTAGCTCACAGTTTGACTTACTAATGTTTAGAAGCTCCATTCTTATTGAGTGCAAGTTATTAAACTCTTTCAGATGTCAGAACCGCTCAACGCATTATGCCATAAAAAGTGAAAAACTCTGCTCAGCTTATGTGTCACATCAGTTAACTGCATTAATACGTGTTCATCCTATCTACGGGGAAATCTTGTCACATTTTGACAGGTTATTGCAGTATCAGATGCTATGACCTGTTCCAACTTCAGTAGTTTGGTAGGATTTTCAGGGCTCTGCTCCAACTTTAAACTGACATATGATTGAATAAATTAGATTTCAAGCAGCTCTCATTGGTCTTCACACACGAGCTTGGAGCGACTGAGTCTTTGCACCAGTAGAATAGTATTTGAAGTATTTATATATGACTGTTATTTTATTACAATAGGATTCAGAGGAAAGTGCCCTTTTGGATATGTGAGCTGTTGGGAAAATGCCCACCGAGAGTCTTTTTGGTGTAACAGAGTGTTATTTGTGCATTTGTTATGCAGCAAGCATTGGCTACTGTGAGCTGACAAACAGCAAGAAACTGATGCTGAGTAAATATCATGCAAAGTGCTTTGCATAGGAGAAAACCCAAGTGACTGTTTAGTCAGACAAAATACAAATAAAAAAGAAGTGAGCAGATCTCCTGCAATATCTCTCCTGCTGGTTTATCTCTTTAATGTCCATTAAAATTTATAATTTATTTAAGGAATGCTTGTGAATGTCTTGTAGTACTACCTTTAACATAGAAAATTCTGCTCTGCATAATTATTTTCCCTGTTAATCCCTGCTTTTCCCACCTCTTTATCTCTTTATCAGCCCTTTCTTCCCTCCTCTCCTCTCTCCTAAGGGGAAGGAAGCAGTCATTAATATCTCTGGCTGCATTACAGGCGGTCCACCTAGCACCTCCTGGAGGGCAGAGCTATTAATGGAATTCAGGGGAGGGCGGCAGAGGGCCAACAGGCAGGGGAGTGTGGTTCAGTGCTTGGCTTTCTCCAATCTATCCCACATTACTGGCTGTCAATAAGCAGGAGAGCAACATGCAGTCATTCTCACTGAGCTTGACTGAACTCGAATGAACCTAAAATCTCATTAAGAGGGCTATAGGACAAAAAAATTACGTATCTTTGGTCAGGAACCAAGAGTGAGGTTTTGTATCTGCGCTTTGCCAATGAACCAAAGCATTCAATATGATTAGATTTTAAAGGAGCAGAATTAACTTTGATCGTGAAAACAGCAGCATCCTCCACACTCCCAGTTCAGCAGACTTTATTGCCACCTAAATGATACGTAATCACAGTTTATTAAGACCCTGCTCTTTATCATCGCTGGAAACAGTGAATAAGCACATTGCTACTCTTGCTGTCTATGAAGGCAAAGTGCAGTGAAAGCAGCTTTCAGTGGCGTGGTACAGCATTTCACTGTCCTCCATCAGTCCATTTGCCCACAGGCAGCTGCTGAATGGGAAACTAATCCATCCCTCTAATGCAAGGGCATTACAGCTGCCCGTCACTTCCTAATTGGCTAATGGTTAGATTTGGATGGTTACAATAGGCCATGCTGACACTGTTTTAAACAGTCAAAACAAAAGGTTTTGGGGCGGAGGAGTTCAGGGTCTGCCTTATGCACAAAACTGGTCTTTTGGAGGTTGTAAGGTATCTAATCCTGTCTTTGACCTCAACATCTTAACACAACCACTTTTTCTTTAATTTTTCTTTAATTTGAATAAACATGATGAATGTGGTGTTGTCGTGTTAAACTAGTAGAGGCATTTTCTTCTTTTTCTTTAAAATTTAAAAATGAATTCATGGAGGTAAATTGCACAATGACTTTTAAGCTTCGATGCAGTGAGATTATGCAGGGGAGGTTGCAACTCTGTAGCTAAATGAAAATGCTGTTGCTCTGCCCATAGGAAATGTGTGTGATTAGAATATGAAACATATAAGAGGGAAAATGGAAAGAGAGGAGAGACTTTAGCAAAGAGTAGTAGACATGTGGACACTATTTTTTCCTTTCCTGCAGTCTGTCACTTCACTATGGCTGTTACCTAGACTACCTACTTTCTCACACTCACACACAGCATCATATATACTACACTAAGATGATTCAAGACGAGCACTCACTCTGTGGCTAGAGCCTGTATTTTATTGTGCATGTTTTATTTATTTAAACCAGAGAGAATGAGATGGGCACATTAAAGTAACAATACAAACAAGCTGTTATGTTATGTCCATCCAAAGCTGTTGCAATAACAATAACGTGGGGCTGTTGTTGTTATATTCATTTACGAATGTTAACAACTGCCATTATCAATTATCAGAAGAAAAGTTAAAACAGTGGGCTGCACGGAAAGCAAATAAAATAAACAAAACTTGTTTCACCCGAACTTTATTGCCAAAATTCATTTCTTTTTGTTGTCAGGAATATGTAACATGTTTTCTCATAGTAAACAATCCAAACAATCATTGGCAGCCAATAAGAGCCAAGGTATGTTTAGTAAGATATTTTCCTTCGACCTTGCCTGGCTACTTCACCAAGCCGACTGATTTTTCCGACACTGTGAAGGAAACAGATGTTTCTTAATTGAAGAACGGTCCATTGAGCACCGCAGGAGAAGTAACGAATAGCCAATTAGTGCTATAGATATTAACGCCACTATCCAGGGTTGTTTTAAATGACCAGAGCTTGCAACCCCAAAGGGCTTGGCCACTTAATGACAAATGGAGGAACTTTGTGAACTGTTTTTACTTTGCTTGTTCCACCGTAAATCCACAGTGGCTATGAATCGGGATCTACTTGAAAAGATGATAGATTTAATTGAATATACTGGTCTCCAGTGCAATTGTAAAGGAGCTGCATGTCCACAATAGCAATTGAAAAATATATAAATGTAAGAAAACTTTAGTTTTATCAGGCGTGGCAAACAGACACATAACAAAATATCTGTACAAAAGCAAATTTTTGATCTCTAAATAAATTAATTAAAATATCATAATCTAGCAGATCATTATGGGCGTTATGCACCCATTTTACCACACACATATGCACATCCCATAAAATCCAAACAGTTCTTTACGCCTAATGAGTTTGCCGAGGTTCATGATTTTGAATCACCACTTTTGAGGTGGAGGAGCAGATTAAATATAAATCTGACATTTCTAGGTGGCGCTCTATCGCTCATCTGTGTTCAGATTGGGGCCATTATTAAACACGTACAGTTTGGAGCAGGTTGGACAATACATATTTGAGTTACAGCAATTTCGTGCTTCATAGCAAAATATCAAAATGGGCCATGCTGCCAGGGTCACGACATTTGATGAAAAGTCACAGTTTTCAAAATAAAATAACCTAAAGAGGCTGAGCAGATGGATCTGGTCATTTCCTGTTGTCACTAGGTGGTGCTATTATTGAAATTGGCATACAAAAAGGTTCAGGGGCAGACTTTTATCAAACATGATGAATCATAAATAACGTTTATGACGAACTGGACAATGTGTGAGCGAATGACAGAAAATTAAAATCCCCACTTTAGCATCAAACTCTTTAGGTTTACTGACCAAAGATTAAGCTGATCCCGTTGAAGCCCTTAGGCAGATTTTGAAAAAGTACATCACCTTGAAATTGCAAAAATGAGCCTTAATTTTTTTTAACCTAATATTCTATAAGACGACATTACACTCAGTTTAAAGCAAAAACATCAAAGATAAACATTTGCTTTACTTTCCATATTTTTCTTTGCTTTTAGACCATGCTGCGTAACTGTATGGAAATGATTTGTTTGAATTCTTATGGTATAATCTTTTCCTCAGGGCCCGTGCACACGCTTTGATTCCCTATCATAAATACACAGTACAACATCTCTCTGTCATGCTTCAGGACATTCTCTGGATATGAATCTGTTGTTTCAAAATAGAGGCCAATGTTTCTGCTTTCCAGAGACTGTCTGGGTCCCTGTTGAGCTTTTTTGTATTGCCTACAGTTAAGTTCAAATTGTGCGCAGGTTACAGTGATTTTATTTTCAATGTGCAACTGTGAGGCAGAACACAGAGGTCATGCATTTCATCTGGTGTATTTGATTAACATACAGATGGGCTCAGAGCTATGTTAATGTATTCTGTAGGAGCACTAGTCCCAGTGTGAAACCACTACAGGTGTTAGCTTTGACAGGGGCATCCGATAATGGTGCTTGGCTGCACAAGTGAGGGCTGGACTCGTGGCCCGTGACTGTGGAGTTGTATCTGGCTCGAGAACTTACTGGAGAGCAGCAGGATGGCTGTAGGCTACGAGGGCCGCAGCCCACGCTACAACTTAAGCTGCTCTCTCATCCGTTCCTCTTTTTTTTACACCTGTACTCACTTCTCACTCTCACTCAGCATACAAACAGCTCAGTGCGATGTTCTCATTGTTAACTTTCTGCCATTCTGTGTTTCTTGTTTTGCATCTCTAGGGAGAAAACAATAATTTTTTTTCACATGCGAACAACAAGGAAATGAGCTGCTATTTGCTAAAGTACTCAATGGCATTGTCTATCTCTTCCCCTGCCTTTGAAGACTGTCCTGGACTCTAAAGATGTAAAGGGGGATTTATACGTCTGTTTAAGAGCGTAACACGTCTGCTGTAAATGCCTCATGTGTAGAAACTAAATGTTCTTTAGAGATGTATTTTATTTTTTCACAGTACCACCAAACTGTGTCATGCATTGTCAGACCGGATGATTTAGTTTCAGTTTGAAGCTTGTCAGGCTTTCACAATTGCTTTCAGAAAAATAATAGCTTATAGGTTGAATTAACAACAGGCAAGCTGAGTTTCTGTTTTTTCTATTTTTAAAGCCACTATTAGTGATTGATTGCAGACCTTAAACTACACTAGTGCCCTCTTTTTTTAGAGGCTCAGAAGTAACTGGACAATTGACCGACAAGGAGTTTCCTGTCTGGGTGAGGTCTGCTGCTTTTTTATTTTATGAACAAGTAATCAGAGAAAAGATCTGAAGTTGAACTGAAGTGTAAATGCTCAGGGAAACTCTCAGTGTGAGGTCCAAAGACGTGTTGCTGTAGATAGAAACCAAAAAACTTTAGGAGGGGCAAAATCAACAATCTGATACATTATTCTCAAAAAGAAGGAATGTGCTGGTCAACTCATCAACATCAAAAGGCCTGAAAGACCACAGAAGAGAACTAAAGAAAAACAGTTTCACAACATCTAAACAAGTCAGGAACACTGTTAAGCAGGTGGGCGTATCATTGTCAAAGTCTAAAGAGATGCCTTCATCAGTGGAAATACAGAAGGTTTACAACAAGGTGTAAACCACAGGTTACACTCAAGAACAGGAAGGTCAGATTAGACTTTACAAAGAAACACTTGGGAGATCTTTACCAGGATTTCATTTTGACAGACGAAACCAAGATCAACTAGAGAAGGAGAGAAACAGCTCACAAACTGAAGCACACACACATCATCTGTCAAACACGGTGGAGGAAATGTTATGTATGGCTGCCGATGGAACTGGGTCACAAGTGCTTATTAATGGTGCAACTGCTGATAGAAGTAGCTGAATGAATCCTGAAGTATTCAGTGTTATACCCTGTGCTCTTACATAGCCAAATGTTGCAGAAGTGATCAGATGGTGCATCATTGTGCAAATGGATAATGACCCAAAGCATCCAGCAAAAGCAACCCAAAACTGAAGGTGTCTGCAGTAAAGCCCTAGCAGACCATCTGAAGGGAGGATAAACACAGCACTTGGTGATGTCTATGAGTTCTAGACATTTCAACTCAAGAGTCTCGGTGCAGTTGTTTTTGTCTGCACCCACGTGAAATTACTGGGTTCGCACCTGCCCTAAATCACACCTGAACCAAGTGGGAAAACCAATCAGAGTCCAGTGTGTAAGTTGAAAGGTGTGAAAATCACTTCTGGTTATCTGCTAAGGTCTATTTCTCTTTCTCTCTATCTTCAGTCATTATTCCAAAATAAAGAAGACCGTAGCAAAAAAGGATGCCTGTGATTTACACAACACACACACACACAAACTGAAACTGCTACAATTCTTTTGGTCAAATTGCACCTCCTGTTCATTTTTGAAATGCTAATCAAATCCAAAAAAGGGAAGTCTTACTTTCTTTCTTTTTCTAAACTGGTAGGATATTTTTTTTTGCTGCTAGGGTAGTATTCAGTTTTTCCCACTGCAAACATCAATGAAACATGTTTGTGCTCCAAGTTTTGTATGCATGCCTATTTTTAGGGAGAGCTTCACACACTCCTGAAACACACCTAAGGGGATTTATTTTTTAACCCCAGACTTTGTTCATAATTTAGTTAGTTTACCAAAGTAGTAAATCTTGATAAGTGTCTGAGGCTTTTATACATAATCATGACTTACCTTCCTAAAGAAATACTGCGTACTTGAGCGGGGTGTTTCTATTTTCACAGATCAGCACTAAAGGATCATGACCCACATACAAAGGACTGAAAATCGAGAGGCATTGTGGGTGCTTCCTTTTAGAAATTGTCACCCTAGAGAAGTCCTACCAGAAGATTCAGCTAAATATAGCCCCCCAACATCAAAGGTCCTCTTTGAAATTTGTGTGTATGTGTGTCTGCTGCTCAGTCAGGAGCTCTGCCTGGGAGGGAGGCTAATCTGACGGGTACACAAGCCCCCATGCAGACAGACACAATCAAGAAGCTCTTCTCCTCTGGAGGTGCAGCACAAACACAAACACAAAAATACTTTTTTACGTAGACCACGGTGTTCCCTGCTGCTCATTTGCTCTTATCAGCTCACACGACTTACTCTCTCAGCAGGTTCCAGCTTGATGTTTTAGTTTTGACAGTAAATTTCTATTTGAGTGTCTGAAAAAGTGCATACAGGGTGCCACTTTAGTTCATGAAATAGTCATGTCAGTATCATGTGCTCGAGAAATGAAAGGGTTCCTCTGAGTGAATCTTATGCAAACAAAGTCGGGTGCTGCAGTCCCCAGGACACCAGCTGATCATTGATTCTTTTCGGGGTTTGTTCTCTCCATTTAAGCACCAATAATCAGACTGTTAACAAGAAGAAATGAAAAGGTTTGACACGAAGGTTAACGGCATGCAGCTGGTTTGAAGTAGAGAAGATATTTGGTTGTTCACAGCAAAAATTAAGCTCTTGTTTTAAATTAAGTAAAAATTCTGGGATAGTTTTTGCCTTTTTTTCAGAGCAAATTATTGAAAAGACAGATAATCTGACAACATAGAGACTGGGAATGACAAGAAACACACAAAAAATTATTAAAGCGGACATATTTTCAATTGCATATTTTATTTTTGGACTCTATTACCATAGCTCTGCATGATCCACAGTTCAAAATGGTTCAGATTTATCTCATACTAGACCTTGGAGCTCCCCTTCAGTTTATCAGCATTAAAACATTTTAGCTCCTTTTTTTCTCCTGTTAAGCTAGCTTGCATCTTATTGGCTATAACTCATCAACAAAAGATTAAGCTTATTCAAACTTCATCATTGACTCTATGAAGAGCATTTATACTTGTGTGTGGTGTGCCTACTTTGCTCTACTGTTTCACTGTCAAAACACTAGCGTTTTCTTTTTGAGAGTTGATCATTTCATTTTGAGCCAATTGAAAAAGCAGTGGCAGAACAAACAGTCAGAAATCAATCGGAGGAAGCGAAGATATGAAACAGGACAATCACAGACAATGTAGGCTAGGGAGGTGCACTTTAGGTTTCAGAAAGGTTTGCAGTTATCTAGATTTAAGGAAGAATTTTAAATTCCACCTTTCTTTTAATATATTTTGGGGCCTTAATGTGATAAGGTAAGATAGAAAAGCTGGGAAAAAGACCAGGGCTAAGACACACCATAAATCTGAACACGTGCCTTTGCCTACAATAACAACATAAAGCTGCTCAACCCAGTGAGCTAAACTTACACCCTAAATGCAGCATTTAACACTCGTTGGATGGGGCATCTGTCCACTTATCCAAAGCCAGATCTGTGTGCCTGATTCACTGTGGTGCATTCGTGTCCATTTGGCTACACAAAGTGACGTTTGTAGGTTAGCAAACTACAAAGATGTGGTTGTGTGCAGTCCTCCAAAACCAGACAGCATGTAGCCTACCAGGGATGATGCTATACGTAGGTTGAACGCTGACTAGTTGTAATGTGGGCTTGAACAGGGAACAGAGTGACTGTGGTGTTCAACCATGAAGGGAAAAATGGAGGGAAAAAAACAAACACATAAAAAAGCATGAAAAGCACAGACAGTAGACGGAAGTGTTAACTTTGACAGCAAATTTTGATTTAGTTTTAATCCTAATTTAGGCATCTAAATTATTTTAGTCTAGTTTGATTCAACTAAATATCATAAGATTATGGTAGACTAAATCTAAAGTTGCTTTGTCATTTTTTTACCAGCAAGTTGCTCCATGCATTTAACAAAGCATCTCAGTTTCCTTGACAACAAAGACAAAATGTGTCCATATGTCAACTCTTCTCTTCCTCCCAAGCGCTGACATTTTGTCACGTTTTCATGAGGAAGCATAGGAGCTAGTTGTTGTACTGCAGAAGATTATTTCTCATTGGATCACTTCCAAAGTCGTTCCGCCGTTCTCTCGTCTCTCCAGAACATTTTCTTTAACTTTTTATTTGTTGACGAAAGTGTCAACACATTTCATCATAGTTTTTGTCCTCATGCATTAATTTTTATTTAGTTATCGTCTTGTTTTCGCCTGGAAAAAAACAGTCATCAATGAAAACTATGACGAAAAAATACTGTAACTTCAGTCTCGGCTAGAAGCTGAAGGACCAGCAGCAGATCGGTGGTTTCATATATTTCAACAGTGATGACAGTAAATGGCTACATGTGGATAATGGTCTGCAAAGCTGTGGGTAGGCTCTGCATAGGACCAGTGCACAACAAAGCCTTTCCTTTGACAGGACCATATTAGGGATATTGATTCTCTGAATTTATTAAGAACCAAGAGCAGAAAAAAGTGGAGTGTTTCAAACACTCTGAACCTGAGCTTTTTGTTTACCTGTTTGCTTTTGTTAGTGCATGTGCATGCATGACCCCTTTTAACCCTTGGGTAACAAAGTGCCCTGAAGATTACGGAGTTTAAAAAATGTTAATTGGATTCAGATTTTTTCAGTTCCAAACTTTAAAATCTTAAGAAGTTTAAGCTCGGGCTGATGATGTTGATCACACTGTCTAAACGCTGACACATGAAAGAAGCAGACCTCGGTGAGTTTATACACCCCATGTGAGGTTCAGTCACGTCTGATGGCAAAGTTGTTTATACCTGATCCAAGTGGCTGCATTTCAAATGCGAATAGCGTATGCACTTTTTTGGATACTCTCTCCTTCAAAGCATTCAGCCTCACTCTTGTTTGTACATATGAGGAGTGATTGAAGTGATCAGACGGCTTGAGAGAAGATCAAACCCTCTTCTTGCTCTCTCACCTCCATGCACGTTGCCAAAGAGGGCAAGATTTTCTGATTGTTGTTGCTGAAAAGTTCAAGTATAAAATACAAACCATGCAAATGTCTCTAAACTGCCCGCTCTTAATGTTGGCCGACTTGCAGCCTCGAGAACCTCAAGGAGTTTTTCAGCCTTTAATGTAAACCCTTTAGGGGCAGTAAGATGAAGTAGGCTTGCTGATTCTATCCCCTTTCTTCTTATTCATGAAGTGAACCAAGAAAAACTAACAATTTCATCCGCTTGGGCTCTTAAGCGTACCCATTTTTCCCACTTGGTAGTTTTAAGATCAGCTCTTTAACTGATGTAGCTCTGTTTATACAGTTAAAAGTGCAGTAATCTGTGTTTATGGAAACTGGGAAACTGAAACCTGCGTACTTTTGGCTTTTCTTGGCCCACATCTACACAACACACAAACTTTTACAGGCATTGTTTGAAACTTGTAATGCAGGAGCGATGTCATCTGGCCTCACATAAAGTCAAATCACCCCATGCTGCGTACAAGGGGCGATCGGTGGCACAACGCTCCGCCGTTAACTTTAAAACACACAGTTGGATACTTTATAGTCAGGCTTTAACAAGTGTGGTTTACAGGCTCTGCTTTAGTGTGAGTAACGCTCCCTCAGATGTGAAAACCCATTCAGCACCTCAGGGGTAGAGTGCTGCGTGTTATCACAGCTGGGATCAGTTTTAACTAGTCTAATTAGCACACAGCTATGAGAACGTATTTAGGAAGTCATTTGTACCTCATTTTAACATTGTAAACACTTTGACACACTTTGTTTTAGTAACTGGAGGAGAAATGATGGTCGTGACTTGACTTAAAATGCTGCTACCACAGGGTAAAATATTTTCACCGCACCCATGTTCCTGTCAGCTGGCAGGACCGCTGCTCCTGTCAGGGAGTCCTCGACATGCTGTCAGCTCCATGCAAATTGATTTGATTTCTCCTCTTGGTGTCCAAATTGCATCACTTAGCTCCTGAAATCATACCTTGCCACTTCTCCTCTCTGTTAAATATTCAATCTCAGCTGTACAAAGGATGGGACAGAAAAAGGAATGCAAAGATTGGGGATTTAATGAATAGAGCTGGGCCGGGGTCAGCTTGTGTAAGCTCTGGCTTGTTCTGATCGTCTCGAAAACACTGAAAAAGACTCACTCTTAATCAAAGTCGCCCTCTCATTCAGCAGGTATTCACATTATAGCTATAACTCTTCTTGCTTATCTTCTGCAGGCACAACCAGGCAGCCCAAGGAAGGAGAGGTCCCGGGGGTGGATTATAATTTCGTGACCATTGACCGGTTTATGGAACTGGAGAAAAGTGGAGCCCTGCTAGAGAGTGGAACATATGAAGGTAAGGATTTATTTAAGACACGCTTAATAACGCGTATGATTGCGGTCATTCTTCTTTGTGATATTTCTGTATTTTTTTAAGGAATGTATGCTTCAGTTTGGCACTATGGGTAGTTTTCAGCAGTTTGAATGAATGGGGCTCATCACCCCATGCCCAAACACTTCCCCGACGCTTACAAGTCTGCTTCTATTTATCCATCTTTTGGCTCTATGGAGATGAGAGTGAAATCTGACATGAAGGACACTGAAACCAATCTAAAGTAAATTCTCAATGGAACACACACACACACACACACACACACACACACACACACACACACACACACACATACAGTACTTTCATGCTGGCTTTCTCTTGGCTCACTTGAGCCCGAGCTGCAGTGGCTCTTCAGGCTCCTAATCCAGACAAACAGATACTCTCTTCCATCTCTTTCCTGTGGTCAGACAGGCCTGAGGCTTAGATTTTAAACCACTCAAAAAGTCCAGCGCCTAGTTTGCCTGTCCACCTCCAACTCTCAGGAGACCCCTACCATTATATAGATAACACATAGCAGCCGACTTTCTTCTCTCCCGCCTGACTCCAGTCTCTGTCAGCCTGCCGCCCCTGCAGGATGGAGCAAAAAAAAAAAAAAAGGAAATTGCAGATGGCCAATTTAATGGTCGGTTGCCAGAAGCAATGTTAGATCCTTTTGGCGATGGGAGCTGCCTTCCATGGGGAGAGGGAGACAGAGTTCCTTCTTGCGCGGTCGCTCGGCCATCATACAGCCTTTTATACATTTTAATAATTTAATGGCCAATTAGATGTGGAAGAAAGGGGGAAGGCATGAATTTTAAAGGAAAGAGCTGCCTGGTAAAAAAGGAGAGGTTTGACTTGTTAGTAGGAAAAAAACAGGAAGTTCTCAGGTTCAATTCCTAGAACACGTTTCCCGGAGAAAAGCAATAAAGTCCAAACATCTTGCTGTTTTGCTCTGTTTTTTAGCAAATATCTTTAATCAGCTGAGTCACAAAGTGAAAGAAAATCCGGTTTTTTTCCTCAGTTAATTTCCACTTACTTTTTCACAGTTGTTATTTTAATTACATCCCTGGTGTTCTTCAACTTATAAAACAGGAGTCTGGGTGGTAATTTAATGATAGCGTAAAAATATGCCATTGCCATTTGTTTTCATTATTCCAGCATGATAAAATAATCTTTTTGTTTTTTCATGTTTTGATTGTGAGCTCTAAATGTTACAATAACCGTTCAGCTTAGGTTATATTTGCTGTAATGATGAAGCTCGTCAGATATATAAAGCCATCTGTTACACCATGTGAATGCCAGTTAGAGCCAACGTTAACTACTAGGTAGTGAGTTCCAACCAAAACCAGCTGCAACATTTCTAAATATATTGTTGCACAGAGCGATATGAAATGCAGCATTTTGGATAAAATGGACAAAGTTACAATAACGTGTGACTGTAATTTGAAATAGCTTGAGGGTTGGCTGTTATAGAAAGAGATGTTTACATTTACCAATCTTCCCCATTGAGGATACCCCAGGGGGGTGGTTACCTCTGCAGAATCTGGTGGGTACATGAAAAGTGTAGCTTAAGCTTTAAAAATTGCAACAAAAAAAAATGCATTTGAGTACGCCTGAACAAGTTTTACCAAAACAGTGACAATAACTAAAAGGCAATGAAATAGGAAAATGTTATTTATAAATGATTGATGGGCGGGAGGAGTACAGAGTACTAGCAGATGATTTTGTTCAGCGGTGCAGGAGAGATCCTCACTTATCTGGATATGAACCATCTGAGACCAGAGCGATGGTGATCGACTTCAGATGGAAGAGGATGACTACGTAGCCCACGTCTTTTCTAGGACGTGTGTCCACATCGACAACAGGTGGAACTTGAAGATACTTCTTGTATATTGAGGCTGTATACAATAAGGCGATGATTAGGCTCTACTTTCTGAGGATGCTGAGGTCCTTAAGTGTCTCGAGCGAAATGTTGGAGACTTTCTTTCTGTCAGTTGTAGAGAGTTTGGTGTAGTATGCTGAAGGAACGGAGATGCTGTGGTGGAGACGAGGTCTCTGAATAAACTGTTATCCGTCGTTTTTTCTTTTTTCTTTTTTTTTTTTGCTAAAAAAATCCATGACAGTATAGATACAAGGTAGACATGGCTTTCAGTACCTAAAGGCTGCATTATTTTTAATGACCACCAGGGGGCTGGCTCCCCTGGAAGCACAAAGCTGTCTGGTTGTATAGAAATCTATAGAAAAATTACTCTCAGCTGCCTTGCTGTGCTCTGTGTTCTGAGGACTTTGTTGGCTAAATCACTAGTTCCAACTCATATTCAATAAAATATGAAGTTCATTTTGTAAATTATGGTTATTATTAGAGTCAGAAAGGAGGATTATTGCCAATGAGCGTACAGTACCCTGGTTCTGTGTCAGATCCAACCCTTGCACGGCAGGTTTACATTAGGGAAAACCTTCAGTGTGAAGCTTCATAACTGGACACTACCCAATCCGATGGCTGCGTCCATCTATTTATACCGTCTCTGCTTTATTTCATGATTCTGTTGTGACAAAAACATTTCAGCTCCTCCTTCCTTTCGTTTCATTTTTAAACTTTTTTTGTTAATTGAGGTGATTTCCTTCTGTTTTTTAAGAAAAAAAGTTACTTTCAGTAACACTGTAGACTTAAATCACCGTGGCTTTTAGATGTGACAGCATTTCCACCACTTACTCAAACTTCAAAGTCCAGGTTTCTGTGATGCTTCGGGTTATTTAAGTTCACACGCGGAGTATACTTTTTCCTCAGCTTCAGCTCGTTAAGGCTCCGGGAATCGTGTCTTTGGTTCAGAGGTTCTAATCCCACCAGTCTCTGTAATCTTTTTAGAGCTGCTCGCTTCTATTTTTTATTGTAGCCTTTAGGTTTTTCACAATGTGAACATGATGTTTCAATAGGTGCTTCTTCATGTTTCCCTTGATATATGTGTAAAAGTTTGTCTCAGATGCTTGAGCCTAGTTAATTGCGCATAAGCAGTCCCTTCATGTGCTCTAGCAGGCACACTTGAGTGGATGAGGGCACCGATTTAAAAGGAAGCCTCCAAGAAAAGTAGTGTCTGATCTTTTAAGTGACAGAAGCATCTCTCAGACTTTGGACGAATATAATCCAATGTCTCACTCTCACTCTCATCTGTTTGTTGTGCGAAAAACTCTAAAAGAAAAAGTCCGGTCAGTCACATAAAACTTGCAGTTTTTTCACTCTGTGTGAAAATGCTATTAGAAGCTTGAGACTTGCAATGGCTTAAGGAAAGACTGTAACTTTGTGGTTTTATTGGTCACTTCACATCTAAAAATGCCAGCACACTTTTTTTTCCCTTAGGTTCTGAGTTATTGGCTCTTTCAGTTACCCTCTGTGTGAGCATTTTATAGCATTTTCCAGCTTTTTTGAAGAAAATGATTTATTAAATCAAATCTCAACAGCACTCATTAAAATAAAAAAATATATAAATCCATAAACATGAGGTTATGAGGTTTTCACATTGACTGATGGAGACTGTCAACAGTACTGGACTGCTGCCAGTGCTTAAACTGAATGACAGTGAAATGTAAAATCAACTTAGACGACTGTGGAAGGAGCTGTTGCATCAGAGCTAAATGAAAAGCTGCAGTTCCCAGAGGTAGGGAGTTGGTTCTGAGCAGAGACCGAAACTAAGAGAGAGAGAAAGAGATGGTTATTATTCAGTCCAAGTCATGCAGAAACCCATAGTTATATTCCAAGGAAATCCAGGCACTGGGCTGGTAAGTGATTTATATGCAGAGGAGGTAATGAAAGAACTTCGCAATAATAAATATGCTGTTCTTTAAATGGTTGCGATTAGCTCGCAATTAGATGTGTGCAGGTCAAGATTACTTTGCAAGTGTGTACGTCTTTGTGCAGATGATGGCGAATTAGCTGGAACAACATCTCAAGTGCAGAAATCATCTGACATTACAAGGCTAACATCCTAACCCTCTCTCGCTTCTCTCATCCTTACTTTCTTTATTCCATGCCCGTTCTGCTGCCTCTTTGCATCTACATTATGTACACAGGAATTCTTTTTCAGTGCTCTTTTTTCTTTATTAAAATTTTATGGAAATGCAGATTTTATTTTTTAAATCTCATGTCATCTCCTGGGATTATCAAAAGCAGATATATTTACTTTTAAGACACTTAAAAAAAGGGTTCCAACATGTTTCCTTCTGAAGAACTGAGGTTCTTCCCAGTAAAGAGGGAGAGGATGAAGTGAGCCAAAATAACAGCTCTTCTAGAGGCTTTCTTATATATTAGCAAACCTTTAACTAAACATGTTCCTTTAAACACTAAGGTAAGCAATGAACCGTGAAACTGTTCAATGGGTCTATATTTTAGAGTTTGTGTGGTTAGTTTAAAAGGTTTGGGGAGCTCTGAGCGCCCCTGATTTGCATAAAATAGGCTAAATGTAAACTTGATTCAAATGGGGAGAAGCCAAATCAAATCCATTCATTGGAACTGCAACACTTTGGCAACAGAATGCATTTCCCAGCTGCTGTCGTAGTCAGTGATTGGGAAGTGTGGAAATCACGGAAGCTGTGGACATATACCATCAGAGTGAGGCTGCGCTTTGGCCAAATGTTGCTTTGATCTAAAGTTTGCATGTTAAGATGTCCAGAGCTTGTCAGTGATAGCCATCTTTTAGATCCCTTCATCCTGCTCTCATTTTCACAGTGAATTTGACAACTTGGTGATATTATGTGATGTATGAGAATCTAAAGTGCCTTTGCACTCTACTGTACATCTGTAGCATTTGTAGAATAAAGCTTTGGTTTAAATCTCTAAACTTTGTTTTCCAGATAACTTTTACGGCACCCCAAAGCCTCCGGCTGAGCCCAGCGCTCTGCTGCTAAATGTAACGGACCAGCTGCTCCCGGGCGCCAGACCCAGCTCAGAGGGCAAGAGGAAACGCAACAAGTCAGTCAGCAACATGGAAAAAGCCAGCATCGAGCCCCCCGAGGAGGAGGAGGAGGAGAGACCCATTGTCAATGGCAACGGTGTTGCTGTCACCCCAGGTCAGTCCCGACAGCAACCTCCACAGACGCACAGAGGCAAAGGTCACTTCTGCCGAAGGCTTCATCATGACAGCAGGGTCTGAGGTCACGCTTGGGCTCAGACTGATCTGCATGTTACAGCGACAGTCTCTTTAAGGGCGGTTGCCTAGCAACAGATGCAGGAACAGATCGCTTTTACATGCATTTCTTCGAAAATGATTTTACGGCAGATTATCACTTTTAATTGGTTACACAAATATCTTTATATGTAGTTTAATGACGTGATATATAAACAGTGAACGGCAATTCGCTCTCGCAGTGATTACCTCTGCGGCACAAACAGTTTATGATTAAAGCATTAGTGCTGCTGCTCTCTAGAATTTGATATCATTCATTAGGTACCATTATTAAACAGTGTCTCAGAACAGATAGCCAAGGGGCAAACACATATTTTGCTCCCCAATTCAACAAAAGCCTGTAGGCTGTTTAAAAATCAACAAGGGCATTTTATTAAGTGCTTTCTCTCATCTGTGAATCAGCCCTGTAGAAAGTGCTGTTATCCTCTTTGTAAATACAGAAAATTGGCAGAAAAGGGGTTTAACATCCTGTGTAACAAGGCCAAACCTCTAGAGCTCGTTGTTATCTGTAAACTGATAGAGAAAGGTGCCATTCTCTGCACTGAAAGACTAGACTAAAAAGACGTATCTGAGTATACCTTCTAGTGTGTGCACTTGTTATAACAAGTAAACACACAAACACAGATACATGGAGTCGCTCCGTCACGCACTGAAACCCGTGATCACATGAATAGGCGATCATAAAAACACCATTATGAGTTCGAATTTTGTGATTCCAAATCCAGAGCCACGCTTCGGTCCTGTGACTTTCTAAGATGGTTTCATGGCCTCAGGAAAAGACTTTCACTGCACAGCATCAGTCAGAGCAGCACAGAAGCTCAAGGAGTCTGGGTGCTGATTTCAGCTGCTCCCTGCACTTACTTTTATATAGTGCTGCAGCTGTATTTTTGGATGTAATTACGGGTATATACTATGGAGCTGTTAAGGTGATATTTGGAGAAGGGAAGTTTGGTTAAAGGATGCGATATTGGTTTCCTTTTGGCAATGAGGTCAAACAAGGTAAGATTCATGATTTGCAGAAGAAAAACAAACAGAAAATACTCAGATTAAATGTCCGAAAGGTGAAATGATGGTTTTCCTTTAAATATCATATTTGTTTTACTGGATCAGAGACATAAAATACCTGAATTGATTAAAGGAAATCAGAAGCAAAAAAGGTAAAAAAGTAGATTTTTGTTTGTGTTTTTTTGCATGTTATTTTACACTTTGACTTTACTTTCATTTTGTCTGGAGCCTGGCGGACGTCATTGCTGTGAATGATAAAATAATATAAATCTCTGACATTGTGATCTCATTAAAACCCGGCATGTAAAAGCTAAGACTGTGACACAAGCCTTACTGTATGGTAGTCAACTTTTAATGAAGCTGACATGATTTATGTTTTTACCTGAACAGTAATATCAATCTAGTGGTAGTGGGGGGAGGGGGTTTAAAAAGGTTTTGTCATGTTTGGAGACCCCAAACTGAAGCAGAGCACCACTTTTATGACCAGAACGCCATCGGTTCAAATTTGTACGTGAAGTGTTGAAAAGTTTTTATAAATCAAGAATGGAAATATCTTTAGCAATAGTGAGATGCTCAAAAACGTCATGCTGAGGCATGTTGTGTGTTAAAGTGGGCAGCTTCTCTCGGCTCAGGAGGAGTTTTGTCTCTGAAAGGGACCGAGTGTGGGCTGACCAGGAGAGCAGAAGGGGAATCAATAGAGCACAGCAGGCTCTGTGATCTAAGCAGATCACTACCTCACGCTTTCCCTCCCATAGATTATCTCTCAATCCGCTGCTTTCATTTGTCCCCTCTTCACTTCCCTCCACCAGACCTCCTCTGGGATGAGCTCACACTTGCCATCTCTTTCTCTGTCTTCCCATTTTTCTCTCGCTAACACTTTCACACACTGCCACAACTCAAAGTAGGGCATCACCGCCTGCTACTTTCTCAATCTCTATTGTCTCCTCTGATTTATTCATCTTTCTGTCTTGTTAACCTCAATCACTCCCTCTGTTCCCTCCTGTCTTTCCCCAATGTCACCACTTCCTCTCACCTTTTTCTAATCACTCTTTCCTCTTTTTTCTGCCTCCACCCTAGCCCCTACTCTCAATCAGTCCCTTCACATTTTCCACGCTTCAGCTCCCTTGTCTTTCACTCTCCTCGCCCTCCCCCGTTCCTCTCCTCTCTGATGATAATGTCATGCCTGACTCATCTTGTCCTGTTGTCACCTCAGAGTCAAGTGAACATGAGGACAAGAGCACAGATGCTTCAGGGGACATCGGCCCGCAGATCAACCCAGCAGAGGCCCCGAGCGAGATACCCAAAGATGACGGACAGATCCCGAAGATGGCAGTGCCCAAACCAGAGGAGAACGATGAGCTAGGGCCGCTGCCAGACAACTGGGAGATGGCATACACTGAGAAAGGAGAAGTCTACTTCATAGAGTAAGTGTTTTAATGATATATGCATTCAGACTTTTCTCAGATATTCTTGAAATTGATGATGTTTATAAGTGATTTTTAAAGACCTCAGCGGGGTGTAAAGTAACAAAAAAAACTTTAGCTAAAAGAATTTTCTTCTTTTACAGTAGGGTCCCTGAAAAATGAGCAAAATATAATTTTCTAGAACTTTCCTTTCTTTCACTTTTGTTTTTGCCATTTTCAATGTGTTCTGTTAAAAAAAAACTTACATTAAGCCAAAATATGGATCTCTATTGAAGATACATGTAAACATAAAATCTTCCAAATTGGATTTTGAATGTTGTTTTGCATTCCTGTAGTTATTGGAATATTTTCTTTTACTTTCAGTGATTTGTTGTGTGTAGCTGTGGAAAGAATGTTTACCTGTACAAACTCACGTCACAATAATTATAAAACCTCTAATAAAGCGTTCCCCAACCTTTTTTGTGCCACAGACCGGTATATGTCCGTCAATATTTTCACGGACCGGCCTTTAAGGTGTCGCGGATAAATACAATAAAATAAAAGCAGTACCGGTACCAAAAAAAAAGATGATTTATTCATAACACACAGGAAAAGACCCAGGGAAACTGAGTTAACGATAAAAACGATTTTTTAAAAAATGATAAAAACCCTGAAAACCATAAATTTCACACCTGCCTCAACAATCACGGCCCGGTACCAAACGACTCACGGACCGGTCCGTGGCCCGGTGATTGGGGACCGCTGCTCTAATATATCAGCTGACAATCGATGTCAGCTGATATTACTTTACCGATAAAAATATCTGCTTGCCAATCATCTGTTTGTGTTGGCTGCATGTTAAAAAATATCATGGCACGAAAGGAAACCAGCAAAAAATTATCGGTATCAACTATGAGACAAACTGTTGCTTTAAACATTGGTGCTGGGATTACACAAGAATTTCACTAAAGGCATAGCTCTCTAATAATAAGCAGCTTAAACATTTCTTAAAAACAAAAGTAGAAAAATGAACAAATTGATAATCGATTGAGCTGATTGGACAGGATAACAGATGAAGTCAGGCATGGACTATAATGCTCAGAAACAACATTGTGATCTAAAGTGAGAGTAGGGACCAGGTGGGAGAGAGCCTGGTGAAGTGGGAGGTATGCTCTGGGGAGAAGAGGAAGGCAAGTGGAAAGGTGAAGATGCAAGGACCACAAGTAGTGAAAGCTGAAGGGGTTTAAATACCTGAGGTCAACCGTCTGAAGGAACGGACAGTGCCCAAACGAGGTGAGGAAGAGAGCGCAGGCAGGGTGTAGTGGATAGAGACGAGCGTTAGATGATGTATGGTTTGGAAACAGTAGCACTGACATAAAGACGGGAAGCTGAGCTGGAGGTAGCAGAGTTAAAGATGTTAAGATTTTCAGTGGGAGTAACCGGGATAGACGGGATTAGAAATGAGTAAATCAGAGGGACAGCTCTGAATCTGAGCGCCATACTCAGAGATCATGTCATTTGCCTTACATCCTAAAAGAATTGTTAAAGATGTGGTGACTTTATGTTTTAAGCACTGTTTAATTGCCTCTGTGCTCAGAAAAACACACACACAGACTATATGTGATACATGGTGGTTTTAAAGATTTAAAGCTCCCCAGAAATACCTCGCTACGTAGAACTCTTATAAAAGCTCTAAAGTTTAATTCATTGGAGTTGTTAGCATTTTACAGCTGCAGTAAAACCATGGGGTGAATTTTTATTGCATAAGAATAATTGAGTTGCTGTGTGTTTTTGCAGTGGTGTGGTGGGAATTGTGTGTGCATTTGAGTTCTTGTAAAACATTAACAAATGTAGATGTAGCAGAGAGGGGGGGTTTTGCAATTGCGAAAAAGTTTGGGGGCTTTTCAGCACCAGTTGATCATTTCAGTGATTAGGAGAAATCTCTCCGTAGAATCAGCTGAATCCCAGCCTGCTTGAGCGCACTCTTTTAACTGCTAGAAGCTTCGCAGCAGCACCAAAGTAAGAAATGAGACAGGGTTGTCAGCCAGCCAGGCACATGTTGTCTTTTCATGTCTATTTGCCACAGATGCAAACTTTTAATTCCTATCCTCTGCAGACAACTCGCCATATGTCTCCTACCCCAAACAGAGAAACCTCATGCTCCCACATCCATCAAGCACATTACACAACTAATTCACTTAGCCTACCGCATTTGTAGCATCAAGGGTTTTTTTTTTTTTCTAGGCATAAGTGATGTAGTGCCAAAATGATCTCAGTTGCAAGAAGGATGCTTGTCTTTGATTGGCCTCCATATAAGATCAATTCGTTTACCTACTGCTCTTGAAGTGAGGTGTCTGAGAAGAGGACTAGATGGAGGAAGAGGGAAGGGAAAAAAAGTGATTAAAAATAGCAAAGGCGGAAAAAAGAGAGGGTGACAGGGAGGACAAGAAAGTGAGTAAGGAGGTAGTACGTTTTATATACTATAGATAGTATTGGAGAAGAAATGACTGAAAGGCTAAAGTAGAGGGAAGAAAAGAGAATAAAAAGGTCTGATGAAAAAGATTCAACATTTAACCCAAAGACTTTAACTTGCACTGAAGTTCACTTCATCCTCTGTATTTGGCATGAGGCTTCTTGTTCCTCTTTTATCTGTCCATTTTTTTCTACTCAGGCTTCTGTTTATAGCTCAAAGGACAGCAATGTGCCATTCAATCAGTCTGTTACTTTGGTCCAGACTAAAATACCTCAATACACTTTGAGAAAAAATCTACCATGAAACATCTGTGATTTCTGGCAATCCTGTGACCACGAAACACCAACAGAGGTTAACATTTTCTGTCATTCTGTGATGTCAGTGCAGTGATTCTCTAAAGAAGTTGACATTTTTGGTCTTGACGGTCACAATTTGTTCAGCTAATAGATTTGTGTGGGGTTTTGTTTTTTTTTAAGAAAAATAAAGTAATCAAGCAATGTCAAAAATACAGTTTCAACCTTGTAAATATATAAAGATCTCTGCTCTGACATGTTTTGCCTATAACTAATTAAACAATTAATTGATTGATCAAGAAAATGTATTTATTTCTTTTATTTATTTTCAGTTCTTCAATTTCAGTTTTCTAATTAAAATAACTGATTTTATGACAGAAACGCCTTGTTCTGTACACCATTTAATACTAATCAGCAAATGTCAACCTGTTAACTCAGTTAATTAAGCTACTGAAGTTGGTGAAGATTATACCTGTCACTTTGAGATTTAGCAAAGTAATATAGCTTTTAGTTAGGATCAGTACAGCGCAAGCACAATGTTACAGGGCTATAACAACTATCTGGTTGTTCTATGTAGTTTTTTATATATATTTATTTTAATTATTCTAATATTCCAGCAATTAGTATTCTAAATAAACATCATCATCCAGCAGGTTGTTGGCACTCTTTTGGGGTTAGGTTGTGTTTTATCCATATAAAAGCAGAAGATCTTCCCTTTCAAATAAAATTATATACTTTAACAGCTTTACTGGTTAGCCTAACCCTAACTTTGTGTTAAACAATTAATATTGAGTAAATGACCAGTTTGAAAAGACACCGAGAACCAACAACAATTCGGCAGCTGTAGAGGATTTTCTCATTTTTTAGCTCATTATTTCAGTTTAATATCCTGTAAATTATGCACTTGGCATCAGATTTACCCTCTTAGCATCGAGCTACGTGCTGTTTTCGTGGTCTGTGGGTTTTGTTTCTGGATTTTGTTTAGCTTTATACATCTTGGGAAGTTTTTGGTTCTCAGTTCTAGTATTTTGGATCTTCTTTTCTAGTTGTATTTCATTACTGTTTCTAGTATTCTCATGTGTTTCCTTTTGTCTATCCTCCTGTATCTTTCCCATGTGCCAAGCTCAGTCTTGCGTCTGATTCCCTGATTCCTGTCGCTTACTGTTTTACTTTGGCAGTTAGTTGTCTTTTGTGACTTACTTTTAGTTTTACTACCTCCCCTGTGATAGTGCTGAATCTGTGAACCCGTGTCTTCTTTCCTCCCAGCTGTGTCTAATCTCCTGATTAGCCCTCAGTGTTTTTGTGTATAAATAGCCACAGTTTCCCTCTCTCTTTTGTCTCAGTGTCTATTAACCCTGTTGGTGTGTTTCCTGGTGTTACTCCTGTATGTATGGAACTTCACGGACTGTACTATGCCAATAAACAGGAGTTGGGTTTTTTTGCCTGCTTCCTGACTCTGCATTTGGGTCCTAGCCCCACATTACTAATAGCGATAAGCTCTATGGAGGTGTTAACAGAGACTAAAGGTGTTTTCACATCTGCGCTGTTCAGTCCATTTAAATCCAACTCTGGTTTGTTTGTGCAAATGTGACCAGACTTGCACTCAAGTGCATCAAGAGGAGCAGTTTAGCAGTTTGTCTCTGAGAATGTTTTCTTTATGTTAACATGATCTACCCATAATCTGACCTGGGTACCAGCTGCATGCTGTAAACTGTAAGAGTAAACAAACTGTAGCCTCTGGCTGTAAAATAAGTCGGGGACTCACTTAGTTGTGTTATCCACTAGGCCAGACAAAAGCAACTTCTTGTATTTACTTTTGTTGCTGTATGGCCTGAGTGTTCTCACGTGGTTTGTTGTGGCACAATTAGGTTTTCTTGGAGTTTGTTTGGAGTTTTATTTTTCTGAAAAGCAACCAAGCCACAGAGAAAAACTACTAGTTCACAAAATCACCAGCTGATTCAGACGAGAGTGAACAAAGTGTGTCGGTGTGAAAACGCCCTAAAAGAAGCTGATTCATTGCACTTCAATGAATCAGGTGAGAGAAACACCTGATTCATTTTTGCTCGGTGATTACTTTTGTGTTTTTCCCTTTATCTTCTTTGTCATCAACAAACCATCACTTAACTTTATTATCTCTATATTTTGCATTTTGCATGTTTTCAAGACTGTTGTTCCTCTCTGTAAATCTATATGTGTTTGACGCCTAGCTGCGAAGAAAATATCCTGCGGGAAAACACAAAAGTTAAAAGTATTAAAGAGAAAAAAAGATATAAGAAGGTCTCCTCGCTGCATCCTCTTCCTTCATCTTCTCGCTTCCTTTATCTTTTTACTGTAGGCATTTTCTACACCTCCCCTGACTTTTCCCTTCCTACTATTGTTCTGTCATCATGAAGGGAGGCCATTGTGGGTCCAGAGCTTCAGACAAGCCGCGTAGATGCATTGCGCTTCCCTGGCACATCATCATATCTGATCTAGATCCAGCTCTCTGCCTGGGGCTCTGGCTGAATCTGCCAAGCCCACAGCTGTTCCTCTCCATCACTCCCCCAGTCACCCCTCTATCCATTCCTATCCCTTCTCCTCTCCTCCTCCCCTGCCCGCTAATGAGAGACAGTGAGCAAATTAAAAGTATTGATTGCCATTTTGTTAACCTAAAGCATTTTTCGTCTCTCTTGTCACCTTTTTTAGACGCAGGCACTCAAGGGAGTCTCATCTTTCCTCTCTGAAATGATTCTCTGGCTGAATTAAGAATCCACCAACCTCCTTCTCTCTCTTTGTGCCAAGTCTCCTCTCTCTCGCCATCTATCACACTGCCTCTCACGCTCTCTCTGTCTTTTCTTCACAGCCACAACACTAAGACAACATCGTGGCTGGACCCGAGGCTAGCCAAGAAAGCAAAGCCGCCCGAGGAATGCAAAGAGGATGGTGAGTACAGCAGCTCCATCGTCTATTCGTTTTTCCTCTTTTATGCTTTTCTGCCTCTTACATTCACTGATGCTAACTAGACACTGGAATGTAAGTTGCTCACGGCATTAATTTCAAGAGATTAAAATCTTGCCTGTTGCTCTGATGAGCTGCATAGTGGCATGATTTCCTGCAAGTCAGTGGAAGGACATTTGCTAAATTGTGTACGCTGGTACTGGGTTTGTATGTTTTAGGAGTTATGTAGAGACAGCGCTAATGTGTGTGGCAGCCCGCGCTGCAGTTGATAGGAAGCCCCGTGATATGTGTGCTTAAAACCCAGGACCAAAGAGACTGGAGGTTACAAAGACTTCTTTATTCTCAACCGAGCGAGATCTGAAGTGTCCTTTATCCACCCACACACTCGACAAACACATAACAAAAAGAAAGGAGAGAGATGAATGTCAATGCATTTTTATAGACAAATACAAATACACAAGTGAGTTGTATCTTTCTCTTTTTTTCCCACATCCTGCTTCCCCTTTATTTTTGTGCGTGACCAAGAGGGGGTTTATCAACTGAGTTATAGGCGCTGGGGGTGCAGTGCAGTTGAATATGACTGGAGATGGACAGAGATAAAGAAGAGAAGTCACTACCTTGCTTACTTGTTTCTCTTTTCAGTGCATGGTTGTTTATGGTGGGAGGGTAGCAAGGTTTTTTTTTCAGGGTGCATATTCCTGGAAGCACATAAATACATTGGACACTGAATAAGTGTTCAGACAGCAAGTCATGTGAGCAAATGACACCCCGCCCCAGGTCAAATTTAACCTGCCCTGTGTTGCCAGTTGTATGACAGACAGTTACATATGTTGGTGTATTGTTTAGTTTTGGAAATGTGGCAAATGATAATTTGAAGTGTACTAATAAACCTTCATGAGGCTACAGTCACAATAGGGAAAATGGTAATTACAGACTTGGCACAAATTATTGCAACAGTGCGCAATGAACTTGTGATCTCATTGTCTTTTAGCTCATTGCTTTGACAACAGAGACCAGCTTTGCGACCACTCGCAGTCAGCTGCCGTCTTCAAACGTTTGGTGTGTCGAAACAGCAATAACATGGAGCCAGTCTGCTATCGGTTTGTAGCTGTGATTGAATCAGCAGAAATGACAAATCTGTCGTCATCTACATTCACAGAAATTCACATTAAACAGTTACTCTAGCCAGAAATTTGTAGATTTGAAACAGAAGTTCAGAAATTCCTCTACAAATAATGACGCAATTCCTGCAGGATAGTGGAACAGACACTCAGCCAGCTTACTTTTTAATGGAAATATAACCAGAATGCAACAAGTTGGCAGCCAGTTGAGTCCCTTGTTGCAAAGAGTTATTGGCAGTTTTTCTGCATTTAGAAATTCAGAGTGATTGCAGTTGGTCTTAGAGACAGAAGTTTAGAGACAGAAGGTGGCATGTTCCATAACCTTTGGACCAGTCGGTCACTATAACTACTTGCAATCAGGCGCTGAATGCGAAAAAAGAAATCAGTAGGCTACCTAGTTGCAAGGAGGCTGGAATCCTACGTTTACTTTTTTTCTGTTGCCAATGAGCCATAGGCAGATGAGACAACAAGCTTTTGTGAAATAAAGCTGAACAACCACCTCAGTATAAAACATCTCAGCTATTGTATAGAGTTTGAAATCATAACAGGTTTGTTGCTCCTCTGCCAGCACAAGGAAACTGATATCTGAAACGGCTCGACAACAATTAACTGAATTCTGTAGTTTTGGGGGTTTCCAGAGATTCTGTGATCTTCTTCTTCCTCTCCTGCTGTGTTTTTGACTATACTTACGTTACCTGAAATAAAATATACCTTGCTTAAGGTCGCCCAAGCCGAGATTCTACACAATTCCATCATTTAAAAATTAGATGAACAAATACTCAAATGGTGCAATATTCCTGCACAGCCCTAGAAATTCAATACAGACACTCCTGCCTCCTCTCCACCTACGAATGAATTTCAGTGACTCTGACCTTTCATCTCGCACAAACACCTGATCAGAAATCTAATTTTCACAACTCTTGACCTAACACCAGTCAGATTCCTTTAAAAAAACTAGAAAACTAATGATATTCATACCAGCTTGCGCTGTTTTGTCTACAACTACTTCCTGCTCAACATGTTTTCATTTTCATAACTGCGTAACTACAGCCTCGCAGAGCTGCATGGTTATTGTTTTTCAATCAACTAGACATTAAATATTCCCTGGTGTGTACCATGAAGTTAAATAAAATTTACATCCAACTAAAGTGCATAAGATGATGAAGTATTCCAGCATGTTTTAAGTGAAAAAAGAAATATTTGTATTTGCGGTTTGGTAGCATTAAACATGGAGACTCATAGCCTGTTTTAACCTTCCAGAAAAAAATTGCCATCCAGATCTTGCGTCTTATTCAAAAGAACCCCCATGTAGTCGCCGAAACTCCCTTTTCTCTCTAAATCTTCAGACATTAAAGGGAGAATGATCTCCAAGATGATGAAATGACACAGAAACAAAGACAAAGGCGCCTGTGAGGAATTAGTCCAAATGTGATTGTGCTTTCATCTCCAAGACTTCCAATCCTATTTATCCACCAAGGACACACCACATGAGGAGATGTGCTGATATTTGCAAGGATCGCTGCTGATCTTCTCAGGGCGTCTCATCCACTTAGTTAGTCCCAGCGGTACGAATCAAAGTCAGGCAAGAGAGTCAACTGTATAGCAGTTGATAACAGTGGCTTCAGGTCGGTATCAGCTGGATGAAAAAGTTCAGTGACTGCACCTGTAAAAAAAAAAAAAAAAAGGGAAAAAACGCACCTGTTTGAAATATAGCTGTTATTCCCTTCAAGGTTTTCTCCTTGTGCACCTTCAGAACTTATCTGCAAGTTCACTATGCGCCTTAAATGTTTAGAGATCAAACAACTGTGTTGGAATAACGCAGCTTTAATGTTTAGGATCTCTGGTCATGAGACACGGTCTTAGTTTATTTTAACTTCTTGAAGTTTAAGGACGGTCAACGCAGCATAAATTGTGGTTTCTGTGTCATCATCCGCCAGTACACATGATATTTAATATAAGTAGGTTTTTTTCTCACCATCACCTTCCTCCCCAAAACTAAGTCTTTGCAACTTCTTCCTCTTTCCCATATTGAAATTCACATTTAATGGAGTCCTGGGAAAACAGTGTGGCTCATCAGGGATACAATCTTGAGGGATACAACAGCCAAATTTAAATTCGTTACAGTTTTTGTTTTTTTATAGCTGCAGTCATTGAACTTTGTTACTGCTCAGCTCTCAAGTGGAAAACACAGGAGAATTGTTGAGCTCAGTAATAAGTTTTAGCTGAATGCTGCACATCAGTGGGTCAAAACGGGCAAATTTCCTTATAGTTTGGAATATTGAATTTCCTGAAAGAGATGTCTGATTCTGTCACGGGTTAACTACAAGTGCATGCTGTTATGTGGGTTAAACCTCGACTTAAAGAATCTTATTTGATTCTGGGATCTTTTTAGCCATCTCACTGCCAAGCATCAACATGTTTGCAGCCTCACGCAGCTTTTGGTTCATTTGAGTTTGTGTTCAGGGATTTGTTAATTCCATAATTAAGCTGTTGACCTCTGTATTTATTTAGCTTTCAGATATATTTCTTTTGACCACCAAGACTTAAAGATCCACCAGGGAAGATAATACGGTGGTGTGCACTTTGCTCTGCTTTGTAGGTTTTAGTAACTCGAAGTGTGTTTCTGTGTCAGCAGCCATACGAGATGTATGTAGTTCAGCCAAACTTCCACAGCCTGGTGACACCAGCCACCCCTGAGAGCTGAGCTCAGTTAGGAGAGAAAAGCTGCCTCTGTAAATTCGGTATTGATTGGGGGAAAGGTGTGGGCGTGTGCGTGTCCATGTTTGAACCCAAGCCATGCTCTGATAAGCACTAACAGGATCGCGGGGTGGAGTCTCTGAGGTGTGACGAGACAACAGGGAGAGAGAAGGAGGAAGAGGAGTACAGTATTAAGTCAGACTTTGAGTGTAGAGGAGAGGAGTTAAAGTGAAGAGTACACATGGAAGAAGTGCTTAAACTGCAATACTTGAGGCTCTTTATTACAAATGTGATGGGAGAATTTTATTTGAAATTGTACTGTCACCAGAGCATACTTGGGGAGGAAAGCTTTGCTTTGTTGCAAATTATTTTCGTATCTGGGGGTATCATTTCTCTAAGTCAACTGTTATCTGGCAGTTGTGATTAAACAAAAGGCTAACAAGGCAAGAAATAAGGAGCCAGATGATCGAGCTTGTTATCTTCTAATCCTGTGAGATAATCACCATCCTTAGTCAGAGGGACTTGTGTACTTGGAAAAGTGTGAATATGAAAACTATTTTCTAAACAAATATATATAAAAGAAAGTGATTAAGTGATCGACAAAGCCACTGTGACCATGCCCATGTTATCTGACCACACAGCTCTGAGGTAGGCTGCATTCTGTGGAGGGAGAATTTTTTTGCTCACAGACGAGCCGAATCTTTTACATCAACACAAGACTGAGGAATACGAAAGCTGCCTGCATAGGTCATACATACTGAAATACACAATTCTTGGTCACAATTTGCTTTTAATAAAAGTGAGTTGTTTAATCTTAGTATAATTCATGATATTTTAAGAGTTTTGGACGTAAAGCCTTTCATCTTAAAAGCAACTGGTAACTGCAGCTGTCAGACAGATGTTATGGTGTTAAAAACTACAGTTTCCCTCCTAAAATGAGGTGAAATAGACATTTAAAAAACCCCAACTGACTGTTTAGAACCTCAGCGCTGTACCTAACAGCCATATGCGGGTAAATGTTTCCACCTCTGGTGAAGACAACTTGTTCCCTCTCATGTTTAAAGTCAGTTGCAACGCATACAACCAGATTCTGTCAAAATATGCGCAGAAATGTGTGCTCGGATTAGGGTGCTCATTCCTGCATGTTCAAAGGAGCGTCAGCTTCAGTGAAGACAGAGCAGCTGACATCACAGGCGCCTTGTAGTTACATAACTCGCTCTATATTTCTCCCTCACTCTTTCTGCCTATATTTTTTTCTCACCTCCACTCTCTGCCTCTATATCTTCTATATCATCCTCTCTCTCTCGTGTCCTCGTGCCTCTTCTTTTTTGTTTTGGTTAAAAAAAATCTAGGACATGCTTTTTACAGAACCTCCCTCTTTGCTTTTATTCCCACTCTCTCACTTAAAATTGCTTGGTTGTTTTTTTTTCTATCCTGCCAAATATTTGTTGGCCTGGAAAAAAATAAACTGAATGGGCCATACTCTTGTCTCACCTCTTTACTTATTCAGCTGGTTTTCTCCCTTTTATTTGCCTTCACAGGTAAAGAGAAAGAGATTCCCCCCATTAAGTAAACTAAAAGCAGTTTGTTCTCACTGTTTCTGCATGTTTAATTAGATGTCAGTTTGTCCTAACTGGAGAAAATATGCTATATATCAGGGGAAGTTATACTACATACAATATAACGTAGTATATGAATAGACGCATAAATTGCAGGGAGGGATTATTACTCTGATCGCGCTTAATCGTATTACAGCGCCTCTTTGTCTTTTGCCTCTGTGAATCCCAAAAGACGGGGCTCGTGCATACAGAGGGCAGCAAACGCAGACAAGTAATTACATTCTGGTCATGTGAGGAGCTTCACGGCCAAACACACAAAGTTATTATCGTGTCTCACAGGCTAGTTTCGGGCTCACACTTCCTTCTTGTGCTCTCTCCAGGGGAACTAGCGGGACTAGCGTTTTACTCGTTTTTCTTTGCTTTTCTCACGTCTGCAGTTTAAAAAAAAAACGCCATCCAGTGTGTGTATTTGTGTGTCCCTCCGCCGATACTTCATCACTTCTGTCCAGATGGGACAGCGCTACTCCAGCCTGGGAAATGCCATCTCTCCTTTTGCTGTGATGTCAATTTAGCCAGCTCAGCAGGACTTTGTAGATAGATTTTGTGATTTTTGTGGGGTGCAGGGTGTTGTTTGTGAATGTGAAGACTCACTCACCCTGCAGTGAGTGTGTGCGCACTTCTACAGGTGAGTTATTATAGATGGCAAAATGCAGCGCCCTCCTTCACCTTGAGCCTTTCTGCAGCAGTCGGGAGCGGAGTCGGAGGGGTTGGGGATGGCAGGCGTAGATGTCGACAGCATGATTGATGGGTGTATTTTGAGAACATCCCCAGCAGAGCATGCCTGAGGCCTGGAGATTGGATGGAGAATTCATAAGACTGTGTGGCAGGTGTTTGTGTGACATGCAGCTTCTGAATTAAATGTCATTGTGTGAATACCAGTGTGAATACCAGCACTGCACTTTTTTTTAATTAGCATAAATAGACCTAGATGATATATACAATACTGCATTAAGGTAATTTATGTTGATTTATGATGATTTTAACGATGCCTTTAAGCATTAATATTTATTTTCTTTTGAAAACATGAGACAAAAAGCAAAATGAACCTAAGACTGTGCCACAGAGCTTCACTGGTGCCCAAAGTTATTAAAGGATAATAACAATCAAAAGGTCACACCGTTATATCCCTCCACACGGGTATTGAAGTTCAGGAAGTAGCAGAATATGACCCACATAATTCTGCTGCCCAGAATAGTCAGTAGTGCATTAAATGTGTACTACTCCACAGCAACAATCCAATGCATTATTTACTTTTGTTTGAGTAATGTTTGCTGCAAACTACACTGCCCGGCTATGATAGGAAAATACTGAGCCTTTTTTAAAAGTGGAGCTATATTTGTGTGTGTTCTATAAAAGATTTACGTCTTCAAAAGGAACTGTTTGGGTCTTAGAGCCAAAGAGAGAGTAAAGAGCTGAGAGAAAGATTAATTTATAGCCTTTTTTAACTTCATTTTCCTTTTTAATTCATATATACAGAACCGATTTAAATGCTTGAAATCGGGGTGGATGGCTTTGCAAAGTGTGAAAACTACAGGGAAGAACGGCATTATTTTTGGACTTTTCACTATGATTTATGGCGGAAAGCACTGTGCTGCAAAGTTATTAATGGTATGGCCTACCATACCACGCCAATGGGTTTCTTTGATTTACAAAAGTAGCATTTCTTTGTAATGACAGTAGACTCACAGTTGCGCTTATTTTTCTTAACACATCTTTGGCTGTTCATCATCTGTATCAGAAACGGATGGTTCATTAAAGTTTAAAGCTTTCCGAGTGTACTTGCACTTCATTGTATTAAAAGAAGGATATAATTTGTATGGGTTATTATGCAGTGGTGGCACACTTTCTGTGGTCTATGAGGCAAAATAAGAGTGACACCCGTGATTTAGATGTCAAGCTCACTTTAAAGTGCTTTGTCTGTGACTTTTTTTTAAAAAAACAGTACATAATTCTGCTTATTCAGGTCTGTGTTTGTTATGTTCTTCTGTACTTGTCAGAAAATGTTTGAATACAATAATATGTCACTGTGGATATACAAATTTATCGGTCACTTGATTGGGAACCAGTCAGATGCTTATCTGGGCAAATATCCAATCAGCCAATCACACAGCAACAACTTGTTGCATTTAGTCATGAAGAAATGGTCAAGACCTGCTGAAGGTCAAACCAGCCATCAGAATGAGTAAGAATAGCTGGTCTGAGTATTTCAGAAACTGCTCATCTGCTGAGATATTCTCAGATATTCTTAGATATCTCTAAGTCTGACAAAGAGAAAATATCCAGTGCAGCAGTTCTCTGGGTGAAAATGCCTTGTTGTGTGCCAGAGATCAGAGGAGAATCCTTCAAGCTGATAGGAAGGCTACGGTAACTCAAATTATGTCTCATGACAATGAAAGTATGTAGAAGTGTACAGCACATCCAGCCTTGAAGCAGATGGGCTACAGCAGCAGACAACCACACCGGATGGCACTCCTTTCAACTAAGAGCAGGAAACTGAGACTACAATTTGCACTTGCTCACCAGGGGGTCTTGATTTGTGCTGCAGCATTTGGTAGGTAGGATCAGATTTTTTTATAAACAGCATAAAAACATGGATCCATCCTGCCTTATATCAATGATTCAGGCGTAATGATGTTCTGGATGTTTTTTTGGTACACTTTGAGCCCCTTAGTACCAACTGAGTATCATTTTAATGCCACAGCCTACCTGAGTATTGCTGGTGACCAAGTGCATCCCTCTGTGACTGCCGTGTACCCATCGTCTGATGGCTGCATCCATGTCACAAAGCTCAGATCATCTCAACCTGGTTTCATAAACATGAAAGTGTAATGGCTAGAGTAGCAAGGTGTACCTAATAAATGTCTGAGTGGATCATTTGACCTAAGCGTAATTAAGCATTTTTATACCAGTTAATTTACACAAACTTATTTACAAAGATATCTGTACTTGCATTTAAAAAAAATAAAAATGGACATGATAAGCAAACACTTGAAGATTTTTAGTAATCAGTTGATTTTCTTCCAAAAAATGGAAACTCCTGAGTACACTTAAGCTGAATCCTATAACTGCTGATATTTCAATTTTATGTTTTTATTCATCTATATGGACTCGCACACTAAACGTAGTTAACCTAATACATCATTATATGCTGTTCAAGGCATCCAGGAGGCTATAATGAAACACTATACTCTACATAATTACCCTATTTAACACCTAACAAAAGGATTTCACAAAAAAAAGCTTTTTCTCTGACCCCAGCAGGACGAAATGAGAGTGCTTCGGAGGGCAACGCTAGAAACAAAGAATAAAAAGGAGAAAGCGTGCGCTTGTCTGTTTGCAGCTGCACGCAGCTGTAAGTGTTTTTCACAAAGAGTTTATCCAAATAAACCCGAACTTTGGAGGCAACAGAGGAGGGGATAAGTGCCAGGTCACACTTCAGTACATCTCCTCCTGTCACTGGAATGCCCTGATAAGGTACAAGCTTGTGAATTCTGCTTTTTTTCCCTCACTTTTATTCTACCGCTTAACTGTTGTCTGCTTGCTTTGAGTTAGAGACCAGTGAGACACTGAAGTAGAGCGAATGAAAGGAGGGTCTCCACGCCACACAGGTGCATTTAAAAGGAAAACAAGCTGTGGAAAAAACGGCAGCTCATTGAAATGGAGAAATATACAACAGAGGAAAACACTGCTGCCAGCAAGTGACACAATTAACTGATTTGCTGTCAAAGCCACGGCTGTTGCTTTGACTTTTCCTGTCACGGCGCAGATGTATTGGTTTATTAATCATCTTCTGAAAGACTAAGTAAACAATCTTTGCCCAGTAGGAAAAAAAATATGTGTGGTTTATATCTGTTGGACCCGCATGTGACAAATACAGCAGTAAATCATGAGCACATCACTGTGTATCAAACCCTGTCACAGCCTGTGTGGTTTTATCTTACTGTAAGCAGATTCAGCCATATGATTAACTGACAGCTGTTAGAATGACTCAGCTTGTGCAGTTGTCCCTGGGGAGTCATAGCTTGTTGGCCATGTAGTCACAGAAACATATGCACATGCTGAACTACAAGTTTGCTGCACTGATAGTAAAGAGCCGCCAAAATTTAAACACTCCATGAAAGGCAGTGTAGTTGCTGGACTTAAGGTTCATGACTGATAGCAAGGAGATTCATAAAATTTGTGCTGGGAGCAGCAGATCGCTTTCTCGTGTGGAGCAAAGCACAACTATCCACCAGTGTGACGCACCGCCTAAAGAAAAAAGGAGGGGGCAATCTGTCAGTAGATCGGTCTTATGGTCTCAGCTGGAGCTAGGATGTCAACAGCCCCTCAGCCCAAGTGCGTCATGTCAAGAGGAGTTAGCTAATGCTAACATGGTGCCAAGCAAGCTGAGGACACATTTAGAAACCAAGCATCCATTCTGTCAGGAGCACAGGAAGCAGGAGCTTTTTCTGCACGGTGTCAGTGTGTCTGATGAGTTGATGCAGGTGATTTCTCTTGTAGTGGAGCTTATTGCAAAATGTAAGAAAAAGTCATGCAAAGTTAAAATGCTGCAAATGGGGTATCTAAAATGATTTTGTCTTTCAGTATAGTGATAAGAAGAACTGCCAACATGTTTGTTGCATTAAAATTTTAGCTTACCCTTTGGTGTTTCTTAAGCATTTAACATTTAAAAACCACAGATGTAACCTCCAAAGCACAGAGACTGATGCATTTCAGTTAGATTTTTTTGTTAAAGAAATAAAGTGCTGTAGAATGCACAATTATTTTCCTTCCCTATAACACATTTGCATGACCGTATTAAACTTACATTGTTTTAATACATTTTTAACTTACTTGAACCTAGCATTAGCCCACAATTACAGCACATTGGGTTATAAAATCTGATCTCAACCGCATCACCGAATACCTTCCCGTACAGGCTGTTCCTCGGCAAGCCGCTTTGTAACCCACCTCCGCCTTAGTCCTTTGCCCATGATTTTGTGTCCAAAGGAAGGTGTGCCACTCTGTTCAAGGACAGTGACAAAAAAAGCATTTTTATTACTTCACCTGAAGAAAGCGTGCTTCCACATAATAACTAGGATTTTGATTTTTCTGCTTCTGTGTGCCCCTCTGACAGACAGCACGTCCCTGTCTTTGTTAATATTTTTCATATCTACTATCATCGATGCTTGTTGTTTTCCGTACTGGAGGGTCTGGTTTCTCCCCTTCCAAACAGAAGGGGAGAGCATGTCACCAAATGTAGATTACTGCAGATGGAATAACAATTTTCGCCTTTTTCAGTTTACCACCATATTAACAGCTTTCATCTTCCCTCTCTTTGTCGACTCATTATTATATTCCTTGGTGTGTTATTCCTACACTTCCTGATCAAGGAAGAATAAGTTAGCAACCTCCACATACACTATATCCCGCTTTTCCTGCCTCCTTTTTTTAAAATGCCTTCTGTTCTTCTGCTCTAGTGTGACAGAAAATGGTAAACTGCACTTGTCTTGCAGGTGAGGCTTTTTCTGCTACGTCTTGTTTGCCCATCAACAAGCCCAGAAAGTCTCAGAAATCAACCGACGGGGCCGGTGAGCAGCTCTCAAAGCGCACAGGCCCCCTTTGATTGCGGTTTTGATTATGACAGACAGGATAGTCATTATCACCACAAAACTGTAGAGTATTTTTTTAAGTGTTGATTGGAGAGGCAGCCGAGTTTATGAATTATAGGTTAGACTGACTGAGAAAATATTGAGACTGAGTTCATCATCACTTTCAGGTCCTCTGAAAATATTCAATTTCAATCACAACCAAGTAGGTTTAGCTCTTTGTTGTTTGGTGGTTCCTGAGAGGAATAATGATGGCGGCGTTATGAAGAAAAAGACTTGAAGAGAGCAGGAAGACCTTCGCTTAGATATATAAATTTACATAGACACGGTTCATTATATACTAATGTATGAGTGGTGTTAAATGTTCCTGAATTTTCCCTTCAGGTTTTCAGTACTGCAAATTTCCGCTGAGCTTCACAGTGGGCCGTGGATAATCTTAAAATAAATGGCTCAGTTTTTCTGCAAACACCACTATTTATCATTTTGAACAGTGTGGGTGTTGAATTCACAGGTAGTCTAGTATATTAATGTTCAACTGGGCAAGTGGGCAGCAAGTTCTGTCCCTGCGACAAAAACAAATAATGCTAATACCTTATTTCATCTTCCGAGACATGCTGGCTTTAAATGTGTGCACAATGTGGTTCTTCTTTCTGCAGTAGCTGATGTCTACAGTGGGATTTTTACTAGACAGGCAGAGTTTTTGCCAGGAAAGTTACAAGTCAAGTTGCAGTAGACAGATGCCAGCTAAAGGCTTAAAAAGGTTCAATAAGTTATCATATTTTTCTTTTGTTAAACTTCTTTATAGGCTTTACAAGTTGCTTTTTGCTTTTATTGTGAAACAGTCACAGGAAATGCTTTTATCAACCAGATTAGCACCAACTGTGTTAAAAATGCATTTTAAAAAAGCAAGATGCTGATTATTTATTGAGGTTTTAAATATTGGAAGAGAATAGCTGTGCAAACAGCTGGCTGATGAGTACTTGCAGCTCTTACTCTGCAGCTCGGCGACCAAATTTCATGTGTCCTGCTAAGAGGCCAATTTATTGACTGACACCTTTATTAATGTGGGTTGTTTGTTGAGCTCCACTGCAAACACAGTTGACAAAAAGCCTTGAGTGTTGGCTTTAGTATTGAATGAAAGATACAATAAAAAGTGTTGAAAAAAGAAATGTATTTTTTTACAGCTACAGTTAGGATGTGAAAATGTACAAGGCCTCTTTATCTTTAAAAAAGTTATTTTCTCTTAAAATAAAGCAATATGCAGACCAGTGGTTTCTTTGTATCTATAAAGTGCTTTAAGGAGAAAATTATGTCTATCCATCATCCTTCTACCGCTTATCCGGGGCCAGGTTGCAGGAGCAGCAGCTTACGCGAAGCCCAGACCTCCCTCTCCCCGGCCACCTCCTACAGCTTGTCCGGGGAGGGGGACACCAAGGCATTCCCAGGCCAGACGAGTGATTTAATCTCTCCAGCGTACCCTGGGTCTGCCCCAAGGCCTCTTCCCGGTGTGACATGCCCGGAACACCTCACCCAGGAGGCATCCTTGTCAGATGTCCGAACCACCTCAACTGGCTCCTTTTGATGTGGAGGAGACTCTGAGCCCCTCCTGGATGGCTGAACTTCTCACCCTATCTCTAAGGGAGAGACCAGCCACCCTTCGGAGGAAGCTCATTTCTGCCGCTTGTATCCACAATCTCGTTCTTTCAGTCACTACTGTAGGGACGTAGATCGACCAGTAAATTGAGAGCTTCACTTTTACACTCAGCTCTCTCTTCACCATGACGGACCGGTACAGCATCCGCATCACTGCAGCCGCTTCACCAATCCGTCTGTCGATCTCACGCTCCCTTCTCCCTCAACTTGGGGCAGGGACTCATCCCTGACCTCCCTCAGAAAATTATTTGATTGATTTAAATAAGTATTTTATGTGTGTCTGCCTTTAAAACAGCATGTGATTGGCTGTTTAGATATTTCCATTAATGAGCAGTTGAACCTCATACCTAATACAGTTACCTTGCTTTTTTTAGCTGACAGTTGGTGACAAGTTTCAGGCTCAGTTGTGCAGTTAAACCTAATATTAGAAGTCACTATAGTCACTGGATTTAAAGTTGATTGTCTCTTCATGCGTTTGCACATTTGTGACTTCTGCCTGTGATTTAAGGATCTATTATATATATTATATATATATATATATATGGGTTCACTGTTATGTTTAAGAATAAACTTGGGCTTAATCGGATGCCTCCCTTATGTAAAAGTGTCTTGGATAATCTAGTTGTCTTATTGTGATGGATAAAAATAAATTATATATATTAAAAGCTTTCGCAGAGCTGCAGAGAATGTGCCTCTGAATACAGACCAGGTGGCAATTCAAAAAGAAGCTGAAATAATTAAGACGGTATTGTATTGAAACAGCTTCTTTGTCGTCTGTGGCCTTTCAAGCACTTTTCAGCTTAAGTTTGAAGTTTAGAGAATTGATGCTGGGCTGCTACTTACAAAGAATGCAATCTGCAGTAGGTAAGTCTAAGCCTTTGCGGCAACAACGGTCCATTTATTTCTTGTTAGATCTTTACATATTATATATTTCATTGAATTATAGAGCTGATTTTGTGTTCTCAAATGTGTTTTTCATTCCTTCTGTCAGTTAGTGGACTTTGTGCCAGTCAGTAGAAACGTACATTAATCAGCTGAGAGAAGTTTCTCTCAGTAGGCTCAGTGCTCGAGCCTGAGCCTGAGCCCTCGAGTGGGCTGCATTCAAAGGTGACATGATAGATGAAGCCCTGTGCAGTACACTATCCAGTAAGACAGAACTTTAATTTTTGGTGACTACAAAAGGCTCAGGGCACTGAAAATGATTCAGTTCACCTTGTTTGCTTTTCAAAAGGTGGAAAAATGAAAGAATGGGGGGTGGAGGGGCGAGAAACAAGGTCCTGGTGAATCCCTGCGGTGTTTGAGGGCTGTGTGGTTTGCCACCTTCTTCTTAAGACCAAATTGGAAAAAGTAGAATAAAAAATGCACGAGCTTGTGAGCGTGAAACCTAACTTCAAAAAGTTTTGGAGAGACTGCATGTGGTAAGGTAATGTAAGATAAAAGAATACTTTTGGAAGGAAGAAGGCGAGAGAAAGAGGAAAGAGAAAGAGAGAGAGATTATGGAGCATAATGGTGGCAGAAAATATGGGAAGATGCCAGGATACCTCCTGCTGGTAGTAAGAGGCCCTCCACCTGTGACTGCAGGATGAATGTGGTGGCATGACTAGCAGTCGTAAACATTTTTCCACTCGCTTCAGGGCTTCATAATAAGAGCTCCTACCTGAAAATTCTACACTGGCTTGACATTTCCTTCCACTGATAAGAAGCATTGGTTTTATATTGCATATACACACACACACACACACGTTCACACATTCTCCCAACTTGTCCCTAGGAGTAAGTGCTTCATTGCAGGCTGCTGACAAAGAGGTTATAGACTACACTCAGCGGAGCCAGACAAAAGAAAGCGAGCAAAGAGACAATCCTCCTAAGTTCAGCATTTATCATCACGCTGCACAGTAACAAAAACAGCACTGCAGTGTGGGCGCATTTGTGTAAAGTATGTGAGGCACTGAGGCCATAATACCACATGAACACATTAAAGGAAGACTATGTAAGTAATGCTGAATTATAGCCAGTAATCACAAGTAGCAGCTAGCAAAGACATTAAAATGCTTTTGAACTAACGGTAAAGAAAAGTGTTTAAGTCTGCAAACTAACTTTCACTGTTTCATAAGGTTTATTCGCTAAAAGAGAAGGTAAATAACTATCATTGGAAATGCATGAATCTGTTCCCTTGAATTGATTTGGGAGTAAAATGATTTAGCTGCAAGGACGTCTTATCAGCAAAAAACATGAGTAATCAGGGAATCAGAGAGATATAAACATTTATTATCAACAGTTAGTTTAGACAATCTACAACCCCAATTCAAAAAAAAGTTGGGAAGTTGTGCAAAATCTAAAATAAAAGCTGAACACATTGATTTGCATCTCTCAAATGCTCATATTTTATTCACAATAAAACAAAGAAAACATGTCACATTTTTAAACTGAGAAAATGTAGAATTTTAATAATAAATTTGGTTATTTTGAATGCCTCACATGTTGGTTACTTGGCACTAAAAAGAAAAAGCTAAAGAAATATTTTGCAGCTGATTACATTAATTGGCAACATGACTGGGTACAAAAGGAGGATCTTAGAGGCAGAGGTTCACCAATCAGCAAAAAACTGCATCTACAAATTTAGAAAAATGTTCCTCAAGAGAAAATTGTGAAGAGTTTGAATATCTCATAATATACAGTACATCATTTCATCAAAAGACTCCAGATTCAGAGACTCTAGAGAAATCTGTGTCCAAGGGCAAGACAGAAAATCAATGTTGGATGCCTGTTTTCATCTGTCCCTCAGTGGCACTGCATTATTCTGCATGATTTTATTGCAACACGGGCTCAGGACTACTTCCAGAAATCACTGTCTGTGAGGACAGTTCACCATGCCATCCACAAATGCAGGTTAAATCTCTGCCATGCAAAGAAGAAGCCATGTGAGAGAATGATCCAAAAACGTCACCATCTTCTCTGAGCCAAAGCTCATTTAGAGGGGATGGAGGCAAAGTGGAAAACTGTTCCATGGTCAGACAAATCAAAATTTAACATTCTTTCTGGAAAACATGGACAGCACTAAAGAGGAAAGGGACCATTTAGCTCGTTATCTGCGCTCAGTTCAAAACCCTACGTCTAGCAGCTTGCACATCTGGAAAGGCACCATCAGTGTGGTACACTATAGTGCCAAAAGTATTCACTCAGCCGTCCAAATCATTGAATTCAGGTGAATCACTTCCACAGATGTATAAAATCAAGCAGCTAGTCATGCAGACTGCTTCTACAAACGTTTGTGAACGAATGGGTCGCTCTCTGGAGTTCAGTGAATTCCAACAAGTCATGAAATTTCCTCACCACTAAATATTCCACAGTAAACCTTTAGTGGTAGGGGGTTTCTCCACAGCAGTAAACATTGCCCTGTCCCCAATTTTTTGCACCATCAGATTCAAATAGTGCAATTTTTTTTTTAACGCTCTATCGCTAAGTGTATCTCATTTTTTTTTAGGTTTTTGTGAGGTTTTTTGAGACCTTTACATCATTAGTGGGATTTTCCTTTCCTGAAAAAAAAATTCATGTAAATTAATAAATTAATGTAGCAGATGTAGCAAAAATATACAAATGTATATATAAAATGATATTTCTTTTTTTTTTTAAAGTTTTTCAGAAGGTTCAATAAAAAAATTACATTTTCTGGCAATTATTTTGTGGTTCAGGCTTTACAGGGTTAAACTGTTTAAACATTTGATTTGTCAGTTTCATAGTTTGGATAAAATATGCCTTTAGGAGATATTTACTTTATATTTATATTTTCTGTGCTTTGTGGGTATCTCGTTTCCAGTGACTCCATTATTTTACTACTTGTGTATTTTTACCCTCAGACTTTAGTGCTATCTTGCTGTGTTGCCAGATTTTAGTGTTTGAGAACCATTGTCAGAATTGACAGTCAAAAGAATAAAAGTAAGAGCCAAGTTTTAATAAAATCAAACTATCCTTAACAGAGATACAATTTGTCTTCTACTTGTTATTGAAGCCAGGGACTGTTTTTGTTCCTGTAAACATTCTGTGGACGTTTTAATAGAAAAGCTTTTCATTAGAAGAGTGCTGGAATGCATGACTGAGTCCTTTGATCTCCTTTATTTGTCTGCGTGTGTGTGTGTGTGTGTGTGTGTGTGTGTGTGTGTGTGTGTGTGTGTGTGTGTGTGTGTGTGTGTGTGTGTGTGTGTGTGTGTGTGTGTGTGTGTGCATGCATATGGAAAATAACTGAAAGGGTTATACCTCTGAATATGAGTGTAAAGTAAGTAACATAATTTGTATGTACTTTATATACAGGTGTGTAGGACTTAGCAAAGGTCTAGTTAAAAAAACAAAAACACTAACTCTAAGAAATGTTGCTGTGTTCACAGAAGGTATTCCCGTGGGCTGTCAACCTGCTCACAGCACTGCTGTATCACTCACAACCCTCTGTGTGTGTGTGTGTGTGTGTGTGTGTGTGTGTGTGTGTGTGTGTGTGTGTGTGTGTGTGTGTGTGTGTGTGTGTGTGTGTGCAGGAAAAAGTAGTGCATCTTATGAAACTTTAATCATTTGTTTGGAGGAGATGGGGGCATGGGTACAGAGAGGCATATGGCACGTGCACTCCTTAGCGTTGGTGCAATAGTGCTGTCTGCAACAGAGGAGCAGTATGCACTCCATCGAGTCTGCTAACTAGGTCAAGGGGTGATTTTTAACACACTGAACAGAGTGACCATAGATTGTATCATATCTTTGGTGAATCCCTGTTTATGTGTCTTTGTCACAAGCTGCAGTCGTGCCTACAACAAGCTGCAAAGTCCAGGAGAGCCTGAGGTGCTTTAGTTCTCCCTCTGGTTGCCTCCCTTTCTGATTAGGAAGCATTTTCTCTGCTGTTATCTCTGCTCTCATCCTGATTAACTTTGCATTGTCACTAATCAAAGCTGGTCTGAATCTAAGCCGAGCAGGACCGGAACACACTGTCCCCGAGCTCCACGCTAGATTCAGCTTAGATTCTATTTCAGTACGAGCCTCTAACAGTGAGTACCCAAGTTGGTTTTGAATGATTACAATATTATGCTAAAATTCTGCGGTCTACATGTGGGAATATGTTTTAAATGCTAATTGCTCATATCCTGGAAAGCAAAGGGGGGAACTCCTTCTAGGCATTTTTTTAAGAGATGTGTTCTGCCAGTGAGCTGTGGGTATAGAAAAGACGAGACAGGACAAAACTTTAAAAGTCCTGTCCGGTATGACTGATAACTGTCAGAGCTGGAAGGAAGATCAGCTTTGATCACTGCAGCGTGTTCTGCAGCACATCCCACGTATAGAAAGAGGCCAAGGTGGCAGAAACATCTGTGCACTCTGTTCAAAAGTTATACACCACTTTGTGTAAAAAAGTAAAGCTCTCAGTCTGACCAGGTAGTCAATGCCAGCTGTTACAACAACTATTTTAGGCATTGCCAAAATCTTGTTTTGACATTTATGGATCATTTATCAATTGTAGAAGATTAATCACAAAGGGGATTTTCAGATTTTTCTTTCCTGTGAGGTTACATTTATTGTTTTGAGTGATATTCCCCAACATGTATTGCATGGATTTCCTCCCATTATGAAAAGTTATACAAATTATACACTGACTTTACATTTAGAAGTGTTAGATGAAGGTTTTGGTTTGTCAGTGCAACGAGGTCCTCCAAATCGTAGCGTTTCAATTTAATTTTGCTCGTTAACTCATAATGTTCTCATTTAATTAGGTTTTTCTGTGGTAAATCCATCTAATGTTGTTCTGTGGAGGGTTTAGTGGGCATGACTCACATCTGTTGTTTTGGCCTCTGTGGCAGTTTGAGGGTTCAGGTGATTTGTTTTTTTTAAAAATGGAGATAAATTTTAGGTTCAGTTGAAATTAGCTTCCTGCAAATATCATCCCAGAATACATATCATGAAATATGTTTGCATATGTTTTATGTGCTGTTAACTCGTAGTCTGTGTTTTATGTATAGACTGTATATAAAAGATGAACAACGCTACAGTGACTTACACCACCTGGTTTGTGAACTTACATTTTGATGCTTTGACTTTATCTTAATGGTCTTGATGGAGCCATTTGCCACCCTGAGATGATGGAGTGCTTAATTATCATGCAAGCTTGGCTATCCAGGTTCATCCGTAGACTGTAAAGGTTCATCACACAGACATAGATATCTGGTAATTAGATTAAGTAACGGACTAATAAAATGCTGGAATCTCTTTCACTTAAACTGGGCTGTAAATTAACACATATTACCACAAAGCTCCAGTACACCATAATAATAATGAAGCATGTTATATAAAAATTTAAAACAGGAAGGGAAATACAGGAATATTATCTATGGAGACCAAAGGTATTTCATTATACCTGACTTAAACATGCTTCTGTCTTTTACACAGGCATACAGGCTCTGTTATAGGCACTGAGCCAGGTATTTCTTGGGCCCTTGCCTGCTTTCATACTGGACGGGCCACAGGGCTAACACATAGAAAAAAGCAACCATTCACACTCAAATTCACACCTACAGGCGGTTTAAAATCATCCATTAGCTTAACCCCATGCATATCTTTGGACTCTGAGGGGAAGTGGAAGTATCACTGGAGTAGTAGAGCAAAGTCCTGCAGACCTGAGGAGAACATGCAAACTCCATACAGAGAGACTGCTGCAAGGCAACAGTGCTAACCACCGCACCACTGTGCTGCCCTATCATACAGCAACAATCAATAATATCAATAGCATCATTCCCACGTTTGATTAGCACCATGGACAGCAACTGCAGTTAGAGGTTGGGGGAATGGACACATTTCAAGCTTACCAGGCTACATTAACAGAAAGACAACTGTAATGTCTGCAAGCATGGAAGAAAACAGAGAAGCCCATTAACAACAGGTCCTCAGACTGATGAGCTAATCCGTTTATAGAATTCATGATTCAACAATCATTTCTAATGGAGCAGCTTCTACATATATTACAGTATGAACGCAGCAAGTATATGCCTGCCATGTAATCCAGAGATGCTCGTTGGATATTTATGGCAACCGGGCCTCCCCCTACCTTCTGAGCCCTTGGGAAAGTTACACCTTTATGGCACATTTACCCTCCCTGCATTGGTCCCTTCGCACGCTGATGATGACATCATCAAGCAGCCACAATCATTTAAGCTCGCCGGTATGGCGCTATTGTCCATTTGTAATCTTCTCCAGCACTGCTGCAAAAATCTACCTCCATGAGTTCCGTGTCATCTGGGAATACATGTGCTTCCATATGCACGTGTCATATAAATGTCAGTCACAGGGTTTGAATCAATTGTTGTGCCAGCCTCAAGTGGCCACTCATGGAACTGCAGTTTTTTATTAGCTCTGTGCTGGCTGCATTGCTTACACCAGGAGTTTGCTCTTTAATTAATTAATTTAAATTTTTTTTTAATTAATATGTCATTTAGATCCTTATCACAAGTGTTGTATTGATTGATATGACATTTACAATATCTGTGATGTACTGTTTATTATTGGGAGCTTAAGCCAGTCCCTAACTCGTAACATTTGGAGGTGAAATGAGAGTAAAACTTCACTAACATGTTCCAGCTGATGCTGTTGAGATATAATGCCCTGACAGTTTGTGCTCATTCTAGTTTTATTCTGTTAATTTATGGAAAATGTTCCCATATTTTTTAAAGTATATTTACAGCTTGGTGAAGATGCAGGACATAAATATTTTACAGATTTAAATTCAGCCACTAGATCTAACAGTGTTTGGTGCAGTTTTACAACTTTTTTCTGAAAGAAGTTTGCATGTGATGCACAGATTTAAAGATGCAGTAGCCTCTTTAAATCAATCAATGTGACAAGTTGCAAAGGAAACGTAGCTAGATTTTAATCTTGTGTCTTATTGCCATAAGTTTTTTTTATAAAAGATGAAATTTCCAAAATATAGATGAGAAATAATCCTTCTAGTTATCATGCTAATGTACCATCAAATTACTGACGATTACCAAACAGTAAAATGGCACTGTAAACTTAATCTGCCACGAACATTTTTTCATGCAACATCAACATGCTGATGCAAGTTCACTGAATAAACAAGTCCTTCATTACCGCTTCTGTTCTTTTTTTGTTGTTGTTGTTGTTTTAACAGAGCTTCCATACGGCTGGGAGAAAATCGATGACCCCATTTACGGCAGCTACTATGTCGAGTAAGTTCAGTACATCTTTAATACATAATGACTTGCTTTTGATTTTCAGCATAGCCCACTGGTGTCGCATTAATCATATTTATTAGGAGCAAACTGGCGATGTAGCCAGAAAACAGTTACTCTTAATGTCTGCTTGCTGACGGCTCACTGTTTGTTTGCAAGTTTATGTGCTTATCTGTAGCCCTGATCATGCATCTGAATGCTACAGAGGAACTGCTGCAGTGGCCTGTCCTCTGTATTGAACTGCACGTCCCCTCTCTGTTTCAGGGGTGCCTCTTTTTTTCTTTTTTTTGTGGCTGGATGCTTTCCACTCTGGGGCACTGGGATGCTGCTCTATTTTTAGACTGGCAGGGGGAATTCATTTGGCTTGACTTTGCTTTAAAAAACCTGCAGAGTGACACTTGAATACACTCTGCCTTATATACTGCGCATCCCTCTCGAGATGCTCTTTTTTGTCTTCCTTTGTCATCATGTAAATATCATTAAAGAAGCTGCAAGACCTTGAAATTATATAACTACATAAAAATAAAGTTAAGCTGTTTTGTAATTAGGACTGTGATACTGGGGTGTTCATTAAAAGATAAGGAGAGGAGAGAATGTTGCTGTGTGTGTGTGTGTGTGTGTGTGTGTGTGTGTGTGTGTGTGTGTGTGTGTGTGTGTGTGTGTGTGTGTGTGTGTGTGTGCAGTCTTAAATATGGAGAGAAGTATCTAATGATGACTAATTATTTCACACTGGCAAATTACAGCATTTGTAGTCAGTGACTATCTCCCCCCTGTACATACTAAATTAAGATCAACGTGGGACATTAAAGGAAATCGCTGTTCCATGTGCAGGGTTACTCCCAGCCACTGATTCACATAATTCTGGTTACAAGACGAGTTGAATTACGGAAGAAATCAATCGTTTGTTCTTTTTTACTCAGCAGAACTGTTCTGCGGCTGTTACATAATCTGGGGACTGGCCATTCAATTAATCATCATAGCTATAGCTGCTGTAGTGCTACGTTTGTTAGATCTGATCTTTTCCAAGAAGGGGCTGAGATAGGTGTGCTGGTGTAGTGTGAAATCTAAAATCTCCTCTCTTTTTTTTTCTGGTGTTATCATCTCAGTCATATAAATAGAAGGACCCAGTTTGAGAACCCAGTCCTGGAGGCTAAAAGGAGACTCCAGCAGCAGCAGCAGATGCAAAGCCAGGGCCTGTCCTCACTGCCCCTTCCCACCATCTACAGAGGTAAGAACGGCTTTTGGCTTTATGGGAAATTATTAGTAGGGTATATATATCCATTTATTAAGTACCTGTGTATTAAGAGATTAATATTGCACTATAATTAAGGAACATTTATAAAGATATCTGCTAAAAAAAACATTCAAAAATGTTTTTGTGTTTATTATTGTGCTTCAGAAAGCCTCTCAGGAGCTTTAATTATAAAAGCAGATGCAGGAAAATTCTCTTAATACCTTCAATTACACATGCAAATGCTGGGAAAGTGCTTTAATGAATGCGATTCATTCTAATTGTCAAACTAAAGATAAACAACGTGAAATAAAATAAACTCAGTATTTGAGCCCTAATTCTCCTAGGTCCACTTGCGTGTTAATTTTTGGAGTCGTTTGCAGGTGTTGTTCAAAGCATCTTTAACAACAAAGTTCTTGGGTTGAGTTTTTAAGTTGATTCTGTTAATGTAATCCCAGACTAAGTCCACCATGTTCAGATCAGGGCTTGGTGAAAGCCAGATCCCCTCTTAGAGCACCCCTTGGAGACTGGAGCAGACTTTTCAGGCAATATATAAAACTAATATATAAACAGTAATTTATCTAATCAGAAAAATCTTTGTGTATATTTAAATATAACTGACAATGACAGGCTTAAAACACCTGGCAGTAAGTGAAAATTAATGTGTGCTGGACACATAAAATACATAAAACCCAGGGTCTGAAATCCTCTGCATAGGTGTCTCTTTCCAGTGGCCAGGAGGGGGCGACTCCTCCTGGTTGCATAACCAGTCTAATATATAAAAGTCTAGAAGGAATTGACCCTACTTTTAATTTAATTTATGATCTCAGTAAACAAATTTTTTGATGAGTTTATAGTCTCGATGGATATATTTAAGTGTTGTTAAAAACAATGTGGAGTTTAATTTGTGAATTATCCTCCCAAATAGATAAATATAGATAATAATAAAGCAGATTATGTTATAGTATACACTGACCTTAAGACTGATCTTATGTATCACGGCCTGTATCAGAAAACTAAGATGTTAATTTCCCAGATATGAATTTCTAAGCTTGAAAATGAAGCAGGGTGACAACATAACAAGGTGCTAAGCTCCTCATCCTTGAATATTATGTCCAACAGCACTGCAATCACTAACACTTTCAAACAACTTAAAATGATTTGAATAGATGTAGCAAACTATTTACGCACTGATGCAATTTTATATAGCCATGGCCTTAGAGATACACACAAAATCATATAATCAGGAAAGCTGCATGTACGAGTCAAAAGCTGTTTGAAAGAAAAAACATGCATGTTACCAAAAAATAAATACTATTCATATAAAGGATCTTGATTTTTTTTCCCAAGGGCTTTACTCATAAAGATTATTTTTATGGTGATTGACGGTAGGATATATCAGTCAGTTCACACCTATGCCTCATTAAAACAGTGGGTGGAATGCATTTTGGTCAGACTAATAATACTTATTGGCCATATAAATAGATGTCTTCCTAAGAGAACATGTGGGTTTCAGGGTGATTCACTGTTTTGTTTAATGACTGGTTACCTGATTTTACTCTCTATCAGTTTGTTACAGTAGGATGTGTACTGCTAGAAAAAACTGTCTGGACCCGAGAAGTGGAGGTTTGTTTCTGTAGTAATGTTGTTAGTCGCGACTCTGAGTGAAGAGCCTGTTTCTTTTGTTCAGTCCAGTGAGGCTCTTTTTCCTCCTCTCTACCCACCTCTGCCTCCTCCTTCCTTCTCCTCCTTCTTTTCCCTTCAAACTTTGACGCCAGTGGAGGATGCCAGCCCCTGTGCCACCCTCCCCAGATCCCCCCACGTCCAGGTCGGCCCGGTGCCCGAGCGCTGCCACAGCCTCAGCGACCTCTCCCGCTCGCCAGCTCTGGGCCGCAGGACTGCTTCGTATACCAAATCCTCCTCCGCCGATGTCTCCCCGCTCCGGCGTGTTCTGACTCGGCGGATGAATATGTGCCCCGACCACAAGCAGAAACAGCAGCCCCTTCACACATCCGCCTGCGCTGTAGTGCTAGAGCAGCCAGTCTGTAGCCCCTACTCCCTGTGGCACTTTGTCAGTAAGTAGGCCAAGAAAGATGCACAGGAGGCTGACTCTTGTTCTCGCGGCTGCCTTCGCTTGTTTGACGCACTGTAAGCATGGTAACTCGCAGGCAAGCTTGTTCCCTTGAGGTAGTTAAAATATTTGTGCAACGACCATGCCCTGTCACCTGCCCTATCACCTGGGAAGAGCAGGTACAGAGGGGCATCGCTTAGTCTGGACCAGTGACTGCTTATAAAGGATGCAAAGTTGCACGCTAGCCATGTCTCTTTTCCGAGTCAAAAACATGGGGGACTTGGTTAAGTGTGACTAAGCTTGTTGGCAGAGATCCTCTCATTCCGACTCCAGGCGCTCCTCCATCAGAAAATTTCCCAGCTCTTCCTCCTTCAGAAATCTCCCAGTTCTTCCCTAACCTCCCCGAGCATCTTCTCCTGGAACTGATCCCTGATTGGCAGCATGGCATTTGCTGAATTTTGCTGCTTTCTTTGCAAATTTGGGATGGAACTGAAGAACTGCACCACTGTGGCTGTCTGCACCTCTTCTGCCCACTGTGTCCCAGCATGGGAGGCGAGGACAGTTTAGTGTATTTGGGGTGTGCCAAGAGGGACTTGGATTGCATTGGTGCCCTGCACGGGAGGCAAAACATTTGAACCACACCTGCATCTTTCAACACCGCCTTTGTCCGAGTTTGCTGTTTTGCTACTGTGGTCATACCCTTCCAGTTTTCCTGTGGCTACACCCGTATCTTACTGAATAAGCTTTACCCTTGCCCCCCACCCTGTGAGCGCTGCCCTGCACCAGCTTTTAGGGCCTTTTAGTGATTGCAATAAAACCTATAGGGAAAGACGTTTTACTTAATTTGCTTGTTTTTATCCTTTTGTAGAGAAGCCGCTGTTCACGCGGGACCCCACCCAGCTGAAAGGCAGTTTCTTGTCCACATCACTCCAAAAGAGCAACATGGGTTTTGGCTTCACTATCATTGGAGGGGATGAGCCCGATGAATTCCTCCAGGTCAAAAGCGTTATCCCCGATGGGCCTGCCGCAGCTGATGGAAAGATGGCTACAGGTAAGCTTCAGGCATGACTGACACACAAACTGAGAGAGAGGCTATTTTCACTGAATCACTTTTCTTTACCTGTAGCTAACCAGGAGCTCTCTTGAGGCAGTGTTAAGTACGTAATCCATAGCCGTATTCACACACAGATACCAAACGATGATCTCTGCTCAATAAACTAGAAGCTGAAGGTCACGTAGATAGGTTATCCTTGCAAATTTAAAATAATGGCATTTCTCATGGCTGGCATGCATTTGCACACAATCGCGCTCACAGATTGTTGCACAGAAGAGCAATTATATGTGGCCTTTCTGCTTGCAGTATCTATTCTATATATCAGCATGCAGCGAAAGAAATGAGGTCAGCCTTTCTTTCAGAGTGCAGCCTAAACAAAGTCAAATAAAAGCTCATTAAAGCAGCACACAGTATAGTATCTATTTCACAGCAGTGCTTACCTGAGCTCCCCTTGAGTTTTTTTGTTGTATAGAACTTTCTGCTTGTAATGATATTTCAAAGGGAACGCAACTAATTGCATGCCAGCTTCAAAAACCTGACATTATGAATGACATAGAATTATGCTGCCAGTAAAAGGAGCTCTATCCCAGACGGCTGCAGTTTTTGCTTCTTGCATGTCAGTCCATTCATATTCTTCCACTTATTTGATTCAGGGTCACAAGACAGACTGAAGCCCATCCCAGCTGTCACAGGGCGAGAGGCAGGGTATGCCACAGATAGGTCACCAGGCTATTGCGGGGCTAGCAGAGAGGGACATACAACCATTCAAACTCACATTCACACCTGATGCTTTATATCCATTTACACTGTTTTGGTTTGAGTTTTATAGATAGAGATATGTATGCCTGTCATTAAATCTAATATTATGACCCGGTTACTCGGGCAGCACAGTGGTTAGCATTGCTCCCCCTGAGTTAGACTCTCTGGCCAGGGCTTTCTGTGTGGAGTTTGCATGTTCTGCCCATGTTTGCGTGAGTTCTCTCCAGGTACTCTGGCTTCCTCCCAAAGAGATGCAGTTAGTGGGGTTTGGCTAATTTGTGATTATAAATTACCCTTAGCTGTGAATGTGAGTGCAAATGGTTACTGTCTGGTGGACACCACTACTCGCCCTATGGTAGCTGGGATAGGCTCCAGCCCCACTCACAAGGACCCTGATAAGGACAAGTGGAAGAGAAGGACCCAGTTACTCAAAAAAAACAACAACCCAAAAACGTGCGTACCTTTTAAGTAAGGGCAGTTTTACTCCTAGAACTAATCAAATGCAAATACAAAACAACCTGCCCCTCCCGTTCAGCACATGAAAATCCACATCCTCAAAAAAGTGTTCACCTGCAGACAGAGGACAAGTGGACCAATGGCAGTGTTCAAGTTCACGCAAGCCCCCTCCCTTAAATTACAAAATAAATAAATAGAAAACTGCATGGTTCACAACAAACCACTAATCCAGTTGACTTTCCATTAGATCCACATCCCCTACAGACTTCCAAATAGGGTCCCCAAATCTTTTCAGACATCCTTTGTTTGTCCTTCAGTGTTTATGTTATTCATTCAAGTCTAAAGCTATTGTATTTTAAAAAGAAACTGAGGTTTAATAATTGTGTTGTAATTCTGTTTTCTGGTTCCAAGCCAAGTGGGGTTTTTTTGTATTTTGTATTATTTACTTTTTTCCAGAATAACTCGGGTACTTTTACTCAAAACCATCCAAGTACGCCTTCCTCCACTTGTTCACGCAGAAATATGTGGAGCTTCCTCTTCAAGAGGAAATGGCACTGGGTCCACAGTCAAACACACTTACAAGTATTACCCATTTGCATATATTCTTGGCTGGTGCAGCTTGCCAGGCTTGCATTGTCTTAGCTCTCTGTGTGGACATATGCACATGCCCGTGCACCAACTGCAGTTTTGTTCTTTCATTAATCATGAAAGGGACTTTATAAGCCCCACAACTTTGGGTTGTGGCCACAGGGGGGTCGCACTGCAGCACGCACACACACACACACACACACACACACAGAGGCAAACCATCTGTACTGAAAGGTCAAGGGACTAGAAGTAGCCAGCTTGTCATGCTCTCAGTATGCAGTGATGTGTCTGTCTCTATACTCTGGAGCAAATGCAGAGCTTATAGTGGTCATTTATCACACATAAAGCAAGCTGGTCAAGGTGTTTCCTCTGTAGTAATGCTCCTTTCCAAAACACCAATGTTTTAACGTATTTCTTCAGAACACTGGCTCATAATTGTCCTGTTTTCTTTCTTTCTTTCTTTCTTTCTTTCTTTTTTTTTTTTTACAAATGCGTTGGTGCAGCAGCCCAGAATAGATCCCTTGGTGACTAATAAAGCTTGTCCTGATAGTTCTGCATATAAAGCATTTGGGTTTTGTGTCTTCTCGTCCAATCCTCCTGCTTTGTTTTACAATTCCCATTTCTTTTTTATGTATTCTTTCCCCCAAAATAACTAAAATATCCCTCCCACTTCTCTACTACTGTATCACACATCTTTTCTTCACCACTTCCTCTCGTCAGCTCATACCCTTCTGTACTCTCCCACCCGTTCCCCCAACTTTGCCTCCACAGACTTTGTGTCCTACTTCTTCAGGAACAGTGCTAGCTTGCTAACTCAGAGCTTACACGGAGGAAGCCCAGGCCGGCAGAGGTGTGAAATTCCCAATTTCAGATAACTGATTCCTGCCGGTTTTTCCTTATGACACCTCCTGGCTATCTCCATCTACTGTGTGATTGCGCAGCTATAAAAACATATGTATGATAGTTACATATAGTATATTTATATATCTAGATATGTATTAACTATAAGACTAAATGTACTGTAGATCATTTTTCCATTGAATTACTTGATGTGTAGAGAAAATAATTCTTTTTAGCCATATTTTTTTTAATGTAAAATAAAGCTAAGAGGCTTGGTTTGAATGTAGGAGGCAGAAAGTGTTTAATGTGAAATGAAGTGGGTCTGTAGGTGGAGGACAACCCTTGTTTTACAGTGTGTGGCCTATTTGGATAAGACTGCCATATTTGCGTAGTTGTTTTTTATTCAAGAAAAAAAGGTTTATGAAAAACAGGAGACAAAGACAGCAATGAAAAAAAATCTTAACTAATCAGTAAGTTACAAAAGGTTTAACAACCTATTGGCCAAAATCTTGCTACAGTGATAGATCATTAGAAACACCTTGCTAGTACCAGGTTGGACCCCCATTTTGGCCTTTAGAGCTGCATTAGTTCTTCATGGCATTCATCAAGAGATTTTGGATCATGTTGACAGGATAGCGTCACACAATTGCTGCAGATTTTTCAGCTGCACATCAAGATGAGAATATCCTGTTCCACCACTTCCCAAAGGTGCTCTATTGGATTGAGACTGTGGAGGAAATTGGGAAATTGGGCTCATCAGACCTGAAACCTTTTTGTTCATTTGTATAATTTTGGTGAGTCCATGCGAATTATAGCCTCGCTTCCCTGTTTTCAGCTGATAGGAGAGGCACCAGATGTGGTCTTCTGCTGATATGTCCCATCTGCCTGTTTATGACCTGTTATATGTTCAGGGATGCTCTTTTGCTTACCTTGGTTGTAACAAGTGGATCCCAGCTGATCAGCAATTTCTACGCTTGTTTGAATTTCCCTCGCTCATCTTGACCATGTTTACATGACTAAATGCACTGAGTTGTTGCATTGTGATTGGTTGATCAGATATGTGAATTAATGAGCAGTTAACCAGGTGTACCTTTATTATCATTAAAGGCATTCAGTCTTGTTCTCAAAATGGCCATAGTGCACTGAGAATCACGTGTCACCTTACACTGTACAGAAATTATAACTTTAAGCTTAGAATTAGGCTTTTCTCATGTTAAAAAACTATTTTAGTAAGATCGTCAACCAGTCTCATTTGTCTGTCTCACGAGTGAGTCATTGCTCGTTATAGTATCATAGGCATACCTGAAATAGAGCTAATCAAAGTGTATCGGCGCAAGCCTTTAGCACATAGACACGACCGATCCCTCTGGTCGCCCGGCTGAAATGATAGCCTGCCTACCTCAAATATAGGCTTCCTGCCTGCTGCTGTTCAGGTAAATCAATGCCTATGTCGCTTTTTCAAGAAATAATATTTCTGTCCTGCAGTTTCATCCTGATTTTGTGTTATATCTGTTTACAATTAATTTCAATGCATTTATGCATGAAAAAGTAAGAAAAAAGGGAAAGTGCACTACCTCCATAAGATGTTTGATTTCTTTTTGTTTGTTTCAGCTTTTTTTGTTTGTTTTTAACATTTAGCCTGACGCACACAAACACACACAGACACTCAGACGACCACAGTCTGTACCACAGCCCACCCTGCTGAGAGTCTTAACTGCTCTGTTATCGTGGCCTCATCTTCTCAGCAGGGCCACAGAGAACTGTCGTTATGTTGACAGACTCTTGAGCACACCATTAGATGGAGATGAATATGTCATAACGAATGTGCAAGGATGGGACAATGAAGATGAAGCAGCTGGGAGCGTGGGCCTTGGTCCCACTGAGCGTGGTGTGTACAGATAAGGTCAATGTGATGTGGACTGTTTAAGGGACCTGCAGGAGCTTTTGTAATGGACCGAGAGAACGAGGGCAGTTTTAATTAGTGTGGGCTGCTGTCTGAGCTCTCATTCTTGATGATTCAATTTTTTCCTGTTTTTCCACTCTCGTGCTCGTGGCCATGTTTGTTTATTTGTCCTTGTTTCACCGAAATGGCAAAAATACATCATTTTCTTTGGATCCCCATGAATAATTTGTTTTATCTGCTGATATTTTGACACTTTTCCCATGGATTTAATTTGTTCTGCTCATGGTGATGGAAAATTGCTCTTTTAGTAAAATGACAGTAGGCTCTTGATGTGTTTAATTAAATAGCAAAAAAGAACAAAAAATGAGTTTTGCTCCCTGAAAATGTTAAGTAAATAAATGTTCTTGTCTTTCATTTTTAATGAATGGACATTCCTCTTCAAGGATATAGCTATTCAGTAATAATAATTACTGAATAATAATTCAAATTAAATATACGGAGGTTAAGTTGTGACAGAATATTTGGTTTCAAAGGTTCATTGGTTTCAGACAGATTTACACAGTGCAACTGCATCTCATTTCACATTTCCTTTTGCTAAGTTGTACTTATTTCAATACAGTAGCTAGCTTTTTTTTTTTTTTTTACATTTTGTTAGCTTATTTTAAAACTGAAGCTTTGCATCTTGGCTTTTTTTGTCTCATAAACAGTCATTTCTAATTTATACTTTTATAACAACAGTATACCAGTTTTCTGTTTGTCTGTGTGTGTGCAAAACATGGCACACATCTTAAGTGGCTAAAGGTTCTTATCTATATCAGATATTATAATGTAATCATGTTACCTAGCAACCACCAAGCAATGAGCTAAAATGACAGTTTTTTAAAAATTATTAATTTATGTACCGACAACACCTTATGGACGCAAACTGACGTTTTTAATTTCTCAGTAACATTTGATTTATATTCACAAAAACTTATTTGTACAAAATGTATAGTAACATCATCACATTGCCTAGCAACCACCTAGCAGTGAGCTAAAATTACCTTCTTTTTTTTTTAACTTATGCACGTACAACACTTTATCACCTTATAAAAACACAAACAGGCCAATCAAGCTGTAGCATGAACTTTTTCTACAGTAGTTAAAAAAATACATGCGCCACTTTTGGTTTTTCGTTATTTCCCAAGGGCTCACCACAGTTGGTGGACATACATATTTGATTTGGCATAGATTTTACCCCACATGCCCTTCTGATACATCCCTCCTAATTATCCAGGCCTGGGATGGGCACTAGGAGTACACAGGCTGTGTCTGTCTCCCAATTCAGTGTCAAACTATGCTAACCGCTACTCCATGAAGCCACAAGTAGTTGATGAGTTGATCAAATAAAGCAGGTAAAAATTATTTGTAGAGCTATTTTTGCTTTGTTATCGTGCCAGCTGTATCGACCTATGATTAGTGCTCACCTGTGCTTTGTGTAACTGTTTTTCTGAGTATATGAGAGAGTGCACTCACTGTTTTTGAGAATCATTGAGTGTTTTTCATCATTTTAAAGTATAATGAGCCAAAAAGGTTTGGGGACACAGATTCAGAGTAACAGGGGATCTATTGGCGGAGTTGTTGAGTCTCTCTTATGCAATTTGTAATAAACAAAATGAATGTCACTTCTGTATGGATAGAAGGAAGGCGGTAGAATTTGGCACACGTGTCAATTTGAAATCTATCTTTTAGAAATAAAGATTCCTGGTAAAACATGTGATTATATCACCTACCTGCCTGTGTCTGTTGATGGTTTATCTGTGTTTCATCTCTGGTTATAAAGAATGAGATACGTGTGCGCTGTGAGGGCGCCATGAGGTCACAGCACCATCATTTGTTTTCTGCCAGTGTGCTCAACTATTGATTCTGACACTGATGCTCAAGGCAAATGTCGGCTACGTTTACCCGGATTAATTAAAAAGTCCCTCACGTCACATTGCCCAGAGGTGTGAGCTGGCTCTGTCAATACCAGCAGAGCGTTTAAACTCGAAAAGCTTTTGAGACACGGTTTACAAAGATAGACAGCGTTTCGGTGATATCTTAACTTCCACGTGTGCTGTCACTCAGAGGGGTTAGCTGCTCGGTTGCAGTTCCACAGCCAATCCAGAAAATCAATAAAAAATCGCCTTGTTTTTGAAAAAAAAAAAAAAAAAAAAGGTGTCATTGACCCAGCCATTAGTGCCATTATAGTCTCTGTTCACGTTTTATGAGAATTGGGCAGGGTGGTTAGCAAGGTGAGAGCCAATCACTAAAGCACATGCTTTGCTTATTAATCACAAAAGATCGCTGTTTTTTCACGCCTTCTCTTTACAATGCACACTGACAGTGTCACCCTGCCCTCTCTCCAAAGAGCGTGACAATTATGCCTGCAATTAGAATGTAATTGTTTTCATTATCAACCCAGGTAATGCTGTTTGTCAGACTTTAATGTGGCTTGTGCTTCTTAGTCCCACTTGCCCGGAGTTTTAAAAAAGCTGCATGGTTCCTCCACAGTGGAGCAGAAAACACTATATTTAGTAATCTGGTTGAGAAAAAGATAAGCCTGGATGTTGAGTGCTTTTGTGTGGGAACATTTAATTGTTGGCTTGGTTTTTATCTACAGCACAGTACACTGCAGCAAGCAAATAAAACCACTTGGGACCATAAAAGGCAAACATTTTAGCCACTTGTCATATGCACTATTTTATACTTAAAAGGCAGCTGAGACATTATCGGTGGTAATGTTTATCTATAGAAATGGTTTATAGCTGCAAGCCATCTGAGGAGAGACAGCGCAGATGTAGCGTACAGCTGAGAATGTGAATAGCTGTAGAGAGATGAAGTCTTGATATTAAATCCAGGCCAGCTGCTCTTCCACATATTTGATATTCTACATTGTAATGATTTCTGGAGTGGCACGGTGGTGGGGTTTGTGTAGAGCGTGCCTGCTTGATTCCAAACTTCCTCTCCCAGTAAAGGATAACAGGTGATGCTAAACTGGCTCTAGGTGTAAATTATCTGGTTACCTGTCCATCCAGGGTGTAGCCTTCCTTTCTCTTTTTTACAGCTGGGATAGGCTCAAGCCCTTCTGTGATGATTGCTTTTCCCATATGTATATTATTAGCCCACAATATTTCACTATTGTAGCTGTCATTTTTCCTGCTTACCTCTTTTTGGTATCATGTTATAGTGATTTTCTCCACTATGCTAAGCTGTTTCTGTTCTGTTAAATCACCACTGCCTTTGTAGAAGTGTGATAGATTGTTAGCATTGTTAGGACAGTCTATAGTCCCTGTACACTGGCTACAATTAGCTGATGTCAGTACCAGCCAGCCTCCATCAGCTGATGGGTCTGCTCTGCACATGATATTGATAAATCTAATTTAAGCTGCTTATGCTGCCATTGAAGGAGAGGAAGCAGTGATTGGAGACTGTGGCATGATGAAAGTTATTATGATCGTATGCAATGAACTTGCAATCTTGTTGCCTTTGGTTGCTTTAAAGATGGGGACCGGTTCTACAACCACTCACACTCAGCTGACATCCTCAGGGCAACTTTGGTGCATTGAGGTGGTGATAAAATGGTAATAAGATACGAGTCTCTCTGTTATCAGTTTGTGATTGAATGGGTTCAAATTGGCAATTACATGCAATTTGTTTGCAATAATACAGTGAGTAACTGTGATAAATGGGCAAATATCACAAATCTGTTGCCATCTACATCTACAGAGGTTAAACAGAAAATGACATTAACTAATTACATTCAAAGTCGGCACAAACCCTTATTTGAAACAGAAATTACTCCGCCAAGGGTGATGTAGTTGTTGCAAGACGGCGAATTACCTGTGAAATGACACAGGTGCTTAGCAACAATGCTTTTACAGGAATATAACCAGAATGCAAACAGTTGGCAGCCAGTTGAGTCCCGTGTACCAAAGAGACACAGATGAACTGGGCTCATTGACGTAGCCTACACTCGGATTGATTTAGACATTGTTGGTGACGCATCTGCATTTATAAATTAGACACTTGTTATTTGCAAACTTTTGCCAGTCTTTCTGAGAGTGGTTGCTGTCAGTCTGAGTTGGAGCGCAATTTTATGGAAATAGGTTGCCATCATATTGCAACTGAAGGCAGTTGCCCAGCTGTTTGCCACAACTGCTTACCAAATGTGAAAAAATTCATTGCAATCAGCCGGCAGCCACCAATTTATCCTATTTGCAAAGAGATTGCATCCTTTCTTTACTCTGGTGTGACTGAGCCATTAGCCCATATACAGTTGCTGGTACCCCTGCAAACTACCTCCACCCCAACACCTGCTTTTTCCTGCTGTTTCTGTTATGTTATAATCAGTACGTCACGTCTGTTGTCACTGATGCCTGTTCTGTGCTGGGGATCTTTTATTGCTCTGCAGTGAGACAACTAGGACCCAGAACACTGCCATCAAATTTCTGCAGACTGAATAATAGTCTTCTTTTAAATGAAGTGGTTTTAACTGAAATTCCATTGACCAAGGTTATGATGAAGAGCTGTATTTTTAAATTTGAATTTTAATATTTTTTCTTTCTGATTTCTTTTTCTTTCTTTTTTTTTTAAGAATAGCACTTAATACTTTGAAGTCACTCTTTAACTTTGCCCAATTAGATTTGTGGCAATTTGGTTCAGTTCAGTGTCATTTTGTTTTAATTGTAATTTTATGTGCCATTAAAGCACAATATAAAATTAAAAAGAGCCTGAACGTGGCTTCTGTTTATTACAGTTCTTGAGGTTAATCGCCTTTAGCCACCCACGTCTGTGCCCATTATTTCTAATGTTCCAGCTCCATTATGCCTAACCACTATATTTTTGTCCATGCTTTTTCTCTGCAGGTGATGTTATTGTCTACATCAACGATGTGTGCGTCCTGGGTACCACCCATGCTGATGTGGTGAAACTCTTCCAGTCTGTACCCATTGGTCAAAGCGTGACCCTCGTATTATGTCGCGGTTATCCTTTGCCTTATGAGCCAGAGGAAGCTGCCAACACCAACAACAACACCACCACCATCATCTCCCCACTGGGCATCATGGAGCAGCGGCCCATTATGGTGAACGGCAGGACGGGCTACGATAACTACCTAGATTATCTCACCCGCACGGCACGCTTTGTTACAGACCCCAGTCAGGACCCAGTCAGCGCCCAGCAGCAGCTGCTCACTGGTCACCCAGCGGACACCCACTTAGATGGCTCGCTTCCTCCCACCACGGGTACTACGCCACCAGACAGCGTCTCCATGGCATCATCGGGCGCGACCCAGGGGGAACTACTTACCCTGACCATGGTGAAGGGCGTGGATGGTTTTGGCTTCACGATTGCGGACAGCGCAACAGGTCAGCGTGTTAAACAAGTCCTGGAGCCTCAGGGCTGCCCGGGCCTGTGCGAGGGCGACTTGATTGTGGAGATTAACAAGCAACCTGTGCAGGGATTCAGTCACACACAGGTGGTGGAGCTGCTCAAGGAGTGCCCTGTGGGAGCTGAGACCTGCCTCTTGGTTCAGAGAGGTGGAACAGGTGAGAAGGTGTTAAAGGTGGTGTTGCTGGCTTTGGAGAAGAGCTTGAATCTCTGTCCTTCTTCCTGTCTGCTTGTTCATCTCTGTCGTCTTTTGCTGGTGTGTCTGTATGTGCGGTTTAGTCCAGTGACAGCAGAAATCTGTGCTACAGTCCCTCAGTGCACAGCAATGACTTACTGATCTTCAGCTGCTCTCAGGTGTCCTGCTAAGTCCCCTTTACTGTTAGCTGTTCCTTGCTCCTCATTGACAGCAGATTCCACTCCAGCTATACCTAGGGGTCCCCTAGTGTAGTCTGATTGAAGCGTAAGCTTTTTCTGTGTTATTTTCAAGCCCACTTTCTGATTTTCTTTCTTTTCTTTTTTTTCATTTTCACATGTATAGTGAATTTTACCTTTTCTACATGATCCAAATAAAAGCCCGCAAATCAAAGCATGTCAAAACTGGCACAGTTTTTCCTTGAAACACTGGTAAATGGCTCTGAAGTGCTTTCAACCCTGTGTTTTTCAGAATGTGAGGCCCTCTCACACTCTCTGACAATCATAATTATGCACTGCACTTTGTCATGAGTCACACATAGGGCTGTTATTTGCCGAATCTACAGGTAGCTGAGTGTGTGTGCGGACTGATGGAGGACATTGAGTATTAAGTGTGTACAAACGTCCGTATTCTTCTAGAAGGCCAGAAACCTTTAGATTGCTTTCTTTTAATGGCAATGTCTATGAGCGAGTTGCTGTCTTGTCTTTGGGAAATATACATATGACTCAAATGACAGAACATAAGTTGTGTGTAAGCTTGCTGTGATCTGCCTACAAACTGAGATTGCCTTCTTATTGAATTGTGGCGGCGGTGCATCTGTCAGCGATGACTCAGCCGAAGCGGCGACGTTGAAGATTAAAACGTTAGAGAGTTTAATTAAATCTAGAAACAGCAACAGTGGCTCTTCATCAACCAAGCAGATAGGATCTGTCTCTGGAACCTTATTGTTAAATGTTGTTAAATGACTCCTCTCTTTGCGTTTACCTGTCCTTGATTTATCTTGGCATCCTCTAAGTGATGATGCATGAACTTTAGCACGCTCTCATTTGTAGAGCGAGCTGGAATCTGAGCCAACTCGTTTGGAAAACTGACACTGCTGTTTCTTTTTGTGTGCAACCAATTTGTAGTTCCGTGTTTTGCCTCTTTGTGTAGCGTAATGTCGCATACCAATCATAATGCCAACCGCCTGGGTGCCACAGACACCACTGAGACTCACGCGCAAAGGTCAGCAGCGGCCACTGAATAGATTTATTCCCATTTATTCCTTTATTAGGCTGCCCATGTCTCTGCCAGTGAGCAGGGAGCCAGCAAACAGGAAGGGGGGAAAATAGAGGGATTACATGAGGTATTATAAAGGGACGATAATGTTTTGGGGGGGAAGAGGTTTGTAATCTAAAAAATCTACAAAAAACAGCATCACAAAAAAAATCTGAAATCTGGTTGTGTTATGTTAGCGCCAGTAAACTGCAATACATCAGGGCGTAGTGTCGCATCTGATGGTGTTGATTGCCTGTGACATGACAAGTTGCAAATGCGAAAGGTGGAACAAATGTCAGGGCCACCCAGCTTGCCGTTACTGCAGCACGACTGCATACGGCACAAATTTGTGTCGAAGTGAGTAAAGTTAAGAAAATGTACCAGTGGGGTGGAGATTTTAGACATCGTGCATCTCCTGAGAGTATTTTTGGGATTTAAGCAGGAAAACTCTGCCAGACTTTAAGCTTGATAAGATCAAAGACTACACACTCTTCTGAGAGTAAATGATCACAATAAACTATTTTCAGTTTTGTTAGAAGTCTTTGTTGATAGAAATTAACATGAGAAATGGGGTTAAAGTAGAAACCTATAGATGGTGAAAAATTAGAAAACACTTAAACCTTTGACCCCCCACCCCCAACCTAGAGAGGGTGGCAGTGGCTCTGTTGTGCTCCAGAGGGCATTTTGCTGTATAGTTGGTCACTGCACGTTAAAACAGTTGTTCTGGGTGATCATCCCATCTTCAAGGATTACAAGGGGATAATTTCTTTTGTGTCCCTACAAAGGTTCTATGGGGAACATACCTGTGGTTAAAATGGGACTGTAACGTGGGACCTTCATTTCTCTTTCAGTCAGTTTGAATAAAGACGTTTTTTTCCCATCGAATCCCATATTTAAGGGTATAGGAGCTGCGTAGGTGTTGAGGGAAAGAGACAGGATTGTGAGATCAAACGCAGAGCAAGACAGGGCTGCAGCTTCTCCTTCCATGCTTAAATCATTACCATTTCTGACTATGATGTCTGATCCTCCGGGGTTATGAAATGAATACTTTGCTTATCAAGCCTGTTCACAGTGTTACGTGTTGGTTCATTTTAAGGAAAAAGATGCACTGAGCTGCGGAGTAGCAACTGACAACAATGTTGACAATTTCTGCAAATAAGTAATTGTGCTTTTATAAGACGAATGCATGGTGATGTTTTTCTTCCCACTGTCGCCAAAGTGCTTGCTCTTAGAGGGTCATCTGATTGTCGGGGTTTCTTTGTGTTCTTGTAGGAACTTTACCTTACATGATTAAGCGCCTTGAGGTGACTATTGTTGTGGTTTGGCACTCAAATTTAATTGAATTGCTGGCCATCAAGTCTTGAATGCACCTTTATTTGGTGAATTTTGATTTTACTGGTGGTTTTTGTCTATAAACCTGTGCTGTGACAAAAATCTCATATCCTGATATAAGTCATTTCTCATCCTGAAAACGATATACATCACAAAATAGTGCATTTCCTGTAAATTCTGTGAATCTCAGGCAACCCGATTTGTGTGAAGTGTGTTCAGCTGGGCGTCGTGTACCAGGAGTCGAGTGTTTTGACCGATGCATGAAACTATATATTTTTACATTTAAGTTTAACGGCCGCCATTTTCCTCTCTCCACACTCTTTCACGTGATTCTTGGGTAGGTGGTAGAAGAGGTTTGTCATGTTTGAGTACATGGTCGGCACAAAACAAACGATAGTGTATAATTTTGTCATCCGATACATTTCGTCATGTCGCACAGCCCTATTTTTGACACACAATTTTCACTGACAGAAACAAGATTTGATCAAGAATTCCCAAAGTTTCTGCCTATAAAACTGAAATAATCCATACAGTGCACCACACTACAGTGTAGTCCACAGTGTTCAGGTTGAAGGTGGCATATCAGGTGAGGAGTGCTACCAGGAGGCTTCAGTCACACAAGCCTGTAGATCATTGGGCGATGCCAACACTCCCCAACTACTACTAGGTGGATGTGAAGCTGAACAGTATGATGTAAAGCAGAAATGGAGACTGTTTACCTTCAAAGTAAAAGTTGTGCATTCTGAAACATGTTGGATTTAGCTGCAAGAAACAACTTTTATTTTGAAGGCAAAGGGTCTGTTTCCTGTTTCCGTCAGGCCTGGGTGACTGCGATCTTACTTCTCACATAGGGGAACAGCAAAATTGTTCATCTCTTGGAGAAGAACAAGCTGGATAAGCTGGACGAATACAAGCTGAAATTGTCTCCACCCAAGCACAAAAAAATAATCTGTTCATCCAGTGCTTGAATTTACACACGGTGACACAGAGAGAGGAAGACTGGGGTCTTTGGTGAATTCTGATAAGAGATCAAATAATTTCTAATGATGTTAATGTTTACCCATCTTTCTACATTTGCTGAAAGCCAACTGTGAGTAAATAAAATTTGAAAAAATCCTACATGTGGGAGGTAAAAAAAAAAGATAAATGCCAAAAGGTGCACACACAGTCAACCATCTGAAACGCATTAGGCTACATTTGTTCACCATAAAAAAAGATCTCTTTAATTTTACAGTGAGAGGCTAACATTAGCCCTTCGGTTATTTAAATGAGACAACGATAGCACTAGAAATGATGGTAGAGTGTGCAAATGTTTTGGCCCTTTATAAAAATGTATCCTCATATCATGAAGGAGCCTGCCAGCTTCACATCAGAGCTACAGCAGAAAACCGATTCTGTCCACTTCTATTGAATCGATCGTTTCATGTTGGTCTTGTGTTTTAAAAAAAATCAGCCTCATTGCAGCTGTGTGCAAAACAAAATCATTTGCTAGGTACACGGTTGAATATGCGTGATATTAAAGCAGAATTTATTCAACCACGCTCGTGCAGTCACTGGGTAATCACTCCATCCCATTAAAAGCCAAATAGGAGCGCTTGATTTGTTTAAGAGGCAACCGGGGTCAGTGACTCTACTCCTCCCACAGAAAGGGAAGGGATTCAAAGCACAATATAGAGTTCAGTGGTCTAATTTTGATGGCAATAAGGCTACCATCGCATTTTCTACTTGATATAATCTCAGCATTTCGCCCTTCATGCACAATACTCCTGGCTCCCTCCCGGGGCCGATAGGAATGGATATTGATCCCTGGCGGGCACCACCTCGGCTTTGGAGCCGGTGGGGACAGAGCTGCAAGTGTGAACATGGCAGACAGACTGTGGTTTACTGGCAGAGAGCCGAACTCATCGCTCTCTTGCTCTTTCCTCCCCTTCTCTTTCTCTCTTTTGTTTCCAACTATTCCATCTTGAACACACACAGCCAATGAATCACTGTCTAGTTACACACTGATTCCCTGGGAGGCTAGAGGAAGCTCACTGAATCAAACCCTTCTTCTTTTCTTCTTTTCCTTTTCTAGAGAGCAGACCTTCACCTGAGGTCCGCACGGTTTCTAAAGCAGCTGCTGGTCACATCAGGTGAAATGTCAAACCAGGCATAATGTACAGTTTACTCATGGTACTACTAGCAAGGGGAGTTTATGTAAGTGTGCGGGGGCTTGCGTGCAAAATTTGCCTGGGGATCTGTGCAGATAAGATGAGGAAAGTGTGTGCCTGGCTGTTGTGTAGGTGTGCGCACAACCTGTGTGAATCAAACCATGTGGCTCGGCGTTTGTGCGAGTGCGTGGGCGGGCAGCAGTGAGGGAGAATGTGGCATGTTAGTGGAAGCTAAATGGTCGAGCGTACATGTGAAAGAGATGATAGTCTCGGCAGCTAATTACAGCCCTGCATCTCTGCTGGTGTTGCAACGAGGACACAGACTGTTAATGGTCTAGATCGCCACTAATGAGCCTGTCTGGCATGCACACACATACACGTGCCACCCATACACACAGGCACAATAATTACTGGTGATGAGAGACAGAGTGGCCATTTGTTGGGCAAAAATGGCTCAGGAGTCAAACTCAAATTTAAGGGATGGATAAATATCATAACTATATTATGAGTGCTGGCTTTTTCAAGGTGATGAGGCTTAATTGACTGGAAGGTTTGATCATAAATGTCCTCATTTGGTCAACAAGCAGCGTGCTTCTATTGTCGGGATTTCAACAACGAGTTCTTTGGGAGTCATGGAAATAAAGCTTAAGTTAAAAAACTAAGCTACTAAAACAACAGATTTAACTGAACTCTAAAAGAAAAGGCTTCGTTATGATCAGTCGCTTAAAGCTTAAAAGTTAAACAACCTGCCATGCTGCAAAAACTGATCATGGATCGCACTTTAGGAGTGCAGGCCTCCACAGATCCCAGTCTGTTGGTGCACCTGGGAAAACGGCATGAACAAGCTTGAATCACAGAGGGTCTACCCCACAGCCCAAAGGTAGCATCTAAGTATCATCTTAGAAATATAGGAGACCCCAGAGGTCCGCGTCCCATGGGTCAGAGCTGTTTCAATGAAACAAAAGGGGTCTGCTATAGCTCATTGTGTATGACCAACTTTAAACTTGAAGACAATGGTGGCAGGATGGATACAAAGGTATTTATTATCTACTCTATTTGCACTACGAATGTAGCTCATCAGGTGGAGCCCAAGTTAAAGGGCAAAATACAAGAAATTGTATACTAAATTGCCCGAGATGCATCGATCGAAGTGTAGGTTTGCGTCTGATAGTGTGAATAAAACATTGTGTTAATTCTTATGTGAATGGATGAACATGTATTTAAAAAAGTGGTCCGTTTGTAAATTTAAGCACCAGTCCACTCACCATTTACTATTTAAACTGTACTGACAGCAGATCTTATCATTTCTGACCCTCGTCATTTAAATACGCAGTGTCAAGATTGCAGGAAGTGCCACTTTCTTTTGTAACGGCCTCTTTTGTTAGAGGTGAATAAAACTACTCTATGTTTCTGTGCGACAATGACTTTCCGAAGCCGAGAAGTCATGTGCACTTTGCATTACAGTAGTAAATGTTCGGTTCTGTATCCACGACAACACCAAGCTAAGCAAGGCAAGGCTTGCTGAACAAAGACTTGATCATGCTAACTCTCTTTGTTTTTAATTTTTCCTGTGTAGTCACATTTTTCCTGTTCTCCTTCTGGTTTCTACTTCAGTCAGTTACTTTACTTCTTTCTAGTTTGTACATACAGCTATGGAAGTGACACAAACAGGATGCACTGTCTGAGTGTGTGAGGGGAACCTGTAATTGAACCTTCCTCGCCTCACTAGCCATTCTTGATCTTTGATGCTGGACATTAGAAGTGTGTTGTCATAGTAACAGCATCATAAAAAAGCCATAACAGTATTGTCGGATTGTGGTTGTGGGAGTTTGTGAAATATGTGGGTGCTATGAAAGCATAAAAGCTGTCAATCTCACTTCCAGTTGACTTTAAGTGTGTGTGTGTGTGTTTGTGCGTATGTTTGTGTGTTCTTTGTCACAAGGTGGTAGATCTGTCTGCAGGATTAAAGAGCGGCCATTAAAAAATCCAAACATATGCGCACATATACACACTATTTAAACTTAAGCTTGTGGTGCTCATTCAGTCCTGCGCATCAGATTGCCATTTCAGTGAAAGTGATGAGCTGTGTGCCTGGCCCTGAACTGGCAAATATTTGGAGAATGTGTCAGAGACTGAAGCATGACGGTTGTTTGGTGACAGATATCAGTCAGTTCCTCCCATCTCTCCCTTTCTTTCTCTTCCTCTCTCTCTCTCTGTCTCTCCCTCTCTCACTTTCTGTTACTCTACTGTGGGGCACAAAAAAACAGCCAGCTCAATTAGAAAGTGTGGCCAGCCTCCAGTGGGCTAAAGAAGCGAGCCAAATTGCTATATGTTAAGAGGTAGATCATCGTTTCAGCAGCATTATGACAGTTTTATTACGATGGATAATAGCTTGGCTAATGTTTACAGCTCGTCTTTTTTAGCATGTTGGGTCAGGGAAGACCTGCAACTCAAATCTCACAGGTGGTGCTGCGAGTCTGACACAGGTCACAGTTTGATGAGCTGTAAGAGGTGATTTTATTGGCAGCCATCCTGTTTTGTCTCCTTACACATCTGTGGATATCCTACAGCAATTCTTCTATTTTGAGACCTCTCCCCAGAAGTAAGGCTTCAATCACACAGGCCAAGAGACCAGTTGGCAGCCTCTTGGCAAGCTCTGGGTCACTAGGGAATTTGTGCAATTCAGGACCGTTTGGCAAGTGGTTGCTGGAAGTTGTTGGCTGGGTAAAATCAGTTGGAAAGAGAGTGCTTCACCAAAAAACCCCTTGCCCTTTTATTGGGTGCCAGAGATTTCATCAGTCACCCATAGTTTGTGTTAATAGCGACTGCCAAAAACCTTTAAAAACCATTCACCAATCAGTCGAGGAATACACACTTTTCCCTAGCGACCAGCAGTTGCCAGGGGATCACCGACCAGTCTCAAGGCCTGTTTCATTCAAGTTTTAGAAGCAAATTTCATAACGACATCCAGCAACAACTCACCAACCAGTTGGGGAATGCACATTGCAACCACTGGTTGCCAGATAACTGGTCCCTAGGCTTGCATGGCTACGGCTGAATAAACTGAGAAACTGAGGACTCATCACATTCATAAACATTAAACATCAATATTTACTCAAGCCAAAATCAAGGAAGAAATAGGGTTGTTTTCTGTCAGTTTTTTATTCAATTAGACTACTTTTGGTAACCAAAGGAGCCCACTGATGGTCACTACAGATAATGCAGGTTTTAGGTTTAGAACTCTCAATACAGAACTTTAAATACAGTCTATGTTCTGAACAAGCAGTAACACAACCGCTGATATTTTTTTTTTGTTTTTTTTTTTTGTTCTTTTTAAATGACATTCACCCATTTTTTCCCCATTGGAAGCTAATTTTGACAGCAGCAGGTTTTAATGAGCCAACATGTAAGATTTAATTTGGCGCTTTTGAGAACCAGTGCTTTCTGTGAAGTCCCTGCCAGCTCCAGCATCTCTGGAAACATTTCCAGTTCCGAACTCTTTAATTAGAGTTTTGCCCAGAAACCAGAAATTGAAAATGAGGCACAACTTCAACCAAATGCCCTTCACTATTACCTGAAGCTGTGCCATGGCTGGACTAGACTCAGACACAGTCATTACCTGTGTGCACTTTTACTGATGTGTATTGCTGTTGTTATACTTATATTGGAAAAGGCTGACGCATACAGTAGGACAGGACACCAGTTAGCTCAGAACTTAACTGCAAGTTGGGCGCTGCAGGGTTCATGTAGCTCTCTGCAGCTGAGCTGACAGATCTGATTAGCATTTGGGCTAAGAGCTTTCAGCACCACGGACAGCTCCTTTTGCCCTCGCTCTCTCTTGGTGTTCTCTCTCTGTTGCTCACCCCTTCTCAACTTCTAGCCATGGGGCACTTTGACACCTACATCTGCATAAATGTCTGGTATGCCTGAGCTAACAGTGTCTTTAACCTGTGGATCACCTCCGTCAGTGATGCCAGGTAGTGCACCCTCTTTCTGTCGGTCTAGCTTATCTCAGGTTCTTTTACCTATGTGGAGGACTGCTCTGTTGTTGCCTCTTTTGCTCACTGTACCCTCCACAAAGGCTCAAATCTAGGTATTCTGGAAAGCTGTTCATTGATTCACCTTCTTTGGGAATAAAAGCAAAAATCCTCCTCTGCCCCTCAAGTTATAACACTTCAAAAGTCTGTCTTGTCTTTGCGCTGATAAAAATGCTCCCATGTGCATTGAAAGTGAAATTGTTATTGAGTTTTAGATAAGCTCCTGTAACTGTTTTGTTTCTAAAAATGTTATTTGGCTTGTTTTGACAGAGAAGAGCCGGCACTCTGAAAAACATTGCCGGAGTTCTCTTTGTAGCCTTTGTTAATTTCCATGTTGTCACCATTCCACTAGTGGCTCAGTGAGACGAATGTTTTTACAGTGCGATTGGAGTCTGGCCAGGCCAAGACTGGGAAGGCTGGCGCATAATTCGAGCAGTCACCCTTTAATTTGATCCCTCAATTTGCATGTGCTTGAAGCTTCCCAGAGGGAAGACTGTGGCAGCACTTGAAAGACAAGAAAAAGAAGAAGAAGTGAATAAAGAAGATGGAGAATGCACCTTTTCTTAATATGCTCCTGTGAATTGGACTAAAGAAAAGTGCTTCATTACTCTGTGTGTGCATGTATATGAATGCATATATACAAGTGTCTGATGCTTGCTGCATGTCTTGTACTTTTTTACTGATGATTTTCTTTCATCGCTCAACTCAGAATTCTGGTTCTTGTGCTTGGGCAACGTTGTAAGCAGCCGAAATGTGTGGAATAACATTTTAAAGGTCAAAGCAAGATGAATTGGAAAGTGAAAGGAGAAAGTATGTTCTTAACTTGCTGCACTGCATTGCAAACTAAAACCACTTTATGGTCACCCTGAACTTACTTAAGTGAAAGTCACAGTTTTATTGCTGTAGGCACTGACAGATCAGTGATATATTCACAAACGTCCCTTTGCCTAGCGTAGCTGCTGTCCCGCTGAGTGCTGATATTGAATGCTTTAATGAAATGTTTGCCGAAGATTGATCAGAGGTATTGAGTGAGGCCAGCCTTTCCTCATTTCAAATGAAAACTGAAACAATGGATTCTTGTTCAGTGTTCAGTTCTTTTATACTAACTCTGGATCCCCTAGCTACCTTTAGATGAACAGATTTAGACCTGGGTTAATTTTTTTTCCTACCTTCCTGGTCTGAAACATCACCTGGGGATAGGATATGTGATGGTTTTTATGTTTCCAAAAAAGCTAAATCATTGTAGCTGGGTGGTTATGCAGTTAGACAAATCAGCAACTAGTTGCCTTTAGAAATGTACACCAGCATTTAAATGTTTGGTTACACAGTAGCCCATAAAGTTTATGCTGAAGTTGGATTTGTGTATCAACATCAGCTAGGTGTGTCTGATGCTGCTAAACTGCACAATGGACTACCTTGCTCTCGTAATGTGATTTGATTGACTAGCAGCAACGCTGGGGCAAAAGTAGCAAAGCGACAGTTGCCCAGTTCAGTTCTGGCGATGCAGGATGTCAGCCTTTTCAAAGTAAAAACCGTAGAGAGAGAGCATCGAAGCCTGAAGCATGTACGTGTAAATCCTGCCTAGCAGATTCTAGTGTACTAATGTGGACATGCTGTAAACCAGCAAAAGGGAAAGTGGGACAGATGGCAGCTTGTAAAGCCAGTGTGGTTTGATAGTACATGAAAATACAGTAGAATGCGTAGGTTGTCTAAATACACTCACCAGTTACTTCATTGGCTACACCTTGGTAGTATTGGGTTGGGCCAACTTTTCCCTTCAGAACTGCCATAATTATTCGTGGCATCGATTCATCAAGATGCTGGAAACATTTTTGTTTCATACTGACGTGACAGCATTGCACAGCTGCTGCAGATTTGTTAGATGCACATCCACGCTCTATATGATTTAGATGCGGTTACTGTGGAGACCATTTGAGTACAGCTCAAGAAACAGTTTGAGATGATTTCAACTTTGTGACACTGCATTTTAACCTGTTGGAAGCATCCATCAGAAGACTGGTACACTGCGGTCATAAAGGGAGGGACATGGTCAGAAACAATACTCAGATAGGCTGTGATATGCCCAAAGGGTACCAAGAAAATATCCCCTATACCATTACACCACTAGCAGCAGCCTGAATCCTTAATACAAGGCAGGATGGATGCATGTTTTTGTGTTGTTTGTAGTGAGCCCATGTGAATTGGAGTTTCCTGTTCTTAGCTGTGGTCTTCTGCTGCTGTAGCGCCTCTGCTTTAAGATTTGCGTTCAAAGATCCTCTTCTGCATACCTTGGTTGCAATGAGTGGTTATGTATCCATGACTTTTTCTCTTGAGGCTAAGGGTGCACATGTTCAAGTGTGTTGGCTGGTGCACATTTATCAGTGAGTCATTTTTATATTTTTTACCTGTCACAGCTGACTGAGCTCTGGAGCCTGTGTCACCAGTAGACTGCCCTCTAGTGGCATTTGATGTGCAGTACATGATAATATAGAACAGCTTGTCTCGGTCACAGTTGTAAAAACAGAGTGTCTGTATTTGTGAGGATCAGGATTTGTAATACTACATTTTAATGTTTTTTATTCATGCAGCTGATTTGGTTTTACGGCCTAAAACTTTTCAGCAAGCATGCAGCTGATTTCTCTAATAATTGCACCTGCTCATAGATGAGCATTTAGCAGCTGAGGAGATTTGAATTTCCTTTAGGAATACTTGTGTAATAATGTAATAATTTGTCAGTGTTGTGTTTACAGCTTGTTTCCGCTGCCCCGAGTGGCTATAAATATAATAACGCAGGTTAAAAATGCATCAGTATAAAGTTTGGCCTCGCTTTCTGTTTAACAGAATGCAAACATTATTACCTGATATCTCAAAATCAGAACAAAAATCACATTTTATCAGTAGCAAATATTCTGTATGTGCAGCAGTGAATTTTCTCAGGTCTTATTTTAATCTCACTTTACATTCACAGTTGGTTTCTGCCTCATAGAAATGTATTTGCCATCGCTTGCTTTGTGCTTTCATCATGTTTTCAGATGTCCTTTTCTTCGTCCTTTCTACCACTCACAAACACTGCTGTCATGTCCCATTATTGTCTTCATTTGGTTTAAATTTAATTCAGATGTTTTCTTCATTTTATTATCCTCTAAGATATACCCTGGAAACCCTGGGTTCATTGGGTAAAAATAAGCCTCACATCTCATGATCAGTTTTCATCTTTTTCCGTCTAAAACATACGTTGTTTTTTTGTTCTCTCAACATTACAGGTCACTATTCACCCTGGAAGACCCCTAAGCAGGTAACATGCAACAGCCTCAGGAATCCAGACTATCCCCATTCCTGCTTTTTTATTCTGTAGATTACCACCAGTGGCTGCAGTGTGCATACGTATGTGCTAACTGGAAAAACTCTAAATTTAGCAATGACTTGTCTGCTCTTTTGTCCGTCGTACTAACCCCCACTGATGACTCACTATATGTCCGTGTCCCGCTTTTGATATTCAGCCCTTCTTTATTGTTATGAGATGGCAGAAAGTCCAAGTAGCCCACTCATAACATCACTAGACTTGGATCCTCCAAGTCAGGCGTGATTCATAGCCTGGCTGGGTGCCATCAGGGTAATTTACACTCAGGACATTAGCATTATGCTATTATGCTACGGCTCTAGTGCTGCTATCCATCTGTGTTCAGTGCTTTGGCATGAGCCAGATATGTTTCATCCCCTTTTTATCTTCATTTCATAACATTTGTCCATTTGGCAAAATGTTTCAAAAGCTTTTCTGCACATCTATACCCTGCCTTTTTTCCACAGTCATTTATCTTTCACCTTCTTTTTCTTTTTTTCGCCCAGTAAAGCAAAAACCCGTCATGTGGCATCTCTGCAAACTTGCCTTTAGCTCCGAGTCCCGCTTCCACTGCTGTTATAAATACACTACTACACTGTCATTTGCTGTCCCTACAGGCCTCTAACAACTCCGTCCACCAAACACCCTCTCAGATCAGATTCATTTTGCTTTATCTGTGTCACCCTCATATTCCTTTCATGCCTTGGCATCTTCCCAGCACTGCTCTGACCAGTCCCTGACCCCAGCTAATGTTGTCCCCATTCCAGTTCCCAACTAACATCAGAGGAAACCTCAGTTGTGCAGCTTTTAAGATGCTTTGTCTGCTGAAATCCCCTCATTGTTCATCGTTTCTGCTTCCATCTCAACACAATCATTGTCGTTCATCTCTTTCAGAATAATTGTAATCCTAAGCTCTGAGCTTTCGTAGTGCAGCAGTCAGCATACACAACCTCTCTCTTGTCTTGTTTGTTCACCTTTTTGGATGCCCCACCTGTGCCTGACCCTCTCTTTTAGCTGCTGAAGCCCCCAACACTAGATTTTAGTACTCGTATAATTAGGTGTAATTTGTTAAAGGAAGACTTCTGCAGCAGAGAGTGAAATATGGAGGAATTTGGCTAATAAGGGAAGACAGGCAATCTCCTAATTGCCATATTGACCTATAGTCCTGCAAACACTCACCCCGCAACTCCCAAGAGTTTTATTTGCAAATGAGCTTATTAAGATTTGCCAATCAAACTCAGCTGATACTGTAGGTAACAGAGAACAGTGCTTAATGTGGCAACGCATGCAGGTGTTTTTCATTCAGCAGTGCTGTCAGCCTGCAGTGCGCTCTATTCATGTGATCAAGTAGATCATCGCCATAGTGTGCTTGCTTCAGTGTCTTAATCTCAAATAAGAAGAGACAGAGTGAAAGAGAGATCAGGATGCAGAAGTCTACTCCCCGCCTTAACAAGGTCCCCAGTCTCAGCAGCCTGCCCTATGCAGACGTGCTTCACATCAATAGCAGACGCGACTGAAAACTGCAAAGAGCGGAGCCGCTTTTCATTCCTGACTAGAGCTTCCATGAAGCTGATATTTATTCTCGGTACATCTGGAACCAGATGACCTGCATTTCTCAGTATTAAAGTGTGGCACTATGCAGCCACTCTCGCCGTCTCGCTTTCAAAAGGCTTGTTGTTCCCTCCAGATCTGTCGCTCACCCTTTTTTGACATGTCAACATGTCATCTTGGCTATCTGCTTAGTGTCATGCCATGACTCAGGCGGCCCCGCTTATCTGACACATCAAGGCTGACACTTTGACTGGTGATGTCAAAACTGCCTTTGTCACCTCCAAAGCTTGACAGCACATTTTCAGATGTCTTTCTGGATGAAAGTTATCCGAATTCTGATTATATACCACACTCTACCTTACAGACAGAGAATAACTTTTGCTCTGGCCCATAGAATCCACTATCAGTTTTTTAAAATGTCCATCTAGATGTGTCAATCACATATGTCAGATGCTTTCCTCCCTGCACACATCCCCATAAACACTGTGATCTGAATGCCAAATAGAAACAGCTGGCAGTATTTTGCTTATTTCTACTACTAACCTCACTAACATGCTTGAATTGACAGTTGGCGAAACACTGCCCCCTAACAGGAAATATTGAACCACATCAGGCCTGTCAAGCTTTGTTCTTTCCCAGATGTTAAAATCTTTTAGCAGGGCTGCCTATTGTAGTCACATTTGGGCTATTTTCTTTAGTTGTGTCATAGTTATCTCAAAAATACAAGGAAAAGGCTGACTTTGCAAAATGCTGCATTCCTGATGGTTTCAATCAGAGATGTAAAATTATAATTCTGAATACACATCATCATTAAAATAGAAAAAACAGTAAACGGGAGGTTCAAGTGAGTCTGTAACTGACACACTTTGCTGCTTTTTTTATGCCCAGGGCATCATCATCAGTTGCCTGAGTTGTCTTTTTCCCAAAGCTAAAAGCATCAAGTCTTGTCCGGTGTGTTTTATCTTGTAAAGTCACCACATGTTTTAATCTTAAAATCAGAAGGAGACAGATGTTACACTTTCATAAAAACATGTAAAGTGGCAGGCACCTTTTAGTGAGACAAAAGCATAATTTTTGGGGTTAGAAATGAATAGTTTTCTTTACTTTTCTCTGAAAATATGTAAATATGTGCGAGCAGACAAAGCTTGGCAGGTGTAGCAGCCATAAATGGGCGCGGCAGGGTTTAGTGAACTGTCAAAGCTCCTTAAACTAAACCGTGCCTAGGTGTTTACAGTTCTTATTGTGATTTTGAGGATGAAATCAAGCGTCAGGAGTGGGAGAGGTGGAAGGGAAATACTGACCGCTCATGCCGCTGTGCTTTGCAGGTGCTGGAGCAGTGGGAGTCCCAGCAGGGCCAGAGCAGCCCTGCTCAGACCAGCCTGTCGGCTCCTGTTATCCCCCACAGCGCCCCCTTCCCAACACACCATCTCCACAGGGCCTCGGTCCCTGAGTCTGCCTCCGAGGCCTTGGCCCTGGCAAAGCCAGACCCATATGACCTTTATGAGAAGTCCAGAGCTATCTTTGAGAGTAGGCGTAAGTACCAGCGTTGATACTGCAGGTGAAGTGCTGTGAAAACACACTCCTCTCTAGAAATAAAGCAGGCCGGCTTCTACGAGGGAAGGCAGGGGAGTGAAGAGCGATCACTCTTTCTCTCAATCACAGAAGTGATTCATTGTCACTTTTGTTGCTCCACAGAAATCTGAAAAAGTCTTCTAAAATTCACTGACCTCTTTCTTCAGAGCTGAAGATCTGTGTCTGAACTTTCCACACAATAACCACAAGTATAAAATAAAAATCAGAAGCTGTGCAGATAGCTAGAAACACTGATCTTCTTCCAGCTCACATTGTAAACTGAGAAGTGTCGCTGAATAATCAGACAGGTGCTTCTGCGCAGTTATATTACCTTCCTGTGACTTGTAAAATTATAAAATTAAACATATTATTGCGATGGTGCATACATCATTCTTTTGCTCAAGGATTTTAGTAATGTAACAGATCTATGTTATCATAGCACACAGGTACTAGAATTCATTTTTTTATGGTCTTAAATTCTGTAAATAGACATTTACACTAAATATTATTGTGTTTCTTTCACATTATGCTCTTAATTTTGTCATTTAGATTCCTCCTTGAAAGTAAAATGTGTTTCTGGGAAACACATAATGAAATATGGATTATGTTGAGTCGGCTTTTCCACTCTCACAGTGGTGTGTAAGCCAGTTTCTTCACTTATTCTCTTTAGAGGTTAACATCTGCCTTGCATATAACTGATAGCAAGTCTCACACATTCATGGCGTGACAGTATCTTTCCTCTGGTTTATTGGAGGATATTGCTATAGTAAAGTTACAGTAAAGTTTTTATTGTTAAGGCTGCTGTTCAGTGGTATATGAGGTACCTGCTATTCAAGAGGACACGGCTGTCAGAAAGTCTTCTCATCAAATCTTCCTGTTTCGCTCACTGTCGCTTCCTCCTTTTCAGTGGCGGATGCCGTGATCACTGCTGCCTTCCTCTCAGTAAAGGTCAGGGGTTGTGCCTGGTAATGCTCAGTAGGAAAAACACACAGACAGATTTTAGCAATGCTCCATTTGACCGCCTCACTGGTGTAGGTAAAGCAGGGTGTGACCTTTTATTTAGCATCACAACCTCAGGCCAGCCCAGACTCCGCCAGCTCTGGTTAAGTTCTGTCTTCTTTGACCCTTAATAAATTAATGTCAGCGATTACATGAACAGACTGAGGTATAGGATCAGGTCATTCAAACTCTTTAGCATACATTCTCAGCTTTATGAGCCTATATTAAAAGTGTTCACAGTAGGTTTTGTGGATTATTCAGTGTGACGGGGAAAAGCAGGTGTTCCTGTTTTGTTGTGTTTTCTTAAATGTAATTTGACAGTTTCATACGCATTAAAGTCAAAGACACTTCAAAGACAGACGTGAGATCCTGAGTGAATAAATCCTAAGCAGGCTGCATTGCTAGAAACCACTCGAGATTTTGTGTGTGTGTGTTTGTGTGTTTGTATCTTTGAAGAAAATTGTTCGAAGATTGTTTAGACCAGTGCTCCCGACCTTTTTTCATCTGACATCTACTACTGCAGCCCTGACAGACGGACTCTAAAAACCTGTTCACAACATTCTTGATCTTTAAATCTGTTAAACTGAGCTTATTTTAAACTGCATCTGAACACTTTTTGGCATAATTTTCAATTGTAGATAGTTATCTGATTCAGATGTCCTTACCTATTAGTGTGTTATTTCAGCCATACGTCACTACTGCTCAGCTTAATAGCAGGTGACCAATTTCACCACTTTAGAGTTTTGTGTGTACTGTTTCAACCTTTTCTTTATTTTTTCCGTGTTATATCTATTCCCTGTTCAGTTTGCTTTTCAGACAGTTATTTAAGTTTTAATCATTGTTTTCAGCTGTTTTTCTATGAAGAATTTAATTTGTTTATTAACTGCCATACTTTTAGCAAAACAATTTACATTTTAATTACAGTCTAAGCTAGGTACTGTGTTTCAAATATACTTGCTGGACAAATTATTATGTACATCTTGCTAGTACTGGATTGTCTTTAAAGCTGTCTTAATTCTTCATGACATAGAAAGTGCTGGAAACATTCCTCAGACATTTTGGTTTACGTTGGCATGATAACATCACAGAGTTGCTGCCGATTTGTTGGCTGCACAAGCATTATGAGAGTCTGCTGTTACACTATATCTTGAAGTTGCATGATTGTAGACTGTTGGAGAAATAGATCTGGTGACTGTGGGGTCCAATTGCTCAAGAAACCAATTTGAGATGATTTGAACTTGGAGGCATGCCTGGAAGCAGGAATCAGGAGATGGGTACATTATGGTCATAAAGGGATGAACATGGTCAGCAGCAGTACTCAGGTAGGCTGCCGGGTTTCACTGATGGTCAGTGGGTACAAAGGGACTAAAAAGGTGCCAAGAAATTATCCTCCACATCATTACACCACCAGCAGCAGCAGCCTGAGTTTTACGCTAAGTTTTGACCCCAACATCTGAATGCTGCAGCAGAAATCGGGACTGATCAGACCAGGCAGCATTTTTCCAATCTTCTATAGTCAAGTTTTGGTGAGCCCGTGTGAAATGTAGCCTCAGCGTCTGAAGCTACGAGTGGCACCAGGTACGATCTTCTGCTGCTGTAACCCATCTGCTTAAAGGTTCACATGTTGTAGATTCTCCACGTCTACATGCCAACATGTATTGAGGTGCTGCCATGTGATTGGCTGATTAGATATTTGCAAAGTTATTAAAGTCCAGAGGAACAGGTGTACTTAATAAAGTGGCCAGTAAGTGCATTTTGATGTAAAGTTTTGTTAACAGTATTGTTTATTTGTTCATGCTATCTAGTCAGCCAGCCTGATTGACTTTTTTGGATTTACTCCATTAATTAATTCAAGCTAAGAGTGAGCTAATATTATAAACTACCCCCAAAAAATACAGGTATACTTAAACCTATTTCCTGAATTTGATGTTTTTGAGTATAGAAATTGACTTTGTAATTTTGATTGTTCTTAAAATGTAAAAAAATAGACGTACTGAAGGAATCCACCACCTCTCTATAAACAGGACTGTATATTTTGTGGTAATAGCTGCCTCGCTCTGCTCACCTGTAGTCCTGATTCTCTTTTTCTCATCATTCCTGTGGAGTTGCAGCAGAGCGCTCACTATGATTAAAACACTTACAACTGGAATCAATTTTTCATTCACAGCCACTTGTCTGTGGTTGAGTTCATTTCACTACTTTTGCACATCATGGCGTCGTGCAAAGCTCCTGATTGCAGATCAGTGCTTGCACCCCACCTCACGCTGTAAATAAGGGATGGGTATATTACACGCTGTAAGCACTTCCCGACTTTTATGGATGATGCTGAAATTCTGCAGTGACATAATGCTGAGGCAGGGCCTTTCTGCCTTGTTTCTGGCCTTTATGGGAGCGTCTGTGTTTACTGGTGTACTGTTTGGCTGTGTATGAGCATTTTTTTGTGCATTTTGCATTGTTTACAGGGACATCCTGTCCTTTTTCTTCTTCTTTTAATCTAGATCCTGGGCAGCCAAGGACTGTTTTTCCTGTGGACTCTTCAGGTAAACACATACTCTTTACAGGGACACTGGAGCTCCGCACACTGTCAGGCCAGGACTTTTATTTTCCTCTTGTTTTGCCTCAGGAGGAGAGTACCAGGACATCGAGGTCCACCTGCGCCGACAGAAGTCTGGGTTCGGTTTCCGGGTGCTGGGCGGGGATGAGGCGGGGCAGCCTGTGAGTCCGGAGACGCGTGAGAAGGCTCGTATGGCAATGGGCGTGGAACCCTGTCATTTTCTCCTCTCTTAACCCACTACACACACTGTGAACACCTAACCTGACCTTTGACCCCTGAGAGAGTGCTGGCTGTGGCTGCTTTGGTGTTTATTGCTGTTTTTTACCGTAACACAACAATATTTTAGCCATGTAACTGAGTTATTAATGTGTCAGTATAACAACCACTTAACACCCACTTGCATGTGACCCTCACAGTCTACACTCCGGAGTCTCAGGGCTTATGAGTCCGAAATCTTTCTGACAGCCTGCATTTAAAAACAGATTCTCATCGGGGCAATCATCGAGAAGAGTCCAGCGGATCTAGATGGGCGCCTGCGGCCCGGCGATGAGCTGCTCTTTGTTGATGGAATCCCAGTGGTGGGGAAGCCACACAGATACGTCATTGACCTGATGCACGGGGCAGCACGAACCGGCCAGGTGAATCTGGTTATCAGGAGGAGGGTTCAGGCGGCAGGTGAGGATTCCTTCTTTATAGATTTTTTTAAATCCACTGGTTAATACAGCATAAATATACTGCTCTGGATTATAAAAGTGTGCAGCGTGCCTCTCCTCTGTTCTCGTGCTCCTCTCTTACCTCTCCTGGTCTCATTCATGTCCTGTAATGATTCAGGTTTAATCAGTCAGAAAACCGAACCACTAATCTCTGAGTAATTATACTGAAGCCTCTCTGAAAAACACATTAGCACACCTTCGCTCTCACGCACACACATTTCTCGCTCCCTTTCCTTACTCGAGCTTCTTTACCGTGGAGACTGGGCTGGCGCTTCTTCCTCTGAACTACAGCCTCTCCTGTTCTCATTATTACGCCCTCCACCACACATGCACATGCTCCTCTCACCAATCCAATTCTTCCCACTCTAGTCCGCCCTCTCTGTCAATTTCTTCTCCACCAAAGGCTACTGTCTGACTCATGCCTGGCCTCTTGTGCGGCCCTTACTTCCATCCTAATTGTCTGACTCCCACTGGCACTTTACGAAGTGTCAGACTCTCTCTGCTCCGAGCTCACACTTTAGCCCGCACCCAGTGACCCACATTTTGCACAAATCATTGGCTTTTTTCACTATTTTCCTCCTCATGTGATAATAATTTTTGCGCTCATTGGGTAAAGAAATAAGAAAAACGTGGGCTCAAACCTTTTAATGATGACAAAGCTTGCTATAGCCTCACATTTACAGTTTAAATCCTGAACTGTTTAACTGCAGAAGAGCGCAGCCCCGCTTACTAGTGAACTATGAAAACAACACTGGGTTCGATCAGTCAGTGTGCCAGAATGCATATGCACACTTTTGTCAGTGTATGCTAGAAGTGCAAGAAGCTACTTTAGCTGTGGTCGGATTGACATAAGGCAGCATTTTAATGATGTGTTTTACCACACTGTGACTGTTCTTTGCTTTTCCTGTTTTGAATTGCTGTCTTATGTTCGCTTCTTGATTCTTCACAGGGATGAGGTCTAGTTCCAGCTTAGGGGGAAGATGAAAAACACTTTGCTGGCAAAAAATTTGTAGATTTTCCACATGCAGAATGATCTTTGGATTCTATGAAGGTGACTCTGTATCCTGCTGATATTTTTTTCTAGTTAGGAATCTTTCGTTTCTTTGAAGGGGACTTTTATGCTTTCACTTATTTTATGTCACTTGAACATTTCAAAACTGTGAATGATCATATTAAAGTTGGCCAAAGTTTCAAAAAATACTAGTAAATTATATGAGGGTTTATGTAGGATGTCACGGGGGATCCTGTGAATCATGCAAAGCTACTCCAGTATAGTATAAAAGCAATATAGAGACGGACATTTCTGTATTGTACATGGAAAAATGTAACAGTGACACTACTTCAAAGTGTCACAACTCTGAAAAAAACACTGCTTTACCACTGGAGTGTGAGTAGAAGAATTAAGGAAGCAGGAAACAAAGCATTACACTGTTTCAGGAGCTCCCTGAAATGCACCTGGGAATTTCTATGATCCTCCAACAGCATCTCATGGAAATATATGTAGAGATCGCTCACGCCTCCAGCCTTGTTGCTATGCGCACACCTGGTTACAAAACCTGTAAGGTGCACCAGCTGTTGTAACATCATTTTTGGGATGAGATGCTATTCTCAAGAGCAGTAGTAGCGAGCATGAACTGCAGTGATAGAAGGTAACGAGAGTTTAAAGGTACTTTAATTCATTTAAGAACTTAATATTGTATTATTCAGCGCACCACAATAATGGAGTCACCTGCAGGTTAAGCAAATAAATGATTTCACGATCTTATTAAATGCAGCAAATTGTTAAGGATTAAATTCCTGGAGAAAAATATTATTTTTGTTCTTTCTGTGTTTCAGAAGTCTAAATTGTAAGCTGCTAACTGCTACACTTTTCTGATGGTTTACTTAAAATAGCAGGCTAGAGGGTTACATCATCAAAAAAAAAAAAATCCACACGAAAAAAGCTGTCATCTTATTTGAATGCTGGGACACAGCAGGGTTGCCATTGTAGGGGGTCCTGAAAAAAACTCCATCTCAGCTGGCTGCAACAGTAAAATGCTCATTGTGCACTTTTATATTATGAAGCAATGATGTATTTTTGATACGTTTTAGCTTGTGGGCTTCATCTGGATCATTAATGTATACATTGTAAGTGTTAATAGGGTTTGTAAGTCCTTTCCTCTCCCATTAGGCTCCTTAAGGTCTCCGATGTCTTAAAATATCTTAAATAAACATTTACATATATATGGCTATAAAAGTCTTGACCCGCCACTAATTTCTTCAGTGTTTTGCTGGGAAGTGGGAAACAAATGAAAATACAGTATATAAGGCAAAAATAGCCCGTCCATCCATCCAGCTACCATCGGGGTAGAGGCAGGGTACACCCTGGACAGGTCGCCAGTCTGTCGCAGAGGCAAAAACAGAGTTTTTATAATTCTAATGAGCTTGAAAGTCATGTTTGAAATAAAGATATGACCACCTTTATTCTTCAGCACCTCCTGTAAGCCTTCTTCCTTTAAGCAGACTTCAGGAATAGTTCTCCAGGCTTCTTGAAAGACATCCAAAGCTCTTCTTTGGATGTTGTCTTTACTTTGTTCTGTTCTCTGTCAAGATGATCCCACACTGCGTCCTCTTCGGTCTCCGTAGAGACCTGTCCATGACTGATAGTTTCACCTTGTGTTTTTGTTCTATCCAGGTATACTATTACTGCATTAGCAGTGTGTTTGGGATCAGTGAAAAAATTAAGCCGTTGCCAATTAGATGCTTTCCAGATGGTTAAAAGTTGACGGTACTTTTCATTGTTCGTAATTTCATCAATTTTGACAAAGATCTCCTAACAGGTTTTTCTTCTTTCTTCAGGAGGTGACTTTCAGATCCTTTTCATCTGCTTTAGATAGTTTTTTTCTTTTGTCCTCCACTTGTGCAGTTCACTCAACCTTTAAGAATTTACTTCACACCAAGCTGAGATATGTCAGGTTTTGGGCTAACAGCTCTTTAAGAGTCACCTTGTTGGTGCAAACATACAATTTTATGCCTTTTCACATTAATCAGCACATTTGGGAAGGGTTCTCAAACTCAGCTACATACCTCTGTTCTGATTCCTCTCTGCGTCGCCCTACAGGCGAGTCTTGTCCAGAAAACGGCCGCAGCCCGGGATCTGTCTCCACGCAGCACAGCTCCCCACGTAGTGACTTCACGTATGGCAACAGCACCAGCACACCCCAGGCTCCCAACGCTGGCATGGGCAATGCCAGCGCTACTTCAGACGGGACCTCCAACACACAACCAAGCGATGTCATAATCAGTCGAAAGGAGAGCGAGGGCTTCGGCTTCGTCATCATCAGCTCGCTCAACCGGCCTGAGGCAGCCACAACTAACAGTGAGTCCAGTGATTATTAAAGAGTCAAGTAGGTGCTTAAGCATCATCAGTCATTCTCTGCTTAGCATAACAACTGCTTCAAGTGCTAAACATTGTGGCAAAGCTCATATATGCTTGTAAATAACCAGGGAGTCTCTTTATAGTGTGAAGAAAACTTATTGGTTAGGGTAGGTAAGGTCACGGCTTGGTAAAAAGTGAAGCGCCTCTCATTCTAGCTCCTCAATTATACATGCCCTCCCACAGCACGTCAGTCACACACATATCTGGTGCACTGCTCTGAGCATCAGCCCACACACACATGAAGAAAAACTGGATGCCTTACGTAAGCCTGAGGTGAATAGCAAAATGAGAGAGGCAGAGACACGTTCAGTCAGTCAGTCAGTCAGGCAGTGAGTGGTGTGTGAGCACAGACAAGCGTAATCCTCCAATCTGCTGCCGAGCGCGTCTTTACCTGCTGTTGCGTGTGTGAATGCTCCAACAGCTGTGCCCCACAAAATTGGCCGCATCATCGAGGGCAGCCCGGCAGACCGCTGCGGGAAGCTGAAGGTGGGAGACAGGATACTGGCGGTGAACAACCAGTCCATCGTCAACATGCCGCACGCTGACATCGTTAAGCTGATCAAAGATGCAGGCCTTAGTGTCACCCTGAGGATCATACCACAGGAAGGTGAGAGGACACATGGAGACACACACACACACACACAAAACACCTGCTGACGGTGATTCATGACAGATATTGAATTAGCTTTGTTAAATGAAAGCTGTAAAGCCTTGTGTCACATTCACAAGCCAGTCACACTCTGTTTTTATGACACCTCTGCATGCAGATGCTTGGAACAGAAGTGCACGTCTCTAACAATAACGCTAATACAGAACACACTCCGGCTGTGTCACTGAGAAATGTGTTCCCTACTCCCATTTACCAAGTGATTCTTTTCATTTGTTGCTTTTGAGAAAGATTTCAATTCGACAAGAGACTCTTAACTACTCACAATAAACTTGAATCACAGCGACCAAGGCTGACGAGAAAGGATTTTCTTTTTGCATCACTTCCCACTGATATTCCACTGACATTTGTATTCCCATTATTTTGAGATACATTGGAGATACCTGTAGATTTTTAACCACTGTTAGTGGGCCCAGTAAGGTGCATCTGGGATGCACATTACAATGAGGAGTAAGCGAGACTCACTGATGATCAAAACACACACTTTCACCAAATGATTACACAATAGACTTTGATAAAGCTGCAGTTGTGTTGCCAGATAGATTTAAAGCCATTGTACTTCTCCACTGCTGGCCAATCACAGCAAGAAGCAGCTGAGGATATTGGGTAGCCATAGAAATCGCCAACCCTGGCAGTAGTTGTGTTTTATTTAAAATAGAAAATAAAGGTCTACTTATCAATATTTTTTATTAAGAATGAATCAGTTCCACCCAGCTTTAATCGGCCACTTGATCTTTTTTCAGGCCATTGTTTCATTTCTGTCATAATAAATAAAGTGAAGACTCAAATATGCCCTTAAGCATGTAGTGAAAACCTAAACAGGAATCTCCTTTTCCGCTTAGATCTACCAGTTGAAAAGAAATAAATAGCGCCATCCCTCCAGCAGATCAGCTTTATCAGAGGACAATAGGTTTGCTGTGCTGCCCTCAAGTGGCCAAGACAATCAAATTATAGTGACAAAACAGCCTTAGCTGATACCTTATGGTTTGATTTTCTTACATCACGTTCTGTTTTTCAGAGGTGAGCAATCCTCCATCAGCTCCCAGCTCGGAGAAGCAGAGCCCCATGGCTCACCAGCACAGCCCTAAGGCCCAGCTAAACACTGCAGCCTCCCAGTCTAACCAAGCAGTGACAGAACCGAGCCCCTCTGTCAGCCAGCCCAACCCCATGCCCCACCAGAGCCCTGTGACTCAGCTTCCTGCCCCGACACCTCAGACCTACACCCACGAGGGCAGGTAAGAGTCGGTTTACAAGCAGCTGCCTTGATTTTTTTTTTTATGACGCAGTGAAGCATTTTTTATAGACTAGCTCTTTATCTGTCTCTGGGGTGAAACACCGTTCCTCTGGGAATAAAGGTACCCCGAACAAGTCAGATATCTCCTTTCTCTTTCTCTTCACCTTGCGCTCGAGCCTCTCTCTTTTCCCCTTTTCAGTTTCTTTTTCCAGCTTCGTCTTTGTCTCTCTTATTGTCCCTTCTCTTTGTTCATCTCTCACGCTCGCTCACTATTTTGTTGTATAACATCACTTAACTCTTATGGAGTGCTAAATTATTTACATAAATTGCTTCTTTATCGAGATCTGTTGAATATTTTACCAAGAACTACAGGGGTCCCAAAATTTACAGCCTCATTGCCTTTCCCTCTGCTTTACACAGTATTCAGATATCTTTGCACTCATCAGCGTGAGAGAGAATTTGTTTTTATTATAAACATTTTATGTGATGTTTAATATCCTCACTTAAGTTGTGTTTAATTGTTGTCATTTCAAAACTAAAACAAGCCATTTCTGTCAGCGCCGGATGACCCAGCAGTTTGTTAGTGATGTGTTTTGGGGTTTTTTTGCTAAGCACACTGAAAGACGAAACACGAGTAATGTTCCATGTCCAAAGGTGGTGATGACAGCTGTAGAAATCCCCCCTGGAAGTTCCTCCTTCATTCTCATTGGTCTGTTAGTTACAGGTCTGAGGTGAAGGCGAGGCAAGATGTTAAACCAGACATCCGACAGCCACCATTCACAGACTACCGACAGCCGCCGGTGGACTACCGGCACCCTCCTGTGGCAGACTATCGGCAGCCGCCCACGTTGGATTACAGACACCCGCCTCTGCTGGACTATCGACAGCTAGCCACAGATGCTAGACAGTTTGCCATCCCAGAGTACCGAATGCCACCAGTTCAAGTAAGGAAGGACTTTTCCTTAAGGATGAGAGTGACTCATCCTTCAACAGACTCTTTTCTGAAGTCAATACAAAGATTGATATTTGAAATATAGGACATAATCAATCATATCATATCAGTTCTCTACAGCTCTACGGAGCCTTTTTAGTATCTGTTAACTCTTTTTCTTTACATTTTATCTCTGCTATCTGTGCACAAATCCAATTAAGAGCCAGACATGAGTTGGTGAAAACCTAAAACTGAGCACAGCGTTGGTTCAGGCAGGTCACAAAGTCGAGCTCAGCCTGCAATCCTGCATGATCAGCTGATGACAGCTGAGCTCAGTGCCAGCTTACAGGAGCTAATGGCTCAGCTGATACCCTTCTACACATCCAACTGACAAATCTTAGGCCTGCCTACAGATGCAAGTCATTTTGCAGCACACTTACAACACAGCTCCTACGTTTCAAGCTGCATATCTGTTCTTTGTGCTCCGTTATGTATGGACTATCTTCCTGCTGCTGTTTGCACTAATATAAACTCCTCCATAGAAGGGCAACGGGCTCCCAGCACAGAGCTGTACCACCACTTATAAATTACTGCAGGTGTAAAGAAACCTTCCTTCTCCTTACTGAGCAGGTTAAAGGAGAGCGATAAATGGACTCAAAGTTGTATGGTGGCCATAAATATGACAAAAAATTGCCAATATTTCACCAATAATATGTTGGATGTGTAAATAAGAAACTACTTCCTAACAAGTAACCTTAAAATTTGAGCTGTATACGAACACCTTGTGTTCACAGCTCAGCTGCCAGTGGCCAATAAATTTATAAATACTTCTAAATTTGGTTGGTGATCAGGGACATGTGGGTATTTGCTGAGAGGAACATTTTAAAGTTACAAATTTATAAAAAAAAAAAATAATAATTTTAGGGCTCACATGGTGAAAAAGCTGTTACATGGCACTGAATTACCTCAAACATATTTTTCATTGCACAGTCTCCTGTATAATAATGTAATAAAATATATTTCCAGTGAATCAGTATAGGGCAGAGGGATTGTTTTGCTGTGATATTCTAAGCTTATTTCTAGATATTTTGAGTTTTCGTATAAATTAAAAACTCTTTGTATTTCTATTTAAAGCTGGTTTTGTCTGTCAAAGTGAATGCAGTGTTATTTCTCAAAACCTCATGTACTGAAGCTAAAGTTTTGGACTTATTAGCACCTTCCCCATTGCTTTTGCTCCATTCTCATTCAAAAAATGTATTATTGGAGACAATTTTCTGCAGTAAAAGCCTGTTTTGTGCTCGTGTAGGACTGCATCTGATCATGCGTGATCTCTGCTTGTCTCAGCTTACACAGGACTTCGACTTCTTCACAGTGGAACTGGAGAAGAGCGTGAAGGGCTTCGGTTTTAGCATCCGTGGAGGGCGGGAGTACAAAATGGACCTCTTTGTCCTACGACTTGCAGAGGACGGGCCGGCCATTCGCAATGGGAGGATGAGGGTAGGGTTTGATGACATCATTTCCTTTAAGAAAGCAGTTACCCCATCTTTGGAGGTTAAGCTGCTTTCAATCTTTGCTGCATTACACGGTGTTGTCTGTAATTGTCTGATGTTATCAACGCTGCAACTGCAACTTTTTTTTGTGCCAGCTAAGAAATAATCTGTCAAAATAACTTATGAGATGGTTTGTCCTTCTGATGCTGATCGCAAGTTTGTCTCCTCCCAAGTTCCCAAAACTTAACTTCTTCCTTATGTTTAGCATCAGGTGATATTCAGCAGGTTAAAGACAGATTTAATCATTTAATGGGGCCATCATGATGTCATGTGCTTTAGGGTCTCCACAGCTACACAGTTATCCTTTTAGCTAAAAAAAACAAAGCAGCACACACATTTTCTGAATTACATATATATATGTAATAACAATAAATCCAGTGGAAATGAAAATAAAACCCTTCCACTTCCCCACCAGCTTTTCTGTTTTTAGCGTTTCCCTCAGTCCTGTTTTCTTTTTCTTGCATGTCCTCCAATTTTTACGTCTGCGGCTGATAGCCTCAGTATGCACTACAGTGCTTATCTGTAATGAACCTGTCAAAGATAATGGTGTAAAATGCCCCTGAGGGAGATATTACTTTTCCTTTTCTGTGTTGTAATCGTTGTAGTCCAGTGGCTCCAGACGGAGGTGGAAAAGGAAGAAGGAATACTTGTCGAGCTCTACTTAAAATCAGTAAACAAACTGCTGTGAAGTAGTGATAGTTTCTTTCTAAGTATTTAGTATTAAAAGAAGAAAGTGAGAAAGAAAAAGTCAAACTGATTACCAGTAAAGTTTCTGGACATGAAAAACTCCTCTGACTGGTTTCATGTTGTACCAATTAACTGATGTAGCAGTCTACTACAGTAATTTACATTTTAAGTTGGAAAGAGCTGCATTCAGTTCTCATTAAACATGGAAGTAACGACGGTAATATCACACATTCGTTTAGAGTGCTTTGTTGAAGCCTCAAGTTTTGAAAGCAGATATGGACGAGTGACATGTGGATGTGACAAACAAAAAAAGCACACGTTCATACGAATAACTGTTTGTCAGTGAGAAGGTAGGCGCGCCCTAAAGCAAACCCTGATTCGATTGATATTTCCGACTCTAACTGGAGCCACGCTTTGCACACTGAAATCTATTTATTTAATACTCAAAACAAAAACAATGGCATGTTCAAAGTCATTTAAATCACCTTTCTTGCCCATTCTGATGACCATTCAAGCAGGTTGCCTTGATCGTGTCTGCATACCTCAATACACTGAGTCGGTGCCATGTGATTGGCTGATTAGATATTTCGGTTAAAAAGCAGTTGAACAGGTGTACCTAATAAACTGGTTAGTTTCAGTTGTTACCAAACAAAGCAAAACATAAAATGTACAAAACAGAAGTTTTACAAACACGTGTGCACCTATGCCGTCACCCTCTCGGGTTAATTCTGAACTGTAAAGTTTTATTTTGTGTCCAAATTACATATACTGTGTAAAATAAGTAAATAAAGCTCCAATGCCTCAGGATTTTACTTAACTAGACTCATGTATGCGCTTCAAATTTGTCACCGTTGATTGATCAAACAGTGTAAGCCATGTGATCCCTCCTCCAGCAATCCACGATCCACACCGCTGCATGCGGCGAGGAATCAATCTGCATTTAACTTAAGCAAATGCGAGACAGTAGTTAAAAAGCATGGCTGTCACTGTGGATTTGAGTAGCGCTTTAACACATACTCAGGTGTGGAAACCAAAAAGCCCACATGCTCTGGGACTCCCTGCAGTCACTCTGACATTTTGAGTTTGAGCCAAGTAGTTTCTGCTCAACAGGCTCTTAAAAAAGGAGGAATAAAACCTCTTGCGAACAAACTAATCAGCAACAAGGAGCGCTTACAATTTCTAACAGGTTTTTTTTTTTTAGGTTAAATGTTACTGTAGATGCTGTTAAGAAAACTGTATGAGGTTATTGATGCTTACAGATAATCATTCACCACTTTTAATTACTTCTCCGAGCTTCGCTCCCATCTTGTGCTTTCTGAGCTCACGTACTGTCCATTCAGCTTTCTTTCCCTCTTTATTAAAGATGAAAATGGAGATGACTCTCTGCTGCTGTTAGGGGCTGAGGATTAATGAGAACAGCCTTGGCTTCCACCTCTTCAGACCACTGTAATGACACGTAATGACTCCCCCTCTCTTGACTCTAGTCCACTCCTAACTTTCAAATTACCCCCCTACCATTACTGGGAGACTTCTACATTTGTTAGTGTAATTGGCTCAGCACGTTTTGTCCTGTTCCTCATGATTTCTCCCCATTAGTGAACCTCAGAGCCCTCACATGAAGGGCTTTGAAGTGTTTCATATTTGAGCCATCCTCGTACGCACCAGGGAGTGGTCACATAAAGAAGGGATAGGCCTGGGAATATTGACTTTAGCTTTTAGCTGAGCTGCTGCTGTTATGATTATTTTATACACTTATCAACCAGTTTAATATGTATTCCTCCTCAACTGCTCATTAACACAGATATATAAACAACCAATCAGATGGCAGCAGCCCAATGCATTTAGTCATATAGACATGATCAAAACAAGTTGCTGAAGTTCAACCGAGCATCAGAAGATTGGACAAACGTTGCCTGGATCTATCCTGCCTTGGTTCTAGCTCCAGCTGCTGGTGGTGGGGGTGTAATGATGTAGATATATTCTTGGCAAACTTTTGGCCTCTTGGTTGAGCATCATTGAAACGCCACAGCCCACCTGAGGATTATTGCTGACCATATCCAAACTTTTATGACCACAGTGTACCCATATTCTGGTTAGTGCTTGCAGCAGGATAACACACCATGTCACAAAGCTCAAATCATCTCAAACTGGTTTCTTGAATATGAAACTATTCTCAAATGGTCTCCATAGGCACCAAATCTCAAGCGACTATAGCACCTTTGGATGTAGTGGAACGGGAGAGTCACATAATGGATGTGCAGTCAACAAATCTGCAGCAACTGTGTGATACAGCTGTCTTAATAAGGATCAAAATCTGTGGAGAATGTTTCCAGTACCTTAAAACAGCTCTGAAGGCAAAAGTTCAGAAATCCAATCCAGTACTATTAAGGCGTAACTAATAAAGGGGCCAGTGATTGTAGATCTGTATTGATCCTTATAAACGCACAAGGAAACATTTCATACAAATAGCAAGGGTCATCTAATAATTTAGATTTATCTGCTCCATTCCTACTGCTTTGTTTTGGATTGACTGAGGGCAGTTTGGTTTTCCCTTCAGTGGTCAATGAGCTTTATTGATACTCCATATAATCGATGCATACAGCTTCAGACTTGTTCCAGTGGTTGCTGTATTTGGCTGTTCTGAACACAGCCAGCACAGTATTTATCGATCACAGAACAAAGCTGCCCTAAGTTCATGGCTGAAAAAATACTTCTTCTTTCAATCAAACAGAAGCATGTTGACAGTTTCTAGACTGTGTTTGATTTATTCAATTATATTATAGGTGTAGTTGTTACCTTTGTGAGGCCTCTGTCTTCTTCGTCTATTAGAAGTACCCTAACCCTACACTGTTTGATGACTGTAACTAATTTAATGTTCTATGTAATTTTGTTACATTGGTACAATGCAAAATGTTTAACTTAATGGAATCTGATCAAATCAAATTTACTTCACTGATATACATTTAGTTTATACAAAGCACATTTTTCTCAATGATAAATAATTTCAATGAATGTTTTTGATTTTATATGTTTCAGTTGCATTTTACTCTAAATTATTGCTTTGTGTTTATTTATGTTGAAGAGTCATTTCTGAGTTTATGTCATGAAGAAAAATGAAAGGACCTACTTATAAAAAAATGGGAAGAAGACAAAAATGGCATGATCTGAAAGCAAGGATGGAAAATAGATGTTGTGTATGAATGTTCTGGTCTGTTGTACAGCAAAGATGACGCAAACAATTTAATAACAAGAGACCAAGCAATCCAAAAAGTAGGAAAAGAGGGCTTAGACTTCGTGGGATTAACCTGCTGTTTCACTGTGCTGCTTTGTGGAGACTCAATGTATATATCTCAGACTTGCTTTTTGGTGGCTCAGAGTTGCATCAGTGATGTGTCATATGTGTATTCCTAAACTGTCACTAGCCAAATAAAGGCAAAAATGCCTAAAAAAAACTATTTAAAGAACATCCATAAATTTAATCTAAAGCAAATAAGCCCCAGTCTACAATCCAGAAAGATTTTGCTTAGGTTTGGTTTGGATTTAGCGTGTTGCCAAAAGCTGTAAGCATATTGTTATACCTAAAATGTCTTATTGACTTGACCTTGCATGGAAAGTACAAACAGACATCTCAGCTTCTTTCTTTGTTTTCTTTGCAAACTTCCTGACATCCAGGTTGGGGACCAGATCATTGAGATCAATGGAGAGAGCACTCGGGACATGACTCATGCTAGGGCTATCGAGCTCATCAAGTCTGGGGGCAGGCGGGTTCGTCTCCTCCTAAAGAGGGGTACAGGGCAGGTCCCAGAGTACGGTAAGGTTCTAAACTTTAAATTATTTGTCTCTCAGATCATTTCTTTCTTAACACGTCTGTATTTTCTTCACTGTTAATCTAATATCACCTTGACTCTGAATAACATTAATCTGACATGCATTTTTATTTATATGGTATCTCCTGCCTCTGTAGCCGTCATCCCTTGTATTTAATCTCTTAATTCTGTATTTCACTGTTGCTGTAAACTAATTGTCTCTTCTGTCTTGACTAACACTAGTTTATCTTCTGTCCATTTCAGTGATCTATCACTAATTGATTGGTCTAGGTTGTTACTTCCCCTTCTATAGGAATGGTATCTTCCAGTCTCTCCATGTGCATGAAAAGTGACAAGCATGGCTCCCCCTATTTCTTCCTAACGGGCCACTCTAAAGACACGGTTTGTGACCATACGAATGTTTCTTTCTCTTCACTTAACCCTTGCTTTCTGTGCTGTGGTATTGTGCATTGTTTTCACATCAAAACTTGTTCTATAACTTTGAAAAGCCCCAAACTCTTGAAGATTTTGCTTTTCTTTTTTTTTTTTACTCCATGAGTAATCAACAAAAATCACACCAAGCTGCAGGAGGTTGTAAAATTAGTGAACATAACTCTGTTCCCGACTGAAAGATAAATCAGCCACCAACAGCTACCTACGGGCTCAAAAATAAAGCTATATGAGCGTGCATCCTGAGCCAGCCAGGGGAAATGAACGTGAAATATTACAGCAGATTATTTACCCAGTAAAGTTTCGGCGCAGCATGAATTGAGCCTGGAAGGGGACATTTATTTGTATGACACTGCGGGCAATAAAACTCCAATGCGTCACTCACTCCTGTGGCTTCTGCGTCAGCACGATGCTCACTTTTTCTGCATCCTCTGCTTTGCCACTTTATCTGTTAACCTCCCCCCCTGTGAGGCTTATTCATCAACAATTGGCCTTGGTGGTCACCCCTGTCGCTCCCCCATGTCTGCCCTTCTCTGCTAGTCCCCTTCCAGCCCAGGTTTTAATCTCTCTGCTTGGAGAGCTTTTGTAATACTTGCCTTGAGCTACAATCTTGAAATATGCACACAAGGAGTCCTGGTGTGGTCAGCCAGACAACACGGCACCCTATCTGTAGATAGCCACTCTTATCCGAGTTCCCCTGCAGCCTAGAAGCAGCGTTTTTTAACCCACATGGCCTAATCTGCGTGGGTTTGATTCAGCATTTAATCATTCCTAGTTTACAAGCACTTTATTTGCATACTGGAAGGTTATTCAAATCACGCGCAGTGATTAATTTGCCTATTTAAAGCATTAGCATACTAATGTTCAAAGGAGTGAGCTATTTTTGTTTCGGGTTGCTGTGAGATTTTTAAGGGTTATGCAAAATAAAGCACCGAAACTCAAGAGCATAAACTGTGTGATGTAGCTGTGAGTATGAGCACGAATGTTATTTTGTGTTCGTCTGCGTGGCGTTGAGATATTGAGTGCCCTTTTCTAATCTAAGGGTTGCGCCTCAAGGGTATGCGTTTATCAAATTTATCAAAACTTACACTTAAGCTCGCTACTCAGGTGGTCAAAGTTATTTGCTACTTTTAGTAAAGGAACATGAAAGCAAACTATGTAAAAACAGTTTCAGAGAGAAAAGGCCAGAAAGTTAATAGCACTTAGCATCTCATTAGCATGTTTCTGTTAAAAACTTTTCTTCTGTTTTGCGTAGTAATTTTCTCAGACTCTTAAACGCTTTTTGTCAGAAAAAGAAAAAAGCTCAGATACAGTTTTTGTATGCTGAGTAATGCTTCCTGTGTAACTGCTGTAAACCCTCACACTGGCTGCTCAGCACTAAACTGTAGACCTCAGCACTTGCTGGTGAACATTTAGCAGCTGATTTCCCTGAAGAGCAGCAGACATTAAAACAGAGCGTCTTGTACTGAAATATTTCTGTGCTAGAAAGTTTATTTGTTCTCTTTATAGCCTGATACGATGTAGGACCAATATTGCCAAAAACGAGATAAATTACTATATATAGATGTGCAAAAGTCTTGAACCATCCGTCAATTCATTATACTTTGCTTCCAAGGACCCAGATGTTTAAAGTGGTCTTGAGCAGTAGTTCTCCAGGCTTTTTAAAGGTCTTTTTTCATTCATTTTCATTCCCGTCCTTTCAGGGGAATGTTTTTTTGTTTGTTTTGCCATTAACACTGACTCATTCTAGCATTAAAAAGCATCTAACTCAAGGGATGAATCAGTGTTGTGTCTACACAGAACAGACTTTGTGAAAATCCAGTTTTAAATTGTATCTTTTGTTACTACCGGCCTGTCAGAAAAACATGATTTTTTGCAATTTCTTTAGCTAAATCTACCAAAAAAACCCAAAATACCACAATTTGACAGGCATAAAACAGTATTACAAGGTTCAAAACGTGGCATATTTCTGCATGGTGTGCAGCGTGTTCTTAAAAGATTTGAGGAAACCAGACAAGTCAAGGACAAAAGAACAAATGCCATGCTTAAAAAACTGTCTACAGCAGATGCACAGCATCTGAAAGTCATGTCCTTAAGAAAGAAAGTAAAAGACCTGACACAGGATCTGACAGATGCATCTAGCCCTTCAGTTGATGGTCTTATGGAATGAGGGGGTTAAAATAGTTGTTGACAAGCATGGAGAATGCCACGAGAGGTATAACAGTGCATGTCTGCAGGAATCTGTAAAACACATTGCAGGTTCTGTCATGGTTACGGGCTGTGTTTCAGACACTGGTGTGGGAGATTTTCTGACAATTGATGAAATTATGACCTCAGAAAAATACAGTCAAAGTTTGATCCACAATGCAATACCACCTGGAAATCAGCTGATTGGCAACGACTTAATTTTTCACAATGATCCCAAACACAATGCCAGTGCAATAAAAACATACCAGGATAGAAAAACACACATGAAAGTCATGGATTGGTCTCCCCAGAGCCCAGAACTCAACATTATTGAAGCAGTGTGGGATCATCTTTACAGAGAACAGAAGAAAAGGCAGCCAACATCCAAAGAAGAGCTTTGAATGTCCTTAAAGAAGCCTGGAGAACTATTCCTGAAGACTGCTTAAAGACATTACAAGAAAGTTTACCTAAGAGAGTTCAGGCTGTGTTAAAGAATAAAGATGGTCAAACCAAATATTGACTCTTTGAGCTCTCTAGCGTGCAAACTCTGTTTTTGCCTTATAAACTGCATTTCCATGTTGCACATTACTGTATATTTTGCAAAATGCAATTTGCTTTAGTTTCCCCCCGTTTTTATACAGTCTTGTTTCATTTATTGTATGTATTTTGTATTTCCCCATTGCATTCCTCCCCTATTTATTTCACCCCAAAATCTTTTGTAAACATAAAATAGATTTACATAATACATTTATTAATTAATTATATTTTTTGTGTATTTAGTCAGAGTGGTGATTTTTGGCATTATCTGACCTCTATCTGATTCTGCTCTTGCTAAACGGTTAAAAATAAGCTTTTATAATTTCAGATTTTTTGTGTTTTGCTAAGCACAGACCTAGGTATCTATTTTGTAATGTGCTATAGTGACTCAGTTGAAATGTAGGGAGATTAAGTGGTCCAACATCGTAACCAGCATACTGTAGGTAAAACACTGTGAAGCTCCAGTTTGCTCAGAAATGACCTCCTGCTCGTCCTGCATTCAAAATGCTCCAGAGCTTCTTATAATTGGGCCTCATGGCGCCGGTGTAGCAAGCCTAGCCTCTGCCCCCTGCCTAGACCACTGAAAATGACTGATGGCCGAGGGACCGAGGCTCATTGGTGCGGAAACAGAAGCTAACAGTCCGTGAGAGTGGAGAGTTGTGGAGGAATGCACCGCAGATTCACTGCGGAAGCTACACCGATACAGAGTTCCTCCAGCTTTAGAGAAAAAGAGAGAGGCACTCTGCCCCTGAGGTTTTCATTCTCACTAAAGCACCACCCTATTGGGCACATCATCCATTTCATTAAACCTGTTTTCGATTTTCCGCCAACATTTTAGGTTGGCCAAGGCCTTTAAGAGAGTTATGGGAGGCAAATGGATGTTGTCTAAAAGTAGAGTTGCCCTGTGACACGTCTGAAAGTAGGTTATCGTCCTGTTCTGATATTTACCTCAGTGCTTCCAGCTTGTAGAATAGGCATGATTGCTGTGATGATTAGGATTTATTTTATTTAATGTTTTTGGGTGAGTGGTGTTGTTATGTTGTTATTGACTGTGTCTATATGCATTCCAGACAATGCCGCCCCATGGGATGGTCGCCCTTCAGCCTCCCCAAGCCTGTCGGAAATAGCCCCTCCCATCGAAAGCCTTTCCATGTCATCGCCTTCATCTCATCTAGCCCCAGCCCCCGACCCTCCTCATCTGCCACCTCAGGATGTCCATCGAGACCCGGTGGCACGAGACAGCAGGACGGAGCGTTCGAAGAGCCCCCAGAAAGCCGAGCTGCTAAACCCAGACCCAATCAGCCATGCGAGGAGAGCGGCTGCGACCAGCGGGAGCAGCAGAGCCAAGAAGGAGGGTGGCAGGTCCACCCACAAGGGTCTCAGGATGCAGCCGACTCCTGATGGGGAAGGGGGCAAGGACGGGCAGAGCGGAGAGCCTAAACCTTCCAGAAGCAACAGAGGAAGGTCCAAGGAGAGAAATACTAGGGACAATAGAGAGTCCACTCACTCTCCTAGCAGCTCTAAGCTCCTACACATTAACGGGAACAGCAGGGAAGATGTAGAGCGCTGGAGTGGCGCAAAGCAGGGGGAGCTGGAGCAGAGCAAGCCCAGGCCCAGGGAACTAGAAAGGGGCCAGGGAGAGAGCCGGCCTAGCCTTCCCAACAAGAGCACCAGCAGCAGCAGCATCGCAGCGGGGAGGAAGGCCACAGTCTCTCCCGGACCTTGGAAGATCCCTGGATCAGACAAGCTGCCCAGCACCCTGCGCACAGGCACGTCCACTCTGAGCAGATAACCCCGCAGCTTCAGCAGAAAACAGTGGCCACACTCATCTGAACTAAACCACCCCATCTGGATGAAAGTACCATTCTCACACCCTCCTGTGCTCCTGCATCCCCTCATCGACCTGTTCTCCCATACAGTCAAAACCAAGAGGAGGGGGGCAGGGTGATCTGGACCACGTGTTTTTAAAGTTTTATTTATGGAACTGTATTTTAAATTATTTTGGAGAAACATATTTTACACCTACCACCTTAAGAACTGGAAAATCATCCAAGTTAACACACACAAAAAAAGAAGAGCAAATAGAGTCTTTGTGTAGCGTGGTGGGAATCATTTGTGGAGTAAATGAATTTTGAAGACCTCTATTTTGCTGAACCGAGGGGGGGGGGCAAACATGCAAATATAAACAACATAGCAGGAAGTAAATGTCGGATGGATTTTTTTATATATCTACACAGTGGAGTCTATTTTATGAAAAGGAATGTTTAACGGATGTTTTTGAGGAGAGTGAATGGATCAAAGAGCGACCGCAGAAATGAAATCGACTCATCAGCAGAAACTTTGCCTTAACAGAGACTGTATTGGGCCTGAACCTGTCTTGAATAATCTATCAGATGATTATAGACATAGATATATTATAACGAATATGAATATGTGGGAACATTTTGTAAATAAGATCATCTTTAAGTGAACATATAGAAATTCTAGTCTACAAATAAATGAGCGAAGCAGCACGACATGCCCCGGATCTTTAGGTAGCTCCTTGCTCCTGCACACTCCTGTTCCACCCTGCGATCGCAGGTCTGAGTCTCAGCAAGCCTGCTGCGATCGACTGCACGGCCTGTTTGAATCATTCGGGCTTCAGTGGGAGTGTCTCTTCAATCTATTTTCCTTTCTTCTGTGCGTAACGATCAAAGCAATCTGCGACAGTGGCGTCCAGTCGGACACTGAGAGAAGGAGCTTGCGTGATACCAACGAAGGGGCAGAGTGCCTTAGACTGAGGACAAAAGGTTCAACCACGAAAATACTGCAGAGGGTTCAACATAGGCTGCTATACAACACCCACTCTACAGATATAAATATAAACTGCGTTTCTTTAGTGTGACACGGTGAAATATATAATTTATTTCACAAGCTTATGTATGAAAATGAGTCCATTAGCGGAGGTATCCACGGTCCCTTTTTATTTGTGCAAGTGGTTCATCTCGGGTCATGATGCTTTTCATTACTGATTTCTTAATGAGGTCTGACACCAGTAATTTCCATGAAGAATTGCTTATATGAGATTGTGTAATCAAACGTCGCCACATGGCAGACAGAGCTTTGCACCCTAAACCAAACCAAATTAATAAAATCTGATATTAATTCAGTAGAGAATCAATCTCACCTTCTCAGAAGCTCGCTTGCATAACAATCTGCATCTCGAAGGAAGGACTGAATGCTCATGTGAACGTGACACGTTTGTCAGCTGCTGAATTAAATTTCTTTTAAGAGATTTTGTGTACACTGTGTGATATTGAGACATACATATCCATGCCAAAGCTCTTTGGAGGGTTCCTGTTTGTTTGTTTTTTTAAGCATTCCTGCCCAAGAATCTGACTGACTTTGAAGGCAACGCTTGTATTTCTATACATCAAGCTCGTAACTAGCTAAGCCCTGCCGCCTTTGGTTACTGCCACAGTTCCTGTCAAGCTTTCTATTCTTGTACAATGTTTGATAAAACGGTGACGCTAAGACTTCAAACGGCGCATTCTTGATTACAGGCAGAGGTACTTGAAAGCAGCTTGACATTTAACGTCACAGGAGGGAAAGATTTTTAGGATGAAGACTGTCAGGTGAAGTTGGACAAAATGACTCATCTGTCTCAGATAGCATTGCCTGAGGTTGCTGGAACATAAACTACACAAAATTACAAAAGTTACGCTGATACTAATAAAGAGCATTGGGGAAACTTAATCGAATTAGTAATTTTACAAATCTTTACAATCTAAATATTGCTCATACTAGAAGAAGTTGAGCTATAGCAAAAAGGCCCTGAGAACTTCAGGGTTTTGCATTTGTTTGCAGTGTAGTCTTTGATCTGGTTTTTCCAAGTTTAGCACAAAGTCCAGTCCTGTGACCTGGCATTGTGTTGCATTTAAATGCAGAAAGACAGAAGAGGTAACCTAGTAACCTTTGCAGCGCAGAGTCATAAATACACAGCGTGCAATGCTGCTCCTTTATATTTGTTGAAGACTGTCTCAGTTTTCATATAAGGTGCAATGATGAGTAAGAAAAAAATAAAATTTGATAAAAGTCAGTTCATTTTTTTACACAGTATTAATATTACTAAAATATTTCAATGAAAAAGCTACTGTGCTGAGGTCAAATATGCATATGCTATATGTGTGTGTAAAAAGCTGTTTGCTAGCCTGTTAGCCACAACAGCATTAAAGTCATATGATAGCTGCACACTTATAAAGTGGCCAGAAAAAAAATGTATTGGAGTCTTAAAATAAGCTACAGTAGCTGGTATTCAGTAGATTACAGTAAAAAAAAAAAAAAAAAAAGCTAAAAAGTCCCCTCTTTCCTTGTGACAATAAAAACATCTTGGTTTAGTTCCAGACTGCAATAAATTCACATTTTAAATTGTGCATGCATAAAAGTGTCATCCACACTTTTATAGTCTGGAGAGGTGTTCAGTGCGGGTCTTAAATGTGAGCCCTCACTGTTTATAACAATCAACAGTTCAGTTTTATACACAGTTCACAGAAGGTTCCCTGTTCAGACCTTGTTTGCATGTTCTCCTTGTGCCTCCCTGGGTTCTCTCCAGATATTCCAGCTTCCTCCCAGAGTCCAAGACAGTTAGGTGAGCCTGTGGTTCTAAATTAGCCAGTTAAGTATTTGTTTCTCTGTGTTAGACAGACTGGCAACCTGTCCAGAGTGTACCCTTTTGCCTTGTGGTAGCTCAGATAGGCTCTAGCCCCACATCACCCTAAACTCAATAAAAAGTTAAGAAAATGGAATGGATACTAACTTCTTAAGAACTACGCAAAAACTTCTGTAATCATTTGTTGGGAGGTCAATTCATGATGACATCGCTTTGGGACGGCAAAGCAGTGCTCATCTGTTTCCACATGCTCTGCACAAAGTGCTGTCAGAGTAGGCTGGAGTCAGGACCCAAAAACCAACAAAAATAATCTTTGATTTTAGAAAATTGCAACAAAGGTCACATAAATCAAAAATGCAGCTTGAGGAGAACACAGCTAAACTGAGTCAGGACTATTTATACACATGAAGAGTATCCTAATCCTAATTTTGAGTTAATAAATTAATAAAATCTCAATTTTATTTGTAGTTTCTGTAGTGAAAAACCCAAAAGTATGGCAAAATAATAATTGGATTACATGAATCACTACCTCAAAACAAATGAAGTTCAACTGCCAACAAGCTATAACAATAAAATAATGTTAAAAATACTCACTTAGTTACCTGTAGTTCTCTGTTCCCCAACACTGGAAGTCACCCTGAAAGGATTACAGAAAAAGCATTAATTCCTTTTGCTATTGTTTTTAGTTTTGAGGCTAAATAACTGCGCCGAGATATCACCCACCCTTAAATGTGCCAAACAGTAAGCACACCACACAGACAAGCACATGAATCCAAAGCTTGACAGGGCTGCAGTGCATTCTTTGAGTCACTAAAATAGGACTGAATGGCTGTTGAATGGGAGGAATCTAGCAAACGGTTAATTTGGAGTATTTTTCTCTGAATGAGCCGGAATCAGACAGCCTAAAAAAAACAAAAAACCTCCTTTCCTTCTTCTGCTGAGGGACATACCGATAGTGTTTGAGTGAGCAGAGGGACACAAGTCATTATGTTTGCCGTTGTAATCCGTAATTACACACGCACTAAGCAGACTGACTTAAAAACACAATCCAACACAGAGGGTTTGAAATGGGAGGAATGGAGGAATCACCAGCCGGGAGCAAACGATTGAGCTTTTCAGGCACTTGTAAAATGCCTCAGTTACACGCCGCCACATCACACCCATTTAGTTGGACTGCTCCTTTATTTTGTGACTTCAGATTTGAGCAGAAGCAGGAAAACGTGTGTCTTTTTTTGCTAGGCCTTTGCACAAATCACTGCTTTCCACATCTGAGCTGTCTCCATCCAGTCAAACTGTAAGTAGTTTTCTAGGGAAATTTAAAAAGAAAAAAAACACCTAGGGGTGTGTTAAAGTGTGTGTTTGTGTACAACAAACACACTTTGGCACCACAATATAAACCCCAACAACCTGAGCGGCTCAGTATCACTGTGTAGTGTTATAGCAGTGTGTAGACCCTGAACAAATATCTCTATAAATATGACTCGGTGTACTATTGATGGTCACAAAGACTGTAAGTGGAGCAACTATTTTTATGAAATGCAACACTATGAATATATTAACTTTTGCAAAAATCTTGTTTACCTGTATGATATTCTGAAACGCTGTCAAAATAAACAAAACTCTTGACACAAGATGGGAAATTTCTTAGGATGTGCCGCTGTGTGAGTCCTTGTGGATGTATGGATGCTGTTTTTGTTTGCTCTGTTTCACCTAAAGGGAAAGAGAATTCACAGCCGGATGCAAAACGAGGAAGAGGTTGCCAAATGCAAGATTTAATTAATCAACAAATAATTTTTATATGTAAAGTATTTTTAAAAATGGCCCAAAAAGGAGAAGGGAGTCAAGCCAAACCACTAAATAAAGGATAAAGTAGATATAAAGAGTATAACAGATTCAGTTTTGCCTTAATTCTTAATGGCATGGATTCAACAAGGTGCTGGAAAAGTTCCTCAGAGATTTTGGTCCATATTGACATGAAAGCATCACATAGTTGAATCTCCTGTTTCACCAAATCCCAAAGGTGCTCTACCGGATTCAGATCTGGTAACTACAGAGACCATTTGAGTACAATGAACTCATCACGTCATGTTCAAGAAACCATCCTCCGCACCATTACATCAGTACTGCCAGCCTGAACAGGTGATACAAGCCAAGATGTTTTCCATGTTTTCGTGTTGTTTACCCAAAATTCTCATCCTACATCCAAATGTACCGACTGAAATTCAAACTTGGATCGGAAAAGATTTTTCCAATCTTGCCAATTGTAGCTTGATTTCTTGTTCACCTGGTGTGATCTTCTGCTGTGGTATCCAATCTGCTTCAAGGCTCAACGTGCTGTGCTTTCAGAGATACATACATGCATACCTTTGCTGTAATGAGTGGTTATGTGAGCTGAACTTCAGCAGGTCATCTTGACCATGTCTACAGGACTAAATGCACTGATTTCCTGCCATGTGACTGGTTGATTAGATGTTGTTAATGATCAGCTGAACCTACTACTAAATAATGGATCTACAGTGCTGAGCCCATCAGTTTACCAGAACACAAGTTCACACATAGAAATGTTCTTTAAAAAAAAGCTACATTTTCAATGAAAAAGTTGCAGTTAGTGAATTTAAAGTAATTTATTTGAATCTGCCCTGGTCTAAATCAGCAAAGTGATTTACTTCATCTAGTTCTAACTCAAACTGTAAATATAAAACAGCAGTTACTACCTTCACAGTTCTATTTGATACACATTAAAATTGTAATGTTACAGTCTGCTATAAACCATGTATTCATTTTTTATGTATCATTCATAAATTATTTAACAAACTGTTTTGTATTGATTTGCTCTATATTCTGCAGTCTGCCTCTGCTCAACTCTTGCTTATGAAGTGTCTCAGTTTGGCCACATGGAGGCGTCTGATAACCAGATTGTAATCTAACAACAAAACTACCAAAGGAAATAGTCTGGTGTTAATGGTTTTAACTGTTCAGTCACATGCTAATATTTTTGTTTTTTTTTAATTAGTGATTTCCTTTTATATGCTGGAGAAAAAATGAAATAGAATCTGCTCTGTTCCCCGTGTGCACACTTGTCATGTCTTCACTAGAGGTCAGTGTAGGCCAAGCTTTCATTTTTAATGCTGCTTGGTTTCATAATTGTAATAACTTACATAAAGTTATTAGTCAGACATCTCCTCTTATAAAATGTTTAGAGGATTTTATCACCCAGTGGGATATTATAGTTTCATACACGACTGTCTGTCACATCATGTACCACATTCTTGGCTCAGGACAGCATTTTATGGTTTCCTAAAAGCACTACGCATTATCCAGGTGATATTTTGGTCTTAAAACATGTACATGCACATGCACAATATTTCACTCTCAGTACTTTGCACTTTGGTGTCCAAGGTATAATGATGTCACGAAAAAGTCATACTTTGGTTAATAGGGTGTCTCCAATGCATATATAGATCTTTGCATCTTGCAGGCAGGAAGAGTGTGAGATGATGCACCGCAGGGGCGGGACAATGTGCTCTCCCGCAGAGACAACGTTGGTCGGGTCTTCCTGCTGCCAGCTGGAGGCTGCTGGCTGGTGTGTGTATTCACCACAGGAGCAAATCAATCCAGAGCTGTACTCGTGTCTCTGCCGGAAAAACAACAAGCTTAGCACAGACCTTAACAGCCTGCTCAGCTCCATCTAAGGAGGAGGACAGGGATGAAAGACTTCCTTTTAAATGTTTTTCAAACAGTACTTAAAGTGGACCTATTAAGCATTCATTCCAACTCCATATTATTATTTTTCTAAGACTATTTTTTAATGATTTACAGTTCAGAAAAACTCTGCTGCCCTACAGTTCATCCTGTCTAAGAACAGCTGCTTCAGAGCAAATTAATGACTTTTTTTAAGGGAAAATAAACAAGCAAGACTTTACTGATGCTGGGCCTTTAAGTGAAATTCAACTCAGTGTTTTGGGTTTTTTTGTTTTGTTTTTTTGTTAATAGTAAACAAAAAAAATGTGGAATGTGGGGTATAAACATTTTTCGGCTTCCAAAGTGGGACATGCTGTTATAAGCCAGCTCTCTTCTAATTGGCTACCACACACAAACAAAAGGTCTGAACAGCAAGTGGGTGGAGCTTCAGAGCTGTGCGCTTGAGATTACCATATAAGGGCTATCCTCTCTCTCTGACATCATACAGAGCCAAGAGTAGAGAAAGCCATCTGAAGCTGGAGCTTTTGATTCAATGGGATTATGTCTGCATGCGCAGACCTCATTATTTGAAACTTTGGCTTCGTTTAATGTGAGCTTCCACCTTTATAATAATGTATGTATAACAGAAAATAAAGAAAATAATAGGCCATCTTAGAGCAAGAAGGTCCTCTATTCAAAAGCCTTCTGAGTCCTGGGTGCATGCACGTTCTTCCTCTGTTTAGTCACTGAGATAATATGTGATGCTAAACGTACCACAGATGTCAGGTAGATAAAGTGTTTACAGTGCATAGACTAGAGCACCATCCAAATGCATTTACCTATGATTGCATGGGCAAATGTGTTTTATAGTGCTTTGATTGGTTAGTAAGAAAGAAAAGTGCCATTCAATTTCCTTTTAAAGGAAATCCCATCCATTTATACATGGTTAGGCTCAAATCACAGTAGAACGCCTAAATTGTATAAGAAGATAATTTCATGAGTTGAAACCGTTCATTTAAAATGCACGCGTGCACACACACACACACACACACACAAATAATCTAGTAACACTATGCCTCACAGACCTGGATCTCCACATGATGCCTTAATGGTATCTTTAAAACACACACTAATGTAGTTGGCAGCAGGCATGAGTCAGATATTTGCAGCAGTAGTATTTGATGGATATCTCCGGTGTTCTCCAATCTTTCTGTAGCTTCTCATCAGTATTAAATATACTGCCAGTAAAATGACTGCAGCGCAGTGATAAATCAAAATGGCTTTGTCCCTCATTAGAAGTCAGGGTTTCAGGGTGTGGCTCTCAGATTGTTTCACTTTAGCCTTAAGCATCTTAATTGATACTTAGGTGGGAGGTGTGTCAGGAATTGTTTTGGTACCTAAAAGCAGGTTATTCCTCATTTCACAGTATTGACAGAGCCTCACGTGAGAGAAGCTGTGAAGCCTTCCAAAACAGAAAAGGTCTATTCCCTCCCTCCCTTAAGTGGACAGATTTTCAGAGAGTTGCAGAAAAAATAATGAAGTCATTTTAGAAAGCAAAAAAAAAGCTGGAAAGTTCTGTGTGTGCATTATTTCGTGCAATCCACCAGCACCATCTGTAAAAGTGTTTAAACCACAGCTTCATATATTGAACATCAGCAAAAATTGACTGCTGAGATCTAAATGATATGTTGCATAACCAGGATAAAGGGCTGAGGCAGAAGAAGGCTGTCGTGTTTTGTATCCCTGTTATCAAAAGGAGAGACTGTCCTGTTACAGCCAGCTCAGCCGCCACATATCCTGCCAGCGTGTGAGGGCCACTTCGAGGTTTGTGGGTCAAAGCCCAGTTTGCAGCCTTCTCTTTATGAATCCTGACACAGTGGTTTTAAGTGGATTTGACTTCACATCGTGAGGAGACACAATAGGGGCAAGGCTTCCACTGAATGGAGGTTTCCACTCACAAACGTACGCATGTTCGTGCATACCATAAATTCTCATGAGCCAGACCTATTCTGTGTCATAACGCGAGATGCATAATCCTGCATAATACTCAAAGATGTAGGATGGGAAATGACAGTATCAGCTGGAGCTTTAAGTCTCTTGCTGTGAGAGGTATTTCAGTATTGGGTGATTAGTGGGTTTGTTATGAGGGTTTTTTTAAAGCCTCAAACTTGCTTTTTGGTCAGAAGTTCAGATACACTCACAATTGCCGTGAATATGATGGTAAGTTTGGAGTTTTTATTTGAACTGTTCTTTAACGAGTTTAAAAAACAAAAAATTGGGTCGACAAGTTTGAATTTATTTTGGTTTTTCTCTCATCGACACATTGTCCAAAGTATACATACATGCTCAAATACATGTCTACACCCCCATTAATATTTGATGAAATCTCCCTTACCAAGTTACACCTCAAACAGATGGTTTTGGTTGCCATCAACAAGGTTCTGGGATAGTTCTGGCTGGATATTTGACCGCTCTTCTTGGCAAAATAAGTAGAGTTCATTTAGTCAGTTAGTTGGTTTTCTGGCACACACCTGAAACTTTTAAGCATAGTCCAGAAATTTCCAGATTGAAATTTAGGACTGAGGTTGGGACTTTGGGAAGGCCATTTCAGAAGCTTCATGTCATCCTGCTTTATCCATTCCAAAGCCAGTTTTGAAATGTGTTGACATCATTGTCCTCCTGGAAAACCCACGTGTGGCCAAGTTTCAGCCATCTAGCTGTTAAATACAAGTGAAACTGAACAATTTGGAGGTAGTCCTCCTCCTTTATTTTTAGTATCAGTACCACTGACAGCATAACAACCCCAAAGCATGATGCTACCACCGCCATGCTCGACAGTTGCTGCAGTGTTCTTAGTAAAGCCCTTTTCACCTTTACTCCTCCAAACATACCTCGTTTCACTGTGGCCAAATCTCTCATCTCATGTCCAGAAGGCATTTGCTTGTCCATGTGGGCAGCTGCAAATTTCAGTTGAGCTTGAAGGTGTTGATTTCTCATGCAGGGGCCTCTCTCTTGGTTGGCACCCTCTCAGTCCATGTCGATGAACTCCCTTCGCTGTGGACAGTATCACTGGTGTTCCAGCAGTTTCCAGTTCATGGCATGCTTGACCTTTGCTAGTTCTTGCATTGTTCCTGAACATTGTAACCAACTTTCTCTCATCTCAGGGTAATAGCTTGGTCTTCTTTCAGACCTTGGCAAAGTAGTGACACATCCAAATAACTTGTACTGACATGCAAATGTTTGAACTTATGATCTTGGAATCTGCAGTATTTTAGAAATAGCTCCAACAGACCTTCCCAGCTTCTGTAAATCTACAGTTCCTTGTCTTAGATCTTCACTGAGTTCCTTGGACTGTCTCATTGTAGAAAGTCAGAGTCAAGACGTTATAGTACCTTCAGCACCACTTATTAAAAGATTTAAGTGATTGTATGTATACATTTGAATCTGTATGTATACTTTTGACCCTATGTGGACAAGAGGGACCAAAAAATAAATTCAAACTTGTGCACCCAATTCTTGTTTTTTAAAGTTATTAAAGATGTATGCTGGACACACATTAAAAATAATAGTTCAAAGAAATTATCAAAGATCCAAATTTGCCATCACATTCATCCCCATGATTTGTATATGTGAACTTCTGCTGACAACTGTAGTTAATAAAGTAACGAGTCTGTATTACCTTTATTTAACAGAGGTCCATGCATTTTTCTGCTATTTTTGGCCATTTCATAAACGGATGTATTAAGGTTGAGGTTTTATATGCATAGTGATGTTCTTTACTAAAAACTCTTTTTTATAAGCAGGAAAAACTCTATATTCAAGAAGATATCAGCTTTTTAAATTGCCATATATCAGTACTGGTATTCTGAACATTCTACACTGGTGGGGCTCTATTAGATAATCAGATTCACTCAGTCTCGTCCTGTTGATATCACGTTGGTGATTTGTGGTCAGATTTCTGCTCTTGAGGTCTTCAGCTTGTGAGTGTTTCATACATCTCCTTAGATCTGGGTGTGACCAGGTGTCTCGCTTTTTTTCCACATTCGGATTTTGTAGAGATTTACTAGTCGATGGGTGAATCCTCGCAATGATTTCTAGACAAAGCAACAACTGGAATAATCTGTTTCAAAGGTTATTTGGATAAAAAGCACAGACTACGACATCAGACTAAACTTGATGGGAGTTGGGAAGGTCATGTTCAAATAAAATATGTCCTTCACATGATTAATGCCTCTCAGCATTACTGTTCTGTATCTTTGTCCCACATTTAGTCTGCTGGGATGTGGACACTCTGCTCACATGCCATAATTTCCTTGTCTGCTATAAAACCCTGATAAGAGATATGACACACAACCCAGTGTGTACTAAAAACACACAAGGAAGCTTGGATCTTTTAATATAATGCAGTTGTCTTTGCAGTATCAGAGCACTGAGTCACTGAGAGAAGAGTGCTGAACAACCTGAGCTCAACATAAGTGATAAAATATGACAGAGTGAAGAGCCCAGAGTGAATTTTAGCAGGAGGCTCCTTCTACTCAACTGCAACCGCAGTAGGTAGGAAAATCTTTTCTACCTACTGCAGTTAATATAAACATATATCCTCCTGAGACCCAGAAGAACAAAAAAAAAAAGATATTTATATTTCCTGTTTTCTGTTTGTTGTAATCAGAGGATCACTGATCACCCATTTAGTGGTTGTGGCCAGTGTTGTCCTATTTTCATGTTTCATGCAAAACAACAAATTCAACACGATTTCAGTATGGTTGAAATTGAATTGATAAAAACAGGATGTGTATAGTTTAATGCACTTTTAAGCATATACATACATATCATGAGTTACTTTAATTGACAGGATAAAAGAGGAAATCAAACTCTTAGCTTTTATGTGTAGGATTGGTTGTGAATTAAATTGAAAACATTCTTAATTGTGATGGCTAAAAATGTCAGATGTAATGTAATTGCTGGGCTTTAGGAGGATATAATGATTCACCTCAGTGCACGGAGAAGACGCGAACTTATTTTGTGATTTCCTTCCTCTTTGGCGCTGAAAGAAGCCACCCAATCACATGAGATATCAATGAAAAGTCCTGTATTTACTACATCAAGACTTAGTAAGGTAGCTCAAATAAATCAAAAGACATAGACAAAAAACAAATGTCCATTACAGAGGACAAAAATGCATAGGTCGGTTCTCAGGATTTTGTATGCACAAAACATTACACTTCTGGATAGTTGGAGCCATCTATATTTATTATAAGTATTAACTGGCTTGTCTTTTTAGTATATAGATTCTTGCTATTACATTTTTTGTGCTTTGCAAGCTACATTCCCTATTTCCCATAGTACTAATCTAGCCATGAAATCCCTCAAATCGTTCACAACTACCAATATCCTACTTTATTTTTGTGTCAGTCATGTCTCGAAGTTTTTAATCTGATAACTCACTACACAGCTCTCCCTTTCGTTTTTCAACAACAGATGACTTGTGCATACCAAGCATGCCACGTTAACCCCCCAGTTTTTTTGAATGAAATTTGTTGTGGCGCCGGCTCAGCAGCTCAGCAAGCAGCAGGACGACATGTACCGGCGGGACTAGGGGAGGGTCACGGGCTGGGTGACACGCCCTGCTCACTCAGAGGTGGTGTAGCTGTCTGTCTCTCTGCTCTAGTCTGCAGATAGACAGGCAGGCAGTCTGTCGACTTCACAGAACCGGGCTTTTCTTACCCTGGAAGTATCCTGAGGAGCCAGAGCCAAGGGCGGCCGGTGGGAGGAGGCAAAGAGACCGCAGCTGCTGCGCCGCACAGCCTCTTTGACAGCTTCAAGAGGAAGCATCCACCAGCACCGACCGATGTCTACGGTAGGGAGCGATTTTCTTCTTCTTTCACTCATAAGCGACCGCCTTTTCACGGTGAGTGGTTGATAATGATTTAGGGACTCGGTGGTGTGTCGTGGCACGCCGCTGGCCGAGCATCTTATACCCGTTTTGTCGGATGTGGGGTCGGGACTGAGCATCAGCACGCCGGGGCAGAAAACGCTCAGAGGGTCCGTGTGAACAGCCAGCTGCTACATTTCGCTGTGTTTTCGCTTTTTAACCGTGATGTGTTTGAGTGTAGAGGTGGGGGTTGTGTAGGGAAAGAGAGAGCACACTGTTAGCACGAAGCTGTAGCCGCCTCCGAACGTCAGGACGGCGGGTAGCGGGGCAGAGGGAGCCGCAGTCGGCGTGGAGCATCTGCGGAAAGCCGGCAGCCGATAGAGCCAATAAGACAGGAAGTGGGAATGCTGGATTTCATATTAAAACAATTAAAAAAAAACTATGGCTTTATAGCTAACCTCATGTAGGATCCTGTTAAACAATTAAAAATGAAATTATTTATTTGTTGCTTTCTGCGCATTTTATGACATTGTACTGAAGATGATCAGATTTGACGCAAATACCCAATATACCATTTGTTACAGGTAAACACTTCTTAACTAAATCCGCCTATTAAGGTTAAAATTTATAGTCAGACCACACCAGCTGATTAGAAACTGAAAAGTGATGGTTTGAAGTTTGGCTTTGTACACTTTGAGTGGCTTCACATTGGCATAAATAGTTTAGATCGACTCTTGAGTTACACTGCTCATTTTAAATACCAACATATATATTTTTATATACATACTGTTATTAGCGTCAAATCCCCAAATATATAGCTATGTGTAGAGCAGAAAGAAAATTGGTGCCTGAGTTTCTTAGATTTATAGTGTAGATATGATTTATTTGCTCTACTTTTTGCACATTATTGGTCTAATTTTTGTTTTCCTTTAGCTTTTTTGTAGAACCTCACAGTACTATCTGTCTATCTAATTAATTTGTAGTTACTTGGCTTCTTGATGCCAAGTAATGAATCCTGAACTCTGAAATTTGACTTTCAGGCAAAAATATCCAATAGTCTCTGTTTCCAGCTTGACAGATGTTAAGATCCTTGTTAAATAAAAACATTTATGGTTTTGGAGTGTTTGATCGTCACCTTGGCCTGCCTTTCAGTCCCTTTCTGAGTTTGCTTATTTAACTTTAGTTATTTGGTTTTTGGCTTTTAATTACTATATTATTTGTAGTATTTGTGAGGTTAAATATTTAGAATTATACTCTTGACTGAAAGCCATGTAGTCTCAGTTGCAGACATTTGGACTAAAACTGTAGAAATTTCCTCTCCATTTTTAAAATGTTATTTTAGCTTGCAGAAGTGTACTTAATGTTAATTTAATAATTTTAGGTTAGTTTCAGTTTACTATAATAATCTTGGGTTTCATTGATTAAAAAGAAATTCTGTTGGTACCCTACCATTTTTTTCCGTTACTTTAGTTTTACTTTGAAATCTTACACCGGAAGTTAGTGCTTGTGGAGCTCGGTGTCTTGACGCAGTTGAAGTGGAAAGCGTTTGCTTGATTTGAGATGATGTAAATTCCGTTAAATTGCTTTCTAACTGTCGCAGTGATGGATATCGGTGTGTGTGTGTGTGTGTGTGTGTGTGGAGGGGATGGTAGCTTTGGGTACAGGTAAGAGACCCGGTGACGGTCACGTGTTTGTGTGGCGTGCCATGTGGAAGCGACCCGCTTCAGTCCCCTCCAGTCTGCTCAGGGGTCTGACTGGGACTGGGATGACTCTCCACCATGTGTCAGTCGGTGGTGACCAGCTTGTGTTCAGGGCCTTGCTTTCATTTATTATTGTTATTATTATTATTATTATTATTATTATTATTATTATTATTATTATTATTATTATTATTATTATTTTTCCGATTTTTCTGGAGCCACTTAAACGCACATCCGAGCCCCGTGAAACTAAATAAATTTAGTACAGATTCCTTTACAGATGTGATTGTTCTGCTTTCAGGCTGGAGTACATGGGGTTTGTGAATTTAACTGTCATCGCCATACAGAGTTAAAGGGACACTTCACCCTGCAAAAAACAAAAAGTATAATTATATAAAAGATATTTGACCATTTGCCCACAAACCTTTATTGATATCAGCCTTCTCTTAACTATTATTACACTAAATGGCACTCAGTGTGTGGTATTTAAAGCTCGCACGTCATTTGTGCAATTGAAAACCTCTCTAACAGCGTCTCTTTCCAGAACTCATCACCAAGTTACTCAGAAAAACCAGCAAAGCTTGTTGTTGCAGATTCAAGTAGGAACAATTTTCGTTTTTAATAAACTACACCCTTTAAATATGTCACCCTATAGCCATCTGCCATTGCCTAGAGGCTCAGTCTGACAAAGGTAAACATTAGTTCAGCTGTCAAGTCAGCCAGATACAAGTTTCTGCTGGTTGGTGGAAGAAAATAGTTCCCACCTGAAAATGCTCACAACCAGTTATGTTTTTTTCTTGGTAATTGTTTCATGATTTTCAGTGAAAGACATCAGTGCTGAGTTTCATCCAATATTAATGATGATAATAATTGGCTGTGAAAAGTACGGTGCACAGCTGCCCGGGAAACTTTCTTTAGATGTTATAACCTCGCACTCAGACCGGTTGTACGACATATATTTGACACTGCCACCATCTGAAAACAGACGCTCTCTGGACGTATACAGACGGTCAGTAGCTGCCCACGGACTTCCCATGTGCTGACACCTCTGAACCATAAATTCCCCATCGTGCGCTTGTTAAAGGAGCTTTATCTGTCCATCAGGCTGCTTACTCTGTGTGAGTCAGAGAAAGGCAAATAAACAGCTAAAACGGTACTAAATCATGACATCTTTTAATATTTATTTTTATGTGTCAAAGAGACTCACTTGCTTCTCCCTCGCTGTTCAGTATCCACTCCCCACACACAACCAAGTCTTTCCATGACCGGTCAAACAAAAAGTTGAAGATGGGAGATAAAATCAGATATATCGGATATAAACACCCTCCTGTTTGTCCTTGTTGATCATATGCAAAGCAGATTATAATACTGATTTCATGCATTATGAGAAAACCAGTTAAAATCATTCATTTTAGGGGTTGAGGGCGGCTGTCCCCTCTCTGAGTCTTGCATCTCCTCATGGGAGCATGTTTTATTTCGCATCTTATCATAACTTTGTGGTCTAAAGGACGACATGAGAAGCTTCTTGTACTGATTTCTAAATCAGGATCACAAAATGAGTTCTAATTATCTTCAAGGGATGGCCTATATTTGGCTCTCAGATAAGTGTTAGCTGAGTGTGCACACCCTGTCCAGGAGTGTGTGTGCATTTAGACAGTGTATGTTTATGACTGCAGAAAGGTAGGGCCCGCTGCCTTCCTGCATTTGCAGTCCAGTTTGAAATCACATGTGCTTGCTGTTTGTTTTCTTTCAGCACATACTTTCTATGATCTTGATGCATTTTGTAACACAAAAAAAGAAAGTCCCTCATGTAGCTTCCGGATTGCTTCATGTGTTACTGCAAACTTCTTTCTCCACAGCTGCTTTACACTTGCACTTCTTTTCTGCCCTCTTTTCTCAGGTGTCTAATAAATCTTTAAATGCTCAGGAGGTGTGTTTCTGCTCTTTCCAAAACACCTCCTCCGTGCATGTGCATACCACAGAGTAGTAGTATATGGCACACTAAGCCTAGATGCGTGCTGGAAGATGATTCTTTTGCTTTCTCTACAGTTTTAAGAGGGCTTTGATATAAAGATGTGGTCTGAGGTGAGGGAATTGCTCTTCCTCTTTGGCAGATAAGCGGGTCCCGCACGGCCGTAAATCTCTGGTGAGAGAGAGCCATATTGAACATTTGATCCTGCTTAACCATTGTAACCTGCAACATATCATGCATTCACCTCTGGATATTGTGAAGTGTACCATTTGAAGTGTGTAAGTTAATTTGTTCCAGGGGAACACTCGAGATCTTTAAATGAAGAAAGGGGTATTTTTTCACATGGAATCAGACTCGGACACTCTGATCTCACATCTAACTAGGAGATGACCTGTACAGAAAATGCTCAGTTTGGCTTTGTGCTGCATGGATAAAGCATGCAGGAGGCAGCGCAAAGGGAGATCGACCATTAGGGTTAGGGTTAGGGAATTTACAGGATAGTTAGCTGTACTCTTGGTCATCGCACAGACTTTGCTCTTTGGGAGCTGGAGGTGCTAAAGGTTGTTTAATGGTAAATGGCCTGTATTTGTATAGCACTTTACTTTACGTTTAATGCTCGATGAGACTGCACTGGAAATTTGCCTTCTTTATTGCAACTCTGCCATGTAATGCCCACAAAAGCTTGTGTGCAACTGAGCCATAGCAAAAAGCTACACTACGCTTTATGTCTCAGGAATGAGAACAGCCTGGTTATGCATGAAAGTTCTTATGATTAATTTTCAGGGAAACAGAGCTGCATCAACTCAATTTCACTGCGCTTTCTTTAGAGGTCTTCTGAAAAGGGGAACACAGCCTCAGAGAGGTCAGTTAATTGGTCGAGGAGCCATAAATGTCCACACAGTGAAACATTTTGTGCCAATCTATCACCTAGACTGTGAGACTCCTCGGGGTAAACAGGGAATTTAGCATTTGCTAGTGGCATTAAATAATACATTTAAAAAAAAATTGTAGTCACTTTGTGGCAGTTCAATCTACAAAAGGGACTGCCCTGGAATGAATGTTTAAAAAGGCTAACAGGAAATAAAAGCTCATCCTGTTGGTGGGTGTGCTGTTTATCTCTGTCTATCTGCATTCATTCATATCCTCTGACCCATCTGACATCTTCATTTCATGCCAAAAACAACAGCAGCAGCTTCATAAACACATAAGAGGCTTCATCTTTGTAGTGATTTGAATGTGTGGAAAACTACAGATTGCACTCCTTTGATTGTTTGTGCCGCCTTTTCATCACAGTAGGATTCAGAATCATGCAGTCATACCAGCTAAGCCAGTGCAAGAACTGGTGAGGAGCTAAAATGCTTTTGGCTATTAAATGATAAATGCTGCAGAAGCACACTAAAAGAAGCCAAAATCCACCGATCTCAAACTGTATCTCACAGGCCAGCAGCAGCCCTCGGCAATGTTCTGCACAGCCTGCGACTGAATGAAGAACAACTATTTTGTGTTTAATTGAGTCAAAGTTCAGTTCACAATAAAATACATCAATGCAGTATTGTAGGCATTAGTAAATAGGGCAAACGGCATCAGGGAGGGCCGGCCATGTACTGCTCCCAGTTAGAGAGGGTGAGGAGAAACAGAAGAGCTCCAAGACGAGGGTAAAACACAAACTATGGGACAGTTCAGTCCCATAGTCCCATCCTGCCCACAGGAGAAGGGCATGAAAGCTGAAGGCTTTGCCTCCCATTCTACTTTCAGAAACTCAAGAAACCAAAAGTAAGCCTGCAGCCCGGGAGCAAAGTGCTCTGTTGGGGTCATTTGTATCTGCATGATGGGGAAATAAGGGCCCTCATGAGGGCCAAGTCATACTGGACTTCCTAGTACTGTGTGTCAGGTTAGGAGTAGGGCAGCAACGATTGAATACTTATGTATTCAACTAATCTGCCAATTTTTCTTTAATTAGTCAGTGATTATTTCAGTAACTCTTATCTCCGCTTCCTGTGTTTGTATATTGGTTGTATATCATGTCTCAGATGGTGTCATGTTCAAAACCAATTAAACTGATATATATGGTCCAACCCATAGATTAACTACCCAATATTAGGTTGAAGAGGTTTACCATTCAAAATAAACCTTAATATTAATGTGAGGGGAAAAAAAAACAATCTAGCTGTTTTGCTGTTCGCTCTGTGTTCTTCTTCATTAGTATTGACTGCAGTCTTGGCAGACGATACAGGCACTTCTGCCCCCTAGCTTCCTTACATAAACACATTTGCGTGGTTTTAGAATATGACGCGTCAACAATGTCTTGATGACATCGACGAATCGTTGCAGTCCTAGTTAGGAGTGTAAAAGCCCTTCCGCAGGTTCTCATGGTCTGCAAAGTAGGTTCATGTTTATTAACCAAAGTACTGTTTTGGAGAATCACTTTGTTTTGCGGGTGCATTAGTTTTCTTTGTCCTTCTTTTTTTTTTTTTTTTTTTTTTTTTTTCTGAATCCCTGGCAAGAAACACCGAAAAGTTCCCTTTAAACATGCCAAACACTAAATAGTCTAAAAGTAGCACACACCTGTGACAGGCTTAATGAAGAAGAGGTGTCCCTGCACCTGTGGTTTGCCCTTTGTCATGGGAATACCTGAACACGTCTGAATCAGTTGCTGCTTTAAGGCTGTGGATGGTGAGGATAAATGAACAGGAGAAAGGGGGTCAGGGCCATGAGAGGAAGTGAGAGGAGAGATGCTTTTTAGAGGACTGATTAGATTGAAATATTATTAAAAGTTAATAAGTTATTAAATAACAAGTTTAAAGTAAGAATGGGAGGCAAGTCTGATTGAGTACAGGAATGATTTTTCTAGTCATTGAATACTCCATCTAGTCCTCAGATTAGCCTCGTACTGAAAAAGAGATGTAGGACCAAACGGGTGGAATCCTTTTGTTACTAATTCTCTGTATTTCATTTTAGGTGAACTTCCTGTATGATAATAGGTGTTTTTTTTTTATTGTGTAAATGGAGAAAAATCGTGAAAATACTAAGATTTCCATACATTTTCAAGTGTTTTCTTTTATTGTGTAAATGGAGAAAAATCGTGAAAATACTAAGATTTCCATACATTTTCAAGTGTTTTCTATCAGTGTATTTTTCAGACCATATCAGGTTGAAAGGTTTATACATGCAATACCCCCTTTTTTTTTTTAAATTGAAGGTTTGAGCAGATGTTGTAAATTAGCATGTGTCACCTTGCTACTCGCTCTCCATCTGTGGTTCCTGTGAGCCTCCATGCTGTTAATAACCAGAGGGGGATATCGAAGCGTTGGTGTGACATTGAACCCCAGAGGGACATGGGTGCTCTGATGACCGCTTGTCACTGGAGGGTAATATCCATTGGAGGATTTAGAGGCTTTTTCTGTCTGTGTTGATTAATGTTGTCAATGACCAACCACATCACAGGGGAGTATTTCTGAGCATAACACCACTCTGAGGTTACGTCTGAATTAAATTCAGGAGATTTAAACAGGGAGCTCCCATTCGTACTGGCTTCAGAGTCATAACAAAGTCACAGCGGAGCATGCAAGCAGATTTCACATCAGGATTTCTTGTGTATAGATGGATGGATAGGTGTGTGTTGTGTATTACGAACAACTGTAGAACGTGCCAGAAAATGATTGTTTTCTTCAGGGAAATCCAATTCTAGGTAGCACTTCTGATTTGGTTGTGGTCATTAGGCAGTTCTTCACAGTGTATTGATGCCAATTAAATAGTGTAAATAAATGTAGGCGAGACCAGATTATTCTTCACTTTAATCTTGTGTATCAGTTGGCCTATTTGAACATGTTTGGTGATGGCTTGCTGGAAGAGTAAAGCGTTTTTGTGCATTAGGTGCCTCTTTCAGACTCAAGTCTTTACTTGCTCGAAGTTCAAGTTTGTGTTGCAGTGTTACTTTCTCAGTTTCATTAATCCATTGTTGCGAGTGTGACAGCTTCTCCAGAAACACGATCCTACGAGTGAAGCGGGGGTTTCACAGTTTCACGGAATGCCGCTTCACACATGGCTACAAGCATGTTGTGGCCTCAAGTATGTAATTTGGGTTTCCTGCATGTCCTAACAAACTTTAATGTATGAACTGTGACTGTTTAAGAAGCAATTCATCGTTTGAGTAATTGAGCAAGAATTAAAAAAAAAACCCCCAAAGTGAGTCAGGTCAGTCATGATCTGATAAGACTTCCTGAGAAAAGACAAACACCCAAACCACCGCACAATGTCTGAACATAATTTGAGTCTTTGGCCTGTGTTGCATAATAGGTTGGACATTATCTTAGTGGGTGTGTGTTCAAAACACAGCTCAGCAAACACAAAGGCTTACAACAATCACCCCATGCAATATATTCCCACACTCCAGGTTTCAAAGAAACTTAATGTAAGAAAGGTAGGATATCAAAGGGAACTGTGTCCTTACTTCCTGTAATGTGACACGGTTTTCTTTGAAACGGGCTGAATAAAGCGCTTCTAACCTCCGAACCAACAGGATGATGGTTTTGTAGAGCAGTCGCTTGACTTCATAAGAAGGGAGGTACTTGGTCTTTTGCTTTATGCCTTGCCTCCACAGCATCAAGCCATGAGATGTGTTATAATCATATTTTCTGGTTTTAAGCTCAGTTTTATTTTGAAGGGCTCCCACAGTATGTGAGTTATATTGAAAATTTAAAGTCATGTTTTCAGTCATTGTTGACATTTTAAACATTTTGGGTGGGGTTGTTTTTGGGGTTTTTTTTTATCAGATGGTAATATCTATGATAGGATCTGTAGACTCTTGTGTTCATTGTTGTGCACGTGGTTTTAAAAGCATTGGGTGTTTATTGATGTTATCTTCCAATCAGACCCATAGCTCTGGTTTTATGTCATTCTATACAGTTTTTTTAGTTTAGTTTAGTTTTTGCTTTGAACTGTTTGTTTGATGGGGGATTCTTGAAGGTATTAGCCGCGATTCATTTAGCAGTCAGTGCTAATAAAAGAGGCTTATTCTGTTTCTATTGCAAACCTAGAGAAAAGGAATTTATTATATAAATCTGCAGTTGTAAAGCCCTCAAAATTGTGGATTTGGTCTGTACATTTAGCTTAAACATTTGCAATTTCCATTATTGATAATTCAGGTATATATTTGTAGACTGAGTTTAAAAAAGGGGGGGGGAGGCAAACAAAATGCTTATTATTTCTATATTTGAGGTTGTTGGTGATTTGATGACATTTTTTGAAAGTTGTCTTTTTTCCCTCTTTTTGTGCTCGAACTATTTTTAATCAAAATAGTTCCTCATGATTTTGCAGTAGAGAAATCACTGACTTACCAGCTCTAAAACTTTTGCTTTTCCAGAAATTACCTTTCTGAGCAAGTAAATGTCAGTTATTTTAACTTTCACTATTAAAGAAATACATAAATTGCATTGATCTGTTCATCCAGGTTGTTGCACGATATTCTTCCAAGCTTATATGTGCCTTCCGCGTGCACTACGAAGATGGTAAAACTCGACTTTTTTATGAACTTCTAGTGCTTAAAGTTGCTGTTGTGCTTACTTGTTAAATATAACCTCAACAGTGCTATACCCCAAATGGTTTCCTCATTTTAATCTTAAACTCTTCCATTGTCTTGATTTGTATTGCCTGTCAAACAAGTAGATCCTCATTCACCTCCCAATCAAGCAAGATTTTCCACTGATGATGTAACAGCTGGCTGATTGACTGGACTGACAGATTGCTCATGGCTGAGGCATTCAGTTTGTTTGGTTGCTTGAGTGTCTTAAACTTACTACTCTATGTCATAAAGTACAACTCCTGGATTTTGTCTTTTTATGGCAGTAAATGAAATACGCCTTTGGGGCTCATTTGGACTGATGTTTGTCTGGGACCCCATTAGGGCCATTTGTGGCAGGGTGGCCCAACCCAGCTGTCTGCATCTGGGATGTTTTGGATAAATGCCCAGCCATTTATACAAGGACACATGGCTAGCTGCCAAAGCAACTATCTCAGCACTGCCTTAGTTTTAAATATCGAACAGATCTCACTCACCCAGTGATTAGTCAAAGTTGTTGTCATGCATCATCCGTCTACAGCAGAGCTGATGACGAAGGCTGCCACTCCCTGAGCTGCTGTGAAGTTAACCGTGGGCAGGTTGTTGTAACAACACACTTTGAAAACGGCTCATAGTTCTGATGGGGTGTGTTTAATAAAGCCTTTTAGCAAGTTATTTTTGACCTTTGCCCATGTATTTACCAGCATATTAAAACCATTATATCAAGAAATGACTAGTTGAACAGAATTGTTAATCCAGTGGTTTGTTTGTGTCATTCATCCAGCAAGCTAAGATACGCCTTGATTACTGTGACTACATCAGCCACAGCTCTCAGTTAAAAAGGAGTTTCTGTTAAAATGTGTTTATGTGTTTATGTGTTTATGTGTGTATGTGCCCTCTTATCAAATCTGTCACACCTTTCAGATATTATTACAACCGTGCCGAAATGATCAGAGTGATTGTGACACAAGGAACACCCTCTCTGAAATCAATTGCCAAAGATAAAAAGATTATGACTGTGTAGTGGAGAGATCTCGTTGCATTAACGTAACCTAATCTGTCCAGCAGCAGATGAAATAATCTGTGGGTTTTCATAGCTCTCATGTTTAGAACCATCCACTTTAATCTGCATATAGGAAAGATAGGTGGATGGATGGGTAGGTGGGTGGGTGGATGGATGGGTGGGTGGAGGTTTTAAGGAGGATGCATAAATGGATGAGGTACTTGGAGAGCTCTTCTGTCATTAATTACAAACCTAGCTGGCATTGACAGAAGGTGATGCTGTAGTGTGTTAAGGACTACATTACTCTGTGTGCACTGTAATCTATCTTTGCTCTGGATAGCTAATTAAATCACTTGGTCACAGATACCTGTTTCCGTGCAAGTGAGCTTTGTGTCATTGGTCGAAAGAATGAACCAGTCATTATAAGCCAGTATTGAATATATGACACCATTAAAGCTTCAGTTTGAGACTAATAATATCCACCATGGGGTAATTATTCTCATGGCTTGGTCATGTCTTGATGCATGCTCGATCATCCAGGTTAGGAAATCCCAGAAAGTTGATTTTGTTCATCTGGACGTAGCGTGTTCAGTGGATGTATAGCTAGGGCTGCTCGATTATGGCAAAAATGATAATCACGATTATTTTCACTGAAATTGAGATCTCGATTATTTGACAATATTTATTTAACAATAACAATGTATTGAATAATGGCTTTAAAGATTGTCAAAAAAATAATATAAAATAGTGTGCAAATACTGATCACAGTGGAAATGTTTGCAATATAAAAAATAAATGAAAAATGTAAAGATCTATGTTTAGTGAACTTCAAAATGCTGCACAATATTTGATCCACGTCTGACTCCGCGAACCCATAATGTTTCCACACCACTGAAGTCGTTTTACCTCTCTTTTCAACCGACGGCATTCTTTCTTCAGCAGCCATTATCCTCTCCTCTACAAATAACTTCTGCTTAGCTTTCCGAGCTTCCCTCAGGTCCTCTTAATTGTTGTGACGAAACGCAGAGAGGTGCGCTTGATTTGCCACACGGAGCAGCGCGAGAATAAAGCACGAGGGAGGTGCTAATAATCGGCTCAGTCATTTTTAATGATCGTTGAAAGCCCCGATCGTAATCTAGATTAAAATTCGATTAATTGAGCAGCCCTATGTATAGCATTAACTTTCCTGGACTGTTTGGTCATGTTTGACATGAAGAAAACATTTTGCAACAAGGGCTTTTGTTGGGGTATTAAACCTTTTCATTACTGCTGTCTAAAGTAGGTGGGAGGTGTTTTTGTCAGACAGTAGACCAAATTTAGCAAAAACCTAAAAAGAACTTGGTGAAACCATTTGGGTTGTACCAATCTCTGACTGAGCCACCAACCTTTTGCATGGAAAACTGATGGCAGCTTTAAATCCTGCAAGCCTCTTTCCACATTAGAAATAACAAGCCTGCGGATAAGTGGCAGAGCGGCTATGGCCTGTGCCACTGGTCTGTTTCTGCAATTAGGTTTTTGAGACCGCCTCACCCATCATCACGACATGTCTAGATACTGTATTTAAGCTTGATTGGCTATGGAAAGTGAGAGACTTTGGTCAGCCATTTTGCTAATGGCTCCCTCAAATAGCTCATAAAACACTGGCAGGCTCTCTGCAGCCTGAGTTTGCATGGGTGTTTTTTACATTAGCTGAAAGAACTGGATACTCGTACTGCCAACAGCTTGCTCAGTGAAATCAAAGAAATATATGGCTGTGTCCTAAATCAGTCATTACATAATGAACATGATGTAGTGAGAAGTAAATTGAAATTTTTGTACACTCGAGTGATGGATCGTGCTTTTTGCCCTACCGCCAAAATGCATGATGACACAGTGGGGGGAACTGAATCAAATTCTTGATGCAAAGTCTGAATTTAAATTCAACAGAAGAGGTGTGACAACTGATTACAGAGTTGGAGGACCAGGAAGGTGAATAAAAATGTCTTGAACTTGCATTCAAGACATCAAGACAAAGGGGTACAAAGGCACTGTTTTGTCTTATAATAACCTAGTTTTCAGCTGGTCTGGTTGATGGATTGAAGACTGATCAGACCCCTGGTTGGGAATCAGTGATTTATGGCTCTGTGCAGTCCATGAATCCATTTATATCCCCGTATTTGCATTAAGGGAAAAATCAACATGATAACCAATTATTCTAATTCTAATTTCAAAGTATAACATTGCAGTTTTGGTATTCTAGTGAGTGAGTTGGTGTTGATGGTTCAGGGAGAGTCCTGTTCTCCCCGTGGCCCTCAGACAATGGGACAGGTGATCGGTTTCCTCTCGGTGCACGGAAGCTGAGTTTCTAGGAATCAGAGTAATTGTGGCTTCCATGAATCTCCAGTAGTTTTTCCTTGTCACCTTTTCCATTTAAAACTTTAATCCAGCGATGCTATTTCAGATTAAACATACAATGACACTTTTTTTTTCCTCCACTGTAACTGTTTACCATATGGAAAGTTGAATTCAAATGAACATATGACACGTGAAGCTTGTGGCAGCATACATATCTTTTTCAGCCTTGAGGGAAGCTGTTTAAAAAGGTGTGGATGACTGAGCCATCTGATGTAAACTCACTGTGTTGCAAAATTTTGGAACTACATATTTAAGGATACAAGTTGTGTAGGTCTTTTTTTTTTTCTTCCAGTGCATTGCTTTGATTTATTTCTTATTGTAACTATTTTCTGATGCCAGTTTTAGTCTTACGTAATAATAATAATTATTATTATTATTTTTTAAATAGTTAAACTCAGTTTGGTACAGTTGCATATGCTTCACACACACCACTGCAACTGTCCTCAAGAAAAGCTGGAGGGCAGTTTGTTCCCAAGGGTCGGTAAGAGTTGAAATCATACACAGATTACATAAAATTAAAAGCTGTCATCAAACTCTGCTGATTCCAGCCAATAATTGGAGGAGAGTGTTTGTTACTTGAAAGTGGTGCACGGGGTTTCATACCACGTTGAACACACAATACAAGTTCCTGACCTCTTGGCCTGAGAGCTGCACTGCGGGTGCGATTGGCAGCCTGGGTCTAAGCCAGGCGTAAATGGACACCACAGCTCACGGAGGCTCTGTCACTCAGAGACAGCTGGTGTAATTACAGAATCCCTCTGCTATCGCATACAATGTAGACAACGCACTGACGCAAACATATACACGTGCACACAGAAACATTAGCTCACACACCAGCGCTCCCACGGCCAGATATCTAACGGAGAGCACTGACCTTTGTGTTGACACTTGCTCATAGTTTAGTGAAAAGGTTGAATTAAAGAGGTGCTGCTTAAATCCTTGAAGCCCACGGCCAATATAATTAATTCTAATTAGATTAGCATTTAGCTGCCTTAGAAAAAAAAATGGAGTGGGAGAGAAGACCTGCCGTTCTATGCGATAATGCAGTCTTGGATAAGGGCCCTTTTTAAAAAGTGCTGTGCAATTATGTGGGTTTGTGTAAGGGACAAAGTTACTGCCTCATACACCAGAGCGGGGGAGTTGAGCTGCAGTATGCTGAAAACATCTTTAATACTGTAGTGTATAACTTGTCACATTTATAGTGGGTTTATCTGATGTAACATATAGTAAGCCACTGCTAAAGCACACTCGTGTTTATCATGTAGGCACCATGTCCTTTATGCTGTAGTCATGCTAAAATGGCTAATGCTAGTAGCTCTGTCTTGAAGAACTTGACACTTGATTATCCATATGTAAGATAAGCAGCCAGACAAAATACTGTAAGAATGAAATATTGTGATCTTCATTTATGATTTCTTTCTTAAGGATATTATTATTGATTTCCGTGCCCTCTATATTTATCTTATCTAGTATCTCAATAAAACACCAGAACCACATTTTATTCCGAACAGAACAAAAACATATTAATGGGCGATGTTTTATTACTGTGTAGTTTCCTCTTCTTTTAACGAGATCCATCAATATCTATATTATGCAATGTAACAAACAATTTCACAGTTACAGCTATGTCAATCTTAGCTATTGTTGTTTAAAGGAGTTGATGGTAATGCTATTAGCAAGACGCTAATAGCGTCACTATTAGCTCCTTGCCATAGCATACGCTTGGCTTGGCTAACTATTAGCCGTATTTATGCCTAACAATTTAACTGTTACTCATGTTTTATACAGTTTTTATTATAATTTTAACTAGTTGCTGTAATTAAACTCTTGTTTTATGTTTATAGACAATTCTGTTTATCTATACTATTGGGTAATAATTTAAAACTATGAGCTATACATTTAGCAAGTGAGTAATGCTAATCCATTAGCTTTAGTTAACTTTTAAGCTCAAACCTATTCAAGTCCACTTAGTACTTTAGCTTGACTATTACAATAGATCCCTCCACTTTCCACATTTTTCTGCTACATATGTTTCTCCAATAGGGTATATAAAGTATGATTATAAGCTTGTAATATTAGTGAGATTTTATCTGAGGCTTGTAAATTTAGCTTACTTTTCTTATCACTGTAAATTGCAGGCATAATAACAGTAACTAAAAGACTAAAGGGCTTGCCCAGTAGTCGCTATTAACATGCTTTTCTCAAGTGTTACTCTTAGCAGCTAATGTATTTTATTTAATCTTGTGGTCAGGTCATTATTACCCCACCCTCATCTAGTCTCTCTGGGACAGGGAAAAGAGACTCATTTCCTCTCTTCCGATTGTCATTGAGACAAGAACCAGAAACTGCCTTAAACAGCACGGTGAGCCTAACAAAACCAAATTTAGAAATGTGGACTTGTGGGTTAGGAGCTGGGATGACCACTATTGCTTCTCTGTTGATTTAAGCCTTTGATGGTGATTCCTCTATCTCTAAATGGAGGATGTATTGACTTTTGTGGTTCTTCTGGATGGTGGATAAAGGTGTATCTCCTAGAGTCCATGTTGGCACACCACTGTGAAACTACAGCCAGTAGTGGTTGTATACTTAACTGAGCTTTTCAGGATTCTTTTTTTCACTGCCGTCACTGTGCGATAGTGAAAGGGCCTGACTGTTCCTTTGTGCTGCTTGGCACCGACTAATGCTGCTTTAATTATTGGCTGCATTTTGCATCATTTTGCTCTTTCTATTTTTCCCTCCCCTCCTCCCGCTGCCAGCTTTTGTCCGGCTATAATGGCTTTAGCCAGTGTGCAGCTGTGCAGCTCGATTTTTGCCTGCGTCTCCAGCTGCATTTAGCTGACCCAGTAATGGAAGGGTTGTGTGGGGAAAGGCCGGAGGCAGAAGGACTGCAGAGCTGTGGCTTAAAACAAGCTTCCTCAGACAAACAGCGTGGATTTCCTGTGGAGAGTGGCTTTTGAGGAATAATACAAAAAATGCCCTCAGTGTGAAGAAAAGGAGACATGAAATAAGGCCAGAGTGCAGCAGCATTAGCTGCAGACAACAGTAAACCTCTGCTGCTGAGCTGTATGCCTTGAGTAGAGCTGTATCCCAGCTCTGTTTTTAAAGTGACCCCTGAGTGACTTTGGATGCGATGTGGTACTTTGTCAAGATGGCATCATAACCTGAGAAGCTTGTCCCTAAACTTTTAGGGCTCGTCCTTGCTGCCTAGCACTTCTCCTTTCAAGTCATAATATAGACTCTAAAAGAAGATGCAGTCTTATTCACCAATGACAACACAACAAGGTCACTGCTGACAGACCTCATCTCTGCTTGTCCTTCATAATCTGTGTGATTGACAAGGACAGGCTGAGGGATTTAAAAGTAAAGTTTAATTCAGTTGCAGTATGACAAAAATAAACCAAGAGAATATGCTGGGTGCCTGAGGAAAAAGAACTATCTATAGACCCTTCATCCATATTGAGATACTGAATCTCTAGTGTTACCCAGAAAATTACGTGATTAAAAAGTTCAGACTGCTTATTTATTTATGTTTTTAAATTTTGAGGCTATGCACTTAACGGTCAGCTCCTTGGGTAGCAGTGCTCCACCATCGGTACCTGTTGTATTGACTGACTGACTGACTGTCAAACCTGGAGACAGTATCAACGTTGATGTCAATCATTGGGTTTGGATGCATTTTGATTGGGCTGCTGCTAGCCATACAGGCCCCTGATTTTGCACCAGTCTGTAAACATGCTTTTTAATGCTGTAAAATTGGAGATTTTAACATGAGATTCTATGGAGGTTAACTTGGGCAAACCTCCAACCTCTTCCAATGTTTTAGAAATATGACCCTTCACCTTAAAGGCAAGTAAACAGGGCTGGTGGTGGGACAAATTGTTGCACTCCTAACCTGAGGATGGAGTCCTCAAAGATCGACATGAAGGTTTGTGGTCCATGATCAAATTATGGATGGACACATGCAATTGGGCAGAATGGTGCTCCTACAGAGTAAACTAGATACAGTTAGGTACATGATCTCACCATATGAGTTCTTGTTAACATGAGGCAGCGTGTCAGTCCATACGGTGCGTAAAACTCTTTTGGATATAGTTTACCACCCTTTTGCGTGTGTGTGTGTGTGTGTGTGTGTGTGTGTGTGTGTGTGTGTGTGTGTGTGTGTGTGTGTGTGTGTGTGTGTGTGTGTGTGTGTGTGTGTGTGTGTGTGTGTGTGTGTGTGTGTGTGTGTGTGTGTGTGTGTGTGTGTGTGTGTGTGTGTGTCATTTTAAAAATAAAGCGTCTTTTGTTGCTGCTAGTTACCACAATAAACCAAATTTCAATTTATAAACTTTCGGTGAATACTTTTCTTTTTTTAATTCCTGGGATGTATGCATTCTATACTTCTTGTAGTCATCTTGTAAATGCATAATTCTGAACTAAAGGAGAGTAATGGACTTGTTTAGCCCCACTTTCCATGTTGGCTTGTAGAGGGTGGACACCTTCAGTGTAACTGACAGGCATTGAGAGAAGCAGGGGGTGGAGTTGTGTAACCTTGTGTGTTTCAAAAGCATTCAGTCTCATGAATTTGATTCATGCATGGCCATTCCAACACTCTTCCAGCTGCAGGAACATTTCCATTGTCAGGCATTAATCTGTAGTGACTTTCAGCCCATGTGCTCTTGTCCTCTTGTCCACAGGGAATCTATGTGAAGAACAAGGCTGAAATGTCAGGGGCCTCAGCAGAGGACCTTGACTGTGACCTCTTTGTTGTCATCTGTGTGTACAGAGTGGTAGATCTGGAGATACTGCCTTGTCTGAAAGTTGAAGATGGGGAATATTGGATTAAAATAACGGGACAAAATTGGGATTAAACATAAATGTCAGTAGGAGCCCCAGCGTTTAGTTTCTGGAACACATTTTTTGTTTTTCAAGTGCACACACGTAGAAAACCAAACCGAATGCACACACCCATCTTTTTTCCTCGTGTTTGTGTGGAAAGGGAATCTGATTTTAAAATTGCATGCACAGACGGCAGAATAGAGGGAAAGCAAGTAAATACAAGATTGTTTTTGTTATCTGGGCCACGTTTGGCTCAGGAGGATTTGGTTTCTGTCTTTGGGCAGACATGCTGGGAATCTGCAGCACAGGAGAGAGGATGAAAGAAGCAAAGAGAAGGAGCGTAGCTTCATCTTGCGTACAATCACAGCTCTGCTGTATCACTGAAGGTGCTGATCAAGCATCAGTCTTGGCTAAATGTTGTGCCTATTGTTGCCAAGTGAAAATTTTACTAGTCAAGTCCTGCGTTTTTAGGGGCTGCTGTCAAAAAGTTGAATGAGACTGGGCGCACTACCACTGCCGCCCTCCCTCTGTGACTGGTTTGTGTGGTGTTGGGTGGGGGTGGGGGGTGATACCAACCAGAGACAGGTAGCTGTCATCTAGTCTTTAAGAGGCGATGATTTATCACTGATTAGTTGGTGTGGTTGCACACAAATGCTGGCAGTGTGCTGGTGAGCTTTTAGCCCACACATCAACACAGTGCCTTGATCAGAATAGACTCATGGCACAACCTCCCTCACCGAGTCACAAACACAGCATATCTGAGGCCATGTGACTTCTCAGGTTGCATTGAGTTATAGTCGTCTATTGTGTACAGGAAATAAGGGCAAAGTCCAACAGAGTCAGTGTTAGCGTTACAACACAGGTGTCAAATAAAACTAAAAACTGCCATATGATTTATTGCATATGGAATACGCATAATGTCAGATGGTTAAAGATAAGCTCTAGCATTAATTTTTTTTTTATAGCTTTAAACCAAAGTTGTTTGCTGGGATTGAAGGTTGCAGCTCGCTTTGTCATTACTGAAATCATGCCATTCACTTCAATATACCAGCAGTCTTGTACATTTAATATATGTGAGTCTTTTCAGCCTCCAAGGTCCTGGCGTAATGTAACTTCTCATGCACTTGCTCACTTCAAGTGCGTCGCCTGCTTTAGTTTTGTTCTGCGTTCAAACTACAACACAACTGAGGGCACCCACAGCAAATAGCAGGGGGAAACTTCTCCGCAACAGTGTGTCATTTCAGAAACGTATCATAATCCATCACATCTGTTGCTCTGAGAACTCATCGACTAGATCGATCAACTGGAAAAGGTTTTGGCAACAGTTTGCCAACTATATTACAAATGCTGTCTGTGAAGAGCTCACATTGGGCTCACTATTATTTTTAATGGGGTCATCAGTTAAAACATAATATAAACTTATTGTTAGCAATGTGTCATTATTTCTTTAATACAGATAAATCTGGGTGTACAGCAAGAACATACACCATGTAGTTCAAATTATCATCGAGACAAGATGCTGCGAGGTGTAAACGCCAAGATTTATAAACCATAGAAATACAGATAAGTGTGACCATCTTGTTTTGCCGTCTTTCTAAATGTGTTGAGATTATCTGAAAGTTGTAGCTAATCAGGCTTCCAGCTAATATCTGTCATCTTATAAATGAGTCAACGCGAAAAGCCGTGTTCTTCATTCCCACAAAACTACGACCTTGCTTGACAAGATTATGTGTCACAGATAAACACATACAGTGTCTTCAGAACAAGGTCGTTCTGGATTGTTCTGTAACTTTAGGAGCAGATGTCAGATGGTTGGTTCCACATGCTGTGCTGGCTGGGTGGCGATAGAGTTAAATTGTTTTTCAATGTCAAGGACATCATGATGCAAAGAAGTCACATGCAGTATGTTTAATACGACGACCTGGCAGGCATCCACTAAGTATGTGCAGTAACTAAAATTATACATTTGTTAGTTGCAGCCCAACTTATTGATGCGTTTTTGTCTTCACCTTGAAGCAAACCCAGGCAAACACTGGTCAACCATAGTGATGTATGTGGAAGCCTGTGTTTATATTCAGACACTGATTGTCACTAATGCCTTCCCTGTTTTAGGTTTGGTTTTCCGAGATCAAAGCAGTGCCATATAAATAACTGCAGCTGGGAATAATAGTCTAATTTTGATTCTAGCAATCCTCACTGTAATTGGTTTACAATCATAAAAAGCTATTTATATTATGCAATATATTTGCATGTCCTCAGTTACGTATTATATATCCAAATCTGAACACAGCAGAGCAGTAGAGTAACATGAAAGCATTCTTCCCTCCTTTGTTTCTAAACGAAGTTCGGTTTTAATTTGGATGCATGGATAAAAGGAGTTTTTGGAATTTTTAGCAGACAGTTTGGATGTTTAGTCTGAAGTGCTTGAGCAGAAGGCAGCTGGAATTTCTTTTAGGTTCTTGAAGATATTTTTGCTGTCATCCAAAAGGCTGCTTCAGTTCTAACTGTTGACGGAGACTCAGATATTTAACCTCTAATAGGGTTGTCACCTTGTAGATGGTCCTGAGAGTCACTGACCAACTCTCCCGTGTCATGGGAGTCATTAAGCACATGAGTCAAGGTATAAGTGGAGGTTGAATCACCTGGGAAGAGACTGCATCATAGGTGGCTGTTCGTTGGTGTTGTACACAACAGCCTCTGTTCACTGATAGTCCCTTCAGGTCATTCGAGACATAGATACAGAGTCCAAATTGATATTTTCCCTTTTTTTTCCTCTATCAAACTGAATTTGAGTGAGTTGAACCTTAGTGGAATAATTTAAACTGTGATTTTATTTTAAATAGTTTGCTTCTAAAATGGCAAACAACTGATCCGTTAATCAAATAGTAAGCTGCTTTTTTCATGTCAGTTGTATTCAAAGAGTCCATCTATGATCAAATTATGTTGTTTAATATATTTTGCACAGGTAAAAATAATTTCTGATTTGTTGCTTTTTGCATTTATGGATAAATTGAAAAGGTTATTGTGGTTAGCGGTGATCAGTTGCTGCTTAAAATCTTAAAATTTTGCTGAGCCCTTGCTGGTGGACCTGACACACTTGTACCCGCTCACACATGCAGCTGATGTCACACTGCCCCGAGCATCACCCTCCCTCCCCCTCATGGTATAAATATTCATAAAGTTTGCAGACTAGTTACATGCTTCTTCTCTGAAGGTCAAAACCGAGACGTGCCACCACTGCTGCATATTTTTCAATTTATTGAAATGCTTGTTTTCATTTCCAGATATATGAGACTAAATCTGTCAAAGCCTGGACATTCACGCGTAACTGTGCACTTGTTGCATTAGTGCAATTCACAGTTCATATTTAGCTTCTTGCTCCATGCTTCATTGCTTAAACTGACACCAGCTTTAGAGAAGTTTGAGGTTGCCTATCCTCATTCTTATCCTCCCCCTCGCTCTGCAGGACTTGTGTGAAGGCCGGGACCTCGACGGGTTAGAGCAAGCAACAGACGCGCAAACCAGACTGACGGACATCTGCGGTGGCGCAACGGGTAGCAGCATGGCGTCCGTAGTGGAATACTACGCTGGCAAGAATGTGCTGATCACGGGAGCCACGGGCTTCATGGGAAAAGTGCTGGTGGAGAAGCTGCTGAGGTCCTGCCCTGAGGTCAAAGCCCTTTACATCCTGGTCAGACCCAAAGCTGGGCAGTCCATGCAGCAGAGGGTCAGCGACATGATGAAGTGCAAGGTACGAGCTACAAGTGCATAATGTTCTGACTGAAGGGGCAGATATGATCTGATCTTTTACCACTCATAGTATAGTAGAACTTTGGAAAGCTTGTGTTCACTGTAATAACAAGTTCAGTAAATAACGTCCTTAAAACATGTAGGATGAGAACTAAATAAAAGGCTAAATCAATATTATTTATTTATCTATTTATTTATGTTAAAATACATGTGCACACTGTTTGTTTTTTTTGTTTTTTGTTTTTGTTTTTTTGAGATATTTGGCAACTCGGTTGCTCTTGGAGAATCCGGCACATTTCTTCTGTGGATTTATTCTCTCTTAATGTCATCTGTCTCTTCATATCATCTCAAATTGAATTCATGATGCAGAGATTAGGGCTCTATCAGCGGACAAACCATCTGTTGTGGGACTTCTTGTTCTTCCTGTGACTAAAGATAGAAAAAACCATTAAATTCAAATGTTTTTATTAAGCACCAATTTTAAGCCGTAGTTGTCTCCAGGCAATTTAAGGTAAAGATTATAGAGAAAAACCTTATGATCCACTGATCTGTTATGAGCAGAAACACCTTGTATTGCTGATATTTCAATACACTGGACATGTTTTTTGAACCCATGCATTTCCTCGAAGGCTTTAAAAGCTTTAAAATGAATGAAATTGATGAGGAAAGGCAGCAGTCACTTTTAAAAAGTTCTTCTGTGAAGCCATTAATTAAACCATGTGGCATTTGGTGTATACACATTTGACACCGCTTATTCATATTGCCAGCTGTAAGCATGTTTGCAGAGCGATAGAAATTTGCCTTTGAATTATAACACCAGCTTGTGTTGCCATGGTGAAATAAGCTTAACGACATGAGAAATCCAGCCCCTGGTCTCCAGGGTCCAGTAGTTCATCTGTGAGCTTCAGAAGAGGCACCGAGAAAATATATGGGGTCCGATCAAAAGTACAAAAAGGCTAAATGAAATGGACGTTATTTAATTGAAAATACAGACGGCTTAAAGGGGAAACGACAGAATAGTTAATCTATGAGAGGATCTGGAGGTTTGGTATTACTGAGATAGGTTGGAGTCTTGTTTATCCTCTGAAAAAAAACATTTTTATTCTTATGATTGTGCTCTCTTCCAGGATAACAAGGATGGGATGCCTTTTGGTATGGTGTAATTTCTCTCCAATAGAGTTGGGGGATAAATACAATATTCAGGGTCTTTCCTGCGTATGAAACGGTGTGGTGACTCCCAAAAACATATTGTGTTGCTCTAAAGGAACAGCACATGAGTTGTTTACTCAAATATGAAATGCATTTTCTTTATTAAACAGCGGCGGCGTTCCACTTCATTATTCACCCCTGTGTATCTGGTCTGCTTTGAGAAGTAGGAGAATATGAGTGCACTGGATGTTTAATAAAGTCGGGAGGCTTTGGGGCAAAGGATGTCCTAAGGACAAAGTGATCAGAGAGAAAAGCTGCAGGTTGAGAGGAAATGGGTGAAGGAGACAACAGCAGAGGGAAGAAAGGAGGAGAGAGGTGAGGATGAGCTCCAAATATGTGGCGTCAGCTGTATCAGCAGCAAAGCATGACTCAACAAAAACCTCCAAACTGTTTTCGACTTAATGAGGACCAAAGGATTGACGCTGGCTGTGCGTCGATGTGCTCGCTCGCAGGCGATGCGTGCTCCGGCCTCTGCTCTCTGTGTACCATCAGCCTCAAACTGTCAGTACACCTAAGAAAACCTCCTCTGTATCACTCCTCCTTCCTGTGATAGCATCTATTTTTACTGCTCTCATTGAACCTTGCTGCTGCATTCATTATTCTCACCGCTGCTGTGATGGCAGCGGAGCAGCAGTTTGAGAATGCGTACCTTAATGTAGCACAACACTTATTTTTGGGGGGTTTTGTTTTTTATTGGGGTTTTTTGTTGTTGTTTTTTTTGTTTTGCTTTTATTTCTCCCTCCTCTTGTCAAGGTGACTGCGATGCCTCCGCTTCAGAGAATGCCTCTCACCATGTAATTAGTTTACTCTGACACAACAGCGCTGTAAAAGTGCCAGTTATAACACCCTGTAATTTAGGCTCAGCAGAAATGGGGAGAGTGGGCGACAAGGAGAGGAGTTTCACATGCACAGCCCTCCTCTGCTGTGGCTTTCAGGGGAGAAAAGTATTTGTCGACGAGTCAGCAACAGAGCTGCATAGTTTGTATACTTAGGGTTATGTTAACTTGATTTAATGCTGCAAGTCTAGAAAACCTAAACCTGTAAGAAGTCTAAGGGTTTTGGATTAAAGAGTACTTTTAAGATCAGGTTTTTGTTATTGTGCAGAGAGAGTTTCAGTTCATGAGCCACTCAGAGAAACAAATAAAGTAAGATTTATATAAAGAAGTCCTGCCCACTCCAGAGGAGGGGGAACAATTCATTGTTTTTCATTGACTTTGTATTGCTTGTGAATGCCCCCATCACACCCGTCTCCTAGAAAGAAAAAACGAAATTCATTAATGCGGCGGCGTTGTGAAACCCAGAACTAGCTGCTGGGCTGAAAACGGCTGAGCAAAAGAAATGAGTCAAGTCTAAAGCATAGTTTAAATAACCAAAGTGCTCTACCAGTTGTACACTATACATACAAGTCACTAAATGAACAATGATTATGCACTAAAAAAATCAAATAAAACAAAGTGTTTGTGTAATAAAAGCCAGGATACTCAACACGAGCAATGGGGAAACTGTAGGAGCGCTAAGCACTGACTGACAGAGAAGTCCATTTTTAGGGTTGCACGTGTCTTAGTTTAATGTAGTGACTTCAAAACAATAGCTAACTTAAGCTTTCTAAATTTGACCTCTGTGAAAGTAAAATCGTTTGAGATGGCATCAGACAGCTTCTGGGTTTGAAAAGTAAGGCCATTGTTCTTAGAGCCCATCGGGGGCGGTATCTCTGGTCTTACTCAAGTCTGTTGGAAAATGACCCATGGTCCTGGCTCTCTTGCTCTCTTCAGGTCATATTAAAGAAAAAAATGAAATCCATTTTGTACATTTTGCTTATTCCAAGTTTCTCTGGGGAGGATTATTAGAACGTGCGCTGTTATTTTTTTTGCAGTTGCAGATCCATGCCTCTCTTGTTGGCAAGATGGCAACAGCAGAAACATTCAGCTCGAGGCTTCACAAATCAATCACACTTCATCTGACATATATACACTGCCTCTGGTTAGTTACTGTGGGTTTGCTCAGACCCCTAAAGGTCATTTAGTCCAGTTTACTGCAGAAGTCGCTTCAGCAGTTGGGAACAGTCTGACTCAGTCAATTACCAATTATGGTTATCGATCATTGCCTGCCTTTTTATGGCATCAGTGGGCTATTTAAATTCAAACTTACCAAGAAAAAGGAATTTGTACATTTATAAGAACTACATAAATGACAGAAGTCATCTTTAAGGAAATTTCTCATTTATACTTTGGCTTTTTTTTCCTCCACACATCTGTGTTTTGGGGAGCTGTCCAGTCGTCCACCTTTTGTATACATGTTTTTTTTCTTTAATGAAATCTCAGTCATCATAATGTGCCAGTTTGATTCTTTACTGCTGCCAAATTAGCTGAATGCGAGTTTCCAAGACAATTTCAGCCTAATGAGGATTCATTAAACTGGATTAGTGAAGCCTTGTATGAAAAACAAGTCCTGGAGGAGTCACTGGGAAACCCCACAAAGCCACAACAGCAGATCTGTGTCACACAGCAGCACTGTGCAGGCAAAGAAAAAAAATCAATAAAAAGAAATAAAATTTTGTAAATTGTTTGTGTATAATCTGATTTTTTTATTATTTTTTAACACATCTCCCACTTGTGTATGCAGTATTTCCCCTGCCATCGGGCTTTTCATTGGTTTTGGCATCCGTCTGTTAGTGTCTGCTATCAGGTCACTGCTTGATGCTCTGCCAACCGCAGGCTCGCTCATGCTCAGTCTGCATTCAGAAGTGATGTCATTAAGTTTCCATGACCAAGCTTCAACTACTAATTGGTATTCATGCAAGTCCTCGGGTCAGTATTATTCTGTTCAGAATCAGGATAATTCATGAAGGCGAACCAAGGCTTTGTCTCTCAAGTAGCCTCTCTTCTCCTCCTTCAAACCAGGCCAGTATCTTTTCTTACCACCTGTTGCTAGGTAACGGCCAAGAGATCTGTCCCATTGTGTTTTTCAAAGGATGCAATCAGATGAGCTGCCCCGAGCAGGAAAAGGACAAACCGATAGGAATCTCATTGTTTCTGTGCTTCTCCGCTGCTCCGACTCTGACATTTAAGCTCTGTCTGTGTTTCTGTCTGCGCTGAGCCTTCTTTGATTCACTGAAAACATTTGGATGACTGCAGCTCTTTCTGCGGTACCGGGTGCCGAATGGCATGTCAGGCACTTGATAAGTAGGCCTTTGGGTACAAAAAAGCCTCTCTCCTGCTCTGTGGCATGCTTTTCCCACCCACTAGCAGGCTGTTGAAGCCTAGTCATAGTGTTTGAGGCTTTACAGCGTACTGCAGAACCAGCTCTGTAACTGTGAAGGATGTGCTGGGCTGTCAGCTGAAGAGGTGGAAAGTGGAATGCTTTGGGTAGGAACTGGGATCTTCTGGAATTTAGCCGACAAGGCAGGATCCTGTAACGCGGGGAGGGGGTTGCTCTGTAGTCCTGCTTGAGAGGCTGTTCAGTGATCAGTATGGCAGCTGGAGCACAGATGGCTCTAAATGATCATAAACGTTCTGCCTGCATTAGGTTCATCTGGAGGCTCTACAGGAAAGAGTTGGAATGTTTAGAGATGAAACAATTACTGACTGACGACTAAATAAAGCGTCGTTTGATTAATCCTAACAAAGATTGTGATGCAGCATGGTGTTTTTATTGTAAGTCACTGAAGAACCGAATCAAATGAGCCAATGGAAACAAAGAGGAAAAAATTCAATTGTGCCAAGTATTCAGATTATCCAGTTTGCACAATTCTTAAAACCATACCTTAGAATCTGCAATACTGTATTATGCATATATAATTTATTTTTTTTTAAAGCCTTGATCAAAAAGTTTAAGGTTAATATGTTTTTCACCGTCTGCCATCTCTATCACAATGCTGTGAAATCAAAACAGTTGTTTTACTTTGCGTTCTTTTGCTCGTTGCACTTCTGTGAGTATAATGTGGTGTTTGCCCACCGTATTTGTTCAAACATGTCGTTTTAATGGGCTGAAAGGCCTCAGGGCAGGTGGGGATGGTGAACCAGTCATATAATGAATAGACGTGATGCTGTCAGCGCCACTTATCCCAGCAGTGCGTCATTGTGGAGCTGCCCAGACTTGGACATAAAGAGAACTATTAGTATGAATGTAGTGCATCACTGCTTGATGTATGACAAGATGCCTGAAATGCCTCCGCTTAAAACACGTCATGGAAATAGTCACACCCGAGTATGCGTGGAGTGAAAAAAGTATTCGAGTATTAACACGTGCTTACGGATATGATCCACTACAGATACCAGCATAAAGATTATCATTGTCTGTGATGCCTAAGTACTGAGCTCTGTGAAACACAAGTAAAAAAAGTGTGACACTATTTAGTTTTTTACAAATTAAATGTCAATGTGAAAACAGCCCTGGTTTGTCCCTATGATTATGGATGGGGTCCTTGTTTGCTCGAGACGGACAAACTCTCCCTTCTCTGTGGTTTTCAGTCGTTTGTCCCATTATTACACTCTGATCTAATTTAACTGCACTGTTATATTGATTTCCTCTTGTTTGCATCCACAGCCAGGTGATCTTTCCAGCGGTATAAATATTCAAGTTTCATTGATTGCTGCTGTCCCTGACGGGCAACTCTGGGCTTTCACTTGTGGAGCCGGGCATGAAATTCGTGCCAGCTGCCAGCACACCTGAAGCATCTATCTATCGCTCCCCGGGGAAACGTCAGCCTGTTTTTATCCTGCTTCCCAATGTTAATTCCTGATTTAGTGCTTATTAGCTAAATCCTTCACTTAATGTGTGCCAGTGTGCATGGCAGTGTGTTTAAGGTGTGTTGAGGTGTGTCTGTTTAAACAGCAATCTAAGGATGAGAGTGCGTGCAGTGACTTGGCATTTGCTGCTCTGACTCCTAAAAAGAGATGACCGTTTAGAGCACATGATATGGCAGCTAGTCTGGCCTTTTGCATGCCATTTGTTCCTCTGTGGTTGTTTGTCATGCAATAGCGTGAAGCAGGCAAACAGAATGAGGTGACCAAAAGCTCTAACACTCCTCCCTCGAGAAAGAAAGAAAGAAAAGGATTGCATGTAGTTAGGCCACAAATTAAGTCAAGTTTATGAAACAGGCCAGCATAATAAAGGTCGCTGGTGAAGCCGTTTGGGAAGAGGGGGTGTTCTTCTGGAGATTGTTTCAGCCCTGCTCAGTGTTCCACAGATACATGTGGAGGGAGACTACCTGAAACGCCATGTTTCTGTGAAGCTGAAAATTGAAGCCCTGATGAAAGTGGTGAAAACTGCAGTCCCTCGAGGTGCCACATGTGGCTGCTTCCAAACGTCTTCAGTTTCCTGGTCATATGTCAGCTGATTGTTGGCTTAAGGCTTAAAGTTAGTGGGTGTACTCTCTCAGGTGTGCCAACACCGGCTGCACCATTAGTCCCTTAACCATACCTAAAGTCTCTGTTTGTAGTGTTGATGTCTTTTGGAGTATTTTAAATGGAATTAGTTAAAATGTTAATGTGTTGTTTGATGCAAACATCCAAAAAGTTTGTGCTTCCGTTTTAATGAGTGAAACTCAGGTATTTTATTAGGCTGTTATACAGCTGGTATCTGTCTGTTAGCCAACTTTTATGTCTGTCTGAGAATGTATTTTATGTTCTGTATCTCATCCTTGAAAGAAAAATAACCCTGAAGTATTTAAAGAATCAAATCATGAATCAAGGCTTTTTAATATTGTATGAACAGCTGGAGGCAAGTGAAGTCAACAAATGGGGCTTAACTAAAGAACGAAAACACACGGTTTGAGATTTGGTCGGGTCGAGATGAATGCAATCCTGTTTTCTGTCATTAAAGGGGCAGAGAGGGTCACACCCTGCAGCGGTTTTGTCCTCGGAAACACCCTCAGATCAGTGTGAAAGAACCTAGTGTCTGACGTGTTGCCTTAAAGATGTTTTAATAGTAGACGGAAATTATATACACAGTTGTTGGCGATCCACTTTCTTCAAAAAGAATATCTTTAAACTAAGTATTTAAAGTCACTTTATTGTTTGTAAAGGTTTCGGCCCACTTTTATTTCAGAACTGCCTTTTAATAGTCATGTCACAGATTCAACAAGGTGCTGGAAGCCTTCCTCAGAGATTCTGGTCCATGTTGACATGACGGCACCACACAGCTGCAGCAGATTTGTGTTCGATTTGTGGTCTCCCATTGCACCATCATATCCCAAAGGTGATCTACATGAGCCTTGACATAATGGTGATACCCAGTGGTCCCCAGGTAGTGTGCAAATCAAGCGGCTTTAGTAGGTCGACTTGACCGTGTCTACGTGACTAAATGCACCGAGTTTCTGCCATATGATTGGCTATTGGCTAGATTTTTGCATTAATGAGTCCCTGAGCAGGTGCACCTGATAAGGCATTACTATGACTATTGACTCAAATTAGCATCACAGTCCAAACATTATTTGCCTTTGTTTGACATCATTTGTCTAATCCAGTGCATCACATGTAGTTAACGATCACATTATTTCTGCATAAAAGCCGAGTGCGAATGGCTGTGGATGCAATGAGATTTGTTTTGAGCTAATATTCTCACATGTCACTCTGACCTTTTACTGTCTGAGCAAAACTATAAAAGGTCCAGAGAGGCCTTGTAGATTGGTGGCACCAGACTGCTGTAAATCCGGTACTCAAACAATGATGGGCTTTCCTGTGGCCAGCACAAAGAGTTAACACTGACTTGGGGGAAAATTGGGGGGGAAAAGGAAGTGCTGGAATTAATTATCAAACTTGGCATTTATAAATGGGAAGAGAGCACAGCTAATTATCTGCAGCATTTAAGGAGGGCAGAAAAGCATGCAGCACACACAATCTTGCTTATGTCTCCTTTTGCTCTTGGAGGGTAATAAAATTCTCCTCGTTCAGCAGGAGGTCACTGTCTTAAAGACTGGAAGCCAGCAGCCTCCCGAACGCCAAGCCCAGAAACTCTGCATTTGCTGTCACCACAAACCTGATTACTGCCCTCGTATTGATCGCTTCAGTTGAGTTGTGTACGACGAAAGCGCAGGCATGAGAAAACCCTCCTTTTTCATTACTTTGTTTTAGTGAGCTCTTCCCCACAATTCGTGATCAGTCCCCCCCCAAGCTCTTAGATGAGATGGCTGAATAGAAAGAGTTGGTATTGTCTCTCTTAAGCAAGTCATGAAATATAAAGCCATGTAAAGGCGGCATTTGCTGCAAGGTAAACCAGAACTCTCGCTCCTGCATTTACCTTTTTCCACCTTGGCATTAGTTAGTGGGTGTATTTAGAAGCTAATCGTTATTAAGCTGGTATTTCTGAAACGGCAGCACGCAGGTATTGTTTTTTGGGGGGGTTTCTGTTTTTTTTAACTGTGAGGAGGAGAGTGCTGAAATGTTTTGTAACACAGGATGGTAAAATGTATGTTTTAAATCACGAGAGAGGATTGGAAATGAACCCATTTTTTTCCTTAATATGCTGACAGCTTCAGGAGGGTTAGACACATCTGTCCTCCTTCACAGCTTCCCATGAGAGTCCTTGCATTTCTGATTTCTCCCCAGGCTCAGCGCTTCATCCTTACCGCGGGTGTTGTCACTGAGGCAGACGGGAGAGGGGGAACCTCACTGGTATCTGGAAATATAATGATGGTTATCAGCATCCTTCACCCTATCTAGAACCTTTTGTGCTAAAGCTCTGTGTCGACAGCCCGGGAGGAGATTTGGTTTGTGCGAGTATCCTATTATTTGACTAATTTAGTCAGTGCATGCCAGGAAATGGAGGTCGGCACTGGCGGTACAGATACATTAATTGCTTCTTTCTGACACGTTGTGGTAGAGCTTCCCCGGCTAATATAAACTACCCGGTATGGTCGTCTCAAGTACTCGGCAGGGAAAGGTGCTACAAATGAACAGATTAAAAGAGAAGGGTTCCATGAATGTGAGTCTTGGCTTGAGGTCAAGAAACTGAATTTGTTTACTGATTAAAGATGGAAAGGCATTAGCCGGTAGCTGTGTACCCCTGTCTTTATCTCCTTTCAAACACACACTCTTTTCCATTAATCTGATGACCTCTGAGTAACCTACAGGTGCAGGTTTCAAAGCAGTCAAGCTAATATCAAAATATCTGCTCTATGCTTTTCATTCGTTGTCCATAGAACCAGCTGTGCAGTGCATTTTGGCATTTCAAACTTCCTTGCCGATATAAAGTTGAGGCTAAGCCAGCCGTCGTTTATTTTGCACTTTTGTGAGGATCAGAAATGTTTTACTTTACAAATAAACTTCTTTCCAACTGATGATGAGACTTTTTTTTTAAAAACAAGAAAAGAAAAAAGGAATGATAGTAAATGGCTTTGTTTTGTTAGTTAATTTTAAAAAGTTAATGATCTTATAAAATTATATTTTGTATCAGACAGCAGCAGGATGCATCCACATGCATCCACAGGGGGACTGTTGCATGCTGCGGGGCTGAAAAGACTGATGAAGCCAGCAAGGTTATGCAAGCCTGTGTCTGACGGAGGCATTGAAAACATTCAGGGTATTTCATGCATTTGTTGTGGAAGCTGTACTGGAAAACGTGTTGGGGAACAAAGACAAAAGGCGGTGACAGGATGTATTGTCACCTAGGTGACCAAACAGGATGTTATTATATGTTCTGTCACTCAAAGTGCAGAAGAGCTGCATGTAAACAAAACTGAGGTGCCAGCTTTAGAAAAATTACAGAAATTACACTCCTAGGTCTGATATAAGAAAGACAAAGAGGAAGAAAGAAAGGTGGGACTTTGTTTAAAAGCATTATGACCCTTATGGTTTGCTGCCGGGACCATCAGCCTGTCAGGAGGTCACGCTGAACCTGAAGCGTGCAAACCATACCTATCATTAGCTCTGTTTCGTGCTGTGTCCTATTGTTACCTGACATTTTGGCAGCATAACAGTCTGAGACATCGCCAATAATCTCACAGCTTTTGTGTGTTGTCTTTTTTCATTTTGTGCAGCTCTCTTTGAACTTTTTTGGTCCCGGAGAATTGAGGAAATGGTCTGCGTGAAGGGTCCAGTAAAAAAAAAAAAACAACCAAAAAACAAGAAGAGTGGAGTTAAAGGGCAGTTAGCGAGAAGTGAGGCTGTTCAAATGGCATCTCGGGTTGCTGGGCTGAAAGGAAAGTGCCATTAGTGTTGGGTTTCTGTGAAAGTCCACACAGTGGCTGCTTGAAGCACTCTTGATGGAGGATTTATTGCCCTTTGGGTCTACAAAATGACACTCGATTGCACAGGAAGTACAGGTGATGACCACATTCAGACCTGTGTGTTAAACCAAAGGAGTTACTTTATAGTTCTGAAACTGCTGCTTGTTCAAGGCCATGACTTTGTTTCAGGATGCAGCACTGAAACACTTGGCTGTGGTGACGTTTCACCCTCCGACACCCGCCCCCACCCTCACAGCATCCTCCAAACTGGTGGGCTATTGTCTTCCTGTACAAGGCGGTTTGCTCACTAACACCCGTGAGTTGGAGAAGGGTGCAGTGGTAAATACGTGCAGTGGAAGGCTGGCACAGGCCACTTATCGCCCAGAGAGCTTTTTACAAAGCAGGGCCTCAGTCCCACAATGCCATTCTCTGCCTGCGCCTGTAACAAAGAGCTCTCTGAAGCTCACATTGTACGCCCTCTTTCACCCTTTTGACCCTGATGCACTTTCTCCGCTCTGGCTTTTTCTGTAGTTTGACTTTGGGTTAGAAGTGCTTCAATGATCTGCACGTGCCATGATTTGGTGAGCTGTAGTCAGAGTGCACCGCAAAATGTAATTTTTATTTATTTAATCCTTTTTAAATGTGCACACTGATTGTGTAGTGCATGGAGACTGCATTTCTGTGTGTAGCAGAGAGTACAGTTTCACACAACCAGATAAGAGAGAAGTGAGCAGCTGGGAGAGAAACAAGAAGCTTCTTGCTCAGAGCTGCATGTGTATCTGCTCACCTACTACGAGTTCAAATGTTGAGGAGGCTTTCTTTGTTCCTGGCAGCTCGTTTCTCCTTTTGCCAAAGAAAATCTGAGCTACGTTTTGCAGGCGGACTTTGCCAGTAAGTTGATAAACTCATGCTGTTGAGTAAATGCTGTATTTCCCTATTTTTATTTCTCACTTGTGCTGGTAGCGTAAAGTCAGAACAGGGCTGTCGCAACAAAGGGGCACTTGTCTCTTAAGAAATCATCCAGAACATCACAGGAAGCTCTACTGTAAATCATAAACTATGGGAAGGATGGGGACTGCACTCATTTTCTTTTAAAATAAACTTAGTTTTCAAAGCACAGTAGTATTTTAAGTATAAATATTGGGGATGCACTGATATCTGCGATAACTGTTAACCAGGAAATACTTGCCTTCTTCAGTAGATCATCTGCCTCCATCTCATCTTATCCCTAGTGTCCTCTCTGTGACACTCGCCCCCTGCATGTCCTTTTTCACTACACCCATGAACCTTCTCTGTCGTCTTCCTCTTTTCCTCCTGCCTGCCAGTTCAATATTCAACATCTTTTATCCAATATGTCCACTCTTCTGGAGAGTGAGGTGTTCCCAAGTTAGCAGTAATAATCTCTCCTGTATATCCAGGGTCCCTACATTCCTTAAAGCCCTCACTTAGGAGGTGTCCTGTGAGGCATCCTAGTGAGATGCCCAGATTCCCGCCTCAGCTGGCTCCTACTGATGTGGAGAAATGGCAGCTTTACAATCATTATATAACTTGTTATATATTGTTTAAAGTTTGCAAACGGTAATCTCATCAGTTTAGTTTTTCTGTGTTATATCAAGAATATCAGCTAACATACTGTTATGTTCGTCATGCTCTGCACCGTTTGTGGTCAGGGGATGGAGGAAATTGCGCACCCTTTTTCAGTTGCTGGGTTGCTAACGTGGTTTTAGCCTGAAGAAATGTTGCAAATCTAATTAAGCCACAGTTGCACTGTCAAATTTTGCGCGTGCTTGCCAGCATTTGTGAAAACACTTGTTGGAGTTTTAACACTTCTTTCTTTAAGTGTCAGAGCTGTGAATACGTTGTCCCACCGCCGGAGCTCTGGTAGCTGATGACAGCTACCCTTGAACCCCATCACATGCGAGTATAGCAGAGCACAAGCACTTGGGGAAAGTTCAGATTTTCTTATATTTGTGTTCAAGGTAAAAAAAAAAAAAAAAAACAACGTAGAGGAAGTAGAACTCGGATCACTCCATTACATCAGCGGCTCCTTGAATCATGCAGCACAGAGAGGAGTTTTTGCAGTGCTGATACTTTTTGGAGAAAGCTGCACACAGAATCTTTTCCTCTGCTCCTGCTCCCTGCAGACTCTGTTACTACCAGCTGTTGGCCTCGAGCAGAGGGAGATAACGCTGTTACTTTTCATTACATAATAATAACGGCTCTACATGAGCATGGAGAAAATCCCTTACACCCCCCCACCCCCACCCCTTTCCCTCAGATGTTATGACAGTGCATACTGTACATGCGGGCTTGTTCCTAATATGGGCAGTATGGTGTACAGTATTGGGAGCGATTAGGGTGCCATTAAAAAGCAGGAGATTGATGAGGATATAGAGCATGACTGTAAACAGCTGTTTAAGTCAACTTCTGTCCTCTAAGCGAGAGATCTCTGCTTTTAGAACAGCTGACACACACAGGGCGGCACTTTCATAACAGAGCGCACGCATTTTGATGCCAATCCCTTCACTTCCCCTCTCACTCCCCTTCTTTTCTCCTTCTCATCCTTTAATATCTGTCTGTGAAAGGCCTTTTGAACACAGCTGCTCTGTGCAGCAAGGCAAAGCCAAATTTCCTGGTAGGAGCTGCACAGATAAATGCATGACATCTGACTCCGCTGCCTTTGGGAAGCATCTCCTGACTCAAACATTGGCTTGACGTGCTCAGCTCTCTGCAGGGTGTCGGGCAGCGAACGGCGTGTGATACACGAGCCGGTAAATCTAGACGAGACTTCACATAATCCCCGCCTCCATGTTGGAATATTTTCTCCGGCCCTCAGTCGGCGAACAGGAGCGTAAACAGGTGCAATAACACGAGCGGGGTTTGCATTTCAGTGTGAATGTACAGTAGAGCGCGGCGAACAGCAGCACAAACGGGCCTGTCAGATACAGGTCAGAGGTTTACAGCCCTGATAGTGTTTTTGTATAAAATGGGCAGTGAATTCCTTTCTTTAGAGAGGAGATTACTTTTGCAAGCTGACTCACTGACCCATGTTTACTTTGAGACATTTATCAGGAAACACTCCACAGTGTGACTCATGGCACAGATGGATAAATCTCATTGGTCCACGGCAGGCATGCTACTTTCTTTTTTTTCTTTTTTTTTTTTTTCTGCTCTCACATCTGTAGCCTACCTGGCTTAACACCAAGTCCAATCTTCTTTTAGTTGAAGCCATTCATTAGTGAAAAAAGCCACCTTTAATTAAGACTTCATAGTCAATTCACAGAGCTCATTTATTGATTAACTGTCATGATTATAATTGGAATTAATGCTGCTTTAAAACTCAATTGGACGCATCTTTCCTCTTTTGTTTTAGTAGCTTTCAATAAGGTAGAGCAGCAAAACGAGAGTTTACTAGGTCCACCCTGTTAAAACAAATGCACTCTAATACAACATTCCCTCTCATGAGGTGAGTTTACTTTTCAGTCTGTGTTTGTTTTTCTGGAGGAGTTTCTTTGTCTTGTAGAAAAGCTTTTTCTTATATTAAGATGTCTCAGGGATTAAATGTGCAGTTAAACTTTTTTACACTGACAGAAAGTCAAAGTGGGCTTTTTGTGGCCCGTGGATGTAAAATACTCTGATAGAGAGTAAGAGTGGATTTGTTGACATTTGTACTGGACTTCATTAGTTTCAGTAGCGTGTACCTAATAAAATGTCTGTAATAAAAAGTGTCTGTTGATCTGTCTGGGACCTTTCTTTGTGGCATTTCCACATGTTGGGTTAAGTTGCGATTCTAAACTGTCCAGTCTGACCGGTCTTATCTTGTCCACGTTGACTATCGCTGCTTTGGTGAAATGAAAATGTACAGATCATTTGCATCAGAAAAAACTCCTCACCTGAAGCGATTATGCAAAGTACATTTGCGTTCCTTGCCATGGTGTTTTAGTGTTTGAGTCGGCTGTAATAGTTCTTCTCTCCCTGACAGCTATAAGCAAAGTTTATTTATACAGCTCACTTCATACACAGCATCAATTCAATACCAATGCCCACATCTTACGAGAAAGCACAGCCTTCTTCAAGTTTAAGAAAAATGTGTATGGCATTTAAATGTTCGATTACTTGAGTGCCGCTGAGGAATTAGCTAAGACATAAATGTCCTTCCTTTAGTGATTTCTGTTTTGTCTGGCAGCTTTTCGACCGTGTGAGGGAGGAAAACCCCGATTTCCACCAGAAGATCATCCCAATCAGCAGCGAGCTGACGCAGCCGGGCCTGGCCATCAGCCCAGAGGATGTGGAGAAGCTTACCGCCTGCATCAACATCGTCTTCCACTGCGCCGCCACCATCCGCTTCGATGAACCGCTCAAGTGAGGACCACGTGCATTTCATCCACTTTTTTTTAATTTTCCAACACAATGAACGCACAGACTCCTGCTGCTTTGTTTCACTAGTACACCTCATTACAATCCTGTTTCACTTTACGCAAGGTGTCTTTATTGCTGAGTAAATGTTGCTTGTACCAGGAACTTGCTGTTGTGAGGGTGCACTCCAGAGGATGTGCAACTCAATGAGCATGGCGGTAATGTTTCATTGACGTGACGCAAAGAGGAAGTGGAGCAGGATGAGGGTGTGGAGAAATCAACCGTTTCTACAAGTTTGTAAAATCACCTATAAGAAAATAGATGGTTCCTCTTTTACTCAGGGAGCCGTGGTGTGTTCAGAGTGTTGGTAGGAGGCGATTCAGAGGACATGCCTGTTGCAGTCAAATGAGTCAGTCAGTATTAAGATAGCCGATCAGTCTGGATTGATTATGATGTCTTTGGAGGCTTCTGTATGCTCCAACGTCCCAGTGATGACGTCACGCTCGTTACTGGTCTATGAGGAGCTTTGCTGAATGTAGAGTTGTTGAATCCTGATGTGAGCACTGTGATGACCTCGTTATGTTTTGCTCCTTTAGATAATGTGCTGATGTTCTCCTCCGACTAGTCATACCTGTAACTTCCTGTCATAAGCAACAATGATCCGTCCTATAATGTTCGAATCCTGTTTACCAAAAGACCCGACAATAATACAGAGAAAACCCCAACAATCAGACGACCCAGTATGAGCAAGCACTTGGCAAAAGGTGGAAGGAAAAACTCCCTTTTAACAGGAAGAACATCTGAAAGAATCAGGCTCAGGAAGGAGCGGCCATCTGTCGTGACTGGTTATAGGGTGATGGGAGGAAGACCGGACTAAAGACTCACTGTGTGTGACAGCCAGAGATGAATAATATCTAATGATTAAATCCAGAGTCCTGTATAAACACAGAGGGAGTGAAGAAGAAACAGTCTATTATGGGAAGCCCCCAGCAGCCTAGGCCGGTGAGGTCTGGTCTGAGGTCAGTTGGTCATAGCTGGGAGGTGGCAGGGAAGCCATTTGTATAGACTGTGCCTGAGTCTGCAAGCTTGTGTAAAAATATACAAACATGCTGTGCTGCTTTCTTTGTTTTGCTGTACAAATGCCCAGCCTGGACTGCACTGGATCCTTCATGCAGAAAATTATCTGCAGAGTAAAACGGATAAGCCGAGAAGCCGAAAAGAGAAGAATGATTGGCATTCCTGCTTATAGCTTGTGTCTGGACACTTTGAGCTGCACTGCATTTTGGGGATTTTGTAAGTCTGTTTACACACATGTTGACCCCACATGGTGATCCCGGTATTCATAGATTAGATCTTCAGCTTTAGCTTCTTTTAAGCAGGGAAATTCCTCCCAAGATAAGCGAGTAAGGCCGCCCCTTCGGTGTGTTTGCAGCCTCCGTGTGCATGGATGAGTGGAGGTAGATCATTTGTCTGACGTGGTGTAGTGCTGCTCTTTAAAAGCTCCCTGAAGATGGGTGTTCAGAGGCGGGCCAGTTTGAGTGACAGCTCAGTTAGGACTGCTGCACTGCACTGAGCTGCACACAGATTCATATCGATCTCTTAGTGCTTTAGCATCTCTCTGTGTCCTGATGTGACTTTCCTGTCTCTGTATCTTTCTCTCTCAGTGGCCTTTATCTTCTCTCTTCTTTTATTTCTTCACATGACTTCACTGGGTTTTTTACTCACACTTCCCCTTTTTGTCATCTCGGAGTCATTATTCTTGTCTAGCGACCGGCAGCCTTGTAAGCAGTGCAAAGGCCATAAATCAGACGAGTCTGCTTAAGGCTCGAGAGTCAGTCCAGGGCTTTTCAGCCCGACGCCTCAGCTGGCCTTCATCCTGTGCAAGTCTTTATCCACACTTAAAGGATCATTGCTATTTATTGAAAGCTGGTTTTAACTTGAAACTTATTTCTATTTATCATAAGATTGATCACATTAACGTAATCTGTGAGTAAAGAGGGATTTTCACCCTATAATGTTCTGCCCAGTGAGTTAAAATTTCTAGAAATCATGACCTGGTTACCAGGAACTGTGCAGAAACAAATGCCCCTCTACCCTTGGGTAGAGGTTCTTCCTCGTAATGAGCTGTGACAGGATGTAAACATTCATGGTATCCTCCCCTCGGCTGAACTACAATGTCAGGTAGCTGCTAGCTTGCTTCCTTTTTAAATGAACTTGCAAGAAAGCCATAAGAGGAAAGTATATCTTTGATTTTTGGGGTGAAGTGGCCTTTTTAAAGAAGCAGCACTGAGTGTTAATATTAGAGCTTCTAGTGATTTATTATTGATTCATCGATCTGTCACTTTATCAATACACAGTTCTGTACTTCAGAGAAGTACTGATAAAATGTACAGTAGTAATGATAATACTTGGGGCAGTCTAAGCATTAAGCAGATATTAAACAGGACTCTTGAAATGTAGTAAAATTATCCGTTAAACAAATTCTACAAAAACCCTTAAAGTGATTTTATTCTAAGATTATTATTTTGAAGTCTTATAACCTCAGTGGCTTCATATGAGTAAAAATCAGCAGCTGGGAGTTTTTTGTGTTTGCTAACTCGAGCTTTTCTCTAAAGGACCGTGACCCTTACAGAGAACTTTCTGAAACAGATAACATCCAGTGTGCTTTGTGAAAATGCTTTGTTGATGGCAGAGGAGACTGGTCAGACTGCTTCAAGCGGATAGGAAGGAAACAGTAACTCAAATAACCACCAAATATGCAGAATAGCATCTCAGAACACAAAACGCATTGAACCCTGAAGCAGAAGGGCTACAGCAGCAGAAGACCATACAGTATGCCACTCCTGTCAGCTAAGAACAGGAAACTGGGTCTACAATTCACACAGGCCCACGAAAACCGGGATAATAGAAGAAACGTCTGAGCAGCAACATTCAGGTGTTAGGATAAGAATTTGTTGTAGACAACATGAGAGTGTGAATCATCCGGCACTTTGGACCCAAAGCACCAGTTATTCACTGTTCAAACACCACAGCCTGCCTGAGTATTGTCGCTGACCATGTCCATCGCTTTATGACCACAGTGTACCATCTTCAGTGTCTTGAACGCTGTACTCAAATGGCGTCCACAGTCAGCAGATCTCAATAGCTGGTAGTTTCTGATGAGTGCCTATACCGGTCTGTAGTTGTTGCATCTGAATCATAACTGCAAAGACAGATGGGTGATGAGTCAGGAGCGGGAAGGGGCGCAGTGGTGCCTCCATCTTCCCTCTGCAGTCCCGCTGGCGTGACGCCCTGCATATGGTCCCAGAAGGTGGAGGGGCGATGACACGCCCCCACAGCACGCAAAAGCTCACCGGGTGATCGCCACCGCAGTCTTCATCGTCCTGCCGCTGCCAACAGCCTGACCGCACCTGATTCGTGCCACTGGACCGTTCGCCCACAGCTTTCTGCCTCTCGGTTCTCCCGCGACCTCGTGATCGACACCCACGCTGAGCCGAAGAATCATGCAGGGTCTGTTGAAACTGACCACAGCGTTTCTCGTCTCCGCTTTGAGCAAAATGGACTCTGTATGTTGTTGTAGTTCTGCTGCAGAGCTGACGCACATCCACAGCTGAGGGCTGAGGTTTATAAAATGAAATGTGTTGTGTGGGTGGTCGACAGGAGGATTATCAATCACATTTGGGTTCAGTTGTTTTTGTTTTTTCTTCTTCTGGCAGTTAGGATTTTGTTGTTTTCATCTCTTTAAGGAAACCTTTTTAAAACGATAAAGGCCAGCACCTTGATTATTCTTGCATAAGTTTGAGTCAAATACATGTGCTTCCTTTTACCAGAGATGGAGTCGTTTTATAGAGGTGAGGATGCCAATTATAGATTTCATTGGCAGAATAAAGATGATGGCAGCGATAAACATGAGGCGTGAGAAGTCAGGGTAAGAGTGGTGATGAATGAGATGTGCCATGGTGTTATGAGTGGCTGACTGCTTATGTGGAGGCCTACACAGGTGAGCCAGTATTCTTCTAACAAGCCTTGCTGCCTCCTGCAGGAGGGAACCCTGCAGGGAGAGCAGAAAGAGAGGAGGCTGTAACAACTTTAGACAGTGTAGAGTCAGAGGATTGCTAATTACAACACTTGTCTCATCATTATAAGACCAGTATCTATTAGACCCATCTACTAGGCCCTATTTATGTTTATTTTCTACTTTATCAATGGTTTAAATTGAGAGGGGGGGGATTTAATCTCTTAAACTATCACATAATTAATAACTTCATTAATCTATCTGCATTTGTTCTCATTTTGTGGTCCTCAGGGGATTTTTCTGTCTTCAGAGAAACACTTTTTTTTCTTTTTAATGTTTCTGCTTTTGGACTCTTGAGGTGAAATGCTGCTGCGTCATTTATTCGGTTATAGTCTCTGTGTTTAAGGAGAGAAAAAGTCAACAAAAGAAAGAGCAACAGGTTATCATTTTGCCAGATTTTGCAGTTGTATAGCGGCGTGCATTGTTCAGGACCGTTCTCTGCATTGATTCAGAGCCACAGTAGATGCTGTAATGCTCAGTTTTGGCTTTATGACTGGTGAGAGTGAAATGATGAGGCTAATACATTTTTTTCCCTCCTCCTCATTTAGTCTTGTTCTCTCTCCCTCTCCTCTGTTTGATTTCATGCCTCTCTATCCTGCCGTGTCACTCCGCTCCGGCTTGAAATCTTTTTTTTTTTTTTTTTTTTTTGCAAATTCCTGCTCGTTTGCAAATTCATATTTGAATGGAACACTCAGTCGTCAGCAAACAAACGCTTATACATGCAAATACAAAGAAGGTAGCAGTCTAGCAAACATGAAAACACACACACAACGACTTTCCCTGCACACACTGAACCTGAGCACGCACACACAAACTTTTCCCTCCCACACACGGACTCATTTGCACAACCTTTCCTCCCACATCTACATACACACACTCCCAGAGACACGCAGTCTTTTTAACACCGTATGAATCTCTCTCTCCTCTCCTGCAGACACGCCCTGCAGCTGAATGTGATCGCCACACAGCAGCTCCTCAGCCTGGCCCAGCAGATGCATCACCTCGAGGCCTTCATTCACATCTCCACCGCCTATGCAAACTGCAATCGCAAGCACATCGATGAGGTCATCTACCCGCCGCCCGTCGAGCCCAAGAAACTCATAGACTCCCTTGAGTGAGTGGATGATGTTTTTGTTCACCAGTGTCACAGAAATGCTTCCACTTGGGGTTAATCCATGTCATGTGGAAATTAATCCCAAAGAAAAAGAGAAGTTGTATATTTGTGCAAAAGCTGCAGCCAAGGGAGAGACCGCGACTGGGCCTCCCAAATAAGGAATTGTAACAAGGTTTGCTCAAAAGATCAATAAATAGTTAGTGGATAAACTATTGCATCACCCAGAAAAGGATGCTCACTTGGCGAGTGTGTCAGAATCAAGCCCAGTAATTACGAGGAACGAACAAACAATGCAGTCATTCACAACACATCCAGCTGGGGCTAAACCACCCTGGGCACGATACCAACACAGATCTCATCCATTCACTTGCATTCAGCAGTGAACCTGGACTGAGATAAAAGCAGGAATGTGGAGACACGAATTTCATGATTATCTGCCTGTTTTCACACCTGTGCACACATTTGGCCAACTGGCTGTAGAAAAGAGGGATTTATTGTCAGATTGCTCCATGGAAGTTATTGCAAAAGTTGGGCAACATGCACACCTTTCAGTGTGAAAGGTTTTCTTTGCTTTTAAACTGTTCATATTCATAATTTAGTCCAGGACTAACACCTCCACGTGCATTTGGAGAGTAGTAACAGAGACTCTCCCTACATATCAAAGGTCACAGTAATTTCAGTTTGATTCATATAGCAACAAATGACAACTACAGTTGCCTCAAGGTGTTTTATTTGATACAAAGAAACCCCCAACAGTCAGACGACCCCTTATGAGCAAACATGTGGCAAAAGTGGGAATAAAAAACTCCCTTTTAACAGGAAGAAACTTCCAGCAGAATCGGGCAAAGGGAGGGGTGGCCATCTGCCGTGACTGGTTGGGTGTGAGGGGAGGAAGACACAACAAAAGACACACTGTGGGGGAAAAAAGGCAGAGATGAATAACTAATGATAAAAGACAGCAGATATTACACTAATGTCTGAAACGGCATGTAAAGGAAGTGCAAGGGTGGAGATTGGTTGATAGCGACTTGCAGGAAAGTAAGTAAAGCAGCTTAAATGCCACGTCCTACATAGATTTGTCATCAGCTCATGTGTAAGGATCAGAGGCTTGGTTTAACTTTGAGAACTTTATCTAATAGAGTGCTTCCATTAGGTTTCATTTTATTTCATGCATTTATTTGGCAGTGTTTATAGGTGAAGTCGCCTTAACTTCTTTTCCCATAAAGACAACATGACGACCTTCACAGCTTTCACAGGGTAAAGAGTTAAAATGCTGGTCTAAATGTAGTAAGCGTACATGACTTGGGGACTGTAAATTGCTTTTTCACAAACCTGTACCTTCTAATGTTCTTCTGCAAAACAAACCTGCCACCTACGTTTTTTAAAAATTGTTTTTTTCATAATAAATCTCAGACGGCACCAAAATATGTACTCAATTATGTTGTAAATGGGTGCTTAGTGCTGAAGCTTTAGTCTCTGGCTTCAGGTGGATGGACGATGGCATCGTGCGGGACATAACGCCACGGCTCATCGGCGACAGGCCCAACACGTACACCTACACCAAAGCCCTGGCTGAGTACGTGGTGCAGCAGGAGCAAGACAAGCTCAACATTGGCATCATCAGACCCTCCATAGTGGGAGCCAGTTGGCAAGAGCCCTTTCCTGTGAGTTCACTGAATACTTTCCTCTCTTTAGAAATAAGCTACTTTGGGAATAATTACACTTAAAAAAAGAACATATATAAGTGTTGACAAAGTTCCAATGACGTTTTCTAGTTTTAATCTTGCTGAGAGAGAACTGACACGCCCACTATGGCTCACGTCTTTGTGAAAGAATTTCATGAGCCTATATGTCAAAGACTGTACAAAAATGATGGATGTAGCAACTGATGTCAGTCATTGGCTTGTGAACGCCTACATTTTAATTTAAAAAAATGAAGTAAAACAAAGCAACAAATTAATTGTCTGATAGCTTAATCTCTACACTTTGATCCTGTGACATCAACATTTCGGTTCTCACCCCATCATTGACACCTACACATGGTCCTTTTCTCTCGACACTGTTCCTCAAAGTCTTATGAGTTAATTGCTCCATAACATATATTCCACTCTTTGTTTTCAGCCATTTCTCTTGTGATGGTTGTACGATCCTTATTTGATGTGATTTGCCAGGTTAGTAGGGCCACCTTCATCCTTATGCTTACTTTGATTAATAAAAACGGGCTTAAAGGATTGTGTTCCAGATGTCGTCATTGGTCATTTTTCAAAAAGGAACCATGGTGTTTTAAAATGAACACAAACGAGTCAAAACTAGAAATTCAGACCATTTTTTTCTGCTTGCATCTTTTCTATACAGTCTGTGATGCATGTCGTGATTATGAGCTGTGGTGCTTGGATCCTCGTAGAGTGCAAGTCGTTTGGTTTTCATCGTTGGCTCTTTTTCTGCTCAGAACGTGCCCCCTTTTTTGACTTGGTTGTTTCTTTGTAGGTGCTGTAGTCCAAAAGATCAGCACCAGTCTGCTGTTAGAGTTGTAGTTTAGTGAGCGGCAGAGGCGGAGCGGGGGGGTGGCTTACTGGGCTTAAGCCCGGGTTGTTTTTTTCAGAAGCCCGGGGTCTTTTGGAGTGTAATTTTTTCATAGTTAGATGCCTGGCTGACAATTGTATAAAACAAAAACTACACACAATATTCGAAGCACATAGTGCACACTGTGGGAATTTACGACTGTGCGTAAATCCCCCCTAATATTGGTATGATCCGAGCTCAGGCACTAAGCGAGGGGGCGGGGGAGCTGCTGCCTGTTGGAGAAGCGCAGCGAGGCAGACAGAGGAGAACTGAAGTTCGACCAGCTACCAAATCAAATCATTCGTACTGTACAAATAATGTAAATATGACGGTGTATCACGAAAGATTGATATCAAACTGATCACTTGACCCATATTACGTTACTTGCTCTTCAAATGAATCAACAAATGGCGAAATAGAAAAAAAAAAAACTCTGGTAGATGTTAATTTATATATTATGCTTTGTATGTTGTTCAGTATATTTCTGTGCAAAAAAAAGAGGAATTTCAATACACAGCAGTATATTCACAGCTGAAACCAGATATTTACATACACTTTATGGAGAACACAAGAACATTTTTTTACTGTACAACATCAATTTAGAGTAAACTTGTTTTGTTTTCGATAAATAAATATTGAAATATCTTTTGAATTAGTTAAATGTCAGAATAAAAAGAGGGAGCTGTTTATTTTAATCACTTTCATCAAATTTAGGAGTACATATACACTAAGTTTATTGTTAATTAATAAAAAAACTCCAGACGATTCCATTCTGAGCTGAAGAAGCTTCTGATAGGTTAGTAGAGTCCATGTGAGTAAATTGGTGGCATACCTGTGGATGCATATAAGGCAAAACACAGAGCCTGTTTCTTTGAAATGGGAAAATCAAGAGATGTCAGCCAAAACACCAGGAAAAGAATTGTGGAGCTCCATAAGTGTGGCTCAATTTTGAATAGAATTTGGTGCCATTTACAATTAAGAAATACAGATAGTTTCTCTCTTTACTCTTAAATTTAACAAATATGGGTTTTTTTATATTTATCAATCTAAAAAAAATGTAGTCTGATTTGATGTTACAATTGAAAAAGTGTATCTGTTTTTATCTGAAGAGTGTGTAAATATCTGGTTTCAACTGTATATTTGATGATGTTGGTGTTTGGCTTGATTGTCAGCACAAAGAGAGAGAGAGAGGAGCAGAGAGGGAGATGGAGAATGAGGACAGAACAGAGATGGAACAAGAGCAGGTGAGACAGACATGTTAGTCAAATGGTTGTTTACCAAAAGTATCACCGTATCATAGGTACTCGTGTATCTCGTACCTAGTGTTTCTTTTTAGGTTTGTTATTTTTCAAATTCTATATTTATTAAGTTATGCAGGCTTGTTTGCACAACAAGGCTCAATAATTATATAAATCTTTCTCAATCTAAATAGTGGACTTTGGTAGAATTAAAAAATAAGTGTAGTGCAGGTCTATGATGATTTTTAGTGCTACCCAAAGAAAGAAACAAAAAAAAGCAACATTTTACAACTTCAACCTAAAGCGCTCTATCTATGCAAGATAGCACGGGGTGCTGTGTAGGAGTAAAGTCAGTTTCAGTCCACTTCTGTCTTGGTTAAATCCTAAGTAGTCCTGATTTTGAACTGTTGTAGTCCTGTTTTAATTCCGGGTCAGTTCTGGGTCTGGTTGAATTAGGGTTTAGTCCGCGTGTCTTGATACAGCCCTGATTTTGTTCTGCCTTGCTACTTAATTAAAAAACTAGTTTAAGGTGTCCTGCATATGCGATATATATTTTTCCTAGGGCTGTTCGATATAACGATATATATCGGATGACGATATAAAAACATCTATCGTTGCATTTTACGCTATAGTTTGTTTCATGGTGTTGTAAAATAAACTGTTTACGGCAATATTTTTTCACTGTTTTGATGCTCACTGTAGTGGCTATATTAATTTCTTAAAGTTCTCTCTTTCTCTTATATTTAAAATAACCACACTATGGACGGACAAGCGCCTGTTTTTATGCGTAGTCGTTAGCAACCACGACGGTAAAACCATCGCTAGTCTGCTTGTTTATTTTCCACATAAACCTTTCACAATAAAGCTCAAGATCCTGTTGAGACTTTTCAAAATAAACTGAATCACGTGAAAGAGTATGCAGCGTGTTTACGGATGAGAAGCCAAAAAGAGGTGTCAGGTGCTAAAAAATAAACCTTAGACTCAAACGTTAGAACAGGCTTTTCACGCTGTGTAATAAATACTCACAAAGAAAACGGCAGCCGTTACAACTTATGGACTCGCCCAGCTGGAAACACTTCACGCAAGTCGAGCTGCCCGAGATTCACAGAATTTACAGAAAATGTTAAACCTTTGTTATTTATATCGTTATCGGACGATAGATGTCTTATATCGGGATATGAGATTTTGGTCATATCGCACAGCCCTAATTTTTCCCTATATGAAGTCATTGTTTTTTGAATAAAACTCAAAACCGAGCCAATTAATCTTCCAGTCATTTCTAACCCCCCCCCAATCTGACATGCATACTACCCTTTAGGGCTAAGCCCCGGGTGTATCAAATGTCTGCCTCCGCCTCTGGTGAGCGGTCACACTCGTAGCTCAAATGTTAATCTACATGTTGGACACCCGTGAATGATGCAGACTAGTTTTTCTAGAATCCCTCCCTCATTATGCGTACTGCTACCACAGTGACACAAATTGAAATAAGATATTGATCAACCTAATCCTGCCCGGGTCAGTGCTGCTCTCCTGTGGCTTTTATCTTAAGTGGTCCTGGATTAAAGCAAATTGGCTAATGTCGGTGCTAAAGACCGGCGTTTTCCACCCGAGTCACCTTTCACCAAGCCAAACGGCTGCTGGGATGGGAGAGGTCGGGCGGACGTCAAGGACAGAAGGGCGAATTGGAGGTTGTGCAGTGAAGGCTGCTTCGCTAAGGACCCAAACATGAAAGCTGAAGAGTGCATTATCGCAATTCCACTGTCAGTCTCTGGTGGATTTCTTTACATGAAAACTTGCTTCTCAGTAAATATTTAATTGAAATTATGTGATTTTGCTTGGAAAGAGTTAAACTGTAAACTTGCCAATAATTATTCATTTTTTTTTATAATATATTTATTTACTTATTCTTTCATTTTATTTTATTTTTTTATATATATATTTTTGCTGAGTGACTCCTCGTTAAAGCTATAAATATATCTATCACCCGAGGCTGACGACTGCAGAAAAAGCAAAGCCTTAGACTCGTGATGATGACATAAATGTATCGATTATTCAAAGAGATGTTCAGCAGAAATCTAACCGCTGATTCTGATTCTTCCTAATTAAAAAAAAAAAAGAGTTCATCTGAAGGACTAGCTCTGAAGAGATGATGCAGCATGAAAAAAATACCAGACCTACACAGGAAAGTCCTTGTTTATGTGGAGTCAGGAAATGTAGGCCTTGTGTTTGTGCAGTGGGACTGTTGGTAGCTTCTGGCTCTGTGCTCAGCCTGCAGTTGTAAGCTCGGCCTGGCAGCAACTCTTCAAAAGACCTCACTCACGCTTGGCCCTGCAATCGCCTTGGCAGCCCGTGCCAGCGGGCGCTGTGAGACGGGTGGGGGATGGGCACAGCGTATTTGTGTTTGCGTCGATGTGTTGTGTACATTTATAACCCCAGTATGCGCCTGTCGTTCTGGGTGTCCGTGCTTTTAGAAATGTCCCATTTAACCCAACACGCTGTGCAAACTAAAAGCTGCATCTCCGTCTTCAGCTTGGCGCGAAGCCAACAGCAGATCGCCACGCTAAAAACACCCCTGGCCCCAGTGGCCTGCTCTTCTTCTGTGCACCTTCTCTGCACCAGAGCATGTTATTAGAGCGAGGATAAGGCTTAGCTCTGCCCACATAATGAATCCAGAGCCCCGCACATTAGAGACTGTTGCAGTCTATTACCAGTGATTTCATCCATTTTTAATGGTTTCTAATTGAAGCCGACAATCCCCGCTTCTCTGTTCTCCCACCACAGGAAGTAACATAACCCCGAACAGCTGCTTCAGTGCACATAAACACAACCACATGTGTGCTGCAGTTACAATTAATCGATTAATGCTGATTCGGTCTTATTGCTGTTTTTCTTTTCTTCTCCGTTTCATGCCTCAGGGTTGGATCGACAACTTCAACGGGCCAAGCGGCGTCTTTATAGCTGTAAGTAAGACATGTCACCCTTGAATCTCAAAGCTCTTCGTCACAGTGGCAAGATTTGGAGTTTTAAGATGATGTCATCCTGTGATAAGGCGGGAAAGGGTATCCTGCGCACCATGAGGGCCAACAACGATGCGGTGGCAGATCTGATCCCTGTGGATGTGGTCATCAACCTCACTCTGGCTGCTGGCTGGTACACTGCTGTACACAGGTGAGCAAACAGACCCCAAAACTCAGTCCCTAAACTTAAAATATCCTCCATTTGCCATAATGCATAAGTTGAGGGCTTTCCATTAAAAACTTGTAGTTTCCAGGTGCACTCTTGAATGATTTGGGAGCCCTTTAGGGTATAAGGACAACGGCCAACTTGTGGGGGTTTCTGCTGTAACCTGCGGATGTTTGGGCTCAATACAAAAGGCAAAAAAAGCAAATAAACTTAAAGTTATGATCATATGACAATAGCTGCTTGCCTGCTCAGTCAAGCTTGGCCAGTCAAAGCAGAAGCTAGAAAGCTTCAGAAACCCAATGTCGTGTCCCTTTTTCTAGATATTCTGCATATTTTCATGTCTGTATATGTCGTATGTCTGTATATAGAGTAAATCCCCCAGGTTACTCTGTTTTACTTAGCCTTGGTAAACTGTGACATGGACAGAAGGCATCTGTTATGAGTGGGGGTAATACTCCATGATCACCAAATGTAGTTCACACAGCAGCACCTGAATAGATGCTTTAACAGTGACTCTAAAAATAGAGTTGCATACATTCTTTGAGCAGCTATTTCCACCAGCAGACCAACACAAACCTGTTGTCACGGTCTTCCTGTGTGTCTTGTTAGTGAGCGTCAGAGTAAAGTAATACTTCAGTACTTTTATAACAGCCTGAGGTGATAAAAGAAGCTGTAAGTGTAAATCTAAACCTCGCCCTGATGTGAAGAGAAGATTTGCACTGAGAACTTGTCACAGAAAATGCAGAATGGGCTGGGAAAATAAGTTAAATGCCAGATTTTGAAATATTTCTCTGTTGATCCTTACCAAATTTATTTTGGCACTAAAAAGAAGACACTAGTAAACTCAAGTGGGTCATTTCCACGCTGTGCCAGATGTTTTTCCCAGGGAGTGTCTGACTCACTGCTTCGCTGCAGTCTTACCAAAACTCAGAGGGTCAGATTTTCCATACGGGAAACAGCATGCAGGGAAAATATGCGGCATCCACACCCATTTCAGATAGACTGCTAAGAGAGGCTGATGAAAACACACTTAACCTCTCAAATTTTGTAATGTACACCCACGATCTAGAGTTGTGCTTATGTACTTCTCATTTTATGTACTAACTCCTGCACTGTAAGGGTTAAAAACACTGGTGAATAACAGTTTTAAATATAAGATCAGCCTTTAATATCAGCTCAGTTTCACCGCACAAATTATACACCAAATGCCTTCTACAGACATCATTATGACCTTCATCTTCCACACTTTGCAGACCTAAAACGGCCCTGGTGTACAACTGCACGACCGGCAGCATCAACCCATTTCACTGGGGAGAGATCGGTAGGTACTCTCTTTGCTGTGTAGTAACACAAACCTGTCACTGCAGGCGGTTATTTATAGAGTTGTTTTTGTCTGCCTGCCGGCATCCCGCAACACTGTCGTCTGCGTTCGCTTTCCTCGTCACAAATCAATACTCGGGTGTTGTGACATAATGTCTCTGTGATGTAGATGTGATGTTTGTGGCGGAGGCTTCAAGAGGAGGGAGTCTGCCACCTGCTGGCAAGAAGCGGAAAATTGAGTTTTTGATGGATTTGGTGGCGAGTGAATGATGCACAGGAATCTTAAAGCTTGTTTGCAATATGTTTGAAAAGTAAACACATTTTAATCTGTCTTCAGACACTAAATGTTTTATTTCATACTTTTTAGTAGATTTTTATTAGCCATTATTTTAAAAGTCTATGTCTCAAAATTAAATAGCAGAATTTAGGAAAAAGATTATCAAAATGACTGCATCTGCTTGGATTCCACGTGAAGAGTAAAAAACTCACATCGTTGCCCTCTGGGTGTGGATATCCAGCCGGCAGGATGTCGAGTGACCCTCAGATTAAAAAACACGCTCTCTTCACCAAGGAAATTGTGACCAGATGGCTCGTGGCGGGATTAGGTCTGATCACTGCGACTCATCACGTTATGAAAGAGGAAGTGTGGACTCTGCACTCTCACTGGGCCAGAAGAGAGCTAGAAAAGAAGCCAATTTAAAACAAGAGGATCAGAAGAGCCCCAGTAACACTGGACATCCCCTCAGAGAAAACAGATTTTTTTTTTAAATTAATATGACATTAAGAAAAGAAGTACTCTAGTGCAGCTCAGTTTTTTAAATATTTATATCACAAGTGTCCCAGGCTTCTGAGAGCAGCTCAGTGTTTGCCATGGTGCTTCCAACCAGGCTGCAGGGAGCCAGGCCACAGCTGGCTGTCACCTCGGATCTGGTCATCTCGGTCCCTGGAACCACTACATATTTGTTGTCATGGAAACAAACCTTACAAGGCCTCATTTGCATGCCGTAACGTCTGTGGTCACATGGCTGCTTCCTGCCGCTGGCTGTCGCTGGATGCTGAGAGGAGGAAGAGGAGGAGCCACCCACGCTGCCCAGTGGGGAAATCACTGAATGGTCGCTTTCTGCCTGATATCCCCCAGAGAAACAGGGTCATGGCATGATTAAGGCCGGGCGAGTTTCTGGAAGTCTTGATCCTTGTATTAAAACCCTGTCCTCAAAGTACCTTTTATTTTCTTTGTTTACCTCTGAAAAGCACGCTTCCATTTGAACAATAGAGCTTTAATATGGAGGACCAAGACTGCCAAAATTTAAAAAAAAAAATGTAAAAGCAGTCAGAAAGTAAATTAATAATTCATGAAACAAATGTACAAATTAATTATTAAAATGGGATGGATGAATGAATAGAGTTAAGAACCTTTTTCCTGGCGATTCATTAATGAGAAGGCTCATTAAAGTAAAGGATGCTGGAGAAATGCCTCATGGTGTGCATGCAACTGTAAACTGGAAATAAACCCTCCCCTCCTTAAACCTCAGTCTGACCTGAAACTGAATTAAAATATACAGTCCAAAAGTTTCCTGCTGTCTTTGTCTCAGAGGTGAATACTGCACTGAGCCTAATCTCCTCAATGATCTTGATTTGCAGAGCATCATGTGATGTCCTCCTTTAAGAGAAACCCCTTGGAGCAGGCTTTCCGAAGACCCAACGCCAACATCACCTCCAACTACCTGATAAACCAGTACTGGATCCTGGTCAGCCACAAGTTCCCCGCTTTCATCTACGACCTCTTCCTGCGTCTCTCTGGGCAGAAGCCGCAGTAAGACCGCCTTCCTTTTAATCCCACTTTTAGCCTAAAGAGAAATTAATTTGTGCCTGTTGTAATCTGCGCCTCCTCCGTCTTTGTAGGATGATGCGCATCTTCAATCGCCTGCACAAGGCCATCAGCCTGCTGGAGTATTTCAGCAGCCAGGACTGGGAGTGGAACTCTGAGAACATGAGCATGCTGATGGGCCAGCTAACCCCTGAGGACAGGAAGGTAGGGTTAACCATGTACGTGGTGCAAATTTTGGACCAATAATACACCTGTTAGGGTCACATAAAGCTGCAGGTGTTCAATAATGATAGTCAGAACTCGCTCACCATCTAGTTATTTTATTGGTTTAAACTTTTTGGTCTTTATTATTTTATTTTACTTTATTACCTTTGCGCAGGATGGGGAGGTTGTCTTATTAATGGGTTTTTAACTCGCATGCTTGTTTTTAATTATGTTTAGATTAATATCAATGTTTTACTTTTACATTATTAGTTTTATAGCAGCAACCCCCATGCAGCACGACCTTGAAAGAAGCATACTGTATAAATAAAGTTTAGTTTGTGAAACACTATTATGGAAGCCTTTTTACGCCACTGAGGGGAAAAAAAAAAAAGTCGGTGCTGAATCGAAATTTCAAGTTTTTATTCTCACAAATTGAACTTCTCATTACCTAAACATTTTGAGATAATAACCCAAAACTGTGACATCATGGATTGATTAAAAAAATAAAAACTCACAGGCAGAAAGAAGCTTACATAAAAATTCTCTTTTTGCAGCCGCACATGGAGCCTAAATTTTATAGATAACACTGACTACAAAAATGAATCCATGACTTTAACTGTAAATTTTCTCAGTACATAATAGTATTTCTACTTGTAAATAAGTAAATGAGCTGAGCACATCATGCACAACTGCAACAGAGCACAAGACAGGAAACACTTCCTGAATATTAAAGACAGCCCGTTCCTTCTAATGCACTTTCAGTCACAAAAATAGCAGGTTTTTTATTTTCAGTTATCAATTTCTGCTCTGCCATCTTATCTTGCAGACATTTAACTTTGATGTGCGCCAGCTGAACTGGCCCGAGTACATTGAGAACTACTGCATCGGCACCAAGAAGTATGTCCTGAACGAAGACATGTCTGACATTCCTGCTGCCAGGCAGCACCTGAGAAAGTAAGTCAACAATCCTTCAAAAGTACAGGATTGAAGTATGTGTTTCCCAACCAGTTATCATTCTATTTTTGGAAGAATTTCCCTGTGATAATTAATTAGGGAAACATGTGCACAAGCTTCCTTGTTTATTATCTCATTTACATCTTTAAGCTTTTAAGAACTTCTATGTTAAGTCTTTAATCTGCTTCCCTCTTGTCTTCTTCTCAGACTGAGAAACATCCGCTACACCTTCAACACCCTGCTGATCGTTTTCATCTGGAGGGTGTTTATAGCCCGCTCCCAGATGGCCAGAAACATCTGGTACTTTGTGGTCAGCCTCTGTTTCAAGTTCCTCTCCTACTTCCGTGCATCCAGCACCTTAACTATTTGAGTCTTCCTCACCGCCTCAAGCCAGAGTCAGCAGCCCTCGCGTTTAGCTGTCAGCAGGAGGAAAACATCCGCTGTGGACACTCTAAATCCTTCTAAATGTGGACAAGCGGGGCTCTGTACACGTGGGAATGGCAGTTATGTGAAGAAGAGAGGAAAAATGAGGTCTACTAGCCATGAATTAAGCATTCAGTTTGGATATCTGTCATCAGTTTGTGCACTCTTCAAACTCCAACCCTGTCCAAAAAGAAAAGTGTTGTCATTCATTTTGTACCTACTGTTTTCTTCTCAAAGTGGCCAATTATATATGCAACAATAAGCCTTTTGTGTGATTTCCATTTTCTTTTCCACCCTCTTGAATCTCGATACATCGCCTTGCCTTTAATTACTTTTTTTTTTTTTCATACTTGAATAATACTGGCACTGCATCATTGGAGGGAAATTTCTAAGAGATCATTATAGTTCATGTTTTTGTTTGTTTGTTTGTTTGTTTTTACTGTGGGGATCTCCGGTTCTTGTCTTTAATACACGGGTGATTCCGATATCTGTATGTCTTTGCAATGAGTGCATCCACTGCCTTTTTAACATCTCCAAAAAAACTCACCGGTGGTTTTCCATCTTAATACCGATCTGCAGTATATTAAGAATAGTATTAAAGCTAAACTCAAACTACATGAGACACCTATGACTACAGATACAGATGCCACCTTTCCTGCTGTTACAGTTGTCACTTATTTATGACCACAGATGTTGATGTTCGTACGTCTTGTTTGAATGCTCATCCACTTTTTTGCCTGTTTGTACAGCAGTTTGTACTGAAACTAAGTTTACTACTTTTACATCTTTATACCTGCGCCAAAGGCTAGTCCGACTATATGTGGTAGACCTTGGCTGTGTAGATTATATAAATAAGAGTAAATCAGAGTGAAGTTTATTTGTATAGCCCAGTATATACTGCACATTGTTTCCCAACAGTTTCTAAGCAAACTTTGTAAGAAGACAACTCCCCAAAAGTTTAGCACGTTAGGGAAAGATATTTCACAGGCAAAGCAAGAGTGAGTGATTCAGTTAAAATGGTTCAATGCCTCATAGTATAGAAGATGAAAGTTGGAGACCATTGCAGCTAACTGCAGCAAAGGAGCCCGAATTCATGCCATTGTTGCAAGTGCACAACACAGTGGAGGTTAAAAAGGAAAAAAAAAAGTGGGCCTATTACTGAGCCCTGAGGGATGCCTGACCTTATAAAGTGAAGTTGGAGAGGGCAGTTTGATGTAGTAGGAAGTCAGAGTGGTAAACATGAGTTATGTTTGAGCCAGTGGTACCCATTCAACTTATCCAGAGATGTTTTCAGTGCTCCTGAGATGCTAATTATGATTTAGTGATCAGAGTAAAGTGTTATCTCCATATGAGTGAAAAGTCATGTCCCAGTTCCAAGTAATTCTTCCTAAAACACTAAATAAGTGGTTCAGGTACAAAGCCATAAGCGATGCCTCACCTCACAGAATGGAGAAATAGACTGCTATGACAAACTGATCGATTTAATAATGCATATTTAAAATGATGAAATGGAAGTTAAAAAGAAAATAAGTGGGCCTGGTACTCAGCCCTGAGGAATGCCACGCCTTACAGAGTAGGGCTGGAGAGGGCAGTTTGATTTCATAGTAAGTCAGGTCACCTGAAATACTGCGGAGACCTCACCAGCCTAGTCACAGTGGTAAACATGAGTTATATTTGAGTTGGCAGTACCCATTAGGTACCACTAAAATATAAACTGAAGAAAATATTGCCTGGTGCACAAGAGAGGGCACTTTTATTTACCAAACCAAACAATTGTGAGGAAATGGGTCAAATTGTTCAGAAGACAATGTCCAATTTTGAGGTTTCTATAAATACAGTTGTTATATCTCGAGCCCTGGTTTTTCAAACACTGCTGGAAAATTGTTTAAAAAAAAGATTTTTACCACTGTGATTTTAACATTATGTTAGTGCATAAGAGACACACACTACAACTTCAGTAGATCCAAAGAAAATGGGGAAAAAAACTAGTTGCTGGGATATCCAACGGCTTAAAGTTTAAAAAAAAAAAAAAAAAAAAAAAGGCCCACACCTGTGCAGATGAAGGCTCTCTTTTCTCTTCTGATTTCTTGAGGCAGACTAAGATATCAAAAGACTCGTGAGGCACTTTAAAATCACATACAGCGTGAATATGACGCTACTGCAGAATAATGAATTTAAAAGTACTGGTTAAATTACAATCTAAGCTGGCATTGTATCCCCTATGCCAGAGTACTTCAGCTTCATCGTCTTAAAGGGGCAGGGCACTGAGCAATCAGAGTTGAGTTGCATCTGGAATATATGTGTGAAAGTTCATGACCCATTTTCAAACGATTCTTCCTAAATGAAGTAAAAACTAGATAACTGGGCCAAGACAGAGCCATAAGATATGAGTCCAGATTTATATTTAAAAAGTCCCAAGTAAAGGGCTGGGAACATGGTTACAACTCTACTGGCATTACATCCTTTCTGCATATTTGGAATATCTGTAAATAGATGCTTGCATATTATTCTTATAGATTACCAAAAACTTTTATTTGACTGTTGATTTATTTTGGTTGAGTGTCTTCACAGAGCTTCCCACAGAGTCTACCAAAAGTGTGACCGGCCGGTATGATTTTTACTAAAAGAATGAGACAGCTGTGTACAGTATTGTATATGTTGCGAGGCATTACGCTTGACAGAATTAAAAATACTTAACAGTGATGAGCCTTTATGGGAGAAAAAGGGACAAAACTAAATGTTTATGCAAAGCCCATGTCTGGTGAAATCATGATAACTGTCCTCTTAATTTCAGACCCGAAACGTTGTACAAGGCCTGCATGATGAAGCAGTTGCATCAGATTGTTCTCCAAGAGCTACAGGGCTATATTAATGATGTTGTCAGTATGGAGTTTTGCTCTTCTGTGTGTCTGTCTTGTCTTCTTGGGGTTTTTTTCAAACGCAGAGCACTGTTGGTACCATAAACCCCAGACTGGAGCTACTGTTACTGTATGTAACCAACGGCATCACTTAACCAATGACTTCATGTTATTTCTGGTGTCATTTGCAAAACGTCCGATTACCTGTATTCCCTGCTCTGACAACACTTTCAAGTCTGCTTGGCAAAACTGAAATAAACTCGAAGAGTAAAGGTGCACATGTGCAGCAGTCTTTCATGCTTGCCTTCCAGCTCCCTCGTTCATGGTTACAGGGGAGAAAATGAAAAGCGAAAGATATATTTTTCCTGGAACCACTTCAGTTCTGACCAAGCCAGCTGGCTGATGATCAGTTAATCAAGCAGGTTTGATTAGCAGCTCCTGGAAGCAGTAAAGGTCTATTTAGTGACACACTGGCTCAATTTTTGTTAAATAAAGACTCATATGTCATGTGGTAGACCTGCTAAAGACATTCTTGACTACGACTGCACTTATAGAGGATGGCTTAATAGGCAACCTGGCACTTGCTCAGTCATCGTTCTCGAACCTGACTGCCATCATTTCATGGTTTACCTGTTTAAAAAACATCTGCATGTTATTTCATTTAGGAATCAACTTTTATTTGTTTTAGGCTTTTTTTTTTACACTTTAATGCTGTGAAACAAACCAGCGGTGCTAATGACCTCCTGGGAATTTCAACTTTAACGTAATCGGAGTAACAGCAAAACTCTCAACATCACCGTTACAAAATATGACCAGAGTCACAGGGTCCACATTCTCCTACAGTGCAATAGTTGATGCTAACTGTACTATACTAAGTAAACAGGATGGATTTTTTTAAATGTTTTTATTTTTTGGTCATTTGGAAGAAAAACATTTTGTGATATACAGTACAGTAATGCTGGCAATGAAAAACCTTTATAAACTTTAAATAAATAAACAAATATCATCTGAAAATCCGAACTCAAGTTTCTGATGAGAAAGCAACGACTGTGATCATTATTTGTCGGGTCACCCGTGCAGGCCGAGGAATCGGCGGCTACTACCGAGGGGGATTGTCAGCCAGCAGAGGAGTATGGTGGTGGTTCAGATTATTCATCTGGTGCAGCTGTGCATCCTGCAACAGATTCAGCACAGTTGAGTTCATTTTTAAGGGTAACTTCTTTCGTTAGTGAGTGAAAACACAGTGACTGAGAAGACTGGTTTAGCACCTCTCCGGGCCTGTAGAGTCCCAGTTTGAAGCGGCAGCAGACGACATCAAAACAGAAGCCGACGAGCCCGTGAAGCATCCCTTAAAAGTGAGAAGAGCACAGTAAAAAAATAAATAAATAAAATAACTGCAGGAATTCAAAGCTAGAACCATATTTAATTGTTTTGCTCTAAATGTCCAAGCCCACTCGCCTGTGGTGGAGAATATGCCCCCGATTATACCACACAGTCGCACCAGGAACTGCCAGAGCGGCATATGCTGCTCGCTGACCGTCACCATCAGAGAGCTGGTGTCATACTTGACGAAGATGCCAGAAACACCGTGACTGCCCGCGGCGTGGTTTATCACCCGTTCCTTGGCAGCAGACATTGTGGTGGTTAGTCTACTTGCTTCGCACTTGCTGTCACAACATTGGGCTGTGTTTAAAGCTCTGCGCTTAGCAGTTACTCACTCGCTCGGTCACAGAGAACTGGTGTGTGTCTGCGGATATCTTGTATGTGTTCAGTTTCGTGGGCACCACTGTAATGAAGTACTGGAACATCTGGTTATCTGGGATGCAAGCACAAGGAAAGAATAACTGAGGGTTTTATGCAAAATAAAATGCACTCATTCATTCAATGGGAAATCTTTTTCAAATGTTTCCTGCCTGTTTTATCCTCTGAAATCATGTGACTTACTGTTATAGGTGATTTTCTCTGTGCCGTCCAGAGGATTGATGATGCCTGGTAACTCCTCCCCAAAAGACAAATGGTCTATTCGATGGGAGAAATTGTACGCTGTAATGCAAAGATGAGAGAACCCTCAGATTCAATCAAGGCTGTGGACAATCATTCTAACTAGTAACAGTACCTTATAAGCCTGATTTCCTAAGGCTCTCACTTTGGTCTCTTTTAGTAACAGAAAGACACTTTTTATCTCCCATGCCATTAAATCTGGCTCACAAATCGGACATCGTTAATGTTTTCAGGGTTTTTGTTTAATTATTCCCTATTAAACAAGTAAGAACTATGTTCAATACACTCACACCTACTTTTTGAGATACAGCTGTTCAATTGCTTGTAAATGCAAAGATGTAAACAGCCAAATACATGGGAGCAAGTAGACGCGTTTGAGATGACCTGCTGATGTTCAAACCGAGCGTCAGAATATGGAAGAAAGGTGATTTAAGATGACCTGAGTATTCCAGAACCTGCCGATCGACTCAGGTTTTCCCACACAACCATCTCAAGAATGGTCCCAAAAACAGAAAACAAGCAGTTTGAGCCAGTTCTCAGAAGGAAATGACCACAGTACTTTAAGTTGATAGGAAGGAAACAGTACGTCAAATAACCCCACATTACAATCAAAAGCTGCAGAAGAGGATCTCTGAATGTGCAACATGTTGAATCTTACAGCAAATGGGCTACAGCAGCAAAAGACCACATCAGGTGCCACTTCCTGTAAACAGGAAACTAAGGCTAAAATTCACACAGGCTCACCAGAACTGGAATTTCAATTTCTGCTGCAATATTCAGCTCACAGTTTGGCACGAACAACATGAAAGCATGGATCCATACTGCCTTTTATCCAATCAGGCTGCTGTTGGTAATGTAATGGGATATTTTCTTGGCACACTTTGAGCCCCTTAGTACCGTCTAAACATTGTTTAAATGCTACGGCCTTCCTCAGTATTTATTGCTGAATGCAGAAAAAGGGAGAGCTGAAGGGAGTACCGATTATGGTGACAGATAATGTTCCCTGGTCTGCTTGTAGATTATAAAAGTGTGTAATTAGAAGTGTTATTAGAAAACCAGATTTTAACTTACTTTCGTGGCTCACAAAAGCTGCAATGTGTGCGTGACCCTGAGGATGGTGAATAGGCCTTAAAAAGACCAAGAATCACTATTAGTCTGCAGCATCAGAAACGTCTGTCTCATGCTTATTACGCTACAGAGGTTCTTACTTTCCAACAGTGATGTGCAGGTTTCCTGCTACCTTGTTGACGTAGACATGTCCATGTATCCTGCAGGCATTGAGGGGCTCCATGGAGGCATCCTCCCTACGCACATAATGTTTGAGCACATCATTTTATTATAACAGACTCTAAATCCATCACTCTAAATCCAGTGGGCACTTATGTGTTTGCCTTTTTGTAAAATGAATGGAGACATGATTATAAAAAACTGTTTCCCAGCAGGAGACTAACCGTGGTGGCAGAGCAGTGGGTGCTCCTTTCAGGAGAGTTTTGTAAAGAACTTCCTGCAAAGCGTGCTCCTCTCTCAGCCTGTTCTGTATGAGAAGCAGCGTCCTGGAAAACAAACAGACTGCAGAACTAGCTAAACAAGTTTAAAAACTTTCAAACAACAAGAAATCTCTTATAACTTGATAACCAAATTTTAGGCATTACCAGAATTTTTGTATTTTTTTAAACTTACTGAGCGACTGCACAAAACCTTACCTTTGCCACAGTCTTTGTTGCGGGGTCAGCTCAAAAATAACCTGCTCAAAGACACAAACAGGAACGTTAGCTTGACAGAAGCGACACCTCAGAAATGACCTTAAGGTTTTTCAGACGCGTGCTTGACTCACAGGTTCATACTGCAGGCCATTAGATGTGATCATGGTTTCAGCCAGGTCCAGAATATCTGCTCCCACATCTACAGAGATGAAATATGTGCGCTAATGTGATGTAAGCGCTTCAGGTAGCAACTTCTCCACATTGACAGCAAAGAAGGTGGGATACTCACGCTGGCATTTCATGGCGACTGTTATGTCAATGTTTATTCTCAATTTACTGAAATCAGGATAAAAAGATTACCGTGACATCATACTGTAAGAAAGAAAAACAGACTGAAGTCACAATTAATTAACATTTAATAACCTAGTAATAACATCTCACCTGGAAAAATCCTTGTCGACCGAATATTCATACTTCATCCAAGTCTCTCGATAAACAAAGAACTCTAAGACAGCCAGAAGTGCCATGGCACTAAACGCTAAAAGTGACACTGTGGATGAGACAGATGAGCAGAGAGTGTTACTCCTCCCTTTTGCTGCTCCTGCTGTCTTGTCCTCGGAAGGACATCTCACCTGTTCCTCCTGACGCCGATGTCTCCACGTAGCTCTCTGACACTTTGGGGAAGGCGTCCAGCTCCTTCACCAGGCTCAGCGCTTTCTTTCTTGACAGACGCCTCATCTTCAGGTTCACGGCAGTTCTCCACCTCCTCCATCACAATTAAAACAAGCTTCAGATTAACACAGTACACCTGTTTAATGCAAACATGTTAAATCAATATAATCAAACTGTATAGGACAAGTGGACTGAATGCAAAAAGGCTGAAGGAACAGATCAGGTAAGAAAATTATTACAGTTATGATAAAAATAAAGAAACATTAATGAACCTTTTGGAAAGAAACTCTTGGACCAAATGCTAAACACTGGATAAACAAATAATGTCAAATTATTTTGAAACTTCAAGTCACTTCTGAGTAAGTCAAAATGTCAAGAAAAAAAGCACAAATTTTGAAATAATAACCTGAAGTTTTTACTTCTGGACACCTAAAAAGAATTGTGACAGAAACAAAGTTCCATAGAATTGTTATTAAACACTATAAAATCAAATATTTATTAATTTATTTAAATAGAATTTGAAGTAATTTTTAGTCATAATCGCTAACAATAATATATTTTTTATAATAATAATAATAATAATAATAATAATAATAATACAACTCAATAAATAATAATACATTTAGTTATTATACATTTATGATTATTTATTTATTTTATTCTTTTTTATTTATTGTTATTATTTATGTGTTTTTTGCATAATTTGTTTAAACTAGGCTTACTTTTTCTATAATAACAATGATAATAATAACAATAAAACATAATTTATACCATTACATTAATGATTACTTTAGTGGTCCATATTAATCTTTTTGAGCGAATGAAATACTGTGAATATATGACTAATGCCGACGTTAATGGCTGCTAATGTGAAAATATCTCACACACATTACATATAATTATATCTTTTGCAGCATTAAATCATCGAAGCGAAACTGCAGAGTAGTAAAAATGAGAAATGAAGCTGTTTGTAAGCGGAAAAGTCCCGGAAAAGTATCGATATTAGATGTTTTATTAGGCGAAAACATCAAATTTAATGAACATTTGAAACCGGACGTCCATCACTACTGTAACAACACCGTACCGATTATTTTTTTATAACTTACCTTTTTTGGTCATCTAGTTAGACGTTAAATCGAGACGCAGAGTCCCTGGACTCCCATTTCCAGCAGCTGCCTCCTGTTTAAATCATACCTGGCTGATCTTTCTACACCTTCATCCATGATGCTAACACACAGGGGGGCGGGGCGCGCTGGCTTCTGCCTCGTTTCGTCTCGTCGTGACGTTTACAGCGTGCGCGCGCCGCCCACGCACAGTAAGCGCAACAAGCACTTGTGCTCTTCAATCAGGAGGTGGAGCTGTAACACCATAATACAGCATACAGTAAAATCACATAAGCGAAATACCCCAGGCTTTAATAAATATTCAATATGTGTACGTGTATTATTATTTATTTTTTCAGTTATATTAAATTATTTTAATAAATAAAAACACTAAGCCTAAAGCTAAGTAAAACTAGATCGATAGAACTACACTGAAAATTATTAGGTGTGTAAAAAACAAGAAAAAAATGACAGAAATGTGTATATTCACATACATATGCACATTGAACACATCACTAGCTAATTAAATTAAATTAAATTTCTCAGGATAACTAGCCGGCTTTTGGTACATAGACTATGCTTATTTAAGGATTTTTGCATGTCTAAATACACAGATGTTGACATGTTTTCCCATTTTTGTCTCATATAGGATTCTTTTTTTGCATTGCATTCTTCGTTTCATGATGTTTTCAGCTGGTGACATGTCTGGACTCCAGGCAGGGCCATTCATTACCCGGACTCTTCTACTACGAAGTCTTGCTATTGTAATAGATGCCGTATGCGGCTTAGCATTGTCTTTCTAAAAAGTGTTCACAGATGATGAGTTTAGAAAATGTTCCTGAGACCATGCAGTGAGTTTCATGATAGAAACACACCTGTTTTTAAAGCATTGCCTCCTGAGGGTCCAAAGGTCATGGGCTTTTCAATGGTGTCCCTTTCACAGAGAGTTGTCTAGATATGTTTTTCAGAGTTTTTCAAATCTTTATTGCATTTATTATCTTCATGTCTGTTCATCTGACTTCATGTAGTATTTCTTCGCTTGTTCTGATGATCCTGTTCTTTAATGTGCATGTTATAAAATCTATAATAATGGTGACCCATACCTCCATTACCATGTTTTCTTATAATGACTTCAGACTGTCACGTTCTTTTCCTATTTACTCTTTTAATGGATGTTTATGTGGTGCTCATAGTGATTGCAATGAAACTCAAAGTCAACATTTTCGTCTGTTTCAAAAAGCTGAGTACACTGATTATACCTTATTCTGCAGAGGAGCTGTTCATGTCCATCCATCAGCACCAGCCTACACTCACAAGTGTTTATTAACTTCCAGGAATAGTGTTTACATGCATGCGGTGGATCTGCACACCAGACATGAAGCTGCTCACACCGCGGCTGACGAGAGAGAAAACCTATAATAGGAAGCCCTGATAGTGATCTACTACAAACAAGGCTGTGATTATCATCCTGAAGACAAAGGGGATGTTTACACCTTGGTGCATGCTTAAAAATGCACAAAGAAGAAAAAAAAAATTGGGCAGAGATTAGCAGATAACCTCACATGTGTCTTCTGTGCTGTGAGCACTCTGGAGCCTCTGCATGCACCAAGGCTGCTTGACTATGCAGAGTAGCACAGATGGGCGTGTGGGGGGATGGGTGCTGTCAGCTCACAGATCAAGCTGTGGGTCGGTGGTCCCATTGCTATTCACCACACAAGCACGTAGGGCATGTCAGACACGCTCCATGGAGACATACCAGGGCTGGATGTTGTGTTTTGATTTTTTATTTAAGATGCCTCTGAGCTGTCTGCCGTGAGGCTGAAAACGCCTTCTGAAGAGATCTTCACAGTGAAGACGGTGCAGGAAAGATAAAGACCGTGTGACACACTTGAATTTTCTTGCCTTTGCAGCTCATCAGCTGTGTTGTGGAGTTACTGTTAAGTCAGTGCTGATAGCGCATGTGCACTGATATAGGTATTTAATGCTATTTGCAATCAGAAAACACTTTTTGTCCATGTATTGTGGACATTTTAATTGCATTACTGAAAGATGCAACACTCAATATTACACAAAATAACTCCCTGTATATTTAAGTGCCTAATAAGAGGCTGTGCATGAATAAAGATATAAGCATGCTCTGTGAAGCTTTAAGGGTCAGACCATCAAGTTAAGATAACTTCTCCGTCGGCCCTTTGAGCTTCTAATTCCTTCAAAAATATCTCTACACACTTTTGTCTCTCACACCTCACATAATGGTTGCTGAAAAAAAAAAAAATTTACATCCTATGGTCCTATGGTCCTATGGTTCCCCCCCAAAAAAAAATTGTATAGAAATAAATATTTTTTTAACATCTTGTGGATATTTAGTTGCACGAGATGCAAGACAAAGTAAATACCCTACTTTTACATGGTTGTGAATAGAAGAGAATAGCATTAACGTACACTAAGATCCATGCCAACTGTGCAGGAAGTCATATGCTCTGTCATAGGTGGTGTTGTATTGTCTAAGAGTGTTGTTCTGATATATAGAACTGAAGACTGTCTTAAAGCTATCCAAACCTACCTGGCCCAAAAAGTAATTGACTGAGCCACACCCAGGCCTGTTGAATCAAGAAATCATGTAAATAGAACCTATCTGATAAAGCAAAGTAGGCTAGAAGATGTCAAAACGCAACACATCATTGCTGCCATCTAAGACATTCAATAACAACTGGGAAACATAGTCATGGAAAGGGATACAAAGCCATTTCTAAGGCTTTGGGACCCCAGCGAAACACAGTGAGAGCCATTATGCACAAATGGAGAAAACTTGGAACAGTGGTGAAGCTTTCCCTGGAGTCACTACGATGCCAAAATTACTCAAAGAGTGTATCAATGACTCATCCAGGAGGTCCGAATAGAACCCAGAACAGCATTTAAAGAAATGCAGGCCTCACTTGATTCAGTTAAGGTCAGAGTTCATGATTCAACAATGAGAAAGAGACTGGGCAAAAAATGTCATCCATGGGAGAGTTCCAAGGAAAAAACTACTGTTGAACAAAAAGAACACAAAGGCTAGTCTCACATTTGCCAAAAAACATCTTGATCATCCCTGAGACTTTTGGGAAAATGTTCTGTGGCACAGCTACTTAGTAGGTTTAGGCGGAGATTACTTTTTCACACAGAGCCAGGTTGATGTTTCCCTTAAAATGATCATATAAAAAAACTTTATCTAATATTAGCGGTTTTTTTTTATCTGAAATATTTTATATTTAAATAAAATCAGGAAGGTGAAGTTCAATAAACACAATGAATATATCCATATTAAAATGTAATAGGACTAAACAAACATCTTAATATGGTAAAATAATACATATCGCAGATTATGGAGATTATTTAATCAGAATAATTTAAATTGAGGCTGATTTTTCGCTTTTATCCGATTGTAGCATAACGCCTAAAACAGAGCCCTTTATGTCATTCCTTTGTTGGAAAAAAGTTTGCGTCTATTGTTGGTGTGCCCACACAACCAGATGGAAATGCATAATCTGGAAACTGACGTCAGAGGTGGGATTGCCTCAGAATGGCGGATTTCGTGCGTGCTCGGCTCTCCCCTCGGGTATTTCCGGATGTTGGGTTAAATCCCCGCCCGCTTCATTCCTGCGTTGTTTGGGGACAGTAGGAAGATGGCGGCGGCCCCGCTGTACTGTGTCTGCCGGCAGCCCTACGATGTGAGCCGGTTTATGATCGAGTGCGACATCTGTAAAGACTGGTTTCACGGCAGGTATGTAGTCTGCGACATCCTAAAGAGGTGTAGTTACCTGGAGGGGAGAAACACGGGTTGTTTTTTAAGGAAAGGCGACGGTTTTCTGAGCGGTCTTGGCTAACTTAGCGTGCTAACCGTTAGCGGTGGGCGACGGGGGTTTTAAACCGTCTATTGACACGACTTTACGGGCGAAAGTGGGGGTTCGCGCCCCTAAAAACAACATTAATGAACTTCATCGTGCCGCAGATAAGTTTAAATCAAGCGACACGATCCAGCTCTTTGTAATTATATTAATAATCAGCGGTATTTACTTAAATAGAGCCCAATAGAAAGTAGTTCTTATAGCTGATGGTATATGGAGCTGTGTCAGTCAACACGGGTGATCAAAAGCGTACGTGACTACCTCTCCGTAGAGTTATTTAGAGGATAACTTTAATGTTGATGTCGCTCTGATTCAGTCGATTTAAATCCAGTTAAACCAGCCCTACGGTACAAAGTGTGCCAGAGCTGGCAGGTTATTAAAGGTAACGGCAGCCTCGGGCAGCGTCTGAGTTGTATTTTAAACTTAATTATACAAGCAGATCTAATAAACAACTTCAACTTGTTTGGGCAAAACCTGTACGTTAATATTATAGCAAGCTGGTAGTTGATATTTATTATTTAATACAAATGAGCTTTGTTTTTAATGCTGTTTTTATATTGGTAGAAAGTAAGTGGGGGGAAAACAAGGAGATTGTTATGGTTTGGCTTTTGATTGACAGTTGCAGAAATTTAAATCCCCCCCCCCTTTTAGAAAGAGGAGGCACATGGCCTGGGACCCCTAGTGGCAAGCAGGGGAATTATTTAAAGGTACCAAGCAGGCACGTGTCTGGGTTTTGTGTGTGGTGTATTTGTTTTGTCCTGGGTTTTTTTTTTTTTGTTGTTGTTTTTTTTGTGGGGGTGGAGGTGTCCCCCTTCTATTGTGATTGCAGGTAGCAGATGTTTTTGTGATTCATGTGTAGATGTAAGTGGGAGCTGTTGAAATCTTGATGGGAATCTTATTGTTGTGTAATGTGCATTGCCTAAATGTACAAATTTCAGTCCACACCTAATATTGTGACGCACGTCTTGCACTTCTTGATCATGAGATTTCCTCAGCATCCGACTTTCTTTTTTTGCAGCTTTCTCTTGGTTTTTAATGTGGCTCTAAGTCCATGGGCTGACCTAGACAACTCTTTGAGTCAGCCTGTGTGGGTGCATTTCCACAGTGACTGTTTAGGAATACAATAATCTGTTTTTTGGTTTTTAAGGTGGGGGGTTGCTCATGTTGAAATGACGGAAGCCATTGCGTAACCACCAAGTGTGCTGCCAAAAAACTCAGCAGCCAGGATTTGTGGCGTGTCAGTGCCAAAAAAGACTAGCTGTGTGTCATGTGCCAGCAAGAAAAGGAACAAGTGTTGGAGCTTCCCCCATTGATGACTAATAAGCAGATACACACCACACACGCACATACTCACACATACTCACAGAAAAGCTCCAGAAACGGCCACATTTCCAGCCTCTTTCCCACGAGGCGGGCCAGAAGGAAAGGGATATTCTCTGGCTGTGGGTGATGGCACGCCATTGGAGGGGAAAGCGGAGGAGCTCATTCTCCTAGTTCTTGTTGGTGTTTGTGTGGGAGACTTTTGTCTCAGTTGCTGGAGAGTGCCCTGTTTTCTATCACCTGTGTTTCAGTAAACAAAACAAGCTGTACTTTAATGTGGTTAGGCTGTCTGAATCAGTGTCACGGTTTATCAGCATCAGATTTGTGAAGAGTGAGGTTACAGGAAAGCTGAAAAAAAAGTCCTGATAAACTCCCCCCACGTTTTCAGTAATCTCTTTATTACAGTTTAATGCAGTCATATTAATTTTTGTTTTTATTCAGTTGTGGTTCAGTTAGTTTCCACATTGTGTTTCTTATTCACTTCAGTTTTATTAGTTTATAGTATTTCTTTAATAATTCCAAATTTGTAATACTGCATTAAATCTACATTAACTACAGCATAGCCCTCTACTACTTCAGGAAAATAGTCAACATACTGCTTTGAGAGGAAGACAGAAATACTTTTCCCAGTTGGGAACAACTACTACTTTGATGCTAAAGTGGAAATACCTCTTTGAGGCTAAAGTAGAATACTATTTTGTGAATAAAGTCAGATGCAATCATGAGAATAAAGTTGAAATACTACTCGAAGTACCTTCAAGATTAAAATAAAAGTACTATTTCATGGAAAAAGTTGAATACTAATTCCAGAATAAAGTCAAGTACTGTTATGAGAACAAGATAGAGTACTACTTCAAGAATAAAGTTGAATAATTATTATTTTTTTACTTTAAAGTCATAATACTACTTTCAGAGTACAGGAAAGTACTATTTCCAGAAATAAGTGGAATTAGTGTTTAGAGAATAAGGTAGATTGTGTAAAGTTAAAAAAATGACCACATTGTGTACATCTTCAGAGCGTGAAGATGAGTTTCTGAAATAAATAATCTGTGTAAAACTGAGAGAATTTCCCAAATCTGAGACAAAGTAAATCTTGTCTTATGCTTAACTGAGACTCAATAGTAGGCACAATTTCCTTAAACTCTTAATACCATACTGTGTTTATGTGCTAAAAGAGAAATTTTGTCTTTTATTGTAACTGCTTCTAAAAATGGTACTTTAACCTCATGGGCCAACAGAATATTTTTTGGTGCCTATTAGATATTTGATAAATACTTTAATCTAAAAGTTTTACATTGCCTACAGTGGTAGACTTACACCTGAATGAGAAAAAAGCATTTGAAAAAAATACAAAATGATTGTTTGCAGAAGAAATGTTCTGGGGGTCTCTGCTATCCTGCTACTAACCTTCTGACCTCTTTGTTTTACTTTGCTGCCCCTTCAGGGTTTTGTCCTGACTATCTGCAGGGGTAACAGTGCCCTGAAGCAGTATAACCCACTATTAGACCCTTTGGTTTAGATTTCAGGTGCAAGTCTGAGTGCTATTCATCATTTTGAGCCTCACCTGATTGCAAGACCTGCCTCTGTAAATGGATCGCTTCATGTGCTTCTTAGAGGCAAATTTACATGAGTGTTATGGATGTAAATCCCCGGTAGGTCACGTCAGATCACGGTGTAGGTGTCAGGCCCTCCGGTCTGCCCATTGTCTAATGTGCGTGTGGACAGTGGGGGCGATGATAGACCAGTGGTGCTCAATGAGATGGAGCGAATGACTGATGGGAGCTACGGCGAGCCAAGTTCAATGCATGATCTGTCAATGTCGCACAGAGTGTGAGCACACTAAAGAGAGATGGATCACCTCTGTGGAGAGCCTTTTTGGTGTTTAAGCTAAGTGGAAGCCCCCCCCCCTTTTTTTTTTGTAAAACTACTGCTGTCTGTGATGTTTCAGATCATCTGTTTAGATGTCTGATAAGTTGATTGGCTGAAGTAAAGACGGCCTCATAGCTCTTGTTTATATTCAGCTGACTCTCATTGAGGTGGAAATAACATTACATTTGGCTCAATCAAAGTCGATTAAGGGTCAAAAGCATCATGTATTGATTACTAGTCAGTTTGAATTATAACAGTAAAGATATACCACACAGTTCAAATTAAAGGAGGTTTAGAAAACCACTTTAAATTACAATGTCAAACTGATAGCTGATGTACCAAACTAATAGATCAATAATTTGTATGTTATGAACTGTGAATCTGCACAGCGAGTTCAGTCTGTGTTTGTTGGGTCGTGTCTTTCAGCAGCAGACACTCGTAAGACTGATGACTCGGTAGGTTTTAAAGGAGGCTCAGCCATGTTGAAGACATGTGTGAAAACAGAGTCCCAGTGCTTGTGGGCCTCAGGGCAGCTCAACCTGCACTGAAAACAATTAAGTTGTTTAAAACTCCCGGGGGCTCCCTGACGCCCTATAAACAACAAAGTGATCCTCTTTTTGTTGTTTACCAGCTGACTACAGAAAGCCCCGCTGTGTCCTTCAAACTGTAAACACTGCACGGGTGATATGTTGCTTTTATGCCTAGCTGGCTAAAATGATTTAACCCCTGAGGGCAGAATGACAGAGCTTTATCCATCTGTCAGACCTCAGTGGCTCTTACTGCTGTTCAAGTCCGGCTCTGTTTATGTAAGCCTTGCCTGAGTGCACTCGGACGAGTCAGGTGCTCCTCTGGGGCAGATAAAGACAGCCAGGTGTGTTTAACTGCCCTCATATCCTCTCCATCTCCACCACCCATCCATTAGAGATCTGCCAGTTCCCTAATGTAGGCGTGTCGGCGCCCCATGCAGAGCGGTTATTTAGAGCTTAAAATAATGGTGATGCCAGCCTCCAGCCTTTGTGTTTCTGCACTGATCACTGAGGACAATGAACCCCCTCACAGTGCGTGGACTAATGAATAAACCCTCTCAGTTACACAGGAAGGAGGCCCTTGATGAGAGGAAGTGGAGGAGAGGGGCTGTTGATGGTGAGGGTTTAGCCAAGTACACACATCTCCGCTCATTCAGGAAGGGATGTTTAGCTCGGTAATCTGCTGCAGTGCTGTCAGAGGGCAGCTCTATCAGGGAATAAAGCAAGGTTTTGTGGGGTATCTGTGTTGCTCACCCTGGTTGTACTCTCTCTGACCTTTAAGTTGTCTTACAACCCATGATAACACTATCTTATGAGTTGTTGAGATGACGTATGACTGAGCAGATGAGGTTCATGTCGGTTCAAGAGCTGTTTGCACACTCACCCCGCTTTGTGGTGATGCGATGCATCATCAAGCCCGAGTAAGGCAGCAGGAAATACTTGGCCCCTTTCTTTTCTTTCCTCTCCCCTTTTTACATTTGCTGTCTCGAGTCCACATAGACTCACAAGCTCGGGTTAAAGTGGTAATCATTACAGGTAACACGCATGCTGAGTCAGGGTGGCGTATGTGGCACAGTGCCCTTATTTCCCACTGCGGTGTTATATAAAGGAAAGTAGCAAGAAGGTCACGTCAGCCCAGAGCACACGCTGTATTCACACGTCTCAGCGAACCCAGCAGCAGAGAGCTGTGACTCATGCTTTCCCCCAGCGAACGGCCACATGTTTGAACAAAGATTCCTGATACATGAGCTAGGCTTAGTCGCCAGCCAAACACTGTACACTGTTACTGCTAGTTATCCATTTGCTCACGTGCAGGAGCAGGAGTGCTTCTCTCAGCTTTTTTTTATTTTATGGATGTTGTAGGAGAGTGGAAAAGTAACTTGCAAAAGACATATAAATGTGAGTTCTTTACAGCTGAATGAATATTCAATTAGTTACTGTACTAATGCATTTGTTTGCCCTTATACCCGTGCAACCAACAAAAGTTCAGATTTTGTGTGGTGTAGTTGATATCCTGTTTGTGCGCCAGGGTGATGTGGGGGTGGCAGGCATTCACACAAGCTCACCATTTCCTGATGAGTTAATGGCCCTCGGCTTTATTTCCTTTACAGTTTTCCTGCAGTTCCTTGTAGATCAAAGCTGATAGCAGGCTTCGGTCAGCTCTATCCCCCCTGCAGGCTTTCACCTTTAAAAGCAAAGGTTATATCAGCAACAAACCCGTTTATAAACCTCTTTTCGCTGTGCTGCAGGAAGGGTTTTTGTAGGCCAGTAATGAAGCTGGCGTCCGTCTGGTTCTCTCAACAAAAAGCAACAAGATTTCTTCATTTGCTTTTGGAGTATTGATCTCAAGGGAAGAGAATCTCCACAAATTGATGCCATGTGCAGTCGGAAGAAGTAAAACACTAATGTGGTTCTCAAACTGTGACACTATGGGCAAAATGTAGAAGGAAGCTAAATTTAAAACTAAACTGAAATTTACTTTGGTTACTTTTTTTCAGTGTTTTTAGAAAATTGTGGGGGCATTGAGTCTAAGTTGTTTGTTAGTTTCTAATTGCATTATTTTGGGGTTTTGAATCTGAAACGTTATAGATTTTTTTTCTAACCTTCATCTAGTGGCTAATGGGCAGATTTATCAGCACTGGGTATCAGTGAAGAGGTCAGGTGCACACTAGTGACAGTAGCGATTAGTGATTAGTCATCTAAGTCGACAAATTGCAGACAATCTTAGTTTGGATGGTGCAGGGTTCAATGGCCTGAAGTTTAAGTGTTTGCTTTTCCGTGGATGACACAGTCCTGCTTGCTTCATCGATCACCAGCTCACACTTGGCTGGTTTGCAGCTGAAAGCGAAATTGCCGGGGCTCTACTTCTAAGGCCACGATTCTCAGTCAGAAAAGGGTGGAGTCTACATGCTTGGTTGGGAATATGTTGGTGCCCCAAGTGAAGGAGTTTGAATTATGTCAGGGACTTCTCAACAAGTGAGGGTAGGAGGAAACGGGAGGATTGTCAGATGGGTGCAGAGCTGAAAGCGAATGTGAGCAGCTGATTTACTGGTTGATCTGCAGTCCAACCGTCGCCTATTCCTCTTTAGAGCATCCGGGGTCTTCATTAGAAAGGTGATGGCTTCAGTAGAGCCATTGCTCCTAAATATAAAAAGGGAACCAGCTGAGGCGGTTTGAGCATCCAATTAGGATCCTGGGACTTTAAGGAGCAAGGTGTTTCAAGCATGTTCAGCTGAAAGGAGATCGCAGGGCAGACTGAAGACATGCGGGAGAGATTCCGTCCCTTGGCTGGATGGGACTGGCTTTTTGACCATCTGAAGAGCTGAAGGAGGTAGCTGGGTTGAGGGACGTCTGGGTATCTCTGTTTAGGCTGCTGGCTCTGTAAGCCAGACCTGAATAAGTGGTAGAAAATGGATGGATGGTCATGCGAATTAGGGTAGTTCAGTTTTAGTTTGTACTTTTTGGCTTGTCACACTATACATGTTGTCCAAACAGAATTGCTGTTCAACCCATGCTGCTCCGGTATGCAACCCAGGAATGCATGTGAGTTGGTTCCTGTGGCTTGGCTGTTGCAGGATACTCAGGGGTAGTAGCAGCATGAGTGACACTGCTGTACTACAGCTCCTCTTGATAAATGCGCTATAAATTATATGATGAGAATGCAACATTAGCGAAAAGGCCAGATCATTCAGCTTTCTTAAAAAAAATATTGAAGCCATAACTGTGAAACGATAGAGCATTTGTTGGAGGGGAAAAAAATAAAACGGCTATGTTTGGTCTCCTGACCTAAGTGTACACTGCTTTTTCCTCTTTTTTGTGTTTTATCTTTAACCTGTGACCCCTGGCATCTCTGCTTGAAACACACACAGCATTTGACAGGAGTTTGGGAGCATTTCATCTGCTTTAGCTTGTCCAGGTCAGATAAAGATTGCAGTGTCCTCGTTTCGTTTCTGAATGGGCTTGTAAAGCAGTAGACCTGTTCCACTCATTTCAGTTTGATTGAAAGTGGTTTATATGTCACCATTTACAGCATAAGTTATCTGAAGGAACTTTAAAGTATAAGGAAAGACCATATATATTGTAAATGCAATAAATGCTTCATCCCAGAATTCTTCAGCTGGTAGGGTTTATTATTACATACATACATTATTATAGTAAATGCTTTGTATCCGTTTGGGCAAAATCTTGTGATGACATTTTTTTTCCTGGCACTTTAAGAACAGTATAAACCTCTGTAGGGGACTTGCCCTAACTCTGTATCTCATCTATTTCCAGCTGTGTACAGGTAGAAGAGCACCATGCTGTGGATATTGATGTTTACCACTGTCCCAACTGTGATGTCGTACACGGACCCTCCCTGAGTGAGTCTTTGCTGCTTCCTGAAACCATTTTTCTGTCTCTCACACACACTCACACACACTGCAGTCCTGAACTTTTCTAGACACCTTGGTGCATGCAACCTGGCAGTTTCATAGTGCATAGTCCATGTAATGTCAGATTGCAGCAAATATCTCAGTAAATATTAGTGTGCATTTACCACTTATGAATAGCTGTCTTGTGCACCCTCTTACATCTCTTATCTTGGCAGCTCTGAAGCCTAAACAGTAAAGTGTTTCCATTAGCCAGTATATCTGAAGCAAACTATTTCCTGATGTGTGCTACATGTGAGAAAGCACAACAGCGGAAAGTATGACCTAATTCTTTGAGGTGCATGTGTGAAAATAGCACCATACTCTGATTCTCTGCCTTGTCTCACCCATGTCTCTATATGCTGGACAGTCCCAGGGGGGAAGGCCGCTCTCTGCAGTGTTAGTCGAGTCAGATTTTTAATTTTTTTTTTTTTTTGTTAAGGGGGGGAGGGGAATAGGTTAACCTTTGAGAACCCTGAGGGCAGACATTAACAAGCTAATTGAATGGTGCTGTAAACCCTCCACTTTGATTGGACAAACCCCTCGATATCCACCCCTGGGCACAGGGGCTGAGTAGTAAATTAATGTGCTTGTGACAAGCGATTGTGATCTGCATAATTTACAATGTTGTTGTGTGAAGGTGTTTCAAGAGGGCATTATTACATTGGGACGAGAAAGCCCTGTGAAACTCAAACCTACGTTTTTTTTTTTTTGGTTTTCTCCAGTGAAAAAGCGCAACAACTGGCACAGGCATGACTACACAGAGCCAGATGATGGATCGAAGCCGGTGCAGGCTGGCACCTCAGTGTTTATCAAGGAGCTCCAAAACAGGACATTCCCCAGGTAGATATCAACACACACCCCCAAAGAGCCACACTTGTCAACCAAACTCTAAAGGCCTTGCCTAGTGGAATATTTTATTCAGGTAAACTAAAAGTGCAATTTTCTCGTTTGTGAATCATGTCTACTTTTGAAGGCTCAAAATTGGGCTCCTGTAAAGTTGTCTATGCAGTTAAAAGGCTTAAGTAAGGCTTTGTATTAGAACGTTACAAAGGAAAAGAGAAAAACTGCAAATGTATGAGAATTTGTTTATTGTCGCTTTCATTTTGGAAATGTTTTTTTTCCTCATACTCAATCCTACTGACCAATTGGATTGTTTTCCTAATTTGCTGAAAAAACTCGAAATTCTTAACTTAACACTCATACAGGTTAAAGTGGATTTTAGAGAAGACATAAATATCTACACACTTGCTTCTTGTGGTTTTAAGCCAGGCAAACTGTTTTGTTCTGTGTTCTCATGCTTACAGATATCTAGTGGGAGTTTGATTGAATCTGTTTCTATAAAAGAAAATAGTTCCAGTGTGTGGATTATTTACATTTTCACGGCCACTGATTCTGGAAAAAATGTGTAGCTTTGGAATATTTTTACTCACACAAAACAGTGTAACTTCAAGAAAGAAAGACACATTACTGGGTCCAGAGCTTTCTTGATTGTGATGACATTTCTGTAGAAATCTTTATGAAAGGTCAGTGGCTCACCTGACTTTATCTCAGGTGAAAACACAAGGTTGTCGTCAGGATTAAATGGATGATATGTAGTGACCTGGGTGATCCTCTCAGTGTGCCTAATCACCACCTCACAGAGCAGCTTGCATGTCTGTAGGCTCTTTTTGGGTCAAAATGCTACCACCACCACAAACACAATATTTTCACCTATATTGATTTGTGGTTAGGATAGTAAAGTAAACAGAGCAACTCTCTGCATGGCTAAAACCATTATGGTTTTATTTTGAGAACACTGGCAGCTTGAATTAACTTATTACAATCTGGTTTTCAGTGCTGAGGAGATTCTGATACGGATGAAGGGCGAGCTGGTGACTACCAGGTACTTGGAGAGGCATGGCTTCAACTACCCCATAGCGATCACCGAAATGGAGGGTCTGGGTCTGAAACTACCCCCCTCTACTTTTTCTGTCAAAGATGTGGAGCAGTATGTGGGTAAGAAAACTTGGCTTTGTTGTCACATGTATCAAATTTACAACAAAACATTAGTATTTATGGTTTGGGAATGATGTGACCTCTGTGATTGGACTACACAGCACCATTGGAAGCTGCTTAAAAGCTAATGAAACAACGCAACACCAGCCAGCTAAGTGGCCATTGCTGAGCAGGCGCCATCTGTGTGTGTCAATATGAACCAGTTTCCAGGTTCATGGGGTTTTAACCCACTTATCAGGCATCAGACGATGGCTGAATGCGTTCTGAATGAGCGACGGCTAAGCTTTCACTGCCCTCTCCATGACCACTGCACTTCCTTACCGAAACAGCCTGCTACTTCCCAGCTCCTATTACAAGCCCATTACCAAGCCCACCGGTGTTTTTATAATTAAGTTCAGATTACAGACTCCCTCTCTCACGTTATCTCTCTCTCCCATGCCCTATTGAGCATTAAACCAAGGCACAGGTGTTGTGACTGGGGTCTGAGTGTGGGATTACAGTTCTTCCAGTTTGAAGACAATGGGACAACTGGAGTAAACGCCGATGCTGTCGAGCATTTCTTCTGCCAGCTCGGTGTGTGGTCAAAGAGTTCTACACATGATGGAAAGTCTTTAAATTAATGGATTTATTTATTGTTTTCAATCCGAACTATATATTGTGTATATATAATGAATGGAAACCAGGGCGAAGTGCCCTTGCTAGGAAGGATTAAGGGTTTAGTCAGTAAACCTAATTATTCTTAATTTATTTAATTACCAGCAAGTATTCACTCATCTCGTGTCGCTTTGAGCCTGACAGTTGGTTGCAGATATACTTTTGAGGGTTACACAGGCTCTGGTTGCCTAGGTTACCTTGTTATGGATTTATTAACTTGTTATGTGCCAATCACTTTTATCAATTGCTTGCCCCGAAGTTGAGTGAAGTTTATCTTGGCGTTGGCCCGCTCGGTGTTTTTCCTGTTTTTGTCTGTAGTTGCTTGAAGTTGCCGAATGTTTTTAACTTTCTCTGGTTTCCGTTTCTCTGTAAATCACTTCCTGTGTAGACGCAGCCTAAGATGTTACAATGCAACCCTCTCTCTTTCTATGAGGGGAAGAATGCAGATGACAGCTGCAGAGACCAGCCTCTAGACCGCTAGAGTACTTTGATGTAGAAAATTAGGTTTAATGCCAGCTGTTTCATAGTAAACTGGCATGTAAACTTTCAACTGAAGGATGACAGCCGATGTTGGCAAGGGCATTACAGTTAATTAAAACTAAAATAAAGGCTCAAACTGGGTGTGAAAAAAATATTTTGGCTAACTTTAGAAAAAAATTAAACTGACTGAAATAAAAAAAAATAATTAGAAAATGTCTTTAGTTTTAGTCTCTGTTTGATGGAATTTGTTAGCACAGTCTGCCTGATGAACATTCAATTATTTGTGTATAGAGACCCTGACAAATAACCTCTCATTTATAATAATAATAAAAACATCAAAACTGAAACTATCCATTCCTCAATTTTTTTCCACTTACCCATTTAAGGGCTGTAGTGGGAGCTGGAGCATGTCCCAGCTGTCATAGGAACTTGAACTAATACTGAAGCTAATAAAACTAAACACAAATGAGCAAAACCACTTTAGAAGCTAACTACACTGAGGCCCTGTACACATTAGAAAGGTGTCTTGGAGAAGTTGGTTTTTGAATGTGGTTTGGTCTTTCGTTCACACATGAAAAGTGTTTTAGGTCACAGACATTGAAGATTTTGAAAAACTCCTTCCAGGGTAAAGCTTTTTAGAAATGGTTTCAGGTTTTGCATGAAACCATGCAAAACCTGACAAGGAAACCAGAAAGGGAAAACCAAGTTTGTATTGCACCATCAAAGTTGTGTCTTGATGCTTGTTGCTGACTAATCAGATCACGTTGACAGGCTTGAACTAATTTTAATATGAGTTAGTTTTCATGACATTTAGCACAAAATGGGTGGATACCAAATTAAACTCAGCTCAACTTTGAGGTAATCTGTTAAAGCACCCAGCTGGTGCTTTGAGGAAGAGTAAAGGTTGCTGTTGATAGAATTTTTATAGACAGGCAATGGCTTATTACCAGCACTTAATTAAAAGTATATATTTTTTAAAGCCCGATTCACAAAAACCTATTATAGAAGGAGATATTTCATTTCCTCATCCCAGTATTTAATATAACAAACCCTGCCGTGCATGTTCATAGTAACAATCATGTTCATTCCTACAAAACGGTCAAAAAGAATGTAGGATTCATCTTTTGATTTCAATGTTGAGTAAATTATTTTACAGCATTTTGCTCCCAAAATGTTTGATTCGTGAGGAAATAATTGTTTTACATTAAAATTAATGCAGTGAGTAACAAGTTTCTGGTTCCTGTCTGCTGACAAAGACATATTTGCAACAATTATCTCAGTTAATTGGCTCTTTAACATAACTGGGTGTCATCATATATCATCGTTGTTATGGTGGGATGTCGGTTAGATTGAGTGTCTCTCAAGCTGGCTCAGCAGTGCTTTAGTTTGTGGACATTAATAAAAAACAATAACTAAATAAAAAAAATTGAATTGGGTTTGTGAACCCAGTGCTTGAGCTTGGCGTTGCAGGGTTTCCAAGCAGCTTTGTCTCGCACTGTGTGACTGACTGCTTTTCACTCCACCTGTTCTCTGTCATCAGACGCTGGCCAGCTGGGCCTTTAGAGGAGTGTGTGTGTGTGTGTGTGTGTGTGTGTGTGTGTGTGTGCGCACAAGTATGCACAGGGGTAATAAAAAAGGTGTGTGGGAGGGGTGTGGGGAAAATACAACCACCAGCTGTCTTGCTACACACTGCACCCCAGTCTTACTTCCGGCCCTGCGTGTCACTGCGTGTGATTTGTAGCGTCCCAACTGTGAGCTGTTTGCTGCGACTCTCTCTCTTTGACTTATTTCTCTTTTCCTTTTTAGCATCTGTTTTCTATCCCATGAGTAAACACACATGCACACACATGCACACACAGCTTTTGCACTCTTTTTCTCACATCTACAGACATATTTCCTTATATGCTTGAGATCTCCCACGCACACACAGCTATTAAACGTAGCAGCCCTCTCACCTCCACCCACTCCCCTTCCTCTGGGACTGGTGGTCTGGACAGATTGACAGATTGTCTCGCTTGCATCCCCTACAACCCCTCCCCATGCTGCCATATTAATGCCAGTTTTCCTCAGGGGTTGATCTCTAAAAGCACATGAAGATGCCAGCAGGCTGCTGACCCCTATGAACCCCATCGCCTCCTCTGCAGTCATTTAAAAAGTTTGAAGATTTTCATTCAGGAGTCTGTGACTGCAGAACATCTAATCTAATATTGCACAAACTAAAAGGCACTTTATTCCCATCTAGGTGGTAACAAAGTCATCGATGTGATAGATGTGGCACGGCAGGCGGACAGCAAGATGAAGCTCAGCGAGTTTATCAAGTATTTCACCAATCCCCATCGACCCAAAGTCCTCAACCTCATCAGCCTGGAGTTCTCTGACACGAAGTAAGCCATGCCGCAGTTCCGTCACTGTGATTTAAAAACAAAAAAAGGAATAAGTATCTTCAAGAGTCAGCAAACTAGGTTTGACAAAACTGAAGTGTTCCTGCTCACTGCTGAAGAGCTTTCAGCTGTATTCTTGCCAAGGCCATCTATATCAATGTAAAGTTGAATGGAAGTTTCCAGCTGAGTTAATAGTTACCTGAGTTAATAGAAGGAAATGGAACAGCATTTGACTTAAAGTCCTTCTGATTTAGCCGAAGCCATTTTCACACATGCACTTTAGACAGATTTGTGAGAATCAAGTTGGGATATTTTGCTCAGTTTCTCTTTAAGTGTAGCACACAATAAACAGGCATTTGCACTACTGGGACTACTGTAAAGGTGAGGGAGCATGTAGCATGCTGGAAGCTGCTCATATGATGACAGCTTGATAACAATGAATGCCGAGACTATTATTCTGCTTTATTCTAACACTGGTGCAGTCTGACATTGTATGGACTTTGCACTATAGGCACCTAGCAGGTTAAAGACCGGCTACCATCAGATCTGATTGTGCTGGACGTTTACGTTCTCACTTTCAGCTCTGTTGGGTGAGTCCTAGAAAAGCTCATGGCTGCAGTGCATGAGTAACAACACCTAAGTGACTTGTTGTTCTGTTGAGGGTAGAGTTGAGTCTCTCTACACTATTGGATGTGGTTGAGATTAAATAAGGGACCTACAGATATGTTTTTAAAACTTTCCTAAGCTCAGTGTGCTGCATGATTCTGATCACCCGCAGGATGGCAAAGCTGGTGGAGGTTCCTGATGTGGCTCAGAAGTTGTCCTGGGTTGAGAACTACTGGCCAGACGACTCCTTCTTCCCTAAACCCTTTGTCCAGAAGTACTGCCTTATGGGGGTCAAAGACAGCTACACAGATTTCCACATAGACTTTGGAGGCACCTCTGTCTGGTATCATGTTCTTTGGGTGAGTGTGTGGATTTAAAGAGCTTTTTTTTTTTCCTTTAAAGAGAGGAACATGCCACCCTGATGTTCATCAAGCTCAGGGATTTCAGTGTTTCTTTAAATACTGAGGTTTTTAGGGCAGATTGACTAGCACTCTCTGAAAGGTCACCCTGCTTCTCACATCCAGTTAAATCGTAAAGCAGCCAGCAGCACTCTTTATGATGATGGTCTCACCCCCCCGGCTTCTGAAAACTACAGCTAACTTTAATTTGTGATTGAATGAGGGGGTGGGTGTTTAGTAGAACAGTGCCGTCACATTCACAAGTTTAACTACTCATTACCTTAAATACCTTTTCTTTTGATTTTCAGGGTGAGAAAGTCTTCTACTTGATCAAGCCCACCCTCACCAATCTTGCACTATATGAGGCATGGAGCTCCTCGCCCAATCAGAGCGAAGTGTTCTTTGGGGACAAAGTGGATAAGTGTTACAAGTGTATTGTACCCCAAGGAACCACGCTGCTCATCCCTACAGGTCAGTAAGGTGTTTTAATGTCACATTTGATAAGTAAAGGACTTTAAGTGTACTTTCAAACCTTTCTTAAGGTCAGTTTGATTCAGTGCAAGAAAGGAGGTTTTCCACTGCAGGAACTCTGGAACTGGGAACCGCCTGAGAAACTCTGTATTTCTATCACAGGAACTGGGTAGCACATTAAGCTCCAGGGAGATTATTTTACCCCACAAAAAGTCCCAGCTGACAGAGGTTTTACTTTCTGGAAGTACAACAGTTGGTTGTTGGTTAACAAACAGTTGGAAAGTTGTAACCTCGCCATCTTCTGGATGTTCAAAAACTGTTTGATAGAAGTGATGATTGTGATAAATGAGCCACGTTTTTGTTTTTCATGTCATTCATGAAATCAGATGTCTTTTCCTGTCTTTGAATTCACTGCAATAATGTGAAATAATTTTCATGCAAATCTGTGCATAACATCTTTTGAGTTATCCTGCTAACGAACACAAAAACAAATCACACCCTATCACACAGCCTCCTACCCAAGTGTTTGAACAGCTGTCACTTTGTCACATGACATCCTGCTAATCTTTATGGGTCTTTGGATGGCGGCACAAAGTGATACCAAGAACCTTCTACACTTCCTCAGAAGTTCTAAGTAACTTAAATGAAAACGCAGCTTTTGCTGCCTTTTAGATCTTATCTGGTTCATGTTCACGCTGCGATCCGTGAACATGGCAGTTATATAGACCTCTAGGTATTGGACATATGAAGAAATCAAATTTGGATAACTGGCAGCTTATGGTCTGTGCTTTACTAATTGTCATGATTAGCTAAAAAAATCAACTATGATATGTTTTATGATGAGATGAGACAGGAACAAGCAAAATTGTATTGTACAGCAATGTTATTGTTATTATAGGGCATGTTACAGCACCATAACATCCGCTCTTTAAAGATAATAATGTATTTATGAAAAACAGGATGCAAGCACAGTAGACTGCATTCACAGTTGGTTTTGACTGACTGGTAAAACATGCAGGTCAGCACGAGTGCAGAGCTTTTCCCACATCAGTGACTGATAATTTGCACAAATGTATTCATAGCTTATTTATAATATTACACATGGGTTTAAAATCAGCTCAGCCTTTGAATTCATGCTCAGTCACGTCCGCTATCCTGACACACCTTTTTGAAAGTGATCTTTGGTCGGTACACCAGGATGTGATTGACAGCTTTCACACCAGCCTAAACAAACATCACTGACCACACACACACACACACACACACACACACACACACTTTAGTTGAACCAAACTAAACACACTAGTCATCAAAGTACGTTTAAAGGCTTGGATAATGGTGTGTGGTTTCCAAGCACAATAAATTCCACACTCTCAGACGTGCAGCTGTTTGTGTTACTGATGTTAAATCATTGTTTCTGGTGACTGCCTGACAGTTTTGCGCCAGCTTTGCTGACCTGCCTGTTTTTTGTTTTTTGTTTTTTTTTTGGGGGGGGTTGTTTTTTTTTTTCCATGTGCATTTAAAAGTGAAAAATAATCATGATTCCCATGGCTGCTGCCAGGAAAATACAGGCTCCTTTAAGGTCCTCTATTATTGCCAAAGGAAAATAACAGAGAGGGAAATTCTTCCTGAGCAACAACCCAAACAGTTCTTAATGATCATAATTACAGGGAAAAATGAAGAGAAACAGAGCTCCTATGTAATATGATGAAAGTAACACTGAGGCGTTTTACTACACGTGACTCTGCAGCACTGCTGATGTTGCATTAAGAAGGTAGAAAGATGTTTTGATGTCATGTCACTAACTGAGCATGACACCAAAGCATGCTTTGATTCGCCGAAGTGAAGCTAATGGATCCAGTCATACCATTATTTGTCCATCAGACTCTCAATGGACTTTTTAAGCCCATAGAGCTCCTTCACCCTTGCCCCCCTACGGCACACAGACAGACAAAGCTCAGTTCAGCCCTTCAACTGCTGGATGTCCTCAATCAGTCTTCCAGCCATGCTTTCTCAGCAAGCTCAAGCAGCATTGTGAAAGAGAGCTTTTGGCAGAAAGGCTGTGGAGAGGTGGGAATTAAGCTGGGGTCAGGGAGCACAGTAGGTCAGTCAACCAGCGTATTATCAGGCCTGTCTGTCAGCCTCTCTTAACACCCCCCCCCCCCACACACACACACACACACACACACACGAAGCTGTTTTCTCCTACTTTGTGTTGTATTAGGAGCACTGTTTATCTGGGGTGGAAGCCGTTATTGACAGCATTATCTCCTGCTGCTGAGGGTGACTGTGCCTCAGCAGGATAAAAGTTTCTTGCAGTCTTGTTTGTTGTCATGGATTTTTTTCTGCATGTTGAGAAAATATGATTAAGTGAAGTTTAAATGCCTATCTCCTCAGGTATTCATGTGTAATTTCTCTGCCCCACCCTAAGAATGTTATCATTCTAAGCCAGAGAGTAGATAAGCTGAGTAAACGTCTGTGCTCTGCTGCCCTCTGCAGGCTGGATCCACGCTGTTCTCACCTCTCAGGATTGCATGGCATTTGGAGGGAACTTCCTTCACAACCTCAATATTGGCATGCAGCTCAGGTAAACCACTCGCCTGCCACTGGTGTCGCATCTTGATTTTTGTTTGTTTTCTAGAGACTTTAGCACTTAACATTTGGTTTGCGTTGTAGGTGTTATGAGATGGAGCGTCGTCTGAAAACCCCAGACCTCTTTAAGTTTCCCTATTTTGAGGCCATCTGTTGGTATGTGGCAAAGAACCTCCTGGATTTGCTAAAAGGTGAGAGTCTAATACTAAAAACGACAAGCCACAGAGATGTGTATAAGAGCTGTTGCAACATAACATTTTGACATAAAAATTCAAAACATTTGGCAAAAAAATAATGGTGTCAGTAAGATTTATTTATGGGTCTTTCCATGAAAAATCAATAAGTTCCTCCCACCTGACCCCTCAAAATCAGTATATTTAATGAAGTCATGCAAAATTTTACTTGCATATGACAGTAAATTTCAGGGTTGCAAGTCCTTTAATACATAGTGGAGGGTCAAAGTGTGACTTTGTTTTTGGTTTTTTTGTATTTTTTGGGGGGGGGGTCCCACTATTTTTTTTCATCCCTCAAAAGTTAAAAACACAAAATATCCACATGAAATTTCCATTGCTGAACACCATTTGTAATGCTAACTTTTTGGAAATCCATTAATGTTTTAAAAGGTTTAAAGCTTTCTCGCTTAAAACTCATGTGACGGTTTTCTCTTCTTTGATTTTGTCAGAGCTTCGAGAGGACAACTGTCCTCCACCGACCTACCTAGTGGATGGAGTCAAGGCTTTAATCAGTGCACTGAAGACTTGGTTGAAAAGAGAGGTGAGAAGCTCCGCCTGACTACACCTCACATGTCTGCAGTCCACATGGTTCTTGTGACACAGGAGTCACCGGAGGCATCCACGTTTAGTCTTATCTGTCAGCAGCAGGCGGCAGATTCTCTGCTCACTCCTCTGGTTTGAATGTAAACTGTTGTGGCTTTGCAGGTGAACGAACCCACCAGCGAGGTACCAGACAATATCAGGCCGAACCATCTCATTAAAGAGCTGACCAAGGAAATCCGCTACCTAGAGGTGAGGAGCTTTTTAGACTTCATCCAAATGGTGGTGTCAGCTGGGAGAAAAGCTGACGCTCTTTTGGTATTGTCACTGATTAATAAAAGTGACCCACATTTTAGACATATTCAAACTGTAATCTCAGTGTGTTTACATCATTAATTTGCACCGTTTCTTGACCCTTTACAGTTTTACATGTGCTTTATCTGTGCGTCTTATTAAAAAAAAAAAATCAGAACCAGTTGATTTTGTAGGTTTTATTTTAAAGTTTTGTTTTTATTTTTTGCACACTGTAACAACCTTCACTGCATGATTTGTTTTACATTTATATTCTAGGAGGAACCAGTGGGTGGTAGCAAGCCAGTGAAATCTCAGGGAAGTGGAGTACCTTTGGGATCAAACGGCTGCCTGTCCACCCGAGCCACGCTGGAGAGGCTGTGCCAGGCACGGCGAGCTCGAAGGGCTGCCAGGCAACTGAGGGAGCAGCAGCGCCATGCGCCCAAGCTACCCACTAACTTGGACATCTTAGAGCAGCACACCAGGGATGTGCTGAAGAGGCTGGAGGTCGGGCCACTGGAGGAGGTGAGTTTCAAGGAGTAAACCTTCAGAATGTGTGTTTAATCTACATTAAAGAAAGAATCCAAAATGCCGTTAGTTAGGCCAGAAGGTGCACAATGTACTTATTATTGTAGTTGGGGTCTTCATCAGCACTTAAATGCAGCTTGCACCGATTAAAGCTTTTTGTAAATGCATCTGTGTCTGTTGATGACTGATACGATACTTTTAATATTCTGTATCCAGGATCCTGCGTTTGGTGCCAAGGTTCACGCAAAGTTCAACAAAGTGTCAACTGCATCGGCAGCTGCTGCTGCAGAGTCTTTGGAAGACAACCACATACGGCTGATGCTGGTAAACGGAAGAATCATCAGGTGGGGGAGCAAAGTCTCTTCAGTGAATCAGTGTGCAGAGTCAGTCAAACTAGTACTTTTGTTTAGTGACAAACTCCAGAAACCAACATAAAACCACTTTGGTGAATAAAAAAATAACATGTAGTAAAAATGAATTTAGAAAGGTTTACTAGTCAGCAACAGAAACTATGAATTTGTTAATCTACAAAGCCTGTTCTTCTGAGCTGTGACTCAGCCGTCAGGAGTTGAGGAGTCTAATTTATTTTCCTCTTCTTGTTTATTACAATATAAATTAGTCACCTGCTCTCATGTTAACATGAACTTTTTGTGTGTGTAGAGATTTGAGGCGACCGGGAAGCAGCAGCCCTGTAAAGTCCGAAGGTGAGGGACTGTCTGTTGGCCCACCCAAGGGTTGCATGGACGTGAAGTTTGAGAGGACGCATGACATTCACGAGCAGCATAGCACAGCTGAGAAATCCGCACTCCTCAGTAAGTCTTCAGTGAATATTAAACCAACAGAAGATTGTGGCTGTGCGAGCATTTAGCTGACGATGTGTTCCTTTGTGTCTCAGGAGGTCTGGAGAGGATGAAGACTGAACTCAGGGATGAAGTCTCAGGACACTCCAGTGTGTCAGACGTCGAGTCAGACAGCGACTTTCCCACAGAGGTAAACGATGTGCAGGATTTATACAAACGCAGCCGGTTTAAGAGTTCAATGTTTCTGAACAGAGTGTACTTTGAGTAATCGTTTTTTACGCCGTCTTCTGAGGCATGTCTTTGAAACCTCTCTGTCTGATGCAGCATAAAGAGTCATCATCATCGTCATCGTCTTCTGACGAGGACTCTGAGAGCTCCCAGGATGAAGAGGACGAGGACGAGCAGCAGACAGGCTCAGGGCACATAAAGCTGGACCAGTCTGGCGAGAAACTCAGGCACAAACACAAACCACTCAAACGGTGAGGAAAACCGATCAAGGCAGGCCTGTGACCAGTACCATTATGCTTCTTCAGATATTCTGATTATCCGTGGGCTGTTTAACTAAATAAAGAAAGAAAGAAAAGAAAATCCTTGAAAGGCCCTCGTGAACACGGCTCCATCGGGGCACCTTTTTAAAAATGAGTCTTGTCTGCCTCCTGCAGAGAACGTCCTACCTCACCCAGCACAGCAGAGGCCATTCAGGGGATGCTGTCTATGGCTGGTCTGCTGTGCTCCTCCAAGTCGGAGACGGCAGACTCGCTCCAGGAGTCCTGGTGGCCCAGCCCGCTGGAACAGGCGCAGCACCAGCGCCGACTGCAGGGGGACAAGAGCCCGATAGACAGCCAGGGCAACAGCAGCAGCGAGGCCTGGGACAATCAGGGGCTCCCCAGCCCAGAGATGGACTACCAGTACTGTGACCCCTCAATGTCTCCACCTCTGCACCCCTCCAAGAGGCACGCCCCGAACCCTCCACCAATCAGCAATCAGGCCACAAAAGGTTTGAAATGTGACTTTTATCATTTCTTCTTGTTAATATGCAGAAAAATGGAGAAGCTGTTTCAGTCCACACTAACTGGCACAGAAGATAAAGCATGGCTCAATACGTAATGTGCAGGATGTGGGAAGCCTGATTAGCTCTCTGACAGTGGGAGAGGCGGTATTCAGTGTTTAAAAACTGTTTAAAATTAAAGTTTCATAATAGAAAGTACAGAAAAAAACCTTTATAAAACTAAGCTGATCATAGATCAGGACAAATTTTAACCAGGACTTAACTGTTGTGCAAGAAGTGTTAATATATCTTACTTTCCATTCCATGGATTATCATGTTTTATTTCATTTTGCTGTTTAACAATGTTTAGTTTAATTTGTATTTGTTTCTTTAATTATTGTAATACAAAGTAGGTGCTTTCTTTGGTGTCAGGGGCCAGATTTAAGGGCCTCTTATGGTTATCGTCATGATTAGGTCACTTGATGGAACATTTGTCAGATTTGTGAGAAGATTGTTAGTTGAAATGTTACTCACTATTTGATGTTGCTAAATAAGTCCCGTTAATATTTTCATTTTTCTCTTTTTTAGGCAAACGGCCCAAAAAAGGCATGGCCACAGCCAAGCAGAGACTGGGGAAGATCCTGAAGCTCAGCAGACACAACCGCGTCTTCGTGTAACCCTCCCAGACATTGAAGGAAGGGCAAGGAGTCGGGAGCAGGGGGAGAGAAGAAGATAGTTTTGTGTATTTTTTACCAGACAGTTAAAAAAGGTGGGGGGGGGGAATGAAACAAAAAAGAAATGAAATCACACGGACACACTGCCTGGAGATGAAACAAATCTTTGACATGTAAAACACGCTCACTGTGCATGCTTAGGAGACAGGGTATCGGATTGGAAACGAGCAAGCGCACGACTTCACTACAAGCACACTAAAGACAAAAACATGAAAGGAGCATGTTGCTGCAGGGAACGGTGGACTTGAAGCTCCTGTGGGCATTTTGGACGGACAAAAAGGAGACGTTGGTGGGGGCGGGAGGAGAGGGTGAGGTGGCAGGACGTCCACTGCTTCTGATGCCAAGATCACCGCGTCACATTTGCTAGTATTTCCCCCCTCTGCTGATCACCCCTCCACCTCTCCCCTGCCCTCATTTTTATTATTATTATATATATATATCTATATTTTTTTTTATTCGTGACAAACTGAACAGGACGAAGGGTCTGTTTACGTGGACGGGTGGAGGTGAAACGCGGTGCTAAAAGAGGAGGCGGTGAAACTGAAATTTCAAAATGGTGCTTATTCGTTTGTACGTCTCTCCACTCTCTCTCATGCTTGTGTCCCACCCTTCCTCTTTATCTCAATCACACCAGCAATAATGACTTTTTTTTTTTTTTATTTTAAGGAGAGAGGTAAGGGCGAGAGGCAGCACTTTGGTGCGTTTCTTCTGCTCGCAGAATTTTAACAGGTGTAAAACTGCACCTCTCACACCTGCACTGTAGTGTTGGAGGTGGGGTGGAGTCGCTCAAAATGCTGCCTCTCTGTGAATTTGTTTTCCCATAGGAATTACAAGTCGTCACCTCTGAAACGACTCTGGCTTAATTTATTTCTCGTTTTATGTGATTTTTTTTTTATTGTTGTTTTTATGGATTCTGAATTATTTATTAATTGAACAGAGGTAATGATTTTATTATATTTTCACCCTAAAAACCTCAGTGAGCCTGAGGGTGGTTCTTTTATCCCCCCCTTCGTAGGGATTTTTTTTTTTTTTTTTAACCTTTTAAAAATGAGTTTTTGTAAATGTGGATGTTTTTAGAGTTCATGTGATCATCTGTTGAGTAGCTACCCATCTTTTCCCTTCCCAGCTGAGTAGAGCCTGTGTCGATCCTCGTTCTCTTTGTTCCTGTAGCGTGAGGTTTTTTTGTTTATGGGCTATGTGCGGATAGTCTAGGTTAAGAAACTTCCATATCTACTCCTGAGCTTTCTCTACTTAGTGCCACGCCATTTAGCAAAAAAAACAAAACAACAGGTATTCTGAGCCACTGTGGTCGATCCAAAGTAGATGACGTATTAAAAGGTCAGCGATTGAGGAACTGACGTGTGGATGATTGAGGTTTTTTTCTTTCTTTAATGTGAGGCGTGTGTGCAGTTCTTCACTCTCAGGGAATGATGCCATGGACATAACCTTCGATTAACCACCAGCCACACATCATGGATGCAGACACTCATGACTTCTTATTTCAGTGTTTTTCAGTTTTTATAGCTCAAAAAAAAAAGGAACAGGTCAGATTTAACAGTCATTGTATCTTTAGGCTACTTTTACCCATTTGGTGTTACTCCCACTCGCTGCCTCCGAACACATGTTCAGCTCATTGTTTAAGTAGAAAAACACCCTCGTTTAAGATGACTCTGCACCCACGTAGCTTTAAGAGCGCCCTCTGAACAGTGTGAGCCTTCCTCAGGTGAGTGATGAGATCCAAAACACAGAATTAACATAAAAAACTGAGTGTTTCCTTTGTACCCCTCCTTTTTCTTTTACACTACACTTTAATCTTTGAAGTCTTTGCATGCTAACTCACAGAATAAAAACACGAACTGGCCCGCAGGCAGGGTTTGTAATAAGCTGTAGTATTTGTCCCTCTCCTTCTGCTTGAAATGCAGCTCTCAGCAATTTTTTTTTTTTTAATTAAATATGTGTTGGTTCTTGCAATGGTTTTTTCCAGATTTAAATGGCTTATGATTTGAAATATACAAACACTGGCTAACTGTGACACTGTTAATGCATTTCAGAAATTGCGTGTAAATAAATAAAAGTAATGAAATGACGTGCTGGTCTTCCTGTTTTAATTTAAAGATAACTTTATTAAGTCTATGTACAACAATGACTTTCAGAACAGCCCGAAGACTCGCCCAGCAAACCACATCCCTTGTGGTGACCTGCAAACAAGAAACACACTTTATTAGGTACACTAAAGTGAAGTGGTACCTTTTCAAATAAACAATATTATTACTAAATTATAAGTAAAATAATGGTTTATATGAATAAAACCAGTCTAAAAACAGCTTACACCCTTCATGAAGTTGCCCTGCTTGAACATAATGTGCTGACGATGCCTGTCTGCAGACACCATGTCACTACCATCAGCACCCCTCACACTGACTACGATAACCTGTAAGATTAATTACATGTATTACACTACATTAGCCTGGTGCACCTGGGGTAATTCTTTTAAGTGGCCAAACGTGTCACTTAAAGGTTAATATTTAAGTTTATATAGTGCTTGACAATATAAAGTAAGACCCAAAAATAGACCGTATACACCCGTCCTTGTAAATAACTTTGTGAGTGTAACCTCAGTTGAACCAGGTGTGCAACAGGTTTAAGGTAAACCTTTACAACACTGCCCTCTGCAGGGTTCAGACTGAACTACAGCTGCTTCTGAGGTTACAGCAATGGCATTTAAGTAATCATATGAAACTGGAGGTTTTCACAGCTGCACTGCAGCCCTCAACTTCAGGGAGGTGTCCGACTGCTCCACCCACGCAGCGCTCACCTAAAAAGCATTTCCAGAACGAAGTGTGCAAAATATCCCAAAATTATCCAGAGCTCTTCACAAATCTGACTGCTTCTCCTATCATGTAAAAATTACTGTGCACCACTCTCACTTTTACAGACTTAGTTAAAACTTTACAGCTGTTTCAATGACCCCACTATTCCAAACAAATACAAGTTTTTGTACATTGAACTTTCATAACATCTTAAAGTGCTAGTCCAACGCAAGTGAGGATGACAATTATTTACACAAATCAAGACTAAATATATAAATGTTTATCTATATCACATGAGAGATGCCACCACCTTTCAAACATCCTCAAAGTGCTAAGTGCCTGCATGTGTATGTAGATGTTACATGACAAAAACATCAGAATTGTTCGATTTGAAGTGTCAAAGTGTTTTTTTTTTAAACCTTTCAGACAAGTCTGCACATCCTCCCCCCCAAAAAAAAGAAGAAAAAAAGGAAATGCCCTCTCATCTTAGGCACACGTACTGAACTGAAGCCATGCAGGATCTCTTTTCAATCTTTTGATGAATCTGGAGAAGCCCATGGATCAACTAAGTGCCCAAGTTTGCAGATTCCCTAATTTACTTTTTACGTCATAGATTTCAAATAAAGTAGAAGGGCATTATGTTTCAGAAAGGCTTGTTTAAAGAAAAACAAACAAACAAAAAAAACCCCCAAAACACAACTTGCCAAAACCTCTACTTTTAGTTTCAAAGGCTGAAACAATTAGAGCAGATTCCAGTCATCTGTTGTGACTTTTACACCGTGAGCTAGTCATCCACTTTACATTTGAACAGCATGTTGTGAAAGTTAACTGCTGTCCTGTTGGGCATTTGCTTGGAAACTGGATAAATCACCTTATTCCTCGTCATCTGGAGGGATACCGAGCTCCTCATCTGTCCATTCAGAAGTATCCGGCCAAGGGAAGTGACCCTGCAGAGGAGGGATGAATCTTAATCAATTAACTCAATCAAATTATATCAATAAAATCCTGTTCCTGGCAAGTCTGTGCACAGCAAACCCTTTATTAGGAATGCCATACTGACACAGCTGTGGTTCGACATAATTCTACCACATAACTAATGCAGATTATCAGCTGTACTTTCATGCTCCTGTACTACCTCATCCAAACTCTCCTTAACTGGATTCTCCTGGACTTTCACTGGTTAGAAGTGCTGAACTGTGGCCATAAAGGGATGGAAAGAGTGATTGGGATTAAAGTTTAGCGTGCCTCCTCCACACTATTACATCATCTCCCTATGGGGATGTGCTACAAAGCAAGATGCGACCGGGGCGACCGTGGCTCAGGGGGTTGGGAAGGGCACCTGTAACCGGAAGGGCACCTGTAACCGGAAGGTCGCCGGGTCGATCCCCGGCCTCTCTGTCCTGGTCGTTGTGTCCTTGGGCAAGACACTTTACCCTACCGCCTACTGGTGTTGGCCAGAGGGGCCGATGGCGCGATATGGCAGCCTCGCTTCTGTCAGTCTGCCCCAGGGCAGCTGTGGCTACAACTGTAGCTTGCCTCCACCAGTGTGTGAATGTGAGCGTGAATGAATAATGTCATTGTAAAGCGCTTTGGGTGCCTTGAAAAGCGCTATATAAATCCAATGCATTATTATTAAGATTAATAGCTTAAAGAGCTACGTTGAGCTTAAAGTCTGAGTTTTTGGTGTCATGAAGGTGGCTCTCCTTTAACCAGGTTAGGTATCTTATGGTGAACACAAGTTTAGAAGCGGTCATCAGCACCACATTTACGCTCAGTTTGCTTTTATGTTTGGTGCCAATCTCCTGCCTTTCAGACTACAAGCATTGCAATTAACAGAACACAGATTAGGAAACTGATCTGTAGGCTGTTTATCAAAGGAAATATTCAGTGTTCTTCAAATAAATATCCCTCTGTGACACACAGTGTCAGACCTGAGCAACCTGAGCATCTTCCATGTATCCGAAGGTAGGTTTACAGTAAGCAACAGTTTCCAGCTCCTCCTGTGTGATCTAGAGGTATTGCGCTATGCAAGCCCTCCCAGCAGTTCCTGGGTTTTGCTCTGGATCTGGGCGTGCACCGAAAGCCTCCAAAGGTGGGCAGCTCTACTTTGAGCATCTTAAAGTATCACTTCACACACCACCACTGCAACATTCAGCGTTCTCTTGAATGATAGGTGTCGCCACTCAGACAATACTGGCACTAAAATATTGACAAAATGCCAGTTTTCTGCGCAACTCCGTCGAACTCTCTCTAAACCTTCATCTTGTGGCACGGTGCTTAGGATTACTGTAATGACTCCAATATCACTGAAAAGCACAGTGAAACCATAGGATTTTTTTACATTGCGCAAACCGTTCAAAAAATGTTGCAAAAACCTGTCTGCAGCGATGGGTTAGGGGTTAAAGGGTTCACTAGAATGTTTTTTTTATATTTAGTTTAGTTTTATTTTACTATAAAAACTTGCTGCGGTGAGCATAAAAACAGCCTATGGGGAAATTCATTTCAGCCGCTCATACTAGTGACTTTCTCATTACCCAGATCACATGACTTTACATGATGGTTAGCCCCTGATGAGAGTCAGCACCTCTGAGTGTGGCCATTGCTCTCTCCTGGGAAACTGAGGGTTGGCTGCTCCCTCTTGGTTAATAAAGGAGGAAAGTTGCTCCAAGCTGTGAGTGATTCAAGTATCTTGGGATCTTACTCACAAGTGATGGGAAGGTGCAGCATCAGCAGTAATCTGTGTGCTGTACCAGACCTTCACAGTGGAGTGAGCCGAGCATCAAAGCAAAGCTGTCGATGTACTGGTGCACCTATATTCGCACCCTCATGGTCAGGAGATCTGAGAGTACTACAATGTTTAAACAGATCAAGTTTCACACCTTGGATATGCACAAATTTCTTCCTTGTGCTCAGAGAAAGAAAGACTTCAGACACTCCTGATGCGCCTTGAGGCAGCTGCTGTTCAGAACTGTCGGTCTACATAGATTTGTTCCCAGAGTTAACTCCACAGTTTTCCCTTCTCCTCAGGTTAAGAGCCTTGGTGTCATCCTAGACAGTTCACTTTCCTATAAATCTCACATCAATAATCTCACCCGTTCTGCCTACTTCCATCTACGTAACATTAACAGATTGCTTCCTTCTCTTTCCACCCAGTCTACATCCATTCCTGTCCACAGTCTTGTTACCTCCCGTATTGACTACTGCAATTCTCTTCTGCATGGTCTCCCCCAAAAATCCCTCCATAAGCTTCAACTGGTTCAGAACTCTGCTGCTCGAATTATCACCAGAACCCCCTCCTACCAGCACATCACCCCTGTTCTTCAGGAACTTCACTGGCTCCCTGTGAAATTCCGGATAATATTCAAACTTCTTCTGCTCACCTTCAAGGCCATTCATAAGCTCGCTCCTCCTTAACTTTCTGACCTGTTAACCACTACCTGTTCTGCCCGTTCACTTCGATCTTCCTCTTCTAGCCAGCTTGCTGTACCTTCCTTCCGCCTCACCACCATGGGAAGCAGAGCTTTCAGCTGCTCTGCTCCCAGGCTGTGGAACTCTCTACCCCCAGAAATAAGAAACATTGGTTCTCTCCCCCAGTTTAAGTCCCAACTCAAAACTCATCTGTTCAAATCTGCATATTCACTGTGAATCCACTGTTTGTTAATTTTAGCTTGTGCTTTTGTTTTATTGTTCTTATTCTGCCATTGTTTTACTAAGTGTTTTATCCTATTGTAAAGTGTCCTTGGGTGACTTGAAAGGCGCTCATAAATAAAATTAATTAATAATAATAATAATAATAATAATAATTATTATTATTATTATTATCATTATTATCATTATTATTATTATTATAACTAGACTGAAATGAACTTTGAGCTCTAACCGTGGGTTCTTAAGTCCATAGGATCTTCAAACGTTGGTGATGCCATTTCCCAGAGTTAATTTGTCAGTAGGTGGTGTTTTCACTCCTGTTTTTGTCTTCTCTCTAACGTAACCTACTTTGAAGCAGGTTATCATTAATGTGATAACAAAAAGCTGTATCTGTATCACCTGTATGCACACTAGACTGTGGTGCCTAAGGAGACACCGTGGATGGGGCAGTTTGATCGAGGTGAAAAAAGCGAAGTCAAACTAGGATGAATGAATATTTCTGAGTTTTGATTGTTGAATCAAACGACTGCTACTGTGGTAACTGTCTCAACTAAAATTAGACTTTGATTGCTTTTTATTGTTAGTGACTAAAAAGAGTTCAAGAACCAGTGGGCTAATTTAATCGCTGCATGAATAGGTAGGCATACAGTGTTGTGAAAATGTATTTGCCCCCTTCCAATTTCTTATTTTTTGCATATTTGCCAGACTTAGATGTTTCAGTTTAAATAAAATTTTAATATTAAACAAAAATAACCAGAATAAATACAAGTTGTAGTTTTAAAATTATTTCATTCCTTAAGCGAGAGAAAAACTTTATCCAGTAATGCCCATCTAAACCTAATGATTGTGCAACCCTTGAGCTTTTTAAATCACTGTGAAAGCCCTTCAGAGGTGGACCTGCTGGTGTGTTTTGGATAATTGTCTTGCTGCATAACCCAAGCATGCTTGAGTTTCAGGGCATGAAATGCTGACTGGGCATTCTCCTTCAGGATTTTCTGGTAGAGATCAGTTTTATGCCACACGTAACAAGGCTCAAAATTTCTTGAAGTTTAGCTTTTTGCGCGTCAGTCCACAGAAATTTTTTTTTTTTTTCAAAAAAAAAAATCTTGAGGATGATCAAGATTTTTTTTTTTGCAAATGTGAGACAAGACTTCAGAATTCAGCAGTGGTTTTCACTTTGCGACTCTCCCATGGATGCCATTTTTGCACAGTCGCTTTCTTATCGGTAAATCATGAACTCTTGGCATTGCAATGCCAAGTAAGCATGTGGTTCTTTCAATGTTGTTCTGGGTTCTTTTGTTACCTCCTGGATTAGTCATTGAGGTGTTCTTGGAGGAAATTTGGTCCATCTGTGGATAATGGCTCTCACTGTGGTTCACTGGAGTCCTAAAGTCTTAGAAATGGCTTTATAACCCTTTCCATCAGTTTGTTTCTCAGCTGTTCGTGTGTTACTTTAAATGGCAGCATGATGTGTTGCTTTTTGAGATCTTTGAGCCTACATTACTTTATGGCAGGTTCTAGTTTGGCGATTGGTGACAGTTAATGAAATGATTTAACAGGAGTAACAATTACTTTTTAACAGTACTGTATGTATAAATACATATAGGCCTCTGTGATTCTGCCTGATTTGACCTGGTTTTGCAGCGTTATTCTGGACTACAGCCGTCCTTCATTTTCACATTACTGTTTACACCGTGTCTACTCACCAGAACCGCATCAGGGTCATGCCAGCAGTGCCAAAGGATCCAGAACCACATGACACCACTGATAAGCTCCGACTCAAACTTCTGCTTCTTCGTCAGCTGCGGGTATTGTCTGTACTGTGGCTCAATGTGCGGTCCGCCACTCGCCCTGACACACAGATAGTGTTAAAAAAAACAGAAGCACACATTAACTCAAGTTAAATAATGCAGAAAGCAACCTAACTACTTTGACGTGTTTCAGACTTCGCTGGTTTGAATGTATCGCCGTGCTAGCTACTAACCGCTGAAGCTAACAGAGTAGCTAGCGTGCTAACGGCTTACTTTCTGCTCGTTATTCTCGCGGGTTCGCGTCGCAGCAGTCGCGCTCCGGTCCGAAGGACTCCCAGTGCCCTCCCAAATGAAGACATGGCTGCTTTTCTATCAAAAATCCAGCGTTTCTGAGACTCTGTAAAGACCTAGATTAGACGCTACTCCGCTGGCTGAGAAGTCACCTTCTCCCCTTGTCAACAAGCGACCTCCAAACAACGCCAGGTGTGATTGGACAGAAAGTTAGGGGTGTTATATTTCAGAGCGCCCCCTTTTGTTGACAAGGCCAAATGAAGTTTTACCCAGCTGGGCTGTGACATCCTCAGATTTTATTTGAGTTGTAGTAATATGTAAAGTTTTACATTTTAATCTAATTACAATGTAATTTTTAGCGTTTGAACGACAGTGAAGAGGCACTAGACGTAGTGAAAGTGGACGAATTTAAATACCTGTGCACGAAAGAGGTGAAAAAGAGGGTGCAGGCAGGGTGAAGAAGGTGCAGGCAAGTGTCAGTGGTGATTTGTGACAAAAGGATAGCAGCAACAGTATAAAGGGAACGTTTACAAGATAGTAGCCTCCCAACAAGGAGGTGGAGCAAGAGGTGGCAGAGCTGAAAACGTGAACATTTTGTTGGGAGGATGGACAGGATTAGAAATGAGTACTTCAGAGGGACAGCTGAGGATCACAGGGGCAAGGCTGAGATGGTTTGGACATGATTAATAATAAGAAAAACTGATATTGTATTTAGCCCAGTTTCCTCTGTAGATTGTATTTGCCTAACAGCAGTGACACTAATTCCATCGTTAGCGGCCAATTAGAAAATAACACACAAGACGTGCTCACTGGTACTGAATAAACCCCATTTAATTTAGGTCATGAGTACACTGGTCTATTAGGGCCATTTTAGATTTAATTTAATAGTTAAATAAATCAATGACCCATATAATTTATGAGGCTGAAATGATACATTTAGGAGAAAATCATAACACTAAAAAGTGCAAGAAGAATTCTGAAATTTTCTCAGATTTATATCACAATAACACATTAAAAAAACATAAGTTTTTTTTTTTGTTTTGTTTATTGTCAGATAAAAACAAACAAACAAAGAACTGGTCTCACTTTATATGGTTTGAGCCACCTCACCACACTGCAGCTAACTCGAATAAATGAGTAATGATACGATAATCACATACCAATCCTTATCTTTCAGTTTGATATTCAATTGCATTTAATTAATTTAGCACAAATTCACAACAGTCACCTCAAAATGCTGTATATTGTTGGGTAGAGACCCTACAATATTAGAAAAAGCCCCAGCAATCCAATGATGCCTATGTGCAAGCACTTGGCGACAGTAGGGGAAAAAAAACAAACTCCTTTTTATCAAGAAGAAACCCCTGGCAGAACCAGGCTCAGGGAAGGCCATCCATCTGCCATGTTTGTACACTGTTGTATAATCAGGGTTAAAGATTCACTCTCCACCTCCGTGTACTTGCATTTCGGGTTAATTTAATTCACCAAAAAAAAGATGCAATAAACACTCAACAAAGACTAATGTAACCATTGGCCTCACCACAACTCTTTTGTAAGTTTCTCTGAACATTGCAACAATAACGCCGTTATTATGCTTTCTTTCTTTTCTTTTCTTTTTTTGGTTAATCTGATATGGTCACAGCCTTACAGAAAATGCCTTTGAGTAGATGAGGTTTCATCTTTTCGAAGTCCAGATGCTTCTTATTATATGGTGGTTCTGGGATTAAATTATGAGTACTTCCTTTTTAAAAATCCAACTTGTAAGGATAATACCCCACAGGCTCTGATGTGAAGTGAAGCAATGAGGGTTTTTGTCACGATATATCACGATATGATTTCGCAGTCTCAGACAATGGAATTTATTTAGAATATTTACGTTTGTCTTTATGTAAATATATGACTTAGCTAAAAAAAAAATTAACTAATACATGACAGTGATGCAAAAAGTAGGCTACTCATATTATCATTGTGTCAAACTACTGTTCTACATTAAAACTGAAATACATAAGACTATACCCAAAAAACCCAATTTCCACTTTATAGAAAGCTAGATGAAAGGGTATGTAAGTCCCCTGGCTGTGCCACTAGATGGGGTCAAAAGCTAAACAGATGTAGTCCGGGTGGTGTCGCTGAATGTTTTTGAGTTACAAATTAAACGTATCCACTTTTGTTGAAGTTGAAGTGTTTGTTGATGTGCAAACAGAGGCAAATGAAGTGCTTGAGTAACTAAAGATCACCAGCACTGACAATTATGGACTGATTTCAAACTGAGGTTCATACGTTATATTTCCGTGGCGAGAAAAAAAATCAACTTTTTGTCCGTTAGCCACAAACAAATGTAAAACCGTATGTGCACCCCTTGGTTTGCGGAGCCTGTAAATTAAACCAGAACTTGAACTTTGCAGGATACGAAAACAGGAAATAATATCACATTGGCGAGAACGCGCACGGCGCCGCCGCCCAGAAGTGCTCGAACTGAGGGCAAACAGAAAAAAAAAGTCATCGACGCCATCTTGTTCTCAAACGACAACCGACTTCATTTCAGGGAAGAAAGCTGCCGTTTATCGCTTTTTGTTGGTAGTCCTTTTCCACGCGATGTACACAGAAATGTCATCGCTTTTAAGTGTTAATTTGGGTGTTTCTTTACACCACACACACTTAAAACTTAATTTGACATTGTTACCTAATGGCGCCTGATAGTAGCTGCTCTCCGGTTGCGCCCCTCTCCCCTCGCAGCTCAGAGCCCGCCCACAAATACTAACTGCATGATGTCATCAGAAACCAACCATTTCTCAAAAATGACCATTTTCATCAGTTGCTTATGGACCACTGCTAATCCCCCACCAACTGTGCGCCACCGTCTTAATCTAGGAGAGATTGGATCTTCGGACCGACAACACGATGCTGGTGGGCACTACGGCATAAATGACATCCGCTCCCAGAAAAAAATTAAAAAGAAAACAAGACAGGGGCAGATTTATCGCTGGAACCTCCACTCTAGCCGTTTACGAACATTTCCGTTTGAAGCGGGTGACGATTTCTAGAATTTTCTGCCTCCGTCCTCCCCCCGACTTTTTATCAAACGAACCCGTCTGCCCGTGCACCAGCCGTTGCAGCGGTCCTGCAAGAGGGCGCATGCGCGAATGGATGCGGTTTTAGGGTGGGGGAGGGTGGATAAATGGAAACGATGAGAACATCCTCTGTGAACATATGATGTCAAAGGGATTTCTACAGACATGTTTCTGGACAGGGGGCCGTAACAGATTCACCACAATCATAATAAAATTTGTGGGGAAACTACTAGAATCTCCAAGTGCACTGATGACTTTTACAGCTTACACCCAGTAATAAACGGGCCGTTAACTGTAGAGTCTCCTTGATAATAATTACCGGCCATAAAACGGATATCCACTACTAAATACTAAATGAAAATGAAGAGCAACTCAGATTTGTGCAAGTCTGTAAATGGGACTGAAGTGAGTTGATGTGTCCTCCAAGCCTTTAAGTTTGTATTTACTTACTGATTTCTTCCATGTTTATTGACTATAAGGCCCTCAAAGTGTTCTCCTGCTCGCCAGGTGTTAGTTATTGATGATTAAAATCTCAGTGCGCTATGTTTCACAGGGTATTCATTCCTAATATCAGTTTAATATAGAAAATGTCTTGTGTAAGGGGTTACATAACAGCTTAGTTGCCTCCTACTGAGTTGGGGTAGCGGATTTGGGTGCTTCTTTGCAGCCAGTGCCAGTGGGTAAAATAAAGGATTTTGCAAATGCAGGCTTTTTATATGTATGTTGTTTTGCTCTTAGACGTGATAATAAAAACGTGGATTGACCTACTCAGACGGGACTGCTCAGCTGTTGCTTTAAATGTTTATTACAAAAAAAAAAAATAAAAAAAAATCCAAAAACCAAACTGGCACATAATATTATGTGCCAGTTATTGTTATGTGGGCCCCGGTTGAGGTAAAATCCCCATTAACAGGCTGTGGGCTATTTATATAGTCTTTTGTAAATTAATAATAACATTGTGGATTGATCTACTCAGACTGCTCAAGTGTTACTTTTCGTGTATTTTAAACAAATATAAGAGCAAACGAAAAGCAAATTACTAGGTTATAGCTACTGTAGCATTTGCACTTGATGTAAACTTCCTATGTGGGGTCGTGTTGAGGTAAAATCCCCATTAAGAGGCTGCAGGCTATCGCTTCTTCTTATCCTGAGAGGAAGAGGAGGAAACAGGAGGGGAAAAGAGCAATTAGTTTAAACAAAACCTCCAGATAATAGCATTCCCACAGCTGACTTCACTTTCAAAACATGATCTTGGAGATAGCAATGGCGTTATAAACAAGCTGTTTAAAAAATAAAAGAAAAAGGTTCACGCGCTATCTTTCAGAATCTGCACATTTAATTTGCATTTTAAAATGATTCCAGACATACTGTCCATTTTAATTTGACGGGCATCGTCTAAATAGCGCAGGATAAATTTACTCCGTAGCGTTACCGACACAAACGGCAGCCCTCTTGAGGAATCGTCGAGGTGGACGCGCGCCGAGCACGGTCACGGCGCCCCTGTGAAATGGGGACTGTAAGCCCCGCAGTGTGTGGAGGCGGAGCTCGGGTTTAGCGATGGAGAGGGAGTGAGGAACGGAGAAGAGGCGGAGTCAAGGCAGTCCTGGTAGGGCCGCCATTTTTGCAAAGGGAAAAGAGACTGGTTTTGAGGGGATCTAATTTCTAAAAGTGTCCGTTGACTAGGGCACAGTTTTAGCAGTTTCGAATTGATTTTCTAGCTACATTTGGGGTCCCCGCGTTTAAACAAGAGGCAAGGGAATCCCCCTCTCAGAAGAGGAGTCTTTAGAGGACACGTTTAAATACAAACATTTTAAACCTTGGCCAGAGATCCGCAGTGTGTGTGTGTGTACAGAAGTATTGTTTTGGTTGTGGAAGCTGTGTGGAAAGCGACGGGGGTCTTACCCAGGTCCCCTTATTCGCTACTCAGATCCTCCAGAGTGGACATAAAACGGTGAGTAAACTGCATTAAGTATTAGTGAAATCCGACTTGGAAAGAGGGTATTGTTGGCTTTTAGTTAGCTGGCCAGGCACATCATGCTGATGCTGGCTAACCGTAAGCCAGTAACCAGCTGAGTTTAGCTTCCAAAGCGGACTGCTCGACATCATTAGGCCGTAAAGTGGCAAGTGGTTTTCGTTCATATTTACCATATTCATATTTCTTTTTCAAAAACCTGCTAAGTAAATGACGCAAGTGGCTGTGTGAGTATCAAGTTCGCAAGCCAACAGTACTTGCTAGCTAGCGCATGCTACTAGCTCAAATTAGCCTGACACTGACTACTCGCCGATAGTGAGGCAATACACGAGACGTCATACAAAGTTATCAGGTAAATATTATTTACAAGTGATCACCTTGTTTAAAAAAAAAAAATCTGCCTTAACACCAGAAACATTGAGACAAGTGTACCTCACACCCCTTCGTCCAGTCAACAACATTCAAGGCTGCCAACCGTGAGCTGCCTTTAAAATCTTTAAAAGCAACGGTTTTACAGCCGTTTTTTGCACGTTGACTCGGGATAAGTGGAGCCAGATAGGGAGTCTCTTGTCTAGTTTGACACAGTGACACTGCAGGCCATATTGCGCACACTTTCGTGCCTTTTTGTGGGTGTAAATAATGCCCTTCGAATACAACCGCTTTATTCTTAATCAGCTAAACTACTGCACGTACGGTCTATCAGCAGATGCGATAGGTCAATGAAAACGGTATTATTTCATGAGTGTTTTTCTTTTCTTTTTTTAAAGCTTGAATCCGTGGCAGTAGCGGCATCTCTTTAGCCATCGAACGGAAACATTATTTCCGTTCATGCGTTGAAAAAAGCCCCGAAAGAAAATAAAGCATTTTTACATGCAGCTACACCGATTTTTATGAAGTTGTTCTTACGCAGTAATGTCGCAGGCTTTATAAAGAAGTTGATAGCACGTCCGGTGTCAAACGGAGAGAAACTGGCGACTCTTCTTTTGTTACACTCTGACTTAGAAGTGCATTTCGCGATGATCACTTAATTTAGATTCAGGGTGTATTGGGTTCAAATGCTGCAAAGCGTGGGGGAGGGGATGTTCCTTTTGGGCATCTCGCCCCATCTACTCCAGCTGTACTAGCGATTCAAGCTACGCAGAATTAAACAAATGAAGGAAATTTGTCGCTTTCCCCTCACCTGGTATAACCGTGTGAATGCGCAATCAGCTTTGGTGGTGGTGTTTTTGTGTCTTAACGCGGATGTTGTCGCTCTTTCCTGTCTGACAAGCAGCGTATTAATTCGTGTCGGCTAGTTCGCTGTGCTAACTAAACGCTGTTTGTCGTCGTTACATTCCGAGGCTATTTTTGGCCTCTTCACGGCACAGATTTGAAGAGATTCCCCGTATTTTCTGCTAACATTCAAATTAAAAAAGGCCTTGCTCCTCTTATGTAGCCTTCTAACATTACACTTTTAGAGGCCAGTGCTAGCCGATTAGCTCGCTGGCCTCGCTTTCGACGAATTCACGCAAACCCCTACTTGTAACAACACAAAAATTGTACCGACAGAGTGATACTCAAGGTAGAGTGTGTGAAAGGCGATTGAATGCATTCTTGGGGGGGGGGGGTTCTTCCCATGGCGAGGCTCCCTTGTCTACACGGTTGTCTCGCCGTCCAGAGAAAAAGCGCTATGAAAATGGCGACAGCGCCAGGGTGTTGTGGTAGCATAATAGCAACGTTGTACCCTCCACACCCCTATCGACGGGGACTGACTGCAGCGCCGACGTACTCAGTGAGGAGCAACTACACAACACATGATATTTATTTATTTTGTATTTAAGTTGGGCTTATAATAGCGTGAAAGAATCCGGATCATACGTCGGCATCATTGCGCTTTTTGCCTTGCTGTGGTAATAATTACTGGTGCTGTTTCCTGTTCCCAAAACGAATTACATAGCACCCCTGTAACGTGCGTCACTTCTTGGGAGATTTGCTTGAGTTTTAATGCTGGGGCACTGTTGGTGTTACCACAGAAAATCCGACACTTTTGTTTGACATAGGAGGAGCATGTTGGTGTACTTTTCAAGTTTCAAAACGGTGCAAAAACGCAACGACATCAAAGGACATTAGATGGAAGACTTGCTCTTTTTGCCGCATCTCACCTGAGAACCGTAAACAATATTATGCAGTTTCTCCATCACCATAGTGGGTTTCATTTCCTCTTCATTCTCTTTAGTGTGACAGAAGTGCACCCAGTGTTCTAAGGGTCTGAATATGTTAGCTGTGATGGGTAGAATTGTAAATTTAAATACATATGCGGGAATTTTCCTGGCTCAGAAACGGTTTGGGGGAAATTGTTCTGCATGTAATTAAGCCACAGAGAATGTCGCTTTTCCTGTCATTGAGCTTAAGTAAACTGAACCCTACATGTTTTTTTTCTTCTAATAGTCTTAGTGATTCTCTTCTGGTGAGTGCAAGTGGAGAGTCACAAGAGATAGCCGTGCTTTTGCACTTTATGTTCAGATGAAATCAGTTTTATTAGGTGCTGTAAAACGCTGGGTATGTCTCAGTCAGTGTGGGAGTGATATTTATGTTTTCTCACATAATACAATACCGTACAGTTGCACAACACTTAATGCCAAGTATTTGGTAGTAAGGAAAACATTGCCTGGATCGTGTCACATAGCAGTCTTGCAGACTGCCTCGGTACTCTCCCGTGTAACAGGATATGTTTTAAATTAACTGTAATACTAATATGTTCTGTGTAGGCTTCGTTTTTTTCATGTCAGACAACGTAATTTTGTGCATTAGTTTTCTGGGGAATCCAAAATTAAAATGTGGAGGGAAACAAGTCAAAGCCAGTTTCCGGGATACTTTTTTGAGCTCATGGCACAGCTGTCCTTTCCTCTACTTCACCCTGTGGGAAAAACTCTGGCACTTTGTTCAGCTCAAATGCCTCTTCATGACTCTTGCCAAGAAGCTTTTTTTTGTGTCCTTTACCCCTGATCATTTTGTTACGTTGTGTAAAGTAGAACATCTTCCATGTCAGAGAAAGCATCAGGTCTTTCTTAATAAACTATCAACCCACTTTAAATCAGGGTGACAGTGACTTAAATTGAACAAATAAAGGGCCATTCATATACTAAAGTATGAATCAAAACACAGTTAAAGGTTATAGTGAAAATATTTACATGACAACATAAAAAACCCACCTAACTCAGCCTTTAAATGAGCCTACGCCAATTTTCTGTTATACCCCACTGCATAGGCCAGTGACGAAAGACATAGCATTGGAAATGAGTTCAGTAGCAGTACATACCCACAGTTGTCATTCCTCAGAATAACGTTGCCTCTTATTGGATTTTTCGGCTGTGGATTGTTTTCCTTTTAGGGTCTTGTGGGTTGGATCAAGACTGCCAGGTTGTATTTTGCCTGTGTGCGCACTTTTTATTGTTTTCAACCTTAATGCAGACTTAAGTGTAAGACCAGGAGGACCCCTCCAAACCTCTGGGAGTATATGATCTGATGCTGTAATGAACTCAATTTGTCAATAAGAGTAAGTGTTAAAAGATCTTCTCTGTGGAGGTGTTTTTACTACTAGGTGAATTAGAAGGCACTATCATGGCTAATTAGTCTTTGCTACTTAATACACAAAATCCCAAGCCGTCTTGCTCGTTCTTGTAAAGGAGCAGAGGCCTCTGTTCAAACACTCATCCTCTTTTTTTTTTCTTTTTCTTTTTTTTTTTTTTGTGGTGTTCCCCTCTGTCCACAGCATATCAGACCAGGCAGTGTTAAATTCCCGATTGGCTCTGTGTGTGCCTGGTGGCCTTGTGCAGGAAAGCGTGTGTTTGTTTACTGTGTTAACAGAGATGGTGAGGTGAGGTGCCACTCTCCCTCTGCCATAGGGACAGAGTGCTCTAGCCAGGCAGCTTGGAGACATGGCAGTCTCAGGTGACGCACCTTTCCTCTCACCCTGACCCCCATGGCAGACTTGTGCCATCAAAAAGCCACACACTAAGTGGAAAACTGTTTAATTTTTTTTTTCACCGTACTATGCAATAGAGAGAGAGAGAGGGCCAATAAAGAAAGCAGACAAGTGCACAGGATGTCTGTTGGTGTCTTGATGTATTGACAAGGCAGAAAGAAGAGCCCCTCTTGTTTTTGTGCCCTTCTTTTATCTCCAGACATTAATTCCCTGAAACAGTAGCACCTCTGTGTAGTAACTGTCTGTTCACCATGTGGAGCTAAACTGTGTAGCTGCTGCCTGGTCTCCAGAGATCTCACATGTGCGGTGCCCAGACACCAGAGACAAAGCTTGCCTGGCTCAGGAGCCCAGCACAGTCACATGGTATCCCAGCTGGGAGGAGAAGCCAGAGCTCAGGTGACCTGTTTTTGTGCCGCTAGCTCGGGCGTAACAGATCCCTCTTTAAACTAGCAAGCTGCCTCCCTGACAGGTGGCTTTAGGGCTAGAGCTACTGAGGCCACAGCCCCACTACACCTCCCCAACCTTCTCCTGTTGCTATGCCTGGGTTACAATAGCATTCATGGGTTGTGGGATAAAGAGGGGCCATGTCATCGACGTTGGTGATGTAACAACACTGCGGTCCAAGCGTGAAATTGATCATCAAACACTGTTATAATGGGTCCTGAGTGGCTCTTACTGTTCTTTTTGCCCTGTAGATGTTGAGTAGCCGCTCCCCATTTTCTCTGCACACACACACAGCTCACATGTTAGTTAGCTATGAAGTGCATTCTCCAAATGCTGTAATTAGGAAGCAGCTGCATATGTGCTTGCATTTCAGTCTCTAATCATGATAGCTCTCCCAAGTCCAAGGGACAAAATGAATCCTATTGGCCCTCACAATCGCACTGTTAAATAAACCTGGTGTAAAATAATCATGAAAGCACAACCTATTTGTTTGTGTTCATGAACACAATTTTTTCTTTTTTTTTTCCTGTTGTCAGTCAGCATGACTTTCAAAGTAATGTATTTTTACAGGAAGTATATTGAACTTGTGTATTTTTGCTCAGATGACTAATTTTTAGTGTTTAAACCTAACAGAGGTTTTTGTAATGATGGTAATGTGTAACTTTGGTTTTTGATGTGAGCACTGAAAGTTTTAAACACCGTCACCACCAACCCTTCCGGCTTCCAAATGCTGACTTTTTTCACCCTTGAAAAGTGGAAAATATTCTTTTCTTGTATGCGGATATGAGAATGGTCAGTTTCATAAACCTACTAGTACATCACTTTTACTTTTCAGATGTTTAAAGAGACTTGTCATTGACCATACATAGCCATACATTACTCTGACTCTGGAAGCAGCAGTGAGAGGGAGATGGAGAGATTGGGCCCCCAGGGATCTCCTGTACAGGACATTACTCAGACTACAGGAGGGCTGTCCCAGCTTTGCTGCCATACTGGCTCTAGCTCGCTGTCTGAACTGCGTACAGTGGACAGCGTTATGATACACTGTGGCATTAATGTGTCATTATTTCTCTTATATCTTATCAGATAATCTTTTATAACCACATTAAAAGTCTTAAAGGAGCAATGCATGTGGCAGGTTACAGGACTTGTTTTGAATGGGTCTTAAATGAGCATTTTTACATGGCACTTGCTGCTACACTGCTCTCCCCTTTTAGTCAGTTATTTACTAGTTCTCAGTTAGGGCACCTGAAAACAGCTGCATAAATACCTTCTCCTCGTTGCCTGACATTTAAACGGACTGCTCCTAACAGTCTAATGAGCCTTTGGTTTTCACATGTACCAATACATTTCCTATTGTTGCACCAAAAATTGCTTGTGTGAACGCTCACATCCATATCCCCTGCTGTATTGATGTATGACTTCACCTTCAGCGCTCGAGTGCAAAGGGAGTGCTGCTGGCAGCCATGAGCACACTGATTTATGAAGAAAAAGGCAGATCTCGTGTGTCTCCCGGTGGGTACAGAGGGAAAAAAAAAATCCATCTGGGTCATGCTTCCTGTTACATGAGTGTATGTGTAGGGAGTTTGTTTTATCCGTTTTCCGAGCTGAGTCATTGCAGCCAGCTATGAGGATGGTGTGAAGTCACATCTGCTTGGCAGAGAGGGCCCTGGGATTTAGTTGGAATCCCTCATTTTGCTCTTGCTCCTCCCACTTCAGGAAAAACATGATCTGCTGCGACTTGGCTGCAAAAATAAAGATGCTGTTGCACATAGAGCAGTGGTGATAAACTGAGGAGAGAGAAAAGCTGCTCTCTGTGGTAGTATCATTTGAATACGATGGTGATGGTATGTGTTTTCCCTCGCCGACTTCGATGCAGTTCTGTCTTAAAAGGATAGCTATTTCCCCCCTACACACAATGACGTGACTGTGTCCCCTCGCTGAGGGAGGGAAGGAGGAGAAAGGAGAGACTGGGTTTACGCTCTGTGCTCCACTCTGCCACCCAGAGTCCACCCAGGTCGAGGCTGTGCAGCATCACTGTCAGACATACCCCAAGTACACCTCCCCCACCCCACGCCCTCTAAGCCTGTGGTAATTTTCTTTTTTCTTTCTTTTTTTTTTTTAAATGTAAAAAAAAAAAAAAATTTTTAAAAGCTCTCAGCAGGATGAGCAAATCTATTCAGTGAGCACATTTGGAGAAGTGAGATGCCAAGAAAATGTAAACCACTTCCACGCTGCGGTTTCTTCTACTATTACCCACTTTTTGCCATATTTCTTTTTCACGTTTGTCTGCTCGCCCTCCTCTGTGCATGTTCCTCGCTTTCCCCACCCCACTCTCCATGTGTTTCCATAACAGCAGCGGATTTAGCCAAAGGTGGCTTTAAATGGTCTCTCCTGGCACTAGTGTAATTGGGAACTGTGTCTGCGACACTCCCCTTTCCCTCAGCTCTGCGTTACTGTCTCAGGTTTATTTAGGAAGTGGAGGAGGGAGAGAAATCTGCTTGGGCGGGGTGACTGGGCTCAGGAAGGGGAGGGGGGTCTTTTCTCTCTCTCTTTGGCTGCATTTCTCCAGGGTGATGGACGGCCCTTCTAGAGGAAGTAGGAGGAGCAGGCAGAGGCAGTCACAGTGAAACTCCGATTTACTGAGGAATGTTGCTGTACTGTACTTGTTTTTTTTTTTTTTTTGTTGTTGTTTTTTTGTCCCACTGTTCTTTGTCAGTCTTTAGTGTGTCTGGCTGCAGCACAGTGCACACATGTGTGCACTCTACTCTTAAAGCCTCCTTATAGAGGAATGTTTGAAAGGACGGTGTGAGAGATTATCTGTTTATATGAGTGGAAGGGGGCTAAATGTCTGCATTCCTTAGTAGTGACAGCAGGATTCATTGCACCAAGTGGAGGCAAACATGGTGGACGAGAGAACAAATGGCTTGCTTTAGAGGGAAGCTATTTTACCCATGCTAAAACATACTGGGCCTCTCTGATAATACGGGGGGGGGGGATCTGTCATTTCAGTGTTTTTTGGCAAACTGCCCTATTCTTGTTGAAAGAAAGTGTTTTGGTTACATCAGCGTCCATCATGAGATGCCCCTGCCTGTGATACAGTTGTCCTGTTTAACCCAGTCGGTGCTCAAAGAATCGGGAGAGGATTTGGAAGGTGATCCCGGACTTGGCCGACACGCACACTCACAGGGGTCTTCTTCCTTCTATTAATTAGGCCTGGAGCTGACAGCTGTCATACTTGTGAGGCTCTCACCAGTCCTCCTGGCTTAAACAGTGCATTTGGGTGAATCGGTACCTGAAATTACTGCCATCATCACGACTGTGGAGTCTACTTTAAAAAGCTCCTGAGGTATGTGTGCCTCAGTGTGAAAAATTTGAGGGTTTCCTTGATATACGCTGTGTTGTTTGAGGGGGAGAGGGGCGGGGGCTGTTGGGAAATAAAAGCTTTCCTGGAAAGTCGTCCTGCATATGTGCAGACCTGCAGCGCTCCAGAAGGATTTAATGATCCACGCTCTTACCTCACAAAACCACACAGGCATGCAGAGACAGGTTTTCTTGAGAGAGTGTGTTTTTGCTTGCTAAATGTGTGAATACACGACATGTTCTGTAAACCTTCCCCCAAACGACAACCTTAGCCATGATCCGAGCCTTTGTTTGGGCCCCAGAGTGCATAAGCAGGCTGAAGGTGTGACCTCCAGCCTATTTTGTCTCAGCATCTGTCCCTCCCACTAATCCCGCTTATCAACAGGGCTCTGTAACAGGGGCAGCCACACTGACACACATGCTCCCGTCTGGATTCCATACAAATGGATCTTAATATTCCCATATACGCTATTTCCAGAAAAATCCTTAGTCCAGCCAGTCTCCTGCACTACATACACCTGCCTGACACCTAACAGTTAAATTATTGATTCTCAACTCTTCATGTTAGAAGAGTATAACCTAAACTTTCCTACTGTGTAGGTGTGTGGACGTATAAATACAGTACAGTACAGTTTTTAGATTTATTTAAAACAGAGCACTCCTATTCAGTCAAAAGGGGGTGGGGGGGAATGGCCTTTATGTTGCTTTTTTCTCCCTCCTTTCATGGCGGTCGACTGCTATGTGTTCTCTTGCTCCCCTTTGTGGGAGGTTTCTTGCAGTGCAGCCCTTTCCTGCATGCCTGGCGGAGAGTGTGCAGAGGTCGCTTTAGCGCAGTTCACTCAGCAGCAGCAGTCGGTGGTGGCTCAGGCTTCACCTTACAGAAACGTTCCCCTCTCGCTTTTCATCAGTCACTAACCTGAGCTCGGTAGCCCTGTCAGGGGGGAAATTCCTGGCAAACACTTCCCTGTGAAAAACGTTGCTGATCTGAAAGCGTGAATCATACATTTACATGTGTTGGAAATACCCCATTTTCACTATGAATTGTGATTTCAGGTTTGCTAGATCATGCAGTTTTCCTGTGTTTAAACTCACCTTCACTTTACTAATAAATTGTCTTTTTTTTTTTTTTTTTTTGTACCCTTCTATATTCAGGCCTTGTGGATGCACTTAGATGTCTGCAATGAGTGCTGTGGCTGGCATGCCTCAGTGTTTTGGACTCCCTTTCTCTGGACTCAGTAGGACAAGAACTGATCAGCAGAGAACGTCATGAGCATAGTCATTCCAGTAGGGGTGGACACTGCAGACACCTCATACCTGGACATGGCTGCTGGCTCAGAGTGAGTAACACCAGGCCTCTACTGTGCAGATTTTTATGCCCCCTCACTTCCTCTTATTCACGGTTGTGTACCATCTTTCGTTGTGTTGTATCACCAAAATGTCACTCTCAGTTTTGCTCTCCTTTCTTTCATCTCACATCTCACACCCCTCCTCTGTGTCGTACATAGTTTTATTTGAGCACGTCTGTCGCCTTCTCCTTTTCAGGGGCCCCAACATGCCCTCCGTAATAACTGAAGCTGCTGTAACATTTTTTTTTTTTTTCCTTGTCCGCTCTTTCTTTCCAGACAGCTCGCTTCTCGTATATTTACAAAGCTACTGTTAATGGGAAAGGAATTTGCAGGAAGCAGGGCCCCTCTAGTGTGCGCTCTAATGGACTGTTCAGTGTTGTCATTGATTCCTGTAGATGTTCACATTGTTGAGCAGTTAACTACATCTACCATGTGAATCTGCACTGTATGTGTGCATTCTGTTTATAAAGCTGCCTGTGTGAAGTATACAGAGGCACCAAGTATGATATTTTTTTTCTCCTCCTTTCCCTGATCCTTGTCTAATGCTGTAAGCTTGATGTTTGCACATGTGTGCACTGCATTCAGTCAGTGAAGCAGAAATGGTGCATGGAGCCATGGCAACAAGCTTCCTATCGCCCCTCCTCTCTGTTTCCTTATAGTCTTGTCAAGGACACTGCCGTGGCGTTTTGTGGTCAAATAAATGAAGCAAGAGGTTCGCGTACGACTAAAGAATAACACACGTCATCTGCTTATGCAGGGGATCCTGTCTCTTTAAAAACAAGGGAGAGCCCTCCCCTCCCTGCTGCTACCGCCGCCGCCTTCATCAGAGCTGTTACCCAGACAGCATTTGTTGCCATGGTTTTTACCCCTCACTCCCCTCCCTTCCTCTTTCCTCTCTGCACTGCGCAGGGCCTGTTACCATGGTCACTGCCCTGAGTGACAGGTGGTCCTTGCATAGATACGGCGTCTCTCCCCCACCACCAGCCAGCTACCCCCCACCCCCCTGAGTGCTGCTGTCACCGGGGCTACGAGTAAGCCCCTCGCCTTGACTCTCTCCCTTGTTCTTTGTCCGTCAGTGCTCTGTGTCCGACAGCCTGCTGCAGATTTATTCAAAGGCTGATAACAAGCTTGAAAGGGGCTTCCACCTGCTGCTGTGCAGGTCCTGTCTGGACCAGAGGCACAGCATAGTTGGGCTCACACTGCTCTGTAGAGATGTCAGGAACATGTTTGACATAAGATGGATGCTGATGATGTCAAACACTGGTTTCTGAAACCTCGAGCTGAGTGTTTTTGCCAGACGTGATGAGAGGGGTGGCTCCAACTACGAAACCACACTCTTATTGGCCTAATGACTTGTGACCGACAGTTAATTAGCCAAAGAGCGTCGTCTGGATAATCCTCCTTTCCTATTCACTTCAGTGTGACCTGAAACTTGCAACTGAGCCCATAAACTGGTTAGGAAAGTGTTTACTGAGGGCACAGAGTGCTTACTGCAACTACAAGTCTTTATGCAACCACAGGAGTCGCCCCCTAATGGCTATTAAAGAATTTAAACCCTTTTGATTTATTTTAACCTACCTCAGGTCATACTTTATATCAGATCGAGTGAGCAGTAGCATTATTTTTGCCAAGGCTTCTCAAATCTTTACCTCACAAATTCCTAAATTTAAATCAGTGAGATAATTGGTGTAACCAAAATCAGAATTGCTCTAAATCATGCCTTGAAATGACCACCCAAGTAAGTGCCCAGATGTGTTTCAAGATGGCTGCCAAGCGGCAAGACTTCTAGAACGACTTGGGCTGCGTTCCTTATTTTATATTCAGCCTCTGCTAGTCGCCCGAGAAACGGCATCACGTCTTTTCCACGTCCTCCCTCAAATCTGCAGCAGTGTCACCAGCTGTTGGCCAATGCAGTGTGTGTGTGTGTGTGTGTGTCCACGGTGACACACACAGAGCCCAGCGCACGCATACACGCTGCTGACAGAATACGTAGTGTTGCCATGGTAGCAAGCAGGAGCTCTTTAGGAGTGAAGGCGTTGCCGGTGGCGTTTCGGGGGCTGCTCTCTTTCCTCTCCCTGCTGTTGAGCTCTCTCCTGTTCACTCTGCTTGTCCACTCTGCCTCTTCACAGTCTCGCACCAGATGTTCACCTTCTAAATGATATTGTCTCTCCATGCTTTTATTTATTTATTTATTTATTTATTTATGTGTTTGTTTATTTATTTATTTTACACTGTGGCGTTCTTTTAGGTATAACTAGAAAATTGCTAACTGCCACCTTTAAGTTAAACTTTGTCACAAAAATTCTCTCCTCATTCCACCCTCTTTCACATCTGTTCTTGTGCGCAGGCAGGCAGTCACTGATTATTGGACTGTATATCTGCAGTCCTCCCACTGCATATATGCACACAGTGCCTGTAATCCAGCAGTGTCAAACTTGTTTTTGTTTGCAGGCTACATAAAAGCCTATTGGTTTAAAAAAAAAAAAGCATTAAAGATTTTAATTTCGTTTAGTTTGCAGAATTAGATTCATATATTTAATAAATTATCCAGTTAAACACCTGAATGGAAAAACCCAAGGTGACTTAAGATAAATGACAAATCAGTTTTCCACATTACAGAGAAGAACATATAATGGAAAATCTAAAAACCAGGTACTTTTCTGTTACTTAATTGAACACCCTTTTTCTCTTATTTAATGGCTTATCTATTACTTATTTTGACAGGTAATTTATCTATTACCTGTCTCTCTTCAAACTGTACGACATGCCATGGGAGATGGTTTTGGTCAGGAAGAAGGCTTTCAAACTTACCATAATTCAGCCCTCTGTCCTGGATGAAATTAACAGTTCTAATTCTCATGACATAACCCATTTTTAAGAAATAAAAACTGAAAAGTCCAAAAGGTATTCCCTACTTGCTTTCAGTTTTGTTCAAGAGTAAATGTATGAATAATACAAACCCACCAGTTATGCGCATACAGAAACAAATACGCGCACGCACACAAACATGCTTACTTCCTTCCCACAGAACAGGCTCGCTCACTTGTTTGCCTTGTTTGTCATTATCTTGATTTTTTTTTTTGTTTTTTCCTCCCAGACTAATTTGCAACACCTGTCTCTCTTCAACCTGTTTAACAAAAAAAAATAATAAAAAAAATTCCTTCTTTCCGCCTCTGAGTGATACACACCCACATCTCTTTATTATAAAGTGTAGACTTTGATCTGGTTAATCATTGATGGAAGAAAGTTTGTGAACCAACTGCACCCAGGTATAGACGTTCTGTGTTTCTGCAAACTTAATCTGTGTGGCAGTTAATCTGTTGTGTACGCATACACACCCCTCTTACGCTGGACCCGCCTCCGTACTTCAAGCATGCACTTTACGTTTTCGCTTTGACAGTGAATAGTTGAGTGGCAGTACACACAGGAAGTGCTGCACAGTGCTCTTTCGGCATGCAAAAGGAGCAATAGGGCTGAGAAGGGCTCCCACAGGTACCGTATCACCAGCTTGCCTTGGGACTCGCTGTTTAAAGGGAACTTTTAAGGGGTGTTTTTAAGTACTTGTTCAAGCTACATAATTATTCACTGTATCTCCTAATTGCCTTGGCTCTTTCTGGTGTGCTTTTTAACCTGAGTGCGAGCTTCAAAATAACGTGGTTATAGAGTCAGTCTCACATGGCCTGGTCAGGGTGCTCATTGTCTTTGCTGCTAAAATAGCTCCATATGAGGCAGTTCTTTATGCTTAGTGAGCGTCTTTATTGTATTTTGCCTAGATATTTTTGTAGCTTGGAGAGAGCAGGGTAAAAAAAACCTTTTATGTCTTTATGACCTTTGAGCAGTTTTCTACACCTTGCTCTGGGAAGAGTTGAATCAAATGTGTTTTCACATGACGGAACCATTCACTCATGTGGATATCGAGCTGAAACAAATAGCTGCGGCACCATAGCTTAAACAGTTCGTATCTCAAATGCATCTTGTTTATCCAGTATGTTGCACTCGTATTTCTCTCTTCCTATTCTTCTTCCCTCTCTTTTTTTTTCTTTTCTTTTCCCCTCTTTCATACTGGACCGTCTTGTCTCATGTCATCCGTTTTGCCAGTTCCACTTCCCTCTTCCACAGAGCAACTGAAGAACAGATTAATCATGTCATAATAAGGGTGGGTTGGTCCTAAACGGTCAAACAGGCTCTCTCTCTTCACCACTGAACGTGGCAGAAAAGTGGATCGACTGGTTTGGTAGGAACGAACTTGTGCAAGTGTGTGTTTTGTGTGAGTGACGGATAGCATGTGTTTTCTGATGATTGTCTGACTTGCAGATGTGGGTTCAGGGATTAAAAACGTCAGTTATGTGTGGGTCTCGGGCCTGAGGAGCCCGGATAAGGTGACATTATAGCAGACACTGTGGTGGTATATTTTTTAGTGGACTTCCTCTGGCAGCTGTAACCTCTGTGTCACCACCAGTAGCTACCCAGATGCAGACACATCCTTAAGACTGTTGTAAGGAAACTGTCCTTGAGTTACTTTGCTTTTCAGCTCTTAACACAGAGTTTTTGTTTGTTTCTGTCTTAAAGACCAGAGTCGGTGGAGGCCAGCCCTGTGGTGGTGGAAAAGTCAAGCTACCCACACCAGATTTACAGTAGCAGTTCGCACCATTCCCACAGTTACATAGGCCTGCCTTATGCTGTAAGTACACACACACACACACACACACACACACACACACACACACACACACACACACACACACACACACACACACACACACACACACACACACACACACCTTTCCTCACCTTCCTCAAACTTCTACAGATAACCTGCAAACCTTGAGCTGGAGACTTACAGTGAATAAATTTTACTGATTTATTGATTGATTTACGAGGATAATATTGCTTTCAGTACATGCTTTCGTGCTGTTTCTTATACAACACAAGCATTAATGAGTATAAACGCGTCTTTAAAAAAAAAATCATTGTCAGTCAAACAAACACAAATAATGGCAGCAGCTGCCAAGATAAAAGCAGACTAAAGAAAGGTGGTCATGTTAGATCACTGATGCAGCAATGTTTGGGTTTAAAGGCAGCACAACAAGCCTGTCCCGAGGATTTAAGAAACCCAGAAAACAGACCAATGTTGGCTGCTTCCTTGTCTACTTTGACATGAGGCATCAGAGGAAGGAGGGCATGGCAGGGTGTTTGGATATTAGAGGGAAAATGCAATTATAACACACAACCTTGCCATGAAACCTGTCTTTTTCAGTCATTGAGTGAAACTGATTTGCTATTGGTTAACTGACATTCTTAATCTTCTTAGGATATTTAAAATAGTACATAGAACTATAAAATGGAAACTGTGAAAAAACTAAGTCGGGGCTGTAAAACCTTTGCTTTGGACCTTACTAAACCTGTTGCTAACACATCTTGGCCTAAAAAAAGACTAAACATTTAATTTGCTAAGCAGGGTGCTGGTTGTAGAGGTAATTTTCTGTTGCCAACTATTTATCGCACCTCTCTCCATGATTTCCATGTGATAGTGCATGCCCATTGTGGCAACATTGTTTTGTAAACTAAACTATTTTGATAAGAAACGTTTACATACATCACATGACTAGTACATTTTCAATTGTTCTCTCAGGACCACAACTATGGGGCGCGGCCCCCACCTACACCGCCAGCCTCCCCACCCCCCTCCATGTTGATCCGACAAGGAGAGGGGGGGCTGTTTGTTCCAGGGGGCCAGGACGAAGCGTCTAGGGGCACCACACTCAGCACCTCAGAGGATGGCAGCTACGGGGCTGACATCACCCGTTGCATCTGTGGCTTCACCCATGACGATGGCTACATGATCTGTTGTGACAAGTGCAGGTGAGACACAAGTAGTCACAAGCTTTGACTAGTAGTGACTCAGGCCTCTTTCATCTAGCTGCCTGTTTTTGTTTTGTGTTCACTAGATCAGTTTTTTGTGACTTCATGTGGTTAATGGGAACAAAAATGTGGCTTAAAGGTTTATTAGAACCCCTTCTTAACGTTTCCCTTTAGTGCCTGGCAGCACATAGACTGCATGGGCATTGACAGACAGAACATTCCTGAGACCTACCTGTGTGAACGCTGCCAACCTCGACATCTCGATAGAGAGAGGGCCGTCCTGCTGCAGACCCGGAAAAGAGAGTCTTTATCTGGTAAGGGAACACATTTATGAAGCTCTCAACATTTCCCTTTACCCTTGTACTTTTTTTTTTTTTTTTTTTATTTCTGTTGAGAAAAATCTCAATAAAGTTGCAGTAATTCACAAAAAGAAAACCTAGAGAAACTAGATTATTTTGAGAGCTGAGCTATGAGGCGTTAGAAGCAAGAACCCACAGATAGATGTTTCAGTTCTGCTTTTACTGGCTTCCTTGCTGCAGTAAATGGCCAGCTCATTACTGAGTAAAGCAGGTTGTAAGCTGTGTCAGGGTGCAGCCTCCTCCCCCTGCAGGACAGCCAGATATAATTCTGCCTGAGAGCAGGATGTACTGACACCTGCAGGTCAAGCAGAAAACTGCAATTTAGTTTGATGTAGCAAGCCTTGTCTTCCATTAGTATGACACGATTAGCTTTTGTTTTGCCCGAAGCAGGTGTAGCTTTTTATATCTTTGTGTGTGTCACTTTCTTTGTTCCCTGCCTGACTCCTAATAATTCGCTTGCTCATTCAGACGGGGACACCAGTGCTACAGAGAGTGGAGATGAGGTTCCGCTAGAGCTCTACTCCACCTTCCAGCACACGCCTACCACCATCACCCTCACCACTGGACGCCTTGGCAATAAGCAATCTGATAAAAAGCGCAAAAAGAGTGGTGAAAAAGAGCCTCCAGCGTCCTCTGCTCGAGCTAAAAAGGTCAACGTTTACTCATTCACTTACAAAATTAATACTTTACAAACACCTGTTTGGAACGCCGATTAACCTCAAACTTTTAATTTATTTAATTACCTAACAGGCCTTCCGAGAGGGGTCCAGAAAATCCTCTAGAGTAAAGGTAAACTTACAGAACACTCTCACGTCCACCATCTCTAGAATCCAGAATGCTCCTTTTAAATCTGAGCTGTGATTCACATTTGTACTGTTTTTCTCAGGGTGCAGCTCCCGAACAGGAGCCAACAGAGCACCCGTCTCTGTGGGAGAACAAGATCAAAACGTGGATGGAGCGTTACGAGGAGGCCAGCAGTAATCAGTACACTGAGGATGTTCAGGTCCTGTTGCGTGTTAAAGAACAAGACGACGGCAAGAGTCTGGCATACAACACGCACCCAGCCTCTTTCAAACCCCCTGTAGAGGTACATATATACACACTGAGTCAATCTCCACTGGTAACACAAATATGATAACACCCAAACACATTGCTTGTCTTTAGCAGCCTGCAACACTAGCTTTCCCTCTCGGGGTTCACATGTAATGCAATCAGAGCCTGTCCACGATGTTTGCTTATGTCAGGCGGTTTGTGTCTCCCAGAGTCAAGTTCAGAAGAACAAGAAGATCCTCAAGGCGGTGCGAGACTTGGCCCCAGACTCCCTCATCATTGAGTACAGGGGCAAGTTCATGCTTCGACAGCAGTTTGAGGCCAACGGATACTTCTTCAAGAGGTTAGGAAGCTGGTCACGAGTCAAAAGGATTTTCCCTCTTGGATTTGTGTTTCAATCTAAATTGAGTGCAACTTCGTTTTTAGTGCAGGCCAAATAAATTAACTCTTAATGTAATGGCAGATGATTTAAGATGTTAAATTGAGGTGTTTTATGTGCATTGATCCCACTCATCCCCTGACCTTGCTTTTCTCCTCAGGCCATACCCTTTTGTGCTATTTTATTCAAAATTTGATGGACTGGAGATGTGTGTAGACGCTCGCAGCTTCGGAAACGAAGCACGTTTCATTCGCCGCTCTTGCACTCCCAATGCTGAAGTATGTAACATTCAAAAGTGCTTAATAACTTGCTTCTTTTCACTTAATTAACCAAAACTCTTATCCATAGTTGCAAGCGCATTATTTTTTACTAATACTCTTCTGAACGTCCCTCAGGTGCGTCATGTCATTGAGGACGGCATGTTACATTTATACATCTACTCATTGCGGCCGATATCCAAGGGCACAGAGATCACAATTGGTTTTGATTTTGACTATGGCAGCTGGTAAGTGTCAAGGAGTAAAACTGCCAATTACTTTCTAGCAAGACAACATCGTTTCACTAAATTTCTCCTGTTTTGTTTGTTTGTTTGTTTGTTTGTTTGTTTTGGGTTTTTTTGTTTATTTGTTTTTGTAGTAAATACAAGGTGGACTGTGCCTGTGTGAAGGGGAACCAGGAGTGCCCGGTGCTCAAGCACAACCTAGAGCCCACAGAGAACCTGGGTTCTGCAGGCAGACGCAGAGGGAATCGGAAGGACAAGGAGTTGGCAAGGGACGACCAGGCCCAGAACCAGAACGTGGGTTTGGACGGCGAGGGGAAGGGCAAGAACATAGGCGACAGCAAACAGAGAAAACTCTCTCCTCTCCGCCTCTCCATCTCAAACAACCAGGCAAGATTACATTTTAATGTACGGTGCACAAAATACGCCTGGTGTCAATCACCCTTTTTAACACTTCTTCAACTTCTTAATTTAGATTTATTTTCTGTTAAAATGCACTCACCCTTATAGTCCATGCATGTGGTTTAGTTTGGTCTGTGCATGTTTTCCATTGTTAGTCACTCTTTGTTATTGTACATCCTGTTTAGTTCCCTCCCTTTTTTTTGTTTTTTTTTTTTTCCTCTCCCATCATCCCTGTTATGCATCCACTTTTGTCCCCTCCCAGCTACTTTTTATTTTTACTTTTATTTTTTTATATAGTCCAGATCTTACTGCACTTTTGTGCCACTGGTCTGGCAGAGATGTGCAGTAGTAACACAATCAGAGGCGCCGACGGTAACAAAAGTCTCATTTGTTATCGGTTGTGGAAATTATTTTAGAGTTCATGATTCAGGGAAATCTTATTTGTGACTTGAAAATTTGGTTTAGAAATCGGTCCCATTTGAATTAGAAAGAACTGCCTCAGGCTTTCAGAAATGCAGAAACATGAGTAGACCTGTCCCAGTAAGACATAGGAGGTTTTAATATCACGGCCCTATGATGATACCCAATGGACATGACAGTATTCAAGCTGCTACACCATTAATTTAATAAGGGGTTGCTAATAAAGTCATAACTTTCAAGAAGGCCACTTAGCAGTTGTGTAATGTGCACAGACCGACCACCTATCTAATGGTATCTTTAAAAAGTTCTTCCTTAGCCTCTCCCTCACCTCCCCTCTCCTCCACTATTACCTGTCTCCTTCTAGTCTGTAGCCAGACTGAATGATCAGCCATGATAAAGCGCCATACCCCGCTCTCCCCTCCTCTTACAGGATCCTGAGTTATTTGAGGATCTAGAAGACAAAACCTCCGTTAGCAATGAAGTAGAGATGGAGTCAGAGGAGCAGATTGCAGAGAGGAGGAGGAAGATGGTAAGTGTGCCGAGCTAGGGGCTACAGCTTACCCCCCTCCCCCGCTGCCGTGCTACCACCCAGCAGAAAGAGCAAAAATAAAAATAAAACTGTCCCCTGTTGCTCTGGGTGTGGACTTAACTATTTGTCTGCTAAGGGCTTGGATAGGAGCAGCTGTCTTCTACCTCTCCTCCATAAAACCAGCCTCCTCCTTCACCATTCATCTACTGCTAGTGCACTCCCACTATTATCGGTGCCTCTGTTGCTGTTTTGTTCAAACCCGCTGTGCTTTCCCTCCTTCTGCTTCGACTTTTCCCCTTTTCTCACGGCGCTGAGGCTTTGTGCTTGTCTGTCATTACGTTTATTTTCCTCATTTGTTGCCTGTTTTTTCTTTTTTTGCCCCTTCACCATGTGAGAACATGAACAGGCCTGCAGTGCCACATGCCTGTTGACAACCTTGCCAGTGTATTGTCTCTTTATGCACATTGAAACTATCCCCCAGTGTGTGTTACAGTTTGAGTAGAGCTCTCTTCTCACCTTCATTGTAGCCATGAAATTGAAATGGCCTGTTACCGGTTCAACCACTCTCTCTGCCAAATGGTCCTATGTCCCCGAGAGATGGGATCAAACACACACACACACACACACACAGGAAATTACCCTGCAGTCAGCTCCGTTTCACACGGTAGACCCAAGGTGTAAAGCGCTGACTCATCTTTGGCTAAGGTACAGTTCTGATAATCGGCCAGAGAGATGGATGGATGGATGGATGGATGGATAGATGGAGGGAGTGACTGCAGAGGGTAGATCCCTGTTGCCAGGGCCTTATTGACTCCGGGAGATCCAATAAGCTGCCTTCTATGCAACATGGCATGAGAGGGGCACCCTGCTTGAGCAAAGAAGCGTACATTTACACACTGACGATCACAAGCGTAGTAGGTGTGTGTGGACTTTTTTAAATCTGTGTGGTGGAGGTGCTGCATGGTAGAGAAATATCTTGCCTGCTTAAGCTCTTACTGAAAGTTCTATTGGTTGAAAGGGCATCCTGGGTTTATGTTTTGTCCTCCTACTACCCCAGCTCTGTAGACATTTTATGTATTCTAACACTTTACACTTAGTGTTCTGTCGCCTGTGGGAAGAGTCAAAATGCGAAATCATTGCTAATATGAGCTCCCCTTTTCTTTATATTTGTGTTAGGGCTCCTTTAGCTTAGCCTCTGTGATAGAAGTTGGAATATACAAAGAAAATGAACATTTAAAAACAACCCTTTACTGCCGCCGCAGTTTGTTCTTCCTCCTTGTGGGGAACTCCGCTATTGTTTCCCTTACTATTCGAGCCAAACTTCAACCGATCAATATTCTGCCTACATACAGCATCTTTGCCATTGGTGCTACTGTTTGCTTTTTGTAGGGCTGCATGCAAACACGTGGTTGAAGTTCAGTAATTCTCAATCAGATAAGCAGGACCATAAATCCCCTTTTAAAGATCAAGATTTTAAGAATATGTCAAATGATGTGCTGTGACTCTCTTTGTGAGATGAGTGTAATAAGCTGCTGGTCAGTGATTGTAGTGAATGCCCAGCTTTTGGTAGAAGGAATTAAGAGACCTGTGCCTTTTTAATGTAGTGTTTTTCTGTAAAGCTTAGTTCTTAGGAAATTCTGTGACGATGTTGGTTTACAGCAGGAGTCCCGCTATGAGAGGTTGTTCCTAAATTTTTGAATACTTGTCAACAACTTGTCTTTGGAAGCCAAAGCTCCAAAAAGGCCACAAGTGGAATTGCATGACCTTGAGATCTTAGACTATGGGTTTGGAGTGGCACCAATGTTTTTCTCACTGCTGTGAAAAGGGCCATTACATCCTGGTATTGTTAGTGCATTCCTGAAGATGCTCTATAGTTGTAAATATCCTGCATAGTGTTATTGCATATTACCCAGTAACCTTAGCGCCTGAAATTTCACCAGATGATTAGAGATCCTTTAGTCCAGTCATGTCCATTGTTAGTGAAGCCTTGTTTAGGTGGGACATGTCTCTTCTAAACTGGGCTGTTTCTTTATTAAACATTCAGGCCAACCCAGCGGAGCAGTCCCATCTACCTGTCGGGGCGGCTTCGTGCTGGAGGGGGCTGAAAATCAAGGAGGTAAACTTGACCCATACATGGCCAACCCCACCCATCTACCAACCTCGTAGTGGTGCCTGACTGAGTTAAAAGCGTACTAACAGTCCTGTCTTTACAGCAAACTTTAGCCTATGCAGGCAAAAAAAAGAAAGTTTTTTTTGTTTTGTTTTTCTTTTCTTCAAAGGTGTGTTTTTACTAATGATGGAGTGCTTTGTTTTTGGTGGAGGTAGCTATGGTTTCTTTATAAGGAGCTGGGGAAATTTATTTGCATACAAGCTAAATTAAAACACCTTGTTCTCCTACATTTTTCTCTCACTCCAATCTCCTCTTTTGTTTACTCTTATTGTGAAAGTGAAGGGACATTTTTTTTCCACTTGGCTCTGCATATGGCACTCTGCACTCAGATAGAAATGCTTTTCGCTGTGTAGCACACATTAACCCGTTGCACCGCTACCTCTGGGGCTTTACATGGGAGTAGTACTCCATGAACTAATCTGTGCGCACTCTCTTCCTCTCCCTCGCCCCTCCTCCATGCCCCACATCTAACCCTCTGCAGACACGAGAGGAGAGGAAGATGGAGGCCATCCTGCAAGCCTTTGCCCGAATGGAGAAGAGAGAGAAACGACGGGAGCAGGCGCTGGAGAGAATCGGCAGCATAAAGTCCGAGGTTGGGGGCCGCAGTGACATTAAGGAGGAGCCTCCAGCCACACCAGAGACGGCAGATTCGCCAGCTGTCATGCAGGTCAGAGCACAGATTAAAAAAAACAACTTTTATTTATATTTTAATTGATGTTGGCAGAAATGCTTCTTCTGAGCTGTACTATCAAAAATAAAATGTGTGTTTTTGTTTGGAGTGAGCTATTGTCAGATTTTTCAGAGATTTATGTATTCAAATGTGATGTTATTGAACTCTCAAATGTGGTGGTTTTTTTTTTTTTTTTTATAGCCACTCCTGGAAGTAAAAGAGGAACCAGGTCTAAAGCCAGCCAAGGTTAAAGGCACGAGGAACAGGAAAAGTTTCTCAAGAAACCGCACTCACATTGGGCAACAGCGGCGACGAGCTCGCACCATCAGCACTTGTTCTGACCTGCCTCCCAGCTCTCCAGCTGAGTCTGTGGAGCCTGTGACCAATGAAGCCCCTGAAGGAGAAACGCCCACTGTGCCAGAGCCGGAGGCCATCTCCACACAAGCACCCGACACCAGTCCTCCGCACAGCAGCTCACCTGCACCTGACAGAAACCGAACAGGGAGCAAGAATTTCAAAACAAAAAAGGTACAGGCACATGTTTAATTCTGCATATGAAACATATTCCTGGCTTTTTAAAAATGTTCAGGAACCCTTTAGAATTCTTCTCAAACTCTTTTCCACAGCACTTTGTGAATGAGTGGGTAGGTGAGAAACAGCAGGACCGTGGTGCTGTACGAACACCAGAACCAGTCCCAGAAAGGCCGCTGAGAATAAGCAGTGACCCTGAAGTGCTGGCCACGCAGCTCAACGCCCTGCCAGGCCTGGCCTGCTCCCAGCAGGTCTACAGCACGCCCAAACACTATGTCCGCTTTTTGTCCCCGTTCTTGGCAAACCGCAGCCCCACATCTCCCGGGGTCCCCACCGGGAGACGGCGTTCCCGAGAACTACCCGAAATGCCACCAACCACTGGGTCCTGCAAGAAGGTACAGACTTCTGCTTTTTAAAGCAATCCTGCATTTCTTTGATGCTCATGGGAAAAAAAAAAAAACTTAAACAGCTAGATTTGGAAAGTAGATCTTTGTTTACATAGGAAATTACTAAGTTTTCCCAAAATGCCACAGCCTTTGAATTTCTTCCATTCTTTGTTAACTTCGTCTCCATGAATGCATCAAAAAGTTTCCAGTGAGATGAACTCATTTGAAGTCTCCCAGAATATTATCGAGGGACAGGACTGTCACTGTTTAGCTGCTTTATTTAGAAGCTTCCTATAATAAGTTGCTGAATTTATATTCTCCTTTACTAAAGTGCTTCTAGAAGCAGAATTTATCATTCAGTAGCTATCTTGTTAAAACCTAGGTACTTAATTTTGCCCCTGTCTAAATGAATAGGGAGAGGGTGAGGACTTTATTTTGAATTTTTTTTTATTTAAAGTTGTTGTTTTTTTTGGGGGGGGTTAAGCTTGAGATTAGAAGCTGCTTCTCTCCTTTTACACAGCATCTCTGTAACTTGATTAATACCATGACCATTTAGGTTAGTTTCTATATTTTTATTACAATATTAAGTAGATATACCTGCCACCACATGTTTGAAACTGTTGTGAATGTCTCCTGTGGACTCTTTCTCTTTGTTATAACGGCTCTGTTTTTACAGCGATGGTTGAAGCAAGCTCTAGAGGAGGAAGGCTCCACCAGCCCAGGCAGACGGCCAAGTCTTCTCATGCCCGGTGAAGGCCCTCTCAGCCCCTCCATTAACGGAGACTCAGACAGCCCCCTACCCTATAATGGCATCTGCTCGCTACCAGGTAAGTCTGGGTTCGAACTGATCCATCTAATGCCACTTAAACTACAAACATAACAAAGAAAATTGTGTATTTATTCAATGATAGTAAAAGAAACCAGTCTTAATAACAGGAAATAATCAAGCCAACTTTAAATCATAGATGCCACACTGTGTTTGACATCTTGCAGAGTTGCCCACTCCTTTGAAAAAGCGACGGTTGAGTCCTTTGGACGCCTGTATGTCTGAGAGCTCAACGCCCTACGGTTCCCCTTGTGCCACACCCACCCGGACAGAACAGTCGGAGACGACGCTGGCACCAGCCTTAATGGCCACCCCTCCACGTCCCCGAACAGAGGAGCCAAGCACGGAGCCCTTGCCCAGCACCCCGACGCAAACGCTTAATGCCCCTCAGGAGGTAAAGCTGTGTTTATGCATAAGCCTGTGAACGTTACATGTTTGTTTACATGAGGAAGAAAAAGTGGCTAAGTGTGTTTGCTGTTACACAGAATGAATCTTCAGGGGAGAACTCACCAGAGGTCAACCGGAAACCTTGTGTGCAGGAGGTGAGATCATACCTCTAATATATTTAATTTGGAAATGACTTAAACCATCAGTCTCCGTCAGTTCCAGTACTATACTGTTTGAAAATGTGGTGGTATTGCTGTAATAGTTTTCTATAATAAACCCGTAATAAAAATGTGCAGCTACATCCAAACATCAACCAGTAATCCAAAACATAATGCAAATTTAAGTCTGTTAAGCAGACATGTTCTTAGTGTTATGCCTCATCAGTGTTCATGTTGTGTATTCACCCCTTGCTTCTCACGCAGGCCGATCGTCCTCCTTCGTTGGCGTCCTCTCCCTGCATCAGGGTTCCTAGTTCAGATGGACTCCCGTCAGAAGCCAAGGTGTCAGTTCCAGAGAGCCCACAGCCTCCACCTGCTGAGTCGGTGGACTGTGGAGAGGACAGGCCTGATAGTGGGGGTGTAGAAGGCACCAGTGAGGCTCCCTTGTCTACAGAAACATGTGCTTCCTCTTATTCTGGCTGGATAAAAAGCCCAGAGAGGGGCCCGACTGGACCAGCTGGCCTGAACTTCTCTCCAGTCAACTCAAACTTAAGGGACCTCACCCCCTCCCACACTCTGGAGCCTCTGGCAGCCCCCTTCAGACCCGAGGCTGCAGCAGGACCCTCAGCAGGAACGGGGTCACTGGTTGGCTCTCAGCCCTCGTTTAGCGAAGGCCAAGGGCAGCTCTTTCACCCCGGCTCTGAGGAGGGAAGTTCTCTCAGCTTCTCACGCTCGCTGAATGGGGACAGCGCTGGCGACGGAGGAGGCTCGGCACAGAACCCCCCACAGAAGAAAAAGGTGAGATTACTGACCTGTAGAGATGGAAAAGAAGCAATCTGAAAACACTAGATGGCCCTTAATGAGATTGTAAATGCATTTTGCCCCCAGACATTTTAACCAAACAGTTAATTAGTTAACAGTCTGAAAAAATAATTAGTTACTTATATAATATGCAGAGAGAGTACCAATACATTGTGAACAAATGAGGTTTGCAGCGGGACTCCAGAAGTATTGATGCTTCCAAAGGTTGAATTATTATTCTTCAAATGCTGCCCTCTACTGGTTTGACTTAATGTTTTTTGTGGTTCTGCTTCTTCCCAGGTTTCCCTTCTAGAATACCGTAAGCGTCAGCGCGAAGCCCGTCGCAGCGGCTCCAAGACCGAGTGCAGCTCTCCCGTTTCCACTGTGCCGCCTCTAGCTGTGGACGCCTTCTCTGTCTCTCTAGAGACCACCAGCGAGCCTCCTCTACCTCCTGCTTCCACGGCTCTCTCGAACACCACCGCAGCTTTAAGAGAGCCACAGACAAACGAGGAGGCAGAGTCCACCGAAGAGAAGGAGGGAGGAGAAGGACAGTGGTGTGTGCTTTAATGTGTTGAAATGATAACTACAGATAAATGTATAAACAGGAAAAAAAAAAAAAAAAGCTCTGCATTCATGGTAGCAAACCTTAGTACATAAAGTCTTCTTATTGATGTTTCACTTCAGGACATCGTCGACTTCTGTAGAGCAGGCCCGAGAGCGCAGCTACCACCGAGCTCTGCTGCTCAGCAAAGATAAAGATACAGGTAAGAAAATGGAAATCGTATGGTGTGAGGATGGAGAAGCAAGCCCTATATGTTACAGCCTGCCATGGGCAGAAAGTCCTCGTGCATGTAAAGAAGTGCCCTTAAGCCTTTCGTAATGGTAGTTGATCATGTTTACTGACATTTTTCAAGGAACCAGCACCCAAAATACCTGTAGCAGTTTGAGAGGTGCGCTGCTGTAGTACATGAACAGTGTAGTTACCCTATTTCCTTTTTTTTTAACTTTGTGAGTGAAATGGTGGTGAGTGCTTTGTTTCTTTGTGAGAGTAACATGAGTTGGAAGGGAGAAGTTGGAATTCTTTTTGCAATATGAAGGCAGCTGGTTTGAACCGTGTGCAGGAAATCCTGGAATAATAAAGTAATTTGTTTTCTCATAACCTGAATTAAACAATCTGGATTTGACTAAAGAACTGTGTGCCATTCTTTGTTGGATTTGAATGTTTAAGTGTGGTTTGAGTGGCTTGTGGTTAAACGTGTTTGTATTGTTTGTATCTGTTTTTGCTTTTTACTATCAATGTGTTGCAAGCATTTTAAACCATGCATGAAAGGTCATACAACCAGATCTGTCTCCATCAGAGCTGTTTACATTTGTCATGTTTGTTTTTTTTAAATGATGATCTGTTTTGTATTTTTTAGATGGTGAGACAGAAGGTGGAGATACGCCTTCGATGAGGGAGTGTGCATCTCCGAGTGTCCAGAAGACCCCGACCCACACAGTGAGTTGACGTCAGGCTATCATCACCAGTTTTATTGCCAGTTTATTTTTATTATGATTTATTTTATTAAATTTAATTAATTTTAGTCATGTTTGCTGTTAAACAAAATTTAATTGATTAATTTGACTCATCTCAGCTTACTTTTGTCTGTCTCCTCTGCAGCCCTGTTCTCCTGGCCCTCTTGTCCAACCTTCTGGTCGGCGATCGAAGGAGGAAGATGGCGATGGCCAACCTCGGACGCCAAATCTGACCAGCCAGCCGACAAGCAAGCCGACAGGACCCAAATCGGCCCCGCTAACACCGACAAAGCTGCACCCCACTCCGTTACCCTCCTCACCAGTCCACTACCCTGGATCATCCCTCCTCCACTCTCCAAAGCCTCAGGCTCAGGGTTCGCCCTATCGCAGCCAGAGGGCGCTGTTCTCTGCCCAAACTCAGAACCAACCACAGCCCCAGACTCAGACTGGGCCCAGTGCTTTCCCACAGTATAATACACAGAACACTCCACCGCCACCACCCCCTCCACCGCCAGCACCGCCTGTTTCCACAGCCTATTTTCCAAGCCAGAGCCCCTCACCTGCCGGACCTTTCCCTGGGTTTAAACCCTCTGTCACGCCGCCCTATCCTCCAGGCTCACAGCCCCTGATGCAGACTCTTCCCCACAGCGTGCACTATCAGAGCTCAGCTGCTCCTCCGCCGCCACCTCCTCCGCCTCCACACCCGATGCCTGGCCCCACCCTGCTACACGTCAACCTGCAGCCACCTCCCATCCAGCAACATCAGCTTATGATGACAACTGCACCTCCTCCCCCTCCTCCCCCACAGGGTCAGACCTCCCAACAGCAGCAGCCGCCTCCTTCAGGAGGCACCCTGTTGTCACTTACCCCTCCGCCACCACCTCCTCCGCCTCCTCCAGCCCCCTCTACCAACACCCCAATGCAATCCCACCACTATCAGAACTTAGGGGGGTTTCAGCCAGCACTGATGCACCCTGGTGCTGCAGCGAACTCTTCAGTACCCCCATCCTCCTACCCCCCACCCCTTCAGCAGACTGGACTGCCTCCACCTCCCCCACCTCCTCCCCAACAGACTCAACAAGGCCAGTCTCAGGCCGCTGCCTCCCAGATGCCTTCTGGGACTCGTGGAGCTCCTGCATCCTCAACCCCCTTCCACAGCTCGGGGTACCTGAGCACAGGGTGGCACTGACCCTCCCCTTCGTGCCGCCGGTGTCTGGCAGCCCCTGAGAACTCATCGTGAGGGGGCATGTACCATACGCTGTAGATATGTTTTCTATGTACCTGTACACATGGCCAGTGGAAAAACAGCTGATTGTGGGATAAAAGGGTACTTTTTAAGAAAAACAAAAAAAAGACAGAAAATTTTAACAAAAAATGGACAGTGAAATAAATCTTCAAGACAGACTATAAAAATAAAGATAGACGATTCTCCCCGGTGCTCATAGCCCTTTTCTCTCTGGCCTCCATGTTTGTTTTTATAATACCCTTCCTGTGATGGAGAGGAAGGATCTTTGTTCTGTGTCTTGTTTGGACTCCCGTTGTAAGGCACTTTGTTTATCAATGGACATTCCAGCCTATATCCTTCCTCTTCCTTTCCCCTTTGTCAGTTACACATGTTACTTCCTCCTCTCACTCATCTGTTGTCATCTCTATACACCATTTATTTGTTTTAATCTAGTGGTTCATTATAGCGCAGAGAAAGCTCTTTTTGTATAGAGAAGAAGAAAAAAAGACAATTATTTTTTTTATTCCTCTGTCTGACAACAAATATCTGTTCACCGCTGCAGATTCAGAAGAAAAAAAAGAAAAAAAAAAGACCAGTTTCGGGGAAACCTGCCTCACTGCCACAGGAGGCCGCACTCGTTTGTGTGTGTGAGTGTGTTTCAGTGTGTGTGGCTGCTTAGATAAGCGAAGCGTGCGTGAGATTTCATGTAAAAACGAGTGTCTTCTGAGGTAGGCTGGGTGGTCTGGCCCACAGGTAGGGTGTTAGCGGTTTATTTTTGAATATCAATGGTTATTTGTAGAAAATGTAATTTAATGTATAGGTGGTTACTCCAGCTTTCACCAAGAACAGGTTGTAAATATTCGCTTTTTTTTTTTCTATGCTTGTACAATTTGCTCCCATACTGTTTTTTTTTTTGTTTGTTTTGTTTTGTTTTGTTTTTGTTTTTTTTAAATATTGTTGTAAATACAAACGCTCTTCTTGGCAAAGCTGAATGTTTCTGTGACTGTAGCATTATTTTTATTTTATTTTAACCCCCTCCACCCTCCCACCTCGACTATTCAACTTTTTTTTAAATCATTTGTGTGTGTGAGTGTATGTTTGTGTGGAGGGGAGAGACTCACAGACACTGCACTGGTTGGCTATTTTCATGGTTCATTATAATAAATCACTGTAATGACAGTTTTACACTACTTGTCGTGACATTTGTCTGGGGGGAACATTTGTGCTGTCGTCTTTGCTGCCACCTGCTTTGACAAATATCCGCTGAGACTGAAATCATCCAAGGACAGCAGAAAACTGAGAGGTAGTAATACTGTCCACCTACCTACAGCACATTTATAATCAATATCCAAACACTGTTACTAGTTAAACATTGGAACGTACTAGGAAATCTTTAAAGTTGGACTATAGTTATAGGAATAAAACTTGATTGGGGTTAACTGTGTGCCATTATTTTCCCCAAAATGAGTTTCCTTGTAAATTAAATTTAAATAATAATCTTTGGCAAGTTGTTTAATTGTATAGATATGTTGAGGGTACATCCTTTTTCTGCAGCATAGAAAAAGGAACAATGTTAGAAGTGAAAATCAGAGGTGGAACAGAATTAATAGAAAACTTTTTTTTTTATTCATATCATTGTAAAATTGATATCTGTAGGTATTTAACTGCTAGTTAGACAAAAGGCAAATTTGAAGATGTTATTTAGTGCTTAAAGTGGACTTTGTTTTTTTTTTGGCAACGTGTTTGATGTAAAGGCCTCAAAATGTGGAGCTAAAACAGAGCAAAGACAAAGGTGAAGTTAATAAAATTGGGGGTAGTCCTCCTTTATACCTCTCTGGTGTAAAAGGCGGATGGGGTATTGTTGTCATGGACGTCCAAGTTTGTGAAAATAAGAATAAAGCGAAGTAGGATTTTCAAAATCATGCAATAGGTGCAGCCAACAAAACTCTCAGATAAGTTTGATTCCTGGTGACCTTGACCTCAAGGTCAAAAGTCAGGTTTTCTGAAAATCTTGTGACTGAGATCATTCAAATGTGGCAATGTAATTCTTTTCAAATTCATACCACAGGTGCATCTGTATTGGCAGTGTTGTCAACTGTACCAGTACCACTGACAACAACCATCGTGCTTAACATTTCATATGGGGTTTAGGTTTAAAACCCTCATCTTTAAGGTCATTATACACAGAGCAGTGACACAAAGATCCAAACTTGTATAATAAGTATAGAAATGCAGTGGGGGTGGGCAAGTCAACATCAAGCCATTATTAGCTGGTCCTGATGTTTCTAAGCAAGAAAAAATTAAGACACTAAGATTTTGGGTTTATCCTTCATCTCAGGAGAAGGCGGCAGCAGCAGGGAGAATTTCATGATTTGATCCAGTAGGTGAAGCTGAATCACGACCGCTTTCATACATATTTCAGCATGTCAGTGGGGTAGTCTGAACTCATGTAGGCAGAGCTGGAACCACCAACTCCAGTTGACCCGGAGCAGCGTCTAGCTGTGTGTCTGAGTTTAAATGATGGTATTTTACTATTTCCAGATCATTGTATATTCAGTACTGATGCACCTTTTCATCTAAGTGTGCACTTGTTGCCAAATGCAGTGGTCCAATTGGCTTCAAATTCATCCAGCAACATAACACAGTCTGTACAGCTGCATTAAGAGTAGGTCCAAAGTAGAATCCAAAAATATGTCTAATGCATGAAATATCACACATCCGGTGTGGAAGAGCCTTTTTAGAGTAGCTGTGCATCATTCACACTTCAAATTAATCCTTATTTTTCTTGTAGTGGGTGTTGTTGCATCACCCCTCCTCTCCCTGTAAGCTAACTTTCTTTTGATTGGCTGCCACTTGCAAATAAAAGGTGTGGATCAGGAGTAGATGGCCTTATTGGCAATAATGACATTTGTCAAAGAGTGGAAAAAATGTCTGATACTGAACATTTATAGCAGCCTAAAGCCTCCAGCACATATATATATGACCAAAAATAAGGAAAGGCACTCCCTTGAGGAAGGTCTAACGATCATTTCTTTACACACCTAATGTTAGCGTGTGGGGATGGCTTTGTCCTCCAGAGAGTAAATGTTTATTGAGCTCAAAGTAAAGTTAAGAATAAGAGAAACTGACCCAAGTGAGATCACGTGGAGCTGAGATGTCATGAAAAAGGTCACCATATAGAGGATGGACCCTTCTGATTTAGGGCACAGTGTGGCTTTACTCTGAAGTCATCCTGCCCTTGTCCTGCCCTTGTAGCGGTTCCAATAATAGCAACACCGTCTATATTCATCCATCCATCCAATTTTGCCTTGAGTGTATAACGAGCATTACGGCCTCATGAGGCACTATAGTGATTAGGCTTTAGTCTCTGGTTGAAACAAAATAGCCAATAATGACTCATAACTTCCTCTAACAAAGAGACTAATCTTCCCTCTAAGAGGTGTACAGCCCCCTGAAGGCTGTTAGGATTCATGTGAGCAGATGGCCTTGCACATGTCTTGATTTTAATCAAGTAGCTGGTGTGCATGCCAAAGATTATATTCCCCCCCTTAATGATCATGATGCTGCCTCTGCCCTTCACAGTGTTTTGGAAGTGAGGGTGACAACCAGTACTCACATGTGAGTTCTCAGTTTGCTGCACATCTAGACCTACAAGTCATTACCCATCACAAAAAAAAGGATATAAAAGCAATTCTGTTATTTTTTACAACTTTGTGAAACTTTAAGATCTTTCAATAATTATCCATCAATCCATCCATTTTCTCCCACTTATCTGGGCTTGGGTCATGTGGAAAGGAGCCTAAAAGAAAAGAAAAGAACAAGCCTCGTTCTCCCCAGCTACCTCTAGCTCATCTGGGGGAGGTGTTCCCAGGCTAGCCTTCTCCAAGTAGGACATGCCTGGAAAACCTCACCTAGGAAGCATCCTGGTCTGACGCCCTGACCACCCAAGCTGACTTCTGTTGATATTGAGGTGTGTACTCTAAGTCCCTCCTATTCTATTTCTAATGCTGAACCTAGCCACCCTAGCTCATTTTCACTGCTTATATCCACCTATATTAACCTCATTCTTTCAATTAGACTGCTCAGAGTGTGTGACCATAGGTGCAAGTAGGAACATGGATCAATGAACTATAATCAAACTTAGACTTCATATTGCCAGATCTGAACACAAGCGGTGTTCTGAACTGCATGTTTGAACATGAGGCTGTAGATAACTGCACGTGGCAATAGGATACTCTAGACCACAGGGCGTCAATTTTGGAAGCATATCATCAGATCTGTGGCCATATGTTCTGGACCCTTGGGTGAAGAGAGGTGTTGAGCTGTCGAATGATCTGTCAAGTGGTGATGAGTTGGATCAGGTGGCGGAGAAAGGCCTGGCAGAGGCCCTGGTCCACGAGATCTTCAACCCTCGCCTTCAATGAACTTCAAGTACATTCAGAGGAAGACTGGGGACATTGAGTCAAAACGGACCATGTTCAGGGCCCCCTTCACCTCCATGAAGGTGCCGCACTGAGCTGCGGCTGCAAGGTGGTTGGTGCCTGAGCAAGACTGTCCTAGCGGGCTTGGTTAGCCTCGGGGACTTCAGAGGCAGCCGATAACTACCAAAAGGCTAACTGGAACGCAGCTTGGGTAGTGGCTGAAGCAAAAACTCGGGTGTGCGAGGAGTTCTTACAGGCCACGGAAAAAGACTTTGGACTGGCTTGAAGAGATTCTGGCAAACCATCATGTGTTCTAAGAAAATGTGGAGTTTTTTATTTAAAAAAATATATCTTTCATAATGTGCTGCAGGGTTGCATCTGTATAGCAACCCAGATAAATATTTAATCCTTTCTGTTATTGTCATTATTATTATTTTAAAAGTGGTATGTGGACCTTTAGGATCAGGAATGTTGATTGGGTGTCCTTGGGTGGCAAGGCAAACAATCAGGACTCCTTCAGCTTGCTGTGGTAACAGTGACGTAACAGGAATTCTCGTTTCTGTTCAGAAAGGTGCAGAAGCCATAATGTGCCAGCAGCATAGCAGCTCAATGTATTTTTAAAATAAGTCTTTTTTATTTTGATAGTGATGTTACCAAATTTATACCACCATGCAGTATTAGTATTAAATTAAGTATTTATATTACTTACTGTATATCTATCAGTTATGACAGCTGACAATGTAGTGTTATTTCCCAACATTTCCAATCTATTTATTTATTTTTGATAAGGAAATGCTAATTATACTGTTACTTTTTTACAAGCAAGAGTACTTTTAAAATATTAATATTTTAAAAGAAAAGAGGCAAAAACTATACTTGATGTATTATCACAGTGGTTATTATAGGTTATTACAGTACAGTGAAAAAAAATCTCAAGCAACCCCTCATTTTTTTATCTATATAAATATTTTACTAGTGATTTACTGAAACATTTGCAAACAAAAATGGAAAAATGTAGCACATAAGGCAAAAAAACACTCTTTGTTCTTCAACACAGGCTGAACTATCTTAGCCAAGCTTTCTTGTGTTTTAAGTAGTCTTCGGGAACTGTTTGCCAGGCTTCTTGAAGGTCATTTCAAGCTTTTCTTTGGATGTTGGCTGTCTTTTGTTCCATGATAGACTCTACAGTTTTGGCACTAGATAGCTTTATTTTGCTTGAATAATTCATAGGTCAGTGTGAAGAGGCTTAACCCCCTAATGCCTAGTGGATCATATTTGATTTTGATTTTTTTTTAATAGTTTTTAAAGACTTCTACACTATCAGAGTGTTTTTCCCCTCCAAAAACCAACTTAAACCAGCTCACATCTACTTCTGTGCAGAAATAATCTGAAAATAATCATCACTTAAAAATACTTAAATATAATTTTTTTCTTATTTCCTTTAAGGTCTTCAGATTGTTTTCAGGTACTGAAATGTGGGTAAATCACACTACAGGTCATAGGCTGTATTATGAAGTGCTTCTTGATTTTACTGTATGAACATAGTAGCAATTACCTATTCAATTATCTGAATTTACAATTGAAGAAAATTCTAGGAGAAGTGAGACATACGAGCTGAGGATGGTATGCAACTACAGATGTAATGTGAAACTGATAAATCTCCACTTATTAATTGTGTTTACTCGCTAAAGATTGCGAGAAAACCTATTATAGGGGGAGTACTTTCTTTAGGAGTGCTTTATTATGGCTTTTTACTTCACTCGGTGATCTGGAAAAAAGGCCAGTAAAGGCACACATGCAGTGGAAAAGAAATGCATCTTGCTCAAGTGCTAAACCTATATTTTTATTCAAGGAGAAAGAGGGAAAACAGAGTCTTGGTAAGAACAGAGTATGTGATGTCTTATGAAGCCATTTTTGTTATGAGTACCATGTTTTCCAGTCTGTAAGTATTTGATAGCTGGTAAGTATGTTAATGGAAAATGATTTCTCTAAAGACATATTTAGCAAGCTACAATGTAGGTCATGGTCAGATTATAGTTTTTTATTATACAGAATAAGTGCTAGTGCTTGGTCAACAGGTGTCAAGAACAGTGAGTAAATACTTACCTCAGGTCACATAATGTCAGGGGGTCACAGAAACAGGTGTAGCACTTGTTAGCAAGCCTGGCAGAGAGTAAGGGCAACAGTTTCCAGCAAACAGCATCTCTAAAAGTCCTCAATGAAGCACTTATGCAGTTGTGATCTGACAATTGCAAATACCTATCATGGGCATGAATGTCATGGTAATTTGGGGTTTTTAATGATTTACTTGAACTGCTCTTTTGCAACACTGGAAAGATTGTGCAGCATACATCTTTAATTTCAAATCTGGCCATGAAACCATTCTCCAGACAGCATTTGGCTTGTCCGTGTGAACATCTGCAAATTTCAGTCAAGGCTGAAGTTTTTGATTTTGGAGCAGGGGCTTCCTTCTTGGTCAGGATGCTTTCAGTCCATAATGATATAGAACCTCCTTCACTGTGCACACTGATGCTGGTGTTCCAGCAGTTTCCAGTTCATTGCAGTCTTGAGCCTTGTTGCTTCCTGAGCATCCTAACCAGTTCATCTGAGGGTGACAGTTTGCATCTTTTTCCTGACCTTAGCATACCGGTGAGACACGTGAATAACTTGGACTTACACGCATTTGCTTGAACCGATGATCCTCCAGTTGTTTAAGCTTCCTGAATGGCCTTCCCAAAGCTACGACCTCATCCAGTTGGAAATTTGTGGACTAGGCTTAAAAGCCAGATCTTTGCCTGTTTATGTTTTAGAGAAAATTCATGCCCAAGATGACTGTACGTAAACTTCTGACCACAACTGTTATTTATTTGTTAAACCCAATGGGTGTAGAAAAACAGATATGTGTAAGATACGTTTTTCAGATGGGTATAAGTAGTTTGGCCCTCTGAGTAGGCCAAACCGGTAGCCTACCAACCTGACTCAGTGTTAAAAGGCACCTAACCTCAGCACCAAAACAAAAACACATAACCTGTTAAGTTCTTTTGTTCTTTCCATTAACACATTTATTGTAAGTTAGACTCATTTCTTTCTTTCTTTCTTTTCTTGTTGTGAGACAGCGAAGGATGACAGGAAACAAAAATAAGAAAGATACAACAATACAAAACCTATCCACAGTTCGAGTCCAGCACTTACTCCCTTTTTAGTTCCTCACAATACTGCCAGATTACAAGATACTCTATGGCACATACTATTAATGGTACAATAAAATGACATTTCAAAATGTACAATTCAAAGTTAAGACAAAGCACAGGGACACAATCAACATACAGCTATACACAGATTATAGACTTTATATAACCAATGTTTTCGCCTTTTTAGTACACTTATATTTTACTCGGTTTTTGCACAGTCCTCACCAGTAAAAACTTCTAATTACTACCATTTGATTCTATCACATCAAACATTTAATTATAAGAAAACAGCTGTGTTCTTCCTGTTCGCTTATCCAGCCTGTCATTCTCTCCAGTCCTTCACATCTCTGCAGACAATGCTCGTGTTTAAATTAAAAGGTCAAACTGTGTCAAAGCTGGAGTCCTATGCAGGAAGTTTGTCGACGTGATAAGAAAGAGGATCTGACAGCCTTGACCTCAAGTCTGTTAAGTCCTTATTTGTGTCGGTCAAAGTCTTGTTAATGCGTTCGGATTTAATTCGATTTGAGCAGACGCCACTCCGTGGTATTCGTCCAAACTGTGTCCTGGAGCTGATGTGCCATGTCTTTCTCACTTTGTTTAATTTTTTTTTCAGCCAAACCTCTGCACTGGCGGCCATCCTGGCTTCCAGAACAGCTCAGGTGTGATGATGAACCTACCAAGACGGGCAAAGTCTTTTAAAGTATTTATCCTGCAATACTTAGCAGTTTGAGATGCAACTGAGGACTATTTTACAGAAGGAGCTTTCAGGGAGGACAAAAGGTCTCCTAGTCTCCATAATGAGGTTGTGTGGCTTCTTCCAGACTTCCTCTTGTCCTTCTTCTTCTTTGATGTTGATTCTCCACTCATCAGTTCTGCATCCAAGCTCCAAGGTTGACTAGGAGAGGAAAGCTGGATCCTGAAGTGACTTTACATCTAGGCGGTAAGACCTGCAGACACTGAGAAAAATAATGTAGAATCAGCTGACATTAACATAGTTTGGAACCATGATGATAAATACATATCAGCTGTTTCCTCTAGTGTGCACATGGCTGATCAAGTCCAGTAAACAGCCTAAAACCTCTTTGCTTTTCATGATTTTGCCCCTCTCTGAAACTCGCTCTGTCAGAGGTTTCTTCCTGTTAAAAGGGAGTTTTTCCTTCCCACTTTTGCCAATTGTTTGCTCAAAGGAGGTCGTTTAATTGTTGGGGTTTACTCTTTTTTATTGTGCGATCTTTAGCTTCCAATATTGACTAGTGACTGTTGCTATGGTTTCGAGATATATAAATAAAGTTGAATAAAATCTTTCTCTCTTTAAATCCAAGAGTAGGTCTTGGGCCCACATCATCTATTTATTATAGAAAATAATTTAAGCACATGATGTGATAATGCAAGAAAAATAATTGGCAACTGCTTGTAAACACAACAATTAAACTTGGCTCTTTCTCATCAGAAGCAGTGGGTAAGAAAGCTGGAGGGTAAATGACAGGAGGGGTTGTGATTAGTAATTTTTTTGTTTATTTCGTTCTGGTTGGTTTCCAGTTAAGAACCATGTGGGAAGATTTGGGTGAACTCAGCCAGTTCTGATGTTATAACATTATTGTGGGCTCTGCTTTACATGTATGTGTGTAGATGGTGAGCTTGTGGTGTCCAAGCCCTTAATATTTCCTATATATTGTCCGTTTTGCATCAGGGCGTGCTTTACCAAATTTCTAGCCTGTGAGCGTGCTGCGTCCTTCCGTTTCTCAGTTAGATCCACCTCTCGCTTGTGTAGTATGGTTGCAAAAACTGCCAAGATGGTGCCAGTAAAAAACGTTCAACTCGAGACTGCACAACAAGAGCTAAACAACTGGGTGAGATTGCAATGACCGTGCCCATCTTTTATTTACAGCCTGTGCTTCTAAAGCATATAAACCCCAAGGAAAGTTGTCACATTGCCAGCTTCAGTGTTAATGCAACTAAAGTGAATGCTTAATGTTGTTGTGGCCTCTCAGCTCTGGTGTTCATAGCATGACAGAGAAGATAAACACAAGAGGAGAGAATGGAGCAACTGTTATGTAAAACAGAGGTTGGAGAACAGGGTTCATGTGAGTCTATACATCTCATTTTGGGAAAGTTTGCTTTAAACTAATGTACAAAATAGCTTCTTTTTTAAATCATGTATGTAAAATACATTAAATGGTAAATAGCCTGTATTTGTATAGCACTTTACTTAGTCCCTAAGGACCCCAAAGCGCTTTACACTACATTCAGTCAGTCACACACAGGTGTTGGCAAGCTACATTGTAGCCACAGCTGCCCTGGGGCTCACTGACAGAGGCGAGGCTGCCGGACACTGGTGCCACCGGGCCCTCTGACCACCACCAGTAGGCAACGGGTGAAGTGTCTTGCCCAAGGACACAACTACCGAGACTGTCTGAGCCGGGGCTCGAACCAGCAACCTTCCGATTACAAGACGAACTGCCAACTCTTGAGCCACGATCGTATCAATAGTTCATATATTCATCAGGTTATGAGACCTTATCTTCCCCCTGTGAGTGAGCGAGCTTATAATGGGTCAGCTATAAATTACAGAATGGCTACAAACTATAATCTGTATGTTATTTTTATCTTTATATAAATGCATAATATGCAAAGTTTAGTCTGTATACATACATAAAGATACTCAGGTAAAGGCCCAGTGTTACATATTAAGGTTTAAAGAGCTTCATAAACTTATTACAAGACTTATTCTTATACAAAAGAACAGACAGACTGATTATTTTCAACTTTATTTTCTTTCATCTCTATTTTACAGATTTTATGCATGCTTCACATTTTGGTTTAAATAGAAGCTGACGTGACATTTTTAAAACATGCATCATTTCTCATCATTTCTCTATTGACTATTGATTACTAAATGTGGCTTAACTCACAGGTTAGTGTGGCCGTATAGAGGTATGATAAAAAGCACCCGTGCTCGCCTGCAGTCTGAGAGTGTTGCCTGAGTTTAATTACTGATTGTCTGCACCTGACAAGGGGTGGATAACAGCATGCCTGAGGTTGGCAAATTCTGGTGTCCTGGATTTAATGTTAACATTTGGCTCATATGCTGCAACATAAAATGGAGACAGACACCAGCGTTTTTAGAAATGTTATTTTACGAGTCACAAAAAAAGAAATAGTTTATTTTTTAAGATTTTTATAGATAAACACTATAATTCACAGTCCTAAGTCTTGAGTCACCTCAAAATTGTTGTAATTTTTTAAAAAGTGGTTCTGAGTATTAGTTCTCCAAGCTTTCTGAAGGTCTTTAAAAGTTTTCAGTCCAGTGATTGTACCTGACCATTTTCAGTGGAAAGTCTTTTTTTTGTTGTTGGTTGAACCACTCAACATTGACTTATAAAGAGTGAAGAGGCTCCTTCAGTTCAGAACTGAAGAACCCTCTTGGATGAGAGGTGAAACGTGTTCGTGAAACTTAAAGAAGTCCAGTTGTTTTCTTTCCAAGCTCCTTAGACATACCAGGAGAGAAAAACACACACAATGAAACACTTATTGTCCTCCCCAGAACCCAGACCTCTATATTGCTGAAGCAGTGCGGGATTATCTGGACAGAAAACAGAAGAAAAGGCAGCCAACATCCCAAAAAGAGCTTTGAGTGTCCTTCATAAGGCCTGGAGAACTATTCCTGATAACTACTTAAAGAAATTACAAGAAAACTTGGCAAAGAGAGTTTGGGCTGTGTTGAAGAAAAAAGACAGTAACACCAAATATTGACTTTCAAGCTCATTAGAGTTGTACAAACTCTACTTTTGCCTTATATACTCAGTTTCCATGCATGTCTGCACATTATTCAATAAGTTGCTGTAGAACCTAAAGAAGTGAAGGGGTGCTCACAGTACTGCACATTTCTGAATGGATATATGAGAGGGAAGCTCCATTATCTTATTCAATTAAGAGTGCCAGCTGAGGCACTCTTAACCTTACCGATGCCTATCTTTGAACTCTGGAAGGAAGCTAGAGTACCCATGGGTACGGCCCCAATTGACTGGTGGATTCAAACCGAGGACCTTCTCTATGTGAGGAAACAAAGCTTACTGCCTCACTATGCTGCCCCAGCAGGAGACATATCGGGGCTAAATACAAGTCAGGTAAGTGTCTGGGCATGCTCCTGATCCGGAAAGCCCTTCCATGATCTGGCGCTGTGGGTGTGGGCACAGCCATGGGGTAAGGTTTTGCCACAAGAATGGCAGAAGTACAGTTTGAAGTGCCTCATCTCAGAACCTCTATCCAATCACATTTCTACCAAGAACAGTCAGCTCAGAGATGGTGCTCTCATGGATGTACAAGGCAGAGTCGTGTACACTGTTCTTTTAGTGCTCTGACACCACTGGCCTGGAAATACAGCACACTGAATCAGTTCTGAGTTGTACAAGTGAGTTCATTTGTGCTCGTTAAGCACATTACCAATCCCATCACTGACTAAAACCAATAAACCAGAACCGAAAACTACTCAGATAATCTGTTTGGGTAATAGGTAATGGATTTAAAACAAAAACATAAAACTCGCCTCTCTTTTTTCAGAGTACTATATTTCAAATTTCTACATATGAGAAGCCAGTCTCAGGTATGCCGTTATCCACACTTTAACAGGTGCAGACAATCAGCAGTTAAACACCAAATGCTCTCACACTGTTACTGTAAGGCAAGTAGGGGTTGCAGAGGCGGGTAATGCAAGAGTTTGAACATAACGTGACAGGCTGTCAAAAATATATTATTACTTTATTATTAATAGATTATTATTTCTTATTGCTTGTGGCGACGGTGGTGGTGGTTGTAGCTTAAAAAGTAAGACTGCTACCCCTCATGAGCTGCGGCCACTGTTTGCACTTCAATCAACTGCTTTAAACTTTCAGCTGCTTTAAACTTTAAAGCAGCCGATCGAGGAGATTGAGGTGTCTTTAAAGTTTAAAGGCACAGTCAATAGGCGAACTGACTCATGAGGCGAGAGGGACCACAGTTAGAAAATGAAGTCAGTAAATTAACTGAGTAATACAGCAACACATCTGCTGTATCTAGACAGCTTTCTAACATTAGCCAGTACAGGCTCAAAAAACCCCAAGTTTATTGACTCATTTTATTACTCATGAATTCGGGTATTGATTTGTAAGAGAGGCAGAATGCTTTAAAGTTCATAGTCTTACTTGAATTGCCATGAAAACCTTTATTTCACCTCAATCAGTAAATTAGGCTTTTAGGTTTTAGTGGGCTTAAGAAGGGGAAAAAAAGAGTGGGATAAAATGTTTTTGTAATGAGGAAAGACATTATTATTTTTATTTGAATGATCTTGTGCTCTACAATGAGACACTTACCTGTGTGTGTGTTGCTGCTTCGGCATCAGCAGACGTTATATGGCGTTATTACCGCTCTCTGTCGGGGTGGAAGAAAAAAGGGATGTGAGTGGAAAGTATGAAGAAGTTTTCATAACCAGCAGGCGGCAGTATTGCATAAAATTTCTGCCCGTACAGAATCAAACATCATGCAATTAGCCCACCTCCCCCTCATCTGATTTCCTCAGGTTTCAAACTTGGACAGGTGTCACAATCTATCCTCCTGAGTGACGAGATAAGAAAAACATCCCATTTACACTTCATCTGCTGTTTGATGAATCCCCCATTTTCACTTTGGGGATCATATTTCATCTACATTTGCCTCTCTTCCTCTCTCATCGTCCTCCTCCTCGCCTCATTATCCCTCTCCCTCTGTCTTGTCCTCACTCTCCGGTCTCTAGGTTGATAATGGCTTCTTCCTCTCAGTCACTTTGCTTATATGAGCTAACAGGCAACTGTGTCCCGGCTGATAGGGTGGCTGTGATTCATTTAGACAGGCTGGCAGCAAGCTGTGTAAACAGCCATTAGTAATTCATGACTCTGTCCAGCATCCCCAGGCTTCAATTAACCCTTGCTATTGGTGCATTCTTCCATTCAGTCGCCCGTCTTTCTCTTTCTGCCCATCTCCGATTGCTTTTCATCTCTGTCCTTCTTCATCTGCATTCCTGTCTCCTTCCAGCCTCCTCGCGGTTTTAAATCATCCTCTTTGGGTCCGAGCGTAGTTGTCATTGAGCCCAGTCAAAGAAAGAAAAATCTCACTGGTAACAGGAGCAAACAAAACCAGCCGAGCAGGTGGTGTATAACATCCCGTCTAATGTATGCAAATTAAGAGCTCGTGCATGTGAAATCATGCAAGCAAATAAAAGGCATTTTCTTTATTTAAAGCTGCTGCTGGGATGTGGGGAAACATGATGTCTTTGATGTGAGAAGCTTTAACAGAAAGGCCAGTTAAGCAGAAAAACACAGCAAAAGAAGTGAGGACTGAAGTCACAGGTTTAATGTCTCCAGGCTTGACAAAACAAACAAAAGGCTTTGACTTCACCTGAGACTTTGAATACTTATGAAACATCCCCCAGGCCAGAAGTGGAATAAAATCTTGGTGGGACCTGCTGCTTATTCTTTTAGTCCAGCAGTCAAATTGATTTTTTAATAAGTTCAGTGGCACCTCTTTTGTTTTCCTTTGAAAACAGCCCGGATCTCATTTCAGGTATAATTGCACTGCAGCCTTTATTTGTTTGCTGTATACCCAACTGCCTCAATTACTATAAAATGGGTTTGGAAGGTAATAAAGATATTTATTTATTTATTCTTAGAAATTGCATTCGCAATGACGACACAAATCTGACGAAGAACGGGTAACGACTTTCTGCAGGACTTAGATGTTCAATCACAGGAAAACTTTTCCAGCTTATTTTTGAGCAGGTTGCATAAGTGTGCGTAACGGTAAACACTGATTCATCTGAACCGAATTACCAGCAGGCTCATATTATCAGCCAATATTACCGATTTGTCAATTTACTGGCCTCTGCATTTGTATGAAAATGTAAAAATTAGAGAGACAGGAGAAACACCCTTTAACCATGTTATGAGTGTTGATGCTGCATAGTTTATCCACCAGAGGGCACTCTGCAGCTTCCCTGTTTGAATCATTTATTTGAAAGGGCACAAACACCACAAAGTGCAGATTCAAGCAGAAAAAAGCATAAATGAGTAAATAAATAACGACACATAACAAATAAGTTATGAAAACAAAAAAGGGAAATTTGATTGTGTTTTTGTTTGTCTGAAAGAAAATGTAATCGGCTGACATACTGCAATATTGGTTTTGGTATCAGTATACATATCGATATCAGTCTTAAAAATCCTATACCATACCATAACACCATAAAAACTGCCCTAAAGAGGAAACGTGTACAGGTGCCTTCTTACTGTCTCCCAGCAGCTCCTCAGACATCAGACTGTCCTGGCGGTTTCCTAAGACGAAGGCCAGAAAAGAGAGGATGAGAGCATCCAGAATGCCCATGATGGCCAGGATGTAGGCCCAGCGCACCGAGCAGGCGCCTAGTGTGTACTTGTCCGTCTGTTCGCCGCACATCCTTTTCACCTCGTCGCTGTCCCAGCCGTCTGGGTAGATCATGCAGCCCAGAATCAGACACGTACCTGGAGCAGGAGGACACAGTGATAGACAAGTGATATTAGATGTCAGTGTTACACATTGCTGTGTATTAATACATGTTATTCAGTGTACACTGTGGTCTGGGGAGGTGATGTAGGGCTTTATGCACATTTTAACCTTTAGGTATAGTAAATAAACTGCATAAACTGACCTTTAAGCTGGGAAATTCAACCAGGATATCACACTTTGATTTATGATTGGTCAAATTATGAATGTCACTGACTAGAATTAATGTAAAAGACAGAGCACACACATTCACTTATTGTGCATTCCATGATTTCCCATCAAGTCTGCTTTGAGGAAAAACTCACTGAACTCCACTACCTTTGTTAAGGAAGAAAATAAACAGCCAAAAAACATATTGGAAAAAAATTCCTCTTTAACAATGTGAGAGACTGATAAAGTCACACAGAAACGATCACTTCCAGTTATTGATGCTAAAGGTGGATCTACAGGCTGGTGTACTTAACTGTGAATTTTTTTTTTCCAAAGGTAACCCAAATTTGTCCACCATATTTGGTGGACAAAGCTACTTTGCACAGAAAAGAAGAGGCAGGTGTACGTAAAATTTATGTATAAAGCGATTTCAAGAACAAAAGTGTTGAAATCTCTCTCTATATATAGGATAAAATAAGCTACAACAATACAACTGCCAACAAATCCCACAACTTGGAGGCCACAAGCTCAAAAACACAATCTTCTTTGGTCGTTAACCTGGACCGAAGTACCTCTAAGAAGCATCGATCAGCTCACTTCATACACCCCGTAGTTACGTATGGATGTAGGCGTTTACTAATTTCGGGAAGCATCTGACCATGAAGAGCTCTGAGAGAGAAAAACCTTAAACCTAATAGGGAGTTGGTGTAAAGAGGACAGAATTGGTGTCACATGGGGGATTTTAGATGACCTGGTGAGCAGCCTCATCTGTAAGCGATCCAGGGGTGATTTGCTCAGGCAGAGGAAGAATCAATTCCAGAAAGTTCAGTTTTTCTTCTGTATTTAAAGACAGGTAACTGTCTGCCATTGAGTTCTTTATTCAATCTTAATGCAGTCATCAAGGACAGAAATTTGGCTACATTCTGGTATCGCATCCTCTCCTCAGCCAGTGTGGGCCTTAAGTCTGCCAGTTTATGGTGGACATTCAACTTCAACTTTGTCTATGACATCACTAGCCTGTAGTTTAGCTTAAAGTCTGTGTGTCACACACAGTTAAGTCCAGCATCTATTATTTTTTTTATCAAAGCGTTTAATGTGAAAGCATTTTGCTATGGCGATTGTTCTCAAATATGTCTTATGGGGGTAAAAAAGAATAACTCACATTTATTTTGGATTAAAGTGGACTGCCTACAAGGATTTGGCATATATGAGTCCTCATGGTGCATTTCTGCATGGCAGTGATGCCTTCATGAGCAAATGACTGGGTGACCGAAGAATGATTATTATATATATATAGCCCACAGCAATGTGCTATGGAAAAAGGCTTCATTCCAAGAGCCATCAGCTCTCATCAGGTTGACAGATGAGAATTTTTAAGCCGATGACATTTACATTTGTTTACTTTTTATGTTGTTCTTCTTCCTGTTTGTTGAGCTGAAGAAGAATTCACAATGAATATTTATTCCCTCTTAAAAGGAGACGCATCCTCTGGAGTGCAGAGACACCAAACAAAGTTGGTGAAGGAGGCACGAAGATGCCAGCACATGCCACCTGGCACCATGTGGTGACTCGGGCTGCCTTCATTAGCCGTCTGCTTGCACGGCTGACGTTGACACAGTGAGCTGTTACAGAGTAGAGTCATCTAACAACACTTCTGCTTCCAGTGAGGAGTTGTTTTCACAATCGCACACTCACTCTCACACTCGCTCTCACAGTCGGTTGAGGCAGCGAAGTCATCTAAGAGGCTGTGAGGTCTGTAGTAATTGTGACACTGCTGCCAAAAGCTAAGTCAGAGGATCTGGGAGGGTTTGTGTGTGCATGCTTATGCTCATTTGTGTCTCATAGAGAGACAGTTTGGCCTTTTCAGAAAGGCACAAAACCTTCACGAGTAGATTTTTTTATGATGAATGATGAATTTTAATTCCTGTGTAGTTAAACTGGGAGTAGCAGGGTTTTTCATCATTAAAAAAAAACTTTTAAAAAAAGGCCGTCATGTGGGTTGAATCTGACCTTTGCTGGGCTGCATTTTGCACACTGCTGGGCTAAAGATAAAGGGGCAATCCACTGATTTTTACCTATAATTTAGCAGCCTAAGGCAGACGTATCTATGGCATTAAATATCCCTGATCGTCACTAAAATTTTAAGTAAGAGCCAGTTTTAACAACGGAACTTTAAAAGAAAGGATTAATTGAAATTGTGGTGTGCAATTTTGGACTTTTGTCATTCATTCCTATATTTTCTACCAATGTATCCATATATCTAAATGACTTTAATAATATATTGATTGAATTCCCATTAGTCCATCCATCAATTTTCCTAACAGCCTAGCCAACAAGCATTGTGGGGGGGCTGAAGCCTATCCCAGCTGACATTTGGCAAGAGGCAGGCTATCTATATGTCTATCTATCCATCGCAGGGATAACAGGAAGAGACAGATAACTGCTGTCACTCAAATCCACACCTACTGCCAATTTAGAATCGCCAATTATCCCAACATTCATGTCTCTGCACTGTGGGAGGAAGCTGGAGAGAGCCCACGCAGGCACAGGCAGCCACCCAGAGCCTTCTTGATATGAACTACATCCACTGCACACCCCAAATCCACATTACTTTATTTCAAATTTATGCTGAAGCCCTCCTTTTAGGGAAATGTGTATAATATAACACACAAAAGCATCTTGAAGCGGGTTTGTTCTTCCTGTGCCTGCAGGGATTTACTAATGAAGTCCAGGAACATGCATGTTAGGTTAATTGGTGACTCTAAATTGGTGCTGATGTGAGAGTGTGTGATTGTGTCTCTCTGTGGTAACTAGTCCAGGGTGTACCCTGCCTATCGCCATATGACTGCTGGGATAAGCTCCCTATATCAGATAAGAGGTTAAAAAAGATGGGTGGATGGTCTTTGGTATAAATATTTTATTTTATCACGAAGCTTCAGTGAAGAATCGGGACAGGCTGACAGAGATGATACAGTCCTGTCAGTGTATATTTATTGAAACATTTAAAACTAAATCAAAAAGAGGAAACTATGCCCAGGGGATGATATGAAGGAGCAGATATATTTATGATTTATGATGTTTAGTTATAGGAGTCCAAAGGGGAAAATAAATGCTACAGAAATTAAAATGAGTTAAGGACTAGCGACAAAGCATTTGATTATTTTACAAAAGAAGGCACTGGATTAAAAAAATATTGGTCGTTTGGGGCCTGTCTGTGTTTACTTTGCATGTTCTCCCTGTAACTGCATGGCTTCTCCTCCCACAGTCCAAACACAGGCTTGTTAGGTTAACTGGTTGCTCACTTTGGCATTTCATTAAAAGAAAAACAAACAACAACATCATAAAAATGAAGGGAAAATACATTCACAGAGTCACTTATGTGCAGCTGTGCTAGCACAGTAAGACCCATTAAATTTACATTTTAAAGACTTTATAATTAATAAACCTATGCACTGGGTCACCTTTACAAGGCACAAAACAAGCTACTTTAAAACACACAATTAAGCTTAATGTAAAATTCTAAACACATTTTGTTTATAATTTTCTTCCTTATTCTGTCAAGATGACTCCACACTGTTTTGAGGTCCGGGCTCTGGGGAGGCCAATCCATGACTGATGCGTTCCACTGTGTGTTTTTCTATCCAGGTGTGTTTGGGATCACTGTCATGCTGAAAAATGAAGCTGTTGCCAATCAGATGCTTTCCAGATGGTACTGCATGATTTCATTTTGATTTCTCTTCTCTTCTCTTGCTTAATATTGGCTTCTTGACAGCGACCCTTCCACTGACACCATTTCTGTTGAGGCTTCAGTGATCAGTAGATGATCGGCTGAAAGGACAGGTGCCTGTGTCTGGATTTTTTCCTGTTTCTCAAGGACATGACTTTCAGATAATGTTCATCTGCTGTAGACAGTTTTTTTAAGCATGTCACTTCTTCTTTTGTTCTCCACTTATCCAGTTTCCTCAGTTTTATAAAGACATATTGAACATCATGCAGAGATATGCCAAATTTTCAGCCAATAGCTCTTTGGGATATTTGGAAACAAAACATAAAGAAATAATGGGTGACTTGAGACTTTTGCACAGGACTGTATGCGTTTTCCAGAAATGGATTCAGATTTTTGTTTCTCATCCAGCAGTTCTACATGTTTTCCTGTGATTTTAACAGACTGTTTCCTTAATTGCTTTCTTTTTGTCACGGTGTGCATATTTCAGATTTTGTCGTTATCTCAACTGAACTGCGGGAAGAATTAAGAAGTGATCCAACAAATAAAAAGAGGAAGAAAAAACAAGATGATGCTTCGAAACAAAAGGCAGCACATTGCTTCCACATGCTTTTCTCATCCTAGCATCAGGGTCATCATCTCTAAGCAGTGAACATGAGAAGTTGATGGTACAGTAGTGACATGTGTAGTCTTTGTTACTCAGAGATGAACTACACAACCAGCCTTCCTCCTCACAGCAGCAACAGGCTACCGTAATGATAACCACTATTGATGTAAAAGCACTCTAATCCATTTGTAATGCCTACAATTCCCAGGAGGCAATGAGGGTATTGACTTCCCCCGCTGCCTTCCTGAGTTTGGAGATCAATTTCCTCAGCGTCAGGGAATTAAAGCAGCGCTGTGTTTGTTGGCAATTCATTTCTTTATATTATCTGTATTAGACAGCACAAACACAGGAACTTCAGAGATCTGTCTTTTTCTGCAGGGTGGTTATAAAACATTCATTAGGCATTTTTTCCTAATGAGCTTCCACTCATTTGGCGTCCGATCGCATTCACTAATATATTCCCCACTCAGCTTGTGATCGTGTCAATACAGAGTTCAGCACGTCATCCAAACAAAGACAGAAAGACAAAGATTCGAGTATGTAAAGAGTGAAATTCACAAGAAAACATTTCATGTTTTTTCTACTGAGGGTGAGAAGGAGATATTTTAAGTATTTTTTTTATTTTGACATGCTCAAAGCTGCTGCTTGGTGCATTTTTTCTTTTTCCAGCAGCCTTTGTCATGATCCAGGAGAGAGGATGCAAGAACAAACAAAATGAGGGGGAAAAAAGCTTTAATTGGTTAGCCAGAAAGTAAAATAATACACAAAAGTCAAAAGGAGGGTAACAAAACCCGCAAAATCCAAAACAGAAACAGGAGAAACACCTGCAGCTTTTCTATGTCCTTCTCCCTTTAACCCAAACATCAATCTCAATGTGGCACATTGAAGGTTGTCTCAATACCTCTGGAGGACAGTGGAGGCTGGCCTTAATCGAGGATACACAGGTGTGTCCTTTACCGAGGTGTTTTTACCTTTGCTGGGCTGAACGGGACCTTTTGCTGGGCTACATCTTGGACTCAATTTAAACAGAGACATGTTGGCTTTAAATTCTGATCATCATCAAAATGTTACGCAAAAGGGAACGCTGACAGCTGAAGTTTAAAAGAGAGGATTAATGGAAGCTGTAGGATACATAATGTTGGGTGATTGAGCCCTGCTAGGGGCTGCAAGTCAAGATATCTTGATGCAACAGTTTTGCCATTCATCCGTAATCTATCTCTTGCAGGTTTCCAGACATTTGAGTAATGCAGCACCCCTTCACAGTTATATGCTGACAGAAATCTGCCACCCTGCAGAGAGTACTTGAACACATTTCCTGCCAGTATATCCGACCATTTAACTGAAGGCTCAGAGGCAAGGATGTCTCACTTTATTACCATTTTATTGCTTTGATTCCTCTCTCCTGCCTCTTGCACAACCTTGATTCCTCCCCTCACGTCCTAGTCCCTAGTCCATGGCAAAAGCTCCGTCTCAAAAGACATCAGCTCATCATTCCTTCATTCATCTTAAAGTGAAGTTGGGGAAGAGGTTGTGCAAAGAGACAAATGATAAAGCAGAACATTAGGCACAAACACAGGTGTTGACAAAGGAAGGCACAGGTGGAGATATTTCAGGCGGGACAGACATTCACACTTTATTATTTCATTTAGCGGAAGACACGTTGAATTATACACACATATTTACAGTGATCTCATTCCCCATCCTCCCATTTTGCTCAATCCTATATTTATTGACTTGTTTTTGTCTCATAAAATTCATAAAATTACATTATTAGCTTTTATTTATGTATGAGGATTGTGTGCATGTGAGTTAGGGTTTCTTGGTTTTATTTTTTGAAAGTAAAATCAAAGAAATGGTTACTTTATCAGTGATTTTTTTCATTGTACTTGCTTGGTTTGGCTTTTTTGTCTTAATAAATAGATTTAAAATAAAATAAAATCTGCTTCTTGTCGAAGTGTTGGCATACATTCATATAAGCTCTCTAAATCAAGATTATAAGCTATATTAATTAATGAAAGTATGCTTTTAAAGTTCATTATACTTCACTTTGCTTCAGTACTGGTCACAGTAATTCTAAACAAGTTACAGTTTAGGATCTCTCTCCAGCAGAGGAATCAAAATAAAATAGGATTTATTTAATTTCATACGATCTGTACTCATTGTTCTTCAGCAAAGAAAACACAAGAACACAGGACTGTGACAGCACTTTTGTTTTTTCAAGTGAAAAACAACTTGAACACAAAAATCAAACCAAGAACACGATCGCTGAAAAGACCCAAACAAAATGTCCAAAATCACCTTTCAACTCAAAAGAGCTTTCTGTAAACAGCATTTTAGGAAATAGTTGCTGAAACTTAAAAGTTTCACCATGTCCTCACCACTACATTAGTGATTACTTCCTCTTATTTATATCAGAGGATTTGGTACAGTGCACAGTCTCCTGTGTAAACGACCTGCTCCTGTAGGCTTTCAGCTGTAATATTAATAGAATAAGATGAAGAGCACGCCATCTCAACGGCAAGCCTTAAATCTCCCACAGAGCCAAATACAGGAGATCAAAGAGACACCGGGTTTGTCTTTCTGACTCTCATCTGAAAGCCTCGAGATATGCAGTGTTGTTCCAGGCTCCAGGCTCTGGTAGACAGAGGTTTGATGCCACAAAAGTCAACATATATCTGAACTAAAGCCAAATACACACGGTTCAGTCTTTGCATGAGGGTACTAAAGAATTAGAATGTATGTCCCTCTTTACCTCACTAACTGATCCCACTGCTATCCTGTTAGATGCCATCTTTAATAGTAAATACTGTTTTTTCCTGCTTTCAAACATGTTCTGAATCTAAGCTTCAGATAATGTGTAACTTCTGTCTTCTGCTGTTATCTCCAAAGCTGGAAATGCTCAGATAAACATTGTTTTTTTTCCTTTTATCCCCAAAACTGTCTAAAAAAGAAGGCTGCGAGCAATCGTTCATCTTCATGCCACGCAGCTACAACAATCCTACAGATGGCGTGCAGCTAAAACAGTAAAAACATGCAGCAACAGGGTCAGCCTCTTCATCTCCTGTTTGATAAAGCCCCCTCATCTCAGCCGCAGAGGAGAAAGTAGCTGCCTGCACACAATCGCTGTCATGAATAATGAAAAATATTATGAAATCCTCCACCGAGGACTCGTGTCAGCTCAGTTTGAGTCTTCAAATGAGTGATGTTTTGAAACGACACAGACTAAAAGCTGACTGTGACATTTATATTGGCAGAAAGCAGCTGAGTGATCCAGGTTTTAAAGGCTCCTGATGTTTGAGGTCGACTTAAAAAAAATCAAAAAAAAAATCGAGCATGTCGCCTGTTCAGAAATGTTCCAAACAAGGTTCTTAACTGAAGGCCTCATTCAGAATGGCAGCACTCACTGCAGGGGATGAGGAGTAATGAGCTGAATTTCACATTGGACTCCTGAGAGCAACTCTCCACCACGGAGAGGAGATGAGCTCGATTACTCTCATACCTCTCTGGTCACTCTGGAGACTTTACGCCTGTTTGGTCAAGACAGAATGAAAGAGATTGAATTCACAGACAGATTAATTTTGCTTTTTCATACATATTTTAATGGTAATTTCATGTTTTACTGTGCTGGCAATGCAGAAATCCACTGAAGTAAAGCGGAATTAACCCTGTGAAGCCTGGCACATCAAATAATGGGCAGATAACATGGCAACAACACTGCTAATAGAAAAAAATTAGTCATCTTATCAGGGTTAGAGACTCACTTCTTCAGAGTAGTATCTAGAGACCAGATGATACCCGATGATCTCTCTATAAATAGCCTTTTGTAATATTCAAATGGTGCTCTAGAACATCTTAAGCAGCCGTGCACGATAAATAATATACTTAAATGGAGAATTGTCCTTAGTCAACCTTCTTCCTCTCTTTTCTTCTTCTTCTCTCTTGTAGATTTTCTTTCTCTTAACATAAACAAATAATTTTTTTGTCTCAAATTTCAGATATAAAGTATTTATGACTCAAAGAAAAGAAACTTTTTTAAACACTTTATTTCACCTGAAGAAATGATTTTTTTTAAAATCCCTTTGAAATATTTCTTATGATAACATATATATCTGATCACAGGTTTAATTAAATGATCAGAGCACTGACTTTATAACTGTAGTGAGCATCATGAAACATAATTCTGAAAAATACCTGTAGTATCATATTAGATACAGTGTTACGACATGAGAATGTCTGGAAAGATTGATCTTATATTAAATTACTTATAATCACCTAAAAATGGCAGATCAGACAGCATGAAAGCAGGAAGTGGTGTCCCCACAAAGCCACCCTCAGGCATGTGTTTATCCTCACCTCCTTTACTTTCCTGCTTTCCAGCACTATATTCCTGCTCATTTGTGCTGGTGTTCCATACTGTTACATTTATAAATAAATATGTTAAATAAGGGGAAAAAACCCCAACCAAACAACTTTAAAAAAATTGATAAGTTTCTCCACCAGCTGACTGCAGGGGCTCCTTCAGTTGCCCCCAGGCTGCGGTCTTCTTTGTGGTTCACAGGAGTTTGTTAAAGTATAATTGGAGGCAGAACCTTCAGCTTTCAGGCTCCTCTCCTCTGGAACCAGCTCCCAGTTTGGATTCGGGAGGAGACACCCTCTCTACTTTTAAGGTTAGGCTTCAAACTGTCATTTTTGATGGAGTATATAGTTATAGCTGGATCAGGTGATTCTGCATTTCTTCTCTACCCTCCTCTTTTCACTAGTGTTGTAATATATGCCACTATTGCTTGTTTCTGTTGTTTCCCATAGTTTGTTTTGTCCTTACTTAGTTTCTCTTTCCTCTCACCTCCCAACCAGCTGCCGTATATAATAGCCCCTCCCTGACGCTGATTAAACCTCAGGTCTTTTCCTGTTGGAGGAGATCCTTCCTCCCCACCGTCCCCAAATGCAGCTCATAAAGAACAATCTGATTGCTGAGGTTTTTACTCCAGTGCCAGAGGATCTTTACCTTGCAGTATAAATCACCCATAGGAAACTGTAGTTGTAAAATGAAGCTATATAAAATATAGTATCTAAATCTAAATTACAAAAGTTGAAAGACAATTAGTGTTCATGTGAGGATATAAACTTTCTAAAGGAAAGGACGAGCAAATTTTAAAGCGGACCTACTGTGGTCATTTCCATCTCTGGATTTGATTCTCAGTGTCAAGTAAGCTCCTATGGCTCCTCCCCCTTAAATCCAGCTTTCTTCTTACACTGTATCTGCAAACACAAGGTTTAAACAGCAGATGGGTGGGGCTTTAGGCTTGAGATAGCCATAGGGATGTCAATTCTTTCTGACATCACACAGAGCCAAAAGTAAAAAAAAAAAACCCTGAAGCTTGACAGGGAGTACTTTTACATTATTATTTGAAACTTCAGTTGGATTTACAATGACAGTATATGCATGTGACAGAAAATAAGGAAAAGCAGAGTAGTTCCACTTTAAATAACTGTGACTTGACTTCCCTGGCTTAAAATATTGCATTAAGCCAACCTGGCAGGTTTCACATGTGCGTACCTAACTTTTCATTCAGGTGTGTGCGTCGCTGCTGTCACACTTGTGCAGGCTCGGGAGCTGTGAGCCGCAGAGAGATCAAAAAGGACTACAGATTTCTCGTCTCCCACGGGCGCTCGCTCATCATACCACTCCTGACTCTACACACCTCTGGCTGCGCTGAGGGAAGCTGATAATGAGACAGGATGGTATGTAGTTCAACTCACTATATGATATCTAATGTTGTTAGATTATTTTCCACATACTGACACTCAGCGGGAAATCATCTCTTCTCACTGAGGTCACAGGTCATGTAGAAAAAATAAATTTGCCGCTGAAAAGTTTCTCAAACATCTCTTCAGTGATTATATACGCCCTTGAAGTCTCTGTAACGCTCCACACACACGCACACACACGTCCTCAGCGCACTTCCTCTCTCCTTGAAGGCTTTCCAGCTGACAGCTGTTGGCAGTGACACCAGGACAATCAGAGGAGGAGGTGCTGTAATCTAGACCTCAGTCCAATCACCACATGATGTTACACACACATACACACACATATACACACTCACACACGTGTGAAGCCACTCATTGTGATGCATTTCACAGGCCCAGCTTCATGCGACTTATGTGCTTTTAAAAACAGTGTGTGCACATAAGCAGGTGAGTGTGTGCTCGTAAGGTATGCAGTGTGCATCAGCTTCAAGGTGGAGAATGGCAAATGATATTAATGGGAGTTAATTGGGGCAGAAACTAGCAGATGCATGACGGTATGGGGACTAGAATACCTCCTCCACCTCCTCCTATCTCTCGCCACTCTATTGCCCTGAATCCTTCTGCCCTGCAGAGGGCCGAGAAAGTACATGTGTGTGAGAAAGAAAGCTGAGAGATAAGGCAGCATGATTTGCAACATGAATCCTGCTGCATGCCCCTGTCCTCATTAACACCTCTTGTATTAGGTTCACTGCTTCACATGGCTGGTGTGTGCTATCGACTGCTGGCACAGCAGATTAATGAGCTGCTTAGAAGTCGCTGCACTTCCAGGCTTCATGTCTTACGGCGTCACACATTGTGTGCTACAGTAGAGTGGAAAATATGATTTCATGTGAAAAGAGGTAAATGTCAGCTAAATCAGCATTTGAATAGTAAACTCACACCTGTAACAGGTGATACTGCAAATACTGCAAAGCCAACAGCAAAATGAAGTGATGTGAATGCAACGGAGTGACTGCCTGCATGCTCAGCCCATAAAATCTATATGATCATCATTTTATGAGCATTGGCATTACTACACGCTTTGTTCAGCACTTCATCTGCATCATTAAAAGATATGCATGGAGCCAGAAGTGTAACTGCTGTCATCTTAATGCTCACATAACTTAAACAGGGATCCTAAAATACTGAATGCGGGACAAAATGGGATATGCTAGCAGTTCATGTCCAACTTAAAAATAAAAATGGAATGAGAAGCAGATTTCTGGTTTTGCATTTAGCACGTTAAACACAAATAAATGATGTTTGAATGTGACTTTTCCAACTCTCTCTTTTTTTTATAAATGCAAAAAGAGTAAAGCTTGCTCTTATTTCACTAGCAATTTTCTTTTGGCCTGATACACTTATACTCTCTTATTTTCCCTTTTGTGAAATTAAGAGAAAAAACAAACAAACTATCCAATGAGACAAAAAATTACGGAGCCCCGCAAGGGACATTGGAGAAAAAAAAAAAAGTTTTGTGAGATCTCGCAAAACTTTTGCAAGATCTAACAAAACTTTGCGAGATGTCGCAAAAGTAACTCGGGATCTCGCAAAACTTCATCTTTATGTTTTTTTTTCTTCAATGTCCCTTGCGGGGCTCCGTAAAAAATGTATTTACGAGTAAAAAAAAAAAAAAAAAAATACACACTTTCTCTGTGCTAGTTTCCATCATATTCACCAAAAATCTGCAAAGCTTGTCACTTTTCTGTAGCTTCTTTCACTGATGGGCATAGCATTAGATTTGATAAGAATAAAATGCTTTCCTCACATGGACTGGGTAAAAGACAGACTTCAGTTGAGCACACATCCTGCAGAGTCAGTCAAAGAAACATGGGAGCCTGTCTCAAGGTGTGGGACAAGACGAGGGTTATAAATGCTGTAGTTCCACATATAGAGGGACATCAGGTCACCATAAATTTATAATTTATTTTCTTTCACTACAGCTAATGTCATAACGTTTCTATTTATATTATTATTTATACCTATATTCCTCCAGGCTTCTGTTTAAGTCTCTTTGGTCTGCTTCCATGCAAGTCTAGTAGCGTGGGCATCTTCTATGTATTAGTTTGAAATTGAAGTTACTTAACACTGATTTTAAGTTGACTTGCACTGTTATAATGAAACCTCTGCAGACTTTACTGTGTACATTATTTAATGCTCACGTAGTTCATATTTTTCTCAAACTGTGTTTGAAGTTTACCGATTGATTTCGAGAGAAGCATTGCGCATACGTCTTAATGGCCTCTTATTTCTTTATAATTTAGTGAGAAAATCGGAAACAGGATTTTTTTTGAACCACTGACATGTGTAAATGTTCATGGAAATACAATATACAAAGCAAAAACAGTGCAATTGAATATTTGGTGTGACCACCTTTATTCTACAACACAACCTTGTTGTAATTTCTTCTTAAAGTATTTTCCTTCTTTGGATGTTGGCTCACTTTTGTTGTTCCCACACTGCATGAATAAAACACACTTTAAAACTTTTTTTTTATGTTGAGGTCCGGGGCTGTTCTTAAGGACTTTCATGTACTGTTCACCTGCTGCTGATAGTTTTTTAGCCTACCACTTTCTCTTTTATCTTCCACTTGTCCAGTTTCTTCAGTTTTTTTAAGAACATCATGCTGAGATTTGCTGAAATACTATTTTATGCCTGTCAAACTGTGTTATTGTTGGAATTTTCATAGACCTAACTAAAGAAATGAAAAAAAAGTGTTTTTTTTTTCACAGACAGTTGGTAAAAAAGTGCCTAAAGATACAATTTAAAATTGGTTCTTTGCCAAGTTGTCTGTTATGTGCAGACACAGCCCCGGTTCATCCCTCCAGTTAGGTGTCTTTTTCATGCTTTAATGATTCATGGATCAGCGTTAAGTACCTTAACATAAAAGACATATTCCTCTGAAAATGATCAAGTACAGAATAATAAATACAGAATAATAAATAAAATAAACACAATTTATAAATAAAAATATATATAAATAAAAAATAATAATGTGAAAGTTCTCTAGGTTTTTATAGAGATGCAAGACTAGAAACAACTGTCTGAAGCTGAGCGTTTGTCTCACAGGGATTCATTGTGTGGATGGCAACCTCCTTATCTGAAACTTTAGGTGTACCCTGGGCAGGTCGCATGTCCACACCTTACAATCAATTTAGAACCCCCAGTTAATCTTTGGACTGAGGGAGACAAGCAGAGGAAACCCATGCAGCCCGTCTGGCCCCAGAAGGCCAGAAATCGTATTGATGTTGAGGTGATAGTGCTGAGTGCTTTCTGAGTAAGTACTTTTTACTGATCATTAAAAAGAAGTTTTGTTTATATCAGCAACAAGGCTCCCTGTCTTTGCAAACGCACATGACACTGAAAGATGAAAGCTCTCCAAACCATTCAGGATCATCTGCTGGAAACACAACAAATGCAGAAATATCAAATAACCAAATATATCTCACTTTAATCTTATGAGAACTTTAACCAGTGCAAGCCTCACAGGGAGCTGTCCCCTCCCTGTGGTGCTGAAATCTCAACCAGGGCGAACGCTGACAGCTGTTTCCCGCTCCTCTGTTCTGCACTACACAGCCTGAAGATTTGTCTGATTCCGATCCTGAACCGAGGTCACTCTGAGCATCTCTGTATGCATGCCAGCGTATAACCCCCCCCCCCACCCATCCACACTTTTTTTTGGATTGCTCTCCACCTCCAACAACAGCTAAACGCCATGCTGCTGTTGTTGTTGTCGCTGCATGATAAAGCGGTAGGAGCAAGGGAAGTAAAGGTGGGGAAGAAAAAGCAAAAATAAAGAGACAGAAGTGAGGAGGAGTGACAGCAGCAGGGAAGTGGTTGATGTTCACAGCTCAGGCTTAAAATAACATTTGTGTCTGTGTGGTGTTTGCAGAAGAGAGAAGGTTAACACCAGCAGTTCATAATGACAAGAAAACAATGAGGAAAGAAGATGTGATCATTTGGTAGGAGGACGGAAAATGAAAGCTGGATACTCATGTCATTTTCAGGTTTTGCAAAGTAAAGACGGATGGGATACAACAGAAACAAGGGTTACAAGACTGGAATCCCAATGCACCTTATTTCTGACATGATGGGAAGGAAAGCAGCTGCTTAAAAATGCAGCACCAGACAGGCAGAGCTGCTCCATCAGAGAATGGCACAGAAACAGCGAAACCACATTTCAAAGAGAGACTTCACTTAAAGCCAGGAAAAAAAAAGAACCCCAAATAATCCGCTCTTTATTTTACTTGCTGTAGGATCACCTCAGCCATTAGACTGCCTTCATTCAATTTATGTAAAAGCAAAGCAAAATTTTACCCCGGGATAAAAAGAGGTCAGTTTGGGTGACGGTCTCCTGAGAGGATTATCCAATACCATTGATCAACTTTACAGTCTAATCATCTCTGAGTCGAGGGAGGTTTGTCAATGAGAGCAGGCTAATCAGAAAATTACGTTCATCATTCATTTAAGGCTAATTGACCGACTGACTAAAGAGAGGACAAAAGCTGGACACTTGTGTGTGGTTAAAACTGCTTTTGCAGCTTGAGATAGTTAATTAAGCTAAACTGATTAACATTACTTGCCTTTGAAAGCCTTCAAACATAACTTTTATGAGTCCTGTAAAAGCTTATTAAACATTAACTTGGTGGTTATGTAGTACAAGATATCATGCTGAGAGACTGCAAAGCCAAAACAGCATGTTGCAGGTGAAACGTCCCTGTCAATTTATGATCCATGCAGAGGATGTGGAAATAAAAATAGAAGAGCAAACAATGCTTTTGTTTTGCCAGAGCCTGCTCCTGCACAGTGAAAAACACTAAAGCAGACTTACATATTTCACTCTGGCATATTCTTGTTTAGGTGCTTATATGCTTGTACTTATGTTTGGACATTCAAGACTGGGAATCCTGTTAGCTCACCAAACCTCTGTACCTCTCTCCCCCTAGGCTGTCCCAATAAAATAAAAATAGATTTTCTAAACCCTGAAAACTAACCCCAGAGGAGATGTAGGAGTCTGTTTTCCCTTTTCTGTTTATTATGCATATTTTTGTCCAGGGGTGCCACACACATTTCATACTCCCAACATTAAATGTGAAATACCCTTTAACCTTGGAAATCCCTCTACTTTGTTTTAACTGGGAAAACACAGTTTAATCCAATCTTTGTGTGTTTGCTTTTGTATTTATGGCTTAGATGGTATAAAAAATGGATCCAGCTGTTGTAATGTCGGACCCTATTTCCTGTCCCAAGCCCTGATTAATGGGGAGGGTTGCGTCAGGAAGGGCATCCAGTGTAAAATCCAAATCAAACAAAGATGAAATTCCCATATGATTCAAGTGCAGGTTACCAGCAACAACTTTTCATGCTGCTGGTCAGCAGGGTGCCGGTGGAAACTGTGCTACTGTTGGCCAAATGCACAGGAATAGGAGAGGGGGAAGGCATGTTAGGAGGCAGCGAGAGAGAAGGAAAGGCAGGAGTGTGGATGGAGCTGTCAGCCAGGAGGAAAAGACAAATACCACAGAGCCGATTGGGTGTTGTGCAGTGTTTTCATTTCACTGACCAATAATTTTCATCCTCAACCATAACTAAATAAAAACTAATGAACAGGGACAAAAATTGCCAAGAAATGTAAATTTAATCAGCAAATAAAAATGAGATGAAAATATTCTGGAGAGATGAGATCCAAACTGAACCAATTAAGTTGTGAAGAAAGTCAGGACAAGTTAGGAATCGAAGATTTAAATGCCTAAACTGTGACTAAAACTAAATCAAATTTTGGGGAGTAGTGAAGGAGAACATGCAGAGGGTTAGTGTGACAGAGGAGGACGCTATAGGTACCGGATGAGATGGAGGAAGATAATCTGCTGTGGCGAGGGAAGGGAGCAGCCAAAAGGAGTAGAAGAAGAAGAAAAAAGATGGCGTAGATTCAATGTTAGTGTTTTGCAGTTCTTTTGGAGTCTGAAGATACCATATTTGGATTGGAGGGTAGAGTGAGTGATAAGTTATGGTATAAACTAACACTAGGTTAGTTTATATATTGCTAACACTGGGTTAGCAAGGCTCTAGCAACACAGACATGCAGGAAAGTTTAGCTTTGGTTCTCTTTCCAGCCTCCTCCCAGGATTGGACCAGGGATATTTCACTTGTTAAACACTATGCTATGAAGCCATCAACCAGAGGGATGAGTTATAAAATCATTAACTGTTAGCTTTTTAATGTTGCAAACTCAGGCACCTATGGAAGCTGACTCACTGGATCCATCCTTACTTTGCCAGCAGAAGAACTTTTTATTTGTTTATTTATTGGTTGCAGTTTGGTTTACAGTTTTGGAAAAAGCCACATTTAGAAAAAACCCCATCTCTTTCCCCAGTCTCAGTAAATGCAGAGCATCCCTCTGCTGCTGCTCAACCTGGCATGCCCTTTCACAGCTGCCACACCACTGTGGTAAATAATGCAGGCTAATGTTTTGTAAATGGCTTGAAGCCTCTAAGGGTGATGAAAACAAAGTCTGATTTTTCCCAAGTGTGTGAGGATTATTTCAAGTAACCATGCTGTTGGGGCCGCGCTTCAGAAACAAAGTTGCTTCTTTTTCTTTTAGTCATAATCTACATAGAAGTTATTATGATAATCCTCCTGGGTGCAGATATTGTTTTCCTCCTTCAGATACTCGCTCTAATGCTTGAGCCCCCCTGCTGCCTTACAGCACACAAGAGACAGTTTCTGAAGTTGCATCCAAACACTGATGCCGCCTCACATTTTGTGGCGCCTCCTGTTTGAAGTCGGTTTTTCTTGGAACAGTCTTCTCTTCAGAGTTTTAAAAATGAGTGCAATCAAAGCTTCCTCTGATTTCTTTTTGGAGCGCTGAACATGTTTGGGAGCGAGAGGTTGCTTCCCGGCGCCGAGGATCCAGTCGGCACTCCGATGAGTGAGATGCTGCATCGCCATGGAGACGGGCTGCCTGCCGTGGCTGCTCCAACTGATACGTGGATTTGTATGGATGAGTGTCAGGATTGCATCAACACCTCAGCGCTGTGGTGTGAATGCGACACAAAAGTCGACTCTTGTTTTCTTGTTTTCTCCCCCCTCTGCTTCTCTTCTCATGATTGAAACCCACGCCATATGTCCCAGCCCTCTGGAGTAATCGGCACGATCATATGAGCAACGTAGCGACACGCTTGACCATAATCCAGAGCAGATTTTTCCCTTCGAGTAACGCAGGACCCTGCTTCCTAATCAGCAGTGTGTGTGTGTGCAGGATTGGGTGATTTAGAGCAGGTGTTCCTATTAATTAACAGCTCCCACTGCTGAACCTAAGGTGTAAATCTGCAGAACAAGGCCCGTGCTGTATCCCAGACAGAAGAGAAACATGTGTTAAGCCTTGTTTGCTGTCAGTAAAGTTAAAATCCTGCTACAGCGTTAGTGTTTTTGGAGCTCAGCATCAGCAGGCATGTGAGATGAGAGCAGAGGAATGAAAACATTTTATTTTCTCAGCTGGATGGTCAGATTATTTTCAATCCAGCGAATGTTTCACTCCTAATAAGCCAAGGTATGTTACATGTTTGATCAATCGCTGTGGCGTCTCCCTGCTCTTTGCTTCATCAGATGTTGTGACAGTATTCTTGAAGTGGCAGATGACTTTGGCAGTTCTACTGAATCTTTAACGGTTGTCCTTATTTTCTCTCCAAAACCGCCTGCCTTTGAAGTCGGACCGAGGGGGATTGCTCCTCTCCATTTCAGTAACTTCTAATGTGTCTCTGATCTGCGGTGACGGCAGGGAGTACATGTTCTCCTCCTTTTTCTTTCTTTCAAGCCCCCCCCACTTCTCATTCTGTCTCTTTCTGCAGCACTAATGACTGATGATGTGGTGCAGGAAAAAAAATCCAGAAAAATGACTGACTGAGGGAAAATCCACCTGGCACAAACAAAGAAGTGCGATTTCGCTGTGTTGGAGCTCCTAAATTGCACTTCCCCAACAATGTGTCAGTCAGTACAAGTCAATGTTGAGCAACCAATCTCAAAAAATATCTCTTTATTTAGTTATTGCCAGTCTGTTTACATTCCTACCCTCACCTATGGTCACGAGCTCTGGGTGCTGTACGAAAGAATAAGATCGCAAATACAGACCAGTTGAGGCATCTTACTTAAATGCCTGGACACCTTTTAGGTGAGGTGTTTTGAACATGTCCTACCAAGAGAAACCCCGGAGCAGACCCAGGACATGCTGGTTTACGTCTCTTTGATGGCTTAGATCGCTGCTCCCATGACCTGAATCCAGATAAGTAGCAGAAAATAGATGGATGGATGAAATGGGTTGCTGAGAAAATTAAAGGAAGTGTCCTCTGTGTTGGAGAAGAAAAGAGGATTAAAATTTGTTTTGTAAGTTCGGATTCTCTTTAGCAGACAAAATCAATCTTTTTAAAAGGTCTATTTAATGCCTGCTTTGGCGGTTGGTATAACATCAGAAAACTTTATTTTAAAATCTACTTCAGATCCCAAAATTGCCACAGACATTTGTATAAAACGAGGCATCTAGAAAATTTCAGTTTGGCTTTATAAAAGAAATGGACTGTGCCAGCTTATACTGAAAATATTCTTAGTGTCAGAAATTGTGGGACAAAATTCTTCTTTTTAATTTTGTTTGTTCTTCTTGTTTTGGCTGCTTCCTATTAGGGATCACCATACCTCCATCTCAACCCATCCTTAGCATCCTTAGCCATAGCTTTAGACTGTATGTTTGATGGACACTAGTTCAAGTTTTAAGCTGGCCCCATTTGAAACATGGGGGGAAGCTGACCTGTTCAGGAAAGTGAGGCTGGCTAGACTTGTTGGCAAGCTCCATCTGTAAGAGTATTGTTACATTGCACAGTATAATGCGCATATATATATATATATATATATATATATATATATATATATATATATATATATATATATATATATATATATATATATATTAAACAATCTTTAACAATGACTGACTATAACTTTATGAAAATGGCAAAATAAAAAGTGCCATGAATGTGTTTATTTCATCTCTAAACCTGTGAAGGCTTTAAACATCGCTTTTGGAGCCAGCCTCGAGTGGCCATTTGAGGAACTGCAGTTTTTGGCACTTTGCTTCTTGTTTGCAGACAGGTAAGTCCAAATTCTCTCTGTCTTTGGTATCTAAAATTCCCAAGGACAACATCTGACTCTTTAGCTGCTAAACACTCCACTTTATCAATCAGATAATTCATAGCTTCAAATCTGGGCTGATACCAGCAGCTTCCTTTTATATACAAACAGAATCAGCTCGCGTGTACGTGGATGATGGGAGGTGAGTTATGGAGAAACTCTCCGCCTGCAGCTCCTCAAGGCCCCCGCCGATCCCAAGCAGCTCGTCTCGGTCATCTCTCTGAGAGGCCTCTGGGAGTGATAGGATGCTGCCAGCAGCAGCAGCACGGAGAGGCGTTTCCATGGGAACCGGCAAGCTCGAAGTGAGGAAGAGCATTAATGGTTGGCTGAGGTGGCTGCGAGCATCACTAAAATGACACACGTACCCTCCGCTCCCTTTATTTCTTTCTTTCTTTCTTTCCGCACACAAACTCACGCTTGCTGATCTTTGACCTTCTGCAAAATGATGACTGTAAACAAACGCACCTGTTAACCTGTAAACACACACACACACACACACACACACACACACACACACACACACACACACACACACACACACACACACACACACACACACACACAAGAAAACACTTGACTCACACCTCAAAAGGTACTGTTCCTCTGCTGTTTCCCCTGTGTACTCATAAGTGAGTCCACTGGGACGCAAACACACACACACACACACACACACACACACACACACACACACACACACACACACACACACACACACACACACACACACACACACACACACTTCTTAACTCCCACCACCAAGTTTATCAAATAACAACCTTCTCTGCGTCGCTACTCGAGCTCTGGAGCCTTTTGATGTCCTCTCAAGCTTAAACCTCATTTGTATTCTACTTCTGCCCCCAGTTTTCACTAAGCCTGCTTTGATTCAGTCCCCCCCCCCACCAACATATTTTCCAGCCTTAACATTGTTAGTCCTGTTTTCCACGCAGCATGGTGCACCTCTTCATTCACATCTCAATAAAGCCGTTATAATTGTTGACGGATGATCAGTGCAATTAGGAGCCTACCTTAGAGGGAAACCAGCGGGGAACCCATTCTCGAATGGGTTTGAGCAGTTTGCTGCATTTGGTCTTTATATATAAGAGGCAGTTTCAGCAGGTAAATGTGAGTAAAGCATGATGTAGATATTCCATTCTATTCCAGCCGTCATGCTTCCCTTCAGTCAACCCAGCGGAGCACTTGAATCCTCTGCAGAGGCCGCGATCAGTCCAGGAGAGAAATATATTCTGGATGTCATGTCTGTATTGCTTAAAGGCTGCAGTCGTTAAACACCTTCCTCATTCTGTTTGGAGGTATTGATTGTAAAGAGGATTTGATTGTGGAAATGAGAAGTTCTGCTGACAAAGCTGTCTGTGTAAATGTAGATTTTTTGTTTTGGCTCTTTGGAGAAGAAGTTGGGCTACGCGTATAAAAAAAACTGAATATGGTGCTTGAACTCTGAACTTTGGGCTGAGGATGTGAGGAAAAAGCCAGGTGAAGTGTAACAGCTCTCCTGGAGAAAGGCAGATGGGGTGTGTCCAAGTAATACCCTGGAGCGCTGAGTTAAAAAAAAAATGGCTGATCGAATAAAAGTCCTGTTATACTAAAATATTCAGTATACCCTCCATGCACCACGTCTCATTGATAAATTCCACTCTAAAACTAAACAGCTAACACAGACAACACCTTTTTCTGCTACTGAGGAAGCAGAGGAAGAAGAAGGGAGTGACTTCGAGTCACTGCTAGTTTTTGCTTTCCTCCTTATGATGACAAATCACTAAAACAAATTACATTATGAAACCATGCAATGGTTAGAAATCTAGTCCTGTTATGTTTGTCTGCTGTTGCATCATCTTTGCCTACCATACAGTGATACTTGTCTCCAGTGAGTGGTTTATTTATGTAAAACTTATAATTTAGGGACATTTATAAATGCTCCTCCTAAATGGCTGCATTTAGTTCATGTTTTCATGTTGTCAGATCACTTTTCCCTACAAGTGTCCCATCTTTCCTTCACTGTCTACCTCTTCTGTTTGACTGAGTGGTTCTTGCGTCTGCCATCTGTGGCTAAAGTGCGGTGGTAAAGAGGGATTGACTCAGAAAAGCAGCTTTAATGCTGAACTCAAACAAAACAAAAAACACACAAAAGCCCAAAATCCTAGCAGCACTGGATCAAGGTGTCACCAAGGAAACCGAGAACTAACATACTACATAACTACGAGGGATGACGGATGACAATATCTACACTCACAGGATAACTGGAGGAGAGACAACAGGTGGGACGCATTGCTGAAAACTGTAGATATAACAAGGCGGGGGAAGTAAACATAACATAGACGCATAAAACAACATATACCACAAAGAAACAGGGCACAAGGATTAGTTTGACATGGGGAGAAGAGGTGGACTCGACAGGGGGGCATGGAAAGACAAAGGACAAATGCAAGGACTAACAAGGAGTTTCAACGCATCAACTGAAACCAACAAGAAGTGAAACTCGGAAATATAGAGCCAGAAAACAATAGACAAGATTTCTAGACTTCAAAACTCCATCCCAAGCCTGGTGATCAACAAGGGAATTAAACTAGATTAAGACTCAAATCCACAAACTGTATATAAAGGATGGACCATAGTCACCAACCCAGTCCAAGTGTAATTTTATATTACACTGGGGCGTTTATATATTTTTGTGTCTCCTTTTCTGTCCAGTTCAGGCAAAAATGCTTAAAAAAAAAGGAAAAAAAAGAATGAAAAGTGTCCCTGATTGCTCACTGAAAGATAAGTGGTGTGCATTTTCAAGTGCAGATTAAGACCTGCAGTTTAAATGTGAGAAGAAAAGTGAGCAGGTTTTAGGTCCCAGTGTGGTCTGCTAAATTAGGAAAGTAGCTTTCTCAAGTGACCACCACCTGTAATATGAAAATAGAGCTGGCAGCTATTTTTCAGCGTTTAAATGTGGTCTGTGTGATGTAGCCCTCACCCGGGTGCCTTTCCTATAAATTAAGGGGGATCCGAGCATCATTCAGTCTCAAACAATGACAGCCAGGTGTCAAAACAGGCCTCTCAGAGAGTTTGAAATATGAGGAAGAGCTGAGCCCGTGCATCCGTCTCCTGAGCACCGGCACCAGCATCACTCATTAGCTCAAACTGTCATCCACTGAAACGAGCATCAGTCAAACGCACACGCATGGGCACACGGGCTTATCCGAGCTTCAGACGGGTCACGATGTCCTTGTCCTGCTGCCTCACTCAGGAGGAGGAAAATAAATCAGGCGGCTGTCTTCTCCATCCCAAGCCTGGTGATCAACAAGATAACCTCCCGTTGGGAAATCTATAAAGATGGCCAATCCACAGGGCTCACAGACATGTGAAAGCCAACGGCAGAGGACGGGACGTGTTGACAACAGTTAAAAAACACTCTAGAGGAGACAACAGCAGCTACGGAGACTAATAGATCAAAGGGAAGCTTGATGTTGTCCGCTCGTCATTCATTTGTTTACAAAAAGAGGAAACAGCCTCCAGCTTTAAGCGTAGAGAAAGATGCATTGTCCCCTACAGGGATATGTAGAAGTCTCTGTTCTGCTGTGAGCATCATTTTTGATGGTTTGGATCCACTTGTACCCACTTGTGTGGGAAAGACGGTTCTGTGATGGGAATGGACACATCTAGGGGGAATATGCCTCCGTAAGGACATTGAATGCATCCATGGGTATGAAAATGATTCCATCCTTCAAATTAAACTGAGAGCAGGAAGTGGGTGTTTTATTTTGAAAAGTGACCGCTTCTGACACTTGCTGCTGCACATGCAATGTGACTGAAAGCACTGTCTCAGGTTTCATGCAGATTCAGTGTCATCGTCTCAAGTGTGTGTGTTCTTTTTTAAAATAAAGTGTAACCTTGCAAAATACACGAGACATTTCTGCGCTCACTTTTCAAAATAAAAGATCCCTGGTAGACTAAATGCTTCTAAATGGTTTGCTGTGATTTTTCAAAAGTGGAAAAGGACAAGAGCGGAAAAACATGCATCGGAAATACACCCGGGGGGACCTGGTACTGCTAGTTATCTTGTTGCCAGTCAGACCTCTTTGAATGGCCTCCCCTGTCTCTCTCTGTCTTTAGAAGACAGTCGCCTTTGCTATTCAGAAAATCTGAATTGTTTCTGTAAAACTCACTCTTAATTTTACATTTAGCTTCTTGCATCTGTGAGTCCTCATTTTGTCACACTTGACACAAAGAGCATTAAAGCTGCTTCTGTTTAAGCACCAGGTTACTTTTGCCTACCAGCCCCAAACCCCCACTACCCCTCCACTTTACATATACATATATATATGTTACACTCCACATTCATTCAGTTTTCAAACGTTTTTCTTTTCTTTTCTGTCTTCAGATGGTGGCAGACTGAAAGCTTCCATATTGGACATATCATGCATATCAGCTTTCAAAATTTGAAACTAGACTTTTGCAAACAATTTTTCCTGCCAACATGGAAACATGGAAATAGGAGGGAACAGCCCACGGACAGGCTGACGATTTCAAATGCAGTCAGCATGAATAACTTGAAAGAGACGCGTATTTATGGAGAACACTCGTGCACAACCATCTCGTTTGATGGATTAACTGGATTACCTGATGAGCCTCTTTGCAGACAAATAAACTGTTTAGCATCTTGGCACTAACACGCCTTTTGATACTATTAAACATATCTTTTATTTGTGACATTTCTGTGAAATTGAGAACACTTAAAAAGTGTAAACAGAAGAGATGGATTGATATTTGAAATAGAAAGTAAGACGAGAGTAAATAAAATGGGAGAGAGGGATTGCTGCTGATTTGACCAGCTAATAAATCCCAGATATGCCAGCAGAGAGAGTAAATCTTGTGGATTTATGATGGATCTAATGTAAAATCAAATTGAAAGGGCTTGGATTTACACCAGGCCTGCCTTGTCTCTGTTTTCTGCTTAAATACTCAACATGATACACTCTGAATTTCCCTTCTCGAAGCATGATCAGTGCAATTAGGAGCCTACCTTAGTGATGTCCTGTTCTATATAATGCATCTCAAGAAAATATAAAAATCAAAAAAGGAGTTACCTTGTCGTAGAGACTAATTGTGTGAAGTAGCTTTCTCTCCCTTTGCCCTCAGGTCCTAATTAAGAGGAATTCCACTCGCTTTGGCTTCATCATCTAATTATGAAGCCAAAGAAAGAGGAGCTCACTTTGGACCGAGTGCAAATACAAACAGACTGAAGAGGAGGAGGAGGAGGGAGGAGAATCAGTGAGGACGGGCAGCACCAGGAGTTGTTTTTTTTTTGTTGTTTTTTTTGCTGCACTTTGCAGTAGAGGTGTTCAATACTGCAAGCTTTGGACCTGATGCTAAGTAAATACAGGGCCACTATTGTCAATACCAGTATCAATACTTTAAACCTAATGTAACCATATTTGAAAAATGTCACAGATTTATTTGCATTCTTGAATGATGGTGAATTTAGATAGCCAAAGCTGCCATCTGCAGATTCATAGAGGATATTTACGTTATGAGACATATGCGTGACTGAATGTCTTTAAATAAATAAATAAAAGCTGCACCACAAGAAAAGGTCATCTCACTGGGAGGCTTTCATTCATGTTTACAGCTGCAATGATTTATCCGAAATCATGTAGTTATGTTTGCATTCATAATTTATGCTTGCGTGACCACTGCCTGACACAATGGCAGCAACAACAACAGCAGCAGCATCGTTTAATCTGCAAGGTCATTAGAATTGGCCAAGAAGTCCAAAATATCTCAGCTGTGAAGTCGAACTGAAAGGCCCGAGGGGTCAAGAAGCAACAAAGTCATTCGACAGTCGATTTGGTGTACTGTTGGTTTGGGGTCTCGTTCTTTGCATTCAGCCTGTCACATCCCATCACAGCGAGGCGGGCCTCAAAGCTCAGTCGTGTTTTTAGCACTGACGGAAAAAGCTCTGGCAGAAGTCTCTGGTCGTCTGAGGCTATGATGAGTCGCTTGAGGGTGAAAAGGTTGCGACTGACCAAGGATTAAGTCGGTGACACGGTATGTAGGTCTTTAACTCGCAAGGAGATGACGGGACGGGACGCACCAAGGCTGCATCTCAGCCTTGCAGCTCTGTGAGTGCAGAAGCCCCACCCAGCAGCTGTTCAATCCCATTGTTTGCAAATAACAGCCAATAAGAAAAAAGTTGTGTTAAAAGCAGGGTTTAGGTAGCTAAAACAGCTTGTATGAACTGAGGGTTTTCACCTCACTCAAATACAAGATAAACAGGGATTATTTTACCCTATGAATCAAGCAAAGCGGCTCTGGTAAAAGAAAACATATGGAGCTGGAAATGAGCATTATAAAGAAGACATGCAGAGCTGCAGCTGTGCACAACATTTAATTCTTTTTTCCTCCATTTCATTATGGTATTTTGGCAGCTCTAAGGTAAGAAGGATTTCCTGTTCAAACTCTGCAAACTGGTCTGACTGGAAAGGACTTTTCAATTACTTACAAAGAGGAATCAATAAGGACTGAGTCCAGATGTAATTGATTAAATGGAGTTAGTCCAAAACTTTCAAATTGCTGGGATGGAAGGATTTTTGGAAAACACATTTAAAAGTATCCACTTAATCAAATATAATGAGTTAATGAATCCCATAAATTATATATTTTTTAAATCTCTTTTCTTAATGAACATGGACAGATCCAGTATAATGATGGCCTTTGAAATGCAGAGCACATTGATATCCACATTTCTGAAGAAGAAATAGTTTATTAAAGTTATTCCGAAGCTTCCCACAAGACTTAAAAGGCGGCCAGGAAAAACAGAGAGGCAGGGTATTTTCTCCTCCTCTGGGATGAGCTTATGCTCCTCGAGATTATCAGTTTCCCCTTCTGGGGGATTTGTCACTGATCCCTCGTGCAGTGGGCAGCAGGCAAACTATTTAGTGACTCTCCTTCGGGAATACATAATACAATAGGATAATACAACAGTAGACTGGGAACATTTTCTTTAGCTGGGCGGAAAATAACAACTTTGATGACTGCTGCATGCAACACACTTGCACTCTCTTGCATTTCATATATATGCTGTCAATGTCAGACTCAGAGCTGCCAATCACTCGCTTTCCTCTCCTAATGCCATTTAGTGCTCTCATTTCCTTCCACACCCCCCCCTGCTGATAGCGCTCCTGCTGCTCCATAACAAGCACCTGATTAGGAGTGTTATTAAGCCCTATATACCTTCAGCACATCCACATCCTGCAGAGACTCCTGGGAAGACCTCGTTATCTCCCCATCAGCTCTGCTGCCACCTTCTCTCCATGTCTGGCAACTGGACACTCTCCCATCATCACCATCGCACCAATTTAAAGGGCAACGCAGCGCCGGTAAATGCCAACAGACTTCCAAAATCTGCTTTCTCCAGCCTTGGGAAAAACTTAAGAGAAGCAGGCAGAAAAATGGAATGAAAATAAAACCTACTTCTGACAAACACAGCAGAAATCAAGGCTGTAGCCTACATTTGAGAGATGCTCGTTGCTCATTAGGGATGGTGCTGCCTCATGCAAACAAATTGTGGGTGTAATTAGACATTTGACAGTTTTTAAAAGCAGCGATGCTTAAGAGAAGCCTGCAGCAGTTGTGTGCAACATGAGCATTAATCAGCTGCTTTCTAGTTGGTTTAATGATGAGAAAATGAAGCCTGTGGTGTCTCTGATGCTTGTCATCCCTAAAGCAAAGACACACATTATATATGCACAATACCTAATAACTGACTGGGACTATTAAATCTCTGTACAAGGGGGAATTTTGCTACATTTAAAGGGAGTCCCACTCAAAGTGGCTGAGTTCTGGTCGTTTACATTTATCACTGAGTGGAAAAGTGCATCATCATTTTCACAATTTGTTCAAGAGTTTGAAATTTGGCAGCCAATTATTGAAAAGGGATATATCATGTTGGCTAAATAACTTCTTCTTCACCCACCTGTTTGGCTGCAAACCTTTGTAACACTGAAATGTTTTGGAGGAATGAGAGACAAAAACAGCCATCACAGATATAAAAGTCCAATACTTCCTCATTTCATGGACAGAAGTGTGAAGTTTGGTACAAACAATAAGGATCACACTAACACTTTATGCTGTATTCACACCAAATTGTTGGCTTGATTGGAGACAGCAGGGTCATTCCATCTAACATGAACCAAATCTGAAAGCCTGCACCTCATCCCCTCAGATTTGTCTGCTGCACATCTATGATGAGAACTTCCCATTCGTTTATGACCCTACCACCTGAAATCTGCAACAATTATTGAGACTCATCAGACCAGGCAACTTTTTTCTGGTACTCAGTTGTCCAAATTACTCTGTGAGCCCATACAACTCGTAACCCCAGTTTCCTGTTCTTACCGATCTTAACTGCTGTAGTCCATCTGCTTCAAGGTTTAAGGTGTTGTGCGTTCAGAAATTCTTGCATAACTTGGATATTTGTGTTACTGTTGCCTTCCTGCCAGCTCGAAGCAGTCTGGCCTTTCTCCTCCGACTTGGATTTTCTCTCTTTCACACCATTCTCTGTAAACCCTTAAGATATTTGTCTGAGAAAATCCCAGCAGATGGCCAGTTTCTAAAACACTGAGACCAGCCTGACTAACACCAACAACAATACCACCTTCAAACTTACTTAAATCACCGTTCTTCCTCATTCTGATGCTCGGTTTGAACTTCCGCAGCTCATCTTGACCAAGTCTACATGATACGTACCGAACTTTAATGTCTTATCTTATTTTCAAACTGTATGTGCACTGATCAGACTGTGCACTAAGAATACTATCTGTTGGTACAGTCATCAAAATCTCTAGAAACATCTCTGAGATATAAACAAACAGAAATGAAACCATACTCTATCCCCACCACTCAGTCAAACAACATTAGGCAGTGTTTTCATGCTCGAATCAGTTGGCCTCAGGCCATTATATTATGTTTGTCAGTAAACACGCCATCATCGCTGCTGATTTCTTTGCAAATTTAACCTGAGCACAGGAGTATCCATTTTGCGGAGCATAATTGCAGTCCCGGAGCCTTTTGAAGAAGGAGGTCTTTGGATGTCATTTTCATTCGGCTGGCAGCCCCCGACCGTCTCTCCTGCCTTTCCCCGTCTCACATAATCTCCATCTCTCCGCTCATTCCACATCCTAACTACTCTGCAATCAAAACTGTCAGTCACACTTAAGGCTCTAAATACCTCATGATTCCCCAATCAGACACACCACTCTCGCTTTACCTCGAACCGGCTCCAGACGCTGCTGCGACCCCATCTGTCCATCACACGCCGACTCATTTTTGAAAACGTCATCAAATGACAAGTTGTTTATCAACAAGATGCAATGAATGGGAAATGCTTTGACCTTCACAATGTCAGAGCCATGACATTTTCTGACTTTATCTCATTGTCTTTATTTGCTCAATAGCCAGTATCGTTTGGTGGTGGGTGGATGGATTTCCATGAAATTTAGAAAGACACTGATGATCCTCGAGCTTTACTTTGGCACCAGCAACAGATCAAAGTTTCATTTTCTCTGTGAAATATCTCAGCTTACTAGATGTACCGTTTTATTTTAGCTTTTTAAAGGTTTATATAAAGATAAAAGTTTGTGAAAGCCTTCTTTTGTCCAGTTCCTTTTGTTTAGATACTCTTTATTTTGTGCATGATGCTCAGAAGTTTGGACATCGCTTAAACTGACTGATTAAGTTAAAACTAATTGACTTCTGCTGCATAAAATAAATCTGAGTTTAAAGTTCCCTATGTCCCAAGCACACAGCAAACAGAAAACCTTGTGCACTCTACATATAAATATGCAGTTAGGTTTACAGAGATCAGTGCCCTTGCAGTGCGTGCAGGGACCTTGTGGTCACAACAAATTGGAGGTGCAAGGATGAGCAGCACATATGCCCTCTGATGATATTCAGCCATATTGAATTCGACCCTTTCTTACTCAAACATGAAGAGAGCAGAAATAAAACATCATTTGCTTTGGTGATAGTAACACCAGGTGGTTCTTTCTTGAATGTAAGACTTTATATTTATAAAAAAGCTGTAACCATTTATAATTGGAGCATTATTTTCTAAAGCTCAGGATCTGATATAGCTGAGATCCAGTTAACTGTGAGAGACAGTTTAATATTTGCTAGTGTAAAGGCAGTACTGATCGCGCTGTCAGCCATGAAACTGTTGGGTTTGTGAGCTGCTGACTGTCTGGCTGTGATTTCAGCGTTTTGTACACAAAGCTCAATCTCAACACTCCCCCGAACCACACACCTCGTAAAACAGCTCACCCTCTGTGACACCTTTACATCGCTGTGTTTAGATTTACTCGCCGGCTGACAGCTCTATTAAGAGCAACACTGATCATCAGAGCGGGAGCCGTTAACACTTCGAGCTTTTTTTTTGGATTTATGGCTTTTGGTTTCATGAAGATATATATATCGCTTAAATTTCTCAGTTATTTAAAAAAAAACTTTTGGCTTTATTTGATTGTTTTCAGCTGCTTCAACCCAACTAACAAGATTTTATTGGTTTATTTTATTATTAATTATCTCTTATTAATTTAGGCTAGAGTGGATAAAGCCTTAGTCATACAAGCTTAGAGACTGGTCTGCAACCCTCTGGCAACCATCGGTCATGGACAAAAACACGTTTTTCTGTGAATCCTTTGGTCACTTATGTATTGCTAGTGTTGTAGTTTGAATGGAAGTGATGGACTTATCTACAAACACTGTCCAGTTTGTTTCTGAGCTGTAGTGAAACTGAAAATTGAGACACATGCTGGAAATAGAGGTTCACCTTCAAAATAAAAGCTGTGCCTCAGAGCTGCAGACATGTTTCCGAAGGCACAACTTTTACTTTGAAGGTATTTGTTCTCTGAAAAATTCTATGGAAAGATAAAACCAAGATAAACTTGTACCAGAAGCACACAACATCATCTGTCAAGCACTCCAGGGGTTTCTAAAGAAACTGGATATTCTTCAATGTCAACTCATCTAAACCCAACAGAGCATTCTTACATTAAATACAAAACTGAATGCAGAGACACCAACAAACAAGCAGCAACTGAAGCAAAGGCAGTAAAGGCCTCGCAGAGCGTCTCAAGGAAGAAAACATAGCATCTGATGATGACAAAGGTTTTTCATCCAACTATTAAAGTTACTAAAGTTAGGTAGTTTGTTATTTAGTCCAATTAAATTTAACCTCTGAAAATGGGTGACTTTAAATGCCTGCAATTCCTGAACAGTTAATCCAATACTTTTGTTAACCCCCCTGAAATAAAGCTGAAAGCCTGCACTTCATTCACATATTAACTGCTTTATTTAAAATCCACTGTGATGGTGTACAGAGACAGAATTACAAAAACAGTGTCACTTTAACTGTTCGTGTTACAATTTGAACAGTTTACAGTTAAAATTACAGGAGACCACTTACATCACTGAAGAAAAACTTTTTTGCCATCCAGAAAGCAAAATTCAGGGTTAATATCTCAAAATTTCAATCTAATTACTCATATTTTCAAGTTACATTCTCAATTTCAAGTTATTTTTTCAGAAGTTTGAGTTAGTATAAGGTAAGATTTTTAGATAATAACCCAAAACTTTGACTTATGCATGCCAAAAAACGTTTTTTTTTTCCAGTGACAGAAATAAGGTTTTGGATAAAAAACTCAGAAATTATTACTTGACATATAAAAATTGTTAAATAATAGCGTGATTAAAAGTTTAAATCGTTCAATAACAGTACAGATTAATAGTTGATATAAATGATGAACTTTTCAAAGTGGTTTCTAAGCTGAATAGCTGTTAAATAGATACGCTGAATGCAGATCTATGTGCTTCAATCATAGACTATATAAAAGTTGTGTTTTTTCCAGGACTAACAATGACTTCATGTTACAACTGCTTGTAAAGACTTACAAAGCTTTAAATGGCTTTGCCCCAGCCCACAGTATAATGTAGAGATACTAAAACCTCATTCGCTCCTTCAGTACCCCATCACTGCTCTCGCACCGTTGCACCCGTAAAAGCGTTGGGGACACAGCCTTCTCTGCTCATGCAAGCAAAAACACTTAACCATCTGAGATCACAGAGGAGCTCGGGACGCAAGTGAGCACAACATTTTTTCATTCAAATTCAAAGTAAAACAGCACTTTACTGTATTATTAGAAATGCTTGCTGTTTTAACCTTGAGTTGAAGCCACTTTATAAAAAGCGCTCCACAAGCTGAAACGTTTAAACTGAGCCATCGCTGTCCTCTGTGTTTGTATCTCAGTTTTCAAAATCGGACTATTTTATGTCTGTTAAGGTAACACACGTGTGAGGCTGTAAACACAGATTTTACAGGTTGATTACTGTCTCTTTAAAATCCTCATCAGCTGAAGGAGGCGATCCACTTTCTTAATTCACAGACTCGAAACGGGTCTGTAGTGGGAATCCAAAATCTCTGAGACTTCCAGCTGACTTGGCAGCCTTTTAATTCGGCTGATACACACTGCGGCACTGTTTCTCTTTCACTTTATGCTTCTTTGGCATTTTTTTTTTTTTTTTTTGTACTCTAGCCGCCAACCGTCCAACCGCTGTGACCTCTCTGAGCTTAAAAATGAAATGTTTTCCTTTCCAGGCAGCACCTCTAGGGCAGGCGGGCGGGGAGGAGCAGCTGAGCACTTTAGAGGGGGTAGAGGAGAAGGCAGCAGAGCAGAGGGTTTCATCTAAACACCTTCAGGTGAAAGCCTCACTCACTCGTTTCTGCTAATGGCCTCTTCCCTCTGTGTGTGTGTGTGTGCGCGCGCGTGTTTTCACATGTGGTCATGTTACATCACTTTAAAGCCTCTCAGACTCTTCCAGTAATTCATTATATGGATGAGAGGATAAAGATTGAGCTGTCATTAGTGTCATTAGCACTCGGGTTTATTTTGGAGTGCACATGCACACATGCACAGATTAAAACTAAGGGGTTATACCTTCTCCAGAGAGTAAATAAACAGAACAATAAAATTAGAATGATCCATCTGGTGGCACTTTTCTGGTGCTAAAATTAGCCACAAGTAGCTGTCTTTGACCATTTTCACATCAGAAGATTGTCCTGAAGATTTTTCCTCCACTGCCTTCCCGTTTCAACAGTCTCGTCTTTGTTAAATGCCCCAACAACATGCACTTTGAAAAGCAGTGTAGGCGTATAAATCTGTGCTGAAACGGATAGTGTGCAAAAAACAAAAAAAGAAAAAAAACTGAATAAGTAAAAAAGAAAAAGAAAAATCAAATGTAGAAGTTTCTAAAAATGTGCACATCGCCTTGGGTTGTATGTGGGTTGTGCAATTTTTGCAGCAAATATAAATGTACTTTCGTCCCAGTTGTAAGGCAAACAACAGAATAACATTTTCCATAAATTAATATGGAAATATGGAAATGTGCCGAGCGGCACAAAGGATTCACACACAGGACACAAGACTAGTAAATCCTTGAAGTGTTCAGCGAAAAATGGAAATTTGAACATCTACAATATGCAAAACCAACCATTTTATGCTAATCTTTGGACTTACAAACAAAGAAACACACAGCTCATCTGCAATACTCAATAATGTCAGAAATGGACATTGCATTTTTGCATATTTGGATTTCATCGTTACTTTTCTGATGCTTTCAATTATCTGTGGCACCAACTGACCACAAGACATAGATGTGTTTGTGCATACAAGTGCACAATTTATTGACAATACATATTTTGATTTAGCACTTTGCTACTGAAAGGAGAACAGCAACTGAAAGCGGTAGTTATATGTACCAACATATCACATGCAAAAGTTACGTTTGCGTGATTTCCTGTTAATATTTTAGAGGCAAAATGTGAAGTTAACATGAACCTTTTATGAGAGAAGTGTGGGAAATTATTTTTAACTACAATATCTGATTAATTTCAAGGGAGTTGTTGCATTTTATGCATGTAAACAACACATGCCTGTGGAGATTTTTTAAACTTAATGCAATATATCTTAAAAACCAATTTATTACAGAAAATTCAAGATTTGAAAATGGAGTGTTTATTTATTATTATTGTTATTATTGTTATTATTATTGGTATTTAATGGAGTGTTTATTGAACCTTCTGACAAAAAAAAGAAAAGGTAAGTCAATATTAATTTTCATGCATGAGTTTGTATCACATTTGCTACATCAGGCTTGTTCTTTAATTTATTGCTTAAAAATTTATTGTGTAATTTATTTTGTTTTTTTTCGAAGTTTAAAAAAGAATCACAAAAACTCATGTATCAAATATGATACACTTGGCTTTATGGGGCTAAGGAACTTGTATCAAATCTCAGCAGCTAGAGACTGGTCCGGTCTCTAGCTGCCGCAAGGACCTTGAAGTCAGTAATTCGAGAAGGGCTCAGAGTAGAGTCGCTACTTCTCTATCAAAAGAATATTCAGGCATCTGATTAGTACTCTGGACGCCTCCTAGGTGAGGCATTTCAGGCATGTCCTACAAGAATGAGACCCTGGGGCTGACCCAGAACATGTTGGAGAGATCACATCGCTCAGCTGATTGGTGGAGGTCTGAGCACCTCTGCTTAGACTGCTGCTCAAGAAGGCATATGAGAATTAAAGGTTTAGATTAGAAAATAAACAATAAGGTACAATGACTCTAATTGGATTATTATAACACATGGACAGGAAGCACACAAGTGGCATTTTAATTGATAGATTTCATCTTCCAGACGTTTCCTGGATCTTTTCTCATTATCTGGCCTCCTCCTCCGCCTTCGTGGTGAGGCTGTCTAACCACCTATCTTTTCCTCTCCTTTCCTAAACACAATGTGATGGTGATAAGCAGCACGGCCCAGTTCCACTTGACATCCTTCTGAGGAGGTGTAAATTTGAATGCCACGCAGCACAGCGAGCATTCACATAATAATATCAGTCAGTCAGGAGATGTATCAAACTGTTATCATGCATCAAACACAAGGCAACCAGAGCGTGCACGACTCACACTGAGTCTCTCTGTCGCTCACGCTAACACGTAACTGAAGAGCCATCAAAAAGGCCATGCGTGTAGTGGCAGCTGTGTCCTGTTACAGCGCTGCTTCCTGTTGTTCTGGAAAGCAACATTTGGATCAATAAACCTTCAGCTACCAAATGGACCTTTTATTGCTACCTCTGAATGCCAGCTCCACTCTCTAGAGGACCACTTAGTACGCAGAGAGCACCATGAGGAGAGCCACTTACTGCACAGGGAGCTGCTGGTCAGGCAACCAGGAAATGGATGCTGGGTTGGAAATGCTTCAGCAGCACTTTGAGTAACCCACCTCTGATTCTATGGATTTTTATGGACTTATAGTCACAGAAAAGCGAGGAGCTGCTCATGCCAAAGGCAGTGTTCATGTATGCGCATTTGTGTGGGATCCAGATGGCCATCAGAGCTCTGGAGCCCATCCAGGTTATTGAGCATCGATGTGCATCGTCTTGTCAAGAGCTGTGTGCCTGCTGCTCCGCACTGAGCATGCTCACCTCAGCCTGCTTGCATCATCGGTGCCAGTTTATAATAAGGCATGCGTTTAAAAGTTTATAAGTTGTAACTAATGGATTTATTAATGGCAACTTAAGTGGCAGTTTACAATCTCTTTAATTCCTCTGAAACACAAAGTATGAAGTGAGCAAAAAAACAGCAGATGGGTGACAAATTACCAGAGAAAACAAGTCTCTTAATGATGTGTTGGGATCACACAGACATCCAGTACAATATTCACAGAGCCTGTCACTGTATGTGACGTCCTGAGAGATTTTGTATACATGATGTCAGATTTAAATGGCATCAGAGACACTTTCTGCTCCGCTGTGATAATTCTTATATATTTTGTCATCATCACCATCGCTTTGATCCATAAACCATCAGACCCCTTTGGCTCCTCCTGGAGATGGAGAGGCCACAGGAGAGTGAACCTATGTGGCTATTTTAGGCTGAACAAGGCTCCAAAGGCTTACGCCAGGACACAACCACTTGCCAAAAGGCCCTTCCCCCAGGCCTGTCTGTAAGGTGGAGCCCAGGTAACCTTTTCTGGGTGAGGCTGAGGCTCACCCAAGATAATTTGCTAAGAGCAGTATAGCTCCTGAGATCACTCACGAATAAAAATCCCTTCAGCATGAGGAGGTCTGCAGTTGTAGTGATGTGGTAAAGAGAGAGCTTAGTGTGTCTAAATTCCTACCCTCAGTGATGGCCATGAACTGTGGCTACCAAAAAATTTGGTCTGCAGTCATAAATTTAAGTAAATCAAATATATGACTCCATAAAGTGTCCAGTAAAGAGAGCCTGCTGTTTTTTTTTAATCTAAAGACATGTGAGAAGAGCTCATATATTGTAAAAGACTATAAATAAACTGGCAGATTACTGGTATTTATCACTTGTGCAGCATTGATTTTGTACTAAATTTGGGCTAAATACTCAAATATATTGTGTTGAAGAGCTGAAAAGCTTTTTAAAAAAAGTTATTTTTCATTGTGAAAATGTTTTGATTTTCTCAGCACAAAGATGGGAATAAATAATGTAGAAAACATAAGAAGTAATTGGAAAAAGAGCCAATCGTCGCCTTTATTAATGTGTTTTTATTATAAACAGCCTGTCACATCCCATAAGCCAAAATTACACCACTTAGAAAGTGAAACTCCATCATCAAAACACTCTCATCTTTGACCTCTTTGACCTTTAAACTGTGATTTTTTTTTTATCTAGTCGCAGAAGAGAGAAAATGGAGGACCGGATTAACTACTGTACAAAGAAATGCAAAAGATGACCATCAAAGCTGTGTTCTGCTTCATATCAAAGAAAAGGATATCTCATCATTAGAGAGATCATCATTATTCCTGGCATATCTTTCTGAAATCTTGATGCACCAGAAGCCAATACTCATCAAACATTCAAGAGATCCCATTATTGGAAAGAAGCCTCTGAGCAGTATGTGCTGTCTTTGACAGCCTATCACAGCAGCCTCAGACCACCTGCAGTGGCATCTGACAGGGAATATATGTATTTTTCTACAATCCTGATGGGATCAGACAGAGGAAGCTCCTCGAGATTGTGTATCAAAGCTGCCAAGAGATCTTTTAGTGGCTGGTCCCACATATGGACTTGTTGGGACTTGAAAATGACATTGAGGAGGAAAGGTGAGTGAAGTGTTGATTCGCTCCATTCAGATGTCTGTATGGAGTATTCAGATCAGATGAGTACCAGCGATCATGGTTTAAGGTTCTTGTAGAGGATTTGCTGAGTTTTGGTTTTATTTTGTCTTGAGTTTCTCTTTTTTTTCTTATCGTTATCACATTATGTTTTGTCTACATGTTAGCTGCCTCTTGGTGGTTATTTAATTACATTGCCTACATTCTGATTTCTTTATTGTTTTTGCTGATTCTTTCCAGTTGTGCCTAACCCACCTTACTTGTCTCCTTCTGTGCCTTATTTCTGCCTTCTGTATGTATATGTATGTTTTGTGTATGTATGTATTTGTATAAATAAAGTCTTGTCCTTACTGTTGTTGGATCATCCACTCATTCTCTGTGACTTCTTTTTGTGTGGTTTCCTGTTTTATTTTACTTTCTGGGACTCTGTATATTTTTTGGACCAAATTCATCATCACCAGGATATCTTTCCATTATTTAGCTTCATTTAATGAGCATCAGAAATCACACTAAAAGCTTGGTAAGTCAATCCAGGGTTTATCAGTTTAGCTACAAGCACTTTCACAGGAAGAGGCATGAGCTTGAGGGCATCTGACCAATCACAAGCATGGACATGTCTACTGGGAAACCAGCGGTGTGGATGTGTATAACAGGAAAAAAGCATTGTTCTGGAGTTCAGTAATCAAAGGATTGTATGAGTGTGTGTGCTTCAAGCGTTTTGTTTAGCAGGACATTAATAAAGACCCACTACATTAATAAAGTCTACCCTATCTGTCTTTGTGTCAAGTCTGTGTTTCTGTTCTTGTGTTCTGTTACTTCCTGTTTTACTTTGATAAGCCCTCGTCTCGGGCATTATGTTCAGTTTTGCTTCTTTGTCTCATTAGTTAGATTCTGTTGAGCTGTTTTCCCCAGGCGTCTCCACTCTGACCTCATCTCCTCTTGTGTATTTAAACTCTCTGCTTTTGTTCTCTGCTTTGTTGTGTCCTCTCTCATGGCTGTGTCCTTTGTATGTTTCTCCACAAGTGTTATAGTTTCAGATTATTTGTAACAAGCTTGTTTTTCTTTGTTATTTATCAGCAATAAAGTCGTTTTTGAGTTTTATATCTCTTGTTTCCGAGTCCCGCATGTGGGTTCAAACTCCTGCCTGCCATAGAGCAAGACTTGATGCTCTGTCATTAAGACATGTTAGGATTATTATTTATTAATGTTTACAGAACAATACATTCTTATTTTAAAAAACAGATGAAGAAGAAATCTACATTTCTTACTGAAACTTACTGAGACAAAGACTCCAAACCCTCCTGCTACCTGAGGGATCTTCCAGGAGTGGTGATTTTACAGAGAACTCAAAAATAAAAAGATTCTTCACCCCCAGTAAATATGAAGCAATAACTCTGATTAAAATGCAACTGACATATATAAAATTAAAGGTTTATTTAGTAAAATAATCAATGGTTAAGGAAACTGTGCTTATAAGATTACATTACATTTAGCATACATACTACTATTTTACATACTTATGTAACAAAATAACACGGAAAGTTTAAGAAACTGTGAGCATGTTGTCAGCTCAGTGTATAGTAGTTTGTTCCCTGGAAATGGCTTCCTACGACATTAGCGCATCCCTACTATTTGCCTTACGGTGGGACAACAATGAAACTGACTTGGTGAGCTTAGAAGATTGCCAAACTCTTTTCTGACATTTTACGATCAGTCATTAGCCATGAAAATAATCATTAGCGAGCGCAAAAACTCTCTGTTCTCCTGACTTGGTGGGAAACCCGAGGAAGGCCGACGTGGCTCAGAGGAATAAGAAGCAGCTTTGATCTGTGAGTAAAACACCACAAAGATACCAACTGCTCCTCATTAGGAATGGCTCGTGATTGAGCTCATCATTGTGCTTTGTCTCCAAGATAATCCAACTCACAGCTGCTAGAGCTTTGGGGATTTTTAGATGAAAAGGGAACATTGTGTTGGGAGTAGGCCAACAGCTGGCCAGTGGTTCTGCTAACCTCTGCCACTTATAAATGATTAGGTATTTATTGTTTGGCCGGGTGGCCAGCAGACTTGAACCCCAAATGTGTGGGCATATTCTGTAGGCAGAAAGCAGGAGTGCAGTTTAATGTGATTGTTATTGGTTATGACATTTAATTCCCATTTGAGAACAACCAGTGTTTTGCTGCAGGCATTTATAAAGGTGCATGATGCGATGCTGGCAGATTATTTATATACACAAATGTTTCTGAGCCAGAGACTCGGCGCAGAATCGCTGTCTTTATCAGTCATTACTTATCATATGTTTCGCTGCGGGGGTGTAAATTTGTGCAGCGCCGCTCATTCTCTCAAGAAATGAAATCAAATCTCTTATTTTTGGATCAAATTAAAGCTCAGTGAGTCATGTAGCTGCTTCTTTCTTCCACCGCCCTCTCTAGTCAATGTTGAGTCAAGGTCAAGTGAAAGACAAATGGAAGATATCGGTTATATTCTTCTTTTTTGTTCCTAGTTGGGACTGTTGACCTTAAACCAATCTTTATGAGAATACAAATGAGCTTCCATACTTCCATCTAACTGATTTAGATAGATTTATGGTTGCATTTTTACACAAAAATCGCAAGCTGAGGCAAACAAATGTCAAAAGACTTTAAAAGGGAGCTCCTTCGATCCTGCACATCAAAGCTGGTTTACAGGTTTATTGGAGAACTTGTTCTATATGTGGTGAAAATGTTGTATCCAAATTGGATATATTAAAAACTGTCAGCTGATGACGAAGGCTACAAGCCTGAAAATGAACCCAAAAAGAGAAGCAGGTTTAGTGGACCCCTGCAGATGTTTCTCATCTGCTCGAGGCTACACTCGCCTAAACTGTCAGAGGCTGACTCGTGATGCGATTGATTAACAGGGTGAGTGTTGTGGTGCACCAGATTGAGGATCTGTGCTTGTGTTTTAATTCTGTTACTTAGTCACAGGTGAAGAGGTGAGGTTGGCATTAGGTGTGGGCAGAGTCTCCTATCTGGTTGTCCTTTCCACACCTGTCCTGGATTGAGTCATCATGTGTGGGTATTTAAGGGCCGGAGGTTGCCTCAGTTCCTCGTCAGATTGCCAAATGGAGCTTGGGCCAACCCTGTTACCGGTGATTAGTGTTCTTATTCACCTGTTAACCCTGGTCCCTCTTCTCTTTTCAGTTACCAGTCACACGCCCTAGTGAATCATCTATTTCTCTGAAATTCTCCAATGAATGCATTGGAGAGCAACTTGGGGTTATCTTGGCCAAGGATGTTTGGAATGTAGACTGGAGCCACCAACTTTCCAAGATAGGCAAGGACACTTGCCTATCTTGGCCAGGTCTCCCTTGAAAAAGAGGTTTTTAATCGCAATGGGATCTTCCTGGTTAAATAAAGGTTAAATTAAAAAATTAAAAATAAATAAAATTAGTAGAGGAACTTCTCTACCTCCTGAGATATAGTCACCCAATCTGAGCCATTATCAACGCTGTCTATGAGCCCGGCTTTGCTTTTTCACCAACTTATAAATAAACACTTGAAAGGCATAAACCCCTGAGTCTGCTTTCTGGGTCTGTGCCAATCCTTAGTATGACAGTGAGATGAATATGAAATAAGATAAACTAATGTGAGACTTCAGAAATATTCAGGATTAAATTTATTGCAAGCCAGACTGTCTGACACAGATCTAGTAAACTTGGTTAAAAGATCAGATAAATCTTTTAGTTTACTCACAGTACCTGGTGAACTGTGGCCTAGAACCGGATTTATGGTCCTGTGTTATTACCCATTTACTTAGCTTGTTAGCTTTTGAGGTACTGCAGCCATGAAACTGCTAACTTATTCCCCATTTTGGAAGTATGATAATCCAGGGTCATGTGAATGGGGCATCAGTGACACACAGGTCTAGAAAACCGGTCCACCTCCATCTGGAAACTAGATTTTTCACTATAAAAAAATGTGTATCCTGCGAGTGGTTTGATTGCTTTGATCGCTAGCAGATTGCTGCAGTTGTCACTAGTTTTCATGGACTAATGGAAGTTGTCTGCAAAGGGTGACACAAAACAAAAAAGTTCTCTGTTTGAGGTTTGCGCCACACTTTTCCAAATTTCACAGCCCCTTGGCTAGTATTTAGCAAGTCAGCGTCCTCCATGCATACTACAGGTAATCTGCTAGTGACCAAATCAATTACAAGGAGGTTTCTGGTGCAGCACTCTGTTTCTGGCAATGAGCAGCCTCCAGAAACCCAACCAGTCAGGGTATGCACATTTCTCCCTGGCGTTCAGTGGTTGTGTAGCATCCAATATGGTGGACAAATCTCAAGCAATGTGGACATGACGTTATTCAAGAAACCTTCAAGCAACAGAGCCTAAGGAGATGCACTTTATTTACATTTCTCCAAAAAGCCAAAAGCATGAACCTGATCTCAAAGACTCCAGGTTCACATAGACTGTAGAGGACTGCTGTCTTCTCCAGAGCAAAGGTTAACATAGTAGACCAGCAAACATGAACAGAAGTAGCCCACATTACCGGTGGTTCTACATACTTTTAACACCACTCAAAGGTGACAGTACACAGCTGTAGACACGAGCCTCTAAAACTCAGTGTATAGCACCTACAGACTACCACTCTAGAAGCACAGTTTACACAGCTCTTATACCTCTGCTGTTTCTTTCGATGCTGTCCTTGTTGGATGTTCATTTCAAAAATACACTGCAGCCCTGAACTTTTCCAGACATCCTAGCTGAGGTTCGCATAAGAATGCAAATGTCCAGATGCAGTCAGATTGGACATTAGCCAGTGTTTAATCTGCCAACTCCGTAGTACAATGTCAGAGAAATGTTCTTCTTAAGAAGAACTCAGTAAATCATCTTAAATGCTTTCAGAAAATGAACAGTGTCAAGGTAGGAATAGACCATCTATTTCCTTAGCTGCTTATTCAGCTGAGGGCCATGGGGTAGCTAGACAGGTCACCAGTCACAGGCCCATCACACAGAAAACAATAGAATCACCAGTTAACCTTAGAAGTATGCCTTTGGACTGAGGGAGGAAGCTGCAGCCCAAAGACATGCTGCCCTCTGATAAACCCACACATTTAAAATTGTCCAAACTAAAATGGACTTTGAGTAAGCGCTTCATTACTTGGCCACAACAGCTAACAGATGTATCACAGCACATCTGGGCTCTTTCTCCATGAATTTGGGCCAATACTGTAAAAACCTGGGTGTCATTTCTTGATAGCCACCTCAGTTGGAATATGAATGTCAGTTCAGTTGTCCAGTCATGTTCTGTTTTCTCTTGTAGACTGTTATTAAGTCCTTATACACAAAAACATCTACACAAAACTATAGCTCGTCCAAAATGCAGCAGCCAGAGAGCACATCAGTCATATTTTAGCTTCTCTTCAGTAGTTACCTTTTCATTTGATGATTGATTTTAAGATTTGATTGATGGGTTTTAAAGCCTGTTGTGGGCTCAAAACTAAGTGAATCTCAGATCTTCTGACACCTTATATGGCAGGATACAGCCTGAGATACCCAGCCGGGGTTCTGCCAGGCCCATCCCAATAATGTAAATTTGTAAATGTGTTTTGAAAGGTGTCATATAAATAAAATCTCTTACTGTTATCACATATCAGTGTCAGCAATATCTGAGCAAATCATAATATAATTATAGTAATAACGCTTGATTCTTGCTTTAGTGTCTGTTGGCCTAAAGTTGGCATGAGAGGGAAAAATGGCCACAGGGTACATGCTTCATTGGAGTAAATGTTTCTCATTCACATGTATATGAAAATTATTTAAAAAAACACTTGGTATGTGTGCAGTATTCTAGCACCGGGTGTAGGAGGTGGTGTTTGTAAGTAGGATGGTAAATGGAATGGTACTTATAGAGTGTCTTTCTACTCTCTGCTACACTCTGCTACATGTCTCATCCTTCACTCTAAGCGCTTTCTAACATTCATACACACGGATGTATCAGGGTTCAGTATCTTGCCCAAGGATACGTCTACATGCGGGCTGGAGGAGTCGGGGATTGAGTCACCAACATACCCTCTGAGCCACAGCTGTATCCTGCTTGTATTCTATTGTGACTTTAATAAGGACTCTTGGGAGATATAAATCTAAAGGGGATCCAAATAAACAGAAAACAGAAAAACAATAAAATGCACAGAAAACACATCTGTGATAAATGAAAGGGGTAAAATAAGAAACTATTTCACTATTAAACTCTCTGCTGCTGCTTTCCTGTATGTACAGAAGTAGTTTGTTTTGGATGGAACTCTCTGCAATGAGGAGAAGAACTAAGAAATAATTTAAGGCGGGAGGAAACCGCTCACTCAGTACTATACATCATTACATTTCTTTGTGTGAGTTTTTGTTTTCTTATTATTTAAAGTGCTGGCTGGGATTGAAGATAAAACCTTCCCTGTGTCATTAAATGAGCAAAAGAAGAATTTGCATTTTCCAGTTTACGTTTAAGCACACCACAGGAAACACTGAGAAGCTATAAAATCAACAATATATTGAATTGAAGTGGAAGAAACTATGAAGATATAAGCTTTTATTAAGATCTTCCCTCTGTATTTTTGTACTTAAAATCGCTGTCTGTGTATGAAGAGAGTTCATTTACGGCTTCAGGTTCAGAGGGAATGAGTTCTCTGCAAGCAAAATGAAAATATTAGCATGACTTCATTATTTCACTCTTGAGGGTTTAGTACAATGTTTGGAGCTGAGATTTAGTCTCCTCAAGGCTGTTGCCAGCCCACCTACACCACAGACAGTTATATAATATTTTACAAGGGCTTTATTAACCAGAGAGAGTCTCTGACACAAGGTCTCATCAGACAAAATCTACTCAATTTGGGCTCAGTGGCTTAACCTGTTGCACATTGTGACCATTTTTTTTTTTGTTTTACAGTTCAGGGTCAACTAATTTACATCTGTAATTTGATGTAAACTACATGTTTTTACTGGTGTTTTTGAAGTGAAAAAGCACTCTAACCTCTGAATTTGTTGGTGCCTTAAAACAATGTACAGATGTTTTGTGCCAAAAAATATAAAAGTCCACACCCTGACTGGGAGATGAGGGTAAAATCTGTGCCTTTAAACAGTTTCAGGTAATCACATTTTGCTCATTGGACTCTTCTCACTCCCCCCCAGTGCTCCCTTACAAGCCATCTTTCCAAACTTCCACCTGTAGTCATGCCTCTTACCTGCAGCCAGCTGCATCCAGCCGCAGATCTTGTACACGGTGCCGGTGCTACAGAAGAAGAAGAGCGCGAAGCAGGTGATGCAGGTGAGCACCAGCACCATGGACATGCCGATGAAGAAGGAGGCAGCTTTGAACGCACCGGAGGGGATGCTGCTGAACTCGGTGAAGCTGCCCTGACAGGTCAAGTCCCGGGACAGCCCGTTTCCGATGCAGTAGTGGAACAGACCGAAGTAGCCCGCCTGCGGCGTGTCCACGCCGTCCCCGATCCAGTACGGCTGGATGAAGCACACCACGTTGACGATGGCGAAGAGGATGGTGAAGATGGCCCACAGGACGCCGATGGCGCGGGAGTTGCGCACGTAGTTGGTCTGGTAGATCTTGGCAGCCTCGGATGCGGGGAGCATGGTGGTGGTCGTGCTGGGGGCCCCGGGGACCATAATGTGAGGGTGGTCTGCGCGGTCCTCAGGATCTATCAACCTCCTCAGCAAACTAACATCTGCCTCATCTGACCACAATATCCCGCACAACTTCTCCCTGTCGCTGCTCCCGGATTTTTTTTCTTCCTGTCTGTTCAGTCACAGTTATCACAGCATCACTGCGCTCTCATCCGTGGCAAGGTCGGGGTTTGATTTCTTCTTGCTTTTCACTCATTAGTCGGCAGAATCAAGACATGCGCTCCAGGGAGAAAAAAAGAGGAGCGCTGGGAATCCAATAGTCAGGAGATTTCTGCCATATTTGCCTTCATGTGTAGGTTATTTTAAAAATGTCTCTGCTTGAATCGTATCCGCTGTTCCAACAAACCGTCTCAGCTGTGTGCACGGCTCTCCCTGAAATGGTCAGCTCGTTCTCGACGCCGACAGACCGACAGCGCAGCTGAGCTCCTATTGAATTAGAGTTGGAGGATAGCCTCGGATATTACAGGGCCAACCCACATCCCTTAATCCCTCTCTGACGTACAGTCACCCGCGAAATCTTAAACAGACACTGATTTATTTTTTTTTCTTTTAGAGGGAAGCGATTTTTATGCCTGATTACACTGTAAAAAAGATCCGTATATTTAACAGTGAAAGACAGTAAAAATACGACAGGAAAAACCTGTTAACTATAAAACAGTTTAAAACTGTTGATTTGATGTGAAATTGCCGTAAATAAAGTAATGTGGAAAAACCGTAATATGTACATTTTTTCTCTGAAAAAAATACATAAACCTACTGTAAATCACTCTTGCATAGTTTTTTTAACGGAAGATTCCAATAAAGTTTAGAACAGGCAAACACAATTTTTTTTACATTTATTTATTGAAAAAAATACAGGTTTTAATTGCTGAATGTAAGCATGGTTGTGCTGGTAATGGATACATGCTGTAATATGACTTTGTGATTTTTGCATTAATTTCACAAAATAATAATAATGGATTAGATAGCGGTTTTCAAGAAGCCCAAAGCACTTTACATTAAATCCATTCTTGATTCATAGCACATTTAATACAGCATATTCTTCCTCAAATTGTAATATAACAGGTATGTCCCAAGATCTTTATACTAGAAATGTATTAGGGCAATTTTTGGATGTAGTTTTTGTAAAGAATATGGGATGTAGCTGTTAAATCTACATTCTGTTGAACTCAATAAACCATGAGCTTAAAATGTAAAAGCCAACAACAACTTGAGAGACCTACAGCTAATGATAGACATACTATATTATTGAGTGAATTCATATAATCCCAAAAGTGTTAAAATAATAATCTGTTGTCTGTTCTATTTATCCATAGTTAATTATCATATGAAGAAAAAAGATTTTAAAAGCATCTCCTCCCAAAACTAGGCGTTTTCCCCTGAAGTTTAGAGCACCATTTCACATCAAGGCGCCTGATTTCAAACGGGCCAATCAGCGCACTGCATCAGGCTCCACCGCAGACAACGTCTGTACAGCTCCACACAAGTTTTGCTTTGGACTAAGGCAGCACGCTGTCTTCATTTTCGTGGACTTGTTTCTCATTTTAACGTCTGCCACAGCTCGTCTTCAGTTACTACGGTAAGAAAATAATCCAACTTGGTTTATTTATCGACAGCATTGTGTTGCAGGCAGTGAAGGCGCAAATGATAAATTTACGTTAGCTTTAGCTCATTTCTAGCATTAGCGTTAGCTACATTAGGCTGAAAAGAGCCTTGCAAAACCAGTAGTGTGCGTTTTGAGACGTGTTTTGGAGACGGGTGTATTAATGGAAACAGTCCAATTAGTATAGCTATATTTGAATGCTTTGTCTAAATGCTTCCTGGATTTTCCCGCCTTGTTTGACATCCGACTGAAGCTTTAAGTTAGCTAGCCTCGCAGCTGTGTCATATTGACTATGTATTTTTGCAGCATATGTGGAGAATCGGTTCAGTCCGTGAAAGCTTATGTTTTGCATTGCAGACTGCATCGTAATGAACCCCGGTGTATTTTTAAATGTGTTGAAGTAAGTTGTAAGCAGGTGTTTTCTGGATATACTGCTTTAAAGTCTCACTTCTACCGCCACCACACTGGTACCGCAACTGTTTCTCAGAATGCTACCTTAATGGGTTTGAATTGCACTGTCTCACTTTGTGAACGCCAATGTGAGGGAACTAAAGCTTTGATTGCTCACTTAAAGGAACACATAGAAGAGGGACGGCATGTAACTTGTCCAGTGAGAGGATGCCAAAGTGTGTTCTCTGTAAAATCTACATTTACCTCCCATATGTCTAGAAAACACAAACGTTTGGAAAATGTGATTTGTGGTTTAAACAAAGATACTCAGTCAGAGAGTCCATCTACAAGTGCCACCATACAGGAAGGTGCCAGTGTATCAGATACAGAAGACCCTGGTATGGATGGGTCTAATTTCAGTGACCTGTATCTCAGAAATGTATGCATGTTTTACATTAAACTACAGGGACAGCATCTTCTGCCAGCATCTACCAGAGGTCAGTCCAGTGGTTGCTTGCAAGAAGTCATTGAGATGATTTTGACGAGAAGGAGAGCTTCTGTTCCACTGCGTTGAGATGACAACCCTTTCAGAAGATGTTCAGATGGAGAAAGTGCCACCAACGCCTTCATCATTGTTTGCGATAAGTCGAAGAGCAAAATTCAACTTTTTTTTTTTTTTTTTTTTTTCCTGTTGTAACTGCCACGTTCTTGTACTCTTGGCTTGTTTAGTTTCATGTTCTGTTGCTTCCACACTAATACACTGGATAACACAACCATATAAGTTCAGCTAGTAACATAACTAATCCTATGCTCCATGTAACAAGTATCTCTGTATTTGTATATATGACTGACATTAAAGCTCTTGTTATTAAAGTTTTAATTTGTTGTTGTTGTTTTAATTCTCAGGTTCCTCCTGCTTCGCTGCTGAAACATTCATGTTGAGCATTGACAAGAAGATTGTCAACGACCGCATCACAACCTTCGCCTCTGCTATCTGCCTAATGTTTGGCAGTTACAGTACTACTGCTTTAACATACACTACCCTGTGGAACTACGATCAACACTGGAGTTCCTTCAACGGTAAAATTTATTTTATTATGGATTTATTTTTGTGCTTATCAAACTTGGCCATTTGATATCTCACCTCAGGTTGTTAATTTCCTCAATCTCTCTTGCCCTTTTTTTCATGAAGGTGTTTCTTTTCCATAAATCCTGAGAGAGGCACCAAGGTTGAATCAAAGAAGAAAAAAGTGTTCTCAGTCAATCCCAGAGTCCTCACTCTCATCTCAGACATTGCTGACCATGAGTGGATCTAGTCCTACCCCTCTTGTTTGAGACAAAGTGATAAAGGTATACTATGTTACATACTCTACAGATTTTCTGTTTTTGAAACATTGTTACAATTCTGATTGTGAGTGGGAAGTTTTTAACAATGTGAAGTTTTACTAGACAAAATTTCTAAAAGTACATGTTCTACTTTTGATTCACTGTTTTATATATGAAAAATGTATCTGGTAAAAGTGTGGTAAACCTGCGATTTTGTTTCTTGGATTTTAATTTTCCCAGTTTTAAAGATATTTGTATTCCAATAGTGTAAAAGTATGCTGCATGTACATTGCTGGCATTTTGTAGTTATCCAAAAATTTGCAGTTGAAGTTCTCAAAACAAGTGTAAAGTTTTTGTTTGTTACCTGATGCAGTTTAAAGATGTACATTTTCAGCTTTACTGCTCAGTTCTGTGTGCAAAATATGTGGGTGTAAACTTGTTCCTGTAATTTCTTCAATTCAGATTTTCTTTCAATTATAGAAAAAAAATGTTTCATTCTCTATATTTGTATTTGGATAATTTGAAAAGTCAAGATTCTGTACTGACATTTATGTAGTGAGAACAGCACCAAAAACACTTAAAGGTGTCTGAATTTTCTGCTAAAGGTAATGTGAAATATAATGTGTGCTCAACTTACAGCACTGGTTTTGCACAATTTGAACAGAACTTGTAAGAATTCTGTGATTCCTCAGTGTTACTGTCATGGAGATAACTTATTTGTGATTTGTTGAGTAAAAATGTAAATGTTTGATGTTCAAAACATCAAAGATTTTTAAATAAAATACTTTTTGGAAATTTAAGGTGGACATTTTTGTGTTACATTTAGTAATTTGAATAAAATCATGGTTTGTGTAATAAGCTTACAGAGTAGAACACTTAAAAGCACTCTAGTCTAAAAACGGTTCTGTATCATAATAAAATACAATTTTAACAGAATAAAATTGTATTTTATTATTTTTTTGATAGTTAATTTTACAGGGAAAAAATGTGTTTTCTGGCACAAACTTTATTTTATATGTTATTTTCATGTTAATTTTAGGGAAAAATATTATTTTTTCTTCAAGTTAAAACATTTTCTTCTACGGTAAAATATTGACCCTAGCACTATTTTTAACCGTAAAATCAACAATAACAATACCTTCTTACCGTTAAAGAAGAAAATGTTTCACCCGTAATTTTACGGTAGATTTCTGGCAACCACAGCTGCCAGCGTTTTACCGTAAAATCTACAGTTTTTTTTTTACAGTGTACTGTGACAATAATTGTGTGGAAATTAGTGCATATAAACGCATGTGCTATTCAAATATTGATAATCAAATGCCAAGATGCAGGGTCTTTTCTCTAATGTTCTAGGTATTGGTCCTAGACTGTGTACATTCTTTAAACTGTAGCCCATTTTCTAGTGGGTGATATTAAGCTTTTTGAGCACAAAGACTAGATCAGTAGGCTAATCAACAACGATTTATTTTATGTATTTCTTGCAACTGGCAAAAATAAATAAATAACAAGAACAATAATGATAATGTCACACCAAGAACGAAACGTGCATAATATTACGTTTTTTCATCATTACTTTCCTAAATTTATTATGTTGTAATATTATACTAAGCATTAAATTGATATATGAAATGATTTTTAAGTATTCCATATGGATGGATGAATGGATAAGAATGTGGCTGAGGATTATGTATCTGAGTGAGTTATTAGGTAGAGAGAAAGAAATAGCATAAAAACAAAGCATCAAATTGACATAATATATACTTTTAATATTATGATGCGGCTATACTGTCTTTTATATTTCTGTTATGGTTGTGTTAGTGTACTACCAGTGACTAAATCGTGCAATGTACCAGATTACTTTAGATATTACCCATAGATTACTAGAATGTACGTTTATAAGTGTGTGAAAACACAATTAAATATACTGCACTATGTAAGACTTGCTTTGATCCACGTTTATTGGGAATTACCGCTAATATTTACTTTGAATACGCAGTGAATTTATAATGTGCTGGTTTCAGTCGCAAAACTACATTACCCAGAAGTCGTGTCTCACTTGTGATTGGCTGCTATCGAACGACAGCGTATGACGCAATCTGAAGGCGCGCGCGAAACTCCAGCAAGTGGTCTTGACTGAGTTTAAAGTGTTTCGGACTTTAACTGAAGATTTCTTCGCATTTTAAGTCTTAAAGACATTTTATTTACCGGCATGAATGTTTCCTCAGCACCCTATGGTTTTTACAGCACATAATTTTTGATGATATTACTCCTTCGATTTTTTTGTCTGAGCTACGGAGTTCATTCGTCGTCTGGTTGGAGTTGGACGAGCTGAAGCTAACGTCAGTCAGCTTGTTTTTAGCCGCACTCTGCTGATCTCACCTTTAAACATAAACGGTGTGGTGCTAGCATGACAGCGCTGTTGCAGCACCCGGGATACGACGAGGAGAGGCTGAAGGGGGTGGCAGAGAAGCTGCCCTGCAGAGAGGTTCAAGCTGGGATGTTGCTGTCGCTGATGGGGCAGGTAAGAAGTCTCCACTTATCTACGTTTAATGTTTTAATTATACCACATTAAAAGACGCATATACACATGCTAAATCAGTTTTTAACGTCCCCAAAAACTCAGTGTTTTATGAATACGTAGTTGTGTTTGATTTAAAAAGTTTTAAATCACTGATATATGATGCATTAAAGACACCATTTTCACTCCTTTACTATTTTCTTGTATTTTTATTATTATAACTATTTTTTGTTTTTAGAAAAATAAAAATCCTTTTCCTAAACCCTAAATTTCAATATCTCAATAGCTCAATATCATATTCTTATTTCTAGGGTTAAGTTTTGCATGAATCCTGTTATCCAGTGTAATTTAGTAAATATGTGTAGGCAGGAGTTACACATATTTGGATCATCTGATGAGATTTCCTTTTAAAAGTCACTGTTCAAAATGTTTCTCTTAGATTATAAAAAATTGAATGAATACAGGTCTGAAGCTTTGGACAGTTTAGTACCAGTAATTGATGTCTGTCTTGGATTAAAATCATACATATATATATATATATATATATATCTACACATATATCCTTGTTATAAAAATTAATTAGTTGTCATTTGATTGCACTCAGGGTTTTAAACATATTCGTTAAGTAAGCCGAGGCTATGAGCTGTTAGCACTATAGCTGATTACTGACAGTAACACTGGATTTAATCATATCAGAGCTTGGCTGTTATTACTTTGCGATGAAAGCTGATAGAAGGTTTAAGTGGATAGTGGTCTTGATCGAGTGAGACAGTTCTACTGAGTGTAAAGATGCTGAATTTTATTCTTCCAGCCCCACCAGTACAGCTATCCTTCAATCTTCATTTACGGTCATCGAGCCTCAGGGAAGAGCCACGTGATGCACGTTTTGATGAAGGAGCTGGAGGTGAGGGAGATATCTGCTATTTAGTGAAAGTTCTGAATAATGTTCTTATGTGTGCATGCTACAGGTCCCTGTATTTAAAACCATAAAATAAAAACTAACTTCACTCTTAATTCCCCTCATACACAGCAGGTAAAAGTGTGATAAAGGACAGACAGCTGAATATGTTTGCACTGGCAGTTACTTGACTTAGAAAAATTTGACTCATGGACTCCTTTAAGCCTTTATAACTTTAATAAAAGTTGACACTTGGATTATTAAGAACCTTTTCTTTATTCAATCACTTAAAGAGTCCTTGGAAATACTTAGTTTTACTGAAAGTACAAAATCGCACAAGGACACAAATCTTTCTTTGCATAGTTTGAGTGTGTGTAAGGTGCATTTTTTCCTTAAAATCACTGGGAAAAAACATTAGAAGAAGAGCAACCGTTTTACTGCTAGCATTCTTGTATAAATTACATTTAAAGATCAAAGACAGCCGGATGTTTTTCTCTCTTTGCACACATACTTTATGCCAATGCACTCAGTATAGATAGGTAATGGCTACCAAAAAGCAGCTATTTTTTTAATATCCAGATATTTTTAATACCCAAATATCCAGATAGTCCCATTGATACTTGGTGTCTCATTTACAAGAGAGACCCGTTTCATCTGCAGTGAGTTCTACTGTAATTTTGTGCAGAGCCTGATGTGAAACATTTAAAGGAGACAACCTGAACTGTGGTGCATGCCAGCATGCTATCTTGTACCATCGAGGGTGTCCATATCAGAGCAAAATAAATGTGGGGCGAAGCGTATGTTACTCTGGATCAGACCTGGACTTCCAAGAAACCCTCAACACCTTCAAGGAGATATATGGCAAATGTAAAACTCATAGCATACTTTGTTTTACAGTTTAATGATATTCCATTAATGATCATACCTCGCATAGCCACAAAAATGTTACTTGACAACCTGAAAGTCTTCTTCTGTTTTTTTTTTTTTTTATTCAAATACGGAGAATTTATAGCCTTCTTAGAACTATTTTTTGTTAAATCACTTGTTCCTGATCTTTCGTTCCTGCAGTTTCTGAATAATTTTTTACTCCCATCGGGTGGTTTCTCACAATGTGGAAATTAAATTGCCAACTAGGGCTGCAGCCGGTAATGAAGATTAATCCCTGATTATGATTATGTTTATTATAGACGAATCCACTGATTCATTTAATGATTAAACAATGAGTCATTTAGTTATAAAGTCCTGGGAAAAACAAGGAATGACCTCTTAAGTTGGACCTCAAGATATTTAAAGTTATCTCTCTAATGAACCCACTGTTTATTTAACTTGTCATTGCTTTTAATAGGTAACACAAAATTATGTAATTTGTACATATTTAGAGTCCAGTGCAGTCAGAAGATTAAGTCAACACAGTGTGAAGATGTGTATCACCTCCACAGATATCAGACTGATTCTCTTTCATGCTTCCTTCTCCTCCTCCTCTCTGCAGCTTTCTCACGCCACAGTGAGCTGCGTCGAGTGTGTTTCTATTGCGTTGCTGTTTGAACAAGTGCTGCTGTCCTTCTTTGGCTGCGATGCCGCCTCTCTTCTCCCCCGCAGTCCCTCCCTGTCTGACTTTGTCCGCGTCTACAGACAGCAGTCCTCCCAGTCGCCTGCCAAACAGACGCGATACATTGTGAGTGCCGTGCACTTTACACACAACCACTCCTCACTTGGCATATGAGATTATCCCTAATCCCATGGCATGTCAGATTATTTATTCCTCGCATGTGTCACCTGAATGTTTGTGTGATGATATGATTAGTAGTAATAACAAGTGCAAATAGATGCTAAACAAAGCTGCAGATGCGTCAGCCTGGAGAAAACAAGTGTAATTTTCAGCCAGAACAGGAGTGGGTTTAATCAGTAATGCTCTCTGATAAGACACCCATTCACTGCCTGTATTATAAATGCTATAAAATGAGATCAAATTAACATCAACTGTGTATTTTGTAGGTAATGGAGAAAGCCGAGCTTCTGAGAGATACTGATGCCAGTCTCCTCTCTGCTCTCCTGCGTCTTCAGGAGCTGGTGAGAAAGTGCTGCATGCTCTTTGTGTTATCTATAAAGTGAGTTGCTTTATTGTTGTTGCTCTGTGCGGATGATGGAAGAGGGGACTGGAGGAGCCTCATTTGTAATGGATGACCTTGAGCTGAGTGTGTGGTGCTTTTTAATGCTATTAAGGAAGGAAGGATGGCAACCACTCACAACATTTTAATTAAAAACACCAAAAGTAAAAAGACTTATGTGATTATTTGTGTTTCATCCCAATGAAAGCTAAGTGCTTAACGGCGGATTGTGAGCGTTAAGAGGAACCTGTCTTTTTAATGGCTTGCCGCTTCAGTGCTGCCACACGGGATTTTGAAGTGATAATTAGGATGCAGATTTACACTTACGTGGAGGACGGGAGGATGATGAGGAGTTGTTTCATCTCTAAACTTTGGGAAAAAAATTTAATAAAACATTAACAGGAAGGACATAAAATGTGTGTGTGTTGCTGACATGCAGAAAATAAACTGGCTTAACTTTTCCTATGTTTCCTACACTAAAAAAAAGAAGGTGACTGGTGCAGTTTTCCAGTTTCTGTCTATCATCCATGCATCCTTTTTCTGAACTGCTTAACCAGTTCAGGGTCACAGAGTGGCTGGAGCCCATCCCATTTTTCAAAAGAGGCAGGTTATAACTTGGGAAGGTTAGCAGCCCATCATAGGGTAAAAGAAAAAGAGAAGGAAGCTGAAGTACCCAGACCAAAAACCATTACCATGCCAAACCCAGATAAACGTTCAAGAAGTGCTTCAACTCTAGATTAATGGTCTTGTGTCTAAACACATAGTAGTTATAGTGATTAAGGCTATTTCTTGCATTAGGTAACAGTGGTGGTTACAGTGGACATATTTTATTGATGTTCACAGATCCCTTTTATCTCTGAACATTATATATGCACTTTTCAATGATGCAGCAGACTTTTAGCATTAATAGCAAATTATGTTGTCACCTCTTGGTTATAGGCCTCTACAATATTAAAGGCACTGTGTGTGTTTAAATTAAGTATGCTTAACTGCAGGTGGTGTTTGTACGTATGATATGCACCTGCATGCTTACAAATTGACTTTAATAATAAATCTTAGGCCTTAAAGGGAATCTAAGTAAACAAATAAAATGAACTGCAGGAGAAATGTTGCATACAATGAAGAAACCCACGTAGTCATAGGGAGGTTTGAAGATGCTTGAAGGGACAGCCCTAACCACACTACCACTGTGGTGTCTTTCTAACATATCCTCTGTAATCCTACCTCTGTCGCACCCTGATGGAGATGGGATTCCTTATATACTGATGATTTAATTATGATATAGGAGGAGGCATCTGCCTAGGACGTCTCCGAGGTGAGGTGTTTATGACATGGCCTACTGGAGAAAACCCTCGCGTATACTCAGGACATCCCTGGCGGACTTTCAGAAAGTTCAGATGTACCTTTAGAAGAGCTGGAGGTCGTAGCTAGGTAGAGGGAGGTCTGGTATCTCTGCTTAGACTGTTGCTCCTAAGACCCACAACTGGATAAACAGCAGAAAATGGATTGATGTTTTCAAAGTAAAGCATCTGAACTGTTGTGTATGCCATTCGTAGGTGCAGTACTTCTTCCTATATTGTGGCTGTTTTAGCTTTAAAGTGAATTATTTCTTTTAATTTTTTCCCATATATTTAGAGACTCAAATTAAGAAAATCCTTTATTATATGCTTATAAAATATTGTTCTCTTTAAGGAAAAAACAGAACTATATTCAATTTCACATCACACGTAAGAAAAAAACCTACAAAATGTTCACATTTGAAAAGCTGAACCCTGGGAGTGTTTGGTGTTTCTGCTTAATCAGAAATGCTTTCATTTGTTTTGTTTAGTCAACATGTCCAGTAAGAACTTAATCAAGCAAACAAAGCTAAATATCTAAATATATAAAACACGTGAATTAACTGAGGAAAGACCTCTGTAAATGTGAAGTTCTCAGAGTCTTCATCTCTCTGAGCTCCCTCATCCTAACTACATATATCTGTTCTTCAGGTTGAGGACAACGTTACCGTCATCTTGCTCAGTGAAATCGCCTGGGACAAGTTCAGACCAAACACAGGCTGCTTTGAGCCGCTTCTGCTGCATTTCCCTGACTACAGTAAAAGTATATAATCCTTCTCACACATGCTACGCCAGCCAGTGTCACGAGTAACTCACAACACGCTGCATATTGATGACGCACGGTCAGCATATGCAGCGTGAGATGTGACATTTGTACCTGTGATGCTGTTCTCACACTCCAGGCAGCGACTCTGGGAAAAATGTTGCGTTATTAAGAACCACTGTATAAATTCAGCACTTGGAGTGTGAATGAATCATTTTACTTTATATTGTGAGACTTGGCTAGTTTTTGGAGAAGCTTTATTTCTTGTTCCTTAAACCGTTTGTAGGTGAGCTGCAACAGATTTTGTCCCAGAACGTGCATCCTTCATATTCAGCTGGGTTTTACTCTGCGTACATCAACATCCTGCTGGGAGTCTTCTACTCTGTCTGTCGAGACCTCAGAGAGCTGCGACACCTGGTCAGAAACACACGTTAACAAGTCATTGCATTGATTATTTTTAATTCTTCCATCTGTTTTCTCATTTTCTTTTGTTCTTTTCTACTAGGCTGCCCTGAACTTTTCAAAGTTCTGTGAGCCTTTGGCAGAAGGGAAAGGTAATTGTGAGGAGGTCTTTTCATTCATCTGAAAAAACACACTAAAACACACACTACCTGTATAAAGTTGTCATGGAAACTGCAATTGCAGATGTTGGTAGAATACTTATACATCCAGCAGACACCGAGGATCATTAGCTTTTAGTTGTAGATGTGTTTGTGTAAACTTGGCAGCTGTGAAGCCAGATTTCTACATAAAAGTTATTGATTTTTAGGTCAGTGTTGATTTAACTTATATAGTACCTAACTGATAGCAGAAAATCTTATTTTCAAGGCTCATAATGTTCAGTTCTTGGCCAATTTCAAAGAAATTTGTCAATTCAGTTACATGTAGCAGCGCTGAGGTCTTCATCATTATGTTGTTCAGAGCTGTTTTGCATGAAAAACCTGCTAAAAAAAACTTGCGTGCTCTAAATCTGACATTTACAGTGGCCAGAAACAGACCTAATGCTACTAATCATTGCTTTTGTGACAACTTGCAGTCAGATGCCATCTTGAGAGAGACTTTGGGGCCTCAAGATGGAGATAAAACAGCAATAAGACAGTCAGACTGCTATCAGTTTGAGACTGAATGAGGTCAAGCTGGAAATTGCATTTAATCTGCGATTAACTGTGATAAATTGGCCCAGATCTCAAATCTGTTGCAAAGCTTTTTCCGTCTGTGGAGACAGAAACTCTCATTGTACAGAAATTCAAACTAGTTACACTCAGAGTCCAGCCAAAACCTCATACAGCTGCTGCAGGATGGTGATTTAACTGCAGAATGACAAAGGTGCTGGGCAATCTTGCTTTAATATAGGAATATAAGCTGAATACAATCAGTTGGCACCTATGTTGTTTTCTATTGAGATTAGCCTCCTATTTCTAAGAGAAGCATCACAGGCAAGTTGCGCTCATCGTGATAGTCAAATTGCAATGTGTTGGCAAGCTGTCTACATATTAAATTAGAAGGCAGTTTTTTACAACCCTTTTCCAATATGTCTGAGAGTGATTACAGCCAGTCCAGTCCAGATCACCTTGCAATCTAAAAGTGGTCAACCAGAGCCTGACATTGCTGCATGCTCATCTTCTGGTCATTCATTTGGTCACTGCAACTATTTCCGATTGGTCGCCGGATTTGAAAAGTTCAATGTGATCACCTGGTAACCACTGATTCTTTATAGTCAAAAATAGTTTACTGTCCTATTTTAACTCTAATGTGTCTTTATCTCTGGAAATAAAATGGTTAAAAAAAATACAAGTTACTTCCCAATATAATGTGAAACTATGACTTTGGATGTCCGCCTCTAACCAACCAAAACATCTATTCGGATGATGTAAACCCTCAGACCAAACAATGATGCCTTAAAAATAAAAATAATAGAGCAAAACTGTTGTATTGCTCTGGGCTGCCTTCACTTGTACAGTTGTACCCAGTAAAGAGGCCACTGAGTGTATATTTCCTGAGTGTATGTTATGAGCGATGTTGTGACGGCTCCCCTTTGTGCCATAACTGTCTTTGTGTTTATTTTCTTTGATTCAATGATGGTAATTTTCAAGCTACTTCATGTTGTCTTCAACAAGCTTCGAAGACAAAAACAAGAAGCCCACGCGGGTAAATCACAGTCCCTGCTTTTAAACCCCGTGGGGTAGCTCCAAATTTCTGATATACTGTAGCTTCAGAGGTTCCTCATATTTCAGACACTAAAATGAATTTGAAGTTTAGAAATCCTATCTTGTCTCTGTTTTGGTCTATTGTGAAAACAGTATGTGGATGTTTGTCCGTTTGATGCTTCTGCTTCTCTCTGGTCGCCCGCTGTGATTGGAAATGAGTGTTATGAGAGTAGAGTTTGGAGGCTGTCAGCACATAAAAAAATACCCAAAAAGCTCGCAGGAAATCTGTGAAATAGCTGAGCCGAGTGTTCATTCTCAGCTGGTTAAAATATTGATCTGTGCTGCTTTAATTGCTTTGTTTCTACAACTGTTTTTGAGGTTTTCCTGCTGTTTTTCCGTCACTTTCTGATGGTGTTTGTAATTATGCTGTGTGTTTAGTGAAAGAGACTGACACCCACAAGCTGTGGAAACACATTGAGCCACATTTGAAAAAAGCCATGCAAACGGTTTACCTTCGAGAGGTGTCCAGGTCTGAACTTTTTGCATTATTTTGCTATGTGCTGCTTTTCAGACTATTAATGGGTTTTTTTTAGCCTTATCATCCATGTGTATTCTCTGTCCTCTGCTCAGTCTGCAGTGGGAGCAAATGCAGCAAATGGAGGAGGAGGAGGCCGGAGCCTTGCGAGGTATTTGCATACACTGAGCTCTACTGATGTCGATTACAGAGCAGATGTCAAACTGTGAAACACTGGTCTCTTATGCTCAAATTCTTTTCTTCTATGCAAGAAAACAGAATTTTAGTGCAGGAAAGAATATGACGACGTGGACTTATTGCATTTATTTTGTCTTCTGAAAGGTTTATCGGCTCACACTCATGTTGAATTGCCTTATTACTCCAAGTTCCTGTTGATTGCTGCCTATCTGGCTTCCTACAACCCTGCACGCACAGATAAACGCTTCTTTTTAAAGGTAAAGGAATATAATAATGATAATAATAATAATACTTTTTTTATGTTCAGTCATATTTAAACTGTAATGCCAAAATTTCTTATAATGAGGTCAGAACAAGTACAAAAATTGCAGTGAGTCAAAAGTTCTTTTTTTCTTTATTCTTGGCTGTGTGATGTTAGTGAGAATGAATATCCCAAATATGCTCATCTTTGGGAGAAAAATACTTTTATTAAGCTTTTTTGGGGGGGATTTTTTGTTTTCTTAACCTTCTCGCCTAAGTCATGATTTTGTGAATGAATCAAATTAATCACATCTTCTGTTTCTCCTCAACAGCACCATGGTAAAATACGAAAAACAAACTTCCTGAAGAAAAATGAAAAGGTGATTATTCTGACATAACTCTTACATCTTTGTTGATTTCATTTGGAAACATTTAATACAATGTTTATATTGATCTGTCTCTCTTCTAGACAAGTAATCACCTTCTGGGTCCAAAGCCCTTCCCTCTGGACCGCTTGCTCGCCATTTTTTACAGTGTGGTGGACAGCAGAGTCGCCCCGACAGCGAGCATCTTCTCACAGGTCAGTCTGGTTTAAAGCAGTCGAGAGTCGCTGTTTATGCCAACTTTCACTAAAAATTCAGACCCCTGAGAGGTTTGGCAGCTGTCTTGAATCTTTAACAATTGTGGATAATATTTCTTAATGATGGACTTTGGACTTTTTGGGAATGGTCTTAAAACCCTTCCCAGATTGATGGGCAGCCACTGTTGCTTTTTTAGCTCTTTCCCCATAAAGATGACATTTGACAACAATGTCAGTAGGTACGCAAGCAGGACATAGTTGACATTTTTCCTCCTTGGCACTGTGCTGACACATCTGAATGCTTGAGACCTGAAGGCTGCCAAAACTTCTGCTTTTATGGAGGTGCCCACATTTACTGAGCACATTTAATTAGCAGCTGGCTGCTACTCACCCTCTTAATTCCTATTCCTGGCTTAATTTTTGTTAAACAAATAATGGCGCTAATATGTCATGTGTTGTTGTTCATCTGTTGTTGTGTTTAAATGATTCTATAATGTGGTATGGCACAAATAATTTGAATTTGAATTAAAGAGTTTGTGTTTTCATTTCCACTGAACTGTGTGTGCACTAAGATAACTTATTCAAAAATAATTCATTTCCTAAGAGATCTGATAATATTTCTCTCCTTGACTTGTTTAAACACCACCACGTTGTTATGTCAGAGCTCTGCAATAGTCTGCTTCCCCTCATTTAGTCCTGAACTGTAGTTTTTTTTTTTCCTGCGAAATCCTGAAGTTGGCCTTAGGGTATGACCCAATATAGAAAATAATTTCACACTTTCTTCCAATTTGCCTGATAAACCATTGAACGGGAATGTACACTGTTATAACAAAAGGATGGTAAAGGATTTTTTTTGTTTTCTGTGTGTAACAGTGCAGTGTTTCATGTTAAATCAGCCTGTTTTTTTTTTTTTTTTTTTTTTTTTTTTTATTAAAACTGTTTCCTAGCCATATGGTCAAAGACAGCTAAACACAGACCTATCTATGGACCCAAGCATGAAATGGTTTTAGGCAATTAGGCTCGCCCCATATCTGTGTGACTGGCTACCATCATTTAATGGCTCTGCTTCAAAGTGGAGAAGCTGCGTTTTAAAAAGTGGAGCAGAGACTCATTTTGGTTTTCCCCTGTCCCCGTTTAGATTTCCTCACTGGTGACCCTGCAGCTGCTGGCTCAGGTCAGTCATGACGACCAGCTCGACGCCCCGAAGTACAAATGTGCCGTTTCTCTGGACTTCATCTGCGCCATAGCCAGGTCTGTGTGTGTGTGTGTGTGTGTGTGTGCGCACGCTCGTCCTTTTAATGCACATGAATGAGACTGACTGAATTATTCAAGTGAACTGACCTTTTACAGTTTTTTTTTTTTTTTTTTTTTTTTTTTCACTGAAAATCTGCTTTGTGTGATTTATCTTCCAGGACGGTGAACTTCGATATTGTGAAGTATTTGTACGACTTCCTGTGAGCCTGCGGTGCATTAACAGAGAGATGACACGCAGTGACAGTCAGACAAAGGCACATTTGTTTCTGCAAGAACACACCTAAGGACAAGCATTTGGAAACACAAGAAGCTCGAGGAGGAAATTAATCCAATTATTTCGCTGCCCCCTTGTGGTTGATGAATGAGCTCCTCGTTTAAATGTTTGTATTTGTAGAAAATAAATCTTTGTAACTTGAAACTTTATTTGGTTTAGTTTTGTGGTTGCATTTTCAGTGTATTCATAACAGATATACTCGAGATTTATTTTCTTTTTCAGCATATTGCAAACATCTAGTTTAGGCTTTAGTATAGCAAAGATATTAGTGCATACTGTTTGTTAAGCTTTAAATAAGGAAAAGGAAAAACAAAACTGGTGTGCAGCTGTAGAAGCACTGATGCAAAGTGATCCTGGCACAATGCAGGTGAGTCATCGTCCTTGCTCAAAGGCGGGATTTTATGTCAGTAATGTGTTTTTAATCTGTTGCATGAGCGTACTAAGGTCAGGGCATATTGTTAATACAATTCATAAGTGTTTATGGAAGATGATGGCTAAAAACATCCCCTAAATTCAGCTCCAGGATTCACAGTAATTTGAGCTTGAAAGAGCAAAGATCAGAAAAATACTAAAAATATGTGAGTCTTCGAAGTAGTTGGAGGACTCTCTAAATAGATCAGTGAGAAGATTAAAAACAGAAGCAGATATACAGTACTATGTCTCCAGGCTGATATTATCATACTCACGCACAAACTGCTGGAATCTGTAAGAATATCACATAATTTATTAATATAGTTATATTATAAATCTACACTCGGCAACTTTATTAGGTTCACCTGTTCATCTGCTTGTTAATGCTAATATCTAATCAGCCAGATGACCTGCTGAAGCTCGAACTGGGGAAGAAATGTGGTTTAAGTGGTTTTGAACGTGGTTGTTGGTGTAAAACAAGGTCCGACACCCAGTTTGACTGTAACTGCAATTTCTACCTGTAAAATTAGTAAGATTATTTCAATCTGGGATAATTTGCTCCTGGTAAATCTTCAAAACATGAGAAGTAGACAAAGTGTGTGTGGTTTTTTTGGTTTTTTTATTGTTTATTTTTAGTGTACAAATAAGCAAAAGCTGAACTCAAACACATTCTGTAGTCTTCCAACAGAAGGCACAAGATGAGCGTAGCCAACAAACACAACAAAACTAATCTGCATTAATGCTGAATAAAAAAAGCAAACCATTCAGCCAAAGAAACTCCCACACACACACAGAAAAGCTGCAAAACCACAAGCCTGCGTTTCGCTCCAACTTAAACTTTTGTTTTCAAAAGATTAAAAAATAAAGTAACAAATGTATATAAAAGGTAAACATTTGATAACTGTTTTTTCACTGCCACATCTCCCACCTGCTCCTGTTTTACAGCCACCGACTTAATCAAATTAGCATGGATGTTGAGCACACTGCAGTGTCATAGCTCCCTCCTGTAAACCCCCCAGGCAAGAGCGGGTAAATAGAGATTTGAGTAATTTGGTGCAGAGGAACTCAGAAATATTTAAAAAAAAAAAAGATTTGGAAAGCCTAGTCGAGTGTATGTAATTGCCACTCTGCTACTCCACTATCTCCCTCCTTTATGCCTCAGGGTGTCTGAGGGTAAGTGGACCGTCTGAGAGATCATCCCTCATGCCGAGGTGGCCTTGGGAGCGATCGCCATCATTAAACAAGGACAATGAGCAGTCTGCAAAGGCTGACTGAGTCATCCCATTTAAAGTGCGTATGTGTCACTCCTTTAGAGATCAAACATAAGATATGTGTCAGTCTCCAAGACACACTGGAATCATATTAAAGTGGATTCAATCTTAATAGAAATCTCAGGCTATAAAATAACCCGACTGACTGAGACACTCAGGTCAAATCGTGAATGAGGATGAGGTAATCAGAAGGGACGGATCCTAAACGCTTCGCCTCCGGTTGTGGATCATGGCCACGATGTGGGCGAGATCCAGACTCTTCATCATCACCTCCATGAAGTCTTCATCGCTGCGAGCACCCGCCACAAACTCCTCCAGGGAAAGCTCCCCTGTTGGAAGAGACACATGTTGTTTTTGGTCAGATTTGAGTGGGTTTTCAGCTAATTTGTCATTTCTCCCTGCAACAAAGTCACGTTCATAACAGACAGTTTGATATATTGATATGATATTTTAATATTACTGGTGCCGTAATATTAAGTAAACAATGGAAAATGTCAGTAAATGTCACTAACTTTCCTCCAGCTATTTCCTTTTAAATTATTATCATTGGTAGCTTGTAACTACAAAGGCGATAAACATATTTTTAGAAACGTTTGAGATTTCAAAAACACGTTTAAACACTTTCCAAGTTTTGATTTTGTGAATATTTTCATTTTATTTATGTCATTATTTTGTTTGTTTGCATCCCTTTAATCTCACAGTTATGGAGAACACATTCATACACTAAAACACCCACACCCTGCTAGACAGACACATAAGCTTACAAAGGTTTCTGGACTCATTTCACTCGTATTCTATAACCTGTTTTGCATTTATAAATCCTCATTTAACTTCTAAACTTGCAATTTTTTTCTAAATAGCTATTAATCATACAGAGGCAAGCTTACAGCATGAAGTAGAACCACTTGTCACAGTATTTATAACTTAAGGTAGTTTGCAACCTTGTTCCTAAATGGGTCTTTAAATATATAAAACCCAACAGTTAAAGTGGACCTATTTATTGGTGGATGCTCATATTAAATATGGGGTCAGTGTATGTACCACTAAGTTCAGACTTCAGACCGCTCTAAATGCACAGTTTAAGGCAATTTTTTCTACTCTGTTGTCAAAGGGAGCAGATATTTACGGTGGCCCTGAGAGGTCAAACACACTGAACTTGCAACAACAGTTGCAGAAGTGACAGCAGAAACCAAAGCATGCGATTGCAATGAGACGATTAAAGAAAGCACAGAATCCATCTGTGTTGTGAAGGAAAATGAGATGCAGGTAATTGTGTTTTTAATCACATGATTCATATAATACTGTAGATATATGTTTGCTACAAGTTGTTTACTGTAGCTATTCATCACATCACTTGCATTGTGTTTTATTAGCTTTTATTTTATTGTTTTGGGGGGGGGGGGTTGTCTGCTTTTGCAGGATTTTTCTATCTGCTCGTGTTTTCGTGTTAAGCTGCAGTGCGTTTGACTTGTCAGGGCCACTGTAGATATTCCTAATATGGTCTGAGCGCAAGTTTGTGGAGGGCAGAGAATCAGAGGAAAGCTGGTATGAAGAGAGAAAGCTAAAAGCGACAAGTTGTCTTCACCCAAAGGTGGACTGTTTCAAACATTGAGATTTCCTATTAAATAACCTCAAAAAATTACCGACTGTACCTTTAAGAGCACATTTTTATTTCTAATGGTGGCCTTTTAGCTCAGATTTGCTATAAAAGTACCTTTAAGTATGACAGTAGTTTCACCTGTAGTAGTAATAATATAATAATAATAATAACAATAACAGAGTAAAACTGAACTGTTAGTACTTTTTCAAATTGCAAACAAATATAGGTTAAAACACATGTTGCAGTGGCCTTTGGCTATGGTTCATTTCAGTAAGTGATGTTAAGTAGATATCATTTGTATTCCTAAGTATACTCTATGTGATAAGAAGTACTATAATTTTTACAAGTAGTACAGTACGTCTACTGTTTCAGTACTTCGTATACATCTAACTCGGCAACATTATACTTCCTGTTTGTATTCATTATAAATGTGTAGGGATAGATATTAAAAAGCTACTTTAAACCAGTAAAAATATTGTGCCCTTTCAGGTTTTATGTGGACAGCAGTTGTATTTTTCATATAATCATCAGGTTTAGTCTCTTATCTTTTGTTTTCAGAGTGAATGTCTAATCTCTGTCCACCCACGATCAATTTTGTCCTAAACCTTTTTCTGCGTACTGTGCCAGCGCACACTCACCATCTCCATTTATATCAATCCTGTCAAACACTCGGTTAGTGAACTCCTCCGCAGATGTTTCCTGATTTTCATTTCCATTGATTGCACGGATGGCCTGGGAGAAGACGAGGAAAATCAGTATGTTTGCCAGATTACAGGCTAAGACATATATTCAGAAATGCAGTGTGGCTGGTGCACGATGGGATGACTGTACCTTGATGATGTTCAGAAGCTCGTGGCGGTCAATGCAGCCGTTCCCATCCACATCATAGAGTTTGAAATACCAGCGCAGCTTGTGCTCCATCTTTCCCCGCATCACCAGACTCAGAGCGGCCACGTACTCCATGAAGTCTATGTAGCCGTCCTGCAGAATCAAAGTGTCAACCACGACCATCCACGTTTTATATTCATTATAATCACTAAACAAATGCATCATCCCTCAGCAGAAATAGATCCCCAGCTCCAAAAACAATCCAAGGGGAAGTGAAGCACGCCAGGACGGAGGATTATCTCCTGTCTGCGTCTAAACAATCTCAGCATCAAAGCATGCTTTCACAGATAATCTCACTGTCTAAATCATTCAGAGATTACTGTGGCCTTTTTTGTAAGATGAGCAGGGTGGGGGGGCTAAATATAGCATGCAGCTCCTCAGACAGACGTCCTGCCATGACCCCGCCGCTACCTCAGAGATGATCTCAATTAAACTGGGGATCAAAGGGGATACAAGGGACACACGCTCCCTGTACTTAGAACATGCATGTGCAAGTCTAATATATTTTGGTATTTAAAGTCTTTCTGTTAAACTGGTTTTTTTTTTCCACATGGGTGTTCCAAACAGGCAGGAATTTCCTAGATATGTTGGTGTCTCACATTCAAACTGGGAATGAAAGCTAGATTATGCACTCCTGGCACAGACCTGTAAAAGGCCCTGCACTTACAAACCCTACACTGAAACCACACAGCCAGATTTAACATCATCTATTTTGTTTCTGTTTTTGTTGATTTTGCTTCTGTTTTTTGCGTGTCTCTGACGTTAAGTGGCGTCTTTGTGGTTGTTTTGCATGTATTGGCGTTTTCTTTGAATGTCTCATAGGTAGTTTTATCTTTGCTTGCATCGATTTGTGCATGTTGCACCTTTTTAGTAAGCTGTGTCTTTCTGTATAAAATTTTCAGTCTCTCTGCAGATGTTTGGACTATATTTGTGTCTTTATAGCACCAAGATGTGCTTACTCTTACATTAAATTGAGCCTCTGGACCAGCCTGTCTGATGTGCAGTTTATTCATATATTCAAGCTTGTTGTAAGGGAGATTAATTTTAGAGAACTCGTGTCCTTGAATGATACAAGTATTTTTAATCTAGACATGTTTTAAGAAGTTTTTTCTCTCATTTGTTTATTTTAAATGTAACATTAAAGACTTCAGAAGCAAGGAACAGACCATCTCAATTAACAGAAAGTAACTGTCATGAAATATCAAAGTAATATTTTCAACCCGCACATATGAGGAATCCCACACACTTATCTGTAAAAAACAGATCATTTTCCTACAATTTCTCATATTATGAAAGAAATAACTTTTTGAGTAGTCAACTGTCAGATAAACGTGGTAAGCAGCTATTTTTTAATAAAATATTTAAAGCATTCAGTCTTATTTGACCTTTTTAACATTAAAAATAAAAAATAGATGAATTACTATTAATATTTTGTTCCAGCTTCTTCAGAGAGACTATCTTGTGCTTTTTCTGTCTTTTTCATTATTGTGAATACACTATGTTATGACTCCTGTAGTTAAGCACAAGAATAATAATTCATCACAACTTAAAAACAAAAAATGTGTCAATTACAAATATGTAAATCAACAAAAAAACAGCCTAAAAATTTACTTTTTTTTAATTGTGTCTAATTTTAATTAAAAGTGTTTTTGTCACAAATAATAACAAGATAAAAGAGAAACAGTAATAATTTGTGTTCAAAGGAAATATGCAGGTAACATAAGCTTACATTTTTATTTAACATGTACACATAACACATAATAAATCCCTCATGGAGATCCACACTGTTTAGACACACATGTTGAGAACTACAGAAAATTATTTGCTCATGTTTCATTTTCAGATAATCATAGATGTATTCTTCTATGTTAGCTTCTAATAGTTATATCATTATTTTATTCTTTAGGCATCCTGTCATCTTTGATTGTGTTTAAATGTGTGGTGAAAACCAGACTCATCTCACCTTGTTCATGTCAAACGTGCGAAACATCTGCTCGATGTAGGCATTGGCCTCTGGGTCCAAACCTCTCAGCCCGAAGAACTGCTTGAACTCGTGCAGGGTGAGCTGCCCTGAGGGGCACTCAGTCATGAACTTCTTGTACCACAGGTGCATCTCCACAGCCTGCAGGTCGTCCACGGTGCAGCCGTTTGAATTGCCCATTTTTTATTTTTCCAAAACTCAGATAAGGTAGCTGGACTCTGTTACAAGCTGGACTCAGACCTCACAGCCCAAGCGGTCTACTGTGAAGTAGGCGAAGACCGTCCCTCTTCACAGTCACACAACACTGGGACTTTTAGAGTGAGAGCAGTGGGTGGATGGCCCCTTTTGTAGCTCAAGTGTGTCTGTGTAGAGGGGGGTGTTGAGGTGATCCACGCCCCTTGGTGCTCTCCTTGTGTCTAATCACTGGCTGTAATCCTGAGAAACATGCAGATGATCATCTTAATCATCCAGCTTGAAGGGCAGCCTGGCTGTTCCACAATTACCCTGAGATGTGCTGACAGACACAAATGCAGCTTTCATCCCTCACGTGCAGTGCCTGCCTCTAAATGATGGGATACATCTGCCTCAGCATGTGGACTTGGGTATGAGTGATGCAGATTTAATGCTTTGGGTGAAGACTAAGCACACTTCAAAACATTCTCCTAGCATTAGTGAACATAGTTCTTCTGTGTACGTTCTATTTAGACCTATGATATAAGTTAATGTTGATGAATTTAAATATTTAAAATGACCAGGGGCCGGTCTCATTAAACCCACAAAGTCAAAACAATGGCAAATAACATTTCTGGTACCTGCAACTTTTGCTAAAAACATCAATCAGCATTCTATTGTGGGTGATTATTAGTGTGGTTTTTCCACACTCGTAAAAGAAGTTTAGGCAGTTTGTAAATTAGGAGCGTTCAGGTATGCGTTAACAAAGTCCAGACTACAAAAAGTAGTCTGTTGTTGTAAGACCACTTCCGGACAATTTCAAATCCATCATTCTACAGCGAGAAAGATTATTTAACAACATTCAAGACAGTTACCAATTTTACCAAATTTAACCCATGATCAAATCGTGCAAAGCTCAGAGAAACTGCAAAAAATGCAAGAACTACATCTCTGACTCTGCAGGCGTCGGTTAGCATGTTAAATGTTTAAGTTCATGACAGTATAATTACAAAAAGACTGAACAAGCATGGTTTATTTGTCAGGATTGCCATGTGAAAGCTTCTTCTGTCTAAAAAAAACATGGCAGCAAAGTTGCATCTGATCAAGATTTCTACTGGAGTTATTTTTTAAATTAGTTATATAGTTATATATAGTTAATTAGTTAAATATTTTAAATTTTTCTTGACTCTTTTATCCTTTACACATATTGTTCTATTATGCTTTTATTTGTATTTCTTTTGTTTGTGTTTTTAATGCCATCAACCTGCGAGCATGTTTTGTACTTGCCATGGCCCTTCATCTGTCTCTATTACTTATATCTGACCCTCTTGTATGTTAAGCACTTTGGCATACCACTGGTTTTTAAATGTGCTATATAAATAAAATTTGTTGTTGTTGTTATTTTGTAGCCCAGGACCTGAGAACCTTTTCCAGCCACTGAGTCGACCATGAACTCCTCCTTATACCAAAGTGTTCTAGAGTTAGATCTGAAGCTATCTGTCTGACAGCTAAGGTTTGAGGAAAACCAGTCATGCTACAAGGTCCTAAGCAAATCTACAACAAAAAGAAAAGAACCAAGATGTTTCACTGACCTATTCAAAGTCCAGACCCCACCCTGACTGAAATGCCTGTGCATAAACTAATGCTTGCAAACGTCGAAGAACTGAAGCAACACTGTGAAGAAGAGTGAAAAAAATATTCCTCCACAATGATGTGTGAGACTGATAAAGTTACACAGAAGATGACTACTTCATGTTACTGCTGCTAAAGCATGGGTGTACTCACTTTTTCATGCACTGTTTCTGCATTTCAACTTAGGTTTTTTTTGTTAGATAACATGTTCTTGCTTATCTGAGGCTGTATTTAAATAACTTTGAGACCTGGTAAAGACTAAAACTGAGTTTCAGTTAGAATTTAAAAGTTTTTGTTTTCACATGACTGTAAGAATAATTGGCTTTAAGAAATTGTTTACAGAGTACGGGTACTAATACTCCAAATGTTTAAATCCATTCCTGCTTCTTTAACATTTGTGAGGTCAAACAGAACAGATCCCTGTGATACAAAGCTACTGCATGTACCTCCCACTGTGCCTGTCATTACAAACTTTACAGAATAAGGAAGCTATACATGAAATACAACAAATCGTGTAATATGTAGCTACTCGTTTCATCAATAAAAAGGCCAAAGTAAGTTAGAAGAAAATGTTTCTTTTAGAGACCCTGTTTGGCATGCTGTTTAATAATTATCCTGGGAAATTAATATCCTTATATATTGCAGGTTATAAATACTCTGTTTATCCTTTAAGCCATTTTTAATCAAGAAAAACCTTCAACAGCATCAGCTTTTCCGTGGATTAAAAAAAAAAAACATGAACCAGAATTATAGGGCTACTACAAATGATCTCATTAGAGAGAGGTTTATTTGGATACCACAGATTAATGCCAACAAGGCGTTACAGTTAAAGTTAGTGTATTATTATATCAAAACACAGAAAATAAAATGACATTCGTGTCTAAGTGCTTTCATATGAAATTAAACGTCAGTGCTTTGTTACAGTGATTTTGCAGTCAAACTCAAAAGCATACATGTGTTGTGTTCTGCAGCTATGAGTGCATTTTAATTTTAACAGCATATTCTTGTAAATGTCATAAAAAGACATAACGGATATATACTCTACATGTTAGTGTTTAAACTTCTTTTAAATAAAAAAAAATTATATGTATATACTGTAAATACTAAAATTCATTTGGGGATCATTTTAAAGTATCATTACAAGAAAGGTTAAACTAAAAAAAAGTGTTCTTCCTGCAGATTTGCATTAGCTTTCATTACCCTGTGACAGAAGGTATAACGGATGACTGGCCTGGATATTCAGCTTCCAATAGTTTGGAAGAGCTTCTCTGAAACATGGATATTTACCCACACATACATCAACAGACGTATGTTACAAAATAAACTACATTTTAAAAGCTTAAAAAGATAAAAAGCTTCAGTAAGGCATTATCTTCACTTTTTGTTCAACTTCATATTCATTTACAGTGTCCTCTCTAGGTCTACTGCCCATGTAAGATGGTTGGACACAGTTATAACAGACAAATAAAATCACTGTGGCGGCACATCAGAGTCCGGGCAGATCTCTCTGGCCACACCATGGATGCTTTTCCTCTTCTTCCAGTGCAAGTGTCTGTAGATGGAGTCAAAAACTGCCACCGTGTAGTGTGCAAACAGGCTTGTCCACTTCACTGCATCCACCATCCACTGCACCGAGCGTCCAGCAAATGCCACAAACACTGTGGTGTAGTGTGCCAGCAGCAGAAGGCTCCTCCCCAACTGCTTGCAATGGTTGATGAGCAGATGGACTCTTTGATCATGCCTTACCATTATTATAATTTGTTTTGTATTGCTCTACAAACAGATATGATTATTATATCAGTCTTCGTTTTCTTAGTGTATATGTTTATGTAGATACTCCCCGACGAGCAGTAGGCGCTTGTACATGTGCACACAGTCCCTTACACACGTAGCTCCCGGTCGTCCAATCAGAGCAGAGGAAGTTTTGTTTCCGGGAATGTTTGGTGATGTGGCTCTGCTCTGAAATCCATCCGAGGAAATATATCAAATAAAAACCAGACACATTTACCTGGAAAGCACTCGTACAGGTGAGTCAAAAGTGTTTTCTTTTTAAAACCCACCCCTGACTGGGCTACATAACAGAGCTGTCATGCACAGAGGAGAAAAACTCTGCGAAGCCGCTTTAAAAGACGCTGTCCTTATTTACCTGTTATCAGCGTCAGCTAGCCGAGTAGCTCCAGCTAACTTGTTACTGTATCGTGGAAACTACGGCCGCAATAAACGGATGTTTTCACAGAGCATCCTGTTCACGGCGCCGTCTCCTCATCTTCAGAAGTATTTGCTGGTTTCTGAAAACATCAGCATCCAGCCGCTCGGAAAGTTTTCCCGTCCATTTTCGCGTTAGCTAGCTTATAATCTTTGCTGTTCTCAAAAAGAGTGACGCAGCCGCAGTGGAGCGTCCAGCAGGTTCGGAGAGATTCGCCTCTGTCCGCTCCAGCTCGGAGAACTTAGTGGGAATTTATGCTTCGGGGGGGAAAATAAACAGAAAATATGTCGCAACCGCAAACTTCTGTGAAATCCAACGACCTAAACGACGACGTAACCTAGTTCTTGTTTTTTCTTCTTTGGACCTCAATGGCGAGGGCAGACCAACTTATACAGCGCACACCTCCCTAGAACTAAAACTACACGACCCGTCGTCCCAGCCCGCATCTGCTGTGATTGGTCTGTTCAGTACCGTCAATTCCTCCTAAGCATTTCCGCAGTGGCAGAATAACAAAACATGGTCTCTATATAAGGAATAATAATATAAAGATAACGACTCACAAATCTAAGCAACTTCCTGGAGGGAAATTGCTTAAACTATCGGAATGGGCGTGAGGGGATCTGCAAAGCCAAGTGGGAAAAAGCTGAAAACTCCCAGCATTTTGCTTCTAAAAAAAACAAATTACTGACTGGCACGGCATATAAAAACTCTAGGACACCACCATATTGTAATGAAAGCATACACTGTGAATTGTTGTATCTAATATATTTGCTTATATTGGTAAATAGGCTGTAGACGGCAAGATTTGTGTAGGGGCTATATATAAAAAAAAGTTACCCGTTTTGCAAGTGTCTCTATGATACTAAATGGTGTTAAGCTAAGCTAAAAACTGAAGAGATTTTTGGCTTTTTTTGTTTGTTTGTTTTTGGCATACATCTTTGAAAAAGTTTGACAAATCTGACAAAACAACCTGACTGCAGTTAGTGGCACTTTAATTACTTTTGTAAAGCTTAAGAAAGACGTTTGACCAGCTGTCAGAGTTGCAGATGATTAAATAAATTTGTCTACTTTGCTTCTGCAACAATGGGAATTTCCCATCTCTGGGACTAATAAAGGCCATCTCATCTCAATATTTTTTAAATTTCCTGCTCGTTTTGGCTCAATAACTCTCAGTCAAACCTTGGAACATTTTATACAGTTAATGACAGCAGTGCCTTTGTGTGACGGGGTAATTCGTAACCTGCTGCCTCCAAGTTTTGAACTTTACTCTCAAACACGCCTCTTTCCACTGCCTACCTGTGCACACAAAGTAAAATCAATATGTTTGTATTCATGCCTTCACAGAATGCGTTATAATTTCCACCACATTTGAGGGGATACATCAATCTCACAGGAAAATTATTTTTCCAACCTTTAATGTGACCACCTGTACAATTCAAATGAAAAACAAACAAATCTGTTATAGCAAAAATATATATTTTAAAAAAAAAATTACAAGTACAGTAAGCTGGTTGTATAAGTGTGCACACCTTTAAACTAATTCTTTGTTGAAACATGTTTTGGTTCAAAGCATGTGCGCATCCTTCCTCACTCTTCTTTACAAAAGCGCTCCAAAGGTGTCAGATTGCGAGGGCATCTATTGTGGACAGCCCTCTTGAGGTCACCCCACAGATTTTCCTTTGGATTTAGGTCTGGGATCTAGCTGGACCATTTAAAACTTCTATTTTCTTGTGATGAGCTGTGTTGTGAGTTGTGTTGAAAGTTGAAATTCCTCTTTTATCTTCAGATTTCTAGCAGACATCTGAAGGTTTTAGGGCAGAAGTGACTGGTATTTTCAACTGTTCATAATTCCCTCACATTGACTAAAGCCCCAGTTCCAGCTGCAGAAAAGCAGCCCAAAGTATGATACTGCCTCCACCATGCTTCACCATGGGTCTGGCATTCTGTTGGTGATACAAAGCGTTGGTTTTGCACCAAGTGTACCTTTTGGAGTTTGGGGGTTGGGGTTAAACAGGTTCTTAAATTGAAGGGAAGTGTGGACAAAAGAAGACTGAATGCTTCAACAAAATATTAGTGTGAGGGTGTGCACAGATATGAAACCAGTTTATTCTACATTTCAATTTTTTTTTATTATTTATGGTAGTCTCATATTCTTAACATCATAAAACCTGGCATTTCGAAAGGGGTGTGTACACTTTTTATATCAACTGCATATAAAATTTGTCACATATCAGTACGGGACATAATTTATGCATTAGAGGTTCATCTCGACTAAAACCCATGATTACCCCCCCCCCCCCTTTTTATTTTTTTTTTTACTTTCACAGTGCCATCTTTATGTTAAGCCGTCTGGCCACAGTCCTCCAGGAGCTCTCTGGAGAGGAGGGCCAAGATGGAGAACAGCAGGTAAGAGAGCATCAGATAAATTTTAACAGCCAGTAATGAAGAGATTTTGAGCCAGCAGTGTCGCTGGTATTTAAAGGTCTAAACCTTATGTTGCAGAATCAGAGCTTTAATTACTCATTTTACAGGGCACGCTAGTGCCTCAACTCCCTTCTGATGACGGTCAGGCTCCAATGGGGTCAGAGGTACCTGAGGAGGCCATGGAGAGGCTGGCCCACCTGGAACAACTGGTGGTTCAGCTGAAGGAGCTCATCCGAGACAAAGATACCCAGCTCCTCCAAAAGGACACAGAGCTGACCAACAAAGATGCTCAGCTTAAGGTAAGTAAACCTCTGTGTGTTTGTGCTTGTGGGCGATTCTTCATACTCTGAGTGTCATATTTTGAGTGTTATTTTGCTTCACGTTACAGAACGAGAGAGAAGAAGCTGAGGCCCGTTTCACCAAACTCAAGCTACAGGCCAAAGCCAAGATGGCGTCGCTCACTAAACAGATAACTGAGCTAAAAGGACAAGAAGGCACAACAGTGAGTTTTAGTGCAGTTAAAAGTTGTGAAGAGAAAGCAGCTAACAATACTGGGTGTAACACACTTGGCAAAAAAAGGACCTTAATTCATTTGTTGTTTGTGTAGACACGGATACACAGCTGGTTAACCACACACCAGCAGTAAAGCTCATGTCCTTTGATTTTATCTGACTTCAGCATCTGTTCTGTCTGCAGCAGAGTCCAGACAGCTCTTTCACTGGAGCCGGCGCTGCAGTCGAAGAGGAGCTCCAGGAGCTGAAGAAGAAGCTGAGCGAGGAGGAAACCAGGACCCGGGAGCTTGAAGAGCGACTTCTGGCCTCTGAGCAGCTCCTACAACAGAAGGAGGCTGCCCATGCTGAACAGGTGATGCAGAATATCTGTGGGTGTAGACCTTTAAAATTAATACTAGTGCTATCTCTGAATGGGTTCCTTTGTTTTTACTTTCAGCTTCAGAAACTGCAGGCGGTGGTCTGTGAGAAGGACGTGCGTTTCCAGGAACAGATTCAGAAACATGAAGAGGAGCTGCTGAAGGCAACAGTGCAGTCTCAGGATGAGGGCGAGCTTCAGAAGGTAAAAGATTGTCCATTTACTTCTCTAGCATAAATAACAAATTAGGCTGTGGTTTCTTCATTACTAGCTGACTGATTCCACCCGAGTCTGTACTGTTGCTTAACTTCGTATTAAGTGTTTAAAATGGCACAGAAATGCTGAAATATTGTATTTGTTGCATACAATTTGCAATACAAATGGTGGCTTATGTGAAATCTAACATAGCTGCTATTGTTTCTGAGGCCTAATTTAATTTTTGTAGCCCAAAATCACCCATGTGGCATAAGAGTGATGTATCATTAAAAGGTTTATCAGGGAAAAAGGGAGGACCTTTGCTCCTAAAAGTGTCAATGAACTACAGTCAACCCTGGGGTCATAAACACAAACAGTTTCAGTTTGTGAAGCAGTGAAAGTGCACCATAGTTACCACCCTTCACATATACATTGACGGCGCATTACACTCTGCCTGTTTTTATGGTGTTTTTCTCAGGCCCTGCATGCAGCTCAGCAGCGCTGTGAGGAGCTCGAAGAGGCCCTGAAGTCTCGTGCAGGAGAGCTGGAAATGCTGCAGCAGGAAGTGAGCAGTGCTGATCAGCAGAAACAGGTACAGATCCTGTTTGACTAGATGGCTGATATGATTGTTTGCCTGCTTAAAGCTTGTTGGTTTTGACGCTGTTCTATATTATAGCAGTTATTTGCTCGTGATAAAAAGATGATCAAACAAAGACACGCCCTACATTTAGATGACAAATTGTTATTATTATACGTTGTTTCTCTGAGCTAGATAAAAAACACCCACTCATACAGTCTTTTTTGTTTTCCTCAGATCCTGACTGGTCAGTTCCGGCAGATGGAGCAGGAGCTGGCGGAGGCCGCCAAGCTGAGGGAGGAGGAGAAGCAGCAGTGGGCTGAACAGGCGAGCAGGGCTGATGCAGAACTCGCGGGCCTTCGAGCCAGCCTGGAGGCCCTGGAAAGAGAGAGAATGGAGGTGATGAAGCAGGAAAGCGAACTGGCCTCCCTGAGAGAAGCAGAGCGTGTGGGTCAGGAGGTGCTGGAGAAGGAGAAGATGGAAGTCGCCAGATTGCAGGCAGAGCTCACTGTGATGAAAGAGGCTGAGCTTGTAGCCGCCCAAGCAAGTGAGAGAGACAGGGTGGAAATCGCTCGGCTTGAAGGCGAGCTCGCGTCAGTGAGAGAGGCAGAGTCTGAAGCTGTCCACGCCAAGCAGGACGCCTCGGAGAGGGAGAAATCTGAAGTGGAAAAATTAGAGAAAGAACTTGCTTCCCTCAGGGAAGAGCAGGAAGATATGCAGAAGAAGGGCGAGCTCTTCACTGAAATCTGGAAGCTTCTACATTCCCTGGCTGAAGAAAATGTGCCCGAGGAGATCCCTGTCCCTGTTGATATGTCTCATCTCCTGGACACCATGCACTCCATTGAAACACAAATGACGAGACTGAAAGACAAATGCAGTGCAAGTGAGGAACAATGTGCCCAGCTCACTCACAGCATGGAAACTCTGCAGGGTATGAGTGTTTATCTTGACGTCTGTTTGCGGGATTCTGTGAATTAATATTTTTACTAATACAAACATCTTATTTTCAGAACGACTTGAAAGAAAAACTACAGAACAGGAGGAGACCAACACTAAGATACAGCAGCTGGAGCAGCAAATTGTAACGGTAAGTACAAAACTACAGAAGCAACTTTTAAACCTGCTAAAGTCTGACAGTTGTGGCCCTGCTTGACCCTGGCTCTGTTAGACCTTTGTTTCCTGTTAAAACAGAGTTTGTTATTCCCACTGTTGCTTAGTTCTTGTTCATATGGCATCATAATTGATCACTGGGATTCTCTATAATATTGCAGGGGGTTGACCGCTACACTTACTCTTTTATTTATTAAGTCATTTCTTTGCTCATACCTCTCTTGCATTTTAAAAAAAAAAGTTTAAGTTACTGTGTTATGTTGTGTTTAGTTGTGCGTAGTGCCGACGTGGGACAGTTACAAATTTTGTTGTACTATTGTACTAGGTTTGACTGTGCAATGACAATAAAGAGTTGTCTTATCTTATCTAATCTAATCTTATCTTATCTTATCTTATCTTATCTTACACCAGTAAGGTGAACTCAACAATACTTCTCAGTATTAATTTTATCTTTATCTTGAGGCCCTCCACACCAGTCCCAGTTTTTCATCTGGGAAAATTAATTGCCCACCTGCACCTGCCTGACAGCATAAATGTCATTTAGATGAGTGTTTTTGTGAAGTGGTGCTTAACTGAAAATGGAACTCAGTAGTAGTAATAGGTATAGACTGTATTTAAAAGAACAATGTAGTCACAGTGTCACTCATCTGTGTGTGGACTTGGTTAGTATTTTGTCCTTTCCCATGTTGGGAGTTTTTTTGGAGCTAGAAGTGACCATAATAGTGGAGTGCTAAACTACCAGCTAATGCTAGCTAGCTTGGTTAGGCTGTATGGGTGGACTTGCACACATGTAGGTACAGGCTAATTAGTACCAAGTAACTAATTTATGAATACTAAAAATCCTTTTGGACAGGCTGTTGGCAGTGTGGGTGACTAGTTAATTACGTGTTTATATACATCACACCTTATGCAATTGCAGTTACCTGTTACTCCAGAGATGTTACAGTGCTCGTCGTGTCCTTTCTGAATGCATTGCGAACCGATCTCAGTATGCAAATAAACTGGTTGTGCCTCAAAGGCCAACAAAATGGCGCACACCCAGGAGGGAGGAACACAAGGGCCAGATGTTTTTCATTTTCAAAGGGCAAAACTTGCAGCTACTACTCAGAAAGACTGGGTGGTGTAAATGCTGTCCTAAAGTAGAGGGCTTAAATTTTGCAAATACTTACCTGTTTGTTTTACACAGGATATAAGCAGCTTGTTTCACTAGAGATACACTTCACAAAGCAGTCCCAAATAAGCTCTGTGATGACATGAAAGCTTTATCGTCTCTACGGAGCTTCAGGCTGAGTTTCTTAGTGTCTTTGTCCTGAGGTTCTTTTATGGCATCTCTGTGTTTATTATTAGAAAAAGTGTGAGACTGGTAGCTAAGTACAAGTACTTCTGCAGATGTAGACGTGCCATTTGTACGTTATGCCATCTGTCAACAAAGTCAACCTTTGTTTTGAGATCGGGACGGTCAAACTGGTTTTATCGGCTACTCCCAGTCCAGGTCACAGCTTCAGTCTGGACAGGTGATATCTGTCAGACTCAGACAGGACAGCAGACAGACAATACTTCATGTCAGTGTTAGGAATATCGTCTAATCCCTCCTGGGCTGATCTGATGGTCAGACCGACTGACCCGACCGACATACAGCCTGCTGCTGATAGAGATTTAAACTATAAGAGCAGCCTTGGAGAGTTTCTGTATCAGTTTTTACTAATATTTTAATGTTTTATATGCTTTATCAGCTTTATTGCTCTGATTTCTATTAAGTTATATTGTTGAATGGTTTTAGCTTTGTTTAAGCACCTTTTACTTTTATTTTGAAAAGATTAAAAAAAACATATGATCATCAAGTTCAAAGCACAATAAGAAGTCTCCTCCTGCATCCTTTCAAACTTAGTTTAAAATCACAACACTGGTGAAAGTAGTGTAAACACAGAAAATGACATTTACCTGTGGACAGGGTGAATGTCAAAATCCTTATCCACTAGCTTTCTGCCTTTTGTGTAATGTGAAATGTCATTGTGGTTTCTTTGTTGAAGTACTTTTTTTGCGCTTGTAGTTTGCAGGATGTCTTTAAACTTGTCGCTTTTTTTGTTGTTGTTCTTTTAGATGTCGGAGAGACAAGAAGCGGCTGAACCAACACAGGATTCATCTGAAGCTGAAAAAGGTACGGTATGATTCCTAAAATAAATGCACTCATTATTTGGAGACAGAATCAAACAGGAAGTTAAAATTTGTATAAAATATTTCATTCGAAAGGGGTTCAGATTAACAGAAGGCTTCCATATTTGTTTGTCTTTATGAGCACAGTCCATTTAGAAATGAGAATGAAATTCAGGTCCTAATTTAAACCATTAAATAAGGTTGAATTCTGTTGCTTTTAAAATTATTTGACTAAATTCATTTTTCCTAATTTATTAAAAAATATATAATGAAGGTGAAATCAAAGTGGATTTTCTTTAGAGTGAAGGTGTCTCTACTTTTAATCTGTGAGTCATGTTTCACTGCAAGAGTCCCACTTACAAATAGAATAAATAAATTAATAATAAATAAATATATCCTGGTCAAAAATGACTCCAAGGTTCCTGTTAAATTCTTAATATTTACATCACAAAACCTTTTCAAGTCTTTGAAAAGTTCATAAGAAAAATTTTATTGAAAAAGTATTTTATTTTAATTTACTCATATTTGGTAAGTGTTTATAATTTTAGCAGTATGTGTTTTTCACATTCAGTCTCCCATTGTGACAAATAAAACCTGCTGTTGTAAATCCAAGAAAGGCGTCAGCGCTGATCTTCTGCTTATCCACCCTACTTTGGTGTGATAGAGCAATAAGGAAGCTGTAAAACCGACAATAATTCAGACCTCGGGTTTAACTAAATTTAAAATTCCTGACAACCGTTCTCAGAACTCGATCCATTTTTAACAACTTGCAAGACAAAGTGGAAAACATGTGCCCTTCTTTTCTGTAAGTTAAACACTTTGCACAGACATCCAGTGAACTTTCCGTTCCTTTGCCACCAACTGTATGTTTGACACTCCTGGACCAGACCATCTAAGATCATAAAAATTTTCTTTGGCTTTATTTGTCAGGTTATATATTCATTTTCTGAATGCCAAATTATCTGTGTGAACTTTGAACAATATTGTATTGCAGCAGCACACACCCTCTATTGGTGTTTGTTTCTAGACTGCACTTGCATTTGTTTTTGATTTGGTATTACTTATTTTAGATCATTCTTATCATTCGTTTCCTGTTTAATTTTATTTCACAGCACACATACTGGCCCTGGAACAGCAGCTGCTGGAAAAAGACAACGAGCTGGTTGTTTTGCGAGAATCCCTCATACTTGCTAATAAGCAAAGCTTAAGTGAGCTTTCACCAAATGGAAACTGTGATCAGACCCCAGATCAGGTTGAGGATGCTGTTACGGCTCCCCTCGATAGCTCTGCAGCCCTTTCTGACTTCATGGCAGACACCCAAGAAGAAGAGAGCACTTTAGTTGCTGAGGACACCTCTGTTCTCTCCATTTCTGCTGAGAATCAGAGCAGTCCAGAGCTAATAGGAAACCAGTCAGATTCCCCAGAGGAATCCAAAGGCACCTCATCGGATGAAATGGTCGCCAGTAGTGATTCAGAGGTGGCTCACAGCAGCTGGACACTCCTGGAAGCTGTGAATCAAGATGGAGGTCAAGAATGGCCCTCCATCGCCCAGGACTTTGGTCAGTCGTGGGTGGCGACAGGCATGGAGCAAGAAACCACCACGGTTCAAGTCGAGTCCTCGTCTGTCGTCATCAGAGAGACAGTTCAGGTTCATGTAAGTCAGCAGAGTTCTTCCTCCTCGTCCCATGAAGCCAATGTTCTCTCGGGCCAGGTCTTCGCTCAGGCCTTAGCTGAGGAGCTCCAAAAGAGGTACAGTGAACTTCTCGCTGAGCTGCAGAGGCTCAGAGAGACAGCTGCAGAGTCACAGGAGAAAATAAAGAGTCTGGAAGAGGAAACAGAATCCCTAAGTGCTGCTAAAGAAGAGGCTGAGTCCAAGGCTGCGAGTTTAGCAGAGGAGCTTGGTTCAGCCAGAGAGGAGCTAGATAAACATTCCCAGGAAAGCAGCTCTGTAGCGAAGAAGCAGAGCGTTGAATTTCAGCTTCTTGAAGAACAGATAGACATTTTAAACACTGAGAATAAAACCAAGGAAGACCGACTTCAGGCTTTGCAGACAGCTCTGGAAACGCTCCAGCATGCTCTCTCTGAGCAGGAGGGTCAGGTTAGGATGCTCAGCACTCAGCTAGAGGAAAGAGAACTCCTCGCCTCTGAGCTGGAGAGGAGGCTTCAAGACATGGAAAGCAGCATGTTGGAATACTCCCAGACATCAGATCTCAACACTGAGTCTTTGTCAAAGAAGGACTCTGAGATTAGCGAGCTACAGCTTCGTCTCAATCAGAAAGAGCTGGAGATGCTGGAGCTCAATGACAGCATGTCTGCTAGACTCCTTCAAGCAGAAGAAGAGAAGTTCCAGATTGACAGCGAGATGAACAAACTGAAGGAGAAGATGGAAGAACTTCAGAAGGTTAAAGAGGAGAAACAGCAAGAGACTACTGAAGACTCACCTGTCCTTGTAGACGATGAAGTTGCTTGCTTACGGCAGGAGAAAGAAGTCATGGAAAAGCAGCTGACAAACACAAAGAAGAAGCTGCAGGCAGCACTTGTGCAGAGAAAAGAACTCATGAAGAAGGTTGCTGACTTTGAGGCAGAAGCAAAGAAATGGAACGAGAGGGATGAGGCGGCAACGGGAGAAATTCCTGAAAAGTCAGAAGGACACAAGATTGAGGAGATGGAGGTAAAACTCGTGGAGCTCGAGCAAGCTTTAAGATCCAAAGAGGAGGCAGTTGAGAGTCTTGAGCAAAAAATAACAAAGCAGGACCAAGTTCTCACTGAGACTCTGGCTCTGAATAGAAAGCTAAGTGAAGAAGCTGAGATTTCTCCTGAAACAACCGCATTACAATCTCAGGTGACGTATCTCGAAGCAGAGTGTGAAACGCTGCAGAAGAAGCTTCAAGAGGTGCAAGAGTCTCGCAAAGAAACTATCCGTAAGGCAAAGGAAAAAGACCGGCACCATCGCGAACAGCTCAAGCAGCAGAAAGAGGAATACAGTGGTCTTATGGAGCGTTTTGAGGTCCAGAGCAGTGAACAGGAAGTTCTTCTCACTAAACTGAGAGAACTAGAAGAAAAGGTGAGCGCTGAAAGAGAAGATCCAACTCCTCAAGAGCCAAAACAAGGGGTGGAAAACATGGAAAAGCCTTCAGGAAATGATTGGGTCCAGGAGGACTGGGTTGATTTTGCTTCACCTGAGACTGATTCATCACAACCGCAGTCCAGTGATCCATGTCAGCCTACGTCTGAGGTCCTCTCTGAACAAATGGAGGATTCTCTGAAAGCTCTCAGAGAGGAGATCCAGACTCTACGGACAGCAGGTGAGGAACTTGAGAAGCAGCTGCAGGAAACCCAGGCCAGCCTGTCGCAGAAGGAGACTGAGTTATTGGAAGTGGACAAAGAGCTGCAAGCACTCAAAGAAAAGGAAAGGCAGATTGATGCACTTTCTGCAGAAGTTGATGACCTCAGAGAGAAGTATCGCCAAGCTGAGTCTCACGCTGAAGCCCTAAAAGCAGAAATGGAAGCTGCAGCCAAAGCAGCAGCCACAGAGTCCTCGTCTTCAGTTGCAGCTCTTCAGGATGAAGTCGACAGCTTCAAGCAATTTCTCGACAACAAGAACGTCGAGATAATGGAGCTAAGTCAGCAGCTGAACGAGCAGAACACACTTATAAATTCTATGCAGGACACAGTGGCCCAGAAGGATCAGCTGATAGCTTCATTACAGGATGAGCTGAAGGCCGAAAAGGAAAGGTCATACAAGTTAGAGGTTGAAGTTCCACAGAAGCAAGAAGAGGATAAAGACAGCGAGGAGAAGATTCAGCAGCTTCAACGAAAACTTCAGGCTGCTCTGATCTCTCGCAAAGAGGCTCTTAAAGAGAACAAAACCCAGAAGGAGCAGCTCGCTTCGACCGAGAAGGTTATAGCTGAGCTACAGCAGAAAATTGAATCTGCTGAAGATGAGCTGGAGAAGCTGAGAGCTGAAAGAGTTCGACTGATTGAAGAGGTTGACCGGACATTATTGGAGAACCAAAGTTTAGGATCCTCGTGCGAGAGCCTCAAGCTGGCCATGGAAGGTGTACTCAATGAGAAAGATGCCTGCAAGAGAGAAGTGGAGCTGGCAAAAGAAGAAGCAGCCAGAACATGCAGAGAATGGGAGGAAAAGGTTCAAACCATGAAGGATGAGTACGAGACACTTCTCAAATCTTATGAAAATGTGAGCGATGAGGCGGAGAGAGTGAGACGAGTCCTGGAAGCTGCGAGGCAGGAGAGACAGGAGCTGGCGGCAAAAGTCAGGACTCATGAGACGGCAAGGCAGGAAGCTGAAAGACAAGCGGAGGAAGCGCAGAAGGAGGTCAATGCAGTGAAGGATAAAATGAGAAAGTTTGCCAAAACAAAGCAGCAGAAAATTTTAGAGTTGGAGGAAGAGAACGAGAGGCTCCGAGAGACCCAAGAAAAGCCGTCAATGAAACAAGAAGACAGAGCTCCTGGGGATGAACTTGAGCAGCTTCAAGAGGAGCTGAGAGCTTTGAAAGCTGAGCTACATGCTACAGTGGCAGAAAGAGACTCTTTAGGGCAGCAGATTGAAAGTCTGAGGGAAGAACTTGCCCAAATAAGAGAAAAGGAAAATGATAATGTAGAAGAGGTTGTCACTGCCCAGAAATCGGATGCAAGTACGATGACAACAGAGCCTGCTGAGATTCAGAATGAGGACAAAGAAAAACCAGTAACGCCAGAAGAGATTCAAGATGACCAAATAGTGGCAGCAACTGCAAAAGAAACCCATTCGCAACCTGCCGAAGAAAAAGAAAAAGCAGAAATGAGTGAAAAAGCTCAGATGCTACTGGAAAATAAAATGAGGGAGGTCGAGGCTGCTTTCACCACTGAGAGGGAACAATGGCAGGAGCGAGAAGCTGAGCTCAAAGCTGAACTGGCCTCTCTTGAGCGACATCTCCAGGAGAGTAAGGAGAAGGAGAGCCTCTCAGTCTCTTTAGAGAAGTGCCTTGAAGAGAGCAAAGAAAGAGAAAAGAGCCTGATTGAAGAGGCTTCAAAGAGGGAAACCCAGTTCAAAGAACTCCTCAGAAGTCTTGAAGCTGAAAAAGATAATCTGGAGGAGCGTCTGATGAACCAGCTGGCTCAGCTCAATGGAAGCATCGCTGGCTACCAGCAGGAGGCAGCTGAGAAACGGGAGCACCTCACCGAGCTGCAGCGGGAGCTCGAAAGGTTAGAGAGGGAAAGAGCCGAACTCGAAGCCGAGGCTCAGAGCGAGAAAGACCGAGCTGCCAGGCTGGAAGAGGACATGAGGCAAGCCCAGCGGGAAAGAGCTGAGGCCGAAGCGGAGTCTGGTAAGCAGAGGGAGCTGGAGCAACAGCTGAGGTCTGCTCAGAGGGTCAAAGAAGGCAGCCAGAGCAGAGCACGACAACTGGAAGAACTGCTGAGGGAGAAACAGCTGGAAGTCCGTCAACTGCAGAAGGACTGCATCCAGTACCAGGAGAGGATCAGCGAATTGGGAAGAGAAGCGAAGGCGCTGCAGATAGGCCACGATGAGCTCTGCAACAAACTGGAAAAGTCCCAGCTGGAGGCCTCCAAAACTCTAGAGGACCTGAAAAGAACTGAAGCAGAGGTTATTAGTTATAAATCCCAACTAGATGAGGCCCAGAAACAGGCAAGCGAGGCATTAGCTGCCAAAAAGACCATCGAACAGAGCATCCAGCAGAGAGAGGCTGCTCTAAAAGCTGAGGCAGAGGAAACCCTGGACTCTGTGAGATTCAGGCTGGGAGCTGAGCTGAAGGAGATGGAGCTGAGACTGGAGGAGGCTTATAGAGAAAGGGAGAAGGAGGAGGAAGCTACTCTGGAGGCCAGAGAGATAGCAGAAGACGCTGAGAGAAGAGCCCAGGAGACGCAGGCTCGTCTGGATGAGTCTCTGGCCAGGTTAGCTGCCTTCTCACGCTGCATGTCCTCCCTGCAAGATGACCGGGACCGAGTTGTGGACGAGGCCCGGCAGTGGGAGAGTCGCTTTAACGGTGCCCTGCAGGCTAAGGAGGCAGAAGTTCGAGAGGCTGAAACACGTGCCAAAGGCCTCGCTGAACAGCTTCAGAAAGAAACAGCACTGAAAGAGGAACTGCAAGTCACAGTTGAAAGGTAAGAACATTCCCTTTGAATTTGTCTGTTTTACTGAGTTTTTACATTTTAGCCTATAATCCAGTTTGTTGGTCCTTTCAGGTTAGAGAAAGCAGACCAGGATTGGCAGCTAAGATTGGAAGAAAAAGGGAAGAAAATCACAGAGACCCAAGCTGCTCTGGAGGAGGAGAAGAAGAAGCTTCAGCAAACTGCAGCTGAATTGGAGTCTGCACAAAGTGAAGCTCGCACCTTGAAAAATGAAATGGAGAGTCTTCATCAGAGACTTCAGGCTCTGGAGGAGGCCGTGGGTAGGCTGCAGGGCGATGTCGACCAGGCCAGGTTGGAGCTACAGGAGAGGGAAGCAGAGGAGAGACGACTTTGTCTGAACGTGGAGCAGCTGGAGACGGACCTGCGATCCTCCAAAGCGCTGACAGAGACCTTACAGGCTGAGTTAAATGAGAAGGAAAGGAGAGAAGTGGAAATGCTTGGGGAGCAGGAGCAGGCTGTCGCTCAGGTATGAATGGACTTTAATTTACTGAAAAATTCCGAGAGAAATGTTGGAGATTCCTAACGTGTGTCATCTATTTCTAAGGCTGCAGACGAGGCAAGAAAAGAGGCCGACAGCAGGGCACGAGAAGCCGAGGAGGAGCTCGAGCAGAGAAGAGGAGAAGTGCGTGATCTGGAGGAAAAGCTGCGAAAAGCTGAGGAAGAGAGCAACAACAGAAAAGCCAGGCTGGACTCTTTCACAAAGGCCATGGGCTCCCTGCAGGACGACAGAGACAGAGTCCTTAACATGTACAAGCAGCTGGAAGAGAAACACTTGCAGGTAATGTGTAAAAACAGTACAGACTGAAAGATGTGCAGAGCTTGTTTTAGCATGCATTATTATATTTTTATTTTGTTCCAGGTGATGATGGAGAAGGATGGTTTAATCCAAGAGGCGGCAGGAGAGAATAACAGCCTTAAGGAAGAGCTGCGCTCTCTGCTGGTCCAGAGAGACGACTTGTATGCTGAAAGGGCCCAGCTGTCTGCTCAGCTTTATGGATATCGAGATGAACTTAAACAGGTTTTAAGCATGAAGGACTCCCAACACAAACAGCTTTTGGCAGCCCAGAGGCAGCGTATTGTGTCTTTAGAAAAGGAACATGAGGAGTTGAAAAGTCAGTTAAAGAGCCTCAGCACAGTCAAAGAGACCGAAGTGGTGCACAAGGTGGAGAGCGAGACTCTTAGTCAGGCAGCTGAGAGGAGGCCTGCATCACAGGTGATGGATGCACCTGGTGCAGAAGTTGAGAAGCTTAGGGAACAGCTGCAGGCAGCAAGAGAGCAAGTGGCGGCTTTGGAAGAGACTCTACATAGAGAGAGGAAAGAGCATGAGAGCAAGAGCAAAGAGCTAGCAGAGCTGCGATGGGAGGGAGGGGTGATGCGGACAGAGTCAGAGAGCGCTCAGGAGAGGGTGGCGGAGCTGGCACGAGACCTGCTGGCTGTTGAACAGAAGCTGCTGGAGGAGAAAGAGGTGACAGAGAAGCTGAGACAGGAGAATCAGTCATTCTCTAAAGCCATGGCCTCCCTCCAGGACAGCAGGGACGAGGCAGTGAACAAGGTCCAAGAACTGAGCCACAAACTGGAGGAGATGAGCAAGGCAGGGGGCCACACAGCACACAGCAGCCCTGCAGGCTCCACTGGAGAAGTGTGGGGACTGAAGAACGCACTACAGGCCCTGCAGAATGACAGGGAGAGGCTGGTGAGTAACCCCAAGTATGACAGATATTAATAGGGCATGCTTGAGTTTATATTCTGGTGACATTTACAGAATTTCAACATATTTTTCATTGATTTTTTTTTCTTTATGTGCAGCTGGAGCAGCTTAAAGCCCAGGAGTCTGAGCTGAAGAAGCAGAAGTCAGAGCTGGCTCGGCTGGGAGCAGGAGAGCTGATTAAAGTCAGCCAGGAGCTGCTTGAGGAGAAGCAGAAGAGCGAAGACATGCTGGGTGTCATAACGCAGCTGGAGAACATGGTGGAAATGGGCAAGCGGGAAATAGAAACACTCAGGTGACACGACAAAGCAGGGATAGCATTTATTCAGATGTTTGTTGATTTGAAAGAAAATTTTAAAGAAAGAGTTAATTCAACTGTAGTATATCGTTTATGCCTCTGTGCTTATATGGTCTTTAAAGCAGGTTTTGTAAACATCAGTTGTAGTTTTACAATAATCCAGTTAATGCTCATTGATAGTTTATAAACCAATTATTAACCAATCAGTAACCACTGCTATCATTTCACTGTTTAATTAAAGTTCAAACTAAAGTTGAATTAGCTGCCAGTTTCCCATTTATTAACAGTGGTTATTATAAAGTGCTCCCCAGAAAGGCACCAATTGATTTTTATATTTATTTTTTTTCTGTGTTGTTCTTTTTCAGGCTTGAACGCACTGATTTGATGGCTCAAGCGGAGCAGCTGAAGCAGCAGACTCTCGCCACGCTGTCAGAGAGGGACCAACAACTGAAGCAGCTCACCGCCATGCTGGAAGAGGCCCGGGTGCATAAACCCAAACTCCAGCAGGAGCACTATCAGAGAGAGGTAAGCACCTAGACATTTGCTTTTGACTCAAAAGGGAAAGCTATAGATTCTGTTGACAGTGGGATTGTTAAAATAAAAAGTGTTTAACTTGTTGCCTTTTAAATTTACACCCAAATCTGCTCGTGAGGCCTTGTTATTAGTGTTTCAGCTCAGGCTGTTTTATCTTTCGACAAATTCGCAGAAGTTGTCTTCTTGAATCATTTGTGTGGCACTTTAGTTATTAAAAAAGGTGATTTATAAGTTACTTTCCCTCCATGCTTCTTTACTATAACACAGACTGTATGTAAAGCTGGCTGTAATTTCTGTGTCTGAAAAGTGAAGCCAGTGTCAAATTACCTGCTTTCTTTCTAATGATCAGCAGGAGGCGACTCCACAGGTTACAGAAAGTCAGCTTGTGTAGATATAAAATATTTTAATAATAATAATAATAATATAAAAGGCAAATATATGTTTGGATTTGTAAAAAAGTGACCACTACAAATATAAAACAAATAAGCATATAAAAACCATGACCGCAAAGGAATTAACATGAAATGCACAAACATGTGACGGCAACAACATCGGCCACTTACAAAGGTAACACTGTCACCTCTGCAAAGATTGCCCGTAGAAGTCTAAATCGGGCATGTGAGAAAATCACATTATTGCCCACTTAATTATCTTCCCTGTTTTTTTTGTTTTTTTTTTGTTCTTAACTCTTGTTGACAGGTTTATGGCCCTAGTATCAAATTTTAAGACAACAGTGCGCTTATTTTGTAAATTATGGTCCTGATTAAAGTCAGAAAGGAGGATAAAATGAGTTGGACCAAAGATCTACATGTCAGACAAATATGTGACGTCATGAATATAAACTGTGGAAACACCAAACCACAGGATAGAGATGTTAGACTTCATGTAAAAGTCAAGGTCAGGTTTATTTGTATAGCAGAATTAAAACAACAGAGCTGACCAAAGTGCTGTACATTAAAAGTGTGTAGCAACAAAAAGAAGAAAGAAACAACAAATTAAATAGAAACAGAAAATAAAATGCACTAATCTATCAGGATGTCACACTGGAGCCAAATGCTAAGGGGAATAAATGTAGATTCGTTATCTTCTGCAGGGCTCAGAGGTACTCTCTAGCGCTCCCGGTGCCCCTCAGGAGCGCCGCAGCCTAATCGAGAGCCACACCTACATGGCTGAGGTCAAGGAGCTACAGCGGAGGTATTGTGAGATCCAAACCTTTGAAAACATGTGAATATGACAGGCTGGGAAGCATGAATACTGATTTTTAATTTCTGATTTTTTTAAATCAGACTGGATGAAGAGACGCAGCAGAGGATGGCTGTCGAGGAACAGCTGATGGCCACGCAAGACCGACTCAAACGGTATGAACTTCAGTAAGAAATAATCTCATACTGGGAAGTTAAAGGTGTTATAAGAACATTATTTTATATTTGTACTAGATGATATGAGGATGGTCCATTTCCCTGCAGCTCTGCAGTGCTTACTGGTGTCTCTTAGCAACTCTTGTTTTTAAGTTTCCCGTTTTGGTTTGGTGTGGCACATAGATGCTAAAGAGGGTGTGTAAATAGGCTTATTAGAAGAAGAAGTTTAACTGGTTGAGGTCATTATCGGGGATGAAGTGATTTAATTTTGGAATCAACCCAGTGTTGATATCAAGAGAAGGATCAGAAGAGTCTTACTTATTCGCTTAGGTCAGTCCGGGTGGTTATACTCCATGTTGCCTCAGTTACATGTTTTTAATTGTGTAACGCCGTTATTAAGAATCAGCAAGCAATCAGCAAACAAGGCACGTTTGCTTCTGAATCTCTCCTTTTTTAGCTGCGATAAATTTGCTCCATCAACAGCGATGACAGCTAACATCTGTTTTTATTATTATTAGCCACGGCCAGGCTAAATGGCACTCTGCACTGGACGGGGATTCCTCGGAGACTGCCGTTTTTATCGAGCCGCCGGAAGGAGCTGTCATTCGAGTAAGGCGCCGCTAATGTTCTCCTGCACCTCATCTGTCACCCTAATAACTGTAATAATAAAGACTTACGAGCTCAATGTTTCCCTTCACCTTGTCTCTCTCTTCTCCTCTCGCAGACCCGGAGAGGCGGTCCCGGTTTGATGCGGATGCTCCGAGTGGCCTTCTGCTCCCGTCAGCGCACGCCTCTGCTGCTCAGCCTCTACCTGCTCACTGTGCACGTCCTGCTGCTGCTGTGTCTGGGTGGATACCTCTGAAACCAGCTCTCTTTATAATAAACCTGACAGATAAGACGTGGGGAGAAACTGTAATGTGACCCAAGCCATCGCTATGATTTATATTGTTACATGAATTAATGAATTAAAGAAGGGTACAAACAAACAAACGTTGCACTTTACAGAAGTTTATCTTTTAGCCAAAGTATTTAGATTCATAAAGGGAGCGGATACCTTTGATTTTAACCATTTGGTCCTAGTACATGAGTGTGAATGGTGTCTTTTTAGCACCGAAGCAGAGGAGAAATAAAGGGACCACAGCACATGAAAAGTTTTAGGGGAAGAGTAGATCCAGAAGTGGTTGTTTTAGGAGACAGTGTTCGTCTTGTGCCTTTACATGTGGATAAGCTGTGTGTAAAAGAGATGCAGTCTGTGAGTATAACCTGAAAGGGTCACTTTAAGTTAAACATTTTGGAAAGTGTGCTTTTTAGCTTTCTGGAAGAGTGCAGAGGCTCTGAAATGACTCAAATCTAATCCTAGTGACTGATGCCAAAGTCCTTCTAGACGCAAGCTATCTTAAAACACATCTGGGCACTTATCTGTGCATTATCGAAATTAACTGTAATTTCAGGAGGCACTGAATGCTTAAAACCAACCGGTCTGATTATTTTAAAAAGGCTTATAAAGTTTACTGACTTTGCCCCCGAAAATGTTTTTTTAAAGAGATTTTATTCCCCCAGGAAGTTGCACCTTTAGGCTGCTTTGAGGGGCATGTCTGTCTCATAATCTATAGCATCTGTATGCAGTCTAAAATAATGCTAACTTATAGAAAGAAGTGAAATGGATGTGGAATTTTCCTATCAGCTGATTAAAAACTCTCATATATATCTAAATCTCTGTATGTAAGTAGTAAAAAACCCACAGTGTAATGACAGCTCTCTGTTTTGTAAGCTCTGAGCTGTTAATAGCCAACCAGAGAGAAAGAAAGCTGTGACCAAGAACCAGATGTTTTTATAGATCAGATGAACCACATGTAACCTGTTAATTGCTAACTGCCTGCAACGTAAACGCAGGGATTTTGTGGAGCTAACTCCACCAGAAAGCGTTAAGCCTCTTTCTCCAAAATCCGGCTCTTCTTTTACGATGGCTTGAGGTTCAGGGCATGCTCTTCTAGTCCAGTCTCTTCCTTATCTGCTCGTTTCATGCACAAAAATGGAGCGCAGTGCAATTTGAGTTACTTACACATTCCTGTATTATGCTGTCCTTTCTTTCCTTCTTTTCCTAAATGGGACATTATATTAATATTTGTACATATGAACATGCGTTGTGTGGGGTTTTCCTCTTACATGTCCAGAATGATTCCCACTCCATGCTTCTGCTGCAGATTTAGATTGTTCACAGTTTGCTCTGTACTTTTGATGGCAGATGAAGATGAAGTTGCCTTCAGGTGCAATGTTACCACAGTGAGGAGGACTGCTGTGATTTCTAATGATATCCGTCCCATTATATTATGGACTTACCCGGATGTAGCATAACTTATATCGGAACCCTCACCCTCTGTTTAATCATTGTGTTGGTGAAACTCTTTACACTGCTTCACACCTTAAACACACACCTGTATTTGTAAATAACTGTTGAAAGGGCTGTGTAGGATAATAAAGTGTCATTAAAGTGTTGGTGGTTTAGAATCAGGTCTCTTCAAGAATGGATCTATTTTCCTGTTAGACAGTGGGCGGTTTTTAATTTACCCTGGTTTACCCTTTATTTGGGCTTTGTTAGTTTTAAATCACTTTCTTTACTTTTACATTCATAAAATGATTCTAAATAATTTGGTTATTATATTGGAAAGCCTGTTTACCCCACCATTATTCTCTTCTTCTTCTTCTGAGAGATCAAATGAAGCTCAGGTCCAGGCCAGCTGAGAGAAACGGTGGCACACTGTAACATTTTTGAAATGCCCACATAATCTATAAAACACTAAAACTGCTTTTCTTTATGGGAGGAGGATCTGTATACACTCACTGTTACTGCTGACACAACAATCACAGCTTTTAATAAAGATATTTTTAAATGTAAGTGACGTCTGGGTGAAAGTTTTTTGCCTCTAGCATTTTTTTTCTTGTAATGCGTCAGGGACTAAAAGACAAAATAAACACTAACCTGTTTCTGGTACTTAGAAGTGATGCAATAGTTTATTTAATCAGTAATTTTAAGTGATTTCTGCTTTTCTTGTAGGTCTACAGATGCTTTTGTGGATCTATCAGAATAAAGACCCAATATTTCACAGTGCTTCTTTTTTTGGACATTTTCAGACATCTGAATATTGGAGCTTTAAATAATGCATATTTTATTAAACTTAAATTGTAAGGTGAATATATATGTGTCAAAATGACCAATTTAAGTGGAAAAATGAGCTAAAGAAGTAAGAAATTAAATGATGTAACAACATTCTCTAAAAAGGTGAATATAATGAAGACTTGAATATTTTAAAAGTAAGTAAAACACTAAAAGTAATACAATTATCCATTTAAATATGAAAAATGCTCAAACTTCAATTAGACAATATATAAGATAAAATGTGGACACTTTATTAGGCACACCTTGTTTGTACCAGTTTGGAAACTTTTGTCTTCAGAGCTGACCTAATTATTTTCTGTTTCACAGTTTCTGCGGAATTGTCCGCTGTACATCCATGACAAACATCCCAAAGTTTCTCTTGGTTCGAGATCTGGTGACTGTGGAGACCATTTGAGTAGCGGGAACTCCCTGTCAGTGTTCAAAAACAAAGTGTGAGATGATTTGAGCTTTGTGACAGTGTGTAAACATGTTGAACTCCAGTCCTCGAGGGCCAGCATCCTGCTTGTTTTTGAGATATCCCTGCCCTACCTGCTGTTGATTACCTGGATCAGGTGTGCTTTGCCAATAAGAAGCTACAAGGGCAGGTTAGTTGGAAAACAAGCAGGACAGCGGCCATAGAGGCCTGTAGTTCGACACCTGTGAGCTAAGATGAGCTTGAATGATGGTGGCATGCCTCCTGCTACACTGACTCACTGCACCATCTTGTGGTTCTCGATGGTATTACACAAGAATACAGCCCAGTCTTAATGCGCCGTTCACGCTCATATCTGCACAATGACGCTTAGAAATCTTGGAAATAGGGTCACAGCTTTTGTTTCTTGACATTATTTTTGTAGCTTTAGTTTATTTTAGGTGTTTAACTCACTTTAACACTGGTTTTATTACTTTTACTATGTAGGAGCTTTTTTTTTTTTTTTTTTTTTTTTTTTTTGTTTGCTGACGTTATATAGGGAGGTAGGCGGGAGCAGGATGCACCAGGATGCATTGCTTGCTTTTTGGGAGCGGGATTGATTATTTTTCCAGAGTACATTATGACCTACCCTCCCATGTCAAAGCAGTGGCCCTCTGAGATTGGCTTTTGACAAGCCGAAACTGCAAACGCTTTTAACTAACCCCATTTTTATTATTGAGGCATAGACAGACTCCAAACGTGAGTGCTCATTATCATTTTTCCCCAGCTGTTTTAAGTTGTGTAAGCCCCCAAATGTTGCACCTGCACCACAGCAGCTGGTCTGTAATCAGTCTACTTTAAAAAAAAACCCCAAAAAAACCCTTTTTTTTACAATAACAATGTAAGTACAATAAGTACAAGTGACATCTGTCTTTCTGTCTTAAAACTGCTTTAGCTTGGAAACCATAAGAGGAGATTTTTATGACCTGAAACTGTTTAAGAGCGCATGTCTGGTGGACTTTCTTTGATTTCGGACGGTACTTGAATGCAGCACTTCACTATCTATATATATTTATTTTTAAATCACTGCAATTAATTTAAATACTTTTATATGAAAAATAAAATAAAACAGCCAAGATGCTGTCAGGTATGAACTCTTAAATCTCCAGAGCAGACAGGGGCGACACTTGTGCAGGTATTTTCACCAAAGCGCGCTCACGTGTGCTAGATCCGCGTTCACTCCTCGCCCGTTAGAGTGCGACGACTTGTGCAAAGACCCCGCAGGACCGCTTGCTGTTGCACATTATTCATCTAAACACGGGCAAACTGCGCAACAACTGAAAGGTAAAGATCTTATATTTGTATTCAAAGTGAAGCCACTAACAAGCCAGCGTCTAACTTTCCTCTGTTAATATTTCCGTTAAATTAAGGAAGTAGATGTAAGCAGTCGCAGTTTAAAGTGCTGCACAGTGAAACGTTAGTAGCGACAAATGTGACTTAACAGCCTCATGTTTTCAGATGCGAAGCATTTGAATGGCATAAAATTGATTAAATAATACGGGAATAACCTATTTTCTGCTTTTAACTCAGTGTTTACCTGAACTGTGTGTCCAATATTAAAAATAACAAGCCCAGCATTACTGAGACTGTCATTACTAGCTTAGAATTACCATTTATGGCAATAAAAGTGGTATAAAAATATAATTAAAGATAAATTGTAGCCAGCTACCGAAGAAGACTTAATTTTTAAGAGATTATCTGCTTCCCTCACGACATAAAATCTCTCATTTCCACCTTATTAAAGATGATTTTAACATGTGCAGTGCATAATGTTCTTAAATAATATATTATGATGCAGCTTCTTCAGTGTTTTAGTTAGATGTTTTATGAGATAAGTGTATGTTCTTTTTGGGGAAATGAACCATCACGTTCAGAATAACTTCCTTTTTGAGACTTGAGCAGAGTTTGGTCAGAGCTTGTGGTTGTGCGTTAGTTTATTTTTAGTGATCACCTAAACAAAGAATAATAATTTTAATGCACGAAGGGGTCGTTGATCTTTATTGCAGCTGTCCTTTGTGGCTCACTGTGTTTTAATCTCCCACCCCCAGATGTGGAAGTCAGTGGTGGGCCACAATGTGAGCATGAAGGTGGCTGGAGAGGGGGATGACTGGGAGACGGACCCTGACTTTGAGGTACTGTGTACTTCCTGGAGTGAGCGTCACTGTAGGGAGGGTTGGGTAGACACCCCTGCGTCAATCATTTCTGATTTTGTGTTTATGTGTGTGTGTGTTTTAGAATGACGTGTCAGAGCAGGAGCAGAGGTGGGGGGCCAAAACCATCGAGGGCTCAGGACGTAAAGAACACATCAGGTGAAAAGACGTGCAGCCTGTTCCTGGAAATATTATTTTTATAGTGCACGTAGATGAGTTCAGGACATAGTGGGTGCTGTGCAGCAACAGGAAGAGGAAGTGAGAGCAGAGCGTAAGCTGTCGGGCCGCGAGTCTTTCCTAATATGGATAATGTATGATGATGGTGATGTTGACGAGTCTTTGACAGTGATATTTAAACCTCTGCTGACTGGGTGGGACAGATTTTGTATAAATTGTGGCTTATTCAGGGTCAATAATTCACTCGTTAATGAATATTTGGTAACCTTCAAAGTTGCTGTGGATCCTCATCAAGCAGAAAACTTAATTAAGTTGTGGTTAGTTAGACAGACACATGATCCACCCTATTGGGAAACCCCCCCCCCATTAGCAGTATCCATGTACTCAGAGCTTCTGAGCATTTGTGACCCTGAATTTGTGACTCATAAGAGATTTTAATATTGGAAAGGATTAAGAGTAAGCAGCAGAGGAACAACTACTATACTAACAGTTTAAAATTACCATGATGAGTGTATCAGTGTTAGTGATTGAGTTCACAATAGCATGAACTCCGTCTGTTTCAGTATTCATGTGTTTTGGCCCCTGCAGTGTTGCAGAGCTCAGAAGCAAGGTCACTGAGGAGCATGAGAAGGTGAAGCAGAAGGAGAACATTCCCAAAGCATCGTACGGATATGGAGGAAAGTTTGGAGTTGAGACGGATCGAATGGACAAGGTTAACAAATTGTTCTCATTGAAATCTGAATTATGGTGATAAGCTCCTATCATTTACTGCGACTCCTCTTTACCCTCGACTCTGTGCCCACCATTTCTTTAAACTGTGTCCTTTTTGTTTGAACGGATGTGTCTCTGCTGTCCAGGTGGCTGTGGGTAGCGACTATGTAGCAGAGGTGGAGAAGCACTCTTCCCAGAAAGATGCAGCGAAAGGGTTCGGAGGGAAATATGGTGTTCAGAAGGACCGCGTGGATAAGGTGAGAAGATGAGCAAACTCTTTCACAATAGGCAAAAATAAGTAAAAGGGAGCACACTGCACCCACATTAACATCTTTTCTTTGATATTCTGTAACTCAGATGTGATTTAAATGACATGATGAGGTCTCCTTCTCTGCTGTGTTTCTGTCTACTGCTCTGTGCCATCAAACAACAGGATTCATTCAATTCAATTTTATTTACATAGCCCCAAATCACAACAACAGTTGCCCTAAAGGGCTTTAATTATAAGGCAAAGACCTTACAATAATACAGAGAAAACAAAGAAAATCCCTACAATCATATGACCCACTGTGAGAAAGTGCTTTGGTGACAGTGAGAAGGAAGAACTCCCTTTTAATTAACCTCCAGTAGAGACTGGCTCATGGAGGGGCGGCCATCTGCTGTGATCGGTACAGTTAAAACTGGGATCTGTTATACTTTCCGTTGTTTCTATTATACCTACATATACTGGTGGATGCTCCTTTTAAACATGGTCAAAGTTTTAAATCTGAAGCCTATGTACAAGTACTTCCTGTAAGCCAAATACAGCTGGTTTCAGACATTTTGGCTCTGTATGACATCAGTAAGAGTGGATATGGTCATCTCAGACACACAGCTCTGGTTTCGAGCACAAAAGTCCCACCAACATGATGTTCAGATCGTCTGGGATAGCCAATTAGAAGCTGACTTTAAGGAAAGGGATCAATGATGGCCTGTTTTAAGACAAATAGAGAAATGAGACTCCAGCAGAGGCAGGTTCAGTGAGGGGCAGCCATCTGTTGTTGGGGCATGAGGGGAAGGAGAGGAGAGGACATGGAGTAGTGACATATAAATGCATCGGTAGTGGAAAAGAAGAGCTCAGTGCATCATGGGAAGTCCTGTAGCATCCTGAGCCTTACAGCATCCGTGGGTGAGGCTTCAGTGTCCCCTGATCCAGCTCTATTTATTAGCTTTGTCAAAAAGAAAAGTTTGAACCCTAATCTTAAAAGTAGAGAGAGTGTCTGTCTCCTTAATCCACACTAGGAGCTGGTTCCACAGGAGAGGAGCCTGATAGCTGAAGTTTCTTCAGTAAGAAAAGTTCCACACATACGATGCTTAATATTTATTATGATTTCAATCTTTGTACAGTCTGCCGTCGGCTTTGAATACAAAGGAGAAGTGCAGCAGCATGGATCTCAGAAAGGTACGTCCAGTGTCCTGCATCTGTCATTCACTATTCTCCTATCAGAAGTTTGTCTAAATCTTACATTCTTATAACTCACTGCTTTAGATTACTCAAAGGGATTTGGAGGAAAGTACGGTGTCGAGAAAGACAAAGTGGACAAGGCGGCTTTGGGGTACGACTACAAGAGTCAGACTGAGAAGCATCAGTCACAGAAAGGTGAGTTCAGGTTGTAGCAACTGTCTCTTTTTATATTATGTGCTTTATATTTGCTTTTTTATGCATTTGAAATTTATTTTCACCAGACTACGCTAAGGGATTTGGAGGGAAATATGGGGTGGAGAAGGAGAAGGTAGACAAAGCTGCTGTGGGGTATGACTATAAAGGAGAAACAGAGAAGCATCAGTCGCAGAAAGGTGAGTTAAAATTGCAGCTTTTGCAGGTTCGGGCACCGTTTCTTTCATGACACTTGATTGCTTTATTCTGTGCAGATTACTCAAAGGGATTTGGAGGGAAATTTGGTGTTGAGAAGGAGAAAGTCGACAAAGCTGCGTTGGGGTACGATTACAAGGCTGAGACGGAGAAACATCAGTCACAAAAAGGTTAGAGGAGTGAGCCACTGATGTGTTATTTACAGGAGCAGATTTCCTGTATTCATCACACTGATGAAGTGCTTCTGTGTTCAGATTATTCAGCAGGTTTCGGTGGCCGGTATGGCGTACAGGCAGACCGCATGGATAAGGTCAGCATCAAGGATGAAATTCCGTATTATTGTCTTTAGATTCATTGTCTAATCTGGAATAAAATGGAAAGTAGCCAAAACATCTGTTAGGGGAATAATTAATACTTTGGAAAAAGTGAGGCACAAATGTTAAATGCTGGAATTAATATCGATTATTTCTGTTTTAATTTTCATGAAATGAACTTAAAAATGTTTTAATACCTACCTAAAACCTTAAAGCCCTTCTACATGACTGTACATCTTATTCTTAGCCTGAATGGTCTGCTTGTTCTGTATAACCAGAACAAGCATTCTTATTTATGAGACCATTGTTGGTCTGTTCCCATTTTACTCACTGATTTGACTTACTGTCAAAAAGGTAAAGGATGTTATTATATTCACGGAGTGGTGGATCTAGAAAGTTTTACATGGGCAGCAAAGGAAGGGCAAGAGGTCTAGGGTGGCTCATACCTCTTCAGTGAAGTATGTAAAAATACCTTATATGTAGTTGGGCCAGTTGCCCCCTTTGCCCCTCTGTAGATCCGCCCTTGTCTTTACAGGACAGCCTTTTTTCACATTTCTGACTTTAAATTTCATACTTGATTTAGAAGGAAATTTAAAAAAAACGATGGTGACTGTTTGGGTCTTCTTCCAGACCTTCGCAAAGTGGTGACATATTTAAATAACTTGTACTTAGACACAACTAGACTGATGTCTTGTCATGTTCAAAGTCATTGTAGAACCTTTGGCGCAACTTGTTAAAAGATTTAAGTGAGTGGGCCTGAACCTTACTACACCCCCATCTGGCCTGAGGCGACACTGACAGTTACTTTATTGTATAATTTTTTGTAAATGTTGTTCCTGTGTAACCACTGTTGATTCAGCTACTGCCTATCTTAGCCAAGGAACTTCTGCAAAAAAAAAAAAGATTTTTTATCTTAAGCGAAAGCATTAAAAACAAAACAAAAAAAACATCTAACATCTGGCTTCTTGGGACTTTGATCACATTTTTAGCTCCATTTATTTTGTGGTTTAGCCCGAGTATCAGAGGTCCCCAGTAACAGATTGGCCCAGATGTGCCCACATCATCAGCTGAAATAAGGCTGTTTCATAGCCTGTACATCTTCCTGATCTGACAGGAACAGACAAGCAGCAGATTGTCAAACCACCAGCTTTTAATTTTTAATTTTGATTTATTTCCTGCCAGTCAGTTAATCGCCTGCTTGAGTATTCTTGCAGCTGTAACCGTCATTATTGAAACATCATGTTTGTAGTGACAATTCAAACTTCTGAAAAATAATTCTTTCTTTCTATTATTAACCTCTAGAGTGCAGCAGGCTTCACAGACATGGACTCCCCGACCTCTGCATATAAAAAGACACAGCCAGTAGAGGCTTGTAAGTTCATTTGTTTCTCCAACATAATCACTCACACTCTGCCATCTGCCTGGCAAGCAATTAAATCCACAACTGTTCAATGGTTTCCATGATGCACTGCATTCATATTCCCTTTGGATTTTATTATGCAGCGAGTGCAGGTGCAGGAAAACTGAAAGCACGCTTTGAGAACATGGCCAAGGCTTCCGATGAGGAGAACAGGAAGAAAGCAGAAGAAGAGAGAGCGAGGAGGCAAGCCAGAGAGAGCCGAGAGCGAGAGGAGGCCAAACGCAGACAGCAGCAGGTACGCTGCACTGCAAAAATGTAAAGAGCTACAAGGTGAGCTGTTTTCAGCTCACGTGATTGATGTTCTTTCTTTTAGGAGGAAGAAAGAAGAAGAGAGGAGGAATCTCAAGTACCACCAGTTCATCATGTTGATCCAGAGGACGATATGCCAACACCAGAAATCCACCGTCGCACTCCAGAGATTCCAGAGCCGGAGCCAGAACCAGAGCTGGAGCCAGAGCCAGAACCAGAACCAGAACCAGAGCCGGTGGTGAGAAACACATATGAAAAATCAGATGTACCAAATAACAACTCGTGTTTAAAACATGGGACTCATGTTCACCCATCTTTCCACCAGCATGCACATATTTATATTCTTTTGTATATATAGGTATACATATACATATATATACAAAAAACTTGAATTTTACTATATTTATTTATTGGATAAAATAAGTTAAATGTCACCGCTATTATAACAGCGGGGGTGTCCAAATTCAGAGGCTGCATCCACCTGAGGACCCGGCCTTCGCGGTCTAAGTGGCCGGGTCCTCTGAAAGCTGGGTAGACCGGAGATGAGCGACTGCGATGGTCTAGCCTTCAGAATTACGTCACGAGCTCTCTCGGTGCAGTGAAACTCTGCCGTCTGCTCCTTGCTATCTAAAATATAACAGGACACTGGCATAAATTCTTGACCGTCTCACACTTCTGTTTAATCAGTTTTCTGTTTGACGTTTATTCAGCTGTGTGAAAACCCCGGAGGAACCCTCCCGAGGGATTAATAAAGTTTTATTTAATTAAATCTAATCTAATAACTTTAATCTCAGCCAAACCCATTTACTCACGAACAAATAAAACACTGAAAAAGGCCAAACAATAACATGTTTAAGTTATCTAAGTGTCTTATATATCATGTTTAACCTGAGTAGCAAAAGACCGCGGGGGTTTGAAAACGATGTGCCGGGAGTTCGTTGTTCTCGCCGGCTCAGATATTTGAAGTTTACACAGCTACATTCTCGCCTGAAAATATGTTAAAAGTTTATTTTGTGACCCAGAAAGAGTAATAAGAGTAATATTAAAACTAAGTAGCTGCAGTAGTAGTAGCCATTGTTGGAAACTGGAATTGGCTGGGCCATGCTGGGATATGGTTTTTCAATTTTGTTTCCGGGTGGAAAATCGGGAGAAATTCGGGAGAATGGTGGCTCCGGGAGATTTTTGGGAGGGGCACTGAAATTCGTGATTCTCCTGAAAAAATTGGGGGGTGGGGGGGGGGTTGGCATGTATGCCAATCCATGACTGATAGTGTTTGGTTGTGTGCATTGTGATTTATCCAGGTATCCTGGTATTTCAGATACTGTTCATCTGCTGTAGATAGTTGTTTAGATCTGCCACTTCTTTTCTTTTGCCCTCCACTTTTCCAGTTTCCTCAAATTTTTTAAGGACACGCTGCACACCATACTATCAAGATATTCTGTGTTTTTAGCTAACAGCTCTTTGGGAATCACCTTTTTGGTACAAAGATACTATTCAAGTCTGTCAGACTGTCTTATCTTTGAAATTTTTCATAAATTCATTAAAGAAATGGAGACAAATTATGTGTTTTTGTGACAAAGTCACAATTTAAAACTGGTTCTTTACCAAGTTGTCTTTTACGTGTAGACACCTAATTGGTGAGTTAGGTGCCTTTTTTATCCTTGGACAATTCACAGGTCAGTAGTAACATAATTCTGCAGAATTTTTTGGGTTTGTGGATGTGGAAAAGCAGAAAGAAAATAGGTCCTATGTGAAAATGTTTACAGCAGACTTTGAGGCTATTAGTTTTTGTTTTTTTTTAAAAAAAAAGGCAAATACCATGTGGTGCAAAATGCTGTAAAAAGAGAGACATCTTCACAGCTGATATCTCCAAAACTCAGCAACTAACCTAATTCAGTCTCTGGAAAGGGTTCCTTTCTGATTATCCTCACCTGTGACGCTTAACTACAAATCATCTAACTCCACTTATGAGTCAAAGGTAGCAGAAGAGCATCATCACACCACGATGAAGGCCACAACACTGAAAAGTTAGCACGTTTGATAACCTGCTCCTGAAATTTTAAACAAGTGCTACTTATTTACCTTTGAGTACTCAACGTCTCTCAGTACTTTGTGACTTCACTCCTTTGCCTGTTGCACACAGTCCCAGTGCTTCTCACTGAGGACATGAATGTCTAAAAGACAGCGACATGCAGACATTTGTACCCGCAGGATGGAAATTGTCATTGAAGCCCATTAAATGTTGTTTTTCATCCCTTTTTAAGAAGCTAAGATAAGTAAGTTGGCCTTATGTTAGATTTTATACAGATGCCGGACATTATGGAACAAAGACATGGCTTTTTAAAGGAGCCCAAATTAAAATATAAAGGAATAAATAAAATAACAGCCTAAATCAGCACCTGGAGACATTTAAAGATGGGTGATGAACAGAAAGAGTTGGTTCCAGAAGTAAATTTAAGATTACAGCATATTTTTCCCAAATTATCCCTTTGTCCATCTCAAAATTCAGATGTTTAGCTCTAAATATAATGCTGGCATGCTACTGGGACTCATCTCAGCTCACCTCCAGGATTTGAAATCGGTGACTTTGAGCATTGCTGTTTTCAGGAGGAACCAGAATACGAGGAGCCCCCGGCCTTGCCACCACGATCGGACGATTTTGAGGAACCGGGCGCCCCTCCTCTGCCTGAAAGGTCAATAGAAGTGGATGATGATGGTGGAGAGTATGAAGACATCGGTCATCCCCCTCCTCCTCCTCCTCAGCGTAAAGGTGTGCCTCTAAGCAAAGCCGTGAGTTAATCAGGACCCCTTTCGTGGCTACTGATCATTAATCTCGCATATTTTATCTCCCAGCTGACGAGAACGACTATGAAGACCTGACATGTGGCCAGAAGGCAATAGCGATTTATGACTATCAGGGAGGTAAGACTCTCCATTTTCTACGTTTCATGATAAATGTGACCTTGTGCACATATAAATGTCACACCTACACATTCAGTACTCATTGTGGAATAGCTGATCTGGGCTACTTTGGTTTGCCTTGTTTACACACTGAAAGGGGATCGTGAGCACAGGTGTTCCTTTGGCCTTTGACGCTGTGACACAAGTGCTTAAATGTGAGGATAAATCCTTTGCTTTTCTTTTTTCACACAGAGGCCGATGACGAGATCTCCTTCAATCCAGACGACATAATCCACAACATAGAGATGATTGATGAGGGCTGGTGGAAGGGACAGTGTCACGGACGTACCGGTCTGTTCCCGGCCGCTTATGTTCAGCTGATCGAGTGAGCAACACGCTCCCAAAGTCTATTTTTGCACAAGCTTCACTTAAACAAACTTCAATATTGTTGAACAGAAGGAGGAATTTGTATTTAACAATCAAATCAGAACAAATTTTTAAAATCAGTTGATTTGTGTAATATTTCGCTTTGAATGTGCCGACTGGAAAAGCATCAGGCCAATCCTGATCAGAAGCAAACATGTACACCTCTGCAAGGAACTGAGGGTATATGACCTTATTTTTCATTTCTTTCACTGGATTTTTATTTTACCAATGTAATCACAGTTATGACCTGAAATGGCTCTGCTATTCTAATAAAATCCTCCTGGCAACCTGTGTTTTGTCTTTCCTCTGATGCGGTTACAGTGACCTAAAAACACTGTTTTGTGGAGCACCAGCTGATCATTTTAGCCATCGCCATCTTGGTGTTTGGACACAGTGATAAGTGAGGTGATAATTAATCCTTAAACATGTAACGACTCTGCAGCGGGCTATGCGTGATTTCTTGCCCACTTAAACGTTGCATGTTCATCGGTATAACACCATGTTTATGTTAGTATTACAAAAAAAGGGAGGCATTATGAAGTGTGGGAAGGAAAATCCTTAATATGTATTCTACTGTGAAACAGTAGCTTCAAAGCTATGCAGGCCAAGTCATCTTCTCTATGCACAGCCACAAACCATAATGGCTGGAGAACATGCGTTTCATTATTCTACCCGTGTTTACAAAATTAAATTATAAGAAGCCAACATTGATAATAAAACATTTTGTCTAACCCTAAACAGTAAAAGTAGAAAACCCTCGCAAAAAGATTAGGCCAGTATCACGTTAACTATGGCTAAGCACCGGCATTAAACAGGTTACTTTATTGTGCAGCGGTTTAGGCAGTTACCTGACAGGTGAAACAGAGCTATAACTGGGGAGACACAGGTCTGGCCTTTTATGACATACCTCCATAGCAGCCACTGCTGCACAGATATAGCAAAAATAAATCACCAGATGATAGACATAGCCTATGATGCACATTTTAAGAAATGTTAAAGTTTTCCTTTTCAATATATTGTACGAGCCGGACCTTCTTGTAATTTTTTTAAAAGTGCTTGACTTCGGCTGCTTTTTTAAAACTCATTTTCAGCCCAGTCATTGTACCCGACCATTTTAGAGGAATGTTTGTTTGATTGTTGAAACACTTAACACTGACCTATGAATCATTCAAGCGTAAAACCCCCCCCACCTAACTCAAGATATGTGTATACACATAACAGACAACTTAGCAATGAACTAATTTTAAGTTGTGTTTACTAGTCTGTCACCAAAAACATCATTTATTGTCATTTCTTTAGTTGAATGTATGAAAAACACCAAAGATAACACAGTGTGAGGGGCTTGAAATAGGAGTTTTGCACCAACGAGGTGATTGTCGGCATATCTTGGCATGTTGTGCATGCAGTGTGTCCATAAAAAGAGGAAACCGGACAAGTACACGATAAAAGAGGCACCATCACATCTGCATCCACCATGCACTTTTGCACAGTTCTGTAATTGTAAAGAATGTGCGTAATGAATTAAAGTTGTGACAAACAACAATTGAAATTATAAATCATATTAAAATACTAATAATTCTGTGTTTTTGACACACCTCCAGGAGCCACTGGAGGTGGGCAAAAGAGTTGCATGATGTCAAGAAAATGAACAGAACAAATCATAGGACAGATTTTTTTATGGGAGTTTAGAGACTTAACTTGCGGCAGAGAATACACGTGCACCACTCACATTTCTGCAGTCAGACGCACTACACACACGTTTTCCGTGCTCTGATCTCAAGTCAGAGAGGGTTTTGCTGTTCCATGAGAACAAACCAGTTTCTGCAGTGAACTTTTGTACGATCTCAGGCTCTGTGGCAAAGCCCGGGAATCTTCAAATCCACCAGACACAATGAAATTTAATTAAGAAACACAACACTTATCACAAAAGGATGCTGTGTTTCAGCTTCCAGAGTCTTATAGCTAAAATGACGGTCTTCCCGTTTGGTGGTTTACCAGGCAACATTCTTCTTCTTCTTGCCCTTGCCACCTTTCTTTCCCAATCGTTTGCCCCTCATTTTCTTGGCCTGCCGCTGGCTCATCCATGCCGGATACTGTCCATGTTCATCCAGAAGAGTTTTCTTGTTGCGCTTGCTGTCCATGTCCATCTTCCCATCTGAAACACAGACACACAGCAGTGAGGACGGCTTCAACATGCACACAAGCTGTTTCCTCATGTTTGCAAATGATACATGTGGCACAGAAAAATGTGTGACATCACCTCGTAATTAAAAAACAAAACAAAAACAAACTATAAAGGCTGCTGACTGTGGTGCTCACTGTCTTACCATCAGGCTCTGCCTCCTCCATGTTAACGTCGGCCTGCTTCTTTATCTTCTCAGCTGGCACCACTGTGGCGATCTCCTGAATGTCAGTCATGACGACTTCTCCTTTCTTATCGAGGGTCAGAGCTTGTTTCAGACGGTTCAGCTCCTTTGGAGCATTCTTCTTCCTCTTCTCTGCCCGCATCTTTCGCTTCCATTTACTCCGAAGGCTTTTTGCCATTTTAAAGATGCTGCGAACACATTAACAAATCACCAGTCAAGCAAACTTGGGTTCACGAATTTTTAGGACTTTCACATGTATCCTTACACCACGGAACAGTAAAAACAAGCGGTGAAGACAAATGGATGGTCTGAGGCGACATGTCTTGCCAATGACTGCCGATTTCTTCCACACTACCTGAGCTGAAGCCCAGGATTCAGGAGGATGTTTGGATTTTAATTAATCTATGATTTACTTTCAGGAACGTCAAGACGATGTATATCATTTAAATATGACACCTATTTGTGTAGGTAGAATGAAAAAAAATCCATTTATAACGTTTTTTTAGTAATACTACTAACAAAACAAAAAAACAATGAAAATAAACTGTGCAACATCTTTACAAACTAACTAATAAAGTTAAATAAACCTGGGAGAGAAGTCTAAATAAAACTGATCACGCATTCAGACTGTCTTCTTCTACACCTCTATAAACATTGAGCTGGTCTCTAGTACCCAACACTGATATTAAAAATATTAAAAAATCCCAGCAGATCAGCATCTTCTTAAACACTCAGACCAACAACTATGCCGCATTCAAACTCACCTACATCACCTTTCTTTCACATTTCACTAAATCCACCGAGTTGCTGCCGCGTGATTGGCTGAATCGTAAACAGATGTACCTTACAAAGTGGCCGACGCGTGCAGTACTGCAATTTCCCTTCCATGATTAATAACGTAAACCTAAGGACTTTATAGGCAAGTTAGGATTAGCGAATCCACTGAGCTGTTAAACCTCAACAAAACGGGAATGAGCAGCTTCGGTGATAAACTTTAACGTTTGGTCTGTTGAACATTTACAGCACTAACATCATCATCACCCACCCCCCTCCTAAAAGAAATGGTAAAATGCTGTTAATTCCGTTTAGTTACACGATACTGGCCGTCACAATAAGCCTAGCAAGTTAGCTACCCAACTCCTAATGAGGCACCAGTCTTAAAAACACATAAAAATAGCCTCGTTCCCTCATTAAACTCATACAGGTGTAATCATTAATCCACTATATGACATACAAGTCTGACTTACTTCCCACAGAAGCAGCAGATGAGCTTCTTGACGCTTAAACTGTGTGAACAACACACTCTTCTACTCCGCACACGTGTTTAGAAGCTTGGGGAAAAAATGAATCACGTGCTTTGGAAAGAGCTGCAATATGATTGGCTGCCTCGGACATTCTGAAGACTGTGGCTTCTGATTGGACAGTGGACTAATACCAGGAAGCTAAACGGAAGGTAAACAAACCGTTGTGGAAAATTTCGTGCTTAGCTGCAAGCTAAAGTGCTTTAAACCCTTTGAGTGTTTGTTGGGTTTGTTTTAAGTTCATCCGGGAGTCATGAACAGCTTCCAGGCCGCCAGCCCTCCGCTCTCTGCTGCTGTGACCCAGATGTTCAACACGCTGGAGTCGGCTGCAGAACAAATGATGGTGCACAGAGACTTCCAAGCGGCTTTTGACACATGTCTCAGAGGTCTGGAGAGTCTCGATGGCCTGGAGCCCGAGGACAGCAGGTGAGGGTCCTGAAGCTTCACGCACATGTGTAACTGGAAGCTTGGATGTTTGTGTTATAACACAAACGTCTTTAATGTTCCTGCAGATGTGCAGAGCTCAAGGCTGGTTTCTGCATCTTAGGGATTCAGGCTCTGGCTGAGCTCAATCAGTGGCGTGATGTCCTCTGCTGGGTCCTGCAACAGTATGAGCAGGAGAAAATACCAGCGAAGATCATGCAGATGTGGTGAGGAAAGGGTTTCATTATCATTATTATTATTATTATTATTATTGTTGTTATTGTTATTAGACACTGATCTATTGATCCCCAGCCTTTGGGCAGGTGGACACAATATGAAATAAAGTATAAAATACAAATCGTATTAGGGTTCAAATATGCAAATTCTCCTAGACATGTTTTTTCAATCAGCACATTTAATCCGCCATTAATTATATACTTAATCATGAATTAAAAATGAAAATAAAATTTAATTATTCGTTATGAGTGCTGTTATAATCAAACCTTATATTAATGACTTCAGCCTTTTTTGATAAAGAAATGTTTTTGTAGTAAATAAAAGACATCTGTCATCACAATTATTTAGGCTTAAATTAATAAATGTGTAAAATGACAGAGCAAGTTCCACTAGCTCATTGCCCAGACTGTCCCATAAATATAAAACTAGAAGTTTTGACTTGATGAGCCATTTTTTTTTACCTAGTGAGGTCACATTTGTGAAAGCCCACACTGTTGTACAAAGTGTAAGAAAAAGTGAACTTTTATTTATTACTCAATTGCTTTGATGAGGTCTGAATGGCTATGGAAGAGGTCTTTATCTGTAGGAAAAACTGTGAAGTCCAAAATGTATGCCCTCCAAAGCTCTGCAGCAGGCAAAATTGGAGACTGTAATCCCAAATCTATTATGTCAGTGGGTAGGTCCAGTGAAAAATGGTTGGCTTTTTGAAATATTTGGACAACGACTGGAAATGGGTGATAAACTCAAAAAAATCCTACATAAAAGTGACCTTTTCTAGTAACGAAACAGACATTTATCACACCCTGATATCCATAAATTTGGAGCCAAGGTTCCCAGATACTGTGCCAATACTTAGAAACTCTTTCCTATTTTAACCTCTGACTTCTGGGGCTGATGATGACATGTGTGGTGCCATCATTCTCAGAATTAAAGACTGAAGGACAAGAGTGCAGGACAGCCAAAATAATTTATTTCTGCTAAAGGGGGTGATGTGTTTGTTTGTGTTTTACAAAGAATTGAGAGATATACATGATCACACAGTGGATTTTAAGTCAGACGATCAAGATATGACTCACATGTAGACTTTAAGCTTTAACATAAGGGGTTAAGAAAAGTATTGCATTAACTATTTAGGATTTTTTTTTCTTTAAAAAATTCAATAAAATTCTTACTAATGTGATTTTGTGTCTCATTTTGGCAGTATACTTCTTTACTCCAAGGTGGGTGAGCCTGCTGTAATGCAGGAGGTGACCAGAGCCTGGTTACACTACCCGTCCAACAGCAGGGCGACTAGCTTCAGGACCGTCGCAGAGCTGTACCTGCTGCATATCCTTGTGCCGCTGAGAGAAGCAGACGAGGCTCGGGAGCTGATCAGAGGCGAGCTTTTTAGCAGCGCCTTCACAGAAGAACACAGACAGACAGCGCTGGATATCATAGAAGAAAAAGAGCGACAAAATCAAGACCCTCCTCTAAATCCCAGGATGAGTGGAAGCTCTGACGTCACTGAACATCCTGTCTCATCCCAAGGTCTGACACTTCAGCCTAAACCCTTATGAGATGCATTACGCCAAGCGGCCTAAAAAAGACTGAAACTGTTAACTGTTTGTGATTTTGCTTTTGTTCTGCAGGTACTTTAGTCCATAAACTTGAGGCTGTGATCAGGTTTTTATACCGAAAACTCCTGATGATTGGTTCTGGCTCATTCCCTTTCCGGAGAATCTTTCTGACTGCCATCCTCCTCTACATGCTCTTTTTTCGGATGGATCCAGGTTGGGTGAAATGTTCCTTAGTTCTACTGGTACATCATCATCTTTTAGAAGTTAAAATAAAAGTGACTGTAAATGCGTTTCTGTTGTGCTTTTTTTACCTGCAGCTCTCCCGTCTGCGTTCATGTGGATTTCGAAACTTCTGCAGCTGCTCAAACAGATGTGGAACGCCATGTTTGCACCCTATTATCAGGCAGTCACTCAGAGCAAAGGACTGTAGAGGACTGAATATGCTAGGTCTATCATTTTAAATGAATTCTCTAAGGACTGTTTGTAAGACAACATGGATGATATTCACGTCAGATCTATAAAACATTTAAAGCGTCCTCATTCCAGGAAAATTGCTTTTTTTTTTTTTTTAAGCTGCAGACTCTTCAGCTCACATGACACAGCTTCCCATAAATTCTCCCCAGCTCCTCACTAATACATCCTTTGTTTGTCCATCTCAAAGCAACACATGAATCATCAAGAGTCTGATGTGTTTTTTTTTCTTTTCCTTTTTTAAGTCTGGGAAGTGACTCACTGTTCTGGTTCAGAGTACCTAGAATGATGAGTAGGGGTAAGAAAACAGTTGCAGTCAGTGTATCACTGTATGAATCTGAAATTTGTTAAATGATTATAACAATAGTTATAATAGTCAGTTTAAGTTTTGTGTACTGCAATGTGCTGAGGTCCTGTGGCTGCAAAACAAGCCTAAACCATGACCCCTCTGCCACTGTGCATGACATGAGGTGTTTGTCCTGATATGGTGTGTCTGGTTGTCAACAAACATGGTGCTCTGCATTACAGCCAAACATTGCCACTTTGGTCTCGTCTCTCCAAAGGACATTTTTAGAAGTGTTGCACTTGACATGCTAACTGAGGCCGGTAGAGTCTTGGATGTATTTGTTTGCACGTCCAAGATCATGCACTGGGTCTGGAATTTGCTGGGACGTTTACTCCTGAGAAGATTGGCGACTCCTTTGAATGTTTTCCAGTTGTGAATAATTGTTCTTACTGCAAAATGATGGACTTCTGATTGTTTGGAAATGACCCTATAACCTTTTCCAGATCGATGGGAAGCCGCAGTTACTTTTTTAACTCTTTCCTCCACAATTACGACATTTGACAACAACGTTAATAGGTGTGAAAGATGGACAGAGATGAAGTTTTTCCTCCTTGGCGCTGTGTTAACACACCGGAATGCTCCAGTCCAGCAAACTGCCGAAACCTCAGCTTTTATAGAAGTGGTCATGATCAATTAATCAAGTGCATTTGATTTTCAACATGTTACCCTCTTAATTCAAATAGAAGCTGTCAGATTGTACTTAGTTTTTCACAGGATTGGATCTTAAGAAAATGCACTTACAATGTAAGAGTGAAGATATTTGTTCTGCATTTAAGTGTCCCTGTGACTGTTCTTATGTATTATTTTATTGATAATTCTCATAAATGAACCTTAAATTTTTAAAGGGTAATCAATTTGGAATTATAATTTTGAATTATATGTGTGGATGTGACAGCGTGTTTGATAGGACAAAATCCAGTCACCTTATTTTTTTTTTAAATGGATGGATGGGTAGTTAAGTAACTGGTTACCTAACATGCTGTCAGGCCTTTCCAAAAGTATCATCAGTAAAAATTTAAAGAGGGAAAAACAAACTTTTTTTATAATCTTATATTCCTGTTGTGGAAATTTGAATTTAATTTATGTGAAGATCTATTAAATTTAATCTTATGCAGCACTGTTAAGCAGTTTTAAATTTAAATGTTTAAATTGTTTTCTGAAAGCTTACAAGTAGCGAAAAAAGTAGAATAAAAGTGTGCAGGTAAACGTACATGTCCCTCAAGTTTAGAAAAGGTGGTGCTGCAGTAAATCGGAATATATTATCTGTAATTCATAAAGTTCTGCATGCATGTAAAAAAAAAAATTAGGGGTCTTTTTTTTTTTTAAGTGAAAGTCACATTAGTTTAATCGCATTTTTAAAGTGGGGCTGGGGTCACTCATTGCCCCTCTCTTTGGACACGCCCCTGGGTACAGGTGAGAAGTATTATTATTAAGTTGCACACAGTGGAAATACTTGAGTATTCGAGTACAGAGTACTGCCTGTGACTGTGGAGATGATCTGGACCCGTGTGTCACCAATGCTGTGTAGCTAATAAGCGCCGACGTGATCGCCGGCGTCATAGTTCCAGCCGGTTTGCGCATGACAGTTTGTGAGTTTCGTTTCCAGCAAAGCGAAGAGAAAGCTGTAAAATGAAACTGTTGCTGGGAACTGTTTCTGTGGCGCTGATGTTTACAGTGGGGTGAAGTACAACAAACGCTCGACCCTCTGTTGGTTTAGTGACCGTCCTGAGACCCTGAAGAAGAGCAGAAGGCTGCACTGATGTCTGCTGGGATCTGCTATTGCTTTTCTAGACTTACTCTAGTGAATCACTTATTTGGTAAGCGGAACATTCTCAACCCGATGGTGATGCTTTTATATTATTTCCTGTTTACTTGAGAACTATAAATACTAGTTTAAAGGTCCTACTTCAGCGAAATGCACGAGATGCTTGTTAAATAAGATTAAAGCTCCTCAACGAGTCGTAGATGCACTCGTTATTAATGTCACAGTAAATAAAAACGGAACAATTTTGAAGTCAAGTTTTATTCACAGATAGGAGAAATTCTTTTAGTCAGTTAACTTTCTAAAGCTGTAGTGCTTTCTCGGTCATGAACAGTCATGAACAATGTAGTGCACAGTGTGCTAAAAATGCTCTCACAGCCACTTTATTAGGTACACCTTGGTGGCGCTGGAAACTTTCCTCACGTGACAGCATCGCACATTTGCTCCAAATCTGTTGGCTTTGCATCCATGATGGGAATCTCTGTTCCACCACATCCCAAAGGTGCTCTACTGGATTGAGATCTGGTGACCGTGGAGGCCATTTGAGTACAGTGAACTCATCGTCACGTTCAAGAAACCAGTTTGAGATGATTTGAGCTTTGCGACATGGTGCGTTAACCTGCTGGAGGCAGGTATCAGAAGATGGGTACACTGTTGTCATTAAGAAATGGACATGGTCAGCAACAACACTCAGGTAGGCTGTGGTGTTTAGGGCCAAAAAGGCCCAAGACAATACCCCCCATATCACTCCCTCTCCACCAGCAGCCTTAACTGTTGATACAAGGCAGGCAGGATAAAGCCATGCTTTCATGCAGCAGAAATCAAGATTCATCTGACTAGAAAACGTTTTTCCAGTTATGTATTGTCCAATTTTGGTGAAGCGTGTGAAGTATAGCCTCAGTTTCATGTTGGTTACCTAATTTTAGTGAATATTTGAGTTGCTGTTTCTACTCTTCTAATCAGCTTGAAGCAGTCTGGTCGTTCTCTTATGACCTCTGACATCAAACTTTACAGACCATTCTCTGTAAACTCTAGGGATGGCCGCGTGGGAAAATCCCAGTATATCAGCAGTTTCTGAAACACTCAGACTAACAACCATGCCATGTTAAAAGTCACTAAAATCACCTTTGTTTCCCACTCTGTAACTCCGTTTCAACTTCAGCAGGTCGACTCGACCACGTCTACATGTCACATGAGCTGCCAACATGAGATTGGCTGATCAGATATATGAGTTAACATGCAGTTGAAAAGGTGTACCTAATAAAGTGTTTGGTGACTGTATAATCTAATTATTTACTGGCTGATCTGCTTAAAGTATGCTAATAATCATATAACTGTGAAATATGACTTTACAACTAGTTTTTGGACTAAAAACCGTAATCAATATTTTTATTACATGTTGCTCCAATAACACGAGATCAAAGGACTAGAAATTCAAAAACATTCACAAAAGATCTTTATTGTGTGATTATGAATATGATCAGACAGCTATCTGATCATATTCATGTTCATATTTACTCATATTTATCATACTGGGTTGTTAAAGAGGTGGTAATGTTGTTTAACAAACCTTTAAAGGATCTCTGCACCTCAAAGGAACTCTTTAAACCTCATAAATTTATGACTGATTCATAAATGCTCTTTTGTCTGTTGTTGCATTTGACCTTCAGGTCAGGTGTATTTCAGTGACACAGAAACCAAAATACTGACCGTGAGTCTGTGTGAAGTGAAGTCAATTTGCTCTACATCTGCTCAACACGGGGCCTAAAACGAATAAACCGAACAAGCCTCACGCTCTGTGATCTTTAAAACCATGATTTGCTATTTTAATAGAATATATATCAAAAATATGGGGTACTCCACAGCTGACTGTGCTTTTCCATTTTTATTTATTTTTACACATGCACACACCCGCTGGTGCTCTGGTGGGTTGATTCACGGTGTCACAGGCTGTTATTTAACCCCTGTTACTCTTACAGGGATGAGAGGCCTCTCCAATTATTGTCTATCATGCTGTGTGAACAGCTTGCTGCAGACTTTCTCTGCTACCTGGGAAATAGCAGAACTGCTAGAAAGGTAATCACATGAATTACTACAGCCGCTTTCATCTTGACTCAGTGATGTTGTAGCGCCACTTATTGTGGAAATCCTAAGGCTGTTTACAATATTAACAAGCTTTTATGAATTTTAAAAGGTGGGATGCAGCTGGTGCGAAAGGAGATGCTCGTAATGTCGCGCTGCATCTAAAGAGAGTTCTTGAGGCCATGCGGGGTGACCTTCCTCAGCCCGCTCCACATCGTGACTTCCTCCACTGTCTGGACCAAAACAGCTTTCGACGTAAGAGCTACGCTTTTGCAGAGAAAATACCTCCTGCCGATGTGTCTTATTTTATACCTTCTAATGATGCTTTACAGTTAATGTGCAGCATGACGCAGATGAGGTGTTCCTCTCGATTCTCAACTTCATTCACCAGCAGATGGACAACAAAGTTCTGGTTGGACTGCGATCAAACTACTCTAATATTATTCATTTCTGCACGTGTTATCTACAACAGTGTTTGTTTGCATTTGCCCTCTCTGAAAGGCTGGGGAAATTCAGGATCTGTACAAGATTTCAGTGGAGACGAACCTGCAGTGTTTAAAGTGCAACTCCGTCCAAACCGAAACCAGCTACATGCTCAGCCTGCCGCTTTATGTAAAGGAGGATGACAACTCTCTGGTGGGTCTTCTTCTTCTTTTGTTTAAGAATACTAAAACTGTTGGGGAACACACTATCTCTGTTTGCTATTTTTTCCCTTTTATTGGAGGCCGTATCTTAAAATCTCGAGTTTTTACAGCTTATTGAAGCCAAAGATTTTAGCCAATCCTGATCCAATCATATGGGTGTAATAAAATACAGCATTTTAATATGTAATACTTCCAACTGGGGAGTACATGGGGGGGGGGGGGTTTATAAATCCACAAAACACAAGTGTAAAAAGGGAGAAAACGCACAAGTTTATTAGGATTACAAAAATCAGAGTCACCAGCAAATAGTCCAGCACAGAACCACTCATAAAAGATCAAATGAATGACATATGACTTGTTAGGTTACAAACCTTAGCTGTATTGCATTGTCACTGTTTATTTTAGTCACTATTTATTTTGTTACATTTGCCATATTTTCAGGAAGGCTGCATGAACTCCTTCTTCGAGCATCAGGAGCTCAGGGGCATAAACTCCTGCTTCTGTGCACACTGTGGAACTAAGAACCCATCCAGACAGGTGAGACTCAGGTTTAAACCCTCCTCAAACACATTGAAAAGGCTCTGATGAAATCAATTACAAGATATGTGACAAAACATGAACTCAAATTCACTCATTTGTTTTGTTCAGGGTGTCAAACTCCTGTCACTGCCTCGTATCTTGTGCATGAACCTGAAGCGATTTCGGAACAGCCGCGGTTCCACCCGCAAACTTGACTGCAGGGTTTCTTTCCCAGAAACCTTTGATTTCTCCCAGAGTCTCCAACATGTGTTCTCCGGAAACTTTGCACAGGTTCGTCCGAATTCTTTTTTACGTGAATATTGCATCTTTTACTTGTGAATACTCTGATTATTTATTTGTTTTTCTTCCAGAATGAGTGCAGGTACACCTTGTACGCAGTGGTCGTGCACTGTGGTTATGCAATGTTTGGGCACTATACTGCTTACGTCCGCCACAGGGAGAACAAGTGCTGGTACTATGCAGATGATAGCCACGTACAGCAGGTACATCAGATCTAAAAAATAATTACAAATAATCACAGTATACAGTTAGATGTGAAAGTATCTGCAGATATCAAAGGGAGAGAGGGATGTAACTTTTTCCCTCTGTGCTTCTTCTTGAATTGCAAATTTCTGATGAATCTTCTGTCTGATTCTTATTCAAATCCACAGACTACCTGGGAAGAAGTGCAGAGAACATATGGAGGAAGACAGAGGTAAAATGCCCAGTTTCTGATTGTACAGGGGGTCATGAAGTCCTCTCAGACGTTTTACACTCATAAACTTGAAGCTGTCTACGGCAGCTGGAAATGGCTCATCAAAGCTTAATGAGGATACATTTTAACCTAGTCAGTTAGTCTGATTCTGGTTTGAATATCTGGAGCAAGGAGGTAGTAACACTTTGAAAACATTAGATTTTTGTGCCATACTGTTCCCAGCTACTTAGTACATAAATAATAGACTGTACATAAATGATGGGCACTGAAGCGCCTTAAATCTGCTTTATTTTGACTCTCCTGGTTGCAAAAAGACTTTAGAAACGCTTTCCTGGAGACATTAGTGCTACTTTCTACTAGAGATGGACCGATCCGATATTACGTATCGGTATCGGTCCGATACTGACGTAAATTACTGGATCGGATATCGGTGAGAAATTAAAAATGTAATCCGATACATTAAATATAAAAAAAAAAACACCTCACAAAACTTGCGACACGGCGTAACTCGGCTCATAACCGTAGCACGTCGGAGCAGTGTGCATCACGTGATAGAGCGGCTGTGTGTATTTGTAGCCTCGCTACCAAACCAGCATTTCATCTCCGAGGAAGTTATCCCAGAGAGAAGTAAAGCAAGTGTGTAAGTTCATCTCTGAATGTTTGTAAAGCGTTCCCATGTTAAGCTTAACAACCGATATATGGAGCGACTGCCTCTCTCTCTCTCTCTCCCTCACCTTCCTGCGGCTACTTCAATCGTGAAACTGCTTAATGATCAGCTGATCGCGAGTCCTCTCTCTTCTTTGTTTTTGGCCCACTTTGCACCAGAAAGAGGAAACCAGCGGCTGAACAACAGCAGCACCTTTAACCTTGATAAGCTGTTGTTAGAATTTATTTAATATTACTTTCTACACCAGGATCCTTTTCACGTAGCTGACGGCTGTTAACTGTGCAGGGGCGGATCTAGCAAAGTGTAGCCAGGGGGCCGATAGGGCATTAACAGGGAAAAGGGGGCACAAAGACATACTTTTCTTTCTTATTCTCATTTAAAATGTCTAGCTTTTAATAAATAATTATCTGAATCTTACACCCAAAGTTTTAATCTGATGTAAAATGTATAGAAGTCCATTACTGTATATAGTAACTGTTAAGTCTAATATACCCTAGTAAGCTATAGTACTTTTTCCTTTGGGAAGATACCATCTGTGCAGTCTGCAATTCTGTTGAAGAAAGATGTTGAATCTATTTAATTATTCTTGAAAAATAATTTAATTCTGTGTTTTTTTTTCACCCTGCATCAAATTAAAGTTGATTACATCGATTAAGCATCATGACGTGGAGGGTGGGGGTGGTTCCCTTTTTTTTTGCTGGGAGTTTGCAACCCTATTAGTTAGGTTGCTTAATATTTCTGCTAAGTACTCTTTAAAATACCAGAATAGGGAGGATGGAGTAGGTTTAAGTTTATTAGATTGATCAGTGTTGCTGAACTATAAAATATTTTGGGTGCAGTGTATTTTTTACATACAGGTATAACAGAATAGCTTTAGTGTTGTTGTTTATTTAAACTTGAGTATGAACTTATACAAAATGCAGCAAGATATTAAAAAAACAGTTTTATTGATTAAAAAACGCACTATATCGGATTCATATCGGTATCGGCAGATATCCAAATTTATGATATCGGTATCGGTATCGGACATAAAAAAGTGGTATCGTGCCATCTCTACTTTCTACTTTACTGAATAAAACACAGACTGTTGGTTTTTAAGTTATGGTCACAGTGAAGGCCTGCTTTATTTTAACAGGCTGTTGCCATATGACTGTGTGGTTTCCCTCAGTTTCTCAGTCAGATCCACCCTCGAAATGCCAAGATGACGATGGCGACTGCTGAACAAACATCCCAGTAGCTTCTTTCAACTTTGTATATACGGCACAGACGTGAGAGTGATATCAAAAGTCTCATCTACCTCATGACTGTGTCAAAATTTCAGTGTGTTGTTCTTAAAGAGGAAGGTGTGGAGAGACCACAGGCTGAAGGATGTAGCCACGATGAGGTCAGGCATTTCAGAGCATCATTTTCAGCATTTCGCTGGTTGTGGTCTTAGTTTTTGGAAAAAAGGCGTCACTGAGGTGTGGATCGGACGTGATGTCTAGTTTTAGAATTAGAAGTCTTTTGTCGTATGTTTTTGTGTGTAAATAAATTGCAGCATGGCTGCACCTACAGATGCAAAGAGAAAAAAAACAAAAAACAAACAGAGTCATTTGCACAGTAAATATAAAAAGAAGGAACGAGTTCACAGTGACTTCACCAATATGAGTAGAGTATTCCAAAAATGTAAGACATTGCTCACTGAGTTGGCTGTGATATTACACAGCAGGGAAATTATTGCAGGAGTGGAAGACAAGGTGGCAGTTGTTTCAGAGTCGAGGGCAGAGAGTATCCAACGATCTCCCGAACGGTGTTAATAATCTTCTGAAGCCTCCTCCTCTCTGCACATGCAGTGTCCACACAGAAGGGTTTAATTCTTCAGCTGGTGGATTCAAACCAAGACCTGTTTCCTGTGAGGTGACAGTGCTAACCAGACAGTGTGTGCCGCAGAATTAACATTATACAAAAAAAACAAAAACTTTTAGTTTTAAGTCTTCCGCTTTTTGGCAAATATAAATTACTGATATAGTCCAAGGATATTCATCTATTATTATCAGAGCACCTACAGTTAGTTTGCAGGAAGAACCTGCAGCAGTCCATCTATTTATAACCGTCCCATTTCCTCTAGTTTATATGTCCTTCAGTCCCCTGCAGTTGAAGAGCAAAAGTCACTTTTACTGTTGATGAATTTGCTATATTTATGAAAAGACATCTTGTGAAGCTACTATTAAGCTTTCTTTGTTTGTTTGTTTACCTCCAGTCATGGCGATCTTTAATAGTTGTGCATCATCATTCTTTTCTTTTATCTCTTTTAAGAAGAAATGACAAATCTGCCCATAAAGGTCCTTTCTGTCCAGTTCAAAGGACACAGAGTGTTGAAATTATTTAGTTCTTAGTTTGTTGTGATACTCCAAAATGGTATTATACCATGTATTGCCTGTTTTCACTGTCTATCATTGAGCAGTTCTGGTTTGAAATTTGTATCTATATCTTACTCATCTCACTGCCTCCACATCTTGATTAAACAGGATACAGCTTAACAGCTCCTGTTAGGAGCTGTTAAGCTGTATCGTTTAGGCCTAATTCACCTAGCCTCATATGTCAAACTGACAGCTGCTTCGTTAAATACTTTACACTTTTGTGTCCTATTGGTCCAGATGAATCTGCATATGTGCTTATCCCATTCCCTGATATTCCCTGTTTAGTTGGGACCTCTACTGGAAGGTCACACATCATCATAGCGCCATCATTTTTCTCAAATATAAGGCCCGAGGGCCAGAATCGGCCTGGCAAAGACTCCCACTGGACAGTTTTAGAAAATGTGAAGGAGGGTGTACATTTCAACAACCGCAAAGCTGCTTAGAGAGATTGGGATCAGAGGACAGGCGCAACGGCAGGCTGTAAGAAAACTAGCTAACACTGCTGAGAGGACCAGTCACTGGCTATGGTTAAAAAGGGCTGACATAATTTGGGCAGCTAAGGCAGTCAGCTAACTGTGAGAGAAAAGAAATATTCCGCTCTTCTCCCCTCTGCTCTTCTTCCCTTTTCTGGGAGGCAGTGGGGAGGTAGAGCGTACAGCCCGATCCGGCGGGGAGGTGTGGGAAGCCAGATTGGGCGCCCCCCTTCCGGCTCTTCTCTCTGTTCTCTCCTATCTTGTCCCTTTTGTCTTACTTCTCTCTAGCACCTTTTCTGTCCCTTTGAAGAAGTTAGGCTCCATAAATGCTAAAGAGGTAAGTATTATTTCTCAGTTGCAGTGAATAGATAGAGAATAAACTGTAGGAAACTAAACAGAAGAAAGAAGAAGAGAAATAACAAGTTAACATAAACCAGTGACACACTCCAGGGCCTGATCAACCCTGGCAGGGCCTCCTTGGATGAGGGTGTTTAGTGATAATGGCCGAAACACCCGATGAATCCAAGGTCCACTACTGACGATGTGTCCCAAATTTTAAAATGATAAGCTAGATCAGATCTCTAATCCCTAAACCTAACCAAGGAAGGAAAATGGCAGATTAGCCTGGGTAAAAGACCGAAAGTTGAGGCACACAACGATGTGTGCTGCTGGCAAAGTTTCTGGGCTACTTTTCCTCATAACAGCCATCCCTCAAGAGTCTCTCCATCTAAAGCAATGCATTATCAGGGGCTGTAACATCTAGTCCTTCTTACTGAATCAGAATTTTAACTGTATTTTCATAACTTTCATAACATTTTTTCCTACTGATAAAGAACTAAATGAAAAAGTATTCTCGGTGAATTACGCAGACTTTCTGTTTCATAATTACAGGACAGTGTGAGCAATGAGCTACCAGAACTGATAGTAATGAGAGATTTATTTCATGTCTTTGTCATGTAGAGAAATTGAGGACATACTGTTGGAATCGCACCTCTTTTTCTTATATTGAGATATTTCAGGGATTAACTGGCTGATTAAACTTCTTTAAACTGACAGGAAGGGAGTTTCACTTCTCCGACACACTTAAGATCAAAGTAGGCTGTAAAATCACTTCGACAACCCTGCTCTTCTGGAAGAGTCGCCCCTGCTGGCTATTAGAAAAAATGCAGCTATAAGGTGCTTAGTGACTCCACCATTCATGTTTCCTACAGTTAAAATAATTCAGAGAAATATGAAGGAGATCTGTTCAGAGAACTCTCTGTATTCAGGCTCTCACCTTCAAAAAAAAAAACCCCTGTAAAACAACAGCCATGCCTAGAGCAAGGAGTAACCAAACATGTGACTCCCATTTATCACACTTTAACTGGCTTCCACTTCTTTTCAGAGTTAAATCTGAGATTTTATTCATAACATTTAAAGCCCCATTTGCTTGACTCCTGCTGACATAATGGAGCTTTCATCTTTCTCCTTGCAGAAGGAGCTTTAGATTTTTAGACAAAGCCTTATTGTCTGCTCCTTGGTCTTGATTAAAGACTAGGAGGTGATTGTGTTTTTCGCCACGAACACTCAAACTTTTGAACCCCTAAACAGAGGAAATCCGTCGTGTCCGTCATGTTGTCTTGTCTTTGAAAAACAAGCTGGTCTCTGGATAACACCTGGAAGTTTTAGTTTCACTTTTCCTGTCATGTGAATTGAAAAGGCCATCGTGGTTTTCGTTTATTCCTTCCTTATTTATGTTGCCGTTTGCTATATAAGAATGCTTCATTGTTTTCTTTCTTTTTCTTTTGTTGCAGTCGAACGGCGTACATGTTAATGTACAGAAGAGATTCAGAAGAATGGAGGCCACGGCCTGAACTTTCTGGCTGAGTGGATGGGTGCTAAGAAATCAGTGGACATGGTGCAATAAAATATGGAATGCATTGATTTTATGGAAGTATTTTCATGGGAATTTCTGACCTATTTCTACAATGTGAAAGGTTTTATAGTCTATATTCTTTTCTGATCTCACTGAGCTCAACCAGCAAATGAATTTCTTTTAACCAGTAGGTGGCGTTGAAGACTTTATACAGGAAAGGGTTTTCCATCTCAGACCACACACACTGTGAACACACTCACTGGTATTGGGGGGTTGGTCTGAAGTGAATGCTTAGCTGAGATATTTGCTGTTTGGGGAAATACCTGCATTGAGATCTGGTGTGCATTTTCCTGATAGAGCTGTTTATGAGTCATTCTTGAAGAACACTCAATGCATTTTTTTTTTCTCATTTGGGCGACACAATCATCTTTTATTTTATGTATTCTGTCTATTTAACCACTATTAAAACTATCCTTGGGTATTAAACCTCCCATTATGTTATGTATTTGATGCTCCAAACCATATATATATATATATATATATGTGTGTGTGTGTGTGTGTGTGTATGTGAATGACCTGAGAGGACCAAAAACATTGCAGTTGCAGCCAATGCTTGGTATAACTGAGCCACTAAAATTCCCAGTGTGTTAGCCAAGAGGTGGTGGTGGTGGGGGGGGGGGTGGGGGGGGCGTGTGAAACAGTGCCTATGTGCTGCAGAGCTCTGACAGAATGGAACATGTCTACACGGTGCCAGAGGCAGCAGGCTTCATGCTTAGTCATCTCGATGCTGTGCAGCACAAGTGCAACTTTCTGCATACGGGGTATACGTTCTCCTACTTGCAGCACACACCCCGGGGACAGGTCTTGAGTTGAGTCAGTGTCACAGATATGGTCAGCCGTTTATTGCTGCATTTGTGAGATCCGTATGACTCTTCCTCTGACTAAAGTGCAAAATCACCTTTAGAAATCCCGCCGCTGCAGATCATTAAAATGAGCTGAAAGCATCAGCTACTTCTATTTACAAGCATCACCATGCAGGGTTTGTTTTAATGTGTTGCACAATGCCAGTGTCGGAAGAAGAACTCAGATCAGTAATTTATTGAGCTATAAATGCACCGAGTGATAAACTCAAAGAATATTAGCCGCTGGCAAGAAATGCTTACGGATGTGTAAACAAGGCGTGTGTTTGCTGATCAGATTGAAATGGGGTTTGTCTTTGTTGTATCCATGTCCCTCAAGTAACCATGAATCATCACTTTATCATGTTGGGGGGGGATTTGTGTGTGCCCTAGAGAAGAAGCTCAAGGGACCAGTTCACCCTGTCCAGGACGGGGTTGCTAGGGTCCCACCCTGGAGCCAGGCCTGGGGGAGGGGTTTGACGCCTTGTGGATCGGGCTTCTCTGCTGTGACTGCTGCCCCCATAAACAAAATGGATTTATAATCTTGTGATAAATATAAAATGCAGTCATATGATGAAGGTCTCAGTTCTGTAGCTCCTCCTGCAGAACCTATTTAACTATTATTTGCTATTATTAAGTATTAGTATATTAAATTGGCAGTTTAATCTATAAAATCAGCATGGCATTTCATTTGTTGCCATTCAGATTGGCAAACCTAAGCTGCCAGTAACTTACAAGATGATGAAGAAGAAAAACAAGACAGCACATTTCTTTCTAAAATGGAAAACCTCAACATTGCGTTAATATACTGCAACCGTACCACAGCCTTATAATAGTGTGTTGAGTAAAAGTCACATTTGGTATGTACATCCGCTTTGTTTCTCCATTTCCAGAGAACAGCCTCTTCCCTTTTGTGTTTAGGGTTTTGATTAATTATGCATGTTGTAAGACCATGTGCAAAGCGCATGTTGGATGAGCACCTGTCCGCCCCCGCCCTGACTTTGACCACATCACAGGTGCTAAAGAGTGCAACAGCATGACGCATCCAGGGCACCTTTGGGCTGTAAAGTCTGAACGGCCGGACGTCTTTTTTTTTTTTCCCAAGGAGAAATGCGTGAGGTCTTTAGCTTTATTGTTTGCTTGAGCTTAGATCCCTGCATGAGTTTACTCATACTTTTATGGTCGATCATAATCTCTGCAATTAAGTTTTTAGCCATTTATCTTGGTCAGGTGTTACCCAGGCAGCCAAGGCCATCTCATGCTGGCATATAGTTTCTGAAGTAACGGCGGGGCTTGTTACACAGTGCCATTAGGCACGTAGGCCAGAGCAGAAGGCACGATACTCCTCTGGGGTGTTCAGTGTTTCTTTTGGAGAATATATCGAAGTTCATTAATGCTTTTTAGTCATTGTTGATGTGTGTTTACCAGTTACTAGGTGAGCACACCACTGTGATGTGTGGAATTTGGCTATTTGAGAAGCACTCTTAAATTTTCCCTTTTTTGTGTGTGTGGAAGATTTCACAGGCTTAGATAAATGCATGTGGCTGCTTTGATATGTATTTATATATGCTTTTTAAAGCAAGCGCGCAAACAAATCTTACAGCCTTTCTTTTGTTCGATCGCCACTTCACGTCACTTATCAAAGAATGGCGCTCATGCTTTTCTGCCAAGAAAGGTCAGAGAGAGCGGTGAGGAAGCAGTTAAGCTGAACTGTGAACTGGTGGGCAAACTCTAATAGACACAAAAGCTGCAATTCCTTTTTTTACTTGCCTTTTTAGCCTCGTTACCAACACTTCTATGTCTGTCTGTCTGTCCAATATTTTGATCAAAACCGAAACTAAATTGCACAAAAGTTCTCGTCTCATTTAGTGAACTGCAAACCCGGCATTCCCATAGCTTCAGCTTTAGTTTGTTGTGTTGCCAGATTATCAGTCTGTGTGGTAATTTACAATCAGTAACTCTTACAATACTTAAATACACAATTATTTCGATATGTCATTATTGGTTTTTCATGCTAGATGGCTGATTTAGACCCTGCCTGATTATTTATTGTACCTCCTACTAATGATTCGATCATATCGCTGACATGTCATGAGACTTCTGCTATCACCATTCACACGCTATCATTAACCAGTGAACAGAAACATACTAGCACTAAGCATTCTAAACTGGGGTGGCACAAAAGGGGACCTAATATTTGATTGTTCGTACCCCCACCGCCAACACACATACACACACACACACACACACACACACACACACACACACACACACACACACACACACACACACACACAATTTTATTTTTCTGTTTCACTTTTATTATATACTTCCAAATCACAACAACAGTCACCTCAAGATGCTTTATGTTGTAAGGTAAACCCCCAAAATAATACATTTAAAACCCCAACAATCAAACAACACTCTTTTAACAAGCACTTGGTGACAGTGGGAAGGAAAAACTTCCTTTTAACAGGAAGAAGCCTACAGCAGAGGCAGCATCAGGAAGGGACAGCAATCTGCTGCAACTGGTTGGGGTGGTAGATCTTAAATGTTCAATTTGGGAACCCAAAATTGTTTGATGTGAATGCAACAAGGAGGTGTTGTTCCACCGTTTCTGTAAAAACCAATGCTTAGCCCTATTTGAAAAAGTATTCCCCCACCCACCCTTGACCCCAACAGTCACACATGGTGGTTGTGTGGTGGGCTGGTGCTGCTTTGCTCCTTCAGGACCAGTGTTGGCCAAGTTACTTGAAAAAAGTAATCAGTAACTAATTACTGATTACTTCTCAGAAAAAGTAATCCCGTTACTTTACTGATTACTTATTTTCCAAAGTAATTAGTTACTTAGTTACTTTTGAAAACATGATACAAGACATGAATAGGTAATAAAGCAATAGATCTTAAGCCCTTAAACTCTACTATTTCTGCATAATCCATCATATAAAAATGTAATCAAATGAAAAAGTCTCTTTTAAACTTGTTTTATTAGTTTTAACCTTTTAACTTTATGCACATTTCATCAAGCAAAAATTTAATTATATGCAACATTGTGTGACTGGAAGAAATTTGTTAAACATTTAAACCTGTTTTCTGAATATTCCAGCATATAAAATGAAATAAAATAATTTTTGTGTTTACACTCACTCTTTCAAATAGATGCAAGTAAAACACAGCAGAAAATAAATAAAATCAAAGACTCAGCGGCACTAAGTCCTGTCGCTCTTATATCTATTTTCGCATATTTGGCAGGAGTCCGGCGGCTGGAGGTTTGACCTGGTGCAGGTGTGGCGCGGGGGTCATGTCAGTGTCCCGGACCCGGGGGGGTTTCTCTGTGAATTTCACATTCCCATGGCAGCTTGCTAGGTACTTGCTCAGAAGTTTAGGGGGTTTTTCGCTGTAAAAATAAGCTTTCTTCCCACGCAGTGTACAGCGGACGCTAATGTTTTTGTCACTTTTTACAGAATCAAACTCGAAGTAAGGTCAGTACTTCCACGCTTTAACCGCTGCACGCTCATACTCTCTCCCGGACTCGATATATTATCCATTCTTGATCTACATACGTCTGTTACCACGAACGTTGCACGCGCTTAGGTCATTGTCATGAGACACTCGCAAACAAAATCACAGTTTAGTAACGCAGTAACGCAGCGTGCTTACGGAAAAGTAACAGTAATCTAATTACTTTTTTTGCAATAGTAATCCCTTACTTTATTCGTTACTTGAAAAAAGTAATCAGATTACAGTAACGCGTTACCTGCCCATCTCTGTTCAGGACCTGGATGACTTGCTGTGATTGATGGAATCATGATGAAAACCAGAAAATCCTTAAATCTCAAAGTCCATCCATTTGTGCCCAGAAGCGCAAGTTCACTTCGGTTATGCAGAAGCACAGTGATACAAAATACATCAGCTAGTCCACCACCTCTTAACCCAAAAATGAAGGTTTTGGACTGGCTTAGTCAAAGCCCTGACTTAAATCTGATTGAAATGCTTTTGCATGACCTTAAACAAGCGATTCTCACTAGAAAACCCTCCAATACGACTGAATTAAATCATTCTACAATAAAAAAGTAGCCTAGATGACTTGATAACTTGACAGTTAACATAAACACTTCTTTGTAATTGTTGATGCCAAGAGTGGCACAACCAGTTGTTAAGTTTAGTGGGCAATGATTTTTGTCCACATAGGTCCTGGTAGGTTAGTTAACTTCCTTTAACTTCATCTTAGTTTTTGTGATTAGAGTCACCAAGGGGAGTTTAGAGCATAATATTTTGTCTTAGATCTTTTTGATATGTTGGTGGCAAGCTCTTACTTTGAAGGGTAATCCTCTCCGTTTCATTGTTGCTCAGTCAGTAGATGGCAAGCACTCAGTTGGAGTCTTACATGCCAATTAACAGTTACTGTGGCAGTCTGCTTTTGACTGAAGCAATCACAGGGAGCTTTTTTGGCTCAACACCCTCTTTGTGAATCTTTCAGCCAGCTGCTCCAGTCGAGAATACACATTTTTCCCTCCTGATTAAAGGTTGCCAGTAGGCCACGTGACTGAGGCCTAGTGAGCCTTTTTGTAGTTATATTTTAGTTTATTACAATGAGTATGGTCAGCTTAAAATAAATGCAAAAAGTGCATTAGTTATGTTAGTTTCAGTTGAGCCATGGCCATCTCACAGGCTAGTTTTAACCTGTAAGTTACACACCGTTAGATGTTTGTTTTGTTTTTTTAGCTGTGTTTTCTAGTAATCACATTTTGAATGCTGATTACCCATTTACCCTGACATTTTAACTTGTAAGAGTAAATGGATGCAACAGGTTCACCTCTCACCAAATTTGTGACTGCATTATTTACTGAGGCTTGGTTTTGCAGCTGTGCTGGAGCTGTTTTCATTCAGAATTTACATGCTTCACCATCTGGTTATATTTTTACAGCCTTAAAAAAGGAACCAATTCATGCACCGTCTCTTCGCACTTCTTCTTTTTTTGGTCCACAACAGATTGTGAATAGCGGTTGGTTAAAATTGCAGGAATCCACCCCTTTGAGACATATTTGTTAGCAAAGACATTTCCTTCATAATGTCAGCCCCGAGACCCTTTAACAAGCCTCGTCATGCTCCAATCCTGTGTAACCTATCTAGCAGCAAATCTTTGGATGTTTTGGGACTGACGAGCGGGCTCGCACAGCCATTCTATGGTTATGTAATGAGGTTTCAAATAGGAAATGATACTCTTTTTTTTGTTTTTGCTCTCTCGTGTTCAACTTGCAGGCCCTGGTGACCATGGTGACGTCTGCTTTTGTAAATAGCAAACAAGAACTGAAGACAAATGTCTGCTGCATGACTTAGATTTATTCTGTCATACAAAAAAAGGATTAATCAGATAAAGCAGCAAAAGACTGAACTGAAAATTTGTTTGCATTCATAAAAGGAAAAATCTGTATATAAAATGACCAAAAGCTTGAACGTGTTGAAGATTTGTGAATGCACTTCAGTGACTTCTGCTGCATGAGTGGTCATGTCAAGGAAGAGGTCTTATCTTTCCCCGGTGAGTCCATAAAATTTCCTCTCAGGAGGAAGAAGGGGAGGGGGAGTCCGGTCCAGACAGCGTTTGCCTCTCTCTTCCCGTGTTCAGTTGTCCTCCCCGAGATTCTTGGCAATCGAATATTGTAATAAAATGAACATCTGCTAGGTTTTCTAGGAAAAAGGGTTGTTGGACAGTCAAAGTGCTATAAGGGAGCAGCAAAGAAAAGTGCGGTTCAAGGTTTGGCTTGGAGCAGAGCTGGTGTTGGGGTTGATCCGCTTTCATCTGACTCAAAATGGCAAGTGACACCAATATTTAGCGGCTATTCAGTCTCAGTTATTTCTCAGGTTATTTATATTAAGAAGTGGACTTCCAGCTGAGAGGAGCTGGCCCTAACAGGAGGTGACCCCGAGGCCCCTTGATAATTGCGGGCTCGACATGTAGAAGATACATGACCTGATGGCCCACCCTTCATAAGTCTGTCGTTACCCTTCAGTTAGCGCCTTATCTTGTCTCCTTATCATCAGACTCAGCATCCAGGGATGATCAGCCGTTGTCTCAGAAGTCAGGCTGCTCATGTTACAGTTGAAATGGCTTTACTGATGAGTCCAGGTAACTGTCTGCGTGTGAGCGGCCCTCCTCAAAGCCAGCTTTAAACATCAAAATGAAAGTTTTTTTGTTTTGTGGCGCTTTACACCAGAATTGAATATGAAAGCCAAAAGTAAAAAACAAATTCCTGTTTTGACTCGTTGACTTGAAAAAAAAAAAAACCCTCATCTAAACATGTGATAGTATCATAATAAACTTTCGTCTTCTCATGGCATCCTTCAAATTAAAATCCTCCCTCATCTGTCTCAGTCTACAGGAATGACTGGAATTGCACCTTGAGGCTAACCGCTGCTTCACCGATCCAGCTCTCAGCGAGTGATAAGGTCACAACAACCTGTTAACTGCTGCACACACACAGATACATTTCAGCTGTGTTTGTTTATGCGTTGCTCCACCAGCGTTTCAGTTAATAATTTGTGCAGCTGTTGAAAAACCTGCAGTGGAATCGATGCAGACAGCGACACTCTTTTCCCCTTTTCCATGTTTAAGGGATTTGATCCGTGTCCTGCTGCTCGCTCGCTCTGCTATACGGTCTGGGCACCTTGAGAAGTGAGCTATCCATTGTCAAACCTCTTTGACCTGCTCTCTCCTTCAGCCTCTCCTATTTCCGCACAAAGACTCTCTAATGCCAGGTAGCTGGCGCTGGCATTCCTGATGCATTCCACCATGGGGAAGTTGCTGGGATCAGGATGAAAAATGCCTGAAACAAAGGCCTACTCTCATTCACAGGGTTTAGGGTTCTGTGGGAAAGTCCAGGCTGGACAGAGGTTGGATGGCAGAGGAATGCAAAGCGGGGCATAGCTCACACAGTCTCTATGACACAGGCCCAAAGACACATTGACAATGCAGAGGTCTTCTTACATGGAGGAGTCAGAAGTCAGGAAAGAGGATGATCGGACGCAGGATAAGTGCAGTATATCCCTGTTTCTCATGCTACACTTGACAGTTCAGTCATCCATTTAGCCAGCGTGATGAGAAGGGCTTTGGTGGAGTGCCTGTGTGGGAGAAAATTTGACGGTTGCTAATACACCTCGTTAGTTGTATTTGCCTTTATTAAAATGCAACAGGATCTGACTTCTTCAGAAGCTGACAAGTATTTCTTGCTACAAAAATGAAAGTAGTCCCGAAGCTCGTTCAACTTGAAAGTCGCTTGTTAGACTTTCTAGCAAGACAAAGTTTATGTGTCAAAGAATTTCTTTGGAATTTCAGCGGTGGCCCGCTGTGATATTTATAGATTTCAGGGTTTTTATCGTTAAGTCGGTTTCCCTGGGTCCTTTATCGTGTGTTAAGAATACATTTTCTTTTTTCTTGTACCGGGCCGCACAGAAAAAATAAATAACTTACATTAGTTCCGTTTTATTTATTATCGGACACTGAACAGTGTTTTATTTTGAAAATGACTGAATTCTATCTGTTACTTCCGTCTATGACTCACTCTTGACGCATGTTAAGATACATTAACGCTAATATTAAACCCACGAGCTAGCAAAATGAGTAAAACAAAGACATCTTTGGATGGTTTCTTTGCAAATGGAAAAATGCCCAGTGAGGAGACAGAAGAAGAGCCTATGACAACCACTAAGAAAAAGAAAGCTGCGTTTAACAGACAATACCAAAAGATCTACTTGAAATATGGATTTGTGGCAACAGGTGATTCCCTGCTGTTATAACCGACTCTCCAATGAGGCAATGAAGCCTTCAAAACTGCTTCATTACTTGGAGACTAAGCACCCGACATTAAAAAGCAAGCCTTTGGAGTATTTTGAAAGAAAAAAGCGGGAACAAGAGGGACAAAAGCAATTACTGAGGGCCTCCATAACAACAACTGCAAATGCACTGACAGCATCATACTTGGTGGCTAACCGCATTGCTTAGGATAAAAAATCATTCACTATTGGTGAAGAATTGATCCTTCCCGCCACTAAAGGTATTTGCTGTGAAATCTTCGGATAGGTGGTGGTTAAAAAGACAGCACAGGTGCCCCTGTCGGCTAGCACCATCACTCCTCCCATTGAGGAAATAGCAGAGGACACTGAGACACAGTTGTTGGAGATCATTAATACATCACCATGGTGAACTTTGCAGGTTGACGAGTCTACAGATGTGGACAATAAGGCAATACTGCTTGTTTATGTGCGATACCTTTATCAGGAGGATGTGCATGAGGATATGTTGTGTGCACTATCATTGATAACCAAAACTACAGTTGCAGAACTATTCAGGTTGCTGGATGATTATGTATCAGGAAAACTTAAATAGTCTTTTTGTGTCGGCATATGCACAGACAGAGCTGCTGCCATGACCGGACGGCTGTCTGGTTTAACTACTCAGATTAAGGAGGTTGCACCTGAGTGTGAATCTACACATTGTGTCATTCACAGAGAAATGCTGGCTAGTCGAAAAATGCCACCAGAACTTAACAGCGTGTTGAATGATGTTGTTAGAGTTATTAACCACATTAAAGCACACGTCCTTAACTCACGCCTATTCGTGTAACTTTGTGAGGAGATGAACGCAGCGCACAGATGCCTTCTCTTACACACAGAAGTAAGGTGGTTATCTCGAGGGAGCTCGCTGGCCAGAGTTTTTGAATTACGAAATTACGAATTCAGAAAAGAAGCCACCGCTGGCAGCACATTTCAGTGACAAAGAGTGGGTCGCAAAATTCGATTACTTATGCGACATATTCAGCCTACCTACTAAATGAACTCAATCTGTCCCTTCAGGGGAAAATGACAACTGTCTTCAAGTTGGCAGATAAGGTAGCTGCATTTAAAGGCAAACTGTAACAGAGGCATATTTGACATGCTTCAAACATTGGCGGGATTTTTGGAAGAGACTCAGCCTGAGGAGTCATTCTCCCAGCTAGTGCACAATCACCTCTCTTTGCATTTAAAAGAGTTAGAGCGCTACTGCCCAATCACAAAAGATGCACGAACTGACAAGGAATGGATCCGCGACCCATTTGTCAACAAACTGGGGGAATCCAGCATGTCTGTGCAAGAAGAAGATCAACTCTCTGAGATCACAAACGATGGTGGCCTTAAAAGTATGTTCGAGACATCAACTTTGCCGGTATTCTGGATAAAAGTCATGGCAGAATACTCCGAGATTGCCACAACAGCATTAAAAACCCTGTTGCCATTTCCGACATCATATCTGTGTGAAGCAGGGTTTTCTGCAGTTACAGCTACCAAAAGAAAATTGCGGAGCAGACTGAGCATAAGCAACACACTTTGGGTGTCATTGTCCCCCATTATGCCCAGGTGGGACCGTCTCGTTGCAGAGAAACAAGCACAGGCCTCTCATTGATTTAGCTTTATGGTGAATTATATATTGTCATGTACTTCATATTTGTTTTGCAGTTGTGTGTCTTATTTTGAAAGAAATATTCACATGATACCATAGTGACCAGAGAGAATTAAGGGGCAGAGAGGAGGATGTTACTCTCAATGTTGTTGGCACACTTCAGGAGGATGCTGCTAATAAAGTTACACAATTACACAGTGAATTCACATTTATTAATATATTTACAAAATACCACAGTTTTTGTCTTGGTTGTATCATTTTATTTTGTTTTATTTATCCGTGACACCTTAATAGCCGGTCTGTGAAAAATTGTCTTACATTAAACCGGTCCGTGGCACAAAAAGGTTGGGGACCGCTGCTTTAGCAGATTAGAGAAAAATAAAATAAACATATTTGTGATTGACAGAAGAGTTAGCATATGCTAATACTGAGTAGACAAACCAGTTAGCACCTCGCTATGCAGGCCCTGAGGGTTGGAGGGTTTGAGAAAGGTGTGAACTGCGCACCTGAGAAGGGGACTCCGACGTGGGGCAGCTAGGACACACTGGGAGTTCGGTTTTCCTCTGAGGGAAGAGTTATGGCTCGAGATCCAACTGCCAAAAAGTGCCCGTTCTGGCAGCTCTCCAGTGGAAGTCGATCAATTGAGTCCCGTGATAAGCTGGCAACTTGACCAGGGTGTAAGCACCACAGCTTCAGCAACCCTCACTGGATGAGCAGTTAAAAAAATTATTGATGAATGGTTCAGAAAAGAATAAGAAACCTGGACCTTTTGTTCTAGGGCCATTTTTAATATCCTGCTAAACTAACTGGCTACAAGATGCTTATGTGACTGATGCTCTGACAGTCGATCATGTTAAGTTGACGATGAAGTAATTGAGATCATATTTAGATGTAGATAAAAATAAATGGCTTAAAAATAAAGTTTTCTTAAAATTTTGAAAAAACCTCTGGAAATGCTAACATGTACAACCATCTTGTATATAGTTTAATTCTCAAAGAAATACTGATGAATTAAAAAAAAGAAAGCATGCATTTATTTTCGACTTTGCAATAATCTGATCTGAAAGTTCTTGCTTTATTTAACAGTGTAGAGGGACCTGTAGTCCACCGTGCTCGTTACTTTGCACTACTTGCTGTCAAGCTGAAAAAGAAGACTGACACTCTTATCTGCCTTTTAAATAGGAAGCTACGGCTAGCAGCAGTTAGCTTATCTTAGCACAAAGACTAAAAACAGCGGAAGGAGCCAGTCTGGCCCCTATTAAACTCACTTATCTAATAAATTTTAACTGGTTCCTCAGTATGTTTTTGTTTGTTTTGTTTTTTATTACATTGTGGGGGTTTTTATCTAATAAACCAAGATGAAAGTTGTGAAAGAAATATTAATAATGAGAAAACAATGATTTTGTGTAACTGAAATAGAAATTAATCAGCATTTTAATCACAAGAAATTTTCAGATTATTAGACCTACAGTAAGTTTTTTTCTAAAGGTATGAAGTGAATTCTTTTAACGCCTTACGTAGAAATCAGCTGCCTGGTTTTGCTTCACCCACCTGCCCCGGAGCCATATCTGAACTGCGGCTTGTCAAGATTTAGAGAGAAAGCTTTAGAGAGATTTTTTGCTCTCCAACCACAAATTCACTTCTCCTGCTATGTGGAAAGGCAGTAGGCTGAGTATAATTTAAATTACCTGTAATTAATGACACCTGAATGCCTTTCATGTTTTGACAGAACGAATAGGGTAATTATTTTCAAGCTCGGCTCAAGGCTTTGCTTCAGGGATGCCAGCGTGTCTCTGTCAGATAGTTGCTGAAATATCTGAATTGCTATCTGATGGACTGCCATGATAGTGTCCACAGCTATTTATGGTGCCCAGAGGACAAACTGTAATAATTTCACACTATTTCCTCTCCCTATGGGATATGCAAATACATGCAAAACTAATGAGGGAGCTCCTTTTTTGAAAGGCACTCTAATCATGTTACACAGATAAACTAAGATGGGAAACACAGTAAACATCATACCTGTGCAACGCAGGCATGTTTGCAGGCTGATGTTAGCTCAAAGCACGGCTGTGCCTCATTTGCTAAAACGTGCGTGTAAGGTCAGCAGGCATAATAATAATTTGGTCCCTACCACTGTGTAACTTTAAGTTTATCGTAAGTGTATCGCTTTGACTTCTTTTTATTATTATATAATGTTTTTTTCATTTAATAAGAAATAAAATCTTAATAAATTGTATTTTGTTGTTTGTACAAAAGTCTTTCCTTTTGACCTGGTTCTGTTTTTATTGTGATTTTCTTAATTTGATTCAGCAGTGTATTTGTGATGTATTGGCCAAATGACATTTTCCACCACAGACTTGAAAATTTTGTAAGCGAAAAACCCAAAACAACAAAAAGTAAGCAGGTGGAGGACAGACAAGGGTCTGTTTGGGAGATCAGAGATAAAATAAGGTTGAGTGAAAAGTCGAACAAAGAGGCGAAATCAAAGCTGATTTTGTGTTTGATAATTGTTTTGCAAAGTGGTAAAAGGAAAAAGAAAAGAGAAAGGTGGATTAGTTGTATATTCTTGTAAAGAATCATATGACTTATGTTATTGCAGCTCCGGGTGATTTTAATTACTTACTGATTCCTGGTAATTTGATCTATAATAATGCAGTTTATCTGGCAAATAATAGGTAATGAAAGCTTTAAAATAAATGGATCAATATTTGCATCCAAAATATGACAGAGTAGAAGCAGGAAGGAGCATCAAAGTACATTTAACCTGTACTTTAGTGCTCAAATAAATGTACTTAGTTACATTCCTACTGGTCCTATCAATGCCCTCATCCAATGGTCGTGAGCATGCCAGGTTAACGGCGCTCTAATCGAAAACCACTGGCTGGGTAAATGGACTGATAGTTAAAGCTTTTATACTCTACCTGTGCTTTATAAGCACTTTTATCTATATCTAAGTGCTTTCTATGTGACATTCACACGCTGAGGGGAACCACTGGGGGTTCAGCATCTTGCCCAAGAATACTTTGGCATGCAGACTGGAGAAGCCAGGGATTGAAGTCCCAACCTTCCCCAGCTGATTAGTAGATGATGCGCTCTGCCACCAGGATCGCCCAATCGTACTTCAGTGGATAGGTGCCCCACCTCACCCCACCCCTCATAAACACACTCCTATTGGAGGGCAAGGATCAGCAGAAAACTCATGGACAAACATTAAATAAACTGATCACACATCTAAATGAAGGTGAAATCAAGTGGGGGCCGTGTGCATAGATAAAATATTCTTTCTTACTTAAGCCTTTCTAATTTTCTCTGACACTATTTGCTGTACACAGGAAGACAGGAAAATTCTTCTGCATTTGATCAAATGTAGGTAAAAAAAAAAAAGATAAAATCTGATTGTGTTCATGTGACGTTATGCGTGGTTGAAGAGCAGAGTGATTCAGACTCACTGCAGTCTTCATAATAAAATTAACAGAGCTCTTTTCTTCTCTGTGTGATAAAGCCCGCATAGATAGTGACATCCATTTCTCTTAATACAAAACCAAATATCACGAAATCTTGTGGATTCGATTAAGCAGCCAAAGATATGCTGTTAAGCCAGAAGATTTCCTGCTTAATTTACATGAAAATAGCAGCTGGAATGGTTTATCTGTAGTTTCCACATTTCACACATAACTTGCGTCTTGCGTTACCTGTAAACAATGCCTTTCACGACACACAAATACATGCTGGCAGTTTCTGATAAACCTTTTTGCCTCAAAGGCTTCTGTCGAGCCAGTTTTTCACATGGAGATTAAATCGCGGCCGAGCACACCTAAACAATTAAAGCTGCCATTTGTTTATGCTCCGAGCTGCGGCCTACTATCAGCTCAGGCACTTTATCATCTCCAGGGCCTATATGTAGCATGTGGTTGTGGCGCGTTGGAGATGGAGTATGTGGGGAAATGAAAGGAGATCTGTTGCAGGCCACAGGCCCCTACACATTCTCTGATGTGGCTTTAAGACTTCCTAGGAAATGTGAGGCCTCCTGGGATAGCGCTTAAGTGGTCTCTAGAGTTTTGCGAGCGTGTGTTGGGAGTGTGAATGAGTACATGTGTCTGTAGCGTACTGTATCTGGGAGTTTTTTGTTTTGTTTTCTTTCTTCCTGCAGCTATATTGTTGATCTCTTTCTTCCTTTGAGGCATGAGGATCCAGTTTTCAAGGAATCAGGGGAGTGTCGCAGAAAGCGAAAGAACACACCGTATCGCACAGGCGATTTGTTTCCATGGGCTGTGCCTGCTGATATGATTTTGTCTTTGAAATTTCACTTCTGCTTTACAACTGTGAAACACACGGGCTTTAAAACACACTGCTTTCTCACAGCCTGTTATCAGTCCTGCTCAAACAAGGTGCTGGCTCATAAGATAAACAGTGAACTATTATCTCTGCCATCTCTAGTTCTGTGTGCTCTTGAGTGGGTTCAGTTGGAGAAAAATGTTAATGTTCATGGGTATTCAATATCATATCCCCTTTTTCTTTTTGTTAAGTGAATAAGGCTGCAAAGAGGCCCAGCCCCTCTCATCTGCAGCCTGTTATGGCGGAGCGGGAAGATGACATCATATTGGTCTCAGCAGCGGCTGGTAATTGGCTCTCTCTCCTCCTCCAGCGGCACGGGCCAAACAGAACACACAAGTGGAGCTAGGCAATGCGAGTCAGATGCTCTGGGTTTTTCCAGAGTGGCTGGTGGGGCCTCAGTGCAGACTCAAAGCCAAGAGGCCTCGCAGAAGGGGTGTCCTGGTCCAACTGTAAATGTCAGAAATGAATGAAGGGCCTCAACTCAAAATGAAATCTGATATAATGCGCCGCAGGCCCAGCCCGTTTGATCTGCTGCACAATCCGGTGCTGCTCATCTGGATCACTGACATTTGCTGCGATATGACATCACAAAAGCATTTTCACGTGGACGCTATTGCGAGAGCCAGCTTCAGCAAGCTCTCAGCCCACACAATGTTCCATTACAGTGAAAACTGAGCGGCTACACCTCTCTGGGCTGTAGAGAAGCTGCAGCCAGCGACTGTTTGTAATATTAAAATCAGCGCATGGTTTCTCAGTGCTGAAGAAATTCACATGCTCTGCAATGCGGATGCATTCCTGACGACGGATGATGTAAAGCTCCACAAGGCTTTAACCTAAAATTCCCAGCACATGTCAGTAACATCTGGAAATGAGCTTAAACCTGTGCAGGTTCAGATGCGAATCCCATCAGCAGGAGAATAAAACACAAAAACAAATAATCCTATTAAGTTTTTTAGGCAGCTGTTTGATGTGGCAACATGGGCAAAGTGTAATTGGTTGCAGTGGATCTGTGAATGAGACCTGCTTCGGCCCCGAGGGCGCTCCCACACGCAGCATTTGGCCCGACCTGAGTTGTTGGATACGTCTGTTGTAATAAAGCACAGTCGTTATCTTTTATGGCGGCCGCTCAGTTGTGCCACCATGTTTCCTGCCACAGAGGCGGTTGTACGAAAAACAAAGGTGCGCTGATCATCTGATTACAGAGGATTACATAAACCTCTCTGTTATCATCTAACAGAAAAAGTTGTGAGAACATGTTGGCTGTCTTAAGCCAAGTGTGGGAAAACATGCGCTCCTGGTGTGTTTAAAAGAGGGTGCAGTGCTCAGCGTGTTGGCACGTGCCCGCCCGCCTGTCTGTTGACTATTGTTGTTTCCCCACATCAGTGGCAGATAAATGGATGTCAGTTGTGAAAGGAAGGTCACAGTGCAGTTGTAGGTGGTGAGAACATCAACAGAGTTCCTGTCAGGGCCGAGATGCAACTCAGCGTCTGTGGGCAAAACGACTGACTGAGCAAAAAGTGTCAGACAAGCCGCTCTGCTGTCTCTGGAATGAGTCTGAGTGCTTTCACTCTCAGTGCTCTGTCAGGTCCTGCACTGAGCTGTGAAGAGCTGCACTGCAATAACACAGCGTAGGTGTTGTAAGAAATAAATGCTTTTTCTTTTCAATTTTTTTGCTTCAGTAGGTCTGTGAAGGTTCTCAGTCATCCAGGTCATCGTAGTCAAAGGAGTTTGCGAAGAAAAGCGTCTGGACTTCTTTAAGTTGCTTGAAGACGTTTCACCTCTCATCCGAGAAGCTTCTTCAGTTCTAAGGTTCTGCAGAAACCTTCAGTAGGTTTCTGCAGAAACTCACTGGCCTTAAAGGTGATTAAAGATCGATCAGTAATCATTTCCAAAGCTGGGTTTAAAGTTTAAAGCTCTGCCTTTGTAATGTTTAAAGCGGTGCTTTATTATTCTTCACCCACCAGGGGCATGCAGAGCAGGCTTTGAAGGAAACACTGGTGCATTTTCGCTCCACTTTAGTTGTTGTGGTCAGCATATTAGCAAAAAGCTGTTATGTGCACACCCTCTCTTTCTTTATGTCACCCCGCCTATAGCCCCACTCTCCTCCTGCGGGAAAATCAGCAGCCAGATGTTAATTCTCAGGCCGTAAACCACAAACAATGCACTGCAGTGGCCCTGAAAGATAGAGGATTGCTGACCGCTTCACGTACATCTATGTTGGTGAATTAATAAATAAGCTACTTTAAGAAAAAACCGAGGGACACAGAAAGAGAAAAGAACGCTGAATTTGCTCGAAAAACCCTCAAACAAGTGTGTCCACGTTTCACTGCGAGAAGTGTAACGTCGGTAAGCATAAACTAAGAGAAGTGTCTGGTAAAACATTCGTGCTGCAGTTCTGGGTGTGAAACATTTTACTGTGATAATCATGAATGGGCTTTTTCACTTCCTGCAATAAGTCATCTGAGGACAGAGAGTTCATTTAAATGGGCTCTTGGCTCCACTTAAACTCCACAAGAATCTGGTCAGAGCTGAAACTTAAGCGGAAAAAGTCCCCGTGTAGCTTATTTTTCATTTTCTGTTGCTACTGATGCACATTTCCCAGGACATCCTCACTGCCTCTCAGCTGGTGAGCTAGCTGTCCAGGCATAAACTGCGCCTGAGGGAGGAAATGATTCTAGCATGAGGGAATGTGTTATCGTTTTCTCCTTCTTGTGCGTGCTCCTCTTAACCAGCTGAGTTTTATATGTTTATGTTGCTTATCTGCAAAAAGAGAAAGAAGCACATTTCACAGCTTGGGCGAGGGTGACTTGTGTCTTCTGCACTTTCTTTTTTTTTTTTTTTTTTTAGATTTGGACACTTCCTTGTGTCACGTCAGTGTGATTAGTCCAGACAGGACATGTGCACTGAAATATCAAATGTCTTGTAGGCTGTGGTCTGACTGCACAGTGGAGTCTATATCATGTTCCCCATCCGTGAAAGGCTGCTCTTTGAAGGAAGTAAACCCAGCTGTTGTTGGCCATTAATACCTTTGTTGTTCCTTTCTGTTAAACAGCAATATTTGCAGTCACAGCCCAGTTAGTACACTTTCATGTCATGTCTGTTTGCCCTGAGGATGCACGCCTATGTTTTTTTCTAACAGCAACGTTGAGCCTCACTAGCTGACTACGAATCATCACCTTGAGGTGTGTTTATATCAAAAATGCATGCTGAATGGCAGAGATAAAGCAGTTGAAAAAGAGTCTTGGTGTCATAGTTGCAAAACCATAATTTTTTGACTTTTTTTGCTGAGCTTAAGTAATGCTGCGTTATGTAAAACATGTTGTTTGGCCACGGTGTAGAAATTCTAAAGAAGTCACAGAGGCTGCTAATGGGACACGTTTTAGTGTTAATTTCTGAGAGCATGGTCATGTGTCTGAAATTTATATGGTCCAAAGAAAATTTGTAAATATTTTTACCAGGTATCTGAGTTTTTTTTTTTTTTTTCAGATGGCCGATCCTCATGATGTCGTTGACTCAGTGGAAGCACACCTCACTTCGTGGCAGTACAAAGGGATTTCCTACAGCATTTCAGAAAGCGTCAGGCAATGTCCCAAAAGGGGATCCTACGAACATCTGTGAGAAAGGAAATGCCAGCAAGAAAAGATCCCCAGGTTGACCTTGAACGTCCTTGTAGTGCAGAGGACTGCCGGCCACTCCACCTGATATGCTAAGTCGGGCTTTGTTTGGATTAAAAGACAGCACAAGCACGTGAATGTTCTCTTCCTGTTTTCCAAATCTTAGAAATCTTAGATAATATGAGGGATTCCTGTATTTTAGTTAGGTAATAAATATATTTTGTACTCAACATAATTACTATAATCCAAGATACTTGCATTTAAAATGTGTCCCATCATTATGGGACATACTCAAAGCCAGATTTGTTTGTGACTACTTTATTTATTGAGACATTAAGATGCCAGATTTAACATTTGACTGCACAATAAAAATATTTTTTTTTTTTTTTTTTACATAAATAAGGCAATATGTTTGCTAAAGTCTGATTAATCCTCTGATTTCTGGCTCTTTTCCACAACGTGTATTCTGCCCTGTCTCTAGATGGCTGCCCCTCCCTGAGCCTGGTTCTGTTGGAGGTTTCTTCCTTTCAAAAGGAAGTTTTTCCTTCTCACTTTTGCCAAATGCTTACTCATCGAGTGTTATCTGATCGTTGGAGTTTTCTCTCTATTATTCTATGGTGTACCTTACACTATAAAGCACCTTCAGACAACAGGGGGCTCGCTGATTTTTGGGGTTTTCTCTATATTATTGTAGCATCTTTAGCTTACAGTATAAAGCACCTAGAGGCAACCTTCATTGTGATTTGGTGCTGTACAAATCAAACTGAACTGAATTGGATGAAACACTCAGTATTGATCTGCTGCATGAGTTTTTGCATGTCATGGTGCTGAATGCAAAGTGTGGAAATTATACCAACACACTGTATTTGTATTAGCAACAGACCGTGTGCAGAAAACCTTACACAGTGCAAACATACACACTCCCATTCACATCCGAGTACACAATCTGACAGCCACCACTGAAAGGGTGTAGAGAAGAGCCGCACCTTGAGAGCCCCAACAACTTTTTTCATGTCTAGCAAACAGCCAAAAGTGTCAAGCCTCTTCCTCCCACACAGCACATTTCACACATTCCACACGAATGTTTGCTTTTTTTTTTTTTTTTTAACTTTTTTTTGGGCTTTACCAGGTCACGAGAATCAGTCCAGTGCAGCATTTTGTGTCTCGCCAGCTTCTGGAGATCACTCTTTAAAGACTATTTATTTCATCTTGTGCAACTCCTTCTTTGCATAGTCATCATTTTTTTTTCTGCAGTCCAATTGAAAGTCTTGCTTCTCCCTGTGAGTATTTATGTCCTCATGGGCTAACCATAAAGATAGCTTCCCCATGCTTTCATTTCCTCACACACAGTGGGAATCCTGACCAAGGGCTTGAGCTCTGGTCATCGCTCCAACTACAACACATGTCTCACTGCTTCCTGTTATTGGTGATTACATAAGGTTGGGAAACAAAGACATCCTAGGTTGTCGGGGAAGCGACGAGCATCCCTGTCGACATCCACAAGAATGGAATAATTGGACTTTTCATAGCGACGCTGATGGAAGACGCAGCTGTTGGCATTCACAAACATCCTTGTGTATGAACACAGCCTTGGAAATATGAATAAAATCATTCAGGGTTCTATGACAACGTTAATTCTGGTTTTCTTGTGTCATTTCAGTGGTTACCTCAGCCGGAAGGTTCCTGATTCGAAAGTCCTGGTCAGCTGTTTGCATGTTTTGGTTTGGCTGTGTGGGTTTCACAGGTTTGGTTAATTTTAAAATGATGTGAAAGTACGTGGTTGTCTGGCTCGTTGTTTTGGCCCCGTGATACAATAGCAACCTGTCTGCCTCTTGCTCTCAGACAGCTGGGAGAGGATCCAGCACCCATGAGAAAAAATAAAAATAAAGAAAATGGATAAATGTGTGACTCAGTTTGAAACAGTGTCATGTGAAACACCTAAAACAGCAACACTTAACATGTCCTTAAAGCGGCATGCGATCCCGTGTAATTAAATATAAAGTGACATAACTGCTGTTAGTTTACTGCAGTGGCACTCAAGTTGTTTTTTTTTAATACGCCCCATTTATGAAGCTAAAAAAAATCGTATTTTTATGATTAAATAAATGTTGTCAAAACAGCAACAGAACATTTACCAAACCCGGGTCGTCTGCACCGCATTGGTATAGGGTAAAGCGACCAAATCACCCTTTATACGTGGAACTGTGCAACATTTTTTATTCCTTGTCTTCGTGTCCCACATCTCAAGACAATGTCCCAGATTTTGGCTTGTTCTGTAGGACATGCTCTTTCTAAAGTTCTACTTTTACCCAGTGCAAATGAAGGGAAGGCTTTTTATCATATCTAGAAGAACATCAGCCTTCCTGCCTTCCTCATCAGTGAAAATTACAAGTCAGCAAAAAGTCACAACAAGCGTTGCAGATTTTGTTGAATATGATGGAAACTTCTGCTGAGAAAACAAGGTGGCAGAATATTCTGAGAAACAGAACTTCAAAACAAACAAAAACTATCTATCTATCTATCTATACTGCACAGTTTACTATATTTTTATTTTTAAGTTAGACATGAACATTTCAGACTATCCCACACACACAAACACAGTGTTTGTCCCACATTTAGTTTGTTGGGATCTGCTTACCCTAGTTTGGCCCTGCACCACAGTCTGAGAACCGCTAGTCATGCTTGTGGAGTATTATTATATCATATTATGTTAACTGTCCTCGATGGGACAAGAAGTCAGCCATATTTCATGACCCTGCATCTGTCTGTTGTTGTGGAACCTCACGAAAACTTTTCACAGCAGATGTTTTTCGACTCAACTTTTCATAACGTGATAAGCACATGCGAAACTGATTTTTAAAAAAAATAGGTGACCTGTTTGTTTTGCGTTTCCTCATTTTGTGTTATATAAACAATGCTGCGATGAAATGATTCAGTGTCACCAAAATAAATAATGAGGTGAAAGTAAACCCTTTGAGGCAAAAAGCTCTTGATGTTATCACCTGCTGCAGGAACAGACTGGATCATTCGGACGACATTTGACAATTTCAACTTCAGCATATATCAATAAAGATGTGGCTTGATGACTATTAGAACAGTTTCTGGGTTTTTTCAAGAGTAGCTGCATAGACAGAGACCACCCTCACTAACTTCTGATGCACACCCAGTCATTTTGTTCAAATAGGAAGGCATAGAATATGACAGAAACCACTCGGAGCTCCTGATAAAGTAACAGAATTAAAGATTTTATTCTTTGAATCCCACAAAGCTACTCCAGTGGAGTAGATATAAATATGAAAAGCATGACTGGTCCCCTTTAAGTGGCCTAGATAGCCATCCAGGGAGTCAGCATGCACCATCAACTCAGACAATCTGACCTAAGTAACATTCAATCGGTTACTCCAATGCTTCTCCTCTTATAACATGCCAAAATTCTTTGGACTATTCCTTTAACAAGCAAAACTGTCGTCCTCGTGGAAGCACTAGATGAAAGGTCACAGGAGTAGTTTGACTGTTTGCACCAAAATTCTTGGCAATCCAACAGACAAGCAGCTACAGGTATCTCAGGCCCTGGTGTGTAACATGATGCCTTTTGTGCATATTTCTGGGGTAAATACAGTGTGTAGGTCACTGTGGACAGTGCTGAGGATGCAGAGTGATACAGCCGGAACTTCAGCAGCACTCCCCGGGGACTAGGCCTCGGTCCTGGGAAGCAGTGGCCCGAGATCAAGCAGACCATCGCGACTTGAGCCTGTCGCAGTACTGGGAACCTCCTTTCCCAGCATGGGTTGTTGGTTTACATGTGAACAGCTACTAGGATTAGCTCCTCCCAGATTTCGGTGGGAAGACTTTTCTCTTTAGTGACTGAAGGCAAAGAGGAAAAGATTTTCTCCTGGGCGGTAACTATTATTAACAAGCCCGGTGGACTGCTAAACAAGGCAGTTCTTGTGGGAATATTTAGTTGGATCAAATGTTCTGTTTCCAAGAGAGCAAAATTATTTTGTGCATGTGTAGCATGTTGTATCATGATCACTCTGATCCACCCCTCTTAGCTGAGGGGGGGAGCCCTGAACTTGGTAACAAAGCCTGGTGTCTGGTTCTGTAAGCTTGCTATTTGATTAAGACTAATCTTGAGGTTTTGCTTTCAACTGCTTTTGTCTCGGGTGGAAGTACTTTTTTTTGTGCTCTCTTTCAATGTCTAAATTAACACTCAGCCTGTTCGACTGGATTTTGAGCCCTCTGATTTAAAAACAACTGCACCCAAGGATAATGTCTATGAGGGGAACAGACATGAGAAAATGCCAATCAAGCAGTTTACAAATTAAGGGGAGGAAAGCGCTCCTTTCCTTTCTTCTTTAGAGTCTGTGTAGGAAATAGATAACAAAAAAACAAAGGAAAGCAACTAGCGTTAAAGTTCCCTAATTAAGACATCATTAGTGCATTCCGGATGAAGTCAGAAATTCATCCTGAACGCCCCCTCAAGTTGAAGCAGCTCCACCAACCTCGAGTTGAAAACCCAGGATGGCGGCAGTGAACATAAACAGTAGATGTCATGGTACTGGGACTGCGACCCGGTGTTTTTTTGTGTTTTAGTTATATTTTTCGATTATTGTTATTCATGGGTTTTGGTTCCGCTTGTTATATATTTAGTCCTAGGATTTTGGTTTCTGTTATTTTGCCTTTCTAATGTTCCTCGTCATGTCATGTCTTGTCTCCTTGTTCCCTCTGTCTCCCCAGTCAGTCAGGTCTCTATGTTCTGTGTCAAGTCTGTGTCTCTGTGCCTGTTGTGTGCTTCCTATTTTATTTTGATAGTCCCTGTCCTGTGTGCAGTGTGTCTGGTTTTGCTGGCCCTTGTCTCTTTAGCTCTGATTTCTCCCTGCTGTGTTTCTCTTCTGTCTCCCTTTCCCTCATTGCTCCAGTGTATTTAAGCTCTGTGTTTTCCTTGCTCTGTGTTTTGTTGTACCTACTCATTTGTGTAAGTCTCGCTGCAGTCCATGTTTCTAGTTTCCTTGAGTTTCTCAGTATTCTTTTCCTAGTTTTGTTTGTTTTTTGTGTTTATGTTTTGGACATTTTTCCCAGCAATAAAGCTGCTGCCTTGAGTTCACCTTTTGTGTCTAAGTCCTGCATTTGGGTCCACCTCCTGCCAGCCACAGCCTCACATGACAGTAGCAAAACTGCAAAACTTTTAATCTGTGCGGCCACTGTTCTGTATTTGTGATTATGTGACAGGCTGTATCCATGAACATGCTGCAGCGGTGTTTTTAACAAGCACTATGATGCATAGTTAGTGATGTTCTACTTTGCTAAGATGCCAAACAAATCCTGTTTTTTCCTTGGTTTTTTACAACTTTGCTACTGGAACAAGGTCAACTTGGCAGTGACGGCACTCCTGGTTTCCGAAGTATCTAGAGCGCGGCATATATCTTTGTGCTTTCAAGCCGTTACAGAGGCCAAAGTGCAGGTTTTATGATCATTTTGTATCACCCTGCTTCTTGGTTTCCTGTGGTCACGCCTGTTTTTGTTAAACAAATGAGATGTTAACTATTAAGCTTTAGAGGTGCTCACTTTCCGATAATTTCACCTTTCAACAGAGCCGGGCTTGCTAAGTTAATCCGGCAGATTTAAGAGTGTTATTGAGCTTTTTTCTTTAAATGCTGTTCTTTGACTGTGTGATTCACTGGAAGAGGCTTGTGATGAGATTCCATCGTCATATCTTAAGGTTGGGCAATTACCACAATGTGTCTCACACAGTCTTACACTTCACTTGGAGATTAAATGATTTCAGGAAAGTTGCCAAGTATGTGAAATCACTTGGCATTATCAGACACAGGAACGCCCTGGTGGATGCAGACTCAAGCTAATGGTCTGTGCATCATCAGGCAGGTTGGCTCCTCTGCTCCTCTGGACCTCCACTGGACCTCCCACCCACTGCAGGATCAAAGCCATGCTGGATGTCAGGGGACCGGAGGAGAATGACATTGTCATCAACCACTGACCACACCATCACTGTGCTAAATCATATCACGGTATTTCCTGCAGATAGGCCTGGTATGCCCCTGTTTGTCTTATTTCTTTTATTCTCGGCCTCTCTGGAATGTCAAATTACACAATGTGCAAGAGGAAATGTCAGATTTCACCATCACCCTAAAGTGTTTTTGTTTGCCGTGCTTGTGTTGCTAGCTACGATGGTAAGCTCAACACGGGCCTGAGATGGACTAAACAATTGCCTTGTGGTTGAAGTGAAGTGGTTGTGTCGAAACCATGTCATGCTATGTAGCCTTTGCTTCCTGCATTTCACACACTCTTCCTTTGTCTTCTGTGCATGCAAGTGGACAAATGCAGTGAGCCAAAACTGCCACAGAATGGTTTCAATTTTAAGAAGAGTTACCTCACAGAAACAGTACTCCCCAGCTCCACTTAGGTTTATTAAACTGACAGCAATTATCAGTGTGTATCAGTGTGTTTGATCTGGCTACAGTTCATGGCCTGTGTCTCTATCTGTGGGACCATTGATAACAGGTTGATCCATCCTTCTGTTTGGATTCAGGAGACGCTCAGAAGTTCTGAGGTCTCCCTGCTGAATTTAATCAAGCAATGAGACCAATGAAATGAATTAAGACTGGAGCTGAGTCAGCCTCACAGAGGCCTCTTTATGCTGCTGCTGAACTTGACGGGGTCCAGGGTTAGCATGCATCACACACAGGAAAACAGCAAGCAGCTTCCAGACAGTCGCAGCCACAGCAGTCCGCCTCTGAATCTCCCCCCCTACACACTCCTTCTGCACGCTGTTTATAAGAAGCATATCGCCTTGCTAGAACCACTTTCAAAGAGCTTTCGTTCACATTGTGAGGCCCCCATTTCCTCCTCTCTCTCAGGAGGGAAATGTAAGTGTGCAGGAGTGGAAATGTTGCAGAGTAGAAGGGAAGTGAGTGGACCAAGAAAGCCATGTTATTTGTGGGGCTGTGAGGCCCATAGGCTTAAAATAAACTTACACAAAATGACTTACTGGAAACTCCTCAGTCTTCTGCTGCTGATTAATGCCTCATTTTTCTTTGGGCACAGAGAGTGTTTGAGAGCAGAACAGAGGGAGAAAGACTAACTTTTGTTTGATCCAAGGTCACTGGGTGGCCAGCTGCAAGGCGCTCTATCTAGCATAGGGATCTGCCTTCCTATTGGACATCCTGTCTCTGATGAATTGTCACTTCTCTGATTTAAAATTGCACAGAGGAAGCTGGCTGCCATCAAGACACACCCACCACACATACTTTAGCCAATCAGATGACTCCAGTTGTCCAGCATCCTTCGCACTCAGAAAGCCAAACAGCTGCCGCAGGAGCTCTGCTGGAATTTTTGTGTGTCTTTCCTTCCCTAATCTCTGACCACACACACTTGTTCAGTGTGACAGGCAGCCGCTGCCTTTTGGCTCTTACTCAGTCCTCCACCCCACCCCTCCATACCCCACGTCTTCTGCACTGCCCTGAGACATCTGTGTGTTGTGAGGCAAATGAGCAGGAAAGCTGGGCAAACTTCAGAGACGGCTGTTGGAACCCAACAAGGGGCCCCCACATCAGAGTTATATAACATCTATCTAAATCTAACTGCATGCTCACATGAAGAATATCACTCTTTTTCGTCTGCAGATACATGCCGTGAGCTCATGCTGTGAACACGGAGGCTGTTTCACACGCATTCTGTTTTTGGGGATTTTTTTTTTTAGTCTTGCAGAGAGAGAAACAGCGCGGATGCAAATATATTATCCACATATCTAAGTGATTTCTTATAGACTGGAGGGGATGTGACTTCATCTACTTAATATCTAACGTTTGTCATTTGTACTAAGTGTCCCTCTCCACCCAACATATTTAAAAATAATTTTGAAAAATTTTAGCCCAAAATCTAATACTTTTTTAGCCTCTGGTAGAGAGTTTGATGAAAGAACTACCACAGTCAAAACAATTTATTAAAGGACACAACAATAATATGAAACCCAGTTTAAAAACTGAAAATGCTTTCTTGCAGTAATTAACTTGTAGAGTTATCACCTGAATCTGCACCTCTTCTCTTTTTCTGTCTTTTTTGGCTCATTGTCTAGCTGTATCACATTTAACCCTTTTCTGTCTTGGTTCACACTCTCATGCAGCTATTTCTAGTGAGAAGTTTAATTCAGCTCGGATTTATATAACACCAACTCACAATAACAGTTGTCTGAATGTGCTTTCTTTAATAAGGTACACCATACAATAATTGAGAGAAAACTCCAACGATCAGACAACACTCTATGAGCAAGCTTTTGGCAACAGTGGGAAGAAAAAAATCTCCCTTTTAACAGGAAGAAACCCAAAGGCTCAGAGAAGAGCAGCCATCTGCCGCGAGCAGTTGGAGATGAGAGGAAGGAGACAGGACAATAGACACACCAAATGACAGACAAACCGTCACCCACTAGCTGGTGAACATATATTAGAGTTTGTAGAATTTAAAGACCAAAAACTGTTGAGATAGATAAAATATTGGATTCTTAATGACATTAACACCTTAAAAAGGTAATGACAGGTCAATGCTTACAACTTGCTTTATTGCCAGGTTAGCAATAGAAGCATAGCAGGGAATAGAAACACAGAAAACATGATGGAAAGAACCTATTAAGAGTAGCTCTAGTGCCTAATATAACATGTTGTAACTTGTTAGCTTAATATATTACAAAAAATAAAGTGTAATACTTTCTGTTCGCCACTTTAAGGAGGGTATTTAGTAGACTATACTTAGCTTTGAGTAAATAACTGAGAGGTCCGTTTTTGGAACTAGTTTCTGCCATTAGCTTAGCCTAGCAGGACAAAAGGAACCTAACAAGAAGCAGCCTAGGACCACGTTGTGTGTATTAAGATGTTACATCTTGTTTCAATAATTTAATATAAAAATAGTTTAAAACCTGCTTGATCTTCACCACTTTATATGGGAAACGTAGCTCAGTGTTCATAACTTAATTCTGCTGTTAGCTTTGCAGTTAGCTTAGCAAGACAAGAACGATAAGTCGGTGTGGCTGCACCTCTAGCACCGTAATCAAAACATTATATCTTTTTTGATTAATGCAGTAAAAAATAGCAGTAAAGAAAGGTGTACACATTTCTAAGGATTAAAGTATGAGGCTGGACATCCAAATCTGCAAAGAGTCCTTGTGGCATCTTCAGGATATCTAAAAGTGATTCAAATGGCTAAATTACCTGTTACTGTTGCTCTCTTCCTCGGTGTCGCTTTTGTCCTGTCTCCCTCCTCTAACTCCAACTGGTCACACCAGATGGCTGCCCGTCCGTGAGCCTGATTGCTTCCTGTTAAAATTAAGTTTTTCTTTCCCTCTGTTGCAAACTACTTGCTCACAGGGCATTATTTGATTATTGGGGTTTCCTGTGTATTATTATATCTGTATAATTATAGGATCTTTCCCTTAAATATAAAGCATAATGAGGTTACTGTATGTAATTTGGCGCTATATAAATGAAATTGAATTGAACTGAATTATTTACCATTTCACATTATTTGGAGACTCTTTACTTAGCTCTGAGAACTAACTTCCTGGTATCTTTGCTAAAGTAACAGCCATAACATAATTAGACATAGACACACATTAAACATACAAAGGACACAGCAAACTGATATAATCTTAGAGTAACTGAAAGATTTGTTTTTTTACTTCTGGTGTGGCTGGAAGTCACAATTTCCAAGTTCCCCTCCATTGCTCCTTCAAGTCAGATTTCTAACTTGGAAACTCAAGTGGCCCACCAACCCCGAATTAACTATCCAGGATGGCAGCAGTGCACATAAGGATTAGTAAAACTATATAAGTTATAGTCAGTATTGCCACTTTTGTGGTCAGTACACAGAACACTAAGCAGGCATGAACATGCTGCAGCAGTGTTTATAAGCACAAAAAAACAAGTGTTGTTCTGCATTGCTAGTGATGCATGAATGGCTCTATCATGGTTTTCCCACTTTACTACTGACAATCGCTTAACTCAGAAGTGACAGTGCTTGCTATGTCTACAAAAAGCAGATATTAAAAAGCCATTTTTCAGATAATTACTCTAATTACTCAGCATGATAGCAATAACTGTCCCTCTGCAGTGTTCTTTATAAATATTTTGCAGTAGGAATCTTTTTCTCCAGCACCTTATAGAACCTCTTTTGTTTCAAACCATACCCTCGTCCTCACCCCTCTGTCTGCTGTTTCTCCTGAAATGATGATGGAGAATGGCCCAATGTTTCTTGAAGCCTCTGGAAGAAATGAGGGTTGCAAGCTGCTGGACATCAGACTTGCATATGGACATAAAGGAGGAAGAGGAGGAGGGACATCCAGCCATGACCGAGGCCCAAACTGTAGAAGAGAAACCCCCTTGTGTTCACGACCCAGACCAGGGCCGGATGTTGCTATCTGTTCTGCCATTGTCTCCTCAAATGTTGGCATTTGAGTTTGAATGATGGCTTTCAGTTTAGCCAAAACATTCCTAAGACACAGTGGGGGGGGGACACCCTCTTTTTCCTGCGCTGATTTGACGGAGCTCCATTTGTTTTCTAATCTTGCTGCATAGTTGAGTGCAAATTAGCTGGTTGCACCACAGGGTTTCCAATCACATGTGAAGGATTGATGATGGGAGTTACTCAGGCATTAAGGAAGTGGGATTTACAAATCCAAAAAATATAATTATGAGATGCTGGGTAAAGAAAACCACAGCATTTGTTGATAGCAGCTCTAAACAGTTATTTCTCTGGCATGACTGGCTTGGAGTTCTCCCGGAAAGCACCTTCTTCCACACTTTTCACCCTCAGCCACTCCATGTTGAGTGGCACTGATAGGGTAGCTTTGATGTATGACACTCCTGATAGAGGCTGCCGATAGTTTGACCAGAATAGCATGTGAAAGAGCAACAACATTCAACTGAATAATTATGTCGCCCACGTTTCATGTTTGGGAACGCTTCCAGAAGGACCGAGTAATCAGGAGATGTGAAGGCATATAGCATTGCAACCATGTGACACACAGAAGCCACTTTATCTCCTTTACTGGCTGAGATACACCAGCTATCAGTCAGCTCTGGAAGGAGTGCTCACCGCTGCTCACACCACAGCATTCCAGCCATAGCATCCTCTCCTCTACTGTCAGTAAACCCAAACAGCCAGCTTGACTCAGAGCACATGGGCAACCTGTAATCAAGCTTGGCCCCGAAACTGGCATGTAAAAGTAAATCCTGTGTTTATATCCGAGAGAGGCCTCCCTCATGGAGTGGCTTACTTGATCTTCCACAGGAAATGCATAAGATGATTTTAAGCTTCAAACCAAGCTGTAGGATTAAAGATCTTGACTCTCACCCTGCACCTCTTCCCTTTTCTTTGTCTCTTTCTCTTGATCTGCGGCAGTCTGCCCATCTCCGGGCCCCTGTGCTCTGGTGGGTTCAGTGGACTGGTATGCAGCAGGAATCTTTGGATCAAGGTGATTTCACGCTCCTCCACGTTTTCCCAGGGCTTTGGGCGGTCTCTGTTACCTCTGTGCAACCCGCAGCGTGTGATAGCGCTTGACATGTGTTATCATAGGACACATGCACAAACAGCAGCAACAGGGTAAGGCCATTTTATCTGTTTCCCTCAAGTGTCACTGCTGTGACTGTCTGGTATAGCAGTCTCCCTTGGCCTCGTGCAGGGGAGACCTCCTTCAGACGAAAACATTGAAGCGGGGATTTGTCAGCCTGCCCGTGCACAGACGAGGGGATAACCCTCTGACAATGAAATCTCAATTCTGAGATGAATCCTCTCAAATAGCCCTGCCCTCCCCCCTCCTTTGAAGTTGAAATAACCTCACTAACCTTTGACATTCCCTCAGAGACAGTTCCCATTCTCACTTCACAGTCTGCTCTCGTAATAGCGCCACAGTGCTCCATTTTTTTCTCAATGAAACTCCATATCTCATTCAGCTATTGGTGGCGGCAGTGAAAGGGAGAAGTTTGTGAGAAGCGGATCAGTTCAGCTACTCTCAGAAACACTTGCTGCAAATTACACTCACGCATGATCCGAAGCAGTAAATTTACGTGCGTGAATATATCTTTTATTTATCCAGGAGAGATTAAAAATTTCCTCGCCAAGAGGATAGGACAAATCCAAAATAATAGTCATAATAAAACAACAAGTAAAGAACAAAGAACCAAGAAGTCCACTGGTCATGATTTTTACACATGTTATGGACACACAAATAAGACCATTTTATGTTTTTGATAATGAGTCACAGACCCGCTTTGTGGCCTTCAGGTATTAAAAAGTGAAAGGAAGTCGACAATCTCATGACTTCCTCTTCTATTATAATCCTATGGTTTAACAGATTAGATCCTGTTTTAGAAGGACAAAATAACAAACACTTTTATATATCCTCAAGGACTCTCTGCAGATTTGCATGTCCATCCTCATACTTTTATCCTTAGGCATGCCACTGCGCCAAAGGACTTCCTTTGAGGAAAACGTTGTTCTGGAAAGCCATTAACATGCCACATCCTTTGCCATAAGGATGTCAGGAACAACACACAACTCACTTTGAAGGGCTATAACATGACTGGAGGCACCACTGGGTACCAAAGTTTCACATCATGAATGTGACCACACATGTACCACTAAAAAGAATATGCTCAGATCTGATGTTTAGCTGATATAGAGCCTATGTTAGTCATATTTTTAAAGGTGTAAACATGCCTGGAATGGCTCTTTGTGCTAACCTTCAGTGATGTTTGCATATAAAATGTATACTGGTTTTGTCAAATGTTTTTAAATATATTTCTGGGACTTTTTAGCCTTCATTGTGATAAGACAGGGGGAGAAAGACCAAAGGAAGACATGGAGCAAATGGCCTCAGATCACCTGCTCCTACTGGTGAGCTAACCAGCATTCCCGGCATCCATCAGTTTTTAACAGCGTTGGATTCAGAATCTTTGAAATCCAAAGAGACATGTTTTATTGGGTCTTTGTATGCTAATTTCCAGCTCCATATTTTCTGTTTTAGAGCACCTTTGCATGACTTTCAGTATGCAAAGTACTTATTCTCCCCTCAAATGGAGGCATGATGTGATTGGTTTGTTTTTTTGTCTGTCTGTCTGTCTGTCTATTTGTTAGCAGTTAGCAGTTAGCAGATATCATGTTCAAATTTTGTGCGATGGTAGATACCAATATAAGCTCAAACTGATTTAATTTTGTTGCTGGTCAAGGACAAGCTCAACTTCATTCCGAATGTGAAAATCAGTAATAAGTTTCTATTATTCACAATTTCCTATGGATCATCTTCAAACTTCACAACAATATACTAGGTCTTGTCCTTTGGGGGAAGTTGGGCTCTCTCAGTGCTCTTTTTTGTCTTGCTGAGCCTTGGTACACTCCCCTCTGTTCATCCACCATCTAATTCAGTAGTTTTAGCTATCTCCCTTTAAGCCAACTTTCTTCTGATTGGCGCCTCAGAAACCAAACTAAAGGCCAGTGGGAGGAGCTTCTGTTAGTCAGAGCAGAGTAATCACATTAGGTGTATCAGCTTTGACTGACATCAGACAGCGCCAAGAGCAGAAAAAAACTGCCTAAAACTGCACCTTTAAGTTTCAGGTATTATTTGCACATACTCTGACCTCAATTTTAGAACCTGACTATTTTTAATATAAGCATCTATCACTGTAACTCTAATTATACATAACAGAAAATAAAGAAGTAAACATAATATGTTTTTTTTTAACATTGCAAAGGTATGTATTGAAGGGTGTATGTGAGGCTTTCTGCACTACTACACTGAAAGAGCACCGGGAGCACATTTGTTCCCCAAGCAGACTGGAAGCTGACTAGAAAGTAGCATAAATAAAAACAACAAAGCATCCATGATGCCTGTGCACAACCACATTGGAGTGCTGCCTTATACCTGTCAAAACATGGTCAAAACGACATGAGGGCACACGGTCTTCCCCACAGAGTCTCCTGTATATCCTCTGATGATGACATGTCCTTCAGTAGTTGAGAAAGGTACACTATGTTGAAACATTCAACCATAATAGAATAGAATAGAATAATCCTTTAATTGTCCCACAAGGAGAAATTTGGTTGTAACAGCAGCCAGAAAGACACATATACAAACAAACAGTACACAGGACACAGAACAGAGACATACACAATTTTTCTTACATATTTACATTAAGGACAATGGTTACTATAAACAGAGTACTGTACAGTTATTAAATTAAATATAAATAACTACAGATAAGAGGCAAACCAGGTTGTAGTGTGAATCGGTTGATTAACTTATTGATGATTATTATTGATGATTGATTGTTATTGTTGGGAGCAGTTCTGATTGTACAGTCTGACAGCTGCAGGGAGGAAGGACCTGCGGAAACGCTCCTTCAAGCATCTAGGATGCAGCAGTCTGTCACTGAAGGAGCTCTGCAGTTCAGCAACATTTACATGCATGGGGTGGGAGACTCTGTCCATCAGAGATGTTATTTTGGCCAGAGTCCTTCTGTCTCCCACCACCTGCACTGGGTCCAGGGTGCATCCCAGAACAGAGCTGGCCTTCCTGATGAGTTTATCCAACCTCTTCCTCTCAGCTGCCGATAAACTGCTGCTCCAACATACCACACTGTAAAAAATGACAGATGCCACCACAGAGTCATAGAAGGTCTTTAAAAGCGCTCCCTGTACTCCAAATGACCTCAGCCGCCTCAGCAGGTAGAGTCTGCTCTGACCCTTCCTGTAAAGAGCATCAGTGTTGTGGCTCCAGTCCAGTTTATTATTCAGGTGAACACCCAGGTACCTATAAGAGTCCACTATCTCAATGTCCACTCCCTGGATGTTCACCGGTGTCAGTGTGGTGGGTCTGCGTCTCCGGAAGTCCACCACCAACTCCTTGGTTTTCCCGGCGTTGATCAGCAGGTGGTTCTGCTGACACCAGTCTACAAAGTCCAGAGTCCACTGTCTGTACTCTGAGTCGTCCTCACCTGTGATGAGGCCGACTATGGCAGAGTCGTCAGAGAACAGTTACTATTTAGCAGTTTTGTGATGTATATGACATTTTGGAGTTTTTTTTCTGTCTTGTCAGATCATCTTCCTTCTTTCTGTGTTAAAAATGACCAAAAAAGTAATGATAAAAAAGAAAAATGTTTAATGAGGAGCAAAGCAGTAAGGAAATGATAAGAAATCAAACATGATACTGATACTGAAGCAGCAGATTACTCTAAATTGTGTGTATCTGCATTATTCTATGCACTGATGTATATACTTGTCTGACTTTTCCCCCTGTTTGTTCACTGTTCTGCTAGCTTGAGAAAATTAATAAAGAGGTTCTGTTGTATTTGCAGTCAGTCCAGTGGCTTATTGCACGATCCTCAAATATGTTGGGACAGCTGGGTTGGAGAATTTCAGGCCTAACGGCAGACAGTGCTAAGTAGTGATTTAAACTATAAACTGCATTTAATAATGTAAACAGTCCATGATTTGTACTCTAGAAATGTGGCATCCTTTCCTTTTTTATATACAGCAGCCGTCTAGTTGATATCCACTTTAATACTGCCTTGAACTGACTTGATATCAAGTTTTTTCCTTCAACTGTAAATTATTTTGCTGTTTTAAACACCCAGCAAACTTAAACCAGATTGCATTCACAGCTGACAGCCCCTATAAAAACATCTATGTGAAATTTAGATGACTCTTTCTGCAGTTTTTGCACAAATAATTACAGGAGGAGCATATAGGACTCATAGCCACCCGCAATTTACTGAAATCTGTGAATGATTATTGTTATTATTATTGTGCATTGTTTTTTCATTTCTTTTAACATCTGCACTGCATTTCTGTCAGCAGACATTCATATACTTAAACATTTAACGTTAATGCTTTTATGTGCTTGATCACCATCTGTCTGTGAAGGTTCTCAGTCATCCAGGTCATCGTAGTCGAAGGAGTTTGCAAAGAAAAGCGTCTGGACTTCTTTAAGTTGCTTGAAGACGTTTCACCTCTCATCCGAGAAGCTTCTTCAGAGACTTCAGGAGTTTGCTTTTCTTTGCAAACTCCTTCGACTTGATCACCATCTGTTTTTCATAATTATGCAATTATATTTTGTTCTTTATTAACTGAAAAGACTTTGAGCTTAAACGTACTTTAACTCCATAAAAAATGTCCCCAGTTGTTTGGATCCTAATGAACTTCATGTGACACACTTTTGTCAACCATAAATTAAGCAAAATTATTGGGTTTTCTATGGCACAACATCTATGAATTATTTTTGAGGTATTTAAACCTTTATTTCTATTCTTTGTCGTTAATGTAAAGCCAATGAAATGTATGTGTAGTAAACTGTGTTAAAATGGACTCAAAGACTAGAAACGGTCCAACAAAGGGTCAAGACATTAGCAGTTTTTAAAAGACTTAAAAAGTTGTTTTTGTTTGTTTCATTTAACACAATATAAGCCATCAGAAATCCCATTTAGTCATCATCACCATTCAACAATTATCCTTGGCTACAATTAAAGTTCCACTAGTAATAATAAACCTATAAATGTAAAACAGCTGAGCCATAACAATTAACTAAACGAAATAAATAAAAATAACATATGTATATACACATACACATGTGCATACATATTTTGAAGTTTCCTTGAGGAAGATGCTAAAACAGAAGTTGCCAACGATGCATCCATCAACATGTAAGTGTGTGAATCTTAGTTAAGAGAGTAGGCATATGAATGTTTGTGTGAATGGTTGAGAATGCTACACAAGTACCAGTCAAGTCTGCACCTAGGTTTAACAACTCTTTCCAATAGCTTTATGGTGTGGCTCATCAGCCTTATTGCTCTGTAGTTACTACAGGTCTGAAGATTACTTTTGTTGAAAATTGGTACCAGTACACCTCTTCTCCATTCCTCAGGCATCCTTTTACTCTCCATCATTGTGTTAAATAATCTGGTTAAAAAGTCCACTGCCCTCTCTCCTGGACTTCTCCATGCCTGCACAGGTATATCACTAGGTCCAACCACTTCTCCATTCTTCATCCTTTTCATAGCGGCACTGAAATTAGAGAATATAAACAAAAAATCGATCCAATACCAATACCACCGTTGGTATTGGTATTGGATCGATTTTGGATTCTACCCACTCTACTGTCTCTCTCTCTCTCTCTCTCTCTTTCTCTCATTTTATTCATTCATGAGCTCCTCATAGCATTCCTACCATCTTCTCAGCATAGTCTCTTCCCTCGTTAATACATTTCCATCTCTGTCCTTAATCACCCAAATCTTCTGCACATCCTTTCTAGCCCCTTTCGTTATCTTTCAGCCTGACATACACGATTTAGACTTTTGCTTTAAAACTGTGTCATAACTTGGGTTGTAACCGGAACTTCCCTTTAACTTTATGATGCCATTCAAGCTGTTGCGTTCTGCATTTACCCAATGTTTAGTTACATTTCTTGGGAGGATCATGTGAGATTACGTGGACAGCTACAGCGTGGTGTTAAAAGGAATTTTCCATGATGACATAGATTTCTCCACTAAAGGATAATTCATGCATTAGCCTTTCTTTTTGCATTTGCCACCTCTCTCTTTGGGCATAGCCTCCCAGTACAGCTGTCTAGATACACACAATTACACACATGGTCCTCTCTTCATGAACTTTGCTACGACTCTAGCCATCTCACAAGCTCACTCTTGGACTGAGGGCAAAAAACATAGTATTCCTGTAATGACAATGATAATCCTTAAAGTTTTAATACATATATATATATATATATATATATATATATATATATATATATATATATATGTGTGTGTGTGTGTGTGTGTGAAATGAAATAAAATAAAATAAAATAAAATAAAATAAAATAAACACACGTGTGTGTGTGTGTGTGTGTGTGTGTGTGTGTGCGCGCGCGCGCGTGTGTGTGTGTGTGTGTGTGTTTGTTTGTTTGTTTTTATTTTTATTTTATGTTTTTGCTTGTTTGTTTTTATTAATAAGGTTTCCGGTTTGTTTTCCGCTTTCTTCCCGGACATTTATTTTGAAGGTTCGCACCGGATGTAGTGCGCGCAGCTGCGGCCCATCGACGGCAGCGAGAGGAAGCGAACCGTGAGGCAGCAGGACTGGAGCAAACCCAGCAGTCTCAGCCTCATGCTTCGTCCTGGGCACTTCTCCTCCTCCTGTCCGTTGTCGAAAACACCGTAACAATATTTATTTACTTTTCCTTAATATTATTCAGTAACTAAAACAAAGGCAACAGCAAACAAAATAACAAAAAAACGGGGCGAAGACGGGGGCCGAGACATGGAGCTTTACTGCCTGGAGTCGGACCTAGCCGTGAGAGCCCAGCCTGACCTAAACATCCTCTGTGATGACAGAGTGCTGCAGAGTTTATTAACAATCGAGGACAGATTTTTACCTCAGTGTTCGTATTTTCAGCGGGTCCAGAAGGATATTCAGCCTTATATGAGACGAATGGTTGCAGGCTGGATGCATGAGGTTTGTGGGCATTTTATGCACTCGCGCGGCTAACCTAACCGCTTTAGCTAATTTTCAGTTTTTTGTTTTGTCTTGTTTTGTTTTTGCACACTTAGAAGTTATTTCTGGCTCGTTTTAGCTCGTGGAAAGTTGTCATGGATGTTAACCTGTTTGACAATTGAATAAGAATGACTCACCAAAGGCGTGGGAGAGTCGGAAATTCCACCACGAAGAAAATTCGGCTTCAAAGAAAACAGCCTAGCTGCATATTTACATTGGTTAACAGCTTCAAAGTTTGTGCTTTCTGATAATTAGTAAGCTCAGGCGACAGGGGGGGACTTATTCTTAATTTACATAATCGAAAACTCGAAATTTTCCCCTCCGAGTAATTATTATTAATTTTTTAAAAGTGACTCAGGCTCGGGGCAAGGCAGGCAGCGTGAATGCTAAGCCACTTTCATTTTTTCAGCTCAAGAAAATAACTTGATTTTGGTAAAGTTCTTTTACAAAAACTGTCGGAAAGTGTTTGAAGAAAACATGTAGATATTTTGAACACTTTATAAAGCTTTTGGGTGGTTTATTTTATTTTATTTTTATTTTTATTTTTTGATGAGTGAGGCAAGCCCCAACAAGGAAGAGAGACTGAATGGCGATGTGGGGGTTTTGCAGAACGAGTTGCTGTTGAACTAATTTGTTTCTGCCCTGTTCTGACTTTGCAGCCTTTCATGCAGGAAAAAAGACGTGAAAACCAGTCATTTAAACTTTAACCCGAAAACAGTACTATTTATAGCAGAATTAATAGCACTGAGCCACCAAAACCTCTTTTATATACAAATATATTCCTCTTTTTTTTCTTTTTCTGTTTTGTTATTGTTGTTGTTTTTTTGTTTTGGTTTTTTTTGGCATAGTTTTACCTAATATACGTGTCTCCTGTTAAAACTTTTCCAGGTGTGTGAAGAGGAGAAGAGCAATGAAGACGTCTTTCCTTTAGCTATTAATTATTTGGACAGATTTTTAGCAGTGATGCCCACAAGAAAGAGTTACTTGCAGCTTCTGGGAGCTGTGTGCATGTTTCTGGCCTCCAAGCTAAAGGACTGCAAGCCCATATCAGCAGAGAAACTTTGCATGTACACAGATAATTCATTCTCACCACGGGAACTGCTGGTAAGCGCAACAGTCCCATCCATTCATCCATCCAAACATTCATTCACTCACTCATGGGAGCATGAAGATGTTGTGTCACGTTTTTTCGATGACTTTATGATGCTAATGGCTGAATTGGTTTCACAGGAAGTTTCCTATTTTCCTTGTAAGTGGAGCACAATACAGCCACATCCTTTCTTTGGATCCATGTGGCCTGAAGAGACACATGATGCCATCTAGTGGCAGTTATGCAGTTTAGGATATGGATATCATGAGGAAGCCTGCATTTCTAGTACATATTGAGTATTTCATGCTATTAAAAACCAAACCTAAAAGTATTGTTTTCTTACTATCATACTATTTACTACACAACCCAGGGATGCTTTTAAAGGCAGCTTTTGGCACCATGTTGGCAGTTTAAATGTCCCTTTAAGTTAAATTTCTCCGTTAATCATTTGTTGTGTAAGAAAGATCTTAAAGAAACACATTTAAGGATAAATAACCCACCCAACACTTATCTCTATTTATTTTGCCTCCTCTTGAGCTACTATCACATGGTCCTCATCAGCAAAACAGTTTGCTTCTCACTTGCAGACAGTGAGATTATCACAATGCTTATTTTTTTTTAACATCATAGAGCTAGTTTTTCAATCCAGTTTATGTTAATTTCAGACTCCCCTAGGTGGCAGTATTCTTTTTGTGATTGGAAACATTTGGCTTAGAACAGGGGTGCCAAACATAAGGCCCGGGATCCAGAATTGGCCAGCAGAGGCTCTCAATCCGGCCCATTAGATGGCTTTGGAGCAAATGAAGGAGGGGATGTATTTTCATAAGTTTTACAGCTTTCTTCCCATAGCCATTCATACTACACCAAAGTAACCAAGTAATAAACACTTAAATGTCAGAAAAGTTACATTTTCTTTACTAAATGTTTCTGTTTTTTGCAATGGGCCTACAGTAAAAAGAAAAAGAAAGTTAACCAAATTAACTAAAACTTTGCCCAGACTGTCCTGTAAATATAAAACAATGAAATAGCTGAACTTTTTTTTTCTAATATTACACATTTATTTCTTATGATTAAAGCCCAAATAGTTGTGCTGACTTATTTTTCGTATATTAAAATATCTGTGTAGTTAAACTTCTTTACGCTGACAGAAGGGGGAATTCCACAGATTAAAGCGGGGCACGATGTAAAATGAGTTTGGGACCGCTGGTTTATGACTTCTACAAGCAAACAAACTTTAATTTAATACACTTTAATTTATCCATAAAATGGCATTTTGTTTCTGCCCTAAAAAAGGTCTTGTTGGAAGTTTCCATTAAAAAAGAAATTGTCTTAAACAACTAAAAGAGTTGCAGATTTTTATTTAACCACTCAGTGCCAGAGTAATTTACATGTTGCAGTAAGATCTGCTCCTGATTTTGACCAAAATGCTCCCCAGGCTCTCTATGGGTCCTCCTGCTCGCCTGCAGCTGTTTTTGGAAATGACATCCATCCGATTTGATGCTCCATATTGTTGTAAGGCTCCATATTCCTGGATATCCTCACAGGATGCAGAGAGCAGGCAGCAGGAGCCTCTGGAAAATTATTGCAGCTCCTCACTCTTACAGTAAATGTGCTGCCCCTGCTGGTGGCAGTTTACCTATAAGAGAGAAGTTTAACAATGGTAGCGGGTTTCATCAGGACAGCTGTCCAGGAAGTGATCATACCAGTGGCAAAACTATGCCCTATTCATCTCAATCATTGATCTCCACTGGGGCTAAAATAGGGTGAAGAGAAACTGGTTATGTACAGGAAATCCACGTAAATGGGATTGACGGGTGACATTTTAGATGACAGAAAAGTGCTTGGGGGTGGGGGGACTGTCCCCGCTGAGCATTGGGGTTTCGGTGTGTACTACGTTTACTTTTTGTTTGACACAGAGGAAGTGAGAAATTACAATCAGCTGTGTTCATTCAGTGTTAAAAGGGCATTAAAGAAAACTTATCTTATGAGAAATGTGAGTCGTTTTAATCCCTTTTAATTTCTTGCTGTTGATTGCAGTGATTTCTAACACACTCCAGTTAACCTTTCTCATATTTTTCTACCCATAAATGAAGAAAACCAAACAATGACGCCGTTATCGCAAAGGTTTTCTCATGGTTAACAGAATGGACCTCATGTTCCCACAGAAATTTATTGGTATCACCTTAAGTTAAGTTCAGCCCAGCTTGCCTCATATCAGGTTTATCTGATATTAGTCACACCACCTTCTTAGGAAGTGCATATCAGTTTTCTTTATCCAGTCGCCTAGACACCAGCAAAAATCCAGTGTTAGCCTCACCTGTGGCATTTACTGCCAAAGTGTTAGTCTTTGTCTGTTCTAGTTATGATTTTCAGACCACCTCTTTATGTAAACACAACTTTTTTTGCTCGATTTAACACTTCAAAGTAAGTTCCTACAGACCAATATGCGCATTATCAGACCCCCTAGCTTGCTTTGGTTAGGAGTTAGATTTCACAGTGGTGCCACTGGAGGCTTACTCTCAACTGGCACGTGCCGGGGTGCCAGTGCAGTACACATTTTGACAGATTTAAGAACGGAATGGTACACAGTGTTGTTCAACAGAGGTTGAGTCGTTTTCACAACTGTAAAATCAAAGCGTGATGATCGCGACCGTGAATCATCTGTGAATTTCCCTTAGTTAGTGGGTTTTTCATGGTGCCGTCACTTTTTGGCACCTTATTCTGTTGAAATGTTGAGTTATTTCTAGATTAAGTGGGTGGGAAATGGTAGATTTTTAGATGGTGGCAACAGTGCCAGACGTGGTGTCAGTGCACTGCTTTTTAAAAAAAAAATATTTTAAATTCTTTTAACGCTAAAGATAAGCATGTTGTGAACTAAAAACCGATCGTTATGTAGCTCATTTTGATTCTATAGGGGAGCAAAACACAAATGATTCAGATTTAATAGGTGTCACCACCTGCCTCGTCTTTTTGATTGTGCCTCAGTAAAACTGCACTATGCTGCACTTCTGTCTCACCTGCCTTCCCTTCAACATGTTCCCACTTATCGTCTGCAGGTACGATTCTTTCAGAAGTGCTTGGAGCAAAGTTTAGACATGAATCTGTTACTGAATGAAAGTGTATTGATGCTAGTGTTCAGCTATTCATAAAAGCGTTACAATAGTACTTCCCCTTAAGAGTGCCTATATCAATAACTCCATTTACAGGGACACTTCGCCACACCCTTGGATTATTTTCTCCAAATTGACAGTTATTTTAAATGGCACACCTGTGCAACTTTAAATAAAAGCTCAGGTGCAGTTTGGACCCTAAACAAAGAAAAAAGCAACACATGTAAGCGTTTTTTCAATGAATGGCTTTTGGAGGAACACGCACACAATCACAGCTCAGAAGAACTTAAGTGAATTTAATTTATTTTAGGCAGCAGAGCGATGCTTTGCTCCTTTAGGACTTCTGTTTTTCTTAAAAAGAAACAGGGGCAGGTAGAAATGGCTACAGCACCACATGTCAGTCTCTAAATTTCTCTCGTATGGGAGGTTAGAGAAAGTATTGATTATTGACTGGCTGAATGAGTTGAAAACTTGTCCTTGATCATGACTAATTGTTCGTCTGAGTAAATTTTAGATATTGAAGTCTTCATTTGATGTCTCTGCTCAGTAATATTTAAAAAATATAGTAAATTGGTTGGTTTTGAATGCAAAGAATTAAGAGTAACAGGAAATTAGATAATGCAGTGTGTGCAGTCTTCTTGCTCTTGCAAAGCCTTGCTGTATAAAGAGTGATCTCTGTGCGGCTGCCTGTGCAGCGCTAGCTCATTGTAGCGCTGTGTTTGAGGCTTATGACAGGAAGGAAGGGGCTAGCTGTCTCATTGGCAGGGCCTCTAAGCAGGGCAAGGCTTGTCACATGCTGGCGATATGAACACAAAAGATGCAAGGAATGAGAAAGGCATGCAGATAATAAGATACAGTGAGGATAGATAAAATGAAGAAATGTTGCTCTACTTACAGAGCCATTTCCTCTGGGAATGGAGGCAGACTTAGATCGTTTTCACGGGCGATACAGACGTGGCAGCATGCCATTTAACCCCCTGACACACACTTTTTTTTTCTTCTTTTTTTTTTAACCCTCATCCTTGTGCTTTAGGACTGGGAACTGGTTGTGCTGGGGAAGTTGAAGTGGAACATGGCCTCCGTCATCCCCAATGATTTTGTAGAGCACATCATACGCAGGCTGCCCCTCCCCAAAGAAAAGGTGGTGATGGTCCGCAAGCACACACAGACGTTCATCGCCCTCTGCGCCACAGGTAATGCAGGTGCCTGTTGTTTCATGTGTTTTAAAAAAATTGTTATTATTATTTTTTTAATCCTTCATCTGCTCAGTTTCGTGCTTTTTAAAAAAAAAATTATTATTCAGACATCCACCAGAATATTCCCACACACGCAAACATTCCCCCATCGTGAGTCATCTGTGACCTCTTTCTTCTCTGCTGGCTGCCTTATCCACTTTCTACTCTTTCCACAGCCTGTAGTGAGTTTTTTTTTTGTCTTCACAGCTGCTAAAAGCTACTCAAAGTGGTCATGCACATTTCTCTTCTAAGTGCCTGGGAAAACTCCTATCAGTGCTGTGTTTAGATTAGCCACATACACGGGTAATGATAGCAATCCTATCACACACTCTGTGCTGAGTGACTCAGGTGGAGCTGAATTTTTCTGCGGTACTCCCCTTTCATTGTTTGTTGACAGAGAGACTTCCAGGTTTAAAAAGTCAGGGCAGCGATCCAGTGATCTTCCTTCCTCCTCCCATCGCCGCCTTGTGTCCAAAATAAACTCTGGAAAAAGCTCACATGTCCCCCTCAGGCCTCTCCTTAGGTGAATTTTCAAGGCATTCCTTTGCCTAAACTTGGAATCCCTCTAATATTTTCATATCCTGGACAGAAATACTACTGCAGGATCACCTAATGCACATAATATACAGGAAACCTGTCTCACAAGGCTGCTTTTCTTGTGCTACCTCCTTTCCTCTTTTCTAGCTAATTCAATGAAGGAAATAAAACAAAAGGAGGTCACTTTGGTGCAGTGAATTCCTCACAAACGTCATTGCGGTCATATCTGGCTATTAAGCACTTATTTACTAGAGTTAGTTATTGGAATCAGAGGCTCCTTTAGTGAATTTCATGCCCTGATTGCACAGTTTTAGTGTCTCACACACACACGCAAAAAAAAATAAAATAAAATATATATATATATATATATATATATATATATATATTGGGTGTGTTTCAGTGGTCACTTCTGCTATTCATAAACAGCTGCTTATATCCAAGCACAAAGCAGCCGCAGTGGAAAAAAAAAAAAAAGGAGGCCTGCTGTGGTTGTGCAGTAATGTAAATGTTTAGAGTTTTATATGGAGTTGAGATGTTATTATTATATTGGAGGAGCTCCTCCTATGGACAGCCGGCCCCTGGAGGAGAAGATGGGTGTAGCACAGCTGGCTAAAAGCTATCAGGCCACTGGGACTGGTTTACACTGGCTTTTCTCTATGGGCCTTAAAGAAAGGGGCTCCCCCCCCCATGTGGTACTCAAAATGTCCCCAAAAATGGCCACGTTAAAAAAAAAAAACAGCAATTGAAAGTCTTGTGAGCAGTTTCAGGTAGGAACTATTTTCTTATGAGCCTGTTGTCGCCATCTAAGTGTGACTTGCTTATCAACGACTGCTTTTAGGTGGTGGATGTAGACCTTGGAGAGAAAGTAGTTCCTACATCCAACTTAACTTGACAAACTTCCTGGATTTCTTTTTTTTCTTTTTGAATAACTAGATCATGATTTCACTTTTTAAAAGAGCACCACATATTTTGTTCAAACTTGGTGCAAAACATCAGTCCAGTAAGTTTCTTTTTAGCATGACATTGCGCATCTTTGTCAGAAATCAGGATGTTCCAGTCAACGACGCTAGAAGACAAAAAGCTGGCCGTTATGTAGAGTAATATGTTGGCACATTTGTGTTTTACTTGGTTGTACCAAAGAAAAGTCACTGAAACATTTTGTTTAAAAATGGTAAAAAAAAGGAGCTCTAAAGCAGCGGTCCCCAACCTTTTTTGTGCCACGGACCGGTTTAATGTCTGACAATATTTTCACGGACCAGCCATTAAGGTGTCCCTGAGTAACATCCTCCTCTCTGCCCCTTAATGCTCTCTGGTTGCTATAGTAATGCGTAAATATTTATTTCAAAATAAGACACACAACTACAACACGGGAAAAGACAGAGTTAATGATAAAAACCCTGATAACAATAAATTTCACACCGGAGCCTCAACTCTCGTGGCCCGGAACCAAACGACTCGCGGACCGGTCTGGGGGTTGGGGACTGCTGCTCTAAAAAGCAAAGCTAACAGAAACCTCAGCCAATCACAGCACAAAGAGGGTGTGAAGGTGGGATTGTTTGTTTTGGGAAGTTACTGTCCTATATATAAAAGACAATGAGGTGGGATTGCTGAAGCTCCTCGCCGTTACTTAATCGAATAACCAAGCGGTGAAAAGGACTTCTCACAATCAGCACTTGCTAGTTTTCCTTGTTGTCCTCTCCGTGTCCGCCTCCTTTTCCGCCTCCTCCCAGGCCTGTTGTCACTTAAGTCTCTGAGACTTGGATGCAGACCGAAGGGAGTCGTGCCTGGAACTCATTGCTCAGCGAGTAGGAGGATTCCTACTCTGTTTTTCTCATCACAGCTGAAGTTCCTGTGAAGGACGCCACACAGGTTCCACTGTGGAGCTTCGTCTGCTGAAATCCAGACTGTGGGAAAGTCAGATTCAGCTGTAAAGCATGCATGATGGAGATGATTCAGACGTTTCACCTCTTATGCATCTGTGACACTTCCTCTGGGCGGATTTAAGTAATGTTGCTCTATGTGTCACGTTGAGGATGTAATTTCCATGTGTCACCGTGACTTAAAAGCTGCTCGTTTCACTAATTGCACATTAACGCTCTCTCTTTCCCTCACCAGATGACCGCCTTGCTATGAACCCTCCTTCTATGATAGCCTCTGGCAGCATGGGAGCCGCTATCTGTGGCCTGCAGTTGGACCACACTGACCAGAGGCTGAGTCGAGACAACCTGACAGACCTGCTGGCCAAGATCACCAACACGGAGGTGGTGAGTACCACAGCGGGGAAATTTATACTCGACAGCAGGAATTACTCAATACTTTCAGCGCTTCGAAACAATACGCTGTTAATAGCGATCATTGCAACATCTCACGACAGCAGCATAAAAGGCTCTTTAGTAAACAACAGTGATGACTTCAGTGGTGGCAGGCTGAAGCTATTTACTTTTCATGGAGAGAGGGAGAGCAAGCATTTGGCTGCTGGCTGGGGAGCCAGACTGCTGCTATAAAGAGCAGCGGCAGAGGGAATGTCTTCTTAAAACTCAGAGCCCACATTCTTGTGGTACGACACATGCAATTTCTTTGCAGGGCTCCCACTTTAGCCGTGTGCCCCTCCTGGTGGAGGAATACGTATGCACTGAAGGCAAAAAGCATCTTTTCCAGTGAAGGCTGATGCAGACACAGAGTTACCTGCAACAGACTAACTTCAGTGTTTAGAGTGAAACTTGCTGAGCTTTAAAATATCAGACAATACTGCAAAAATCTCAAAGTGTGTGACATGCATCTGCAACTAGTTTCTATTGTTTTGAGGTTTTACAGACACCTGACCACTAACCACGTGATGTTAACTTGGTGTTCTGGATGTGTGACAGTGTAGGGTCAAGTGAAGAAGGCCCAGAGACCAGTCGCCAAAAATGTGCGCACTCTGAGTTTTAGTGGAAATTTCCTGACAGCTGCTGGATCTTTGCATAGAAGACCTGTCTACAAATACTTGCCAGCTACTCTCTGAGCAGGAGTGAAACTGAAAAGTGCAACTGCGAACGCTGAACGTTTACCTTCAAAGTTCCACTTTTTAAAAAAGATAAATAAATAAATACATTTTTCAGTGTTTAAGCCTTAGACAGAAGCGAGGAATGCCACTAAACCAGCACAACTTTTACTCTGAAGGCGAACATACTTTTAAAAGTTTCACTTCCTCGGCTAGTACAAGTGTTTGCAGACAGGTTGAGCAAACTGCATTTGACAGCAAAAATCTTCTAGCAACCTCAATCACCACATACAGTATTTTCCACACTATAAGGCACACTTAAAATCCTTTAATTTTCACAAAAATTGATGCACCTTATGTATAAATTCTGGTTGTGCTTATTGACCTCGAACTGATTTTATGTGGTACACGGCGCTCAGAAATCTGTCAAAAATGTTTTAGTATGACTTTGGTAAGCTACGAAGCCGCACTGCTTAATGGATTGTGGGAGCATTACGGCTACCGTAGTTAGGAGCCACGCAGAGTAATCTGGGTCCAAAACTCTGTCTGCTTCAGGTCCCAAAGTCAAACGAACACTGCGGCATCACTGAGAGTTAAAAACTGTCTAAATTCTTTCGTCTTTAATAAAATGATCAGCGTTGCTGCTTTACCAGGTGTAACAATTAAGTTTAACATCCAGGCATCCATGAAAACAGAATTGATGAAATTTAATGGATTTAGAAATTAGCAGGAAGTTAGCGCGCTAGTTTCCACCTAAACATGATATAGCATGTTCTGACTGAGAGATTTTGGAAAAAATTAAAACGTACAGCTCTGCTATCACTTCCAACATAAATGAAGACAGAAAACTAAACAGCAGTGACTTTTGTAGGGTTACTTAAGTTGGACTAGCTGCTAAATAATGATGTGCTACGTGATCCCTAGCGACACAGCTATGTTAGCATAACATAAACACAGTGAAGCTGGAGGATGAACGCTAACATTTTTCCACTCAATAAAAGTTAACGTGAGGGTTCCCAATGGTTAGGGACAAATGCAATCACATGGCAGGAAGCTGTAAACCGACCAAACTTCAGTCAGGAGAACAACTGAGATAAGCCATCCACAATACGAGGTTAGTCATTAATATACTGCAACAACATGGGAATAGAGCAGCTGCGAGAGAATTCAACATTAATGAGTCAATGGTACGGAAGTGGAGGAAGCAAGAAGAATGAGATGAGTAAAGTTTGACTTATCTGACAGCTTTGTTTTGCTTAATACGCCTTATAATCCGGTGCGCGTTATGTATGAAAACAGACCTGGTCATCGACTGTGCGCCTTATGGTCCGAAAAATATGGTAGTTAGTAAAATGTGCTAATTAAAGTATCAGAAGCCCAGTGGCCTGCTTGGCCTAAGCACTGGGATTTGTTTTTTAATTTTTAAAAAGAGTAGTCTAAGCTAACTAGTGTGTCTTATTAGCCGATCATTGACGTTTTACACGTGAATAAAGGCTTGAAAAAATAAAGAGAAGTTTAAAAGCAAATAAAGGGCAAAATGCTACAAATTAATATTTTTTTTTAATCAGGCTGACATCTGTCTAATAACTGTATTATGGTAGGATAGATGACAGTTTCAGGCCTGGGCAAACACATCTCCATTTTTGCCACATGATTACTGTTAAATGGGATCTGTAGCACTAATAAAATTCATTTTGTGCAACATGAAAGGCCCCCGGGGGGAAAAAAAAAACGTTGCTAAGGGGCTCAACTGCCCACTGACAGCCACGCTTAATCTAAGTCGGAGAATTTCATGCATCATGCCTGTACTGTGACCCTGGATCGTAAGAATACCAAGTCTTGGATTAGTTTCCTTGAACGTCCAGACGGCTTCAAATAAGACGGGCAAACTTACATGACCTTATAAATGATGTTGTGCACTACTGGGGTAGATGTACCATCATAATGGTATTTTTACAGTTCATCAGTGTGCACTAGGAGCTGTTGTAAACTGCAAAGAGATACAACTGTGTGTATCTGTGAACAAGATATATATGTAGTCACTGGTATATCTTTTCTTTAAATATTAATAACTGAGAAAAAGTACTCTCAGGGGGCATCTGTACTGGGTAGTTCAAGTTTTTTTTGCTGCAGCACAATAGTCGCACAGATTTCAGTATAGAAATCCATAAAGGCCTTAGAAACGGCACTCTTAGCTTGTGGTTACGCTGCCATGGTGATGTGGGCCCCGCGACCCAGCCGGCCGTCACAACAGGCACTCCGTCTGCAGCCCATCGGGTTCCAATTATTCGTGCATTTTAAAGGAATGTTGGCCCCTCCGCAAGCTCGGCTCATTCCTTAAGAGTCCTGCAGCCGGCTCAGGGAGGCAGACCTCCCACATCTTTCGCGCAGACCTGCAGGGGGGACTGAGGGAGACGAAGAAAGAGGATCCCTTTTAATGAGAAAAGCCGTCCAAAAACATCCGGTCCCACTGTCCTATATTCTGTTTTACACCCTAACTCAGAGGGTTAGGGTGCAGCAGGTCAAAGCCATTTCCTCTAAGACCTCCACATGGGATTGACCATGAAGTAAACCCAAGGGAGGGTGGAGGAAGGGAATCCAGAGTTCCCTGACACTCCCCAGTGCTCGCGTGGGAGTCCTTCAGCTTGTACCACAGACGTGCACGTGTCCAGTGCCCGCTGTGCAGCTCGCTGCTCCGTGCCACTGGTATCGGAGTGTGCTGGCACCCATTGTTCTGGTCATGATGCAGACAGGACCACCTACCGCAGCAGCACATAATTCCCCGCTGGTATGCCATGCATGTGACCAAAGCTGTTAAACAACTTGCATGTCAAATGCAGCAGAAATGCCAGCATTTTGCACGCTAGTGTCTGCATACAGGTGCACAGATTAAGTGAGCAGACTGCGGGGGGGTTTATTTACAGTAACACGGCTATAGTCGAGCAGAGAGAGCCAGTTAAAGGTCGTGTGTATGCCTTCAAACATTTACATACTGTAACTTTTGCTGTGGAAGCCATAAAAATCACTTCAATGTAACATTACTGTACTTTTATTTATTTTTGCTTCGTTTATGTGCATGAATAGTGATACGTTTTAAATCCTTGAACAGATATTTTGAGTGATAACTAAGGATTTTTTCTAAATCAAAGGCTTGACTTCAGTTGCCACACAATATAGTGCTAAACATTGCAAACCTGCAAAAATGAATCTTGGCTGGAGGGGATTATGTGTCTTTAAAGCACCCAGACGCTAGCAGAGGTTTGATGGAAGGGTGTGTTTTTAACCGCTGCTGACCCTTTTTTAAATTGTTCCAGGATTGTTTGAGGGCCTGCCAGGAACAAATAGAGCGTGTGCTGACCACCAGCCTGCAGCAGGGGCAGCAGTACCGGCAGGAGACTGGCGTCCGGGCCGGCAGCAAGGCAAGGGAGCAGCAAGACCAGTCCAGCACCCCGACAGACGTGCGCGACATCAACTTATGAGCTCCCAACGTCACCAGACTCGCACAACACTCATGTTTGCCAGCCAATGAACTGACAGGAGTGAGGGCTTGTGAGCTGCCAGTAGATCTGCATCAAGTCACCACCTACACCCCCACCCTCTGTTGAGTGATGGTGTGACAATCGATGAACTTTTAGAAATTAAGAGTTTCTAGTTTTTTTTTTTTTCCTTTTTTTTTTTTTTGCCCCATTCACACCTGGTTTGGGTGTACTTTCACCTTTTTTGTACGGGCCACATGTAATCAAACAGCTACTTTAAAAAAAAAAAAAGGAAAAAAGAAAAGATTAATTCTTGAAAACTTGATAGTGCCTTAGGTTTCGAGAAAGGAAACCTGAATATATTTTCATACTTGAAAAAAAAAAAAAAGCATAATTATATGAAATATACATATTCCTTTTGATAATACCTAGCAAAGTGAATATGATACTGTATATTTAGTATTTAGTTATGTTACTCTTTAAATATCTCTTAGCAGTTATCAATTAATAGTTTTAATGGGATGTTTCCTTTTCTGGAAATCCGTATAGTAGTGATTCAAATGCTGATAATAAATACACGGCATTTAAACCAAGCTGATATCCAACCAGAGGAGCTCTATTGCAGCTAGCTCCTCTGCCTACCATACTGTGCACCTGTAGTACTGCTTACTATTTATGCAGAAGCGTGCTGGCTAGGAGTGGGCTGGGCCTGCTCAACATAGGGAAGGACATGAAGATGGTTTAAGGCGTGCATTAGATGTGCTGACAGGACCGTATGTTCATGTATTTGCATTCAGCAAAGCTATGCCGTCGTTTGTGTGGCGTTTTTATAGGTGAAGCTTGTACATAGTGGAGGGCACCGATGATGAAAGAGGAGTTCTGGCAAGTTTCTTACCAAGTTTGAGAGAGGACTGGAGTAAGTGAAGGGTTTGTTGGTAGGTTTTTAGGATAAAAGAGAGCATGAGGAAAGTGGGTTAAAAATGCAGCAAGTGTGGATTTATGATTATTTTAAGCTTTATGATGTTCATGCAGTCGCACGATACTTGAGTGACACGCAGGAGGAGGAATAATAATAATCCCTGGTGATGTCCGGGTGGGTGGGGTGGGGGGTTCAGTTCGGGTGCACTGCAGTTTCTCGTGTTCAGCAGTTATACCATTTTTATTCTTTTATTCTTATTTTTTGCAGAGAGGGCGATTTGGAACAATATCGATGCACTTTTAAAAACACTCCTTAAAATCGGTAAGGGGGATCGTGGTTGAGGAGAGTTCAGACAGGGGTTTAGGGGTCTTTTTTCTTTTGGTTTTATTAGTTTTTCTTTTAAGTTATTAGGATTTTTTTCCTGGGCTGGATTCCCATGGGGGTAACACACGTTTGTCTTGAAAGCTCGACCCCTACAGGTGAGTAGTCATAGGATAATAATCGGTGTTATAGAGTAATTGTTTATAAACCAAGAAAAGCCAAGTCATGTTTAGACTTCAGTGCATATATTTAACTCTTGAACTTGAATTTTTTTTTCTCAAAGCAACTCCAACCCCTTTCCGCTACTTCTTTAAAATAGTTACAGTCTGTATCCTAAATATTCTTGTTCGTGTTTTGTTTGTCTACACCGCTTTCTGAAGTTTTAAAACTGCCATGTATGCGAGTTTTACACGTATTGAATTTCTCATTAGACCAGAAATGTAGTTTCTAAATCGTACTCCTGCATGCTCAGTTTGTACAAAAAAAATCCACAAAAAATAAGCCAAATGTTCCCCCTCTGAAAGAATGCTTTAAGCTGAAAAATGTTTATGCTTTTAAAGGTTTTGTTTAGGATTTTTAAAAGCAACAATTCCAAAGTAAGTAGAGATGGATTATATACGTCATTCTCTTGCTGCTACGAAGCTTTTCTTTTCTAGTCTTACACAAAGATGCCTTATTGTCATTCACACGTGTGCTGCTATATTATGAAATATTGTGTATGTAACAAGTCTTTTGCTTATTTTGTGTGTGTGTGTTTGTGTGTGTATGTATATGTGCGTGTGTGTGTCATCGTACATGTACCGGAGGGAACGTAACAGTTTGGTGCGGGACTGGAAGTACTCGTGTTTGCCAATCTCTTTTGATTAGCATGTTTTATTCCTCTATTGATTTGTAACTTTGTAATCTATCATATTCTTGCTGCTTCTTTGTAATGTTTGTGTACCTCAGGTTAATTTGGACGGACAGAGCGAGAACCCATCTCATTACCTCATCACACACACTCACTTCACATCACACACCTCTTTCACTCTTAATTCATCGGACGGGTTTTACTTTTATGGGGGATTTTTCACCCCCCCAACCTTCCCTCCTTTCCCTCCATTCTGGGTAAGACAAATATCCACCACCGGATGTCACTGAGCAGTTACAAGTGCCTATAGCCTACTTTAAAACCATTTCATATATCTGGTGCTAAACTAAGAACAGCCTATACTGTATGTGATGCACGTGCCAGAAAGAGTTTTGATCAGTTCATTGGAATATTTTTGTTTTCCTGAGGTACCCATTTATTCAGAGTTGAAACCATCAGAATGTTTTCTTTGTTTGGTGTGGTTGTTACTCCCAACTGCTCTCCCACTATCTCCTCCCCCAGTTCAGCCACACAATGTACCTCAACAATTTGTCCTCAATAAATTGGCTAAAAATCAACCAACTTTTTTTGTCTTTATTTCCACTTCCACATTCTTAATTGTGTGATGATACCACTCTACTGCCAGCAGAGGGTGACAAAACCACAAGCAACTTGTAAGTAGGTGAAAATTATGGACAACAGGTAGAAGAATGTTTGTGTGGCATTAAAGCTAAACATGGAAACAGGAGTACAAATACTGCATGTTATATGAATTTCATCGTATCCTGCTACCTGAAATAATAAGATTTTTTTTTTTCGAAGCCAAATACAAAATGTGTAATTCACATAAAGAATAAAATACAATTTGTATGCTCAGGCACTATTATGTTTATATTCTAGAGCTGTTTTCTTCTACCTCATCTCACCCTCAATGTCACAAAGACAAAGGAGTTGATAGTGGACTTCCCGAGGTGTAGAGAAGCACACATACCCATCACCATCAACGGCGCTGCTGTGGAAAGAGTAAGCAGCTTCCGTTTCCTATGTGTACATCCGGCAGAGATTCTCACATGGTCTGTTGACACGAACAAAACAGTGAAGAATGCGCAGCAGCGCCTCTTCTTTCTCAGTAAACTGAAGAGATTCAGAATTAACCTCCCGCATCCTCAGGAACTTCTACGGCTGTGCCTTGAGAGCATCCTCATTGGATGCATCACCACCTGGTATGGCAACAGCACGGCCTACAACCGCAAAGCTCTTCAGAGAGTGTTGCAGTGTTCTGAAAGGATAACTGGAGGTGAGCTTCCCTCCCTCCAGGACATCTACAAGAAGCGGTGCTGTTCAAACTACTTCCATCAGGCAGGAGGTACTGCAGTATCCGGTCCTGAACCAGCAGACTGAGGGACAGCTTTTTCCATCAGGCCAATACACTGCTAAATACTTCATAGATACCTCACTTTCACTTACCAGAACTTTGATATTTATGCACTCCATATTGTACATATATGCCTTTATTTTTGCACAATATTCATACTGCTGACCTCTTTATTTTATTTTATACATATATATATATATATACAAGCTCTGAGTACAAGATCCATAGAGGCTGGGGTCTACCACACCAGGCAAGACCCCAGGTGCAGGCTGTGTAAAGATGCCCCAGAGACAATCCAGCACATAACAGCAGGGTGCAAGATGCTAGCAGGCAAGGCATACATGGAGCGCCATAACCAAGTGGCCGGCATAGTGTACAGGAACATCTGTGCCGAGTATAACCTGGAAGTCCCGAGGTCAAAATGGGAGATGCCCCCAAGGGTGGTGGAGAATGACCGAGCTAAGATCCTGTGGGACTTCCAGATGCAGACGGACAAAATGGTGGTGGCTAACCAACCGGACATAGTGGTGGTAGACAAACAGAAGAAGACGGCTGTAGTGATCGATATAGCGGTTCCGAATGACAGCAATATCAGGAAGAAGGAACACGAGAAGCTGGAGAAATACCAAGGGCTCAGAGAAGAGCTCGAGAGGATGTGGAGGGTGAAGGTGACGGTGGTCCCCGTGGTAATCGGAGCACTAGGTGCGGTGACTCCCAAGCTAGGCGAGTGGCTCCAGCAGATCCCGGGAACAACATCGGAGATCTCTGTCCAGAAGAGCGCAGTCCTGGGAACAGCTAAGATACTGCGCAGGACCCTCAAGCTCCCAGGCCTCTGGTAGAGGACCCGAGCTTGAAGGATAAACCACCCGCAGGGGCGTGCTGGGTGTTTTTTTTTTTTTTTTTTTTTTATATACGTATATACAAATATGTATATGTAAACATATTTAGTAATGTGCATACATTCTTATATTTGCAAATATATTTATTCCTATAATTCTTCTTATTCTTATAATTCTCACATTCCTGTTCTTACATTTGGCTTGTATCTTATGTTTCTTGTATTTTGCACACCACAGTTGCTTCTGAAGCTTGCACAAGAATTTCACTCACATGTGCTGTACCAGTGTACCAGCACATGTGATGTGACAATAAAAGTGAATTGATTTGAGTTCTCTAGGTGAAAATACTTTATTGATGCTAGACGTCAGAGGTGATGGCTTTGAGCTGACAGGAAGGCAACCGTGAGTCTAATAACCACTTGTTGCAACCGAGGTGTGCAGAAGAGCATCTCTGAAAACATTGGGACATTGAAACATCTTGAAGCAGATAGCTCACAGTAGAGTTCCACTTCTGTGGCCTAAGAACAGGAAATGGAGGCTGCAGTTCACTTGCTGAGCCACGTTGTGCCGGAGGTCTCTTCTTATTAAAAAGGAGTTTTTCCTTCCTGCTGTCACCAAGTGGTTGTTGATAGTGCTTGCTCATATATCAAGCTATATAAATAAAATTCCATCCATCCATCCATTCGCTTCCGCTTATCCTTTTCAGGGTCGCGGGGGGTGCTGGAGCCTATCCCAGCTGTCATAGGGCGAGAGGCAGGGTACACCCTGGACAGGTCGCCAGGCTGTCACAGGGCTAACACATAAATAAAATTGAAATGGGAAAAAAATAATTAAATATGTATGTGTGTGTACATATGTCCACACAAATACATGTTACTTATGGAGAGATTGATGATTGTTATATTTCACGAGAGTAATTGATGGTGAGTAATTGTGCTGAATGTTTTAAAGCACAGGATCACAGTTTGACAGCCAAGGTCAGCTAGTGATACAAGGCTGAACACACTACAAGAACCAGCTCTACCTACACAAGCATCTTCTGAGACTTCCATTCAGCAAAATATATCCAGGTTTGGATGTTATTTAAAGAATATGCATTTGAGTGGTATAGTTATTCTAACTTGTTAAACTTTGAGATTAATTAAATATTTATATTTAGACATTTGGCTTTGTCTGCAAAGGACAAGGAGGAAATTATCAACAGAGATGCTTCATTTCTTCAACTAGTTGTTTGAACTTCCTCTACAGCCTTTTTCTTTTTCCCTTTTCCTCCTCTGGACTATTTAAAAACAGAAACACAGACATCTCTCACGGTTGTCCAAAATATGTCAAGCACCAAAACAAAACCACTTTAAACCCTCTGAGGAACTAATGGTTTTATGGGCAGGTTTGGGAAGGACGACTCAATGTTTCGGAGGATGCTGGCCTGAGTTATGAGACCTGTTATGAAATTGTTCATGAGGTAAGAAGTGGGGTTATGTTTAGATATTTTATATTTATATGCACAAAAGAATAGCAATGCATACAAATATAGTTTGTGTGAGACGATGGCAGAATTGAATTTATTCCAGAAATGCTGTGGTTCTTGTTGATCTGATAAATGTTGGTGAATGAAACCTGGACATACTAGTATGATCCATAATTCAATTAAAACTATACAGATCCTTTTTGGATTATTGATCCATCAGGTAAGTCTGTGTACATGTCTATTTTGAATCTCCTGGCAGCTTTTGGACTCCACAAAATAGCTCTTGTAATCACACCAAGAAAAGAGAATAATCAAAAACAATTCATGGCTAAGTTCTTCCCTCAAAATTAAAGTGTTCAGTCCTAGTTCAGGCTTGCTGCTGCATTGTGGTAATCTCCACTGCAAAAACATCAATTTAAATGAATGATGAAATTGTGCCTTATTATTATTATTATTATTATTCCTCACCTAACGATTTATAATGGAACTGGTTGTGATAACAATTAACACTGTGTTCTTAATATCTCTGAAGATCGATAACGATAACACATAAATTCAAGTTGAGTCAACAACTTCCCTATAGGACTTATTGTTGGTCCAACTTAGTTGAATCAGCGGGTGATATTGCACTCTTACAATCTTGGGATCTAAATTATGAATGAACACATAAGTTAAGCCAGCTATTTACTTACAAACAGATGTTTGCCTCAATCATTTTGTCAAGAGGAAAAATGAAGAAATAAGTGGCCTTTGGTTAGTAAATACTTTAACCCTTTAAAAAAAAATAAAAATAAAAGCAGCAATTTCAGGTGAGTTTAGTCCTTTATTTTTGTAGTCTTTAAATTTAACTTTGTAGGAAGAAGTCCAGAGTCTGTTCTGACTTCTTCAAGATCAAATCCATCAGTCAAGGTGAAGAAGAACTTGAACCCTTGGTGAGACAGTTCCTCCCGGCATATTTCAGAGTGAATGGAGTTGGACTTCTGTTCCTTCCAAGATGTAAGCCAGTATGTGAAGGCCACAAGTTGTACAAGTTTTAGGTTGTATGGAGAAATGATGATCTGAGAGAACACTAAGAATGGGGCGTTTTGGCGGGTGGATGTCTACCCGATTTTACAGAGGTGAACCATCTTAAAACAACACGCACACTTCCTGGGAGTCTGACACCAAGATACACTTTAAACACTTTTGAGCTACCAGAACACAGTAAACCCTCTTGTACAATGTAATTAATTGATGTTTTGGTCATCTTAGAACATCACTGATGGTATTTCCATGTACATATAATGAGAGAAGTTCTCCAGCTTTTTATTGGAATGGATTTGAGCGCACAGATGTTGCTGGATGTTAGTGTGAATGGCTTTCTGTCTCTGTGTTTGCCCTGGAACCGACTGGCGACCTGTCCAGAGTGTACCCTGCCTCTCGCCCGATGGCAGTTAGGATAGGCCCCAGCCCCCTGTGACCCTGCACTGGATGATCTGAGGAGGATGGATAAATAGGTATAAGTCACTGTTCTAAAAACGTCTTTTCGTTTTTTGTTTTGTTTTTTAAATCATTACTTATTTTTCCATGATAAACTTCCAAATGTACAGTGAGGTCTGCCTGGCTGCGTATTTAAACTCAAGTACCAGGATGAGACGACATGCACATTAGAGTAGGGCTGGGCGATATGAGAAAAATCTAATATTATATTTTTCTGTTATATCACGATACACAATATATCATAAAATGTTTAAATAACCTCCAAAAACAAATGTTATTTTCAACCATATAGTGAGTAAAATTGCGCTGGACTCTAAATCTAAATTAATTGAATTTTTTATTTAAGCCACCAGTTTCACACAGAACTTTTCACAAATATGAATACTCTCACAGGAAGTCTCTTTCTGTGGTCAATGAGAGATGATAGCTACAAAAAGTACATCAAGGAAGGATTCACAAGACAAAATTAAACAAGTGAAATAAAACAGGTGCTCTTGTGTGCTTATAACATATAAAAATTGTAAAATGAAAAATGTGATGACCTCAAATTACAGAAACAACAGTCTAGTGACTTCAAAAATGGGTGACTAGAAAAGTCACAGTTATCACGGCTGGTTCATTTAAAGTTTTCTTTGGTGTGTGGGGAAACGTTAACATGCGGAGTTTAATTGATCCGGAGCTGTTTCTCTTTTGAACTAGCTTGTCTGACTCTTCAGTTAAAATTTCATTTGTTTGCTTGTCTCAAATGCCCATTGTTGCCATATTTTTCCCTATCATGTAATATATAAACACGCATGCTCAGAACATTGGGCCAGGTAGAAAATTTTCTGGTTGGGAGGGGGGATTAATGATGCATTTGCAGGGTGTGGGAGAAAATCCCATTGAATTACATGCAGACAGCTTAATCGTCCTATGTTAAAAAAAAAAAAAAAAACTTGTGATACATCAAGTATATCTCCTGAAGCAAATACATTTTGAAATGTTAAGATCTGCTGCACAGCATAATTTCTCTAGAGTTAAAAAGAAAGCCCAAGAAAAGCTGGAAAAACAACAGGCTAACAAAAAATGGACAGAAGCTAATTTTATCTCAGATAAATCGCACCAAAATAGCTAGGCACAAAACCTGGAGCTAAGGGGGGAAAACAATCGCATGAGTGCTGCTGTTTGACTGAGGAAGAATAAAATAGTCGTGGTAAGCCAATCACATGACCAATTTAAGGTGATAAACCAACATGGTGATATATACCAGTTTTTAAATTGTGTTGATAGACCACGTAAAACCAGAGTCATGATAAACAATATATACGTGGTGTTTTTTCCTCAATAGTTTCATCACGTTTACTGTCTAAGGACAGCGCTAGCAAGCACTCTCTGCTTATGACCAACAATTAAAAAAAACAAAACAAAAAAATCCACCCCTTTCATGTTGGTGGAAGAATGTATCATGTCGACCAATCAAAAAATGATATGGCAGCATGACATTTGGTTGTTTAGGAAGAGGGGGAAGTTTTAGGAGTGATGGCGAGAGAGGGAGAGAGAGAGAAAGAAAGACAGCAGAAAAAGAGAGAGAGCGGGTTTTGAGATGTGAGAGATTTGTGACGTTTAGCATGTTTGGAGTGTGTAGTTAATGTGTTGGCTTGTGTAGTTGGTGTGTAGTGTTGTGGATAGTTTTGTGTTGTGTGTCAGAACAGCAACTGCTGAATGAAAACAGGAGGAGTGATACGCCTTGTCAGGAAATCAATATCCTTAGTATTCTTATTTTCCTATTATATTGTTTTATGTACTTTAATAATGAAGGCTTGTAGAGCAAGGCCATCTTTGACTCACAAATAAGTGCTCAGCCACACTGAAAAACAGGAAGTTTTAGTGCACAGGCCTATTAATAGATAAGACACAGAAAAGAGGAACTTTCCATATAAGCAATGTTCGAGCCTGTGTGACGTGTAAAGTACCAAAATAACACCTATATGAGACGCAGCTTATGATTCTAATGTTAGAGCTCTTGCAACTGGCGTTTGAGCTGTGCAGGGGTCTCTCTCTTCTGGAAGATGATTGAATAAAAAGAAATATCAATGTTTTAACACACTATGAGTCGGTTTTCTCTGTTCTGTCATGGGGGAAAAGGATCGGGGTTTAATAACCTGCTGCTGTCAGGCCTGCAGGTATCAGGCTGTGATGTTCTCCTTTATAGTGGACAGAAATTATTTTGTGGCACAAATAATTTGTGTGGCATCTTATTGAATGCAGAACACTTGATTGTTGTGTAAATAGTTTGAAATGGTTATACAAAAGGGTAAAAGGTAAATGGCTGCAAGTAACTTTGTTGTTTGCAAAACTTGTGCATATGATTTTAAAATTGACAATTTATATTTGCATTTAAAGTTGTTAAATATGATTCAATAAACATGTTTGTGGTTGTTACAGTAAAAAATATAACTTTTTCTACTCTGATTTTTTGAGGTTTTTTTTGAGTTTTGTCTGATTTTAGATCAATTGTGTTAATACAGTATGTCAAAATGAAAACATAACTGTAAATTCAGACACGTGAGGTTGTGCTGAAAACAATGATACCAAACAAGGCAAAGTAAATAGTTTTTAAAGGTGAAATGTAGAGGGAAAATCAAAAGTAGTTAAAAATGGCCAATTATACCCTGGACCCCATGGTTAAACTTTTTTTTTTTAAGTATCGCAATAGTTACTTTTCAAGTAATTAATTACTTTTAGATTCTTGTAACTCAGAAGTAACTAGGACCTATAATTAATTATTTTTTCAAAGTAACTTGCCCAACACTGCCTGCCACACAGAATAAAAAGGGTTTGAAACTCAGCAATTCAGGCCTGCTTAAAATGAGAACAGATCATCAAATTATAAATGTATTCAAAAATGACGATTCCTCCGGAGGGATTTCAGTGCACTTTCCTTAAGTGCACTGTTTAAAAAAATAAATAAAATAAAAATGGGTCTGAAGAAAGAGAAAGCAAACCAAAACTGAGGGGCAGGATCAGCTTTTATACTGAAAAATGCATTAGCCAGATAAATCACAGAACAGTATTTATTTTCTGGTGAAACATGTGCCAATATGGTGTCTGGGGTCCAAGGGGATGGTTCCACCTGCTGGATATACAGAGAAGTTTTTGTTAGCAGCTGCACAGTTCTTACAACACAAAAACATTTGCTGTTAGATGCTTCCTAAACACCTCATTGCAATGTTTTGCCCCTGGAATGTCAGTTTCTTCCCAGTGTTCAGACTGCTGAACACTTCATAGACACCTCACCTTCACTTACCGCAGAGGTTCCCAGACATTTTTTGCTAGCCCCCCCTTTGTTTTACAAGAAAAGCTTTGCAGCCCCCGTGGCACAAACACATCCTCCAACCACACACAGCAATATTTTGTTTTCAAACTCCATTGCAGTTTATCCCACACCTCAAACATTTAGTAAGCAGTTAAACGAATAAAAGTAAACGGCAAAAAATTAGAGATAGCAATAAAATAAACCACTAACTCTTTTATGCTACGTCCACACCTACAGTGGTATTTTTGATAACGCAGCTGTTTCTATGCGTTTGCACTTTTCGTCCACACGTAAACGGCGTTTCGAATCACTGAAAACGGCGATTTTTAAAAAATTCTAATAAAGAGGGCTTTCAACAAGGCTCAAAGAAACCAAATAAAAGATAATGGATGGAGAAGACAGTTAGGAAAAACAACTCAAAATTCAGGAACAAGAATTAAGGCAGCAGCAGGAGGAAAAATATAAATAAGACTTACAATTGCAGGCAGTAAAAATGTCACTAGCAAAAAGTAAAGTTTTGAAAGAACAGCGCAAACAGCTCAAAGTCCAAGAAAAAGAAAGAGAAATGAATGAGGACAAACTTCAAGCTGAGGAAAAACAGACAATGTTTGTGCAGTCACAGACAATAGAAAAATTCACAATCCACTGAAAAATATCAAAAAGCAGCAGGTGTTACCAGAAATTGCTGTTAAAAAAAAAACTGGCAGATAACAACAAAGAAAAAGCTGCCAAACAAAGTCTTTTAGAAGAAAAAAGACAATACAAAATATTGATGACAAGGAAGTGTTTGTTAGTTAATTTATTTCGATTATGTAAACAATTTACAAAGTTCATTTAGCAAAGAAAAGAAAAAAAAAATGCTATACAAAATAAATCTAATACATTTCAATGTTGCTTCACCTGTTCTGATTCAGTTATATACAGTGTTGGGTAAGTTACTTTAAATTAGTAACTTAGTTACATTACTAGTTACTTCTCTAAAAAAGTAACTCAGTTACTTCAAGTTACTCGTTACTTTCAAAGTAACTAGTTACTAGGGAAAGTAACTTTGGTTTTACTCAGAATTCTCTTGTTAATGTGTTGCTTCCGTAACTGGATACCCAGCAAGATTGTCAGTCTTCTAGCTTGCTTACTTGCCACAAGTGCACTGTGCCACCTACCAATAGAAAGGAAAAAATAATGTGCACATTTCCACGAGAGAAATCACGCCTGGACCGTCGTTGACCGCCGCCATGATTCTAGCCTGCTTTTACATCCAACACAAAAACTGCAGTCGTGGTGCTTTTGATTGTACTCAGAACTTGGAAATTCTGCCTTCTGAATAGGAAGATGTAGGTAACAGCAGACTGCAGATGAGCTGCATACAGAGCTGGACTGAGAAAAAAAATCGTCCCGGGCATTTGACTAGAGACCGCCCACCATTATAGGAAAAATCATAAAGCCTTTGAATGAAAATAAACACTGTTGTGACAGTGATGTACACTGTTCTGATGGTATATATGTATCAATCTATCAATTGTTTGTTGTAAGACTCAGATAATTATTTTTTTAAAAGCGAGACATTTTAAATGAGAATAATAAAGAAAACTATTTCCTTGTCCCCCCTTTCCTGTTAATGCCCTACCTGGCCCCTGGCAAAACTTTGCTAGACCCGCCCCTGCACAGTTACCAGCTGTCAGCTACATAGAAAAGGATCCTGGTGTTATTTGTCTCTCAGAAACAGCTCATAACTTCCCTTCAACTCATTCATGTCACCTAAAAGGTAAACCTGTTTCTCCATCACCTGTTCAGCTCTGATGATTCAGTAAGGACATCTCCTGGTTTCATCTTCATGTTTCCCTCTCACCAGATAACCAAACCGATATCATGACCAGCAGCTTTACAGCTGTGGCTACAACAAACATCAGCTGATACTAGAAATTAATATTAAATAAATTCTAACAACAGCTGATCAAGCTTAAACGTGCTGCTGTTGTTTAACGCGACATCCGCTGGTTTCCTCTTTCTGGCGCAAAGTGGGCGATAAATAAACAAGAGAGAAAAGCCGATCAACTGATCATTGATCAGTTTCGTGATTGAAGTAGAAACAGGAGAGGAGAGAATGAGAGAAGAAGAGGCAGCTGTGCAGCTTCAGCTTTGTGTCTTTTTCATTGTAGCTGAAGTCCGGGACAAACTGTGTTCCTTTTCACCTCAGTACAAAACGCGTAATATTTTCTCTGAATACGAGACGATTCTGTTTTTTACGGGACGGTTGGCAACTCTAATAATTAACCGTATGAATAAAATAAAGTTCAACATCAGTAACATAGCACCCACCCAGCTGTATAGAAACTCCGTCATGCTAGCTAGCACGCAGTACGAAAAAGTCAGCATACCGAAAATAAACTCCACCTAAACTTGGTTTATATCTGACTCCGATAGACTGCAGGTCATAACTTCTTACCTGAAGTTCAGTTCACCTGACACGCGGACCGGCGGCCGCTTCGGGTCTCTCCTCTTGCCTCCTTTTTCCTTCATCCACCTGCTGGCCTCCACCACTTGCTAATGTTATTGAATCTGTGGAAGCTCCGCGATATCCACCACCACACGGTAACAGTAACGAGCCTAAATCCCAGTAACGAGTAACGCAGCGTTCCTGGTTTTGGCATAATAACTAGTTACCGTGCTCGTTACCACAATAATAACGTAGTTACTGTAACGCGTTACTTAATAACGCGTTAGTCCCAACACTGGTTATATATTGAAAAAGAGCAGGAAGAAGTACACACTTATTTAATCCCAACCCTTTGCCACAAGTTATCGGTCAATATTTAATCAGCTTCCTTACTGATATAATCTGCAGTAATAACAATGAACATATTTCTGATATAAGATAAACACTACATGATATCATTATGTTTGTCATTCTATAACTTCACACCAATACCTCCAGTTTTAAAAAGTTAATTGTACAATCCAATAAGCAAGAATAAAATGTACTAAACAGAGACATTCACTGAATTTCAACATTTTCCCTTTTATAACTCATTGTGAGGTAGTTAGACACGAACGTCAATGAAGGTGGTAGGGAAGCAAACTAGGCAGGCATTTCAGATTTCCAAGGTGAGCAATTTACAGTGAACTTAATATAATGTAACTTAACAAAACTTCCCCCCCAAATCAATTCAATTAACAAAACCCAACATAACATGGCTCTGGTAACACAGCTCACCTTTCCTCTCTCTTGCATCGGGTAGAGACTGGCTTTAAATAGGGCCATCAATTTCCCTCTAATTGCCCAGCCAGTACCACTCAACTGAGGGATGTAAAACTCTACACAAATGATTTAAAAAACACAAAACCTCTACACACTTCTAATATGCACATTTACATAACTAAATGGCAGTATTAACAAAAAGAAAAACATTCAACAAATTCCTTTAAACCTTAACACAAACAAAAGGAAGCATCTCTATGGAAAAAGAAACCCCTCCACTTGGTTTGACCTGCTGACGTCATATGTGACATCATCAGGACTATAAAATGAGGAAATGCCAGGCGGGCGTTTCCCCACACCTGACCCTCATGAAAACTGAAATGACAAACAAAGTAAGTATGAACAAATGACTTAATCTGTAACATAATAAAATATAAAGAAACATAACTAAGTATTTGTCTTAATTTGCAGAATGTTTGATTTGCCGGCAACAAAATGCTTACACGAACAAACCCGGGATAGTGAGTGAAGCAATGGTACTTGACAAATAGCAAATCATAATAAATACATAGAAACAGAATAATGTGTACAATGTGTAAAAAAAGGTAAACACATATGGGACAAATGGAGAGCTTTACAACTGCTCCTCCACTTTGTCACACTCTCCCTCCCCTTAAGGCACTCACTCCTCCATGGAACGGGACAGAAAATCAGCCACCACATTCTTATGCCCTGGTCTATACTGGATCCTGAAATGAAATGGCTGTAGGGACAGATACCATCTAGTGATTCTAGCATTAGAGTCTTTCATTGTGTTCATCCATTGTAATGCACGATGGTCAGTTTCCAAAACAAACTCATCACCCATTAGATAGTACTTTAATGTATCCAGAGCCCATTTGATTGCCAGTGCCTCTTTCTCAACAGTGGAATATTTCATTTCCCTAGGAAAGAGCTTACGGCTTATATACACCACCGGTCGTTTATTCTCACCCTCACCCTGCAGCAACACTGCTCCAAGTCCTTCTTCGGAAGCATCCGTCTGCAAAGTGAATGGCTGGGTAAAATCCGGGCACTGCAAAACAGGTTCACTACACAAACAGTTTTTAAGATCAACAAAAGCAGCATCACACTCGGCAGTCCATTTAACCTTTGTGGGGCTGGATTTACGAGTAAGGTCACTAAGGACCGCTGCCCTGGCAGAGAAGTTAGGGATGAAGCGGCGATACCACCCCACCAGACCCAAAAAGGATTTCACTTTTCGTTTGGTTGTAGGAGGTGGGTAGACACTCAGAGCTTCAATCTTTGACACCTGAGGGCGGATGACCCCACCCCCGATGACGTAACCCAAGTACTCCACCTCAGACTTAGCAATGTGACATTTGTGTGCATTTATGACAAGTCCAGCTCTCTTAATCCGTTGAAAGACATCAGAAAGGTGCTGAACATGAGCCTCCCATGTCTCACTAAACACCACAATGTCATCAATGTATGCTGCGGCGTACCCATCTGCACCTCTCAAAACTTCGTCCACCAACCTCTGAAATGTGGCTGGTGCACCGTGCAGACCAAAAGGCATTGTTCTAAAACGGTAAAGTCCACTGGGAACTCTAAAAGTTGTCAGATCTTTCGAAGACTCAGTCAAAGGTACTTGCCAGTAGCCCTTGCAAAGGTCTAGTGTTGTAAGATACTTAGCGTTCCCTAAGCGCTCAGTTCCTTTACTCTTGGCATCGGATAAGCATCAAAAGCAGAAACAGCATTGAGTTTAGAGAAATCCACACAAAATCTCTGTTTAGAGTCATTTTTCTTTGGCACTAGCACCACTGGACTACACCACTCACCTCTAGATGGCTCAATGACTCCCATGTCAAACATGTCTTCCACCTCTTGTTTTAATGCTGGCATCAGCTTTGCAGGAACCTGTGAGGTGGTGTCCCTAATAGGTTTTTGATTGGGACAGTGGAGTCGTATCTCATGTTAGATGAGATTGGTGCAACCTGGTTTGGTGCTAAAAAGATCAGCAGGCATAATTGCTTTCAACTCTTTCTGTTGTTTGGAAGTAAGATGACTCACATCAGGAACTGGCTGTTGACCTGCTGGAGAAGGAAAGAACAGCTCCCGTGGTTCCTCCTCTTCGACCACGGCTCGGGCCCAACACTCTAGCAAAGATGCTGGCCGATCAAACCATTCTTTCAACAAATTTACATGAAATATTTGATGCTTCTTGCAACGCTCAGGCATGTACAGTTCATATGTAACTGGACCCACTTTCCTACTGATCGCATACGGTCCCTGCCACTTGGCAAGGAGACTGTTCTCAGATGATGGAAGAAGCAGCAAAACCTTTTGTCCCTCTTGAAAAATCCTCCTTCGAGCTGCCTTGTCATAACTCTGCTTCTGACGTTGTTGGACACCAACCAGATGAGTATTGGCCAGCTCTTGGAGCTCCTCAAGCTTATCTCTCATTTTCAGTACGTATGAAAGAACATTGCATTGTTTTCTGGGATTTGGAGCCTCCCAAGCCTCTTTCAACACATCAAGGGGACCCCGGACAGCGTGGCCATACAAGAGCTGGAAAGGAGAAAACCCTGTGGAAGCTTGAGGTACCTCTATAGGCAAATAGCAAGAAAGGAAGCCACTGGTCCCAATCTGCTCCTGTATCTATCACAAACTTCCTCAACATAGCTTTAAGGGTTTTGTTGAAACGTTCAACAAGGCCATCTGTTTGTGGGTGGTAGGGAGTTGTCTTAATACCTTTGATCCCCAGCAATCTATAGACTTCTCTTATGAAGTTAGATGTAAAGTTGGACCCTTGATCAGTAATGATTTCTTTTGGGATGCCTACCCTCGAGAACATTTGTATTAAGCAGTTGGCAATCTGACGAGCTTTAACCTTTTTTAAGGGGAAAGCCTCAGGATATCTTGTAGCGTAGTCACACACTACCAAAATATACCTGTGCCCTGCACTGCTCCTCTCTAATGGGCCTATGATGTCCATCGCAACACGGGAGAATGGAGTGTCTATAACTGGCATAGGGATCAGGGGAGCCCTCTCACCTTTCCTTCCTGGTGCTGTTAACTGACACTCTGGACAAGACTTGCAAAACTGAACAGTGTCTGTAAACTGCTGTGGCCAGTAAAATCTAGTTGACATCCAAGAGAAGGTTTTGGCTTGGCCCAGGTGTCCTGCCCAAGGGACTGAGTGAGCTAATTGCAGTACTGTGGATCTTAAACTCGTAGGCACAACCAACTGGTCTCCCACCCTACTGCGGCGATATAATAGGTCACCCTTTAGGAAAAATAGCTCTCTGCCTCTCTCAGTGACCTCTGTGGCATTTGTGACACTTTTTGAAAACAGGGGAGCTAAAGATGGATCCTCTCTTTGAAGCTGAGCTATTTCACCAGGTACGACTGGTAATTCGTCACATTGTGGCACTGGAACTGGTTCAGTGAACTTTGTCCCTCTCACCTTAGCCTGTCGCCTCTGGGCTCTGCTCTTTCTTATGTGACCCTGACTTGATCCTTCAAAATCAGGAACATCACTGTTAGCGAATGGAAATTCACTCCAACCTAAACCTTCTTCTGCGTGATGCTTATGTTTTGACCTGGTGACGGCTACCATGGACTCAGCTGTAACACTTGGGTTGATTTCCTCTCCCCTGACTATCAGATCTCGCAAAATGGGAAGATCACGACCCAACACAACCTGATATGGCAGTTTACTCATAACTCCCACTGAAAGTAAATACAGCTTGCCGTCAATCTGAATATTAATGTTGGCAATTGGGTAATCCACATCATTACCGTGAACACACCAAACTTTTACCTTGCGGCAAAACGTAGCATCCCTGGGAAGACATTCCTGCCTAACCAAGGTACGGCTGCTTCCTGAATCCAGAAGAGCCACACATGGCTTTTCCTCAATAAAAACATGTGGTGTGCTCATGCTGAGAAGAGGGCGCTAAAGACTCAACTTTATCTTCCTGACCTTCGACACCCCTTGAAGAAAAGCACATATATGTGTTACTGACAGTCTGACTTGGACAATCTGCCCTAAAGTGACCCATTTGACCACAAGAGTGACACACTAAAGGCCCACGTTGCTTGATTTCCCTAGCCCGACTACTAGTGGAATTATAGGGGCCCTGCCTGAAATTCCTAGTTTTTTGACTGTTCCCACTCTCCGTCCTACCCGCTATTACTGGGGCTAATTGTTTGGGACTTGCGTAGTTCTTTAATGGCCGACGGGCTGCAAGAAAAGCGTCAGCCAGCTCTGCTGCTTGCTTAGACGTGGTTGGGTTATGCTCCTTTATCCACGTGCGCAGTTCAGGATTGAGAACTCTCAGGAACTGCTCTAAAACAATGACATCGGCAATTTCATCTTTGGACTTTTCTTTTGGAACTATCCACTTATCATACAGTTCTTTCAAGCGTGTCCTTAACTCTTTAGGTGTCTCACCGTCGCCCAATGTAGTGGAGCGAAATCTCAGTCTGTAAGTCTCTGCACATATTTCAAACTTTTCAAGAACTGCTTTCTTCACCTTTACATAGTCCATAATCTCATCAATGTCCATGGCTACAAAAGCAGCTCGTGCCTTACCAGTGAGAAGTGGAGCAAGATGTAGTGCCCAGTCCTTGTGTGGCCACTGGCACCCGCTTGCGATCCTCTCAAAAGTTGTTAGGTAATGCTCAAGGTCTTCGTCCTCGTTAAAAGGCTGCATTTTAGGCCCTTTCCAAGCTGGTGGTCTTGTTAAGGAGGCAGACTGAGTTGCTGTTGTGGCCTCCATGACATTAGATTGTAGCTGAGGCATTGCTGGATGCTCCGCAGTAGGCCTCAAACGCGTCTGTGTGTCAGCTGTTGCACCTTCCAACAGCAGCTGGTGCTCTCGACGTTCTGATTGCACTTCCTGCTGAAGCTGAGTGAACTGGTGCTGAATTTTCCACCAGCGATCTTCCTGCCACTGCTTCTCCAGTTCCCATCGGGCCTCTCTGTCGCTTTGTTGCCTCATAAAACCACGCAGGAGGTTAGAAAGTTCAGCAAGGTTATGTAGTTCAGTACCTTGCTCTTGCTCTGCTTCCTCTAGCTGATTAAGCACTGGAGGCTCCTCACTTGCAGAGTCCATTGGCACTTGGTGCTTTTTTGGTCTTGCCCCTTTCTAGATTGCTGCTACCTACTGGCCTGAAGCCACTGCTGCCACCATTTGTGAGGTAGTTAGACACAAAGGTGGTAGGGAAGCAGACTAGGCAGGCATTTCAGATTTCCAAGGTGAGCAATTTATTTACAGTAAACTTAATATAACGTAACTTAAAACTTCCCCCCAAATCAATTCAATTAACAAAACCCAACATAACATGGCTCTGGTAACACAGCTCACCTTTCCTCTCTCTTGCATCAGGTAGAGACTGGCTTTAAATAGGGCCATCAATTTCCCTCCAATTGCCCAGCCAGTACCACTCACTCAACTGAGGGATGTAAAACTCTACACAAATGATTTAAAAACACAAAACCTCTACACACTTCTAATATGCACATTTACACAACTAAATGGCAGTATTAACAAAAAGAAAAACATTCAACAAATTCCTTTAAACCTTAACACAAACAAAAGGAAGCATCTCTATGGAAAAAGAAACCCCTCCACTTGGTTTGACCTGCTGATGTCATATGTGACATCATCAGGACTATAAAATGAGGAAATGCCAGGCGGGCGTTTCCCCACACCTGACCCTCATGAAAACTGAAATGACAAACAAAGTAAGTATGAACAAATGACTTAATCTGTAACATAATAAAATATAAAGAAACATAACTAAGTATTTGTCTTAATTTGCAGAATGTTTGATTTGCCGGCAACAAAATGCTTACACAAACAAACCCGGGATAGTGAGTGAAGCAATGGTACTTGACAAATAGCAAATCATAACAAATACATAGAAACAGAATAATGTGTACAATGTGTAAAAAAAAAAAAGGTAAACACATATGGGACAAATGGAGAGCTTTACAACTGCTCCTCCACTTTGTCACACTCATGAAGATCATATCTTTATAATTCTTTCAACTCCTTTATGTTTGGACATTCCTTCATCTCCATACTCAAACTTTCCACACAGAAACACAAAAAACTTTTCTGGTAGTACATACATTCACATCTTTGAATTTACAAAACCTCCTTAAATTATAACTTCCTTCTCTTAGAAAAAACAAAAAACAAACAAAAAAACCCCCCAAAACAATACTCTGAATATTACCTGGTAGTTCTTATTTTTTTTTGCTTTGAACAGAATTTGTGCTGTTTGGAAATCCAGTTATTGCCCCAGACCTCTGCAAAACAGCTTAAGTAAGGTGAAACCACTGAAAAGTAAAGAGTATGAAGTGATGTCCCGTCTAATACCTGCTTTGCCTTGTTTAGGATTTACAAATGTCATTGATGTGTAAGCTAAAGCAGCGGTCCCCAACCTTTTTTGCGCCACGGACCAGTTTGTCCAACAATATTTTCAGAGACCGGCCTTTAAGGTGTCGCGGATAAATACAACAAAATAAAATCAGTACCGGTACCAAAAAAAGATTTATTCATAACACACGGGAAAAGACCCAGGGAAACAAAGTTAATGATAAAAATGATTAAAAAAAGGAAAAAAAAAACACTAAAAACCCTGAAAACCATAAATTTCACACCCGAGCCTCAACTCTCGCAGCCCGGTACCAAACGACTCACAGACTGGCACCGGTCTGTGGCCCGGGGGTTGGGGACCGCTGAGTTAAAGAATTCTGGGCCCAAAACTGACCCTTGGGGTACACAAGAAGCTATGTCCATACATAAGGCGCAACAACTCTTTAATTTGACAAACTGCTTCCTGTCTCTTAGAACTCAGAACCCAACTTAAAACTTTGACACCGTAACATCACAGTTTTCTTATTAAAATATCATGCTCTATTGTGTCAAATGCCTTTCTCAAATCTATGAATAATCCAGAAGTGGAAAATAAAAAAAGACAAAGCTCCTCATGCAAAAACATCTTGAAATGTTAAGATCTGCTGCGAATTTGTCCACAGGTAAAAAGAAAGGCCAAGAAAAACTGGAAAAACAACAGGCTGACAAAAAAATGGACAGAAGCTAATTTTATCTCAGATAAATTGCACCAAAATAATGTTTTAATAGCACAGTGAAAGAGAAGAGAGGAAGCAATTAAAAACTTCAATAAAACCCCCTGTAATCAAAGAAAAACAAAACTGCTAATCAAAAGAAACAGGCAGAGACTGGGGAGGCGGTTAAAGTCTTAACAAACGATAGCCTCAAAAAGGAAAGTCTTCGACAATATATTCTGGCAGAGCTGCCAAAAATTGATTAAAACAAAAAATCATCATAAAGTTCGGAAAGAAGAGCACTGTGAGGGTGTGGGGAAGGATCTCGTTCACTAAGGTGAAGCACACACTTGCAATGTCTGATAGAAAGTTTTCGTTTTGTTACGTTTCTGTTTTCAAGTCAACTAACTAAGTCCACATGATTACGGGCTAATGATGTTCACCTGAAAGGAATTCCCTAATTATCCACTGTTAGTGGGGTAAACCATTAGATGATAGCTGTGGGAGCAGACTGAATCTTCAGTTTGATTTGATTTAGTTAGTTTGTATATTATTTAACTGGGGGTTGTTTTGTACTCAGGTGTGTGTGGGGTGTGTTAAAATAAGTGCAGTATTTTACTGTATTTGTTAATTTGTAGCTGGAGTGTGTAGGGGAAATCTCTTAAATTTTATTGGTGGTATGATTTGTGCCTATTTAAGGAGGGATTTTTGGGAGGCTGGGATTTTCTTGTTTAGATGTGCTACTGGTGAGAGTGTTGAACATTGTTTCTGTAAGAGAAATATAATAAGATCAAAAAATATTGATGACAAGGAAGTGGAAAATGGAAAAAAAAAAAGAAAAAGCTTCTCAAGCAAAAGCATCTTGAAATGTTAAGATCTGTTGCAGAGGATAATTTGGCATAGTTGGCCATAAAAAAAGCTCAAGACAAACTGGAAAAACAACAGGCTGAGAAATTTTGTCATTGATAAAATGAATGAAAATAATTTTTTAATTGCACAGTGAAAGAGAAGGGAGGATGCAATTAAAAACTTAAATGAAAACTTTTCTTTAGTTCAAGAAAACCAAAAAATTGCTGAACAAGAGAAACAGGCAGAGACCAAGGAGGCGGTTAAAGCCTTAAAAAACGAGAGGCTGAAAAAGGAAAGGCTTCACCGATATATATTCTGGCAGAGCTGCCAAAAATTGATAAAAATAATCATCCAGTAATTTTAAGGACAAGTCTAGGAGGGCATGGCATTCTCCTAGATGGAGAAGAATACACACAATACCCATAAAAAACGGAAAAACCGCTCCCCAGCTACTCAACTGCACAGACTCGTCAAATTAAATTAAAGCAAGAGCTTGACAGTCTGGACGGTAAATTGGCAGAAATGAAAAATATTTATTTACCAAAACTCCAGGCACAGTGTACACGACCCTGTGCCGTAAAGGAGTTTGTTGGGGAAAAAGTTGTTGCCTTTCAGGATATTTACAAACTAAATTATCATCAAGAGGCTGCAAAAGAGTAAAATAAGAGGACACCGTACAAATACATTGTAGATCAAATGAAATGAAAGGGCAGCTAAAATGCAAAAAAGAAATGAACTTAAAGCGTTCCAAGATGCCCAGGTCCTGGAAACTGAGCGGGAGCACAGAAAACAGGTGCTGGAGCAGGCAGAAAGGTTGCAGTTTAACAGGAATGCCTGTGTTAAAAACTTTCACAAAGCTATCTATGGCGCTATGGTTACAAACGAAAACGATAAGCTTATTCAGGTAAAAAAAGAAATAGCGCAAGCAAGAAAAGAGCAAGAGAAAGCCCATGAGAAAATTCTAATAAAGAGGGCTTTTGTTACGGTCACTGACCTCTAGTGGCTCTCCCTATGTGAGAGAGCCTTTTTCTCCCTTTCCTGTGTTCCAGGTCTGCCTCATGAGCCACAGCTGAGGTGTGTTGCAGCTCGTCAGCCACCGCATACAGACTGCCATCTCAAACCGCCACGCCCCTTCTACTTCCCCCATTTGCCAGAACTGTGAGCTACAGTGGTTTGGGCAGCAGGCTGTGTGTGTGAATTTCAACTCTGTGTAACTTTGGCTTTCTTTCTTTATTGTGAGTAAAGGTGTGCCTTTACAGTGTTAATGGTTAATCACAGTGGAAGCAGGTAGGGGTTCTCTGCCATTTTTGTTTCAATTGTTTTCTCCTGTTTTTTGGCTAGATAGGGAGCTCAGCCACTGTATTTTGTTTTTGGCTAGAGTTCTTGGTTTGTTTTTCAGTTGGAAAGGGGGTGTTCTGTTTTTTGTTTTGGCCTTGGAGACCCTGAAGAAAAGAGCTTCCCTGTGTTTATTTTTACTTTAGTAGTTTCGTGTTTTAAATCATGTTTTAACGACATCTACTTTGAGGCAGTTTCTTTTCTTTTTCACTTAGGTGTTACCTCCCATCCCAGACAACACTTTGTTTTTAAGTGGGGCGTAACAGCTTTCAAAAAGGCTTTTTAAAACAACAACAACAAAAAAGTACTGATGACAAGAAGGCAGAAGATGAAAAAGAGGAAGCTCCTTCAGCAAAAACACTTTGAAATGTTAAGATCTACCATGGTGAATAATTTATCCACAATTTAAAAAGAGCAAGAAAAACAACAGGCTCACAAAAAATGGGAATTTTATGTCAGATAAATCGCACCAAAATAGTGTGTTAATGGCACGAGGGGAAAAAAGAAGAGAGGAAGCAATTAAAACTGAATGAAAACCTTTCTTTGATAGAAGGAAAAACTAAAATCTGTGACTCAAAACAAAGAGGCAGAGACTGCTGAGGAGGTTAAAGCATCGACCAACGACAGGTGAAAAGAGTGGCTTCAACAGTATATCATTGGAGAGCTGAGAAAAATTGATTTAAAAAAAGATCATCCCTCTTGACCCAAAAGATGTAATTGATCCAGTAGACCAAATAAATATACCCAAATAATCATAACTAAGGCATGGAAATTTTTTTAGTTTTAGTTTGCTGAATATCATTACATTATAGCAGACTAAATCTAAAGTTAATTCAGTTCAGTAAAATATAACGTCTAAAAGGTTGTTTTGTATGAGAGCTGTTTTTCTATTCAGAATTTTGACTCTTGGTTTTGTTCATTTATTTGTTTCAAATGAGATGTGTTGGACTGTTAGTGATTTGAAAATGTCTCTTAGGGGAAGACGGGTATATCGAAACAATGTAGAAAGACAAGCTTTGGCCACCCATGTTCACAAAAGTAGGGATGCACCAACTTTAAAATCCTCACCGAATTATGATGTTGAAAATTTGGCTCATATTTTTCTTTTTTCAGTTGCTTATTATGTTGAGAATATTTGATCAAAATTTAGTGGCAGAAAAAAGTTTTTAATGTAAAACAAACTGAAAAATTTGGCAGTGTCAAACTGATATGACACAAGTTCAATATTGGGAACTCACAAATATTTATATTTATGGATACATTATTAATCAACAGGACCAATATTCAGCAGATATTTTGTGGCGCATCCCTTCTTAAAACAAAAAACAAAAATCAATGGAGGTATTGGCGTCAACATTTCCAAAATCGACAAAAAGAAAGATGCCAGCTGAGTCCATCTACTACACTTTTGAAGGGAGTGCATCAGATCCAGGGTCATGATCCAAGGCGTTGCTGTAAATATTTACACGAAAAAAGGGAAAATGTATTAGATATATCAGGGTATTTGAACCCACATTTTTAGAATTACACCTATGCCTGTATATCCTGTGACTGATTGGTGCTTTGCAGACTATACCATTACATAACTTTCTATCCTGTATCTACTGTGTGACACATAAACCTTAACACAAGGAGAAGGCAATAACCTTAAAGAGACAGGCTTTCTTTTGTCCTTGTGATCAACTTTTATATTAAAAAAGACATAAGCATATAATCAGTAATATCAAAAAGAAAGGGAAAAAAGTTGAGCAATAACATAGCCAAACTTAAATGTAAAGGTTTTAAGGCTTAAATGTTATATGGGCTGATTTACAGAAGCTTTTGATCTGTGAACACACAGTTTTATATGTGCACACATTTAACTACAACTGCTCTTTGTTGTCAATAAAAATGGTAAATAAACTTTTTTTTTTTTAAGTTTTGTTCTGTAATTTCATAAATGCAACAAAACCTCAATGAAAACCTCTCTGCCTCAACATCAAAGAACTCTAAGGCAGTCTCAACATGTGTTTATACACCGCTGCATTAATTGATTAATTATTATTAATCTCCTGCTTTCTTCCACAGGGTGTCTTTTCTCCTATTTCCCATTACCCAAACCGGTCACGGCAGGTGGCTGCCCCTCCATGAGCATGGCTGTGCCGGAGGTTTCTTTAACCGGTGTTAAAAGGGAGTTTTTCATCCCCACTGTTGCCAAAGCGTTTGCTTATGGAGGTTCATATGACTGTTGGAGTTTTCTGTTTTCTTTGTAGTATTGTATATAAAACGCCTTGAGGCAACTGCTGTTCTGATTTGGCCCTATAAAAATAAAACTGAATTGAATTAAATGTTTTTAATGTCATGGCATAGTCACACTCAACCTATAAAACTCATATGAAATCTCTAACTTGTTAGGAAGGTAAACAGATTTCATGGAAACAGCTGTTTTCTAGCATTTACATACATGCACTCCCCATTAATAATTTGTCGATAGATAATACAGAGCAGATTATGTCAACTTCAGGCTTAAATATATTTTGATCAAAACAGAAATGTATACATAACATTTGCAACACACCTTTTTTTCCATATAGGATCCAGCTTTGGGGATCAAAACTTCATCTTAAGATTGTATTTTTACTTTACTCAGCATCTACTAATGTAAGTGAAGGTTCTGAGATTGTCTGAATTCAACCTTGCCCGTTGAGTGAACTCTAACGTGCATGTCATCCCATCCTGGTACTTGAGGTTAAATACGCAGCAAGGCAGATATCACCTTGCATATGGAAAGTTTATCATGGAAAAATAAGTAATGATTTAAAAAACAACAACACTACAATGTGTGTACTTTATAAACTATGAGTAAGTGAACTACTTTTCTTTCACAAGTCTAAAAAGAGGTTTTTAGAACAATGACTTGTACCTATTTATCCATCCTCTTCAGACCATCCAGTGTAGATTCACAGGGGGCTGGGGCCTATCTTAATTGCCATCGGGCGAGAGGCAGGGTACACTCTGGACAGGTCGCCAGTCAGTTTCAGGGCAAACACAGAGACAGACAGCAATTCACACTAACATCCAGCAACATCTGTACACTCAGATCCATTCCAATAAAAAGCTGGAGAACTTCTCTCATTATATGTACATGGAAATACCATCAGTGATGTTCTAAGATGACCAAAACATCAATTAATTACATCGTACAAGAGGGTTTACTTTGTTCTGGTAGCTCAAAAGTGTTTACAGTGTATCTTGGTGTATACTTCCCAAATACAATGAGTGTCAGACTCCCAGGAAGTGTGCGTGTTGTTTTAAGATCTGCTGCTAAGGTTCACCTCGGTTAAATCAGGTAGACAGCCACCCGCCAAAACGCCCCATTCTTAGTGTTCTCTCAGACGCCTGATGATTGATCATGACTAGTGCATTTCTCCATACAACCAAAAACGTATAGGACTTGTGGCCTTCACATACTGACATCTTGGAAGGATCAGAAGTCCAACTCCATTCACTCTGAAATATGCCGGGAGGAACTGTCTCACCAAGGTGTCTGTGAAGGTTCTCAGTCATCCAGGTCATCGTAGTCAAAGGAGTTTGCAAAGAAAAGCGTCTGGACTTCTTTAAGTTGCTTGAAGACGTTTCACCTCTCATCCGAGAAGCTTCTTCAGTTCTAAGGTCAAATGGCCGAGAGTCCCAGATTTAAACCCAGTGGGAGTATCCCCCCAAGGAGGGACAAAGGACCCCCTGGTGATCCTCTAATCACATGCGCCAAGGTGTGAAAGCGGGTGTGGGACCTAATCAGCCAGGGTTTCGGGTGAGCTCATTGTGAAACCTGGCCCCACCTTGTCATGTGAATTCCTGAGGTCAGATGGCCCAGGATGTGAGTGGGCGTTAAGGCGTCTGGGGAGGGAACTCAAAACTGGATTATAGATGGCAGACAGTTGGTGTCGTAAACCACCGCCTCTGTTCAAAGATGGTCGCTCACAGTGGACATAGATGGCCTCTTTCACTCCTCTTTCAAACCATCTGTCCTCTCTGTCCAAAATGTGAACATTGGCATCCTCGAAAGAGTGACCTTTATCCTTAAGATGCAGATGGGCTGCTGAGTCTTGTCCCGTGGAGGTGGCTCTTCTATGTTGTGCCATGCGCTTGTGAAGTGGCTGTTTGGTCTCGCCAATGTAGAGGTCTGGGCATTCCTCGCTGCACTGTACAGCATACACCACGTTGTTAAGTCTGTGTTTTGGAGTTTTGTCTTTGGGGTGAACCAGTTTGTGTCTGAGTGTGTTGCTGGGTCTGAAGTACACTGGGATGTCGTGCTTGGAGAAAACTCTCCTGAGTTTCTCTGATACACCGGCTACATAGGGGATGACAACGTTGTTGCGTCTGTATGATGCCCTTGTCTCACCAAGGGCATCATTCTAGACAAATGGTGATGAAACTCATTACTGACATCTGATTACTGACCACCTGAAAATTAAGCGTTTGGATAAGCGTTTGGATCCCACTCACCTAAAGGTTGTTGACACTGGAATAGTTGTTCGCTCATGAGTCTTGCTGATATTTTCTTACTGAAAATATAGCTCTGAGCAAAGGAGAATAAGTTGAATATAGTCAGTGGCTGTCCACTGCTGTCTTTTGCAAAGCTATGAGATCACAACAAGGTGACTGGTCACTTTCAATGACAGTCCTGGAACAACATTAATTATGATGTTAATCAAATTCGAATAATTAGTCAGTTACTCGATCTGTTTGGTTCTCAGCTCATAAATTCAGAATGTTTCTCCAAGTCCAGCAAACTCTTCTGCCTTAAAGGTGTACCTCTATTTATCTGGATATTCAGTGCTAACAGGCCAAATATCACACCAAAATCTGAAGCAGTCACCCAGACCCTCAGACATCTGCACTCTCCAAACAGCAAAAACTTGGAATGATCCAGTGACTGTCTGCTCCTTCAGCATCTTCATCTTCTCGCTGATACAGGATTTCACAGAAGCACTCACTTCTATGAAGACAACAATGGAAAGTTTGTAAATTACAGTGAGACACACATTTAAAACAATATCTCAGAGAATATTATGGAACCACAAGCTAAACATAATAATACAGCAAAAGCAAAATGATCAGAAAAAATACCACTATCAGGCAGTAAAGGGTTAAATGCTGATCACATTTTGAGTTTTAAAGTGGATTGGGTAAAAAGTATGTGGCTATTATCCAGAAATTAGCTCACCTGCTGTGTCTTCATGATCAGCATAGTTTAATCATGATTAACCCTTTAGTATTTCAGATGAGAGTGAGAACACAAAATATAACACAAAAACCTTAAAGCTTAAAAATAATGTAGTAAAAGCATGGTCTTTATTACTGTGTTTCTTCTTTAATAAAATACTGAACTCTTTATTGCCATTCAGATGACACACGGGTCTAGACTAACATTTTGCAACGGTTGCACTGGTGCACAAGTTATGTGCAGTAGTACAAAAGTTAGGTCCACTCCAAATTTTCAATCACATTGCTGAACATCTGAACAGCTTGATATCTTATGGACTATCCTCCATTGCAGTCAGATGATCCTCAGTAGGGATGGGTATCATTTAGGTTTTATCCGATACCAGTACCAAACCGGTACTTTTGAAACGGTGCCGGTGCTTAAACGGTGCTCGAACCGGTGCTTAAAGAATGAAGAACACACACTTTGTCCAAAAACCTCTCATGTTCAGCTGTTTTTTTGTAAAAAGATAACAATGTTAGCCTTTTCTGCAGCTATAGGGCATATATGGTATCACTCTTGTCTGGAAGCAGTGCTTAAACAATGGAAAAACACAAACTTTGTCCAAAAACCTCTCATGTTTAACTGTTTTCCACTTTTTCTTTGGTCATTTTAGCCTTTTTGACCAGGGTGAAGGGAGTATCTGCCATCAAACAAGAAGACAGCCGCATGTAACTACGACGGTGTTTGCTAGTTCACCTTACGTGCATTAATTTAATAACGTGGTTAGCGTACTCAACGTAAATTACACGCGAACAACATTAAGCTACTCACGCAGAGAAGAACGGCTGCTGCTGCCATCATCATCCGTCATCATTCTGCTACACTGGCAGGGCTAGGGGCCAGGACTCTACTCTTCGGGTTTTTGGGAGATGTTGCTAACTCCGGGTCCGATAACAGGCACCACACCCGCAGTAGATGTGCACGGCGTGAGGTCTCGCAGCAAGCTATCAAATACGGTGCATTTCTCGGCTTTTAAAAAAACGCCATGCGTCGCCAGGTGTTTCATCAGATTCGAGGAGTTACCTCCTTTGCACAGTATCAGCTTAAAGCACTTGTTGCAGGCTGCTGAGTTTGCATCTTTTGCTGTGAAGTACAGCCAGACTTTTGACCGTTTCGCCTTGGGCATTTTTAATCTGTAGCTCTGCTCTAAAAGAACATACGTACCTGGGCCCACCTACTACGCTTGCAAAGGTAAAATGATTGGCTAGAATCCAAAGTGTATGACATCTTAGTAAAAAAAAAAGCACCGAAATAAAGCACCGAAATGTGTGCTGCTTTTCGGTCTGGTTACTACCGTTCGATACCGGTACCCATCCCTAATCCTCAGATAGCCAACTCTTGTAATTTGGCTTTTATTTTTTCCCTCTTTCTTTTTTTTCTTTCAACGTGTCTGTAATGACATCTATAAACTGGGCGCACGCGACATCATACTGTATGTGTGCGACTGTAGAGCCCTGCGACACAACACGCTGACAGTTAAAAATGTTAAGCTGACTGAACTCTGTTTTACTTTGTTAAAACTAACTTATATGTTGTCTAAAAGTAATAATACACTGGGTGATACAATACTGTTAGTACCTGGTTAATTAGCTCAATAAGCTTGGCATGAGCATTGGCTAACATATACAAGCTATGAAGAACTAATTTTATACCAGCTTCTCTATACTAATCCACAACTTGTGTAATGTGACTTAAAGTAGATTAGAGTAAAAACAAAAGCCAGTCATATTTTTCTATTACCAAGCCTCTACTAGGTATGCTACTGTTGCTTAACTGACAGACGATCTAGAATTTTCGATAAATGTGAGTGAGTCGGTGGGTGAGGGGCACTGTCGTTGGACAGAAATCATGGTAGAGGCGGGAAAATCAAAGCCTAGCTTTGAAGACTTGTTCAGTTTATAAATAAACGAAAGTAGAACTAACTACACTGTGCGATTTTTCCAGTCGCGTTATTCAGCTTCTGCTCAAACTGTACGATTGACAAGCAGCGGTTAGAAGTTCATCGGTCACGATGCAGGGTCTCACACTATGCGGCCCGATGCTCTGATGCGACCTGAGTGTTCACAGTGTGCGTCCATAAAATGAAGGTTATAACAGAAAATCTGTCGCTCGCTCTCCCTCTCTGTCTTTCACTCACACAGACACGCACACCATCAACTTTGCTAAATTGCTAATGAAAAACATTGATCAGGCAGCTGTGACTGAGCAGCAGTGTAGATCCAACTATTTTCACGGTTGTTGTGGTCGTGATAATTTTGTGAGGCCACATCGAAAAGGCTCGGATGAGCTTTCCAAAGTTCTACAAGTGCCTCCATCGCTTGTGTCCAGATCACACGCGTGCACTTGCCGTGCTACTCCGTCTTTTTCACCGACGTTTATGTGTTTGCACGTGCGCAGTGTGAGCGGCTGCGGTGACACCCTCCCGACCAAGCGATTGATGATCGGGAGCTGGTCGTGAGGTGTTAATCGCTTCTCGTTACCCCATGTATACTATACGATGCACGATGAAGGCCAAACTCCGGCCGATCACCAAAACGGTCGCACGACTCAAAAAGGGCCAAAAATCGCACAGTGTAAGCCCAGCATAAGCCAAGCTCACTACCATATATACGTGTACTAAAGAGCACAACAGCATCACTTATATACTGTAGCTTAAGCAAATTCAAGCTTACATATTCAAACTTAACTGTTTCCCCTTACAAAGTACACGTCACTCACCTGCTGCCTCTGATTTTCCACCATTTGTCGTTGTGAAGATTGGATTACCTCAGAAAGGGGAGGGCTTGCAGTGCTGTTGCGGGGCAAAGTGCAAAGGTCAAAGTTAAGATGAAAAAATATTTCATAAAAACGAACGATGACTGATGTTTATTCAGAATCCGTAATAATAATGATAATAATAATAATAATGAAAATGAAACAGATAAATAAATAATATTGATCTCCCCGTGTATTTTCCAATGATCTTATGTTAAATTTATAATACTGTTTGTTTTCTCACTTTAATAAAATTTTAATTTTAAAATTCTTTCACTCTCCCTGTTAATTCCACAATGTATATAAAACTAAAAGACTAAAACTGACCTAAAATTGCTGCTTTTATTTATTTATTTATTTGCTTATTTGTTTATTTTTTATTTTAAAGGGGTTATAGTATTTATTTACCAAAGACCACGTTCTTATTTGTTCATTTTTCCTCTTGTCAAAATGGTTGAGTCAAACGTCTGGTTGTAGGTAAATAGCTGTCTTAACTTGAATTAATCTGTTCATTCATAATATATATATACACACACACACACACACACACACACACACACACACACACACACACACACACACACACACACACACACACATATATATATATATACACACACACATATATATGTATATAAGAAGTAAGTAAGATGGCCTTTATTAGTCCCACAGGTGGGAAATTTGTTTTGTTACAGCAAAAGTGCAAAGTTATGTAGCAGAAATTAGAAAACACTGGAATGCAATAAAATGAAATAAAATAAAATAAAATACTATGTACAATAGAATAAAATAGAATAGAATAATATATACAATAGCATAAAATAGAAATACAAATACTATATACAACTGAGTAGGAAAATACAAAAACACAACTTCGTCAGAAGAAGAATTGCACATATAGCAGTCTTATTGCACATGTGTGGGTTTGTGTGTTTGATCAGCTGCAAAAGTCTTTATTGTAGAGTCTGACAGCAGTGGGGAGGAAAGACCTGCGAATCTCTCCGTCCCACACCGTGGGTGCCGCAGTCTCCCACTGAAGGAGCTGCTCAGTGCCTTCACAGTCTCATGCATGGGGTGGGAGATGTTGTCCATCAGGGATGACAGCTTAGCCACCATTCTCCTGTCACTCACCACCTCCACTGGGTCCAGAGGGCCTCCCAGAACAGAGCTGGCCCTTCGGATCAGCCTGTTCAGTCTCTTCCTGTCCCCAGCAGAGATGCTGCCTCCCCAGCAGACCACACCATAAAAAATGGCTGAGGCCACCACAGAGTCATAGAAGGTCTTCAGGAGTGGGCCCTCCACTCCAAACAACCTGAGTCTCCGCAGCAGGTACAGCCTGCTCTGCCCTTTCCTGTAGAGGGCGTCTGAGTTATGAGTCCAGTCCAGTTTGTTGTTCAGATGAACACCAAGGTACCTGTAGCTGTCCACAGCCTTGATGTCCACACCTTGGATGTTCAGTGGTTGCAGTGGAGGATGCTTGTGCCTGTGGAAGTCTACCACCAGCTCCTTGGTTTTACTGGCATTGATCTGGAGGTAGTTCAGCTGGCACCAGTCCACAAAGTCCTGAGTCAGTCCTCTGTACTCCTTGTCGTCCCCATCAGTGATGAGGCCGACTATTGCAGAGTCATCAGAGAACTTCTGCAGGAAGCACTGGGTGGAGTTGTGGGAGAAGTCTGCAGTGTAGATGGTGAAGAGGAACGGAGCCAGAACCGTTCCCTGTGGGGCCCCTGCACTGCAGGCGACCCTGTCCCGACACACAGCCCTGAGTCCTCACATACTGTGGTCGGTCGGTGAGGTAGTCCAAAATCCAGGTAGTGAGGTGATGGTCCACTCCAGAGTTCTCCAGCTTGTCCTTCAGAACCGAGGGAAGAATGGTGTTAAAGGCACTGGAGAAATCAAAGAACGTGATTCTCACAGTGCTCCCAGCGGACTCCAGGTGAGCGAGGGAACGATGTAGGAGATGAATGACGGCATCATCCGCTCCAATGCCAGGCTGGTAGGCAAACTGAAGTGGGTCCAGTGATGAGCTCACAAGGTGCGAAGCTGAGCCAGGACCAGCCGCTCCAGGGTCTTCATCAGGTGGGATGTCAGAGCCACCGGCCTGTAGCTGTTGAGGTCCTTGGGCGTGAAGTCTTTGGCACTGGAACAACACAGGAAGTTTTCCAGAGCTGTGGGACTCTTCCCAGCCTATATATATATATATATATATATATATATATATATATATATATATATATATATATATATATATATATATATATATATATATATATATATATATATATATATATATATATATATATATATATATATATATATATATATATATATATATATATATATATATATATATATATATATATATATATATATATATATATATATATATATATATATATATATATATATATATATATATATATATATATATATATATATATATATATACACACATATATATATGTGGGGACTGGTGAGTGTCAGCACCACAGTCCAGGATGAGACAAGAAACATCCACGAATACATCACGAAGATGGCCCCAACTGACAGCGTGCTCAGTGAATACCTCAGGCAGCAGAAACCCAAGAAAGAGGAGGAAGGCGAGGAACCATCATGGAAGGACAGGCCCCTGCACGGTATGTACCACCGGCAGATAGAGGAGGTGGCTGATATCCAGAAATCCTACCAGTGGCTGGACAAAGCTGGACTGAAAGACAGCACAGAGGCACTAATCATGGCAGCACAAGAACAAGCTCTGAGTACAAGATCCATAGAGGCTGGGGTCTATCACACCAGGCAAGACCCCAGGTGCAGGCTGTGTAAAGATGCCCCAGAGACAATCCAGCACATAACAGCAGGGTGCAAGATGCTAGCAGGCAAGGCATACATGGAGCGCCATAACCAAGTGGCCGGCATAGTGTACAGGAACATCTGTGCCGAGTATAACCTGGAAGTCCCGAGGTCAAATGGGAGATGCCCCCAAGGGTGGTGGAGAATGACCGAGCTAAGATCCTGTGGGACTTCCAGATGCAGACGGACAAAATGGTGGTGGCTAACCAACGGACATAGTGGTGGTAGACAAACAGAAGAAGACGGCTGTAGTGATCGATGTAGCGGTTCGAATGACAGCAATATCAGGAAGAAGGAACACGAGAAGCTGGAGAAATACCAAGGGCTCAGAGAAGAGCTCGAGAGGATGTGGAGGGTGAAGGTGACGGTGGTCCCCGTGGTAATCGGAGCACTAGGTGCGGTGACTCCCAAGCTAGGCGAGTGGCTCCAGCAGATCCCGGGAACAACATCGGAGATCTCTGTCCAGAAGAGCGCAGTCCTGGGAACAGCTAAGATACTGCGCAGGACCCTCAAGCTCCCAGGCCTCTGGTAGAGGACCCGAGCTTGAAGGATAAACCGCCCGCAGGGGCATGCTGGGTGTTTTTTTTTTTTTATATACACATATATATATATATATATAGTGTGAACGGTTCACAGCCTTCAAAGCACCCTGCATGCGGAAAAGAAGACTTCACACACAACACGCTCTGTTTACAGAAGTAAAAATGGCGGCAACAGAGCTAGTAGGTGTTGTTGCAGCAGTCTATCAATTTCTGCACAGTCGTAACCGACAGAATTTTGACAAATTATTTAGAGAAAGAAGGACACTGAGAAAAAAAGAGAGCCCGTGCTTTCTCGTTTGTCTTCTCCGGCGCTGATAATTGGGTTGGGCATCTCCCATTTTGACCTCGGAACTTCCAGGCCATATTCGGCACAGATGTTTCTGTATACTATACTAATTGGCATTTGTCTTGTGTCAGTGACGTAAAAGACGGATTTAATGCGACATGACCATTCAAACAGCAGTCGCTTCTAGAACATCAGATATGTATCAGATTCAGTACCACATATGAAAGTGACCTAGGTCGGATTTGAAAATATCGGATTTGTGCTGTTCAAACTGTCATACCATGATCGGATATGGGTCGCATAGGGTCAAAAAAGTTGGATTTGATGCGCTTTTGCCTGCAGTTTGTGAACGTAGCCTTGTACTATTATTGGAAAAGAAACACTCATGTCTTTAAAGATCACAGAAAATGTGATGTTAGCTTACCAGTACTTTTGCTTGTGCTACTATAGATGAACTCAATGTATACACATCACCATTCTGCTCGCAACCTGAGTGCATAATCGCATGAGCCACTAAGCTTGCTACTTCCAAAATAATTTAAGTAGTCCGATGAAAAAACAGAAACAAACTCTCCTGCTCAGTGATTTGCCAAGGTAGAGCTCTTGTAGTTTTAAATACTCACACCTTTTGGGCAATAAAAAAATAAACATTTCAGCAAATGATTAGTTTAACTTTTACTAAATCTGACTAAAATTGGTTGAATGTGGTGAAAAATTCAAGAAATGACTGACATGGAGGAGATAAGCAGCTGTCTATTTGTAGTAAACATTGTAGTTTGTATATTGTAAAAAAAAAAAATCTAAAAAAAATCTGACCATTTTATTACATTCATTTTTTCTCCATCTCTTTTCATCCTGTCTGAGGTCACCTAATAAAACGAACAGTATCTAACACCTGAAATATAAAAAATGTCCACACTTTGGATGTTTTATTGAATTTTTATTGTAAAAATTATTGCCATTATAGATCCATGGATGGATGGATGGATGAATAATAGTGTCCTTTCTCAGATCTAATCGGTAACCTGTCCAGAGTTGGAAACCCTGGGCAGGTTACCGATTAAGAATTGTCAAATGAAAGAGTAGGGGAAAGGAATTGGCCTGATGGTAAAGATAATGTCAGAGAGAGAACTCCAACAATCAGGTGACCCCCTGTGAGCAAGCACTAGGCGACAGTGGGGAGGAAAAACTCTCTTTTAATGGAGAGAAACCTCCAGCAAAACCAGGCTCAGGAGGGGCAGCCATTTGTCGCATGCTGGTTGGGTTGTCTCTTTCCACAACAGGCACTTACTTGATGGATGTAATTTTTTAACAAAACATAGTATTTTATTCTTTTTTTGTGTTGCATGTTATTCTTTTTATCTTATTTTAGTCCATTGTTTTTCTTAATTCTGCTGCTTTTTACTTTGCACTGTCCACTTTCTGCCGTGACCCAACAAATTTCCTATGTGTGGGACTAATAAAGGTTTATCTTTTGTTAATTGGTGGAAGGACAGGAGTTTTAAGCTGGTTAATATTTTTATAAAGAGGTGGTGGTACTTCTGGGACTTTCTTTGTTGATTTTTCAATAGGTGTAAGTGGAGTGATATTTGGAAATGGTATTTGGTGTTTGTTGGGAGGTACAGGCTGAGTGACTATTTCCCCAACAAACTCCTTTACGGCAAAGGGTCTTGTAGTCGGCCTTTGGAGTTTTGGAAGGTAAATATTTTCCATTCCTGCCGGTTTGCTGTCCAGACTGTCAAGCTCTTGCTTTAATTTGATCTGACGAGTCTGTGCAGTCGTGTAGCTGAGGAGCGGTTTTTCCGTTTTGTGTGGATATTGGGTGTATTCTTCTCCATCTAGGAAGAAGCCATGCCCTCCCAGACTTGTCCTTAAAATAGCTGGTTGATGTTTTTTATCAATTTTTGGCAGCTCTGCCACAATATACCGCTGAAGCCTTTCCCTTTTCACCCTCTCGTTTTTTAAGGCTTTAACCGCCTCCTCGGTCTCTGACTGTTTCTTTTGTTCAGCAATTTTTTGGTTTTCCTGAACTAAAGAAAAGTTTTCATTTAAGTTTTTAATTGCATCCTCCCTTGTCTTTCGCTGTGCAATTAAACAATTAATTTCATTCATTTTATCAATGACAAAATTTGCTTCTGTCAGTTTTTTCTCAGCCTGTTGTTTCTCCAGTTTGTCTTGGACTTTTTGTTTAACTATGGCCAAATTATCCTCTGTAACAGATTTTAACATTTCAAGATGTTTTTGCTTGAGGATAATTTTCTTTTTTTCATTTTCCACTTCCTTGTCATCAAATTCTTTTTGTCTTTTTTCTTCTAAAAGACTTTGTTTGGCAGCTTTTTCTTTGTTAGTATCTGCCAGTTTTTTTACAGCAATTTCTGATAACATCTGCTGTTTTTTTATATTTTTCAGTGGATCATGAATCTTTCTATTATCTGTGACTGGACAAACATTCTGTCTGTGTATTTCCTCAGCTTGAAGTTTCTCTTCATTCATTTTTCTTTCTTTCTTTTTCACTTCAAGCTGTTCATGCAGTTCTTTCAAGGCTTTACTTTTGGCTTGTGACATTTTTACTGCCTGCAATTGTAAGTCTTGTTTATATTTTTCCTCCTGCTGCTGCCTTAATTCTTGCTCCTGACTTTTGAGTTGTTTTTCTAACTGCCTTCTCCGTTCATTATCTTTTATTTGGTCTCTTTGAGCCTTATTGAAAGCCCTCTTTATTAGAATTTTCTTTTGGGCTCTCTTGCTCCTTTTCTGTGCTTCCTCAAGTATATCTTCCACCTTTTTATTAAATTTTTTCTCTTGCTCTTTTCTCGCTTGCGCCATTTCTTTTTTTAACTCGATAAGCTTATCGTTTTCATTTAAAGCCTTAGCGCCATATATAACTTTATGAAAATTTTTAACACAAGCATTCCTGTTAAACTGCAACTTATCAGCCTTCTCCCAAACCAGGGCTTCAATTTCCTTTCTTTTTTGCAGTTTAGCTGCCTTTTCTAATTTCGTTTCCTCTATCATGTACTTTGTCGTCTTATTTTGCTCCCTTGCCTCCGGTAGACGATAATTTATCTCGTAAATGTTCTTAAATGTAACTACTTCTCTGGGAGCCAATGAGGCTTGAAATTTATCCCAATAGGGTTTAGTTAATTGGGGTCTCTGTATTCTAGACATAATTTTCTTTCGAAAGATATAGCAATACTAATAAGTTGTGCGCTTGTGAAATTGTTTGTGTCAGTGAAACTGAGTTTTTGTCTGTTACAAGCCCTATTTAAGGGTTTTATAGCCTTTGATCTCACAACGCCTTTGATCTGAAATCAAAGCTTTGATGACGCATTGGCCCCGCCCCCTTCGTCAGTCGTCTCCGAGACTTCAGAATTCCGTAGGGACGTGAACGTAACGTAGAAACAAGTGCGACAGAAGCAGAAGTGAAGCGCTAGCTATATTTTCGGGTTCGTTAAGCATCACTTTCGGAAAAAAAGGACTATAACAATTCAGGGTCTGCAGCCTTAAAGGCCGCATTTTAAGGCCGATTACGTCACAGCGACGCGACGAAGGCTGTCCCAATTCAACAGCTGGGCGTTTATCAATATGCGTACTTGTGCGTACTTGCGTTCTCGTGTACTCGTGATACGTCATCAGTCGGAGACCAAGTACTGTTCCAATAGAGATTGAAAATGTGACGTCATTGAGGGGTAAAACCGCAAAGGATTGTGGGAACCCAAGGCAAGAGGTACTAGCGCACGCAGGCTTTCAACTGAAATAAGTTACACAGCGATAAAAAGAAACAAAAAATGCCAAGAACCTGTTGTATTATTAACTGCACAAGCCGGAGAACGACAGCCGCGTGAAGTCGACGGGAAATGCGTTTGGTTTTATCGGATTCCGGCGTGGAAGAGAAATTCTCCAAGCCATGTCTCCGAAGTCACGAAGAGGCGACGGATGGCCTGGATTGCCGCTATCAGAAGACCTAATATAACGTTCGAAAACACTCCACCTCACATGTTAGTCTGCTCCAAGCATTTCCACAACGGTAAGTGTTTTGTGGTATTTAATACGTCTTATATGGCGCTGAACAGAAATCATCACGCTATGCTCCTTTGTTTATTGTGGCTCTGTGTAATGTTTGCTGTATTTTGTAGGCAAACCAGCCTACGAAATGCTGGAATGCGATCCAGACTGGGCACCCTCTCTCAAACTGGGCCACACAGAAGTTAAAGCTTCTACCACTGCTAGATTTGATCGGTTAAAACAGAGATCGAAATCAAAACAGCCACGAAAAGGCCCGCGTTCCTCTGGGGCAGAGACAGCTCATGCAGGTGAAATCCATCCAGGTAAAATTGTCAATCTACATAAATAAATACCACTTTTTCCACATTAAGCACTGTCTTATTTTTGCACTTTCAATGATCTTGTCTTTGTCTGTGTGCATGTATGTCTTTCAGCACCAGTCACTACGGAAACTACAGCTGAGAGCCAACCACAGCAGATAAATCCAAAGCACGAGGATGAAGATCTGCAGGAGTGTAAAATGTGTTCTCAAAGGTTACAAGAAATAGCACACCTTCAAGAAGAAAACCTAGTGTTAAAAAAAGAACTGTCCAAAAGAAATTAGACATGGAATTCTTGAAAGGCGAGAACTCTAAAGTTAAATTCTACACAGGGCTGCCTTCTTTTGCTTTACTAATGGGGTGCTACAACAAATCAGCCCGAGCTTGCCAGACACTGACAGGAAAATTTCCCAGTTTCAGATGCTCTTGCTAACTCTCATGCGTTTAAGACTCAACCTTCCGATTGCACATATTGCACACCTCTTTGATATTAGCCGGACAACCACTTCCACTGTGTTTAACATTACTGTAAATGTGTTGTACGCTCACCTGAGTCCATTGGTGCACTGGCCTGGAAGACATTGCATACAGGCCAGTATGCCACACCAGTATGTAGAGATGTTTGGTGACCGGGTGACAGTTATTATTGACTGTTTTGAACTGTTCATAGAGAGGGCACAAAATTTACGTGCCATGGCGGAGACATATTCAACATACAAAAGTAGACACACAATGAAATATCTCATTGGGATCACACCACAGGGGACCATCTCTTTCATTTCTAAAGGATGGGGAGGGCGTACAAGTGATAAACGAATAGCGGAAACTTCTGGCTTTTACAGAAGCTTTCACCCGGGGACATAGTGCTCGCAGACCGGGTTTTGATATCAGGAAAGTGTTGCCTTAATGGGTGCCACTTTAAAAATTCCAGCATTTACATCGGGTCGCAGTCAGCTACAAGCAAAAGATGTGGAGGACACACGAAAACTGGCACATGTCAGGATCCATGTTGAACGTGTTATAGGCTGTCTACGGTCCAAGTACACTATCCTAAACGACACCATCCGTCTAGGTTTTGTGGTGCCATGCGAAGGTGAGAACATGACTTTGCTGGATAAGATAGTTGCTGTATCATAATGCGCTCACAAACATGTGCCCAAGTGTTGTTGTAAAGCAAGCAAGTGATGAATAACTGTTTTCCAATTTGGTCTTGTTTTGTTGTGCAGCTATGTTTTTAACAAAATGAAATAATAATGCACAACGGTATATTATTTTGCCTTTGTCCTGTAAGCTTCGATAGTAACATGTAAAACTTGTCAGTTATAAATAAAGACAGTCCTGATGAATGACTTGTGCAACACTTACTTTATTTGTATTGGTTCTGACACTGTATATTAGTACAGTCTGAAAAGAAAGATTGCGTATGGACATAAAGAGATAATAATTTACAGCACAGCTGTAAAGTGCAGTGGTGTGAGACACATTTATTGCAATTTTAACACGTTATAATAATTCAATGTGCGTAACAGAACAACAGATAACAAACCATAAAGTGCAGAGTACAGGAAGATGTGTCCACCTTAATGTGACACTAAACATGAAATCACAAGAAAGTCCTTCAATATAAGAGTTGTCTCAGAATGTGTGTAACTGAAATACTTTGATTAGTTTTCTATGCAAGCTTTTGTCTTTCTTTTTTTTTTTTTGTCACGGTGACATCCATGTAATGTGGCCCTTGTGAAACACTGGTTTCTGGATCACTGTAGTGATTGGCCAAGAGCTCAGGCATCACAACTTTGTAGAAAAAAATCCTGAGCGACAGGCAACATTTTAGTCCACAAGTCTATATCTGGCATCACACGTGTAACAACACAAGCTTTTGTTGTCCACACAACAATGTCACAAAAGTGTGACTTTGTAACATAGATCTGTGTTTGTACCTGCTTGTAGTAAATGTGTGTCTTTTCAACTCAACCCTTCCATCTTTTAACCCCAAACAAAACCTGTCATCTTCACAGGCCTGCAGGAGGTTGTTGTTGCGGTGTTTATATGGGCACTTAATTTCACACATCCTTCACCACAACATTCACATTTTACGAGCGCATCAGGGGTGGCACCTAATTCTGGGAATGCGGGGTTGATTATGAAACCACACTTATCAACTTTAAGTTCTCTATGCTGCACCTTTCCTGTGAGGTGTACCACTCGCGTGCTGTGTTTTCATTGTCTCTTCCCACTTGAATTGTTGCGGTTCTTGGTTGGAGAGCTGATGTGACAGTTTTGTGGGTAGCACACTTTCTTTACAGTTGACAACGCAGGACTGGCAGTGGAGGTGGACACAACCGCATGTATGTTTGACGCAGTGATTCTTCCTGCTCGTGCTGTGTGCCAAAGGTCACATTTGTGCTGCTCCCTGGTTTTCTCCTCCAGTGCCTCTGCCTCAGCCTTTGAGACAACGACACAGTGCTTCAGACGTTCACAGTGCTGCAGAAGGACAGATAGCTGACAGCCCTTCAACTGTGGGTCAAAGATGCGTAGCAGTGATTTGGGGAGGACACGAGGCTGGACAGGGTCAGCATATAGGTGGCAGAAGTCCTCCATAACAGCGCATAGGCCTGACCGGTTTTCATGCATGAGATCTGTGAGAGACTTTAAATCGGCCAGTGTGCGCACTTGTAGTGAGCTGCCACCAGTGCGAGTCCGGATTTTGGGTTTAGGAGAACAGTCACTTTGTCCAGCACTACATGATTGGTCGAGTGCCCTTTTTCTTGCTGCACTGGTGGTGTAGTCAATTGTGTGGCCTGGTACTCCTTGCACTCTCTTGATGTTGGAGGGCATAATCCAGTAAGCTTTGACATCTGTCGGCGTGATATTACCTCGTGAGACGCACAGTAGTGTCAACTTTGTAAAGGAGAGCCGCTACATGCACACACTTCTCTGCCACACCAGCCATGCATGTGCAATGTGCACTTTCAACGTCCCCATTAGATTGCAGAATAACCCAGGGCTGAAGAGGCTTTTGGCTGAGGCGCATGGAGTGATTTACCTGAAACAGTCAATGCAGAAAAACATGTTTGTGAGGACAGAATGTACAGTAAATGTGTAGCTTTGCATAAATGGTAAATTGTCCTGGCAGAATATTGCGTATCGCTTCTGTTATTACCATGGTACATAGACAACAACATATACTTTTATTCACAGGATATATGACAGATTTTTGTCTCAGTGATTGCCCAGTACGATTACAGCATACAATATTATTATCACTGCTACATTTCTGTAATGCATACCATATATTCTTTGCACTACTAATTAATTACCGTGAGCTAAAAGGTCCTATTTATAAACGGTTCACGAATGTGTATTTATGAAGACGATTTGTGAGACAGGTAAACTTACCGTTGTGCGTCACGATGGTCTTGTGCTCAACACGGTGCATTTCAGGTCCTGTACCCATCCGTCCGTGAACTGCACCTGGGCCTGTTGCAGTGACCTGAAGTTACTAAAAACTTCATGAGTGTATGCACTCACTCCAAGAACCATGTAATTATAAATCTGAGCGTGGTTAAAGTTGGGCAGCACGCTGATGTCTTTTGTCCAGTCTGTGTGCTCGTAAGGGTCTAACCCTTTCACTCCTTTGATTTTTTCCAAGTACCTTTTCTTTGCCTTTTCCTCGAGTCTGTCTTTGTACGGACCGGCATTGTTCTCCTTCGTTTTGTACATTATTTTTGGTGAGAAAAGAAAAAGCAAGACGGTATTGGAACGTGAGAAAAAAACGTTTTGCGGTGCTGCAAATGCTTGCATTTGATGCGGTAATTTAAATGTCCTGCCTTCACCTCCCGGCATGCAATGCGCGAAAGTCACGTGGTCTGTCAATCTCTATTCGAAGTACGCATCACGCCGAGAACGCGAAAAAGTCCCGGATGTGTTCTCGATCCGCCCGTTTTATCGAGCATGCATCGGTGTAGACTTGGGACAGCTAAATATCCCAGAATGCATTTCGTCCAAAACTCAACAGCGGACTCCCGGCACATCGTTTCCAACCCCCTAAACCGCTCGCGGACTTCTCACTACTCAGGTTAAAGAAACCCCAGCAGCTGTCTATAGTATTGAGTGTCCACTAGAATAGAAATAAAAGCGTTCTAACATCTCACCTGCTTGTTTTTATTAAGGTATGTACACGTATGTACACTACTTTTATTAATAGAGGTTTCACTACTGAGGTTAAAAATGATATATAAGTCACTTAGATCACTTCTAAATGTTAATGTTTGGTTTATTTCAGTGTTTTAGTTGTTCCTGAGTAAATCGGTTTGGGTGTGATTAAAGTTAAGCTTCATAACATGTTACTCACAGTTAAATTAGGAGGGACGGCAGTAAAACTCCGGACCTGTGACATCATCACGCACGCAGGTGTTCCGACTGTACAAATCACGAGTCCGTGCTCGCGTACTTGAGAATTGAGAAACGGCCGACGAGTCCGTGCTCGCGTTCTCGGCAGGTACGTACTCACCGAGAACGCGAGTACGTACTCGCGTACTTGGGCATTGATAAACGGCCGCTGTGTCCCAAAACTTCGGCTGTGTCCCAATTCAGGGTATGCACGCTTGAAGTACGCACACTACGCGTACTACGTACGGTGCGTACTACAAGTACGGGAAGTGCGGAAGTGAGAGGCTTATGAAATGGGACGGTCTAGCCTTCGTCGTGCTGTTCAGGTTGCCTAGCAACCATGATACTAACCGCGAGAAATGTTTCATACAGCTTTGCGTGACAGAAATGAAGGAAAAAAATGTTTTGTTGGTCATTCATTTTGTCATGACATCACTGATTAGTTGAGACCACAGGACTGTAAAACATGATAGTTGGGCTTCATTCCTGTACTGAACAGTCATTTCAAGATTAGTTAGTAAATAATAATTAGCTAATGTTATTCATGAGACTAAAGTCATCTCACTGTGGTAATGTTAAGATAATATATATATATATATGAGCTTGAACTCTGGGTCAAAGACGCAAGTAGCAGTTATTTATATTTCCTATCACCTTAAATCTTCACTCAAAGACAAGTATCTCTGACAGTGTATATACAGATGTATTATATATAAGAGACAAACATTGTTCTTTCAATATGTTGGCATTACTAAATTTGGCTCAATGCTTATATATATATGTGTAAAAAGAAAATGTACGAGCTGTGATAACTGTTTCTGATAGAATGAAGATCAGACTGATATATGAAATATTCCTTTATTGGGTGAGAAAATCAGACCATGTCATAACTGCTTTAAGTCATACAGAATAGATATCAGAGCCTTAAACAGGCTGACTTCTGCTAAATAGGTCAAACTGGGCAGAAACTATACAAACACATAACATCCTTATAGAATATGATGTAACACTATAGATCAACTTACCTCAGAATATATAAAGCATATAAACAATTACAACAATATGATGCAACAAACACAGCAGTACTACTAATCCAAAATACTCAAAGCTTCATAGAACTGAAACAAACATTTATTTTTAGCTCCATTCTGCCGCTGATACATACTGTACGTTTCTGGACATTAAAGTCCGTTTGGCTCGACACCACCGAACAGAGGCAGCAATATAACATAGCTAACATTAACAGTGCAGTGAATCCTGCTTGTGCCGTGATATTCAGTACTGCAAACCGAGCAGCATCACTGACTTTCAGCCTGTTGTGTTTGTGGATATATGACTGACTTTAATTATTCTTTATGTATTCTGAGGTAAGTTGATCTATAGTGTTACAAAATATTCTATAAGGATGTTATGTGTTTGTATACTTTCTGCCCAGTTTGACCCATTTAGCAGAAGTCAGCCAAGGCTCTGATATCTATTCTGTATGACTTAAAGCAGTTATGACACGGTATGATTTTCTCACCCAATAAAGGAATATTTAATATATCAGTCTACTCTTCATTTTATCAGAAACAGTTATCACAGCTCGTAAATTTTCATTTTACACATATATAAAAAAGAGAGCCCGTGCTTTCTCGTTTGTCTTCTCCGGCGCTGATAATTGGGTTGGGCATCTCCCATTTTGACCTCGGGACTTCCAGGCCATATTCGGCACAGATGTTTCTGTATACTATACTAATTGGCATCTGTCTTGTGTCAGTGACGTAAAAGACGGATTTAATGCGACATGACCATTCAAACAGCAGTCGCTTCTAGAACATCAGATATGTATCAGATTCAGTACCACATATGAAAGTGACCTAGGTCGGATTTGAAAATATCGGATTTGTGCTGTTCAAACTGTCATACCATGATCGGATATGGGTCGCATAGGGTCAAAAAAGTTGGATTTGATGCGCTTTTGCCTGCAGTTTGTGAACGTAGCCTTGTACTATTATTGGAAAAGAAACACTCATGTCTTTAAAGATCACAGAAAATGTGATGTTAGCTTACCAGTACTTTTGCTTGTGCTACTATAGATGAACTCAATGTATACACATCACCATTCTGCTCGCAACCTGAGTGCATAATCGCATGAGCCACTAAGCTTGCTACTTCCAAAATAATTTAAGTAGTCCGATGAAAAAACAGAAACAAACTCTCCTGCTCAGTGATTTGCCAAGGTAGAGCTCTTGTAGTTTTAAATACTCACACCTTTTGGGCAATAAAAAAATAAACATTTCAGCAAATGATTAGTTTAACTTTTACTAAATCTGACTAAAATTGGTTGAATGTGGTGAAAAATTCAAGAAATGACTGACATGGAGGAGATAAGCAGCTGTCTATTTGTAGTAAACATTGTAGTTTGTATATTGTAAAAAAAAAATCTAAAAAAAATCTGATCATTTTATTACATTCATTTTTTTCTCCATCTCTTTTCATCCTGTCTGAGGTCACCTAATAAAACGAACAGTATCTAACACCTGAAATATAAAAAATGTCCACACTTTGGATGTTTTATTGAATTTTTTTATTGTAAAAAATTATTGCCATTATAGATCCATGGATGGATGGATGAATGAATAATGGTGTCCTTTCCCGTATCTAATCGGTAACCTGTCCAGAGTTGGAAACCCTGGGCAGGTTACCGATTAAGAATTGTCAAATGAAAGAGTAGGGGAAAGGAATTGACCTGATGGTAAAGATAATGTCAGAGAGAGAACTCCAACAATCAGGTGACCCCCTGTGAGCAAGCACTAGGCGACAGTGGGGAGGAAAAACTCTCTTTTAATGGAGAGAAACCTCCAGCAAAACCAGGCTCAGGAGGGGCAGCCATTTGCCGCGGCTGGTTGGGTTGTCTCTTTCCACAACAGGCACTTACTTGATGGATGTAATTTTTTTAACAAAACATAGTATTTTATTCTTTTTTTGTGTTGCATGTTATTCTTTTTATCTTATTTTAGTCCATTGTTTTTCTTAATTCTGCTGCTTTTTACTTTGCACTGTCCACTTTCTGCCGTGACCCAACAAATTTCCTATGTGTGGGACTAATAAAGGTTTATCTTTTGTTAATTGGTGGAAGGACAGGAGTTTTAAGCTGGTTAATATTTTTATAAAGAGGTGGTGGTACTTCTGGGACTTTCTTTGTTGATTTTTCAATAGGTGTAAGTGGAGTGATATTTGGAAATGGTATTTGGTGTTTGTTGGGAGGTACAGGCTGAGTGACTATTTCCCCAACAAACTCCTTTACGGCAAAGGGTCTTGTAGTCGGCCTTTGGAGTTTTGGAAGGTAAATATTTTCCATTCCTGCCGGTTTGCTGTCCAGACTGTCAAGCTCTTGCTTTAATTTGATCTGACGAGTCTGTGCAGTCGTGTAGCTGAGGAGCGGTTTTTCCGTTTTGTGTGGATATTGGGTGTATTCTTCTCCATCTAGGAAGAAGCCATGCCCTCCCAGACTTGTCCTTAAAATAGCTGGTTGATGTTTTTTATCAATTTTTGGCAGCTCTGCCACAATATACCGCTGAAGCCTTTCCCTTTTCACCCTCTCGTTTTTTAAGGCTTTAACCGCCTCCTCGGTCTCTGACTGTTTCTTTTGTTCAGCAATCTTTTGGTTTTCCTGAACTAAAGAAAAGTTTTCATTTAAGTTTTTAATTGCATCCTCCCTTGTCTTTCGCTGTGCAATTAAACAATTAATTTCATTCATTTTATCAATGACAAAATTTGCTTCTGTCAGTTTTTTCTCAGCCTGTTGTTTCTCCAGTTTGTCTTGGGCTTTTTGTTTAACTATGGCCAAATTATCCTCTGTAACAGATTTTAACATTTCAAGATGTTTTTGCTTGAGGATAATTTTCTTTTTTTCATTTTCCACTTCCTTGCCATCAAATTCTTTTTGTCTTTTTTCTTCTAAAAGACTTTGTTTGGCAGCTTTTTCCTTGTTAGTATCTGCCAGTTTTTTACAGCAATTTCTGATAACATCTGCTGTTTTTATATTTTCAGTGGATCATGAATCTTTCTATTATCTGTGACTGGACAAACATTCTGTCTGTGTATTTCCTCAGCTTGAAGTTTCTCTTCATTCATTTTTCTTTTCTTTTTTCACTTCAAGCTGTTCATGCAGTTCTTTCAAGGCTTTACTTTTGGCTTGTGACATTTTTACTGCCTGCAATTGTAAGTCTTGTTTATATTTTTCCTCCTGCTGCTGCCTTAATTCTTGCTCCTGACTTTTGAGTTGTTTTTCTAACTGCCTTCTCCGTTCATTATCTTTTATTTGGTCTCTTTGAGCCTTATTGAAAGCCCTCTTTATTAGAATTTTCTTTTGGGCTTTCTCTTGCTCCCTTTTCTGTGCTTCCTCAAGTATATCTTCCACCTTTTTATTAAATTTTTTCTCTTGCTCTTTTCTCGCTTGCGCCATTTCTTTTTTTAACTCGATAAGCTTATCGTTTTCATTTAAAACCTTAGCGCCATATATAACTTTATGAAAATTTTTAACACAGGCATTCCTGTTAAACTGCAACTTATCAGCCTTCTCCCAAACCAGGGCTTCAATTTCCTTTCTTTTTTGCAGTTTAGCTGCCTTTTCTACTTCTCTGGGAGCCAATGAGGCTTGAAATTTATCCCAATAGGGTTTAGTTAATTGGGGTCTCTGTATTCTAGACATAATTTTCTTTCGAAAGATATAGCAATACTAATAAGTTGTGCGCTTGTGAAATTGTTTGTGTCAGTGAAACTGAGTTTTTGTCTGTTACAAGCCCTATTTAAGGGTTTTATAGCCTTTGATCTCACAACGCCTTTGATCTGAAATCAAAGCTTTGATGACGCATTGGCCCCGCCCCCTTCGTCAGTCGTCTCCGAGACTTCAGAATTCCGTAGGGACGTGAACGTAACGTAGAAACAAGTGCGACAGAAGCAGAAGTGAAGCGCTAGCTATATTTTCGGGTTCGTTAAGCATCACTTTCGGAAAAAAAGGACTATAACAATTCAGGGTCTGCAGCCTTAAAGGCCGCATTTTAAGGCCGATTACGTCACAGCGACGCGACGAAGGCTGTCCCAATTCAACAGCTGTGTCCCAAAACTTCGGCTGTGTCCCAATTCAGGGTATGCACGCTTGAAGTACGCACACTACGCGTACTACGTACGGTGCGTACTACGAGTACGGGAAGTGCGGAAGTGAGAGGCTATATATATATATATATATATATATATATATATATATATATATGTATATGTATATACATATACATATATATATACACGGAGTGCAGAATTATTAGGCAAATGAGTATTTTGTCCACATCATCTTCTTCATGCATGTTGTCCTACTCCAAGCTGTATAGGCTCGAAAGCCTACTACCAATTAAGCATATTAGATGATGTGCATCTCTGTAATGAGAAGGGTGTGGTCTAATGACATCAACACCCTATATCAGGTGTGCATAATTATTAGGCAACTTCCTTTCCTTTGGCAAAATGGGTCAAAAGAAGGACTTGACAGGCTCAGAAAAGTCAAAAATAGTGAGATATCTTGCAGAGGGATGCAGCAGTCTTAAAATTGCAAAGCTTCTGAAGCGTGATCATCGAACAATCAAGCGTTCATTCAAAATAGTCAACAGGGTCGCAAGAAGCGTGTGGAAAAACCAAGGCGCAAAATAACTGCCCATGAACTGAGAAAAGTCAAGCGTGCAGCTGCCAAGATGCCACTTGCCACCAGTTTGGCCATATTTCAGAGCTGCAACATCACTGGAGTGCCCAAAAGCACAAGGTGTGCAATACTCAGAGACATGGCCAAGGTAAGAAAGGCTGAAAGACGACCACCACTGAACAAGACACACAAGCTGAAACGTCAAGACTGGGCCAAGAAATATCTCAAGACTGATTTTTCTAAGGTTTTATGGACTGATGAAATGAGAGTGAGTCTTGATGGGCCAGATGGATGGGCCCGTGGCTGGATTGGTAAAGGGCAGAGAGCTCCAGTCCGACTCAGGCGCCAGCAAGGTGGAGGTGGAGTACTGGTTTGGGCTGGTATCATCAAAGATGAGCTTGTGGGGCCTTTTCGGGTTGAGGATGGATTAAAGCTCAACTCCCAGTCCTACTGCCAGTTTCTGGAAGACACCTTCTTCAAGCAGTGGTACAGGAAGAAGTCTGCATCCTTCAAGAAAAACATGATTTTCATGCAGGACAATGCTCCATCACACGCGTCCAAGTACTCCCCAGCGTGGCTGGCAAGAAAGGGTATAAAAGAAGAAAAACTAATGACATGGCCTCCTTGTTCACCTGATCTGAACCCCATTGAGAACCTGTGGTCCATCATCAAATGTGAGATTTACAAGGAGGGAAAACAGTACACCTCTCTGAACAGTGTCTGGGAGGCTGTGGTTACTGCTGCACGCAATGTTGATGGTGAACAGATCAAAACACTGACAGAATCCATGGATGGCAGGCTTTTGAGTGTCCTTGCAAAGAAAGGTGGCTATATTGGTCGCTGATTTGTTTTTGTTTTGTTTTGAATGTCAGAAATGTATATTTGTGAATGTGGAGATGTTATATTGGTTTCACTGGTAAAAATAAATAATTGAAATGGGTATATATTTGTTTTTTGTTAAGTTGCCTAATAATTATGCACAGTAATAGTCACCTGCACACACAGATATCCCCTAAAATAGCTAAAACTAAAACAAACTAAAACTACTTCCAAAACATTCAGCTTTGATATTAATGAGTTTTTGGGTTCATTGAGAACATGGTTGTTGTTCAATAATAAAATTATTCCTCAAAAATACAACTTGCCTAATAATTCTGCACTCCCTGTACATATATGAGCTTGAACTCTGGGTCAAAGATGCAAGTAGCAGTTATTTATATTTCCTATCACCTTAAATCTTCACTCAAAGACAAGTATCTCTGACAGTGTATATACAGATGTATTATATATAAGAGACAAACCTTGTTCTTTCAATATGTTGGCATTACTAAATTTGGCTCAATGCTTATATATATGTGTAAAAAGAAAATGTACGAGCTGTGATAACTGTTTCTGATAGAATGAAGATCAGACTGATATATGAAATATTCCTTTATTGGGTGAGAAAATCAGACCATGTCATAACTGCTTTAAGTCATACAGAATAGATATCAGAGCCTTAAACAGGCTGACTTCTGCTAAATAGGTCAAACTGGGCAGAAACTATACAAACACATAACATCCTTATAGAATATGATGTAACACTATAGATCAACTTACCTCAGAATATATAAAGCATATAAACATTTACAACAATATGATGCAACAAACACAGCAGTACTACTAATCACGGCACAAGCAGGATTCACTGCACTGTTAATGTTAGCTATGTTATATTGCTGCCTCTGTTCAGTGGTGTGGAGCCAAACGGACTTTAAAGTGTGTTTGAACGAGCTGACGGTTCACTCGTTAAGCTGAAAGAAAGATACTTTAATTACAGGAGTCACACATGTGTCCACTGCAACATCTGGGAACTCTTCTTGTTTAGCACTCGTAATAACACAAACACTAAATCCTCCTTCTCTTGTGCTGTTTTGTAGCAGTGTATACACCGGAGACTGTCACCTGTCTGTCTGTCCCGCACTCTCTCTCTTTTTCTTTCTCTCTGATTGTGTAATAAAATATGAACATGTATTTATAAGTTACACTTGTGTTTGAATCCTGCAGCTTATCACACATGTGATTTCCATGTGTGACAACTGCAAGTGTCCAGAGTGAGGACAGACTGAGGGACCCACTGCTGCACATCATCTGTGAGGCTTTGCACCCCTGATGATCCACCAGGACAAACTCAAATAATTATATCATTCCAGTGTTTTCAGTGTGGGAGAAAGTACTCAGGGCCTTCAAGTTAAACACTATGAAAGGCAGTACCAAGTTTAATATTCAGAAACATAAACTATGTATCAGCAGCAGAATGGACTTAAAAATAAATGTCCATGTTTTTTTCAGTTCTATGAAGCTTTGAGTGTTTTGAATTAGTAGTACTGCGGTGTTTGTTGCATCATATTGCTGTAATTGTTTATATGCTTTATGTATTCTGAGGTAAGTTGATCTATAGTGTTACATCATATTCTATAAGGATGTTATGTGTTTGTATAGTTTCTGCCCAGTTTGACCCATTTAGCAGAAGTCAGCCAAGGCTCTGATATCTATTCTGTATGACTTAAAGCAGTTATGACACGGTATGATTTTCTCACCCAATAAAGGAATATTTAATATATCAGTCTACTCTTCATTTTATCAGAAACAGTTATCACAGCTCGTAAATTTTCATTTTACACATATATGTAAGCATTGAGCCAAATTTAGTAATGTCAACATCAGTGTTGGTCAAGTTACTTGAAAAAAGTAATCAGTTACTAATTACTGATTACTTCCCCCAAAAAGTAATCCCGTTACTTTACTGATTACTTATTTTCAAAAGTAATTAATTACTTAGTTACTTAGTTACTTTTTAAAAACACAATTTACAACCTGAATAGGTGATAAAGTGATAGATCTTTCAGCCCAATTCTACTTTTTCTGCATAATCCATCATACAAAATGTAAACAAATGGAAACGTCTCTTTTCAAAACTTTAAATCTTTTAACTTTATGCATCACGCAAAAACTTAATTATATGCAACATTCTCTGACTGGAAGAAATTTGTTTAACATTTAAACCTATTTTCTGCACATTCCAGCACATAAAATAAAATATTTTTTTGTGTTTACACTCACTCTTTCAAATAGATGCAAGTAAAACACAGCAGAAAATAAATAAAATCAAAGACTCAGCGGTCCTGTTGCTCTATTTTCACCTGTAAAGCAGGAGTAGGGTAGGCGGAGGTTTACCCTGGTGCAGGTGTGCCGCGGCGGTCAGTGGAAGAATCCGCGAGTTTCTCTGTGGCCGTTTCTCAATATGCGTACTTGTGCGTACTTGCGTTCTCGTGTACTCGTGATACATCATCAGTCGGAGACCAAGTACTGTTCCAATTCGAAGTACGCATCAAACCGAGAACGCGAAAAAGTCCCGGATGTGTTCTCGCTCCGCCCGTTTTATCGAGCATGCATCGGTGGTGACTTGTGTGGACTTGGTACAGCTAAGATAAGATAAGATAAGATAAGACTTTATTGATCCCACGACGGGGAAATTTTTGCGTCACCTCAGCTCAGGTACAGATATCAGAAGGAAATACAAAGAAAATACAAATAAGTACAATCAATGAAAAAAGTAAGATAATACACTATATACAATGGTAGCATACACAGTATGTGATTATGGATATGGTTGGAAATATGGAAGACATAAACTATATCGCTTGATATAGCTATTGTACCACTACTATTCCTATTTATAGACATGTACACACACACATGTACACACTAAATATACATATGTATACATATGTATATTATATATATTATGCATTCTGGGATATTTAGCTGGGATAGCTAAATATCCCAGAATGCATTTCGTCCGAAACTCAGACAAAGGCCGTTTCTCAATTCTCAAGTACGTGAGTCACGTACTTGAGAATTGAGAAACGGCATGTGAGTTTCACATTACGTCATAGCGCACTCGCTGCTTGCTTGGAAGTTTAGGGGTTTTTTGTCACTTTTTGTCACTAATGTTTTTGTCACTTTTTATGGAATCAAACTCAAAGTAAGGTCAGTACTTCCACGCTTTAAACGCTGCACGCTCATACTCTCTCCCTTTTCGATATATTATCCATTGTTGATCTGCACACAGCTGTTGTCATGAACGTCGCACTCGCTTACGTCACTGTCATGAGACATTCTCAAAAAAAAATCACGGTTTTAGTAACGCAGTAACGCAGCGTTCCCTACGGAAAGTAACGGTAATCTAATTACTGTTTTTGCAATAGTAATCCCTTACATTACTCGTTACTTGAAAAAAAGTAATCAGATTACAGTAATGCGTTACAAGTAACGCGTTACTGCCCATCTCTGGCCAACATAATGAAAGAACAATATTTGTCTCTTACATATATATATAATACATCTATATATACACTGTCAAAGATACCTGTCTTTGAGTGAAGATTTAAGGTGATAGGAAATATAAATAACTGCAACTTGAATCTTTACTGAAGCTCAGTATTTGACACAGAGTTCAAGCTCACTGCTGTAATAACTAATCATGATTAATATAATACTAACTTTAATATTGGCCATGTTATATTTACTTGTAGTGTATATACACTCCTACCCTTCTTTCATCATCTGGTTTCCTGTGCCAGATCTTCTACTGCTGCACTGAGGCAGACATGTCAGAAACATGAACTAAAGCCCATTTTTGTGACTAAGCAGGACTTTAAATCTTCATCAACAGCTACTTCAGAGGAAATTCTTCAATAAACTGCAACCAAAGGTTCAACTCAGAGGACAAAACCCAACCCTTTATAAACAGTGTGACAGCAAACTTTCTCTTGTGTAAAGTTACAAATAGGAGTAATTATCCACAGGACCTTTTGATGTTTTGATGGAGCTCCTGACCCAGCCCAAGCTCTCTATGAAGATGAGGAAGATGAGGAAAAACTCCCCAGGGGGCCAGATCGATGGGAAGAAACCTCGGGAAAGCCCATTCAAAGAGAGATCCCCTTTCCTGGGATGGCTGCGGGGGGGGGGGTTTACAGGAACTAGGGCTGTTCGATATAACGATATATATCGGATGACGATATAAAAACGTCTATCGTTTCATTTTACGCTATCGTTTGTTTCGTGGTGTCGCAAAATAAACTGTTTACGGCAATATTTTTTCATTATTTTGATGGTCACTGTAGTGGCTATATTAATTTCCTAAAGTTCTCTCTTTCTCTTATTTTTAATATAACCACACTACAGATGGACAAGCGCTTGTTTTTATGCGTTGTCGTTAGCAACAACGACGGTAAAACCACCTCGTGTCCGCTTGTTTATTTTCCACATAAACCTTTCACAATAAAGCTCAAGATCCTGTTGAGACTTTTCAAAATAAACTGAATCACATGAAAGATGCAGAGTATTTACGGATGAGAAGCAAAAAAGAGCCGTCAGGTGCTAAAAAATAAACCTTAGACTCAAACGTTAGAACAGGCTTTTCCCCGCAGCACGCTGTGTAATAAATACTCACAAAGAAAACAGCGGCCGTTACAACCTATGTCTAAAAATGTATCGTTTCATGCATCAGTTAAAACACTCGACTCCAGGTACGCGACGCCCAGCTGGAAACACTTCATGCAAGTCGAGCTGCCCGACATTCACAGAATTTACAGAAAATGTTACATTTTTGTGATTTATATCGTTATCGGACGATAGATGTCTTAATATCGGGATATGAGATTTTGGTCATATCGCACAGCCCTAACAGGAACTACAAGAAAGCAAAATTTCGATTTTTAAAAAATGGACCCATTCTATCTATTCCTGTCAAACAGAAAAAAGAAATGTGATACATCACACTTCCATGATAAGGTGTGAATTGTGTGTTTGTATGATACAGGCTTATCTCAGCCAGGGGTGAAGCTGGAGCTCCTCCAGGGTTGGGTGCTGGAGGATAAAAAAGAAAGGATAAAAAAGATAAAGATGATAGTTCTAGTCATCCAAAGCATCAGTGAATCTGGAAGTGTGAAGTTTTCTTACTTGTGGACAGACGCTCTTTGATGCTCAGTTTCTTTCTGAGGAACCTCTCGGTATTGAAGTCCCGTGCATGAAGCGCTTCATACAGCACCACTCCCATTTGCCACACCGTGGTGGGTCCACACCTGTAGCAGCTCCTCCTGTACCACTCGGGAGGGGTGTGAACAGCAGTATCTAATAAAAAAAAGACACAATTGCAATTTCTGCTAAAACAAAAGACACAAATTGTTAAATCTGTGAAAAGCAGAAGCAGAATATGTTACCATAGAAGATGCGATACAGTGATCGCTGCTTAACAAAGCAGCTCAGTCCAAAGTCAATGATGCGAACACGAGGCACATCTGAGCCGGTCTTACTACCATCATCTGAACACTTACTGGAAAATGATCTTCTATCCGGTAGCCAACAAACACTGCTCCGCAGCCTCCTTCTCCGAGCTGGTGCTCCTCCACATATCTGGCTTCGAATTCACCTAAACAGACAAAATAGCAAATTTTGTTTCACTACAGCTGTGACACAAATGACTCTCTTCTGTAGCCTAAATGTTCTTTTTGCCCTTCCCCTGAATATAAAATCCAGGCTGCTTGGTACTTACATTTTTGGTCAGCCACTGATTTTTTGTCATGGTCCACATTCCTTTTTTTTTTCTTGGGTGACTCTCTGTTGTCTCCCGCGGCCTTCCTTTTACCATTTCTCGCGCACACCTGTTTGTTGTTCAAACTACAGTCTGGAGATGTGGAAAACATCAAAAGCACATCAGTTCACTGGATGATAGACACAAATATCTCCCAAAAACCAATATCTTAAACCTAGCAACCACACTTAATCTACCCCTCACTCAACTAATTAGCCTACCTTTACCAGTGTCCAGCGAGAAAGATGCTTGCTCCTTGTCACCGCTCATATGGTCAAGCAGTTTAGCCTTCTTTGCTTGGTTCGTTGTGCCCTCTCCATCTTGCACAACCTTGCGCTTTACTCCTTTGACCACATCCGAGCTGGTGGAAGGACCAGCCTGCTCAGCGACCCTCCTCCTTTTTATTGGGGTCTTCTTTTCAGGACTGGCCTTTCTTTTAGCAGTCCTGGTCTTACAATCTATAAACGACACCAACACAGTGGTGAAAAAGAGTCCCCGACATCAGGACTGGAAGCATTTTGATGGCAAAGAATTTGAGGAAATTGCTATTGCTTAAATTATCACAAGTTTATTCTGGGATTAAAAAACGGATTAGTGCGAGTCGATACTAGGTCTACTAAGTCTTAGATCTTGATGACACTTGTTGGTCTGTTTTTACTGTTGAATAGAATAGAATAGAATAGAATAGAATATTCTTTATTGTCATTGCCACAAGTACAATGAAATTGAGAGATGTCTCTGATCAATGCAACATTCACAAAAATAAATACTTAAAAACTATGTTATAAAAAAAACAAACAAAAAAAACAAAAACAAAACTATGTTGTAAATACTGTAGAAAAAATAAAATAAAATACAATCTTCTCATACAGTAAATGCACCCAAAGCAATCCAGGCCTAATGCCACATACAGTCACTTGACATACGTCCTAGGTGATATATCACTCAACAATCAAACACTCAGTCAAAACATTCCAACAGCAGGGTATAACTGACAGCAGGGGCAGTGACGTTATCTACTTTTAGTAGCATTGAGACAGGATATTGCAATTGGGTAGAAACTGTGTTTGAGTCTGTTAGTCCTTGTGTATATAGTTCTATACCGTTTACCTGAAGGCAACAGTTCGAACATGGAGTGTCCAGGGTGTGAAATATCTTTTATAATGTTATGGGCTCTTTTGAGGCAGCGAGAACTGTGTAGGTCTTCCAGTTTGGGGAGAGGGCAGCCGATTGTCCTTTGGGCAGCGTTGATTACTCCCTGTAGTGCTTTCTTCTGAGCCACTGTGCAGCTAGCGTACCAGATGCCTATGCAGTACGTTAGTATGCTTTCGATGGAGGCTCTATAAAAAGACACCAGCAGTCTCTGTGTGATGTTGTTCTTTCTGAGTACTCTCAAAAAGTACAGTCTCTGTTGTGTCTTTTTCAGTAGCTCAGAGGTGTTCACACTCCAGGATAAGTGAACACCTTGAATCCAAGAATAAACTTATTACATTATTTCACCAAAAGACAAAGTGCACCTGCAACCTTTCTTTGATTAGACATGTTGTATTTGTGCTCTTTTCAATCAAACACAGGACTGAAACGCTCTAAAAATAATTCACACAGTTTTGACATTTTTAGAATTGTACATTCTGTTATTTGGGGGATTTTACCAGGATTTTTTTTTTTTACTTACCTTGATCTCCTAAATCTTTCTTTCTTAATTTCGGAAAACTTTTAAAATCAAAAATGTCACCGTAATGAGTTGACATCACTGACTGCCAGTAGTTCAAAGTAGTTTACAGAAAAACACTCTGGCAGACAAAGCCATAATATTTCATATAATTCAATCATTTCATATCAATTAACCCTTTAAACCAGGGGTCTCGAACTCCAGGCCTCGAGGGCCAGTGTCCTGCAGGTTTTAGATGTGTCCTTGATCCAACACAGCTGATTTAAATGGCTAAATGACCTCCTCAACATGTCTTGAAGTTCTCCAGAGGCCTGGTAATGAACTAATCATTTGATTCAGGTGTGTTGACCCAGGGTGAGATCTAAAACCTGCAGGACACCAGCCCTCGAGGCCTGGAGTTCGAGGCCCCTGCTTTAAACCCTAACCTAATTTACCCTTTAAACCAGGGGTGGGCAACTCCAGGCCTCAAGGGCCAGCGTCCAGGTTTTAGATGTATCTTTGATCTAACACAGCTGATTTAAATGGCTAAATTACCTCCTGAACATGTCTTGAAGTTCTCCAGAGGCCTGGTAATGAACTAATCATTTGATTCAGGTGTGTTGACCCAGAGTGAGATCTAAAACCTGCAGGACACTGGCCCTCGAGGCCTGGAGTTGCCCACCCTTGCTATAAATGCTAACCGTCACCGGTGATGGGTTAGGGTTTAAAGGGTTTTAAACAGTTTCTTTCATTATCTTTTCATTCTTTTAATAAAGGCCTCATATATGGATAACAGTATGAAGAGTTTTGGTTGACCACACAGTAATAAATACAGTGTCAACTACATTTTCATCTGATTTTATAATATTTATTACTGTACATTTGACTTTATTATATCAGATGATTAAATAATGAAAGTTAAAGTGATAAAAACAGAGTGTGCGTATTGACTATCAATGTGAGATCAAATATAACAGATTTTTATACAGGCTTTGTTAACTGTATATGTTCAAATTTTGTAATATAAAAAAATGCAAACTGCAATTTCAGTGAAATTCCTTCCTTCCTTTCTACTGTTGTGGCTGAAAGTATACACCAAGCATTATCATACACAATTTATCTGATAGATTAATGTAAACAGAATTCAAGTCAAGTGAAGTCAAGTGACTTTCTCATTCTAACCGTGTGCAGTGGTACAGTACACAGTGAAATGAGACAACATTCCTCCTGTCATGTACTGTGTGCGGGAGACAGGAATGGTGGACCCATAGTACAGACTCCAGGAGCCGAAAAGTGCACTCAAACAGCTTTATTGCTGAACACCAAAAATAACTAAACTGAAATTACAAATAAACTATGCAGGCAGGCTGGCAGACAAAACACACTGTGTAGAATGAGGGAGATTGCAACACAGACCAAGGAAAAAACAGGGCTAAAATACACAGAAAAATAACGAGGAAATGGGACACAGGAGGAGAGTACAGCTGGGAGAAATTAGACTTAACAATACACGGGAAGCAAAACTAGAAACGCTAACATGAGACACGGACTTTGAAAGTAAAATAGGAAACATAACACAGAGACGCGGACTTGACAAGCGGATACAGCTGACAGGGGAGACAGAGCAACTATGAAACACAGAGACAGAAACTAGAAGACTAAAAACTCAAGTTCAATAATAATGCGAAACTCAAAATACTGGGTCAATGACCCAGGTACCCTAACACCTACAAGACCATGGGGCTACATATGACATATAGGACTGTCAAGCTTCAGATCACAGTCCACTTTGACCCCCAGGTTTGTGACAGTTGGCTTAATATACTGGGCCAAGGTATCTAAATACACACTGGGGGTCTCAGTGGGGCTACCAAAAACCATCACCTCAGTTTTCTTGTTTTCTCAGTTTCCCAGTTGTCTGAAAGCAAGTCAAGGCAGTTTTTGCATCTCGTCTTTTTAGTTATTGTACATTGCTAGTCAATCTCTTTATATCATATCTCTCTGGAATTTTCAACTGTGAACCTCTTGGATCCAATCTTAAGGACTGATAATCTCACACAAACAATCAGACAAAAGGGAAGAACCCGAATCTCTTCTTCACCTGACTTTTAAACCCGCTTTCTCCCCTTCCCTCACTAGATGTCACATCTTCAAATTTTGGTCATCCAATCAATTGGTTGACTTCTAATCTCGCAGTGTCCACCCACACCTTATCGACCTCTATCTGACTGAGTTGGTTGAGTTGGTTCTTAATGCCATGCAGACACTCTGTGTCGAACCTACTCCTGACATTTGTGAAACCTTCCTTCACTTTTTTATTGATAAGGTCACTTCTACCAGGGCTCAGATCTCAGCTTTAATGACATGTTTGAGCCTTGGAATTTAAAGTGAATTGTTAGTCATTTGAAACCCTCAGATTAAACTAATGATGCTGTCCCTCCTTCTCTACTTAGAGGTTCTTCCCACTGTAGGACCTTCTATTTTAGGAATTGTTAATTGTAGCCTGTCTTCAGTCTCATATATTTTTAAACATGCAGTAGATGAACCTCGACCACTTGAAATCTGCTTTGGTTCAGTCAGGGGAGGCAGATGAGGTGAGGAAGAAGAGTCTTGATCCATAAAGGCCAGTGAGGTCATTTAAATGCTACTTCTGCTGTCAGACACAGAGACTAAAAAAATGTGCATGAATCTTGCATGATTTTCATTTACACCCATCATCTTCAACACTGGGTATAAATGGGTTGACTTGGTTTCTTCATGTACAGTGGTTTGCAAAAGTATTCGGCCCCCTTGAACTTTTCCACATTTTGTCACATTACAGCCACAAACATGAATCAATTTTATTGGAATTCCAGGTGAAAGACCAATACAAAGTGGTGTACACGTGAGAAGTGGGACGAAAATCATACATGATTCCAAACATTTTTTTACAAATAAATAACTGCAAAGTGGGCTGTGCGTAATTATTCAGCCCCCTGAGTCAATACTTTGTAGAACCACCTTTTGCTGCAATTCCAGCTGCCAGTCTTTTAGGGTATGTGTCTACCAGCTTTGCACATCTACAGACTGAAATTCTTGCCCATTCTTCTTTGCAAAACAGCTCCAGCTCAGTCAGATTAGATGGACAGCGTTTGTGAACAGCAGTTTTCAGATCTTGCCACAGATTCTCGATTGGATTTAGATCTGGACTTTGACTGGGCCATGCTAACACATGGATATGTTTTGTTTTAAACCATTCCATTGTTGCCCTGGCTTTATGTTTAGGGTCGTTGTCCTGCTGGAAGGTGAACCTCCGCCCCAGTCTCAAGTCTTTTGCAGACTCCAAGAGGTTTTCTTCCAAGATTGCCCTGTATTTGGCTCCATCCATCTTCCCATCAACTCTGACCAGCTTCCCTGTCCCTGCTGAAGAGAAGCACCCCAGAGCATGATGCTGCCACCACCATATTTGACAGTGGGGATGGTGTGTTCAGAGTGATGTGCAGTGTTAGTTTTCTGCCACACATAGTATTTTGCATTTTGGCCAAAAGGTTCCATTTTGGTCTCATCTGACCAGAGCACCTTCTTCCACATGATTGCTGTGTCCCCACATGGCTTGTGGCAAACTGCAAACAGGACTTCTTATGGTTTTCTGTTAACAATGGCTTTCTTCTTGCCACTCTTCCATAAAGGCCAACTTTGTGCAGTGCACGACTAATAGTTGTCCTATGGACAGATTCCCCACCTGAGCTGTAGATCTCTGCAGCTCGTCCAGAGTCACCATGGGCCTCTTGGCTGCATTTCTGATCAGCGCTCTCCTTGTTCGGCCTGTGAGTTTAGGTGGGACGGCCTTGTCTTGGTAGGTTTACAGTTGTGCCATACTCCTTCCATTTCAGAATGATGGCTTGAACAGTGCTCCGTGGGATGTTCAAGGCTTGGGAAATCCTTTTGTAGCCTAAGCCTGCTTTAAATTTCTCAATAACTTTATCCCTGACCTGTCTGGTGTGTTCTTTGAACTTCATGGTGTTGTTGCCCCCAATATTCTCTTAGACAACCTCTGAGGCCGTCACAGAGCAGCTGTATTTGTACTGACATTAGATTACACACAGGTGCACTCTATTTAGTCATTAGCACTCATCAGGCAATGTCTATGGGCAACTGACTGCACTCAGACCAAAGGGGGCTGAATAATTACGCACACCCCACTTTGCAGTTATTTATTTGTAAAAAATGTTTGGAATCATGTATGATTTTCGTTCCACTTCTCACGTGTACACCACTTTGTATTGGTCTTTCACGTGGAATTCCAATGAAACTGATTCATGTTTGTGGCTGTAATGTGACAAAATGTGGGAAAGTTCAAGGGGGCCGAATACTTTTGCAAGCCACTGTATCTCCTTCAGTGCAAATAAAGGCCTGTTAGAGGTAGTGTTGGATGCTGCATGACAATCCTGTACGCAAGTCCTTCCAGCTCCTTGTAGTTTTCTTGTTGTCATGTCTGTATTTGTTCACCAGGTGAACCCCTTGGCTCATGTTCACACATCATAAACTAGTTTGAAGCATTTGTGATTAAAGTGGTTAAATTCTGGAAATCATCTTTAGTCAAAACACGGCTAATGCTGTACTGATATAAAGAAAGGCGTTGACAAAATGATTAGCTTAAAGTAAAATCACAGGCCAAAATAAACTGAACAAGTATATCATGAAATAATTAATTAAATATGTAGATAATTATTAAAATAGGGAATAATTAGTTTGTTTAATATGTAAATAATTATTACATATCAATTAATTTCATTTAAAACATTTAAGAGATTGTCTATTTTTATTTCAAATTTTATTTAATTAATGACGCATTTAATTAACTATTTAATAATATATTTAATCCATTTTGTCACTCGTGGCCCTCCATAGAGCTCATCTTTAATATCCTGCTAAATTATGTGCTGTGGGGAAAAATTTCGACTGGATAGCGTTTATTTTATTTTATTTTATTTTATTTTATTTTATTTTATTTTATTTTATTTTTATTTGTGTCGCGCTTTTTAGAGGGGAAACGGTGACACCCATGCCCTCTCTGAGATTGCTGAGATTTTTAACAAATTATTTACGGTTACGCAGCACTGCAATGCGTCATGACGTGAGAGGCAACGTCACGCACAACTGCAGCCGAACCAAACAGGAAGTAGTGCGAGAGCGACTGCTGAAAATGTTTACGTTCAGTTTAACGTTCGTACGACAGTAAGTGGTAATTTAGCGGCTTAATTATGGTTTCATACTTTCACCTGACTTTAAGATGAGCGATTTGCTGATGTTGGTGTCTCCTATAGAGCCTGCGTGTCCTGTCAGGTGTTGCAGCATGCTGTGTGGCTACATGTGTGCCTGTGCGGCTGACTTTGAGCAATAGGAGACTTAGGCACCTTTAACGTTTGTGCTCTGTTTTAGGTGTTTTTGAGGAGATGTTTATATGAGTCATTTAACTCGGATTTATTGTTCTGTTTCTACACAGTGGGGAAACGCAGTACAACAGGGAAAAGCTGCTGCAAGGTGATTCCCGTTATAGCAACAGATGTAATCACGTGTTTATCTTTCACATCTAACTGCACCTGTGTGTTTGGACTGTCTGTACTTTGTGATCTCAGGTCAAGGTGTGGACACGCTGCTGTCAGAGACAGGTGTGCAGCAGGCTGAGGCAGCAGGACAATACCTCAAAGACATTGTGTTTACCAAAGTGTTTGTCAGTAACCTGCAACGAGCTGTACAGGTGAGGCACTCCGGTGCACTTTTTGGGGCACCATGGGAGGAAAAATGACTGTGACAGAGGTGGCACATATCTTGCTGTAGAGATGACATCAATGAAAAATAGTCCAACACTGTAGCTCCTTTTACTGATCTATTTACCATTAACTTATAATCCACTTTGATCATTTTAACATGGCTCACAGAATTTATTTACAGCACTTTTTAAAATATAAGCCTATATTCTTTATGCAAAGAATCAAATGGATAAGAAGCAGATTTTATTACAGCAGCTTTGCTTAGCTTTTATTAAGGTTGCCAAACAGATATATCCAGGTCAGTTCACACACTTACAAACCTTATTAGGCAAATTTTACTATTTCACTACAGCACCTGCTTTCCTGCCACCTGCACTGTACTTTAAAATATTGCTGCTAGAATTATTGCAAAGCAAACAGTCCCACAGCATAGTGATATGCTGTGTTGGTTGTACTGGCGCATTATGGCCAAAAATCTCCACATTGGTGTCATCTTTGGTTTGTTCCGATGTAACTTTTTAGAGAGGCGCCTTTCCCCTCACAGCCCTTCCAAACAAGCCATACTTGTTCAGTCTTTTTTCAATTTACCATCATGAACTTTAACCTTTAACATGCTAAGTGAGGCCCGTAGAGTCATAGATGTAGCTCCTGTTTTTTTTTGGGGGGGGGGGGTTGCAGTTTCTCTGAGCATTGCATGGTCTGATTTTGGGGTGACTTTGCTGGGACGTCCACTCCTGGGAAGATTATCGCCGGACCAGGAACCTGCCAAAACTTCTACTTTTGTACAGGAGAAGCATAGAATCATATAAGCTGGCTTCTACTTACCATGTTAGTTCCTGTGGGACCAGTAAGGTTGTTTTTAGGGTGTATTGTCTTTCTTATGACTGCAACTGGCACTGCTCAAGATTCAGGAGACGCCAATGGACGGGTTTCTTGACACAGGCAGCTATTCACGTTCCCAAATAACTGGGATCTTTTGCAGGTTCTAAGTCCTACTGTGAAAATGAACCATTGTCTCCATAATGCTTGTCAGCAGACGCAAGCACGAAGTGCTCTGAAATCTCCTGGTAGACGCTGCATTGACTTTGGATTTGATAAAACGCAGCGGACCAACCACCACTAAGAAAAGCAGGTGCCATGTAAACCCAAATCATCACAAAGTTCAGAAACTTCACACCGGACTTCAAAAACCTTTGATTCTGAGCCTCTACTCTCTTCCTCCAGACTCTAGGATCCTGATTTCCAAATGAAATTAATACATTTACTCAACGTTCATAAAGGTTCCCGTTATCTTTCTTCTTAGCTCAACTAAGACTCCAATGATGTCATATCTGGTTCAGGAGTGCTTGATATTAGGACTGCGACAGTTGCAGCTCCTATCCTGAAAACATCTGTGTGCTTGCTCTCAATGCTTTGACACTAGCCTCAGTCCACTTCTCGTGAAGTCCATAAATGGATGTTTTCTTGACAATCCACTCATGAATATAGTCTTGTAGTCTGTTGCTTTTGTACCTTTTCCTACCACGCTTTTCTCCTCCAGTCAACTTCACATAAACATGCTTCAGTACAGCACTCTGATCAGACAGCAGTGACCTCCATGTGGAGGCTGTCATAGGTTATCATCTGGCCAACTGCCACTTCAGCGGTTTTCCTCACAGTTAAAGTAACTACAAAGCTGTAATAACTGATGTGAACAGTTACATGACTGAGTGATGCCGCACGTACTTCCCATCAGGCTCAAATGTTTAACTAATGAAATGTCATCTGGTTATGGAGAAATACAACACAGGATCCGTAGAAATGGCTATGCTGAGATTCATGTCTTTTTCATTAACAGTGTATGAGTGACTGATTGCGTTTCCTTCTTCAGACAGCAGAGATAATTCTGAGGAACAACACTCATTGCTCTGGCATGGAAATGGTTTTGGAGCCGCTACTCAGAGAGCGAGTAAGATCTGTTTACATTCTGCTGCTTCTACATGTTAAAGTGTTACACATAGCTGTACGGGAGCTCTAAACTGGGGCTTTATGTGTTGGCACAGGGTTTTGGTGTCGCTGAAGGGCGTCACAAAGAGTATTTGAAGAACATGGCGAATGCTGCAGGCCAGTCGTGCCGTGACTACACACCACCGGGAGGAGAGACTTTAGATCAGGTTAGTCCAAACAGCTGGCCTAAAGAGCATTACTTGTACAACAGTGCCATGCAGTGGTCATTTTAGGACATTGTAGGTTAAGTAATCCCTTCTGTTTCCAAACTGATGTTTTATAAAGCTTCTTCTTGAGACCAGGGTAATGTAGAAAAGAATGGAGAAAGACCATTTTGACATTCAGAATTTCCATTTAACTACCTTTATTTAAGCCTCAGTGTTGTGGGTGTTGGGTCAGAGGCTATACTGGGACTCTTACTGGGGTATAAAAGGGACCAGTGTTAAGCAACATCTGTGGTTTTTCTATTGCTGTGTCTTCCTTCACTCAAATTCACACACTACCCTAATTCACTTTTTTGGGGCGGTTATTTTATACCTTTGTTAGTTTAAGTGCTCACAGGATGGGAGGGTAGAGAGTTTAATGAACATCCCTCACTCAACTTAAACTAGTGGACACTTAAATTTTCTCCTACACTTTAAAGGTAAACTTATCAACACACAAATTTATCCTCTAATTTCTCTCAAAGTTTCCCTTTTTTGAGGTTTAAAAGATTTCTTGAGCAATCAGTTCTTATTCATATTAAAATGAATAAAATAAGTGAAATGCTTGTATTTTCTCTGAGGAGCAGTCTAGAGCTTTTCAGGGGCTGTTTTCATACATTAGCCTAAAATTTATAGAGGACCAAAATGGCAACATCAATGGTAATAGTAAAGAAACTGAGTTAGTAATAACGGTGTTACTATGTTTTTTTTGTTCTATTTATCTACCTTTGTCTTAATTCCCTCATTTATTTACTTTTTATTTAATTGTCCAGTTATTATTATTTATTATTGTTGTTATTATTGTTATTATCATTATTATTATTATTATTATTCTGTTATTTTTAGCTCATCCAATTGCAGAACTGATGAGCTTATCCCACATCTGTGATGTGGAATCACCTAATTGATCTTCAGCAAAACTGTCCATAAGGTCGAGGTCACATTTGTTGTGGTGCTGTGAATGTGGTGGATGCATTTATTTCTGTTTCTTCATTCTCACAGAGTTGTTTATTTTCTCCTTCTATTCTTATGCGTTTCTGCTTCAGCATGAAAATGAGGGAGGCGTCATTTCAACTATATAATGGGTCAAGTTTTGGACTTCTGTTTGAGCGTGGCCAGATTTATAGGGAATGGCTGAACAAGAAATAAATATGTTTGAGGGCAGAATAGAAAAGATGAATGAATGAATTCATCAAAAAGAACCCTGAGTTGTTCATGCTTTATATTGAGTTGAATTTAAGAACTTCCACAAACAAAGTTGGACTCTTTGCTTTTTTTCTTTTAGATTGATCGATAAATCAGTAGATAAATATATTAGATTTCTGCGTAAACTCAGACTTTTGGTTGGATAAATCAAAGTCTGACTTTTTAAATCAAAGATGGAAAAAAAAAAAAAGCAAATCTCTCCAGTGGAAATGCTTCAGTGAACAAATTTTTTTTTGGCCTTTTGCTTGAAGGTTTTATTTTTTTAATCTAGTATTCACAGCAGCTCTGATGTTTTAATATACAGTACGTACGAGGACTGAAAACTACATGGAAAAACGAATGGCTCTCTGAGCTTCCCTGTCATGTTGCTTTCAGGTGAAGCTGCGATTCAAAAAATTCCTCAAAGCTCTTTTCAAACAAATGCTGGATGAGCACCTCTCATCAGGACCAGCTGCCTCTTCAGGAGCTTCAGCATCTGGAGATGTCGCTCAGGGGACCGCGGCCGTTGCCTCCGACATCCCTCCCCGCTGCTCAGCTGATGACGGCCTTCAGGGCGTGCTTGTCCACACTCTGGTGGTGAGCCATGGCGCTTACATTCGTGTAGCCATCTGGCACCTTGTGGAGGACTTAAATTGCGCTCTACCTGCAGGGGCGAAGATGCAGCAGGTGTTTTCACCCTGTCCAAACACGGGCATCAGCCGCTTCATTCTCACTCTGAGTGAGTCTGAGTCTGGGCCGGTGCTCTCTGCTGCTCGCTGTGTTTTTACCAACAGGAAGGACCACCTGGAGAACCTCACAGATGGTCAATAGCACAAAAGAAAATAAAGGGGTAGATGTTTTCTGCTTGTGTGTATATGTACACACTATGTGATGGATGATGGAACTATTATAAGCACTAATAGCACAGGTAACTGAAGGCTACGTTGCACAGGGTAATTCATGTTTTCTCAGTCGCTGTGTTTCACTGTGGCTCAACGTTCAGACTCAGTGTACAGTTCTTTTTCATCATGAAACCATTTCTGTCCAGCTGTAGGCCAGTAAGGTAACCTTTCATATTTAAATTGTTTAAAAACTGGTCATTAAATTGCCTCTTTTATCGTGTTACACCAAAGTTTGAAGTATTTAATGTATAATGGCATTTCCTGTGTTGCAGTTATGCTGCTGCTCATTTTATTGTGTGCAATATGTTGTGAGAGCACTGATACTTTGAGTTTGTGTTTAACATTTTATACAATCACAAGTAAACAGGGAAAAAAAACAAGTTGCACAAATCACAGAATGCTGTGAAATTACTTGCAAGACATTTGTGGATGTATTGTGTTTTTTTTTTTTTTTTTTCTGGGTGCTACATATTCATAAGATCTGTTTATGTTGTTTGACCTTGTTTTATCTCCAATAAATGACTGATGCAGCTCATGATGACCTCACTCAATAAACAAACCATGGTCTGATTTATTCCCAATAGTTGTGTATAACTGAAAAACTGTTGAAAACCAATTTAACACACAGGCGTGTGTTATGTATAGAGCAGAAGAGCATCTCTTAATGGGCTACAGCAGTAGAAGACCACACTCCAGTTCAGAACAGGATACTGAGGCTACGATTTTCACAGTTCACCAAAATGAGACCAGAGAAGATTGGAAAAGTATCGTCTGGTCTGATGAGTCAATTTCTGCCGCCACATTCAGATGGTGGGATCAGAATTTGATGAGAATGGCATGAAAGCATGAACCCATCTTGGCTTCTATCAACAATTCAGGCTGATGTAGGGTTAATAGTCACCCTACATGAGAATTGTTGCTGATCCTCCGTTTATGAACACGGCATCTACTGATGGCTGCTTCCAGCAGGAAAACGTAGGATGTCACAAAGGTCAAATCATCTCAAACTGGTTTCTTGAACAAGGCAATGAGTTCACTGAACTGAAATGATCTCCATGTATTTGTAAAATGGGACTGAAATGGTTCCCACAAAGGTTAAAGGTTATTTTACTAAAAGACTGAACCTCAATACAAAATAGAGATGCATACTGTTCTTTAGTGTTTTAGATTTCCGCTTTTCTTAATTCTGAGGGAAAGGTAAAGGAAGCACGGATACATTTAACCATGTTTAGAGATATGACTCAATCCAATGCTAATGCTAAAATCCAGTGCTAGTGCACTGGATTTTATAATGTTAGAATAATAAATAAGGGGGGGGGGGGTATGTTTTTGGGAAACGTATCATATTTGAGATCAGACACAAACGGCTGCTGTTGTTGTTTGCATTGAAGGATTTGTTGGCATTACTGGTGCTACTTCCTCTGCAAAGGTTACGGTGCTAAGTCAGCATTTTCAATTTCTTTTGAATCCATGTTGGATGTCTTTAAGTGCTGATGGGAGAGTTTTGCTGCTTCCACCTATATTTAATATCCTGTTGTGAGTCTCTCGATAGATCAAAGTAACAGATATACTTAAAAAAAAACAACAACTTGCAAACTCTGACAGGGCGTCATGGATACCACTCTCATGCAGTTTCAGTTTATTCACAAATCAATTAAAATGCAAATTCCAACATAATGATATATAAAATAGGTATTTGTGAAATGGAACTCCCCAAAAACTGTTCATGTCTTATAAAAAGTAGTCCAAATGTCAGATTACACACCAAATACAACATGCACATTCTTAACATATGTGATCATACTAACCTAAATCACTACAGGGATCCTAACATATAAATTACATCCAATCTATAGTATGAATCTCATATAGAGAGCTATTGCATTTTTTTAAAAGCTCTTTGCCAGTCAGCGTTCAAAATCAAACATAATTTAGTAGCCACTGTTGGATTAAAGTCTGTGTGAAGGAAGAAAAAGACACGTTTAAAGTGCTTTGAAGCTCCTCCCAAAATTGTGGACCTCTTGAGGTCACACTAACACATGTACATTTAAGCTTTCTTTCCCCTGAGAAGTTTTTTTTTCTTGGTAGAGCTCACAAAGTCTTATGTTGAGTCTAAATACTACAAGCATCATGAAAAATGTCACATTCAGTTACCTTCAGAAGTTTGAAAAGACGATCTATAATCTCTCAAGATATGTGGGATAAGCACTGTACCATCTAACATTGCTATACCTTAAGTGAGGCATAAACAAAGACCGGTCGATGGTCAGTAGTGCTTCACATGAAAGAAAAGGGACTAGTTTTATAAATAAAATTAACATATTTGGATAATTTCTTTTTGATTAGATCATCAGTCTTACATATTACATTTGCAGCTTTATTTCAAAGATTATAAAAGAGTTAAACTGTTGTTTGCTGTTATCTAAAGTTCATGAACTTGTGCTGAAAGCCTGCAGATTGTATGAAAAATACGTGTATGGGTTGGTTTATGTACCAATGACTGAGATTGATGTATTTCTGAAAATCTGAGAGTGTCTTTAGAATGATACGACTTGGCCTTTGTGCATAAACCTGCTTGTGCATTTCCAAATTTACTTTTACAGTAAAACATTAACCGATTTAACAAAAAGAGAGCGCACAAAAACAACTCACAAACACAGAAAGTATTTTCTTTTATTACTTTATTTTGTCCCAAATTCAAGCAACACTCCATCCAAAACCCCAGCTCATACATTCAAAGACAAAGCAAGTTTCCCTTTATGTACATTTGAACTGTCTTACAAATAAATAACAACGAAGGAATGGATTTAAATAAATAAATACTCTTTGGGACTGTTTTTTGTGTTTGCTGGTGGCGCCCAGCACCTGTAAAAGTCACATAACTGGAGTTAGGAGTTGATATCTGTAAAGGTTATTTACCCTGTACATATATTCCTTCAAGTCATGTATTAGAGACTGGTGGAGGATACACAAATGAGTGATGGCAGTGAAAAGTTGTGGGATTTCCCTGTTTGGTTTCAGTTTAAGAAGTTAAAAACCACACAGGACTTTCAAATATTTACTCTTAACCTACCAAATAAAAACCTTATAGTATGTTCATCATATATATTGTTTTCTTTTTGTTTTAAACCATTAAATGATGCCTTCAGTATTCCAGATGCAGGCAAGTTGAGGCAAGTTGAGCTTCTGTCATGGGAAAAACATCAGTGTCACTTTTGAAATGTGGGTTTCTCAGACCAGCAGTAAAAACCTCAATGAGAAGAAACCACAAAACCACACGTGTACACTGATTTGGGGTAATTAATTTGAATGGCTCTGGTGATTTTGTGAGAGCAACCAAATAATATTCACAAAGAAATCCCGATCAATGCTCAGTGTGAGAGCATGCCAGCTGGAACATTTGGACACCTAAGATATTATTTTAAAAGTCGTGAATACAGGTTAAAACACACGTCCCTCGACTTAAAATCTATATTTACAACTGCGTGAAAACTAAATTAAAAGGAAAGAGAAGGCTGCAGGCGCAGGTGAGTTTAAAGACAATATAAATTGTGCAAAAAGAGTTGCAAGTCAAGTTTGTACATTCAGTGTATAAACACACTGCCTTGCTGAATGATTCGTGACTAAAAAGGTTTTTAAGTCAGTGTGAAAAAGAGGGAACAACCTTATTGTTCTGCTTTCATTTTTCCACGAAGTCTCATGTTAATATTTTCTCTCTTGTATGATCTAAACTAAAATTTTAAACTATAGACTCACGTAGACTAATTGAAGGCTACCGTGGTCTTTCTCAGCCCACTGTCCCGGTGCTCCGGGGGCTGGCCGGGTTGGAGAAGTGCACGTTCCAGGGGTCGTGGCTGGATGGAGCCGCGAGTTTCTCCCGGGACAAGTTGCGTCCGTCGTCCCCGACCTCTGTTTCTATTTCCGTCTCCATTTCCACCTCCCTTTCCTCCAGCTCCTCCGGCACGGCCCGGGAGTCCGAACCCTCTTCTGTCTGCCCCCGGTTTCTCTTCTCCCTGTGCAGCAGGAGGCGCTCCAGTGGTACGGTGTTTTTCCTGGGCAAGAAGAGGGAGGTCTGCGGCAGGTTCTGGCCCACCGAGTACACCTGTCGGGAGCCCTCCAGGTTGAACAAGATGCCTGTCCGGCTGGAGTAGTACACGTCCCGGTTGTTCTCCAGGAGCTTGTGGTTGAACAGACAGTCATCCCGAAGGCAGACAGGCTGGAAAAGAGAGAGGTGAGAGGGGCATGAAACATACGGAAATAAACAACCAAATCTTTGTTTGATGCATGCCCTGAAACAAATACTGTTTGTTTAAAAATAAATAAATAAACAAATTAAAAATTGAAAACCCACATTTAGAAATAAATTGGATAGCAATCTAGTTTTTGCGCATGGAAAAGAAAAGTGTTTTGCGAGATTATTTCATATAAAATACACGAAAAACAAATTACACAAACACAAAAAACTGTCACATTAATTACTTCATAGCTCAGAGAAATACAAATAACTCGCTGGTCTGTCAAAGAAACGTTGAAAAAGAAATATGGTCTAATCTGCAATATTTTGTGCAGAAAAAAGGTCACTGAAGGTTTGAGGTCTGAGTTTATTTAGGCCGATGAATTAATATTCAAATTTATTTTAGACACACTTGTTTGTAAAAACTAAGTGGCACAAGGTGCCGACGACAAGGTGTCGATTAAATCAGAAATAAACACTGACTGAATTCAAATTAATTATTTGCTTACAGAGCTGAACGGGTTGCCCTCCAGGTCCATGCATAGGTAACGGCTGCTTTTGACGCCGAGGATGGCGACGCGATCTCTTGCTTCAGATTTCAGTAGAATCACACCTGCAGGAGGAGAAAGGAATAATAATCATACGAGAATACAGACTTTCATTATACTACAGCATAAATATTAGAGTTATCTTACTATAGGTGCTCCTGGACGTAGTTTTGCGCACACTCCCATCTAATCTGATCTCCAAGTAGAAGTTATTGAGGTCTGTGGATGTCTGCAGGTGGACGTATCTCCTTGGGTTCCCCCAGTTGGATCCAGCCAGAGGTGATGGGTTTGGGACCGTATCCCCGAGAGGAAATCCCTGCAAGACAGCGAGAAAGAGCGCCAGCACGGTGTCTCTCATCCCCATTCGCCTGTTGACGTCCATTCTGGTTCAAACTTCGAGCTCCTGGAAGTTTTCAGATGCTCTGTTGTCGCAAAGTTTGGAGAGAGTTCCTATTTAAAGCCCCCCGAGCGCCACTCCTGCTCACATCCTTTGGGTAAAAAAAAAAAAGCAACTCGCCCCCAAAGCAGATGTGCGGGTTTGCTGCCGCGGAAGGGCCACTTCCACCTCTGTCTGTTTACACCGATGCTGCTGGTCAAACAACAGAACTCTTATTTTTGGTTAGTCTTGACTCATCCACCTTAAATTAGGCCTGTTACCAAATAATTCCTGCTTTAGTTTGGTGTAAACTGTAAATTAAAAGAAAAAAAAAACGGTTACGGAACTTACATTTTATTTTTAATCAAACCGGACACGGGTCATAGTATCATTTAGCTGATTATAATTAAGACGTACATTTTAAATTAAATAACTTTTTATATATTTAACAGATTCGGTTAACCACGGTGGACTAGACTTATGTGCTGGTTCAGTTTGCCTTTGCGCACCTGCAGAGCTCAACAGTCCCTGTGTTTGACCAGCAGAGGGAGACACTTCCATATATAGAGCAGAGAAATGGAAGCCTGATGGCAAGACTGTGACAGAATAGTTTCCCCGGAACATCACATTTTAAAGTAAACTCACGCTCCAGTTTTGTGAAAATCAGTACAATTAAGTGCAGCCAAATAGTTAAAAAATTAACAGAAATGTTAAATACCAGTGGTGGAAAGTGAGTTTAGTTATTCTGCACTGCCAACAAGCCTTTAGATTTAACATATGACCTTCAGAGGAGGCATGACCCCTACACTTGGACCTGCTGTACTGAATTACTACACTCAGACGTCTATGTTTGTCTGGGGTTGAAAAGTGTATTAAAGTTGGACTGCCTCAAATATGCATTGTTTCCAATGGCCAGCAGGGGGCGACTCTTTAGACTGCAAAAAGGTTATGTGGAAGTCATCTAGAAAATACTGCTCACTTGCATGAAAGAGGATTAGCGCATTTTTATAGTAGTATTTTTAATTAACATTTTGTGATTATTATAAAAAAGTACGAATTCTGGAAGAAATTGTGACAACTAATTCTGACAACAATAAAGTCTGAATTCTGATTAAATCAGAATACTGAGGGAAAAAGTCAATGCGAAAATATTTTTTCCCTCATAACCAGTAAAAAAGTCAGAATTGTAGGAAAAAAATATTCATCAACACGCCCCCTGGTCAGGTCAAGTCATTATATATATATATTTCACTTCTGTTCACTTCACTTTTAAGTTTTGTTTTGCTGAATTCACTATAATGGTTTTTTTTATGGTCCAACTTAGAGTCACAAAGGAGGATTAGGGAGAGTTTGCTCTACCTTGTGAAAAGTGAGCAGTGACAATTGATTTTCTTAGTCAGATTCACCTCCAGTTTGTCAGGTAAAGGAGTTTAAAGAGATAAAGAGTTTAACCAGTGATACACAAAGAATCACACCTTTTCAGGCAGTTTAAAAAAACCCCAAACAAACTTTTATTGGTATCTCAGGAATACAGTAGACTGCTGTGCACAGCACATACGTACAAAAATAAAAGGAAAAAACTTTAATATCCTTACTTAGCATTGTCTGTTTCAGAAACAAATAACTGAAGTTTGTTTCTTTTAATTTACAGTCATCAGCAAACCAAAACTAAGGCAGAAGGTGAGGTATATGAGAACAGAGGAGAGGAATAGAGAAGGATTTAAAAACAAAACAGAAAAACAGAGAAAAAGCACACACCCTTAATCAGATTCAGAGCTCAGGCATGCTAAAGTACGTTAATCATTATTTAAAAAAAAAAAAGAAATTCCTCACCTTGACTTAATTAAATTTGACCTATGATAAGAAAATGGAAGAAAAGAAAACAGATAAATCTGGATACATTTCTTTTTTCTTTTTTTTTTGGTCAAAGCTGATAGGTGAGCGTTTTGTTTTAGACACAATCTTTCCCTCTTTTAGAGATTGTTTTTCATGACCGATATTGTTTGAAAAGTCGCTTCCTTACACTTGTTTCTAATCAAGATGTCCTTGATAAGGGGCTGCCAGAGACATCGGACATCTTGATTAGGAGGCTGGGTGAGAGAAGGGCTCTTTGCTTTCATGTCTTGCTAAGCTGAAAATACAGATTCACAATGGTTTACTCCCGAGGAGATCAGTGATATGACACGCAGCCTCATCAATGACAACAATGAGCCTTTTTTTTGTTTGTTTTGCTGACATTTTGAGCTACATTTGCTTTGCAGTATATAGCCTTGGCATTTGCAAAAAATGCCCTCAGAGCAGAAACAAGCCATTTAAGATTGGAGAAGAACACTGTTATGATTCAATGAGCAGCGTGTGATATTGTGGCGTGATCAAAGGTTGGGGTGCAGATGGAGCTCAGCAGCAGCAGCAGCAACAGCAGCAGAGGGCACGCCCTGAGGATGGCTGGGGAGCTGTCCTAAAGGACTGGAGTGCAGCAGGAGAGGTGAGGTGAGGCTTTGCGTGACTCTGCTCCCCACACACTGCATTAACTCTGCAGATGTCCCCTCCACAGAAATATCCCTACATGACTATTTAGAAAGGGGAGTTGACAGCAAGTTGCAGGGCTGTTTTTTAAAGAGGTGGGGCTCTAGTTTCATAGGATGTAGTGCTGTTTCAGAAAATACTGCAGGTAAAAGGAACTATTAGAAATATGTTTTTGAGGCCTTAAGACAGTCCGACCCATATAGAAGACCACCCTGGTCATTGGGGTCGGGGTCCGTAACTCTGACCTTGAACTAAAAAAGGCTGAAAGGAGAGGAGGAAGCTCCTGGGTTACAGCTGGAATCCCAAGGTCTCTTGCTACAGCAAGTAAGCTGTGGGGTGAGGGACAGGCAGAGGTGGGAGGGTGGGATAGAGCTCAGGTATGTGGAAAGCTGCCTGTCATCCTGGCAGATCCACATTCCTGCAGCGGGTTTGAAGAACAACAAAGACAGCAGGCCAGCTCCGTCACATACGTCTTTCCTGGATTTAAATAGTCCTGTTTCCTCTGTCACGGGCACAGACGAAGGCAGATGATGAAGCATTCGTCAGTTCTGTTTTTTTAAAGTAAACAGCTGCAGAAAGTACAGGGGTGAACGTACTTGGGAAAACTCTCAGGAATTCTCAGAATGAGGCAAGAGAAACATCTTTGGAATATATAACAAGATATTTGCACACACTAACAGTGGGTCTGCAAAGCTTAATACACCTCTAATAAACTTTCCTTATTAAATAATAATTTTTTGACTAGCTCAGCCATTCAGCTGTAGCAAACTAAGCTCAAAGTCAACAGAAATACAGATGCAGAGTTAAGAAATCTAAGAATGTGGATCCAGTCCTCGAGCTGAACCGCACTTTAGTCCTTAAAGTCATGCATAATTGCATTTCAAAACATTTACCTCCAACACCTCACTGCCACTGCAGTGCTGCTGCTGCAGAAAGCAGATTCAAGCAGGGGAAATGCCCCAGGGCATGCACATCCTCCACCAAACTCACTGATGTGAGGAAAAAAACCAAATGTGGAAGCAAAGAGAACATTGAGGCACCATCATCGATGGTCGACTGTGCAGCCTGAACTCTTAATGCCTCTTTCAGGCAACTGTAACAAAGCAGCATTGTATGTTTTTTTTGTTTGTTTTTAAAAAAAGAAGAAAGAAAAAAAGCTCCTGAATTCTTCTTCTTTTACATTTGCCAACTATTTACAAAGTTTTTTTTCATTGGTTTCATGGACAGTAGACATCATTTTCAATAGCAGCTATATCTTTGCCATTCAGAAAAAAAAATAAAAATAAATAAAAACCGCATCCCAGTTTACCGTGGGAGCTCTGTCCAAGACTATGTGCTGTAACATTTCTACTGTGCGCTCTATCTGCTCAAATAAAAATTTTCTCCATGCTGGGATAAATACATATTCCACCCTGTTTATATTCCGGCAATCCCACAAAGTCAAGCTCGTGGCCTTGTGCCAGTCTACATGGCTGACGGCTCTCTGGTCTCAACCACAGATTGTTTATTACTTAATCGATCTAATTACAGAAAAGAAAATAAACCAGAGATAGTCAACCCCCTCCCCCTCCCCCTCCCCCTTCTGAGGCCCTGTTCGGTGTGTCAGCCCTATTTCTGACTCCAGCGGGTGTCTCTTACATGCAACTTTAAGGGGGCCACGAGTGGGAACACCAAGGCACCTTTAAATCGTGCAGCAAAGGTAGTGAATTTAAGCCCCCCACTGCCAGCTATCGATAATCAAGCGCTTAAAGGTTTGCAGAAAAAATAAATAACAAACTTAGCAGATATTTGAGCAGAACTCCATGCATCCCTTAATCGAGTAAAGTGGTTCTTTGAGGTAATAAAAAGTATTCATTTCACTCTCCAAAAGCACAGAATACAGCTCATCCTCCATCTCAACAAAAAACAAAAGGAAGTGACATTTAGTTTAGTTGCAGCAAGCACCAAGGTAAAGTGGGACAGGCAAAGTCTTCAACTCTCCCCTGTCCATAAAAACAATAAGCAGCACAGTATGGCATACATATACAAAGATAACTATCCAAATATACATATATATATATATCAGAATAAATATTTGTTTTTTCTTTTGCAGTCCATGGGTGTGTATATCATTACTATGCATTTCTATATTACCTGGAGGAACATCCACATGTGCAAATTGTTAAGTTATTGCCAGTTTCTCTCATAGTCGTGGGAGGAAATGTGTGACAGTCATGGCGGTGGTGGCCTTGTTGCCTCTCTTTACACGGCCATGCTTGCTGAGGGCGATGTAGAAGCCCTTGTAAACAAAAGACTCATAGGCATTGTAGTTGTTGGGCAGCAAAGTCTCCTTGAACTTGCACTCGTCCTTGAAGACTCTCTAGAAAAAGAGAGAAGGACAGAGGAGTGGGGGCAGGGTGGGGGTGAGGGGTGTCAGTAAATCACGACAGACGCAGTACGAACATCACAACATATGCATGGTTTCCACGTGACCTCTGCTTTGGAAAACAGCCTGCCTTAGACAGCATGCTTTGAGGGAAACAGGAGGAGCAGGCATGCTGTTGCAAAAGAAATGCCCTTTTCAAATGCAGACACCGGCCTCCTGCTTTTACTGCTGAACTCATAAAAAAAGTCTCCCGACTGGGTTCACATCCTAACACTAATCAAAAGGAGAAGTGAACGAGCTGCAATCAAAGGCTGAATAACACAGGAACAGATTACAGTGTTTACTAGGACACATTGTATTAGCATAAAAAACCCTCCTTTACTACAAGTGCAGATCTGTTGTACATATATATATATATATATATATATGTAGAAATACTCTGTTACATGTAAATATCCTGCTTGGTTAAAGAATTAACATTAAGACACAGTCAAAGTACGACAAGTAGAAGCAGTGGTGCTAATTCTGACTGTCTTTACTTTTGTACCTTTCAGCAACTAGTAGTTAGAAGCTGTCATACCATGGAGCAAAAAAGACTACTACAATATTTTTACTGGCTTTGACAATTACAGACATGTTTTTCTATATTATTAATTTATTTTAAATTAACAGAAGAAACCAAACTTCTCAAAAACCTTGAATACGGACTTAACAATCTAAACAGGGCAAAATTATGTCCACAAGTGATAAGTTTGATTTTCATATTCAGCCCAAAGCCCAACACAGCAAATTGTAAATTAAAATCTATCATTTCCATTTTCACTGTGAGATACACGCCAGTCTGAGCTTGCAGAGTCATTGCAGATACACACTATTAGGCTTCAGCACTAAGTCGTAAAGTTGGATGGGACTCAGATTTATAAAATGCCCATGTTTCAAGGATTTTTATGAGACATAAACAGCTGAGAACAATATTGTAGAATCAGATTTTAGTGTAAGAAGAGAGACCTGCTGTGATATTTGACATCAACTGTAGCTAAAAATACAGAAATTACACACACACAGACACACACACACACACACACACACACACACACACACACACACACACACACACACACACACACACACACACACACACACACACACACACACACACACACACACTTGCCTTTTATTTGGCATCTAAGGCATTAAACAGCATGTCATAACTGACCTACTTTTACAGACTGGCTAAAATTCCCCTGTCATGATTTCACTGAAGATCATTTGATTGTGCATAGCAGTTTCAGGAGAAATGAGAAAGAGACTCTTTTACACGTGGAATGTAACTAAGTACATTTACTCAAGTATTGCACTGGGGTACTGGGGCACTTTAAATGGAAATAATGCACCTTTAGCTCTAGCTGCTTTGCAGATTAAGCTGAAATATTATCACTGAGTGGGCCGTTCTGCTGCACAACAACTTCATAAATCACTGTTTCCGACAACAGTTACTTTTACTGAAATACAACTGTGAGTGTGGCATTTTTACTTGTAATGGAGTACTTTTACGTGGCACCACTGCTTCTTTTACTTGAGAACAGGATACTTAAACCACCGACAGATTCTGACACAGCAAAAGATTTGAACATTGAAGCTTTCTTGGACCCTGCTGGGAAGCCCCCCTATCATCACGGCATATTAATAACACAACAGCGCTCATAAAGTCGTGGATGCAGCAGCTATATGAACTCGTCTTACACTGAACAGGATATGTGTGTATGTGTGCGTGTGACAACGAGAGAGAGAGAGAAAAAAAGGGGGGTGGGGGTGAGCCTCTGAAGTTGCGCACAAACGTACCGTTCCGTATAACCTTCCCCTGCTGTTCATTGCGACAAACAGCCCACTCCTCACTCCGAATAGGCTGATCACTCCTCGGTCCACGGTGGAGATCTCTATCAGACCTGAACGAAACATACTGTTAGGGAAGCAAAGACACAAGTCACACTGCGACTGGGGATAAAGTCGAGTAACTGGCCTATGCAGCAGGGATGGGTGTAACCTTGCAGGTGCATTGCGACTGGATGATGCTCTCCCTGCTCAATTAGCCCTGTGCAGTTATCAGCTATTTGCATGTTCGACTCTGCAAGTGTAGTCGAGAGCGTGCTGAGAGGGACGGGAGGGTGCCCTGCTGTAGGGGACGGAGGGTAAAAATAAGTTAGCGTCTAAACTGGCTCAAGCATTCATGTCATGTTTTTGGTTTGGGAGGATATTTCGCACTGCACGGATGCAAAGCTCAGTACACTGGTTTTGCTTTCGGGAACTTTCAACCATGCCGACACGTCTTATTAAATATCATGCAGGATAAGTGAGCGGCTCTAACTTTTACACAGCCCTGCGCATACTGTTACACTCTTTTTCTGGGTCCAGTGCTTTGCCGGATGCAACTCACTGTATTGGTTCTCATTGTGTTCACCGCTTATCCTGCCATCCGGGAGCACCTGCAGGTGAAACCCAATGCCCACGTTGCAGTACAGTCGTCGCACTCTTTTGATGCCCTGCAAATAGTCACTCTCCCAGTTCAGCTCCGATTTCCCCCCAGTTATACCCAAGTAGGAGCGGGAGAAGAGGGTCTCCCACTTCTTTTCCAGTAAAGTCGCATTAGTCCTACTCGGAATCGGATAAGATGAAACGATTCCCCAGAGAGAAGTCCACAGTACAATAACTGCCGGTAGCGTCCAGTGCGTCCTGGCCCCGCTGGACATACTGTAATGGCACCTTTGCGCAATGGCCATCCAGTTTACCTTTGGGGCACGTGGTCAAAGTTACCTGCCCTAAAAATGCAACTCTTCTTGATTTCTGTCCTTTGGCATGGTGGTGGTAAAGGCTTATTTTGGGATCAAGGTAGATCAAGGCCCCATAGCCCGAGATCTGAGCAGGAGGATTGGGACAGAGCGCGTCGGAGCTTGAATTGGTGCCGGTGGCGATGATCATCTTTCGCCGCTCCGCGCCTCTGATCAGGCAACGCTGGCCGTGGAGGGGGACACCACTCACCGCAAAACCAGCTCACCTTGCCCCCAACTCTCACATCCTAAAATGACATCACTGTGACTTCACCGCTGCACCCCCCCCATCAAAAAGTAGGAGATGGGAGGAGGAGGAGAGTTACAGGACTCTGGCAGGAGCGGCAGCTCTGATAGGAGTAATGGGGGGTGCTGCACCTTCAAATCAGCGTCAAATAAGCGAGACAGATTGAGAAGAAGAGCATCCTGTGGTGCATTTCAAAATAATAATTAAAAAAACTTCCCTGCATCAGCTTCTCTCCCAGACTTGGTTAAAAAAGCTGCACAGTTATATGCTGTGGCCTTTACAAAAACGCAGTCTAGATGAAAACACACGGATTTTTATTACTAAAGTCAAACTTTGAGAAACTAAAATTATTACCAGTTATCACTAAAATGAGTTTAATAATGAATCGCAGCGAAAATACAAGGTCACAAGAACAGGGGTGGATTCGCCATGTTTGTCATCATCTCGTCTTTATTGTCTTTAAGGTGATAGACGCTTAATAAAAGGCAAATAAAAACACAATCAATGCATTAATTTTGAGTTTATGCATTTAGGGATTATGAATGAAAAAGACATTTTTCCTTTAAATTGTCACCCATAAAACAATGGAGTTGAAAGAAATATGTGAACAGAGATGTTCAGTGTTACTTCTGTTTTTGGATGACTTTGGATATGATTTCAAACACAATTGTACTTAAAAGTTCAGTGATTGAGTTTTTAAATGCATGAAGACAACTTTGATTTATAAATTGATCATTTTTCAACTAACTGAATACTTGTTTACATAAGGAATCACCAGAAAATGGTAAATAAATAAATAAAAAACATTTCCTAGAACTTGTTTGACATTAAAAAACAAAACAAAAACATGCTTTAACTGCAGCAAGCACAAACACTTATGATAGTGTAAATGTTATTAGCGGTTATTTTGTGTTTAGATTTTTTGCTTGATGTGGATCTCTAATGTAGTTTCCTGTTTGTGTGGCCCTTTACTGTGCAATGCAAGGATTATGGGCATTGTTGCAATAGTAATCCTGAGTGATTCTGGCTATTGTATTGAAGACATACTTTTATAGTAATAAACTACTTATAGTACTTAAAGTAGGAATACTAAAATTGAAGAACAATGGCAACCAAACAGCTGACAGTATTATACTGTAAAAATTATACTCTATATAGCCGAGAAATGTAATGTTTTTAGACATACGGTTGTTGTAGATTACAGTAGGTACACTGTAAAATAACAATTTAATAGTTGTAAATGTAGATGACAGTGCTTACTGTACAGTACAACATCCCCCCAAAAAAAAAAAAAAAGTTTATATGGAAAATTACAGTAGGATCTTCAAATGTATAACAGCATACATATAGATGACAGTATTATACTTCAAAATTTATATGTCCTATAGCAGGGAAATGTAATACTTTTTACAGTCGAATACTACTGTTGTACTTTACACGAGGAGTTATAATAGTATAATGGGAAACATACATGTGGCCATATTACAGTGTAAATGCAGGACATTACTATTTGTTTTTACATAAAAAAAACTGTTCTACATTACAGTATAAAATTAAAACAGTTAATAGTTAAATGCTGGCAAAATCATTTAAGTATTTTTTAATAGTTTCCAAGCTGTGACATTGTCTGATTTTATTTTGAAGGCAAGCTAACCTATTTTTCAGTCTTCCTCTAAATAATGGGGCTGACTTGACCCGGCTCTTGCTCACATGGGAGACCTGTGGGAGGGGAGGGTGTGTGTGTGTGTGAGTGTGTTTGACTTTCATTGGCTTTAAGCAACCATGGGATGGATGGATGGATACTGTGTCCAGGGCCCAAATCGGGACGGTGGTCATATGTCCTGGCAGCCTGCTGCCTTATTTAGAAGGAAGGTGTAAAAACAGTCCCAGCCAGTCACAGCAGAGCAAATGGCAATCATGTCTGACACTTCCTTAGCTGTTTGTCCAGGAAGTTTACACAACCAAATATTCTGCCTGGTCAGATTGCGCGTTATTATTGTAAGTAACACACCCTGCAACTAACATAAAAATATAACTGGCATATATCAAATACTTGGCATTGTTTTGGGTAACCCATTAAATTCAGACCCAGAAATAAAGTTGTACTGCTGATGGAAATTATTAGGCAAAAATAATCATTTTACTTTAGATAAATATCCACATTTTGCTCTATCATCATTTAAAAGACTTCATTTCAACAAACTGACATGGTTTGTTCAATGGAAACTATTTTAGCAATGAAATAATTCTTATTTTCTGCTTCTTAGCAGTAAATAAAATCATTCTAGTGAATGATTTAGAGCATACTATAACGCCATTCTAAGCATTTACAACATTTACTACAATTTCCCTTGTGGGCGAATGTATATAATAAAAAAACAAACACTGTCCCCGGATTATTCACAGTCAATAAAAAGGTTTATATCTGTGCACAACTACCTTTGATTTGATTAAATGTTGGTTATAACACTGTGAAAATAAAAATAATTCTGAGTGCACTGGGTTCACCCCCTCCACCCCCCTTTACATCCATGTTTGCATCCTGCTCTGCAGGGTGCTGGTAGGAGATGAAGGCTCAGGGGAATTCCCAGATTGCCACAGACCTCTGAGGCCCCGAGGTGCTATCTGCTGCCAGGGAGCCTCAGACCCACCTTAGCAACTGTGGAGGCCTCAGTGCAGATAAACAGCACTACCAAGAGAAGCCACGATGGAAAAAAAAGACAACAAATAAACAAACCGTTTTAATTTAGATTCTAAACTGGGAGGATACATTCGAAAATGGCCCACAGCCGAGCTGCATTTAGACATACCGACACACTTAAAAACACAATCAACGCTAAGCAGGAAATGCATGTATGTTATGAACACAACAGCATAAAAATAGTCTACACTGTCATAGTTTAAAGATCCAAACATGCAATATCATGTAGTCAAAGCAGGTGCTGGGAGAAATTTTCTGTGGAGCTCTAGAAATACATTTACTTTTGGTACTAGTTAAACCAGCTTATCGATCACCTGGGAGGCAGTGAAAAGAACTTCTGTCTCTGTCTGTAGCTGTTCTTCTTCAATGGTTGCATGAGTTGCACAGTGTGAATCTTTACAGACTCTAAAAGGCAAGAACTGGGTGCACAAGTTTGACTTTATTTAGGATTGTCTCTAATCCACAAAGGGGCAAAAGTAAACATACAGGCTCAAATATATACACGAACCCCAAGTAATATTTGGTCAACTGTGCCTTAGCAAGTTGCACCTTGACCACCAACAAGCTTCTGGGATAATTCTGGATATTTAACCACTCTTGGCAGAATTGATAGAGTTCATTTAAGCATAGTCCTGAAATTTCTAGTTGGTTGTAAGTGAAAGATTTGGGAAGGCCATTCCAGAAGCTGTTATCCTGCTTCACCCATTTCAAAACCAGTTTTGATGGTGATGTTTGGGATCATTGCCTTGTTGGAACACACAACTTTGTCCAGGTTTCAATCATCTAGCAGTCTATTTAAGCTGAAGTTGAAGAATTTGGAGGTAGTCCTCCTCTGCCATTATTCCATTCACTTTGCGCAATGTACCAGTACCACTGTCAACAAAACAGCCCCAGAGCATGATACCACCACCACCATGCTTGACAGCTAGTACAGTGTTCTTAGGCTTGAAAGTCTCTGTTTTACTCCTCTAAATATTCCCTTTGTCACTGTTGTCAAATAACTCAATCTCTGTCTCATGTGGCCATAAAACTTTGGTCAAGCATTCAGCTTGTCCATGTGGACAGCTGCAAATGTCTGTCAGGCTTGAAGGTGTTGCTTTTGGACCAGGGGCTTCTTTCTTCATTCTCAGTCGATAGAGATGTAAAACTCTTTTCTGTGGACAGTAATGTTCCAGCAGTTTCTAATTCATGGCAGGCTTGAGCCTTTGTGGTTCCTAGGTTGTTCCGGAACATCCTAAAAAATCTCCTCCAATCAGGCGGTGACAGTTTGGGCCTTCTTCCAAAGAAGACCCAAAGTGGTGATGCATCTGAATAACAGTACTCAGATGCATTTGTTTGAACTGATGATCTTGGAATCTACAGATATTTAGAAATGTGTATTTAATGAATTAAATTAAATGCATTTAATATTTATTTAGGCCAATCATGATCAATAACTAGAAGTCAGTGGGCCTCGGCCTTGTCAAGTCAAAAAACGCTTATTAAAAGCGTTAAGAGCACATATGTGTATATTTGACCTTATATTTACACTTTTGACCCTGTGTGAATTAGAAAAAACATATATTGAAATTTGTGCACCCAAATCTTATTTTTAAAGTGATTAAAGATGCTTGCATGTGTGAATTGTTTCATCACAGAATAAGAACAGTTCAAAGAAATCTTTGAAAGCCCCAAATTATCATGATCATGGTAATTCTAGGGAGCAATAAAAACACAATCATATTATAAGAAGAAAATAACAAGAAACTGCACTTGAAAATATCCTGGAGCGTTTTTGGATATACTTAATTCGCTGAAAAAATTAGAGCTGTGGGCAGAAAATTTGGAACTGGGATAACCTTCCATGAAAACTCCCTTGATGAATTGAAGTAAAGCAGAGAACTAGGAATTTTTAGTCCCAGTGGGACAGAAATACTGAACCAGGCTGAATAACAAATTAATGAGAGAGGCTCTTGATTTGCTTTGTAAGCACATGACTATGCAAACCAAGGCAACCAATACCCTGAATAGACAAAACTATTGACAGTGTGGAACTTTAATCAATGGAGAGTGGCCACCTTTAATGAGACGGTGCTGAGCTCCTGAGATTAATTCAGCTAATGCTGTTAAACTGGTGTGACGCTGAGCCTGCTCTTTAGTGAAGACACCTCTCTGAAATCCTGAAAACTTACGAGCAGATGCAGTTTTGAGCAAACTATGCTTCATACCACGTTTTTGCACAGCAGAAGATTACAACAGACAGAGTGGGTAAGGGTAGTAAACATAGTTTAATCCTACCTACTTCACAGTCATTTAACATTAAAATATCTTTAAGTGTAGAGAAAAAAATTGACATTTTTATTAAGAAAAGTAGCTGATTATCATCTTTAAAAAGCACTTATTCATCAATAATGTAAAGTCATGCTGCAGCGATTTGTTATTGAAGTTTTGGGCCGCTAAAACGAAAAAATGACATCAAGCCTGTGTAAGACGAGTGACACGTGCAGCAGCCTTAATTTCCTATAATGCATACACACCGATTACTTTTGTTCATGCTGTCTTTAAGATTATTCTTCTTAAGTTTGGGAAACTACCTCCAGGGCCATAAAAGACATGAAGATGCCACTGTTGTTACAAGCATGTTGTCTACTATGTTGGCTGGCTAGTGAGAGAGTTGAAGAATACTCACCAAACTGTGGGGCAACAGTAAGACAGAAACTTGCACACATAATGGAGCAAATTGATTTCTCCTTGTAGACTCGGCTTGACTGAATAAATTAGAGCTGAAGTAGATGACAAAGAAACTGGAGACTCAAACAAGAGAAAGTATCTGCATTTTACCGTCATCATGTCAGCTGTCTTTTCTGCAATTATAGGATCTATTTAGTGCTCACACCCACACACACACACGGATACACAGAGCTTAGTCGGAAAACCAGAAAGGAGCATAGGAAAGAGCTTTCGAAACAGCTTTTGTGCATATTACCAAAGTGTAAGTAACTGGATACAGGAGGACGCAAAGCTCTTTCAATCACTTTTTTATTAACAGGGGGTTTAAATGATGATATTGAAACAACAGCTGGGAGACCCTGAGACGGAGAGGGGATTTCTCTGGCATGACATCAGAGTCACTGGCAGGGCTGGGAAATAATACTCAGTCCAACTGTGTGAGGACTGACAAAGCTAAAGAGGCCTTCACAGGAATACAACATCACAGTTGCAGCAGTTAATGTCACTAGATTTACATGTATTTACTCATAAACCAAGGACATATTAAAACAGTGAGTGGATGATAACGCATGGTGAAAAGTCACTGAGGAAACAAAGTCATTAGGATCCCGAATGCTGGCAAAAACCTTTGTGCCAGTGCTTGTTGCAGTATTTTGTCTGGTTAAATATGAGCCTTAAACTGTTGGTGGGACTATATAAACGAGTTATGGGTAAACTGTCATTAAGATCCATAAGTCTCCAACTCTACACTTAAAAGTTATAATTTTCTTTGCTCAGGGAAGAAAAGCAAACTGGTGCTCAATCTAAAACTACTGGCTTGAATGCAATGGTAGCACCCTAAAGGAGCATGGGGGTTCAGCTTTTTGCTGAACCAGCTAATGTATAATTCAGTAGCTGGGTCATGCTTTTGTCTTTTACAGCTTTGCCTATTTATGACACAGAGAGAAGCTGGAAATACTGTGAAAACCTTGCTAACTGACATAAAATGTATGCAGTGGCTTTAAACTATGGAATAAATCTGGTTCTTTCACTATTACTTTGTCAAGCTTAAAGCTCCACAGGGGAAACAAAGAGCAGCCTGTCAGGATGGAGGGTTCCCAGTAAAAATATCTTTTCAAGGGTACAGCTTGTGCACCTTGCAGAGAAAGATGTGCCTGCTGCTAAATTAGGCGTACAGTGACTAAGGGAAAAAGAAGCCAGGCAGAGGTGACTTTTCAGCTGGTTTAAATCCCAAAGAAATGACACAGCAATTTTTATTTTCATGCCAGGAAGACATACACAGCACACAGTTGTTAAGTACATGTGTTCAACTGCTTATTAATACAAATATCTAATTAGCCATCCACAGCAACTGGATGTAGGCAGGGTCAAGACAACCTGCTGAAGTTTAAACTCAGCATCAGAATGGTGAGGAAAGATGATTTCATTGACTTTGAATGTGACATGGTTGCTGGTGAGTATTTCAGAAACTGCTGATCAGCTGAGGTTTTCCCACACAACCATCTCTTGGGTTTGCAGAGAATCGTCAGAAAAAGAGAAAATACCCAGTAAGCGGGTAGAAAATGCCTTGTTGATGTCAGAGGTCGGAGGAGTATGGCTTCCAACTGATGGTAAAGCAACAGTCACTTGTTACAGGTATGCAGAAGAGCATCGCTGAATGCACAGTGCATCAAACCTTGAAGCAGATGAGCTACAGCAGCAGAAGACCACGTCAGATGCCACTCTTTTCAGATAAGAACAGGAAATTGAGACTACAATTGACACATCACTAAAACTGGACAACATGATTGGAAAAATATTGCCTGGGCTGATTTCTATTTTGAGATTCAGATGGTAAGATCAGAATTTGGTGTAAACAGCATGAAAGCACAGACCGAACAGAAGATTTATCTCCACCAATGTGTGATGCTACCATGTCAATGTGGACCAAAACGTCTGGGGAATGTTTCCAACACCAAGTTGAATGTATGACATGAAGAACTATGGCAGTTCTGAAGAAAATGGTGGCCCAATCTGCCACAAGTAAGATGTACCTATTGCAGTGGCTGGTGAGTACAGTTCTCACACCCTTTGTAACATTACAACTTTGGACTGTTTAACAGTTATTTCTGTAAATTTTCTAAGCAAAAATCTAACCTTTTACTGCCTCCAACTTTATAAAGGTGAGGATTTGTTGCGCTCCTTTGTCACATGTAAGGATAAATTTAATATAGTAGGATTTTCAGTGTTACACATCCATTGTGGGACAGGTGAATTTTAATTGGAGTATTTTATCAAGCAAAAACTGTGAGAACTCCATCTTATCTACAAAGGCCCCAGGATACTGTAGAATTGCTTGTGCACTGGGAATAGTGATTGGCTCACATCATGATCATTGATCTCCCTTTCAGCTCAGTAATTGTGATCTTATCCCACTGAGCTCAAAGATGTGTAAAAATCCGCCCAACAAGCGTGCTATGTTCAGACAGTTTTGCAAGCATTACACTGGAGTAGTGTTAACCTGAAAAGTGCAAGCTCAGCATGGCTCATGACTCATAAAATCTTTAGCATGTAGCACTAAGAATGTTTTACAGAGCAGTTAATGTGGCATGTATCTCAATTTCTGTCTTTCAATACCTACTGACTACATTTTAAATACAATAACACCTGCTGAAAAAGACAATATATCAAATAAAAGTGCATGGATAAGTTGAGCAAAAAGTGTAATTTTTACTAGCATGACTGAGTATCTGATCCATTAAAGGATCAATCTATCTGTGGTGGTTTCTTTTAACCTCAACATTAATCTTGTCTCTTCTCAGCTCCGTACAAAATACCTGAGGTTGAAATTTGGTCACTGTCAAATCTTCGCCGTAACCAACTGATCCTTCGATGCAAAAGTTGGCAGTCTTAAAGAAGACCACGAGGAAGGCTATGTTTACGTGGCTACCATGCTGAAAAGTCAGACAGTTTGGTTTATGGCTGTAGGAAGAGATAGAGATCAGAGGAGGTGTCAGCTGCTGAGTCGGCTGCCGATTCCCCTGGCTCCTCTTCCCTCTCTCCCAGGAACCCAACACCAAACCAGGCCACCGGGACCGAGCAGGAGAATGCAAGGAATTCTCTCAGCACATTTGCTCACTGCTTTGCACGTTCTCACCCATGCGGGATGAAAACCACGCCGCCAGCCCCGAGGATGCGACCGCCTTGCCCCGTCGTGAGCGAGCTCGAGGTTGGGCGACAGGGCGGCAACGAGCGGAGGATCAAGGCAATTTTGCTGATGGGTAGAGGAGAGCGTCAGGAATGGCACACTGCTGAGAGAGTGAGTCATCCTGGATGGAGCTGCTGTCATCCTGCCAGCACAACAAAGATCAGATCATTTATTTTTGTCACGGCCCCCACTGGATGAAATCTAAACCCATAAGGAATTGATCAAAGCTTCTGGCATGCTGCCAGTCCTGGAGAGCAACTAATAACAAATGGCACTTGAGAAAGATCCAGAAAAATGAGTAGCCAACCAGTTTTTCTTTCTTTAAAAAAACAAAAACAAATCACAAACAAATTTAAGTTATTGAGTAAAACTTGGAAGCAAAGTAGCAGACCACTGATTACTAGTCTTTTCTAGTTCCAAAGATAAGTTGCTGGCAATTAAAAGCAGCAATCAGAACAGGATGAGGAGGTAAAGCACCACAGATGACCTCACGCAGAGGGAAAAGGAGCAACTGTATAAGCAGGTGAGGAGGTCAGGTGGTAATGGTGACGTCTGGTGGGCAGGTGTGGAATAATAAGCACAACAAGGAAGTCCTGACAGGAAAAGATGGGTGTAAAATTTCATAGCGTATCTTTAGAATGATTTATTTCTCTCCTGTAAATATTTATTAAGTAAACACTTTAACTATCTTAACTGTAGATTAATGTAAATAAAGATACTTCTGACAGGGCTGCCACAGCAGGTAGTGCTGCATATTCAGTCTTACACCAGATAACCTTCCTGATGCAAAACCCAAGGAATTTGTGTCTCTGACCAGAATCACTTATGTGTTTAGGATGACCAACTAACCCAACCTCATGCATGTCTTTGGACTGTGGAAGGAAGCAGGAGTACCAGAGAGAACATGCACCCTCTACACGGAAAGGTCCAAACCTGGATTTGAACCCCCAGTATAAGTTAAAAAAAAAAAAGTATACAACAAAACCTGAATTATGGAGAACCAAAACTGCCAAAAGATAAATAAATATATAAATTTTAAAACACATAGAAATACAATACTACTACTACTTCTAATAAAAATAATAAATGTAAAATTTGTAATTTTACATTTATTTTTACATTTACAACTATTACTTTATGTGGCATTTATCAATGCCAACAATCATATTTAATTTTATTATATTTGGGCTATTTAATACCCTATTTAATCAGAGTCATTAATTATTTTTTTTATTTTGGCTCTTTTGGTCCTCCATAGCTGACACCGCCTCAGCGCAAAGCCCAACAAAGACACATTAAAGAAAGATATATAGTTAATAAAACATTGTGTGCTAATGAATAGAGGTGAACAACCTCTTAAAAATTTCCTTTCTGTGTGGAAAAAATGCTCCAGCTGCACCCTCCCCTCTCACATGTGGACATCGCCCTCTGGTGTCCGACAGATCTCTGAATGCACGGGGGAGAACCTCCTCCCCCGTCAGGCACGATAACTCTCTGCATTGCAGCATTAGGACGCTGGCAAGAGGTCTGACTGGGATCACTGACACTTGAATAAACTTCTGTGAGCTCAACCGTTTGCAATATTAATTCTCTGCATTTCATGTGAGCACAGATCGACAGTGTGGGTGTTCACAAAAAGAAAATGAGTATCTCAAAATGCATAATGTGCACTTCAGGTGCTCAGCTAAACATAGTAAAAAGGAAACTGTGCCATCCCCTGCATTGCAGGTTGTGTACCTCAGTGGGACATCAAAATAGTCAGGCTATAAACTACAGAGTGCAGTGAAGTTTTTTCCACTGTGCTTCAGGTCATAATTGATCACTAAAAAGTTTTGTAACTGACAAAATCTTTAAAAAAAAACTTCCTTGTGAGCAAGCCAGTATGCCTTTCCAGAGGCAGCTGGCTGCTTCCAGAAGTTTGTGGACACTTACTGGCTCTTAAAGATAGCCGTGTGTTTTGGTTGGCACACAAGGAGCAGTGCACTTTGTAGGAAATGCATAACAGAGAATCTGAGATAGTCGATCTATCAGTCTTTCAACAATGAGACGGGAGTGAGAGCGCTGCATCCCAGGCACGACGACACATAAGTCACTGAGGTCTCATGTGCTTGTCTCCTTTTGCCTGTGACCCGCCTGTTGAAAGGTCGCCCTAATGAGACTGCTCCCCCGGTGCCCTTCAAGTGCCACGCCAGAGTGCAGGAAACAATGCTGTGTTACAGATGCTATTTTGAATGGTGTCACGGTGTAAAACTGGCAGCGTTGAATTATTGCCGGCCCTTTGATGCTGTTTTTATCCCCACCATCTTGTCAGCACATGTAATCATACTGCAGATTCCCCCTCTGGGGCCTGATATCGTCAGTAACGCTGCCCCAAAAACATAAGCAAAAACGTCTTGTCACAGTGATTCAGCACATAAGAACTTGTAAAAAACTTCTTTTTCTAAAAAGAAAAAACACTCCTTTTCTTTTCTTCTCTCTTGCAAGCACCCTGCAGCAGTGATTCGATACTCAGTATTAACAGAGCTGGACTCATGACATGAGCTTTTTAGAAGGTAAAAAAAATTAAGCGGGCTGGACAGGGGCGTTCCTAGGAGTTTTTAAATGAGGTGCTATCAGGGAAAAGGGGGAGGGGGGCACAAATAAATACCAAAACGCTTGAAAATAGTTTAACCTATTTTCAAGCGTTTTGGTAATGGAGGTAATGGAGCTAAGAAAATGTAATCAATTTACAGTCATTAAAATGATTTATTGTCTTAAGAGGTGGAAATAAAGAACAATGTCTCACACATCTTTTAAGTTAACCTTTGCAAAGTCAAATAGTTTGAGGCATGTGAAATGCAGTTCACTTTTCAAAACTTAAAAACTGTTTTACATTTGCAATGATTACAAGAATTTTTGAGATTATTTAACATTATATTACTCACTGGACACTTTATTAGGTACACATTGGTGGTAACAAGAAGCTGGAACCATTCCTCAGAGATTTTGTTCCATATTGACATGACAGCATCATACACTGACCTGGTACCACCCTAAGGAAAACGCCCATGGAAATAACTTTATCTTACGCATTTCATAAATTCACCTTCCTTGCAATAACCTGGAACCCGAATTAACCATGATTACCCACGGGTTGGAGATTTGAGCAGTAGTAGTAATGGCTAATAAGCAGAAATAAGAAAAAGCCTGGTTTGCTTTTCTTTCTCCAAGCTCATTTCTTTCTGCTACAGTCAGCTACATCTGCCAAGTGACCGATCTTTCAAAAATATTTCACCATTTTCTAACCCTCAAGTAGACAAATCTAAAAAAAAAAAAAAAAGCCACACTGTCTGCGATCATGTCATCTCGGCGTTGTAATTACAAGTTTCTAAACTGTCCAACTTATAATAAGTGTTCCCGTCAATATCCAAGTCATAATTACCACTATAAGTAGTTTTCCAAGAAGAGCCCAAAGAACAGACTCACATGCATGTTAGGTTAATTGGTGATTCTAAACTGGACATATAGGTGTGGATGTGAGTGTGACCAGTTTCTTTTTTGGCCCTGTGCTGGACTAGTGACGATTCCAGAGTAATGAGAAATAGACTTACAAACACAAATGCACTGAAATATAAAAGATATGATGTCAATTTGTGACCGGATAGTATGAAAATAAAGCATCATAAAAGCCATAACCTTTCTGTAGATTACAAAGGATTTATTTTGGCTTTATTTTTTAAATGTTTATAAGCCTTTAACATCCTCTAACCAACACTGTCTGATCTTTTAATCCTGCAATGCTTTAAACAATCATAACTTTTAACTGGACACACTGACATGTCAGTTTGCCGTGTCAGTGTACGCAGCCTACATGTCCTAAAATCTCTTCACGATTGTTCCTCTGCGGCCTCTCATCTCCCTTGCAATTAGTTTTGTGGCCGCCGCATGTGTACACTAAAAAAAAGAGAAAATTCTGCGAAAGCATGCAGTTAAGAAGACGAGGTCTAAGACAACAAACTCCGGAAGCCACTGATTGACAGATCTGTCTGCCCACTCTGATCCCCTGGCTAAAGCTGTGGCCGTTGTGGCAATGCTGTGGTCACCGCCGCTCCACGTCTGAAGATGCAAGGCCATTTCTAGGTTACAATAACAAACAGCACTCTAACACAACTGCAACGCCGGATATCCGAAACACTAAGAGCCCATCAAGACAAATTTAGTTTGAGGCTTGTAAATAATTGGTGCCCCCGACCTATGAATGTTCTCTCAGACAGAGCATTTTGTCCCCACGAGTAGCTAAAAATATGCCCGGCTTGCAGCATAATAACACAGCTTGGAGGGACAAATAACCTCTTATGGAGTACTTCTGTTACATTAACAGCAGTACTCAATCATATTCGTGCACAACACTATATTTTTTCAATGTTCCTAAAATATCTTAATAGTGCAGAAGCAGTCTAGTTTCTCTTTGCCCTGTGAGGAATGTAAATAACAACATTGTAGTCTCCGCCTGCGGAACAACCATACAGGGGGATGGGTGCAGGACTCAGAGAGCCCCACACAAACTACCACTCTGAGATGCTATAGAGCGCATAATGATGGCATTCACATCAGTGGTTGAGGGGGGGGAAACTGCCTCCTGACCACTTCCAACTAACAAGCTGAAATTAAGACCACTGATGACCTCACAGATGCCAACTAGCCTAGTAAACCCAACTGGATGCCTTGTTCCAAAATAGCCTAGTAATGCTGCCTAGTGTTGCCAGAGAAAGAAAAAAACAATCATTATGTATTTGTTAAATATGTTACATAATCCACAAATTAAATCTAACAAGGATTAATTTGCATAAGGAAATTAGAGAAACAGTTACTCCAAATTTCCCTTGTCCCTCTGGACCTCTTTACTCATGTCTTTCATGCATAGAGCCAACGGCTGTAAAACAGTTACTCAGTTTGGGCTTTGTTACAGGGTTTGTTATGAACTAGAGCGACTATAACTGCAGTCTAAAATGCAAAATAATTATCTTTATGTTTTACATTTTTGACATTTTAACCTTGAGATTAATTCACAGACTGTACACCACTAAAACATGCAGAAATGTGCAGTATTACCTTTTTTAAAGACAAATTATCATCACACAGCTTAACAATATAAACCCATGTAACTGCCACTAAACTCACTAACAGGATATTTCTACTTTTACTTTAGTTTATGTAACAGTCTTTCCCTCTTTAGTGGTCATGTGACTTTGTTTGGGAACATATAGGATTGGAGACATGGTAATTTTAACTGTAGCAGCATATATTCTAAACATTTCCTACAGTTATAAACGGATGTATATGTGGAGAAGTGCCAGAGAAACGCGACTGTCGTTTCAAGATTAACTTCGGCATTTTAAGAGAATGCAGGGGTGTGCTCAACCTGTCATTTGTAGCGCTGGAATAAATACAATATAAGCATGTATATATGTGTGAATGGAAGCGTTATGTTGTGACCGCAGTGTTTGCATGACTGGATCTGATATTTTAGTCGTGGCTGTAGGCAGTGCTGGAGGAGTTTAGGAATGCGTGACCACAGGGCCTTTTGGCCCCGTGGATGCATGTTCTCCTCCCTTGTCTGGGTCCAAAGGAGTGGACCATCACATCCCTGGTTGTTCCTCAAGGTCCACTGTGTGACAAACCGCAGCCGACAGCCACCCACTCACAAACTAGAAAATGACAACCCTCGGGGCAGCTGCTCTTCTCTTGAAAGTGCAGTAAAAATGGAGGGATTTTACTTTCACTGCACTTTAGAGGGAGCCGTGATTGCTTCCGCCCTGAGTGTGGGCGACTGAGTAGCTGAGGACGTGTCAGGTTCATGTCAATCAGCCAGTCAGAGTCTGTACCTCTGTGAACCAGAAGGCATTATGCTGCCACCTGCTGGTAACTTGTCTGACACGACTGATACTGTCACTGCCTGCAAATAAAGAAGCAGAAATGCCTCCTCAAAGTTAACTTTCATACAAGATGATGGCTAAGATGCAGTCCAGAAACCACAAGTTTCCAGAGAGATGTTTATGATCTGAAATATATTTAGCACAGTTGACAGTTTAAAAACACTTTTTTAGACCATTTTAAAGATATTACCCACATATATTTTTAAGTAAGTGATGTTTGTTTCTTCATTCTAGTCCCCCGCACACACCTACATCTGCACTTGTGCAAACTTAGGTTTGGCAGCCTGGTACTGTAGGTGTGGAATGAATAACTACTTTAGACTAATTTGGCATATTAAAGGAAGTAAGACATGAGGTGGCAGGTAGCATATGTTACATCCCAAAGTCTCAAAAGCTAAAGTTTCAGATCCTAAAACTTGTGCTTAACTAAGAGCTGATCTTCTGCATTAACCCCGGACTAGACTGAAGCAGTTTCTTGTCTAAATGATTTGTAAAAAAAAAAAAAAAAAAAAGACGTTTGTCAGCTCTCTGTCAGTGAATTCTCCAAATTGTTGCAAGTGCACTGAAAAAGAAAAAGGTTAACCTAAGACTTCTTTTTCTGGGTGAAAATATGGCTTTTGTTTGCCTGTTTGTCTACTGGATTATAAAATTCACACAAACTGATGGAAAAGTCCAGGTCACTATATTTACTGTAAACCTGGGTCATTTAGTCTTGGGCTTAGAGGACAACTACAATCTTTGATTAGTTCCCGCATATTGAATTTTGGCTTTTTCTTTTAAACCAGATATTATTTCTGAAACAATCCCCAAAGGATTTGTGTCTCCTCCTGCAATCTTTCACTTGTCAGGCAAATATGTAAACAACTACACAATAGAACCACAACTGCAGTCTCTGAGTTCCTTTCTATTAATCATTCCCAAAGATATGATTAGATTCTTTATTTACTCTGTGTAGAAAGTAATTTGTTATATTACTTACTCACTGTCGTTTGAGTTACTCCCCAGCATCAGCTGTCATGTACATGCAAGAGCAAAGATCCACCTTGTAAAAAGAAGGAAATACACAAAATCCTTCTTTTATCATTTAAGAATTATGACAAACAGCAACAGCCAATGAAGAAATTGGCAAAAACCAGCATAAAGAGCCCCTCACACAATAATGTGGTGATAGTGATTCTACTCTGTTAGCTTCTATGTACTACTGTGGGCTTGTTTTTCTTTAAAGAAAACAGTAACACCGGGTCCTGGTGTCTTTCACGACTAATTTTTGTGTATACATTTGAGCATGTTAGCAGTGACTAGTTGTTTTTGCACTTGTCTTATTTTTTTTCTTTTTTTAAAAGCTTGTCTTGACCTGAATGCGATGTTGTTCTAAACACGTTCACTTTCCTAAGATGAATTCTATAATTTCTCTATAGCTCCTTTTGTTTATTTCTTTTATCTGTTTATTTGTTTCTTATTATTATTATTTCTGGTATCACAGAACATATATACAGTAATATGACAATGCCAAAGCTGACAGGCAGGAGAAAAAAGGCAAAGAAAAAAAGAAAGGGGGAGAAAATATGATAAAACTGTCACGGCGAGTGAGATGAGCCGTGTGGAAATAATAAAGGAGGATGCAAACGCAGGCACTTGTAAAGGTGTGAAGGTGGTTTATTGAACACAAAATAAAAATAGGCAAACGGAGAATGAACTAAACTACACTGGGAACAACTAACTACTGAACACGAACCTGAACATGAAGGAAGATAGACGATGGTATATGATGGTGACAGCAGGGAGAACACACGAATGGAACATGGTAGATACACAGACGGACCTGCGACTACTACAACAGAAGACACGACTTAAATACACTCAGAGAAACACAGGGAGATTACACACAGGTGGGAGTAATTAACGAGAGGAGACAAGGGAGGTAAACTGAACACACTCACATGAGACGCAGACCTTCACAATAAAACAGGGAACAAGAAAACACTACACAAGGACGTAGGCTCGACACTGAGAGGCAGACAGAATATAGCACATGGAACCTGAACTATACTAAACGTGAGACACAACCGAAGAACAAATCCTTAAACATGAATAAACAGAAACATAGAATTCAAATAATAACCAACAAATCACAAAGGTAGCAAAACGATCATTCAAGAATAAACCAAAACATAATAAACTCAGAATGCTGGGTCGAACCGACCCAGAACCGTGACAAAAAGGGTAGAGCTCAAACAGAAAAATGCAATGGATCACTTCTGCCACACCTGTAAGAAAAAACATACAAAAAACAAAGATTATCTAGAAGAGCAAAATATGAAAAAAAGACAAGTCTTTGGTCATTTAAAGTAAAAAATGTAAATTAATATATCCATAATTCCACTCCTCAAAAGGTGTAAAAATCAGTGACAACAGGTCTGACTGAGTGATGAATACAATTTGAAATTTTTGGCTCAAATTTTTGGAGCTGTTGTCAGGAGGTTAAGAGAGTGTCCAACAGTGAGCCTCTACAACCATCCATAAAACACAGTGGAGGCTGTAATGGTTTTAGGGCTGCATTTCAACCTGTTGGGGATCTTGTCAAAATTGATGTACTTATAACTGCAGAAAAGTACCGTCAGATTTTGCAATATCATCTGAAATGCATCTGATTGGCAACAGCTTAATGTTGCAGTATGGCAATAATCCCGATCTTACCTAGATAGATAGGTCCTGGCTTTCCATATCCCAGAGCTCGGACTGAAACATTACTGAAACAGAGTGGGACCAACGAAAGACAGCCAACATCCAAAGAAGAGGTCTGAATGTCCTTCACAAAGCCTGGAGAACTATTCCCGAAGAATAAACAAGAAAGGTTGTCCAAGAAAGTTCAGGCTATGTTGAATAAAGGTGCTCATACCAAATATTGACTTTCAAACTCTGTTTTTGCCTTATATACGGCATTTACACACGTGTTTGCACACGTTTTAATAAACTGCTGTATCCATTCACATTTTCATATCAAACTATAGATAAAAAATGGGGCGGCACAAGATTTTTGCACAGTACCAAGCCATTTATTATTGTTAGCCGGGCGAACTTAGCAAAGCTGCGCCAAGCTATTTGAGAGAAGCAGATTCGACACCTTAAAAAACGAATTAAAAAGAAAAACAGAAAATTATCTATTGCTCTCTGATTATTTCTGATTTTAAAGATTAAAACGGGCTGCCACAAACGGACTCTTCTTCTGTATTCTTTTGCTTTGTTTAGAAATAAACGAATCTGCTTGCAGTTTCCGTCAGATTGGTAAACAACTGACGTCACTTCTGGTCTGTTCAGGCGGGCTGTTTGAGAGCTTGGGGGACCGACGTACCTCACGTTAAGCTTGTGTAACTAAAGTTATATAGTTTACGGATCTCATTCACGATAAGTGACACCTTAACTTTTTTGTAATCGTGTGGAGATCGAAAGTCAAAGTTTGGTCGACTTCACTCAGCTGGAGGGAGTAGTGCTGATTAGCCGTGTCAATGCGGTTATTGTTAGCTGACTAAAAAGCGAGCTATGGACCGACCATCTAGGTGAGCTACTGCTTTTGTCTATGCCTGGTAAACTAGATCTGTGGTGATGCTAAAAAAATGTTTTTAAATTTATTTTTTTTGTTTTTTTTAATTGTTGACACACAGGAAGACAAAGACTGTGAATTACTGTGAGAGCAAGGACTTCGATGATGGTGAGTTAAATTAAAAATCTGTTATCCTGGCCCATTTGATCCACAGTGTGATGAAGAAATAGCATAGCATAGCATGTCATGTCATGATTTTATAGTCTTACAGAGGCGATGCGTGGATGTAGTGAAGGCTGACATGCATAGGGTTGGTGTGACAGAGGAGGATGCTGGGAATAGTGTGAGATGGGGCAGATCTGCTGTGGAGACGCCTAAAGGGAGCAACTGAAAGTAGAACTGCATACAAATTTAAATAAATAAATTAAAAACTTTATGCAAGTTCTACTGACTTGCTTTATGATAAAGGCTAAATGTGTGTGTGTGTGTGTGTATATATATAAGGTAAGGAAGGAAGGAAGGTAAAATACACAAAGAAATGTATGCATGTATGTATGTATGTTGTGGGCAACAGAGTGAAAAGGGGGTGGGCCCCACCTTAAGTGAAGTATTTAAATGTTATAATAACAGGTTGATCTTAAGTATTCAGAATGAGGTTTTTCCACACGGAAGACCATCTTTCTTTCTGTTTTTTGTTTTTTTTGTTTTATTTTGAAAAGGTGAGACATCCACACGCTGTGCCAGTGGGTGTATTGATGAGCACAGAAATATTAACATCTTTATGACGGATCTGTTGGAAATTTTACAGTGATCTTTACATTTTATTTACTTTAGATGTCTTGTGTTAAATTGATAAATCGCACTCACTGCAGTGGTGTCACTTCGTGCAAAACAAAGTGGTGTGATCAGGAAAAGGACATTGCAACAAAAAACGTGCTATTAGATACTGTTGCTTTGCAGAAGACTCTTAAATTCCAGGAAAACCTGTAGTACAATAGGGTGCACATGTGTAATCCAAAGGACTCACTTTCCAGTCTTAACAGTGGTATCTTTGTCATTTGTCCTCATTTTGTGACAGATGAGGATTTTGCCTGTGTGAAGGCCCCACCCAGCAAAAAGGTCAGGGAGGATGTGAAACAAGAACAGAAGAAATCATTAAGCAAGTCCTCCAGTCAAGAGGCCACCTCACAATCGAGCCAGAAGAACAGGTAGGTGGCGAGTTAATCTGACACTGGCTGTGACAATCAGGCTAGAGGGCTCATGAAACCTGCTGTGAATAAATGTTACCAGTTTTACTGCTGTTTAGTTTGTTTCCAGCAGAGGGCGCACCACTTGTGTATGTCCTGCAATGTGGGGAAGTTATGTTTCAGTCCGTTAGCTATCCATAGGCAGCTACAGGTTACCTATCTACCTGCAGGGGGCAGTGGTGCCACCACTCTGTGGGTTACTCTTGCTTGTGCTGCCCTAGGTTCATCCGCCATCCGCTAAGAATGTAGTTCTAAAGCACAAAAGAGCTGAAGTGAAGCCGAGCATTAAAAATAATCAAGTGTCCACTGCAGCCACTGTCTTTACTTTTCATCTTGTACCTTTGCTTTTCTTTTTTTGTGTTCCTTTGTCGCTCCTTTCCCTGTTTTGGCACACTTCTCAACTCGTCAGCATTTGGTTGATGCACAGTGTCATCCACCTTGAGCAGCATGAAGTGGTCATGTATAGGAGTTCATTTGCATTGGTTACTGTCAGTAGGCAAATATCTTAACAAATAGACACACGCACAGTACTGTAAATGTGTGCAGTGCAGTGTTTCCTTTTAGTTGATCCTCTGAAGTTACAGCTGCTGACACTAGTATAGTTTTTGCTCACTACCAATGAACTATAAGATGCATCCAAGATCCAAAATGGGCCCAACATTTAAGAATAACGTAGTATTTAGGTCAGATTCTTGTGGCTCACCTGCACTACCTTCAAGGCCCACCAGGGGGCTGCAGGCCACACTTTGGGAAACACTGGTCTTGTGGTTTGAAATTCAATTCAATTCAGTTTTATTTATATAGCGCCAAATCACAACAACAGTCACCTCAAGGCGATTTGAGGTGACTGTCCACATTCACTAATGAATTTGAACATTTTCTTATTTTAATCTCAGTCATTGTGGCCCTAGTGATGACAATATTGCACCACATGATGATTAAAAGGATTAAACTCACAGATTTTTGGTCTTTTGTTGTAGGTATAGATATGATATGTAAAGAAATACCAGTCCAAAAGTAATACTTGGGTCTAGCACCAGTGCATTAATAGATTTTCAAAATGAGTTCATATTTTGTTGAGATGAGTAGCTAAGCTTAGGAGATAAGCAGTGGAAATTATAACTTTGATTTCATCACTGTTAGTGTAGAGCGAGAGCTGCACTGGGTGTGCAGTCAGCTTGAAGGTAAGCAGTCACTTTTAAAGAATATACTGCAGACTGCGGATAAATGTTTGGGTTAAAGCCTCGCTGTGATGCTTTAACTCATCAAGGTGGTTGAATAGTAAAGCCATTCAAAGTCATTGATAAAATGATGACTGGCTAATCAGTGGGGATAATCGCTAAATCAAAACAAAATGTTGATTATGCTGAGTTAAATTTAAAAAAATGTCACCGAAAAGTAGTCTTTTCTTTTACATTTTTATCAGTTTTATTCATTAGAAATGCTCATAGGTGAAAATCTCTAACATGGATTGAATCTTGATTCATTTGTGCAGAAAGCCACTGGACGAAAAGCTGTATGAGAGGGATCTCGAAGCAGCCATCACGCTTTCCATGCTCAATAATGTAGAGGAAGTGAAGGACCAGTCTCCTGTCAGTAAAGGTATGATTTGTTCTTTAAAAGGATCATTAAATTTCATGTGATTAAAAGGCTGTTGGCTTAATTTCCTCATAAATTTATCCAGGAGATGTCAAATTTCCAGTAGATGAAAACACAGATCCAGCTTTTCTGCTCCTGTCCAACTGCAGTGTGGATGGTGCAGTTATGGGTAAAGTCCAGCAGGTTTATTCATTTATGTAGTTGGAGATTTAATTTCCTTCCCTCTGTTTAATATCATTATGGGTTTTCTTCAGGTTTGGACAAAATCACATCAGAGAAAGGGTCGCCTGCTCCTGCCAGGCAGAGAAAGGCTGCCTCCAAAGCTACTGAGGAGCTGAAAAACAAGGATGGTGATGATGATGATGACTATCAACCCAAACTGACACCAGGTTACTCTGCCATAGCTTTTTAAGTAGCTATTGAGCATTTTTTACTCTTTGTTTTTGTGTCTTTAAAGTAAAAATAATGCTTTTGCAGATTCAGAAAGCGATGAAGATTTCAGTGAACCATCTGAGAGCGAAGATGAGGAGTTCACAATAAAGAAAGCAAGCAAGACTAAAAAGAAAGAAAAAGCAACAAAGAGTGAAAAAACCAAACAGACTCTTGCTTCTAAAAAAGAAAAGCAACCATCGAAACCATCAAAGCCTAAATCGCAAGCAGCAGGTACGCCCATGAGGATCATCAGCTTTTGTCTGCAAGTCATAATTTCACATTTGAATGAGCGCTGTTCCCTCTCACAGCAGCTTCTACCCCAGTGACAACACCTCCAACAGCCAAACCTGCCTCTAAAAGACCCGCGTCATCCTCCACAGTCTGCACATCGAAGCCTGCAGCCTCTCTGAGCCCAGCAGCGGGAAAAATGCCCAAGTGGAACCCACCAGGTACTGAATGACTGAACAGCAGCACAGCTGGAACATGTTCCTGTAAAATTAACTCAATTTAACATATTTATCAATTTATTTGTGTTTTTTCCTCCCAGCTCAAATTGGAAAAAGTCCCTCCACGTCCCAGACTCCAGCAGTGAAGTCTCCGGGTCAGGGTCTGCGGCTCGGGCTCTCCCGCCTCGTTCGAGTCAAACCTTTGCACCCTAGTGTTGCAAGCCACTGACTGAACTGACCTGCTGTCAGAGGTCAGGTCATGTTGTGTTTTTAAAGTTTTCAGTTATTTTTAGGCAAAGACTTCTAAATATTAATTTCTATTAGTGTGATACAAAATGCGCGTTACTGAGAGGGTCTTCACCCTCTTACCCCTGGATGCTATTTGAGGTTAAATTCTGAAAGTGTGAGTTCATGTCTGAGTTGTGTCATTTTTTTTTGGTCCTGAATTGTGTCATGTTACCTCCACTCAAAACACATTTTTGCTCTAGTGTGTGAACACTGTAAATCTTGTACATACATTTAAATAAACATAGAAAAACTGGTTACCTGGGTGTGCTACCTTTCCACACTTGTTAACTTTTTTTCTAAAACTGCACAGGAACCATAATAAAAACACATTTAGCCAAAAATGGCTGACAGAGCGCCTCATAACCTTTTACATAGTCCTCTAACAAAGCCAGTGCATCAGTCATGCATCATTACAAGTTAGTGCCACTGTATTATTTATGGTTACATCAAGCTGGAATATCTTTTGAAAATTGATGTCATATATTTACGACAGACACTGCCTGCATTATGATTGAAGTGTTGTTTGTAATTCCTTAATTCCATTCGTGGTTATTTTGTTTCACTAGATGCATAAAAAGAAAGTACTTTATTGCTTTACAGGCTGCTGGATCAGCAAACTTCCAAAACCTCATCTTTTATAGAGGTGCTTACATTTGAGAATGATGACTTAAGTGCATTTGATTAGCAGCTCCTGGCTTCTACTTTCCCTCTTACTTACTTTGGAATAAATAAGATTGTACTACTGTATGTTTTCACATGACTGTTTATCCCAAACTGTGTATTTTATCCTCATCCTCTGCCATCCACTCACAAATGTGCTGGTTGATAATTGTCTGTACACATGCATCATTGTTACAAATGTCCCCACAGAAAGAGGATAACTATTTTGCTGCCAGCAAACTAAAAAGCATAAAAAACAACACTTATCTCAAGGTTTAACCCTGAAACAAAGCACAACACTATAGCTCTACTAATTGACCCAACCCTTATACTTTGGTGGCTGATTCCCGAGTGGGGCCAGGTGAACACTGGCTCCTTCGGGAAAATGACTGGCAGCTGAGCTCAACAGCGAGGCAACACACACTCATGCAATGTGCAGGCCTGCAAAGGCCATAACAAACAGTCACGTGTCAGTGCCTCTGGAACTCTGAGAATTATGGCTGAAAAGTGAATACACAAAGGTGGATAAACTTAACACCTCAATAGTCTATGCACAGGATGATTGTCCTGACCTTCCTTGTTCAATGTTTACCAAATATATTAAGAAGTCTTTGACATACAGGATATCAACCAAACAGAAGCAGTATTGGCTTAAGTTTGAATACCAGGAATTCAAAGGCACAGTTGTAATATTGTGACAACAATAATTTGTCTTCTCTTGTGTGTGGCAGTTTTGACGATGGAAACTAAACCAAAAATAAAAAGAAGCAGTATGTGGAGATGAAGCAAGTCAGGTGCACAAGTGTATGAACAAAATCTGCAACGCAGTTAAAATGAATGAAAAAGCAGCCAATGTCCAAAGAAAGAAATGTAGCATGCTTTCAGAAAGCCTTGAGAACTACTGCTCAAGACCACTGTAAAAAAATTACAAGAAGGTCTGGCTCCTTGGAGGCAAAATATACAGAAATGAGAGGTGGCTCAAGATGTTTGCACAGTAGTATAATTAGTTTGACAGTTGATGGATAGGAGATGTTTCTGGACAGTAGCTTGTGAACCAATGTTAATACACAAAGAAGTAAAGAAATGAAAGTACAATACGCTACTATGAATTTTAAGAAAATGAGCCTTGATTTAAATTAAAGCTCAAACTGAATCTTGTTTGCCTCCAGTCATCATAACACAAGACACCACTTGTGATTGCAATGTGTATTTTTTTAATCATGCTAATAGTTATTTGATAGGTGGTTATCTCACAACAAGAAGGTCCTGGGTTTGAATCCAGTCTGCGGTCTTTGTGTGGAGACTACATCTTCTCCCTGTGTTTTCATGGGTTATCTGCAAGCACACGTGGCTTCCTCTCACAGTCAGCCTGTTTTAATGACACATAAGAAAATATCCCCTTTTTTTCTTATTGGATGTGATATTTTTTGACATTGTTGGATAAATCATAGTCACACATAAAGAAATTGTAACTCCTTAGATTCCTAACTTGCTCTTTTGATTTTTTTTATTCATTTATTAGTTGGCTTTTTGGTATTTTCTTCCATATAACTTGCAGCGGCAAGCCAGAGGCATAACAGGATACAGGTGAAACACGACACGGATTACTCAAATCCTACCCCCCCCTCCAAAATCTGACCCAGACCTGTGGAAGCTTGTTTTCACCACTGGAGAAAAAGGATAAACATGGGATCTTTTTTGCCATTGATGTGTCAAAATTTCTCAATTTTGAGTTATTTTTTCTGAAATTTTAATTAGTAAGTTGAATGTTTTTGCTATAATAACCTGAAATTTCTAATTATTGATGGCAAAAAGTGTTTGTGTGTTTTCCTTTCAGTGGTGAAAATGGGCTGCCAAACAGACTAAATACTGACCTTTTCGATGTGTTTTTACTAAACAGGCTGGACTATAGTGTTGCAGTGCCACAAGCAATTCAGTACTACTCTTTCAGTCCTGTTCCCCTCACCTGCAGACTCCTCCTCTTTTTCTACCCTCCTAGGTAAGTGCAGTTAATAGTACACACCTGCACCTCAGGTGTAATGTAAAGAAGAGACAGCAGAGTGGAAAATAATGCATGTCTCCAGCACACTCTTTGAATATGATGTAAATTTCAGGATATCAGATTACAGCTATTCTCATGCTTTGAGCAAGGGGTGGGGAGTCACAGAAGGGAGAGCACACCTGAAGTAAAAGGCAGAGGAAATGTTTTCTCCACCTCTTTTCACTGTGAAGTAGAGGAGTGTACCTAGCATACACAGGAGCACCAGGATGAGATCCAGCTGGATGAAAGCTTTGCTTATGGTCCTCATTGTGGCCTTCGCATTGTTATACCTCAGCTCTATTAAGAAGGAGGTCCACACTCATTCTGAGAGATTGCAGAGGGCCCATTACAATGACTCCATTAGGGGCCAGGGAATCGTCAAGAGGATGGAAAAGATGGAAACAGACATCAACAGGCTGCGTGAGTTAAAGTCTCAGTTTGGCAGCTGCTTATGTGTAAAGTCTGTATTTAGAGTTCAGTGAAGAAACAATGAAGGCTAGATCTGTTCATCTGAGGTGTTTCTCATCTGCTACACATGAAAATTTCCAAAACGAAACAATTAAAGTAACAATTATTTTTTAAATAAAATGTCAGCTGTTTTGTTTTTTATGTAGGGGCCCTTAAGATTTTTTGTTTAAAGTGTAAAACCACAACTCCCATTGGATACATTTGGTTTTTATGCTTGAACATTAAAAAGACCCGCCTGCTTCACTACTCACTTATTGGAGCTTTTCAAGTTAACATTGCTAAAAGTACCAAATTGCTCTTACCTGACTGTTCCTGACTCGGTTTTCACAGACAATAAACAAATGAGATGGACAATGCAAACACTATGTGGTCATTTCTGTCCGCAGTGAGTTTGATGAATAAACTTGAAAAGAGGGAAACGGCACCTGGCAGGAAGGAAGAGGTGAAGGACAAGAGGAAGAGGGTGAGGAAGCTGTACCCCAACTCTGATCTGTTCAAGAATTGGGGTGACGATCTGTCAGAGGAGGAGCAGAAGGAAGCCGAGCAGTTGTTTCAGAGATATGGATACAACGCCTTCCTCAGTGACAGGCTGCCCCTCAACAGAGAGATTCCCGACACCAGGCCTCCAAGGTGAGTGCAACACACGAATCCGAAAGGAAATCAAAAAACACACACCGAGCTGCTTGTGTGTTTCTGAGGTCGATCAGTGACAATTACATTTTATTGTCTTTATTGTCTTAGCATGAATGCATGTGAATTTAGTACATAGACACACTTAATGGCAACATTGTTAGGTACATGATTGCTAACGCAGATATGTAATTGGTCAGTCATTAAGGCATGTATACACGGTCAAGATGATCTTCTGAAATTAATCTTGACCCCGAGGAAGAAAGCTCTTGGGTTTTCAGAGAATGGTCAGAAAAAGAGAAAATACCCAGTGAGCGCCAATTATCTGGGAGAAAATCCCTTGTTTGGGTAAAAGGTGAGGCTATTTTGAGTGGAAAGGAAGGAAACCGTAACTCAAATAACAGCTTGCTACAACCAAAGTATCTAATATGATAAATAAGATAAGAGCATCTTTGAAAGCAGAGCATGTTGAACCTTGAGACAGATGGGCTACAACACCAGAAGACAATATTTGAATGAATTTGGCATCAAGAGCAAGAAAGTATGCCTTGCATCAACATTATTAAAATTTAAACAACAGAGGCAACTTCATTATTGATGCTGACCTTGTCCATCTCTCCATGATCACAGCATACCCATCTTCTGATGGCTGCTTCCAGCAGCATAACACACCATCCCGGAAAGCTCAGATCATGTATGCTGGTTTCTTGAACATGAAAATAAGTTCACTGTACTGAAATGGCCTCCACAGTCGCCAGATGTCAATCCAGTAGAGAACTTTGGGATGTGGAGTGGGCACTAAAGGATACAATTTCAACTCAAAAACATTTAATTTATTACTTCTTCAGGCTGCCTGCTATTTTTCTGCTCACAGGTGTGCTGTGAAAAATTATCCGAAGGATCTGCCGACCATCAGTGTTGTGTTAATCTATTTGGATGAAGCTCTTTCAGTCATTAAAAGAGCCATATGCAGCATCGTGGACAAGACACCAGCTCGGCTGCTGCAAGAAATCATCCTGGTGGACGATCACAGCAGCAATGGTGAGTCAGCCTGCTTCCAAATAATTTTCATATCATTTTCAGACTGTGGTGGATATCCTATGTACACAGGGACGGTACTCAGATATCTGACAAATCTGAAACCAAGCGTGAAAGGAAGGCGCTCACAGCAGCTTTAGTTTATACTGCAAATGATGGCAGAAACTACATCCTTTTATTACAGGCAATAAAAGACAGCAGTATAAAATATGAGATGAGGTTTGAGTAGCAAAACTTGCACTGAAATGGGAAACAGTTGCTTGCGTTTATGGGTTGGAACTGAAAACATATATCAGGGAGTGTAATGTGTAATTGCGATGTCGCTGTCCACTGACAAAAGAACTTGTAATCCTAAATAAACACGACCACGTGTGTAGAGTACTCAGAGTGGCAGAGTGACTTTTACAGGGATAGTACTCTGTATGTTATTTTTGAATTACTATGAGTATGGCAAATTAAATTCTTGTTTTAAATTCAAGGGAGAGAAAAAGTGTCAGATCTATCAGCTGATTTGTGAAACAGTCCTTTGAATCGTTTTTATTAACGATCAGAAAAAAAGATTGATTGTTAGAGGTATGAGTAGATTTAATCTGCAGCTCAGATTGCTGAAACGGTTCTTTATTTTCTGCAGAGGACTTAATGGAGAAGCTGGATGAATACATCAGCTTTATCCACGAGGAGCGTCCAGGCCTGGTGAAGAAAGTGCGGCACTCTGAGCAGCTCGGCCTCACCCAGGCCAGACTGTCGGGCTGGAAGGTGGCTGAGGGAGAGGTGATTGCCATCTTGGACGCTCACATAGAAGTCCACGTCCAATGGTTGGTTTAAGATCTGAGTGACTCTTTTCAGAGCTGTTGTGATAATCCTGTAATTGGCCCTCATGTTTCTTTTAAAACTGTTTGCGTGTGTCTAGGGCAGAGCCTTTACTAGCTCGGATTAAGGAGGACCGGACTGTGATACTGACGCCTGTTTTTGACAAAGTCAAATACGATGACCTGACACTGAGTCCCTACAATAGTGCATCTCATGGCTTTGACTGGGCACTGTGGTGCATGTATGAGTCCTTCAGACCTGAGTGGTATGCCCTGAATGATGAGACGCTGCCTGGCAAGTAAGAGTCACATTTAAAGACATCACATTTTACGCATGAACTCCCAGCATGTCAGGACAACACAGTGTGGACGTTTCAGACTCTCCGCTGAACCACGGCTTAGAAAGCTATGAAGACTGTACACATGGAGCCAGTGTTGCCAAAACAAATATCAAGGATAGTTGCAGACAAAATCTTTCACATTAAGCAATCTGCGGAGTGTAACACAGCACCCATGTGGGTGTCTATAGGTTGCACAAAAATCAGATTTAAGGTTTTTGCTGCTAGAATGAAAGCAGCCTTGATGACACATTGTTGACCCATTTGTTTTTTTGTTTTTTGTTGTTGTTTTTTAAATCCTTGGTTGCTTTGGTGTTTCAGGCATTGCGGTCATAATTCTTTATAATTAGGTTTGCTTTGCTGTCTTAGTTAGAGTGCGGTGTGGTAAGATTTTTTTGCTTGTTCAATTTTTCCTTTGTTAAACGGTGTCACCAGGAGCCCCTCAGTCATGGGGATACTTGTAGCTGATCGCCAGTTCTTCGGAGAGATTGGAAGCCTTGATGGTGGAATGAAAATATACGGTGGGGAAAATGTGGAGCTGGGCATCCGGGTAAGTAAACTGACTGATCAAGTCCTGCTGAAGACGATGTGCAATGGTTTGATTTGAAATATGTTAGTCTACCTATCTTTTATTTAGACCCACCATACGTGTCTTTACACGCTCCTTTTTGCAACCACGCTCTGTGGCTTCATGTGGTGTGCAACGTTATGGTTCCTAAATGCTTCCACTTTGCAATAATACCACTTGGATCTAAAGTCTTATACAAATAAATTTATTATTGACTCCATGTTTGAAATTTGTGACTAAACAGACTTTATTTGGTTACATTTGTGATCTGGTTTAATGGGTAATCTTTTTATATTGGTTGCATTAAAAGCCTCCAAACCTACTTTTATATGTTTTCACAGGTGTGGCTGTGTGGAGGAAGCATTGAAGTTGTGCCTTGCTCTAAAATTGCCCACATTGAACGAGCAGTAAAGCCTTACCTCCCAGACTTGAGTGTCATGATGAAGCGTAATGCACTGAGGGTAGCAGAGGTGTGGCTGGATGAATACAAATACAATGTCAACATTGCTTGGAACCTTCCCCTTGAGGTTAGAAGAGAAGGCACCTCCCGAGTTAGATTTAAGATTCAAATTGCACAGATATGTGCTCTGCAGGTTGAGTAATAGTGCAAACACTCAAACATGTCTCTGTGGTCCTATTGTTTTTCCTACAGAACCATGGGATAGACATCGGGGATGTGTCGGAGAGAAAGAAGCTCAGGGAGAGGCTTAATTGTAAGCCCTTTAAGTGGTATTTAGATAATGTTTACCCGATGCTGGACCCCCTGGATAACTTGCTCAGTTATGGAGCTGTAAGTCAAAAATAACTGTTTTGTCTGAATACATATGAGAGGTTAGATATTAAAGTGTGACCATAAAGTCTTTTTAACTCTTAAATTCTCATTAATTATATTTAAAGGGCCTCTCTGTAGAATGTTTTGATGCTTTTTAAGGGGTTTTTTTTTTTTTTGACGATAATTGTATTACAGCTTTAAAAATTTCAAAATGTGATCTTCCCCAAGTTCTGAGGTTGCCTCCAATGTCCTACATGTGGACTTTTTTTTTTTTTTTTTTAAAATGTAAAGGTTGTATGATGGATTCTCTGCAAAAACAAATTGGTGTGATTTATGTGATATTTATTCTCATAAATCACAGGCTTCAAGGCTGCCCTATAACATCATTTGTTACCAAAATGGCTAAAGTTAGCTTAGATACTCCAACAAAAACTTGCCATATTGACAAAAAAAAAAACAGATAACAATATTTGTGAGTCAAATTTAGCCACTTACTTGCTATGTTGGATTGTAGCAAAAGAACTGACCTCGACTGTCTTCTTTTAGCTATTTTGCTAGTGATAGACTGTTCAACATACTGTCGTGAGTGGTTGAGGTTAGCTGGGCCTCCAATAGTGTAGTGGTTAACACATTTGTTTTCGCTGGTTTGTCTCAGCTGGAGAGACATGTCCTCTCCAGGGTTGTATTATGGAGTCCATCAAATATGTGGCCAAATTTGACAATAGAAGTCAAAAGTAGTTAAAATACAAACTCTTTGTCATACCTTTACGTTTATTTCCCTAGACTGTATATAAAAAATGGATGTAGTTATTGTGATGGTTGCGAGGTTCTGTTATAAAACCTCGATGTGAGCAGTTTTGTTATCGCCATCTTTGTGTTAGGGTGGTAACAGTAAAGTAAACAGGACTTGAAACTTGTGACTGAGACCATAAACGTGTTTACTGAGGTCACAGAGTGAAGGAGCCAGTTTTCAGACTCAGAAGCTAAATCCATCTTTTTTTTATACAGTCTGTGATTGAGGTCGCTTGCTAATAATACTAATTTCATAGCAATGAAAATGCTACATGGATAGTCTAAAATAGTTCCAGCACACTAGTAATTATGATCTATGGTGGTATTTTTAGCCATAAATAAATTATTTAACAGTACAAAGTTAATGTTTAGTTAATATTTAATTGAGGATGATGCAAGGTAAGCTTCTCTGCCTTGTCAGGTCAGCTTTGTTGGCTTTATAAAATGACTGAGGCTTATGCGCTGGCCTCTAAGGAGTCATATGTGGCATAAAATGCTTACAAGATGATGCAGCAAGTTAAAATTCACACATGTTAGTCCCTATTACACGATGAAGATCAGCACACAACATGGGCAGCCGTCACCAGCAGCAAAGAACCTTTAAGCAACTTTTGTTTTTTTTACGCTTATCATATTATTTTTTTATTTGAAGACTTTCATGGGGATACATCAAGATGTCTCACAGTTACAATAGATTCATTCACTGGAGAATATTATGTACTCTTACTTTGTTTTTATGCAGGGTGTGTTTCATAGTGAGAGCATCTGTAAAGCAAACTTTCCATGAATGCTCTCAAGGAACTCCCTCTTGGTGGTGCTTCTGCCAATATTTAATTGCACTGAATCTTGGCACAGTGGCATCGCAGTATTACAAAACTCCCCTTTCCCACCTTTTTCTAATTGAAAATTAATTTAAAGTTAGTTTTGTTTTTGTTCCAGAGTCGTTTTACTCATTTACTTAAAAAATACAGTGTTGGGAGTATTTTTATTTTATTGTAGTTTGGAAAAGGTATTACAATACAAACACAATACTTCATGTTATAATTTGCTTCTTAATCCTTGTTTGGTTGGTGAATTTGGCCTCACTGACAAATACTTTTTGTTAGTTTTGCAAACTCATAATGTCGTTTCAGTTTGCATCTTTTTTATTTTTATATCAGTTAACTAAAATGTGTTTCTGCACCTGGTTTCTTTAACTTTTGCCTATACTAGTGTCCGGATTTGTCTGCTGGATACGTTGTGTTCTTTCTAATGAAAGCTGCTCCAGTTTATTTATGCTTTTGTTGGCAGATGATAAATGATCTGAAGCCAGAACTCTGTGTTGACCAAGGCCCGATGCCAGGAAACACACCCATCTTGTATGGATGCCACTTCTATTCACCTCAAGTATGTTTAGAGATTCAATGTTTGCAAACAGGTGGTGATTTTGTTTTTGTAGGTAATTGTTGTTCTTTGGTTTAGCACTGTTTTTATCGCTCTGATGGACAACTCTACATTGGCGGGATCAAATCTCATAAGTACAACAGCAACCGCTGTCTGGTGGACCCTTTCAGTGGAGTCTACCCGGTGCTGTATGACTGCAAAATAGCCAAACAGAAAGACTTTCACATGCTGTGGGATTTTAAACAGGTAAATATTTCAGTTTTTAAATATAGAATCAGTCAAACCTGAGGGAAGTTGTCACCCAACCCACTCTGAATCAGCTGATTTTTTTGTCCTTTAAGCTCATCCAGACAAAGGACTGTTGAGCTTATGCCACCCTGAGGCATAAGCTCAACTAATGAAACTTGATCACCTAGTAGGTGATGGTTTGCAGTTTTTTTTTGTTTTTTTTTAACACATTCACCTGTGAATCATGATGAATCTTGAGCCAGAAAAGCTTCAAACTCGTTGACTTTTTTTCTTCAATATTACATTCATTTTCATTTCATGAAACTTTATTAATCCTGTTCATTATGGTGCTCAGCTGCACCCAAACACATTTAAAAAACAAACAAACAAACAAACAAAAAAAACATTCACTCTCTGAGAAATAAAACAAGTCTATGAAATATTGATTAAGAATGCCTACATTGCTGTGAGGCATCTAAATTCTTTGTTGGGTTCAAACTAAATATCACGAGATTATAGTAGATTAAATGGAGGAGGCCTCAGGGCAGAGAGGTCTGGGTGTCTCGGAGCAGACACATCCATACATCCAGTCAGGTGGATGTATGGATCATCATATTCAATGATACTGATGATCAATAGAGAAGTTTTTGGAGTGGATATAAAATTAATTTGATGGTAGTCTGTTAACTTATCTTAAATGTGTTTTTCAGTCCTGAAAATCTTAGTTGGCTATCGGATATACTTACGAAAGCTCATAAATGTTGGGGGAAAAAAACCCTAATTTCAACCAAGTATTATACTTTGAGGGCCTGTACTGCAGACAACTTTCAAAGCATGAAGGTAAATTTACAAGGCAAATATCCTTGTGTTTATGTAGCACTTTTCTACTCTACCTGAGCACTCAAAATACTTTATACAACATCCCTCATTCACCCAGTCACACAGCACCTTTTCTATGCTTAAGTGCTTTCTATCTAACATTCACACTGATGGATGTATCCGAGAGCAACTAGGGGTTGGTTCTGTACCTTCCCTAAGGATACTTTGGCATGCAGACTGGAGCAACCATTGCTCGAACCACCACCCTGCTGAGCTACAGCCTCGCTAAATATGGTGATGTTATTGTATAAATTAAAAAAGAAAAAAATCAGCTAAATCTGAGGTCACATGGAAGCCAGTCACTAATGTCTGGAGAAGAAAAGGAGACAATAAAATGTGTTTATTTGCAGGGAGGACCCATCCAGAACAGAAAAACAAAGCGATGTCTAGAAATTGCGAAGGATGACGATGGCTTTTACAAACTCATTGTCCAGCAGTGCACCGGTCAGAGCTGGAATATACAAAATCTCATCAAAGACCACTAAGAGACTGCTGGGCAGGTCTCAGAAGATAATGAGCTGTTATTGCACAAAAAGTGAACCTCGTGTCAAAGAAAGATCTAGAGTTGTCTTTCGTTACATCATTATTTAAAAAATAAACGAGGTTTCTGAAGAGAGTCACTGAAAAGGAAAGTGAAACATTTTTTCTTCTATTTTTTGTAGTTACATTAGATGTATATATGTCTGTACGTATGTATGTGCGTGAACTACAAAGAATCATTTTTCTTGTTTGTTTTGAATACAGAAATTTCCTTGTGAACAGTTGCTCTGTGCATGTTTGGTATTATGAAGCCAAAAGACTAGCTGTGCATGACAAACTTGACCAAACCTCCCTGTGAGCTGGTCTCTTGTAAAGCTTCTTTGTGATTGCTCCAGGGCCGAAAAAGCTACTAAGACACTTACAGTACCAACCTGCCAATGCCGTCAAACACTTAGTCTTACTGTTAACAGAGACTCCAATAGCCTTGATCTTTTTTTAAATAAAGTCTGCTAAAGGCCTATGAATATTTACCTTAGTGATACTACAAACATTCAGTCATTCAAGTCAGTCAGGATCTAATATCACTTGGCAGTTATAAATTGGCAGAGATGAAGGCGTCCCACTTTTTCTGCCACATGGCACGACCTGAATCCTTCAGATGAGCTGGGAGTGAGCTGTACCTGTAGGAAAAAGAAGAAACATTTGATGAGAAGAAACATATTGCAACTGGGCTTAAAAGCTTAAAATCAAAGGCTTTCTTAATATTAATACAAATGTTCATGTTTTTTTTTAATGTGAGAATCAGCTTGGAGAGATTTAAAAGTTGCTTCAAAAATGCAATTCCAACACGAACATGAACATTATTTGTTGTACTGACAAATAAACAAGGACATTGTCTGAACACTTGGCTCTCATTTTACTAAACATCAGTGACTCTATGTATTAGCATTGTGCCGAACATCATATTACAGGATACTGTTTCTGATAGCCGGAGACATGAGCATGAGTTTAGTCATCCTCGAGCACTCATAAACAGGTATGCTCGTAATGCTGACTTTAACTAATTATAGCTACATTTTCTAAGGAAAATGTTAAATTTAATGGAATCTAATTTACTTTATTAAAATAAATAAACCTTTGACTTGATATATTTCCATTGCATTCCCGAGAACTGTTGCTTCATGTTTATTGAAGGGTAAGAAATATTGAGTGTATGTTGGGCTGAAATTTATTGATTTGTATAATTTAATTCATGTTCATTCAAAGATAGTGTGATAAAAACTGGCATCAGCTGTTGGCCACCTCATTTTGAGGCCATCTTGTTTTCTTTGAAGGCTTAATGCTAAAACATGAATGAAAGAAATAAAGTGAAATTATTCTGACGTGATGGAGTTTGCAGCCAGTTCTTTGAGCGTGCCCAGGTTTGCTTTCAGCCCTCCGATGCCCACGAATGCTTGATAGAAGTCATAGGAGAGGCCTGTGGTGCCAAACAGGGACGGGTCATCGGCACTGATGACCATCGGGTGACCCTCTGACATCAGCACAGTGGCAGGGTGGTTCCTGAGGTCTGAAACCAGCTTCAGCACCTGCACGTCAGAGGTGAAACAAACTCAGGTAAGTTATGCATAAACACATGTACATACTGTGTGTATTTTATGATGGCAGTGCTAACAGGTCATTAACGTGACGTGTATATTTCTGTTTCACTTTTATTTAAAATGAGTCATCAATTCCTGACTTTTAGGCATTCAATCTTTAAGCTTCTTCTAAAACACCTGCTAGATTTAGATAATCTTACAATTTTAAATTATATTGATTTAATCAACATTTCTTGCTATTGTACCAGCTGACTTTTAGTGGTTGCAGTTTAAATTTCAATTTAATCAGGCTTAACGTTTGACACCGGTATTAACTTTTGTCTTTGGTAGCAAGATATCATTTCTAAATTAAACATTTTTATGACAAGTTAACATTTTTCTTAGTTTTACATTTGTTCTTGACTTGAAAAGTTTATCAACCTACGTATGAGTTGAGTTGTTTTTAACGATATTTAAGAAAGTGCTACAAAACTACTACCAAAGACCACACTGATGACTCATCCTGGAGGCCACAAAAGAACCCAGAGCAACATCTAAAGAACTGCAGGCCTCACTCTCCTCATTTAAGGTCAGGTCACACTAATAAAGAGACTGTGCATCCATGGGAGACTTCCAAGGAGAAAACCAGCAAGTCCACGTCTAAATGTCAACAAAGACAAAAAAAAAAAAAAAAACAATGTGAAGGATTTGGAGTGGCCTAGTCAAAGTCCGGACTTAATACGATTGAGGGGCTTTGGCATGATCATAAACCCTCCAGTGTGGCTGAATTAAAGCAATTCTGCAAAGAAGAGTGGGCCAACATTCCTCCACAGCCATGTAAAAACACTTATTGTCAGTTATCGCAAACACTTGATTGCAGTTCTTGCTGCCAAAGGAGACACAACAAGTTATTATGTTTCAGGGCAATTGGATAACTTTTCTCTTAATGAATGAAATCATCATTGAAAAGATATTTAGTATTTACTTAGGTTATTTTTGCCTAATATTTAAAAGTGTGACAAATATGCAAAAAGGGGGTAAATACTTTTTCACAGCACTCTACAGGTATATCACCTTGCATTGCCCATAACATTAAAGGTGCTCTCTTCTTAAAGTTAGATTGTTTTATAGAGTGTTAATCCTACATCATGAAGAAGCTACACATCACAGCAACGTCTTCTGCTCTGATGACTTTAAAGGTATTCAGCGCAACACAGTCAAGATGTGGGTCGGAGGTCGTGTCATCTATACTAAATAGTAGTAAATGATCTTACCTGGTTTGAGATGGGACAAAGCTCCACAGCCACATTTCTTTTCCTAGAAAGTTCTTTGGCAAGCGGATGGTGCGCTAAAGCGTAGCCGTGCCCAATGCGCGTGGTGTTGAATAGAAGGGCATCAAGAATATTTTGATCCGTGTCTGTGCCTTCGTCATCTATACACATGCACACAAATACAGCATACATTAAATTTTAAAAGAGTTTTTCAAATCTTCTGAGAATTACTCATGGTATAATGAGCTTTATGCTTTTTGATCCACCCACCTGTCTCCCCTGCATGAAAGAAGTACGGCAATCTGACACCAAGTTCAGCTGGCAGAGAGAGGGCCTCTCTGAAGAACCAAAGACTCTTCCCACTGTCCTCCCGTCCAACCTGCAAACCATAAGGTTAACTAGTAATGCGACACTAGGGTACACCCTGTACGAGCTGACAGTCAGTCATATGAAGAGAGACAGAAAGCCATTCATGCTCACATCTAAGGTGAATTAGGAGTTAACTTGCGTTTCTTAGGATTGTAGGCACAACACAAGAAGAGCAGAAAAGTCACACAGACATGTAAACGCCACACCACATGGTCCCCAATAAGCAGATAAATGATCTGCAGACTCAGAGCTTATAAGCAGTTGAGGCTGAAGTCCACGGGTCACTTCTTACCATGTCAAATCCTGCAACGACATCTGGGAAGTCCTTTTGCAGCTGAATGGCCTCTTTTACAGCAGCTTTGACCTCAGATATACTCAAAGCTCTGAAGAAAGGAACAACAGACATAGATGACAGTACTTTCTAAGACTCACAAACAACAAAATGTTTAATTTTACATCAAGATTTAGTAGTCAAGATGCCTGCCTGAGAAAAATCAGTCTCCAATGTTGAAAACAGGTGATAAACCTTATTAGCATTTAAGCGCAGGTTTTCCTAACAGAACTGTTTGGGAAATAAATGGGGAACTTACAAGTAGAGGGTCATAGCCACTTACTCTAGTGGTACTTTGAGGCACATGCTGAATCTAAACCAGTAAAATTAAGACACATGCACATTTTAAGATTGAATTAAATGGTTACTTTACAGTAAAACCTGACCTAAAAATGAATGTCTTAATCAAATTTTGTGGCAGTTGGTGCTATATTGAAAAAAAAAAAGTCAGGGTATCACCAAATCAGGCATCAGGTTTAATCCTTTTGGAGCCCCTGAGTATCTGTACAAAGTTTAATATGTATATTTCAGTCTGCTGCCTGCAAAGCTAAAAAAAATAAACTCAAAATGAACTTCACAGATGTTAGGATATCAGTCATGCTATCAAACTTGTCTCAGTGACTTCAGATTGCTCCCAAACTTTACATCCCCAAATTGTAACGTGCTTTCTGTCGGAGTAACACGACATCAGGATTTAACAGAACTCCATCACAGCTGCAGAAATCATTATACGCCCCTTTTTCATGTGTTTTGATTTATCAAATGAATGGACTGTCCTGTTAATAACTGGACTTTGCGGCTGCTTCCTTTGCAAGAAAACAGGAAGCCGAATGATTTGAGATAATATATTGAATTATCATTTAATTATTTTCCAAACTGGAACACAGTTAGACTTAAAGTAGATGTTGAAGATCCGACATCTTGTCCCCTTTTTATTTAACATGAGTTTGGTGACTGAAAAGAAGATCTGTGAAAATGTGCTGCCAGCGGTTGGAAGTGGTTGGAGGCACATACATTGGTTACAAGGCTATTATCTAATAAGTACTTCTGATACTTTTGAAAATGAAACTACTTAAGTAAAACTACATTTCCAGTGGAGTTACTTGAAAATCACTGAATTCTTTACATTTAACTGAAGACAGGTAAAAATAAAAACACATAGTGTTAAGAAAAAACAAAACAAAACAAAACAAAAACAATATGTTGCAAAATAAAAGCTCGTTTGGAACTTCATTCCACATGTTTTTTTTTTTAAATTGAGACACGGTCAGAAAAAAAACCCTGGACAAGTTACATAATAGTAAAATATATACACATAAAAAGCTAGTGTGCTGTCTCACAACTCATGAGAGTAATTAGTAGCATAACTGTCTCTAAAAATACTCATAGCTCCTTTTCTCACAAGTTAAAAAGGGAAGGGGAGGTGTTCACCACTTTGTGAAAGACTAAATGATGAAATATTCCAGTTGAAAAAAAAAAATCAAAATTGTGTAAATATTATTATAAGATTCAGAGAATCCAGAGAAATCTCTGTATACAACGGATAAGACTTGAAGCCTATCCTCGTCTCTCTGGGGGTAGTGTACCAACAAAACTCATCACTGCTTCCACTGATCCAAAAGTCTATGATACAACAAAAAGAAAACATTTATGAACAACATCCATAAACACTGCTGCCTTCTTTGAGCCCATGCCTTTTAGATGGAGTGAAGGGGTGTAAAAACTGTCCTGCAGTCTGAATAATCTGAGCTTTTTTTGAAAATCACAAATGCGGCATCCTCTGGGCTAAAGAAGAAATGAGCCATCCAACTACATCACTGTGGACCTAAAAACCCTGCACTTTTGATAATTTTTTGCATGTAATCCAACAGCATGCCACTACAGTTTAAGAGTCCAGGTCTGTAAATTTGCCTTAGCATCTTCTTTTTTCACACCAGCTACTGGCCTGGCAACTCCAAGTTCAACATCCTTTGTCTAATATATCCACTGCCCCTCCTCTGCACATGTCCAAGCCATCACAGCCTCGCCATCACTACCTCTGTGCCTTGTTCATCTTCCATCCGTCTCACTGATTTTCATTCTTCTTCTTTGCAGTGCATACCTGCACCTCTCCAGGGTCTCTTCAAACTGTTCCCTACTATCAAAACAGACCACAATGCCATCTGGAAACATGCCTGACCTCACATCAACCTGTCCTTCACCACTGCAAACAAGAAGGGGTTCAGAGCACATCCCCAATGCAATCACACCCCAACCTTGAATATCTGTCACTCTTGAGTTCCTCATACAGTGTCACAGTTCCTCGCTTGGCACTCATCATCTGCTTTCTCTAAACGCACAAAGAAACAGTAAAGCGCCGTCTGACCTTCAGCCTGCTTTTCTGCATCAACACTCAAAGCGTCCGTAGTGCTCTTTCTCAGGATGAAGTCATACTGCTGCTCACTGATCGTCACCTCTTTTCTTAACCCAGCTTCAACAGTTCTAGCAGGATAAAGGTTTTACAATACTGAACATAATATTACAGTCAGCAGAGGTTTATCCCTTTATTCAGTTCAATTCACTTTTATTTATCTAGCACCAAATGACAACAGCCTGCCTCAAGGTGCTTTATTTTGTAAGATAAAGACCCTAAAATAATACAGCGAAACCCCCAACAATCAAATGAGCCTCTATGAGCAAAAACTTGGTGACAATAGGAAGGAAAAACTCTTTAACAGGAAGATACCTCTGGCAGGACCAGGCTCAGGGACGGGCCGCCCAGATTGGGGGTGAAGGAAGGAAAACAGGACACAGAAAAGGCACACACAGTGAACTTTTCCACAGTATTATAATAATGAAGCTAATAATTTGTGCAGTGCTTAGAGAGCCTCAGTCGTCACTTAAAATGGAGCGTAATTTTAGAGAAGCCCTCTCTTTGACATATTTTACCTGTGGACAGAAATTATGATACGAGCCCCGAGAAAGTCTGGATGGTCTCCTATAAATTTCTTTGTAACTTCTTGAAATGTTTTCAGAGTCCAGAACTTATCGTGAATAGTTCCATCGAGCTCGTATGTCTGCAACACAGAAAGGTTTCAGTTAGAAATGTAGAAATGTCAGATATACCGCTGCCACTGATGTAGCTGTTTAGCACAGGCTGACGCTACAAGGATCAGGTGTAAACAAACAAACAAACCCTTGAGAGGCCGCTCCTCAGTTCCAGATACAGGATGTTGTCGCGGTGAAGCTCCTCTAGGCCTTTATAAAAATAATCCTTCAGGACTGGAGCATGGGTGACTAAGCCCGCAGATGCGATGAAGGCTTTCTCAAATTTCCCCCACACAACGTCTTGGCTTGGGTATTGACCATCTGGATCCTCGGTGAACAGAGTGAGGTGCTGCATTAAACTGTAAACCACCCAAAAACGACCTTTCAGTGTTAAGGTTTCCCACTACAGCTTGACTTTACATGTTCAGGTGAGAGTTAGATGTTACCTAACCTGTTATCAAAGCCAGTAGGATCTCCTATTTTGGCTCTCAAGGTCTCGAGCAGCTGCCAGTAGAAGCAGTCCCAGCGTGGGAAGGGCTGGCGAGCTGAGAACTGGAAGCGGACCGAGTTGTCCCAAGTGAAGCAGATGTAGCAGTTAGGTCTGTAGGTGATGTTCTTCACCAGCCACTCAACACTGACCAGAGAGGAGCTGTGGATGTGGAGGGCTGCGCCTGTCACCCAAACAGCCAGATATAACCTCAAAGACAAACACTGAAAGTAATCATGAATGACTTGTAAGACAGGCCCCAGGGTGCAGGAATATTAAAAGGCCTTCCACACCTGATAAATCTAAGAAAAACTAAACAACCTCACAGTTTCTAGTGATTTTGTTTGATATTTGTCAGTCTGCTCATCTTTGCTTTTCTGAAAACATCTAGTGGATTAGACATCAAGCACCACATCTGCATTCCTCTTATTAATTTTTTCCCCAAATCATATTTTGTTCTTTCCGTTGCTAATACACACAGCTTTTACAGCACACTACAGTATATGAAATATCAGAGAAAGCTATTAAAGAAAGCCTAGGTAAAATCCAGCCTGGGCGTGCTGCGCAGCTGTGACGTAAAGGAGACCAGAAATATGACTTTTGAGAATTGCTGCAGTGCTGAAATAATGAAATTTGTGCTGAGACAGCCTCCACCAAAGTTTAATCACATAATGACTTATTGTTTTTACTCATTTTCTGAAGTTCCTGTAGCTTTACCTTTTATTCTTTGTCTGCCAAAATCTAATCACTTTATCCTTCAGGCCACATTTAGGATTAACCTGAGGTCACAATGACCATGACCTTTAACTGCCAAAATAAACAATAACAGCATTAGATTTGGTCGGGTCCCCTTGACCTTCTAAGCTCCTGCATCTGTTTCTGGTGGACTGATGCAGTAGGCCAACCAAAGCTTTAACATCACCTTTGGGCATCTTTTGCAGCAGTTTGAAGACCGGGCTCTTCTCAATAAGAGGTTTTGCTTTGAAGAAATGCAAAGCGGGAGGAAAAGGTGTGGCAGACATCTCTTGCTCCTTCAATCGGTGGAGGTAAGCGTCCAGCTTCTGCTCGGCCGCTGTCAGCACCACTCGTCCACCCGTTTGCCTGGATGCCTCCTGACGCATCAGCAGGTCCCTCTGAGCGGGGTCAGGCATCCCTTCAGTTACCCTCACAAACCACAGAAGGGGCACATAAGTGACCACAGCCCAGAGGAATGAGATCACCATGTCCTTGTGTGCCACCGGAGGGTGCTGTGTCCCTACTAGAACAACATGTTCTCACTCTTGAAAGGAGCAGGCTGTATTTGGTCCTGGAAATGAGAAGATAGTCCATGAAAGACACGAATACTGGCATTGAAGGAGAAGGTTTTGTAGCTTTAATAGTAACTGAATAAATTTAAAGCTTGTTACAGGGTCTTTAGGATTATAACATGCTGACACAGTGCTGACAGATTCTAGGCTGTAGCCGCACTCAACTGATTTATTTTGAGACATCCTTAATAATCCAGGTAAGGAAATCCCAGAAAATTTATTCTTTTAATCCCGAAGCCGAGAACGCTGTATCCAGAAGAACAAATTCGACATTTTAACGTAACCGTTTTACTTTCTGGATCAAATTTATTACGCTTAAGAGGTAACGAAAGTAGAACACAGCTCTCAGGAAGTGACAAATGAAGAAAAATCATAAAAAGCAAATCTAACTCCTTTTTAAAAAGAACATACTTACAGGAACAGCAAGAAGCAGCGTCTTGTGTCTCTCTCCACAGTCTCCTTAAATGCTCGGCTTGTTTTCCACAAGAAACTCTTGAATGTCAGGAAAAATACTCGGAGCGACCGGATAATTGGGACATTTTTGTCTGACTAATACCATGTGATAAACTAATGAATGAAGCATGAATGGCCAGTGTTGCAAAATAAATGGGAAAGACTGGAGATCATTCAGCTGCGAGAACAATGTGCGAGTCAAAAAGAAGAGAGGAAATACTAATGGTTCAGATTTTATACTTTATATATATTCCCACAATAAAACATTTTGAATTTGAGACAATCAAAAAACAAAAAGAAAAAGGATGAGAAATCAAAACAAACAACCACCACACACACACATACATATAATTTAATCTGGAAACCTCATATACATACAGGGCACCCTCTGGAAGGATATCAGCCACTCCTTTAATTCATGACAGGAGGATATGGTACAGTTGATGTAACATGAATAAATTAACTCTAAGATCATATCCAACCTTCAGTTTTGTTTCTATGGATTCCATTTGTGTGTGCGCGTGCGCCTATATATGTATATGTATATATATATGTATATATATATGTATATATATGTGTGTGATTGGCTGGAGCAGACACCCATTAGCAACACAATGCTCCATGCAACCCATAATGTGGTGCAGAGGGTAATGAAACTGGGAAAACCGTGACACAGATGCTATGTTTGTCATGAAACTAATCCAGTTAGAGGACAACTTGTTTAACATCCAGCCAGTCACCCCATCCCGTCTTCCCTGACTGATCAGTGTAAACTGAGGCCCATGAATGGGAGCAGCAGAGCAAACCAGTGCTTACAGCTGTACACATCTGTAATGTTGAGTTGCAGCATCTATCATGTCCCTTAATGCACGGAAAAAATACAGCAATACATCACACAACAACATCTTTTTTGCGTCAGAAATTTCACAGACATAAAGGAATGACGTCTTTTATATGACAAAATAAAAAATTAAAAGGAGTGTTCCTCTCTCTCTCTCGTACAGCAGAGGTTCTCAGTCCATAAACTTGCGGTTTGGGTTGGCACCGAAGAGAGCCACTCGGATTTCAGGCATCATCTGCAAACAGAGTGACAGGATAAGCCATCAACCATCATCTCAGAGTAACTTTCTTTATAAAACCAAAAACCCGAGAGGAGATATTTACATTTTTATTGAATGACCAAACATCTAATGAGAAGATGTTCAGTTTACTCCTCACATATTTGAGAAAGTAAAGCTAGAAGTAACTACAGTACTATGCAAAAATCTTGAGTCCCTCCTAATTTCTTCATATTGACCAGAAAAATGGAAAAATAGGTGGAAATACAGTAAATAAGGAACAGAGTTTGTACAATAAACTTGCAAGTAAGTATTTGGTGTGACAACCTTTATTCTTCTTCACAGCCTGAACTCTTTAAAGCAGTCTTCAGGAACAGTTCTCCAGGCCTCTTAAAGGACATTTAAAGCTCTTTTCTGGATGTTGGCTGTTAAGATGATCCCACACTGCTTTAATAATGTCGAGGTCTGGACTCTGTGGAGTCTGATCCATGACTGAAAGTGTTCCACTGTGTGCTTCTCTATCCAGGTTTGTTTTTGCTGTGTGTGTTTAGGATCAGTGTCACGCAGAAAAATGAAGCTGTTGTCAGTCAGATGCTTTCAGATGGTACTGGATGGTGGATCAAAATCTGATTCTATTTTTCTGCATTCATAATTGCATCAATTTTAAATAGAACTCCAACACCACTGACAGAACCTTCCATTGTGCTTTACAGATGGCTGTAGACACTCACTGTTGTACTTCTCTCCCGACCTCCTCCAGACATATTCGATACAGTTTAAACCAAAAATTTTAAATTTGGATTCACATCCATAAGACCTGTTGCCACTGGACTTTCAGTCCAGCTCTTGAGTAATTTGGCATAACTCAACCTCTTCTCAGTTTTCCTTTCTTAATAATAAGCACCTTGAGACAACTGTTATTTGGGACTATATAGTTTATCTGTTATATGCAGACAACACTGGTTCTTCCCTTGGGTTAGGCATCCTTTTTATGTGTGATTCATAGGTTCTTGTTAAGTGGCTTAACAAAAAAAAAAAAAAAAAAAAAAAAAAAAAAAAAAAAAAAATATATACAGAAAGAAAGAAAGAAAGAAATTGTCAGGTGCAGGACTGAAAATGAGTGAAAAAGCTTCCAATGTCCAAAGAAAAGCTTTGACAGAACTTCAGAAAGCCTGGAGAACTTTATATTTTGCTTTCAAGGAGCTAAAGAAAAATGGGTGGCTCAAGACTTTTGCACAATCCTAAAATTTTCTGTCACCTAACAAGCTGATTAGGCAAATCACTAAAACTGAATATAGAATATATGGAATATTCTGCTAATACACCATCTGCCATGACTCTGTTCTCTTCCACCTCTGTAAATGTGGAATACTAATGAAAAAGAAATACTACAAAACGTATCGTTTTCCCGTTTTATTTACAGTTAATAGCATAAAGTCACTTCTTTTTACTCTGTTTTTATTTAGCATATTACTGGATGAAGTGCATGACCATTTCCTGTGACTACAGTGTAGTTTCACTGATTTTTAGAAAAAAGAAAAAAAACCAAAAACGCTCACCTCTTTTAAACACACTGATATTAACTTTAAAATGAAAAATTAGCCTACAACAAGATGGTGACCATCTTCATACCCTTTTCATACCCTGCAGGACTGTTTTGAAAACACGGACTGGAGCGTGTTTGAACATCAGGACCTCGAAGAGCACACAACATCAGTGCTCTCATATATTAACTTCTGTGTCAACAGTGTTACTGTGGACAAACGTCTCCGGGTGTATTCCAACTAGAAACCCTGGATGACTAAAGAGGTCCAGGTCCTGCTGAAGCAACGTGATGCCGCTTTTAGATCCGGTGATGGTGTGCAGTACAGTGCAGCCAGATCTGAGTTGAAAAGAGGCATCAGAGAAGCCAAGGCAGCGTACAAGAGAAGGATCGAAGACCACTTCAGCACCAACAACTCACGACAGGTATGGCAAGGAGTTCAGCACTTAACCAACTACAAACCTTGCAATACCACATTGACTGAGGGCAATGCGGAGCTTGCGGAGGAGCTGAACCACTTCTTCGCACGCTTTGAGGTGAAGGGACCAGAGGCAGCAGCAGCAAAAACATCGGACAGCAGCAGCAGCCCAAGCCTCATAGTGCAGGAATATGAGGTGAGGCGCACACTGAGGGCAGTGAACCCCAGGAAGGCCGCCGGACCAGATGGGGTAACTGCAAAGGTCCTAAAAGAGTGTGCAGACCAGCTGGCTGGGGTCTGCACTAAGATCTTCAACACTTCACTGTCCCAGTCCTGCATCCCGCCGTGCCTAAAGTCAGCCACAATTGTCCCACTGCCAAAGCGTACTAACATTAGCAGCCTCAATGACTACCAACCAGTTGCTCTAACACCTGTTATAATGAAGTGCTTTGAGAAACTGGTCCGACGTCACATCATGTCCTGCCTGCCACCCACACTCGACCCACTCCAGTTCGCATACAGAGCTAACAGATCAACTGAAGATGCCATTGCTACAACGCTCCACACCACCATCTCTCACCTGGAAGTGCAGGGCTGTTACGCCAGGCTGCTCTTTGTTGACTTTAGCTCTGCTTTCAATACGATACTCCCGGACAGACTAATAGTTAAACTGCTGGAAATCGGACTTCCTTCTACCACCTGCCGCTGGATCAGAGACTTCCTGTCAGACCGTGTACAGAGAGTTAGAGTGGGGCCTCATCTTTCCTCAGCCCTCAGCCTCAACACCGGCTCTCCACAAGGCTGTGTACTGAGTCCCCTACTGTACACTCTGTACACACATGACTGTGTTAGTACCCACCCAGACAACGCAGTCATCAAGTTTGCAGATGATACCACCGTGGTGGGGCTCATCTCAGGGGGAGATGAGACGGCGTACAGAGCTGAAGTTCAGAGGCTGTCAGATTGGTGTGTAGATAACAACCTGGACCTCAATACCACCAAGACAAAAGAACTGGTAATTGACTTCAGAAGGAGGAAGTCTGAGCTGCAGCCTGTCAGCATCAACGGGGAGTGCGTGGAAAGGGTCTCCAGTTTCAAGTTTCTGGGTGTGCACATAGACACAGACCTCCAATGGAGCTCTAACACCTCTGCGGTTTTAAAGAAGGCCCAACAGCGTCTCCACTTTCTGAGAATCCTCAGAAAAATGGACCTGAAGAAGGAGCTGCTGACCGTCTTCTACCGCTGCTCCATTGAAAGTGTGCTGACATATTGCATCGGTGTATGGTTCTCCAGCTGCACCACAGCACACAGAAAGGCACTCCAGAGGGTCATCAATATGGCCCAAAAATCATTGGACATCCTCTTCCCTCCCTGAAGGACCTGTACAGCACTCGCTGTCTCAAGAGGGCACGCAGCATCCCACGAGACTGTACACACCCAGGACATCGGGTGTTTAAGCTGCTGCCGTCTGGCAGGAGGTTCAGGCTGCTGAGGTCCCGAACAAACAGACTCAAGGACAGCTTTTACAACAGGGCAATAGCCCTAATCAATGCAAATAGCTGACCTGATTGGCTACCTGCCTGGACTTTTTTTTTAGGGGGAGGTAACAATGTTTAAAACAATAACAATAATAATATTTATATTTATAACAAGGTGCAATAATAATTAATGTGCAATAATAACAGTGTGCAATACACATAACACTTATTCTTCTTTTTTATTTCTAAGTTAATATACTGTGTTGTGTTGTTTGTGTTGCGTTGTGATGTGTCATATCGTGTCGTGTTGTGTTATATGTAGTGCCAACGTAGGACAGTTTTTCCAATTTCATTGTACTACTGTACTATGTATGACTGTGCAATGACAATAAAGAATTATCTATCTTATCTTATCTTTATATTGGTAAATATAGTGACATGTCTCAAAGTAGGTAATGCTTATTTATTAAAAGCCTCATAAATTTCTTCAAACACAAGCATTGTCTGTCTTTTTAAAGTTTAAAACATAAACAGAAAAAAAATATTGCAGTGAAAAATGAAGTCTGGTATTAAAGCAAAGTCATTTTTTTCAAATGCATGTTAAGAATACTTTTTTACTTTTTCTATGTTGTGTACATTTTAAGAATTTAACACCATCCCACCAGTGTGACTGATTTAAAATGTAAGTTTGTTATATGTAAACAGAATAATTTGCAGTTAGAGTAGACTAGTGTATTTACAATGTGTGAAACAAGAAAGATAAAATGATAAGATGTGCATTTCCTACCTGCTGAGCCATGAGGTCCAGTCTGCTCTCCAGAGTGTTGGACACCTTGATCTTCCCGTCTCCATTATAGATCTCAATACCTCCAGACCTGCATGCAGAAAAATTTGGAAATTTTGATCTCAAATTAAGAAGTGGCTAAATTTTCAAGAGAACTTCCCCTTAGTGATCACTGGTTTGTCTTTCAAATGTGATTCTGCTTACACGTCAGGGGAGAGGAAGTTATCCTGGTCAATGCGGACCTCAAGGTTGTTCTTCACGGCTGCTTTATATATGGGAATGTTCTTCTGGATGGATGCCTGAAGGGTACAAGGAAGTTTGGGATGAGATTTCATCTGATACAAACAACTGGGTCAGCACAAAATTTCCTTTCAGTCACTGAACATGTATCATTAAACATGATAACTTTGAAACTGGGTTTTCCCCACACACTGCCCACAGCAGGTCACATGATACTGCACTGCAGGGTAAAAAGGGTAAAGATACACCTTCTGTTTTACTCACCTGCACCAGCGGTATGTCCTGTTTACGACAGCGAATGGTCACTTTGGGCTCCAGCAGCTGGTAAAACCCCTGATGAGAGACGGTTATTATGTTATTTTAGCTTTTAAATATCTGCACAGAATGACAGTTAAATATTTGTCAAACATTTTTTTATATCATAAAAACCTTTCAGCATCATACAATACAGTTTACGATCAACACAATGTAAATCCTCAGAATTACCAGACAGTTGAATCTATATCAGTCTAAAACTGTTTTAGCAAAGAGTATTATTACATTCACAAAGCTCGATTTACTGCAAAACTGTTTGATTACACTTTTATCTAACCCAGAGACTGATATTCAAGATGGCTGTAACCACCATGCTGTAAGACTTAAATTCATCAATTTGGTCCAGAACTTCACTAGAAACAGGATTACTAAGCTCGTAATTTAAGTAAATAGGTTCATTTTCCCATAAACATCTATACAATCAGACTTCTTTTTGCAACCAGAAGAGTCGCCCCCTGGTGGTCTTCAGAAAGAAAGTAGATTTAAGGCACTTCCACACTGGCTTATTAATACCTAGAGGCTACATGAATGCTTTATAAATAGTTCTGTGTTTAGACAGTGTACCTAATAAACTGGTATGGTAGCTCACAATGGGATTTAACAAGAGGGGAAGGTCCAGTGAGTTTGGGCTGTTTTTACAGAACAAATTAAACTGGAGGAGCGTTCTCAGGAGGTTATCCAGAGGAACACAACCTAATTGCATCCACATCCATTGTATTAGTGAAATACCACCGCATATTTACTAAACGGAATATAATTCGCTTATCTAATTGGCCAGACAAGATTGATATGATCATAAAGTCTGGCTGGTCTTCTCTACAAGATCACCTCTTCAGGTATCATCTCAGCTTTCTGCACTGCTGGAATCAGAGGAAGGAGATGCTAAATCATTGTCTTTTATTTATCTATTTATTTTATGATAAATTAGCTGAAGTGACTCATTACATAAATATGAAGTCACAAGGACAATAATTAAAAGGATCCACATGCATTGCAGTGGCAGGCAATCTGTCCAAAAATAACTGATGCAACTACGAGATATACAGTAACTAAGTAGCTGTGTTAGGCCCGTTTTTATTTAATAACTGCTGATATTATTGAATTTAAGCAAACAAAAAACAACAACAACAACACCACCAACAACAAAAAGCTGAATACTCTGTGAAATCAACTTAATATGTCATTAAAAGTTTTATTTTTCTCTCCAGAGGGAAAAAACATTTGGACTTTATACTGAGAGTGTCTGTATCCCTGTGTAGTGGAGTTATTATGGTAGGGTCAGAGCCCCCCTCTCACATTCTGGGACACACATGGGGATCCTGCTGCTCTAAAATAGCTAAAACCTTTTAGTACAGAGGGAACTTGTTTTACAGAGTAAATTTCATTGGTCAGTGGGATGTTACCGGGCAGGCCTCGGAGTATAAACCAACCTGTAAGATCAGTCCATCGATCAGAGTTGAATACCTGGCCGGGTCTTTTGCAATGTTAGCGAGCCGCTGGCGAGCTTCATTCAGCATTTCCTGAGGGTACAAAAAACACCTGATCTCTTCTGTTTGCACCCTCAGCTGTGATATTTAACCAGCCCATCTTTCGTATATATAAAAACTGATGACAGAGACTTACCGAGATCATATCATCACGGGCCTTCAGCACCTTCAGTCGAGCCTGGTTCATCAGGTTAGACATCTGACTGTTAAGCAGACAAATAACACACACATTGGTCCTGCTTATATCCCAAAGTGAGACTGTGTTTGCTCTTTTCTTAACCCTGCACACTGTTTGAGGCAGGTCACAGAGGAGGTACTGTCGGGTGAAGTGGCTAAATAAAATTACAGAAACTCTGTCACATTACAGCCGTTTCTTTGTTCTTAAAAAGGCAGATTAAAAGGAGGAAGGAAAGAAGGGATGGGCATGATGTGTCCTGTGATGTCTCGCCACGACTCACATTTTCTTCTGTTGCTCAATCTGCTTCTCTTTCTTCTCATAGTACTCCATTATCTTCAGCCTCTGGGTCTGGACCAGGCGGCCCTTCTCAATGTTGAACTCTTCTTCTGCCTGCAGGAGGAGACACGCACAACTCAGAGGAATTCATGCCAAACAAATCTTTTTCACATAAAGAATGACATTTAAAAAGAATATTTTACTCTAATTCTAAAAGTTCTGATGCTGGTCTATAAAGCTCTGAATGGTTTAGGACCAAAATACATCAGTGACCTCCTGACCCAGTATGAACCTTCCAGATCCCTCAGGTCATCTGGATCCTGTTTTTTATTAGTTCCCAGAGTCAGAACCAGACATGGAGAAACTGCATTCAGCTTTTATGCTCCATAAATCTAGAACAAACTCCCAGAAAGCCTCAGATCAGCTGAAACACTCAGTTTATTTAAATCCAGGTTGAAGACTCACCTGTATTTGAATAAAGCACCAAATCCGCACTGTTTTACTTTTAAGCTTAAATTTCAAAACTTACATTGTAACTAGTGATTTTATCTACTGTTCCTTTCTTTTCTTTTTTTCCATTTTAAATCATGCTTTTTATTCGTTTTTGTTTTTTAATGTCTCTGTAAAGCACTTTGAATCACCTTGCTGTTGAATTGTGCTATATAAATAAACTTGCCTTGCCTAATAATGTAAGAACAACATGAAAATATTTTGGGAACCTCACTAAACAACGAAGGTTACCACCCCCCACCCCCCCACACACACACCCAGCTTTCCTTGCTGTGGTAAAATAGTGCCTGAGGCTGCTGGAACTTGTGGACCATCATATGCGACACAATGACAGCAATTCATATCATCTTATAATGCAAGCATGCAGCATCAGCACCACCTAATGGTGATTGACTGGTGTTGGAGTCTACAAGGGCTGCACTGATCACCCCTGAGGTGACCCCCAGCTTGCACTGAAGTGGTTTACAGCAGGAACCTCCTAGCCTGGGGTCATAGCTCTCATCCGGAAAAAGGTGGAGAACCCACTCAGGGTCGGTGGAGGAGTTGGAAGAATGTCACAGTAAAGATGACTGTTGTGACAATGCTGTCGATTTCCCATTCTGTTCACGTTTCTACCCTCAGCTAGTGGCCTGTATGGTCATGAGCTCTGGTAGCGACTGAAAATACAAGTTCGCAGTTACAAACTGTGGAAATGAGCTTCTTCCAATGGGTCTCTCAGTTCTCCCTTACAGATGGGTTGAGGGGGGGGGAAAAACCCAAACCAACACCACAAGTAATGTGGGCTGGAAGAAAGCGTGGCTGAGGAGAGCATCTATGGGCCTGGAAAGCAGCAGAACATGGATGGATGGACATTCTTCTACTTTGGACTTCTCCCATCATCCGCCCTTTTCCACCATCCTCCTTTGTCACATTCAAACCATCTCAGCCTTGCCTCTCTAACCTTGTCTCCAAAACACTCACCCTGAGCTGTCCTTCTGATGTACTGAGTTCTAATCTTGCGCCTTGTTGTCACTCTTAAAATATCAGTCTCTTAGCATGTTCATCTCTGCCACCTCCAAACTGTCCTTTGTTGTGCTAAAGGATTTGTCTCCAAATCACACATCACAGCAGCTCTACCACATTTCACTCTCGCTGCTATCTTTCTGTCACAAATCAAACTCGCCCCCAGTCGCTCTATATGCACTGTCTGCTGATGGACGTTGCGTTTTTAAAAATAATTGATTGCATATATTAGCTGGTATGTTGCTTTTCTTGTGCCCCTCTTAAGACAAAACAATTAAATAAATCTATGTAATGACACACAGTCTGATGGGGGCCGGGAGGCCTGATGCTTCTAAACATTATCTTCATGTCATTAATGAACTTGAAGTTACAGGTAACCTTTAATGTCTGTCCACATGTTCCCATTCCCTTTCTTTCCTCAGCTTTGACTCACTAATAATGACAAAATCTATCCAGCCTGATATCTGTGTACAGCACTGTGTGGTGATGTGTATGTGTTTTCATACCTTTGCATCAATTTCCTCCGCCTTCTCGTTTGCCTCCTGCTCGATGAAGGCCATCATGTGCTTAATCTGTGGATGGGAACAAAACATGACTAAAAACAAGCCTGTGCTGTTTTAAAAAACATAAAATTTAGATCCCATAGCAACAGCTTCTTTGATTTTTATTTGCACTTCGCTCCAAATCCGATTTTTGGAAAATCTAATACACGTTAATCTTTAAACAACATTAGATCTGATCTTTGTTGATCTGAAGATATTTTCAGAGCCTTCACAGACCCTCATGACAAATATGCTTAGCTTATTTCACATTAAACGTTGACGACGTGACGTTCCTTTCTAATGCAATACACTGGAAATGAAACTCGTCCTTGAACTTTTGGTAAAACGATAGCAAAGCATTAGTCTGGTAAACATCAAGATATCCCATAAAAATAAGTACATTTTACTGTGTGAGGTGTGTCATCTCTGGTTTGAGATAGGAAAAAGACACCTTCAAAAAAAAAAAAAAAAAAGTCTAACAAATAGTTCAGGATAGCAGTGAGTTTTGTTATTTTTCAATGTATATGAAGCAAAATGTCAGCAATTTCTTATATTTTCCTCCTTTGAATCCTGTTAGGGATACCTCGTTTCTCTTTCCTGACCTGAGTGGTTTCTGTCTTATTTCGGGCCTCCTTACATACAAAATGACTGGGTGTGCATCAGGAGTTAGTGAGGGTGGTCTCTTCCTATGCAGTTACTCTTAGATAAACCCAGAAACTATTCTAATGGTTTTCAAATCACATCCTTACAGATATGTACTGAGGTATCAAAATTCATCATTAAGGGTAGAGAGGAAGTCTTAAAATCTTTACTGAGGTAGTAAAGATGAGATTAAGCAGGGCTGTTTCCATCACCTCAGTGAGAAATGTTTCTGTGCATTTTGTTTCATATCGTCATTTTACCAACTGTGCAAAGAAACTGGTGATGAGCGAGGGATGGATCTGAATGAGGAAATTAGAACTATAATTTTAAACCACTGGCTCACTGTTCAGCAACTCTATTAATTCAGATAATGAACTTCATGTATTATTCGATGTAACCTGAAAGCAGGAAGTGAGGGACACTCATGAGCATTTCATATTGGACAGTGTCAGTATTTACAGTGTTGACCCTTCTGATTGACAATGAGCCATTCTTGCCTTATCAGAGCTCAAAGTCCCGCTCGTCCTCCTGCCTTTTAGGAATTATTCCTCGATGGGATTAAGAACTGGGGAATTTCCCTGCCACAAGATCCAACATGTTACTATGATGACCGCTGAGCCACATAATTATCACTTTTGCTTCATGACTTGGTGCCCCATGATGCACGGGAAAACGTTGGCCTTGAGAATGTGTTATCATATTTCTTGACACCAAATAAAATGAGTATCATGAGTATCACATAGAAAAACTTATTTGTTAACCCGTCATTACATTGATTTAAAAATAAACAATAAATATTGTTTTGTGTATAAACTGCTCTATTGCCACTTTAATTGCCGTTTCAAAACTATTTAAACAACAGCAAAAGTAGCTAATATTGAGATTTGTTGAAAATTAAATATATTATTAATGTGTGTCAAACAGCCAACTAATATAGAAATACCTGGTCATGACAGTGTACAGTGGGAACTTTTTATTAGACTTATTTTCCATATTTGAGGAGATTTCCAGTGAGAACACGGTGGCTCACTCACTCCAAGTTCCTCCTTAGGTCCTGGCATGTGTTCATCATGTGATCATGCAGAGATGCATGACCCTCAGTATCACATCCTTAAGTCCCAGCTGCAGAAACAGCTGCTTATTTGGGTCCAAGTGTCAATCTTATGTAAAAAAGCACCCCTTAAAGAACCCCAAATATTTGCCTCTAGGTGCCGTTTGTGTTTAATTCAGTGCTAACCCTACTGCAGCTCTCTCAATGTCATTCTCCTTTGACACACCGACTTCCTGTAAATCCTACAGCGACTGAACGCATTTCTCAGGTTTGTAACAGGCTAACGAGCCGCTTCTTTAACAAATGAAAACAAGCGGTAAAATGGTGTCTTTATGTAGGTGAAAACGGTTCATTACCTGCTTCTGTACGTCGGCATCGCTCAGCGCCATGGCTGCAGTTGTCAAAGATCCGCCTGGGCCTGCCGGAGAAAGTAAGAATTAAAAAATCACGAATAATAAAAACCGCTAAATGAAAACAGAGACCGCAATTACTCAGAAAATAAAATTAACCCCAACATTTAAGCTTTAAAGCAGCATTTATGTACCCGAGAATCACAGAGGAGACTGTTTGAATTAATCGCCGCAGTCGTGACTCGTAAAGATGTCTACGGAGGATCAGCTGATTTTCAGAGTCACGTGATGTTTACTTCCGGCGGAAGAGGCCGTCAAGTGCGAGGAAGGAGCGAGACGAGTGAAAACAAGTGGCTGTTTACTCAGTTTTCAACGTGTCACGGACACAGTGAAGTATAAACGTAACTATAACTTAAATTAGTTTTTAAATTAGAAAGTATAAATATATTTATATTTGTACATTATCTCTTAATAATAATCTATTGCTGCAGTTTTTTTTTTTTTTTTAAAAACAGAAAACATGTTTTGAAGTATTTTTTTAAGGTTGAGTTGATGTAACAATTAAAATGTTATATTTGTTATATTTTATTCATATAATAATGTTTATGTATTTCATAATTTTTTTGTAGTTGTTTTACTACATTTACTGTGTTAATAGTAGTTTCCCTTACGATTTTCTCGGGATAAAGTTCTTATCTGTATTCGGGTTGCTTTTGTTTTTAATTTTACTAGCCTGCTACTACAGCTATTTTAAATTATATGAAAAGGTTATTTAGAGTTGTTTATTTCTACAATATTACTGGATTACTATAACTGTATTTGTCTATGCTGAAATGAGAAAAAGTAAATGCCTTTATATTCCTTGAGGCATGTAAGAAAACACAAATCATATAGTCTTTATATGAGCTCTATTTGTATCTATAATCACAATATGGCATCTTCAATATCCCAAAATAGGAGTTATGTTTTCTAATATACACTACCAGTCAAAAGTTTGGACAAACCTTCTCATTTCTTTATTTTTACTACTTTCTACACTGTAGATACATACCAAAGACATCAAATCTATAAAGCAAGATATATGGAACAATGTAGCAAAGAAAAAAAGATAAATAACGCTAAATATGCTTTGTAGAGATTCCTCTAAGTAGCCACCATTTGCTTTGTTGACAGTGCTGCAAACCCTTGGCCTTCTCAATAAATTCACGATATAGTCACCTGAAATGGTTTTTACTTCACAGGTGTGCCTTGTCAGGGTTCATTTGTGGAATTTCTTGCCTTTTTAATGGGGTTGGGACAGAAGTCAGGTTGGCACACAGCTGGCAACACTATTTGAAAACTGTTAGTTGATTGAGTTCATATTATGGCAAGAATCAAAGTTAAAAACAGAAAACAAATGACAGTCCATTGTTACTTTAAGAACTGGAGGTCAGTCAGTTTGGAAAACTGCTAAAACTTTGAATCTGTCCCCAAGTGCAGTCCCAAAAACCATCACGTGTTGCAACAAAACTGCCTAATATGACAACAATTTTCTTCATGCATTAAAATCCCACCCAGTCCCATGATGCAACTGACCCACAACCCAGGATGAATGTTCCTTATGTGTTCATGAGCAGGACAAATTCCTCTTCCGGAGCGGGGACCACGCCAGCCTCGCCCCAGGCAGACAAGGAGAAGCCTCCTATCCCCGTCTTGTCCCCCAAGTTAGCTCGTCACATCCCAGCCCAGCTCACACTCTGCACTGGAGTTTGTCGCTCGATGCTACCGCGGCTCACCTCGTGGGTTCACCCTTTAAGTAAACAAATACTGGCCAGAACCATCGTCCCGGAAGCTGGCCATGGTGACCCTCTCCCAACACGGCTGCACCTGGTGAACAACAGTGGAGACACTACTCACAAATGCAGGCAGAGGTGTACCACTGCCCTACTGTCAATGTTCCTGCTGTTGGGACCGGTCCATCTCCAAATGAGCCATCCCACTTTTCCACACTGGCCTTCACGCATTCTTCTTCATATGTGGGGCCTCTCTCCATTAGTGCTCAGCCAGCTCACTTTTAATAGGTCCTTTAAACAGTTGATAGGCCACCTCGGGACACACCCATGCCTCAGCAGGTGATCGCTATCAGCCAATTTGCCCCATGCCCAGCCAGTCCACAGTGGATTAAAACAATGTCATATAAAAACATGGAAAACAAACAGAATAAAATCATGCAAATAAAAACTACACTCATAAATAAACACTAAAATCAGAATAAAACCAATTATAAAAGACAAATACAAATTCCCACTGTGTGACATAAGGGCTATTTGACCAAGAAGGAGAGTGATGGAGTGCTGCACCAGATGACCTGGCCTCCACAGTCAACTGACTTAAACCCAGTCGAGATGGTTTGGGGTGAGATGGACCGCAGAGGGAAGGCAAAAGTGCCACCAAGTGCTCAGCATCTCTGGGAACTCCTTCAAGACTGTTGGAAAACCATCTCAGGTGACTATCTCATGAAGCTCATTAAGAGAATTCCAAGAGTTGGCATACTTTTGACTGGTAGTGTGTACGTATTAGGATTTAATTGTGGTCTTCTTTGTTGGCATTATCCCGTGCCATACCAACCCGCTTTGTTTACTCTTTCACTGGATTCTCTTTTCTCCCTGCCTGGCACTTCCAACTTTAACATCGTATTTCCAAACCAACTCAACCATACCTCTGTAGAATAAAATTAAGACTTTATTGTGGCATTTTGCTTTCTTTGTATAGAGCCTTGTGACAAGTTTTATAATAAATGTTTAACAGCAGAGAGAAAGCAGAAGAAATGAGAGGATGAAACAAGATAATTATAAATACAAAGCTTGAGTGCCATTTTAAAATGTAAAACTATAGTTTTTAGATTTAGATAACTGTATTTATCCCCATGGGGTAATTGAGAGTGCAGAGTGGCATATACAGTTAAAAAGAATAAGCGCAAGGCAGATAAATAAATAAAACATGGTGGTGCAGTTGCTCCTTCTTTTATGAAGTGTCTTGCCAGCAGGGGGAACTAGAAGTTGGAAAGTTCTGGTTTAAAAATGGCTCTTCTCCCCATCTGACGTGCATTTTCCATTCTGTGCTCCTGCTGTGCACACTGTGAGCTGTCTGATAATCTGCTGTTTGGACAGTGAACATAAAAAGTCCACAGACTGTTGACCTAAGCGACATGCTACTCACGCTAACATCTGCCAACCTTTAGAGACCGCAAACACGAAGATTCACACTTTGATTAATTCAGAGTCAGCTGACTTACAACATTTATCCTGCTTCACAGTGAAGTCACTGCTGACTCCTCTCCAGCCAGCTCTTATGTGATGGATTTGGGAAGTAGGGTGGCTCAGAGAGAGAGAGAAAAAAGAGAGAGAGAGCTAGACAAGGAGAGGGAGGGGGAGAGAGACTTTTGCACAGCTTGCCTACCTTGTTATTCCTGTGCCAGTTCCAGCATGCATGTCTGCCTATCTGTTGATTTGTGGCTTTGTGTCTGAATGCACATCACACTTTGATCTCTCATCTAGCAGCTCATCGAGAGGACACAGGTATGCTTGGATCTTTCTCTCTCTCTCTTGTTTTTTTAAACTTGCAGAAAATAAATCTTGGACTCCTCTACAGGATCAAACGTGAAGGAGTACTGTGCTATGAATTAAGACTGTGATTTGATTTCGGGGGCCGAGTGCGTCTTTTAATGCTGTGAGCGTTAGAAGGATGATTGCAGGAAGGACAAATACAAGACCGAGAAATGGACAGGAGGTGTGTCTTATCGGCTCACTCTTCAACTTTGACATTGAAAGCTGACCTTTTGTGAATATGCAATATCACTCTGCCCCCATTGCGCATTAGCACAGAAAGAGTGCTCTAAATCTCCCTGAGCATTTGCTTTATCACAAGTCTGTTAGAGTTAGGATAGGATCAATGGGAATCCAATTACTTAAGTAGGACAGTAAGGAAAGGTGGAGCACACAGCAGCAAGTAAGGACACAAATGAGCCTTGCTGTCTGTTTGTGTGCATGTAGGGCTTAAAATTTTTGTGTGGTCAACTCTAAGGCTGCACAGGCCCACAGAGCCACAATGTCTGTTTGAGGAAATATGGCAACTAGGACGTCTGGATGGCGTTTGCTCTCTAAGGAAGGGGTGGAGTTGAGGGTTTGAAAGCTCACTCTTGGAACTTTTTATTCTTTTTTTTGTTCTTTAGTTCTGACTCTAACTTTTGCAGTGTTTTGTTGGTTTTGGCAGCCTCAGCATGGTTAATAAAAAAGACTGGTAAGCTTTGCCATTGGCACCAGCTTGAATGATTTTGCCCACGTTTATCAAGTTGGACCAAACGAAGGAACAAAGGCCATTCCGACGAGCCCTTCACAACCTTCCTTCTACAGACTTTTGACCCCATCTAGCGAAGAAGAGGTGTTGTTTCCAGAGGAGAGCCAAGTCAAATAGATATTTGAGAGCTGCTGGGGTGTTTTTTTACAAAACAAGCTGCTGGTCTTGTTATTACAAAGACACACTTTAACAATAAACCGGTTGGCTTCTAATGCTTTTAAAGCTCACTGTAGCTTTTGTTATGATTAAAACCAATGTGTGTAATGAATTTTATTTTTTTAATTCATTTTATGGAATTAAGCAGATTGCCCATGAGAACAACAAAGACAGTCCAGCCCAACATAAAGGATTTTAGTCCCCAAAACCTAATAAATGCTTTCAAGAAATACATCAACAGTGAGGCTACTACTCTGAAATGGAAAAGTTTGTCCATACCCTAAAAGGCTTCTATTGTTTTTACCCATTCAGAGGTTTTATTGCACAAAAAAGTTACAAGCTGTTGCATAACAGACAGGAAGGCCTTTCCTCTGTGAGGCAACACGAAAGAAACAGTGTCTTGTTTTTGAACTGCAGGTATGTGTGTTTAAAGCAGCAACAGTGAAGCAATGCAAATCTTTAAATACAACAAATGATCTTTACCAGATAGGAGGATTATTACTACAATATCACTGTTTGCATTTGCAAGTAGTTTTAACCTTATTAATAATGATCATACTTGCATTTATGTTTATTTTTACTCTCTGTGACTTCACACTGTTTGTGTTTCTGCTCTTAGTTCTATTGTTATTGAACTAAGCTTGTAAAATGCACAAGAATTTCCCTCAGGATTGATACATTCCTTATCTTATCTTATCTTATCTTATCTTATCTTATAATTTTATTTCTTGTACTGTGGGAGATACGTTTTACCAGCTCATGACTGAGAAAAACAATGAGACAACAACACCAAATATCACTCAGCTGAACCACTAGACAATTTCCTTATTGAAGACATATTACGGTATAATAAACATGACATTTGGTAGGCCTCCTTTGTAAAGATATCAACTGAAGGAAATTCCTCAGCTTTTCCACAAAAACTAAATCTAATTTTAACTTCTGCATCGCTAATTACCTCTATTTGTTTTTCTCTACAGCGATCCGCAACATGTAATATTGAGTTAAGTACTAATGTAACAAATTTTCCAGGTGTAGAGAGACTGTTAGAGGCTCATTAAGAGGTATGTTCTGAAATCAGAGAGACACGCAGACAGGCCACATGTTGTAAACGTGATACAACATCAGACAGAAGTGCTGAAAATATCTATTCTGGGACTGGCATGAGGGTGACAAATCTGTGCAGCCGAAGCTGAGCTGGGAACGGGAGGGTCACCTTCAGACTATGAGGCACATTTGGGCTGAATGCATGCATACACAACAGTGCTAACCATCATCAAAAATGAATATTTTCTCCAAAATTCAGATTTCATATGATTATATATTAACATTTCCTTTAAATTTAGAGGTAGACTGCTGAAACTGTGACATAATCATTTCCATTTCGTGTCACTACTCTCGCCCTATTCTCATGCCATGTGAAATCACTAAAAGAGCTGCCACTCTCGGGTGACAGATGGAGATGTATACAGTTTCTAAACATAGTAAGATATGCAGGTCGAGGCTATAGATAGCCACAGACTGCTGTAATAACGACAAGCTAGTGAGCAACTTTTTCCAATCACAACCCTCACTCATGTCAATGAGAGCACAGACATGTAAAATCTGTAACAGTAGCTGTCATGAGGGGATTCTGTGGCTGTGCTGCAGGGTATCAGTAACTACGTGTCTTTGTGAAGGCATGAGGCTGTGTTTTCAAAAAAGTGGGACCCACTTGGAGCAGTCTGTGCTTTTCTGGCCTGTAGCAGCATGCACTGTAGTCTCTGTAGGTGTCCTTTATCATACTACCACCACACTGACTTTCAAGGGTGCACACAGTGGAGGAATTGTGATTCTAAATTCTAAATAAAGGCATCCAGAAGAGTGAGCACAAATTTTATGATTTAAGCTGAGACACGAGGTGCTAATCTGAAAATAACTGAGGTAACATGTAATCAGCACAGTCCACTTGGTAACATTTTGCATCACAGACCTAGAAGTGGAGGTATTTTTGTCCTTTGAAGTGAAGAAAATAAAGTTATGTCTAACATTAGTACCTTCATGACTTGTTTACAACTCAAAAAGAAAAAATTACTGTCTTGATCTCGAGTATGACTTTGGCATATTCAGAACAAGTAGAGCTGAATAAACGTAGGAATTACAACTTAAGACAAATAGTGTAGACACAAAGGTTGTGCTGGATTTACGGTTTTATTAAAACACAAAAGTTTCTTAAGCAAAATGTACTTGAAGGTAAATACACTTCTGAAGAAGAGACCCTATCAGTGATTAACATGTGATTTCAATGCACTTCTTTTAAGTCTGGTTTTATTTTCAATGCATCATATACTCACCATCCACTTTATTAGGTACACCTTGTGGGAGCCTGTTTTCAGAGCTAACTTAATTCTTTGTGGCACAGATTTAACTAAGTGCTGTAAACACTCCTCACCAAATCTGCTCCATATTAACATGATAGCATCGCACAGTTGCTGCAGATTTGTTGGCTGCACCTCCATGACGTGGATCTCCTGTTCCACCACATCCCAGCAGTGCTCGATTGGATTGAGATCTTGTGATTGGATGATCCAGAAACCTGCTTGAGATCATTTGAACCTTGTAACATGGTATCTAAGCCTGCTGGAAGCACCCATCAGAAGATGGGTATACTGCGGGTGTAATGGGTTGGACATGATTACCATCAATACTCAGGCTGTTATTATAAATGATTCTCAGTTGGTACTTTGGGGCCCAAAGTATATATATACTTTATATATATAGAATGTATATATATAAATAATATAAAAGATACAAAATATCCCTCTTTCCATGTTTATACAAAATTTTGACCCTGGTGTGATATTTTGGTGAGTCCACCTGAAACTTTGTCCCACCTGCGATCTTCTCTGTCCCTTCTGCAGCCAGCCTTCATTCTGGAGGGAAAGGCCCCACTCGAGCCCACCAGGGGGGATGGCGGAGGCAGAGAGACCCTCAGCCCTGCTTCTGCTGCACTGCTGACTCAGGTAGAAACTCCTGCACGGTGGCAGAGTGAGAGCCTGCTGGCAGAGTCCTGGTCCACAATGGGCGATGTAGACCCAGAGGACACCAAGAGCCTCGACAGCAGTGATGGGGCACTTCTGACAGGGGAGGAGAACCACTCCTCCAACTCTGACATGGTCCACCTGGAGCAGGACGAGGCTGAGATGCTTGAGGAGGCAGAGAAGAAAGGGAAGCGAGCGGAGGAAGAGGAGGAAGAAGATGAGGAAATGCAAACAAGTATGTTAAGCGTGTTGGGTGGGGAGAGGGAGCTGGTGGCACTCAGGGAAGAGGAGCAGGACCTCCAGGCCCCAGAAACTCAGGAGCTCCTGGTGTCAGCAGAGGAGCCTTATGTGGAGCGTGAGCCAGGAGAGTTCAGGCACGTGGTTCCCCCGATGGCCCTGCCTCCTCTGCCTATTGTTAAGCTCGACCCCCCCTCCACAACATCCACCCCAGTCCCTTCAACCACGACATCTGAAGTAGAGGAGCTGTATTCCATTCAGGGCCTCCACCCTCCTTCTATTCTAGCACCGATGGCACCGGAGCCTCCAGCAGCAAGTGTCGAGCAACAACAGTTTTCACAGATCCCCCTCACAGACGTGGATAAACATTCAGTTAAGGAGCCTGCAGAGAAGCTGCAGCCACGGCCAACTGCTCCCAAGACCAAACCTCTGAGCTCCACCGAGCTGCTTTATGGAGGCGCTGCATTAGTAGCAATTGTGGGAGTGGTGGCATATAGTGCAGTGGTGTACTGTAGAAAGTAGAAAACCTCTCTCTGAATCCCCCAAACCACCTTTCAGCACATTTTTTCTCTTGTTTTTAAATCTATTCCAAACTAAATATTCCACCACATCACTATCCAAGCAATGGATTTTACTCTCTAACGCTGTTTGCTAATTAGACACACTGATTTGATGTTTTTTAATTCGTTTTGTGCTACCTCAGCTCACAGCAGAGCTTGTGGCCTTTGTTTTTCTGTTTGATCTCCGAGGAAATGTATCCAATAAAATGTAACCTGAAATACACAAATCACTTTAAGTGCAATTTTAAACTTCCCCATACTTGAAGGGTTTCTTTGTGCGTGTGTGTCATTACTTCACCATATTAGACGAAATGCCACTTCCTCTGTAAATGGTACTGTCAGTGCTTTAGCAACACTGTCAGTGTTTTAGCAACACTGAAAAGCACATTATCATAAACATTACACACTAAATGGAAAGTTTCAGAGTACAGGGGCAGCAGCGATTGGACTAAAAGCCCAAAACTGCATCAGCATCTCACAAACTTTTTTGCCATAAAAGTTTTTCTGCACAACATCTGGAAAACCTGCAGTCAAAGTCCTCTTACTTATGTTTCTGCATGTGCCTGCACGCCATGTATCGCTCTGTCCAGGCATATGTCTAGATTGAAGGCAGGTTATGATCACACCCACACCACCAGTACTCCCCACCAGAACAGTCCATGTAGAGTACTGATAATATTTTAATCCCCAACACCACTGAACGAGAGCATGGATACGACCATTAGGAAAACAGATTCGTTGTGTCTAAATATCACTATTTCCGGCTGTTACTCTGATAATTTTGTGTGCAAATATTGCATTTGGACTCCGTATTATTTATTTTAAAGCTTTAGCTACTAATATACTAACTAGTAATGTGTAAGTAATGCACTGGTCCAATAATATAATGTATAATGTATATGAGTGCCATTCAAGCTGTATTGAAGCGTCTGGACTCTTCCGGTCCAGCCGCTTTTCTTTCCAAGCGCCTTAGACTACGATAACCTGGATGACTGAGAACCTTCACAGACTTCATCATGTTCACTTCAGGTATTTTAAACAGTTTTTGATTCTCTAAAGCGCTGGGAAAAGTTTGCCACCACAAATTTACTTTATATGATGCTTACGATTAACTGAAACATGCGCAGGCACACACAGAAATACAGGATATACAGCAATTCTAACAGTTTGCACAACGCTAACCAGCTTCAAAGTCTATATTTGGCATGACCACCTTTATTCTTCAGTACATCTTGAATCCTATTTTTGTAATTTCTTTAAGTTGTCCTCAGGATGGTTCCCCAGGCTTCTTGAATTGTGACAATTTAGTCATAAAGTTCATTTACGTAGATTTGGAGGTTTTTTTATACCTGCCACTTGTTTTTTGGTCCTCCACTTGTCCAGTTTCCTTAAATGTTTTAAGGAGAAACTGCACACCGTGCTGAGATATACCAAGTATAACAAGAATCACCTTGTTAGTGCACAAATAGACGATATAATTGGAATTTTTTCATAAGATTCAACTAAAAAACTGGAAACAGATTCTGTGTTTCTGTGACAAACTGTTTCTAACAAAATGCCTAAAGCTACAATTTAAAATTAGTTCTTTGCAAAGTTGTCTGTTATGTGTAGACACACCACTGGTTCATCCCTTTAGTTAGATTTATATGTTAGTGTTAAGTCGCTTAACAAACAAAAAACAATGTCTGAAAATAGTCACGTACAAGGACTGGACGGAAAATGAATGAATGAGAAAACAACCAGTGTCCAAAGATTTTCAGAAAACCTGAAGAACTCAAGACCACTTAAAAAATATAAGTTAGATGGAAATAAACTATAAAGAAAAGCGGGGGTCCTCAATACTTTTGCACAGCCCTGTGACTTGTATACTATTAAGGTATTTGAGATGCATCATAACCTTTACACTTTCACAAACGAATAGCTAACGAATAGCTAACATGCAAGGTTAAACCTTTGTTCGGCACCAGGTGTTTCTGTGTGTTTGTCGATAACTAGATAAACAGAGTTAAAGGAAACAGAGAGGATGAGAGAGCATCCCTTCAACTGTTGCTGCAAAGTCGAACTGGCCTTTGGAGTCATGAAGGTTTGTTATAATCTGTGCACACAGAGGCAATGCAAAAACTTTAAAGGCATATATATTATACATCATATATATATATATATATATATACATATATATATATATATATATACATATATATATTTTTTTTATATATCCTGTACATGGATGACATCAAGCTGTATGCCAAGAGTGAACGAGACATCGATTCACTGATACACACTACCAGGATATACAGCAATAACATTGGAATGTCGTTCGGACTGGAGAAGTGTAGTCGGATGGTAACAAAGAGAGGGAAGGTAGTCAGAACTGAGGGGATTGAACTACCAGAAGGCAACATTGCAGACATAGAGGACAGTTACAAGTACCTGGGGATCCCGCAAGCGAATGGGAACCATGAAGAGGCCGCTAGGAAAGCTGCAACCACCAAGTACCTGCAGAGGGTCAGGCAAGTCCTGAGGAGTCAGCTGAACGGTAAGAACAAGATCCGGGCCATCAACACCTACGCCCTGCCCGTGATCAGGTACCCTGCTGGGGTAATAGGCTGGCCAAAGGAGGAGATAGAAGCCACTGACATCAAGACAAGAAAGCTCCTGACCATGCATGGAGGGTTTCACCCCAAGTCCAGCACCCTGAGGCTGTACGCTAAGCGGAAGGAAGGGGCCGGGGACTGGTGAGTGTCAGCACCACAGTCCAGGATGAGACAAGAAACATCCACGAATACATCACGAAGATGGCCCCAACTGACAGCGTGCTCAGTGAATACCTCAGGCAGCAGAAACCCAAGAAAGAGGAGGAAGGCGAGGAACCATCATGGAAGGACAGGCCCCTGCACGGTATGTACCACCGGCAGATAGAGGAGGTGGCTGATATCCAGAAATCCTACCAGTGGCTGGACAAAGCTGGACTGAAAGACAGCACAGAGGCACTAATCATGGCAGCACAAGAACAAGCTCTGAGTACAAGATCCATAGAGGCTGGGGTCTATCACACCAGGCAAGACCCCAGGTGCAGGCTGTGTAAAGATGCCCCTGAGACAATCCAGCACATAACAGCAGGGTACAAGATGCTAGCAGGCAGGGCATACATGGAACGCCATAACCAAGTGGCCGGCATAGTGTACAGGAACATCTGTGCCGAGTATAACCTGGAAGTCCCGAGGTCAAAATGGGAGATGCCCCCAAGGGTGGTGGAGAATGACCGAGCTAAGATCCTGTGGGACTTCCAGATGCAGACGGACAAAATGGTGGTGGCTAACCAACCGGACATAGTGGTGGTAGACAAACAGAAGAAGAGGCGGCTGTAGTGATCGATATAGCGGTTCGAATGACAGCAATATCAGGAAGAAGGAACACGAGAAGCTGGAGAAATACCAAGGGCTCAGAGAAGAGCTCGAGAGGATGTGGAGGGTGAAGGTAACGGTGGTCCCCGTGGTAATCGGAGCACTAGGTGCGGTGACTCCCAAGCTAGGCGAGTGGCTCCAGCAGATCCCGGGAACAACATCGGAGATCTCTGTCCAGAAGAGCGCAGTCCTGGGAACAGCTAAGATACTGCGCAGGACCCTCAAGCTCCCAGGCCTCTGGTAGAGGACCCGAGCTTGAAGGATAGACCGCCCGCAGGGGCGTGCTGGGTGTTTTTATATATATATCACAACACACATGCTACGGCTCGGGGGAGGCAGGACGACAGGTAAGGGGGGGAGATGTCATGACCCGAGTTAGGGTACCAAGCATAGCTGGTTACCAAGACTACATGAAGTACCATCAGAAGGTCTACTAGATGATATGAATGCAGTGCTATGGACGATACCTACCGCCACCATTACCAAGACTAACAAGCTGATTTACACCATAGCAGCAGTGATCAGTGAATTGCTTAGCTACAAGTTGAATAGCCACAAGGAGCAGCACCCTCCATGGAGAAGGAGGCTAGAGGCCAAGATCAAGGTAGCACGCAGGGAGGTTAGCCACCTATCAGAGCTGCAGAAAGGTGCGACAAAGAAAGTCCCTATGAAGTACAGCAAGCTGTCCATACCTGAGGCCTTGGAAACAGCCAAGCAAGAACTCACAGCCTTGGCCAGCTGCTTGAAGAAGTACAGGCAGGAGAATGTACCAACGGCAAATAGAGGAAGTGGCTGGCCTGGAAGTCCCGAGGTCAAAATGGGAGACGCCCCCAAGGGTGGCGGAGAATGACCGAGCTAAGACTTCAGACGGACAAAATGGTGGTGGCCGGACAAAGTGGTGGTAGACAAACAGAAGAAGACGGCCGTAGTGATAGAGGTAGCAGTTCCGAATGACAGCAAGAAGGAACACGAGAAGCTTGAGAAATACCAAGGGCTCAGAGAAGAGCGTATGTATGTATGTTTGTATGTATGTATGTACAGCAATAAAATATAATATAATATTTATAATTTTATCCCAGTTTTGATCTTTTGACCCTCAAAGAAAATATCTATGACGTTTAAAACGTTAAACCTCTTAAGTGCTGGATCAACAAACAAAAAGAGAGTTAGAAGTTTTCCAGTTCTCCTTATGTATTTAATTTAATGCTCTATTCTGCCGTCTGCTGGCCTGTTCGCACCGATGCAGACCTTTAGAAAATAAGCCACGACACAACTACCAGCCTCATGTGAGGAGATATTGATGTTTATTCATGACATTTTATTCCACATTAATTCAAAGAACAGACTGTCAGTAGCATAGAGGTGTGATGTTTTGTGCTTAGACATGTAAAATCGACATGATATTAAGTCTTAAAGAGTTTTATCTAAACCATAATGAGCGAAAAGGTAAAGGTGCCTGTCAAAAAACAAGAAACAAAAAAAAACATGAACCCTGTTTAAACTTTAACACTAAAAGACTAAAAGTCTCAGAACGAGCTTTGTCTGTCTGCTAATGTGTCACCCATTATACAAACATGATCGCAGTGCATAGATAATAATTACAACTCTGCGGTCACAGCAGCTTTCAGTCTAATAGTATAATTATGCATGCCTGGCTTTACCACTTCTTGATTTTCATCGAGTGCCAGTAAATAAAGAAGAACAATGGTACTGACTGTGTTGTGGTTAACCTGCCGTTCCCACACTGGTGCAAACATGCACGCAGCTATTGAATTGAGAAGGGGAAGGAAAGTGCTTCTTTGTTTGGAGAGATACAGCTGCAGCCTAGCTCTGCTCTGCCTGAAAACATACTGCAACACCTTCACAATCAAACCTCCATCTCCCTCTCCCTGCCTTTGTATGTCTTTCACACTCTTCCATCCAAAAACACACCCAACACAACAATAAAATCCACCGTTAACTGCAACTGCACAACGATAAATATATGGTAAAACAGTTTGATCAGATAGATGATTTCTGAATATCCTAAAATGGGAGCAAAATATCTATAAAACCGGCGTCACATTAAGAAAAAGGTTTGCATCATAAAACTGAAAAATTTCATTCAGTTTAGTATGTAATAAATATTTTTTCTTTCTTTCATTTACACAGGTAAGCTGTTGCTTACACTGTCACTGTGGAGTGATTTTGTTCTGTAGAACAGAATAGAACAGATTGTGGTGGAGTGCTTTTAGCTATTTGAGAAAGAACAGAGAGTAGTGGCATAAATATTTAAACTGTTGCAAATTTTCAGGATTATTGTAGCTAGAAGAATTCACAATATATAAAGGGAACATTAAAAATGCACACAGATTAATCTGTAAAAAGTAAAAGAAGAACAATTATTTAATTAGTTATTTACAGTATTATTGTGTCATTAGCACCATATTAGTATCTCACAATTCTCATGAATAACGATCTAAATATACAAATGTATGGAACAGAGCATAACGGCATATATGCACAGGTATAAAACAAGAAAAAATGCTATATATGGATATAATAGACTAGTTGATAAAGAACACAAGAAAACTATATAAAAGAATACAGGCAGAATATAGACTAAGTAATAATAATAATAATAATAATAATAATAATAATAATGATAATGATGATACCTGGCAGATGACTATATAGAGAAGGTGCTGTGTTTTGGCTTAATGGACAGTCTGGAGAACTTACTTCTAACACTGGTGTTTGCAGTACTCTGCAGTGATTTAATGAAGCGTGCAGTCATATGTCGAATAACAGAATTTTTACAATTCTAACCAGCTGGAAAATTAATATAAGGTGCGACCGCCTTTGCCTAACAGAGTTCAACACAGCTTTAACTCTCTTAGTCAGCTTTCTTCTGATTTCTTTAAGTAGCTTTCAGGAACTGTTCTCCAGGCTTCTTGAAGGTTATTCGAAGCTCTTCTTTGGATGTTGGATGCTTTTTGTTCCATTCTCTGTCAAGATGATCCCACACTGCTTTAATAATATTGAGATCTAGACTGAGGAGGCCAATCCATGAATGAGACTTTACTGTAATGGCAGCATATTTGGGATCATTGTCATTTTGAAATATGAAGCTGTTGCTAAACAGAGGCTTTCCAGATTATGTTGCAATCCCAAACCATGACAGAGCTTCCACCTTGTTTTACAGATCTTATTTTGTAGATGTATCAGCTGAAAGGTCAGATCCATCTCTCTCCCTGTGTCAGCTCTGTTCTTCAAATACAAATACAAATGTTACAGTGCGGATACAAGTGCTGTTTTTTCATGATGATGATACATGATGATGAGATAGGGCAAGTGTTTAGCTAATGGCTCTATTGACACAAAGATAATATTTTAAGCCTGTCAAACTGTGTTGCATCTGGAATTCTTCATAGATTCACAGCAAGCTGCTGGTAACAAAGTGCCTAAAGATACATTTTAAAATTGGTTCTTTGCTAAGGTTTTTTCAGTTAGGTGTAAAAACCTTAAAAGAAAGTCTGACTGCTTGGAAAAAATATACAGAGAAATGAGAGTTAGCTGAAGAGATTCGCACAGTGCTGTAGGTACATCTATTGTTTAAACTGTTTATGGTTCAGCGTGATAACATGCCAGCATTATTTGCATGTATTTAAGCATAATAATAGACCGGACAGTTTTGATCTTATGATTAGACGATTAAAAAAAAATCAAGGGACAAACAAAATTGTTCCACATTGTTCTCTGGGGAATGTGTTGAGCAATTTTAGTCCAGACCATCTACTACTGCAGTTATTAGCAACCCTGGTGCTAATAACCCTAATCAGGCTAGGGTAAAATGAGAGTAACACAATAGCCACCATGGTTTCAAAAAGCAGCCCATGCTACTTCCCTGTTGTTAGTGAGTGCAGTAACTGACCTCTTTAGAGATAAAGAAAGACCAATTACCAGTGTTGATATAATAATACAGGCTATACCAGTGATGAAAAAGCTAGACGAGCAACTTAATGGAGCAAGCTCCTCATCCCACACAGTGCCACAACCAGCACACAGCTGTCAGGCCTCGGCTGCACCCCGACAGGTTGTGGTCTTTAATTTATGGAGTTTCACCCTGAATGGAAGCAGGGAAAGACAAAGTGGGAGCGGGGACAAGGTTTGTGGTTCTTTGTTTTTATCAGCCTGTTGCACAGGCAGGAAACACACACATGTGCCACGCACTCACACTGACATTTGCATGCTTGTTCACACACACACACACACACACACACACACACACACACACACACACACACGGATAATTAACTGTAATAGGGTGGTGTTTTTTTACTGGGGGAAAAATGCGTTAAAGAGTAAAAACATCTTAGAATTAAAATGCAAATCACATCATCTGAGTGAAGCTAACATAAGTTATAATCTCTGCATGTCCACATCTTTGTTTCCATGACGTCTCCAGCTGTGCACTCAGGCCTGACTGCCAGCAAACTTTAACTGAGCTGAAAGGGGAACTTCAGGAACTAGTCAGTTGATATTTAAAACTCCACGCCTGTGAAAAAGAACTTCTCAAAAAGCCAATGTTTATTTGAACAGGGGGGTTAGCTCTGTGGAGCGGAAAAAAAGAAGAAAGAAAAAGACTCAGGCTTACTTCAACACTGATCGCATTATTAACCATTAACCTTTACAGTCACGTTTATCTGAAGCTGCATTAAAAGCATTCTGCTCGATTGGAAATTTATATGCTTGTGGCTTTTTTATTTGGCTTCAGCTCCACAGCGAGTCCCTGTACACCTGAATATGAAGCTTGTTTTCTTCTATTAATGAGTACATAACTGTAAACTGTGCCAGCTGTTTCTCTTTAATGATCATGTTTATTGTACAGAAATAATAATGACTGTTTTTAGTGCTTTTCTTTCTGATTTTAACTTAATGTTTTTTGTTTAATGCATCAGAAATTCTAGGATTGCACTTTTTGTGCAGCATAGCGATAGAATTTCAGATTAAAGTTGCATTAGTAAACTTTAAATTGGCTAAATAAATGATCGAAAAATGACGCTACAGTGGATGTGAAAGTTAAAGTGGAAGATGTTAAAATCCACTTTTTTGTTCTTTAAGCGTTCTGTGAATTTATTGTAATATCTTCTAACTTTTTAGGAAAATTTTAATTCGTTTATCTGCAGAAGACGAAAGCCACAATGGAAAATTTCCTGCAGCTCCACTGACTCATATTTCATTCTTCCAAAAAGCGAATAACTGGACAGCCCAGATTATAGATATGTTAGTAACATCTCGCCCAGTATGCAAATTCTTAGGTAAGGCTGAGAATTGGTGTTATCCCTGGTTGGAGCGCGCAATAAAAGAGGTTTTTGTTCTTGGTAGATTGTGATCTGCGTGATTAGAGAGAGAGAGAAAGTGATGCTCAGAAGTCTATCTGGTCTGTGCTTCCAAAAAAGAAGAAGTGCGGTACATTAAAACATTTAAATTGACCGGCCTCTCTTTCTATTATGTGGCTGAACGGCAAACGGGTATTGGAGGTCTCCTACATATATATACCTGTCCAAAGTGTGCACCTGCACTAGTGTAGCAGCGCTCACTGGTAGGGACAGAAATGGCCTCAAGTGAGGGAAACACATACAAATTGGTGAGTTAGAATAAATGCTAACTGTTTCGATTTTTAAATAAATATTAAATGCATTTCATGCTTTATTATTATTTAGCTTCTTTATATTATTTTGTATAAAATGAGGCGGATTTGTATTTCAGACATCTTTGGACAGTGACATCAATCAGCACTTTCAGGATGCAATCGATGTGATTCAGCAGCATTCGAACAATTCATACTACGATTCAGGTGAACTTTACGTATCTGTTAGATTGATTGAATTGTTTTTATTTGGGGTTTTTCTTTGTGGTGAGGTAAAAACACAATTAGTCTTTATTCTTACAGTTTTACATGATTTTTGATGTACTAAAGTTGAAATTGTCTTTTCAGATTATTCATATTACGAGAATCTGGGAAGTCATCACCAATCACTGCAGTGTCAGATCTCCTGTTGCCTCGTCACACACCAGTCTGAAGTCCCAACTCCTGTTTATGACTGGAATGACATGGCTGTAAGTGCAAAGCATTGATAAGTTTGAGAACCGAGAATATAGAAATCTGGATATTTATATGAAATGTGTCTATTACAGCAGCAGTCTTGGCCTCAGGTCATCCCCGATGTCTCGTTGAGTCACTCAGTGCAAAATGAATCCCCACATTTTTACTCCATCTTACCACCACAAAGGAATGGCAAAGGTGATCAGTGTTTTAAAAACACCTGAAAATTAGTTGTTGTCACACTTTTTTGTGCAATCAAAACTGAAACGACACTGTTGTCCGTCTCCTCAGGTCGGAAGAAGCTCAGACTTTATGAATACCTGCATGAGGCTCTGAATGACCCCAACATGGGCGACTCAATCCAGTGGACAGACAGCGGCAGCGGCACCTTCCACTTCATCTCCAAAAACAAGGAGAAGCTGGCCGAGTGCTGGGGCCAGCGTAAGGGCAACCGCAAGACTATGACCTATCAGAAAATGGCAAGAGCTCTGAGAAACTACAGCCGTACTGGGGAGATCATCAAAGTCCGCCGCAAACTCACCTACCAGTTTAACCCAGACATCCTGCACAGGCTCGGCTCTGCACACGTGCCCATGCACCTGCCCCGTCACCCTCCACAGGAGGAGGCCCACACCCAGCAGCACAATCCGTCCGAGCAGAGCTACTGCGGCTCTGCGGCGGCGGACTGGCACAGCTGGTACGCTCACTATCAGCCACATGAAGACTACGACCTGGCCGCAAGCTTCACCTCACACACCAAACTCTGAGGTGGCGGAGAGCTCTCAGGATGTCAAGGTTTTCAAAGACTCACATATTTTCGTTACATTCTGGATCCTGGTTGTAAAATGTATTCATTTACAAAAAACATATACATTTTTTTAATTTTTTTTTATTTCAATACCTTTACTGAACAACATACACATTTTCTGGCAGTTGTAACCAGTACTGTGTGGATTATTTAACATACTGTTTGTTTACCAGATTGACTTCAAGGCAGCACGTCTGCATTTCACAAACAAAAGTTGAGAGTAAAATTAACCTCACAGAACCAAAATATAATGTGGTTTTCCTTAGAGGTTTTCTCTCTGGATCCCTATTTATTCAAAGCATGTCATTATTTGAGAATTTGGGTGAGAAAAAGTAACAGACTTTGTAAATTTATTCTGTATGCTGTTATTTAGAAGTGTTTGTGTACTTTATTTTAGTTGTTTTTAGTAGTATATGAAGGAGATTTCACTGTATATTACTTGTAAATACTTTAAGACTTTAATATTCTCATTTTGTAATTTATAACAAAATAAACTTCAACTGTATTGCTTTAGCAACACTTTAGTTCGATGATACAGGCACGTACTTTTAAAGACGGGGTAAAGCTAAAATGATAGATGATCCAAAGCCATCAGTTAAAATCACGGATGTAACTAGAAATTTTAATTTGTATACTTGTATTTCTTTTATTGCTAATATCTAAAAAAATCGTATTAGCAATCAGTGAACTGAAATTCATGATTACAAATCTGTTAGCATCTGTAGTGCCTCTTTTACTCTCTTTTTTTTTTTAAACCTATGTGGAGCTCATGCATTTAGCATATTGTTTTACTTTAATATGCTCCAGTTTTCTTTTTGCCGTTTGGATTGTTTTTATGTCACTGTAATCATTCAACAACACTGTTGTATACATTTTTAAATGTCCAAATAAATCAAAATTAAATCAAATTCAGTTCAATTAATGTTGACAGGAACCTGTAGCTGGCTAATGTTTCTTTAAAAAGAAAGATTGACTGTAGCTCTTTATAGAGCCTGAAGTAAATAAGTAAAAACTTTAAACTTTTTTTTACAGACATAAAGTCACAGAATAAAACAAGAAAATATAAAATCTTATTTTAAAATTCTAATATAGCAAAAAATGAAAACGTGGAATTTAGTTAAATGTTTTCAAACTATATTTTAATTTGATTAGTTTACAGCCTTCATAATTACCATCATATCACCACTAGATTATTCAAGATTTACCACCAAACATATAAATTATACTGTAGCATGTTTGATATACTAATAAAAAGAGGTAATAATGTTTAAAATTCTAATGATCATTTTTACATGACATGTAAATATTAAGTGGAAAATATTTTACATGGTTGCACTACTCTTTATCCATAAATACTAAGATATAATAATTTAATTGGTAAGGATTAAATAATTTTCTCAGTATTGTTCAGTTTTGCTGAGTTGAAAATATCATCATCTTTCAATGATTCAACATCTGTCCAAAAAAAAAATAAAAAAAAATAAAATAAAGCTACACGCTGCTATTATCATGCAAAAATATATTTTTAAAAAACATGTTGAAAGATTTGGCACCGTCTGCAATGCAGTGAAATATTACAACAGGCACACAAAATATGAAATTAAGACACATCCTGTGAGGAAAAATGTGTCAGCAAGTGTGTGTTTTCCTGAATCGAGAGCATTGTGTAGAAGCTGCCTCCAGGCCAGGTCTTATCTGGTTCAGCGGGGAGGATGTGGTCAGTGCTGGGAGGCTTTGTTGATGGGTTGACTGGTGCTTGTGTCGGGGGCTTTGTGGGATGGTGGTCATTGTTCCTGCGAGCCCAGGTTAGAAAACGTTTGGTTTTATGTATGCAGAAAGCCCGCTCCCGTGGGGGGTATAATAAGAGTCCCCGAACTTGAGTGTCTCAGTGTCAGTTGTGTGTAATTCTCCCATTCTGCAAGGACTGTACTGCATTCGAATCAACCTTATCAGTGATGGTAAAGAGAAGTCTTCAGAATTTCTTGCAACATCTTTTCAATTCTGACATATTCAAGGCTGGTTTTATATTATTTACATCTATCAGAATTTTTTCCAGGAGACTCAGTCTGATTTGGAGGTTATATTAGAGTTCCTCGAGGAGTATCACAGACAAAACAATGCAGAAAATGGTAAGCAGAAAATGGAAATCTACTAATTATTCTCAGATTTTATTTGACTACAGCTTCTAAGTAATTTTCTGCTTTTTCTGACAGACAAGGTGCGTTGGACGGCTATGGAGGAAAGAAATGTACCTGCAGACGAAACATGCAAGCAACTCTGGGCATACTATGAGCCACCTGTATGCATCAATATTTTGTATTTTAGCACTTGTTTTCTCTCACTTATTTAAAGGCTGGTAAGCACTCTGCAATTGGAAATTCTGTTTCTCTTCTTTTCTTTTCTTCATCTTTTTTCCCTAATTGAAGAACATCAAACCTGCACTCCAGCCCTTTCTTGCACAAGATGCTCCAGCAGGACTCGGCCAAAACACAACAGCAACACTGTCTGAGCGTGGGTCAGTGCCAAGCTTCGCGACAACAAGAAAATCAACCAAACACCCGGCCGCAGTAGGGAGGAGTGGTGAGTTCTGCTTTTTTTGGTCACTGGATACTGTTATTGTCTCTGTTGCTATCAGCATGAGGGAAATAATACCAAGAGAGCAAATAAGAGACCTTCCCTTTACCGTAAAAAACAATGGAGCTGTGCATCGCTTACCACAATAGCTGTTTTTACATATCTATCAGATAATCATACTGTTTACAGCTTTAGCCTCTCCACTAAATGGCATCCCATCACTGAAGAGATTTTCTGGGAATATGCGACAATTGAGGAAACGATTAACTGTAATCTGTAGTAACTGTTTTGGCACAGCTGCCATGATTTTCGATAAGTCTTTCTTTAAATCCACCTTCATCATACAGGCCACTTACTGTTTGCATAATGGCTGCAGGTAAAAGGGTGCGACTCTTTCACTTCCTTTTTGAGATGCTGGAGAATCCAAACATGGCCCACTGTTTGTCCTGGGTGCCAGCTGCCGCCGGTGTTTTCCGCTTTTCCTCCAGGAATAAGGACCAGGTGGCTGCACTGTGGGGACAGAGAAAAGGCAACAAGAGACCCATGACCTACCAGAAGATGTCCAGGGCGCTTAGAAACTACGCCCGGTCTGGAGAGATCTTCAAGGTGAAGAAGAAGCTCACCTATCAGTTTAGCCGAGACACCCTGATGTTGCTGCAGAAATGTCATCGAGATTTGTAATGCAGGCTCAATTTTCTGTAGCTCATATCATGTGAAGTGAACTGTGCTCTTTTTTTCCTGTTTATAAAGTCTGTTAATCTCAACTTTCATTTCCTACATTTTTCCATTATTACTTAGATATTGTACTATTGATGGCTTGTGGTGTAAATATCAAAAGAATAAAGAAATATTTTACTGTTACTGTTTCTATCTTTATGGAGTTTGACTTTTAAACTTTTTTATTAGTAAATGTCCCAATCGAACTGCTGTGGAGCTTTTTTTTTTGCATCTGTGAGGTAGAATATAATTGATGGACAGTCAAAGGCTTCAATGCAGAAATGAATTTATTCAAAATCTGGTTATTCTGGTTTATGGAGGCAAGAACGGTGCAAGTGTTCAAACAAAGATGTGCTTATTAATGTTTTTTAATGCAAATTTCCAGAGACTTTATCAGGGCTGAGATAAAATGCATACATACAAATAATGTTTTCGCTTTTGACTTTCTGCCGGACTACCTCCATTTAAAAAAATATTTTTTGGAAAACTTTTACATAAACATCGAAGTTTTCCAATCCGTGTGCCACAAACAGCTGAAATCACTCACCGTACACCTAATTACACATTTGAAGCTCATTTGAAGATTTTATAAAGAACAGGTCCACATAATATTTGCATGTTTCTGATGCGGCTTCAGGAAGTATTGAATGAATCAGCTGAAAGACTAGATATATCTCTCAGGTCCTGTGTCAGGGTATTTCTGGATTTTTTCCTATTTCTTAAGGAAATAACTTTGAGATAATTTTCACCTGTTATTTTTTTTAAGGCCTGCCATTTCTTCTTTTTTGCAGTCCACTTATCCAGTTTCCTCAGTTTTTTAAGAACATGCTACATAGCATGCTGAGACATGCCAAGTTTTTGGCTGAAAGCTATCTGGGAATCACCTTTTATGCCTGTCAAACCTTTAGCACTTTTACCTTCACTGTTACCTTTAGCACTTTTTGTAGGTTGAACTAAAGAAATTATGTGTTTTTGCAATGCACATGCAACTGCGAGTCACAAAGTTCATAAAGACAGAACTTAAAATTGACCCATTGTTAATTTTCTGTTATGTGTAGACCCAATACTGGTTCATCCCTTGAGTTAGGTGTTAGGTTTAAGGCCTTTTTTAGTAGTCTTAAGTAGCTTAACAAACAAAAATGTTACTCTGAAAGTGGTCAGGTACAAGGACTGGACTAAAAATGAGTGAAAAACTTTCAGAAAGCCTGGAGAAATGATACTTAAGACCACTTAAAAAACACAAGAAAGTCTGGCTGCATGGAAGCAAAATACAAAGAAAGGAGGGGTGTCTTGAAACTTTTGCACAGTACGGTATTTAATAAAAATGCGGTAAAAACCTTTTATAAGTTTTCACACTTGAGATTTTAAACTATGTGATGTGGTAAAAAAGCCACACAGAGGTGGGCTATTTGATGTTTATTTTTTTATGTTATTTATTCAGCGTGTAAATGCCCCACTTTGCAAGACAGCTATATATTTCATAACTGGACATTATACTTGATGCCCAGCTACAGCATTGATTTAGCATGGAAAACGCACTGTTATCCTAACTGTCTGTAATCTAACAATGTAATTGAGTATCACAGTTCAAGCCCGGAGCATATGCACACAGGTGCAGTTAATTAACTCTGCTCAGGTTTCAGGTGAATCCCCACTCCTCAATATCTGTATACGATCTAGAATACAAAATAACCAACAGAGGGAGAGAAATGTGAATTAAGTCCCGTTCGTTGACCACTGAAGTCCTGAAATTTCAAATCCACGTGTGGGTAAGGTCTTTACATAAGCAGATAGTTTGTAATTATTCCTTACTAAATATAATTTCTTCTGCAAGCATGTCTGCATATGTCCTAAAAATACATCTATCCAAAATACACTTTTGGTTGTGAGTATTTTACAGGAAAAACTGTAGTTTTTAGTCACACGTTCTCCTGGAAACAAAGTTGCCTTTGTCTTTCTCAATCTACAGAAATGTGCATTTGCACTTGTGTTTTTCCTCATGTGATGGATTTGATGGCTGCTAGAAGCCAGAGGGTGTCAGTGTAGCCCTTTTCAACGCCTCCAGCTTCCATTAAACTTCATTTGTGTGATGTGACCTCACGGCTTACCCTCCTCTGTGATGAGAAGTCTCGTCCCTCACAGGCAACTCCAAATGGTTTTGTTCTCTTTGTAGCCCACATGATACTTCCCTAAGCCTAGTATTTACTGCTGGAGCCCACTTTCAGTTATAAATGGGCTAACTGAGCTATGGTTGTCTGTTACCAAGAAAGGCCACAAAGTGAACTATGAAAATAGGCATTTAAGGCAGGAGTGTATGATAAATTGAATGCTTCCTAATCACAGGATGATAATTTGCTTTGGTTTGCAGTATGGGTCTAATTTTGTTGCTGCTCATTTAAAAAGAGCTTTGCTATAAGCTGTGACTGTCTGGGCAGTGATGCCACATTTTCTTCATAATGCTTTAAGCTGCATTCCTGCTCCACAGCCCCAAAATAGAGCTCAGCCTTGCCTTGACTGTGCAGTTGGGCCATCCATTTCCATACGAGAGAGATCCCCAACATGCTCGTGATATTTGTTAGTAGCAGGAGAGTGACACTGTACATGTGAAGACGCTTCAGTGTGTTGGCGCTCGTAAATCCATCAGCTTTCAACCTTGTTATTTAGTCTTCACGACCTTATTAAAGACTACGTTTGATTTATCACTTGAGTTTGACGTGCTAAAAAGATTAATTAGGACCAAAGCAACCCTTTCAGTTACATAAATCTCAATGAAACCCTCTTTTCATGTCAGATACACATGTCAAATGTCAAGGTTTATGACAGCTTTCTAAGTATAGGCCGTATAACCAGTGCCCAGGCATCTCCCCACTATTTATTTGCCAGGTCGGAAAGCCTGCTGTTCTTGGACAGCATTCCCCTTGGATTAAGCTGATATCTGGCACCTGGCATTGAGCCCCTGCTTGTCAACTCTAAGCTTTTTCTTTTTTTTGAATAACGAATCCATACATTCTCTGAATATGTCGTATATCATGTGAGCATAACCCAGGATTGTCGGAGAGTATTACATCAGCCTCGGGCCTGTTAACAATGACGACACCTTTTCCTTTTATATCCCACCCCCTGTTTTGCCAGTGATCTACCGCGGAAGCAATCTTAGTAGTAATGATATTGCAAAGTAAGATAAATAATAAAGGCTACAGTAAATAATTTCAAGACTAATTAGTCAATCTAATGTTGATATTTTGGAAAAATCCAAAATCTGGAATTTCCATAATTCCACATGTAGCTGAATGTACTGTACAGCACCACAGCGACATATTTATTTGATCACAATCTATGTGTGCGGTCTATTTTTAGGTCGATCCCACATATATCACGCTGCAGCTTTAAATACGAGCTAGTAAACAATATCTGCTACTGAAAATACTCTCCACTAAATACAAAGTTTAAGCCTTTGTAAGCACAGCTTTCTACAAAAACAAACAAATCTTAAACAATCCATCTGTGTGTTTAAATGCTCAAACAATGATTTTTTATAATGTTACTACTCTAAAACACCACCCAAAATATGCTGTAAACACTGATGCAAACTTTGAGAATCAGTCAAGTTAAAAGTGTTGTGAATTTAACATCCTGATGCACTTGTAATTCATGGCATCGCATGGGGCTAGGGGACAATAATGTTACAGTAGGTATAGGATGGAGCTGCATTGTCAACTACAGAGAGGAGGAGCATGCCACATCTCTATATAAGGCCTAAAAGCCTGTCCCTCCTTGATCTGTTATCGGTCCCCCTCTTCTCCCCACTGACTTTTCCAAACCGTATCCCTGTGCCCTCTTTATCTCCCATCACTCTGCTGCAAGGGGTCTCTGAGGGTTTTTATTCACTATTGTCCTGCTCACCATCAGCACCTATCTGTCCCTCCTGGACTGAGGAGGCTCCCACGCCTCACACAAGAATCCTACCTGCATCTTTTGACTCCTTGGTAGCTTCTTTGGGACGCAGCTCAAGATGCCAGAGCCAACAAAGAAAGGTAGGAGTTTTAACAGTATGTTGCCAGCATGCAGCTGGGGTCCAACCACCTGTTGCAGTTTATGTTTTAATTGTTTTAAAAAGTACAAATGCTGAGAATTTGCAACAGTTAAAGGTTTACAATGTGGTTCTGCTTTTTTTATTTGTTTGATTGAGGGCAGCACAGTTTGTTGTTACTGGCTGTGAGGAGCTCCATCACTCTGGCTTGCCTGCCAGCTTGTTCATAGGAATCCTCAAAGTGACTTTGAAAGTGGTATTGTATTACTGATGCGTGCGTGTTTCTACCATCCTTGGTACAAGAGAAGATTTGAGGCGTACAAACAGATAGTATTATTGCAAAGCTTGGCATACTGGATCGGTTTAGATTGATTTGACTGGCGAAAGACACGATGGTGAAGCACAGGAGAGGAAAGGAATGATGAGTGCTAAGGCACAGGAAAAAACTACCCCTGAGGGATGATGCAAGCTGGATAAAAAGTGCGAGGGTTGAACCGTGTAAGGATAAATAACATCTTGATTGTAGATATCTTCCAATTGAGTTTTTGTTCAACTGCAGCTTCACCATCCCCTGTCGCGCCCTCATGTTGGATCTTTCTTTCACACTTGATTGTCACTCATCTGTACCATCATGTCCATCAACATTCCCTTTTAATCCACTTGTGTCTGTCATTACCTTATGGAATTACTCCCACTCTACCCATTAGCTCAGCTCTCTGGGTAGCATCTGTTGTTGACCCAGACATGCCCATGTAGAGGAAATCAAATGTTTTATTCAGCTTTTGGATGGCTTCCGAATTACAGATAATCGAACTTTCAAAATCTGTGATTCTCTAGAAGAGGATTGGTGTGACCATACCAGCTCTTGGACTGCTGTGCATTGTTTGCACATCTCTTTGTAAACAAATACATCTCTGTATTTGATTTACCTTCCATTAAAATTTGTCTTAGGTGTTTGAAAGGACTGAGGGTTGTCGTACATCAAGCAAGCTTTGCCTTTTAGATCGTAAAGCATTATAAATACTGGATTAAAGGATTAACTTGACAATCTGCAAGCTACAAAACCCTAACAGTACCTTACAGTACAAATTTAGCTCCCTTTCTATTTGCGTCGTTTGCGGTTAAGAGAGTGTGATGTGCGAAGTGATGTGACAATCAATACCTGTCCTTACAGAGTTCATCTGGTGCCATGACCATCCATGATCCCTCGGGAATCAAGGCTGTGGTGAATTAAAGGCAGCAGATTCCTGTCTGCTACAAACACTACCCATAAATAGCTGCACAGCCCCAAGCAGCAGATAAATAAGGGCGGAAAAGTATTGTTCTTTAAATGAGTCTGAACAGCTGAAGAGGAGGAGGGTAGGGGCTGTTGTTTTAGACACCCGGCTCTCAAGCCTTTAAAAAGTCCCAACCAGAGATGACGGAGTGGTTGAGTTGTCCCTGGATCTCTAGGGAGCAGGATTCTTGTCCCTGGAATAGTTCAGAATGAGCACACTTTTAATCCCCATCCCTTGTTCACTGCCATCTCCTTTCACTGCCCCTCCTCCACGCCAAAACAGACACCTCCCTGCCACCCTGTGCTCAGGATGGATCACTCAGAGGTCAGGCAGCTCCCTATTAAATCTCCAAATCTGTGCCCAGCGATCCTCATGAACTGTCACAAAATTTCAGAGGTAGTAAAGGCCACGTTTTTACCTCGTGATATTTATTGTCACTAAGGTCCAACACTCCCCTGGGCTTTATCCTCAAATACTTGTGTTACTGAATACCACCTAGCAAATCAAGCCCATGATGAAATACACAGGGGAAACCTGTCAGCAACTAACTGCCACTCAAGTGCTGATTCCTAAAGGGTCCTTCAGTGTAGTTGTTATCAAAGCACACTAGAAACAAGTCAAAGTGAATAGAAAAACTAAAGCACCAGAAAGGGTCTGGTTATATTAGCTTTAGCTTTAGTGTCTTATCAGAGCAATCGGGGTCTATATTAGGAAAAATGAAGCCTCTGGCCGTTTGGCTTCCATACACATATGAGCCCTTCTGTCTGCACGCCAGCAGCGGCGACAGCTGAAAATACCTGCAGCTCCGTCAGCTGCACTGAGAGTCCTCAGAGGTAAAACAAAACCTTTCTCCACTCTCATTATCTCTACGGTGATGAGACAGAGAGCAAGGCTCGCTCTTGGGTACATGATGTGACCCTGCAGGATTCTGGCACACGGGCCAGCAACACATTGTTTTGGAGTGAGACAGGACTGTGGCTAATTTTGACAAGGAATGCTAAGAGGGAATCATTACAAATGGAGGGATATCAGAAGCTAAGTGGCAACGCAAGAAAATGTATATATGTCAGTAGACATGCTGCACAAGGAATTAGGGTTACAGTTTTCACTGATGGGCTTCAAACAGGTGGCAGTGACAAGATGGGACAATACACGGAGGAAGGAAAGTTTTCTTACAGGGATACAGACATTTCAACAATATTCCACCCTTGGGATTCCCATATGTTCACCCACTGACATTTAATGTCATGAATATGAAGTACTAAGTTCACTTTTTTAAATATACATTTTTATGGCTGTAATAACAGGTTTAAACAATCTCCACATCTCACATTTTTCTTGAATCCAAGGTGTTTTAGTACCAAAAAACCCTCTAATAAACTTTTATATATATATATATATATATATATATATATATATATATTTACATTTAGAATTCTTACATGGTTTACCTTTATGTGTGTAGATATTGTAAAATGTTACCATGTATTTAACTGTTGTTTTCAATTATTTGGGGCATTAAGTATCTGCCCAAGATTTCTGCAGGAGTAAATTTCAATGTACTTAGCTGAAAAAATGTAAATTTTGTAAACCTATAATGTTAAAAAGCATACACAAATGTATGGACACATAACAGCAGTGGACCAGTTCCTATACAAGACTATGAAATGTTGGGCATTATGTACCCTAACTGTCAACTTCATCCAAGCGCCGACGATATTCTTAACTCTACAGCATAACTGATGACATTTCGAGCCACAGATATGACAATATGCTGCACTTAAATGTGCTTTGTTTTGCTAACTTCGGTCTGTTTTTAGCATTCATTGCCTTCATTCAGATGCTACTGGCTAGCATAGACTGTATAAAAGATAGCTTTAACCAGCATGGCATCACTCACATGTTTTGGACTCAGCATGTTGAAGTTTAAAGGTTAGCATTTTTTTAGTAGCCATTTTCTTGGATGAAAGCGTGGAGTGCTAATTTATTAGCTACCTATAAACTGTGTGTTTGCAACGCTTGGAGTGATATTAGCTAATTAGTGCTCAGAAACAGACAAATAAAATACTCACCAAAACCGAAGCTCAAACTTCACAGATGGTCTGTTGTTAACAGCCTACCATAGTCTCAATCAGATAATCCAGGTAAATGCTCCAAGAGGCACCAACATCACACAAGCACTGATTAAGTCCATTTAAATGCTGGAATAGTGGATGAGGCCTTGCAGACTATGAGCACACCCATTACTCAATTTTCAATGTGGTTGAGTTATAAAATTAAATTCACCCCTCTCAGATTTGTTTTAAAGGAGGACTTTATCCACAAAAGCCAAAAATATTTTAGTACCAGTCTTTAAAAATGCCTTTTAATGCTGTAAAGTTGGACATTTTGACACAGGAGTGTATGGGGACTGCCTCCCATATGGATCCTCCCTCACGTGGATCCTAGAGGAACCACAGTTTTTGTTATTTCTACACTTACTTACTTACTTTGCACTGGCTTCATGTTTAAGCTTTGGAGGTTTCCCTTGCTGCCTATTTGCAGACAGCAGCCCTCAGTTCCCGGTGATAAGACCACCCGTCAAACATGATAAATGAGATAGATGCCTGTGACCCTGAAAGGACCTGCAGAAGAGGGCAGCAGGGGTTAGCCTACAGAGTGCTCCATGCTACTGCTCTGTTTATGTTTTCATAAATAGTGATGATCAATGTGAGCAGAAGACAGTTGAAACAACTGGTGTGTGTCATTGGAAGAGAGAAGATTACCAAGTCTTTGTTCAAATATCTCCATGTTATCTTTTTTTCTCACAAACAGTTCCTGCAGGTTCCACATTTGATTTTTATAGCCTCTATTTGTGGATACAGTTTTGTGGAGGTGCAAATTGGCTACAGTGCTGTGAAAAAGTATTTGTCCCTTTTGTGATTTCTAAGATTTTTGGACACTGTTGTTTTTTTTCTTTCTCACACATACGTTTCAGATAATCAAACAAATTGTAATATTGTACTAAGATAACCTGAGCAATTACAAAATCCGTTTTTAAATTCTTCTTTTAAAGGATATTCAAACCAAATAGGTATTTGTGATCACTGGAAGTGAGTCTTTCACATCACTGGAAGAATTTTTCCCCACTCATCTTGCGGAATTGTTTTAATTCAGCCACACCTGAGGATTTTCCACCATGAACAGCCTATTTAAACTAATATCAAAGGATCTCAATATGATTTAAAGCAGGAATTTGACTAGTCCACTTCAAAACCTTCTTTTTGTTTGAGTCATTAAGAAGTGGTAGATTTGTTTGACTGTTGGTATGACGTTAGTTTTATTAAAGGTATAACAGGACTTTTCCCAAAGTCTTTGGGATTATTGAGGTGTTTTTTGGCAAATGTGAGATGAGCCTGATCTTTTGTTCCCCAGTGGTTATCTCCTTGCCCAGTCTTTGTCTTACTGCTGGATCATGAACTCTGACCTTAATTGAGGCAAGTGAGGTCAGCAGTTCTTTGGATGTTGTTCTGGGGTCTTTTGTGACCTCCTGAATGAGCCACTGATGCACTCTTAGAGTAATTTTGGTCAGCTGGCCACTTCTGGGAAGGTTCCCTGCTGTTTCGAGTTTTTTCAGTGTGGATAACAGCTGTCACTGTGGTTCACTATAGTCCTAAAGCCTTAGAAATGGCTTTGTATCCCTTTTCAGACTCATGGATGTCAATGACTTCTTTTGCATATGTTCTTGAGGTTCTTTAGATCCCAGGATGATGTGTTGCTTTTTCTTTTAACCTACTTCACTTTGTCAAATAGGTTTTATTTAAGTGATTTCTTGATTCAATAGCTATCAGATTTGGGTGTAGCTAAAGAAATTGAACTAAGCTTTCCAAAAAATGCGGTTTCTCAAAGTTGATTCATGATTTAATGAGAGGGGAACATCATTTAAAAACATGCATTTTGTATTTACTCATGATATCTTTTTGCCTAATATTAAAATTTGCTTGAATGATCGGAAATATGTACATATGTAATATGTAAAATCAGTGTGCTCAAACTAAAAAAACAAGTAATAGTGGAAGTAATTCTGTTGTCATGTTTCATAGTTGTGTGTTTTCTTTTTCTTCCTGCAGATGAAACACCAAATGGTCAGCCAGAGGGTGAGTGCACATCTTATCTTCCTATCACCTCACAGCAGATTAGAGTTCCACAATACACAAATTTTTTTTAAAGTCGCTCAAAATTTGCACAAATATGCAATTTCTGAAAATACCTCTGCTGACATCAAACAGCAACCCTTGTTTTCACTTGTTGTACAGCCACAAAGCTGAACAGGTCTACACATGTAATATAATGATCACAGTCCTGAACCTGGCGTGAATGTGCAAACACTGCCGCATAGGAGTGTAAATGTGGAGCCAATAGTCGGCAGTATGGATATGCTGCTGTGCTTCAGAGAGATCTGTAGCAATGACCAGGCTGTCAGCATCTCTGACATTCCTCTCGTCAGCCAGCTGATCCCTCACTGTTGATTCAGCTGACGCCTCTGCCATCCCATGTGAGCAAGCTGCTGGCGTGTTATTGGCTTTTTGCCGGCGACCTTGGAGCTTCAACATCTTAATGCTCCAGCTCAGTCGGAGGGCGGGAGAGCTCAGCTTTTTAGGGTCCAAGTAAAATATTATTCCCAGAAATTTTCTGTATTTAACACATGTAGAAGTAAAAAGACTACATCACAACCAGGTCAACATCAGCATTACTGAAAACGTATAGCAGCACTTCATATGACATAAGGAGACTTATAATATGTAAATAAGATGAAAATACAAGGAGTCTGCTCTTTTTGTCATTTGGCGTGTTCTGATTTCCAGGATGTCAAATACTGCCCACTTTCACAGAAGTTAAATGCACAAGGTGTTGTTTCAATAATGATTATTGGCAAAACAGGTCAATTGTGTGACATTGGTCATCCTGTACTCTAAAGTTTTGCAACCACTTATTCTACTAATAAGGATACACATTGAGCTTCTTCACTACCAACTTTCTGTCAGGCTGTCCTTGAAGTCCTCTATAGAGGCAACACAAAAGAATCAATAAAAAAACAGAAGATCCAGGTCATCCCACTTTAACAGTATCCACCTGGCCTGACCCCTGCAGGCATCCCCAGAATAGTCAGACCTACTCCTATGAGGATTAAGTGCACTGTACCAAGTAAGGGTTATGATTACTGTCATCATTTAGCTAAAAAACAGAGGGGTCTAATTTTAAAAATCCATAAAAAGACTGAGTTATACAATCCTGTCTCACAACACAAATTTCCCAGCATTATTTAGTGTCCCTAAACACCACTTTTCATCTGTTTTATCTCGTGCCTTCTGAAAGGACATCAAAAAGTCCACATTTGGTATTTAAAGAAGTCGACTTGAATTTAAAGTGAAACACTTAAATTTGAGTCATACATGTCATAGTTTTTCATTTGTATGATTTTGCTATTGCTTGCTGCCATGGTAACACTTGCCATGGTTGCTAACATATTATTGTGGTCGTAATTTGAATGGAAATGATGGACTTGTCTACAAACACTCTGAGCTGTATGTGTGATGGTAACTGGAAATGAAGAAGGTTCCCTTTCAGAGTAAAAGTTGAGCCTTTTGAAACATGCCGGCTGCAGTGCTGAGCCACAACGTTTACTATGAACCGTCTCCATTTCCATTTGGCGTCACAATTCTCTCAGTGACGGTGACAGCCAGCAACCGACAGAAACCACTTGCCAACCAGTCAGGGAATACACATATTTCTCTAGCAACCAGTGTTTGTGTCACATCAAATAAGGCGAACATGAGAGCCCTTAAGTGGTCGACTAACTTGTGCTTTCTGCCACTGTGAACCTTCATTCAGCTGCTGTCCAAATTCAAATTGCCATCCAAAGCCCAGACACCAGTGGCTTCTGATTATGTGGCAGTATTTCACACTCTGGGTTGAGAACTCTGACTATTACGCAGTGAAAAAACAAAACAGACATTATTAAATTAATTTTTTTATATAGTAGTTGTTAACGATGAATATCATTAAGTCGTTATAATCCCATTATTGTAGCACAATATAAAATAGTGTCTCAGTGCCCAACACTCATCCTAGTGTTCAGATGTGGAAGCTACACAGGGCAAAGCTAGAGTACCAGTAGTTTTATAGCTGTAACAGTAACGTGCATTCCTGTCAGTTTACTGTGTAATCCCTTCGAGCACGCATTCTCTGAAATGAGAGGATCTAACAGTTACTGAGGAATATAATGAATGCACGACATTGCCTGACGAAGCACGACACTTCCAACCGGTGTGTTTATTAATGTGTATTAATGTGCATTTCAACATGAACGACCTTTACACAGCCTCAAGTGTTGACATATTAACAGCACATTTTCAGTCAGAGAGCTTACTGATGAGTCTAGGAGGATGTTCTGGAAAATTATGATGTTTTGTGATAAAGTATGCATACTTGCAGGCAGGTGGGTGGATATAGCTGTGTGTCTCTGTCCGTGTGAGTGTGTGTCTGTTTGTTTGTGTGTGTGTGTGTGTGTGTGTGTGTGTGTGTGTGTGTGTGTGTGTGTGTGTGTGTGTGTGTGTGTGTGTGTGTGTGAAAGCGAGAGAGGCACTGCAGATGCTGAAGCTTTATTGCTTATCAAAAGCAGCTGTTCCATCCACAACTATATTTGTCACATGCTCAGAAAGTGTTGCCCCAGAAAGTAGCGGTGCCCCACCCCCACCTGAGATTTCCCTGGAGGTATCTCCACCCCCAGGTGGGTATAACCCTGATGCCTCCCTCTTCACTTGCCCCAGAATGTTTCGCACTCTTTGTTGGTCACACTCACATCACGTGTTCGTTTGGTGTGTGCCATCACGATTTTATTTTTTTTAATTCACTGTGCGAGGCCTGAAACTGCACTGTTCTTGTGGAGGTATGATCACTCAGCACACAATGTTCACACAAGAAGTTAGTTTAGCTGCAGCAAACCACCCCACTCACCGTGCACACATCCACATGCCTGCACTGCTCTAGATGCACGTGCCTTGATTCATGGAGCTGTTACTAAGTCATGCTGTGGCTGTTTTTGTACTCAACTGTATATGTTATCAAACAGGAGGTCTATGAGGGATTACAGATCCTGGGCTTTACTGACTCTGTTGGCTCCAGTCAACGGCCAACTGTCCCGATTTACTGAGTTAGTAAATCCCTGCCTCCTTGATCACTTTACAGTATAGATATGCAATGACCAGATAGCTTCTTCACTGAGATTTTTGATAAAACGCCAGACTACCACTAGACTCCTTTAATAGGAGATGAATTTTTGGACTTTAAAGCACTGCTCTATTACTGGTGGTTTTCTTTCAGTCTGTCAGGTCACTTCTTTAGCTCCAGATGAAATATTTCAGTGATGCATTGAATTACTTGCCACATTCATTCTGCTAAAAGGACAATCCTATTGATTCTGGTGATTTCTGTTAAAGCACCAGTATGAGGCTGACACTTGTCCTTTGTAATAATATGACCTGAACACTATTAGATGGATGGATATTAGATGCAAGTATTTCAGTGATCCTCAAGAAAAATGCAACTGCTTTGGTGATCTTTGCTGTCATTTGGTTCTCTTGTTCATCTTCAAATACTATAAAAATGAAGCACCACCTAATGCAGTTTTGGATTTTACCCAGACTATGCAATAAAACTAAGCTAACAGAGCTAACAATACCAGTCCATAGAGTATCCTATATTAATTGAGGAAAAAGTGGGATAAAACAAAATCTACTCAGCAGGAAAAACTAAACACTGAACAAGTAAGTGAGGGATGACTGAGAAGGACCTGCTAACCCTAAAGCATACCCTGCTTTGTCATCTATTTCATCCTAAATTGAGCCACAGTTTACAAAATAAACATCTTGCTATGCTAACCAATATTTAAAAGTGAAAGTGTTTGCTGAGGTCTTACATCATACATATTACTTAAGCTTTAGACTCATCTTCCTGCCTCAAATATCGCCAATTTCAGTCTATCTGGTCATTAGCTATTTATACTCACCTCATTTGAGCAAGCATTGTCTTGTGAGGCTTCGTGTGTTTGTGCTCAATGCTTGCTGCTCCAGCCTGGCGCTTTGTCTGCTGTACAGAGGCAGTAGCAGAGGGGAAAGAACCAGTAGAGACTGATGGGAAGAAACCAGAATCCACAGAGCCTGAGCCAGTACAGGCTGTGGTGGCTCAGGAGCCGTGTCCCGCCGTGAATGGCTCAATCCAACCACAGCCTGGTGGGGTTGGGGTAAAAGAGCAAGCAGAGTCCGCTAACTCTACTTTAAAGGAAGAGGGCACTTGCTCTCCCCCACCACCTGGTAAGTATGCTTCCTTAATGTGAAACAATCCCATGTCTCTCAGTGAAAGTGCATGTTTTACCCCTCCAGCTGATCAAAGCAAACGCACTGAGCACTGAAATAGTCTTTTCAGTTGCACATTACAACTGCACTGCAGCATGGCAAAAGCAACCTTTAAGGCAACTTTTTTTTTTTTTAACATAACTTTAAAAATATTTTTACTATCAATAAAAAGATAATAGATTACTTTGCTAAGTCAACATTGGACTTCACTCTGATTGATTGGCATCATGCACTGACTTCTCACTTGTTTCCTAAACAGTGCAACCCTAACTTTGATTGCATGAAAACTTCAAAGAAAAAACAACAACAAAATTTATGAGTTTTCAGATCCAAAGAGTTATATAAAAAGATAAAGTACTGATTAGGTTGAGAAATGGCAAAATGAAAGTGATGCAGTTTATTTGCAAGGTGAATCATCAAACTTAGTTCTTTATAATCCATAAACAACAAGGCAAAAACATACGAACATTAAAGCACTGACAAACAGGCCGCTTTCCTTGGATTATTTTTCTTTATGTAGAGGAAAGATGGAGCTACTTGGCTTAGCCATGAGCTTTTTTTACCACTATGTGCTGCTTCGAGGCTGAATTTTATCTGATATACCAGTTTGTGTGTGTGTGTGTACACGCACTTTGACGCTAGTCTGCTTGTGCTTTTGTTACGCCAGACTAAGAATCATACGGCAATACACACAAACTCTTGATTGCCCACACAGCTATGACCTCACACTGTTTCACTCTACAGTACAGCAGTTAGAGGGTTTTGTTTTGCACAAACCAATTCATCAAACAACTTTTTCATTCATTCTGTCCAAGAATTGCATGACACAGTTGTCTCGCATGTGGTCATTGGCCTTCTTGGCCTGGTGCTTTTATGTCAAAGTTGACCTGCCAGTGATTGACCTTGAGTCTTTTGATAAGTGGGTCTATTTGTCAATGACAACCTTTATTCCAGATGATGCTAAACCTGCAGCCACTACCCCATCCCCAACACCTCATCCAGGTTGGTACCAATAACAGACCTTTTCAAGTTCCTTATGGTTGCCATAAAGCAATCGAATTAATCATAACAAGTGCTCCCAAAATATTTCAAGCACTTTAGCAAGATGGTTGAAGGAATAGCAGTGTTAGGTAGAAAATTGTGGAGTTTAATTATTGCTCCTGTACAGGAAGGAATTTAAGAACTACAAAGTGAAATAATAAAATCTTCCTACAGTGGTGGTCAGAAGTTTACATACACTCATCATGGGCATGAATATCTTGGTAATTTGGGGATTTTAATGTTTTGATTTTTTTTCCAGGGTGGAATCTTTAATGACTTTAAAAAACAATAATTAGTTACAAAAGGTTGAATTTAATTTTGATTTCATCGTATTCTCACAGGGTAAAAAAAAAAAAAACAACAACAAAAAACCAAGCTAAAATATATACATACGTCCCCTTCTGGCTTAATTCAATTTGGATATTTGACTACTTTTCTTGGCAGAATTGCTAGTTGATTGTTTTTAAGCATAGGTCACAAAGGCTTTGGTAAGGCCATTCCGGAAGCTTATAGCTAGCTAACTTTATCCATTTCAAAACCAGTTTTTATGTGTGTTTGGGATTGTTGCCCCATTGCAATAGCCAATTGTGATCAAGTGAAGTGAAGTTGAAGAATTTGGAAGTAGTCTTTCTTCATTATATCACTGACTTTTTGCAATACATGAGTACGACTGGCAGCCCCAGAGCATGATGCTACCACCACCATGCTTGAAAGGTTGTACAGTATGCTTAGGTTTGAAAGCTTCTCATTTACTCTGTCAAACATACCTCTTGTTTTTGTGGCCAAGTAGCTCAATCAGCTACTTGTACTTATGTACAATAGCTTGAAATGGTGATCTTGGAATCTGCAGTTGTTTATGATCCCAACTTGAGTTGTGGCTCTGCAAACGACCCCATGTGTACTAGAGAAATTCAAAAGTAAATTTAAACTTGTGCACCCTGTTCTTCTCTTTTTAATTCAACAAAGATGTATGCTGTATAATCATCCCACCCCTGAAAAAAATGTTCAGAGAAACCATTAAATATCCTAAATTACCAGGATGTTCTTGCCTATGATGGGTGTTTGACCAAAACTGTAATTCTCTGGTGTCTAATGTGCTTTACAGCTTTATAAGTACATGTTTTTAAGTCTGGTTTAGGCATTGACAAAGGTACCCTTTACAATCTAAATGATATAAATATTTAATACTGATGTGTCACATCTGTAAACTTCAGATGTATGTCTATGCTTGTTGACATACATGTAGAAAATGTGTGATTTCTACTTGCAAACTTGCATTGCATAATTTCTACCTGCACTTCAACCTTTATTTCTCTAAGATAACTAAAGATGGATGTCGTAATGATATTTTATATGCACGTATCATGCAAAATATACACCAAATAAATCACTATTGTAATGCAAATGTGCATGCCACTTATGCCTTCAAGTGTTAATTCAGCTGTCATACATTATACCACATATACAGATGTGTATAGGCTCCTTGTTTTTGTTTTTGTTGTTGTTGTTTTTTTCTTAATTTTTCTTTATTATGTTTTCAGTTAGTTATGATCCTGATATCAGTTTTATTTATGTGAACATACGATTTGGGTTAAAAGGAGCTGTGCAAACACTCAACCTGCGATTTCTGCTGTACTAAAAAAGCATATTTAGTATTTCTATGTCAAATGAATGAGATAAATTCCCCCAGGCAGTAAGTCATCTCGGTTAACAACATATTAGTTATAAAAGGTGCAATCAAAGAGTTCTACCCCTAATGAGCAAAATGTTAAAATTGCTGCTTTTCCCTTTTTTTCCTCGACACCTCTTCCAGTTCTCCTGCTTCACTTTATTGCGAAAAGTATTTGTTCTTTTTCCTTCACAAGCATATGAACTTGAGTGAGATCCAATTCTTAATCCATAGGGTTTAATATATATTATATATACATTTGGTTTAGGAGTGTGTTTATGGGAATTTCTGAAGTGCATTTGTGCATTTACACCGCTGCATCTGACGCTTTACATTGCACTTTGTGATGAACGGCTTTCGTGCAGCTGCTCGCCGTGGAAACCCATCTCATGAAGCTCTCTAGGCACTCATCATGACCTAAATCTGAAGGCCATATTATGTTAGGAGATCTGTTGCAACTGGCTCTGCAGAGAGTTGGCGACCTACCACTAACAGTTGACTGTGATATATTTAGTAGTGAGGAAATTTCACAACCGGGCTTGCTGCACAGGTGGCATCCTATCATGGCACCACGCTGGAATTCACTGAGCTCCGGAGAGTTCACATGTTTGTAGAAGTAGTCTGCGTGCCTAGGTGCTTGATTTTATAGACCTGTGGCCATAAAATTGATTGGAACACCTGAATTCAATGACTTGGATAGGTGAGGAAATACTTTTGGCAATATAGTGTATGTTTGGAGTCTGTTTTTGCTGGAAGCAGCAGGACACAAATGCAACTTCTGAATAAAAAAGCAAAGCAGCTTCCCTAAATCTTTAAATGTCCAGCCCACACTGTTGTAGCCACAACAGTCATCAAACCACCGGCAGTAGTTATATTTATAGTGATTAATTTCGAATATAACTCTGTTTTTTTTTCCACAGAGGATTCCAGTTCAACCAAGAAACTCTCAGTTGAGCTGCCTAGTAAGATCCCACCATTTTAGATCTTTGACCAAGTAGCTTATTTTAAATCAGAATCATTCAGTGGCTGAGTGTGGAAAACATGTTGGAGACATGTTTATCTCTAGGCATTTTGTGTGTTTAGAAGTTAGCCTTTTAGCAGAAGAAAGTCAAAATATTCAAACCCCCCTTGCTAACATAACTTTTGAACAGCGTTCACAATATAGTTTGATACAAAAAACCAAAAAGAAGCACTGCACGCATATTCTTTAAACTCTGACCTTTGATTCAGAATTCCTCACTGCTTGCATACCTTTAACTGCTTGTCATCGTTTTCTGAGTGTGTGCTTGCTTCAGTGGACTTTACAGTACTATTTCTTACAATATGCTGTAAATTTCTCTCTGTCTTTGTTTAGATGATAGCGTCCCTGTGCCAGCCATGGGGAGAAAGGACTCAGGTAATAAAGTGGTAGCCTTACACTTCAAGAGAACCTTCGTTCGGTTTCATTTGTTTCAAGAATATTGCGCGAAACATGAAAAAGATGCTTTCTTGAAGCCTCCCCAACTCTTTGTGTCCTCCATAACCATAAAGGGCATGAAGTGGGCTTCAGAGAATTATATCTTTTTCATTTTCATTCAGAAGGTTTAAGATTTTCAGAGAAAAGCTAACAAGATTTTGTCCAAGGTGAAGTTTCGTAAAGTATTAACACAGTGCCCAACAGAGGTGAATCACAATCATATGGCAACAGCATTATCTTCATTCGTACCTCCAGGATCCAAAGAAGACTGCAGTATCCAGACAATGAAGAATTTATAAACCCAGTTTTTCTTTAATAATAATAATGATAATAATAAAACGTTAGGTGCTGCTTGTTCTATTTGCATATCTTTCATGCTTTCCATGTTGCAAGCTGAGATCCTGCTGCTGTGTGAGGCGTGAGTGCTGGAAGTGATGTGTGTCTGTTAGTCTTTCTGTCTGTCTTTGTACCTCTGGACTGGTAAAAGTAAAAATTTCAGATGAGAAGTAAAAGGTGGGTGCTAAGACTCCTTACTGTACTATTTGTAGCCTGTGGCAGAGGAGAGCTGTGTTTCACGTATGTGATTCTTTTTCTCACTGACCAGTGTGGTCTCTGGGAGAGGGTCAGGCACCAGACGAACTGGAAAAGCCAGTTGACAACCCACCGCTCTCCACCCTGCTGATCGAGAGCCCCCAAAGTGGTACTGTCACTGTGGGTGAGTAATAGAATGAAGAAGAAAGAAGATCTGAGGAGGGACTTCACAGGGAAACCTGCAAAAAGGAAAACTGTATCCATCTGACAGATGCAGTAGGCAAAGGATTTAGAAGAGCCAAGATATCTTTCTTTATTTCAGCCTTATTTCAGATCACTGTTGTGGCTCTTTGGGTAATGCTAACTTTGACTTATAATGTTAAATGCTTTTGCTGAATAAGCATAAGTAGAGACACCACTAAGTTGGAAATGTTCTTATCCCTCAGTTGCTCAGGCCTGAAACTGGGTGCAACTTCCGGTCTGACATGAAAAACTTATGTATGGCGAGTGGTTGCTGGGTGAAACTGGCTGCAAAGAGGGTGGTGCACCAAAAATGTCCTTGTGATTGCTAGCAGATTGCAGCAGTGACTTGAAAATGCACACACCCAGCAACCAGCGCCTCCCACAGAGTGTTAACAGATATGTTAATTAATTTTTAGTTTGTCATTTTAGTGTTACACCAGTAGTGCCAGTACACTTTTTTTTTTTAAATGCATCCATTAACGAAAAAAGTGTACTCACACATAGAGAGCAGAGAGACCACTGCAACACTCACTGCGACACTGATATCTAAGTTAAAACAGTCTCTGCATCTGTACTCGTATACAATATATTTGTGTTTCTGTGACTGAATGCTTTTTTATGTTAGTATTCGCTGGTACCCAATTACGCTTTCTCTGTAATCATATCGAACTTTTCTGTCCGAAGGTGGTGACATCACCTTTGTTGCCAAAGTGGAGGCCAAAGATCTTCTGCGCAAACCAACTGTCAAGTGGTTTAAAGGGAAATGGATGGATCTGGCCAGCAAGACAGGAAAACATCTACAGCTAAAAGAGACCTTTGACCGAGTCACAAAGGTACCCATGTACCCTCACCTTCTTTAGAAGGTATGGAAGCACATTTTGTGATAACAATACTCTTATACAAACTTTTATCAGGTCCACACATTTGAGATGCACATCATCAAGGCCAAAGATAACTATGCTGGGAACTACAGGTGCGAGGTCAACTACAAGGACAAGTTTGATAGCTGTTCTTTTGACTTGGAAGTTAAAGGTTTGTCACACCGTTAAAATACTTTAGAACAAAAAAAAACCCAGGCACAAACAAAAATCCTGCATACTATGTGCTGATACTGTTTTACAGAAGCTGAAACGGGCTCACAGAATATTGACATTCGATCCGCTTTCAAGAGAAGGTAATAAAAAGACCTTTATGAATGAGTCAGCAGGAACCCTTATGGACTCAGAATTTAACAGAATTTCTATGTTTTCTTTTCAAAACAAGGCATTTTTCTATTATAGGATCTCTAATATTCTATACATACTAATAAAGACACCTGAAAAAATGAAGATAAGAAAAAGTGCCATTCATTTAGGCACACTGAACACCGCTCCATCAAGTAATGTCTCTGTATGAGATGTAAGTGTGACAAGATGGTTGTAATAATGTCATTTACCTTTCTGCAAGGTAATTACAAATCAACCAGCTCACTCACTGTGCAATTAAAGGCCAACTCTTGCACATTGATTCTCCCTCCAAACAATGTGACTGGAAAGCAACTCAAAGCATCCCTCTTGCATTGCATAATCACAATGTTGTACTTCAATAACGGTACTTTAACATTGTGGCAATGTTGCCCGGGACAGCTCTGGATGTGTTTTACACAAATCACCTTGTTTCAAGCTTTTATCTGGAAAAAGACACAAAAAGGTCTCTGTGTAAGCACCAATCGTGAGTTAGCTTGGAGCTAATGTATCGATTGAGATCAGAGCTTTTGCTTTGTGATGCTCTTTTACCGTTGTTTTTAGTGCTTCTAGCTTTTTCAGCACTGATTAAATCTCTATTAATCTCTTCTTGTTAACAACAGCAGTGAAGGACAAGAAGATGCAGGAGAGCTTGACTTTAGTGGTCTTCTAAAACATAGGTGAGAGTCACAACCTAATACTGAGTGGATTTTGGGTTTTTTTTTTAGTATTTTTAAGCCCCTTCTCTGGATTTGCTTCTTTTCTCTTCTTCTTTCACATCATTTGTAAATTTAATTTGTACACAGTTACTGTATGAGTGGAAAGCACATTTCTTCAGATCATCAAAGAAGCTATAACAGGGGTTTTCAAAATCCGCGGGCCCCTCTCCTAGACAATTTTAGCTGTGCCCACTTTTCATCTTCATACTAAAACACTACAATATTTTCAATATTGTATAAAATATAATAAAAGATGGGCATCGTCGCTGTCAGTTTAGCATCATGAAGCTTGCAGTCTTGCTTTTTGCACCTAAAAATTATCATATTTGGTCGGAAAGATTAGCTTAGTTATAACTAACAGTAGCAAACAGTAGCAAGTTTATTCACCAAAGTGTGTCTGCAGACTGTGTGGATGCTAATCAATATACAGACAAATTAATTAAGAATTTAACTAAAAGAACTGAAGCATATCTTTTGGCAGTTATTAACACAGTTAGTAAGATTTAACCAGTGAGCAAAATGTTTCTTATCAGTAAAATGCAGTAAAATGCTAAAAATGCAAATGCAAACATATTTAAATGGGTGACAGATAGCTACATACAGTCCTTAAAAAAGGCCACATAGACCACAAGTATTTTAGAATTCTTTCAAAAACTTCTTTTAAAATTTAAAATTATGTTATTTTTTAGACAAATAACAAACTTTTAACTAGGAATTTATGTTTTTCTACCCAGATTTGAGCTGGACTTCAGAAATTAATGTTCAAAATTAATTTTATGTTCAGAAATGCAAGTAAATGTAACTGTACTTTGGCATCTTAATGACAAATAATATTGTGTTTTAATATAAATTTATTTGCTTATTGCCTTATATATAAAACTGTAAATTTGGAAAATTATGAATAAAAACAATATTCATATATCAGTGTTAAAAATATTTCAAATTAAGAGTTTGCATATATTAGTGGATTGACCATTACAGACCCATAACAAATGCCAATACGGTGTATCCATATAAATGGCCCACCCTGTATAACACTTAGAGTTTAGTCACAGTAACCTCCTCCAGTGGGAGGTGTGCCTTACAGCTTGAAAACCTCTGTGCAATAGCAAAGCTACTCCAGTGGTTCAAAATAAACACCATGATGCATATTTGAAATACATTGCAGAGTGTGAGTACAAGACCTAGTCAGTGACACTGCTCACTGACAAAATTATATATTTATTTTGGGCCTGTCTCTTCTTCTCCCCTATACATTCAGAAATCAGAGGTTAGTAGAACGAAAACCATAGGTATTAAAACGATTAGACCTTACTGCGGGTGAGTACTGTAATCCTGTAGAGTCCCCAGCATGACATGTAGCTCTAGGTATTGGACGAGCAAGAGTGTTGGCCTCCTGTAGTACGGTAACACTTCATTTGAAGGCAGCATTCCTAAATGCCCCACCAGCACTCAGCAATGATGGAAATGGGTCTTGCAGCATTGACACTGAGGTGACTTGTCTTCATCAAGCTGTGAAATCAAGTCGCATCTTTATGAGGCAAAGAGCGCCATTTTGGATCATTAATGAAGTGCTAGTGGGCCATGGAGAAATGAAGCTGTAAAATAGTGTTATCACTACATTGTCATTTATTTCAGTCTAGAAATATAAGGCAAGCACCACCATGTTTATTTCGGCGTCTTCATAATTGCTTGAAAATAAACGAATGTGAAACACATGTAGAGAATATGATTGTATCTTACTCAACTCAGCTCCAAGCTTTCAGACATTTGGGAAAAATGTCAATGAAAGAAAAGGCTGATTGAATGTTCTCTATTTAACACTAATGAATACACTCATGTCCAGAACGACATGTTTATTAACCTTAATCCCATAACTCTAACACTCCTTCTGCATAGAGACAGTTTGTCTCTATGCATCATCTAACATTGTCGGAGCATCTGTGATGTGATCAAACCAACCGACCAGCAAACAAAGGGATGGGCCATATCAAGAGCTATATGACAATCTTTGTTGCAGGTTTCCCCTAAATGCATGCATCCTTCATATCAACAAATTGCACAAAGCTGTTAAGCATTCAATGAGCAAGCATCTGTCAAAGAAAAAAACAACCCTTCTAATTGATCTATAACTGCTCTTGTGTTTTAATCCTGATAAAAAAAAGCTTCTCCCCTTACTCTTTAAAGAAGCCTCCTCTTTAATCCTTATTTAATTGTTAATCTTCATCCTTCAAAGCATGCTATAAACTATGAAAGCAAGTTAGAAAGTCTTATTATTTATTTATTCGCAATCAAGACAGTTAAAACTTTTTGGGGCAAGATGGCTCGCAACAAGGAGCTCTTTTCAAGTCTTAGCTAGCTTAGGCATAAAATAATGTACCTGGATATTAATGTAATTAACTGATAAATACACTATGTAAATATCCTTTTTTTGCACCATGAAACAACCCTCAGTCATTAAAGTTAGTGATCTAATGATGATTTAATGACTGCAGAAAATTACTAGAGACTCAGAAACAAATGTACACTGTTTCATCCAGGAACAATTCAACCAAATCCCTTTGCATGAGGAAGGTGTCCATCAACAAAAGGCTTTTTAATGAATAGATATAAACGACAATGGAGTCCCGTCCAGCTGAGCTACAATCCTGTTTAGCCTTTCGTCTGCAGATGCAGACAGTAGAAAGACAAAAAGTCTCTGCATTAAATTGCTCACAACTAGGTTTGTGGGTTTCTGTGTCACAATTGCTATAAACAGATGTTGCACAGTTTTTAGTGGTTTGAGAACTATATTCAAAATAAAGCAGACGTCGCCATTGCTTCTACCCCCCAAACTGGCCAAATAAAACAATATATAGATGAAAAAAATGAAGACAAATATATAAACTGAGTATAACTACTAAAACAAGAGAAAGAGACGTGCAACAGAGGCCCCCAGCTAGGCTCAAGCCAGGAGTGTTGGAGCTACTGGTCTGTGTCCCAGCTCTTAAGGCAGGCCATCCTGATATTAGGATTATCATTATGATCTAAATAGTTATCTGTAGTTGTAGCTGTAGCTGTAGTTATCTGTGATCTGTATTTGTGTTTCAAGATTCTATCTAAGTAATTCTAAAGTGGTTAAACACATGAAAAACACACAGACGCAGTTAACCTTCCACAAGTTAAAGAACACCTCTGTGTTTTGTATTAACTGCGCTGCTACCCTGTTAACAAGTAACTTCAGAGCCAATGTGAGCACACAACTAGACAGCTCACCACGCCCATCCCTTTGTGTGACATGTCCTGAAGAATGCTCTGCAGAGAAATATTGTAGCATGCTTAAACCAGAAACAGAGGAAAACTTCCCAGTGACTGCTATATTTAATTAAATCTCCTGACTACATCAGTATGAGGTCATTGAGTGATTCCTCAGGACATGTTGCAAACACCAGCCAATAAATCCTGCCCTCACATCGTTCCTTCATATTCGGCACCGCTAGGGAGCACAAACAGCAGGATGACACTCCAGAGGTGGATGTGTGGGAGATCCTGAAGAACGCCCGGCCAGATCAGTATGAAAAGATTGCCTTTATGTACGGCATCACAGACCTGAGGGGTCTGCTGAAGAGGCTGAAAAAGATGCCTAAAGAGGAGAAGAAGCTGGAAGGTAGATAAATCAGTGCATATTAATATTTATTTCTTTTCAGACATTAAGGTCTTTGTGGTGTTTTTTTTTTTTTTTTTTTTTATCCTGCTTTGACTTAAGTTTTGTCTTTTCAAAGCTTTTGCAAAGAAGCTGGAACCTGCATATCAGGTGGATAAAGGTGGAAAGATCCGCTTAGTGGTGGACCTGGCTGACCCCACAGTTGAACTGAAGTGGTACAAGAACGGACAGGAAATCAGGCCCTCGCCCAAGTATGTAACGACCTTTTTCCTTATTGTTCAGTTCTTTGTCCTCTTGGGTTGAGCACTGCGCAAATAAAATGCATTTTATGTATTAAGAAATGCACTTTATTTGTGCCGATTCCTTCCTTTACCAGTCCTCTGGTAAATGTTTTCATTCTGTCACCAGCCTAAAGCACAATGGTTCACATGTTTCATTGCACATTACTCCACACAAACACTGGTACAAATAACCCCAAAAGAAATACATCAACAGTCAACAGTAGCATAGTAAGACATCTTGAAATATAACAATGCAACATATCTGCAGCCAGTTTAGTCCACTGCACTGTGAACCATTGCCAGCTGACCTCCAGCACACTGTAACAGTCTCAACTCTAATGTGGCTCGAATATCAAACAAACGTTTTAGCATTTTTAAGAATTCAGAGCTACATTTGGGTGTACATGTAGAGTATGATTTCATATGCTGTCTGTAATTGCCATTAATTGCTGTATATGTCCTCCTCTATACAGGAAAAAGGTGGTACCTCCTTCACAGGTCTTTAACAAAGTCTGGTTTTGGAACAGTTTTAATAGATACTGGATCACAAAGTATTACCAAAAATCATCTTTTTCAACAAGAATCTTCGTATTAAGGCTGAATACATTTGTTTTTCTAACTATAATGTTTTTGAAAGGATAGGAGGGTTTTTTCAGCTTCCTCCAGTGCACAAAAATATGTTTGTACTGGTTTCATTCTTTTAACAGTCTATATCATATAACGTATCTTGCAGCAGTGCATTAAGAGCAGAGTCAGAGCAATGTTTTTGCCACACTAGATATTTTTGATTTCAAAGCACAGCAAAGAGACAGAAGAAGAGATTGAATTTAGCTTTTATTTCATGTTATCAGCCTGCAAATGGCATGTAAATGGATAAAGACGTGCATATTTTTTTTTCAAAAGACAAGGCCTCTTGAGATTATAGATTCTTTATAGGTGAGCAGTATTAAGCTAATTCTGTTCAAAGCCATCTAAAGTTAAAGCCATCTGGGAGGATATTGCTGTTTTCTGGGTTTGGTCTCCAGGTCTCCCTTCTCCAAAGACTTTCTCCCATTTGATCCTCTTTCTTGTAACATTGTTGCTGTACCCCTCCAGGCATGATGTCTCTTTGTGTTTGTTGTTTGTCTGTCATATCATGGTGCTCCTTCCTGTCTGCCATAATCACTTGCTCTGCACTTCCTGTGCTCCGGCCCCATTCTGGCTCCACTGGTGACCTTAAGTCAAAGGAAGTAAGTCCATTCATCCACTCTCCCTTCTCCATGTCACAGTTTTGTTGTGAGCCTCACCTTTCTGTATGTATTTTCACTTCTGGGTTTGTGCAGCATTTTTAAAGCATGTTGACTGAAAGATCACAATTACATTTTAGAGCTACTGTACATTTGATTTTCCTAATAGTGTTTATTTTCTGTAATCACCAATTTGAAATAATATACATTCTTATCTTGGGACCACTGTATGATGCGCAATCTAATTAATGCACTTCCTGTTTAGGTATATTTTTGAGCATAAGGGCACACAAAGGATTATGGTCATCAACAACTGCTCCGCCAATGATGACGCAGCCTATTCGGTAGTCGCAGGAGATGAGAAATGTAGCACAGAGCTTTTTGTCAAAGGTAACGTGATTAAACCTTTAACCTTTTTAAAACAGCCATGAAGAATTGTTGGCTTAAGGAGCCAATCATTTAGTTTTCTTCCCTCTTGTCCAACAGAGTTACCAGTTAAGATAGTTAAAGGTCTTGAGCCTGTGAAGACCACAGTGAACGAGAGGATTGAGCTGGAGTGTGAAGTGTCAGAGGAAGGTGCTCAAGTCAAATGGTAAGAATAAACATGAAGCATTTAAACATGCTATGACTAACATAATAACACATGATTGCGACTTATGCTATAAACAAACAAGAGAATCATTAAAAAGTTTAAATTAAAAGCTCCTTTGTGACTCAAACTAAGTGTATGGTAAAATATGATTTGAACCTAAAAAGTGTTTGTATTACAAAAAAAATAGTAATCAGAGGGGTAATGTGCAGATATACTGTCTGGCCCCCAAAAAAAAGTCACTGTCTGACTTAACTTAGCTGACATAACTATTATTTTATTAGAAGGTAGTTAGAGATAATTACTGCAGTCATAAATAGGCCATGGCTAGCAACATGTTATTTAACCCTAACTGATGCATTGAGTAAGTGGCTCCCTAATGTAGTGGTTTTGGCTAACAAACAAGAGATCCCTGGTTCAGTCCTGGAGGAAGACACAAATCCCTTTGGGAGTGTGTCAGGAAGGGCAGCTGATGCAGTGAGTAATTTCCATTTCAGAAGTGTCGGGTTATTGCCCTGCACCAAGAAAAGAAAACCTCTATGGAAATTAATAAAACTACTAAAACTGTGTGAAGAGCTGCCCAACCATTATTAACACCCAGAAGGATAGTGGTGAATCATCTCTGTGAAAGAAATGCAGTCATGAAAAAGATATTAAATGATCATGATCAGAGATTATATAAACTTTTGGTGTAATCCATCAACTGTAGCACTCACAGCTCCTTATAATAGTGAAGGTAAGAGCATTTCCACTTGCGCGATGTAAAGGGAACTTGCTTCTTTGTTGGTGTGTGACCATTTCAAATGCTCTTTCAGGTTGAAGAATGGTGTTGAGGTTCCAACAGGGGTGCGATCGAGATATCGAGTTAAGTGTGAGGGAACTAAACACTTTTTGGTGATTGATGACGCCTCACGAGACGATACTGGGACATACTCCATCATGGCCTCTGGTGGCACCTCTGAGGCTCATATACAAGTTGACTGTATGAAGCATCTTCTCTGTATTTAAATTCTTTCTACTGCTTGCACGCTTTCTTAAAGAAACAGCTTCTATCCTGGCCTTCCTCTATACTTTACTTAGTGAAACCACTGAAGGTGTACCAGGACCTGCAGGACATGACGGTACTGCTGGGTCAGCCCATCAAGTTGCACTGTGAGATTTACCCAGGAAACGTCCCAGGCCGCTGGTACAGGAATGGACAGCTGATCCAACCCAGCGATCGCATCAACATCATACACAGAAATAAGTATGACCTTGCTATGGAACTCTATTCAATCAAAGCTGTTTTTATTAAATGCTTGTCTCACACATTTCTGTTTTTTCAGAGTCCATCGACTTGAAATTGCAGCCAGCTCCCTTCACGATGCAGGAGATTACACTTTCGTACCTGAGGGGTATTCACAGAGCCTTTCTGCCAAAATCCACATCATTGGTACAAAAACTTAGCTTCACTGGACTGGAGCTTTTTTTCTCCTTTTTCTCCTTCTTTATGCTTTCTCTCTTTCTAATGACCTCATTTGATTTTCTGCAGACCCTCCGAGGGTACACTTGGACAGCTTGAACTTTCCAGACAACACTGTAACTGTCGTGGCAGGAAATAAACTCCGCTTAGAGATCCCAATCAGTGGAGAACCAGCACCCAGAGTGGTGTGGATGAAGGGTGAAAGGGTGAGGCCCTTTGATTCTGTACTCACCCCACTACCAACACAAAAAACAACAGCGCCTTAGCCCAACTCAAAACTGCTCTGTCTGTAGTAACCGTATTGTTTATGCACTTTGAATCATTAAAAAATGGCTATATTACTCATGACTATATTAATTTGTTTCATTCATTATATTCAGGTATCATCCTTATGTTATTTGGTCAGAACTGACACTGTAGTGGACATTTTGTCTGTTAAAAGGAACATAGGTGTTGTGATACACTATTACCGATGATAACCGTATTATTATTTTTTTAATAAAGAATGAAATATGCATATATCTATGGTTATATGCATGTGTACTGTGCTAGAGCAACACTAGGCAAAACTGCCATTGGACACTGAGGCATGACAAATTATTGTCACCATGTGCAATGAACTTGCAATCTTGTTGTGTTTGAAATGCTTGTAGCCACTTGTAGTCAGCTGGCTTTCTGAAAGTGACATTGGCATGCCAAGATGGTGATAAAATGGCAATATGATGGAGTCAGTCTGCTATCAGGTTGAGATTGAATGGGGTCAGCTTGACAATTATATGTAATCCATTTATGGTCATACACGGATTAACAGTGATGAAAAAACTTCAGATCTCTTGCTGTCTGCAGAAATTCACATTAACTATTTGCATTCAGAGTTCAGCCAGAACCTCAGAGATCTGAACCAGAAATACCTCCACAAATAGTTGCTGCAGGACAGAAATGTAACTGCCAAATGACAGAGGTACTCGATAACATTGCTTTTATATAGGAATACAACCAGAAGGCAGCCAGCTGAGTCAAGTCCCCTATTACAAAGACACTTTGAGTCGTTGGTGCAGACTGAGTCAGACTGATTGCAAAGTGCTGTCAATCTCTCCACATTTATAATTTTGGTTTATTTTGGTTATTTTTGGTTATTTACACACCTCTAATCTATCCAAGCGTGATTGCTGACTTTGTTGGACTGTAATTATTTGGAGACAGGTTGCCTCCCAGAATTGACCTTTGCGAAAGCAGTCACTGCAGCTACTTGCAATCTGTCACTAAATGTGAAAAAATTCAGTGCAACCACCGATTTTCTTTTTTTCTAGCTGCAAGCAGGTTACCATCTTATTTTCACCTTCTTGTGATTGAGCTTTTAACGTTTGTTCTAACCTGCTTGGTAGCTAGTTAGTACCATGTGAGTGAATATCACATTTAGAGTTATTATGTAAATTTAATTTTTTTCATAGAAAGACTAATTTGTGAACAAAAAAATCTGTTTTTGTGTCCTCATACGGTACTCACGAGATCTTCTGTCTCTTTTGCCTTTAATCTCTTTTACTTCAGGTGATTCTCGAGTCAGGTCACCGCGTCCACGCTGAGACATACAGCGACCATACGAGTCTGACAATTGAGGTCACTGAGCGGGAGGACACAGGAAACTACAAGATAGTCCTGCAGAACGAGGCTGGTGAAGCCACAGCAAGTGTCAAAATCAAGGTTGTTGGTAAGACAGTGCAGCACCTTTCAAACAAAATATAAAATACACAATTCTTAACTTGCTTTTTGAATCATTTTTGAATCATGTGTTGTCTTCAGATATCCCCGACCCTCCTGAAGCTCCCTTGGTTCCAGAGGTGGGTGGTGATTGGTGTTCTATGACATGGGAACCTCCAAAATACGATGGAGGCTCGCCAATATTAGGTAAACCTTGCAGCACACTTGTTACCAAGCTTTACATGCATGTGTTGGTGTTAAATAACAAACTTTCTGCCTGCCCTCTAAAGGCTATTACGTTGAGAGAAAAAAGAAGCAGAGCTCCAGATGGATGAGACTGAACTTTGACCTGATCAAGGAGACTACATTTGAACCCAAGAAGATGATTGAAGGAGTGCCGTATGAAGTGCGGATCTTTGCAGTCAACGCCATCGGTGTGTCCAAACCCAGTGAACCTTCCAAAGCCTTTACTCCTCTCGGTGAGTCCCCCAAACATTTCTTAGCACCACAAACCCTGACCTATGACCTATGATCTACAAAAATTCTATTTAAGGAAGAATAATACACTCTTACATAAGGCTTTATTATAATGGGAAAATTTTAAAGTGGGGTCCTGTGATAGCACGTGTCTGATCTGCCCTTGGTACCCCAGCGACACAGCTGTTCCCCCTCATACCCACTATCCCAAGCATTTTGACTGTGACCTCCACTGGACACGCAAGAGCTTTAGAGGATATTAAATATGTCTTTATAATGGCTGCCAAATCGTCTGTGGATTAGAGGTTTAGGAGCTCAGGTCTGTTAGAGGGTTCAGCAGGAGTTAAATGTGATTCAGAATACAAGAATAGATAGCAAGAGCAGGGGCTAATGAGATCTGACAGGGAGACTGATGGCATACCAGCTAAAGTGAGAGGCGCCTTGGTCACGTGTTTATGACTTGCCAAAATGGATGTTTTCTCATCTTGTTCACATTCACTGTTTAAACCCAAGTGATGAAAACCTTTATCTCCACACAGCTGTTACCAGTGAACCCACCATGCTGGTCGTGGATGATGTTACTGACACCACTGTGACCGTAAAGTGGCGTCCACCTGAAACCATTGGAGCTGCTGGGCTGGACGGATACTTAGTGGAGTATTGCGTAGAAGGAAGTGAGTTAGATTCCACTTGACTAACGAACTACATGATAGTAAGACCCTACAATTTATACACATACAGAAAATATACACAAAGAGTAAATCCCAAGTTACTGTGTATGCATGCTCGGCCACTTCATTAGGTATAATTGTTCCTGCACTAGAATATCTAATGAGCCAATCACATGACAGCAATGCAATGCATTTAGGCATGTAGGCATGGTCAATATGACCTGCTGAAGTTCAAACTGAGCATCAAAATGGAGAAGAAAGGTGATTTAAGTAACTTTGAAGGTAGGATGGTTGTTGGTACCTGACTGGCTGGTCTGAGTTTTTCAGAAACTGCTGATCTACTGGGATTTTCGTGCACAATCATCTCTAAGATTCCAAACACCATTATTTAATAGCTTTAGAAGAAACTATACTGTTAATATTGTAAAAGTGAAATCTGAAGCCGAAGGATAACAGCCAGTAGTTTTTAAATACATAATAAATACATAATAAAGTAGTATAAAGTATAATTCACCAGACTTACAATAGTGCACTGGATGTGGCTGAGAAAAAAAATTAGACCCGCTGTAGCATGTAACCAATCTGTAAAACCAGTTTTATTAAGCACTTCTTCAAGTTTTTTAGCTTGTTTCTTCTAACTCACAAAACATACACACAAGCAGTCAGACATGAAACCAGTTTAAATTGTATTTTTCACCATGACTGTATTTTTTTTCCTTACAGCTAATGATTGGGTAATATCCAACAAGGAGCTGACAGAGAAAACCAGGTACACCATCACCGGTCTGAGTCCAGGGTGTAAAATTTTAGTTCGTGTCAAAGCCGTCAATGCAGCTGGAGCTAGCGCTCCACGTACCCTGCAGCATGCTATCCTGGTTAAAGAGGTTGTTGGTGAGCTCTTTAAAGTTCATTATATATGTTCTGCTGTAACACTGCAACAAATTAAATTAATACTGACATAAAAGATATCATAAAACGTTCCTTTATAACACACGTTTTGGTGCAACTGCTCCTCAGAACCACCCAAGATCCGCGTCCCACGGCACTTGAAGCAGACTTACACTCGCAAAGTTGGAGAAACAGTCAACCTCGTGGTGCCATTTATGGTAAATATGCCAGTTATACTGATGTTGCACATCTCTTCAACAAAATACTGAGCTCATATTGCTATTTGTGTGCAGGGCAAACCCCGACCGAAGGTCACCTGGCTGAAGGATGGCATCCCTATAGAGCCTTCGCAAGTTAGCATCCGTAACACAGACTGTGACAGCATCATCTTCATCCGCAAAGCAGAGCGCAGCCACTCTGGGAAGTATGACATGACAGTGCAGGTTGAAAACCATGTGGACACAGCCATACTTGACATACAGATTGTAGGTGAGTGAGCAAAATCACTATAAGATCATACGAAAGATAGAAGTGCTCATCGACATCAGAGTGGAGCTTTATAAGGAATGTCTATATTATGAGATTATATTCCTTTTTCTCCTATTTTTAGATCTACCTGGACCTCCTCAGTGTGTGAATATTGAAGATGTTTGGGGTGGAAATGTAGCTCTGGTCTGGACTCCTCCAAAGGACAATGGGAACGCCCCAATAACAGGCTACACCATTCAAAAAGCAGACAAAAAGACAATGGTAGAAGATAGTCTCATACTGCGAAAACCATTCTAGATACGCTATATCTCCAGAGTGTTCAGCTCACATGCTTTACTCTTTTTAGGAATGGTTCACGTGCATTGAGCACTACCATCGCAACTGTATTACCATCACAGAACTGGTAGTTGGGAACGAGTACTTCTTCAGGATCTTCTCTGAGAATATGTGTGGCCTGAGTGAAACCGCCACCCAAACCAAAAAGAGTGCTCTCATCGTCAAAGAAGGTACAGCTGACTGTGTGTTTATGAGAGTGTAGCTGAGAGTAAGATCAAAATATTTACTGTGAAAAACCAAATCTTCTAATTTCAGATGGAGGAAAAAGCTTCCAAAGCTGAAACTCTGGAAGAAATCATGTTTTACTTACATGCCGATATAAAGTTGTTGTTACTGTTTTGGGTTTTTTTACAGCTCTTATCCGAAAGGTACTGTCAGTGATGTTTTCCACCCTAAAGTGAGCCTGATTCACAGCCTCACTTGTGAAACTCCAAGGGTTCGGTGTATGACTGACAGGCCCTTCAATGGTGTCTCAGTCTCAGCTGATGATAAATAAAAAAATACTGTCTTTCCCTCATCACATAGGGAATACCCCACATGATACCGCTCAGAGCCAGTATCATGCACAACCCCATTCCTTTACCCTTACCCCCACAGGCTTGCAGATGAAAACACAAGAGTACAATGACCACGACTTCAAGGAGGCGCCGAAGTTCACACAGCCACTTATCAACACTTTCGCCGTGGCCGGCTACAACACTACTCTTAACTGCAGCGTGCGTGCCAACCCAAGGGTAAGTGGAAGAACTAAAAGTAAAAGTGGTCCTATCAGTAGAGTCCTTTGCTGATGTTTCTGTATCTATGTGCAGCCCAAAGTGATCTGGATGAAGAATAAGATAACCATCATTGACGATCCGCGCTACCGTATGTTTAGCAGCCAAGGAGTCTGCACTCTGGAGATCAGGAAGCCCAGCCCCTATGATGGTGGAATGTACACCTGCAAGGCCATCAATGAACTAGGAGAGGCTCAAGTGGACTGCAAACTGGAGGTCAAAGGTCAGTGCGGACCTTGATATGACCCCCGGCCTCCTCCTTGGGTGCCTGTGTTCATCTGAGTCTGGTTTCCCAAATGTTTTTGTTGTATTTTTTAATGTTCTTTTAAGATATGTGCTTCTTTAATGCAAACAGAAGCTATTAACGAATTTATGATCACAATCATCACTGAACGTACAGAGGCAGAGAGACTTTGGGAAACCAACTCGACCTGGGTACGCTAGTGTTTGAACTGTGTGTGCAGTTCAGCAAAGGGACGATATAGGCGGTGGACATGTAAGTATCTGTACTGTGTTGCACCAGCTATTCGTAAATTCATGGTAAAGTCTTCATCAGGCTCCTAGCAACTAGTTCCTGGTGATTTACAAAGATGGGTTGCACAATTAAAACTTATCAAATGTGTTAGACTTGAGTAATGTGTAAGTTGGTCATGCATGGTGTCTGGGAGAGCTCGATGCTGTAAAAGACAAACTACATGGTCGCAGTGCCTGAAAAAGGGAAATCACTTTGGATTCTTACAAGATTTTTTTCTCTTCTAATGCTTTTATTAGGATCTTTATTGGTTTCTTATTCATACAGTCAGTTCTTAGGTTTAGTTCCAAATGACCTTAGGTTTATTTAGTCAATTCCATTTTCTGTTCCCAGTTTGTGTCAGTCTTGTCTCTCTTTATATCTATCTACTGTATATTCACCCATCTTGTCCTCCTGTCTTCCCTTGTGTCATGTTAATCCTATTCCCCTGTTCCATGTGGATGGTAGTTGCTGTTTTAGGGCAGCATGTGGCTCAGGAGGTCGAGCGGGTCATTTTTGGGTGAATGACACTTGCAGTCAAACTCGAAGTTCTTTAAATGCTCACGTAAATAGAAAGGCACCTTATAAGTATTGAAGACACATAGTAATATAAATACCACAGACGATATAAAAGATGAATGTGACATCACCCACTGGTTTCTTAAGTCCTGTTTTGAAGCCTCTTGTTTTCAGAGTCACAATCTCAGTGTTTAGAAACCAGATGTGATGAGGTGGGGTGGATCTGACTGTGAAACGACACAAGCTTGACCTAAAAACTGGTCAGTCACAAGTTTTTTAGTCAATGAGCATAACCTGGATAAACACTGTATGACCAAAACTTACAAACTTGAAATAATTTTTCATTCATTCATTTAATATGATTAAAATGAATCGCTGAGACTTAATGGTTCATTTCAAACAGGAAAGTGTTTTCACAGGTCAATTTCCCATTGACTTTATAAGGACTGGAGGCCTTTTCCCAACACCTGTTTCCAAACAGTCACAGATTGGTGAACTTTTCCAAATAGATACTTTCAGCTGCTCCCTTATCCACAAAGGCTATCCACAGTATGTTTAATTTGGCAGATATTATACATGAATTGCTTTTCCTGATACAACCCCAAAGTGCATTATGTCTCCTTCTGTGCATGGGGCTGAACCAAGGAACTTTGTAGGCAAATGTGCTATTTGCCAGTAACTGCTAATTTATGAACACATCTAGCTTGCCAACACTTTGCAAGCCAAGCAACTGGGTCATTTACCATTATTGGTATAACATTTTAAAGTTTAGGTGTCATGTCAGACGTCAGCTTTATCAGTTTTGTCTGCATAAGATTTATTTTGTTTTGTGCAATCCACTTTGATAAAGTGACGTGTAAATCTGCACTTATTGACTAACTACACTTAAACTTACGAACACCTGGTGCAACTGGTCTATGGATTCCATTTTGAGAGAATATATAAATAATAATCATTTCATGTGTGTCCAGTGTACATAATATCTGGTGACACTTTTCCATCACCACAACATGCAGACATTTATCCCTTGTGTTGTCACACCTCTCTCTATTCAGTCCAGTCCATCCAGCCATCCTCTTCATCATCACAGCACACCACCTCAGCACCAGTCACACCACAGGAGGCAATAACATATGTAACATGTGATGTTTTTGTGTTTGTATTATTCAATGTCTCCATCTTAAAATATGCTCCACAGATTCCAGTGTCTTCTTTATGCTCCACGGTTAACTCCTCATATAAAAGAGTTCAGTAATAACTCAGCTGTTTTCCCTGGTGCACATATAACTCCATGTAAACATTTTAACCCCTCTTCTCTTCTCTTCTCTTCTCCCTCCTAGTCCAAACTCAAGAATTGTGAATGTATGTTCTCATATAAGGTAAGCTTTCATATGGTTTTGGCATATGAAGCTTATGTCATTCATTATGCATCTTCAAGCCTGTGCAACCTCGCTTTTCTCAGCTTGTGGGTCTCTAGCAGTTGTTCTTCCCCTTGAGAGAAGAACCAACAGAACATGTCACATTTGCATGACGGCTTTTGCCAGGTTTTTTTTTTTAACCTGGATTGCTGTACCTGGCTGATTTTTAATAGCTCAGTTTTGAATATTTGAATTGATTGTTGGCGTGATATTGTGAGACTCTCTTTATTGTAACCCGTAGCAGAAATTAAGTGAGTAAAAGGTTTGCAAATCTTCTAACCTTTGCTGAGATATCAAGTGCATTATCTGAAGGGACTGAGAAGCTCTATGCTATGAAGGCATTGACTGTGGCTGAACAACATCAAACACCAAAGAAAACATACTAAACTATATTTTATGTTTGGACCTGCCTGACGAGTGGTGTATGCATAAAAGCAGCAGAAATTATATATACTGTATTTTGTAGGTTTTTGCTTGTTGCAGATGACTGGAGACATTATTTATTAATTTTTTGGCAAAGATTGCAGACCTGAATCGAAACATGTTGTGGAATCAGCTGTGCTTGTGCTTGTATGCTGTGGCCCAGTTCCATACTATGCACTAATACTGAGCAAATATGCAGGGTTTACACTGCGTTCACGTGGTGAAAGTGACAAAATACTCGTCTCAATTTTCAGTGCTGTATTTAAGTGTGTTATTAGTTGATTGCTTTAGTAATATCAAAGCAGAACTATTGTGCTTGTCCCTATTTTATGTCACATACAGTGCTGTGCAAAAGTCTTGAGCCACCTGTATTTTCTTTATATTTTGCTTCCAAGGAGCCAGACTTTCATGTAATATTTTTCAAGTGGTATTGAGCATTTGGGAGAAACTTTTAGATCAAATTTTGTACACCTAGGTGAAGTCAGTGACTTTGCATCTTGTGCCACAGATCCCTTCATTTAAAAATGCATGTACTAAAAGTCCTGCATAGTCCATATTTGCTCTAATTAATAATTTGCTTCACTACAAATTACCAAATAAATGGATGAAATTCCAATCACCTGTATTTTGTGTTTAGTGATCATTATTAGAATGCAGTATGCTTTTATTGCTAGCCTGTTAGCTACTGTAATGATAGCATGCCTTTAAACTCTTGTATACTGTGCAGAAAGACATACAAAGACAGTTAGTATATACTATGGAACTGGGACAAACTGGGTCGGCATTGCATACAGAAGCCATCCTGACCACCCTCTTTCCCTCTTTAGAGCTTGTGGTTCTCTCCATTGAGTTTTATTTGCTTTTCTCTGCTCACCCTATTGCCCTTCAGCTTTTCTCCTTCATCTTCCCCTCTCTGTTTTTCACTCTCCACATATGTCTCTGTGCCTCAGCAATATTCTAAGCGAGTTTTTCTCCCTGTCCTTTAGGAGGCTTCACCTTCTATGAACTCATGCAACGTGGAGTGCCCCTACATCTGATTGACAAGTATATGACCGAGTCGAAGGTTGTTGAGCAAGAGAAGTAAAAACTGAGCACAGTGCAATAAGACATTTTTGGCTTTGCAAACATCTGATGCCACTAGTTACCCTGTTCTCTCAACTGCTGAGGTCAGCAGCCTGCAGGTGGATGGAGGGAAGGTGGGAAAGGTGGATGGGTGTGAGGGAGGGTATACCAGTCCGGTGTGGTATGCTGTGTGCAGCTTTGGAGCTAGTTACCATAAGAAAAAAAAAGGCAGTTCATCTTCTTTATCACTCTGTTAAGTTTGAAAGACTCAGCTCAGATGCATGTTGGCAGTGTTTTGGTTCTAGCTTTAATAAGGAATTGTAGTGTGAAAAAAAACAAGCTCATGGTGCACAAACAGTGACACACGGCTAGACTATTTTTATGTGGATTTTCGTCAGGAGTGCTTTTTGAAGGTGACTGATTACTTCTGGGCTCTGAAAGATTTAGTTTGATGTTTAAAGGGTGTCAGTGAACTAATACATGGCAAAAAAAAAAGTGAGAACAGACTTGAGTAATGTTGGACAAATGAATGTTTTCACTCTTCTGATATGAATCACATTGATATTTCACTTTTTCTGTTGAGTTAGTAAGACAATATAGAGATTTACACACAGTCCATACATGGCATCAAACTTTTGAATTCTTGGATTCATACTGGGCTGAGGTTTGATTGGGGTTAAAACGTGTGCATGCCTTTACCTTTGTAATTACAACCTGTGGACAACAATAAAAGACACTTTAAAAAATAGTATCTCTGTTGTTGATTTGTGTACTCTTGTGTTGTAGGAATTAATCTTCTTTTCTAGTCTGTGACAGATTCACTGTGTAATTGACCTCATTAATTCATTTTAGTCATATTTATTTATTTTGCAAACTAGAAATAGAATGAGAGTTTATAGAATGAGTCATGTATGTGAGATCTGGAAAATATGCTCTGACATATGGAAGGTCTTATGTTTGAATATACTGACTTGACCATATAAACAGGGGGTTAGTTAAAGGAGACCTACTGTGGTGCTCAAAAGTTGACACAGAGTATTGGCACAGATATTGACTCAGAATAACCCATTTTTTAATGGCAAATCTCATAAAACCATAGTTTATTCACAATAGAATATAGAAAACATAAAATATTTAAACTGAGAAAATGTGCCATCTGAAGACGGAAAGAACAAACACCCATTTTGATGGCAAAACAAATCTTAAAAGGTCGGGACAGTCTGTACACTGAAGAAAACAGTTACTGGACTTTTGGGAGAGGATTTTTTTTCCCATTCATGTCTGATAAAGGCAGGCCTGGGTCTTTTCTGTTGTATTTTTCATTTCATTATGCTCCAAATGTCTGTAGGCCGGTTCAGCACCTGCTCTCTTCTACTACAAAGCCCTGCTATTGTCTTAGATGCAGTATGTGGTTTAGCATTGTCTTGCTGAAAATGCAAGACCTTTTCTGAAAAAAAAAACTGTCTGGATGGGAGCACATGTTGTTCTAAAACCTGTATATACCTTTCAGCATCAGCATTTCAGCCTTTCCAGATGTGCAAGCTGCCAATTCCCATACCGTCAGAGACTGCTGTATTCCCCAGTGGAGACACCTGGGGAACACAGCTGATTAGAATCTAACTAATGAAACGAGGGAAAGCAAACTCGCCATAATGCATATGAGACAAGGGAGTAGAAGTAAAATAAAAACAGGAAGTAATGAAGACCCAGACTAAGACATGTGACCTTGACACAGGGAAAAGGTAAACAAATGCCGAGGTATGACTAACTGGGAAGACAAGGCTCACTTGACACAACAGATCAGACAACCTCAGAGACAGAGAACAGAGAGTGTACAAGTGTAGACAGACATGGACATGGACAAAAACCCCTAGAGAAATAAATCCTCCTGGGTCCACGGCCCAGGGACCCTGACACTTTTGATAATATTATGTACTGTAGATGATGAGTTATTAAAGTCTTCACAAAGTCTTTATGATGAGGAACATTATTATGAAACTTTGTACAGAGTGTTTTGCATATTGGTAAACCTCCATCTTTACTTCTGACACACTCTACTTACTTTCATCTCACTTTGTAAGGTGCTCTTTTTATATCCAGTCATGTTCACTCACCTGCTGCCAGTTACCCTAATTACACCTAATGTTTCTCTAATTTTTTCTCAGACTCCGGGTTCTGCCTTAAAGAAAAAAATTCATATATATATATATATATATATATATATATATATATATATATATATATATATATATATATATATATATATATATCAGCAGAGAGAGAGAGAGAGTTTAATTAACCAGACAAAAATATACTTATTTAATTTTAATAAATAATCTTAGATCCAATAACCAAATGCTAGAGAAATTTATTAGGAGATTCATTTATTGTGAACCCAAACATATTATAAACAGTTACAGGGGGTATTCTTCAAATTAAGAGTATAGGTATGACACAGGTATTACAATACAACACCTCAGTTTAGGGCTGCTCAATTAATCGAATTTTAATCTCGATTACGATCTGGGTTTTCAACGATCATTAAAAATGACTGAGCCGATTATTAGCACCTCCCTCGTGCTTTACTCTCGCGCTGCTCCGTGTGACAAATCGAGCGCACCTCTCTGCGTTTCGAACACGCGTCACAGCAATTAAGAGGACCCGAGGGAAGCTCGGAAAGCTAAGCAGAAGTTATTTGGAGAGGAGAGGATAATGGCTGCTGAAGAACGAATGCCGTTGGTTGAAAAGAGAGATAAAACGACTTCAGTGGTGTGGAAACCAATGTTCCCTGTAAGCTGCGCACGTGCGCAATTGCGCACTGCTGGCACGGTCCCTGCGCACAGAAAATCTGCGTTGCGCACAAAAAAATCTAACCTGAATTGAAATTAAAATTAAAACTTTAACAATTCTGTTTTGCAGTGTTAGTCACTAAGTGACTGGCTGCTCCTGTATGGGATTAGAACGATGCCACCTTATCCTATAGTCCAACCAATAATGCGATTCACATTCGTATATACGCAGCTAATCAACGTCGTTGACAGGCTATGACAGCGTCCTTATGTGCCGACACCGGTGTTTTAGCTAGGAAAGCGGCGTGGCTGATGTGCAGTGAAGCCACATTAATGACAATGTGTACAACCATTGGAGATGTGAGCAGGACAGACGGAACAATTGACGGAAAAAGTGTGGACCAGTTTTTAAATTGTGTTGATAGGCCAGGTAAAACCAGAGTTATGATAAAAATATATGCAATGTTTGGTTTTCTTCCTGAATACTATCGTTGTTTATATTTACTGCGGGAAGAAACGGTAAAAACGGAAAACGCTAGAAAGGACTCTCCGCTTGTGAGCAAAAACAAAACCAAAAAACCCCCCACCCTTTCCTATTGGTTGAAAAAAGTACCGTGTCGACCAATCAAAAAATGATATGGCAAGTGGCATCTAGTTGTTAAGAAACGGGGGGAAGTTTTAGGAGTGACGGCGGTGCTTTGAGATGTGAGAGATTTGAGACGTTTAGTGCAAATCTTGTGTAGTTAGTGTGTGTAGTCAATAGTTTTGTTGTGTGTGTCAGAACAATGAGGCGGCTGCTGAATGTTACAGGTGTTACAGGAGTGATACATCTCCTGTTGTCAGGCCTGCAGGTATCAGGCTGTTGTTCTCCTTTATCTCATAGTGGACAGAAATTATTTTTGGAGTGGCACAAATAATTTGTGTGGCATCAGATTTGATGCAGAACAACTGAATGTTCTGTAAATAGTTTGAAATGTTTATTTAAAAAAAAAAAAAAACGCCTTGGCTGCATTAAAAAAATAAATAGCTGCAAAAAACTTTGTTGTTTGCCAAACTGAGTTACTTTTTTGAAGTAGTAACTATATAATTAATTGCCCAACATTGGTCATTATATACTGTATTTTGCAGACAGAGAGTTACAGGACTCTCTCCCAGACCACAGACTCATAATACAAGTCAGAGCTTTATGAAAAAAAAAAGAAAAGAAAGAAAGTTGTGTTTTCAAAATTGGAGTTTAAGTTATTTTTACTTCCAATAGTGTTAACATACTACACAGGTCATGAACAAGATTTTTTTTACATTTTCACTGTAAGTGGGCTAAAGCAGTTAATTAAAAGTAGTCTAACAGAAATGTAAATGCTGTAATTTGATTATTTTAATAAACCATGTAACTTGGATGGATTTGATGCTGGCGTGACCACAGTGCACACGTCTGATGTCGCTCACAGTGGTCCAAGGGACCGCTCAGGAAGTTTGTGTGTTCGCTCAGACACATGAAATATTTGAGGGAACATTGGTGGAAATTTCCACCAATGTTCCCTCAAATATTTCATATTTGCGGAGTCAGACGTGGATCAAATATTGTGCAGTATTTTGAAGTTCACTAAACATAGATGTTTACATTTTTCATTTATTTTTTATATTGCAAACATTTGCACTGTAATCAGTATTTGCACACTATTTTATATTATTTTTTGACAATCTTTAAAGCCATTATTCAATACATTGTTATTGTTAAATAAATATCGTCAAATAATCAAGATCTCAATTTCAGTGAAAATAATCGTGATTATCATTTTTGCCATAATCGAGCAGCCCTACCTCAGTTGTAGTCATGTAAACAATCCAATCTCTGTGAACATAAAGAATCAAATCCCTCTAATGCAGCAAATTAAACCCTTTAACTTAGAAACTATGATTATTAGCCCAAGTATCCTAAACAGACCTACAGAAAGTAGGCTAATATTTCGGATTATTTTTATCATTTGATGTGCGATCCATTTACAAATCCACACTTTTCAAAGCTTTGCAAAAACACAACTCATGTTTACCTTATTTTTTCTTTTAAATTTATATTAGTTAATCTTTAAAAGAACACAGCATTATTCCAGGTGGGGTTTTTTCTTCTAAAATTAACTATTAATTAAATTAACTAAAATTAACATTTTTTTTAATCTAAGTTTAGTTTTTAGTTTAACTAACAAAGTGAACAAGAAGCACAAGGAGAACAGCTACACTAAGGCAGGTCAAATATGATATGATATTGTAGATGTTTGTGTGGTGCTTTCTATATGTTGATGATACCACCTACACTTTTAAGAATCATAGTTTTTAAATTATAAGGTTTAACCTACATGAATGAGGTAATTATGGGCCTAATACATCTGTCAGTCATACAATGTGTGCTTACGTTTGCTTGTATTTTAGCAAGTTTATAAGCCAACCAGATGGTTATATCACAGTGTTATACACTCTTAGGCGCAGGCTATGTGCATTTAAATTTCCCGGTAGATAGCCACGTTATCCCTTCCGGACCTTCGCTTCCTGCCGAGACGCACCTCGATCAGAAACGTATAGACATCCACAGCGCTTGGTTCCGCTGTGGAAATGGCCTCTGCTGCTCGTCTACCTAGACATACCAGATGAGCTGTTGCTGTCTCCTGGAGTCGGCCAACCCTGTCTGAAACACCACCCGGGAATATCGGGGAGTTTTTGCGGTACTCAGAGGAGTGACGAGGCAGAAAAATAATGCCACATTTCCTGTGGCCAGAGCCGTTGTCACCCGCTCAACTGAAGCGGCTGGAGGAGCATAAATACAGCGCCTCCGGTAGATCCCTATTTGAGCCGCCGTGTCAGATCTACTGGAACTGGCTCGTCCAGCAGATACCGACATGGATCGCACCAAACACACTGACTATTGTTGGACTGCTGGTTAATGTCCTCTCCACGTTGGTGCTTGTGTATTATTGTCCCACGGCAACAGAAGAGGTGAGTATAGCGACTGGGGCTAAAGTTTCAAACGTCTACCCATCTCTGCTATGAAAAGACCGTCCTCCATTTAGAAAATGCGTAGGCTAAAGATACACGGCAACCTGTAAGGCCCAGATAGCTCAACAAATAGGATTGATTATATTTACTGAGTCCATTGGGGATACTTACTAATTCGGCAAACATTTGAGCTTCACAGCTGCTTGTATTTTAACGTCATATCTACCTTATAGATGGGGCCGTGGTACTAGCTAACGCCACAGGGGCTGTATTTTGGGGACTGTTCTGTTGTGTCAAACAGCTAAATTTAAATTTTTTAGTGTAAGCTGAAGTAAGCTTGGAGTCCGTCTCCAGGTGTTTCAGGAAAACTGTTTTCTCTCTTTTTTTAAAACCCAAGCATGGCCACAAGCAAGCCGAGAAGCTTTAAAATGGGTTTTAATCGTATTAGGGACGACGTGGACAAGAATAACTGTTTTGAGAACAGATATATCGGCGGTCATGTGACATTAGAAAGTTGAAAGTTCAAAGGCCTCATGTGACGCAGTGCTGTTGGTGTCAAAACAACAATTTGTTTCATTGTTTCACTTCAGGCCACTATCTATCAGAGAAGAGGCTAATCATTTAGCAGCCATTTATTAGTAATTAAGAATTAAAATATAAAAGGGGGCGGGGAGTGTCTAGCCCTTAACCAGACAAAAATATACTTATTTAAATGAGTAAGCTGATTTTGAAACGCCTCTATATTATTCTGTAATCTAAGAATACTATAGAAAGTGTGCCATGCAGGTAGCAAGTTGACCTAGGGCACAGTAAACCTGTCTGTCCCTGCAGCAGTGGGTCCAGCTGCTCATGCACAGGTTGGTGAGTTTATCAGACTTGCACCTTTGTTCGTTCTAACTATGACAACCTTGCACCTGAGTCAAAGTCCATGCACTCCCACTGACTCCACAAGTTTCCTCTACTGTTATTCTGCATTGATTGAGGCATACAGTGTACGCTTTTATTTATGGAGAGTTAAGAGTTAAGTCCCATCGCTGTGCAAACAAACACACATTCACAGGAATTCATCAGAGCCTATGGAAATAGGTCAGAGTTTTCCCTCAAGTCACTGCTGTGATAAACTTAAACAAGGCTTTTGGGACATGTGCTTCATCTCTGTTGAAACACACTCTGTCTTTGTGTGTGGTTTTCTCTCTCTCAGTCACAGGCTTACACAAATGCTCTCACACACACACACACACACACACACACACACACACGTACACACACATTGTAGTTTTGCAAACATGCTATGTTGGCCAGCATTGCTGTCCAGATGGTCCATAACCTCCAACCTAGTAAAGAGGAGCTGAACTGGTCTAGTCAGCTGGATTCCCTCCTACTACACACTTCAGAGAGATGTAGCAGATATGACACATAAGTATTATTTAAATCCAACAGTGCACACATGTATGAATTCAAAAGTTCCATTAAATCCAAAACAAACAACTTCTGAAAATCCAATACCTCAACAAGTTACACAACCCTCCCCTCCCCCCT